>NW_024467122.1:61753579-64253579 GCF_017591425.1 Ochotona curzoniae
CTTTATTCTGTGCTTAAGTGAATAAAAGTGAAAAATGTAGATTAACAGGTTGACTCAGTTTCACAAAAATTATGATTTCTGATCTCAAACCATCTCCAAAGTCACCAATTGATCTCAGTACCTGTCTCTTTCTTCACATCTGATATTTAAAGGCTTACTCCTCCTTTAAGACTCCAAACACATTTTCTCCCCCCTTGGAAACAGTATCTTATAAAAAGTGGCTTCACTAAAAGTAAATGCTTACTTGAAATTGCTGGTTTTGAACTTGATATCTCTCCAACAAAGATGGGCTCATCATCATCATCATCCTCAACCTCTTTTACTTTCTTCTGCCATGGCTCCAGTTCTTCTTCCTCACATTCCATAAAGAGTTCCGCCATTTTTGAAATATCTAATAGTCAAAAAGAGAGAAACAAATCTTATTTTAAAAGAATTGTTAAATTATATTGGGATACATAATAAGATACTTAAAATAGCAACGATGAAAAATTCAGAGTCTAAAATAATAACTAGTAAATTTCAGGTACAGACACATAGAAATGAAGGAAAGGAGAGTGGACTGGAAGAAGAAATCAGTAGTTCTCTACAATGAACAAAAATTTGGGGGACAGTCAAATTCAGCCAAATGAGCTTCTGTCACACATCTGGAATGTGACCTATAAAGACTATTATTAACAAAGATAAGGAAAAAAGCAGATAAGCAGTAAGAGGAAACGGGAAAAATAAATTAATAAAACTAAACTTATTTCTGGGATGCCAACCATAGAGCAAAGGATGAAGTTCTAGACTAAAATACAAAAATTGAATGCCACTTACTCCACCTTGGGCAAATTAGATAGGTACGACCTGAACAAGTGATCAGAGCAGTACACACAGTAAATTTTATTATTTTTAAATTCTAACCGAGTACATAGAGCTTGTAAGCATTTTAGTACTTCACTCTTAAATATAAACAAATAATAAGTATAAGGAATTATAAGAGAACCTATTATCAAAAGACAAAAGTAAAAAATAGCAAAGTAAAAGAATCCTTAGGAAAAGAGACAACACATAGATAAAGCAAAAGAAGATGCCCCAAAGCCTTGGAACCCTACACTTCTGTAGGAGACCAGGAGGAGGCTACTGGCTCCTGGCTTCAGACTGGATCAGTTCCAGCATTGTGGTCATTTAGGAAGTAACCCAGCAGATGGAAGACCTTCTTCTCTGATCCTCCTTCTCTCTCTAAATCTGCTTTTCCAATAAAAATAAAAATAAACTTTAAAAAATATATATTAGAAAAGAAATCTGTGTATTTAGAGATATAAGAATGAACTTTGTAAAACATAATGTTCAGAAAAATAAGGTACAGAGTTCAAAACGTGATAGCCAAAACTACTAAATACAGTTAAAAACAACCAAAATACTAAGTTGAATGAATAACTCCAGAGTTAGAACAAAAAGAGAAAATACACTAAATAGGTCAGATGGGGTTATCAGAAAATTAATTTCAAAGGTACAATATCCATTTGATCAAATTCATACAAGGAAAATAAAAAGCAGGAGTAGGTTATTAAACAAATAATCCAAGAAAAAAACTTGGTAGGAGTTTTAAATTTCCTAGATAGGAGGACACAGATCACTGGGTTGAACTGGTCTTCAACATGATGGTCTTAAACAACATGATAAACAAAGAAAATGATGTACCAAGAAATATCACCACAAAATTTCAGAACAATGAAGATTTAAACAACATCCAAAGATACACCAGTTGACAGGGCTAAAACAGAACAGGTCATATACCAAAGACCAAGAGTAAGACTAAAGCTTGAAAACAAATAATGCTCTAAAGGTTCAGACTGAAACTAATTTTCAACCATAAAGTTTATACACAAACTTTTCAACAAATATTAGGACAGAAATAACCAGATTTACTTCCTATGGATTCCTTTCTAAAAAACATGCCATCGAATCAACCAAGGGTAAGAATCATTAACCAAAAGACACAAGAGGTTTGCAACCCAGCACCAAGTCCCAGTTGGCCTGCAAAACCAGTTAAGACTGGATTAAGAGAAAAGCACTTCAAAAGCAATGCCGCTGAGGACCATAAAAAAGGTGATTAATAGGTGTGGAGTACTTCTATGTGTACAAAAGTGTTCTTGAGGAAACTCGTTTTTTAGATTACTTTTTAAATGACATACATATATTGCTTTAAGATATGGAGGAAGGAAGAAAAGCATTAGGAATAGGAGGAGAGGAGATAGGGAAGAAAAATACACAGTACTGAAGAACTAAAATAGCAATAGAGATGGATACCAACAGTGCTTAGCTAGAGAATAACACAGGGAGAGAATGCAAGAAACGAAAACCTCCAGGATTCTGACTTAGACAATGTTTAATTCATCCTTTAAATGTTGTCATTTCTAAAAGTATTTTTTTTATTAAAACAATACCATTTTGAAAAAGACTCAAATTTGAAAAATTACTCCAAATAAAGAGAATGTTCCATGATGATCTTAGTACTGAAACAATGCTTTGGGAATGGCATTAGTAGGAAATGTAAATTAAATGCCATTCTTCCAAATTTTTTTTAATTTACCTTTTATAAAAATACATCACAAATCATTTATTGGCTCAATGTTACTTAAGGATATACTTGTCCATCTACCAGAAAAAGGCCTGTTTTCCAAAATGTCACCAACTTTATAAATGTTATGCTTTTTAAATTAATTATACAGTTTTTCAAGTCAAATAACTAAAAATGCCCATTTTAACTGACAATTCATAGCTTGCCACTTGCATATTCTATGTATCTCAAACACTGCCCTCATGGCTACTTCTACCTACAACACACGTTCTTTTCACCTATACAGTGTACATTAATGAATAAAAAGCACACAGACCATGGACTTAATGAACAGCTCAAATCTCCACTGCACCATTTCTAACCACATGACTGGAGGAATCACTGCAGTATACTTTCCCACATGTAGAATACACACATAATATATAATAGAAGATATTTTATAATGCATAGATTCAAGTGCCATATGAAGGATCTAACTTAAAGCAGATATTAAACAAAAAGTTAAATTTCTGTTCTTCCTAACTTTTGGTTCACATATAACTACCACAGTGAAATATCAAATTTTTACTTTTCTTCTAATTTTGAACTACACTGATAATTCAGTATTAACATAAGTGGTCTCCAACTGCTCACTATGATTTCATATCATAAGTCAAGTAGAGCTAACCTGAGTGTATCTTCAACCATATAATAGTATATAATAATGTATGAACTAGGTGATGTGAAGCAACACTTAATTTTAAAATATAAGAAAGACCCATTGTATACTGCTAATAAAAGTAATGCTTACTTGCACATGGTATTTATTATGATGAACTATGCTTTCCCCAAAGTCAGATGTTGAAGTCCAAAAATGCAATTTCTTAGATTATAACTGTATTTGCAGACAAATGTAGAGATAATTAAGTTGAAAATGAAAACACTGAAGTGTGTCCTCATCCAACCTGACTGCTGTCCTTCACAGAGATCAGGACACAAACAAATGTACTAAGAGAGGAACACATAAAGAACTGAGCAGAATATGCTATTTCCAAGTCAGGGAAGATTGGAACACTCTCACAGGGCCCTAAGAAGAAATCAACCCTACAATACCTATATCTTGGAATTCAAAATTCAAGAACTTTGAGAAAACAAATTTCCACTATGTAAACCTATGGTACTTTGTTAGGGCATTTTGTAAGTAAACTAACACAGTATAATACTAATTAAAAAGTTCTTCCTTGTTTTTTAACAGGGCTCTATCACTGTTAACATAACCAAGCTATATTGCTGAGAGAAAAAAAAAGACTTGAAGATATTTATTATCTACATAATTTTATTTAGAAATAATTTGGATTTGTCTATGCGTAGAAGAAATCCAATTAATTATTTATAGCAAACTGACAACACAGTGAAAACATTTCATTTCTGCTTTACTCATTTCATTTACATTGTTTTTGCATATTTTCTACATTAACAATTTTAAGTGTTTAAATAAAATTTATCCCACCTCTCATCCTTTCCCCTACATCAGTTTATATGAATGCCACACACACTAGTATCAGGTGGCAGCAACACTTACTTTTTGGTTGAAAAGGGTTGTCGCCCATCAAGTTGCAGAGTTGACTTTCTGTAAATTGTCACCTGAGTACTGACACATGACATCAGTCAATTTTATTAGTTACTTTAAGTAACATGAAATACTGAAATATGAAACTTTGGATTCTTGGATCTAATTTTGATCTCTTCACTCACCATGTGACTCCAGACAAGACAGCAAATAATGTCTTGGTTTTCCTTCCTATAAAATAAAGATACCTATAATTAGGATGTTTTTCACTAAATTAAATTTATACGAATTTAATTTTTTCCCATAAAATTTTAATTTTTAAGTTTGATATATTCATCACTCATTCTATTCATTTCTGAACAACTTAAATTGAATAAGTAAAATGGTGGCTGTGAATTAGCTGCATGGCAAGTCCCAGTTCCACCAACCAGGAAGTAAACAAAACAAGATTCAGGCTGGTTAAGATCACTTGATTCCAAAACAGCACCCAGATTAACTGCTACCAACCTGCAAGCTCACTGTGTCCTCATTACAATGTATTAGCATAGTAAAAATGGCTCCCTCCACAGCAGTTCACAACTGCCATGGCAACCTACGGAAGTGACCATATAAAGAGAAAGAAGAGGCAGGTCCCTAATTCCTAGAAGTCCCTGCCACTTTTCCAGAAATATGATTAATATTCTGTCCAGATGTTAACATCCATTTCCTAGACCTCTTAAATGGAGAAACTCATTATCAGTGGAGTAGTCTGTTTTTGCTGCTTAACTCCTTTTCTGGCTCAAGATTGATCTCTCACCTTCCCCAAAGTGGGAGAGTAGTCCCACAATGCAGGAGCCCCCAGCTTTCTGGAATTACTTGTGTTAAGTATATTTGAAGTAATTTGATGAATTAGTAAATTAAAACTAATTGGGGAGGACAGCATTGGGGCACAGGAAATAAAGCGCTGCCCATGATGACAGTATCCCATATGGCCTCCAGTCCTGGCTGCTCCACCTTCAATCCAACTGTCTGCTAAAGTATCTAGGGAATACAATGGAAAATGGATCAAATGTTTGCGCCCCAGCACCCCATGGAAATTTCTAAGAATCTTTCAGCTCCTGCCTTTGCCAGCCTTAACTGCAGCAGCCACTGGGGAGTGAATCAGTGAATGGAAGGCATCTGTCTCTCCCTCTCTTTCTCTATAACTCTGCTTTGAAAATAAATCTTAAGATGCTAATAAATAATAATTTAAAGTATTCTTTTGAAAGAATAAATAATCACCCGATAATGAATTATTTAGTAAGTTTGATTTCTGGAATGCTAGGGGACATTAATATTTAAATGCTACATTTCAAAACAACTGAAGTTATTTTTATAAGAAAACAATTTAAAACTTTAAGTTTTCTGTATTAAGTTTATATTTTTATTCCTAAGAAGAACAAAAAATAAGGTTGTATTTTATCATAGACCGATTCGAAAATAAACTATACATGACCCACTTCATGCAAGCAACATGTTGAATTCTAGAAGAAACCAAAGATGAATAAGTCACAGTCATAGCCTTCAAAAGCATACAATCTTGTATTCTGCAATTCATTGGGCTTTCAACCCTGTTATCAAAAGAATACATCTGAACTGCTTTACTTGAACCATGACTTTGTTTTGGTAATTCCCACACATGAGACAGCATAACTTTCTCTTTTTCATTTTATTGGAAAGACAGAGAGGCAGAGTCTTGAATCTGCCAGTTTACTCCCCCAAAATTCTTAATAGTTGGGGTTGAGCTACACTGAAACCAGAAGCCTAAAACTCAATCTAGGTCTCTCACATGTATGACAGGCATCCAAGTCCTTGAACCATCACATGCTACCGCCTATGTGCACATCAGCAGGAAGCTAGATCTGAAGCAAGAAGCTCAGACTCCTACCAGGCACTATGATATGGAAATAGTATCTTAAACACTGTACCAAAATCCAATCCACCAGCATAAAGAAAAACGTTTTTTAAAAAATTGCTTTGGTTACAAAGAAAAAAGATTTAAAAAAAATTAGACACTAGAAATCTAAAATACTGAAATACAAAGCTAACTCCATTTTCAGATTCCTTTTTCCTCAAAATGAAAAAAACAAGTTTTCCTAGTTTTACATTTCCAGATTGTCTGAATTGAATTAATCCAAAAAAAGACTATTACTTGTAACTTCAAAAATTATTATTATAATTATAAGCTGTTTGTTCAGTTCCATACCTAGCCCCATCTCTCATACAAACTAATGTGAGCTCTCACCTAGCCAAGCCCAGTCCACTACAGGTCCAGTCTGACCAGTGGGTACTATGGTCTACTTACTCAGGGCGACCCCAATAACCTCCACTCCTGCTTTTATATGTGTCTGCATGTACTATGGATTAGCCCAATTCATCCTGCATCGCATCTAGCTTTCATGTACATTCATGTGTACTGTGGCTTAGCTCAACCAGGCCCACCTCCAGACCCAGCCCACCCACATGGGTACTGCTGCCTTGACCAGCCTGGCCTACTCCCAGCCCTAGATTTCATGCTTACCAGCAGGAGCTGCAGCACAGCAGGGTAGTAGCCATAATTCCCCTACCAGGTATATTCCCAACTCTGGATCTTGCATCTGCTAGTGAGTACTGCAGTCCAACCTGACATGATTTGCAGCCAGTCATGGCACTTGCCAGCAAGTGTTGTGGCCTAGCCTAGCTGGCCTGCAGTCATTCTGGTACCTGTGTGTGCCAGCAAGTACAGCAGCCTAGTTCAGCATGGCCCACTCCCAGAATCACCAGTGAAAGTAGTGGCCCAGGAAGGGAGTCCCTGAAGTTCCTCTTCCAGGCTCACTTCCAGTCCCAAGTTCTTGAGCATACCAACAGGTACTGCAACCCACTCTAAGATGACCCACCCTCAGTCTCAAGATTCACCAGCAGGTGCCACTGCCTGGTTCAGCCTGGTTTGTCCCCAGTTCCAGCTCTCATTGGCAAGTACAGCAGCCCAGCCCAGCCTGCACACCCCCCAACCCTCATAACTGGCAGGTGTTACAGTACAACCCAGCCTGGCCTTTGCCCCATTCAAATTCTCACTTGCACCTGTGTGTGCTGTGCACTGGCTCAGCCCAGCCCACCCTTAGATTCGGCTTACACATATGCTGATAAATTCCACAGCCCAGCCTGGTCTGGCCTGATTTGTCCCCAGTTCCAGCTCTTGCACTGACCAGCCTAGCAGGGGAGTTCTCCAAGTTCCTCTACCAGACTTACTCCCAGCAACAGATCTCACATATGCCTGAAGGTGCTGTGGCCCAGCCTGATATAGCCACCCCAAGTCCTGGCTCTCACTGGTGGATATTGAAGCCCAGCCTAACTGGCCTACACCCATTCTGGCTCTCACTGATTGGTGCTACAGCCTAGCCCAGCTTGATCCACCCTCAAACCCAGCTCTCATGTAAACCCCACACCCATTCTGGCTCTCATGCACACCAGCGGGTACTACAGCCTAGCCCAGTCTGGCCCACTAGTACCATAAACAATCTGTTCCCAGACCCACTTCTCCTGCATCCTGACAGGTGAGGTAGCCCAGCAAAAGGTGCCTCACCCCTTGCGCCAACATTCACAGGCAAGTACTACGGCCTAGCCCAGCCAGGGATGCCTACCATCCCCAGTTTTGAGTGTGCCAGTGAATGGTGGGTGATGCTATTTAGCCCAGGTCAGGTCTTCCACATGATCAGGTCCTTGGCTTGACCCAGACATGCCCTTTGGTATTCCCTCTCTAAACCATTCCATCTCAGCTCCCTCAGCTACTTGTAAGTGCAGTGGCTCATTCTGCAGGAAACTCCAGAAGTCATTCCTCCTCAAACAGGCCCTTAGCTGCTCCCACTCCAATACGACCCCAGATCTTTCCTGGGCAATCTGCAGCACGCCCCCCCCCCCCCGCCCTTCCTGGGGCCAAGATGGTAAATCCCAGATAGGCATTCCTCACATATCTTTAAAAACAAAAAAAAGAATAGAAACTATGCTAGCACACTGGTATAGGTAACACAAATGTGGCATTAACCAGGCCCAGAATGCCCACCAGCTATTACCTGCTTTTCTCCCAGCAGTATTAACATTTGTCTAGGTACAAAGCAACCTAAGCAGTTGCCCACAGCTGGGGATTATCTCCTATCTGGCCAAGCCCCAGCTGCTGCAGACATTTGGAAAGTGAACCAGCATGGAACATCTTTCTCTTTGTCTCGGTTTTTCAAATAAAATGAAAATATAATAACAAATGTTTAAAGCTTTTTAAAAATATTGGACATTTTCCATTAACTTTTTAAAGCTCCCTACTAGGATGAAAATTAATTCCAAAAAAGTTACTTCAGACCCCCAAAATACTTCAGAATTTAATCCATTCCATTTTGCAAACTGTCCACATGCTTATACTTCTCATTCTATTAATATTTTCAAGTATATTTAAAAGTAAGCTATGCATAAAGATTTGTCCCTACAAAAATTTTTAGATTATCAATGTCAATGTGGGCATAAGTTTCTTAACAATTTGAAAAATTCAATTAATCCACTGATGTCATTTGATACAATTTGCTTCATTAAATATCACTGGTAAATGCATGTAATCAAGCACACAGCAGGTACTATGTCCACATCACCTGCTAGATACTAGAGAGGGTCTTTACTCTTCAATAGGGAAGGAGTGAACAATTCCACAAACCACACCTACAGGGTCTGCACAAAGTCTCAGTAATGCCACAACTTTCAGCCACGTCACTTTACAACTTCAGCCTCAGAAAGTCAATTCAGATGATGGATTCAACTGAACTAACTCAATACAGTTTTTTAAAAAAGAGTCTAGTCATATAATTTAAACACTGAACAAAAACAGTAAAATGTGATGAAGAAAGAATGCCAGGTTCAAATTCCGCCTCAACTACTTAATTAGCCCTATACCCTGGCTTCATGGGATTACAATGAAGATTCAATGAGATGACCAAAAAAAGCACATAGCTCAATCCCCGGTATGCAGAAATCATTCAATAAATCACAATCGTTTTAATTCTAGGCTAAATTTCACTTTAAAGAACTTCAAGAACTAATCTCAATCCTATCATCACAATGGAATTTACATGCTATCAGCTAAGCACTTACAAACCAAGGGATGTTGTTATATAAGACACCAAGTAACAGGCAGGCATTTAGCACAGTAATTAAATCGCCAATTGCAATGCCCACATCCCCATCAGAATGCCTGGTTCAAGTTCAGCTCCTCCACTCCAATACAGATTCCTGCTGATAATAAATGATTGCTCAAGTACTTGGTTCCCTTTCACCCACATGGGAAACTCAGAATGAGTTCTGGACATTTTGGCTTCAACTCAGCCCAGCTATTTTAGGCATTTGGGGAGTTATCTAGGGAATGGAAGATTTCTATCAATCTATCAATCTCTCCTTCCACCATCATCTATCAGTCTGCTCTTCAAATAAAATGAAAGCAAATTAATAAATCAAAAGCAAAGAGTTTCAGTATAGCATCATGACAAATTTTAATTCTATAACTACCATTTTCTAGAAAGTGGCTGTCAAATCTATACACATTTTAACTTTAAAAAAAAGCATTTCCGAATTAATCATCAGTTAGTGTATTGTAGTATTGGAGTATTATTAATATACTATTTATCCATATCCTGAAAATATAATCTAACAGAATAAAGCAAGTATCTAACTTAAAAATATCAACATATAAAAATCTACATTTGGATAAAGTATTTACTACTATTTCCATATGAAAAACAATTCGATTTTGCATGTATCCTGTATCTTTTTTTTAAACTCTGACGGATTGGGTCATTATAACATGAGCAGCAGGTCATGCCAGAGTCTGATGTTAGCAACAAATATCAAAGCATGGGTTCTTTGCTGCTCCACTTAAAATGCAGCTCCCAACTAATGCACTGGGAAAGACAGCAAATATGGACCGAAGTGCTTGGGCATCTGCCATCCACATGGGATACCAGGACACAGTCCCTCGCTCCCCGTTTGGGTCTGGCCCTGCCCTGGCTGTTGAAGTCATTTGGGGATTGAACCAGCAGGTGGAAAATGTCGCTCTCTCTTCCTCTTGTAACTCATAGAAGTAGAATATAAAAGTTGATTATGAGGGATGCAGTGAATTGTTCTCTTCCTGGATTCCATTAGTTGAAAGTATTCAGTGAAGTAATCTAAGGAATTACATAAAGTTAATCCCTGGGTTTTTCATTATAAATATCCTTTTTAACTGAGGGCTGTGTTCCCAATCAAGAAGGTAACAACATCATAACACAAAGGAGAAAATAAAAAATAAGAAACAGAATCATTTCAAATCAGTAGAAATTTAATTCACAACTTGAGTTTAAGATGAACACTCTAGCTGTAACAAACATTAAGCATTTAAGAATTGTGCTTGGGGCCAGCATTGTGGCACAGCACAATAAGCTACCCCCCTCTGATGTCAGCATCCCACACAGGTGCTATTTGGTGTCCAAGCTGCTCAACTTATGATCCAGCATCTTGCTACTGAGTCTGGGAAAGCAACAAAGGATACACTAAGCCTTTGGGTTCCTGTTGCAGGCTGCTGCTATGCCACAAAACCACCCCTATTGCTCAACCTTAAAGCTTTGGTTTATGTTTTATACCATTTTATATAAAGATACAAAAGTTCATCTGGAAACACAAGAGAGCACAAATAGCCAAAGCTATCCTGAAGACTAAAAATTAAGCTAAAGGAATCACAATTTCAGACCTTAAGACATACTACAGAGCAGTGGTCATCAAAACAGTCTGGTACTGGTACAGAAATAGAAAAAAAGATCAATGGAACAGAATAGAAACACCAGGAAGGAGCCCACATATGTATAGTCAACTAATTTTTTTTAAAGATTTATTTTTATTATTATTTTTTTTTTTATTGGAAAGGCGGATATACAGAGAGGAGAGACAGAGAGGAAGATCTTCCGTCCGATGATTCACTCCCCAAGCGGGCGCAACGGCCGATGCTATGCCAGTCCGAAGCCAGGAGCCTCTTCCGGGTCTCCCACGCGGGTGCAGGGTCCAAAAGCTTTGGGCTGTCCTCGACTGCTTTCCCGGGCCACAGGCAGGGAGCTGGAAGGGAAGCGGGGCTGCCGGGGATAGAACTGGCGCCCATATGGGATCCCGGGCGTGCAAGGCGAGGACCTTAACCACTGCACCACCACGCCAGGCCCGTCAACTAATTTTTGACAAGAAAATTTAAAACAAGCCAGGGAAAAAGCCTTGTCCATTCAACAAATACTGTTGGGACAAATGGATAGCACCCCTGCAGAATTAAAAAGACCTGCACCTGTCACATTACACAAAAAAAATCAACTCTTAAATATTTCAAAGTCAAAAATCTACACCCAGAAACCATCAAATTATTAAAGGAAAACATAGGAAGCACACTCCAAGATATAGAAATAGGGAAAGACTTCTTGGAAAAGACACCGAAAGCATGGGCAGTCAAAGACAAAATAAAACAAATGGGACTACATCAAACTAAAAAGCTTCTGTACAGCAAAGAAAATAATTAACAAAGTGAAGAAACAACCAACTGAAAGGGAGAAAATTATTGCACAATACACAACTGATACAGCACTAATATCCAGGAGTTACAAAGAGCTTCAGAAACCCAGGGACAGATTAAAAAAAAAAAAAACAAAAAACCCTCTGCAAAGAAATGGGTGAAGGAAATCCACAGACATTTTTCAAAAGAACAGATTCAAATGGCTAGCAGACATATGAAAAGATGCTTGGGCCCAGCAGTGTGGCCTAGCGGCTAAAAGTCCTTGCCTTGAACACGCCAGGATCCCATATGGACGCCGGTTCTAATCCCGGCAGCTCCACTTCCCATCCAGCTCCCCACTTGTGGCCTGGGAAAGCAGTCGAGGATGGCCCAAAGCCTTGGGACCCTGCACCCGTGTGGGAGACCCGGAAGAGGCTCCTGGCTTCGGACTGGCATAGCATTGGCCATTGTGCTCACTTGGGGTGTGAATCATCGGACGGAAGATCTTCCTCTCTGTATATCTGACTTTCCAATAAATAAATAAATCTTAAAAAAAAAAAAAAAGATGCTCAGACTCCCTAGCCAGCCATCAGGGAGATACCAATGAAAACCACGCTGAGGTTCTACCTAACTCCAGTGAGGTTGGCCTACACTCAGAACTCTACTAACAACATTTGCTGGCATGGATGTGGGGAGAAAGGTATTCTCCTTCACTGCTGGTGGGAGTGCAGGCTAGTACAATCATTATGGAAATCATTATGGAGAATGCTTAGAGAACTGCAAATAAGCCTGCCATATGACCCAGCTATCTCACTCCTAGGAATGTATCCAAAGGAAATGAAAACTGGATATATGAGAAGGGGATCTGTAATCCTATATTTACAGCAGCACAATCTACAATAGCAAAGACATGGAAACAATCCAGAAGCCCATCCAAAGAGGAGTGGTTAAAGAAACTGGTCATCTACTCCATGGAATATTACTCAGCCATTAAAAAGAATGAAATCGTACCATTGCCAACTAGACAGTCCCAACAAGAAACTATTATGCTCAGTGAAATAAGTGAATTCCAAAAGGACAAATATCATATGTTCTAATATAAGGCAGCCTTCATGCAAATTTTAAGATTAATAACTCTTTCCATACTATTTTTGCTACATCCCATGTGTTTTGATGCTTTTGTTTTCATTTTCATTTCTTCCAAATAGTTTCTTTTGTCAAATTCATCACTGGCTCATGAATCACACTGTAGCATCCTTTTATCCAAGAAGCTTTTGTGGGCTTTTTTTCTTCACCCATGTGTTGGTTAATCAGTGGTGTGTTTAGCGACTCCATGGTGCTACATATTTTTGATTTAACTTCATACCTGTTGTTGACTTTGTTTTGTGGCTTCTCATTTAAGAGAATATAGTGATGGTGTAGTAGAAACTACCATATCCAAATGTGAAAATAAAATGCAGTATGCATCTCTACTTCCAAATCAAATATGGACTCCCAATAAACTGTTGGACACACCCAGACAGTGGGATGCTGGATGTCTGTACCAGCAATGTCAGGGCACACTTAAATGACAGACTGATGGACTTATGACTGCTTATGAATAACTATGCTATTGCAATAATATGGGGAAAATCAGTCAGGGGAAAGGGTGGGAATTGGGGAGGAGGAAGTCCCAAATCCTAAAGAATTATACCATGAAAGTCAAAAGAAAAAAAATTTTTTTTAAAGAAATGGGAGCCCAGCATGGTAGTCTAGTGGCTTAAGTCTTCACCTTACACATGCGGGGATACCATATGAGCTCCAGTTCTAATCCCAGCGGCCCTACTTCCCATCCAGCTCCCTGCCTGTGGCCTGGGAAAACAGTTGAGGATGGCCCAAAGCTTTGGTACCCTGCACCCATGTGGGAAACATGGAAGAAGCTCCGGGTTCCTAGTTTTGGATCAGCTCAGCTCCAGCTATAGTAGCTGCATGGGAATAAATCAACAGATGGAAGCTCTTTCTCTCTGTCTCTCCTCTCTGTATATCTGATTTACCAATAAAAATAAAATCTTAAAAAAGAAGAAATGGAGGGTTATAATTTTAGAATTCAAATTTCAAGTAAACTTATCTTTGAGTAATAATGAAGCATATTCAACTCAAATTGTGTGATCTCTCAAGAATTCCCACCTCAAGAAGGTATTACAAAATTAAATTTATTTAAATGTTCATTACCTTAAAATCCTATGGATAGGTTGGCAGCAGGTTAAGCTGCCACATGGCATATCAATATCCCATATTGAACTGCCAATTAGAATCCCAGCTCTACTTCTGACTCAACTCTGCCAACAGTGGCTGAAGTCCTTGACATGGGAGATCCAATTAAAGTTTTTGACTCCTGGCTCTGGTCAGACCCAGTCCCTGCTGGTACAACCATTTAGAAAGTGAATCAATACACCAAGAACTTTTTTTCTTTCTCCTGTTTCTCCTTCTCTTTGTCATGCTATGTTTCAAATAAACAAATAACAAAAATTATATGAAATCTAAGAATAAGGAGCTATTTTTAAAACTCCACTGTACACTAATTTCGTATCACCTGTTAATTTCATTATGGAAATCCACTGTAATAGCATTAGAAAAGCAAAGGATATCACCTACTCTGGCATTAGAAACAATAAGCACTAAACCTACATACAATTAGAAGCTGACAGCTAAAACTTGTTTCAGTGTCAGCTAAGTATCAATCTTTTTCAGAATCTGTCTAGTTCTTCTTTTTGTTGTAAAGGGCACATTTCAACCACATAAACCAGAAACATGACTACCAGCACCTAAAAACACTGCAGACAAAATTCCTAGAATCTTAAGATACTTGAGAAGATATATCTCACCTAATTACTCAAAGATTCTGATTTTTTTTTTAAGAATACTGCCTCCTGATAAAGATCACTCAGAAAAACAAGATCTTAAAAGGGAAGACTATGAATACTTATAATCTTTAAAAAGGTTGAGATTCAGCCTTAAAAACAAAAAAAGAGGTCTACAAAAAGATAGGATTAAGTAGGCAAAACCCAGGTCCTAAAAGAGGTCACTTAAGTTCCAAACACGTGAGATGAGTGGTTGGACCAACTTCTCCTGACTACTTCCTAATTTAAACAAACAAAAAAAATTATTATCTGAAGGTAATTTGCCTAAAACTTAACATTTTCTCTGAATTAGCAGAAATCTAGATGGATTCCTTAAAGTCAAAACAATTATCTAAGCTGGCAAAATCAATCCACAAATAATTAAGAATTTTTTTTAAAAAAATCACAGTCACTCAGTATTTAATGTAAGGTAAAAACATCAATACTGCAAAGGGTATGAAAAAGATCTCAACTTGGTAAGTTATTGATTAGGGAGATTAATAAATACAAAATAGGACAAAATTACTGTGATAATAAAAACCAAAAGTGGTAACAAGGGCCTAGTGGCAAGACTGGTCTCATAGCTAAGATGACAACATTCCTTATCAAAGTGCCTGCTTCGGTGTCTGAATCTGGCTTTATATATCAATTTCCTGTTGTTGTAGACCCTGGTGTGCAGCAGATGCTAATTCAAATAGTTAGGTCCTTAACATCCACATAGAAGACCTGAACTAACTTCCCACCTCAACCATTTGGAGCATTTGGGAAGTGAACCAGCAGGTAGGACCTCTCTTTGTGTCCCTCTTCAATAAATAAAAAATGAAAATAAATAAAATTTTTTACAGTGGCAAAGACTCTGGATAATGTTAAAGAGTGGGGGCTATACATACAAAGAGTTTTTAAATTTCATGCATTTTATACAAAATTTCTGGGAAGACAAGGTAGTGTATCAAGTTCTCATAAGATTCTATGAATTAAAAAGTTAACAATCTTTGGACCAAGGCTTGTATGTGCTTTGATGTAGTAAGTTACTGTCTACATTGCCAATAACCTTAAGAGTCTCAGCTGCTCCACTTCCAATCCAGCTTCCTGCTAATGTACTGGGAAAGCAGTGGGAGTGGTCCAAATACTTGGGCCTTTGCACCAATGCTGGAATCCTTAAAGAAACTCCAGGCTTCTGGACTCAGCCTGGCTCAGAACTGGCCATGGCAAACATTTGGGGAGTATACCAGCAGATAAAAGATCTTTGTCCCTCCTTCTAACTGTGTCTTTCAAATAAGTAAAACAAATCATTTATATTACATATATACAGAAGTCAAGAGTTTAAAAAAAGGCAATCATACCTAGTAGGGCTACTATGAAGGAGGCATATGCATTAATCCTTAAAGGAAAGAAGTTTTCTTCTCATTACCATTTTTTAAAAAAGTATGTAAGATAATAATATGAGGCTTTAAAATATCTCAAAAAGAGAATGATGGTAAAGGCTTGCATTTGCCAAAAAAAAAATTTACAAAAGTATAAATTTTGAACTTATCAGATACCTTTTGGTTGCCAGAGATCCATAGATGAAGAGTTTTTCCTTCCAATGCTATATTTATAAAGCATGTACTATGTGCCAAATCCCAGAATAACGAATCAAAAACTAAGATACAGTTGTTATACACATGAAACATATTTATAAGAGACAGATATTCACACAAAGAGATATAAGCTAAAAATAAGTGCAATGAAGCCTATGAACTGGAGTTATTAGCACAATTTAAGCTGGATTCCCTAAAACAGGGTGATAATTAAGTTGTCATTTGAGGAAACGAGGAGGAACGGAGAATTGCTATAGCCATTAACAAAGGGTTGGAGGCAAACAGAAGGAACAAAACATTTCATGCAAAATGAACAGTATGTGCAAAAGATGTACCATAACAAAAAGACTGTGATTTAGGCAAGAAAGTGCAAAACCAGGACAGAGAATCTAAAACAGTTTACTCATTCTGTGTTTTCTCAGATGATGTTCCAGGATTGTTTTTTCAGATGGCACTTCAGGGAGGTTAATCTTGCAACACTACTTCGAAGGGCCAGATCACTAGTCAACCAATGAAAGCTGCAAGAAACCAGTGTAAGAGTTCTAAACACACAAAGCATGAAGATGTACACTGCTTGAGTGGGAAGGATCCACCTGCCTCTCTTCTACATCCTAGATGTGTCTTGCAGGCAGGAAGAATGCTCTTGCTGCCCTCTGTAGTTTCTGGATGCAAGCAAGAAGAACCTTTCTGCTCTCCCTATTCCACATTCTGGATACTATTCCCCCATCCCTGCTGTAAAAGCCTTCCCAAACTGCATTTCAGTTAGACATCCCCACTGTCACCTTAACATGTCACAATTAAAGTTTTCTATCAGCCAACTCCAGCTTGTGACTATTTGGCAACAACCCAAGAGGACAAGACTCTGTAATCTGCTAAATCAAGAAGGGAACACACCAAAGATGAGAAACTGAAAAGAAGCCATTGTGACTTAAAAATAATAGGCAGCGTGTGTGGCATGATAGCCTAATGGCTACATACTGGCCTTGCACACTCCAGGATCACATACAGGCATTGGTTTGCATCCTGGCTGCTCCACTTTCCTTCCAACTTCCTGCTTGCGGCCTGGGAAAACAATCAAGAATGGCCCAAGGCCTTGGGACCCTGAACCCATTTAGGTGACCCAAAAAAGGTTCCTGGCTCCTGGCTTCAGAGCCTGGCTCCTGGCTCCTGATTCCCATCGTGAATCAGCGAACATAAAGATCTTTTCTCTCTGTATCACCTTCTCTTTGTATATCTGCATTCCCAGTTAAAAATATATTTTTAAAATAAGCAGCAAAAAGTTATTTGGTAGCAGCTAAGAGTCAAATAAGAAGCACTGTGTGGATCAGATTTGTGATTTACAAGTTTTAAAATTATAAGATTTGAGTCTAAAATCAGAAAGATTACAATCCCCACTTGGCACATTGGTCACAGACTTTTATAACAGACAGCCCAATTCAAACTGTCTTATACAAAAGGAGATTGTATTGGCTTACTCATGGAAAGAAAAAATAAGTATAATTCAAGCCATATCACTTGAGTCTGGGTTTCTGTCTCCATTCCTGGCTTCACTACCTCCACACTGATTCTGTCCTCAGGAACTCCATCAAAAACGACTGTCATAAATTAACTTTTAAGATGCAAATGTAGAACAATAACAAGAGGAGTAGCTCTGACTGAATCCTCTTCCTTAAGACAATCGCTCTTCCTTAAGACAATCGCTGCTGCTGTGAAGCTGCTGTGACAGGTCTAGGCCTGTATCAGTTTCCCTGGTGCCAGAAGTTGAGAATATCTGCCAAGAAGCACAAGATTGTCTCCCAAACCAAAGTCAAGATCTCTGTTCCAAAGGTAAGGCTGAATGGATGTTGAGTAGGGAAACCAACTAATGTCCATTATAAGGAATTAAGAACTACAGCTTCATCTAGATCAAGTTAAAAACAATATTTAACCAGGGAAGAATTAATTGAGAGTATAAAACCAAGGTGGCAAACGTGAAGGCTCTTAACAGATAACCTCATTGCCACATAAATTCAAATCAACTACAGCTCCCACACACAAAGGTCATAAAAATAACGGAGCCTTTGAAGCCAACTAATAATAAGCAACCGTGTTACTGGCTTATATTATTATTAGTTTAAATATAATTTTTTATTATTTTCCAGCATACCTATTTTTTTAAGATTTATTTATTTATGTTAAAGTCAGAGTTACAGAAAGGAAGATACACACAAGAGACAAAGAGAGAATCTTATATACCTTGGTTTATTCCCCTTATGGTCAGAATGACCAGCCCAGAGCCAGGAGCCAGGCGTTTTATCCAGGTTTCCCAAGGTCAGTGTGAAACAATATACTGCATTGCAATGACTTCTGTTTACCTCATCTCTCAACTCCAGGGCCACATCAAGTGACTGACCTGTACCACCGAAGTTTATGTTAAGCGCATTCCATGTTCACACAGCAAGAAAAGTGCCTAATGACGACTTTCCCAGAATGAATTCCCATGGAAATTTGCAGGAGAAAGAAGAGGTAGGATTGTCGTTTGTGGTATAATAATAGTTAATCATTTTGAGTAAACTGGATAATTTAATTCTTAGTGCTAAGTTTTAATACAACTACTTCATTTACTATATTCAGCTACATTAGCACTGCAAATCAATCATAACTATCATAAAGTAGTTTTTACCATTAGATAACATTTATTAAAGCATTCATTATTTCATTTAATCCTCAAAAATCCCAATGAGGAGCAGATACTGTGGCTCAGCACTTAAGCACTTGGAATACCAACATGATATACTGGAGTACTTGCTTGATTAAGTGATGGCTCCTGTACTTGAGTTCCTCCCTCTTACCTGGCTATTCTGCAGGGAAATATGGTTCCTAGTTTCAGCCTGCCTGGTCCAGCCCAAACTGGAGCAGACATTTGAGAAAACAAGCCAGAGGATGGGCGATCTCCATCTCCCATCCCTCCTCTCTCTTCTGTACCACACTGCCTTTCAAATAAAAATTAAGTAAATCCCAACGAAACAGACACTATTGCCATTCCCATTTTATAGCTGCAGAAGCTAAGATTTAGAGTTTAAGGACCGTGCCCAAAATAGTATTACTAAATGGCAGGTCAAAAACAAATCAGGGCAGAGCACTGTGGTGCAGCACATTAAACTGCTGCCAGGAGTACCAGCATCCCATATGGGCACCAGTTCATTTCTGATCTAGTTCCCTGCTAATGTGCCTGGGAAGGCAGCTTGGGCCCCTGCCACCATGTAGAACTGGATGAAGTTCCTGGCTCTTAGCTTTGACCTGGCTCAGTTTCAGCCACTAGAGCCATTTGGGTAATGAACCATGGGATGGGAGATTTTACTCTCTCACACTCTAATTCTGCCTTTCAAATAAAACCTTAAAAAGAAAAAAAAAATCAAACCAAAACACTTCAAAAACAGTGGTTTCAGACATAATCAATTATAGGGTAAGAGATTTCATATTAATGTAAGAACAATTAGCAGTTAAAGCATCACAATGAGAGGAATTTTATAAGATACATCACCAAATAAAAATATAACAAATCCAAGCATTATGTGATTTAAAATGATCACTTTAAGATCCCATCAAGAAAATTTCAAACCCTATAAATATAGCCATCTAGTACAGCTATGTAAATTTCTAACTAGGTTGAAAGAGATATTTTTATTATCAAAGTAAAAAATAAAAAAAATTTCAAGTCAGTAGATATTAAACCATGAAAATTTCATTTTAATAAAGCTGCTTAACTTGAAACTTCAATTGGTTTAACCTGAAACTCTCAATGATACCATAATCTATTTTATTCTGATTCAGATCAAATACCTCAAACATGTTTTATTATCCTGACATAATAAATATTTTAGAATTTCAACTTTCATTAAAAGAAACAAAAAATTTAAATGAAATAGTAATAAGCAGAAAGGTATTCTTCAGGATACACCTTAAATCTATAAATTCTTCGAAAGAAGCAGTTGCTGAATACTTATGCAAAGGAGCTTAAAAATGTGGATGGATAGACAGAACTTTACATTTTCCATGAACTTTTTCAGGCTCCCTGTATACAACGGGGTCATTTTCTCTCACAACAGCATATTGGTTATCTCCGTTTGCACTATTTTCTTTGAATCCAACCCCAAGGCTTCTCCAAATTTAGCCAAACTGCAAACAATTTGCTTTTGTCTTTGCTACCCAGGTTGCCAGTGTACAAGGAGCAGTTACCACATAGTCCTTTGCTAAAAATATTTACTCAAGTATTCCAACAGTCAAATCAAATTATTTTTTCTTCATTTTCATTTTCTTACATCTAGCTTAATCCTATTTCTTAAAAGACCAACTTTAGTAATTTTCTGTACACCAATGGTGCAGTTCTCTACCCAATGGGTTCCTTTTATATTCTATAGATTATCTACATTCCTTCTTCATTAAATACTGTAAAACAGGTTTTCCATAAAGTTTAGATCTCGCTCTAAACAAACTGTTCTCGAGGAGATCAGTCTAATAAATTCCACAAACTCAGCTATCAGTTTTCAGGAGCAATCTGTATTGCACGATGTATATAAAAGTATCAAATAACAGACTCTAACTTTGACATCAATTAAGTTCTATTCTCTCCTCTTAACCAGACACTGCTATCTACAATACCTAAATTCATCTCAAACTCAGTATTTCCCAAACTGAACTCTAAAAATCAGTTCTGTATTATTCTCAGCCAAAAAAGTGGAAATAACCCAGATGTTCAACTGACAAAAGCATAATAAACCCCAGTTTATCCAAGCAGGGTAATATTATTCAGAAATTTTTTTTTTACAAAGTACTGGTGCATGCTATTAACACAAACCAGTCAGTTGCATATATATATATATATATATATATATATACACACCAAATATCAAAAATTATCAAATCCACAGAGACAGAATGCAGATTAATTGTTGCCAGGAGTTGGAAAAAGGGGGAAAAGTAAATTCATGCCTTGCTTTCAAGCAAAGGGAGGGCACCACACTCTTCCTGCATCTGCTGATTCTCAATTGCCTTCATCTTAAAACAATCCCGATGCCAAAAAGGTGTACTCGCAGCAGTGTGTCCAGATCCCACTCACCTGCTTCGAGCATTCACTGGCTGCAACAGTCAAGTACTCAAATTTTTTTTTAGTTCGTACCCATAAGGAAACAGAAGAAAATGAAGGAAGATACTTCACAATTATTAGGTGAGCCAGAAAACAAATGCACAGATAGTTAACAGCATTTTTGGTTCTAATGTTGACACTATAACCAATCACATAAGAGAAATCTCAGACTGCCTTCAAATGCGATGTCCAAAACAAATGTTTTCATTTTCAACAATCAAAACATGAATGCTTCTGAAAACAAAAAGGAAATAAGATACTGTCATGAAGCGGGAAGGACTTCATGTCATTTACTTGCAATAACAACACATACCATGTTGTTTTGATAAGACATGTTAGTCCACCCTCATCTCTTACATATGTACACTAGGACTATACGATACAACTCATAAATCCACAAGTGTTAACCGCAAGTGCACACAAAAGTGACTGGAAGGAAACAAAGATGCAAAAATTAAAACGTACTGAGTAGATCACTCTTTCAGATTACTTGTAAATTTGAATCTGAAAATATCTTACAAAGAAGCCAAAATGATACCACCACAGGTTTCAAAAACATTTCAAACATTTGTTTGGTACATATGTAAAAACACAAAAGGAATGACAAGCTAGAACCTATTAGATTGCATTTGAAATCCCTAGCCAGTATTTACAACATAAATAGTTCCAGGATCCTGTATGACAGTTGAGTAGTTAATTGTGGCCTTCAGATGATGCTGTCCATTTCAAGTATATACATGTACAAAATCTGGAAAAAAGAGCCTGACATGGTAACCTATTGGCTAAAGTCCTCGTCTTGCATGCGCTGGGATCCCAATATGGACGCAGGTTTACGTCCCAACAGCTCCACTTCCCATCCAACTCCCCACTAAAGTGGCCTGAGAAAGCACCTGCATGGGAGATCTTGAAAAAGCTCCAGGTTCATGGCTTTGGATCAACTCAGCTCTGGCTGTTGCAGCCACCTGGGCAGTGAATAAGGGGATGAAAGCTCTTTCCCTCTGTGTTACCTCCTCCCTGTATACCTGACTTTCCTATAAAAATAAATCTTAAAAAAAAATCTGGAAAACATCTAGGCATCAGTGCCAATGAAACATCCTGACGTGGAAGATGCAAAATCTACACAGAAATTCTGAAAGGGCTAAAGGCAGAACCAAGAGATAACAAGCATTATAAAACTTACAAAAGAATTCCAAAATTCTGTCATAACATCACAAGATTTTTCAGAAGCGTGGGATTGGCTGAGTATTATTCAGCAAAAAACTTTCCTCAGCTGATACTCTTTTTTTTTAAAAAAGATTTATTTTTATTTTTATTGGAAAGGTGGATATACAGAGAGGAGACACAGAGAGGAAGATCTTCCGTCCAATGATTCATGAGCGCAACGGCCAATGCTATGCCAATCCGAAGCCAGGAGCCTCTTCCAGGTCTCCCACGCAGGTGCAGGGGCCCAAAGCTTTGGGCCGTCCTTGACTGCTTTCCTGGGCCACAGGCAGGGAGCTGGATGGGAAGCGGGGCTGCCGGGATTAGAACCGGTGCCCATATGGGATCCCGGGCGTGCAAGGCGAGGACCTTAACCACTTGAGCCATCGCGCCAGGCCCTCACCTGATACTCTTAATAAGACCGGAATTTCTGTGAATTTTCACAAATGGAAATGGGAGTCAATCCATCCCTACACAATCTGAATTTCAAACACACTCCATGATCTTTCCTGTCTAAAGGAAAACTAGTTACTGTCCTGAGCTCAATGTATTCCCAATCATTAACCGGTTTAAAGGTTCTTACCTAAAGGATCCTGAAGTGACATACATTATAAAGACTAGAGATAAGGGATGAACTAAAACAAAAAAATGTTTTTAGTATAAATTCCCAATATCTATTATCTAAGAGTAATTTACTTTTCATTTACAAAACTTACTATGCCAGTTACACAATCTGTAATAAAACAAAACTCTTCATATGGCTTCATATTTTATGTTCAACAACAACAAAAAGCAGGGTGAGGAAGGAGGATTGAAAAAACAATTTATTCCTTTCCTTTGCCTTTCTCTCCCCTAACAAGAACACCCAAGCCAGGAGCTGAACTAGACACAATGTATTGATGTGGGAATGCTGAGATTTCTGACTTGCCAACATCAGAACTTGTGCCACCACAATCACCCTAAGCAAAATCTGAAAGGCACCAAGTCTTTCTGCCTTCTCTCCCTAGACATCCCAAGCTCAAACCCAATTCCAGGTTCCCTAAATTAGGCAGGCCTAGTCCAGCTGCTCCTGCTAGTCCCCATTCCCACAGGACTCTACCTGTTCATTAGATTACTAACCTCATACCAAGTTTATGCCAAAACATCACACCTCAGACTACTTGCTAATTGCAAAAGGAAATGTTTGCAAGGGAGATAGCTGGTCATCTTATCAAACAGTGTTACTGATAGGAGAACCCTACTGTATGTGCCTTCTGAAACATACTACTATTTGAGTTAGTCTTGTGAAAAATATTAAACCTAAATCTACTCAAGTGTTTAGCCCCTAACTTTTCAAGTGTGTAACAGTGTACCAAATACAAGGGGTAGAGGGAAAAATCGAAGGAGGAATTTTCTTTCTTTTTTTTTTTTTTTGTTAGTGTTCTGAAGCATGCAGTCCATCTTTATTACAAAACCAAAGTGGCTCAAGGCCCACAATGTAGACCAGAAAAATTTCACTGGAAGCAACAAATACAACTTTCCAGCTTCAACCTCAGAGTAGGGACTGGATCTCAATTGTCCTCCAGCACTGTGGAGGACATTTTGCTGTGGAGGACAGCTACTTTTCCTTCTTTCTTTTTTTTTTCCCACTTTTAACATGTTGGTTACTCAATACCATGTCAACTAATTCCATAAAGTTACAAAATGTTACTGATGTAATGTCGGGCTTTTAATTGATTGGGATAATACTATGCTGGCTCTACCTTCAGACCAGAGATGGTCTCCCCAAGAAACCAGACCATTGAACTTATCTGGACAATAAGATGCTGGACTTTATGCTTGGTAGATGCTTGTAATGAAAGAATCTCAACTGAATTTGAACTGTGGTTATGCAACAAGGTGGAGGAATCCACCATGGGGGAGGTTGGGGGGAGCGGAATTCCAGTGCCTATAAAACTGTGTCACATAATGCAATGTAATCAATAAAAAAAAAAAGGAAGGAGGAATTTTCAATAAAGTGAAACACAAAATGCAGTTACTCTACAAACATGGGTTATTCTACAAGACTACTGACAGGGGTTCTTCAGAAGGACTAAAAAAAACAAGAAGGGAAGGAGTAACTCCAAATTATATGAGACTATAAGAAATAAACGCAACAAATGACTGAATTCTGGTTCCAAAAGAATGACTCAAAACGACGCTAATACATATTACGTATTTGTAGCAGACTTTAGCAAATGTTCTGTACTTCCCAAGTGTGAGTATGGCACTCTAATACAGTATATAGGAAAATTGCCTTCTAAAAGTAAGTACAATGACATACAGGATTTAGGGGTGATCCTCTGAAATACTCAGCACTAACACAAATGTAATAAGATGTTAACCACTGAAATTAGGTGGTAGGCACAAGTGTTCAGACAGGTCATTAATCTCCACAGTGCTTGAAAAACAGAGAGTACTTGATAATAGAAAGTGGCAAAATGAACAGATCTTGAAAACAGAAATGTGAAAGGGGCAACCAATGGTATCCCCTACACTTTTGCTGAGTCTTCTTTCCTGTTCCCAACCCTTCAATCCCAGCCAAAATGGTCCAGATGACCTAACACCCTACAACCAGCTCAGCTCCTCCTAGTCCCCAGTTTCCAAGTCCAGGAGACTCTTGCTTCCTTATCTCCCAAACACACCTATCAACAAAGACCACTTCAAAAGGGACTACAAGGTACAAATTAGCTGAAATGACCCAACTGATAAAAATACAAGATAGTAGGATAGTGTTTCTAACAACCTGGAAATATCAAGGGCACAAAGCCCCAAGTGCATTTTGTAAGCAAAGGCACGGTTCATCTTTTCTGCTGACAGCCTGAGCGGCCCAGGGATTCCCAGAGCAAGGCACCTCACAAATGCTAAGAGGAGGCTTTTGTACTGCCCAGGTCTCCTGGCAGCAGCTCTTCATCTTGGGTTTAATAGCATCCAAAGACATCAGATTCTGAAGACTAACCAATCCAACCCAGCCACCCCCGAAAAAAAAAAAACTAATAAAAATAAACAAATAAACAGAAAAGCCTAGTTTTTAAACTGACAATGTTGAAGAAACTCAAAACTCGCCAAACAAAGGGCGCGCTTTGGCCAAAGGTCTCCCAGGCTGGCAGAAGTGGGTCTGCAATGGCGTTTTTACATTCTCCTGAAAAGCAGGAAAACTTGAGCTAAGTTAGGCAGGAAGTCTTCCTTCCCGAGAGCAGGTGGAAAAAGCTGAAAGAGAGCGTTCATGGCAGCTCATCAGGCGAACCCCGCAGGGCTCGGCGAGAAAATGTTTGCATCTTTACGATTCTCCTCGGGGCCCTTCGCCTGCACACAATAACGGGACATGGACGGCAGAGCCGGGCAAGTCCCGCTGACCCGACCGAGCTTGCGAGGGGAACGGCTGAGTCCCTCCGTCAAACGACGGGCCTCGAGCCTCCAACTTCCGAACACCCTCTGGTCTCTTCCTACGACTCGACACACTCGGGGTGGGCTGCGGTGCGAAGAGCGCGCGGGTCTCCGCCAAATATCGGCACGAAACGTACAAAGGAGCGAAGGGGCAGCCGAGGAGAGGAGGGGGTGAGGGGAGAGCAGAGAGAAGGCAAAACCAGGTTGGGAACAAACAGGCGCGAGGCCTGGGCGGTGAGGCGGCGCGGGCGGAGGCGAGGCGGCGGCCTGCGCAGCCCGGGCCTGCCGCAGCCCAGGGAGAGGGAGCTGCCGCGTCGCGCCGCCAGCCCTCCCCCGCCGGGGCCGCAGCAAGATGGCGGGCCGGCCGCCGCCGCCTCCGCGCAGCCGGTCCCCTCCCCCGCGCCCTGGGCGCTCCCGACGACCCGCGCCGGCCTCGAGACCCCCCAGCCCTGCGCCCCCGGAGTGAGGCGGCGCAGGCCGCGCGGGAGGGCCTCTGCCTGCTGCAGCGCGGGGCGGGCGGGGGCGGGGGGGCGCTTACCGTGAGCGGAGCGGATCGGCCTGACTGGAGCCCTGAGGAGGAGGAGAAAGAGGAGGAGGAAAAGGAGGAGCACGAAAAACTACACGGCGGCAACGGCGGCGGCTCCCATTGCGGAGCAGGCAGCCGAGCCGTGGGAAGGGGGGTGAAGGGGTTCGCGAGCAACCGGCGCGCTGCCTCATGGGTAGGCTCCAGGTCAGCCTCCGCGCGTCCGGGTTCCCGGTCTTGTCGCCGACGCGAGAGAAGGGCGGACGGGCGGGTTCCCCCCCACATGTGCACCGCGTTGTGGGGCCCTCGAAGGCCTTCCACCACACGCCACGCATCGGCTGCGGGCTTGGGCCGGGGTGTGGCAGGCGATGGGTTCGGGCCTGCTCGCTGGCCAGCCCGAGGCAGCGGCCCCGACATTGTGAGTCTTCAGGAACGCAGTAGGCCGGCCTTGTGTGGAAGGGCTGCTCTTCCGCAAGGCTGGAGAAGTCAGAAGTGCCAGGGTTGCAGGGAACTGTGCGTGAAGAATGAAGTCGCCGGCCAGATGACGAAGACGTTTTATTAAGTGGCCGAATTTACTAAGCATGTTTTGGCCGTGGCTTTTCAAGTCCTGCCATATGGATATTGGTCGGGTTTTTTTTAAGTTATCAGTTTCTCAACAAGAAAAAATGTGCAAAAGTACTGCTCCATAATAAGCACCAAACTTTGCGTTCTAATCTGTAAGGAAGGCAACCTTTACCGATTGTCTTTACAAGGGCCTTAGTGGTCCAGCTTTTAGAGTGACCCAGACTTGAACTCTTACCTCACGAGAGCCTGAGTAGACACATCATTCATCACTGCATCCTACAGATTCTAGCTTCCTCTTTGACTTGACATCTTTAGACCTATCCCAGTTTTTCTCTCGTATGTCATCGCAATAGCCTCCACATTGATGAGCACTCCCAGATTAATCTTCCAGAAAGCCACTTGGATCACCTGTAGATTCCTGGCATGGCTACAGATGCCACAGAAGAAATATGGTTCGTCCACAATCCTCATAAATGTTTGCTGGGAACCCTGTAGCGAAAGACAGATCAACAATGGGAGAAAAAAAAAGTTTATTCTTTCATGTAGCGTACACCATGTGCAAGAAACTTAAGTGGATGATAATTGAAGGCAGTGGCTTAGAACTCTGGCTGCTGTACTGGTCACAACAACATTGGACAGTATCTCTGGAGCATAGACAGGATAAAAAGGCAAGCAAGTTCCACTTCCAAAGGTAGGCAACTGGAAAGGGAAATAGGTGGGTGGGAACTGATGGACTAAATGTGTGTTTGTAGATTTCTACTGATGCTGTCTCTGAACTCACAAAAATTGTCCCCAAGAAAGGAAGGTTTATATCCTATCCAAAAGACAGAGGGAGGAAAAAAACAGAAAGGCTTCTTCTGTTTGCTGTTTTGTAATAGCCCTTAACTCAAAAATACTCTCAAAGAGACATGCTTCACTGTTTGATTTGCATCATGGAAGCTATAACCCTTTCTTAATACTCTACTCAGCTTTCTATTCCCTGCTGGCCCTAAATATTACCCGTAATATTACCTGTATGGCGGGGAGGTGGGGGGTTGAGAATAGCAAGCAAAGAAAGTTTAAAATTCCAGAATCGTGGAACATCTTTAAGTCATGGTTTTTCAAATAGAGTGCATCAAGGTTAGCAAGGTGTTTTACCTGGATGGTGAAGATTCATCTGTACTCTTTAGTCTGGTCTTTGTTCACAGACACAAAACTTCATGTTGTCAGTTCATGCTAACTAATTATATAAACAGATGTATTGACCAAAGTTCTACGTTTTGTTTCATGAAAAACTAACCACCATGAACAACAACAACAAAATCTGGCCAAGGTATTCTTCAAAATGAACATTTATATGAGAAACTGAATTAAAGGGATGCCTGGTTAGATTGGAATCAACATAAACAGAAATGACTTTTTGGATTTTTACCTACTCCATCCTTAAAATTACTCTTCCTTGTTTTCTAGAGCACCATTCTAGGTTATCTTGATTTACTTTCCACTTCCCTAGCATATTTTAAGAGTTTCTCTTCCTGTTATAGAGAAGGCCCTTGGCTAGACCTGGTCCATGTTCTTGTGAACACATTAGAAAGAATTCAAGGAAGAAACTTAGATAAAAGTTAGCAGGAAAGTAAGATTTTTATAAAGTTCATGAGGGTGCACACTTGAAGAATGAGTGCAGCAATTTCAAATGAACTGCAGTTTTCAGGATTTATGGTGGTCCTTTTATAAGATAAGAAACAGTGGTAGCAGAGCTTAATTGAATATTCAAATAGGGTGGAATTTGGGGCAGAGCTCAAGTTCCTCCTATTTACTTGCCCCCTTCTTAAGAATTCTCAGAAGTGTCAGGATGCAGATCAGGTACAGTACACATCAAATCTTAGAATGATGGCATCAGGTGTATGATGGGAGTTCCAAGCATGTTGATTTCATTACTTCACAGCCACCTGTGTCAGAAATTTTCTCGGTGGAACAACCCCAGCAGTTGTGTCTGCATGTAAGGTGTGGAGTTTAGGTGTTGCATACAGGAACTGCCACACCCATGCTGCCACTCTCCAATCCCTTCTCATTAGCTACCTCCTTGCTTCCTTCATGCTGGCCTGTTACATTTCTCTCTCTCTCTCTCTCTCTCTCACCTCTTTAAAGATTTTTAATGCAAAGTGATAGAGGAGACATACAGATTTTCTACCTACTGGTTGATTCCTCATTTGCCAGCAATATCAAGACGTATGCCAGGCCAAGAGCCAGAAACTATTGGTGAGAAGAACTTGGGTCCCTGCTGCCTCCCATGTGAGGAAAGCTAGATCAGAGATTCAGAGTAAGCAGGACTCATGAGTACTCTGATTTGGGATGTGGGCATCCCAAGCAGTGGCTTAACTGCACCACAGTATCTTCATCCTCAGCCTCCTTTTGTAAGCAGTGAATCCTCACAGAAATTTTCCTTAAGGGAAATTATGCTCTACACTCTTCCCTGACTGATAGTAATGCATGTGGGTGATTCTCCTGCTTCTTTCCCCAACTTCCTTCTGTTCATTTATGAAATTCAGGCAGAATTAATTTGTCTCCCCCACAGCAGGTCCTAGAATGAGCTAAGTGAAATAAAGTTGTCAAAATTATCCTTATTCTCTGAATCAATTTTCATCTCAGGCCAAAGTGAAGCCCAAGACTTGTGTTTGCAGAGAAAAGAGAAATTCTTGGGCCAGTAATCTTCCACCTGCAAGCATTATTGTCGCATATGGGTGCCAGTTAATGTCCCGGCTGCTCCACTTCCCATCCAGCTCCCTGCTTATGGACTGTGAAAGCAGCAGAGGTTGGCTCAAGTCCTTGGGCCCCTGAAGCCATTTGAGAAACTCCTGGCTTCAAATCAACTCAGCACCAGGCCTTGTGACCATTTGAGAGAGAACCAGCATATAGAAGATCTGTGTGTGCGCACACCTGTGTCTTTGCTCTCTTTCTCTAATCTCTATAAATCTGCCTTTGAATAAATAAATAAATAAATAAATCTTTTGAAGGAAAAAAATTATTTCACTAGATAGTATGGCATTAATATATGAATACCAGAAGATTTCAAATCTTCTTTTCTCTTTACTACGGCAGCCAACTGAGAACAAAATTAACACAAGGGAGAGCTAGTAGAACCGATGGTAGGAAAAGGAAGCCAATCCCTGAGATTATCAGAAATTTCTAGATCAAACCCAGCCTAAGCCTTATGCTACCTCTGGACTTCCCAGTTACCTGAGCCAGTGAATTACTTTGTTGATAAAACCAAAAGGGTCCAGAATAAGACATTGTAGTATGAAAATCATTTTGAATAATTTTCTTATCTACTCAGAAGTGGAGCTTTCCAAAAGAACCCCAATGCCCTCTGTGGGGAGGCCAGAGAAGGTTGAGTATTATCTATGTTTGAGGTTAAACGGTATATGAACTAAGAGTCTTCACCAAGGCAGAAAAGGCCAAGGGATCAAAGAAAGAGGCAAACAAATCCAGGATTACAAAGTGCAATTTATTAGGAATTTAAAGGCTGAAGCATGATCTTGGGTGGCCTCCAGATAGGAGAACCCATGCCACGAGGCATAAGAAAACAAGTTTTATAAGGGGTGGGGGGGAAGTGAATTGTGGCTAATCTGCACCTGGACTTTCTCAATAAATATTAACATTCCAGGAATCAGATAAGAGACTTGGCAGGTAATAGATAAGAGCAGCAGGTTATCTCAAAGACTGTATTTTTCCAATAGGATTTGGGTTGACAGCCAGTGTTTACCTAAATGACAAGATGGCTGTTACATCCAAGATGATTGTGATCATGTCCAACAGTATCCCTACAATCAGATACCATAAAAATTGTCACTATACCAGACATTCTCATGAAACCATTCTCCGAAGGACTCATTTGTCTTTCTTAAATGTCCCTTGTTTCCCTTTAAGTATTCTTTCTCCCCTGTCTCTTTAGTGTTTTTGTTCCAGGAAGTATTCTCTCCCTCTCCTTCAGGGCAGTATATAAATATATAAATTTCAAATTGTCACTACTGCACACTTGAGTCTCATTTCTTTGTAAACTCTCATAAACACGTGATTAAGATGTGTCTTTCTCTTGCTAATCTGCCTTTTATCAGTTTAATTCATCAACTCTGCCTTTTATCAGTTTAGTTCATCTGTTAAATGCTCTCAATTTGTAAACATAAGAAGATAGAGGAAAAGTCCTTCTTACTGTTCAGAGCTAGTTGTGTTGAGTTTTCTGTTACCTGCTGCTCACAGCATCCCATGGCAGAGACCTGGGCACACATTATCTCTAGGAAGCCCACATTTCCTGGCTGCCTTACCTCCCAATCCAGGTGCACAGGACTGTTTCTGGTCAGTGCATTGTGGATAAAAGTAATGATTGCCCCCATGGAAGCTTAACTCAAAATCTCCAGTGATTCATACTTTCTGTTTTTCATACATCAGTCAGCCAAATACAGAGAACTCAGAAGCTGAGAGATGGTAGCAATGTTTTATGGAAAGACTTCAGATCTCTTCATGACTGTGTAGAGCACATCCTGATCCTCATTTGGACTGATTAAAGTAAAATATAAACTTTGGTTGGGTTATGAGAGTGTCAGAGGTTGTTGAAAGAGCTACAGTCACTAAGCCTGTAGTAAAAGTCTTGGTGGGGCCCAGTGCGATAGTGTAGTGGTTAAGGTCCTTGCCTTGTACACAGCAGGATCCCATATGGGAGCCGGTTCTAATACCTGCAGCCCCTGCTTCCCATCCAGCTCCCTGCCTGTGGCCTGGAAAAACAGTCGAGGACGGCCCAAAGTCTTGGGACCCTGCACCCGCGTGGGAGACCCGGAAGAGGCTCCTGGCTTTGGATTGGCTCAGCTCCAGCCATTGTGGCCGCTTGGGGAGTGGATTATCAGAGGGAAGATCTTCCTCTCTGTCTCTCCTCTCTGTATATCTGGCTTTCCAATTAAAAAATTAAAAATGAATCTTAAAAAAAAGTCTTGGTGGCCTATCATTAAAAACAACTCTTGTATACATAACATTAGCAGTAGTCAGGTAGACAAAGTGGGAACAGATGTAGCAGGCTGGACAACTGAAAATCCATATTAGACATTGGCTAAACTGTTTATAGTATCTCAGAAGATAGCCCTGTGTTTACATAGCTAGTAACTCTAAGGGAACAGTTCAAAAGGCACCAGTTGTGAATGTTGGTGGGTTTTGGTATACTTAGCAAGGTATTAAGAGATACCATAGAATAGAAGTAACCAGTTTATAAACAAATGAAAGAGAATACACAGAGTCGAATATTTGGGGGAGAGAGCTTTGCAGGGTGAGAAAACAGAACTTCTAAATTTCAGAGATGCAATTTTAAAAGGCTCTGAGCAAGGAAGCTCCAGAAGAATTTAAACAAAGTGACATGCCCTTAGGAAACGAGTTTTCAAATACCATCAAAATAACAGTTGTAAAATTCATAAAGAAAGAATGAGTCAACAAAGCAGAAAAATAAGGCAGCCTTAAAATTATGCCTCCTAAGGAATACTTTGAATGTTTCAACCACATACCCTTTGATATTTACAGTAAGCTGCAACTATGGCTCAAAAATATTCCTATGGATCAAACATATTCCAAGAAATCACATCTGTACTGAACCCATGCAGACTTTTTTTTTGGCCATTTTCTCTAGCACTATAGTTATTTATATAACATTAACATTTTATTAAGTATTATATAGAGTTGATTTACAGAATACCTGAGGATATGTGTAGGTTAAATGCAATACCATTTTATGGATGGGATTTAGCTTTCAGGGATTTCAATATCCTCTAGGGATCATGGAACAATAGCCCCTGGATATAGAGTAAAAACTGTATCTAAATTTTTTGGGGATGTTCAGTTATATCTGCCTTTTGGGGATGTTCCCCCTGCCTCCAGTTTTCTTAGTATTTATTTGGACCTGCCAGAATCTGTAAATATTTTTAATAGAACTGCCCTTTGGTTATTGTATCCACTTTGCCAATCTTCACAAAGTCTGCAGCTACCTGGTAAGTTACATTGTTTCCTGGGTGGTTCTTTTTTTTTTTTTAAGATTTATTTATTTTTATTACAAAGTCAGATATATAGAGAGGAGGAGAAACAGAGAGGAAGATCTTCCATCTGATGATTCACTTCCCAAGTGAGTACAACGGCTGGTGCTGTGTCAATCTGGAGCCAGGAGCCAGGAACCTCCTCAGGTCTCCAGCTGGATGGGAAGTGGAGCTGCCGGGATTAGAACCAGCGCCCATATGGGATCCCGGCGCATTCAGGGCGAGGACTTTAGCCACTAGGCCACACCGCCGGGTCCCGTGGGTGGTTCTTAACCAGTAACTGACATTTGCAGGAGTGTGATAGCTCTGTTTTCCCTGTCTTGAGTGAGAGCAACACTGACTCCGTCATTCGGTAAATAAGGCGTGTAGAGTTTTGCCTAACGTTAAACACTTGCTTCTGTGCAAATTAGACTGTTATCTGAGATACAAAGCCACCCTTCTTTACTCAGCTTTGTGTTGCTAGGAGCTGGGAATCTACAAACCACCTTTGTGCTTTGTCAGTCACTCCCTGTTAGGCTCTGCCAACACAGAGCATTAGAGGAAACCACAAGGCTATAGGAGGAAGAATGGCTTTGCTCCTTCCTGTTTGCTTATATTTGCTTCCCCCCACCCCCGAGTGACTCTGGCAACTTCACAGTACTCTAGCAGAGACAATTTATTCCTAGAGACGAGACTGAATTCAGTTTGTATTTTTCCCAACACTTGGAGAACATTATGTCCCTCACCAAGACGAGGAGAGCACCTGCTTCGTCAGAGGTCTGGCTCTCAGCTTTGTGGTGTTTCTCATGTGAGACACTCCAGCAGAAACTGAACAGTGCTCCCCATCCAGAGGTTTGCCTTTCAGCTCTATGGGCCCCAGGCTTCTGAGAGTTAGTAATTTAGAACTCTGCTTTGTTCCCCCAGCTCTGTGGTGGTGGCAGCTTCTTGAGGTTGCTACCTCCATAATATTTAATGTGTGGAGTTTTAGATTTTTATTTAAAATAAATGCTTTTGATCTCCTCACTAAATCCTGAGTGATGCACTTGGATTTTCCCCTTCCTTACCCCAATCTTATACACTGCAAGATTCTTAATACATCTCCTAGTATCAGTGTTTACAACTCTTCTCAGAAGCTGCTTTGGGGGACTCAGTCTGCAAATGCCTCAGAAACAACTCTGGGTATTTAAAAAAAATTTTTTTTATTTGCTTGCTCTACTATCAGTTTCTGATTGATTACCATATAGTCCTTGAGTTACTACAAAATGTTCTGTTATGTATTTGATAATTAATTACTTGTAGTGTTATAAAAACACTTTTTCAAAAAAAAAAAAAGCAACAGATATAAAGGGTTCTCAAATGTTCAAGAAAATGACAGAAAATGTAAGGATGAATTTCCAGCATTTTTTTGTGCTGAAACAAACTTACCTTTCTGTTCTAGGTTTCCATGAACTTTTTGAGGTGCTGTTACATGTAACATTATGAGTTTTTAAATTATTATTTTTGTTAAGTATTTGTTTTTATTGAAAAAGTGGACTTATATAGAGACGTAGAGACAAAAAGAAAGATCTCCAACCACTGGTTCACTCTGCAAATGACTGCAATGGCTGGACCTGAGCAGATCCAAAGCCAGGAGCCAGAAGACCACTCAAGGTCTCCCACATGGGTGCAGGGTCCCAAGGCTTTGGACCATCCTCCACTGTTTTCCCAGGCTACAAGCAAGGAGCTGGATGGGAAGTGACGCAGCTGGGACATGAATCAATACCTATAAGGGATGCCAGTGCTTGCATTTTGATGATTAGCCAAATGAGCCATTGCAATGGCTCCTGTTTTGCTTTCAAAACATATCAGATATTTACAAAGTGCTTGAGATAAAATGTATACTCTGTAACATGATGTGAATGGGCCAATGAACTAACCCGTTCATTCTTTGTTTCACACTTTTTCTGACTGAGAGGTGCTGCAAAGCTAAAGCAAAAACAACTATATTCTTTCTACAGTCTTGCCACTAGAGTTGTAGATATGATAAATTTTGCTAATGTGGTGCACTTATATCAGATTTGAAAGATGAAAATAAAGCCCAGACTATGACAGTATTGCTGTTGCCCAGAAGGTTATGAAAATAAGTGTGCTAAAAAGCAACCACAGTGGCCAGCATCATGTAACCAGGTAAAACAGCCACCCAACGCCAGTGGAATCCCAGCTGCTCCACTTCTGATTCAGCTCCCTGCTGATGGGCTGGGAAAGCAGCGGGAGATAGCCCACATGCTTGGATCTCTACAATCACATCAAACCTGGAAGAAGCTCATGGCTCTGGTCTAGCCTAGCCCTGACTGTTACAGCCATCTAAGGAGTGAACCAGCAGTTGCAAAATCTGTGTGTCCCTCTCACTGTAATTTGCAAATAAATAATAAATCTTTTTTTAAAGTTGCTCATTTATTTATTTTTATTGGAAAGTCAGATTTACAGAGAAAAGGAGAGACAGAGAAGATCTTCCAACTGCTGGTTCACTCCCTAAGTGGCCACAATGGTCAGAGCTGAGCTGATCCAAAGCCAGGAGCTTCTTCCAGGTCTCCCATGAGGGTGCAGGGGCCCAAAGCTTTAGGCCATCCTCGAGTGCTTTCCCAGTCCACAAAGGAGGGAGCTGGAAGGGAAGTGGAACATCCGGGATACAAACCAGCACCCATATGGGATCCCAGTGTATGCAAGGCAAGGGCTTCTACCACTAGGCTACTGTGCCAGGCCCTTAAAAGTTTTTTTGTTAAAAAAAAAAAAAGAGGTTTTAGTATCCTTCTACCAGCTTTATGTATGTGAGAAGCAATTGAGGCAGCATGTATGGTGGCAACAGCAATAACTTCTTTAACCCTTAAAATCAGCTGTGAAATTATAGCAGTCCCTTGATTTCTATTTCTCCAGCCCTCCCACCAATGTTATACTCCCCTGTATTAAATATTTTTCTATTTAAAATGCCTGTTTTGTGTTTCCTACATCACATTCCGATGAATTAGCATGTTGCACTGGGCATTTAATGATTGAAACACTATTTTTCTTGCTAACCTTATCTTGTGAAGCTCTTTGCCATCGCTACACTGTACATCACTACCCCACACATTGTACCTCTTTCAGGTCCTCGCTCAGTTGTACCATATTTTCTACTGATGCCCTCTGCTTGAAATAACGCATTTACACTTCGCTACGTCTTACTCTGTAAGATTCAGCTTGCGCCTTACTTTAATTTCTTCTTTCTAAAGATTTGTTAATATTTATTAAAAAGTTATGTTTACAGACAGGAGGAGAGACAAAGAGAAAGATCTTTCATCTGCTGGTTCATTCCCCAGTTAGCGACAACATCCAGAGCTAATCTAGTCTGGAACCAGAACCAGAATGTTCTTCTGGGTCTCCCATGTGTGTGCAGAGTCCCAAGACTTTGAGCCATCCTCTGTTGCTATCTCAATCTTCAAGCTGGATGGGAAGTGGAGCAGCCAGGACACAAACTGCTACCCATGTGTGATCCCAGCACGTGTAAGGATTAGCCATTATGGATTTAGCCATTATGCTATGGTGCCAGGCCCCAGCTTGCATCTTATTTAATGTGGGTAGCTGCTGGTGTTATCTCTGCCTCCATCTGTGGGCTTGTAGTGAACATTTCACATTCTTTTGTTTACTGTGTAGCATATGAGTACCCCATCTGTGTTTGAAATATTCCCTATTCCAATGGAGTGGAGGTTTCCACTGCTCTAAAAACAAATGGAAGCTTCTTGCATTTTCTACCTGCTTTGTAGTTAGGATGCATGTGCATATGATCTAGGGTCAGTTAATTAGAGAATAAATAGTGTAAAAATACATGTTTTAGCAAAACTCTGACATTGCACAGCAGTAGACAAGGTAACTAAAATCAGTTTTTAGACATAACAACAGTGCCAGCACATATAGTAACAGTTTTGTTATCAGTATTATGGGTAGTTCAGGCTGCCAAGTCTATGGTGCTACTGGTTAACAACAGTGTCCTCCCTCTCCTAGTTCTGAGTTATCTTGGGGTTTTCTCATTAGTGCATACTCTCTGAGACTGGTTTTTAATCCTTCCAACAGATGTTATATACTAACCATTGCTTCTTTAAAAATTCCTTTTCTGTCAGAGCCAAAATCTGTTTCTGTTGTTTACAACCAAGAACTTTGATTTCTGTAGACACTCCCTTCTCTCTCCTACTGCATTTTGAATGTATGAGTCTGGAATGGTGTTCAGCAAATATTTACTCCTGTATGTTCTAAATATAGCTTCCTAGCCTATTGATATTGGGCTTGCACATGTGATTTGCTTTGGCCAATGGGGTATCAGTATTTGTAATTCAAGCAGAAACTTGAAATATTCTTGTATGTTTGAGCTTGTTTCCACATTGCTGGTGCTGAGTCTAGTCCGCTAAGCAGAGTCATGGAGTAGAGCACACACCCCAGGCAGCATCTGATCCAAAGATAAGGGACATGTGGAGTTGACCTGAACCCAGTGTGTATCCTAGAGCTTAGAACCTGGAGCTGGAGACTTTTCTAGCCATCTCACAGTCCAATTCCATTAAGTCCACAGTCTTATTCATGTAAGACAAAAAATTCCATGTGTTTAATATATACAGATTTAGGAGCATAGTTAAACTTCCCATCCTATCATCCTTCCCTATCCCTGGCACTCCTACCCTCCTTTCTCCTTCCTTTCTTAGTTTTTCTTTAATTTTTCAAATACATACTTTCAATTTATTTATTTATTTTTAATTTTAATTTTTCATGATTCATTTCCATAGGTTCAGGGATTTTCCCTTCTTCCTTCCCCATTCTCCTTTCCCCCATTGTTTTTCCCTATATTGTTATAACAGTATAGTCCTTCAACAACAGTCACAAGTCCATGATTCTGTTATTTAAGTGTTATTAAATAGCATTGCAGGTTTAGAAAATGGTAGAAGTCCAGCATCCTGTCGCCAAGATATATTTAACAGTTTCATTGGCAGTCCATCTTTCAGTTTACTTTATGATCACCGACATATATATATAACATTTTTAATACTCTATATTAGTTATCACAAATTGGGAAAACATGACATTTTACTAAGTATAATGTTTTCTAGTTGCATCCATTTTATTGCGGGAGACAGGATTTCATTATTTTATGGCTGAGTGTATTTCTATAATGTATATATGCCATTTTATCCATTCAACTGTTGGTGGACATTGGGTTTATTCCATACCTTAACTATTATGAATTGAGCTACAGTAAACATGGGGGAAACAGATAACTGCTTCATATGGTGATTTCATTTCCTTTAGGTAAATTTCCAATAGTCAAATGGCTGGGTCATTTGGTGGACCTATTTTCAGATTCCTGAGAAATCTCTCTACTGTCTTCCATAATGATTGTACTACTTTTCATTCGCACTAACAATAGAATAGAATACCTTCCCCCTCACCATCTTCACCAGCATTTTTTTTTTTTTAGTTTCTGCATAATAGCTATTCTAACTGTGGAGAAGTGAAACCTCGTTGTAGTATCTCTCCATATTCCCCTGATGGCCAGTGTTCCTGGCCATTTTTTTTCACATGTCTATTGAACATTTGTATTTTATGATTTAAAAAATTGCCCGTTCGTGTCCTTGGTCAGTTTCAGAAATGGATTCTTTCTTTCTTTCTTTCTTTCCTTTTTTTTTTTTTGTAGTTTCAGAGAGAGAGAGAGAAGCATCTTCCATCCACTGGTTCATTCTGCAAGTGGCTGCAATAGCCAGAGCTAAGCCAATCCAAAGTTGGAGCCAGAAGATTCTTCCTGGTCTCCCACATGGGTGCAGGGTCCTGACTCTTTGGGCCATCCTACACTGCTTTCCCAGCCCAGAAACAGGGAGCTGGATGAGAAGCGGAGCAGCTGGGACATGAATCAATGCCCAGGTGGGATGCCTGGGCATGCAATGTGAGGGCTTTAGCCACTTGGCTACTGCTCCAGGCTTGCTGCTGAGTTTCTTGAACTCTTTATAGATTCTAAATATCAATCCACTATTAAATATTATGCAGTTGCATGGTTTGCAAATATTTTCTCCCATTCTTTCAGTTGCCTCTTCACTTTGTTGTGTGTTTTCTTTTGCAGTGCATAAACTTCTTGGTGGATATATTTTGCTTGGTCCCAATAGTCTCTTTGTTTTTATTGCCTATGCTTCTGATGTCTTTTTCAAGAAGTCTTTGCCTATGCAGATGTCTTGCAAAGTTTCCCTTATGCTTTCCCCTAGTAATTTTATGATAGCAAATTGCAGGTTTATATCTTTGAATCGTTTGAGGATTTCTGTTTTGTTTTGTTTGGGTTTTTCCTATGAGGTGTGGGGACAGGGTAGTGTATATAGTGATGTAATTTGCCCAGTAAAACTTGTGGAAGATACTGTCCTTTCTCTGGTGACTGATTTTAGATCTTTTATCAAAGATTACTAGATGATAGATGCATGGATTGATTTCTGGGGTTTTCTATTCCATTGGTCTACATATGTATTTTTATTCCAATACCAGGCTGTTTTGATTTTTATTGCTTTATAGTATGTCTGCAAATGTGGTATTGAGAGGTTTCCAGCATTGTTTTTGTTGTTTAAGATTGCCTTAATAATTTGGAATCTTTGTGGTTTTCATATGAGTTTTTGCATCATTTTTTCGCTAGATCTGAGAATAATATTTTGACTGGGATTATATTTAATTTGTAAATTGCTTTGAGTAGTATGGCTATTTTGATCATATTAATTCTTTTTTTAAAGATTTTTAAAATTTGAAAGTCAGATATACAAAGAACAGAAGAGACAGAGAGGAAGAACTTTCATCCAATGATTCACTCCCCAAGTGGCCACAATGGCCAGAGCTGAGTCGATTCAAAGCCATGAACCTGGAGCCTCATCCAGGTCACCCGTGGAGATACAGGGTCCCAAGGCTTTGGGCTGTCCTTGATTGCTTTCCCAGGCCACAAACAGGGAACTGGATGGGAAGTGGGGCTGCTGACATGAGAACTGGCTCCCCATATGGAATCCCATCACGTGCAAGGTGAGGACGTTAGCCACTAGGCTACTGCTCCAGGCCCGATCATATTCATTCTTACAATCTGCAAAATGATATGTCAATATTTCAAGAACTAAATTCACTCTAGCACAATGATGACCCTCGGTTTAAAATATATTTTGGATTTAATTTACTGAATTTAAAAACTATGTGTTTCTCAAAGCGCATGAGGTAAATTTTTTTGTGATTTTCTTTTCTTCTAATGTCTTGGATTGGGGTTGATGTTTAATTATGCTGTCCTCACAGGATGAATTGGAAACAGTCCCTCCAATTCTTTGGGAAGTGTTTAGGTGGAATTGGTATTATTTTCTATTTTAAGTTTTTGGTGGTTCACCAGTGAATGCATTTGAGCCTCAGTTTTTCTCTGTGGCTAGGTTTTGAATTACTAATCCCATTTTTAATAGATGTTCCTATATATATTATCTATTTCTTTATAGGTGAGTTTGGGCAGTTGATGTCTTTCAAGGACTCTTCATTTTATCTAAGTTGTCTTACTTATTGGCATAAAGTCGTTGGTAATATCATTAGTTGTTAGTAATATTGTTTTTGTTCTTTTAACATCTGATTAATATTGGTATTGCTGCTATTCCAGTTTATTTTAGAACTCCTTCTGTGATTAGCAGTTCTGCAGGTTTTGACAGATTGATAATGTCACATATCTGTCATTGCAGTATCACAAAGAATACTTTGACTACCCTAAAATTTCTTTGTGTTTTGCCTTTTCATAGCATGCTCTTGTTCCACAAAACTCTGGAAGCCACTGATCTTTCTATTTCTGAAAAAAATTTTCTAGGGCCTGGCCCAGTGCCCAGTGGTTAACTCCTCACCTTGCATGTGTGCCAGTGATTGCATACAGGTGCTGATTCGTGTTTCAGCTGCTCCACTTCCCATCCAGCTCCCTGCTTGTGGCCTGGGACAGCAGTAGTGGATGGCCCAAGTATTCTCCCATTCTCCTGCCACCAGTGTGGGAGAATCACGGGCTCCTGGCTTCAGCCTTACCCAACCCTGTTGGATGGAAAGTTTCTCTCTCTCTTTTTATCTTTCTCTGTTCCTCTTTATCACTCTGCCTTTCAAAGAAATAAACCAGTTTTGAAAAGTAATGTCACTGAGTTGTGAACACAAAAATAGCTTAAACACTAAGTTTTGCTTTTCTACTTTTTGCCAGTTTCTTTAAAGCATGATATATGTGTTGTCTCATTAGTATAGGGGTAAATTAATCTATTAACATTAAAGCTTCATTAAAAACATAAAGGAGATGAAGAAGGATATGTAAATCTATAATAAAGTCAATATAAACATTTAATTATAGTCTCAGAATTTAGAGAATAAGCATGAAGCCTGCTATTTCCAAATGCTTAACTCTGCTATGGGAAAAGTTATTGAAATGGAACAGGGCTGAAGATTCAACCTAGGCACATTCATATGTGGCGTTACTGCATTTCCTCTAATAGCTTCATAAAATGACCATCAGTGCCCCTGTCCTATAGTCAAAGGAAGTTAAGTCTTATGCACATTTGGAGTGTTAGCATTTGGTGAAAGTGCAGTGCTTTGTAACTTATTCTCTTCGTTTTAAATCTAGCAAGATTCATAGGTAGTAGAAATAACATAGACATAAGAATGATACAGGAGGGCCTGGCGGCGTGGCCTAGTGGCTAAAGTCCTCGCCTTGAATGCCCGAGATCCCATATGGGCACTGGTTCTAATCCACTTCCCATCCAGCTCCCTGCTTGCGGCCTGGGAAAGCAGCAGAGGATGGCCCAAAGTGTTGGGACCCTGCACCCGTGTGGGAGACCTGGAGGAAGTTCCTGGATCCTGGCTCTGGATCGGCATAGCACCGGCCGTTGCGCTCACTTGGGGAGTGAATCATCGGACGGAAGATCTTCCTCTTTCTCCTCCTCTCTGTATATCTGACTTTGTGATAAAAAATAAATAAATCTTATATATATAAAAAAAGAATGATACAGGAGCCAGGGTCGAAGTTTAACAATAAAGCCCGCACCTGCATCACTGGCATCCACTTGGCTCTGATTCAAGTCCAAGTTGATCCAGTTTCAGTCCAACTGCCTTATAATAGGCTAGGAAAACTGGCAGAATGTGCCCAAAAACTTGGGCCCCTGATACCTATTTGGGAGACCTGGATGAAGATCCTGGCTCCTGACTTCAGCCTGGCTCAGCCCTGACTATTGCCCCCTCTTAGGAAATGACTCAGTACATAGAAGGTGTGTGTGTGTGTGTGTGTGTGTGTGTGTGTGTGTGTGTGTGTGTGTATCTGTCTGTCTGTATAACTTTGAGCTTCAAGTTAATAATTAAGTAGATCTTGAGACAAAGATAGAGTCATGTAGACGTTTGACTTCTGATTCTGTCTTACCAGCTATGTGGCTTTGGGAAGATCCAAGACTCAGTTTTCTGATGGATGAAAATGCCCATGCATATGAAGTACAAAGCTGGTGGTCAACAACTGTTATGTATTTTTAAAATATGTAGTTTATTTAATTGAAAGCCAGAGTGCTGATTTACTCTCCAACAGGCTGCAGTGTTTCCCAGACTGAACCCAGGAGCCAGGTGCCCTATTTGATCCTTCTTAATGTGTTGCAAGGTCCCGTACTTAAAACTGTTTTCCACTGCTTTTCCATGCATAAATTATCAAGGAGCTTTCTTGCTTCAAAACTTGTGAGGCTAATCTGAAATTTGTTTTGTAGCATGTACTTACATGTGAGTCAAGTTACTTATTCATTGATGACATTTAAAAGCTTACTGTTTTTAAGTTAAGATTTTCTTACATTGACAAATGATAAAATTTCACAAATTAATCTCTTTCTGGCTAGGAAAGAAGCTCATTTTACTAATTAAAGGCATAAAATTCTACAGAAATTTTATGAAAATGGTTTGGAAACTCTTGTACATATTTATTTAACACCATTTCATTGAGAAGGCATTTGAAAACTTATTTAGAAAACTGAAAAGTCCATGAATACTGGGCGATTTAACAGGAATTTTTAATGAGTTAAGTGTAAATGAATCAAAAACACATGAATTCTATTTTCTGTAAATAACACATGGTTTAGAAAACTGAAAATATATTTGGAAAAAATGTCTCCAGTGTTCTGTTAAATTAAGTCTTTAAAAATGGTGCACCCTGAAATAAAACAGCTCTCTATAGATTATAGAGTGTTGTTAAAGTTCTGTCTGACCAACCACACTGCAGCATTTGTTATTGGTTTTCCTTGGTTGAGCTGGAGTAACTTTAGAATGGTGTCCAAGACTACATCTGATGAGACATTTTAGGCATTTCCCCTTTCAGAAAGGATAATTAGTCATGTTTTTTTTAAAAAAAGAAAAGCAATTGTTGTCATCAGCATAAATTGTTCATAGGGGAGCAACTCTTTGACCTCAAACACAAGAGAAGAGGGATGGGAGTGTATGGAGAGGTGTTGATGAAATGTGTTTGTCAGAAAGGCAAGAGAACAAGTCAGCCAAATTTTCATCAAGATATTAAAATCTTTCACTAACACTGCCAAGGATGTAAGTGCCTCCAAATATTTTAGTTATATCATCCTTGCAACTTTTTTTCATTCTCTTTTTTTCTTTGAAGGAGATAGTTACCACATCTGGCATCCAGATGAGACAATCATAATTTTAATATAGCTGTTCTTCTGGTTGAAACCATGCAGTTCCTCCTGGTATTCAGAAGAGTTTCCATTCATTTGAAGTAATGGACATTTGCCTTTTGTAATTTGCAGTCTTTCTGTTCTATAGGATGGTAAAACTCAGTGTATTTTGTCAGAAGTAGAATGAGAAACATGCAGATAAAATTGCTTTAGAATAAAACATATGATTGTGCCATGAAATGGACCCTAAGATGGGACTAAACAGACAATGATTAAAAGGAAGCACTGGCAGAAGATTAGACATGAAGATCAATAGAGTACAATTGAGGATGCAGGAAAGTAAAACCCTCACATTTCCAGACAATTGACTTTCAGCAAGTGTGCCAGAACAATGCAATTGGGAGAGAGAGAAAAGTCTTTGCAAAAAATTGTCTTGGCACAGATGGATATCTACATGCAAAAGAATGAAGTTAGACATGTCTCCTTATACCAAAGGCATAATTTAACTCAAAATAGATCAAAGTTCTAAATGAATCAAAGACAAATTCAAATTAATCAAAACTGAGAATACACATCAATCTATAGACCTTAGATTTAGTTCCTTAGATGTCATCAAAGGAACAAACAGCAACCAAAATGATAAAGTGAACTTTATTAATACTAAAAAAAAAATTCTGTGTGTTACAGGATATCATCAGAAAAATTAGGGACCTAGCACACTGGTGCAGCAGGCTAATCCTCTGCCTTGAAAGTGTCAGCTTCTCTTATGGGTACCAGGCTGTTCTACTTTTAAGCTAGCTCCCTGCTAATGGACTCAAAAGGCAGTGGAGGAAGGCTCAAGCCCTTGGGGCCCTGCATTCACGTGGGAGATTGGATGATGGTCTTGGCTCATGGCTTGAGATCAACTCAGCCCTAAACATGGCAGCCATTTGGGGGATGAACCAGCACATGGACGATCTCTTTCTCTGTCTCTCCTTCCCTCTGTACATCTGCCTTTCAAATAAAAAGTAAACAAATCTTTTAAAGAATAAAAAATTTTGGTTAGTATGTGATATTTATACATTTTATTGGGTACTATGCAACATTATATATAATGTGCTCAAATCAGGCAATTAGGAGTAGAGCGATTTATGCAGAGGGTTAAGCCAGGTTAAGTGAGTTTCAGCTGCTGCACTTTCAATCCAACTCCCTGCCAATGTGTCTGCAAAAGCTGCAGAAGATAGATCTAATCAAATCTTTGGGTCCCTGCCACTCACATAAGAGACCAGGAACAAGCTTCTGGCTCCTATATATATATTAAACCCTTCCCTGCCTACCTGGGTGAACAACCTTTTGCTGTGTTGCTGAATTTGAATTGCTGGCATATTCTTGAGAATATTTTCATCAGTGCTCATCAGGGATATTGGTCTATAGTTTTAATTTTTTTGTTCTGTCTTTGTCAGGCTTTAAAATCAAGATAATGCTGACCTGATATAATTTCAAGTTCCTTCTTGTTTTTGAAATGTTTTGAAAGTAACTTTTGTTGTTGTTGTTAGCTCTTCCTTCAAAGTTTGATAGGCTTCAGCAATGAAGTCTGCTAGAATTGGCCTCTCTTTGTTGGGAAAATTCTCTTTTTAAATATTTATTTATTGTATTGGGAAAACAAATTTTACAGACAAGGACAGAGAGCAAGGGAGCTAGCTTCCATCTGCTGGTTCACTCTCCAAATGTCTGCAAGAGCCAGAGCTGTGCCAATCCAAAGCCAGGAGTGAGGAGCCTCCTCCATGTCTCCCACATCTCCTACTGCTTTCCAGGCTGCAAGCAGAGAGCTGGAGGGGAAGTGGAGTAGCCAGGATGCCAACTAAGTCCTTGAGATATATCATTAAGTCATCTCTTTAAGGTCTTTGATGTAAGCACTTATTACAACAAACTCTTCTAATATAGGTTTTGCTTTATCATTTGGAAGCATGTTGTTTGGTTTCCATGCATTTATATAATTCCTAAGGTTTTTGTTGTTGATTTCTGATTTCACCCCTTTGTGATCCAAAAAGGTACATGAAATGATTTGTATTTTTTTTAATTTAAACTTTTTAGTAGTTTAGTATATGATCTATGTTAGAGAATGTTCCATGTGCTGACTTAAAGAATGTATATTCTGAAATTGTTGAGTGAAATGTTCTATAAATGTGTTAGATCCATTTGTCTATAATATGGGTTTTTTTTAAGATTTATTTATTATTTTTTTTATTGGAAAGGCGGATATACAGAGAGGAGAGACAGAGAGGAAGATCTTCCCTCTGATAATCCACTCCCCAAGCGGCCACAATGGCTGGAGCTGAGCCAATCCAAAGCCAGGAGCCTCTTCCGGGTCTCCCACATGGTGCAGGGTCCCAAAGCATTGGGCCGTCCTCGACTGCTTTCCCGGGTCACAGGCAGGGAGCTGGAAGGGAAGAGGGGCTGCCGGGATAGAACCGGCACCCATATGGGATCCTGGGCGTGCAAGGCGAGGACCTTAACCACTTGCGCCACCGCGCCGGACCGGGGTTTTTTTTAGATTTATTTGTTTTTATTGAAAAGTCAGCTTTATAGAGAAAAGGAGAAGCAGAGAGAAAGATCTTTCATCCACTGGTTCATTTCCCCAAGTAGTTGTAATGGCCACAGCTGAACCAATCAGTAGCCAGGGGTCATGAGCTTCTTTCAGGTCTCCCACATAGATGCAGGGTCCCAAGGCTTTGGGCCATCCTCGGCTGCTTTCCCAGGCCACAAGCAGGGAACTAGAAAGGAAGTGGAGCAGCCAGGACACAAACCAGTATCCATATGGGATGCTGGAGCGTGCAAGGAAAGAATTTAATCACTATCCTACCATGCTGGGTCCATAATACAGGTTTTAACTGTGATGTTTCTTTGTTGTCATTTGTCTGGATGTTGATTTTTTTCCAGTAATGGGAGTCTCCTACTTATTATTGAAATCCCTTACTTATTATGGAAGTTCCTTAATTATTAACAGATTGAATTTGATCCCTCCTTTTAGATATAATAGTGTTTGTTTTACAAAATTGAGTTATCTGGCTATATATATATATGTATATTATAAATACATACATAATTGTTACATCTTTTGAAGCATTCTTTGATCACTATATAGTGATTGCCTGTTTCTACAGTTTTTACATTATATACCTCTGTCTGGTATTACTACTCACACTTACTTTGGGTTTCAATTTCCACTTTCAATTTGTGTTTGCCTTCGAAATGGTTCTATTTTAGGCAATGTATCATTTAGTCTTGTTTTTTACATCCAGTCAATCTGTTTGTTTTAGTTGGTTATTTTAACCCATTATATCAAGATTAGTCCTGTCGTTTAATGATTTTTCTTAGGCCCAGAGCTGTGGCTCAATGGCTAAATCCTCACCTTGCAAGCACCAGGATCCCATATGGGTGCTGTTTTGTGTTCCAGCTGCTCTACTTCCCATCCAGCTCCCTCCTTGTGGCCTGGAAAAGCAGACAAGGATGGCCCAAAGCCTTGGGACCCTGCACCTGCGTGGGAGACCCAAAAGTGGCTTCTGACTCCTGGCTTCAGATTGGCTCAGCTCCAGGCTCCTGGCTTTGGATCAGCTCAACTCTGGCCATTGCAGCCATTTAGGGAGTAAACCAATGGATGGAGGATATTTCTTTCTGTCTCTCCCTCTCTCCATAAATTGATCTGCCTTTCTGATAAAAAAAAAATAAACAAATCTTTAAAAATAAACATTGTTGACTTTGTTTCATGGCTCCTCATTTAAGAGAATATAGTGATGGTGTAGTAGAGACTATCATATCCCAATGTGAAAATACAATGCAGTATGCATCTCTACTTCCAAATCAAATATGGACTCCCAATGAAACTGTTGGATATATCTTGACAACAGGATGTTAGACTGTCTGGCATTCTCTGTACCAGCAATGTCAGGACACCCTTAAATATTAGAATGATGAATTTATGACTGCTTATGAAGGACAATGCTATTGTAATAATATGGGGAAAATCAGTCAGAGGAGGGTATTTCGGGAGGGGGTAGGGAAGTCCAGACACTATGGAATTGTGTCATAAAATTAAAAATTGTTTTAAATCCAATGACTAAAGAAAAATAATAAATAAAAAAATAAAAATTTTCTTGGGAAAATTTCTAGCTATTGTTTCTTTGAATAGGTTTTTTTTTAATAAAAAGATTGCTTATTTGTTTTTATTGGAAAGGAAGATATACAGAGAGAAGGAGAAACAGAGAGAAAGGTATTCTATCTACAGACAGATGATCCAAATGAAGGAGCCGGGAGGCTTTTCCAAGTTTCCCACTTGGGTGCGGGGTCCCAAGGTTTTGGGCCATCCTCCACTGCTTTCCCAGGACACAAGCAGGGAGCTGGATGGGAAGCTGAACAGTTGAGACAGAAACCGGTGCAATTATGGGATCCTGGTGCATGTAAGGCAAGGATTTCACTAGTAGACTACCATGCCAGGCCCTTGAATAGGTTTTATATACCTTTACTTCTCCCTCGGTCTCCACAATCTGAATTTTATTAATTTGGTGATGTCTCCAAGGTCCCAGAGTTATTTATTCACTTATTTTTATCTGATTAGAATATTTCAAAAGGCTTATTCTGTAAATTAAGATATTCTTTCTTTTTAAAAATGCTATCTGTTGTTAAACTTTGAACTGTAATTTTAGTTCTTCATTTTCATGATTACTGTTCAGTTCTTTTTCTAGAACTCTGTCTCTTAGTTAAGTTCCTCACCGATATCATGCATTGTCTTCCTTATTTCTGCCTGTATTCTGCTATATCGCCTTGAGCATCCTTATAATCACTGTTTTAAACTTTTTATTAGACTTTTTATCAATATCCTTCCACTCTCTGTCCCCTCCCCCCGCCACTGTTTTCCCCCATGTTATTACAATAGCATAGTCCTTCAACAATAGTCACATATCCATCCTTCTATTTTAAGTGTATCATGACATTGTAGTATAGATAATGATATAAAATCCAGCATTCTATTGTCAAGATATATTTAAGTTTCATTAGGAGTCCACGTGTCTTTCAGTGTCAATTTGGTAAACTATTTTGGCTTTATTTCCAGTAAGATCCTGTAGCATAGTCTCCCTATATCTTCTTCCACTGTAATCGTGGCAGTGGTATTGCAGGCATATCACATTTGTCTCTGTCCCAGCAGAGGTTTGTGTGTTTCCATGGCAGCCCATGGAACAGGATGGTGTCTGGGATCATGGAAGTATTAACCTAGAGTCCCAATTTGGTATCACTCAGATTTCCATGTTGGCAGAAGCTTGTCCAGGGTCATAGTGGCTCCAGATCAAATTTCAACAGGGGCGCATGTGTCCCCATGATGGCAGTCACAGGTTAATATGAAATGTCCCAGTACTTATTCTTTCCTTCTCTGTGAAGATCTTCAGTCTTTCTGTGTTATGTTGACAAGGTCTTGGGGAGGGAGGCAGAAGAATGCAGGTCTGTGCTGCAATGCTAAATCACACCTAGAGCTCACAGCCTGCCAAGAACAGTGCAGCACAGAGTGGGACCAATACCCAATTTACCATAGGCTGTCAACTTCTGGAGTGGATTTGTAGCACAGAGTTACTGCAGCCAACTAGAGGTTATGCTAGCTGGAAAATAATCCAGTTGGTTGGGAATGTGGAGCTCCACTTGGGATGGGATCTGGTCCAGAGGTGCTGGCCTGTGCATAGGGATTGTTAAATTCTATGCAGTGATGATTTTGCTAGTTCCAAGCCATAGTCCTATACTAAGTGATTTGGTTCCCTACTCTTGTGTGACCTGGAGTCTTGGCTCCTTACAGCTGAGAGGAATGGTGAGTAAAGTTAGTCCTTTGGCTTCTAAGGCTGATGTGAATCTGGGTTACATCTGTGTTTCATGGCCCTGGGGTCCTGTGCTGTCTTATAAACATGCCGCAGGCCCATATGAGGCCAGGCGTGATACAGGTTGAAACAGTAATCTGCCCTACCGGAGTACAAATCTCCACCTGATGCTGTAGTCGATCTATGGGCTCCATCCGTGGGTATTAGTATGGGGATAGGGGAAAAGAATCTGAATACCACAAAGGAGACCCAGATAGAATTCTGGACTCCAAGTTTCAGCCTTGATATGTCCTGATTGTTGTGGTCCTTTAGGGAATGACTTGGTGGCTTGATGATATCTCTTTCTCTGTCTTTATGCCTTTTAAATAAACAAATAAATAAATAAATCTTTAAAAACCACAAAGAGATACTATCTCATTACTATGAGGATAGCTAATAAAAACTATAGATAGTTTTGGCAAAGGTGTGGATACATTGGAATCTTCATGCACTGCTAGTTGGAATGCAAAATGGAGCAACTTCAATGGAAAATAGGTTGTTGTTTGAAGTTTAAAATAAAGATTCCACTATTGAGAATATGCCTAAGAGAGATAAAAATATGTCTACATAAATACATACACACAAATGTTCATAGTATCACTATTTATTACAGCCAAATATGTAAAATGCCTATCAGTTGGTGCAATGAGACATAAAACATGGCATGGTTATACAATGGGAGATCATTTGGCAATGAAAAGAAATGAAGTAGGGAAACATGCTACAACATAAATAAGACTGAAAACAGTATGCTGTTGTAAAAGGAGCCAGTCACAAAAGAGCACATATTTTATGATTCCAACTACCACAGAGATAGGAAGTAGAGTAGTAGTTGCTAGGGACTGAACAGTGGAGGGAAAAAAGGAGGAGGGTACTTGCTAAAGGATGTGGTTGCTTAGTTTGGGAGTGACAAAAATATTTTAAAATTGTATTGATGGATGTGAATGTATAAGAAGTGGATTATACACACATTAAAAAAGATGTATTATGTGGAATGTGAATTAAATCTCAGTAAAGTTATCACTTTTCTTCCCAAAAAAGGAGCTAAAAACAGCAATAAATAGAAAGATGTGATGTTTACCCTGAAAATATTTTTACATGTCTTCCACCTGAACTACCACCTATCTGTGTTGAATTATTAATTAAAGAAATGCGAGCAGGGAGATAGTTTCTAAATTTTTTAACATAATTTGGATCTTTTTCTTTTTTTTTCAATTTCTCTGAGCACAGGATAAAATATAAAATTAACTTTAACATTTATTGCAGTTAATGTTTAACATGGTTTTGCGTATGATTCTAAATGTTTTATAAATCTATATAAATATATAATATATTACATATATACATACATATATGTGTGTGTATTTTCCCTCATTTGTATCTGGTATGTAAGCAAATAGCAGAGACTATGTTTTATATACACACACACATATGTATAAATATGTATACAGGTGTATATATATTTATATATAAAACATTTAGAATCATAAATATATATTTATTAATTATATGGTATATATTTCCATTGGTCCAGAATGTGCCAGGTACTGTTTTAGGGTCTGGAGATATAAAGTAAATAGGACGTAGTCTCTGCTACTTGCTTACACACCAGTGGGCGAACGGAGTGAGGTTGGCAGGAGGGAAGCCATCTTTGAAGAAGTTAGATTTTGACAGAGACCTGGATAACATGAAAATCTAGAGGAAGAGAATCTCACATAGAGGATACAGAAGCAAAAAATCCTTGATTTGCGAAGAAGTTTATTATGTTAGAGGTTCTCCAACTTGAGCTCACGCCTACAGCAATTATAGGGCTTGTTAAAACAGGTTGCTGGCTCTGTTTAGAATGTCTGGAATAAGGCCCAAAAATTTATATGCCTAACAAGTCCCCAGGTGATGCTGGGTGCTGCTGCTCTTGAGACAAGATGCTGAAAACCACTGTGTTAGAGAAACAAGAAAGAAACTAATGTGGCTGGAGAAATTTAGGTCGTTTGGAGAATATAGACAATAGTGAGAGCTTACCTTAACTCACAAAAGCCAGAGCTGAACATCTCTTTGTAGCTTTGCATGTGCTGATGTTATTCTAGTATGCTGGTATCAGTCATGCTACAAGTATATTTGTACCTTGGAAACTGGCAATTGTCACAAATCAAGGATCCTCCGCTGGTGGTAAGGATGAGGTCAAAAGTTAAGTAGATGTTAGAACTTGAAGCATCTTGAATTTCATAACAGGAAATTTAGGTTTAAGTTTAAGGATGATGAAAAGTTGTGGGCAAAGGAGAGACATAATTTGGCCTGTGTCATAAAGGGAGCATCCTGGCTGTTAACTAGAGTACAGATTGTAGAGGACATGCTTGTACTTCGCAAATTTGGTGGCTTCTTCTTAGGTGTAATTAACTGTGCAGCTAATGGCTGTATTGCTGATTCCTTGTCACTGCAGTTGGCTATGTGCCCAAGTACATGCCAACAGAATGTGAGCAAAATGGTGCATGAGATTTCTGAGCCACCGGATAAAGAATTCCCTTGCCCTAGATGTCTGCTCTTTTCCCTTACTGAAAGACAGAACTCACATAGCAGTAACTTGCAAGTGGTGATAGTAACCAAAGACATGAACAGCAATGGCCAGAAGTTAACCCCAGGTTCTGAATCAGTGCAAGAACGGAGCTCCAATCAACCTATGGGGAAGAAATGTCTTTCTGTAAGCAAGAAGCTATTGTATTTCTTGGTCCTCATGTAAGAAGCCATTATATCGTTGGTCCGTGTTATAGTACCTTCATCTTACCCTATCAACAAGAAACGTTAGAGTTAAAGTAGGACATAATTTTAGTGTATGCACTGCTGAAGTGAACACAATTAGGACATAATTTAGAAGACTATCGTAATAGCCTGGCCAAGAGGTAATTGTGGCTTGAATTAAGGTATCAGCCAGCTGGGTCTATTTGCTCTCAGAGACATTCTTTCCCCTTTTTTGCCCTGCTAAAATGGCCAGTCCCTGCATTCTACATTTCCTAGTATTTCTGTCATATGGGTTCTGACTGGTTTCAGGCATCACTGGGAGATAGGAGTATAAGAATAAGGAGATGAACGTTATTGATTTCTCTAACCTTCCCTATGTATGTCTGTCCCTCTCTCTTCTCTTTCCCCTCGCCCTCTTCCCTACTCATTTCTCTCAGTCTCAACAGCATCTCTGGCAGAGGTAAAGTGGTTCCTGCTCCTGCCATTTGGTATCACCATGGATGCAGTTTCCTCTGGGTGATCATGACCCTTCCTCTTCCTCTTCCCATTGTCCAACAACTCCACCCCACCCTGGCTTAAATGTGGCAGCAATAGCTTCCCACTGTTTTAATCTCTGGACTGCCTTGCCATCCCATTTGGCTTCTCATTTCGTGCATGACTGCCTAGCCAAATCACTGCATTAAATCCCTTCTGTTTAAAATCGTTTCTGTATTCTGAGTGAGCTGGACTGATACATGGGGAGATGGTGGATTAGTGTGAATTGCTGCAGTCAGGGCATATTTGGAGGTGAAAATGAGAGGATTGATGAAGGGATTGGATATGGGATAGGAGGGAAGACTTCAAAGTTCAAAACAGCAAATGTCTTTACAGCCTCCCCCACTAAACTGCTTCTTAGTCTTAACAATCTCAGAGAATGGCATCCTCGTTTACCCAGAAGCTCAAAACAAAAATCTAGGACTCATACTTTATTCATTGCATTTTTCCTCCAGTCCATTATGATGATTTCTCCAAACTTTTTGACATATGCAGAATTGTCTGGAATCATAAGGGTCCATGTATGCTTCATCACACCTGATTAAAAGCCTAAGTCTGAAAATAGAGTCACATTCAGACAAACAGCTAATTTCTGTTCTTTTTGTTCATTTGTTTGTTTTTACAAACTTCTAATTTCAAAAAGAAATTCTAGTGAACTTCACAAAGACTGTGGTTTGAGAAGGAAACCAGATTCTGCACCCAAGCCTTACAGGCTGTCCCCTGGACCACTGCCAGTACTACTTCACGGAGGGTACAAGTGCAACAATCGAGGTCTTGCTACCTCTGCAGAGAAAACTGAGCATGTTTAGCAAGGCTCAAGCGTGAGATCTCATGCACAAGACGAGACTCAGGAAACTTCTGTTTTCCTTCATTTGATATTATTGAGGATAAGGAAAATCTCTGGGAAGAAAAGTTTTTCAAATATATTAGCCATGTGACCTAAATCAGTGTTATAACCTCCTTGCTTTAGTTTGTTACTCTGTCGGAGACCAAAAGCATCACCTTTCTTGCAGGATTGTCGTAGTAAATCATGATAGATCTTGGGATATGGCACATAGCTTGTGTTCATATTCATTTTTCTTTTCTTTCATTCTTCTTCTTCCCTGTAAGTAACTGTCTATGGGTTATCGTATCCCTAGTTAATAACTAGTGATTTTCCACAGATATGGTCCCAGTTCAAATATAGATTGTGGTTTATTTTATCAACTAGATACATTGTTTTACTGCAGAAATTTGTTGGCAACATACTTTGATCTGTGGAGAAAATGTTTGTGAATAATGGATCAGGGTGCAAAAGTTTGGGGAAGAAAGACAAAATGCTGTTACTATTTATATTAACTATAAGACGAGCAGTTGCAAATATAAGAACCATGGGCTGAGGTCCTGTTGTGGTGTAACAGATTACTCCACCTCCTACAGCCGTTCTCCGTGGCATCCCATTTGGGTGCTGGTTTGGGTACCAGCTGCTCCAGTTTTGTTCCAGCTCCCTACTAATGGCCTGGTAAAAGCACTAGAAGATGGCCAAAGTAGAAAATGGCCCTGTCACCAACATGGGAAAGCATGGATGAAGTTCCCAGCTCCTGGCTTCAACCTGGCCCAGCACTAGCTGTCCTGGCCATCTGGATAGTGAACCAGTGCATAGAAGATCTCTCTCTCCCTCCCTGTCCCTGTGTAATTCTGACTTCCAAAATTAATTAGTTAATTAATCTATATTTTAAAGAAAGAATCATGGACTCATAAAGAGCTACTCTATCTTGAACACCATCGTTTGATTCTCTTGACTTACTGACTGTATAAAAAAGTAATAAGGGGGCAGATATTTGGCCTAAAGATTTGGCTGTTGCTTGAATTATGCACGAATCCTGTATTGGAGTACCTGGGTTCAAGCACTAGCTCTGACCCTGATTCCAGCCTCCTGCTAATATGCATTCTTTGGAGGCAGTAGCAGATGACGACTCAGGGGGTTGGGTGTCTGCCACCCACGTGAGAGACCCAAACTGTGGTCTGGACACCTAGTTTCATCATTTCCATCTTTGGCTGCTGTGGACATTTGACAAGTAAAGCAAATGAAGTTCTCTGCCTGTCTCTTTTATTTTCTCTGTCTCTTTGCCTCTCATAAATAAAATGAATACTTTAAAAAAAACAGTGATATATTGTGTACTATGGATAACTCACTTACTTCATAATAAAGAAAATTTTCTTCCATAGTTTTAGATTTTGTTTTTTAAATATGCCTTATATAAAACACTAATATATAAACACTAATATATAACACTTTTTTAAAAACACTAATAGTTGCAAAGCAATTCTAGACGAAGCCTAACTAGGAAAGATAACTAAAAATGATAAAAGCGTGATTTTTGTTTTGTTTATTCTATTTTAAAATATTTAAAAGTTTATGATAGGAGAATCAAGATGGCGGAATAGGGTAAGGACATGTTTAAACAGAGAAATATTAGCCAGGTTGAAGCAGAGAGGGCACATTTCAGCAAATAGGAAAGGACAGAACAACAGCAGAGGGGTACATGGAGTCTGACAAACACAGCAAAGCAGCAGACACAATGGTGTGGTGTTGCAGTGACTGATACTCCAGCGGCATTCAGTGAATGGTGATCTGAACTCCACCGGCAGCCAGAACTCCACCAGCAACCAGGTGGGAAGGAACGTTTACTGGGATGTCCGGAGGTGAACCCAGACAAAGAACTGCCTGTCCTGCTGGTCTGTTTGCTTTGACCAGGAAGGGCAGTGCGGGAACAGGGTGGATTTCACAGCCCAGCTCACCTCCTAGAACCGAATTAGGCAACATTTTCGTTTAAGGAGACAAGGGCTATGGGGCACGACTGCACATGCAAGAAGCTGGGAGTGAACTCATTTCTGGCTCAGTGAACTGTAACAACATGGAATCCTACAGGTTCCACCCAAGACAGGCGCTAGTAGCCCTCTGACCTGACAGCCAACAGATAAAGAGCTCTAGTAGTGGCACATCAGACGCCATTTCTTATAGTGTGGCCAAGAATTCAAGACTGCAGGGGAGAACAGTGAGCTGTGCATGTGCTGAGTTGGGCGAACTCACTCATCTCAGTGTATTGCACTAGTCCCACAGGAAAATAATACCATTGTACGGGTCAAAGTAGGTCCATGTGACCCTCAGACCTAACAGCCAGCAGGTTCCAGCAAGATCAGCACCACCAACAACCTAGCTATATAGCACACCTGGTATCTCCCTAATCCTGGGACCTGCTCCAACCAGAAGTGGGAGAAAGGGTGTACTCCTGCAAAGGAGCAAAACCCTTTGCCAACCTCAGAGTTCACTGAGAAAATCAAGTGAATTCAAGAAAATGGGGGATACAGAATTTAAAACACTTGTTATAAAACTTCTTCTCATCAACAAGAAGCACGTAAAGCAGGCATTCAGGGAATATGTAACACTGGAAATGAATTAAATGAAACCTGATATATCAAAACCAGCCTAGCTGTCACTAAGAAAGTATTTTTTAGTGAGATCAGCATTTGAATCGACAAATATGGGGGCCAGCAAGGTGGGATAAGCAAGCTAATCCCCTGCCTGCAAGCACCAGCTTCCCATATGGGCACCAAGTTGTATCCCACCCTGTTCTGCTTTCAATCCAGCTCCCTGCTTATGGCCAATAAAGGCAGTAAAGGATGGCCCAAAGCTTTGGAACCCTGCACCCACATGGAAGATCTAGAAGAAGCTCCTGGCTTCAGATTGGCTCAGCTCCTGTTGGCCATTGTGACCACTGAGAATGGGGGTGAGAGGATGGGAGGAAGGCATGAACCAGCAAATGAAAGATCTCTTTCCTTCTGTTTTTCTCCTATCTAGAAATCTGCCTTTCACATAAAAATAAATAACATTTTTAAAAAGATATTTAGAATAAAAATTAATCTTTTTTAAGTAAATTTCTCTTCAGAGTATGAGTAGGTCTAACTCAGTCACTTGTAGACCTTAGAAGGAGAGGCTCCCAAGGAAGTGGAAATCTGCCTCCGTGCCACTTTTGGACATAAGCCATGACATCAGTTTTTCCCTTGAGACTCCAGACTGATGGCTTGCCCTACATTGTTAGCCCTAAAGTCACATGAGCCAGTTCCTCAAAAGAAAATATCTCTCTCCAATCCTCTGCTGCACTACACACACACACACACACACACACACACACATTTATTCTGTTTCTATAGAGAACCCTAATAATCAAAAAAAGGAGAAATATCAGACCAAACATTATAATATAAAATATGTTCTTGCCAGATAAAACATTTTCAGAATTTGTACCAATTCCTTCTGTATCTTAATTTTTCATTGATACTCTATGTCAGAATATCATCAGATATTTGTCCTCTAAAGACTGTTATTCCAGAAACTTGACTGAAGTGGAAATATCATTTCCCTTTTTCATTTTGGATAGTTTAATTTAGATATAATTCACATACCAGGCAAGTTACCTATGTAAAGCAGACAGTCCAGTGATTGTTAGTGCATTCGTTACCACAGTCAATTTAGAACATTTTCATTGCCTCAAAGGAAACCCCAGTTTAGCAGACCCCTGGTCCTGCTCTCTACCCTAGGTAACCACTAATCTATCTTCTGTTTTCATGGATTTGCCTAGTCTGATAGTGTATGTAAATACAAGTGTTTAACATGTGATCTTTCATGATTGGCTTTCTTTTACTTTACTATAATGCTTTTAGATTCATCTGTCTTGTAGCATGATTATCTTTTCATTACCAGAAAATATTCCATTGGATGAATATTTGACATTTTGTTTATCCTTTCCATCACTTGATGGACACATAAGTTGTTTCCACTTTGCAATCATTATTATGTTCCTTTTTCTTAATCTTAATACTTAACTGTGAAATGAAGGATAGAAGAATATAGGAAAGAAGAAAAAGGCATTCCCTCTTGAAAAGTTCTCAATTAGATGAATGCTGAATAAACGAATTACCAGAGCATTCTATTCATTATAAACACAATTCTTGTTAATTAATCATTTCAAAAGCCATCACATTTAATAAAATGCCTTTCAAAATATCTTCTTACTACAAGTACTTTTGCTTAAGTGCTTCTGTTTATGGGACAAGAAATCGAAATGACTGTCTTGGCAACATCACCCCAGTGTATAAGCCAAGGGATTAACAGTACTTTTGAGAAGAAGCAACAATATGTTCTGCTGGGCTTTGGAAAGACATTTTACATAGTGTATGGATGATTATGTTATGCCCTTATGAGGCTGTCGATCACAATAGCATTTCTGTCAGGAGATAGATTCTAATTCACAAAACCTATTTTGTACATTAGAATCCTTGCTGGGTTTAAATCAAACTGAATATCCATTTTTCTGTATCAACTTATTTTTTAAATCCATTTCTAGAAGTGAAATTACTGGATTATTTTATCTTTGAGAACCAGGTATCAATGCCAGTCTGACACAGGAATGTTTAAACCCAATGCTATCATCATTCTTCATGTAAAGTAAGTGCTCTTGATAGTGCAAAAATCTTAGAGAGAAGTGCTTTTTAATTTTCCTTAGGCTAACTACTGTGGCCAGCTACACTGAATATAAACAGAACAGTAGCTAAGCTTCCACAAGGCACAAATATGCTCTCAAAAGAACACTAAGGTCAACTGGATTTAATGTGGATGAAAGGCCAATAAATTACATAAAATAAGGAAAGAAAGCAAGAACTTAATCTTTATGCATTTCATAAGTTTTAAGCATTTCACCAAAGAGTGCTCACCTGTCAAAACTTGAGATTTGGATTATTTTCAGGCATGTTAATATAATTCTGGTGTTTAAATAATGAGCAGAGCAATTTAACTTGAATTTTCATTTTTAAATATTGATTTATTTACTTGTTTATTTGAAAGGTAGAATTACAGGGAGAGAGGGAGAGTTTAAGGTATTTTTTTAAAAAGATTTATTTACTTTTATTGCAAAGTCAGTTACACAGAGAAGAAGATAAATAGAAAGAGCTTCCGTCTGCTGATTCAATGCCCCAAGTGGCTGCAATGGCCATAGTTAAGCCGATCCAAAGCCAGGAGCCAGCAGCCTCCTTCGGGTCTCCCATGCGGGTGCAGGGCCCCAAGACCTTGAGCCATCTTCGATTGCTTTCCCGGCCACAAGCAGGGATCTGGATGGGAATGGGGCAGCCAGGACACAACCTGGTGCCATATGGGATCCTGTTGCATGCAAGGCAAGGACTTTAGCCTGTTGGGGGCGGTCTTCTGTCTGCTCACTCATTTCCTAAATGGCCACAACAAGCAAGACTGGACTAGGCTGAAGCCATGAGGGGCCAGCAGCTTCTAAGTCTCTTGTGACTGCAGGGGTCCAAACCCTTGGGCCATCCTCTGTTGCTTTGGTAGGGAACTGGATCAGAAGAAGAGCAACTTGGACTTGAACTGGTGTATGTGTGGGATACTAGTGCTGACTGTCTAGGCAGTGTCTTAACTCTCTGCACCAGTGTTGGCCCAGGCCTGCTTTCTTTTTATATAAATCAAGATAGATTGTTAGATGTGTTCCTTAATTTCCATTCCCACTGTTTATTTGCTTAATATTCACCTCTTAGAAACATTTTTAAATTTTATTTGTTTTATTTAGTTGAGAGTCACAAAACAAACAGAAGGAGGGAGAGGGAGAGAAATCTTCCATCTACCGATTCATTCCACAAATGCCCACAACCGTAAGGGTCTGGACAGGCTGAAGCCAGGAGCCAGAAACTTCCAAGTTGTCGACAAAGACCCAGATCCTTGAACCATATCACTGCTGCTTCCCAGGTGATCATTAGTAGGAAGATGAAATAATTGGTAGCAGAGCCAGGATTTATACCACAAACACTTTTCTATGGAATGCTAGCATTCCAAGATGCATCTTAACTGTCATGTCAAATGCTAGTCCATTTTTTTAAAGTAGCTTATGAAAGATGTTAATGACAACTTGTACATTCTCAAAAGTTTTTTTAGAAAAAGACCATAGTAACACAAAGAAGTGAGTCCTCACAGTCTTTCACAGTAGAGCAACGTCTGCTATAAAAACTTAACTTGGAGGACTACATGTTGCATAATGAGGATGTTTAGCAAAAGGAAAATCATATCTTAGAACACTGTTTTCCTTGAAATGTAAAATTTAAAGGAAAGATAGGATGGCATAAAATACACTGGTGGTTCTAATAATAGAAATCAAGGTGTATATGAAGATATTGCATGCCACTTACACGATTAGGAACAGACCAGGGCAAGCAGTGTGGTACAATGAGTAAAGCCAGCACCCACAATGCTGGTATCCCATGTGGGTGCTGCTTTAGTCCTCACTGCCCCATTTTCAATCCAGCTTCTGCTAATGTGCCTGGGAGAGCAGCATAAGATGCTGCTGGACTCACATAGGAAACCTGGTTGAGTTCCAAGGTTTTGTCTGACCCAGCCTCAACCCTTGCAACCATTTGGAGAGTGAACCAGTTGATGAAAGATCTCTAGCTATATACGTATCTCTCCCTCTTTCCCTTTCTGCCATTAAAATGGATAATTAATCATTTTAAATTATTAAGAATAAACTAGTTTAGGTGGAAGCTTAGTCTGCATGCTACAGCAGTGATCCTAAGGGATTCTGTGTTTTCACAATTCTCTGGACTAAAACTGTCAGATCATCTGGGTCCAAATATCTGTAATAATACCCAAAAGTCTCTCTGATTTGAAGGCTTTACAGAAACAGCAAAACATTTTTTATATTGATTTATCCTAAATTATGAATGAAGAAATAAATACAGATTTAAAGTTTGAAAATTCATGGAGCAAAATTACCATTGTCATCTTTCTCTAGAAAGTCACTCAAAGGAAGAATAAGAAACAGAAATACAAAGTAGGTTACAAATGAAATATGAGTCTCAGATAGGTTAGAAGAGCTTCCAAAAGCAGTGAAGAACAAACAGGATGTGGGAAGAAGAAAAGGTGATGCCTGTAGGTACAGATCTACAAGAGAGCTGGCAACACCTCCAGGATGGGGATCCCAACCAAGATGGGGAGCTTTAATCCTATGTGCTCATGGGAATGGTATGGGGATAATGACAGAAACAAATGTGCACTAGTTTGATTTTTGACAAGCAGAAGCCGCAGGTCCGAACAAGGACTCAAATGACAAAGCATGTTTTGAAACATAGTATGCTAGTGAGACAGAGGATTGAAAAATGAGTCTTCATTAGTGTCTGTGGCTACTTATCTCTGTTGATTGAAGACAAGTGAAATTGTATCTAGGGAAGGCACAGAAAAAAAATGATACGTAGACAGGTATCCAAAATCTCTGTATAAATGACTGGCAAACTCAGTGAAAATGTAGTTCAGAGAAAACTGGCTCAGGAACAATGTTGACAAAATGATAGAGTAACTGAGACACAGTTGCCTGGCTGAAATATCTGCAGGTACAGATTGGTTACTTTTTTTCACTAGACTATGAGAAAGTAATGTATTTCCATCCTCCAGTTGTATTTAAGGTAGACAAATTTGAACACAATGTGCCAGTTAAGCTAAAATGGAAAAATTAGATGCAGGGGTAAGGCAACAGTCAATTGCATTTTGAGGTTTACATTTTCACTCTTATTTTTAACTGGATGGTACCTTAATAAATTAGGAAAGTTAATTATATTACTTAAAGTCTGAGGGCATTATCTGTTATGCATCTTACTACTCTGTAACTTTGAATTTGTTGTTTGATATCTGTACCCTCAGTGTCTTTTTCTAGCATGTAAAATGAATACCTAGAGTTGCTTTGGTAAATCAGATAAGCCTCAAAACGCAGTACTTAGTATATAACGAATGTCCAAAGACATTTTCCTTTACTGCCCAATTCAGATTTTACAAGTGTTTATTTCAGTGATTGTTAATACAGCTTAAGTTAATGAACACCCACATATTTCATTTGAGTGTTTTAGATGGTGCTAAAGTCTGTGATACAAAAGGTAAACTTGCATCACATTTGTGTTTGTGAAAATAAATTTACAATCAATAAATTAATAGGTAATTTGATTTTTCAAACCAGTTTTGCTATGGAATGTAGAGTTCCTGGCTTGACCTCCTGCACGTTCTTTGCTTCATACATGCAGGAATCAAAAGGTGGAGACCCTGAGGCATACAAGCAAGCAGGGTATATATTAAGAACAGAGGGAAAAATCAAACTTAAGGACAAAGTCCAACTAGAAAGGGAGAGATCATGAATAAATCGCCAAAATGCAAAAAGATCTCAAAACCGGGAAAAATTCCTCACAAGGAAAATCTTTTTTATTTATTTTTTTATTGGACAAGTGGATCTACAGACAGAAGGAGGGACAGAAAGATCTTCCATCCACTAGTTCACTACTCAAATGGCTGCAATGACCAGTCCTGAGCCATACATCCTACAACCATATTGGATATTTCCATTTAGCACTGGTTGTAAGTTTGCAAAGTTGTAGAACTTGGAATTTCTACCACACAGAAAGGTTGTTGTGTGATCCAGGCCATGCCAGCTACAGCTTTCTTTGTGTGAATGGCTGGGAGTTATTCATCAGTGGCTCATGCATGTAAGGAGATTCTCTCAATCAGCAACCAGTGCTGTCATGTAGATTGACAGGGAACTATCCAATGGGAGTTCAGCTGAGGCTCCCACACCTCAACTCCTTTCCCTAACCACTTACATCCCTAAAATTTTGGGCTTATTTGACATTCATTTAGCCAAAAATGTCTATCTACTCAGCATGTGACTGTGACTGTAAAAAGAAATAATAAAGATACAATTCAGTCCTGCTCTCAAAGAGATCAAAGCAAAGTTTCAGAGATAATTCAGTAAACAGACCATGAAAAGCTGTATGAGGAATAGTAGCACAGAATAGTATGTAATTAGCTGAACTTGCAGAAGCCAGAGTTAGCAAATGCAGAGGTAGGAACTGGCTGCCATTGATTTAAAGGCTGAAAGTTATCATGTCCTAGGTCTTTGGGATTTCATTGTCCTGTAGGATCTCAGGGTTGATACTTACCCTCTAGCCTTCAAATTCCACACTTCAAGCAGGGAAAAGAAAATTGTCAGTGTCCACATTGGAGTAGTGAAACATTGTTAGAATTCCTTCAGAATCCTAGTATTATATTGACATGTCTATTTAAAAAAAGGAAAAGAAACAAAAAGTGAGAAGTAAATGTTTTCTTTCTAAGAGCTCTGCTAATGCAGAGAGAGAGGATGGAACTTCAGAGAGAACCTGTAGGAGGCAGAGCTGGAGATGCCATCAAAACTAAGCCAGAGGGCCCAGCGCGGTGGCGCAAGTGGTTAAGGTCCTCGCCTTGCATGCCTGGGATCCCATGTGGGCGCCGGTTCTATCCCGGCAGCCCTGCTTCCCTTCCAACTCCCTGTCTGTGGCCTGGGAAAAGCAGTTGAGGACGGCCCAAAGCTTTGGGACCCTGCACCCACATGGGAGACCCAGAAGAGTCTCCTGGCTTCGGATTGGCATAGTATCGGCCGTTGCGCCCGCTTGGGGAGTGAATCATTGGACGGAATTTCTTCCTCTCTGTCTCTCCTCTCTGTATATCCGCCTTTCCAATAAAAAAATAATAATAAAAATAAATCTTTAAAAAAAAAACTAAGCCAGAGAAAAATCAAAAAGTTTATTTGCGCAATTTGTTCATGTGATAATGCACTCAAAGTTTTATGATGGTATTTCAGGAGCATTTTTCTGGTTATAAACATGATATTATGAAAGAAAAGCTCCTTGTTCCCTTAACACTATCACTGATCAATTGGTTACAAGTCCTAAAACTATAGCTACAGACAGGATTCTGTTAAGGAAAACGATTTTTAAATTTTTTCACAGATTACTTAATACTTATTTTAATTCTATGTCTTGCTGCCACCAATAATTTGTTTCCTGTATTTTTTTATTTTGTCCTTTTATTTTATGCCCTTGTGTTCTGAATTTATACCAGTGTGTGTCCTGCCGACATTTCTTTTCCTCTTTAAAAATCTTTATTATTATTTGTTCAAAGGCAGGGAGGCAGAGAAAAGGAGAAAGACAGAAAAGGAGAGAAAAACCGAGAAGGGAAAGTGCTGCCTTCCCTGGGTTCATTCCCTAACTGCCTGCTGGGAGCCAGCTAGGAACCCAGCCCAGCTCTTCAATGCTGGGAAATCAGGAAGACAATTATTTGGACCATTGTCACTGCCTTCAAAGCATCAGTGTTAGCAGACAGCTAGAGACACAGGAAGGAAGCGAATATTGAACCCAGGTACTCTGATAAGGCAGGCTTGCAGGCATCCTAACTATTGCCTAATCCTTATACTAAATGCCTTTTTCTCTTTTCTATCTTAAAAATTTTCAGCAGGATTCTGCAAGCCTGACTAAATACCAGACATGGTCATTTCTAGATCCCAGGTTTTCTGGTACATAACTTTTATTTTATGTTTTTCAAGTTTCTGTCATTCTGCCATGACATTGTGACTCCTTTCCCTCTGATTCCAGATGTTTTTCAAAATTGTTAGCAGGAAGCTCTTTTAAGTTTTCTTCCCTCTCTTGGTTCCTATTTTTTCTGGCACTTTTATGCCCTCTAACATAAAAAAAAAAAAAGATCAAGTAAGTGTCTAGTTGACTTTAGAGTTAAATGCCTTCTACTATCTATAAACCCTTATACTATCCACTTGTTTCTAATATACTGTATTCCTGATATAAATAACATTTTGATTCTGTTTGTCATTTCAAAAGTAATTCCTGTTTTTTAGGGTTTTTTCCTTTTATTTGAAAAACAGAGAGACAAGAGACAGCAAGCAAAAAAGCTTGACAGAAATTAATTATCTATCCACTGGCTCACTTCCAAATGCCAGCAATAGTCTGAGTTGAAGCCAGGAGCCAGGAACTCCATCTGGGTGTCTCAGGTGGGTAATGGGGCCCAAGTACTTGTGCTATCACCTGCTGTATCCCAGAATGTGCAGTAGCAACAAGCTGAGTTGAAAACAACATAGTTTGGACTCAAACCATGTACTTTGATAGGGTACATAAGTGACCCAAGAGGCTGTTGAGCCACCGTATTAAATACCTGCCCTAATCAAAAGTAATGCCGATCTATTGTCTTAAATATTGGAAAGTGTTGGGGCTGGCATGGTGGTGTTTCAGGCTAAGCCTCTGCCTGTGATACCAGCATCCCATTTAGACACTGGTTCGAGTGTCAGCTCTTCCACTTTCCTTCCAGTTCCCTGCTTGTGACCTGAGAAAGTAGCAGAGGCAGGCCCAAGCCCTTGGGCTCCTGCATCAATGTGGGAGACCCAGAAGAAACTCATGGCTCCTGACTTCAGATGAGTTTAGCTCAAGTTGTTGCATCCATTAAAGGAGTGAACCAGTGGATACAAGGCCTCCTCTCTCTGTCTCTCCTCTCTGTATATCTGCCTTTCCAATAAAAATAAGTAAATGTAAAAACTGAAAAGTGTAAGTCAGCCAAATTAGAAATGGGAAAAAACTCCATCACCCAGAGTTATCCAGTATTAATATTTCAGCACATGTTTTTTTTCTTTCAGATTTTCTGTTATGCTCATAGATGAGGTACATTTTTAAAATTCTATCACTATCACATTCATCAAATACTACATTGTAAACTTTTCAGTTAATAATATACTCTAATAGCTTTCTTTTCTAGTCATTCTTTTTAAGGGTAAGATTTTATATTAGTAAACATATATAAACATATTTATGCTTGAATACAAGTACCTTTAAAATAAGTCTTTCCATATCTGGCCTCTGCAGCAAGAAGAGCCACATTCATGCCCAGCAGGATTGCTAATTCTTTGTGCCATCAGTCCCTCCTGAAAATTATCTATTCCATCTTCTCCTAAGAAATCACAAGCTCTTCTTTCTTTATACAGCTAAAAATGCTATTTAAGCTTTAACCATCTGGTACTTTTTTGAGTCTTACATTTTATGCATTCATGTAAATGAATTTTTATGCTTCTCTTCCTGTTAGGCTGTTTACTGTCAATTCATTTCAGCAAACTCAGTTACTAAAACCTTAAGGGCAGAGAACGAAGCAGTTCTTTTCATCTCAATAACTGAAAATGTCTTTCTTCTTCCTTCACTTGATTGATGCTTAGGTCAGATATAGATTTCCAGGTTGTAAATAATTTTCTTTAATTTTCTGTTGTTGGATTTCCAAGATTGCTATTGACACATTTGGCATCTAATTCTTACACCTTTGTGTGTTATCTGATTGATTTGTGTGATGGTTTTTTAAATAATGATTACATGGTTGATCAGGGTGGGAGGGATCAAGGTTTAGGGAAAATGATGTGAACTCATTACTTCCAACTTTGCTATTTCTTCTTTTTTTTTTTAAAGATTTATTTTTATTATTATTTTTTTTATTGGAAAGGCAGATATACAGAGAGGAGAGACAGAAAGGAAGATCCTCCGTCCGATGATTCACTCCCCAAGTGAGCCGCAACGGCCAATGCCATGCCAATCCGAAGCCAGGAGCCTCTTCTGGGTCTCCCGCGCTGGTCATTCATTATGCTCTTTCAGTTTGTAAATGTATAAATTTATATCCTTCAGTTCTATTTGGGTTTTTCAAAATATGATGTCAATTTAATGACATAAAACAATTGCCTGGGAAGTCCTGCTTATAAACAGTACCCATGGTAACCCCACCTTCCTTTGGGTAATATTTCAAGTGGCCATAAAATTGGCCATTTTCTATCTGAATAAGGGCTCTATTAGCTAACTGAACACAAGGACCAGGGGTCCTGGTTATACTTCCTCCTGATGTTTAGGGGGCAATGATGCCCAATTCCTTGTACCTCTGGACCACATGCTGGGTAGCCAACATAGTGGTATGTGGAGAGTTCATCCCGGTGAGCCTTCAGATTCATCCTTCTAGTCACTTGGAAGATGGTTCCCTTGATAGAAAGATCCCTGACATGGACAAAGGTGTCACTGAACTCCACGATGTGACAGAAAACAAACATATTCTATACTTAAGCTACTTGGAGTCCAAGGCTGATAACCTGTTCTTTTCTTCCTTCCCATGTTTCTGTAAGGTATCTTTTATTTTTTCTTTTTTTAAGATTGATTTATTTATTTGAAAACCAGAGTTAACAGAAGGAGAGGCAGAGAGAGAAGAGAGAGAGCTTCCATCAGCTTGTTCACTCCCCAAATGGCTACAGCAGCCATGATTGGGCCAGATCAAAGCCAGAAGTCAGCAGCTTCATTTGGGTCTCCTACACAGGTGTAGGAGCCCAAGCACTTTGTCCATCTTCTGCTGCTTTCCCGGGTGCATTAGCAGAGAATTGGAACAGAAACAGAACAACTAGGACAGAAAACAAGTCTCAGCTTGGATGCCAGTGTTGCAGTTGATGGATTATGTCACAGTGCCAGCCCCAAGGTATCTTTTCTGTGTGTCTTCTTCAGAGTCTCCCAATAGAAAGTAGTTCTTTGTTTTTCTCTTTGTTTTCTTTTTCTATTATAATTTCCTTTTTCTGTCTAAAGATTTATTTATTTATCCTAAGGGCAACAAGACTGAAAAAGAACGAGGTAAATCTCCCATCCGATGGTTCACTCTTGAAATACCCACGATGGCCAGAGCTGGAGCAGACAGAGGCCGGTAGCCCAGAACTGTCTAGGTCTCCCACAGGGATGGCAATAAGCTGAGTACTCGTCAGAGTACTTCTCCTGCAGCGGTGGGAAACTGGAGTGAAGACAAGAGACTTCAACCCAGGTACTCCTGTGTGGACTACTCATGTCCTAAGTAGCCAGAACCTAACAGCTGCACCAAATGCCTAGCCCTACTCTGACATTTCTTAAAACATTTTTTCCAGTTTTATTTTTTCCTTATGGAAAAAATTAACTGTGTTTTTATGCCATAGCTTGGGATTTATGTGATACTTAAAAAGGTGCTCCATTCTTCAAGCTGATTTTTTAAAGTTCAGTATTTTTTTATCAAGTGCTCCATGGTGTTTTTCTGTCATATAAAGGCAACATAACTTATTCAGACAGTCTTCTATTATTAGACATTTATGTTTTTTCCAGTTTTCCAAAGGCCATGTCCTCAGGTTTTTGTCCTGGATTCCCTAAGAAACTGAAAAACAACAGAAAAATATCTTCTCCATAGAACCTCTTCATAAAAATTTAAGTTTTGAAAAAAAAAATAAGTTTTGATTTTTGTTTTTACTTTCAGTATTCCCAACCACATTAGCCGTATTACATTTTATCTTTTTGTTCATTTTTGTTAGCCTGCTCTGAAATCCTCCCATCCCATTTCACATGTGTATGAAAATGCCAGTGCCCAAAATTGGCATGATACATTAAGGGTGTGACCAGTTCTAACTTTAGCAGAGGGATACTTTCCTAGCTCTTGGATGTCATAACCCTATTAATATATTTTGCTATCACAGTCAGCTTTATAAAAAACCATCCACAGTATACTGCTGACTCATACTCAGCGGGTGGTCTGGCTATCAAATTCGTAAAGCTAGAAATAAAATCTAATGTGTTAGATGACAGAAAAAATACTCTGGAATTTTGGAACACTGGATTAAAAAGATTAAACATATCGGGAAGATGTCTAAAAAGTTTAAACCATAGGAAACAAAGCAAAAACAAAGCCTTCAGTTCAAGATAGGAATTAATTTTGCTTCACTCTTAAACATTGAAACACATTATATCACTTTAAATTTGGTGTTAGCAGCCATGTGAAATAGCTGTCTTTTTTTTTCCTGAGAGTTAATGGTTGACTCTTTCCAGCCTCTTTCCTCCCTCCTTCAGCAAAGTTTTCTTGGCAAGGTCAGTTCCTTGACTTTGTTAAGAGATTGGTAGACTGGGTAAGAGGGTAAAGATTTGGCTAATCAGTTGAAAAAAAGAGTCACACAAGAAAAATGATGAACTTAAGCAGGGTTACTGACAAAAGCAGACACTGATGAATACTGCTTATAAAGAGCGTGACTTTGGGAAGTTTGTGACAAGGGAGGGTTTTTAAATGAGGAAAGAGGCTTCCTAGGAAGTGTTGTCATGTGCTAGGGATAGTATGTCACTTTGTGTGTGTTCTAAGAGACAAGTAAAATTCAGATTTTTTTTTCAATTGTTTTTGAATATTTGAAATGTGTCTTTGGCTGGAACTTAAGCAGCCACGGAGTGTCCCAGCTACAATCATTCTGCAGTGTCCACTTGGAACCGGTGCTAGGACCCTTCCAGGAAACCAAACTCTGTGGATACTCAAGATCCTTATATAAAATTATACCTACTTACATCCTAAACGGTTCTCCCATAGAGTTTGAATCATCCCTAGGTTATTTATAATATTTAATATAGTATAAATACTGTTTGAGGAATGCAGACAAGAAAAAAGTCTATACACAGTTCAGTAAACATACAATTTTTTCCCAAGGACTTTTGGTCAAGGGTTGATGTTATCCATACACATAGAACCTGTGGATGCAGAGGGATGGTGTATGTACAGGTCACAAAATCTTACACAGCACCATTAAAGCCATGGGGTTATTGCATAAAGATGTAATATGCTCAACCTACATCCGTATCATTATGAAATACTGTGTATTATTAGGTATTACCTTATTACAAGGTACATTATTTAGCTAGAGCTGCCAAAACAAAGCAGCGGAGACTGAGAGGCTTAAACAATAGAAGTTTGTTGTCACAGTTATGAAGACAGAGGTCTGAAATTAAGGTGTTGACAGGGTTGATTTCTGAGGCATTTCTCCTTGGCTTATAGGCAGTCACCTTCTCCCTACAACTTCACATGGTCCTGTGTGAATGTGTCTTTATCCTTAAACTTCTCTTTATATAGGGTATCTGTCATATTGGATTAGGGCCCACCACACTGACTTCATTTTAATTACCTTTTCAAAAGACCTGAAATATCCTCTCAGTCGTGTTCTAAGGGACTTCCGTGTATGAACTCTGGGGGAACAGAATTCATCACATAACACAAAGTCACTGGCAAATTCAACCTCTCTTCTCATTTTTGGATTCTTTGGATTTTGTTGCTGACCTCTTGAGACTCCAGTTCAAGTGTTTAGGAACTTTAGAAAACCAGAATATTCTTTACTTCTTTGTTACATTATTGAACGTAGCAAATTAATCTAGTTGGTGTACATTATTTCTATTCTACTCAAAAGCATTCAGTCTGGTAGTTTGTGGGGTAAGCAAAAATGATAGTGCATAAGATAGTATACATACAACATGAAGAGAAGCAATTTTTTATTAAAAATGAGACATGTGGAGCCCAGCATGATAATTTAGTGGCTAAGTCCCTATGTTGCATTGGCCAAGATCTAGTATGGGCACGATTCGTATCCTGGCTGCTCTACTTCCCATCTAGCTCCCTGCTTGTGGCCTGAGAAAGCAATACAGGATGGCCCAAAGCCTTGGGACCCTGCACCTGTGTGGGAGACCCAGAGGGGATCCTGGCTCCTGGCTTCAGATCAGCTCTGTCCTGACTGTTGTAGCCACTTAGGGAGTGAACCAGTAAATGGAAGATATTTCTCTCATCTCTCCTTCTCTCTGTAAATCTGACTTTCCAATAAAAATAAAATAAATCTTTTTTTAAAAAATGAGACATGTGAATCAAGTAGTTTCTAAGACCCCTCCAGTCCCAAAATGGTATGATTCTGGTTCAAGTATATGATATTGTTCAATATAACTTTTTAAATTGGATATATACCACAACTGATGGGCATGTAGGAAAGGCAAGTTAGCAGTTCTAGAGGTTTTCCTAATTTTTAAGTTGATAATAGAAAATGTATTGGAATAAAGCCCTATAGATCTAATTGCCAACTTTGAGTTAGAACTTCAGAATCATCATAACTGATATTGATGGCAACTCAGATTATTAGTTTCATATTGCTTCAATAACTGACGTTTTTGTGGTGTATTTGCTTCAAAATTGACCTCAGAGATGAGCATTTACATTGACAGTAAAGATGCCCTTGTCTCATATCAGAGTTACTGGGTTCGGTACTAAGCCACCAATTCTGACTCCATCTTCTTGTTAATACAGACCCTGGAAGACAGTAATGATGACTCAGTCATTGTCACCTACCTGGGAGACCTAGCTTGAATCCAAGCTCCTGGCTTCATCCTTTTCAGGGGCAATTGCAAGCCCCTGGGGAGGGAAGCAGCAAATGAGGGCTCTCTGTCTCTCCATCCATTTCATGTGTGCTCTGTCTTTCTACCTCTTACAATACATGACTCAAGAGTCCCAACCCTGTACCCCATTGCCCCATGGTATATATAATATCTCTGCATAACTACATGGGAAAGTATACTATATTTCCCATCTTCTTTATACATTTTTTGCAGAAGTAGTAACATTTAGTCAGCATTAACTGATTGTTCATGTATTTAGATAGGGAAGAATAGATAGCAGACTTATACATACACATAAATATCTGAATTTGACAGTGTCTAACACGTTATATTTATTCACATTTCCCAAACTCATGTGCAAATCTATCCGTATGCTTTCAACAAGGCAGGATTACACAGTAGATCTGCCAATCCCTAAAATTAGTTTTTTAAAATACCTTGTACAAGTCAGAAAATATAGCTCATCACTTTGAAGGTTGAAGACAGGCTAATATTTTACTTTTCTTTTTCTTGAAAAAGATAAGAACCAACTATCTGGTAAAGTTGTGAAAGTGTAGCAGTAGTACTTAAAGGTTGCTTTCAGGGATGAATTATTATATTTTGAAAGACTTTCACATACCACCAAGCTCATTTCCAACATCAAGTTGAAATCACTTTAGCATGAATAATTTTGAAATGAAACATTTTTCCAGAGTGGAAAAGAGCCATATTGAATTTTATCTGGTTATTAAATTCAAAAATGTCTTGTATCAAGAAAGTGGATATTGTGCCTGGCATTATTAACATATTCTATTTAGAAAAATGACATTGTTATTTATATGAAAACAGATGTTCGTCTAGATAAAGTTAAGTGCTTTCACAGGTTTTCAAACATGAGTACGTGAAATTATGGAAATTATTTATAATCCAAGTAAGAGCTTGACACCTAAGCTGTAAAAAGAGTTCTTTATTGCTACGTAAGAAACCACCCTAAACTTAGTAGCTTAACATAAAGGTTAGAAAACTTTTTCTAGAAACAGCCAAATGTTAGATATGTGTAGAATGGTGGGCCATACATGTCTGTCACAGCTACTCAGTTCTGTTGTTATAGTTCAAAAGCAACCACAGACAATAGTAAGCAATTGACTGTGGCTGTATTCCAATACGGTTTTATATACAAAAGATGCAGTGGACTAGATTTGATCCACAAGTCCTAATTTGTTGATTCCAAAATTTTTTTAATGTTTATTTATTTATTTTTCAAGTGCTTGAAAGGGAGGGGAGTAGAAATCCATCGTCCATTTGTTGATTCACTCCCCAAATGTCTGCAATAACTTCTGCAGGCTCAGGTCACAGCTGGGCACCCAGAACTCAATCTGTCTCCCATGAGGAGCACAGGAGCCCAAGCACCTAAACTATCATCTGCTGCTTCCCAGGATTCGGAGGCAGAGATGCTGGACGCAAACAACACTCCAATACAGATCATCTAACCCTGACTACTGGTGTACTAAGGCTCATAATGTTTTGGGTAGAATTCAAAGGGAAAGGCTTGTTCCTGCTCTTTATAATTGGATAGACTGATGTATGTGTTTGCAGTTGCTTGGTAAGTTGCCTGGGAGCTGACTGGTCCTGAATGGTCCCACTCATATGTATGGCAGTTGATGGAGGCTGTTGGCCGGATAGCTCAGCTCACCTTCACATGGTGTTTGTAAGAGTGTGGCTAGGTTTTCCCACAGGTGAAACTGCAGCTCAAAGAATTTTTAATCCAATAATAAACTTTCAAAATAGAGATTATCAATTATTAAAAGTCTTTTTGCCAACAACTCTTTTATTCTAAGATCTGTAGGTACATTGTGACTTAATGATCATAATTTCCATTGTAAATCACATAGCTACAACTTAAGCAAAATAAGAATCAAAATTTCCATTTAAAGTATTTTTAAATATTTGTGCAAAGGAAAGAGTTATGAAAGTATGAAAGATATTTTAAAGACTCATAATGGGATGATCTCATTTTTGTTTTTAATGGGGAGCTTAGTTAAAAAGGTCATTTGGAGAGGAGATGGTGAGAATGTGGGAAGTAATGAGAAATAGATGTTTGGAGTTTTGAACCCTTGGAAAGAGATTTCTGCTTTGAAGTGATTTCTCCCAGTGTGTCTTTTGTTACATTGGATTAAGGCAGTATCTTCCAAACTTCTTCATTATAGAACTATATATTCTGACTTCCCAAAAGCAACATATAATTGAAAAGTAATTCATTCCATTCTTCAAATTTTGGAAAGCATTTCTCTATTTGAAAGACGAGTAGCAGAGAGAGTGAGAGAAACAAGGTAATATTCCAGTCCCTAGTTCACTCACCCAAAATGTCTGTACTAGCCAGAGGTGTGCTGAGGCAAACTCAGAAGCCCAGAATGCACTTCAGGTCTCCAGTGTGGGTAGCAGAGGCTCATGTATGTGAGCTCTTGTGTGCCACCTCCTAGGTGCATTAGCTGGATCCATATGCAGAGAAGCTAGTACTCAAACTAGTATTCTGCTACTGGGTGTAGGCACCCAACCAGTGGTTTAACCACTATGTGACAGCACCCATCCACAATTCTTCAGTTTATCCATTAATTTTAGCATCTATTGGTTTTATTCTGACTTCATTATCACTATTGTGTTTGTCAAACAATGATTTCTTTATTTATAAAAAATGTGGATTAATAAATTCTTATTTTGTTAATTGATAATGCATATTATTGTTACTTATTTTCTTAATCAGATTGTCCCAGATTTGGTCAGTGACAGCCTCCGAAGATTAGCTTTTTCGTTCTTTTAACATCTTCATCTTTGAGTACATCCTTACTTTCTGATACAAAAGAATCTTCTAGGCTCATTCTGCATCTTCCCTGCTTTAACTCTGCCTTGTTCCTTCTTAATGAAGAATGGTATGTAGAAACCATTGTTTGGAGGATATTGAGGTTTCCAGGCCTTCACCATGAATAGAACTGTATGTATACAAATATACAAATGGATACATCAATGGCTATATCTGTGTCTCTGCCTACCGACTGAAATCACCAGTATTACCAATGCCAAAACATAGGATTGATTCTCAATTGTGTTTACTTCTTCCATCAGTGAGAATCTTGGCAACCATTATCTTAAGTATATTTACATATTCATCCCATCTCTTGGCATGTAACTAATTTCCATTGCTGGTATGGCTCACTATAATCATTTTCTGACACTTTATTCTAGGATGCCACCACCAGTGCCCTACAGGGATGCCCTCATCTGCTTTATCTGCAATGCATTATGTCATATCAGCACCACTACATAGACCTCTGTCCCCAGCTGTAGTTTTGCATTAACTCTTGAAAAAAGTAAATAATGGTTGCATTTTCTTTATTTATTCTTTCCATTACATGGATTAGGAGTTATAAAATACATATTTGCTGTTTGCTTTAGGTTCTAAAACCAATTTATGTGTGTATGCGTTACTAATGATACAGCTATCATGTTATGCTATAGCTGGCTAATCCACATAATTGTTTTATACAAGTCTATGGTTTGGGTGCTATGGTTTTTTTAGGCTTCTAGACAATGATCTGCTACTGTATCTTTATATTTCTTATTTTCTAGCACTAGACATGTTAGCAGTTGTTACCCTGTCCACAATCCTTCTGAAAGAGTAGTCTGCTAAACTCTGTTTAACACCATGTAGTATAACCCTTAAAGAAAAGAACACTTAAAAGCCATCCACCTATTATGCTTCCCAGAGGAAACTCTGGAAGACAGTATAGAATATACCTTAGACTTATCCAAATTGAGAGACAGAGAAGCTGAGTATTTTCCCTTTAAGTCACATCTGTCATAGGCTGAAGGCACAACAATTCTGGTTATTTCTCTCAGATGGAAAGTAGCATCATCCACTTTTGAGTTCCTGCATCTGTGAAGCTATGATATTATAAGCTTAAATTGGCTCATGCCTACCCCTGCTAGCTCATTCCCACCAAACCACAAGAAGGAAAGTCCATCTTCAGTAGCCGTGGTTGGATGAAGCACATAAACAGCTGAGGTAGGGGTGAGGGGATCTAGCAATACTTTCTGAGTCACCAGACTCCCACGAGCCAGTTTTATTAAATTTCCTTTTACTTATTCAGCTATTTTCAGTAGAGTTTTTATTACTTGTAACCGAAGCATTCTATACAAAAGTTGGAAAACTAACTCTAAAACTGAAAGAACATTTTAAACTTGAAACACCCTCCCCCGACCCACACACACCTTACGAACACCCTTCCAGCACCTTGGGCTTTAAAGCAGGAGGGAGTATCAAGAGAAGCAATGATTCTGTGATCCCCATTGCCTTGAATGCAAGATGTCTGGGAACTTGCAGCAAAGCGCACTTCCATACCCAGAGGATTTTCTTAATAGAGCTAAAGAGGATTTCATCAAGAAATGAATCTTCATTATTACTTTAATGTATTTATTTGGAAAGCAGAAAGACAAAGGAAGAGACAGACCAACAGAGAGGGGCAGAAGACAGAAACTGATCTTTTAGCTTCTGACTCACTCTCCAAGTGCTCATAGTATCCCAGGCTTGGCCAAGATGAAGCCAGGAGCCAGGAATTCAATCTGAATCTCCCATATGGGTGGTTAAGACCCAAATGCTTGAACTGTTACATGCCATTTCCTTTGCACATTAATAGGAAGGTAGAAGCCAGGCAAAGGTAGGTACTCTGATGATGTAGGTGTCCCAATCAGTCTCTTAGCTACTATACCAAATGCTTTTTTATATTTTTCTTTGTGCAATGCATGAAGGAGAGATTATAAAAGCAATGCTGGTACTTCTTTCTTAGTTGGGTAGAATAGAAAGGTGTTTTGCTTTGTTTTGCTTTTTCATGATAAGGCATAGGAGAATTTATTCAAACATGGAAGTTGATTGGTTTCAAAGTCTTCAATAAATGGAACACATTGCAGTACCCTCGCAACTAAAGTCCTCCCCTTGCATGCACCAGGATCCCATATAGATGCCAGTTTTAATTCTGGAGGCCCCACTTCCCATCCAGCTCCCTGCTTGTGGCCTAGGAAAGCAGTTGAGGACAGCCCAAGGCCTTGGGACCCTGCACCTGCATGCGAGACCCGGAAGAGGCTTTGGGCTCCTGGCTTCGGATCAGCTCAGCTCTGGCCATTGCAGGCACTTGGGGAGTGAATCAATGGATGGAAGAGCTTCCTCTCGGTCTCTCCTCTCTGTATATCTGACTTTCTAATAAATATTTTTTAAAGCCTTTAAGAAATATATCTGTGGGGCCCGGTGTGGTGGCGCAAGTGGTTAAAGGTCCTCGCCTTGCACGCCCGGGATCCCATATGGGCGCCGGTTCTAATCCCGGCAGCCCCGCTTCCCTTCCAGCTCCCTGCCTGTGGCCTGGGAAAGCAGTCGAGGACGGCCCAAAGCTTTGGGAACCTGCACCCACGTGGGAGACCCGGAAGAGGCTCCTGGCTTCGGATCGGCATAGTATTGGCCCGTTGCGCTCACTTGGGGAGTGAATCATCAGACGGAAGATCTTCCTCTCTGTCTCTCCTCTCTGTATATCCGCCTTTCCAATAAAAAAATAATAATAAAAATAAATCTTTAAAAAAAAAGAAATATATCTGTGTACATCAAAATAATTTAAGAAGTCTTCTGGCTAGTTATCTTTGGTTATCTCAAAAGAAACAAAAATTAGTCTGAAATTGACCATCTTGCAACGTTTCTTTCAAAACCCATATTAATACCATCTACCTGATTTATGGGTAAGCCAGAAACCTGTAGGTTTAAATTTAATAATGATTTGTGGCTATGATGGCCGAGTGGTTAAGGTGTTGGACTCAAAATTTAATAATGATTTGACTTCATCCTTCATATCTAATTACTCACTGAGTTGTATCCATTTCAACTTTTAAATCAGGGGTGGGGGGCATCCAGCCCATGGGCCATGTAAGTTGACAGACCCTGCCAAGGCAATTGAAGGTGGGACTTGAAATTCAATAAATCTATAGCAGGCTAATTCTTTTTTCTTTTGAGATTTGTATATTTTTATTTGAAAGATATATTTACAGAGAGAAGGTGAGACAAAGATCTTTTGTTTGCTGGTTCACTACCTACATGGCCATAATGGTTGAAGCTGAGCCAATCCAAAGCCAGGAGCAAGGACCTTCTTCCAGGTTTCCCACATGGTGCAGGGGCCCAAGCATTTGGGCCATCCTATGCTGCCTTCCCAGGTCACAAGCAGGAAGCTGGATGGGAAGTGGAGCAGCCAGGACACAAACCAGGGCACATATGGGATACCTGGCTTATACACAGAGGATTAGCCTATTGAGCCACCGTTTCAGCCCCATGACTAATTCTTAAATTTCTAGTTTTGCATAGCTCATAAATGTTGTTATAAAATCCCAATGACCCATGGCAGAAAAAAAGATTCCTCACCCCTGAATCTAAATTTCTTTTTAATTCCTCTGATTATTCCCAGTTCTGTTCCCACTTCCTCTGTTGCCTTCACACTCATCTACTCTTCTAAGGCATTAACTGGTCGTCTTTACAAGCAGTCTTGCCATTTCAACCCATTTTGCACTCCAAAGGCCATCTTGGCTGTTTTTGTTTTGAAGACAGATATGTTTGTTACTTTCTCCATTCTCAACCTGCTTAAAACTTGCTAAAAATAGTGGGTATCTAGTATGATGTATGTCCAAAACTTTTTGATGCTGTTTATGGTGAAAACAGTCCATATATATATATATTTTAAGATATATAAAAGAGTGTTTCCACTCACTGGGTCTCCTGCCCTCCTCCTTCCAAAATGACCACAATTGATGGGGCTAGGCCAGGCCAAAAGACCTAAAGCTTCATTTATGTCTCCCATGTGAGTGCCGTGGCCCAAGGACTCAAGCTGTGTTTTTCTGCTTTTCTGGGCACATGAGAAGGGAGCTGGTTTGGAAGTGGAGCAGCTGTGACTGGAACTGGAGCCCACTGGAGAAGCCAGTATTGCAGGCAGTAGCTCAGCTCACTATGCTACAAAACCAGTTCCAGCCTGAACATTTTTTAAAGCATCACTTTGCCCAAAAATGACTTGAATGAGACTACTCCAGCCTTCAATGCCAGAACTAGAATGCTACAACTGACATAGTCCTCCCTAGCCATGGAGATTATTTGGGACAAAGTCGTTTAATCCATAATGAGATCTCACCACACGCTTGTTCATTGGAATTGCTAATGGATGGGCCAGAGATTCCAGTGAATCCAATGATGGAGATTAGCTAGTTCTCTGACCACGATAGGAACCAGGCTGGAGACTAAACAAGCACAAGCATGAAGGAGGAGTCAAGGGATCCCAGAGTGATAGAATGGAGAATAAAGACATTATCATTTAATGATAACACTACATGGAGTAAGGTCTGAATTTTTAACTTCACCATTATATAGCTAGTGATGGTTTGTTTAAGGCAGTTTGGATTGTGTTTTCCATTACTTTTCAACTGAAAGATCCTTAGTGAATGTCAACCCTAGATGATGTATCATTGCACAATGAATACAAGCACTGATCTGTAACACAACTTGAAGCACACTTAAGTTTATTGACTGGACTGTGGCCACAGAAGCCTATATTTGGCTTTTGTCCGTGCTATTATTATCATTTTGTTTAAAGATTTGTTTATTTTTATTGGAAAGTCAGATATACAGAGAAGAGGAGAGACAAAAAGATCTTCCATTCATTGATTCACTCCCAAGTGCCTGTAGTGGCCAGAGCTGTGCCAATCCAAAGCCAGGAGCTCCAATTCTCCTTGGGATCATTCATGCAGGTGTAGGGCCCAAGGCTTTGGGCTGTCCTTGATTGCTTTCCCAGGCCACAAGCAGGGATCTGGATGGAAAGTGGGGCTGCCAGGATTAGAACTGACATCCATATGGGAGCCCAGTGCATGCAAAGGGAGGACTTTAGCTGCTAAGCTACCTTGCCAGGCCCACTGTTACCTCTTCTTAAAGCCCTCTTCGTCTTCTACACACCATGGGTGTTGGGCTGCTTTTCCTATTTATCCCTTAACTCTCAGCACAAATGGCTTGTGAGCCTTCAGATAAACCATATTCCTTTGCTGATCACTTCCAAAGCATGGCTAGGATTCCTTTTTTATACTGATATTTGTGATATTATTTCATAAATGTCAATCTCTCCCACTTAACTGTGTGTTACATGCAAGAATATATATTTTTGTTCACTGCAGTTATTGACACGTAGTAGTACTGAATTTTTGTTGTTGAATGAACTAAAGCAATCAATGAGAGGAAGACATTGTCTTAGTATATGTAATATAGTTTTAGATAATATCACACTTTACCAAATAACAATTTGGACAGTATTTCAAATACAAAACAGAAATTCACCACTTCATTTACTAAGTGAAAATAGGTTAGTAAAATTTATTTTCAAGCTATAGTAGGAGGGTATTCCTGCTAATATTCAATCAGTTTATAAAATGGGAAAAAACTAAATAGATGGAAACACATTTTATATGGAAAATTAATAGTGGAATTAACATCCTTTTAATGTACAAGGCTGGTGGGTAAATTTGCTTTTAATGCAGCTCAACCAAAGGGGGGCAGAATATGACCAATGTATTATATGAGGAAAAGCAGTTTCAGGCAAAACTCATTCTCTGGTTTTCAGCTGCAACAAAGAAGCAGCTTTTTTTTGCAATTCAATTCTATTTCATTTTTGGCTCAAAATCTCAGCATACAAACTATTAGCTATTGGAAGAATAATTTGGACTGCTTTTCTTGCATCAAAAATTGCACAATCCTTCATTATGATCAAAAGACCATTTAGATGAATTTCAGCCTAAAAGTTATATTTCTATATGCCATTTTTTCTTTCATGCTGTTCCATCCTTACACCAGAAAAACAACTGGATTGATAATGTTGTTGCGCTAATGAGAATTTCATACAAATGATGAAATCTATTATGTACTCAGTTTAACAGCACTTAGTTGTGGCATATTGCTGTTTTCAATGAAAATACATGAGTTTACTTGAATTTTGAATAAGCTGTAACCCCATAGTTAGGGACACCTAGCAAAATAATTCATAATGCTTAGATATCCAAGCTGATTTTCTCTTTAACCCCAAATACCCTCTCTTTTCATATCTGCATAATCCAAGTTCTCCTCATCTTTTTACAACAGACTTTACAATTCAGAAGCTTAATATTCTGGTTTTTTCTGCACTTTCTTATTACCTAGAATCATTGGTTTCTAAAGATCAATTCTAGGACTATATAATTTGTAATCAAATCACCTGAAAAACACTTAATAATCAAGTAATCAAGGAATTAAAAGTCCTTGAAATTTTTAAAACATATCTGTTCACCTTTGTTTATGGAAATATTATTTACAATAGTGAAAGTGCCCCAATGTTCATTAATGAATGAATGACTAAATAAATTCTGGCATAGACAATGGAATATTGTTCAGACTTTAGAAGAAAGGGGATTCTTGTATAAACAAAGATATTTCAAAAAGTTCATGGAAATGTGTATTATGATAAAACTATGCATGGATTTCAAAATCCTGTTGCACTAAAATAATTTCATTCTGTTTCCATGAATTTTTCAAATTCTTTTCATACTGTAACATGGATCACCTTGAGAACATTATGTTAAGTAAACTTACTCAACCACAAAAGTTTATGTAATTATTATAATTCCACTTACTTAAGAAAGTAAATCAATAAAGAAAGTAAAGCTGTGGTTTCTGGAAACTAAGAAAAAGATTGGGACTTTTTGTTTAAGAGTTTGGAGTTTCAATTCTGAAAGATGAAAAAAGTTTTAGAGATAGATCACATTGACGATTGCTCAACAACTTAATGCTACTAAAATATGTACTAAAAACAGCCAAGATGATAAATTGTATGATTGTATGGTATATTTTGTTAGAATTTATTAAATGGTTAATATGCTAAATTCATGTTTAAAAATATTCTCTGCAAGTGAGAAACACTGATCTCACTCATGTTGTTCATCTTCATTATCGTAATACTTTATTCTTTTATAAATATTTATTGCACATCCAGATGCCATAACTATATGGCCATGACTGGAGCATACAATGTTTGTGCTCTTAAAGAGACAGAATTTGACTTTGTTTGGTTCTATAGTTGTTAACAGGAAACCCAATTTTATAGTGCTTTTAAAATTCAAACATTATTCTCATAAAATAGCTACTTGTTGGGGACCTAAAATCCTTCCAATTTTGTTCTTTATTAATCCAAGGGTATGTGTCTATAAGAACATTGCAAACTAACCAGTGAATTCTTACCTTCAAGAGAGAGAAAATGCAACCAATGGAACAATGCCCTTACTTTATGGGTATTCTCTGTGATATCCTGTTGTTAATAGTTTTGGCCTATTGGCATGTCTAACAGCAAGAGAAGTTGGGAAGTGTAGTCTTAATTCTTGGTAGTCATATGCTTAATTAAAATTCAAAGGGTTATCTTGTTTAATGAGAGAGAGAGAGAGAGAGAAGAATGGATACTGGAAAACTGTCAGACTCCTCCACTTATTCATCATCTTGGATCCTCTGAAGGTCAGGCAATTTCTTATTGTTTGATTGATAAGAAGTCTCTAAAGGCACCATGCTTTGAAGAGCCCACTTCCTATTGAGAATATTTGCTTTTGAACCAAAAACAAAATCTTTCTTCAGCACATTTCAAACATATAGTAATGGCACATGTAGAAGGTAGCTGCTACAGACACTGCCTTTCAAAATGGGGGAAATAAAAATACATGACAGTCACTGACCCATAGCTGTTCTGCAATCTAGTTGAACACATATTAGAGCTGTTTGATTAGCAGGTCAGTCCTTCTGTCTGAGTAATTCACCATGGTCCTTTATTCAACTCCCTTGCCTCTTGTCCTCCTACATTTTCTGTAGAAAATAGCCCATGTGTGGACCTGGCATGATAGCCTACTGGCTAAATCCTCACCTTGCATGCACCGGGATCCCATATGGGTGTTGCTTCATATTCCAACTGCTCCACTTCCCTTTCAGCTCCCTGCTTGTGGTCTGAGAAAGCAGTCGAGGATGGCCCAAAGCCTCGGGCCCCTGCACCCACATGAGAGACCCAAAAGGAGCTCCTGGCTCCTGGGTTTGGATTGGCTCAGCTCCGGCTGTTGCGACCACTTAGGGAGTAAACCAGCAGACAGAGATTTTTATCTCCTTCTCTGTGTAAATCTGCCTTTCCAATAAAATAAATCTTTAACAAAAGAAAAAGGAAAAATTAATTTTTAGAGAAAGAGATGTAGCCCTTCTCTACATTAATTTTACTGTTAGTCTTGTGAAGATCAACACCTTTAAGATCTTCCCAAGCCTATTAGGAAGATCTGTTGGATATGCCCAAGATCCTTAGAGGATCTTAATCTGACTAAATAACCTCTTTAGATTGTTCACGGGTCATAAACACAGATCTCATTGTTTCTTGGATTGGTCTTTGTAGTGAAGCTTTGTCTTACTTGACAGCCTTAGAGAACCTGGAAATTATAGCTGTAGTTTTAACTTTAGTTTAGTTTACCCACCCACCCCGCCTTTTTTTTTTTTTTTTTGCCTTCTCATCTTTCACAACATGCAACAAGAAGACAAGTGCCACCTTTCAACACTCTTCCAGGAAATTTCCAGATAGATCATCCAGTTCATTAGATGTGTTCATATTTTCTGCCTTATTGGAAATCCTAATGATGCTAAATCCTGTAACTATATAACAAAGACACTCTTCCTTCCATTTCTAAGCACTTTTGCTCACTTTTCTTTAAGTTCTTTGAGGGCCATCAGACTCTGCCCCAAGTGCCTTCAAGACTCAACTTTTATCTTGCCTCAAAGCCCTAAACCCATATCATATTAACAGGAATTTTTTAACAGCTATACTCTACTTTCTGGTAGAACTATGTTTCCACTGCAATAGATGGCCCCACAAATTAGTAAATTAAAACAATCACAGGTTATGCTCATGGATTCTATAGGCCAAGAATCTTGTGGTAGTGGCTTGGTTTTTCTTTTTTGTTGTTGTTATTGTTTTGTTTTGCTTTTCTGTAAGACTTGTAAGATGAAAGACTGGATATTTGGGAATGGGATTCACCTTAATTCTGTCATTCCCATGTCTGGCAGCTGATATAAACCACTTCGTCACTCCCCAGTCGTTGCAACAGCCAGACCTGGGCCAAGCTGAAGCCAGGAGCCAAGAGCCAGGAGCCAGGAGCTCCTTCTGGTTCTCCTCTGTGGGTGTAGGAGCATTTGAGTCATCTTCTGCTGCTTTTCCAAGTGAAACAGCAAGGAGCTGGGTAAGAATTAGAGTGGCCAGGATTTGATACGGTGCTCATGTGGGATGCTGGCATTGCAAGTTGCAGCTTAATGCACTATGCCACAATGCCTGGCCCTATTAGCTTTCACTAAAATTTCTGGTACTAATGTGACAGTAAAAAATTGTTTTGTGAATGTACTGTGAGGGCCTGGCACAGTAGCCTAATGATAAATCTTCGCCTTGCATGTGCCAGGATCCTGTATGGGCACTGGTTCGAATCCTGGATGCTCTACTTCCCATCCAGCTCTTGGCTTGTGGCCTGGGAAAGCAGTTGAGGACAGCCCAAAGCCTTCAGACCCTGTACCCACATGGGAGACCTGGAGGAGGCTCCTGGCTCCTAGCTTTGGGTTGCCTCAGCTCTGACCATTGCAGCCACTTGGGAAGTGAACCAGCAGATAGGTCTTTGTCTCTGTCTTTCCTTCTTTCTCTAAATCTGACTTTTCAATAAAATTTAATTTTAAAGGTTCTGTGAAATATACATTAGTAATTCCATTATACAGGTGAAACATAGGTTTTGTAATACTAAGTCCATACTGTACAAGGTCACGCAGCTAAGAATTCCTAAATTGGAGATCTGGATAACAGTCATTTTTTTAACTTCTAAAGTTGATGCTTTCATAATATGCCATTTGAAACATGCTCTCAGAAATAATCTTGAGGCAGATAGAACAGATTGGCTTCCTCAAAATTCATTCCAAGCTTCTTCTAGTGGCCCTTCCCACACAGAAGATAGAAAGCTGAAAGTTACATTTCCCAGACTCTGCAATTGCAAAGAAGAATGTGGCATAGGCTTCACCAATTAGATGCACTTCTATAAAAATCTGATTTATTAGTACATAGGGAAACAGGCAGAACCAAAGCCTTCATTTTGATGGTACAAATCAAAGTACAGCATGGTTTGGGGTCAGCATGTGAGGTTGCAGCTTTCTGAATCCTGTACTGTGACAGCAGTATGATCTTAGAGCTGGCGGATGGCACAGAAGCTTCTTGGTTCCTGAACTGTTTGATTGTTGCAGTACTGAATCTCTAGACAGACAACTCTGTGGTCCTGTTACAGAGCATTCCTGAAGGTTCGGCCCAGAGCCTCATCTGCTTTATTTCCTGCCTCCAATCCTGTCCTGTTTAAACTGCCTGAATGATTTCTATTATCTCCTTTATATCCTGTCTGATGCATGCACATTTATGGGTTAAGTGATATATAATCAAGTAACAACACATAGAGATTCTCATCTTTTCTTAAGAATTGCAACCAAGGAAGAAAAAGCATCCCTTTGGGATGAATTGATATATTTCAGTAGTAAGCACCACCACACTTGTGATTTTAAGAAACTGAGTCTTACCAGTCAGGCTACCAATATGGAATAAATGATTCACTGATATCAGAGATTTCAATGATGACTAATTTTAAAAGATATTGACAGGACATAGAGAACTGTGTGTTTCCACAGTCCCTGTAGGCCTGAAACTCAGTGGAGAAAGTCAATATCAAACCTGGAGGCCACCAGGTGGAAAGAATGCCTTACAAGAGCTGTGACATGAGGTCAAGCAGTGCAATGGCTCAGGCAAGGAGCAGAAAAGACAACCTAGTATGCCATCCACTTTACAAACTCCTGTGCATTTGTTGATCCCATGTGGAAGCCAGAAACAAGATCCTGTGTTATTATATTCCTTTTAGGACCACCTGCCAGGTTGGAGAAAGATGGAAGTAGATCTGAGGGGGGAATGGGGACTGTCCAGTACACCAAATGAAAATAAATCTGTATGTACTCCAACACAGGGAAGAGACCATGAGAAGATAGGTGGAAGTGTTTTATGCTGCTGCTCAAGTTTTTTTTTCATGCTCACAGTCTGAGTTTTATTCACTTTGCAAAAGATAACCAATATGATCTATTCAACTGACTAGAGGACATTTTGCTTGGTTTCACACAGAGCACAAGGAGTGGAAGTCACCTTGGAGATCTTGTTGAGTGTCCACATTTCACAGACCAAGAAACTAAGATGTAGAAAAATGAAACAAAGTGCTCCAAAGTCACATGCCCAAAAAGCTGTAGAATCAGACTGTACCCCCAGATCTGGGGATGGCCAGTCCAGGGCTTCTGCTACTATCAGCCGCTAAAAGCTATGCTGGACCTGACTTGAGCTCATTACTGTGTGCTAGACTGTGTGTAGCTGTCAGCCGAGGCTGGAGCTCTCTCTGCATGGTTTTACTATTCATTTTAAATGCTTACCTGAGAGGTTGAGTTCCAAACCCACTTTTCCTAAAAATAACTAACAGACATACAGGAGGAATTTAACATAATGTATTTTTTTAAAATCTACGATTTGCAGTGTGTAGTCTAAAAGTATACAACAAAGCAATGCTAGTAGTGCAGAGAAAACTCCCGTGGGGTATTTGTTTCCATTTAAAAACACCTCAGTATGGGGGGGATGAGGGAGCAGCAGCCTGTGACACACTTCCATCAGGGCAAAATGTTATTCCAGTGATTCACAGCAAGCAGCCTGACAAATACTCTGAGTCGATAGAAAGGTTCTTGCCACCAGGATGAAATGAGAATTACAGTGGGTGGTCCCATTCCAAGCCTCATGTCTCCTACTTCTGTCCTGGCTTAGGTGGTTGCCCTGGAAACAGTGGGGTGGCAAACAAAACCTTTTGGAACAACTTGTAGAAAGCCTATGTACAAAGGCCTAATTTTTGCTTTCTGCTGCCTTTTCCAAAGGCTCCCTTCCATGGATAGGGGCTGCTTCTTGGACCACCTTGAAAGCTGGTTCATTCTAAAGTCTTTGGCAGTTCCCATTGGGAAGCTGGCCCAAGTTTGGCAGAGAGCAGCGAAAGGGGCTTTACTTATCATCGCTCGGCCTTGGATCCTGACACAGATGGTCCTGATCTCCTCCTCCCCCACCTAAGAATTTTCTAAAATGACACCCAAGTTTTTCTTGGCAGAAGTTATAATTCCTGGCAAACAGTTCACTGCAGCTCTAATTATGATGACAGCTCTAATGGAGAAGATAATCATATTAAATGGTTCTTATTCAGTTCCATGAGATGAATTAGTGATTACCATGAAATGTGTTAAGCAGCCAAAAGTAATGGAAAGGGATATGTACTGAGCTACAAGTTGAACTTTGAGGGATTCCAAAACCTAGGAGGTAGAACAAAAAAGGAGATGGTGGGGCGAGCATTTGGCCCAGCAGCTAAGACGCTGCTTGGCAGGCCCTCGTCCCATGTCAGAGTACCTGGACTGGAGTCCCAGTTCTGCATCTGACTCCAGCTCCCTGCAAATGCAAACACTGGCAGGCAGCACTGATGGTTTGAGTGGTTGGGTTCTTGCCATCCACATGGGAGACCTGGATTGCGTTCTTGGCTCTTGGCTTCCATCCCAGCCAGTGGATGTTGTGGGCATTTGGGAAATGAACTGGCAGATGGGAGCTCCCTCTCTGTCTCTCAAATAAATGAAATAGAAATTTTAAATCAAGGCGATACTGATTCCAATGTTTTTTGTAGCTTATTTACAGATCATGAGATCCACTTTTCTTCATGTATCTATTAAGTAAAATTATTCTAACTCTGTTAAAGTAACCAGGAAAATTTAATCGGGACTTTATTGCAACAGAGATCAACTCTATCGTACCAGAGCGAGTGATCAGGCATATTTCATGATGTAACAGAACTGGTGGGGATAAAAAGGCAGGGAGCAGAGTAAGGAGGTCATTGGGTGGAAAATGAGAGGAAACATGAAAGGTGGGGGGATTCTTGCAAAACTGACTTAACAGGATTGTTGCTAAAGGTGAGCCAAGGTGATCAGCTATCACGAGCAAGAGAAAAGGAATTTGGCCAGATATCAAGGGTGATTAGCTGTCAATAGGGGTAATAGTCTCAAAAAACTGAGTTAAAAATCTAGATAAAATGGGGCTAGGTAGGCTAAAAACAAGACTAGTGTAGAGGTCAAGAATAGAGTTCATAGGGTTCTAACAAGTGTTTATTCAAGAAGAGTGCTTGTCCTACTCACCATTAATACTACGTACTTTTTTTTTTTAAAGATTTATTTTTTTATTATTTTTTATTGGAAAGGCGGATATACAGAGAGGAGAGACAGAGAGGAAGATCTTCCATCCGATGATTCACTCCCCAAGTGAGCCGCAACGGGCCGATACTATGCCGATCCGAAGCCAGGAGCCTCTTCCGGGTCTCCCACGCGGGTGCAGGGTCCCAAAGCTTTGGGCCGTCCTCAACTGCTTTCCCAGGCCACAGGCAGGGAGCTGGAAGGGAAGCGGGGCTGCCGGGATTAGAACCGGCGCCCATATGGGATCCCGGGCGTGCAAGGCGAGGACTTAACCACTTGCGCCACCGCGCCGGGCCCAATACTACGTACTTTTATATACAGTGATTCAAATATGAAAATATGAGAATGGGAAGAAAAGCAGAGAGGCGGAGAAAGGGGAGAACGAAAGCAGAAAGCAAGAGAGGAAAGAGATTATTATAGAAGCAGAGGAAGTGTGAAATAGCCTTCTGAGTTCAGATGATTTTGAGTGTTCCTATATTTTTATTTTGGAAGGTTGAATAAAGTCAATTTTTGAAATAGTCAAAAAGTAGTCATGGCAATCTTAACAAGGAGGGATCAAACTAAGTACTGCATCATGACTTTGAAATAGTAAGTTGGTAACTGGCAATGCTGTATGCACTGTAGACAGAGTGGCCAAACTCAACCTAGTCTACCTTGATCCTCCCCAACTTTCAAATTAGAAATTTACCTCAGTCTTGGTTAAATTTGGAAAAACTGTTAGTTCCTAGCTTGGGTGTCTAAGACTGCCACAGTTTTGTAGCTCTCACTTCCTGTGAAACCCCTAATTTCTGGTAAAATTGAAGTTGTTAGTCACCTTGTTTGTAAATAGAGCTCCAGAGATAATCCCAAACAATGAACTCTAAAATCATTTGGAATCATGGTATGTGAAGAACTAGGTGTGTCTGAGTTTCTTTCTTTTTTGTTTTTAAAGATTTATTTTTATTATTTTTTTTATTGGAAAGGCGGATATACAGAGAGGAGAGACAGAGAGGAAGATCTTCGTCCGATGATTCACTCCCCAAGTGAGCGCAACGGGCCGATACTATGCTGATCCGAAGCCAGGAGCCTCTTCCGGGTCTCCCACGCGGGTGCAGGTTCCCAAAGCTTTGGGCCGTCCTCGACTGCTTTCCCAGGCCACAGGCAGGGAGCTGGAAGGGAAGCGGGGCTGCCGGGATTAGAACCGGCGCCCATATGGGATCCCGGGCGTGCAAGGCGAGGACCTTTAACCACTTGCGCCACCGCGCCGGGCCCTAGGTGTCTGAGTTTCAATATAGGGATTGTCTAAAAATGAAAACAAAATGGCCTCACTCATTTAGTCACATGAGAGAAAACAAATACCCACTTTGACTCCTATTTAGTTAGAAGGACCTTTACTTTGATTCCAACGCAAGGCCCAAACAGCCTCTCACAGATGTTCAGCTAAAGAAAACTTAACCTGACAACTTAAAGCACTTAGGGATTACCTGAATGTTTTTGTTTGTGTTAATTTATCTATGTTTTGTTATGAAACTCTTACCAGGAAAAAAAAAAGACAATTAAATGTGTTACTCACTCATCTATAACCTGCAGTAAATGCAGTTCCTGTGTGTGGTAACCAGAATGACTGTGTGGGAAGAGATCGTCCATGGAGAGGCAACTTTCTCTATCCACAACCCAATTTATTGGTGCTTTCATTCATTTTTTCCAAAGGTTATCTTGTTCCTTTAGACAGCATCCTTCTTGATTTATCATCATTTTTAAAAGATTTACTTATATGAGATGCAAACAAAGTGACAGAGTTTGTTCCCTTCCTTTGCTTCACTCTTCAAATACCCAGAGCAGGTGGGAAGCTAAAGCTGGGATCCAAGAAACACAATCCTGTTCTCCACTGGGGGTGGCAGGGAACCAACTACATAAGTTATCAAACTGCTACCTACCAGAGTCTGCATGAGCAGGAAGCTAGAATCAGGAGCAGAGCTGGACTCAAAGGCAGGCATCCTAACCAGCATTCTAACCACTAGGTCAAGCTTGTCGGCAGAAAGCATTTCCTTTTATTAGGGCTGGAGAAAGATGAAGGAGCTGCATGGCGCTATGCTTTGAGTGTGTGGTTTGAATGTCCACAAAAGATCCATTATGACTGGAGACTTGGCCCACAGGGTGGCAGTGTTGGGAAATGCTTTGGAACTTTGAGGAGGTGGGGCCGGAGGGAGGCGGTCTCCCAGAAGATAGTTGTCATCAGGTCCCTGACATGTTCTACAAAGAGTAAGCCAGCTCCTTCCATCCTCTCTGCCTCCTGGGTGGCCATGCGATCCTTCCTCTGTGTACACTTTACTGTCTGCTTTCACCGTGGGCTCCTCCAGCGAGCCTATCGCTACCCATGACATCTGGACTTAGAATCTCCAAAATTAGGACCTCAAAAAAGTTTTTTATTTGATGATATTTCTCACGGTTGGCACCCGAGGATAGTCACATATGGCTCACACTGGGTTATTCTTGGCATACATGTGCTGCGGTAGTCCCTGTCGAAGCAGGAGAGGATCTCTTGGATTATGATCTACATACTCTGTGCCCCTGACTGACTTGGAGCTGGAGATAGACCCAGAGTCAGATCAAGAGAGGCTTGACTTAGTGAGTCCAATGTTTATCCTGTTTATCCAGGGAAAAGTCACATTAAAAATCACTTAGTGCCAAGAGCAAATTCTTCCAAAAGGTTGGGAAGAGAGAGAATATATAAACATGACAACAAACTTGGAAAACCAAGAGAGACGTTAAAGAATAGAGGTAGAAACTAAAATGTCAGGTAGTTTTCTTGATTTTTCAAATAGGATGACAGCAGCCTTTGCTGCTTTGACTGGAAGCTCTGACAAGACCTGGCTCTTTTACTTTTCTCTCCACTGTCTAGTTTGGGTGGCTGCAAAGCCTTCAGATACTCAGGTGCCTTTTTAGTTGGAGTAGGAGCATCTTATGTGTGTCTCTAAGTGGCATCTTTTCTCAGGCACAGGTACCAAAACTAGCTGTAAATCTACTTGAACTCAGCCCTTGTCACAAGATTCCAAAACTCTCCATACTCACTTTTATGAGTAAATTGTTGAGATCTGAGCCAAGGTCAAGGCCTCGGTGAACTAAGCTAGCAGGAGCTAAAGAAAACAGACCTGATCTCTACCCTTACTGAGAAAATAGAAGCAACCAGAAGACAGTAATGACATTTCTCACAATTGTATTTAGTCATTTTTACCATTCCTTGTGATAGAAAAATCTTCTGGAGTCCAAATTCATGTGGACTGCCACATAAGCCCTGTGTTCCTCCCACTTACTGAAAGATTTTTCTCTGAACATCCAATCTGTACAACTTCTTTGCCTTTCCCCTCTCTCCATCTGACCTTTCCCAGTATCTTGTAAGTATGCCATGAAATCTTCAGTCTTAAAGTAAACCTGTCCTTCCCAGAACCTGTGCTCACCCCCAGCTACCACCCTCTGCTTCTCAGGTCTCCATACATGTCCTTCTCTGGTGCAGATTTTCACAGTCAGTCTCTCAGCTTCTTCATTTCACGGCCTCTTTCCAGCCTTCTCCATCATTCTGCTAAAGGCATTCTGAGAATCACCAAGTGAGCTCCATTTCTCCACAATTCCTCTCAACAGTCCCTGCTCTGTTTCTTACTTGACCTGTCAATGATCTCAGTTGACCACTTAGATTCTTAGTCAACACACACAGTCTTAATTTCTCCTACTAAGTCCCTGAATGACTTTCCATCTGCCGGTTCCTTTCCCTTAGCCTTGCTTTTGGGAAGCTTCTGTTCTTTGAGTACACTCTTCCACTTTGTAGGAGATTTGATCCAGGCTCACAGCTTTCATTTCAATCTCTCTGTGAATAAATCTCAGTCGCACGCTCTCTAACCATGACATTTCCCCTGATCTCAGACTCAGCACATCCTGCCACCTACTTGACATTTCCATTAGATGTCTAATAAACATTTCAAATTGAACATTTTCAAAATAGAATTAGATCTTATCTCCCAGCCCTGTTTTTTTCCCACAGTTTTCTCCACTGTAACTACTGGCTTTATCATTCATCTAGGAGCTCAGGATATACACTGAAGGCTTATTCTTGATCATTTCATGCCTCTTACACCTAGATTTCATAATATTCCAATTGTGTGGGCCCCCGCTTGGCCTAATTACCTCTATTAACGATGACTAGAACTGGATGTCTTCATCACAGCCAGCCAGATGACTTCTGGGGTTAGCACCGTAGTTTTCCCTCATGGTTTTTCCAAGATTGAGTGAAATGGCAAACACAAAGTGCCGAGGAAAAGTGTTTCTCGGGAAAACAGAATTTCTGCGTCTCACTTAGCCATTCAAGCCTCTAGGACAAATGATTCTTGTTGCCAAAGAGGGTAAACAAACTCATCCAAAAGCCAATTTCCTAGAGAAAAAACACAAGTAGGATCTTTCTAGGGCCAACTGTTTCTTAATGGTCAAACCTTCTTAATGGTTATAGACACTCATATGGACTGAGCTAGGACAGGTGGATTAAGGGGAAGTTGAACGAATTAAGCAAGGCCTATTAGAAGGCTAGATCTACTTTGTGGCATTTTGGGTTAAACCACCTCCTGCAATGCTGACATCCTGTATGGGCACTGGTTCAAGTCGTGGCTGGCTGCTCCACTTCCAATCCAGCCACCTGCTAATGTGCCTGGGAAGGCAGCAAAATATGAATGGCCAAAGTACTTGAGCCTCTTCACCGAACTGGGAGAGCAGATGAAACCTCTGGCTCCTGGCTTTAACATGGCCCAGCCCTGGCCATTGTGGCCATTTTGGAGAATGAATCAGCAGATAAAAGATCTCATGTCTCTCTCTCTCTCTTTGAAACTCTTCCTCTTAAATAAATAAATAAATCTTAAGAAGAAGAAAAAGGCTGGATCTGCATTTAAGAACAAATAAAGTCTCCTTCCTTTAAGAGAATATCTGCTGGTTATTGTAACAGCTAAGAAGAAGAATTAAGTGTCTGTGGACTTCAGGAATTGATAAATACTCTATATTTGATGAGTCGTGTGGTTCTTACTGTAGGACTGTGAGCACTGAAAGCCTAATAAAGGTATTTTGGCTAGACAGAGTTCAATCTAGAAATCCCTCCATTTTCTGACACATGTACTTTTCTGGTTGGCCTGCAGGTGGTGGTGTAGTTCACAGAGGACTGTACGGACAAGGCACTAGTTGTGTGTGAAAGCCAGATAAGCATATTAGGATTTTGTCCAAATAGATCTTGCTTCCTTGATCCCGGATGTGACTCATTAGGCACAGAAAATAACAAGGGCACTGCTCAGGCAAAATAATATCATACTGTCAGGCTGTGCCTCTCCTATAGAGCTCAGAGCTCTTGGACAAGTAGGCTGGGTTTTTGCAACTTCCTCCATGTCCAGGTAGGTGATAAGAGAAAAACTCCCTTCCACATAAACTCAAAGTGTCCTTGCCAAGTGTGGTTGCCTGTGCACTTAAAGAAAGGGCATCTGTGGGTTAAATGGCCAATTCTGTTGTGACGCTGGTGTAGCTGGTTGCCAGATGTAATATAGCAGTTTAGGAATATTTTATCTCTTGATATGTACTCCCCTTCTGCCAAGTTCATGAATAAAATTGCTGTCTAAACCTGGCTTGGCAGTAATTTGAACATATTTGTAGTGGGGTCACAAATTGAGTAGCCCTGTATCCTGATCTACAAAAACATTACAGCTTATTTCTGTAACTTAGTCACTGATTCATTTATGGGGACCAGAGGGCGGCGGAACCCTAAATTTTATCCTATTTGGTCAAATTAAGTTCAATTCCATAACTCAGATGGCTCCTTCATGAAAATTCTCTTTAGTTCTCTTTCCATTTCCTCCAAGGAGATGGTATCTGTAAGGGTTTAGATGACTCATGGCAGCAGAGGGGCGAGGGGCTTCATTTTCTGTTCTGCGGGCTGGTGACCTCAAAAGTGTGATGTTCTTGGTCTGGCCTTTTGACATGAAGTATTTATCTTTGGGATTTGTTGTTCCAATCACCTGAAGGTTTCCTACTCAGCTACATCTTTGTTTTGACCAGAACCTTCTCATATACCTCTGTGCTTTCAAAAAACTGTGTTTCATCAGAACATATGGGACTTGCTAGTCTCCTATTCAAAACCAAGGTCACCTTTTTCCCACCACCATCTCTTCACCCTACACCTTACCAGGAATCTGGCCTCTGGCCTCTGACTTTCCTGCCTCCTTTTTATGTTCCTTAGTTCTTCTGGAATCCTCTTGGAACTGGAAAGGGCAGTCTTTGTTTTGGTTTGAGGGGTTTTTTTTATTATTAGATTTATTTATTTTTATTAGAAAGAGAAGGAAAGAGAGAGAAAAAGATCTTCCATCTGCTGATTCACTCCAAGTGACCACAATGGCCAGAGCTGAGCTGTGACCCGGAGCCAGGAGCTTCTTCCGGGTCTCCCACATGGTGCAGGGTCCCAAGGCTTTGGGCCAGCCTCTACTGCTTTCCCAGGCCACAAGCAGGGAGCTGGATGGGAAGTGGAGCATCTGGTAAATGAACTAGTACCTATATGGGATCCCAGTGCATGCAAGGCAAGGACTTTAGCCACTAGGCTACTGCGCTGAGCTTGGAAGGGACCATCTTTAGGCAGTCATTCATCTATATAATCTCTCCCAGGTAGGACAGAACAAGTAGCCTCATGTCCTAGCTTTCATGAATGAAAAGGATATCTTCTTTATAATTAAGAAAAAATGCTATGATTTTTGTCTTCCCCCTCCCTCCTCTTTGGTGTTCCTTAAATTTTAGAAAATAATCTGGAAATCCCATTCTCAGGCCAGCATGATAGCCTAGTGGCTAAAGCCTTTGCCTTACACACATCGGGATCCCACATGGGTGCCAGTTCATATTCCAGCGGTTCTGCTTCCCATCGAGCTCCCTGCTTGTGGCCTGGGAAAACAGTCGAGGACAGCCCAAAGCCTTGGGACCCTGCACCCATGTGGGAGACCTGAAGGAAATCCCTGGCTCCTGGCTTTAGATCAGCGTAACTCCTTCTGTTGCGGCCACTAGGGGAATGAACCAGCACATGGAAGATCTTCCTCTCTGTCTCTCCTTCTCTCTGTAGATCTGATTTTCCAATAAAAATAAATAAATCTTAAAAAAAAAAAAAAAAGGAAAGGAAACCTCTACTCAATAAAGCATGGCTAAGTTTGGCTGTGGGATCAATTAAAATGTAGTCAAGGCCAAAAGATCAGCAAGTACTTTCTTGTTCTAGAGCTATGCCATCAGATATGAGCTACCAGCCTAATGCAGATATTTAATATTAAGGTTAAAATAATTAAAGGTAACTGAAAATTTGAAATCCCACCCCTTAGTTATAGCAGCCATGAAGCAAGTGTGCGCTAGCTACGTGCATTTCGTAGTCACTATGTTGAACAGCAAAGATGCAGAACACTAATGTCATCACAAAAAGTTACACTGGACAGCTATTCTAGGGGATGTCTACTCTGCTCCCTTTCCTGAAGCACAAAAATGCTTTATGTAGAGAGGTGGGGAACTTCCCAAAGGAGTACACTCTGCAGGATGTGGTCCTACATCTGAACATGTATTTTTAAACAATTACATGATGAGGTGGCTTCTCTAGACTCCTAAGAAGCCAGATTAGTGAATAAGCCTCACCCACTGCCCCAAGTGCCAGGATTGTTCTCAATTTCTCCTAAAGAGAAACTACAAAATTTGTAGCGAGCAGGGCAAACTTTAATTTAAAATTCCTTATAATTTCAAGACAGTAATAGCATAGCACAAATCTAGTACAAGATCTTTTGCGTATGGGTCCCAAATGACTGCATAGGCCTCTCACCTTTGTCACTGGCCTTGTTCTGAGATAATCACACCCAAAAGAGAAATCAAGGCAGCTCTGGGGCCTTAGTGGGGAATTTACTCACGAGCAGCCACGCCAGAGCCCACAGCTGCACTAGCGCTGGCCAAGCTCAGATGTTAACTCCGACAGCTGTCCAGGGAATGCCTGTGGCTAGAGGGAGCCGTCCTGCCAAAAAGCAGCAACAGGAAAAAAGGGCCACAGCTTGCTGCGTTGGTGAGCTGGCGGCTGCAAGGTCCAGCCATGTCTGCTGCTTCCAGCTGCGCCTGTTTCTTTCCTAGCCAAGGGGTGGCCAGCCAGGAAGGTTGAGACTTGTCATGCACAGACTTCTAAAAACTGCCAGAGGACAAGGAAAGAAACACATTCCTGAGTTTTGACCGGAGAATCGTGTCCCGCATCCTACCTGGACTCAGGACACAGAACATGTAGTCCAGGAACCTGTGCACAGAGCAGAGCTTAACTGCCTCCATCAGGGAGACAAGGGAAATGGAGGAAAGGCCAGAACAACAACCACTCAATGCTCCTGAATGAACCATCGATTCAGAGGAGTAACATGGATACAGAACCCACTTGTAAGGCAATTAAACAGAAACTGCAGAGAGAAGACAATAACAAAAAGATCTGAGGTGGAAGGTGAGACCTGAAACTTGTAAACATTCTTAAGATAAGTAAATTAACTCCCACGGCCATTTAGAGCATAGCAAATTGGTACTTACACGCAGAAATGGTGGCCAAAATTGCAGTAAAAATATTTTAAAGGAATAACTGAGTACAAAAGAAAGAAAAATAGTTTGGGGACAGAGCATGTCCATATCTCATATTGAAGAACCCAAGTCTGAGCCCTGGCTATGCTCTTGACTCCAGCTTCCTACCAATGCACACCCTGGGAGTTACCAGGTGATGGCTCAAATGCTTGAAACCTGGACACCCACATCAGACACTTGGGACAAGCTCTTGCTTCCAGCTTCAACCTGGCCCAAACCTGGCATTTGGGAGAGTGAACCAGTGAATGTGAGCTTACTCGCTCTCTAACACCCTCTCTCTCTGTTTCTCTCTCAATTAGATAAATAAATTAAATTTTTAAATTTATTTATTCTTATTTGGAAGATAGATTTTTGCTGAGAGAGAATGTGAGATAGAGAGAGACATCTTCCACCTTCTGATTCACTCCACAAGTTGCCACAATGGTCAGACTTGGGCTGATCCAAAACTTGGACCAAGGAGCTTTTTCTGAGTCTCCCAAGGCTTTGGGCATCTTCTGCTGTTTTACCAGGCCATAAGCTGAGATTGGATCAGAAGTGGAGCACCCCAGACAGAAATCTTGGATGTTGGCACTTGTAGACAGAGGATTAGCCTATGAGCCTCAATGAATAAATTATTTTTAAAAGGTTTTAGAATAAAGAGAAAACAAAGTCACACTGGGTTTGGTCTTGTTTGACCCCCTGACTCATCTGATGACCACAGTGGTTCCTGTCAAGGTTTGTTTCTGGTGCCCTTGTCTGTTGTATTAACACCTGCTTTGGGCAGATATAGCAGGACACTGAACCCGGTCCAGGCCCCTAACCACCCTCTGGAATTAAATTCAGATATTGCTCAAGGGAACTCACTGGGTTTCCTGAAATACAGATTCTGGGACCTTCTTGGAAGGAGAACCCTTGAAGAGCTACCTGTGTTAAAAAAGAAAATCCAATGACGCCATGTGGGAGTCGCATGGAAGGCAGGAGAGAGAGACAGACAAGGATGGGAGTGTGGAGGGTGTTTCATCTACAAATTCACTCCCAAATGCTAGGGTTGGGTCGGGTAGACGTAAGGAACAAGGAATTCCATCTGGGTCTCCAAAATGAGTGATAAGGAAATAAATACTTGAATTGCCCTCTGCTGCCTCCCAGGGTATACAATAATCAGGAGCTACAACAGAAGCAGAGACAGGACTCCATCCCTGGAATTCTGGTATGGGATGCAGGCTTCCAAGCAACAGCTAAACCCAGTGTACCACAGTGCCTAGAAGTCATGGGTTTTAATTTCACAGGGGTCTTTTTAATTTTAATCATAGTAAATGTGTACTGTTTGAAGTCTTCTTAGAGGGGTCGGCATTTGGACCAGCAGTTAAGGCACAGTGTCGGATGCCACCTGCATCCCACTGTGGCGTGCCTCATTTTGAGTTCCAGCTCTCTTCCAATGCTGGTTTCCTAGAAGGCAGAAGATGAGTCCTCTAAGCAGTTGGCTATCACCATATGGGAGATGTGGATTGAGAACAGCCCCCTGATCACTGATGATTTCTCAACTTTTTGGCTAAGATCAAGTGTGGCGTTCTCAGCCCCTGGGCATTTTCACAGTTGATGGGAAATCTCTATGTATGTATCTTATCTATTTACTCTCACTACCCCTGCCTTTAAAATAAATAAAACAAATGTTAAGAATCATGGTGGATAATTATGTTGCTATATCATATAAAGTCAGTGTGCAAATCCCTTGTGATCATCTGTCAACTCTACTTGTGGGTGAATGGCCTAAAGTATTGTCATTCATGATTCCAACGAAACAAGAAGTAGCACATTTATTGTAGTGCTATTTTTATAAAACATTTATTTATTTTTATTAGAAAGTTGGATTTACACAGAGAAGGAGGAGAGACAGAGAGGAAGATCTTACATCTGCTAGTTCATTCCCCAAGTGGTCATAACATCCGGACCTGAGCTGATCTGAAGCCAGGAGCTTCTTTTGTGTCACACGGATGCAGGGTCCCAAGGTTTTGGGCCATTCTCTACTGCTTTCCCAGGCCACAAGCAGGGAGCTGGACAGGAAGTGGAGCAGCTGGGAGATGAACCAGTAACCATATACGATCCCAGCTCATGCAACACAAGGATTTTGCCACTAGTATATCACACCAGGCCCTGTAATGCTCTTGCTTTTAAAGATTATTGGAAAGGCATATTTACAGAGAAAGGACAACACAGAAAGTTCTTCCATCTGAAGCCAAGAACCACAATCTCCTTCTAAGTCTCCCACGCAGGTGGAGAATCCTAAGGCTTGGGCCATCCTCTACAGCCTTCCCAGGCCATAAGCAGGAAGTTGGATTGGAAGTGCAGCAGCCAAGACACAAACTGGTGCCCACATGGGATGCTGGCACTTGCAGGTGGAAGATTAGCCAATTGAACCATCAGGTCAGCCCCCATGTAGAGCTACGTTTTAAAAGTTCATTTATTTTTAAACTACTTCATAGGTGGGGGATATTTGTCTCTACTAAGGACCATTTAGATATTTACAGTATCATTCATGTGTCATACAAAATTATCAACTTAAATTTAGCATGCTATAGATTCATCAAATTTCAAGTCCTGCCTGTGGTTACCTTGGGAGGACAAAACCAGATGATTTCCTGGTCCTTTTATGGCATGAGTTGGAATAACTTGAAAGGCAGAGGAAGAGAGAGGCAGAGAGAGACACACACAGAGACATGTATCTTTCTATTGCTAGTTTAGTCACCACATGCTTACAACGACTGTGCAAGGCTAAAGCCAGAAACCTGGAACCCTATCCAGGTCACCACATGAGTAGCAGGGACCCAAGAACTGGAGCTATTTTCCATTGTCTCCCGGTATATCAACCAAATGCTGATGCTGAAGCACAAGCTGTGTAGCCAAAATTTGAATCCACACTCTAATATGGGATGCAGGCATCCCAAGCAGTGGCCTCGTGCATTGCACCATAATGCTCAATCTGCAACACTGTTTTTAGCAGCACACAAAACAAAAATAACCAAAGAAAAACCCAGCCAAAGTGTTTACAGAATCATGGCTAAATAAACTGCCAGAGGGGTGGCTGTTGTGGTATGGTAGGTTAAGGTGCTGCCTCGGATGCTGGCATCCCTTATCAAAGTGCCTGGGATTCAGTTCCACCTCCGCCTCTGATCCAATTTCCTGCTAATGTGCCTAGGAAGCTACAGATTTGAGTTCCTGCCACCTATGTGGGAGACTCAGAAAATGTTCTGGCTCCTGGCTTCAGCTTTTGCAGATGTTTCGGGAGTGAACCAGTAGGTGAAAGATCTTTGTGCACTCAGCTCCCCTACCTGCTCTTCCTGGCACTCTACGTTTTCAAGTTAAATAATTAGCTGATTTTTAAAAAAAATGTCAGGATCACACAAAGAAATACCAAGTACCTAATATATATATATACATATGTGTATGCACACATGTATACACACACATACCAGTCAGTCAAAAAGAATACATGCTAATTTCAACATAGTGATTACCTTTGTGCTAACAGCAATGGAATTACACAGTGGGAGTGTGGTTAAAATGTCTCTGTAATGTTAAAACAAAACAAACAACAAGCAAGGGGAAAAAAAACCCTAAAGCCATATGGCAAAATGTCAACATTGGTTAAATCTTAAAAACAATGAGCCTGGCCTGGCCTTTACATGTCAACTAATAAGAAATGATTTCTAGAATTGTTAAGGAGAAGACAAGCTGCAGAAATGTATGTAGAATAGCATGAACAACCATGTGTGCAAAAAGCTGGAGAGGAAGACCAGTTGTCCTGAGGCAGAGGTTTTTGAATGATACAAAACAGAATGGCAAAGGTGGCAGCCTCTGGGGGCAGAGCTTGCAGACCGGGATCAGCGAAGAACAGACATTTTTGTGTTCCTTTTCCCGCTATTGGGATGTTTTATCCTTGGAATGTTTTCTCAACAGAAAAAAAAATTATTTTTAATTAAAACAACTGCTATCCCTATACTATACTTAAAGCCAGAATTGCTATTTTGAGGAATACTCAAAATAATATGTAAGTGTCTCCTTATGTTTGCCATCTTCACAAATGACTGATTTTTCTAGCGATTTTGCTAATAAGTTCCTTATGATCAGTCACACAGAAACAGACAGCCGGCCTGCCGCATCTGCTTTAACTGTGCACCTATTTATGTGGGATGACGGATACTTTCCCTAATAAATCTTACCATTTCCCCTGCTAAGGAACTAAGTACTGACTAAATGGTTGATGACACATGGGAATTATTCCTACACTTCCCCCACACAGTAAGACAAATCAATGCAGTTCTTCAGTTACAAACACTAACAGCTTCAGGGCATATCCAAAACTGGGGTGGTGGGGAGAACAGGGCAATGGCTGCATCATTTCTAGGTTTGCCTGCCAGAGATGGCTTGAGGCAATCTAAAAGCAAAAGCAAGATTCAAAGTTTCTAACCTAAGTCATTATATTTCCAGGAGCTAATTTACAATTAAGTGAGCCACATACTGCCAGATCAAGACCCCAACTACTTTCAGAAGTGAATGTAACAATTTTACATTGAGTCTTGGGAATGTTCTCTTGTTTTAAAAGCTGTTTAGCCTCCTAGCGTGGAGATTTAAAAATTTTTCCAAACCTAGTACCATTTTGGGGAGCAAAACAATCTAGAACAACTGTTTCTATGCCTTCTGTTCTCCCAAGCTAATCTGCTTGGGCCCCAAACCCTGCTTGCTGTTAGACACACGGTGGGGGTTTATGGCAGCTGACAGGCGCCAGAGAGGCAGGAGAGACTCAGAAGGGGGGAGGGAAAGGAAAGAAGATCATGATCATCTCTTTTTCATGTCTTTCACAACTTCTTCCTTCCCATGCGCTCCCTTGCCTTGTTCTGGAGCCAAAAGACAGGTCAACTTCACTGCTTCTTATCCAACTTGGCAGAGGTTGTGGCAGCAGGGTGGTAACTCTGCCCGATGTTCCCAAGCTGCAACTGGGACATATCCAACAGCAAAGTCACTCAGTAAACACTTCTCTGTTTCTCTTTTCCTTGAGTTGGCTAGCATATCTCTAGGCTATAGTACCACCCACTTTTTAATTGAAGACAAACCTACAGACTAGAAACTTCACAGATCACCCTGTCTCAAAAAAGTCTTTTGCTAAGCAAAAAAAAAAAAAATTCCACTAGCAAAATCATTTATGCTCTACATTTTTTCAGTTCCAAGTACTTTTGGTGCTTTTTTTTAGTTTTTTTTTTTTCTACTTTTAGAAATATTCCCTGTACATCTTTCTTTGGAATATTTAAGAGCTACAGAAAGTGTTTCTTTGCACCTCGCTCTATGCCAAGGTGCACATGCTGCACCTAGCAGTTAACTTATTTTAAGATGTTTACAAACTAAAAGCAGAGAGAAAAGTCAGTTTGAAACAGAGAATAATTCAAAGCAAAATATCTTTAAACAGTAGAAATGAGGAGTAAATATCACAGAAGCTTGGAAAAGTAGCAAAAGATTAAAATAGCTGGAACTGGCAGTTTAAATTTTTAAACAATATATTTTTTCACTTTTACTGAAAAGCTGAGAGACAAAGAGAGACAGAAAGACAGACAGACACAGATCTTCCATTCACTGGTTCACCTCCCAACCTGAATCCTGGAGCCAGGAACTCCTTCCTGGTCTCCTACATAGGTGGCAGGGACCCAAGCACTTGAGCCACAATGACTGCTTCCTTAAGGTGTGATTAAGTACAAAGCTGGATTTGAAGCAAAGTGGGGCCTATAGCCAGGAGTTCTAGTATTGGATACAGATATCCCAAACAGTAACTTTAATTGCTATGCTAAATACTTACTCCTTAGAGCTGAATTTTTTTAAGGGAGTTGGTGATGGAATAAGACTTTCCAGGTGTGACAAAAAATGGTCAAGGCCTCAGAGGCTGATCCCTGCACACCAGATTTATGGGACTGTTAGAGATTAGTGTAATAAAGCAACTCTGATACCGGAATTACAGATACAACACAGATAAACAAGCAAATAAAACCAAGGAATAAGGATAGGTTAATTATTGACTAATCTTGCCATGCACAGAGTCCTAGAGATCAAAGGGACCTCATAAAGCACACTGTCCAGCCTCACACCTTCATATTACAGGTGAGAACACTGACGAACAAAGCCATAAAATCATTATGCCACATCAGTGAACAAGTGAGTGTCAAAGTGAAAGTTCAACTCTAGACTTTCTGATTCCCAGCGCATCCTATTCTTCAAAACACCACAGTGTTACACTCAGATGACACAAGGCCCTCTGTGACCAGTAGTCAGAGGATACGTTCTAAAATAGAGGAATTTTTCTATTCTCAAATTCCCTGACATGTTGTGCCATGGTTTTCTCTCTGCTTCACAGCCAGTGGCTCCCATTGCCCTGCCTAGCCATTCTGAGCTTGTTCCCCAGCATTGCCCACTCTCAGCCACCACTCAACCGCTTGAATCCTGTCCTAGTTCCAGCTTGGCAAGGTTCAAGCTCACCTTTGTGCATAGCTCTTGCTATCTCCCCCATCTCACAGAGTCTTCTCCCTCTTTCAGAATTGACATAAAAGCCAGGGCTCAGTCAGCATGTTCAGCTGCTTCAAGTCTGTTCTGCACACTAAATCAGTGAAACCAATTCATTCAAACCAAGCATTATGAAAGCCTGTTGCATGTGAGGCCCTCTACTAGGCATTCAAGGTTATGAAATAGTAAGGCCCAGTGCAACTCTCAAGTCTGGAAGGGCCATGCAGACAGGAAAAAAAAAATAATACTAATAACACCCAGGATCATAAAAATGCACACAACAATTGTAGAGACTATATTCTCTAGAGGTTGCAAAAGGAGGACATTCCACAGAGAATGATGTCTGGGGTGAGCATGCCACACGCCATGTTGGAGCATCTGGATTGTAGTTCAGGTGCTGCTTCCAAAACCTGTTGCGTGACAGTGTTCCTCCTGGGCCCCCATCACCCATATGGGACACATGGATTCAGCTCCATACTACCAACTTCAGCCTCTGGGAATGAACCAGTGGATGAAAGAGATTTCTGTCTCTCTCTTTCTCTCTCCTCTCTAACTGATGCTATCTCTCTGCCCTTCGGGTAAATATATACATACCTATCTGTGTGTGTGTGTGTGTGTGTGTGTGTGTGTGTGTGTGTGTGTGTAAGAGTGATGTCTGAGATCAGATAATGAAGGAGTGTGCATTCACCAGAGGCCTAACTGGGAAAAGAGAGGGAAAAGCCTATTTCAGGCAGAGAAGACTAGATGTGAAAATCCACAGCATTTTCTAATTTTTAATTTAGGGAGGAGATATTTATCAAACTGCACTTTTGGGTCTGATCATAGAATTTGGTTGATTTTCTTTTTCTTTTAAAATGTTTGTTTTATTTATGTGAGAGGACGAGTTATAGACAGTGGGGGAGAGGCACAGAGAGAGCGCGCTATTGTGATCGTCTATCACCTGGTTCACTCCCCAAATGGCAAAATCAGGAGCCAGGAGCTTCTTGTCTCCCACATGAGTACAGGGGCTCATGTACTTACCCCATCTTCTGCTTCCCTAGGCTCGTTATCAAGGGAGTTGGAGTGACAGTGCAGTATGTGGGACTGGAATCAGAGTCCAATCTTAAAGAACAGGTAAAATCTCAACAGACTGAAAGTATGTACATGTTTGCCTAATTATTTAGTTATTAATTATTATTAATTATTTATTACCTAATTGTTCCAGGTATATGAATTGTGACTTCAGAGAAATATTATGTATATTTTCATATTTCATATTTTCCAGAATTTATTATAGTAGTTCTATGTTACTAATATAGTTCTAATTTGCAGTGTGTGTCTTTAGTCACCTATTATTAAGCTATTGGGATGTAGCAAAAAAAAAAAAAGGAATAAAGCAGGGAAGCCTTCATATTTGTTCATGACAGGAGCTTATTTTCATTCCTAATTTGTTGCTAAGAATGAACATTCATAAGGTTTTATAAATCCACATTTGAAATGAAGATGGTGTGTATAATTGGAAGCTTATGGTTGTCTAATAAAGGACAGAAGATTCCAATTAAAGCCAAAATTCCATCTCCAAGCAGGCTTTCTCACTGTGTGGGCATCCCAACTGCTAAGTTTGTTTAATAGACCAAATTAAATGGATGGTTGCTTTTGAAGGGCATCCGAGGGACCTGGGACTTAGCTTTGCTTTGGTGCCTGTTTCCCTAAGCTCGTAAGCGCACTGCTTATGGAAGTATTCCGTTTTATTATCAGAATGTCAGGACTCTTGTAGATATTAGAAAGAATGATAATATAATAAAAATACTTCGCGAAGGACTCTGTATATACAGTAATTGTTATGTATTTTTTTTCTTACTGAGAAACAAAGGGAACTCACTGGGTTTCACTGAGTCATTCTCCCTGCTCCAAATATGACTAGGCTCTGAAAATTACCTCACCAAAAAAAAAAATATGTATATATATATATGTATATATATGTGTGTATGTTGTGTGTTAAGGGCAAAGGCTAATTGTTGTCCCATAAAGATAATGGTCCTTTGTGTTCAATAGTGCTCACATTACATTATGTATGTCATTTTAAACTAATAAGCAGTGAGATGCTGCTACGTAGGCACAATATTCCAAATAGCTGACAGTGGTGCAATATTCCATCAGGCATTCAGAATGGACCTCTGAACAGTCTGGAATGCCCCTGGGTTCATCACACATGCACATTGCAGCAATTCTCAGCCCTGTAGGGCACTGCCGAGCCACTCCTTTTATTCATCCTTTCCTTTCCTGTAACAGTTGCACGTTTTTCTCCAGAGAACTTTACACTGCTCCCCCCATCCCAAAATGGCCATCCCGGGACTCTTCCTTCCTGCCTTCTCTGGGGCATAGGGCTGGGACATGCACTCCAGATTTTTCCAATCAAAATGCGCTATTCTTTGCACCACAGTGATTAATTAAAGGATGGATATATGACACAGCCTGAGCCGAGCAGGGTTCTCTGCCCCAGAACTTTCCCTCTGGAGTTAGTGGGTTAGGTTTCCTCTTCTTGCAAGACTGCCGAACTTGAAGGACATGAGGCATCTGGAGTCCATCTTGTCTTCATAGAGGAGAAATGCTAAATGAAGACTGAAGTCGAAAAGAAACAAGCCAGCCAGAGAGAGGAAGAGAGAGACAAGGTCCTGTCAACATTGCTGAGTCTCTGGACCCAGCCTTACTGGCAGTGCAAGCAGCTGGAGAGCTCAATTATTCAGATTTTTTTTTCTTTTTCTTTTTTTTTTGTTTCTGCTTAAGCTAGATTGAGTTGAATCTGTCCCTAGCATTCAAATTGGAGCTGATTAATAATAATGCCTGCCATAATATAATTCTATATAATTTTCATTACACATGCTTATTAAATCTTGGACCTTAATTGAAAATTCTGCTTTTTATTAGTTTGTCCTAGGGCTTCAAACCAATACATCATGTGACTAGAAGCCATCATGGGTATTTAATCAGGGGAATAACAAAATAAAGATGGTGTTTTAGAAAGTTTGCCTTGCTAGAGAGATGTATGGGAATAATCAAAACAACATATGCTCATGCATGTATTCAGGTGTGTGAATGTGTGCGTGTGTGTTCCTTAATTTTCAAAGATGCCAGATGCCATTTCTTTCTGTGTTAGCATAATTGAAAAAAACTATTATTGCCTGTACCTTAAAAAGTTTGGATATTATTAATTATTACACCACCTCCCTTTACTTAGAACACTAAATTATAGATGAACTTAACTCATTTATTCTATAAGCATATTTTAGAAAAATACTATGTTTTAGGCTCTAGAAACAAAAGAATTCATTGGAGAATTTCTCTGCCCTGTGGGAATTTGCATTCTGGCAAGAGAAACAGAAATATAAATCGATCAATGCCATAGGAGTCAGCAAGACTGACATCCCACCTTCTGTGTATACCTTCTCCTTGGAGGCACAGCTGCCTGAAAGCTGGACATGAAGAGGCAATCTGGTTGGTACCCCACTGCATAAAAGCAGAGTCTCAGAGTTTCAGGCTAAGCATGGTCCTGGATGATCGCAAGTGCTCTGTCATTGCTGGCACCACTCTGGTGTGTTAGTTTGAAGCCTTTTGTCTTTCTTAGGTATAGAACTTTCTCACTGTAGGAAAAAGCACGAGCAACCCACAAGCAGATGCCCGCATTCTCAATAGTGTTTCAAGATTCAGTAGGATTTCAGAGAGTTATACTGGTTGATTCCTGCTTAAAGTGATGAAGCAAATTTAAGTCCTAAAAAGTATGTGAACACAACAGTTGAGAGCTCAGGGGGGTGATCACTGATTTGGCTTTTCAGTCAGGGCCAAGCCTCAGTCCATCAGAGCAACTCTTTAAAAAGGCACAGCAGCTAGGTTATTTGGAGTGGATTCCGTTACAAGAAATTCCTTGAGGTTGTGTCATTTCCTTAATTCTTTACTGGAATGTCCTAATCATTTAACCGGTAGTTACAACTCATTTAGAAATTCTCAAGAGCCAGAGGGCCAAAATACTGATAATCTTTCTTTCAGCATTTCTCCTTTTTATAGTGCCTGTATCTTTCTCTGAGTGTTATTTGGTTTTGGGGAATTATTGCCTTACATAACAAATGAGGTGAAAAATAAGTCTTCCACGCCTTCTCTCTACTCTGATTTTAAATTTTCCATGTGAACTTCCAAATTAAATATAGTTCCAAATGATCTAGCTTTTTTCCCTCAATGGAAGTAACTCTTTTAAGGACAAAATAAAGCATTTGTTACATTAGATTATTTATTATAAGATATTCAGTGCCTGAGTTGTATATTGATTGATTTGGGACTAGAAAGCTCTTTAGAAATTCCCTAGTCCTTGGACAGGCATTTAGCCTTGGGGTTAAGATGCTGTTTTGAGACACCCCACATCTCATATCAGAGTACCTTGGTTTGCTATGTGGCTGCAGCTCTTGACTCCAGATCTCTTGAATGGAGATCGTGGGAGGACAGTGGTGATGATGGCTCAAGTGGGCACCTGTAACCTATGCAACTCGGAAGAAGTGCATTGACTTCTCCCATGCTTCTTTCTGTCTCCCATCTTTTGCCTTATCCAACCTCAGATGTTGTAGGCATTTGAGGAGAAAACCAATGGATGGGAGTGCTTATTTTTCTCTCTGTCATCTTTATCTATATCTTTTTGACCCTCAAATAAATAAATTTTACAGCCCGGCGTGATAGCCTAGTGTCTAAATCCTCACCTTGCACCTACCAGGATCTCATATGGGCACCGGTTTGTGTCCCGGCTGCTCCACTTTCCATCCAACTCTCTGCTTTGGGTCTGGGAAAGCAGTAGAGGGCAGCCCAAAGCCTTGGAACCCTGTACCTGGAGAAGATTCCTGGCTCCTGGCTTCAGATTGACTCAGCTCCGGCCACTGCAGCTGCTTGGGGAGTGAACCGACAGAGGATCTCTCTCTGTGTCTCTCCTCTCTGTAAATCTGCTTTTCCAATGGAAATAAATAAATCTTTAGAATAAATAGATAAATTTTGAAAAAGATTTGTCCAAAGGATTGGTCCAAATTCGTTCTCTTAATATTTAGGCAGCCTACATTAGCCTACATTTAGGCAGCCAATTGACAGAACTAGTCAGCAGCAAAAGGCTAGAACCTCAGCAAAGCACGCAGTGTTGCTATTACATTTCCTGTTCATTTCCCATAATAACCATTATAAACTTCACCACTGTTGTTATGAATCTTGTAATACCTCCACCCCACTCGGCCTCTGCCACATAGAAAATTGAAAACCTCCCACTGTGGGTTCTAGTTCCCACTTTTAGACTTTCTCATGCCTCATCTCAAAGGAAGATAGTCATGACTCTTCCAGGGGAATTCTGCCATTTGCTGTCTGTGTCACACGGAGTCTCATCTTTTTCAAAATATCACTCTATTAACTGTTTCCACTCTTCTATATGGGGATCCCTTTCCATCAGCTCCTCTTTTTATATATACATACAAAAACACATGCATTTACAACTAACTTTGGTCACTGTCCCCAAACATTCTTTGTTTTCTTTTTACTACAACCAACTTAGAGTCTCCACCCTCACATTTCCTATTCACTGCTTAAATTTCAAAAAATCTGAATTTGATGCAGTGATTCAGCCAAACCTGTTTGTACTAAAAGGACCTGTGCGTTTTAAGGGCATTTTCATCAATGCCCTATTGAGAATTTTCTTCTCTTTTGGCTTCTTCATTCTCCTCTCACCTCGTGTTTATTGCGTCTAAGTTCTTCTCTTTCCTTTTATCGGTTTCTTCCCAGAGTTGTGTTCTCAACACCCCTTTCTTATTCTGACCTGTAACTGATACGTCTCATTTACAACCATACCTCAAATTTTGTACTACAAATTTGTGTTCATGTACAGGTATCATTTAAAGTAAAAGATTCTCCTAGATGGTATTTTAATTATAGCATTATTTACTTAAATATAAATATAAACATATTTTGGGTATAATTACTACACCATTATACAGCTAAAAACTTTTAAAAAAAGTGTTTTTAAAAAAAGTGTTTTTAAAAAAGCACAAATTAAAAATCAAGAAAAATCATAAATAAAGGAAATAACATTAGTTTTGTGGATGGTTATGTTGTTTTCTTGAAACTAAATTGCCAACTCACTGTGTGAGAGTGGAACTGGAACTGAAGCATAGACTCCTTTGAATTTAAAGGGAACACTGTGCCATGTGATGATTCAGTTCTCCCACCCCACTACTGTATTCAAACTACTGTGAAACCTTCATTCACATGGGCAAGTACACAAGGACACTTGACCCGATTGCATCATTTACATATTCAGCCTGATGCTGTGATACTTGGCACTAGCAAGATTATAAACATCAACACCAATGCAGTCACTGGAGGAAATTGGCAATACTCAGAAGGTGGTCATCTGGGTAATTCAGATTGTTATTGAAAGGGAAAAAGGAACATAAAAATTAAGTGAGTGAATACACAGACCTCCAACTATATCTGAGAAATGCTAGGATGTAGGGATTCCAATTGTGAATCCCGGATCTGTATCAGTTGCCAAAAACCCTCTCCTGAGCCTCTGCCCTGTATTTCTAACTGCCTACTGAAAAGTTCTCTACCTACATGACACCACAGATGCAACAAGTCCAAACTGAATTTGTTATCATTCCCCACGCACACACCTACCTTAACCTCTATTCCCAATCTTACTTAATGACATCATCATCTACCCAGTAACTTAAGCCAAAAACTTCAGTCTCGTACCAGATGCTTTCCTCTGCCTCTCCTCCTACATCCAAGTCTTATTGATTCGATTTCTTAAACATTCAAATCAATCATCTCCTTTCACTAAAAATTCTATCCAGAAAATTTTTTAAGGAATTAACTCAGCCAGTGACAAAGCACACATCAAAGATGTTCCCTTTACTGGCGTGCTTAATGAAGAAAACTGAAACAACACTTCAGGAAGTGTAGGGGGAAAGTTAAGCCAAATATGGTCCAGATTTCCTTTATTCAGGAGCAATATACTGTGATAGTTCTTGCCAGACTATCAAAAAATCTTTTTTGAACACCCACTGCAAAACATCTTAATTTTTTAATAAAAAAATTTTTAGACCCATCAAGAAGAGAAGATTAAGTCTTTGAAACCAGAGTAAAGAGCAGTGTGAATGAAGAAAATTTTCAAATACAAAGGCAGCTCCTGCCTCGTGTATGTGACAGCGCTTAAGGGCCTGGAGCTTTTCTCTTGAAAGAGCATTCACATTAGACTTAAAGGAAACCTGGAAGGCACAACATCCCCACTGAGTGGGGAGCAGAAGACAATCTCCCTGCAGGGGAGGATGGGAAAGGAAAATTGCCTGTATCATTTTTGGCCAAAAATGAAGGCAAAAAAAATAATAAGTTTTTCCTGATAATTTAAAACTATAAGCCCATGATCACATGGATTTAGAACAGTATTTACAGAATCTGATTGATTCCAAAAACAGGGGGCAAAAGTCATTTAAATTTGTTCTGGGTTGATAGCACCCCAGGTATTTAACAGAAACTGAAACAAATCTCCAAAAATCAAATCTCAACTTGGGCTTGGAAAAAAAAAGTCCTAGTAGAGTAGTGTGGTTAAACCACTACTTGATTTCTCAAATCTCATATCACAGGGCTAGACTGAGTATTGTAATTCTGCTTCTGATACAGTTTCATGCTGCAGTGGACAATGGCTCAAATGCTTGGACCCCATGCCACCAACATAGGAAACTCAAATGGAGTTCTTGAATTTCTGGTTTCAGCCTGGTTTAGCCTATCCATTGCAGCCATTTGGGGAATGAACCAGTGGGTGGTAAATTCTCTCTCCATCTCTCTCTATTGCTTGTTCTTCTAGTCTCTGTTGCTGTCTTTCAAGTAGATAGAGATAAATAAATAAACTTTTTAAACTTCACTATTGGGGCCTGGCGGCATGGCCTAATGGCTAAAGTCCTTGCTTTGAACCTGCTGGGATCCCATATGGGCTCTGATTCTAGTCCAGGCAGCTCCACTTCCCATCCAGCTCCCTGCTTGTGGCCTGGGAAAGCAGTCGAGGATGGCCCAATGCTTTGGGATTCTGCACCCACGCAGGAGACCCAGAGGAAGTTCCTGATTCCCGGAACCCCCGTTGTGGTCACTTGGGGAGTGAATCATCAGATGGAAGATCTTCCTCTCTGTCTCTCCTCCTCTCTGTATATCTGACTTTGTAATAAAAATAAATAATAAATCTTAAAAAAAAAACTTCACTATTAAAATTTCCAGAAACATAAGCCCAGAGCAAAATAAACTTAAACTAGAATTTGGAGGAATAAATTGTGGGAACAAGTACCAAAAAAAAATACAGATTCAAACTAAAAAAAAAAAAGCTGCACATATACGAAATTATTGATATGACATATAAAGTAAAAGTGTCCAATGTATTTTTGAAAATAAGACACAGCCAACAGAGTGCCTGAAAAATTAGAAGAGATGTAAAAAAATATGAGATCTTTTTGAGACATAACTTGAAAAACATTGAAATGTCGGTTTGGGGGTTAAACAGTGCATTAGACAAAGCTGAAGAAATAATTTTCATACTGACAGATCTAAAGACATCACTGGAATACAACAGAGAATTAAGGAGATAGAATATATGTATTATAGTAATAGGATTCACTTCAAAGCAGAATGATGGACCTGTAACTTATTGTTGAAAGGCTATAATATTGTAATACTATAGGGGAAATCAGTGGGCAGGGGAGGAAAAATCCCTGAGCATAGGAAACTGTATCATGAAAAAATATTTAATCCTTAAAAATAATATATGTATTGAAAATAGACTAGCAAAGCTGACACTATGGCTCAACAGACTAACCTCTACCTTCAAGCACTGTCATCCTATACAGGTGACAGTTCATGTCTTGGCTGCTCCACTTCCCAATTAGCTCCCTGCTCATGCCCTTGGAAAGCAATAGAGGCTGGCCCAAGTCCTTGGAACCCTACTCCCACGTGGGAAAACCCTGAGGAGGCTCCTGGCTCCTGGCTCCTGGAGCCATCTGGGGAGTAAACCAGTGGATAAAAGATTTCTCCATTTCTCCTTTTCTCCCTGTAACTCTGACTTCCAAGTTAAAAAAAGAAAAAAACTAAAATTTCTTTCTTTTTTTTTTTTTTTACAGATTATATATTTTTAGTCCAGTATAATGGCTCAACTGGCTAATCCTCCATCTGCACAGGCATCCTACTTGGACACTAGCTCTCCTTTTTTTTTTTCTTATAAAAATACATTTATTTGAAAAATATGAGGGTGTGTTATTATACAAATACTCAATTTATGCCTGTTAGTTATTTAAAACAGTTTAGAGTTCTAGTTCATATGATGTTACGATATTTTACACTCAGCCAATTCCCACAACCTGGTTCTTTACTGTGAGCTGAAAACACCAGACGCAACGAGGTAACGAGGTCGAGGTATCTTAGGAGGTTTATTCCAGTGGAACAGGAAAAGGGGAAGAGGGGGAGGCAAGAGAGGCTGGAAGGAGGAGAAAGAGAAGAGCAAAGAAGAGAGAGGGGCCTTTTTGTCTGCCAGGTGTGGGGAGTGGGGATTGGGAGGGATTGAGGGCAGGTCCCAGGGGATAGGTGCCTACAGTGAATACCTGAGGATGATTGGTGAGTGGGCGGGGTTGGGGAAGGGGCTGGAAGATTGGGGGTGGGATTCTCAGTGGAATTCCAGGTTACATCTAATTGGTGGATGGCTAGACTGGTGCGAATTTCGTGAGTTGTGAGGAAGAAGAAATGGCGCAGGGTCCAGGGTGGGATATTCTAACAACTCCTTACATTCCTCCCTTTTGTTATATATAAAAGAAGAGGGGCATTGTTCTCTATGGCTTCTAGGAGCTGTTTTCTCTTGGCAGTGGTTGCAGCCTGGTGGGAGGAATGGGAGATGGAGGATTGCTTCTAGTCCTGCAAAAGAAACTGGTTAATGATTTGATTAGAAAAAATTTTTACATTTCAGTGGATGGGAATGGAGGGAACGGTTATTAAGAGTCCTTTTGAAAAGGTGGCTTGAGTTCATTTTCTCTTAGCCAGGCCTTCTTGTACTCAATTCTTCATTACTCCTGAATGGTCAACGTAGACAAGGTAGCTTCACCAGAAACCAGAGACCCTGACTGCCTATCCTATCTAACTCCTCACATTTCCAAACAGAGGAGTGAACGGGGATAAAGGGACGATGACCACTCTAGCTTCTTCGAGCTGAAAGGGGCGTTGTTGAATAGCTGCAACAGTAGGGTGTTCTAGAGGTTCCTGGTAGAAGGTGGAAGTCATCAGATGTCTGAAGTACTGCCTGGCACTTGAAGGCTTCTTTTTGTTGAAGTCTAGATAACAAAACATATTAGAATTATAATCTTTCCCAACCTAGCAGGTCATGAGTTCAGTTAGAAACCCAGTTGGAATACTTGGGCTTTCATGCTTAGATATAAAAGAACTGTCAGGTTTCAACCTTTGTCAGAGTAAACATTACATTAGATTAAAATGATGGACTAAATGGACTAAATTTATATCAGTTTAACTTAACTACTTCATGTCCCAAATTTTGAAACATGCCCAATGAATGCAATGGAGCACATGAAACCTTTTCGGTTGTATGAAATTGTTATCTGAAACAATGAAAAGATTAGTATGTGGCATCAGAATATAACTCATCACAGGACAGGTAAATGCAAGCCAACTTCTCAGCTAACCTTAACAATTATTGCATTTGATGTTTGAAGATACTATAGTAGTTTTGCATCTAGCTAGGAAGCAGGCAAGTATTAGATTTTCTAAAAAATCATACTTTACCAATCATTGCAAGCCCTAAGAGTTTCAGGAAGACATCTAGCCTAGAACGTAAAACACAGCACTCAAAGCATTCTGTTACAAGACCTGCTAGTCACACTGTAGATGGCACAAGATTTAAAATAGTTTTCATTTACAATAACCCAGCAGTTTATAGTACACCAACAAGATTTTACAGAACTTTATACACTTTAAGGCAGAGGCGAGCAATGTATTAATTTATAGGAGAAATCCCAAATAACTTGGCAAATCGTGAGCAAGACATCAAATCTGCCTCAGTGCTGTGAGGGTATCCTACCTCAGTGAAGTCTAGCAAAAACTGAAGAGGGAGATGGCAAACATGGCCTGTGGGGAGCCTGGTCAGAGATGCAGGCTGAGCAGTTACAGGCTAACTAACTTTTCCCTAGAAATGGCTTCTTTTTTGAGCTTCTAGATTTCTATCTGATACCTGAGCTAATGTGGGGCTCCTGAGAGACCCTGATGGTCACTGGAAGAGAGGGAAGAAGTCAAAGCTAGCTAGGACAGAGAAGGCAGTGTCCAGATGGAAACTTACAGTTTTCCCTTCCACTATGAGAACCACCCGGGGTTCTTGAGTGCTGTTCCGAGGTGTCACTGAAGTCTGTGGATACCTTGAGCCTGTGTGCAGGTTCTCGGCTGCTTCCGTCCCATATGGGAGATCCAATGGGAAATGACTGACCTGAAGTACTTGGCCTTCAGGAGCAGTCATATCTCTAATGACCTCCTTAGTAGTTGGGACACGGCCCTGGGTGTCCTTTCTGATGATCCTTGACGAAGTGGACACTAATTCTTATCCCAGCTGCTCTATCTCCAATCCAATTCCCTGCTTATGGCCAGGCAAAGCTGCATGTGGATGATGGCCCAAAACCTTAGGATCTTGCACCTCTGTGGCTGACTCAGAAAAAGCCGCTGGCTCTTAGATTCAGATTATTGTGGCCATTTGGGGAGTGAATCAGCAGACAGAAGATCTTTTTGTCTTTCCTTTTCTCTGTATATCTATCTTTCCAATAAATATAAATAAATACTTTTTAAAAGAGAGGGAGAGATTCCTTTAAACAATCAGACAAAACCAATGAGTCATTTATTGGAGAGGTAGATTTACAGAGGAGGAGAGACAGAGAAAAAGATCTTCCATTCACTGGTTTACTCCCCAAATGGCCACAGCAGCCAGAGTTGAGCCCATCCGAAGCCAGGCGCCAGGAGCTTCCTCAGGGTCTCCCACGCAGGTACAAGGTCCGAAGGCTTTGGGCTGTTCCCAAAGGCTTTCCCAGACCACAAGTGGGGAACTGCAAGGGGAAGTGGAGCACCCAGGATATGACCCAGTGCCCATACAGGATGCTGGCACTTGCAGGTAGAAGACCAAACAGTTGAGCCACTGCACCAGTCCCAGAAATAAATAAAGAGTTGAAGTGTCCTAAAATCTCTTAAGTAAAATGAATCTATTAAAATACTCTAAAGAACACTAAAAAAATAGAAATAAGTTATATATCTTCCAAAGTGGAAGAGGAAAAAAGCAAAATGGAATAGGGTTAGGAACTCAATAATGACAAAAGGAGAAAAATCTTTTTAAAAATTAACAAGAAAACCAGGGCATTTTTTTAATTAAAAAAAATAATAAAATGTTACCTTGAAAGGCTGACAGACCAGAGTTGGTCTCCCCAAGAAACCATTGAATTTATCTGGACAATAAGATGCTGGACTCTATGCTTGGTATATGCTTGCAATGAAAGAATCTTGACTGAATTTGAACTGTAATACTGTAGCAGGTGGAGGAATCCACCATGGGGGAGGGTATGGGGGGGGTTGGGGGAATCCCAGAGCCTATGAAACTGTGTCACATAATGCAATGTAATTATTAATAATAATAAAAAAAAGTGGAGCAACAGACTGAGAAAGAGACACAGTGAGAGCCTTCCATGTGCTGCTTCACTCACCCATGTGCCCCAACATCCAGGTCTAGGCCAAGCTGAAACCAGGAGCCAGAAACTCTGTCTCCTATGGGTGGTTGGGACCCAGGATTTGAACCATCACCTGCTGCCTTCTGTGGTGTTCATCAGGAAGAAAGTGAATCAGAAACAGTAGCTGTAATGCAAACTGATACTCTGATATGGGATGCAAGCAGCAGCTTAGCTAGTTGTACCACAATGCCCAGCCCCCTGAGCAAGTCAATTCAAGTGTTGCAAAGTAGGCTGTATCAATCACAGTCCTAACAAATGGTACCCCCAGGTGCCTAGTTGAAAAGAGTTAAATTAAAGAAACATTGATTGAGGTAAGAGGAGGGTAAGGTGATAGACAGGAAGAGAAAAAATACTGAGACCAACAGCAGGGGAAGCCAAAGCCAGCCCAAAGATTCACAAGGAAAGCAGTGGGCGACTGTTAGCAGAGCTCACTGAGAATCGATGCCAAGAAAGAGATATTCCTAATGAGAGTCCAACCCTGACACACTGCAGCCACTAACAGACAGTGACTGGGTAAGGAGGCCTCTCTCCCAGTCCTGGGAATATGTAGCATGTATGAGCTCATCCAAGAGCCAGAGGCCCGGCAAGCTTAGATGATAACACAGAGATCGCATTCCTAAGACTGTAATGCAACACAATGCAGAAAAGTTAGCCATGAATTATAAGAAGTCCTAGCATGCACAAAGAAGCATACAGAAAATAAGCACACAGGAGGTACTTATAAATCACTTTTTATAAAATGATTAATTCATTTAATTTAGAGAGAGGAAAGACAGAGATTCCCATCATCCAGCTTACTCCCCAAATGGCCACAACAACGACCAGAGCTGGGCCGGTCTGAAGCCAGGAGCCTGGAACTTTACCCAGATCTCCCATATGCATGGCAGGGGCCTGAATGCTTGGGCCATCTTATATCACTTTGCCAATTATTTTAACAGGGAACTGGGTCAGAAGTAGAGCAACTGAGCCTTGATCAATGCCAACATGGGATGCTGGCATTGTAGAGCAGTGGCTTGACCCACTGGACTTAATGCGGGCCACATCATTTACTACTTTAGGTAAATAGGTTAAACTTTGAAATCAAAGGCACAGAGATTAGCAGAATGTGTTTTAAAAATTATGTAACTTGGGCCCGGCGCGGTGGCGCAAGTGGTTAAAGGTCCTCGCTTTGCACGCCCGGGATCCCATATGGGCGCCGGTTCTAATCCCGGCAGCCCCGCTTCCCTTCCAGCTCCCTGCCTGTGGCCTGGGAAAGCAGTCGAGGATGGCCCAAGGCTTTGGGACCCTGCACCCGCGTGGGAGACCCAGAAGAGGCTCCTGGCTTCGGATCGGTATAGTATCGGCCCGTTGCGCTCACTTGGGGAGTGAATCATTGGACGGAAGATCTTCCTCTCTGTCTCTCCTCTCTGTATATCCGCCTTTCCAATAAAAAAATAATAAAAATAAATCTTAAAAAAAATGATGTAACTTAATCTATTAGTTACATAGAAGCTACATGTAGTGTATAGTTACATAATGTAACTATACATCATGATGTAACTATAAGCTATTCCAGAAGCTCATTTTAGACTCAAAGATACAAAGAAGTTGAAAGAGAAAAAGATGGCATTGTGGGTTGAAATGTATCTCCCCAAAAATATTTGTTTGAAGTACTAATACTCGACACTTGTGAATGTGACTTTATTTGGAAGGGAGTCTGCAAACATAAGTCAAGGTGTACTCATAAGTGCAGGCTCTAATTTAATAATCGCATTCTGCTTTTAAGAAGAGAAGAGATACAGGAAAAAGGCCACATGGAGAAAGAGGCACAGATGGGAGATATGCAGCCACAAGCCAAAGAATGCCTAGGAGAACCAAAAGCTGGAAGAGGCACGGAAACATCCTGCCACGGAGCTTTCAAAGGGAGCATAATGCTGCCAACACCTTGATTTCCAATGTGTTGTTTGAAGCCACTTCAAGTTGCACTACTTTTTACAATTCCCTGGGAAACTAATACATTAAAAAGATACTCCATGAAAACCAAAGGTTAGCTGGAATGACTATACTAATATCGGAGAAACTGAACTTGACGCCCACAACCGCTGCAATAGAAAAATAACAACAAAAAGTCAATTCATCAAGAAGGCATAAAAACTACACACATATTTTCACCAAACAGAGTAAAGCTGACAGAAATGAAGAGCAAATAGAGAATTCTACAACATGACATGCGAACTTCATGTGTCCTACTACGAAAAATGGTAAGAATGTTTAGACAGAATATCAGTGAGGAAGTTATTTATCTACACAACCTAGACCAGCTAGACCTGTATAACCAATAGATCTAACAGACATTCACAAAATACTCCACCCAACAATTGAATAAACTGTTCAAGTGCACATGGAGAATTCTCCATAACAGATTATACATATATATATATCTTTTTTTTTTAATTTTGAATCAAAGTATGTTATTTGACTGTAACGGAATACAACTAGAAGCCAGTAACAAAAGGAAAACTCAAAATGTGAGACCCTGTAAAATACCTTTAAACAAAGGAAAAATCACGAGAAACGTGTTTGAAGGTACTAGGAGATAAACAATAGTAAAAAGTAAAAAATCCCAGAACTTATGAGCTTTGGCACAAGAAGGGGTAAGAGAAATTCACAGCATTGAAAACCCACAGATGCCCCTTGGCTTATGAAAGAGTTATGTCCCAGTAAAACCGCTGCACACTGGAAACACCTTAAGTGTAAAATGGATTTCATATCCCAGACCTACCAGATAAAACAGCTTAGTGAGTGACACATTCTCCTGTGGAGTCCTGGTTGTTTACCTGGTGATCTTGTGGCAGAGTGGGAGTGGTGACTCACAGGCTGCCCAGCATCACAAGAGTGCCTTCCAGCCCTGCAGTAGCCTGGCAAACATCCAAATTCAAAGTTCCAAGGACATTTCTGGCTGAGTGTGTGCCATCTTCACAGCGTGGTATCTGTATGGTTTTAAGTCAAACCATCAAAGGGACTGTCTGTATTTTTAAAAAAGGAGAAAGCTTCAATTCAGTAAACCTAACTTTAAAGCTCTGGAAATTTGGAAAAAGGGAAAAAAGGACAAAATAAGCCCAAAACTTACTTAGATAGAATGAAATAGCAAAGAATGAGACTGAGATAAACAAAATGGAAAACACAAAATAAAGAGAAATAAATGGGTTCAAAATCTGGATCTTTGAAAAGATCAGCAAACTGATAAATATACAGTTAAACTGGGAAAAATACAAGTAAATAAAATCAAGTGCAAAAGTGGAACATCATTACTGACATACAAAAGAGATTATTATGAACAATTAAATGTTAAAATATTAGATAACCTAAGTGAAATTGGAAAATTCCTAAAATCCTATCTCAAGAAGGAATAGCAAGTTTCAACAGAGCTGTCACAAGTGGGAATTAATCATGTTATAAAGATCATGTTATAAAGAAGAATGAACACTGGACCTTGTGTTGTGGTATAGTAGTTAAAGCCACCACCTGAAATGCTGGCATTCCATTTGGAAATCAGCTCAGATCCCACTGCTCTACTTTTGATCCAGCTCCCTGGTAATGGCCTGGAAAATGCAGTGGAAAATGGCCCAAGAGTTTGGGCTCCTACATCCACGTGAACCCCCCACATGAAGCTCCTGGCTTCTAACTTCAGTCTGGCCTAGCCCTGATCATTGCAACCATCTTGGAAGTGGACCATTGGAAGGATGATCATTATCTGCCTCTCCCTGTTTCTCTGTGTCTCTTTCAAATTAAAAGTAAATATTAAAGAAGAAGGAACATTTTTTACTCATTTTCTGAAGTCAATCAGCATTACCCTGATAACTACAGCCAAGTAAAGAGAAACCACAGGGAGGAACCAGCTATGTGGCACCACAGATTAAGCTACTTTCTGCTGTACCAATCATCCCATATGGTTCACACTTGTGATTTATTACAGTGCGGTGGTTAAGGCTCTACTAGTGATTCCTGCATCCATACTGGAGTGCTGTTTGAGTCCTGCCTTCTCTATTCCCCATCCGGTTTCCTGCTGATATGCCAAGTAGGCAGTTGAAGATGGGCCTTATTTGGACCCTTGCCGCCCATGTGAGAGATAAGGATGTAATTCCAGGCTCCTGGTTTTAGCCTGGCCCAATTCTTGCCATTGCACCCATTTAGGGAAATGAACCAATGATGGAAAATCAGTCTTTCTCTTTAAAATAAGTAAATAAATAGACCTTTAGTATATGTGCTGCCAAAGCGAGCACAATAAATAGACCTTTTAAAAAATCACTGAAAAATGAGTTGTGTCATAGATACCATCAGTAACAATCTGAAAAAGAAATTAAGAAAACTGTTCAATTCACAGTAGCATCCAAAGACAAACATATCCCCAAATTTAACCAAGGATATAAAAAAAGATGTACACTGAAAACTATAAGACATGTTTCTAGACAACCTATACCCAGGGATTGAAAGACAAATGAAAGTGATAGCACTACCCAAAGCAATCTGTAGATTTAATGAAATTCCCAAACTCGAATGATATTTTCTGCAAAAATGGGAAAGCTGATCTTCAAATCATTTGGAGCTATTAAAAGCCATGACAATTGCTAAAACAGACTTGGAAAAGAATGAGTAAGTTGGAAATCTCCCATTTCCTGGGTCAAAACTTAAAATAAAGCTACATTAATCATCAGAGTGGTAATGGTATAAGGATAAAAAAAGTATGGATCAATGGAATAAAATTAAGAGTCAATAAAAATATCTCAATAAATATTAGGACAGTAAGAAATCTACAGGCAAAGAATCAGTTTAAACCCTATTTCACAGAACATAAAAAATTTTTCAAAAATAATCAAATACCTAAATATAAGAACTATGACTATAAAGCACTTAGATATAAAGCACTCCAATTGTGACTGTCAAATAAGCAAAAAATTTTTTTAAGATTTTTTTTTTAATTGGAAAGTCAGATATACAGAAAGGGGGAAGAGACAGGGGAAGGTCCTCTGTCCATTGTTCCACTCTCCAAGTAGCCACAATGGCTAGTGCTGAGTCGATTCAAATCCAAGAGCCAGGACTTTCCTCCAGGTCTCCTACACAGGTGCAGGGCCAAGGCTTTGGGCCGTCCTTGACTGCTTTCCCAGGCCACAAGCAGGGAGCTGGAAGGAAAGTGGGACATGAACCAGGATAGGAACCAGCACCCATATGGGATCCCAGCAAGTGCAAGGCGAGGACTGTAGCCACTAGGCTACCACAAATAGGCCCTGCAGATATTTATGCTTATAGGGGTAAATATTCATGTCCTTAGCCAATAGATTCTTAGATGTCCCACATCATGCATTAACAAAAGAAGAAAAGTCATCATTTGACTTTATCAAGATAAGAAAATCTATACGTGAAAAGACATTAGTAATGGAAACCTACAAAATTAGAGAAAATATTTGTACAACATACGTCTGAATGTCAAGTATCTGAACCATATATAAAGAATTCTGGGGATCGGCACAGTAGCCTTGTGGCTGGGGTCCTTGCCTTGCATGTGCCGGGATCCCATATGGGTGTCAGTTCATGTCCTGGCTGATCCTCTTCTCATCAAGCTTCCTGCTTGTGGCCTAGAAAGCAATCAAGGACAGCCCAAAGCCTTAGGACCCTGCACCTGGGTGGGAGACCCCGAGGGGGCTCAGAGCTCCAGGCTTTGAATCAGTTCAGCTCCAGCCATTGGGATCACTTGGGGAGTAGGCCAACAAACGGAAGATCTTTCTCTATATATATATCTCCTTCTCTCTGTGTATCTGCCTTTCCAATATAAATGGATAAATCATTAAAAAATAAATTAAAAATTTTAAAAAGTCTTACATCCCAACTTTAGAAAAGAGAATTGATTTAAAAATAGCACAGGCGTATGTGTGGTGGTTTAGCCATGGATTGGGACGTTTGCATGCCATGTTAGAATGTCTGGTTTGCTCCCATTTCAAGCTGCCTGCTAATGTACAACCTAGGAGGGAACCAGTGATGGCTCAGTCAATGAACCCTGCCAATCAAAAGGGAGACCCAGATCGCTTCTGTCCTGGTCCAATACTACCAATTTTGAGCATTTAAGAAATAAGCCAGCATGTGGTAGCTCTTCCCTCCCTTTCCTGCCCTGCCCTCCCCTGTTTTCTCTCTCCTTCCCTTTCTTCTACTTCCATTCCCTTTCCTTGTCTCTCCTTCCCTTCGCTCCCCTTTCCTTTCTTTCCCTTCCCTTTTCTTCTCCTCTCCTCTCCCCTTCCCGCCTTTCCCCTCCTTCTCTCCTCTTCTCTCCTCTCCTCTCCTCTCCTCTCCTCTCCTCTCCTCTCCTCTCCTCTCCTCTCCTCTCCTCTCCTTTCCTCTCCTCTCTTCTCCTCTCCTCTCGTCTCTTCTCTTCTCTTCTCCTCCACCTCAAATTATTTTTAAGAGAAAAATAAGTGAAGGACTTGATTAGACATTTCTAAAAAGAATACTGTGTAAATGGTCAACATGCACATGAAAAAACAATCAGCATTGTTAGTCATTAGAGAAATGTAAATCAAAACCACCATTAGATACCACTAAAGAAGCTGTAATAGTAATCATCATAACCAGAAAATAACAACTGTTGGCAAGGATGTGGAGAAATTGGAACTCTCACATATTGCTTGTGGGAATTGTTTGTAACTGCTAATGGAAAGTTTGGTGGTTCCTCAAAATATTAGACATGTAATTACCATATGATCAGCAGTTCACCCAGTTATATGAGAATACCCAAAAGAATTGAAAATAGCAACTCAAGCAGGTAGACAAAAGTTCACACCAGCATATTCACAATAGCCAAAATGTGAAAATAATCCAGGTGTCTATTAATAGATGAACAAATAAATTAAATGTGGTATATAGGGACCAACATTGTGGTATAGCAGGTAAAAGCCACTGACTGCATTGCCAACAACTCATAGGGGCACCGATTTCTGTCCCAGCTGTTCTACTTCCAGTTCAGCTCCCTACAGAGGGGAAACAAAGGAAAAGGGTCCAAGGATTCGAGTCTCTGCCTCCCATGTGGGAGACAGAAATGAAGTTCCTGGCTCTTGTCATTGGCCTGGTTCAGTTCTGCTTGTGACAGACATTCTGGGGAGTGAATCAGAGGATGGAAGATCTCTCTCTCTCCTCTTTCTATCTACTTCTGTCAAACAAGCAACTATTTTTTAAATGTGGTGTGTAAATAGGATGAAATATTTCTCAGAAATGAAGTACTGATCCATGCCTGTCTGAACATCCAAAACATTTTTCTAAGTAAAAGAAACCATCTGCAATTTTGTATCATATGAATCTCCATTTTAATGAAAAATCTAGAAGCCCTAAAGATAGAAAGCCAGAGAAATAGAAAATCCATAGAGATAGAAAGCCGATATGTTGTTTCCCAAAGAAGTGGGGATGAGAAGTGACTGCTTAATGGGAACAGTTTTCTTCTAAGATGATCAGAATATTCTGAACTCAGAATGAGGAGTAGCTGCACAATATTGTAAATGTGCTAAATACCACTCAATTGTACACTCCAAACTGTTCATCTTACACTATCTGAATGTCACCTCAATTTTTTAGAGATTTGTTTTTGTGTACATATATATATATTCACACATATACATGTCGAAGTAGAAGAAGCAATTTGCAAAATGTTAACAGTTTATGAATATAGATGAACGATATAGATGAAAGATATATGGATGTTCCTTGAATTTTACGTAGGAGTTGGGTTTTTTTTTCCAATTTCATTTTTTTATTTGAAAGGCAGATCAGATTTATGGAGAGAAAGAGAGACAAAGATCCTCTATCTGCTATTTCACTCCCCAAGTGGCCACAACAGCTGGAACTGAGTGAATCTGAAGCCAGGAGCTTCTTCTGGGTCACCCACATGGACACAGGGGACCAAAAACTTGAGTCATCCTCTACTGCCTTCCCAGGCCAAAAGCAAGAAACTGAATTGGAAGAAAAGCAACTGGGACACAAACTGGTGCCCACATGGGAATCCTGGCACTTTCAAGGTGAGGAGTTAGCCATTGAGCCATTGTGCCAGCTCCACATGTTAGTTTTGTTGTTGTTTTCTGTTTAGTTTTTCAAGATTTCTTTTGTTTCATCTTTTTTTTTTTTTTTTTTTCATTGGAAAGGCAGATATACAGAGAGGAGAGACAGAAAGGAAGATCTTCACTCCCCAAGTGAGCGCTACGGTCGATGCTATTCCGATCCGAAGCCAGGAGCCTCTTCCGGGTCTCCCACGTGGGTGCAGGGTCCCAAAGCTTTGGGCCGTCCTCGACTGCTTTCCTGGGCCACAGGCAGGGAGCTGGAAGGGAAGCGGGGCTGCCGGGATTAGAACCAGCGCCCATATGGGATCCCGGGTGTGCAAGGCGAGGACCTTAACCATTTGTGCCACGGCGCCGGGCCCTGTTTCATCTTTTTTTAAGATTTATTTATTTATTGGAAAATCAGATATACAGAGAGGAGGAGAGACAGAGAGGAAGATCTTCCATCCGATGATTCACTCCCCAAGTGACTGCAACGGTCGATGCTAAGCTGATCCGAAGCCAGGATCCAGGAACTTCTTCCGGGTATCCCACACGGGTGCAGGGTCCCCAAGTTTTGGGCTGTCCTCAACTGCTTTCCCAGGCCACAAGCTGGGGGCTGGATGGTAAGTAGAGCTGCCGAGATTAAAGCCAGTGCCTATATGGGATCCCGGTGCGTTCAAAGCGAGGACTTTAGCTGCTAGGCCATGCCGCCTGGCCCTCTTTTGTTTCATTTTATTTTATTTTTATGTGTATCTTTTTCTTTTTAAAATTTACTTATTTATATTGGAAAGTCAGAATTACAGAGAGAAGGAGAGACAGAGAGAAGGATCTTCCATGTGCTGGTTCACTCTCCAAGTGGCCTCTACAGTCAGAGCCCCATTCGATATAGGAGCAGCGGGACTTGAACTGGTGCCCATATGGAGTGCCCGCTTCCCGTATCAAATAGGTTCAAATCCTAGCGTGCTTGAGCTCCTGCCCCAAATCTGCTGGAATTCCTGGATCCTGCTAATGCACAGCCTGGGAAACAGCGGGTTGTTGTTACCCGATCAAGATTGTGTTTCAGGCTCCTGGCTACCACCTAACACAGCCTGACTGTTGGAGGGGTTTAGAGTGAATCAGTTGATAAAAGACGTCTCTGTCTCTGTTCCTCTGCTTCTCAAATAAGTAAGAGTAAGTGAATGAAACACTTTGAAAAAAAAAAAGAAATCCTGTTCATCAAAATACACCGCAACAAGAGTGATAAGGTCGCCACTGGATGACTGGGAATTGTCCCAGGAGGAATTTTTTCCACACAAGTACGTTCATATGTTACTTTCTTCTGCCTCCTTGGGACCCTGTGTGAGCTACCGTTCTTCCTGTCGTGGCATTAGTCTTTCTCTTTCTGCTGGCTTTTCCCCAAAATACTGCCCTGCCTCTCTTCTTCACCTTCTCCACTTACTTGCTTCTCCGTCACAATTTTAGCTCCATGTCTTCCTCTCATTTCCGCAGCACTCGGATTGCTCTGTTGACACGGTCCGCTCTAACCTCTCTCCTCACAGCCAGCGCCTCTCCTGCTTCTGCCTCAGTCCTCACCCCTGGGCCTCACTCCTTTGAAACATTCTCTGCAGGCCCTTCCGTACTTGTGCTTCCTCCCATCTCTCTGTTTTAAATATACAGAGACTATTTCTTGTGTTTAAAATCCAGAACACTTGTAAAACTTGTAAAGATAAAAATTACCAGTCATCATAATATACTCAAATATCATCATCATCATCATTTGATTGGTATGTACTTCTAGTTTTTTTCAGGAACATATACTTATTTCCAAAATATAGTAACTACTGTTCATAATTGTACTTTGTTCATTTAGTAGAACATGTTCACTCTTACATCATTATTGATTGACATTATTACTTTAGATATTAATTACAGATGATACTTCCAAACTTTTACTAAAGACACTCTGAGAGACTCTGTATGTATACTTAACCCTCATGTTAAAATACTGTTAAGAGAGACGTTACATTATTGACACTACAAGGAAATCAAATCTTTGACCATTTAAACAAATAATCTGTGATCTGATAGTAACAGTACTGAAAAAAGAGCAAAGATTTCAACCCAGGTTCTATAATTTCACACTTGGACTCCTTTTTACTGTCAGAGATTTACCTTTGCAAGTAATGGTGACGTCCAGCAGCTTGAGAAGTCTGGGACTGGATAATTTTATAGGTGGATTTTGATAAGCTTCTCTGTGACTCTCTTGGCTTTTCCTCCAAGTCCCAGATAACTACATGGCTCCAAGCATCTCGTGTTTATATCCTCACACAAAATATCCAAAAATAGGTAAAAACAGACAGGGTTTCTTCTCATTTACCTGTTTTTATCAGGATGAAAATTCCCAAAACTCTAAAGCTGCCTTGACATCTCATAGGCCAGGAATGGTTTGTCTGAACCAAATGCATAGGAATAGAATTATCATCAATCCCAGATTTGAATTTTATGTAAATACTATTATTTCATTAGTGATCCTATGTTAAAAGATATTTAAGCTGCAGTCACTTTTACACTATTATAAGGGAAAACAGCAATTTAATTATTTGTGGCTTTTTCGTGCTTTTAAACATTTTGAAAAGATTCATTGTTTATTTGAAATGCAGAGTTACAAGGAGAATCTTCCATCTGCTGATTCACTCCCCAAATGGCTGCAACAATCAGGTCTAGGCCAGGTCATAGCCAAGATGTCAGAACTCCATCCTTGTCTCCTATGTGAGGGAAGAGAGGCCCAAGTACTTGAGCTGTCTTCTGCTGCCTCCTCAGGTACATTCATAGAGAGCTGGGTAGGAAGGAGCTCAATCATGGCTCCAAATGGCTCTCAGATGCCAGCAGCACAGGTGGCAGCTTGATTGACTACACCACAACACTGGCCCTACTTTTCAACTTTTTTTCAAGATAAATTTCTGCAAACAGAATTTTTGTATTAAAGCAAATTCTTCACCTTAATTAGTTTTTTTATTTTTATTTTTTAAAAGATTTATTTATTTTTATTGGAAAGTCAGATATACAGAGAAAAGGAGAGACAGAGAGGAACATCTTCCTTCCACTGATTCACTCCACAAGTGGGCCACAATGGCCAGGCTGAGCCTATCCGAAGCCAGGAGCCAGGAACTTCTTCCAGGTCTCCCATGTGGGTGCAGGTTTCCAAGGCTTTGGGCTGTCCTCGACTGCTTTCCCAGGCCACCAAGGAGTTGGAAGGCAAGCAGGGCTGTCAGGATTAGAATCGGTGCCCATATGGGATCCCAGTGGTGCATAAAAGGAGAGGACTATAGCCAATATAGTACTAGGCCCAGAACTGCCCATTCGAAAGATTTTATGAATAGTGTTACAGTGTTGGAATGTAGCAATATTTATCAAACCTTTATTTAAATTTCCCCAATCTTTCAATTTTGTGAGCCCCACTCAAATATTCTTTGTTTTTTGGCAAATATATTTCTATGGAATAAGGTACCATTGTCTATTCAAGGCTAAAACTGATGTAACAAATTGTTTTTCTTTTTTATTCTTTAAATATTTATTTTTATTATTTTTTTTATTACAAAGTCAGATATACAGAGAGGAGGAGAAGCAGAGACGAAGATCTTCCATCCAAATGTTCACTCCCCAAGTGACCACAACGGCCAGTGCTGTGCCGATCCGAAGCCAGGAACCAGGAAACACTTTCGGGTCTCCTACGCGGGTGAAGGGTCCCAAAGCATTGGGTCATCCTCGACTGCTTTCCCAGGCCACAAGCAGGGAGCTGGATGGGAAGTGGAGCTGCCAGGATTAGAACCAGCACCCATATGGGATCCTGATGTGTTCAAGGCAAGGATTTTAGCTGCTAGGCCACGCCACCGGGCCCACAAATAATTTTCAAAAGGTTAAACCAACTTCTAGTCTCTTTGGTATATGTTTCTCCATTCTCAAACTAGCATTTTGATATTTGTTATTGAGGTTTGAATTTTTTTTTCAATATATGATTTTTAGACCTAATTACAGAGTAATTTGACATTTTCTTTGTCTTTTTTTTTTAATTTATTTTTATTGGAAAGTTAGATTTACAGATATAAGGAGATTTACAGGGAGAAAAATCTTCTAGCCGCTGGTTTATCCCCCAAGTGGCTACAATGGCCAGAACTGAGCGAATCTGAAGCCAGGAGCCAGGAGCTTCCTCTCTGTCTCCCATGTAGATCCAGGGTCCCAAGGCTTTGAACCAGGTCACAAGCAGGGAGCTGAAAGGGAAGTAGAACAGTTGGGATATAAACCATCACCCATATGGGACGCCTGTGTTTGCAAGGTAAAGACTTTAGTCACTAGGCATCAAGCCAGGCCCAATTTGTCATTTTCTTATTCTTCGATTGTAAATTGGTCTTTACGTGTTTTACCTAGTTTTCTGCTACATTTTGTGTCCTTACTTAAAAAATTATTGATATTTATTTAAAAGTTCTAGTTATTCATGCAAATGCTTGCAGTAACTGGAACTGGATCAGGCAGCTGTCGGGAACCAAGAACTCTGCATCTCCTGTGTTGGAATGCTGAACTCTAAGCATGTGTGCCTTCATGTGCTGCGTCCAGGAGCATCAGCAGCAAGTTGAATAAGAGGTGGAATAGCCAGGTCTCCAACCAGGCACTATGATGTGGCATGCAGATTTCATAAATAGTAGCTCAACTCATTATTCCTACTGCTTGTGGTATTTTTACCACTACAGATTTTAAATCAAATTTATCTATTTTTTCTGGAGTAAAGTGGTGACTTAATTACTGTAATATTTAACATGATATTTTGCCAACTCTTACAGCCAATCAATCAGCAGAATTCTTCAAGAATTTCTTCAGTTTTTACATTTTTGGAAAATTGTTCTTCTTGTTCAATATTCTGTGACTGAATCACCGTATTAAATCACTTAACTCAAACACCTGTCAGTCACTTTTGAATCTTTCTTCTTTCCCTGCAGAAGTTTATCTCAATACTTTTTGTTGTCACAGTCATTGCCTTTTTGTAAGCCTCATCACTTCCCACTAAGTTACATCACTGCAATAAAGCCCTAAATAGTCTGTGCATCGTCAGACTTGCCCTCCTTCCTTCCCTGCTTCACGCCGGAATCAGAGATACTTTTCTACAAAGTCTGATCATGTGATTACGTTCTTGCAAGTCTCTGGAGGTTAAGTTTAGATCCTGTAATTTATCATGGTAATGTTCCCTTACCACTTTGGTTTCTTCTTTCCCTCCTAGCCTGTACTTTTTTGCTGATTTTCTTCCCTTTTTGCTGATGACTCTTCCTTCCACTAGAAACCTTTCCTTGGCCTTTCCCTCTAGACTGGTATCACTCACTCCCTCCAAATATCAGCACAAACTAACCTTTCTTCAGGAGCTCCTGTTTCTGAATCCCACATTTATGGCAAATATTCACCGTAACATTTATCAAACCACTTCATATGGAATTGTCCAGAACAATTTTATAAATAATATGGCCTGGTGAGGTAGCCTAGTAGCTAAAGTCTTCACCTTGCATGAATTAGCATCCCATATGGGCACCAGTTCATGTCCCACCTGCTCAACTTCCCATCCAGCTCCCTGCTTGTGGCCTGGGAAAGCAGTAGAGGACGGTCTAGAGCCTTGGGACCCTGTACTCACATGTGGGACCCATAAAAAGCTTTTGGCTTTGGATCAGCTCAGCGCTGGCATTTGAAACCACTTGGGGAGTAGGCCAGCAAATAGAAGATTTTTCTCTCTGTATCTCCTTCTTTCTGCAAGTCTGACTTTCCAGTAAAAACAAATAAATCTTTAAAATAAACAATTTTATCATTCAATAATAAACCAAATAATCTGCTTAATTATCAGTAATAAAATTGGTCCATGATGTGTGGATTACTCAAGAATTGGAATGCTTAATACTAACACATAAACAACAAATTACTGATACACAAAACAATACAGATGATCCTGCAGATACAATGTTCAGCCGACAAAGACACAAAAGAATTCATAGTGTACCACTGCACCAGCCACACTGGAAAAGTTTATTAGATGACAAGGCAGTGGGAGGAGTACCCATTTGGATCATATGTCTCTGGAGTGAAGAGTAATCAGCCACAAACTGAACATTTCTCATTTTACCTAATAAATCGTAGACAACAGATAAGAAAAAATTATTTCTTAATAACTGAATGATGTTTTAGGACAAATCTGAAGAGTACTTGTGAGACTGCCAAAATATTCAGCATTTAGCAAGGTGAGATCAGAATGTCTTGAGTCCAATAAAAATTGTCAGAGATGCAAGACAACAGGAAAAAATAAAAACCATTGGCTGCTAAGGAGGAGCAAATTAAACTAATTGAAGCCAGCTCAAAGCTGAAATAGATGAAATAATCGGTAGTAGAGATTTTAAAAGTTATTATAACAGTAGTCTGTATGTTCAAAAAATTAGAGACATGGAAGATGTACTAAGAAATCAACTAAACCTTTCAGAGTTTAAAACTAAATGAAGTGAAAAATACACAGTACAATAGTAATAGAAAATTTGACACTGCAGAAGAAAAGATTAGTGAGTGTGAATATATAACAATAGAGATATCAAAATAAAACATAAAGAGAAAATATCATTTTAAAGATGAACAAAACAATAAATTATTTTCAAGGGCCGAAATGTGTGAAACAGGAGTCCTCTAAGAGAGGAAACAGAAAGTGACCAAAAAGAAAGTATTTGAAGCAACAAAACCTAAATACTTTTGTAGTTGATGAAAATTATAACCTTACATATTCAAGAAGTTTAACCAGTTCCAAACTTAAGAAACAGGAGAAAAACTACACAAAAACACATCACAACCAAATTCCTCCAAACCAGTGATAAAGAGAAAAATGTAAAAAGTAGCCAGAGGGAAAAAAGACATAATAATGATAAAGGAACACAGATAAGAATAACAACAGGTTTCTTATCAGGGATAGGCCAATAAAACAGATTGTGAAGCAATGCTGTAAAATACTGAAAAAAAAAAAAAAAAAAACCGGTCAACCTACAATTCTCTACAAAGAGTGTTTTTAAAAAAAAGAGTAGAAAAGGTGAAATAAAGACCTGTTTTTAAGCATGAAAAAGCTGACTCATTTCTCCTGAGTAAACCTGCTCTACAGTAAATGCTCCTCCAGGGAAGGCATTTAGCATAACAATTAAAATGTTACTTGGGATACTACCATAATAGTGCCAGGATTTTAATCCTGGTTCTAATTCCCATTCTTGCTTCCTACTGAAGTACATCTTGAAGTAGGTGGTGGCTTGAGTGGTTGGGTCCCTGCCACCTGCACCAACAACCCAGACTCAATTCCTGGCTCTTGACTTTTGCCTGAGCATTTGAGAAATGAACCACAGATGGAAGATCTCTCTTTCTCCCTCTGTCATCATTCAAATAAAATACAGAAATTTAAAAAAAATTAAAAGAAACACTTATCCTTAAATTAGAAGGAAAATTATAGCAGATAAAAATATAGGGCCACAAACAGGAATGTTGAGCACTGGAAATCATAACTCCCAGGGCAAAATACAAATTTTAAGTTTAAGTAACTTTTTAAAAAATATTTATTTTTATTGGGAAGTTGGATTTACAGAGAGACGAGGCTACAGAAAGATCTTCCATCCACTATTTCACTCCCCAAGCTGCCGCAATGGCCAGAGCTGAACTGATCCAAAGCCAGGAGCTTCTTCTGGGTCTCCCCCGCAGGTGCAGGGTTCCAAGGCTTTGTACCATCTTCAACTGCTTTCCCAGGCCATGAGCAGGATGCTGGATGGGAAGTGGAGCAGCAGAGATTAGAACTGGCGCCTAAATGGGATCCCAGTGCATGCAAGGTGAGGACTTTAGCCACTAGGCAACTGCATTGAGCCCCTCATTTCTGTTGTAATTTTAGACTGAAAAGAGTGCTGGTGTTGGAGACAGAAAGACTTGGTCACAGATCCCTGCTTGGCTGCTTGCCAGTGGTGTAATCTTGATCAAGAACCTGACTCTCCACACTACACTGACTTCACGCTATCCCTATTGTATACTGCCTATAATTCTGACACTATATTAACCATCGTTTGACCTGTTGGGGTTGGGGGTCAGTTCATGCGCCTCTCTCCTCCTCCAACGGTTAACAAAGACCACAAAGTTTCTTGACCATAGTTTTATTACAAATACTTATTAAAATAATATCTTATGATAAACAAAAGCAAAGGAGATTGGCAATAGTAAGGGGTAGCAATGGCATAGCTTTACCAGTGATTTTAAAAAGAGTACTGCAAGGAGGATCTAAATGTCCCCTCTACACGTTTTCACATCTCATTCCACGTCTTCCCTATCTGCTAGCTTGATTTCCTGACTATCTTTCAATATTGTAAAGCTATTTAAGAACTAGAACCATATTTTTTTCAATCCACAAAAAGTAGTATAGTAAAACCTTCAATAGATGACTCCTGATGTGAACTGAATGGTAATTCTAACAAGGAAGAGATCATATCATGCAGAATATTCATTTCAAGAGGTCAAGTTACAGAGAGAAGGACAGACAGAGAGGAAGATCTTCCGCCCGATGATTCACTCCCCAAATGACTGCAGTGGCTGGTGCTACACCGATCCGAAGCCGGGAACCAGATCTTCTTCCAGGTCTCCCACGCAGGTGCAGGGTCCCAAGGCTTTGGGCCGTCCTCTGCTGCTTTCCCAGGCCACAGGCAGGGAGCTGGATGGGCAGCGGGGCTACCAGTATTAGAACCGGTGTCCATATGGGATCCTGGCGCGTTCAAAGCAAGGACTTTAGCTGCTAGGCCATGCCACCAGGCCCCAAGTTACAGTTTCAATTTATTTTCATTTGATTCCTCTGTAAGTAGGGAAGTTCTAGACCAGAGACTGAAGAAAGCACATCGTAAAACATGGTTCAGTCCATCTGAGCCTTTGTAAATTTAGCAGTGTGTTGAATTTTAGTGTACCTGGTTCATACATTCCTAATGCAAATACATCAAACTTTCAATTATTTGAATGTGAATTATCAAATTTCTAGATAAGCTAGGATTTTTTGCTGCTTCTACTCCTTGCTACAAATACCTTTGAGTGGCTGCTTCCTTGGGCATGAATGGTGGCAGGATTAACATCCGGGTTACTTACATAACAGTGAGGAACTCAAGGAAATCCAGTACCACCTGTATGTAGTTCTGTTGCTGGTCTTAAATTGTATTGAAATAAAGCTGTCACATTATTCAAAAGTCAGAAGCTATTTCTTGAAGTACTTCATCAGAGAAAATCTTAACTCATATGAGCCAATGAACTAACTAAATGAAACGTTTTGTTTACAAAAATGGAGGGTGTTACATTGATTTAAATCACTGGCAGTGTCCACAAACACGTTCTAGAAGGCAGATGTGACGTCACTGAGAGATTTGGTCAGTCTTCCTTTTTCTAGCTTACCTGGGCCTTCATTTAATGGCAGCAAGTCTATTATTAGCTCCTATTATCTGGGAGGTCAAGAAATTGAAGGTTGATCTATTCTCTAGAAATATATATATAATTTATATAAAATATAAATCTTTTGCTTTGATAAGAATAATCTCATGAAAGAAAATAAATTTTTTATAGATTATAAGCATTTTCAATGATGGATTCAATCCATTCTTTATTTCTCATTTGCTTAGGAGGTAGAGAGAGAGAGAAAGTAAGGTAAATAGACAGACAACCAGGACAAAATCAAATGGAAGCCAGGAGCCTGGGGAGTCAATCCAGGCCTCCCACGTGGGTAGCAACGACCGGTATCCTTGTGATCTCAGTGCCGCCTCCCAGGGTCGTCCCGGTGGAAAGTTACACTTGCAAGTGGAGCAGGCCCTTCAATGCAGGCACACAGAAATGAAATGTAGGTATCCCTGCTGGCACCTTAACCACTGAGCTAAATACTCACCCCACATTCCCTGCATTTTCCTCTGACTGGTAATACTGCATTTTGATGTGTATTAGATGTATAAGCTATTATGCATCCAAATACATTCTTCTAGTTGAATTTCACTTGTATAGGGGAATCATTGAGCAAAGCGTTAATGTGTACATGGCACCTGGTGAGCATAGATCTGCATTTGATGAAAACAGTGAAGAGTTAAGGAAAGAAAGAAATCAGATTGATTACGTCAGGCTTCAGAGGCGCCTTGTACTGCAGCACGGCTCATCCACTGCACAGTTTCAGGAAATGCGGTCCCTCTGACTGCAAGCGAGCTGACACTCCCTGGAGTTGTGCAGTATGGCAAATCTTGGTGTGCTTCCTTTCTTTGTGCTTTAAACAATTTTGGTTTATAAAAAAGATTACCATGTGACCACTGCTCCAGACCACACGTGTTAAGCTCTTAGGATGTTTGCATGTGACTTGCTCCCCCCAAGAGGATATAGGAAGGAGAAAAAGAAAGTAGGAGGAGGGGAGAAGTTCTCTGTACACGGACATTCATAAATTAACTCAACTAAAACTTTTTGAAGTTTTCCTTTGTGCCAGATGTGGCTAATAATGCATTGTTCATCATCCTCTGCCAAGTAGTTACTGCCACTTGAATGACGATTGCAAAGTCTGCCCCTTTAAATCTTTATTTGTTGTAGCTGAAATAAATATGTTTAGAGGGGAAAAGTAATATCTTAGGAAGATCTTTTGTCTTCAATCATAAAATCAGAGTTAAAAATGAATAAAAGGACCTGGCGCGGTTTCACTTCCCATCCAGCTCCCTGCTTGTGGCCTGGGAAAGCAGTTGAGGACCGCCCAAAGCCAGGACCCTGCATCTACATGTGAGACCAGAGGAAGCTCTGGGCTCCTGGCTGCTGCTTCAGACCAGCTCATCTCCAGCCATTGTGGCCACTTGGGAATGAACCAGAGGATGGAAGATCTTTCTCTATCTCTTCTCTCTGTAAATCTGATAAAAATAAGTACTCTTTTTAAAAAAGAATAAAAAAGAAGTGTCAAATATTGTTCTTACAAAATAATACTTCTCAACATAAGTCGTCAAATTAAAGTGTAAAATGCCTAGTATTACATTTTCATTTAGCCCAAATGCTAAAGAGTGAAAGAATAATTCTTAACCAACTAACACTTTGTAAAAAAAATTCTAGCCTTTAGAATGAATAAATGGAAATTGTAGGAAATGAGGAGACATCACAGGAGCACTGACTTTTTAATAAGGAACTGTAAATAAACATAAGGAGAAGCAATCAAAAGATCTTCAACAAACAAAGGAAATGGGGGCGGAAGGGACACAGCTAATACACAGTCCAGAAGGCCTGAAATGCTCTTTAGTGACTCATCAACCTTTTGTTTTCTGATTGAGTTGTTATTTCATAATATCTGAAAATATCAGAATTTCTGCAATCCAGTTTGTATACAGGATTGGATTCACATTGAAATGATGTCAGATTTTTAGTTTAAAAAAACCAAATTGTGGTTTCCAATCCGTAAGAAATTTAAACCGTTATCTTTGTGTAGTTGCTCCCACTGCCTACCCCAGTGCTGTAGCTTTAATATCAATGATGTGAGCAAATGAAGTAGTTAGAACTGTAAGGAACCTTGTAAAGACAAAGATAAAATATCCTTTGCCCCGTGGCCACTATGAAAGCTCCAGCCTGCAGGCTGCTCAACACTGGTGTCCTCCTAGATTATCAACCCCCTACCCCATCCCCTGAGCACCATCAGAGCGGAGGTCTTCATTTATACGCAAATGTCAGGAATGGGAGAAACAAAACCATTTTTAACATGATCTGCTGTGTACATTGTTTTGTAAAATACCCAATCCAAAGGAGGTAACCTGTCAAGATCAAGAAGTGTTACTTGGTTGAAATGGTTGGGATGCAGACCTGACCACCCACTCACCAGCTGGAGGAAATGAATTGAGATTAAGTTGGTCATTTGTCCCAGGACAAAGTACAACTAACAAATATTTTATCCTAATTTTCAGCCCTGCTCTATTCCAGTGAATTCCATCAATTCAAGCCCAGGCATGCTGTTTATTCTCTCCAGGACAATAAGCTTAACGCAATAGGTTTATTTATTTAAGTCATCTGGTGAATTCTTTTAAATTATGCTTTGTTTCTCATACTGCTGGCATTTTGCATTCATGTGAGCTTCCGCTGCAGCTGCTTGATTAGAAAAGGAAAGGAGGATCTTGCAGAACAGTGAGAAGAGAATACATTTTCAAACTTTCCTTTCTTTCCCCTAAAATTAGCACCTGGCATATGGAATATTCAGCAGGTGGCTCAGCAGTTACAGGTTAAGTGTTTTTCATATTGCTACTGAGATGCATGACATTTTGACTTACAAAGAAGCAGGATTTGGGGAGCTATCACTGGTGTGTGTGTGTGTGTGTGTGTGTGTGTGTGTGTGTGGCAGCCTAGACATGTGTACACAAGTTCACATGTGCTCCTGTATGCGCGTTTACTCAGGAACATGTTGAGAATCCATTGGAGTCTCTTGGAAAAGAGTATATAAGAGACAGAAGTTTGTAACAGACAAATGTGTACAGTTAATAAAACTTAATATAAACAAGGGAATCTGCTTGCATTTCACATGATTGATTTTGAATCAATAATCCAAATCCTAGTGCTACAGAATAGGAAATTGCTTTGTAACGTAGCTCTAAGAATTATATTTCATAATAAAATAGGCATATTCTCTGAATTTTTTTTAAAAAGATTTATTTGCTTATTTGAAAGGCAGAAGTACACAGAGTGGGGAAGAGAGAGAGAACTGATCTTCCATCTGCTGGTTCAGTTCCTAAATAGGCTCAATAGTCAGGGCTGGCCCAGACCCAAATCGGGAACCCAGGATCTTCTTCGAGGTCTCTCACCTGTGTCCAGGGGCCTAACCATTTAGTACACCCTCCTCTGCGTCCCAGGCATGTTAGCAGGGCACTGGATCAGAAGTGGAGCAGCTGGGACTTGAACCTTCACCCATATGTGATGCCTGCGTTGCAAGCAGTGGCCTTAGCCACTACACAACACCAGCCCCTTTGAATATTATTTGAAGATCACAACTTCAGGTTCACTTAAATGATTTTCACAATTATGTGAGAATTAGCTGTTGAATCAGGATCCTAAATTTATGAAAGTACATGATATGTATTGAGTGCTATTCTACATGATGGATTTACAGAAAAGTGGAATTTCAGCTGTGAATGTATTTAGAACATAATAAACTCTCTTTAGTTCTGGGCAGTGAGAGAGCAGACAGTTCCAGATAATCCAAAGGCCTGTAGCTTGGTAAGGTGACTCACTAGTGATCCCCGAAAAAAAAGAACATAGCTACCTACATAAGGAGAATTCTACTCACTTTCTGTTCTTTTCTTTTCGTTTCTTTTTTAAGATTTCTTTTTATTGGAAAATCAGATATACAGAGAGGAGGAGAGACAGAAAGGAAGATCTTCTGTCCAGTGGTTCACTCCCCAAGTGACCGCAACGCTAAAGCTGAGCCAACCTGAAGCCAGGAGACTCTTCCGGGTCTCCCATGCGGGTGCAGGGTTCCAAAGCTTTGGGCCATCCTCGACTGCTTTCCCAGGCCACAGGTAGGGAGCTGGATGGGAGGCAGGGCTGCAAGTATTAGAACTGCTATGCCCTACTCATTTTCTTATGTAACTGACTTCAGTAGTACAAAAGATAACAATATGCCTGCTAAAACCCCATTTTTCTGTCTTCATTGCATAATTTTTTTTTAAAGATTTACTTAAGCAGTTTATTTGAAAGGCAGAGTTACAGAGAGAACAGGGGAAAACAAAGATCCTACATGTGCTGGTTCACTCCCCAAATGATTGTAACCGCCAGAGCTGAGCCAGTCCAAAGCCAGGAGCCAGGAGCCAGGAGCCAGGAGCTTCCCATCTCCCACATGGATGCAGCGGCCCAAGCCCTTGGCCCATCTCTTCATTGCCCCCCGAGGCACATTAGCTAGAAGCTGTACTAGAAGTGGTGTAGCCATGGCTAAAACCAAGCCTACTAGAGAGGCCAGCACCAGCACCTTGGTGGTCGCAGAAATGTTTAAGTAGACATTTGGGCCAGGCGTGTTAGCCTAGCGGCTGTAGTCCTCACCTTGCATGTGCTGGGATCCTATATGGGCGCCAGTTTGTACCGTAGTACCCCCGCTTCCCATCCAGCTCCCTGTTTGTGGCCTGGGGAAGGAGTAAAGGATGACCAAAGGCTTGGGACCCCGCATCCACGTTGAAGACCCGGAAGAAGCTCCTGGCTCCTAGCTTCGGATCTGCACAGCTCCAGCTGTTGCAGCTGCTTGGAAGTGAATCAGTAGATGGAAGATGTCCCTCTTTGTCTCTCCTCCTTTCTGTATATCTGACTTTCCAATAAAAATTTTTAAAAATATTTTTTTTTTAAAAAAAAGAAGACATTGGCAGGTGTCTTTGAGTGGAGCACTCAAGAAAGCTCTAATGCTCATTGAGGAGCTGGTGCTGTCCGCGCAGAAGATGTCAAGTGAGAGAGACCAGGGAGCAAATGCCTAGTATACTTTTCATCTCATGTCAGTGTGTCTTCATGGCTATGGTAAGGACATGCTGTTTATCATTTCTGAATCTTTAACTTGCCCTCTCTCGGGGGCAGGGACTGTAAGCAATGCCGAACTGTCCAAATGAGCATTCGGGCTTCTTCCACATCTCCTGTACAGATGTGGGATCGCAAGACTTTGGGACGTTCTTCACTGCTTTCCCAGGCCACAGGCAGAGAGAGCTGGATGGGAAGCAGAGCAGCAGGACACAAACCAGCACTCATAGGAGTGGTATGCTGGTGCTTGCAGGCAGAAGAATAGCCAGCTAAGCCATTGCACCAGCCCGGGAAATCACTTTCATAAAAAATCTTTTATTTATTTATATTTTAAATTGGAAAGTCAGATATGCAGAGAGGAGGAGAGACAGAGGGGAAGATCTTCTGTCTGTTCATTTAATCCCCAAGCAGTTGCAACAGCTGGAGCTGAGCCAATCCGAAGGCAGGAGCCAGGAGCCTTTTCTGGGTCTCCCATGTGGGTGCAGGGTCCCAGAGCTTTGGACTGTCCTCGACTGCTTTTCCAGGCTACAAGCAGGGAGCTGGAAGGGAAACAGGGCCATTGGGATTAGAACCAGTGACTATATGGGATCCTGACACATGCAAGGTGGGATTTTAGCTGCTAGGCTACCACACCTGGCCTGAGATGACTTTTTTATGCCCTGGTTAATTGCCAGAGACTTTGAATCTGCTTGCAATTTTGTATCATTTGCACACTGGTTTCCTTTGAGCATATATAGAGTCTCTGAAATCATGGCACTGCCAAGCTTCCCACTGTCAGCTATGTTTTTGGTTTGAACTTTACCTACAGCAGTATCATTTTTGAGTTATTTGCTGCACATTTACATCTGTTAACCAAGTCTCTCCTTCAATTACTCATTGTTGTAAAACATCATGTGAATCCATGGCAGCATGATTACCCAGCCACGCACTTTTGCCATCCCTGTGTAAACGGCATAGTAGATGCAGAGTGACCAATCACTGACAGACTGTCAGAAGTGACATGACTGGTCAGCGATTGCGGTGAGCATCCCTTACTTATGCTGCTGTTTGGTTTTGAAGAACTAGCAACAGAGTTTGTATTTTATGCCATTCCTGAATAGAATTGAAACAGACTAGCTGAAATGTGAAACGTGATGTTATTTAACTGAACCATGGTAACTGAAAATTATGCATGTCAGAACTGTGCAACATGAGGCCTGTCAAAATATAATCCTCACGCAGGATTTGTGAGTAAAATCTGGCTCTGTCCCTGAGCCATTCAGGCTCTCCCTTCCATACTTCCTGTTTCTCTACACCTTTAGCCATTTCCTTCTGTACGCGTTACTTCATGGCAGTGATAAGAGGAGCAGGCAATGCAGCTTAATCAGTTGATTTTGCCACTCAGATTTGATTAAGTCTACTGATGGAAGTGATAGGTTTTCAGTCATATTTTCCATATTCTTTTTACTTGACCGTTGACATGGGCATTGTTTTAACAGCAGTATGTTATGAAGGACTTTTATTCTGGACCCAGTGCAATAGCCCAGTGGCTAAAGTCCTTGCCTTGTATGCACCAGTTTGTATCCTGGGTGCTCCAGTTCCCTTCCAACTCCCTATCTGTGGCCTGGGAAAGCAGTGGAAGATGATACAAAGCCTTGGGACCCTACAACCATGTAGGAGATCTGGAAGAAGTTTCTGGCTCCTGGCTTTGGATTGGCTCAGCTCCAGCCGTTGTAGCTGCTTGGGGAGAAAAATGAACAGATGGAAGATCTTTCTCTCTGTATATCTGACTTTCCAATAAAAATAATAAATAAATAAATAACTTTTATCCTAATAAATTCTATATTACAAACCTTCTGCTAATGAAATCATTTTATTCTTTTTTTTTAAAAAAAAAAATGTGTGTTAAGCAATGTATTTGAAGTGTATTATAGCCAGAGTAAAAGTGGTAGCAGTCAGAGATTCTTACATTTTAGATGATTGTCATGGAGCTGAGATGTGAGGCAGTAAGAATAAAGCCTACTATATTATTTTAGGCAGTTGATAATGATGAGATTATAGAAGAAAAATACTATATTCAATTGGCTCTTTTATACAAAGATTAGGAGTTGGTGTTGCAGCACAGCAAGGTAGATCACCATTCAAGATCCCCAATTAGAGTGCGTGGGATTGAGTTCCAGCTCCTCTGCTTCAGATCCAGCTTCCTGCAAATGCACATCCTAGGAGGTGATGATGATGGCCCAAGTCCTCAGGCTCCCCCCCTGCATGGTGTGTGTGCCTCTGGCTTCAGTCCTCACTACTGCAGGCATCTGGGAACTCACGGAAAAGACAGAAAAATTCTCTCTCTTTCCCTGTTTCTGCGATTTAAATAAAATTAAAATGTTACATACATAAGAGTTTGTTTTGTGGTATGGAAGGTTAAACCAGGACCTTCGACATCACCATTCCACATGGGTTCCAGTTTGTCCTGGCTACCCTGCATCTGATCCAGTTCCCAGTGAATGCACCTGGGAAGCACCCATGGTAGAAACTCAGAAAGCTCTGGGTATCTGGCTTCAACCTGGCCCAGCCTCAGCCCTTGCAGCCATCTGGGAAGTGAATCGGTGGATGGAAAAATCTGTCTTTCTTTTTCCATTTCCCTATGTAACAATGTCTTTCAAATAAATGAATAGATGTTTCTGAAAAATTAAATACATTTATAAATGATTAGTAACCTTGTTAAGATGAATGAGTGATGTGCAGTATATGTTCTACATGTATATACTGTAAATATGGGCCCTAAGAAAGGCACACTATTGCCTATTCAGCATTCTGACCAGATGTGTACAACTAATCATGAGAAAACATTGGAAAATCCAAAATAATAAAACATTCTATGTGAAATAAATTTTCTCCAAAAACTGTCAATGTCAGAAGTATTAGATTTTTTAATATATCTCAATTTGGGGATCCTTTATTTCTAAGATTTTCAATTATACCAAAGGACAATTTTGAACATTTCCATATTTGTAGAAACTTGTATTGCATTTAATCAAATATTTTCCTGAGTATTTATACTCTTTTGGGCACGGTCTTTGCCTGGGTTATCTACAGTCTGAGCAAATTTGAGAAATATTGGGAGACACATCTGAGGACACTGATCCCTTAGGTCCCTGGAAGTATGACCTTAGAAGGTAATTCTTGCAAGAGAGTTGTTTATAAAATTCTGAGTTGGGCTGAGCCACTTTCTGCTTTCATGTTGTCCTTCCTTCATTTGCATTTCACCATTGCTACCCTCTAGCCTCATCCAGACAGGTAAAGCAGTGGGATTTGCGTTATCTTGAATTATGAACTTCCACATGTCGTGAACCAAAATAAACTTCCTTCCTCAATAAGTAGCTTGTCTTATATATTTCATTATAGTGACAAAAAAATCTGACTAACAAAGAGGTAAAATAAATGCAAGGGTGTATTTGTGAGCTGCTCACAGCTTCATGAAGAGATATGGAGATAATATTTCTGGGAAAACCATACCTATAAAATAGAGTTTGGGGAAAATGTAAGTTTTAATGCTTTATTCACCTTACTTACTACATTTATCTATTCGCTGGTTTCGCTGATCACCTGCTACCTCAAAAATCAGAATGCTACTGGGATTTTTAAAAATTCAATCAAGTAATTTGACAGGTGTATGGATGTCTCTACATTTTTGTGGAGTTTTTCTGTGAGGTATGTCCTTTTGATCTCAGATCATTACCCCACTCTGTAAACAAGAAGAACCAAGGCAGCAGTTGAGGACGAGGTTCTGCCTTTGTGTTAAAAAAAAACGTAAAGGGTCCTGGAGTCATGGCTTAATGGTTAAATCCTCACCTTGCAAGCACTTGGATCCCATATGGGCACCAGTTGGTGTCCGGTGCTTCACTTCCCATCCAGCTCCCTGCTTGTGGCCTGACAAAGCAGAGGAGGATGGCCCAAAGCCTTGGGGTGGTACACCTGTATGGTAGACCTGAAAGGAGCTCCTGGCTCCTAGCTCTTGACTTTGAATAAACTCAGGTCCGGTCGTACCCTGTACCTGTATGGTAGACCTGAAAGGAACTCCTGGCTCCTAGCTTTTGAGTTTGAATCAACTCAGGTCATGTAGACAGTAAACTAGAGGGTAGAAGACCTTTCCCTCTCTGTCTCTCCTTCTCTCTGTAAATCTGATTTGCCTTTCCAAGAAAAATAAATAAATCTTTTTTTTTTTTTTTTAAAGACTTAAGGGTCACCATCTTGCTTGGATGGTGGAGCTTGAGCTTACTTTGTAACAGTGCTACTTGCTTGATTTGTCCTAAGTTTTCATGATACTTTCTTTAAAAAACTCTTATAGACTTTTTTAGATCTAAGAAAAAAATTAAGCATCATCCCAAAGCCAAATACAAAAATGTACACATTAATTTTTAATTTTTTTTAATGCTATGATCTTATTTCACTTCACTGGTTTAAAAATGCCCAGCTCTAAGAAAATGATACCATCGTGAAAGAAATTGGAGTTTGCTACTTCTCTACCATCCTCCTTTTCCATGTTTCTTTTCTTAATTTGAATAAGCACAAGTGTTTTAAAAACTCATGCTTGTGTCTGGCACACTAGACTGGCGGCTGGAATCCTCACCAGGATCCCATATGGGCACTGGTTCTAATCCCAGTGGCCCTGCTTCCCATCCAGCTCTATGCCTGTGGCCTGGGAAAGCAGTGGAGGATGACCCAAAGCTTTGGGACGCTGCACATGTGAGAGAGATCCAGAAGAAGCTCTTGACTCCTGGCTTTGAATTGGCTCAGCTCTGGCTGTTGCGGCCACTTGGGAAGTGAATCAGAGGACAAAAGATCTTCCTCTCTGTCTCTCCTCCTCTTTGTATATCTGCCTTTCCAATAAAAATAAGTAAATCTTTTTTTTTTTAAGATTTATTTATTTATTTTATTGGAAAGGCGGATATACAGAGAGGAGAGACAGAGAGGAAGATCTTCCGTCCAATGATTCACTCCCCAAGTGAGCACAACGGCCGATACCATGCCCATCCGAAGCCAGGAGCCTCCTCTGGGTCTCCCACGTGGGTGCAGGGTCCCAAAGCTTTGAGCCGTCCTCGGCTGCTTTCCCAGGCCACAGGCAGGGAGCTGGAAGGGAAGAGGGGCCGCCGGGATTAGAACCGGCGCCCATATGGGATCCCGGGCGTGCAAGGCGAGGACCTTAACCACTTGCGCCACCGCGCCGGGCCCAAAAATAAGTAAATCTTTAAAAAAAAAAAAAAAACCTCAACCTCATGTTACTCCTTGTCCATAGCATGCCACTGATTATGACTTTTTTTTCTCAATAATCTGCCTGTTCTCAATCTTCTCTTAACCCTACCTTCCCATAGCACAGTCGTTAGGGACTTCTTTGCTTTATGGCTGGTGTGATCAACTAATCTGGACTGTCAGACCAGTTCTTTCAGTTATTAACACAGGAAATTATAAATTATTATAACTAGAAAGCATCCACTCAAGAGAGGCATTTTATTAATCTATGCGATCATCAAGCATTGGCATCGGCTGTAGTGTTTTGTCCATGCCCTTGTTGGATGTGGCCACAGAGACCCTGCTCTTTGCTTTTCTGACATCTTTTCACCTTTGCTGACAGAGACTGATTAATTTTATTTATTTAAAAAGGGATTATTTGGGCATGCACCATGGCTCAATAGGCTAATCTTCCCCCCTGCAAGCACCAGCATCCCATATGGATGCCAGTTCGTGTCCTGGCGACTCCACGTCCCATCCAGCTCTGCTTATGTCCTGGAAAAGCAGTTGAGGATGGTCCAGGTCCTTGTGGGGAATCTGGGAGGAAGTTCTTGACTCTGGCCAACAGATGGGCTGAGTTATTGCCCTCAAAGTCATTTGGAGATCTTTATCTTTGTCTCTTCTTCTCTCTGTAAATCTGCTTTTCTGATAAGAATAAATAAATCTTTTTTAAAAGACAGATTATCTGTATTTTAAAAATATATATATATATTTATTTATTTTTAAAGGAAAATCAGATTTATAGAGAAGAGACAGAGACAAAGATTTCCCATCCATTAAGTTACTCCCCAAGTGGCCACAATGGCCACAGCTGAGCTGTGAGCCAGGAGCTTCTTTCGGGTCTTCCATACGGGTGCAGGATCCCAAGGCTTTTGGTCCTCTTCGACTGCTTCCCCAGGCCACAAACAGAGAGCAGGATGGGAAATAGAGCAGGTATGACACAAATCAGTGCCCATATGGGATGCCTGCAGATGCAAGGTGAGGATGTTAACCACTAGGCTACTGTAACGGGCTTGGATTATTTATTTCAAATACAGAGAAGACACAGATGCAGAAAGAGAGGTAGATATCTTCCTTCACCTCCTCACTCCCCAGGTGCCCCCAACACTCAAGGCTGTGCCATGAACTCCATTCAGCTCTTCCCCATGGGAGGCAGACATCATCTGCTGCCTCTCACAATGTGCTTTATCAACATGTTGGAATTAGATTTGAAGCTTGGACTCAGTCCTGGGCACTCTAATATGGGATGCAGGTTTCCCAAGTGGTGGCTAACTCCCTTCACCACAACAACTGATCCTGGTATAGACGGTTTTAGACTTTTGGTTAATTGTATCAATGATGTTCTTAGAAGAAAATTTAACAGTGGGAAGAAAGACATGGAAATGAACAATTCTAAACTGAAATTCTAGCTCCAAAAATAGTTGATGAGTAATCTAAGAAATAAAGATGATAATAAATGTTATACCATGATGACATGTGAAAACAGTTAAGAAATCTTTACTTTGGTTTAAAAAAAATGGTTTTAACATTTAGAGATACAGAGAGAGATACACAGAGCTACTCCTTGCCACTGGTTCATTTCCCAAATACCTGTTGTAGCTGGGCTCAGGGTAAGAGCCAAAGCTGGGACCTAGAACTATAACCAGGTCCCCCATGCTGGGGTGGGGCAGGGACCTCATTCCTTTGGACCATCGCTGCTGCCTTCCAGGGTCTACAGTATAAAGGAAGCTGAAATTAGATGCCAGAGGCAGGCATCAGATCCAGACTGAGGGACATGGACATTGTAACTGCAATATTCACTGCTAGACACAACAGCTGCCATAGTTTGATACTGTCGAGCCATTTGACTCTAAGGTCACATGTCAGTGCCTTCTCTGCATCAGTTCTCTCACACAGGGAGCACCACACTAAGGGTAGTCCTTACAGAGCACTGGGAAGCGGTAGCAGCAGAAAGGTGGCTTCTTCCTCCACGCCTGGCAGCTGCATTTGCCTCTCCTAGTTCCTGTCGCCTTGTCTAGAAGCTTCAGTTGTGAAGCATCTAGAACAGGACTTTTGTCTCTGTTCCAGATGTGCCCTGGAGATACAAAACTTACGAGACAGTTGAGGCCAGTATTATGCATGATGTGCATGATGGATTAAGCCACTACGTGTGATGCACACATCTCTCCTGGAGCACCAGTTTGAGGTCCTGTTACTCTGCTTCCAATTCATCTCCTTGCTAGTACAGCGAAGGAAGCAGCAAAAGACAACCCAAGTACTTGTACCCCTTGTCACCCACAGGGGAGAGCCAGATGCAGTTCCTCATTCTTAGTTTCTCTTGGCAGAGCCCAGTAAAGTGTAGCCATTTGGGGAGTAAACCAGCAAATGGAAAATCTCCTTTTCATTTTGCCTTTCAAATAAAGAAAACGAAATTTAAAAAATTAAATATCGAGACACAATTCTTTCCAAAATGGACTAAATTTTCACCAGAATGACAAACATGCTAGTGCTGTTGCAGATGTTGCAGATGGTGTTATTTCATAGTTTTCCTGAAACCCTCATCCCTGGCTTCCATTCCCAGGAAAAAATAAAAGACTGATTGATGTCTATGAATGGGTATCGGGTCTGATGTTGTGGCATAAAGGGTAAAGCCACTGTCTGCAATGTCACATCCTATTGGGGCACTGATTCAAGTCCTACCAATGCTGCACCTAGGAAAGCAGCAGCAGATGGTCCTGCATTCACTTGCGAGGCCTGGAAGGAGCTCCTAGTTCCTGTTTTGCCTGGTCCAGCCTTGGCTATTATGGCCATCTTGGGGGTTAACCAGCAGTTGGAAAACCTCTCATTTTGTCTCTGTTTCTCTTTCTCTCTCTCTGTAACTCTGCCTGTCAAATAAGTAAAATAAATTTTTAAAAAATGAAAGGAAAAAAAAAGATGAATAAGGGCTGGTGCCGTGACATAGTGAGGTAAAGCTCCACCTTTGAAGGCTGACATTCCATTCTGGAGCCAATTCAAGTCCCAGCTGCATTTCCAATCCAGCTCCCTGTTTATGCCCAGGGAAAGCAGCAGAGAATGTTTTGAGTCCTTGGACACTGTACCCACATGGGAAATCAGGAAGAAGCTTCTAGCTCCTGGTTCCCAGCTTCAGATCAGCTCAGCTCTAGCCATTTGGGGAGTGAACCAGTAGATGGAAGATCTCTCTCTCTCTCTCTTGCTTTCTCTCTGTCCTCCTTCTCTCTGTGTAACTAACTTTCAAATAAAAACAGAATAAATTTAAAAAGCAAGTAAGCATTGCAATTTAAAAAAGGAAAACACAGCTGTTTTCTCAATACTATTATCTTATCTTATGGTTTATATTAGTGATATCGTTTATATCAGGACATGACTAGGTAACTTCCTTAAAGATGGAAAGCCAGATTATAATCCCATTACAGTGGCTGATTTCAGTTTCTGGAACACTCCAAGCTTTGGCTTTGTCAAAGTGCCGTTACTTCTGTCAGTACGAGACCTTCCACCTGCGACATTCTCCTCTTGGTTGATACGTGAGCCAGCCAATCCAGCCCACATTAGCAGTCAATGATATCATCATCTCCTCTCATAAGACTTGTTTGTTTCCTCTGTGGTAGTTAATACAATTTGTAGTCATCTCAGTTACTTGTCTTCATGTTGCCTTCTTCCCTAGGCTGCAGGCAAAGCCTGTCTCTCTGTTTACACCTGTACCCCCTTGCCTGGCAGAGCTGTGCGGTTTACATGCTTCATGAGTAAACATTTGTTCACTGACAAGATAAGTAATGGGGAAAAAAAGAAAATGAATGAGTGATAAGAAAGGAAAGGAATACCTAGGATCTCTCAAACAGGTTTAAGAATAAATTATAGGGCCCAGCACGTGGCCTAGTGGCTAAAGTCCTCGCCTTGAATGCCCTAGGATCCCATATGGGTGCTGGTTCTAATCCCGGCAGCTCCACTTCCCATCCAGCTCCCTGCTTATGACCTGGGAAAGCAGTCGAGGATGGCCCAAAGCCTTGGGACCCTGCACCCATGTGGGAGACCTGGAGGAAGTTCCTGGATCCTGGCTTTGGATTGGCATAGTATCGGCCATTGCACTCACTTGGGGAGTGAATCATCGGATGGAAGATCTTCCTCTCTGTCTCTCCTCCTCTCTGTATATCTGACTTTCCAATAAATAAATAAATCTTAAAAAAAAAAAAAAAGAATCAATTATAAGACTGCTCCTGAGAATAGATAAGACCCTTAACTTCTAGTACAAGAATTATAAAAATCATGTATTCCTTAAACTAAGACAAAACAATGGCTCCTACACATATTTTTAAATTGTTATCTGAACTTTTCATCATATGTTTAAGTAGATTCAAAAGATAAGTTTCATATATATATATATTTTAAAAGATTTATTTATTTTTATTACAAAGTCAGATATATATAGAGGAGGAGAGACAGAGAGGAAGATCTTCCATCTGATCATTCACTCCCCAAGTGACTTGCAGCAGCTGGAGCTGAGCCGATCTGAAGCCAGGAGCCTGGAGACTGCTCCAGGTCTCCCACATGGGTGCAGGGTCCCAAGGCTTTGGGCCATTCTCCACTGCTTTCCCAAGCCACAGGCATGGAGCTGGATGGGAAGCAAGGCCACCGGGATTAGAACCGGTGCCCATATGGGATCCCGGCACGTACAAGGAGAGGTCTTTAGCCGCCAGACCACCATGCCGGACCCTACATTTTAAACATCAACATTTAAATTAAAATATACAGTATGCTATAAATTTATCCAATGGAATCTAAATGCAATAGAGATTTAGTATCTATCACTGTTCATTTAAAAATGGAATAATTCATAATGAGAATGAGAATCTGGCAAGTCCTAGCTTGACGATGATGAAACATCTTCAATTAATACTTTAATTGTTAAGCATTTTTTGGTCTCTGTATGTCTCATGGAAGTATCTCAAGTCTTGCACAGTATCAAAGCTAATACGCAACAAACACCTCATTTGTTCATGCAATAAAGATGTCTTTGGCACTCATGTGTCAGGGACTTTTCTGGCATGAGGTAAATAAAGATGAGTAACTGCAGGACTCAATCAATGCCTCTTGAAAACAACAGATTGATAATTATCAACTTTGTGACACAGACACTCTGATTTTCTTTTCTCTTGACTTCCAAGTGCAGGCACAGTACACGTCTTATTAACCTTGTTATAAAAACGAGGATACCAAGTCCCAGGGATTAATTAACAGACTTGCTTAGGGTCATGCACTCTGTCACAAGTTTAGTGAGGATTCAGACCCTTCAGGTTCTTTCCTCAGCTGAGATGTTAGGGGAATTCATTCATATTGACTGGGGGTCATATTTCATTTAAATGCCCTCACTTCACTTCTGTTACATCTCTGACTCATATTTCAGGACCTGCAGTCTGAACTGGTTTACTTCCGTTCAGGCACTGTCAAGATAAATTAGACATCAAAGGTCCATGACACCATATGAAGCATAGCTGCCATTAATAGAAAATTGATTAACAGTTTTATATTTCAATACAGTATGGTAATTTTTTCTGAGAGCACTCTTTCTATTAAACATGAAAATGGAAACAACAATCTTGGGTGAACTTTGAGACATAGAATAAAAAATTACATTTGATTTTACTGCACATCCTCAGGCTAGAATAGTCAAGGGAAGATGGGCAACGGTGAATATTTTTATCTCCTTTCAAGGCATCTACAAGCCATCGTGCTGAATAAGATCTGACAGGCTCCTGACTATGAGCAGAGATAGGGTAACAATTCTGATGATACATAAACTTGCATCAGATACAGACTCCATTTTTGCTGTAATCATCCATCCATAGCCTACCTAGCCTGCTTAGCTGACAAGGCATGTTATTAATAAAGTGTATCACAGCGCAAGTGCATTGCCCTACATGGTGTTTATCTTGTTGGAAACTATAATTGTCTAACACAATGGCCTCAGTGCAAAGATGTGATATGTTACAAGCTATGTAAAGATCAAAGTAATTTATACTAATAATCATAGTTGTTTCGTGAAGGATTAAAACATGGGCGTAGAGTTAGGCACAGAGTGATAATGCTGCATTGAGCTGATGACTCGATCTTGCTTTTAAGTTTTATTTCTATTCTAGTTTCTGTGAGATAACCGTGAATTTCAAGCCAAGCCCTGTGGAAAGAAAGTTCCTCCATCCAAATGTGAGATCCCCTTTGGATTATTCCCCAATGTCTCCCCTTGTATATAGTACAGTACTTAGAAGAAAGTCAACATTTAATATTTGTTAAATGGCAGAGGGGGGGAAGGGATGAATGTGGATAGAGGAAAGAAATGGAACAATACCTCATGTTCCGGTCAAGTCATTATCAGAGCTCCTCCAGGATGTAGCTCAGAAAAACACAATGTGGCCCAATCTCTAGTGGATCAGGGACGAATGGGGAAGAAGAGGGTAAAGTGGAAGTAGCCCCCAGACATGTAGCTGAGGATACAACGTGGCACTCCCACGTGGATATCTGGAAAAAAAAGTCCTGGGGTTGAGTGTGCCCTTAGTTCTGTTTCCCGGCCCCTCCCCCGTATTATCAGCTGGATCTGTATGTCCTTTAAATCTGAATTCTCTTAGAACAATGGAGTGTCTTCAGCGCTCCTCTGATTCTCAGTGTTGGACTGCTATGAACAGTCGTCATGTGATTTAGCAGCCACTGTGAGACACTAGAACAAGAGCAAGGACCTAGGTGGGGTCAGTTCTTAAAAAGCAGCTGGGTCTCCTCTCCATTGAGTTAATCAAGAAAGAATATGAATAATGAAAGTACAATTTAGAGATAGTGAAAGGAATGGGATGCAGGAACATTTTGAGGTTAGAGGATACTGATTTTTCCTTTTTTTTTCTTTTTCTTGGCAAAATTGAATATTATTTGGAGTACACCCTCCCACATGCTCACAGAAGCTACAGTCATTCAGCACGGGGGTGGATTGTGAGGGTGTTGTTAGTCTTACAAGTTGTTAGCTCAGAAAGAGTATGTGACAAAGGTCTGCTTAATGGTGGTTTCCAGAAAGGACTGTCTACACGATGTGAGACAAAGTGGTGAATGGTGACGGGAGGTAGCATTCTTTCTAACATTTTTTGCCATAAATTCCGAAGACTTGGTGCAGCCACAAAGGGAGACAAAGGCAGAACAGAAAGAAGAAATCCATACAGGTCCCAGGCAACATTCTCAAGTACTGGTACTAGCTTCTCACAAACTTACTATTTAAAAAATAAATATATTCAAAAGGCAGAGTGACAAAGCAAGAAAGATCTTCTATTTGCAGTACCCACAACAGCTAGAACTGGTCCCAGCTGAAGGCAGAGCCCCAAATTCCATTTGATTCTCCCATACTAGGGGCCGAGACTCAGGTACTTGGGCCGTTACCTGCTGCCTGTCAGGGTGAATGTTAGCAGGAAGATGGATACAGAAGAAGGGACACATCAACTTTCCAATAAGGGGTATCCCAAGCAGCAAGCTTCACCTGTTGAGCTACAGCATTTCCTCCAAATTTCTTATAATAAAAAATTTCCTTGTTTTTCAAAAGCCACCTCTAGAAGGCTTTCTGTTGCTTACATTTTTGCTGACTGCTTGATCTTCCCCATTAAAGTCGGGTGAGAGTATATGTTATGAATATGCAAAGCAGGGTTCAAAAAGATTGACACAGGGTGGGTTGGCAAGTGTCCCAGCAGTTAGGATGCTAACTAGGACTCCAACATCCTGTTGGAGTTTCAGTCTGGATTCTGACTCTAGTTTCCTGAACCTAGAAGATCCTGTAGTAGCTTAAGTTCAGGTTGAGTCCCTGGCCCAGCCCTGGCTTTGGGGACGTTTGGAAAGTGGACTAGTGGATGTGACCTCTTCTCTCTGACTCTGTTTAGATAATTTGGCCTCGCACGATAGCCTAGCAGCTAAAGTCCTCGCTTTGCACGAGCTGGGATCCCATATGGGCACCGGTTTTAGTCCCAGCCGCCCTGCTTCCCGTCCAGCTCCCTGCTTGTGGCCTGGGAAAGCAGAGGAGGACAGCCCAAAGCCTTGGGACCCTGCACCCATGTGGGAGACTCAGAAGAAGTTCCTGGCTTTGTATCAGCCCAGATCCAGTCAGTGAATCAATCAGCAGACAGAAGATCTTCCTCTCAGTCTATCCTCCTCTCTGTATGTCTGTCTTTCCAATAAAAAAATTTTTTTAATTCAAAAAAAATTTGAAATAAACATTTTGACTTTTACTTACAGCTTCTTCCTTTCTACTTTCCCTCCCGTGTCCATTCGTAAAAACAGCTAAGAATTAGGGAGAAGAGACCCGGCTAAACAAGGATCTGTTTTTTCCAGTCTTTGCTCTGGCACCAACTCTGTTTAGCTTCTTTCGAATGCCTGGAGACTCCTCAGTCACTCCACTCTGGGGCTTTACCTCATCAGCACACAGATGCCTACATGCCCAGCCACAACTTAGATCCCCAACCACAGCAACATCGTGTGCTGGTATCTGGCACGGTTTTGGGGCTCTAGAGCAGAAACACCTTAGAGGGTGACCGTGGCCTGACCCTAGCGCTGGAACCAGCACAGGGGTGAGTGACAGGAGCGCATGCAGTTATCTGGCTTCACTGGATCAAAACTCTTACAAAGACCATGTCGCACCTAGCACAGGATCCTGCAGGTGCAAACAGCCTCCAGATACGTTGTGTTTAACTGAGACCGGAATGTAGGCAGGTCAAATGTCTTCCTTTCTTAGTTTCCTTCAGACTGCCTGCCAACAGCTTCCCTCCTTACCCCTCAAAAATCCACAAAAAACTCTCAGTATTTTCGTTTCTGTTTAATTTGCAAGGAAGAGACATGATATAAAAGAGGTGGTCACCATCCCAGAGGGCATCAGTGGCAGAGCCTGGCTGGTCCTGAAGTCTCTAGGGCCCCCAAAGGCTTTGTTCTGATGTCCCTGCATGTAATCATTTTGATGGCCGAGTCCCCTAGTTTTCTCACTCGACTGCTAATCAGGTATGTCAATCACACGCGGGAACACCAGGAGCCTAAGGGTCAGTCAGTTTCAGGAGAAAGTAACTCCAGGGTAAACAAGGTGCATTGCAAGTTCTCCCGACCGGTGCTCTGTTGTGCCCCCGACAGCCTGACAGGGTGAGCGACTGACAGTGCTGCTTCTCAGGACACATGGTCCATGTAGGAGAGCTCTGGTGCATAGCTCAAGCCAGGTGAGAAATCGGCCAGTTTCATGGTAAAACCCTGTAACCCAGAGTGCACTCTGGGGGTACTGAAAGAGCTTTCCTCCACTCACGCTCTCTGGAATGAGGGAAGTCCCCCTTTCCCTCTTCAAAGGCAAATCTCTGGTTCTGTTAGGACAGCCTGGACGACAGAGGACATTCATATCCTTCTATTTAGCCATCTTTCCCCATTTCACTTTCACTTTAGCAAACCGCAACAAGCGCTCACGCCAGAAGGCCCAAGGGAGACAGTCGCGTGCGGCACAAGGCTGGGAGACCAGGCGAGAGCGCGCGGGGCTCCAGAGACGGAATGTGCGTGTGCGGGCTGCCCTCGAGCGCAGCCCGCGGCTCTCCCCGGCCCGGGACGCGCGTGGGGACGAAGGCCTTGGCTCATCTGCTGCCTCTCGGTCCGGGACGACGTCTGCGCCGGGGCCGCGCCGCTTCGGGCCGCGGCGGAAGGACAAATAGTCCCGCCGCGGCCCCGCGCGCCCCTCCGCTCGCCCCGCCCGGGCTGCCGGGCCGAGGCGCGGGCGGCGGGAAGTGGGGCGGGCCCGTCGACCCCCGCGCCTACTCTTGGCAACCAGACCGGTGGATTGCGCTCCCTGGGGAAAAGTAATTGGATTCCGGCCTCCCTCCAGCCGGGATCAGCGGAAATTGGCAGCTGAGCCTGCAGCGTGGGAGGGGCGGGCGGGGAGCAGTGGGGGGAGAGGTCGTGGAGTGGCCGCCGAGGAGGGGAGTGGCGCTCGGGGTCGGGCCCCCGTCCCCTTGAACGCCTAGCCTGTGGCTCCTGTGCCTTGCAAGTGGTCATCGTCGCTGTGACATTCACCTGATGGGTGATGCCCAGAAGAGAAAAGGCGTACTTTGGCAACCTAGCGGCTTTGAGCTGCCCCCCAACCCCACTTCACCCCCTCTGGCTTTCTCGCCTAGCTCACTTGAAGCTGAGGTGGAGAAAGAACCCTGTCAGATCAGGAATTGGAGATGTCTCATTAAGGAAGTGACTCAGGAGAAAACCGCATTCTTACCAGAACCATCCAGGAAAGCATCTCCAATCTTTGTTTTTGGCAGTCGCAGGCTTCCCTAAATTCCCTCTTCCCTGAGGAGATGGATCCAGAAGTAGGAGCCTTAAGCAGTTTTTTGGCTGAAATGATAGGAATGTTCTAGGAATTTTAAGTGACTTTAAATCAGCCTTGTGATTTTTTTTTTTCTTTTTCCTCCCGTCCCATTTACTGCTTACACTGGTTAATTTGTCCTTCAGGCTTTTTTTTTTTTCAGGGGGGTGGGGAGCAGTTTGTATGTACCAGCTCCTCATGGAACCTCCTGACGCTGGTCCCGGAGCAGGAGATGGACAGCAAGCATATTCACAGCCAGATATATGTCACAGTGTCACATAGTGGTAAGAAAAAAAGCAGAGGAGGACACAGATGGGCATAGTATACTATTTTATATGCGTTGGTCTAGAAAGGTCTTTTGAGGGAGACATGTTTAAACAAGAGTCTGGATGAAATGAGGTAGAAGGTCTGAGGAGAGAAATTCACAGACAGAGAGGCAAAGTGCAGAGAATTTGGTGAGTTTAATTAGTCATAAGTGACCAATGTGAATGCCAGGCGGTAAATTAGAACAGTTGGAAATGATGTTGGGGATGGATTAATGTGTCCAGGGCCGCCTACACCATGGTCTGTGTGGGCTCGGCATTTGCTTTTGACATCCTGTGAAACGCCTCTGAGCTTTTCCTGCAATGAGATGTCCCAGCTGAGAATGGCTTCATCACACGCTAGGCCCGCTTCCTTCATGGATGCCACTGTTCCCTCCCCAGGACCTCTAAGAAGTATTGGCTTCTGTTTTGCCCCCTTCCGGTAGTACTCATGTAGCACCACCAGCTTCAAGAATCTTCTGTAGAGATCTTTATCTTAAAAAAAAAAAAAAAAACTTCATAGCATTTATTTGAGAACCAAAGAACTCTTTTCAAGATTTATCTTTATTGGAAATTCAGATATACAGAGAGGAGAAGAGACTGAGAGGAAGATCTTCCAGCATTGATTTGCTCCCCAAGTGGCCATTGGAGGATCCCAGAGCCTCTTCCAGGTCTCCTAAGCAGGGGCAGGGTCCCAAGTCTTTGGGCCATGCCTTACTGCTTTCCCAGTCCATAAGCAGGGAGCTAGATGGGAAGCAGGGCTGCCCGGATTAGAACCGGCGCCCATATGGGATCCCAGTGCATGCAAGGTGAGAACTCTAGCTGCTAAGCTACCATGCAAAAACTCAGAGAGCAACTTTCTTCAGGTTTACCTCCCAAGTGTATGAAGCAGGCCAAGTGAAAACCAAGAACAGAGAACTCAGTCCAGATCTCCTCCCATAGGTGGCAGGAATCCAGGTATTGGAGCCGTCTGCACTGCCGCTGGGTTGGGAGGAAGCAGGAGCCAGGAGGCAGAGCTGAGTGTGCCTGGGGATACAGGCTGGAGGCATCTTAACAAGCATCTTAAATGCTAGGCAGAGCAGTTGCCCCAGAGCCTCTTCGCAGAGGGCTGTGCTGGTAATGAGAATGTGTGGAGAGGATTCTGGAAAGATGGAAGATTGGTTTTGGACCTGCCCAAATTGGAAAGATGGTGGGATATGGTCAGAGACGGTGTTTAAGATGCGAGTATGACAATTTAGAGCTCTGAGCAAAGTTTTTGGCTGAAATGATAGGAGTGTTCTAGAAATTTTAAGTAACTTTAGCTCAGCCGTGTTCTGACTCTTTTTCTCTTTTTGTATGACTTATATCGCATCTCATCCAGTCCTCGTGAAAGCAGTTCACTTTAATGTCACTTTTATTCCAAATGGCATCTTTACCTAATCAAAAATTTTAAACATGTGCTGCCTTTTCCCAGTTTCAGCAGATCCAAAGTCAGTCTTGCTCTCCTTCCCAAATCATCTCCCTTTTATCCCATTGATACTGCTGTTCTGTCTGCCACCCCAAACTGGTTATTTGCATGTCACTGTTGACTCCTTCCTTTTGTTTGTTTCTTTTGTTAGCCAGTTACCGGGGGTTTTGTTTTGTCCATTAAAGTGCCTCATGTCAAATCTCCTATTTCTATTCCATTGTGGCCATCTAAACTCTTATACATTGATAGCCAGGATTGGTTCAACAGGCTCTATATGATCTTTCTGACAGTGTTGTATCTCTGCTCCAAGCTAACCTGCCAGAAAAAAAAATGTTTCTATGTCTTTTTTTTTAGTACATCTTTACATGCCTTGGATGGCCTCTCAGGGGTGTCAAAAAGTTCATGAGAAAATTGTGTTAAAGCATTATTATTTTATTACATAATTTAAACTCTTTTGACTGATTTTGAAGCCCTTGCCCCATTCTTATCCCTTTCTCCCTTGTAAGGATTTCTCAGTCTACCCTTCAGTTTTAATTACGAATGTCCCAAAGGTGTATTCCTGTTCATTTGTTCTTCTGCATATTTGCATTTAAATTTACCCTCACATAACTTAGTATTTGACCCATTGGTTATGCAAGACATAAAATCCAACTCAAATTATCTTAAAAAGAGAAGGAGATGTGCTGGCTTCTATGACTGCTAAGTTCTGGACAGTTTTGTTAGACACAGCTTGGCTGAAGAGTTCAAACTGTGTCACCAGGATTCACATTCTCTGCCATGTGATGACTGTCTTAGTAACCCGCAGCTCTAGACTCGTGCCATCCTCACTACCAGTAAAGGTCAAGTGCTCATTCCTAAACCAGTCACTGTTGCCAAAGGAACAAAAGGCTCAGGGTGGCCTAGAGTGTTTCACAAGGCCGTCCAGTTGAGTGTTTCAACAACTCATGAATGGCACCTGATAGTGATTTGACTTAGGAAATAGGAGTATGCCTATCAAAAGAAGGGAGGACATGTCCTAGGTAACAGAAATAAATATACCACACACATCACTGTCCTGTTAAATATGTATTTGTTTTTGTTTTTAAAAGATTGGTTCATTTGAAAGAGTTACAAAAAGAGGGAGAGACAGAAAGGGCCATTTTATTTTGCTGCCACAAAAGCAAAGACTAGACCAGGTCGAAGCCAGGAGTTTCTTCCTGGGCTACTACAAGGTTATAGAAACCCAAACATTTGAGCCGTCTTCTGACACGTTCCCAGGTACATTAATAGGGAGCTGGATTGGAAGTGGAACAGCCAAGACACAAACTGGTGCCAATATGAGATGCTGGCGTTGTAGACATGGCTCAATCTGCTATGCTGTAATGCCAGTTCCATCACTATCTTCTTGATATTTCCAAATATCATTCCTCTACCTATGCCTTCATAAATGCTTGTGAGTCCTCTAGGCAATATATATATATATTTACCACCAAAGGATGTACTCATATCCAGGTACTATAGATAACCCTGGTATTGGCAGAGCAATATGCCCCTCGCTGACATGCAGCAGTAGGTTCTCTGTGGTCTGGTAACCTAACATTACATGATAAAATTAGCTACAAAATGCTCAAATATAATGACAGAAAAACAAATGCAATGAATATTCATGCTTGGAAAGATGAGTAATAACAAACTCACAGTGGTCTCCAATTCATAGCATACATCATATCTAACTAGACACGAATAGCAAGGCTTCCTAACATGAGAGCAGAGAAAGTTCTTTGATCAACCAATCTGGCTGCCATATGTCCTAGTCTTGAAGGATTGCTCACATCTAGAATGAACAGTGATTAACAAAGTCCTCTAAAGACCATACTTTCCAGCATTCTTTTTTCCAAGCACAGTGGAAATTAAAACTCACATGGAATGGCAAAGATAACTTTCACTATCTATATTGCTGTTACGCTTTTCTATTCCACAGAATCGTTGCTAGACAATATCTACCTGGGATTTGTAATTCCCAGCCCTGCTCTTCATCTTAGTAAAATCATTTGAGTATCTCCTTTGAAGTATCAATGGAAGTAATGTGCATTACTTCTAGCCCATGTGATTAAGAACCAGGTATACCTTTGCCAACTCCTTTTCCTTCCTCTGTCTTTATTGAAAGGCTCCAAACATCTGGAGGATAGCACAGTACAGATAGGAGTTGGGGAAGCTGGATGATCACATGATGATGAGGAACACTGATATTGGATATTGCCCAAGTGGAATATGCCTATTGTGTAACAACTGAAATTTCTGCATCACTTGTTCAGCAGGTATTGATATTGTAGCAGCTATTGGTAGAGCAACTATTGTTCTCTGGGCCTAGAATTTCTTTCACAGTACAATTTTCTTGCAATTCTTAGTAGCTGCCAATCTGGTTTTCATCTAGCCAATTCTATGGTAGAAAATTTCCCAAACCAGAAGTTTATTTTTAGTTTTTGAATCTAGATTCCAACATGAGTAATTTTTTTCTTTTAATAATAGGCATTGATTCTTCCAGTTTAATAGCCTCCATTTTGATTTTTGACTGAGAGTAGTTAGATAATTAATATTAATTTAATATTTTTCCACCCATATGGCTCCAGGTTATTGAAGCTGGCTGTCATATTTTTTTGCAACCTATGAGCAAAAATGGTCACTCATAATAATAGTGGCATCTTTTCCTCTCTGCCTTAGGTAAATGGAGCTCAATCCCAAGTTTAAGTGTTTGAACCTTTATAACCTGTTACTCTGCTATCAAATTCCCATCCTGCTAAATATGGGGCTTCATCTTAGCAAGTGGTTCAGTGTTCCAGTCCAGCTCCCTGGAAAAGTACAGGATGGCCCAAGTCCTTGCATGTAGGACACCTGGAAGAAGATCACGGCTGCCAGCTTTGGATTGGCTCAGCTCTGGCCATTGCAGCCATTTGGGGAGTGAACCAGCAATTGGAAGATCTTTCTCTCTCTCTGTAACTCTTTCAAGTAAAAATAAATAAATCTTCTAAAAAATAATTATTGATTCAGTGTACCAATTTATAATTGTTAGAGCAACTTTAATTGCAGATTACACAAGTTTTAAAAATAATAAAACTTATGCCAAAGGAGAGAATATGGCTACTGACTCACAGAAGTAAAAACAAAGGAACAAACACCTAGTAATGTATGTAACTCACAATATAACTTGACCCAAGCTCTTAAATGGTGACATAAGAATTTTATTCTTTCTCCTCTCCTGGCTTTGTATTCTTTGTTGAGTTCATTTTCAGGCTCTATATAACACTCTACTGATGGCAGTCTCCATGGAAGAGGGCTTGCCTTTTCCCCGAAGGTGCCAGCAATCGTCTCCTTTTGATGACTCTGGTTAAGACATGTGACCAGAGGAATGTAGGAACTCGTGGTTCATGTGATTACTCTTGAGAGTGGAGTCTACTGTTCTTAACAGGCATTGTCAGAGTCACAGAAGGGGAGAATCAGGATATGGCTAGCAGAAAAAGGGTGAGTGGATATGGAGCAGCAGAAACCAGATGTTTCTCATTAGATCCCAACATGGAGTGTTTCCTAATTGTTTCACAAGTGTTAGTTTTGTCTCCTTCACTGGACTGTGTCTCAGGGACAGGATTATGCATTATGTCTTAGCAGTGGCCACTCAGCAGGCATGGCTCAGATACTAGCTGATTGATGGCATCTTTTATTGCCACAGATGGCACACCCATTTAAGGCAGAGGGAGCTTCTAAGCAACGGTCTGTTTGCAGGGAGCTGGATGGGAAGTGGAGCCTCCAGGACACAAACCTATGCCCAGTATGGGATCATGGGCATGCAAGGCAAGGACTTTAGCTACTAGGCTACCACGCCAAACCCAGAATAGTGAAGTTGTTAAGACCTGGCAACAGTGGGAGCCCTTTAACCTGAAAGAGCAAGGAAAAGAAACTTTCTGGTGGAATCAGTAATGCTTGTGCAAATACAGGGGATCCCTGACAAAGGCTGTGAGTAGAAATGGAGAAATATAACCACTGCCAAAATGTGACCCATCAAAGGACTGGGGAATAGACAGTTGTTCTTTTTTTCTCTTAGCCTTCAAATTTCTGTTGTCACCTAATACTGGCAAACCCCAAACAGGAACTGGAGGGTTTGGTTGGTAGAGTCTATAGAGTTTAGCTTCCTATACAAAGCAAGAAAAATAGGATAAAAATGTAGCTAAAGGAGTAAGTAAAAATTTACCAGGACATCCTTAGGTTCCTTTGAGCAACCCTAAATAAAAATAATATTCTGTAAAGGTTGATGATGTGGCCTGGATTTATCCATGATTTTACCCTTTTAATAATTGGTTAACTATATAAGCAGTGTGGTTTAAATTTAATAGCATTTTAGGACTTTAATATTCATGAATTCATAAATCATAAAGTCTTTTGTTAGCCTGTGTAGTTAAAAAGCTATTGTCATGCTATTGATATGGGACGCCTCAAGAATATTGTACCTGGCAATCCATCAGAAAGCCCTGGCACAGCACTTGTCAAATTATGACAAATTTGATAAATGTTTGATGATTTGAAGACTGATTAAATGAATAAATTAAAGCGTTTCAAGTCAGAAGCTGTAAGTGGAAAACTAGATGGGTTTTCCTTGTTAAGGGTTGATGCTAACTATAACAACATCTACCATTTCTGTCTCTCAAAGTTTGACATTGGCTTTTTAGCTGCTGATCAAGGTCTTATCTCTTACAAAAAATGGAACTGCAATAAATTGTCATTGTCAATCTTTAAAAAGAAGGAATTCCATAATTAACTGTCATGCTATTAAATTTACTGTGAAGCCCATTTCAGGTCAGTAATTTTCGTATTTTAAATGTGAAACTAGATTTTCTCATGAAATTGTCGCTCAGATATAAGAAAAATGAATATACTTGCTTCTGTATGTAAACTGGTGCTAAAATGTGTCAGTCCGAACTGTACTCTAACATATTCTATAGTTAAACAAAAAAAAAATCCTTCAGTTCTTTGACAATTTAGTGTATATGAGGTTTAAGCTGTTTAAAAATACTTCCATATATGCTACTGTTCATTAATTCATGCAGCAAATCTTGCTGACTATGTACTACTGTATGCCTCACCTAAACCCTTGCCCTCATAGCACATATAGTTTTGAACAGTACTTCTCATGACGCAGTGCCTAGTGGCTAAGTCCTCACCTTAAACTCATCAGGATCCCATATGGGTGATGGTTCTAATCCTGGCAGCTCCACTTTCCATCTAGCTCCCTGCTTGTGGCCTGGGAAAGCAGTGTAGGAGGGCCAAAAGCCTTAAGACTCTGCACCCACCTGGGAGACCTGGAGGAAATTCCTGGCTCTTGGCTCCTGGCTCCTGGCTTCGGATTGGCACAGTTCCAGCCGTAGCATTCACTTGGGGAGTGAATCATCAGACGGAAGATCTTCCTCTCTGTCGCTCCTCCTCTTTATATATCTGCCTTTCCAGTAAAAATAAACAAATCTTTAAAAAATGTAATGAGAAAGTGAATATGAATGAAGGGCTCATGAAAATGAATGTTCTAATTCACAAAGTCTGGTGGGCCTAGCATGAGATTTTTTTTTAAAGATTTATTTTATTTTTATTGGAAAGGTGGATATACAGAGAGGAGAGACTGAGAAGAAGATCTTCCATCCGATGATTCACTCCCCAAGTGAGCACAATGGCCGATCCTAGCATGAGATTTTTAACTAGCTCCCAGATGCTGCTGTTACTAATCTAGGGACCACACTTGGAGCTACCAACATCTAATGGAATTATATGATACTCATAACAACAACCTCGTAAGACAGGATTTTTAAAAACATATATTTATTTATTTTTAATAGAAAGGCAGATTTAGAGACAGAAGGAGAAAGAGAGAGAAAATTCTTCCATTCATTGACTCACTCCCCAAATGGCCGCAATGCCTGGAATTGAACCAATCTGAAGCCAGGAACAGGAGCTTCATCCAGGTCTGCTTCACAGGTCCCAAGGCTTTGGGTCATCTCCTGCTGCTTTCCCAGGCCATAAGCAGAGAGCTAGATGGGAAGTGGAGCAGCTAGGACACAAACAAGGGCCCACGTGGCATTCCAGCACTAGCAGACAGAGGATTATGCAGTTGAGCTATTGTGTGGCTTTAGGGATTTTTCTTTGATATTGGGAACATAGTATATTCAAAGTATTGTTTTGTACATATAGATATAGGTTGTTTGGAAATTTATTGTGTATCAGAAAAAGTTAATGTAAGAAAGAATTATGATCATATGATTTCATTTATGATAAATATCTAGAAAAGGCAAATTTGTAGACAGAAAATAGATGAGCATAGGATAAACTGGAAAGAATCATGAAGGATCCTACTGGGGTAATGAAAAGAATTCTTTTTAAGAATTCTTTTTTTACTTGTAAGAGTTATAGAGAGAGGCAGGTGTGATAGCCTAGTGGCTAAATCCTCTCTTTGTGTTTACGAGTATTCCATATGGCTGTTGGTTAGTGTCCCAGCTACTTCACTTCCCTTCCTGTTCCCTGTTTGTGGCCTGGGAAGGCAGTAGAGGGTGGCCTAAAGCCTAGGGATCCTGCAGCTGTGTTGGAGACCGAGAAGAAGATCCTGGCTCCTGCCTTTGGATCAGCTTAGCTTTGGCCATTACGGCCACTTGGGGAGTAAACTAGTGGATGGAAGATTTTACTCTCTGTGTCTTCTTTCTGTATATCTGCTTTTCTGATAAGAAAAACAAGAGTTACAGAGAGAGAGGAAGAGACAGAGAGATCTTCCATTAGTTGCCTCACTTCCCAAATGGCTGCAACAATCAGAGCCACTCTGAAGCCTGGAGCCAGGAGCATCTTCCAAGTCTCTCATGTGGGTGCAGGGTCCCAAGGCCTTGGGTCATCCTCTTCTGCTTTTCCAGGCCACAGGCAGGGAGCTGGATGGGAAGTGGCGCAGCCAAGACATGAATTGGTAACCATATGTGATCCCAGAACTGCAGTTGGAGAATTATCTTGATAAGCCACCATATGAGCCCCAAAGAAAAGTTTTATACTGGAAAATGATAGTGGCTGCTCAACTTGTTACATTTACTAAAAATTTTTGAATTGTATAGTTGAAAAAATATAAATCTTATTGTGTATAAATCATACTCTAATAAAAGTTGTGAAGCACCAAATAATTATAATATGGACAAACACAATAAAAGAAACGTGTGGTTTTTTTACTCCCATTAAAAGCGAAGGAAATGGAACCCACAGAGCCTGATTTGCCACAAAGTCGCGTAGCTAATTAGTGAAAGGGATAGCACATAAATCTAGTTCTATGAAGCCAGGAGTAGTCATTGTCAAAAACCTCATTGCTAGATAAGAAACATGGAGATGTGTTCCTGCAAATAAACACCTTTCCACCTAGGAGGGGTTGCCTGTCTCAGAATTTTGCTCACCCTGTGAGGCAAAGGTTATTCTGAGTGGTAACCCAGATGCCCCACTCCAATAGACATATTGTCACCTGTCTGGTTTGTGCCAGCCTGTTAGCACCTGGCAGCCCCTTTGGCTTTGTTAGTTTTTTTTGGTTTCAGGTAACAAATATTAATCCTGTCTGACTTCGGAGCTATGCCATCACTGTGAGGATTGACACTCAAGTTCAGCAACGTGCAGCCAAGAGCACTATTCAAAATGATGCTGCAGAAGTGGCCCAAGGAAAAGAGTGTTAAAGGCTGCTGCATTGGGCATGGAAGGCCCGGCACCTTCCCTAGTCACCATTACCACTGTCCTAGGCACTTACTGTGACCCCAAGCCACACTATTATGAGAGAGGGAGCAAGAGCTAACGCAAAGCCAGGCAAGTACTTTAGATTAGAAGTGGGTTAGGCGTACATCTAAACCTAAGCTTTAAAGCAGGCTGGGAAAGTATTTGACAATTCCTTTGAATTTCTAGCTATGAGAATCAGGCTTTCTCTTTCTTTATTTTATTTTACTTTTGATGATGTTTGCATAGTTGATTAGGCTGGAAAGAGTTGAGGGTTAGGAGAAAGTGGGTGAGAACATTTTTTTATTTGAACATTTTTTTTCTTCCTGTATCTGTGATGAGGGGGAGAGATTAGGGGAGAACCCACACTCAGCCTCTCAACCTCTCAGTACCCAGGACGGGAAACAGCCACCCAGTGTCATCCCAGGGTCTCTGGTGTGGAGCATGCTGCAAGGGTTCTGGTTAGGTGGTTTCTATGGTTCTGAATCGCTGTCAGTCTTGCCACTCCAATGATGAGGAAATCCTTCCAAGGTCCATTGGCTGACGTAGTCTACCTTAGAGTCTCCATTTGCCAACATATTTGCTGTCAACTCTTGACTGAGGTAGCTGACCAATTTGTTCTGTCCTTCTTTCTGTGCTATGGTACCAGATGTCCAACTGCTGGCTCCAATATACAACCATATCCTCCATATGCATCTGGGCATGCCATCCACTGCTCCATCCAAGCCATTGAGGAGGACCAGCTCTGACACACGCACTCCAAGGTCAGTCCACAGATCCTGTGATACTCCTCATGGTTGGAATTCTGAGTCTAGTGGTTCAGTTGGGGAAATCCCCAAAGAATCCTCGTCTGATGTGATCCCAGACCTGACTCTAGTGTGTGCTCGCCAATATAGTCTGGCTCTGTCTGTCACTCACATCATAGGCTTTATTTTGTCTCTGGGCCAAGTGTAGGTGAGCTCAGTGAGTTCAAATGCTGGGCAGACAAGGGAAAAAAAATCTCCCCAAACAGATACACACTAGGGTCTTGTGTAGACTGATTCCTGGGACAGTAGCCTCAACACCAGTTGGCAGATTTCAGAATGCAAAACTTCATGATCTGCAGTGTGATTTCTAAGTAGCAATCAGATATTTTGTGTGCATATTAAAGTTGTAGAAGTTTCATTGCTGTATATTATAAAACATGTATTTCCTTTTCACTTTTAAAGGTCTCCATTTTGGTTTGCTCATCAATAGAGTTGCTATACCAAGTATAATACACCAGTTAAATTTGCATTTCAGATAAGCAATAAATAATGCTTACAGTAAGTATGTTCCATGCAATATTTTGGGGGGCGTATACTCAAACTAAAGAGTATTTTTGGTCTAACATTTAAATTTAACTGGGCATCCTGTGTTTTGTCTGGTAACCATAGTGATGCACACACCCTCTCCCAGTAATTAACAAAAATGAGTTTTTAAAGGAGAAGATGAACATAATTGCCTCCAGGAATGCATTCACACTCATTTTCTATTTTGGCATGCAAGTCTTCCATGGGAACACATCATAAGGTTTGATCCCATTCTCAGTTCAACTGAAAGCCTTTAATGCCTGCAGCCACCATAATTTGAAAGATGAATGTTACATTTTCTGTGAGGTGAGTTTTTAAAATGCATCTATGAATTGTAACTAATTGCTATTGAATTTTGACTAATAGCAACTATCCCATAGAAATGATGAACTGAATAATAAGAGAAGTACTTGGTTACCTCCGAGATTACTAATATAATGTCATTTTCTTTCCAAAGGAAAGGTATTGGGGCAGGCATTGATGTAGCATTCAAGATGCTTGCATACAGCATGGCAGTGCCTGGATCCCACATAAACATGCCTGGGATCCATTCCTAGATGCAATTTCTGGCTCCTTAACTTCCAGTTAACGCGGACTCTGGGGGACAGAAAGGTGATGGCTCAAGTACTCAGGTTCCTGCCATTCAAATGGGAGACCTGGGTTGTGGTTCCAGTTCTCAGCTTTGGTTCCCCACTACGTTCCACTGTCACTTGTGGGCATTTTGGGGGAATGGTCCAGTCATTGGATATGCTCATTCTCTTTGTCTCTCTTAGTACTTTTTTTTTCTTTAAAGAAAGAAACTAGGAACAGGCACTGTGGCATAGTGGGTAAAGCTGCTGTCCATGACACTGGCATCCCACTTGGGCAACTATGGGGGCTCCCAGATGCTCCACTTTCTACACATCTCCCTGCTAGTGGCCTGGGAAACACAGCAGAAAATAGCCCAAGTATTTGGGCTCCTGTCACTCATATGGGAGACCAGAAGAAGCTGCTGGCTCCTGTCTCCACCCAGGTTGATGTGACCATCTGGAAAATGAAAAAGCAGATGGAAGATTGATCTCTATGTCTCTCTCTGTAGCTTTTGCAGCTCTGACTTTGACCCTCTGTAATTCTTTCAAATAAATAGATAAATAAAAAGTCTTCAAAAGAAAAAAGTCAACACTGAAGATGCTCCCTTGATGAAGAAGGGAAGAGCAGCTTCAGCATGAATTGAGATGACTGCAATGGATTGCTGCATGGAACTGTATTTCAAGGAAATATGTTTCAGTCTAACAGCTGAAATTGATAGTCTGAAACAAAAACCTCTAAGAACACTCGCTGAGAAATTCAAGGAAGTTGACTCATTTATTTGAAAATAAGGAGAGCAAATTAAGCATCTCGTTTGTTTCTAATGTCCAAATTACACCTCAGAGTAACCTAATAGTTGATGAGAGATTTCACTTTACAGAATGTCAGTTAATAATTAATGTGGAAATGATAAAATATCATAGTATTGTGATTCCTAATGAAACAGTCTAGGCTATGATTGTTCTTGACGGCTACTGTCACCAAAAGAGAAACAAGAAGACATTGTCTCATCCACACATAAAATATCTTGCCGAGGTCAAACTGGAATTTGATTAATTCTATGTGTTTAAATATGCAAAAAAAGAATAAAAACCATACTAAAAATACAATCAGAGGTATAATCATGAAGTCCAGGCTATAGAAAATCCACAGAACAAGCAGCTCAGTTTTGCAAGAGAAGGAAGGAGAAGACATAGTTAAGAGACTTAGCACATGTTATGCAACATGTCAAGCTTGTTTGATCCTTAACTTGAGAAAAAAAACAATTGTAATAAAAAACATTGCTGAGACAATCGAGGAATCAATGTTGAATATTTGGTTTAAAGTACTTTTATAAAAACTGCAGCTGTGGTGAAAGATTTGTCATATCTTTAGAAGTACCTGTAATTTAAACATAAATTCTTAAATATTTGTGGGTGAGATAATTTTAAATGTACTTCAAAATAATTTGCAGGTAGAAATGCGTGAATAACTGAAGCTGCTTAGAAGCTCAAAGGAGTTTATTATACTGTTCTTTATATTTTTATGCGGATCTTAAGTTTTTATATATAATTAGTTCATAAAATTGTCCTTAGAATAAGTTCTCAATTTTAAGTTTGTAATATATGCCAAAGAACTTCAAAAAGATTATGGAAAATGAATTGAAAGTTAAATTTGTGTACCCGGCATGGTAGCCCAGTCATCCTCACCTTGCATGGCCTGTGGTCCCATATGGGTGATGGTTTGTGTCACAGCTGTTCCACTTCCCATCCAGTTCCCTCTTTGTGGCCTGAGAAGGCAATCGAGGCTGGCCCAAAGCCTTGGGACCCTGCACCCACGTGGGAGGCCTGGAAGAAGCTCCTGGCTCCTGGCTTCAGATCAGCTTAACTTCACCCATTGTAGTCGTTTGGGGATTGAGCCAACAGATAGAAGCTCTTTCTTTGTGTCTCTTCTTCACTCTATAAAGCTGACTTTCCAAGGAAAAAGAAATAAATCTAAAAAATTAAATTTGTTAAATTTGTTCTGTTGCAATTTTTTTCAAATCCAATTCTGGTTTTTTCTCAATACACATGAACTCTTTGAAGATTCTATTCTATGCATGGATTTCGAAATATTTTACAGCAAATCAACTGACTCTTTCTTTCTTTCTTCCTTCCTTTCTTTCTTTCTTTCTTTCTTTCTTTCTTTCTTCCTTCCTTCCTTCCTTTCTTTCTTTCTTTCTTTCTTTCTTTCTTTCTTTCTTTCTTTCTTTCCTTCTTTCAAGATGTATTTAATTTTAATGGAAATGGCAGATTTTACAGAGAGGAAAGACAGAAAGAAAGATCTTCCATCAACTAGTTCACTCCCCAAATGGCTGCAGTGGCCAAGCTGAGCCAATCTAAAGCCAGCATCCAGGAGCTTCTTCCTGGTCTCCCATATGAGTGCAGGGTCCCAAGACTTTGGGTCATTGTCTACAGCTTTCCTAGGCCACAAGCAGGGAATTTGATGGGAAGTGGAGCAGCCAGGACATGAACCAGCACCCATATGGGATCCCAGTTCTTGGAGGTGGAGGATTGGCTAATCAAGGCATTGCTCTCAACTGACATTTTAAATCATCTTTGAACTTTTTTGTTTTTAAGAAAGAGGGCAAGGCAGAGATCTTCCTTTCCCTTTTAACTCCCTAGATGGTCACAATAGCTGATGCTGGACCAGCCAAAGCCAGGAGTATGGAACTCCTTCGGATCTTTCATGTGGGTTGCAGGGGGCCAAAATACAAGGGCCTTCTTCTGCTTTGTTCCCATATGAGCAGCAGCTGGAACTAGAACCAGAGCTCCTGTATGGAATGTCAGCGCTGGAAGCAGCAACTTTATCTCTCACAACACAGTGCTGACCCCTCCATGAACTATTTTTTTTAAGAAGTGTTTATTGGAGCCAGCATGTGGCTCAACCGGTTAATCCTCAGCCTGCTAGTGCTAGCATTCCACATGGTTTGGGATCCTAAATTGGCTGCTCCACTTCCAATCAAGCTCCCTGCTTTTGGACTGGAAAAGCAGTGGAGGCTGGCCCCTGCACCTGGAGGAAATTCCTGGCTCCTGGGTTTGGATCAACCCTGGCTGTTGCAGTGTTGCAGCAGTTTTGGGGAGTTAGCCATTGGATTGAGGATCTTTCTGTCTGTCCTTCTTTCTGCAAATATGCTTTTCCAATAAAGATAAATCTTTTAAAAATATGTTTTTTAAATTTGAAAGCAGAGTGACAGAGTGAGAGCAAAAGCAAGAGAAAATTTACATCTGGATCAGTTCTCAGATGGCCACAATGTCTGAGGCTGAACCAGGCAGAAGCCAGGTACCTGGAAGTATATCCAGGTTCTCCACGTGGGTGTCAGGGACCCCAGTACTCTGTCATCCTGTATCTTTCCAAACACTTTAGCGGGAAACTGGATTGAAAGTGGAGTACCATAGAGGATATCCGTGTTACGAATGGTAGCTCAACCCGCTGTGTCACAGTCCCCAAGAAAACTCTAAACTACTAAAAGACTGTCCTTATTGAATAGAAGTATATTTTTAAATTTCTTTATTTTTCCTTATTAATATAAAGATACCCCACATGTTAGAATCCAAAAACTTAATAAATAGTAAACTCAAAAAAACCAGTTTTTAATAAAAAATGTACATTATTAAGGGAAAAGTTGAAAAAAGGTGTTAACAAACACAAGACACATTAGTCAAATCTTACATGCCTGTTTGGTTGGCACATAAGCACTAGACTGAGTTTAGCGAAAGTCTGACATAGGAAAGCAGGAATGGGGTGCACCAAGGGGAAATTGTCAAGGGGATGCAAGAAGATGTCACGTGCTGAATCTGCAAAGCTGAATTTTACTTTCAAATATAAGAGTCTGCGGTGGCCAGTGGGGACACCAGAGTTCTGTGTTCCCTCCTACCTGTGCTTCCCATCCTGCTTCCTGCTAATGTGCCTAAGAGGCTCTGGTGTTGGTCCAAGTAGTCCTGCCACCTTTATAGGAGTCCTGGGTGGAGTTCCGGACTTCTGTGTTTGACTTAGCCCAACCTTGTCTATTGACAAGTCTTCTAGAGAGTGAACCAGAGGATGGAAGATCTCTCTCTCTCTCTGCCTTTCAATATACAAATAAATCTTAAAAGGATATAAGAAATCACAAGCTTGCAAACAAGACATCAGGCTTTAAAGATATGGTCTCATATTGAGTTTTAGAGTATAACTTCGATACAAGCCTTTCCTGACTTTAAGAAGTTTCATACATTTCATTTTTTAAGATGCTATGAATCTAAAAATACTATAGGTTTAAACATTCGGTGGACTTTCCATGATTTACTATCAATTACTCCTCCTTGTATATCCATTTAAAAAATGTTTTTCCTTACATCTAAAAATTTCCTGTCTTCCTGTAAGTGGATAATTTTTTTAAAAAAAGATTTATGTATTTTTTATTGGAAAGGCAGACTTACAGAGAGGAGAGACAGAGACAAAGATCTTTCATTTGCTAGCTCACTCGCAAAGTGATTGCAATGGCCAGAACTGAGCCAATTCGAAGCCAGGAGATTCTTCCAGATGTCCCATGTGGGTACAGGGCTCCAAGGCTTTGGGCCATCCTCGACTGCCTTCTCAGGCCACAAAGAGGGAGCTGGATGGGAAGTAGAGCAGCCAGGACACTAACTGGCCCCCATACTGGATCCTGGTGTGTGCAAGGCGAGGATTTATCCACTAGGCCACTGTGCTGTGTTTATTGGTCATTGTGCTGTGCCCATTGGTTACTTTTTGAACGTGAAATCACCAGGTTAGGAATATGGACATTTTAAAAACTCTTGATATATGTTGATCAGTTTTTTTTCTATAGTATTTCACTAATTATTAATTTCCTAATTCCCAATCTACATTCCAATAGCAGCATTTTTGTCTGCTTATCACTGAATGTTTACCACTACTGATCATCATGCTAAAAAATACATTCTGTTTAATTTGGCATTTGTAAATTTGGATCTCACTTTACTCCCATGACTTTGATATGTACTGGCCATTTTAAAGCCCTCTTTCATGAATATTATGTTTTCAATTTTGCTTCTAGAATATGCATTTTTTGAACTGCCTACTGTGTCTAAATCTCGATTTTCTGTAAGTAAAGAGTAAACAAAATAATAGGCCAATCTAGAAATTTTGAATGAGAATCAGAACTGGTAACTATTTCCCTGGTGCTGTTAAAGCGGAACTGGTTTCCATCTGAACATCCCTCCTTCGCCCTCCTCTACTGTCTTTCCTATAGTTCCTGATGATCATCCTAATGTTTCAAATAGTTGTTTGCTTTAAGTTCCTTTTGCATAGCTTTCTATAAATCAGTGTAGTTGTGCAGATGGGGAAAAAAAAAAAAACACAAGATGATGTTATTGATGGGTCCGCTGCATTCCTGTGCTCTGTCCTTTTGGGAACAATACTTCCTGAGATGGTGAAGAACAGAAGACAGATCTGTGGAGAAGATGCTCTGGCTTCTCCAAGAAAATTTAACGGATCCTGTGGGGATAAGCTTCTGGCTTTGATCTCTCATTAGCATCGTGAGCGCCGTTCAAGTGTGACTGACAGTTATAAAAGTCAATACGAGAGCACTCATGAAAGCCAAGTTACAGGGCTTTTTTCTTATAGATTAATGCTTTTGTTTTTATGGAGTTCATTGGAGAAGCAAATCAGAGCCCTGTGGATTCACCAGTCGAATGTAATGGTGAGCTACATTTCTAAGGGAACTATTATTTGACTAAAAAAGGAATAAAGCACTAAACCGCTTGCTTAAAAAAGTCGCTGAAGGAAATTAATGTAAATTATAGGTGGCTATTAATACTTTCATTTTCACTTTCTCTGACTCTAGTTCAAGTCATACTTGAAGACTAAATGCAACCTCAGAGATTTAGGAATATATATGTATATATTTATTTACCAGTTTTAATCTCATCAGGCATGTTTTTTATTTTTTAAGATTTATTTATTAGTTTTATTACAAGTCAGATATATATAGAGGAGGAGAGATAGAGAGGAAGATCTTCCAACCGATGATTCACTTCCCCAAGTGAGCGCAATGGCCGGTGCTGCGCCGATTCGAAGCGAGGAGCCAGGAACCTCCTCCAGCTCTCCCACATGGGTGCAGGATCCCAAAGCATTGGGCCATCCTCGACTGCTTTCCCGGGCCACAAGCAGGGAGCTGCATGGGAAGTGGAGCCCCCAGGACTAGAAGCAGTGCCCATATGGGATTCTGGAGCGTTCAAGGCTAGGTCACACTGCAGGGCCCCAAGCATACTTTTTAGAGTGGCTTGATCAGCTAATCCTCCCCTTTAATCGCCAAGATCCCATCTGTGCACCAGTTTGTACCCTGGCTGCTATGCTTCCCATCTAGCCCCCTGCTTGTGGCTAGAAAAGCAGCATAGGATAGCCTAATGCTTAGGGACTATGCACATGTGTGGGAGGCCAGGAAGAAACTCCTGACTTCAGATCAGCTCAGTTCTGGCCATTGTGGCCACTTGGGGAGTGAACCAGTGGATGGAAGATCTTTCTCTCTGTCTCTCCTTCTCTCCTTAAATCTGCCTTTCCAATAAAAATAAATAAATCTTTTTTTTTTTAAAGAGTTGAGTAACATCAGGATGGAACACATTAAACCATTAGAAATAGAGTGGACGAAATCAGAAGATCTGTGAAACGGCAAGCCAGTCATATCTACTGTTTTCCACAAATTATACTTCTGGTTTCAGAGGAAGTTCACAACTCTTGAAGATGCTTAAAATTTCCAATGGCATTCTTTTGTTATTCTACCAAATATAGCTTAAGTTGATATTTTGAAAATTAGAGACAGCAACAACAAAAATCCTATAGGCTTATAATGCAAATTAAGCAGGAAAAATTATAATAAGATATTTTGAATTTAGAGAAGAATATGCCAATCATCAAAACTCAATGTGTAATTGCATAAAAATGCTGGTGCAGTGAAATTAGAAATTCAACAGATGGTCCTGAAATGAAATATTTCTACAGTATATGAGAACAATTGTTCCTTAATTCTTCCCAAATAAAAATATGGATAATTAAGTACAGTTTAAATAATGTAATCCAAGTTAATCAACTCACTTAATTAAATCACTCAGGGAATGAACCTCAATAAAAGTAACTTTCAGCACAAGTACAACTTCTTGTTTAATTAATAAACAGTTACCAAGGGAGTATTAGTGTTAAGGAGAAGATACAGTTGTTTAAAGGCATATATATATATACACACATATATATAGCCATACATATCCTTTCCTCTTGAAGGACTTTTAACAATTTCCCCTTGAGGTCTCTTGGACATACCGACCCAAGAACTCAAGAATTTTGGCCATGTATTCTGATTTTTTTTTATGAACATTAAATAACAAGTGAACTATATTAGACTGAATTTGCCTAAGACTTTTAGGCAAATTTGCTAATGACTTTTGATGAAAGATCGGTAAGATCTGACATGTAATAAAAGCTGAACTTGGTGTCATGTGGTGTCCTTTATCTGGATTTTTCACCAGTGATCACTTTTGATTTTAGCAACCATTTAAAGTTGATTCATCTAAATGCAGTTCTATTTGTTTTAGTATGAGTATATCTTGTTAGGTACCTATACTTCTTTGTCTATGCCTAGATAAATATACTTAAGGATGTCACAGGGCACATGTGTAAAGGCACTGTTGTTACTCATACTTGTTGAGCATCAGAATACCAGAAAAATCTCACTAGGAAATACATTTCTAGTGATGGCTCAGTGGCTAAATCCTTGCCTTGAATGCGCTGGGATCCTAAATGGGCGCTAGTTCATATCCCGGCTGCTAATTTCCCTTTCAGCTTCCTGCTTATGGTCTGGGAAAACAGCGGAGGATGGCCCAGAGCCTTGGGATCCTGCACCCATATGGAACACCCTGAGGAAGCTCCTGGCTCCTGGTTTCGAATCGCCTCAGCTTCAGACATTGCAGCCACTTGGGGAGTGAATCAGTTGATGAAAAATATTTCTCTTTCTCTCTTCTCTTTGTAAATTTGCCTTTTCAATAAAAATGAGTAAATCTTAAAAGGAGAGAGAGAGAAAGAGAGAAAAGAAAATCGATAGCTAGCTCTACCTTCAGAGTTTCTGGAATGGTGCTCCACTACCTGAGTAGGTCTAGCATGGAGCCTAGTAGTTGTCAGTGACAGTGCTATGGAGACCATGCTTTGAGAACCACTCTTTTAAAAAAAATTATTATTTTAAATTTTATTTTAGTATTTAGTACAAAAGTGAGGTGATTGCAGACTCATGTGGGTCTCTGATTACTATTGAGAAGGTCCATTTGGGGAAGAAGGTGAGTGAGAGAAATGTTTCCAGTTTTCCCTCCTGTGTCCGTGGGCGTGGAGTGGAAGGACAAGCGGGAAATGCACTGCTTTTTGCTGTCGTACTACATCAGTACCCAGGGCTGGAGGTGGCCACTGGATGTCACCTTATAGGCCCTCTGAGGGGATGAATGTCCCAAGAGTGGTACTTAAATGACTGAGAAGGTCTAATGCCATGGCATACTACAGTAATCCTTTACCTGCCATTCTGGCATCCCAGTGGGTACTGGTCCAGCTTCCTGTATGTGACCTGAGAAATCCATGGAAGATGACCCAGGTCCTTGGGTCTCTCTGAAACCCATGGAGGAAACTCCAGTCTCCTGGATTGGGATAGCTCTGGCCATTGCTGCCATGTGAGGAATGAACCAGTTGATAGAAATGCACGCACTCTATCTCTTTTTCTCTGTAGTCTGCCTTTTAAATAAACAAATCTTTTAAAAAAATGTGCTTAATCCTTATCTTTCACTTTTTACTAAAAATAAATTCGACAAGTTGAAGATTTAAGCACACAAACATAGTAGAAAGAATATACTAGAAAAAATATGAGTGAATTTTCTTCATTATAATCTTAAATAGGATAAGCCATTTTAAAAGGTTTATTTATTTTCATTGGAAAATCGAATTTACAGAGGGAAGGAGAGACAGAGAAAGATTTTCTGCCTGCTGGTTCACTCCCCAAGTAGCCACACCAGCCAGAGCTGAACTGATATGAAGCAGGAGCTTCTTCTGGGTCTCCCATGCAGGAGAAGGGTCCCAAGGCTTTGGGCCATCCTCAACTGCTTTCCCAGGCCACAAGCAGGGAGCTGAATGGGAAGTGGAGCATCGGGGACATGAACCAGCACCCACATGGTACCCTGGCGCATGTAAGGTGAGGACTTTAAATAGTAGGCTACTGCCTTGGACTTGGCATAAGCCTTTCTAAGTATGACCTACAACTATTTTCAGGTGAAAATGTTTGTAAAGAATACCATAAAAAGAAGATGAGTGTGAAATGATCTTAAGAGTGCTACAAGTCGAAAAGAAAATATCCAACACTGAGTTAAAAAATGGTGACTCCAGCTATAGGTGTTTTTTGCTTTTCTCACTTCTGGAAATGTGCAGCAGATGCCTCAGTCACAACTTTGGGTTATTACTGCAGAGGACCTTAAGAATTCTGGGTTTGATTTACACACCAGGGTGGCGAGAATATTTCCATGAGAATGCCTTTTAATATAGATAGGCTGTTTAAAAGATGATGGGTATTCATAACCATGATCAATGTTCACTACTATTCTTCTGCAGGTTTGGTTTTAATGGTGTTCAGCAGGAAATTATGACTGCAAATTTAATTTTCAGAAGTATGAGTTCTGGAAATTCAGCTGCTGTTTTACAGACTCCCAGTTTCTTTCTGTTATTCATTTATTCTTTCAGTTTTGTCATGAACCCAACAAATATCTGTTAAGTACATTCAGTGTCTCCAGTACTGTCTTCTAGGTGCTGATACTCTAAAGGGTATCAAAACATTTCATGGAAGGTACGGATTATGAAAAAAGCATGAATGAATTTCAAAATCTTTTGTGTCATTTTATTTTCCGTAAACTTCTTTAAGTACACTACACCAATTAAACAAAAAGGAAAAGAAAATCTTGCCCCAACATAGTTCTACATTCTAGTGGGATGTTTTTTTCAATCTTTTTACTCTAAGTAATAACAGTTTAATAACAGTGCAGCAGAGTAAGAAGTCTAAGGCTGATCAGCTTTTCTACAATAGCTTGACTTAGTTGACTTGGTTTCTAAGCAACTACTTCATCACCTGGTTAAGATATTTGAGAAAATTATTTTCTGCTTGGGATGCTTCTCTCATTGTAGTGAATAGCTGAGATGGGAGTGTAAGGACTACGTAAGGATTTGATTGTGCTTAAAACGTAAAAATTTACGTTAAAAACGTAAAATTACTCATTTTTTACTTGCCAGAAGTTCAGAAAACAGTCATATTTTCAAAATTATTTAACGATGCTGAGAAAATAGAGGAAAAAAAAAAAAGCTCTGTGTGCATTGTGGCAGGTCCCATCTTTGTTTTCCCAATTCATAGTCACCCAAAACAGGAAAAACAATATTGGTTTTCAAAATGATGTATGAAGTTATTCAAAAAGTACCTCTGGTTCATTCAGTAAATATTCTTTTTTCCTTAAGAATGTTTGAAATCCTGTTTCAAAGCCCTCTAGCTTCCCGAGCTGTTGACTAACGGGTGTCATTTTCTTTTCTTTTTTTGCTTTTAGTATTTTATTAGTGTTCACTTTGGTATGCTCTTTGGATGCTTGACATGTTCTCTGCCCATGTGCTCAGATTTCCTGCTCATGTTTTGCTGTCAATCTATTTCTGTCCATTCTGGTGATCACTTGATGAACTCACTCATGTATTTCAGTTCTGGGATTTTTCTTAGATTATTAATCAATTTTCTCTCTCTCTTCTTTTTTTTTTTTTTAAAGCACTTGCTATTCTTGCTACTTGGATTTTGTAATGCCTAAATGGGTCTTCTCTTGTTGTTCTGCTTTTTAGGATATTTCCTTTTCTTTTTCTTTCTATTCTTTTATCAAATTCTCTTTTATCCATTCATAGATGCTTAAAAAAAAGATCTATTTTTATTGGAAAGCAGGTTTACAGAGAAGACAGACAGAGAGGTATTTCATCCTCTGCTTTACTACTCAAATGACTGCAACAGTTGGTGCTGAGCTGATCTGAAGCTAGGAGCCAGGAGCTTCTTTTGTAGTCTTCCACGTGGATGCAGACAGGAACTTGGGCCATTTCCTGCTGCTTTTCCCAGGCACATCAGCTGGGAGCTGAGTTGGAGGCACAGTAGTCTGTACTCCATCTCTGCCAAGAGGTCTTAACGTATTACACCCTGGTCCCTGTAGTTGCCTGTTTTTAAAATTCTGAAACCTTTTTGAAATTCCAAATACTCATTCTTTTAATAAATATTTTACCACCTGTGATGAACATTTGGCACAGAAGTTTATCTGGGACACCTTCCTCCCATATCTTTCATATCCCTGCTGCACTTGCCATCCAGCGTCCTGCTAATATGTGCCTGGGGAGGTAGCAAGCGGTGACTCCAGCTCTTGGCTCCCTGCCACCTGTGTAGGAGTCCAGGATTGGTTCCTGGTTCCTGGCCTCTGTCTGGTGCAGTCAGAACCCAGACAACAGAGAAAACTGTCCTTGTCTCTCCCCATCTTCCAAATAAAATGAAAACAAACGAAATTTTTAAAATTTCTCCAAGTTTAAAAAAACTTTTAAAAGGTATTGGTTTGGTTTCATAGTTTCAAGTCTGTCCTAGAAAGAACATGTTTTCCTTTCCTTGTATAGTCTCTGTTTCTAGCACCTCACTTTTTCTGAGATTTGGTTTCTGTCTCCCTTGGTTAGACGCTTTCTCGTACGCTTGATAATCTTGGTTGTCTGGTCAGATTTCATTGACATCAACGAAGTGCTCATAAGGGAGTTAGGAAATGGGTGCCAGTTTACTAGCTATACATTTCCCTATAGAGAGGTGCAATCAAGATGTATTGCTGGGGAATGTAACATATTGGGATCTTTTGAAAAAAAATTTTTTCTCTCTTGGCTTGATTAAGTTCCACGGTGAAGGATCTTCTAATACTTGAAGTGCAAAACCTGGCTGCAGGACTCCAGGAACAGGGTTGCTGAACGTCTGGGGGCCTCTGAGATCCAACAAACAAATGCACACTTCATCCGTCTTCCTGGGACCTTTGGCACAGAATTCATCTGCAGCATTTTCCCTCGCTAGTAGAGACAGATTTTCCTTTCTGGAAAATGAAAAGAAATCTGTGAATCTGATTGCCTTTTTTTTTAGATTTTAATATTTATTTAAAAAATTTTTGTTTTCTAAAATAAAAAGTTACAAGTATATGGTGGTACTCTGCATTGTTGTAAGACATGTATAAATTATGAAATGTTCAATCGGCATAGATACACTTAACTTTTCCAGCACTGCACCATTTCTTCATAATGAAAACATCAAAAATCCTATCTTCTAGATTTTTTAAATAAAGAAGTAGACATTAACATGATCTGCTAAATGGACTTACATTCACTCATCTTATAGTAATTCCTCTTCTCTTCATCTTCACTTCACCAGGAGCTGGCCATTTCTGTCTTTTGATGACTCCACTGTGTGTTTGAGTTTCATTATTTACCTCATTGCTGTCTTTTGATTTAGTTTTACTGCAATACTGAGTTTTAAAAATCACTACTTGAGGTCCCTGCATGATAGCCTAGCGGCTAAATCTTCACCTTGCCTGCGCGGGACCCCATATGGGTGCTAATTTGTGTCCTGGTTGCTCCACTTTCCATCCAGCTCCCTGCTTGTGGCTGGGAAAGAAGTAGAGGATGGCCCAAAGTGCCTGGCTCCTAGCTTTGGATCAGTTCTGACAGTTGCGACCACGTGGGCAGTGAACTAGCAGACAGATCTTTCTTTCTGTCTCTCCTCTCTGTAAATCCGCCTTTCCAACAAAAATAAGTGACCCTTACAAAAAAAAAGGTAAACCTTAAAAAAAAAATCACTGCTTTCCCCTTATTTTATTTTCTCTTATTTTCAAACTTCTGAATTTTTGTGGCCTTTGTCTTCCCTTGTCTCTCATGCTCTCAATTCTAGGGAAACAATTTTACAAAATTATGATATATTGGATTTACTGCACCTTGATATTAAAAAGGGGAGGAAAGATAAAGAGCAAATTTTTTAAACATGGCCGGCTAAATATAGACATTCTTAAGACTATTCTACCTGCTTTTTTATGTTGAAAATGTCCATTGAAAAAATGAAAGCCAATGTCTTAGTGTGTTTTTAGGAAAGAGCAAAATTTGAATATGTATTCTACTGCTATCTCTACCTGAACGTGGAGAACTATTACTTTTCAATAAATACTAATTAAGCATTCACTATGTATTTAGCACTGTGCTAATATACATGCAAGAGTGTGGAAAAGGGAGCCTATCCATGATTTAATCTGACCAACTGTATTGAAATATGGCTGTACATTTCATGTTTCAGAGTGCTTGGCAGTTTTGCTTCTGTTTGTATTGATTTTTGTGTAAATGTTTGTTTTTATGATACATAGATGAAGGAATCATAAATGGGAGAACACATTCAAGTAAAACAGGGACTATTAGGGGGGTATCTGCTCAAATCTCAATGTAGCATTCAGTGAAACCATTGAAATGCCTTTAAGAATGGATACTTCCAGGAGGGCAGCTTTCATTTTGTGTAGTAGCTTCCAGAGAGAAAAGACAAAATCTCTACCAGGAAATCCCACAAGGATGGGAGACTCTTGTTGGCTTCTGGAAATGCAGAGGGGAACTGGACTTTTTGTGACTAATCATACTTAGGATCTTGGCTTTAGTTCATCAGTGACAGGAGTGCTGTGAATTGGAGTTACTGCTGATTAAATTATTACTTCAAATTGGTTCTGTAAGTCCCAGGGGAACACATACTTTCTGGTAGCTGAGGGCATAACCTTCCGTCTAAGTGAATAACTGCAGCAGGCAGGCTGTTACACTAACTTCCCACTTCCCCCACCCCATCTTTTCTCTTCTGAGCTTTCTAGAATGCTTGCCTACTAAAAGGTGCTGGGATCACATGACTCTACTTGTCCTTTTGACTGGAAAGGTTTCTAAGGGCAACTCAGGTCCCCGATCAGTGTGAGTGCGTGTGTATATATGAAAGAGTGTGTACGAGTGTGAGAGCGAGACAGAGACACAGTAGGAAGTGAAATAATTACAGAATTTGTTTCTGCTTAGTGGCAGGCTATGTTAAATGAAGTGTGAACTAAAATCCATCAGATTATAATGTTCTTGAGGGCAGGGTGGGATTTAGATTGCTTTTTATAAGCACTGCATTTAAGAAATGCTCATTAAATATTTTTCAATACTGATTTATTGGTATTAGCTTACATTATGGAAACAGTGCTACTAAAACATGCTAAACTGTGTTACTCGGTTATTCCTATTGAAATAAAGCATTCCAGCTGTATCTAGCATGGTTAGCAAAGGCCCAGAAATGAGCTATAAACAATGTAAAACTATATCCTATCTTCCATATCCTAGGAGAGCCAATGGTGTGAATATTTAAAATGAACACATAAAGACTATATTACGGCATGAAAAATAACTTTATGTTAATAATGTCAAGTGCATGATTTAATCCCAGTTCCTCCTTTTTTGAATCTACTATGTTCTTGGCACTCTACTAGATGTGGGTAGAAATAGAGCATGTCAGTCCTAAACCTCAATGTGTTCACAATCTAATAAGATAAAGAAAGAATAAAAGTATGTGAGCCATTATAGATATGAAAACCTTAGTCCGTCAGCCTCCGGCAGGAGTGAGGGAGCCCCCAGGAGGGTTTGAGCTGTGTGAGTGTCAAAGACCAAGAAGCTGGCTTTTCTTTCCTCTTGAAAATGGCACAAATCACAGAGCCACTGAGTCGTACCACAGGAAGGGGGTCTTAATCTTTATCTAACCGGACTGCCTTTCTGATATCTAGGTCTTTGCTATGGACAGTGAGTCATTGGGCTTGTAAGGCTTCGAACACACTTTACAAATAACACAAAATTTGAAATTCCATCGGTGTCATCATTGAAGGTCTGTTCTGGGGTCAGAAGTTATTCGATCACCAGCGATCAGAAATCTCTATGCAAATACTTTCTTGATGCTTCTCCCTCCACCCCCAATTAAGACTTATTTATTTGAAAGGCAGAGTGTAGGAGAAAGAGGGAGAGTTCCCAATCACTGGTTAATTTTGCAAATAGTCTCTTCTGAAGGGGCTGGACCGTTGGAAGTGAGGAGGGGCCTGGACCTGCATTCCTGGTGTCCAGATGGGGTGCAGAGGCCCAGCTATCTCATCGGACGCTGCTTCTCTAGGCGTACCAGCAGGGATCTGGATGTGAGGAGAATCAGCGAGGACTCTCAACATGTAGGTGGGCCGATATGGGATGCCAGCAATGGTTTACCTGGCTCTGCCACAACTCCAGCCTCTACCTGCTCTACTGGAATCAGACTAGACCGTGTGTGTGGAAGCCGGATGCCCACAGTCCAGGAACCCTTTGTTGTTGAACACATGTATAAAGAGTTTGAAGCTCTCTCAGAACATGAAAGAGATTGTCTCCCAAAGACTCCAACAGACTACCTCCCGGGACCAAAGTGCGTCATGGCAATTGCAACCAGTAACTGACAGGGAACGGGATTATGCTAATTAAGTTCGATTGGAACCACCTGCTTGAGTAGACAGCCAGGGAAGGGATGGACCAGGACAAGCAGTGTTTACCAAGATAAGAGATGGAGGCCAGGCTACTGCAGGATCTGGCATGAAGCCCAGGGGTAGCCATTACACCACAGGTCACCCTTCCAGCCCCAAACCACAACCGCCTTCTCCCGCTGGACAGCTCCGGTGGTAAGCAGCACAGTAGGGGCTTATTCGTAGCCACATCTACCTCCCAGTTGCCATCCAAGTCCAGGATCCAAAGGCTCCTTCTTCGCGTTGTTGCCCTTAGGTGTTGTTGTGCATATCTTCCTCCTTTAGTGTTCTTCGCTTGGGTCTGAAAACCCCAGCTGCCATTCAAGAGGTTTAGTTGTCTCTTCTACTCTGGGGCTTCTTTAGGCCAAGAGTAGAACTTGCCCACCAAGCCCTGCTGTGTGACATGACCTTCCGGGGCCGTCTCTGTGAAATGAAGAGACCTGCTCGATCCATTTCCAAGGATTCGTCCCGCTGCGGGGAAGGAAGGGGGACTGCCGACACAGGGGCCCGGTAGTGGATGGGTGGTGGGTGGGGGTGTCTGAAAGCCCGAAACCACACTGCTTTGTAGTGGTTCGAGAGCAGGGGGTGTCCTTTCTTCTTCATTCGGCTCAGCATCGAATGTGACCACCATCACCTACTCCTAGAACGGCTGGAGGCGGCTGGGTTCCTCCTCCCCACACGTGCACCTTCTGTGCCCAGCGCAGCTCTAGCTTCCCCGGGTCGAAGCCTCCGGGCCCAGCAGACGGCGGCCTCCGGGGACGGCAATCTTCGGTGCCCTGAGGCCTCGGACTCCGGCTGCGTCCCCGTGGCTCAGCTTCGGAGGCCGAACCCCGACGAGACGAGCCCGAGGAGGCGCCGGGGTGCCCGGCTTTGCCACTCCCGGGGGTCGACGGGGGCTGAGGGGGAGCCCCACTCGAAGCGTCCTCGGCGGGCAGCGCGGCCCCACTTCCCCGAGGTGCCTGCGCACGTCGCCCGCCCCTCCCCGTCCGCCTGCCGGCCCGGACTCCGGCCCGCCTCCCCAGACCGCGGGCTTTGTCCACCGGCCCGCGCGGCGGCCCCTCCCCGTTCCCGCCGGCTCCTCCCCGCCCCCTCCGCCAGCCCCACTTCCTCGGCGCAGGCGGCGGGGAGCGCGGCGGGGACGAAGGGGTTAACTCGGGGCTCTTCCCGGCGCGGAGGGATCCGGAGGCGAGCCGAGCGCGGTGCTGAGGCCGCCTCAGCGAAAAAAATGTCCGCCTGAGGAGACCCACAAGTTCTATTCGGGGGGACCGCCAGCCCGCCCCGGGAGGAAGGGGCGGCCAGGCCCGAGAGCCGCCTCCCCCGCCCGGACCCGAGAGCTCGTGCGGGCCGAAGTGAACTGAGCCGCCGGGCGGTGCAAGAGGAGACCCGGACCCGCTCTCCCGGCCAAAGTGAACTTTAATCGCGGTGGTTGGATGCGGAGACGGGGCGGCAGGTAACTGCGGGCTGGAGAGCGGGAGGGGAACGGGGCTGGGGGCAGGGAGGGCACGGGGGGTCTCGGGGGGCGCCCCGGCCGCGTCTCCGGCGGAGCTGGGGCGCCGCGGGCCCCGCGCCTCAACTCCGCGTCCCTTTGTAACGAGCGCCGGAGCCGGGGGACCCTGCAAGTTGGGGAGCGGAGCCGGGCGGAGGCGCGAGTCGCGGGCGGCCAGGCCCGCGGGCGGCGCGCTCGGCCTGCGCGCCCCGCTCGGCGCCCGGCTCGGGCCGGAGCTCCTGCTCCCGGGGCGGCGCGGGCGGAGCGGGCGGCTGCAGCCTCGGAGCCGGGCTCATTGTTCGGCAGGTCCGGGGCAGGGCAGCAAAAGTGGGAGGAGACCGAGGCGAGGGGAGCAGGACGGCAGGCGAGAGCCACACTAGTTGTGGACGTTTGTGTTTTCTGTTTCCGAACGCCCCCTGGACGCTCCCGGGGGTGCTTTGTGATCCCCCGCCTCCCAGCTCAGCCCGGGCCGGCGGGGGGACGTCCGGGCGGCGGCGGCCGCAGACGCGGGCCTGCGAGCGGCGCGTTCCCTGCAACTTGTCAGTTCTATTGTTGCCGAGCGAGTGAGTCACTTCGCATCTCCCCGTCGTCCGCGGCTCCCCGCTCGCTGGACCCGCCGGATCGCCCCCCTCACTGCGCCCCTCGAGCCCCCCGGCCCCGGGCCAGGCCCCGGCGGCGCGGAGCTTGGGGGCGCCGGGCCGGGGTGGGGGGCAGGGACCGGGCTCGGAAACTTGCGGGAGAGCGGCGAGTTGCGGGAGAGCCGCCGTGGCGCTCTCGGGCCGCGCGGAGGAACGCGTGGATTTGCAGCCCCGGCGCGGGCGCGGAGCCCTCCCGCACCCCTGGCTCACGCCGTGGTGGGAACGAGTTGGGGTGATTGCAAGTCAGCCCGACGTCCCCCTCCCCCAGTGCTGCTCCCCCTCCCCCAGTCCGCCTCCCCCTCACGCCCTCTGGGCCTCGGTGGGCTCTCGCTGAGCCCGTTTCCTCTGCCCTAGGACCTGTTAGAAGTGGCCGAAGATGAATCCCCAGCAGCAGCGCATGGCCGCTATAGGGACCGACAAGGAGCTGAGCGACCTGCTGGACTTCAGCGCGGTAGGAGAGCTTCCCACGGGGTCTCGGGGTTGACGAGAAAAGAGCAAGAGTAGGGGGAAAAGGGAGGTGGGAGCACGGGCTGCGGGAACACGGCCGTCTGCTTTGGGGCGGTCGTTCCCAGGGCTGCAGTCCAGCTCCCCCAAGTTGGACACCTGAACTTTGATGTAATGTCTAGACTTGTAGATTTCAAACTTTAATGCCAGAGGGGTCTTTTGATTGAACTGGTTAGAAGGAGAACATTGTGATCTGTGGGCTTTGGTGGAGTTACCCTTTGACCCTGATGATGAGTAGATTTCGGAGTTAATTGGGGGGGGGAAGGGAGGGCGAACCCTCCCCCTCCACACTCCTCGCCATTTCCCTACTCAAGATCTGATACGGTTAAAGGTACCTGACAGATGTGAGCTGCAGGAAAACCAGCGTGGGGCTAGAATATCCATACTTTAGAGCAGAGTACTTTTAAGGAATCTTTGCTGCTGTGTGTTTGTGTATATACTGTACCTATGTTCTTAGCATTGAAAATGACTGGAAAATACCTGTGACAACCCAAAGACCCAGTAATCCTGTTTTTAATCGGATGCAATTTATTAAGTACTGCTAGGAGGCAAGGCCGTAACTGCTTTTATACGACTTTCCTGTAGTCCTATACGGAACGCTGATATGGTCCTTACTGTATGTGGAAATCTCATTGGATGTGAATCCATGTGTGTGTTAACTAGCATTAATGAGACTCAGTTAGTTGTAAAATAATAATGATGATTAAACGTTTTCTGTCTAAACTTAATGGTCTTGGAATCTATTCAGAACAGCATGTAGCTAGGTTTTCCAAATAGTGTTAGCAAATAGCACCCGGTGTGTGTGTCCTTTTGTGTGTCTGAATGTATCTGGGAGCTTTGAGCTTCCCTGTGAAATGAGTGACTAACTGATGGCTCTTGGTGGGACTGACTGACATAGAGTTGGGTTATTTTGCAGATGTTTTCCCCACCTGTTAATAGTGGGAAAACCAGACCAACCACCCTGGGAAGCAGTCAGTTCAGCGGATCAGGTAAGATGATGGCCACAAACAGGCTAATGTTTTGGTGCTGTGATACATGTATTAGTGAATTTTCAAGCATTTTAGTGTCTTTCTTCATACCATTCTTTTATGTATCAAACTAACATTATGAGTAACAAAAGTCCCTCATGGAATTTACACTAAAAATCCATTGATATAAGAATTTCAGTGTGAATTTAAAAGTGTTCTGTTTTTCATTGATTTTTAAGTTGAATATTGTTTTGATTGAATGTAAGGAGTTTTATCATACCCGTACTGTTAAATACCAGAAGAAAATGTTCTGTAGTCTGTACTTTAAAAAGTTTATTTAATATATTTAGAATTTTTCTGATCAACATTGTTAAACCTTCATTTCTAAAAAACTGGTCAAATATTATTGTTGAATATATGTGTATGAAAAGTGGCTTGAGTTGAGCATCGGTTGCTAAGATCTTACAAGATCGCAGGTCCTTCAGATATCTGGAGATGGAGAGCTCTGTGGACAGGTGTTTAAACTGTTTGAAATGGATAGGAAACTAGGTTTATTTTTAAATGATACATTTTAGGTGACTGAAATTTGTCCTGTCTTCCTATCATATTAGTGTAAAGGAAGCGGCTGTTGTCCCACTAGTGCCACCTTTCCATTTCTTTTGATAGAATTATTCCTTTATTGAAAAAGTATTTCTATTCAGTATGCAATTTTTTGTTTTTGTAACTTTTCAAAACTAAAGAGTAAGCATTCTAGAAACAGTGTGTCATTTTGCTGCATAAGGCTGTGATAGTCTAAGTTCATTCCTTAATACATAGGGGGATCTAAAAAAACTATGGTAACATCTTGAGAAAATCAACTGTCAAGCTTTTTGGGTGAAACTCAGCAACTCTATTTTATTGTAGTAAAATGGTAGTTCATTTCTTAAAATACTGTCAGAGTAAGATTAATTTCATAACCAATTTAGCAGTTTATTCTACTTTATAGTTTAAAAAGTTTCTGTTTAAAAATGAACGCTAATTTAATTTACTAACTTTATTTATAATTATGAAATTATGACTTGTGGGGTAAATATAGCGTGCCACTTAATGTCTCAAGCAGGATAAAAACATTTTAGGATTTTAATTAGTATTAAGGTTTATGTTATCCTTGATTAAAAGGATATCATGAAATGTTAGTTAAACCCCAGTTTTCTTGCTCCTCCTCACATTGGCTAGTGATGATTTTAAAGTTGTTACTCTTGATGGTCAGAGAAGACAGTCGCTAGATTCTGAAAGACGGTAATGCTCCTTTACTGGTGTTATGAGTAAGTCCCAGTTTTTCAAGTATTAACTCATTCGCAGGAACTTTGATATTTATTTTGTTGATGAGTATTGAGGTTGGTGTTTTGGGTTTGGTTGTAACCTAAATTGTGGAAGATATATTTAACTGGATACTCACTGATAGTAAGTATGTGAACTTCAGAAATTTGCTCAGAAATGTTTTTTTCTACGGCAAGAGCATCTGCATTTTCAAGTACTTTACTTTGAGAAATAATTTATGTGTTTATCTGTATGAAATTCCGATGGATGTCAAGTGTGATATTGGGGCATTTGTTGGAATTCTTTCAGTAGGTTGCATTACACAAAGGAAGAAATTATTTTGTGTGTTACAGGAGTTGTAGAATTTGATTCTTTGAAATGTAGAATTTCTAGTTTTAAAACTCCTAGATTTGTATGCATTGGAAGTGTGAACTGAAATACTTGTATTTGGTGGACATGGCTATATTTGCATAACTTGTTTCAAATACCAGAAAAAATTACAGTTAGAAAAAGGTGTGCCTTTTAGTAATTAATGGATTCAGATTTTGAAAGAAAATGGCATGTGATTAGTTTATATCAAAATTGTGCTAGCTCACATGGTTTCCTGATAATTGTTTCTTGAAATATTTAAGAGGAATTATGAAGTAAATTGTTTGATCTGTATGAGTATACTTTGTATCCTTTGTTGATATTTGAATAATTTCTGCCCCCTTTTTAGGATATTATGTAAGATATACCAATGCTTACTGATTTGTGACATATAAGCAGTTAAATATCTTGCTTTCCTTTTGAGGAGCTACCATGAATTGTGTAAAGTGTGTTCTTATTTTATTTTTGATCTTTGGAGTCACATTTCTGAGACCTCATGCCTTTTGTCTCGTGAGAACTGCATTTACTTTGTTGTGCTTTTTGAGAATGACAATTTTGCAGTGGACTATTTTTGTGAGAAATAATAATGCTTTTAGGTTTTTGTTTACTAGAAACATGCAATATGCCGCAGTGTGTGATGTTATTTTTATTTCTTAAGCAGAACAGATAATATGACTTTATCAATGGTTAGATTGGAAAAGATGAAAGTTTATTCACTTACCTTGAGGCATCTATTTCAGTTTATTTCTTGAAGGTGTTAATTTTCCTAGCCTTACAGTAAGACTGAATTTATCCACTTGGTATGAAAGGCTCTGTCAGTTGTTCATACGATGACCTTGTGAGAAGAGTTGCTTTTTGTAGGAGTGAAAGGTGTGGCACTGTTGCAGAGTGTATGGAAGAAGAGCTTGTTGGAAAGACAGAAAATGGAAATGATTGAAGGGGTTAAATCCACTGTCCCCAAGCTTTAGGTTTGAGTGTGTCAGTCTAAACTGATTTGATGTTCAAATTTTTAGTAGATTATATGTTGCAGGATGTCTGCACGTTTCTTTTGTTGGCTTTTGAATCCAAGTAATAAATGTTGGAGGGAATGGGATATTGTTTTGCAGGCCATCTGTATATGTTCAGTGTGTCTCCGATACTACTACTGGAAAGTTATTTTAACTAGCAAGTAAAGGTTTATTTTTTGTTACTCAAGTCAATCTTGTTCAAGACTTTTGGAAATAATTTTAAGAAGTTATCTTTAGCTCTTAACTTTTTAAAAGAAACTCAGGTTTTCATTTTTCAGTTGCTAATCGATTTTTAGGGAGTAGAAATTTTTCACACAGAGAGATTTTTTTGAGCTTATTGATGGAGGGCCAGAAAAATGATTTTTATCATTAAATTGCTTTGTAGTAGTTTTAAAAATTAAAGTTAAAAATTTATTTTTATTTACTTGAAGGGCAGACTTAAAAAGAGAGGGGAAGAGAAACAGACTGAAAGATCTTGTGTTCCCCAGTTCATTCTCCACATGATCTCAAGGATGGGAGTGGGCCAGTCTGAAGACGGGAGCCGTCCTGGTCCCCCAGGTGGGCTACGGGCTGCGCATCGGAGCTGTGCTCTGCTGCTTTCCCACGCGCATTACCAGGGTGCTGATTGGAAGTGAGACAGCTGGTAGAGGAACCTGCACCCATGGGTTAGCCTACTACACCGTAATGCTGGCCTCTAAATTACACTTTTTGTTTTGAAATAATTGTAGATTCATATCCAGCTGTGGAAATACTATCTACCCTTTTACCCAGTTTCCTGCAGTGCTTATAATCTTGCAAAACTGTAGGTACAGTATCGCAGCAGGTTAGTGATGGTGGTAACAATGAAACCCAAAAACGACCTTATCCCACGCATTCTTGGCATTGCTGTTTTGTAACTATTGTAATTAAAAAATAAATCTGTGGTAAGATTTATTAAGTCTCTGCTCTGCTAAACTCATCTTCTTAAGCATTTCACGTTGCTTAGACATTCCAAGAAAAAATACCCTAAAAATTTAATGTGTGTGTGTGTGTGTGTGTGTGTGTGTGTGTGTGTACGTTTACTTAAAACAACATACATATGTTCATTGCGTAGGGTTTTATAAATTAAAAGTCTGCCACTGCACAGATTCACGAGAGTAAGATTAAGATGTCAATATGTCCAGGGTTTTAAAACTCAAGTGCAGTAGACATAGGAGTTATGCTTTTAGGGTTATGAGTATCGTGGGTCATGTTATATATCTATCAGTTGAAATTTATACTAATTTGAAGTGATATACACTTCTTTTTTTTTTTTTTTTTTTTTTTTTTTTTTTTTAAAGATTTATTTTTATTATTTTTTATTGGAAAGGCAGATATACAGAGAGGAGAGACAGAGAGGAAGATCTTCCGTCCGATGATTCACTCCCCAAGTGAGCCGCAACGGGCCGATACTATGCCGATCCGAAGCCAGGAGCCTCTTCTGGGTCTCCCACATGGGTGCAGGTTCCCAAAGCTTTGGGCCGTCCTCGACTGCTTTCCCAGGCCACAGGCAGGGAGCTGGAAGGGAAGCGGGGCTGCCGGGATTAGAACCGGCGCCCATATGGGATCCCGGGCGTGCAAGGCGAGGACTTAACCACTTGCGCCACCGCGCCGGGCCCGATATACACTTCTTAAAAATGATTGAGATGGAACCATGTTGCCTATGTGCTGTAGCTCGTATGTAGTAATTCATGATAGTATCTTCAGAGTTAGCAGGCATATAGGGATAAGTGCTATATTTTAGATAAGTATGATCTGCTAAGGTAAAGTTAAGTAGTGGACTAATTTTCTGGAGAATATGCATTTGGAAATATAAACTTGAAAACTAGTGAAGTTAAGAGACAATATTATAATTATACATAATTTGTGCTTTTCAGAACAGTTTTTATTATGTTTCTTTAAGTAGTCATGGCCTGTGGGTATGAAAAAATTTGATTAGACTACAGTATGTTGGGGACTTGTTTATTGTAATAAAGTGAGGTGTACCTGTAACTATTACTTTTTATTGTTTTCATTAAGTTTAAATTCAAATTCAGGTGTCTCTTTTAGCTATTTGATTATCTTCTTTAAATTTGTAAGTAATTCTCTTAGAATAGGATAAAAATAAATATATTTAATGTTCAACCTAAACACAGTTATTTTCACATTTCAGTTGTTTCTTTCTAAACTTATTTACTTGAAGGGTGAGTTAGAGAGTGGTAGAGAGCTGTCATCCCACTAGTTCATTCTCTAGGTGGCCACACTAAGCAAGACTGAGCCAGGCCAAAGCCAGCAGCTTTGGGTTTCTTCTGGGTCTCCTATGTGGGTGCAGGGGCCCAACCACTTGGGCCACTTTCTGCTGCTTTCCTAGATGCCTTTGCAGGGAACTGGATTGGAAATAGAACACCCATGACTCAAACTGGTGCCCATGTGGGATACCAGTGTTACAGGCAGCAGCTTTACGTGCTGTGCTGCAACACCAGCTCCACACATTTCAGGTTTTAGTGAGCCCATGCAGAAGACACTGTTTAGTTAAAGCCAGATAATCTTTTCTATTCTTCTGAAGTTATATCTAGAAAGTGATCTTAATGCTGAAAACTTTGAGAGGCCTTTTGAACAAAAACAAACAAAAAGGAGGGTAGTTCTGGACAATTTTTGCAATGACTTTGAGGAATTATCTGATATAATGAATGTACTCCTAGAGTAGTGCCAGGGACATTGATCGTGTGTTATGGAGGAATTAGCTGTTAGTGTTTAGGTACTAGAAAAAGGAGAGTGTGTCTTTGCTCCTGAAAAGTAGTAGGAGTGTCATTATTTTAAATCATGCTTTCAAGTTACATTGTTTTCCCCCTTTTCCTACATTTGTTACATCATGATATATTTATCAGAAAGGTAAGCCTAGAATGGTGAAATCTCTGCCGTTGTGATAACTTGGGGCAGATAGTGGAAGGGTGGATTGAGCAGGGAAGACAGGGAGGTCAGGGATGATTCCCTATGCATGTGAATCTATATCAAGGGGAAAATAAATCTTTGTAAAAAATTATTTAATTGTGCTGCTTTGGATGTCACTTGACTATGGTTTTGGGTGAGAATGTTGAAATTGCAGATATGTCATGTTCACATTAAGGAATTTGAGTAGTCAGACATTTAAATATATTAGTTTAAAAGACTTATGAATGATATTCTGGTTTGTTAAATAGTTAAGCCCTATGTGGTCTCATTTTTATTAGTTAATCACATATTTATTTAGTTTCTACTTTGTGTAGGTTGCCGGAAAATGCATTTAGGAAAATGGCAAATGGAGATCATTGCCACAGAAAGTGGAGACATTTATTTATGTGGAGATAAAATGTAAAATTGTTAGATACATTTCTGTAATGTAAGAAATAAAGACAACTGCATGTTAATGTAGTTAGATTTGAGTCCACAAGAATAAGGTGTGCTTAAGAGTCCCATTAGGGAAAACTCGGAAGGGTTAAATCTGGAGTTGACTTAAGGAGGAGGGGGGAAGGCTGAATTGGGAAGAAGAGCAGGTGCACAGAAGCATGAGGAAAGACTTGGAAGTGGGAGTGTGGCTTGATTCGGAGTCACCTATACAGCTCAGGGAAAGAGAAGATGGCTCTTGTTGATCGCCACTGCCGAATTCCGGAGGACGCTTAGATACTGTTTTCTGAAGATTGGCTGCCTAGGTTCAAATGCTGGTACTTCAACACCTTCGCTGGGAAATCTTGCACAAATTACTTTTTTGTGTTTTTATGTCTTAATTTGTGAAAAAGAACTTCAAGGGCCTGGCGGCTTGGCCTAGCAGCTAAAGTCCTTGCCTTGAATGCCCCGGGATCCTATATGGGCGCCAGTTCTAATCCCGGCAGCTCCATTTCCCATCCAGCTCCCTGCTTGTGACCTGGGAAAGCAGTTGAGGACAGCCCAAAACTTTGGGACCCTGCACCCACGTGGGAGACCTGGAAGAAGTTCCTGGATCCTGGCTTCGGATTGGCATAGCATTGGCCGTTAGGCTCACTTGGGGAGTGAATCATTGGACGGAAGATCTTCCTCTCTGTCTCTCCTCCTCTCTGTGTATCTGATTTTCCAATAAATAAATAAATAAATAAATAAATCTTTAAAAAAAAAAAAAGAAAAAGAACTTCAAGTAGTGATAAATACATCTTAAAAAAAAAAGAAAAAGAACTTAAAGTAGTGAGTATCCACTAAAGGTCGTTAGTAGTGTCAAGTGATTTAAAGTTGCTAGAGTAGTGCCAGGGACATTGATTGAGTGTTATGGAGGAGTTAGCTGTTAGTGTTTAGGTACTAGAAAAAGGAGCGTGTGTATTTCTATAGGAGACAGCTCTGTTCATCTAGGGTGAGCTGATTAAGCTTTGGATTTTGTAGTAGGAAGTAAGAAATACCAAGACGAAAGGATTGGTTGAATTTGAGGTTAGATTTCTGTAGCTACAAGAAAAATGACTCAAGGTTGTGGTTGTGGCATGACTGGAGTGTGATAGTGCTGAAAACAATAAAGATGCTGAATTGTTCTGAGCATTTTAAGTTTCATTTATTGGTGAAGGAAGAGGGCTGTGAGAGGAGTTTATAATATTGCTTTAAGAAATACTATCCTTTTGCTTATAAAAATGACAGTCATAATTTAAGAAATTGAAGAACAAAATGCAAGGGGAGAAAAGACTCTCTTTCTTTCTTTCTTGATTTTTAATTGGAAGATCAGATTATAGAGAGAAGGTATGACAGAAAGATCTTCCATCTGCTCGTTTGCTTCCCAAGTGGCTGCAATGGCCAGAGGTGAGGTGATTTGAAGCTAGAAGCTTCTCCGGGTCTTCCACGCAGGTGCAGGGTCCTAAGGCTTTGGTCCATCCTACACTGCTTTCCCAGCCACAAGCAGGGAGCTGGATGGGAAGTGGAGCAGCTGGGAAACAAACTGGCGCCCATATGGGATCCTGGAGCACCTGAGGCAAGGACTTTAGCTACTAGGCTATCGTGCTGGGCCCAACCCCTAATTTCTTTACCTGGAAAAAATTTTATGTCTTGATTTATTTCTTTTTAGTCCTTTTTCCCCTCTGGATTGCAAATTTGAGAGCTTAATAATACTTTGATTTTATTGCCTACTTTTTTTTTTTTTAAAGATTTATTTTTATTATTTTTTCATTGGAAAGGCGGATATACAGAGAGGAGAGACAGAGAGGAAGATCTTCCATCCGATGATTCATTCCCCAAGTGAGCGCAACGGGCCAATACTATGCTGATCCGAAGCCAGGAGCCTCTTCCGGGTCTCCCACGCGGGTGCAGGTTCCCAAAGCTTTGGGCCGTCCTCGACTGCTTTCCCAGGCCACAGGCAGGGAGCTGGAAGGGAAGCGGGGCTGCCGGGATTAGAACCGGCGCCCATATGGGATCCCGGGCGTGCAAGGCGAGGACCTTTAACCACTTGCGCCACCGCGCCGGGCCCAGATTTTATTGCCTACTTTTTAATTTCCTTTACAGTTCTATCATGGGCAGATGTTTTCTCATGATAGTGAAGATTCTTTAAACTTAGTTTACAATTGTTACATATTATTAATGAATGGATACAGTAGAACTTAAGTCACTTCTCATTACTTGACATTCAGGAGTTCTGTTTGTTAATTTTTTTATATTATAAATAACATGAGCTTGAACACCTATTTTCTTAGGGAGATTATTGTCTTTTGGTCTCTTTTGAGTAGGAGATGTAGAATTTTTCTGTGTGCTTACATGTTACGGTTAAAGCTAAGGTGAATGTGTACCTTAGGGAAGTGAACTCAGAGGGAAATAAATCACACTATGGATTAATATCAGTGATGGGATTACAGTGACAACTTGTATAATGTGAAACTGTCATTTTTTTATTTATTCATATGAGTGGAATACGTTTAGTACACACTTGTATATGTATATAAAGGGGTTGTAATGGTGACTGGAGGAAATTTCTGTCGTTTTTTGGCCAGTGCTCTTGAAATGGAGTGTAATCTAATTGAAGTCTTGTCAGTGAGAGAGCCCTTGGAGTCCCAGCTTATATGAGACAGTATGGTAGTAGAAGAGCTGGGCTTAGGACCTGGACAGCTGGGTTGGAATCAGTGTTCTGAAACTTAACTAGCCTGGATTGCTCCAGGCGGGTCATTTAAATCATCTCATCTGAACCATATTTTTCTCATTTGCGATAAGTGTAATAGTGTGTACCTTGAGAATCCTTGTAAAGATAAAATATATGTTGCCTACTACATAATTGCCATTATATTGTGATACCTTCTGAAGTAATCTAGTGGTGATGTTAACAATAGTTACTGTAGCCAGTGCTTATTGAATTATTTACTCTGCATTGTGTTGGGCAGTTTTTAGGCATTACCTCATTCTCCTTAGATTATATTTTTAAATATATATGCTGCTGAAGCTAGCACTTTTTTTTTTAAGATTTATTTTTGTTAGAAAGGGAGATTTACAGAGAGAAAGATCTTTGATCCTCTGGTTCACTCCCTGAAGTGGCTGAAATGGCTGGAGCTGAGCTGATTAGGAGCCAGGAGCTTCTTCTGGTCTTCATTGAGGGTGTGCAGGATCCCAAGATCTTGGATCGTTCTCCACTGCTTTCTCAGACTGCAAGCAGGGAACTGGAAGGTAGGTGGAGCAGCTGGAACATGAGCCGGAACCCATATGGGATCCCGGTGCATGCAAGGTGAGATCTTTAGCCACTAGGCTATGGCACCGAGCTCGATAAAATTAATCAAAAAAAATTTTTTTTTTAATTTATTTTTAATGAAAAGAAAGATCTATAGAGAGAAGAGACAGAGAAAGATCTTCCACCCACTGGTTCGATCTTCAAGTGGCCTCAAAGGCTGGAACTGAGCTGATCTGAAGCCAGGGTCCCAAGGCTTTGGGCCATCCTTGACTGCTTTCCCAGGCCACAAGCAGGGAGCTGGATGGGAAGTGGAGCAGTTGGGACACGAACCGGTGCCCATATGGGATCCTGGTGCATGCAAGGCGAGGATTTAGCCTCCAAGTCATTGCCTGGAGCCCAGAATGAAATGTTAAATCTGTGGTGGTGTAGACAAGGGCAATGTATTAAGCTTACATTTTAGTGCTGTAACATTGTAGATACAGTTAAACTTCTAAAAATTATCAAGCTTGAGAGCAGTCTGGGCAGGTCATCAGAAACTGAAGAACCATACTTTTTTGTTAGTTGGCTTCTTCCTGTTTTAAAGAGTAGCTGTTGTGGAATGTGGGAAGGTAAAGTGTGTGTGTCTTTGGAAACCCTTCTTCCATGCTTCCCCTATTAGATGTAGTGTTTTCCTTGAAGTCTCTAGCTACATGAGATCCTTTCTGAAGTGAGGTAACTTAGTGAATACAAAAATGATAGGACCTGAGGGATAAGACTGGGAGATAGGCTGCAGACTGTTAAAGGTCTCTAGAGCAGGGCGTCTCCACTTTTTTTTTTTTTACCCCAAGAAGGAACAGAAACTCCCATGTAGCCTGAAGCAGCATATTGCAAGTGAATTAAAAAAAAAAAGTCATTTTAAAAGTTCAGGTACATTTTGCACTTTTCTACATAATACAAATTTATTTGTTGTGAAATGAATATTTTCATTAATTGTCAAGTGAGACTGAAGTTCCAGAGATGTGTCATATTTAGTTTGTGTGGTTGGCTTTTTCCTGTTTTCTGTCCTTGGTGGTAGTGGCTGGAGGTGGATTTTGGCTGTACATCCTTAGGGATGAGCCCAGCTCTAGAGTGTACCCCTTAGCTCTCCTGATCTGTTCCTGTGCCTTTTCTTATTCTTAAAGAAGTCTGTGAAATGGGATCCCTGCATTAAGGAAAAAATGGTTTTGGTAGGGGAGCAATTCTAATTTTTGCGAAGTGAAGCATAAATTTGCTGGTAATATGGCTATTAGATAATCCTGTAATGGTTTAAATATACTTTTGAGAAGAAAACGTGTGTTTACATTAAGAAATACTTGTATATTTTTTGATTGCTCGATGTTTAAAATGTGCTGCCATTAGTTCCAGGTTAAAAATATGCTTTCATAGAGATCACGGTGAGTCATCTGAACTACTATGAGCAGCTTGGAGGCTTAAAGATCACATATAATTATCACAGGGAAAAAAACAGATTAGTGATTAGTGGCTAATTTTTATTGCATCAGATGGTGACTCAGGGATGGAAACCTTCAAAATAGCAAAACAGTTCAGATAAGGTGCAGGAGAAAAATATTATTTTCCCCTCTTTTTAAAAACGATCACTACTGTGTCTTAATATAGTTTTGGTTATTAAAATTGGAAAATATTGGTTCACAATGCCATTTTGCCAGCTCTGTTTTGGGTATTAGGAATGTGACTCAATTTGGATTGAGGAGTTTGTCTGAATATGTGGTAATGATGAAAGATCGTTTTAGTTGTTTTTAGTGCAAGTCTGGAGGCAATCTCCCTCCAGATACCTTGACACATTTGCTTGTGGTAGTTTTGTCAGTGAGCTCTCGGAGACTTCCAAAATGAGGAGTATCAGTGGATAGTTGTTCTTTCACCCCTTCGTTTGTGGCTAATGTAGAGAATACAGATCAGGACGACTGTAATCAGTGACCAAAATGTGTTGCTCCTTTGAGCAAGAGCTGTGTGTGTTGGGGGGGCACACAGGGAGCCCTTCCAGAAGGGGCTTTCTGAGGGCATGTTGTTTTGAACTTGTTGATAATAGATAGTAGGTGTTTTTGTGCTACTGAAGAGGTGAAAATGTTAGGCCCATTTTGGATTTGTGGCAGGAGCATAAATGAGTTCAGAGAATCTGAGTTAAGTTGGCCATTCATAGACTTGGGTTGGAAATCTGACATCTCTTGTTAGCAGATCCTTTTAGGTTTTTGCTGCCTGGAAGACCTACCAGCTGTATCTAACTCACTTTGTCATCTGGCCAAGGCCCATTTGCTTTTGTGGTTTTTATGCTCAAATTTTGGAAAATATTTTTGATTGTTGTAGTTTTGAAGAAAGTTTAAGGGAAAAGTTGTTTCTAGTTGAATTTCTCAGTAGGAACATACAGACAGCTTGAATTGATTTTAACTTTCCAACTAGGCAGATAATTGAGCTATTTCAAGATTTATTTTAGATATGCCTAATTCTTTTTTTTTTTTTAAGATTTATTTTTATTATTTTTTATTGGAAAGGCGGATATACAGAGAGGAGAGACAGAGAGGAAGATCTTCCATCCGATGATTCACTCCCCAAGTGAGCACAACGGGCCGATACTATGCCGATCCGAAGCCAGGAGCCTCTTCCGGGTCTCCTACATGGGTGCAGGGTCCCAAAGCTTTGGGCCGTCCTCGACTGCTTTCCCGGACCACAGGCAGGGAGCTGGAAGGGAAGCGGGGCTGCCGGGATTAGAACCGGCGCCCATATGGGATCCCGGGCGTGCAAGGTGAGGACCTTTAACCACTTGCGCCACCGCGCCGGGCCCATGCCTAATTCTTTTTAATCTAGATTATAGCATATTTATTTGGTGACAACCCCTTTTCTTTGCCAAAGATTCACAATCCTTTAGCTGTAATTTGGGAATCCAAGAAAATCTAAAGCATATTTTTTTTCCTAGATTCAGTATAGACTTGATGGCATAATCTAATCTTACCTGAAGAGAAGCCATTGGCATTCTTTATTCCCCTATTTACTGTAACAGGTGCTTGAGTGATTACTGTATTTTTAAAATCTGAAAAATTGAATTTTACTTTTCTTCCTCATGTATTTAAAAAAAGATATTAGATATACCTACCTGTCGCTGTCCCGCAGCAATGGACTTGGTGCACGGAGCCGATAATAACACGCGTGGACTCTGACTGATGGTCAAAGCCAAAGTTTATTAGTGGCGTCAGACTTTACACACTGAGGGTCATGTGGGATAAGGGAGGAAGTATTGAGCTCATCAACAAAAACCAGTAACAGTTTCTATGCTTTTGTTTGGAACTCCTTTTGTCTCGTATATTCTGCCAAGTGTTCTCAGACACACATACTGTCCTTTCAACTGTTCTCATACAAATGATATCCAATCAGGTATATAAAAGGTGGCCATTTGGTTTTTCTCATGCAGTATTATCCAATCAACTGTAATCCTGTGCTCCCTGACCCTCTAGGGTCACAATGTCCTCCTACACCTACCTTAACCATATTTTCCAGGTTTTGTTTTCAGTAAAAATTCTGTTTTTTTTATTTTTTAAAGGATTATTTATTTTTATTGGGAAGGCAGATTTACAGAGATAAGGAGAGACAGAGAAGGAAAGATCTTCTGTCTGCTGGTTCACTTCCCAAATGGCCGCATTGGTCAGAGCTAAGCCAATCCCAAGCCAGGAGCCCTTTTCATGTCTCCCACGTGGGTACAAGGTCCTGAGAACTTGGGACATCATTCTCTGTCTTCCCCGGCCATAAGCAGGGAGCTGAACGGGAAGTGGAATAGCTGGGACACAAATTAGTGCTGTACAGGATACAGTCACTTGGAGGTGGAGGATTTGCTTGTTGAACAATGGCATTGGCCCCAAGAGTTCTGTTTTTCAGCTCAATGTTAGTTTCTGGATTAAAAGTCTTGATAGAGACTGTTGTTTCAAATGAAGAAGCTAAATTTCAGTGAACCTTTTTATATTAATGAAATTCTCCTTGGAATATAGGTTATTCAGGCTGAACTTTGGGTGTTGTTCCATTGATTTTGGGAATGGAGTTCTCATTGGAGGACTGATTACTTTTCTCGTCTTTGGTAGCAAAGAGTATACTAAGGTTTTTTTTTTTTTTTTAAGAGATTTATTTTTTATTTGAAAGGCGGATATACAGAGAAGAGAGACAGAGAGGCTATGCAGATCCGAAGCCAGGAGCCTCTTCTGGGTCTCCCACGCGGGTGCAGGGTCCCAAAGCTTTGGGCCATCCTCAACTGCTCTCCCGGGCCACAAGCAGAGAGCTGGATGGGAAGCGGGGCTGCCGGGATTAGAACCGGCGCCCATATGGGATCCGGGAGTACAAGGCAAGGACTTTAACCACTTGTGCCACCGCACCGGGCCCCGTGTACTAAGGTTTCTTTGGTCAGTTAAGCATGCAAGGGCATTTTTAAGAGTATACGGAGCTTGGGGAGTTGAATCAGTGGGGAGTTGAAAAGCTCTCTGTCTTTCCTGCTCTCTGTATATCTTCCTGCCCCATAAAAATAAATCTTAAAAAGTATAGTCAGGACAGGAGAATTATCATTTTTGCATGTGTATAAGCATATAAATATGTTTGTATGTATATCTGGTATTACATAATAGTCTTTGATAGGAGGCCTCAGACATGACCATGCCTGTTTTGATTTTTGTACCTGAGACCAGAGGGAAAATCTTACCAAACCCAGTCACCTTTTTAAAGGAAAAATAGAGGTACTTTTTCTAATATGAGAAAAAAGACTTTTTGATAAATATAATACTTTTTACCAGGGGAAAATTTACATAGACTAGTAACATTTTCGTTCAAAACAAGTTGTGACTCTAGTGAGTATATGAAATTTTTTTTCAGGAACCTGCCATTAGTTCACTCCCACCACTTTTCAACACTGACTGTTAAAGTAGTACTGAAGTCTGCTATAGAGTCTGTTTTTGGAAGACAGACCAGAGAAGTCATCCTAACTTTTCTTGTTGCTTTGCAAATCTTTTCTGCAAAGTTCCCCCAGAGTTGTTCTAAGAACCATGATAGAAAGTTGAATAATTAAATCCACTTTAAGTTTTTTAGGGTTTTGAGAACAAAGCAGGCCATACAGCTAGAATCTGTTATACAGTCCCTCTTTTAAGGTTAAGAGCTGTGCTGTAGTGAGCAAACTTCGTGTTCACATTGGGTTTGACCCTGGAGGCTTGCTGAGCGAGTTGTAAATGCAATAGGACTTTGCCCAGTGAATGATTGGGGAAAGAGGAGGAGTCTTATTATTTTTAAAAAATCAATAATGATAAAAGTACTTGATAAATATTTACTCATAGGCCATTTACTTCATGATTCTTGTAGGAAGTTGGTAACTGTTCCTTTTACAGAGGAAATAGAGAAATCAACAGTGATACACATTTGTCTGTGGTTTCTTGTTGCCCCTCAGAAGTAGCAAACTGATGAGTTATAGTTGCACCTGTGCTGATACTAATCTACACTATAGCACGTTGGGTCTTGAGGAAGAATTTAATATCTCTAGAAATCTTTAAAATTTGTTTTTTGTGACAGGTGGTCTTAATGGTTTAGTGTTGATATTTTCTGAGTGCTCCAAGGTTTATTTTATTGGAAATAGTATGATTGAAAGGCTCCATTAACCATGCTTTTTGTTTTTAGTATTTCACATATTAAATTTAAGTAACCACAATGTGAAATTTCTTCAAGTGTGATTTTTGTGTATATGTAGTCTTTTACTGTTCAACTGTTTTCAAACTTTGTGTCTTGGAAACAGATGAAATTTGATAGTTGCAAGAGATTGTAGTATTTACATTTATTGTTTAGTTGATAATGTGGAAAAGAATGGTTGCTTCATGGGGTTGAAGTTGCGTTTTTATTTAGCTCACTTAAAGGATCTAGTGTTTGTTTAGTTATAAAGGCAAGTTAAAGCAGATAGAAAATAGTTATTCCAGTGGTGTTTAAAGCATATTATCAATCATACAGGAGACGTTTTAGTGAAACTTGTTAGAATTTAATTTTAGCAACGAAGTGTTTTATGGATTGGAAAGATTTATATGCTAATTTTATATTTTGACTAGTGTGTTTTGTATTTGCATGCATTTAAAGCTAGACTAAGCATTCACTTTGGGTTTTTTTGGGGGTGGGCATTCACTTTGTTAAAGAATATCTGTAAATATTTAAGAGAGCAGCTATGAATGTACCATTCCTTTTATTCTATATGGAAGGATTTGTTTAAGATGGTGGAGAATATAGATGTTTTGTAGTGTATTGGAAAGAAGAGTTCTTTAGAATTAGAAAACAGATTCAGTGTTGGTGCCTTTGTGATTGGATTTGCAGTATGTTTTCATAACAAATGCATTTTCTATTTGAGGAAGAGGCAGAAAAATAGAGAAGGGGGAGAGAGCTATGTGTATGGAGGAATCTTTCATTCACTGGTTCATTTCCTCAGTGTCTGTAACACTATGGGTCAGGCCAGGTTGAAGACAGGAGCCTGGAACTTAATCTGAGTCTTGGACTTGGGTGACTGATATCCAAGCACTTAAGTCATTAGCTGCTGCCCTGGCAGGGTGTGCTTTTGAAGGAAACGGAAATCCAAAGTGGATTCAGGAATGGAACTCACTCTGGTGTAGGTGTGGATATCTTTAACTGTTGTGTCAAACACTAGCTCCAGGCTGTGTGTTTTAGATTCTGTAGGTCTGTTACCTTATGTTTAAGATGAAGGGAATAAACGTACTGCTGCGGGGCATCATGCCAGTCATCAACTTAAGTAAATTATAATGTGGAAGGCTGTAATTCTGTACAAATATTAATTGTCTTAATGTATTCAGTGGGTTAGCAACTTGAGGGACTCTCCATGTCAAACTTTACTGATGGTCAGTTATTAAAGACTAAATCAGATGAATCATACTTGATGGACTAAGGAACTCTGCATTTTTGTACATACCTCTCAAAAATGCCAGTTCATTAGATGAGACTCTTTTTGGTTAAATGGGAGAAGTTAAAACAATATAGTATAAAAGAAGTCCTCAAGCATTTTGTTTGTAAAAACTCTAAATCCAAAATCATTGAGCCCCCAAATTGTTGCTCTTGATTTCTTCAGTGTTAAATGCTTATTGAGGATCTGTTTTTTTTTTTTTTATTACAAAGTCAGATATGCAGAAAGGAGGAGAGATAGAGAGGACGATCTTCCATCCGATGATTCACTCCCCAAGTGACCACAATGGCCGGTGTTGCACAGGTCCGAAGCCGGTACCAGGAACCACTTTCCAGGTCTCCCACGTGGGTGCAGGGTCCCAAGGTTTTGGGCCGTCCTCAACTGCTTTTCCAGGCCACACGCAGCGAGCTTGATGGGAAGTGGAGCTGCCGGGATTAGAACTGGCACCCATATGGGATCCTGGCGCGTTCAGGGCGAGGACTTTAACCACTAGACCATGCCGCCAGGCCTGAGGATCTGTTTTAAGGACAAAGTTGACTCCAGGTAAGAGTGTCTGACAGCTGAGTAGTTCTTAGAACTATAGTAGTCTTTCCTTATTTGCAGTTTCACTTTTCACGGTTTCAGTTACCCTGGCCAACTGTAGTCTTAGTGGAAAATTCCAGAAATGAGCAATTATTAAGTTTTAAATTGTGTGTGATTCTGAGTAGTGTGGTGAAGTTTGTCCTGCCCTACTTTGGTCCTGCCCTGGATGTGAACCACATCTTTGTCCAGCAGATCCATACTGTATATGCTACTTGTTCCTTGGCTGTGTAGCTGCCATCTTGGTTATCAGGTCCGCTGTTGAGTACTTGCAGGAGTAGTGATATGAATCGATTTTTGCAGCATATCGTCCCAATTGATGAAATTTATTAATGCTGTTAACCTTTTACCTAGTTTATAAATTAAATTTTATTATAGGAATGTATGTATGGGAAACAGAAGTACTAGATATTGAGTTTGGTATTATGTGTGGTTTTAAGCACATGTTGGGTATCTCTGAAAGGCCATATGTCTTTGGTGAGAAGAAAGTGTTGTGTCAGACCATGGGCTGCCTTCTGATGCTGTTGTTTTCTGATCCTTACCAGAGAAGATGAGAGCTTTCCCAAAATCTTGTATTGCCCTTTTGCACTTAGTCCACTTGAGTATTGAACACATCTGATGTACCTTATCTTTGGATTTTTCATGAATCTTTGGATTGATCTAATAAGATTGCATTATTCAGAGTTTTCACTTCGTTTTAAAGAAGGGTTTGGGCAAGCCATACTGGATTTATGGAATCCAGTAGCAGTAGCACTGTTAGGACAGCATTTTTTTTTTCAAGATTTATTTATTTTTATTGGAAAATCAGATTTACAGAGAGGGAAAGAGATCTTTTGTCCTCTAATTCACTCTACAAGTGGTGGCAGTAGCTGGAGCTGAGCCAGAAACTTCTTATGGGTCTCCCACGTGGGTTCAGGGTCCCAAGGCTTTGGGCCATCCTATACTGCTTTCCCAGGCCACAAGCAGGGAGCTGGATGGGAAGTGGAGCAGCTGGAACATGAACTGGTGCCCCTATGGGATCCTGGTGCATGCAAGGTGAGGATTTAGTGCCAGGCCTGTTTTAGAATATTTGTAGTGGATGCAAGTGAACTTGTTTCGATAGGAGCTACTTGGTGGTTTGTTTTTTTTTCTTTTTTTTGCTGGCTAAGAAAAAAGATTTTGAAGGAAAAAGACTATGGGATGATTTGACAGTTACTTGACTGATTCCAGAAAGTTCTGGAACCTTCTATTTCTATGTTTTCCGTTGTAATAATTCCTGTGCTTAGTTGAATATCTGTGTTCAATGATGAGAATAAGTGATAGTTGAAATATCAAAACTGAAGATGTTGGGAATGAGTAGCAGAGGTTCTTGAATAGTAATTTCAAAAAACTCTGAGACCAGGTAAGGGTTTTTTTTTGTTTTTTTTTTTTAAGTTAACTGTTGGCTATGAATTCCTGCTGCAACCTTTATAATCTGGTGCTGCTTCACTACAAAACAATCTTCTACTTTGGTTGTCTTAGTCAGTTGTTCTCTTCTGATCTGTTTAGGCCATTTAACACAATGCAATATTTTGGGTGGTCTAAATAACAGAATTTGTTCTGGTTTTGGGGTCTAGAAGAGTATCATATTGCTGTGATAATTGGATTCTGATGAGAACTCTCTGTGTTCAGAGAAGTATTGCTGTGTCATGTATTTGTGTGTGTGGAGGGTACAGAGTGAAGGGATTTGGGAATCAGGGGTCCTCTCTGGTGTCTCTCATACATAAGGACACCATTTCCAAAGTGATAGCAATATGCTCATGATGTCATCTCATGTCACTAACTCCCAGTTAGTGTCTCCATCACCAATCAGGAAACGCTCTCTCTCGGTGTTAGGACTTCAACATATAAATTTGGAGAAGGCATGTTTCATCCTTAATGCAATCTCACATTCGGTTTCATATTTTGAAAAATCTTCCACTTGTGATTTGTCTGAGTTTACATTTGTTCTCTGCTAGCTGTTAAAACTATTAAAAACTCAGATTGACATGAAGTTCTTTAATAATCTGATAGGAACTTACTTATCTTGAGCTGTCTTGCAGTACTAACCAATATGAACTGTCATGACTGGTTCGTCATAGTTGTCATCCTTACCTGATCACTTCTAGCTGTTCTTTAGTCCAAACCTGAAATATCTTCTTGCCAGTTTTGCAACATTTGAACTTCCTTTCACTTATGAAAGCTTCCTCAGGCATTTCTCATCATAATTCTACAAAAATAGGTCTCCAGATAACTTATGGATTCTGTGGTGGAGGAAAGTACTATTTCTTTATTGCTGCTTCTAAGACCAATTTGACTGAATATTCAGTTAAACTGAACAAATTTTGAGTCCAACCAGTTGTAACTGGACAGCTTCATGAACTGTAACCTTGTAATTTAAAAAATAAGATTGAAGCTGTCTTCTGATGAATATTCAACAAAAGACTCAAAAAGTTCCCAGGATATTTTTTTCTCTTTAACATTCTTTAGAATATACTGTCGTCATTTTTAGTTTCTGTTGTATATATATTAGCCAGATTTTAAGCTCCCTGAAAGGAAAGATGTGTGTTACACTTGTGTTTCTTCTGAATGCTCTGTTCTGAGGTCATTAAACATTTGATAAGTAACCGTTACGTGTAGTTTTGGACAAGATAATTGATTAAAACAAAGATTAAACGGCTTAAATTAATTTTTCTGTCCTAACACTACCTGTAAGGATGAGTTTTAAGGAAACATTGTAAGTTATGTGCATTAGGCCACTATTAGAGTGTTCTCTTATTTCTTATGCGAAGATCTTAGCCCGTTCGAAACTCCATATTTAAACATCAAGGATGAGCAGGAAGTGGGCACATGGTAAAAGCCATTGAAGTTGCATGCGACTGCAGCTGGTTGTAAAGAACCACAGCTAACCCTGGTTCTGAAAAGTAAAACAAAATGCTATTTATCGTAGTGCTTTCACAGGGTGTCTGGTACTTTTCTTTAGTAACTTCAGATTGTGGGAAGATCAATTCTGGAATGTGTGATTCTGGGATTAATTAGGCAGAGATGCTGGGTCCTGCCTGACCCCAGGGAGCTGCTTTTACCACATTTTCATTTTAGAAATGGTATTTTTCCTAAAACAACCCTGAATTTTGCCAGTTGAGTTAAGCTAGTGAGGAGAAATTGTATAACCAGTGCACTGTTAATGGTAGATGTGTATAAAGGTCTAATTGAATGAAACTATATGTCTATTCCTCTGCTTAATTTGTGGTAAAAAGGTAAAATTTTCAATTTTTTAATATTAAAAATATCCATTTGATTTTACTTTTTTTTTTTTTTAAAAAAGATTTGTTTATTTTTATTGGAAGGGCGGATATATAGAAAGGAGGAGAGACAAGAGGAAGATCCTCTGTCTGATGGTTCACTCCACAACTGGCCATAACGGCTGGAGCTGAGCCATTCCGAAGCCAGGAGCCAGGAGCTCTTCCAGGTCTCCCACACAGGTGCAGGGTCACAAGGCTTTGGGCAGTCCTCCACTGCTTTCCCAGGCTACAGGCAGGGAGGTGGATGGGAAACTGAGCTTCTGGGATTAGAACTGGTGCCCATATGGGATTCTGTTGTGTGCAGGTTAGGACTTTAACCACTACGCTATTGCGTCAGTGCCCTGATTTTACTTTTAAAAGTATCTGTTTGATTTATTTGAGTTCACACAGAGAAGGCAGAGTGATTTTCAACCTACTCATTCACTCTCCAGTGGCTGCAATGTCTAGAGCTGGACCAGCGTGATGCCAGGAGCCATGAGCTTCTGGGTCTTCCATATGTGTGCATAGGCCCAAGCATAGGCCTTCTTTTGCTGCTTCCTTAGGTGCCTTAGCAGGGAGCTAGAAAAATGTAAGAACTGGAACTTGAACTGGTGCTCATACAGGAGGCTAGCTAGTGTCATGGCCGCTTCATCTATTCCATACAAGTTACAAACCTGGCTCCAAATGATGAACTTTTTAAAGATTTATTTATTTTAAAAAAAAGATTTATTTTTATTGAAAGGACAGATTTACAGAAAAGAGAGAAAGATCTTCCGTCTGTTGATTTATTCCTGGAGTGGTGACAACAGCTGAAGCTAAGCTAATCTGAAGCCAGGACCCAGGACCCAGGACCTAGGAGCTGCCTTTGAAATTCCTACAAAGGTGCAGGGACCCAAGGATTGTGACCATTTTCTGCTGCAGGGAGCTGAATGGGAAGTGGGGCAACTGGAATATAAACCGGCGCCCATAGGGGATGTCAGTGCTTACAAGGTGAGGGTTTAGCCACTGAGCCATCGCGCTGGGCCCTTAAAGCTTTAAATCATCTTCAGATTTACATTTTGGAGCCAAACTGCTTTTGTTGCTGATTACAGAAAATATGTTACTTTCATATTTTCAAATTAGACCTCAGGTATGCTATCTTTGCCAATTGCATTTTTAAAAGTAATAGTTAGGTTAACTACTGTGATTTGAAAAAATGTTATCCATGTTTGTAGAATTTAGAAAAACCCTGTTTTGGGAGATGTGGATCAGTTGAGTTGTGAGGCTGTATCAGTCTGGAGGTGTGATCTCTGTTATATAAAAACAGTAAAGATGTCCATCTGGCCAGGCTTCCTCAGAACAAGCACTCTGTATTATAGTCTTCTCTCTGCTGTAAGGCCACATTCTGAAATATTGATGCCAGATATAGCTTACCTTTGAAATATGTAGAATGTGGGAGAATTTTTTTCGTATGTGGCTTGTTAGAGTGGTTTTTGTGTGTGTGTGTGTGTGTGTCTTTAATAGTTAACTTGCATTACTTGTAAAACCTATAGATTTTTTGAGATGCCACCTTAACAGGTTTTGATAAAATCAAAAGTTTTATGAAATGCCATTTTGCTCCCTGGTGAAAGGAGCAGGTTTGCAATTACTCAGTGATTCCAGGATGAGATAATTGGTAATTTTATGATTTGAATGGAGGCTTTGTATTTTTGAATTTTCAGAAACAAAGATGTGTTTGTAAACACATTTCAAAAAATATAAATGACACTTTTTGGTGAAGATGTATACTGAATAGTAAGAAAGTTCAGAAAAGGGAGCTTTTGTTCTCATTTAATAATAATGTAACTGTTTTCATTGACTATCTCATAGATGTTTAATTAATACCTGACATTTTAGAATTTGTTGTATTGAAAATAACCCTTAGACTGTGTTGTGGTACTAAAACATTTTATGTAAAATGTTCCTTTATCAAGTTGGAATTTTGTCTTGATGTAGGAGGAATGTCTGATAAGCAGTACATCGTAATTTAACAATATGCAGAGAAAGGAGAAACACATATGCTTAGTGTCTGATACAAGATAAACAAGTGGTCTGGGTGTAAATGATAGTATAAAGCATATTCAGGCAAAATTTGAAGTGAGGCTTCAGTTTTTAAAATTGTAATGTTTAGTTTTATATTTCTTTGTACCAAGATTGTCCTGTCCAATTGGAAAATATGCCAAAAGAGAGTTATTTCTGTGATGGTTTTCACTAATGTATTGGGTAAAACAGGTAGAAAAGTGCCAGTTTTTACATCAATTTTAAAAAAGATTTTAAACTTTATTTTTGTTGCAAAGTCAGATATACAGAGAGCAGGAGAGACAAAGAAGAAGATATTCCGTCTGATGATTCACTCCCCAAGTGACAGCAATAGCCGGAGCTGTGCCGATCCGAAGCCAGGAGCCAGGAGTTTCTTGCAGGCTTCCCATGCGGGTGCCGGATCCCAAGGTCTGCTTTCCCAGGCCACAGGCAGGGAGCTGGATGGGGAATGGAGCTGCTCGCACCCAAAGCCAACTGAGCCATCTTGCTCAGTTCTCAGTTTCTTTAAATATAAAAAAATTCTTAAAGTCATTATTCTAGTGTATTTGATGGAATAATTGATTCTCACAAGTTGATTCCAGATTTGGAAATCAGTTTCTGATTTGAAAAATATTTGGAGGTCAATTCCAGATTTGGAAATAAAATTCCTGATTTGGAAAGCTAATTCCAAATCCAACAGCATGTTAATATTTCTAGAGAAGTACAGGGTGAGGACTTTAGCCGTTAGGCCACTGAGCCAGGCCCATTTTTTACATTGATTTTTGAAGGCTATGTGTATACGTGACTGAAAAAGATTATTAAGCTACTTTTGAAAAATTGCAGTATAACTAACTCCAAGTCGATAAATCTAAGCAGAATGGAAGGATATATGATGAGAAGTGAAAGTTCTATTCATTTCTTCCCCGTACCTCATTCTCACTTCCTTGTAGAGATTTGTATTGTGAATTCTCTTAACTTTTCTCATGTGTGCAAATGATGTATACCTTTTTATTTACTACATAGTGGAGAACAATAGTTTTGCAACTTTTTTTTTTTTTTTACTTAGGAAGTGTAGGAGATCTAATTTTGAGTTATACTGATTTTGTAGGATATTTGATTTTCAAAACATGAGTACAATCATTTGGCCTTTTAAACAAAATGACAATTATATAACACAAAAACTTTAAAAAGCCAAAAGATCCCAATACTGTTTTTAAAAAGGATTTATTTATTTGGAAGGCAGTTAGAGGGCAAGGAGAAGGGAGTGAGCGAGAGAGAAAGATCTTTAATGTGCTGGCTCACCCCAAGTGTCTGCAGTGGCCAGGGCTGGGTCGCATGGAGCAGCCAGGACTCTAGCCAGCACTCATTTGGGATTCTGATACTGCAGACAGAAGCAGGGAGCTGGATGGGAAGTGAGGCAGCTGGGACATTTGCCCTGGTGCTTTCCAGGTGAGGATTTGGACACTAGGCTATTGTGCTGGGCCCTTTACATATTTATTTTTATTTGAAAGGCAGAGTAATAGAAGGAGAGACAGAAAGATCCTCCGTCTTCTGCCTCATTACCTAAATGTTTGAAACGACCAGAGCTGCAGGCTGGAAGGTTTCTCTGGGTCTCTCAGGTATGAGTTCAGGGACCCAGGAACTTGAGCCATCAGTTGCAGCCCTTGCAGGCCACAAGCAAGAAACTAGATTGAAATTGGAGCAGCTTGGACAGGAACTGGTGCCCATATGGGATGCCAGCACCCCAAGACAAATTAGTGTCCTGTTGATCCATTGCGCAGATCAGTTCTAGTTAATTTATTGATTAAGCTTTCTTTCCTTCATGTGGTTGGTACAATTGTGCTCTTTGTGTACCTGGTAATATTTAAAATCAAGTTTCAGACATGGTGCATTCTATCTTGTGTGATGATTTTTTTCATTTGCTGGGAGTATTCTAGAGCTTTATTTTGGGATGTTGGTAAGTTTGAAATAATTTTATCTTTTCTGTTCTTGTTTTGTTACTCCCAGAACAGTATTCAGTCTGGGGTTAATTATCCCCACTGCTCAGGGAAGCTATCTGTTCTGTGTTTTTTCCCTGCCCCATATTGATGACATTTTCTAGTGGTTGCTGGGAGCAGGCACTAGTACTGACTTTGTGTGTACCAGGAAGCATTGCCTTATCTTTTCTCCGAGTTATTCTTTCTCTGGTTTCAAGTAATTCCTTCACATGCATGTGCTGATCATTGCTCAGCAGCCGCCTTCTACAATAGTTTGCCTGCTCTCACATGCTCTGTCCTTCTTACCCTGGTCTATCCTTGTCTCTGTTTACCTCCATGAATTTAATATTCATTTTCAATTCTTTTCCATTACCTGGTCTGTAAAGTATTTCATGTCAATAAGTTTGGGCATTTAGGGGTCTCAACTTGTTTTCTTTGCCTTCTCAGAAAGCTATCCTTTGTTGCTTGATACTCAGTGTCTGAAAAATTGCTTCATGTGTTTTTTCTATTTTATGACTTTTTTCACATGAGACGATAAAGCCATTCCTTACTACTCTGGACGCAGTAGTAGAGTAAAGGCTCTTTACCTTTTTTTAGTAGTCGGGGTAAAAGGGGAAGATTTTGGTTTTTCATTTGCTCCAGGCACATTCCCAATACCTGATAGCTGCCTGTGTCTAGTGGTTAGTGTCCTGGGGTGTGCATTTCCTCGTAGAGCGTTTCTCATTGCAGAGTTACATCAGGTATGTTGTATTGAACAATGTTCTGTTATAGGTAGTATGCCAGTGTAAATTAAGGGTCCCATAAAAATTGTACTTAGCCTTTGTTGTATTTTAATTTAAATAGACATCCAACTTGTAAATTTTGAGGCCCCTGGTTTATGTTAATTCTCCAGTAGCTTGTGAAACTGGAATGAATTGCAACTTTAGTTTCCTTTGTGTTGTACTGACTCCTTAGAGTAGATGAGGAATCTCTGGCTTATTGAGTCATGTCTTAATTTCAGGTATTTTTTGTTTGTTTCTGATAGTGAGTGTATTCATATGTTAATCCTTGTGGCCTTTTGCTTAAACCCAAGAAGGCTTCTTTCTTTTTAAAAAGATTTATTTATTTTTATTGCAAATTCAGATATACAGAGGAGAGACAGAGAGGAAGATCTTCCTGATTCACTCCCCAAGTGGTCGCAGGGGCTAGAGCTGAACTGGTCTGAAATCAGGAGCCAGAAGCTTCTTCCAAGTCTCCCACGTGGGTGCAGGGTCCCAAGGTTTTGGATCGTCCTTGAGTGCTTTCCCAGGCCACAACAGGGAGCTGGATGGGAAGTGGAGCTGCTGGGACAGGAACTAGTGTCCGTATGGGATCCTGGCATGTGCAAGGCTAATATTATAGCCACTAGGCTCCTGTGCTTGGCCCCCAAGAATGTCTATTTTGAGATATTCTTACATCTAGCACCATTCCTGTTAATGAGCAGGTGTTTAGTTGCTCGCTCCTTCAGAATATACATGAATACTTAATATAACCCTGATATTCTCTTGTTTATGTGGATGAAAAATTAATGTTACAGGTAACCCAGTGGACTGCTAATATCAAGTTTTATTTATTTATTTATTTTTATTGGAAAGTCAGATATACAGAGAGGAGGAGAGATAGCAAAAAGATCTTCTGTCTGATGATTCACTCCCCAAGTGAGCAACGGCCGGTGTTGCGCCAATCCAGTCTGAATCCAGGAGCCAGGAACTTCCTCCAGGTTTCCCACGCGGGTGCAGGATCCCAAAGCATTGGGCCGTCCTTGACTGCTTTTCCAGGCCACAAAGCAGGGAGCTGGATGGAAAATGGAGCTGCCGGGATTAGAACCGGCGCCCATATGGGTGCATTCAACGCGAGGACTTTAGCCGCTATGCCTCCTTGCTGGGCCCAAGTTTTATTTTTTTAAGAGACACAACTCCCTGTAAACTGAATTGATCAATGTGTTTAAAAAAAAAAAGGCTAGATTTCCATTCAATCTCAGAGATGTGGAATGACACACTTTTTTTTTTTTAAAGATTTATTTTTATTTATTTATTTATTTTATTGGAAAGGTGGATATACAGAGAGGAGAGTCAGAGAGGAAGATCTTCTGTCCGATGATTCACTCCCCAAGTGAGCGCAATGGCCGATGCTATGCCAATCTGAAGCCAGGAGCCTCTTCCTGGTCTCCCACACGGGTGCAGGGTCCCAAAGCTTTGGGCCGTCCTCGACTGCTTTCCCGGGCCACAGGCAGGGAGCTGGAAGGGAAGCGGGGCTGCCGGGATAGAACCGGCGCCCATATGGGATCCCAGGCGTGCAAGGCGAGGACCTTAACCACTGTGCCACCGCGCCGGGCCAGACACACTTTTTTTTTTAAAGGATTTATTTATTTTTTTATTGGAAAAGCAGATTTTATAGAGAAGGAGAGACACAAAGAGAGTTCTTCCATCCCATGTTTCACTCCCCAATTGGCCACAAAGGCTGGAGTTGAGCTGATTCAAAGCTCAAAGCTTGAGATTCTTCTGGTTTCCCATGTAGGTTCAGGAGCCCAAAGAGTTGTGCCATTCTCCACTGCTTTTTTAGAGTGTAAGCAGGGAGACCTGGATGGGAAGTGGATCAGCTGGGATTTGAACCAGTGGCCATATGGGATCCTGGTGCTGTAGGTGGAGGATTGGTTTGCTAAGACACTATGCTGGTACCACACCTGGCAGCATTAGAAAATAGAGTCCTCTTTTCCTAATTAGTGTTAGAGATGTTTTACGTGGTAAACAAAAAGTCTGTAACAGTTTGACAAAATAGAAATGTTAACCACTTGAGGTCATGCAAGGTGGGAACTTTGTTTCAGTTTGCTTTGGATACTTTAAAAAGCTATTCCTAAGTATGCATAATCTCAAAATCTTACAATCTGGTATGTAACATTGTATTTGTAGTACTACACATGTAATAAATGTTAGCATTTGTAGAAGCTACCTATGGAAACTGTTGTTTTTGATGTTTTCAGTTGGGAATCTAAATTCACAGGATCTAAATGATTTTTCAGAGGGTTACAGTGAATACAGAATGAGATGGGTAGACAGGGAGAGAGAAAGTTAGTTAGTTTCCATCTGCTAGATCACTTCCTCAAATAGCTGCTGCGGCCAGAGCTGGACTAGTCTGAAGCTGGGAGCCAAGGAACTTCTGTGTCTCCTTGTGGATACGGATCACAATGCCTCAAACCATTCTCCACTGCTATCCCAATCATTTGCAGGGAGCTGCATCAGAAATGTAGCAACTGGGATTAGAACTTGCGCCTGTATCCGATTCCGCATGCAAAGCATTAATATGCTATGCTACTGCATTGGTCCTAAGAAAAATGTGTTAGTACATTTTACAGTGCATGAAGAAGTGGAGTAGAACAGAAGCTTTTAGAATGTACCATGTTTAGTTACAGAGTTGTTTCTTGAACATTTGAACTTGTTATATAAATATATTTGTGTACACCAGGTGGTGAAATAAAATGAATTTAATGATAGAACATGGTCAAGAAAACTTAAAACCACAGCTTCAGTGATTAATTTTAGCTGCTTTAAAAGTGCCAGTCTCTTTACTGTTTTTGCAAGGTGTGAAACATGATTGAATTTAAATATCTGATGTGTGATGAATTAGATGGTTGAAATTGCTTTGCAAAATGCTGTATGCTGTAGTTCATATCCCATTCCAGATTTTTCTGTATTAGATCATTGCAATTATTTGTTCTTAGTAGGTTTTTGTCTTTAGAGTAACTGTGACTCTTGTTTGACATCTTCCTGGAAAGAAAGAATATAGCTGTATTAGCAGTGGAATTGGCTTTGCTACGTATATCACAGGAAAATCCCAGGAGTGTTGGGAAACAAGAATAATTATTTGAAAACAAAAACAGAGAAGCCAAGCCTAAATCAGAACATTTCAAATAGGAGAAAATATTTTTTGTTTGTGATACATATACCTGGACCTGTTTTTATCTTTAAGGAAGAGAGAATGTTGTTACTTACTGCTTTTCTGGTTACTTTTTGATACACACCTGGAAGTGTTTAGATATCTTTAAGGTATGCTATAGAGATGGGTTTAGAGTTTCTATACTTCTTTTCTTTTTAAAGATTTATTTTTATTGCAAACTCAGATATAGAGAGAGGATGAGAGACAGAGGAAGATTCTGTCCAGTGATTCACTCCCCAAGTGAGCCGCAATGGCCGGTGCTGTGCTGATCCGAAGCCAGGAGCCAGGAACTTCCTCCGGGTCGGCCATGCGGGTGCAGGGTCCCAAGGCTTTGGGTGTCCTCAACTGCTTTCCCAGGCCACAGGCAGGAAGCTGGAAGGGAAGTGGAGCTGCCGGGAGATTATCCTGGCACATGTGGGATCCCGGCTGATCAAGGGGAGGACTTCAGCCAGTAGGCTACCACGCCAGGCCCTATACTTCTTTTCTAAGGAAAGCGTAATTCTATGTCAAATTTGGTTTTGCTGATTTTGATTTAAGGTGTTGACTCTTTAGTCCGATCAAAACGTGAAGACAGGGAACATTCTTCACCAGAGTACCTGGTTTTTGTGGTTTTTTTCCTTTGCTTTATTTTTCAGGAAGACTGTTTTGAGACACTTGAAAAGGGGAAAATTTTTAGAGCAAATTAGAATTGGTCTTAGTGTTTCATTGGCCTTCATAGCTTAGAACATCTGTTTTGTAATATGAATGGAGGTTCCCACCTGTAACCTTCCCTCACAGTGTCTAAATGCAGCTGTTTATTTTTGAGTAATCCTCGTTGTCTGAACTGTCAAATACTGTTTGACACCTTGTATTACAGCAAGTGAAAATTGGTGCTGTTGTGGTGGGGTATGACCTGTGCTTTAAGGAGCAATCAGACTGAGTTTGGACAGCATTCATGTATGTATCATAGGGTGCTGCTAGCTTGGATCCTGGGAGAACATGCGATTGCCATAGCAACAAAGGCTCTTTGAAGGCAGAAATCTTGGCAGAGTGGTTAGGTCTTTTGAAGTGCTGGGTGTGTTGATAGGAAAGGATCCAGTCAGCAATAAGCACGCAACTGTAGGGCAGCAGTCAGGGGAAATAAGCAGTTAGCTTTTCCTTTTACTTGAGGGTAAATATATTCTGAGCTTATTCCTCAGTAGTAATCTTCCTTCACAACAAGTATTTACACAAGGTTTTTCCTTCGGTGAGCTCTTTGAAGAATAGCTTCCCAAGCATGTGCTGTGTAATGTTTTGGCTGATCTGATATGTGAGTTTTGGTAAAATCAACATGATGTAATACATAAAATGTTAATGACTTATAATTAAGAAAAGTGTATCAAAGCCATTATGCATTACTCAGGTTAGAAGTTGGCTTTGTTGAAAAGCTTGTTACAAAACAATAAAATCTCCAGATCCTTCCTGTTGTTTTCAAGAACCTCGACTTTCTAGTGTTCTCCTTTCTCCGTTCTGAGATCCTTGCCTTCATTCATGGCTTTGTTTTGTGTCCATTCTTGCCTGTTTCTGGCCCAGTACTAATGCTGTGCTGTGCTGTCTTCTTCTTATTCCTCTGAAAGCCTAGCTCTGACTTTATTATTGTTAGGAAGCCTTTGTGATGCTACAGTTTCTAGAGAGTTTTTAAAAATTTTCTTTTTCTTTCCCAAACTCTTGATTAAAATTTACGTATTGTCTCCTTAGATTTCTTCTTCCTCTTCTTCTTCTTCTTTTATTGGAAAGGTGGATATAAGGAGAGGAGGAGAGACAGAGAGGAAGATTGTCTACTGGTTCACTTCCCAAGCGGCTGCAACGGCTGGAGCTGAGCCAATCCGAAGCCAGGAGTTCTCCCGGTCTCCCACGTGGGTGCAGGGTCCCAAGGCTTTGGGCCGTCCTGGTCTGCTTTGCAAGGCCACCAGCAGGGAGGTGGATGGGAAGCGGGGCCGCCAGGATTAGAACCGGCACCCATGTGGGATCCCAGTGCGTTCAAGGCGAGGACTTTAAGCACTACACCATCGTGCTGGGCCCATCTCCTTAGGTTGCAATAAAATTTTATAATTTTAGTTTGCTGTTGTTATGTGTTACACATTGGGTGTAACTCTTCAGTAGTAAGCATTCTGTGTTCAGGAGGTCCTGCACTCTGGTGCTTGGTGTTAGACACATGGCTAACACTTAGTAAAGGTGAGCTGCTTAATGGTTTTAATAATAAACTAAATGGTGGAAATCATACCAAACTATATTTATTTCTTTTCTTCCATTTGTTGAAAAGCTAATCTGTATAGCCAGTGTGCTGAATCGAGGATGTCTCTTTCCTTAAAATTTCTTTATTTGAAAGTCAAGGTGAATGAATGAAAAGAGAGAGAGAGATTAAGTGAGCGAGAGCTTTTTATCAGGCGATCAGTCCCCAAATAGCTGCATTAAGCCAATGTGGGCTCTACTGAAACTAGAAGAAAGTTGAGTCTCCCCAAGTAGATGACAGGGACTGCGATGCATTTGGATAGGGTACAAGTGCATGGGAACTAGCTAATGCTTATGCCTTGATTCCCTCCCTCTCTCCCTCTTGTTTTTCTGTCTCTCAAAAAAGAAAAGTAGAAAAGGATTACAAGAGGCCAAACAAAAAAGCTTAATAGAAAAATAAGCAAAAAAGTATCATCTTGATGGTGGAAGCTTGACGGTGGAAGCCCTAGTTGTAACACAGACAGGACCCAGAAGGGAGAAGAGGAACGCTATAGATCTCTCCTTTTCTTTCTGGCTTTGGAGATGTGTAACAGATTAGTGGTCAGAACCATGCCCCAAGGCGCGTCAGATTCATCCCTTGCTTTTCATTTTTCTATGGGAAAAGGCCACTTGTCAAGCTGTACTGCCAGCTCTATGCACAGTCCCATCAGGACACCAATTTGCATCATTATCCATGAAGAAAATGTTTCTTAACAGCAAACACATCACAGTATTAGTTGGCACATCCAAATTTCTGTCAATCTGTGAAACTAGTTATCTCAGTGCCATTATTTTTTGAATTGAATTTTTAATTTAATTTTATTTGAAGTTCTCTAGTCACTTGTGAAAATTAACGAAGATGTTATGTTTAAGGGAAATTTAAAAACTTTATAACGTTTTAAAACTTTTCTTCTGTCCTTTCTATAAATCAGACTTTCCAATAAAAATAAATATATCTTTTTTACAAAAGAATATAAGAATTTTTTTTCAAGACAGCAACTGGACTTCAGCATGTACAAAAAATCTTTTTGTGTGTTTTTCAAAGTTTTATTTGTTTTTTCTTGGGAAGGCAGATATGCAGAGAAGAGGAAAGACAGAGAGCAAGATCTTACATCCATTGATTCACTCCCCAAGTGGCTGCAGTGGCCATAGCTGAGATGATTAGAAGTCAGGAGCTTCTTCTGGGTCTCTCGTGCAGGTACAGGGTCATAAGGCTTTGGGCGTCCTTGACTGCTTTCCCAGGCCACAAGCAGGGAGCTGGTTGGGAAGCGGGGTGCCGGAATAGAACCAGCGCCCATATGGGATCTTGGCGAGTGCGAGGCTTGTGACTTTAGCCACTAGTCTACCATGAAGGAGTCCAGCAAGTCTTTTCAGAGGCACAGGTGTCTGAGTCTCCCAGCCACATGGCTGTGGAGGTTAGTTCTGGGGTTTTTGAGGCGTAGAATCACTGCCTAGGGACATCCCTGGATAAGGCCACTGTACTGGTAGGGTTGAATGAATCCTGAGAGACACCCAGTGACAGGGCCTTTGTACTTGCAGGTAAGCGAGAGGACAGAGACCTAGTGGTTTGTAGGAAAGAGATTCGAAGATGCACCAGCCCACATGGAGATCCTGAGTAGAGCTTATTTTCATGGGACATTGCTGATCACCACATGCCATCCCACATGAAAGCTGTGTCTGGGGACTTGTCCAGCCTGACTAGAACCCAGTACATGACTGAATGTTGAATCAGGGGACAGATTACATTAGGCAGGGCATGACACTAACCAGCCCGTGAGAGAACCCAGTCTGGGGGTAGATTCTGTGGGGCATATTTGAGCCAAGCCCTGTGGAAATAAAGTCCTGCTGGTTAGCTCAAGAGTTGGGGTGGTGAGGGGCTGAACTAGATGTGACCATGGAACCTGCCATGTACTCGTGGGCACAGGGACCAAGAATAGTGTGGGTAGGACCAGGCTGCACACCTGCATGTGCATACTTAAACAGGGTCTGAGGCAGCCTGTCACAACATTGACTATTTCATACTTGGCCGAAATGGAGAGTCCTCCTATGCCGGGTAAGGTCTTACCACCTGCTGGCATATATGACATCTGGGTGTAGGGGTGGGCTGAGTGGGGGAACGTGAGAAATTCCCCTAGTGGGTCATAGCTCCCACTGGTGAACATGTGGTCCAGGCATGGGGGTTGGGCAAGCTGAACCAGGTGGCTCCATCTGTTGGCAGATGTGTGGGTTGGTTTTGGAGAGGGGCAGACTGGGCAGGGCCGAGCAAACCTTAGCTCGCCAGCAAGTGCAGAAACAAGGCTGGAACGTAGGTCATGCTGGGCCAGGCTGTCACACCTGCTGGTTTGCATGAGCCAAGGATCAGAGCAGACTGAGCAGGGCCAGGTTTTAGCACTTTCCAGTGAGAGTTGGGACTGGTGGCAGTCCGGATCAGGCCAGGCTAGAGCATCCAGAGACAAAGGCCAAGACAGGTGAGGGACTATTCCAAGCTGAATCAGCAATCACTGGCATGCGCAGGGACTATGATTGGGAACTGGCCTGATTGGGGAGCAAAGGGGATGCCCTGGCTGGGGTTGTGGTTCCCATTGGTGAGTGTGAGGGCCAGGTAGGGGGCTGCTGTCTGGTGTGGACATGGCTGCAGTATCCCTCGGCACAAGTGTGGACTGGGATGCACCATTACTGGCTTAAACTGCTGCACGCATTGGTGCTCATTTGGACCAGGGTAGGTGTAGGACGAGCTGGGCTAGGTCTACGCTTCTACTGAGCCATGTGTGAGCTGTGTCTGAGTGTGGACGAGCTGTAACAACCCAACACTAAGAACTGGAATGGGTGAAGGCCAGTGAGGAAAGGTCACTGAGGAGGTGGGCTAAGTAGGGCTGACCCATGGACCCACCAATGTGAGCGATATCTGGCATTGGGAGAGGTTCTGATGGAGGAGCTTGGGAAACTCCTCTGTTGGGGCACGGTCCCTGCAGGTGAGCACAAGAACCAAGACAGGGAACAAGTAGCCCAGACCAGGCCAGGTAATGGATGATACCCAGTGACATACATTTGGCATAGGTCTGGAGCGAGTCAGGCTGGGCCAGTTCATATCACTCATTGTGAATCTAAGCACCAGAATGGAGTGTGGGTCAGGCCAGGTTGAGTTGCAACGCATACCAGTTCATATGAGGGCCAGAACCTGGGGCCTGGCTGAGCTGAGCTAGGCTGTAGCCCCCACCAGTGTGAGATGGAACTGAGGGTGAACTGGGCCTGGCCTGGCTATGGCAACACTGGCAAATGCCAAGGTGAGATGGGCCATGCCAGACTGAGCCGCAGCATTCAACCAGCACACGTGAGACCTAGGTGGAAAGGGGGCAAACTCAGAAGTGGGGCTGCATAGGACTGCCTTGCTCTGGAGTACCACTCCCACTGCTGAGCATGAGAGTTGGGATTGGGGCAAACCAGGTTGGGCAGGGCTACAACACCTGTTGGCCTCATGTGAGCTGGATTAGGGGAAAGCCAGACTGGGTTTACTGTTCCTACTGGTACATGAATATGCAAGAATGGGTATGGGTTGATTGGGCTTTGCTGCAGCATCAGCTGGCAGATACTGGCATGGGGTGCTAATTCTGTCAAGCTAAAATGTAGAACTAACTGGAGAGTGCAAGATCCAAGAGTGGGAGTGGGTCCAGGAGGTTAATAGTGGGCACCACACTTTTGAGTTGCCACTCCAACTGGTGAGCATGAGAACCAGAACTGAGGAAGGCATGGCTAGACAGAGAGGGGCACCCGCTGGCACGTGTGTGGGCTGGAGAGTGGGGCTGAATGGGTTGAAGTAGGCTTCATTGCCCATTGACATGTATGAGAGTTGAATGGGGTGTGTGGAACATATGGACCAGTCTGCTGTACATACTAGCAAGAGTGGGATCCAGGGTAGGGGGCAGGTCTGATGGGGGTTTTTGTGGGTTGTTTCAGCTAGCTGCAGCTCCCACTGATTTGCATAATGGCTGAGTGTGTGGTGGGCAAGATCGGGTTGGACTGGAACATCCATTGGTTTATGTAGAAGACAGGGTTGGAGACAGACCTGACCCAGCAGTTGCAACCACCAGAGCATGTGCATGAGCTGAGTAGGGACATGGAATGTGCTGGACCCAGTATTAGCAAGCACATACAACAATCACGTATGGGATCACCTCAGATCCTCTTTGGGGATCCCTCCAACTGAACTGCTGGAAAAAGAACTCCAACCGTGGAGAGAATTGTAGGTTCCATGATCTGACCATGGAGTGTGTTGAGCTGGTTCTACTCAGTGGCTTAGATGGAACAGTAGACAGCATATCCAGGTGCCCATGGAGAATACAGCAGTACATTGGGGTCTGCAGAGGACACCTGGTACCGTAACAGGATGGGGGACAGAACAAATTGACTGGTTACCCCAGCCAAGTATTGACGATGAATAACTGGCTAAATGGAGACTCTAAGGTAGAGCATATGAACAGTGGATTCTGTAGAGATTTCATCGTGCTTGGAGTGGGAACGTTCAGAACTGTGGAACTTTTGAACAGGACCGTTTTGAGCAGAACCCTTAGAGCATACCCCACATCGGGGGCCTTGGGGTGGTGTTGAGTGACTTTCCTTCATCCCTTGGTACAGAGGTGTTTGGAAGGCTGTGTGGCTTCTCCCCTTATCTGTCCTTCCCCCGGATACAGGAAGGAAACAATGAGAATGTGGAAATAATAGTCTTACTCATCTTGCTTTAGCCCTTGGCCCTTATCACCCTAATTAACTATGCAAAAATCATCAAAATAAATAAATTTTTACAAAAGAATGCTTAAACTCTGTTGCCTTAGGTGAGAATAAAGGCAGTGTAAGGTATTGTATTTATCTTAGTGTATGTAAATGAAACACAGGATGGATAAACCATGATCTACAGAGACAGCAGAACGGAGTGGAAACAAATGAAATATAGAATGTAGCAAGAGGAAAACTTTTGACATAAACGAATATACATTTTTGTATAGAGTCCTGATTTTAAAACTATGTTGCTATTTCACATAAAAAAAAATCAAAACCAAACAAAAAAAACCTTAGAAAATGAATAAGAATGGACCAAGACAGAAAAACAAGCAATTGCATTTCAAATGAATAATATAATTACAGGGAGTAGAATGGAAGGGACCAGCAATAACTTTGGACACAGTGACTGCACTACATAACCTGAAAATTGAGAAACAAAAGAACTCTTAAAATAGCATTGGAGACTTTCCCTTTTTGGTACAGCAATGGGTTGCCAATCTCTGCATATAAGAATTGAGGAAATAGGGCCCTGTCTAGTGGTTAAAGTCCTTAAATGTGCCAGAATCCCATATGGGCACTGGTTCCGATCCTGGAGGCCCCACCTCCCATCTAGCTCCCTGCTTGTGGCCTGGGAAAGCAGTAGAGGACAGCCCAAAGCTCTAGGACCCTGCACCCGCGTGGGAGACTCGGAAGAAGCTCCTAGATCCTGGCTTTGGCTTGGTTCGGCTCCCGCCGTTGCGGCCAGTTGTGGAGTGAATCAGCAGATGGAAGATCTTTTATTCTGTCTCTCCTCCTTTCTGTATATCTGACCTTGCAATAAAAATAAACAAATCTTTAAAAAAAATTGAGGAAATAATGCTTATAAATAACAGAAATGAGTTTTGTTATTAGAAGGGCTTTTTAAAATTTTTTGGTTTTTCAGTAAAATTTTATCTGTTGAAACAGTTTTGGATGAGGTGCAAGCTCATGTATATGGGTATTTTGATATTTAAATGGTTTAGAAAATGTACACACGTAACTCGTGGCCATGATCTAGTAATCAGGACATGATAACAGGTAGTCAAGTGGTTTGGGTCTGCAAATTGTACTCCTGTATTTTAAAGGGTTTTTGAAAATAGTATTTATTTATGTAGGGCTTGTGGCTATTTTTATAATAGAGAGGCAGAATTTGTTATTGGAACAGAAGCACAAGAATTGGTAAGAATGAGAATAAGAAAACACATGAGTGAAAAGAGGCAAGTAAAATTGCTTATAGCCATTCCTTATTTGCCACTTGATGATGATGATGATGGAGATTGTGTATCAAAATTCTTAATGTTATTATTATCATCTTCTAACTGTTGTCTGAATGCATGAGTTGCATATGCATCGTGAAAATGTTTAGAACTTTTATTCAGTTGTAGAAATTTGATAACTGAACATTGCTTCTTAACCATAGCAATGAATTTGAGTCTCTCCTGTGTTTTTAGCTATCTAAATTTGAATCCAGACCCAAAGTAAGTGTAGAATATATGAAACTATAGGAATCAGTGCTGTGGAGTGACAGTCTAATCCTCAATGTGTAGCTCTGGTATTCCATATCTGCACTGATTCTAGCCCTGGCTGCTCCACCACTGATCCATTTCCCTGATTGTGACCTGGAAAGCAGTGGATGATGGCCTAAGTTCTTGCGTCCCTACACCAACATAGGAGACCTGGAAGCAAGCTCCTGCCTCCTGTCATATGGTATTTCAGGAGTGCACCAGCAGAGAGAAGACCTCTATGTTTCTGTCTCCCCTTTTCTCTTTGTAAAATCTGCCTTTCAAATAAAAGTAGATCTAAAAATTAAAAAAAAAAAAAAAGAAAAATCATCACAGAATTCTGTACTCATAATTTGTATATTTATCAGTTGCTGTTCAGTTATACTTAGAATTTTGTATGCAAGTTTATTTTTATTTTAATTTTTAAGGATTTAATTTCAGCATATTTGAATATCTGAGTTCCAAGCACTCTTCTCCCAAGTGCTTTTCCAGGAATATTATTAGGGAGCCAGATTGGAAGTAGCAGCTGGGACTCAAGCTGAAACTCAGAAAGGATGCTTCTGTTGCCCACAGTAACCCAAGCCACTGCCACAATGCTAGCCCGTGTAGGTGTCATGATTCAGGTTCCCAGGTGTGTATGCTTTTATTCTTGGGTTTTGCAGAACAGTTTCCTTTATCCAAATTCAGGACTTGTATCATAAGCACTAGATGTATGCCAGGCTCTTGATTCTTTTCAAGGTTTATTTATTTTCAGAGTTAAAAAGAGAGGAAGAGAGAGAAAGAGATTGATTCTGTCTGTTGACTCACTTCTTAGGTGGGCACAATGGCCAGGGTGGGGCCAGGCTGAAACCAGAGCTTTGCCTCCACGCTAAGTGTCAGGGGCCCAAGTACTTCGCTCTTCTGCTGCTGCTTTTCCAGGGCATTGAGGAATTGGATTGGAAGTAGTGAAGTCAGGACATGAACTGATGCCTAGGTGGGATTTTCCTGTTATGGAGAAGGCTCTTCACCACAATAACCGACTCTGTTGATTCCAATTCTTAAGAAAGAACATCTAGTTATTACCAGGCCGGTAGATTGACCAGATTAGTTGACTGCCCATGTCTTGTCCTGGTAGGTGGGATCAGAGATCTGATGGTTGATGACTAACACAAACATGGTTGCGGGTACCTGCCTATTCTGCTGTGTTGGAAGTGGACGTTGTACAAATGTGTACTTAAGAATAATTAAATGGATTCTGTTATCACTTTTGTTAATTAATTTTATTAATTTCTTCAGGATTTTTTTTCTGAGCACCTACTATAAAATATATACTGTTGGTTAGCGATATCAGGGAGATGACTAGAGGTAGATGTTATCCTTGCCCTCGATAAGATTATAATCCTAGTAGTAAGAATGACATAAGATTGTGATAAACTGGTAATAAATAGGTAATTCCAGTAGAAACAGACAGCTTGATAGTTACCACAAGTAAGGGCTCAGATTTGGATTAATGTTTCTAAAACAAGCTATATATCCTTGGAAAGTTTCTTAAAATTCCAAAGCGGAATTCTGTGATAAAAAGGTAGTGAGTGTTTCCTAGCTCAGGGATCTGAAAATATCAGGTGTGAACTATTAACAAAAATGTCATGCTAATAGTTTTTTTTTTGGTTTGTTTCATTGCCTTTCCAATCCAATGTAATCTTTGCTTTTTAAATATTGTTTTCTTACTCTTTGAGTAGGAAGAGACATACCTATCTTGATAGTTCTTTTTATTCAGACATAGATTTATTTATTTTTGACTTTAGTCTTTTATATTCACTTTTCTCCTGTATTAAAGATTTTTTAATTAATTTGTTTAAAAAATAGTTAAGGAGAGAGATGAGAGAGGTAGTTTGTATACAGAGAAAATCTTTAATTACAGTTGCTTGAGAGTAGGAAGTCACAGTGACAGTAAATGCAGATTAGGATGTTATTTTGACTGAATAAAAAAACTGGGCCAGGGCCCGGCACGATGGCGCAGTGGTTAAAGTCCTCGCCTTGCACGCCCGGGATCCCATATGGGCGCCGGTTCTAATCCCGGCAGCTCCACTTCCCATCCAGCTCCCTGCCTGTGGCCTGGGAAAGCAGTCGAGGACGGCCCAAAGCTTTGGGACCCTGCACGCATGTGCGTGGGAGACCTGGAAGAAGTTCCTGGATCCTGGCTCTGGATCGGCATAGCATTGGCCGTTGCGCTCACTTGGGGAGTGAATCATTGGACGGAAGATCTTCGTCTCTGTCTCTCCTCCTCTCTGTATATCTGACTTTCCAATAAAAATAAATCTTTAAAAAAAACCCAAAAAACTGGGCCAGACTGAAGTCAGGAGTCAAGAGCTTCCTCCACGTCTCCCGCATGGGTACAGAGACTCATGAATTCATTCATTTGAAAGACAAAGTGACAACAGAGAGAGTTCGAGAGAGACAGATTTTTCATATACTGATTCACTACCCAAATAGCCCCAAAGCCAGATCTGGGCTAAGGTGAAGGCAGGAGCCACTTCCTAGTCACTCATATTGGTGGAAAGGAGCCCAAGCCCTTGGGCGATTTTCTTCTGCCTTCTAAGCTCAATCCAGGAAGTTGGATTGAAAATGTAGTAGCTGTGACTTGCACTGGTGCTGTGATAATGGGATGACAGTGTCACAGGCAGCAGCTTGACTTACTGTACCACAAACTTCCCACTCCCATATCTTGTTAAGTTAGCAAACAAATGTAGCTAGAATACAGTCAGCCTGCATTAATTTTCAAAATGTGTTAGTATGGTGATAATAAATAGTGAATGATTGTAGTTTTTGATTCAAAACTAGAAAAGAAAGGTGAGATTTCACGAGTTTTTTGATGAATTTCTTCACTTAGAATAAAAAGAGTAAATCTAGTAGTCCGTAAACGCTGTTGTCTCTAGAGATTTTCTACTTGATTGTAAATTCAAGTGATTAAGGATTTCATGAAAAATGTTTAATAAAAGCATTTACTTCAATATTTTCTTTAAGAAATAAAATTACATGAACTCAATGTAATGCTGTCATTGTATATATATTGCTGGCTAAAATAGGAAGTCGAAAGATGAAGGCTTGAAATTTACATCATTAGCAGTTTCAGTTTGAGGAAGTTTGTGTTAGTGCAAAGTGTTTTAGTGATTATTTGAGAAAATTGGGCATTGAGGGTGACATCTTTCTGTTGCCTACTTTGCATTTTTGCTTGTTGCTTGGCCTTGTGCTTGGGAAAGATCTGGTGATAGTCCCTGGTACGGCGAGACTCTGAAGTGTAGATAACTGTCTGCACTGCGAAAACCTGGAAAAAGGAATGAGCGTGTGTATAGAAAAACAAAGTGATTCTTAGAGCTTGGTAATTCTGAATATTTTATTGGTGAATTATAGTTGTAGTAGTTTGTAAGAAAATCAGTTTTGGGAGAATAACATAGGAAATAGGTATATGTTTTCATGTTATGGTTTTATGTTTATTAAAACAAAATAATGGGGCCTGTGCTGTGGCACTGTGAGTTAAGCCACTGCCTGTGGTGCTCGCATCCCATATGGTAACTGGGTTGAATCCCAGCTTCTCTGCAGCAGAAAATGTTCCAAGCCCTGGGGAATCTGCACCCATGTGGGAGACCCGGAAGAAGCTTCTGATTATTGACTTCAGACTGACTCAGCTCCAGCCATTGTGGCCATTTGGGAAGTGAAATAGCTGATGAAGTTTACTGTCTTTCTCCTTCTCTTTCTGTAACTCCATTTTTCAAATTAAGATAATTTTTTTCTCAAAAAGTAGAAAAAACTGGGCCTGGTGTGGTAGCCTAGTGGCTAAAGTCCTTACTTTGCATGCCAGGATCCTATATGAATGCTGGCTGTTGTCCCAGCTGCTCCACTTCCCATCCACCTCCCTGCTTGTGGCCTGGGAAAGCAGCAGAGGATGGCTGAAAATCTTGGGATCCTGCACTAATGAGAGCGATTTTTTATGTGGTTAGTAAATTTTCTGTGAATAATTTGAAGTAAATAAATATTGAGCAAGGAAATATATTGAAGAATACAGTGGTTTTGGTGTTAGTGTTGACATGCTTATTTAGAAGAGAATTAGTCTTATTACAGACCATATTAAATAATTTAAAATAGCCAGAGGAAGGAACAGCTGTTAGTTGCAAGTCGTGATCTCACAGTTAACTGTAGAACTTCCATAAATCTAAGGAAGACTTCCAGATAACAGTTTTCAGGATCAAGATGCATTTTAAATGATTTAAGTCGACACGTGGGAACTTGAGGTTTCAGAAGTTAAGTTCAGTGAAGGTAAGAACTAGTTCCCGCGTTTCAGAGTCAGGTATTGTGTCTATTCTGAAATGTTTGATAAAGTTGAATCTCCTAGTGTTCCTGCACTAGCTAACAGATAAAAAGAATGTATGCTTTGCTTCTCAGATACTAATTAGGTAACAATGGGTGGCTTGTTGTAAAGTGAAAAGAAAAAATAAGCTACTTGCACAGACCTCAGTCACTTTCATTGACTTGTAAGGTGTATTCTTCTGTAGTTAGGTCATAGTGAAATTGATGGAGAGACATGCTCTAATTTTTTAATCTTATGGCTCTGTTGTGTTAAATTGTGTAATTCTTCTTTTACCCAGGTAATGTTTTACCCTGATTTCTTTACCAGTACAATGTGTTTTTTTTTTAAAGTAAAGATTTACTTATTTTTATTTGGAAAGTAAGATATACAGAGAAGAGGAGAGACAGAGAGGAAGATCTTCTATCCGATGGTTCACTCCCCAAGCGGCCACAACAGCTGGAACTGAGCCAGTCCGAAGCCAGGAGCCAGGAGCTTCTTCCGGGTCTCCTACACGGGTGCAGGGTCCCAAAGCTTTGGGCCATCCTCGACTTGTTTCCCAGGCCACAGGCAGGGAGGTGGATGGGAAGCATGTCGGCCGGGATTAAAATTGACACCGCTATGGGATTCTGGCGCTTTCAAGGCGAGGACTTTAACTGCTATGCTATCGTGCCGGGGTCCAATACAATGTTTTAAAGGATAACAAAAAAGAGAAGGTAAACCTCACTAAAAGTACAACTGGCCAGACCTGTTGTGTAGTCAGTTAATGTAAACTAGTGAGGTTATGAGATTCAATTAAAAAATACTTAAGCAAGGTTGTAAGCCTGTCAATAAAATGAAGGTGTTAGAATAAAACTGTCATAACACATACCAAGATTTCAAGTCTAATGATAGAAAACTTCCAATCTGTGTTAATGAATGACCCTGTGTTGAGTTTTGTTAAGTAAAACAGATCAGGCATAGAAAGATAATACATGATTTTGTTTAGGTGGAAGCTCATAAGATCAGGAGATCTGTCATATAGTAAGGTGACTACGGATCGTTTCACTGTATACTTGAAATTTCGAGTATCTTTTTTAAAAAAATTTATTTTATTTATGGGAAAGACAGAGATCTTCCACCCACAGGTGCATTCCCCCATTGGCTGCAGTGGCTATGCCTGTGTCAGGACCAAGCCAGGAGCCAGGAGTCTTGGTGGACTCCCATGTTGGTACAGGGGCTGAATGACTTGGGGCTATTTTCCTCTCTTTTCTTAGGCACATTATTAGGTGTTAGATGGAGTGAATTAGCTAGGGCTCGTATGGGAAAATGCTGCTCCAGGTGGCACCTTAACTCTCTGTGCCACAGCTTTGAACTCAAGAGTATGTTTTTACACTATATACAAAAAAGTTGGAATTGAAGTGACATGTATGTTAATGAGCTTGATTTGGCCATCCCATCATGTACATAGTTCAAAATGCTGTGTTGTATATAATAAATAGTATAGTTTTTGTCAGTTAAAGTTCATTTCTACAGAGTGTCTTATTTCTTTAAAAGTTTCACCATGGGATATTGTTTAGTGATTCACTCTTTGTATTTTCAAATAAAACAAACAAGTTAAGAAATGGGTGAAGGAAATAAGCAAACATTTTTCAAAGGAACAAATTCAAATGACTAACAGATACATGAAAAAATGCTCAAGCTCAGTAGCAAAAAGGGAAATACGAATAAACCACATTGAAAAAACAAATCCAAATTAAAGTTCCACTTAACCCCAGTGAGAACGGCCTGCTTAAAGAAATCTAGTAACAATAACTGCTGATGAGAATGAGGGGGAAAAATCTTCCTCACTGCTGGTGGGATTGTAGACTTGGAAGTCAGCATGGTGAGTTCTAAGGCAACTGAAAACTCATCTGTTGTGTGACTGAGTAATCCCGTTCCTGAGAGTATATTCAAAAGCAGTGATACATATGTATCAGAAAGCAACCTGCGACCCTATTTCAATTGCAGGATAATTGACAGTAGTAAAGAAAGGGATACAACCAAGATTTCCACTTAAAGAGGATTGGAGAAGAAAACTGTGGTACATCTACTCTGGAATAGTACTCATCCATGAAAAAAGAATGAAATTCTATCATTTGCAGCATATTTATACCAACTGGAGATCAGTGAAATAAGCCAGTCCCAAAAGGACAAATATGTTCACTTTGATATAAGACAACTTTCACCCAAAATACAAAATGAAAAGCTGCAAAGGTAAACAAGTGTATGCTTGTCATCTCACAAATGAATGATGTAATAGAGACTAGTGTACCAGGAATTAAAGAACTGCAGTATGCATCTCCATTCCTGAGTAAAAGTAAGACCTCGATAAAACCATTAACAAAGCAGTAGACTGTCTTCCATTGCTTAAATCTACAGTGTCATGTAAAGAGCAGAACAGTGGAGACAAGACTACAGGACCATATCATTGTAAAACCATATTATTCAGTGGGTGGGTGGGGGGAGAAGTGTAGGGAAGGAAGGGAGGGAAAGGGGGTAAGCCCTATACCTGCAAAAACGTAAAATGTAAAATAAGAACAATTAAAAACCTTACTAAAATTTCTTGAAGCAATTTTCAGAAAACAAATTTGTGAAAACAATCTGCATATAATCATTGACTTCCTATTGAGTGGAAAATTCTGATCTCATACTTCAAATTTTATAGTATAATGTACCATTTCATAATGCTGTTAACAGGTGTTTACCATGCAGTATTTCTTTTAAGAAATCCTCCAGTGTATTCATGAGTTAGTAACTGATGTTCTGAACATAATCACCTTTACAATTATACATTTATCTTGCAGTAATTAAAAAGTGAACAATTTATGGCTTATCTGGAGTTTTTTTCTCTATTGAGTGTTTTTGAAGTGATTACATATCAGAAAGCCTAAATCCATTTTAAAATCTCAATTATATTTATTTTACTACTCTGAATAAATATTTAAATACTGTATTCTAGTTGTAGCTTCTATATTTTTAAATTTTCTTGGTGTTAGATTTAGGAAGCATTAAATAATTAATCTCCAGGTCTGTATTATATATTTTTTAAATTATTGGGTAGATTTATAACCTCAGATTTTCAAAGCCTGCTTCAGGATGTCTGTTGTTTTAAGCGAATTGGTACAGTTTACTCTGAATTGCTACGGTGATGTTTGGGTATAATGGAAGGTATAAATTAAAAATTCTTAAGAGATTTGTTTTTGTTCTTAAGAGATTTGTTATTTTGAGGTATTAAGTGTGATGTACTAATGTGAAAAGCTGTAGGGCTACATGCATATAAACAAGTTGTGTAGAAAAATGGAGTGAAATTTATTTTACTACAAACAATTTTTAAAATCCATGTTTAGTTTTCTTCATAAAAGATGGTTCTCATGAAATTTTTCAGAATTCCTCATATTTCCATTTTTTTTGTGACACAGTCTGTGTTTGGAACCAATTTTCCTTGAACTTTTTGATGTACCTGTGTGAATGTGTGTGAGAGAGATGGAAAGGCCAGTAGAAGGGTTTTAAAAATAAGATGAGCCATGAGAAGGTATGTCTTCCAAATCTAAGAAGCACTGAATATTCAGTTCAATATCTGTTCTAGTTGTAAGATCTGTGATGTGACCATCAAAGACTTTTGTGATAAGATTTTTGCCATCGGGGAATTATATTCTGTTTTGAAGAGACAAGATTAGTTGCTATGCAGTGATTTAAATTCAGGAGTTTTAGAGTGACTGATTGAGGTTAATCAAAGTGGTAAAAATGAGAGGTAAAGATTTGAGGCTATTGCTCATGTAGTTTTGATTTGAGTTTAAACCAAGGGAAGTGATGTAACATTCTTTCTGCTTATTTTAGATACCACCAGGTTGAGTTGGTTTTCTGGGACTATTTTGAAAATTGTTGCTAACCTTAGAGCTTGAGAATCATAAGAGAATGTTGTTATCATTTCGTGTGTGTGTGTAAATGTGTCTGTATGTATGTGTATGTGTATACTTCCAAAAGTTTAGACAAATAGAATCAATTAATAAGTGTATTTTGATGGAGAAATTGTCAAAATTCTTAATACTGGTTTTTGGTACCAAAATAAACTTAACCTCTTAACCCCGTTTTTTTAAGTGGTTAACTTTGTGTTCTTATACATTTTATACCATTGTGCTATGGTTTAAATATTTGTTTTCTCCAAAAGTCATGTTGAATTTAATTGCTGTTTAAACAGTATTCAGAGTTGATTAGGTCATGGATGTGATTAATGGTGTTAGAAAAGGGTGATTTGGGTCTTATTTCCATGTTGCTCTTTTACTGTCTGCCGTTGTGGATCCAGATGGTGCAGAGCATCGTATTGGAAGAGTGGAAGGGCTTTATCTGACTCTAGGCCTTCTGGCACTTTAATTGCTTACTTCCAGCCTTCAAAACTGTGAGCTAATGAGTTTCTGTGTGTAAATTGCTCAGTCTGTTTTGTCATAGTACCACAGAATGGACTGAAGTGCTTTGTGTTAGGTCTGTTGGGTATGTCTTAGTCTCTTGCACCTTGTACTTAGCATCCTCTCAACTCCCATGTCCTGTTCTCATTATTGTAATGATAGGGAAGTTGGCATTTCATCTGTGCATTTGGTCTCCAGTGTCAGTGATCCTCACTCCCTGTTTGGCTTTGAAATTGAGATTCTTCCCTTATACTTGTCTAAGAGATCTTATATACATTTTTATTGGGGATGCCTATTTTAATGTTAGACACGTAATAAATGTTGAGTAAATTATTAAATACCTAAATTTTTGTTACTTAAAAGTAGATGTCAGTGCTTTGACGTTTGTAGAGTAGGCTGTCACTTTTCATTTATTTAGAGTAGATTTAGAGCTAGAAGTGTTCATTGTGCTGTGTTCTTAGTAATAAAAGAATTCAGGCCTAAGACTTTTTATTTAGCATTATGAATTGAAAAAGTCACTTGGTACGACTCTAAAGTAATTAGAATTTATTAAAACAGTAGACTTGCAGATTCTTTACATAGATATTGTAATATCTCAATCCATTTTGTGTTATTGTAACAATGATTAAGATTTGGTAAGTCATGAAGAAGATAATTTTATTCCTTGGTGCTAGAGGCTGGGACATCAAGATCAAGTGTCTGCAGGTTTTATTGTCTTGTTCCAATATGGTGCCTTCTTGTTCTGTCCTCTGGAGAATTAGGTGTGTTGTGTGACTACTTGGAAGGAGTGGAAGAGAGTGAACCCACTGCGTGCAAGCTCCTTTTTAGTGACGTTGGTCTATTCACAAAGGTGGAGCCCTCAGGACCTAAAACCTCTTGTTAGGCTTCACTTGCCAACACTGTTCTGTTGGGGTCAAGTTGCAAAATGTGATTTGGGGGGAACAAACTGTAGCATACACACACATACACACACACACACAATACAGTGTTTCAAGTTTATATTTGTGTGTGATTTATTCATTTAGCAAGTATTTATTAAATACCTAAGTTTCACAGATTTACATTTATGAGATAACAGTGGTGAGCAAGACTCATGCATGTGTTGATGGAACTGATTGAAAAAAAAAAACCGGCTGAGATGGGCTTTTGAACAGCAGTAAAGAGCAGCATTTGGGGTGACTGCTTCCTGTGTTGGGGTACCTGGGTTTGAGTTAGAGTTCCACTCCAATTCCAGCTTTCTGTTACTCTGTAATGTTGGAAGGCACAAGTTGATGGGGTCAGTACTTGGTTTTCTGCCACCCACATTTGAGTTGTGAGCTGAGTTTTCAGCTACCAGCCATGTCCTGGCATGGCTTCCAGGCACTTGGGGAGGGGACTAGCAAATGGGTTGTATCTAAGTTTATCTGCCTTTCAAATAATAGTAATTAAAACAAGAAGAAAAATGATAGTGAATATGCTGAAGATGTAAATTTTTCCCTTGTTTGAAAGCTGGTCTTAGTCACATTTTATGAATCTTAATTTGCTTAAATGTTAGCAAATATTTTTGTAGATTTAAAACGTAAAATAGCTGTCAATTTTAGTGATATAACATCTGATATAGAAGATTTTAGTAAAATGTATAGTTAGCTTGTTGAATTGGAGCTAATTCATCTGGCAATGGCCAGTAACTTTGCTTCATTTATCATTGTGAATGAAACAGGACAGTTATTCAGCTTCCAGACAAATTTGCAAAATTAGCCACAGTAAATACTAAACAAATTACTGCTTTAGACAGTATGTTATTATATATTTGAAAGAAAAAGTAAAGCCTGCGTTTAGGCTTTAGCGAAAAAAGAATGTATTCTCTTTAGATAACAGATTTAGTAAAATATTCACTAGTGATTTGAATGATTTAATTCAAAAATAAATTTTGTATCTTCAGTTCATCTAATTAAAGTAACTGCCAGCTGAAAAGTTATATCCTTTTGTAAAACATCCTCCGGTTTTCTTGGCGTAACTGCATTCTGCATTATTTTTTGAAATTACATTGAAAGATAGTAGATGGATGGTAGGTGTTAGTTTGGGTTAAAACAGCAACAGTTTCGAAAAGTGACTTTGTGCAGGGACAGCATAGAATATGAAGGCCAAATGACACATTTGAAAGTACATTAGAAGAAATCACACTGTAATACAAATGTGTTGGTGGAAGTAGTAGTCGCATTGAGAATGTGTTCCTTAAGATTGAAATTACTGATGGGAACATTTTGTGTGAAGCTCCACGTTTTCAGTTTGTCCTGTGTTGATATTTGTCTTCATTAGTCTGTCATTGGTTGCTCTTGCTGCTCGTGCTGCAGGGTAAGCATTAGAAAGATTTGTAAGCAGTAAAGAGACTGACCTTACTATGGCTACCTTTCCCTTGTTCTTTGTATTCTGTAACATTCTTGAATCTGTGGTGGAATCATATGAAATACATTATTTCAGAATTGAAACATATTGTCATAGTAGGATCGGTGAGGAATGTATTCTCATTTTACTTCAAGTTTTTGTTTTCGGAACTATTTGGATTTTAGGATTTCATGTAATGGATTATGGATCTCTCAGTTTTAACGTTCCTGGGGATCTGTAGAATTTGGAGAGGCAAAATATGCTGTTTGTTTTCAATGCTATGAACTACAAGTGTTTCTTGGTAAAATGGTATGTGTATGTATTAATAAACACTTCATTGTATATTACACATATACGAGAGAACTTCCACAAGCTCATGAAACTTGTTCATATTGTATTTTGTATAAACTTTCTAAAGTTCTTGTGTATCTCACAGAGATATTTACAATTTTAGGCAAAATATATGTGTGTATCTGAGAGAAGGATGACAGTGGCCGAGAAGATGCTATGGGGGCAGGGGTGGTGAACTGAGCCCATTAGCACTGTTTCATCCTTGTGTTCAGTCAGATTTGGTTACTATGGTGGTGTGAAAGGAAATCTTAATTGCAGTTTCACAGCTGTGTTAGCACTTAAACTGATCACTGACACTCTCTTGACAGGGATAAAACCTAGAAACAAGGCTATGTAAAATCACAAAATATTCTGTGTCATACAGAATAATGGTAAAAGATGTTTTTAAGCAGTTGCAACAGAATCATGTTTTTTCTTGTATACCCAAAGAAAGCCAGTTTACATTGTCATTTAATTAATAGATGGACTGTGATTCAAGACAGGAAATGAAGACTACATGAGCCAATTGTAAATAGGTAGTAGGTAAGCAAAAACTAATGATACAAATTGGAAAAAGTCCTGGGCATTGGGGATTAACACTATACCATTGTGAGAAGTCCCCAGAGATCCTACGTGACCTCAAGAGGCTTGTCCTTTTGTTTGTTAAGAACCTTCCTGATAATGTCTAAGACACTGCAAAATACTCAAGCTGTAATATTCATTAACCACCTAAGTACCAGTTTGGTGGAAAGTACCTTTCTTCCTACCCTACAACTCAGTGTCAGGCCCCAAATCAGAAGAACTTCTAGGTTGGAATTCATTTTAAAAGTCAAAATCTTCAGTGTTTTCTGCAATTTAACTTTAGTTCCCAAGTCTGTGCAGACATTGTATATGAAGATGAACTCTCATTCCCTTCCAGTGTGTCTACATTGCTCTTTCTGTATCCCTGTATTCTTTGCTGACAGTAGCAAGTGTGTGTTCTTTGCAAGTTCAATAAATGCTGATTCCTGCAAGAAGAAAAGTTAGGAAGTGAGCTAAGATGTTATGAAGAGGAAGCACGAAGTTTGAAGCAATTGAGTGAGACATATTGTATAGTATTATTTAAAAGTTTTAGTGAAAAAAAAAAGTTTTAGTGAAGAGCCAAATTAATGAGAATTCCTTCATACCTACCAGTCTTCCTGTGTAGCTTATAATTTCTGTTACCCAAATGATTATCTATGGATTATATATTATTATTATATATATAAATGATTATGGATATATATGCATATGTGCATGTGTGTATTTATATGCCATTTCTGTATTGTAGCAAATTGTCTTGATCTAAATCTTTTCAAACAGAAATGCTGAGTAATTACTCTTGTAACAGTAATTCATGACTTCAAAAACATGTACCAAAAAATTGGAATCATAACTGCAGATTTCATGATTTGGTGAAGAAAAGCCAATCTTCATATCTTTATTTACTTATTGGTACTTGATGAAGTTTATATATTGTTTAATTCCTGTTAGATCATCAGACCTTAAAAATAATAGTGCAGTAATCTTAATTCTGAATTGTTTCGCCTGCTTAAATGAAGGGCTCAGTGACTAAAAATTTGTTTAGTGCAGTTTTTGTTCAGTGATCTAATTTGGAAATTGTGTTTGGTAAAATCAACAGAACCAACTGAGGCTGAAGGAATTGCAGGTATGAGGCTTTTATTCATTTAAAATGCTGTTTGGAGAAGTGACAAAAATAAAAGGAACATTTTGAAATCATACAGAATAATTTTTGATGCTTTGTTAGCCTTTTTTGAATGCTGTAGATGACACCAGTTTAAAGCTTAAAATGTGGAAGATTTATGTCTTGGTTGATTTATGTGCTGTTTGACTTTCCCTGTGGAAAGGTACGGCTTACATCTTTTATAGGAGCAGATTTTAAACTGTATAGCTTAAGAACAGGTTCATATTTATTCTGTAGAAATTGAAAAAACAAAAGTGTGTATTCTAAGGAGATAAAAATGTTTTTGTTCAATATTACATGTAAGTTGTCTTGTATTGCTGCTCATATTTTGGGATTTGTTTTGGGATTTGTTTTGGATGAATTATCAGTGTTGATTACAATTAACTGAATTGTTTGACAGGGATTGAGCTTGTATTGCTAATTGAAATTTAAATGCTACTTTAAAAATTAAAATATACCTTTATAGTCTGTTATGTATGCTGTATGTTTCCGTGAGGAAGTGTTGATTAAGTAGTTTCCATTTTGGTATCACAGTGTGTCCTGTTGTAAGTTGCTGACTGTGTAAAAATCTTTTAAGTTAAAAAAGCAGCTCAGCCTAAAACCTCTACTCTGTATTATGGCAGAATCCAGAAATAAAAATAGAAATCTACCAGTAGTTTATAATCTACTGGATTCCTGTGTGCCTTTTGGACTAAATTAGTTTTAAAAAAGTTTCAAAGAGGTTCTTAACTATGGAACTGAATTTAATTTGCATATTTGTATATATTGAAGTTATTTTACCTATAAATGCAAAAATGCATTTTTGAAAAACAAGGCAGTCCTTGCCAAGATCCAGTGATAAAACTGCTGATTAGTTGATTGATATTGTTAATTTATAAAATATGATAGTTTAGTATAATCCTGGCAGAACTTGTTTCTATGTGATACTTATTCGGAATGAAATGAAAAGCTGCAGATACTTTTTTTTCACTTTTTATTTATTTTTGACAATCTTTAGTTAATTAGGGCACAAACATTCAAGAGGCAGATACTTTTTAAATTGAAGCATTTCTTTAAATTTATGGAGACAATCTGAATTTGAAGGGTTAGTGTACTGACTAAAATTTTGAGGATAAAGGCTAATACATATATTTTGATGTCCACTTGAAAAGTGTAGTGATCCAGTGTTAAATGAGATTAATTCTTTTAAATGTTATAAACAGCATTTTGGGTTGTGGTTTGTCTTCTGAATAAATGTTTAAATTACTCTCAGAACCTGTTTATTATGAACAAGAGAAAGAACTCTTACCTTTGCTACTTCACATGAATTTAAGGAACTTGTAAGCATCAAATTGCCATGGCATTTTATTACAGTTTGCAGTAATTTTCATTTTCAGCTGTGACGTGACCACTACATTTTACTTTTCAAACATTATGAGATCCATTTATCAGTTAGCACTATTCTAACAGAAACATAAGTGTCACTGGAAAGAAAAGTTGTTATTGTTGGTCTGATGTCTGATATTCTAATTTAAATTTGTGATTTTGAAAAATTAAATTTGGATTTGTAACATCATTCAGGAGTCAGAATTTTGTGCATTTTCAAGATAAACCAAAAATAAGGTGTGAAGACTGGTTCATTTTGTTTTAGGCTTAAAAGATAATATGTATTTATTTTTATAACATTTAATAAAGTATACAACACATCTTAGGAGCACAGTGATACTTTCCACCCTGCCCTGTGGGCTCTCCTGCCCATTTACCGTACCCACCTTCCTCCTCCTTTCTTTCTTTCTTCTTTTATTTTTTTTTTACAGTTGCATACCTTTTCATTTCATTTTGCAGTTGAAGACTTGACACTGTTAGGTAAAGATTCCAACACATAGGAAGTAGAAGAAAAGCTATTCCTTAGGAGTGCAGACAGAGGCTGTAAACAATAATCAAATCTTGATATGTCAATCTCATAGATGTACTTTTTTTGTACCCTGTGTGTTTGTTATCACAGATTGGGAAAACATATTTGTCTTTTTGAGACTGGCTTATTTCACTAAACATACCAGTTTCTAGTTTTGTCTGTTTTGTTATGTTAAAGTCTGGGCTAGAACCCCCTCCTCTCCTCCGGACGTTAGGGCGCCGGCTAGTCAAGCCCCAGAAAACGACAAAGAGCCTCGCTGTGGCGCCTCCTGACCTAGCGAAGTAGTGGCTTCTCACCCCAAAGGGCCTAATATCGCCTAACGCTAATATTCTTAACGTTCTAACATACTAACATTATACCAACACTGTAACAGTTACAGAAGAGAAGATACTTTCATGGCTGAGTAAATATATCCCATAGCATGTGTGCATATGTGTACACACATGCGCATACCCCGGTTTTTCTTTTATCCAGTCATCTGTTGATGTACAGCTGGGTTTGCTTTAGAGCACAGTGAAAATAGACTTTTAAAATGTCTCCAGTCAATTCTTGCAAACCTTTGCTTTATCGATTTAGATATAAACAAGTCAGATAATTCGTCATATATCAATTTTGTTGTGTAGTTTCAGATACAAAGTTAATGTACTTCAAAATGACAGCTAAAATGTAATCCATGAAATAACCAGATTACACATGAGTTTATCAAACCACGTACATTATAAAAAATAGTAACATTTTTTTTTTCTGTAAGAATGTTTCTGTTTGAATTGTCTACTAACTGTTAACAAGAATTGTGCTATTCCATATGACATTAAATATTGATGTAGTTGTAAACAGTACATAGAATACATTTAGGTTTTTTTTTTAATCACAGTGTGTTGCATTTTGAAAGAAACATGAAAGTTAATATGATTATAGTAGACAGTATTTGAATTGAAGCTTAAATTGTGTTAAGTATCTTACAGTGTGCATGAACATTATTTCTAAGGTTGTGTTCTTGGAAACTCTTGGCCAGCAGTTCTGATTTCAACTGTTAAATAAAGAAGGCCTTTTCTTTTATGTATATACACAGATAAAATATAGAAAAACGCTACTTATTTCTTAACAGTATGATTTATATCTAATGTGAATACCAAAGTGTTATTGAATCTGCCTGTAGGAAAAGAAATAAGTCATAGAACTAAATCCAGTTCTTGGAAATATTGGCTGATATTTTCCTGTAAAGGAACACTGCTTTCTGTTTAACTTGTTTACTGATTATTTGTTTAAAAGGTTTGGAAATAAACGCAAAGATGAAAATAACTTTAACATTATGTGATTATTGACTTTTTTTTATAGGATTTTTTTTTTTAAGATTTATTTTTATTATTTTTTCATTGGAAAGGCGGATATACAGAGAGGAGAGACAGAGAGGAAGATCTTCCGTCCGATGATTCACTCCCCAAGTGAGCACAACGGGTCGATACTATGCCGATCCGAAGCCAGGAGCCTCTTCCGGGTCTCCCACGTGGGTGCAGGTTCCCAAAGCTTTGGGCCGTCCTCGACTGCTTTCCCAGGCCACAGGCAGGGAGCTGGAAGGGAAGCGGGGCTGCCGGGATTAGAACCGGCACCCATATGGGATCCCGGGTGTGCAAGGCGAGGACCTTTAACCACTTGCGCCACCGCGCCGGGCCCGATTATTGACATTTTGGTATTAATTTCCTGCCTACCCTTTTGGTGTATTTTTTTTTCTGAAAAATATATTACAACCCCCATGAGGAGCAACATGATCTGGTCACTGCATTAGATGTCTTTATTTAGGCTTTCAGAGAGAAGGCAGTGACAGTGTACTACCAGACAGTGCATTTCTCTCCTGAATGACCCTTACAAACAGGGAGGCAGCTCACATTTGAAATTCTGTGGTCCAACTCTTCAAATTGCAAGAGAATTAGAATTATCCAGTCCTTCTAAGACAGAATGGTAGTAGAATTTGACATATTGTGCATGTCTCTACATTTAGTTTGAGATTATGTTGCTGCTGTAGTGAGGTTAAAGTTTTAATGCTGAAGACATATTAGTTGTTTATGGTTATGTTCATGTACAGTTGTAAGGAACTTTCTGTTGTTGATTTAGCGATATCAGTAAACTGAATGGGCCAGCTAGTAGACTATATTTGACTTTGCAGGCCAAGAAACAAAATAAAGGTGTACTGTGAAGTCTCATGATTTAACCATTAAAAAATGTAGAAAGCATTGTCAGCTTGTGGGGAAGGCAGTAGGAACCATAGGCATCTGGCTAGATATCACCTTTGGCTGTTGTTTGTTCTCCCCTGTGTTACTTGCTTACTTATTTATGTTGTGCATGTATGTGTACATGTCTGCTTAAATCTTTAACACATCTGGATGTTTCCACTTTAAAGGCACTGAGTCAGCCTGTGTGTTTAACTCAAGGACGTGGTTTGTGTTTCCATTCATTGCTGTGGGAGTTTGTTTGCAGTCGTTTGGGCCCTAGAGGGAGGGCCTGATGGTCACTTAGCAAAATACATATTTTCCTTGTCAGCCCAATAGAAATATTGAGCTTAGAGGTGAGCTTAATTCAGCCTTATACACCCAACAGGAACCTTAGTTTGGGTGTAATGCTTGGAGGTGAAGGGTTTGCAAAAGTGTTAGACCTATCTAAAATGTTTGGCTTTGAAAATTTTCTTAAAAAGATTAATTTTTATTTAAAGGCAGATTTACAAAGAGGAAAGGAGAGACAGACAAATCTTCCATCTGCAAGTTGATTCCCCAAATGGCCACGATGGCTGGTGCTGGGTAGGTCCAACACCAGGAACTTCTTCTGGTCTCCCACACGTGGGTGCAGGGGCTCAAGGACGTGGGCCATTTTTTGCTACTTTCCCAAGCACATTAGTAGGCAGTTAGGAAGTGGAACAGTCAGGATACAAACTGTAACGCCTATGGAACACTGGACCTCCTGTCATACTTTCCCTATACACAGCACTGTCCAAAGTTTCAAATGTTTTCAACCCAAATCCAGTTTTTCCTTAAGCTAGTCATATTTTAGTATTTATTTTTCTGACTTGAAGCATACAAAAATAAAAAACAAGTTTGTTATATGTATAAATTAGAAAGAATCAGGGTTAAGAAAATTAGAAAAAATGTCATAAAAGGCCTTTTTTTGTTATGAAAAGGATGAAAGAAATACTATAGTTTTGATGCTGCAGTTCTATTCTTGGTTCAAAGCAGTTTTTCTTTTCTTTTTATGAAGATAAATATCCTGTTTCCGTTTCCAACATATGTGCAAAGCTTTTCCAGTTATTCCTTTTCTGGTTCATTTTTAAAAAAGATTTATTTCTCTTTATTGCAGAGTCAGATATACAGACAGGAGGAGAGACTGAGAGGAAGATCTTCCATCTGTTGATACACTCCCAAAGCAGCCACAACAGCCAGAGCTGCACTGATCTGAAGCCAGGAACCAGGAGCCTCTTTCGAGTCTCTCATGCTGGTGCAGGGTCCCAGATCTTTGGATCCAGATCCTTGAGTGCTTTCCCAGGCCAGAAGCAGGGAGCTGGATGACAAGCAGGGCTGCTGGGATTAGAACCAGCACCCATTATTGGATCCTGGCACATGCAAGGCGAGAATCCCAGCCACAAGGCTACTGTACTAGGCCCTGTCTGGTTCATTAAAAAAAAAAAAAACTTCTATTGAGGAAATTTTTTTTTTTTTGGTAGCAACAGTTGAGTAAAGTGGTATTTCATGCTGATTTTCTTTTCTGGTGCTTCCGTTTCACAGGACCATTTATGGGGATGTAATATTTCTATTTTTCTCTTCCCTTCTAATCATCCGTTTTAAAATGTTGGAACCACAGTTTTAAATGGTGAACTCTAGATTGCATTTCAAAGCTTCAAGTACCTGCAAGCGATTTTTTTTCTTGGTCATGTTTATAGCTAAATATTAAAAGTTCATTTGCTAGTTAGCAGTCAGATTTTGAAAAAGATTAAGTACCGCAATTTTGAAATTTTTAGATGTGCTTAATGATTTTACATTAGATCTGCTAATAACAGCCATGTAAGATTTTATTACAGCCTGATTGCCTATAAGTAGATCACTGACATTAAAATCCTGTGAGTAGTTACATTGTGTCAGTGGGGTTTCCATAAAGACCAGGCAGCAAGAAAAACTGTCTTTTTTGATAGTGTATGGAAGATTGAGGGTTCTGCATCGTAGCCTGTTATCACAGGTTCTCTTCACCCAGAGTGTAATCAGATGCTGTTAGTTGTTTGCTGGCTGCCTTGCTTTCAGTTAGTTGTTTTGTGAATTAGACCTTTTTTTCATGAATGGGAGGAAACCTCAGATTATTTTACTTTCGATTTCTGGTTTATTTTGGAAGGGACGTTTATGGAATCCATGTGTCAGTGACAGTTGAATAACTGACAAGTTGGGAGTTGTTACTTAACCAGATAGAATAAACACAGACACTCTGTTTCTCTTACTGAATTCATCTGTAAAATGTGGACAGAATGGAGGGAGTAGTTGACTGCAGAGTGAAGGGAAAGACTAGATTTCAGGGTCCCCTGCAACCTGACTGTGTGGAGGCTGTTCGTCCAATATTTCCATATGGAAGTGAATACATTCTTGATGCTGTAAATGCATGTAACATCATCATAAAGAAACATAAAGGAATATTGATAGTTTTGACTTATGAGGCAGGAAAAACGATTCATCTTCAGTATGAATGTTAACATTCATGTTTTTCACTATTTTCTTTGTTTTCATGCTTCATTCTTAGGCAACCTTTGGAAATAGCAACAGAAACTACCGCCGTATCCTGTAGCCAGGATTATGAGGGATGGGGACTTTCCTGCCCAAATGATAAATCTAATTCCTTTCTTCTCTTTCTCTCTGGTTGGCCACCAAATAGGTATCATATCAGAAGTGAATGAGCAAGCAGACTACTGAACGCCCCAGCAATCTAGCTGTTGAAATGACAAGTGATTTCCCAGGGGAATTGGAAAGTATTGAGATAATATGTAGTAGGGAGAAAGTTGGAAAAATATTAAGATAAAGTCATTTATGCATCTGTGTGCTCCTGTCCTGGGCTGTACATTTATGAAAGCTACTTGCTCTTCCAGGATCCAGCCTGAGCAGTGGATGATACCAAAACAGGGCAGAGTGCAAAAAGCATAGCATAATGCTTTGAAGTTGAACCAGTATTGAAATAATGCCTGTGAAAGCCATGTTAGAGCTTGTGCCTTGAACCCAACCGTTCATGTATTAAAATAAAAAATGTTAACATTTTCACAGGATTTGACAAGAATCAGAGTTTTATAATAGTGTTTAAAATGTTAGGGTATAATAAAAAATTTGCCTTGTATTTGAAAAATCAGAAAGATTTCAGTTAGCATGGGAAGGGATGATCAATGTGTATCATCATGGTAAAGATGTTAGAATTATCTGACAGTCTCTGTAATGTCCTAACAAGCAACTGTGAATACTCTTGAAATTAATGGTTGAGTCTAAACAGAGAAATAGAAGTACAAGATGTGGAATTTCAAAAACTGAAAAATGTCCTGACTCTGGCTGAAAAAAAATCTGCTAACGTGGCAGGGTTAAGTCCTGATGGAAGGCTTGTTAGCAGAATACAATGACAAAGGGAAAGATGAGTTAACTAAAGATAGATTAGTATAAGATTTTCATCTGAATAACAGGGTAGAAATTAGGGACTCAGGGAACTATGGGAAAAATAGCAAAATGTTAGATACTGTGAAAATGACTGTGATGCTTCATTTATTGAGATAAATGAATAAGAAACTTTACATACTTATATAAAAGCATATCTGAAATAGAAAAAACACAACAAAATCCATGGAGACAAGTTATAATCAATCTTAAAACTAAAACAAAAAAACAAAAACAGTGTTGAAAGCAACAAGAGAAATATGACAGGCTACTTCTAGGGGAGTAACGTTTCTCATTACCATGGGTTTCACTTCAGAGACCATAGAAGTGAGGACCTTGAGGCCAAATGAAGGAAGTACTAGAAGGAAAAAGCTGTTTGTAGCCAGTAAAATATATATTTGGGGAAATGAAGGTTATATAAGATCATTTCCGGGTGAAGGAAAATTTTCCAGGTGAAAGGAGAAATTTAGACGTTAGCAATGGAAAAAGATGAATAGAAAAAGTAAATATTAGTAATGGAAAATGTAATGGAAAAAGATGGGCAGAAAAAGTGAATATCTTGGCAAATAGAATAGTTTTTGCTGTGTACATCCTTTGAAGTATTTGTGACAGTTGAAAACAGAAAGTAAAACGTCTGGCGTGTTTATCACTGGGAATGACATATAATATGTATGCATAATATGTACACACATATAATATACATTCATAATATTTACACTTCACAGAGAGATGAACTATTCAAAGTTCACTGTGAAATATTGGAATTTGTTATTTATTTATGTATGTATGTATGTATGTATGTATTGGAAAGGCAGATATACCGAGAGAGAGAAAGATCTTCCATTCACTAGTTCTCTTCCTCAGTGATTGTTTGACAGCTGAGTCGAGCAGAGCCAGGAGCCAGTAACTTTTTCCGAGGTTCCTGTGTGATTGTGGGTGCAGGGTCCCAAGGCTTTGGGCTGTTGTCTATTGCTTTCCCAAGCCACAGGCAGAGAGCTGGAAGGGAAGTAGGGTAGCCAGAATATAAACTGGTACCCATATGGGACCCAGGAGGTTGCAAGGTAAGGAATTGCCTATTAGACTATTGTGCTGGGTCTGAATAACTAAATTTTTGTGAGGGGGCATAATCTCTAGATTTTCTAGTTACGGAATACAGGAATGTAAGAATCACAAAAACTAAAGTAAAGTGTCATATTTTTAAAATTGCTCTAAAACCCTCAGCCATGTGGCACTGGCATCTCATGTGAACATCGATTATGTCCTGGCAATTCCACTTGGCAATCCAGGAGTCTGCTTGTGGCCTGAGAAAGCAGTGGAAGATTTCCCATACCTTTGGGATCCTTCACTCATATGGGGGACCCAGAGGGAACTCCTGACTCCTGTCCTTGGACTCATTGAGGCCGTTTGGGGAGTGAGCCAGCCAGTGGAGGATATGCTCTTCCTGTCTCTCCTTTGTTTTCTGTAAAATATGCCTTTCAAGGGAAAAGAAATAAAAATTTAAGAAAATGAAAGGGGATGGAAGGAAGTTTAACATGCAAATACTAATCAAAAGAAAACTCTAGTGGCTGTATTGGTAACAAAGCAGACTCTACAACTGATATAATACTGAAAGAAAGACTACAATTGATTAAAGGATCAAAGTGTGAATCTTAAATACATGTGTAACTCAGAGTAAAATTTAAAAATTACTTAAAGCAGCATTGCAGAGATTAAAAAACAAAGAATTCAGCATTTGCAGTTGAAGGCTTCTACATTTTTTTTTTTTTTTAAATTGAGAACAGTATAGAGCAATCATCAGGGTTGTGGAATGCCTGAAAAATACTTTAATAGCTCGATCAAATTGACACTTAAAGAATAGCCTACTCAGAAATAGCAGAGTACAGGTTTTGGGAACCTTTTTATTGACATGGGATATTTGACCATTTAGCATAGTTTTCGTGTCACACAAACTATCAACTTGAAAATTAGCTTTCTTTCTTTTTTAGTTGATTGTGAGTTCCACCTATGTGTGACTTGGCAAGACCAGATCAAATGATTTTGCAGGCCTTACAATTCCTCTGATCTGGATTATGCCCACTTCTGGACAAGTATACAGGAAATGTTCATTAACAAATCATGGCTTTGATATAAATCTTAATGGTTTTAAAAGAATAAACTCATGTATGTTCTTAGATTGTGATGGGACTTTTGAGAGATCAAAAACAGAAAGGTAGCAAGTACATCACCAAGCACCTAGAAATTATACAACAGACTTCTAAATAATCCCCTGGATGAAAGAAATTGTGTTGTTGGAAATGTAAAACATTTGAACTGAAAGGATCTGAAACAATGTGTCAAAATTTATGCATCCCAACCAGTGATAAAAGGAAATTTCCTGCATTCAGTGCTTGTATTAAAAGAATGGCCTTAGACCAGTATTCTCTGTTTTCTTTTTTTTTTCTTAAAGATTTATTTGTTTTTTTTTTTTTGGAAAATGAGATATACAGAGAGGAGAAACAGAGAATATCTTCTGTCCACTGGTTCACTTCCCAAGTGACCACAACAGTTGAAACCAAGCCAATCCAAAACCAGGAGCTAGGAGCTTCTTGGTCTTCCACACGGGTGCGGGATCCCAAGACTTTGGGCTGTCTTGACTGCTTTTCCAGGCCACAAGCAGGGAGCTGGATGGGAAGTGGGGCTGCTGAGATAGAACTGGTGCCCTTATGAGATCCTGGTGTGTGTGAGGTGAGGACTTTAGTCACTAGACGCGTGTGAGGTGAGGACTGGAGCCACTAGGCTGCTGTGCTGGGCCCAGTATTTTCTGTTTTCATGTCAAGAAACTAGACAAGGAAAAGCAGAACAATCTGCAATTAGCAAATCAATTAATTCAAAGAATGTAACAGCATAATCAGTAAAATTAAAGCTTTTTTTATGGATTAGTAAAATTGTAAATCTTTAGTAGTATGTGAAAATGAGGAAATACCATGAATTTGTCACTAACGAAAACATAGATTGCAAATACTGCAAGTGCTGGTAGAGAGGATTCCATCCTTCTAGGAAAAGGTATCCATGAAATGCTTCACCAGTGACTGGCCGCAGTAACTACAGAACTGTGAAACCCACATGAACTCCCTCTGCTTCCCAGTTACTGTGGTACATCTACTAAATTGTTTCAACATCAAGAATAAGCCACTGCTTCTCCCTGAAGCTGTCCCAGCAAGAGATGGAGCCTGATCTAGGATGGAGAGCAGACATCATATATTGTGTGGTTGTAGGGACTCTGGGCACTAGCTCCTGAGTTTGGCTTTGTGTGGTCTGGGGAAGTTCCCCTCAGCTCTTTGGGACAAGCACTAGCAGCAGCCCTTAAAAAATTTGAGTGTCAGACCCTAGAAAGGCACCTTTGCATCTGCCGGCACACAGTATTGGGTTTCCCTGGCACAACTGCAGCATCACCCTTGAATGCCTCATGGGAAGTGGATGCAGTTTCCTCTCAGTCTTGCACATCTGGAACTTTCTCTGTTAGTGCTACAGTTCCAGGTGTAACTTGCATTCATCTGCCGGATCTGCCCCATCTTCATGCCTCTGTTTAGCCTTGTGCCTGCAAGGCTGCAATTCCTGATACGACTAATTTGTACCCCTTGAGGTTTGCCTAATGACTCATTACATTTTGTAGCTTCAGACCTGCTGAAGAACCTTTGCAGTGCTCCAGACTGAGATCTGCCAGTACAGATTCCCCAGTGTGTCTTGCTACCTGTAGGACCGGAACAATGTCTCTTTCATATCCTCCCGTGCTGGAACTAGGACTTGCCAGGCTGCAAGTCCCAACATTAGTTAATCTCAGCAGGACCAGAGGAAGGTGCCATCTATATCCCACAGTCCCAAAGTAACAACTGTTGGTACTACAAGCTTTAGGATTAACTCAGGTTTATCTGACTGGCTAAGAGGACAGCACAGTTGCTGTCCCTCAAAACCAGGAAGAGGATTCAAGGTGTCAGTAAACTCCAATGTGATTGATTCTAAACTCTCCAAGGATTGAAGAGCTATACTCCAGGAAGCTTATCTCCACTTGAAAGTAATATACCTCCCTCCACAAACTGCTGCAGACTAGACAACGATGGCATTTAAAGGCAGTGGTGACACTGATCACTCAGGGCTTACGTTGCTGGGCAATTACCACAACTTGTTCCCAAATATTGTGGATGTCTGTAGTTTGAAAGAATTAGCAGCAACCTATTTACACTGCAACAGATGAAGGGTTACATGAAATGTCATACAGTCTCAGAATGAAGTAAAAATCAACATTTAAAAGGGCAAGCTCTGGCAGACATTAGGTACAGTGGTTAGGATACCTACATCCCAGTGGTATGCCTGACTTTGAAGCCTGGCTCTGCTTCTGATCCTGGTTCCTCATCTCTCTCTCTGTCTCTCTCTCTCTCTCTCTCTCTCTCTCTCTCTCTCTCTCTCTCTCTCTCTCTCTCTCTTTCTCTCTCACACACACACACACACACATACACACACACGGCAGTAGCAGGTAATGGCTCTAGTGCTCAGGTCCCTGCCTGAGGTCCCAGATTGATTTCCAATCTCCTGGCTTTAGCCTGGCCCATTCCAGGCCATTGTGGTCGTTTGCAGAATGAGCCAGCAAGTATAAAATAGATCCATCTGTCTGTCTCTGTGTTTTAAACAAATAAATAAAAAATTTGAAGTGGAAAAAAAAACCTTTTTATGTACACCAAATTGAATCTTGTATGTATTGTACTTCATGGTGACAGCTACTTTGAAGTATTGAATAATAAATGTAATTTCACTTGTATAGCATTCTTGCAAAAGTTCCAAATTAGGGGGAGATCTTTTGAGTTCTTGCCAATAGTTGGGATTACAGGGTGTTCATATATGGAATGAGGGACTGTTCATGGTATTGTATGACTTTTTGGCATCCTGATTTAATGCTGGCTTAAGAGTCACAAAATATAATACTAAAACTTATTAAATTAGAAATTTAAATACAAAATAGATGTTAAAGTGACAAAGAAGATGGGAAAAAGTACTGGTAAAATTAAGAATCTTGTTCTTTTTCTCCTTTTTTGTTTATGAAAAAATTTTACCTATTTACTTGAAAGGCTGAGTGACATTGAGGAAGCTTCTGACAGCCTGGAACTATACCCAGGTCTCTTGTCAGTGGTAGGGTCCCAGGTATGTGGGCCGTCTTTGCTGCTTTCCCAGTTGCTTTAGCAGTGTGCTGGAACAGGAGCAGAGCAGCTACCATGGAACTGACACTCTGTAAATGGAATTCCAACATTGCTAACCAAGGCTTGGCCTGTGTGCCACACCACCAGCCCATGATGTGTGAAATTGAAAATAAAGCACTAGTTTTAACATAGCTTTTCCCATTGTTGAGTGATGATTAAATATTATTATTTTAAAAGTCATTTTTAAAAGTTTCTTTATTTCTTCACATCATATAATTGATTTGTTATTAATTTGGTGTATTCATTCACCTATGCAGTAATATTTGAAATTCAAAGTATGCTTTCTATACTTACAATTTTTGACCCTTTGTAAACTGTTTTACCCTCTCCTATTTTTTTTTTTAAGATTTATTTTTTAAATTTTTATTGGAAAGGCAGATATACAGAGAGGAGAGACAGAGAGGAAGATCTTCTGTCTGATGATTCAATCCCCAAGTGAGCGCAACGGCTGATGCTATGCTGGTCCGAAGCCAGGATCCTCTTCCGGGTCTCCCGCGCAGGTCCAGGGTCCCAAAGCTCTGGGCCGTCCTCGACTGCTTTCCTGGGCCACAGGCAGGGAGCTGGATGGGAAGCGGGGCCGCCGGGATTAGAACCGGTGCCCATATGGGATCCCAGGCGTTCAAGGCAAGGACCTTAACCACTGAGCCAGCGCGCCGGGCCCTGTGTTTGCCTTTTTTAGATTTCCACAAATTTGAATATTAAGCTGCTTTATTCCAATAGACATTTTCTTTAAAAAGACATTTTAGAATGTATATAAGTTCATTCACCCATTGATACTATGAAGAAAATAAATAGCAGTTGTCCTGACCTCATCACTTGTGTTCAAACTGAATACATTTTTTTTAATTGTATGCAAAAATGTCTTGTATCGACTTAAAAAATATGTATCCATTGCCATTTAATTGTTGTGTGTATATATTTTAAAGATTTATTTATTTGAAAGCAGAGTTACGTATATATGGAGAGTGGTCTTATTTGCTACTTAACTGTCCAAGTGGCCACAACAGTGAACCGGGCAGGAGCCAAGAGCTGCGTTCCAGATTTGCCATATCCGTAGCAAGGAACCAAGCCCTTGAGCCATCTTTGCTGCTTTCCCTATGCCATTAGTTGAAAGCTGGATTAGAAACAAAGCATCCAGGTCCAGCACAGTAGCCTAGCAGCTTGAGTCCTTGCCTTGCACGTGTCAGGATCCCATATAGGTGTTATTTCAAATCCCGGTTTCCCTGCTTCCCATCCAGCTCCCTGCTTGTGGCCTGGGAGGGCAGTCGGGGATGGGCCATGGCCTTGGGACCTCATACCTGTGTGGGAGACCTAGAGGAGACCTGGCTCCTGGGTTTGGATCGCGCAGCTCTGGCTGTTGTGGCCACTTTGGGAGTGAGTCAGTGGATGGAGGATCTTTCTCTCTTGTCACTCCTCTCTGTATATCTGACTTTCCAAAAAATAAAAATTAAAAAAAAAAACAACAACAAAGCATCTGGGACTTTAACTTGGATCTATGGGGGAGTGCTGGCATTGCAGGATTGGCTTTATCTGCTGTACCACTGAGCTGGTCCCTGGTTGTTGTAAATTTTTAGCATGCTTTAGTTAAAATATTTTCAGCAATGAATGTTTGTTTCTAAAAAGTATTGTTTACATAGTTTAGAGGATACAGGCCCTTGTGGATCTCTTGATTAGAGTGGGGAGATTTGAGGGAGGTAGAGGAGTGGGAGAAATGTTTCAGTTTTTCAAGCAGGGAATGGGAGAAGGGACCACTCCATGCTGTAAGACTACATCAGCACCTTGGAATGGTGGAAAAATCATTTGATGATACTTTTGAAACCCTGATGTGGTGAAGAGTGTTCTGTGGATGTTACTTGAGTGGTTTTGAGATTTCTGAGATGTTGTTGACTTTGTTGCATCGAGGTTGAGAAAAATCTTTCTAAGATCTGTTGGCTGACCAAGTTCACCTTCGTGTATCCACAGGCCCAGGGATATATTGCAAGCTTGGCTAGGAAAGTGGTCCAATCTGTTCTACTTTCCATTCTCTGACAAGGCACTCGTTGTCTTCTGCTGGCCTAGAAGAGCCTACTGTCATGTCCCCCATGTGCGTTTGGGCCTCCTGTCCACCGTACAGACATCAGCAACTGAGAAGACCCAATCCTGACACATGCATTCCAAGATCAGGCCACATTTATATATTTTCCCTGTGGCTGGGATTTGAGTCTAGCCATCTAGTTGTGACGTACCCCCAAGAATCTTCAGCTGGGGTGCCCTCAGACATGATTTGTGTGCACCAGCCAGTTTAGGGTCAGGTGTTGTCTGTTAGCTGCACCAGCCAACAACACACATATGGTGGATGTAGTCACCTGGTCAGTTCTGCCCTTAGTCTCATCTTTTACATGAACTGATGGGTGCTAAAGCTAGCCCAGCCCTGCCTCTCATAGGCCTGGTGTTCATACATAGCAGCAGCTGCTATGGCCTAGTTGGGGTGATCTGCATTAACCTTTGCCAGGTCTACCCCCTGTCCTGGTTTTTGCGTGTTCTGGCATGTGCTGCACTCTAGCCTGGTCTGTCCTTCATCCCACCTGATTCATGAACCCTGTGAGTACTATAGCTTAGCTCATCCTGACCTACTCCCAACCCTGGTTCTTATGTTCACCAATGAGGGCTGGAGGCCTGAATCTTGCACCTACCGGGGGTACTGTGGTTCAGCTAAACATGACTTGTGTCCAGTCTTTGCACTTGCCAACAGGTGCTGCTTTCTAGCCCTGCTGATGTGCACCTATTCTCGCTTTTTTGTGTGCCAACATGTGAGGCAGCCAGGCTGAGCTTGGCTTCCCCCCCGAGTGACCCAACCCCAGTCCCAGCTCTCACACTCACCAGTGGAAACAATAGCCTAGCAAGCAAATCCCTGAAATTCCCCTACAAGGCCCCCTTCCTGCCCTGCATTTTACAGGTGCCAGTGGGTGCTGGGACTCAGTCTGAGATGGCTCACTTCCAGCCTCAGGATTTGACAACAGGTGCTGCAGCCTGGCTCAGCCTTGCTTGTCCCTAAGCTCACCTCTCGCAGCTGGATGTGTAGCAGCCTAGCACAACCTGCCTGGCCCACTCCCAGCCCTAATGTGAACTGGCCGGTGTTGTGGTCCAACCAATCCTGGCTTGCACCTTGTGGTCAGTGTGTGCTGTGGACTGGCCCAGCCTGGACCTCTCACAGTCTAATACGTATGTCATTGGGTGCTGCAGCCCACTCTTGTGTGTCCCTCCCCCAGCCACGTCTGTTGTGTTCCTCTGTGGGAGCCATGGCATACCAGGGGAGTTCCTCAAGTTCTGCTACCAGACCCTCTCCCAGTCACAGATCTTATGTGTGTCAGTGGACACTGTGTCCCTTCTTGAAATGATGTGCCCTCAGTCCTGGCCTTTGCATGTACTGATATGTGCTGCAGCCTGGCTCAGCCTGGCCCCCTCCCAGACCTAACTTTGTTTCAAGTGAGTTCCCCAGTCCACCCTGGGTCACCCTGTCACCACCCCCAGCTCTGCTTACTGCAGTTTCAGAGAACTGAACCTGCATGTTCCGTACAGAATCTGCTCCCAGATCTGGTCCTCTTGCATTCTGCTGGGTACTGTAGCCAAGCCTGACGTGACCCATCCCATGCTTCAGCACTCACAGGCAAGTAAGTGGACTATCCTTGCCAGGAATGTCCCAATTTTTGTGCATGCTGACAGTCCAGGTTTTCCATGTTGGTGGTTGCATTGGCCTGACCCAGACAATGGTTTGGTTCATGAATTTTTTTGTGAAAATAGAGAACCCATCTGGTGATTGTAGTCTATCTGGTGATTGTAATGACTCACATTATTGATTTGACTAATTTTACTTGATATGTTACAGTTTGTTGCATTTTTCCGGAAGTTTTTTTTTTTAATGAAAAGATTTTTATAAACGATGTTGGGTATGTAAGTGCATCAGAAGTCACAAATTGCTGAGTTCCCTGTTCTTAAATTTGCCTCCTTCTCTGATTTATTCTGGGAATTGTGTTTTTGTTTTATTTTTTGTTTTTTTGTTTTTCTAAGAGTAAGGGATAAATGAAAACAAAGATTGCCACCATTACTGTAAAGTCAGACTTAACAGAACTAGTCTAAGTTTGGATGATTCAGCAACTCTGGTGAAACTCTGGACTAAAAGAGAACATAGAGCTTCTGAAAAGAGAGCCTGATGAGCTTTGAACTTCATAAAAGCCCCCTTAGTGGAGGGCAGATGAGATCCTCCTTTCTTAGGAGAAGGCTGGGTTCCACCCTACCAGTGGAGTGAATAGTGAAAGGACTTTTAATATGTCATGTAAATGTTGGTTTGCTTCCAGGGCTTATTTTTTTGTTCCATTCCCGTTTTTCCTTAGTTCTTCACATAGAAAATAGGTTTATGTCTACCTGGCTACCTTATAATTCCCCCTACAAGATAAGTAATTCAAAATCTTATGGGAATAACTTGGATGAAAGTCCACTGTTTATATTTTTCTTCAAATCTGAAGTGTGGTCTTTGAGGTGGCTGTGGACATTCTCCTTTTACTATCTTTCTTGTGATATCTGGGAAATGACTGTGTTTCATGATCCAAATAACTGGTCCTGTCATCAGAAAGTATAGGCTGGAAGCCCTGTCTCATGAGCATCTGGGGCATGATCGCTTATAATTCTGTTAGGTACAAAACATGTGAGAGTATTAGAAATCTATGATCTAAAGAGCAGCAGTAAGAGAATGGAAGCTATAGATTCAAGCAGGGGCAATAGCCAGAATTTTTATGGTTAGTTGTACTGATTCCTGCCTTGTTCAACCTTGGCTCACTCAAGAAATGCAAAACATATTTTCTTCTTTTTTTTAATCTGGACAGTTTGACATCCTCCCTCACCCCCTGCCAAAGTTGAGTAAATAATGTGATTGATCAGGTCCTTGAGCAGCAGTTGGCAAGTCTACCTGCCGACCTGTTTTTAAGTACTGGATTTAGTATTGCTAGTGCAGGGCCTGGCCTGTTTATGATAAAGGCAAAAATATTTTGGAGAGCTAAAAAAACTTTTTTAAAAATATTTATTTATTTTTGTTGGAAAGACAGATTTACAGAGAGGACGATAGACAGAAAGATCCTTCATCTGTTGGTTCACTCTCCAGATGGCTGAGCCAAGCCAGGAACTAGGAGCTTCTTCTGGGTCTCCTGTGTTGAATGTAGGGTCCCAAGGCTTTGTGTTATCTTCTGCTTTCCCAGGCCACAAGCAGAGAGCTGGATGGGAAGTGGGGCAGCTGAGCTCTAATCATCACGCATTTGGGATCCCGGCACATGAAGACGAGGATTTAACCACTTTGCAGGACCTAGACAGCTAAACTTTTAACTCCCCATTTTTTTGTATAATTTCATCATTCTTGTTCCAAACACAGACCTGTAGTGCAGATGATCTTGCAATTAAGCAAAGTCAGTTAAGCTAAAAAGAGATGATTGAGGGTTCTATATACAAAGCCGTGATGGTGTATAGGGTACAATAACTTATGCACATGTTCCATGAAAAACTATTTTGTTGAGAGGACATGTTTTTCATTTTTTGATAGACACCCTGAAAATCATATTGAATTGCAATGAATGTTTGGATTACTTAAATGACAAGTCTGTTTGAAATAGAAAAATAGCCCATGTAACATTTTCAGATTAATAAAGCTTAAGCTTGCACTGTAGAAATAGCTCACCCTGGTTTTTCCCTAAAATTGACTACGTAGATTACTTTGCTAGCAAAAAAGTAAGTGTCCATTCTGAAAATAATGACTTAAGTTCAAACATCTTTTCTAGAGACATATATATATATATCTCAAGCCAAAAAAAAGTGAAATATTTTGAGATTTTTTTTTGAAAATCTTTCCTTTTGATTGACAAACTTTGTTTTTAGGCATCAATTTTCAGTCAACTTTTAACAAGAAACAAAACAAGCATAGTTTCTGGGGCATTCTCTTGATACACTAGTTATAGTTAATGCTGTCACAGTTTGTAGTGCTAATGATGGATTTCTATGAGGTTTTTTTTTTCTTTGAAATCATAGTCATACATAGGAAACTGACCGATAACCTAATTTCTGGGTCTAAAAAAAGTAAGTGTCCATTCTGAAAATAATGACTTAAGTTAAAAGATGTGCCAAGTGTTCATTTAAAATTGTTCATAAATGTTTTATAGAAGAAACTTGATTCTATCCTTCAGGCTTGTCTGAGAAATTTAAACAATAGTGCATCATTTCTGAAAACTTTTTGTGTAAATCTCCCTAGGTGCCCGGGAGAGAGATCCCAGCCAACAATATAAATAGGTCTTCATTTATGTGTTTTTAGAGAGCTTTTTCCTTCTGAGACCTAGGGTTATGTATCATTGTTAGAATAGCATTATTACATTCATGCTTCTTAGTACTTTTGTTATTTGGGGTTATTCCTTAAACAAAATTAGATATTTGAACAAAACTATTGCTAAAATATCCACTGCTTTCCCATTCCACAAGCAGGGAGCTGCGTGGGAAGCGGGCTCCAGGACATGAATTAGTGCCCATATGAGATCCCAAGATGAGGGCTTTGGCCAGTAGGCTACTGTGCCAGGCCTGTGACTTTCCTTTTTAAGATGAAAAACAGAATGAGACATTGCAGTTAGCAAGCGTGGCAAGACATTTGGCATCTGTTAGGAGTTTTTTCTTATTTAGTTAACTACTTTTAAAAATCACTCCATAATAGATTTATTGTTACAAGGTTATTGAAATGTTTAAAAAATTTTAGCTTTTCTTTGTAGAGTCTATTATTACTTTCTACAAAGTATAGCTATTTCACATCATATTATTATGTGACACATCATCTCCTGATTTTCTTTTTAAAGAAAATTCAGTTTCCTAGTTTGTAACTGAGTATTTTTATGCACAAAATAGCAAACCATATGAGTTAAAATAAGATGGCTCCTTCACCATTTTCTAACATTTAATTCCCATCAAGAGGTAAGAATGGACTAGTATTTATGTGCTTTCCCACAGTTGTTTGTAGGAAGTCATTCCGACAAAGTAACCCTAAGAAGGATTGAGAAAGGGATATCATATTTCCTTTTGACATGTGGGTAACTGTTTTGTCCTTATATTTATTTGTAGGAAACAGTCATTAAAAATTGAAAGTTTTGCTGAAGAAAATTTTCCTTAGAGTATGTTCAGTAGTCTTCATTCTGTAGTCAGAGTAAGTAAGAAAGATGTACAAAATCCTTAGGTAGGGTATTAACTGATGATTTTTTTTTTAAGCTGTGTTTGTTTATTTGAAAGGCAGAGTTACAAAGAGAGGGACAGACAGAGGTCTTTGATATACTGGCTCAGTCCCCAGATGGCTGCAGCAGCCAGGGCTGTGCCAAGCCAAAACCATGAGCCATACTCTGGAGCCATCTTCCACTTTTTTCCAGGTCATTAGCAAGGAGCTGGAATGGATGTGTAGCCACTGAGGCTTGAACCAGCACCCATAAGAGATGCTAGTGTTAATGGCAGTGGCTTTATATCCACTGTGTCACAGCGCTGGCTGAACCATTGCCTTAATACAGAACAGATTACTTCACCTGTTTGACCTAGTTTAATTATCCATTTCTAAGAACCTTTCCAGCTTTAAAATTTGGTCATTTTTATGTGTAATTAAAACTGACTAAAATAAGTCTAAGTTGCTAGCAGGTGAGCTGTTACATTCTGCAAAATCTGGAGAGTTGTCAGAAATGAAATGATAGTCTTTTGCTTACGTTTTTATGTTTTAATTTTAAGATTTGTTACTTGCCATAGGAATTATAACTCATGTGAACTGTTTTACCAAACAACTTCCTCAGGCCATTTTGATTAACAATATTTAATTTTTAGCTTTCTTTTTATTTTTTTTAAGATTTATTTATTTTTATTGGAAAGTCAGATTTACAGAGAGGAGAGACAGAAAAAGATCTTCCATCTGCTGGCTTACTCCCCAAGTGACCATAATGGTCAGAGCTGAGCTGATCTGAAGGCAGGACCCAGAAGCTTCTTTCAGGTCTCCCATGCAGGCATAGCGTCCCAAGGCTTTGAGCTGTCCTCAACTGCTGTCCCAGACCACAAGCAGGGAGCTGGATGGGAAATGGAATAGCTGAGGTACAAACTGGTAACGATATGGGATCCCGGTGGTTGCAAAGTGAGGATTTAAGCCATTAGGCTGCCACGCCGGGAACATTTTTAGCTTTAAATCCCATAAGAATGTTTACAATCTTATCTATTAAAGACCTTTTTATATTGATATTCATAATCCCAGGTCTCCTCAATTAAAGATTACATAGGGAAGAAAAAATTCCCATAGCAAATATTCATTTGGTAAATCATCTCTATTCAAACATATCCTCAGCCAGATTGTCTTGTCCTGTCTGTCTTTACTGATTGTTGTCTAGGTGCAGTACAAACTGAGCACAAAATTAAAGTTTACAAATTGAAGAAATTTTAGTATTTCATGCCATCTTCTATTGGGAAGAAGGGTTTCCGTCACATGCAAAGCCATGTACAAAGTAGACTGGTAGATTTACATAAAATTAATAGACATAAAGAAGTTTGCTCTAATACCCAGTTGGTATGCGAGGAATGAGTAGTTTGAAGATCAAAGAATGAAGAGAAAATTTTGTGAAAAAATTACCATTTAGACGATAAACTAAACTGCAAAATTAAGGATGCTGTTATACAATGTCAGTTGAATTACAATCCCCTCTTCAAATGAATAGAATTCACCTTAGCAAAATCATTTTAATTTTGGAATTGAAGTGCTAGTCAAACTTTCTTATCACTGTTCAATGGAAATTTAGTTCTATGTTTACATCAGTGTATTTACTTGGATAGGGGTTGTTTTAAAAATGTATGAATTATCCTTTTGTGGAATTTATAGATTTTATAGCCAAGATAAATTGTATAGTATAGATAGATTTTATTGTAAAGTTGAAGGTAAGAGTGATGACACTTTGCAGTATTCTTTAACCGTTTTTTGTTAATGCCATTAGAAAATATTTGGTGAAGGAGTGTAATTGTTAAATGTATGTTTTGTAGGGGACTGGAGGAGAGAGAACAAAAGAAATACTAGTGGGAAAAAAATCCAAAATAGGGACAAAGGTTAAGTTTATATGGGACATTTTAAAATTTCTCCACTCATGTTTATTTTTTGCTACATGACGTTCAAGATGTCAAAGGAGACCTTTCTCCCTCCTGCCTGGCTTATGTACTTAACCCGAGTAGAAGTTAAATATTTAGATTTTTTCACAAACAATTTTAAGGTAAAATGAGCCTGTGTGTAAAACTAGTGCTATTTTCAATTATGTGATTTGCACAGGCATACATTTAGTATATTATATGTGTGGGCTGTTGGGAAAGTCACTGGCATTTTTGTGATTGTAAAATCAGGATATGTGAGGTAGTGCTTTTTTTTGCCTAATATGGGTTATTGTGTTTGATAAAGATCAGTTAGCAGAGTCTTGTCATTTGCCTATCTGGTTTTCTTTACTGTTGTATGTTTTATTTAGATGTGTCCACCACCCCTTTTTAATATTTCCTTGGCAATATAAGAAATCTGAATAATTCATAGTTTAAAATTTGGACTCTGATAGAAAATATTGTAATATTTTATTTGTTGTTGCTTAAGCATGAGTGAGTATAAAATATGTGGTACCAGGGCCAAGTGCAGTAGCCTAAGTAGCTAATGTTCTTGCTTTGCATGCACCAGGATCCCATATGGGGGCGCTTGTTCTCATCCCAACTACCTCGCTTTCGATCCTCCTCCCTGCTTGTGGCCTGGGAAAGCAGTGGAGGATGGTCCCAAAGCTTTGGGGCCCTGCACCCACACAAGAGACCCAGAAGAAACTCCTGGCTCCTGGCTTTGGATCAGTGCAGCTCCAGCCGCTGCGATTGCGGAGTGAATCGTTTTCCAATAAAAAGAAAATAAATCATAAAAACAGATGTGGAACCCAACTCTGGTTTAATAAAAGAAAGCTCTTGAATAAGTTCTTCAGAAAAGAACATGTTAAAGTAAGTCTGCTGTAACATTTACAAGACCAGGAAGAAACATAGTGGCATTAGTTTACTTTTAGTGGGGGGAAAAAGGAAGTCTCAATTTATAGCTGGTCAGGGCTTTTCCCTTTCTTGATGAGGGGTAAACCATTCTGCCTTTGCTGTTGTTTAGCCCTCCTTATTGCAAACTTAAAATAAAAAGTAAGGAAAATTTTTATTGCCTGGTTCACTAGTATTAAAAACAGCTCCCGGGTGAGGAACAGCTGAATGCTAAAGTATGTATGTATTTTTTTGTACAGGGTGGAAGTTCCTGAAGCCCTGTATTTGTTTTATCATATTGTGAGTCAGAGTTGGGCAGTTGGAGCATGGAGCTGATGTCTGCAAATTGTTTTAAGAGTTGGAAAATATCAAGTTTACTTTTAAGTTAACTGGGATGAGAATTTGAGTTTTTGTTGGCTTTCTACTGGACTAAACTTGAAATCATCAACCTATAGCCCCATATAAAACAGTGAATAAAATTTTATACACCGTCAGTGTCTAGCTGCTCCACTTCAAATCCAACTTGCTGTTAATTAACCTAGGAGTGCAGCCGAAGATGGCTGGAGTGCTTGTGTCCCTGCCAACCACATGGGAGACATGGTAAAAACCTCCTGGTTTTGATCTGACTCAGCCCTAGATGTTGTGGCCATTTAGGGCATGAAACAGTGAATAGAAATACCTCTTTGAGCTCTCCCCATACTCTTGTTTAGCTTTTGGAGCCTATTGCATCATGATGTTGGTACATTTTAATTTCAAAAGCCACTCAGTAGTTGGCTGATAGTCAAGGTGTTCTGTTGGCATTGCATGTTTCCTAATATCCATGAGAACATGGTATCCCTGAATGTCAGAATGATAACACAATTCATTCACAAAATTTCTGAATCTTCTTTCTCCTGGTCCCTCTAAGCAATTTTTTTTTCACTATGGTAATTTCTAATCAGAGATCTTCATCTCTCAGCTACTTTCTGATGAATAATTAAAATGAGAAAAGTAAGGGAATACATGGACATATTTTGGAGAATTCCTTTGATTTTTAAAGATTTGTTTATTTTAAAGGCAAAGTGATAGAAAAAGTGATGGAGAGCAGGATATTCCATTCACTGGCTCACTCCCCAGATGGCTACGATTGTCAAGGTTTGACCAAGCTGAGGACAGAAACCAGGAGCTTCAGCATGGTCTGCCACACACAGGTCAAGGGCCCAAACCCTTAGACCATTTGCCGCTAGTTTCCTAGAGGTGTTAGCAAGGAGCTGGATCAGAATTGGAGCAATCAGGACATGAACTGATGCCTATAAGGATGCCAGTGTCACAGGTCATAGCTTTAACTGCCACATTGCAACATTGACCCTACTGTTTCTTCAGAAAGTTTGCCCAAATGGTAACCCTAGGCCAGCCTTCTTGGTACACCCCCAGTAGCCTAACTGAAAGCATTTAGGAGATTGAAGCTTTTGTTGGATTGGCAGGGTCTTAAGTTGTCAGTAAGTACATAGACCCTGGGAGTGAAGTCAAGTGGGGAAAAGGGGTATTAGTCATCTTTGTATTTCAGAACTACTCCCTCTCCTCTACCACCAGTCCCACCTTGAAAGGAGCGCTGTCTGTGAGACTCTCCCAAACTGTTACACCTCTGACCATGATTTGATTGTCATTTCCATGAACTTTACTGATAAGATCCCAACTCTTATATCTGCAGTGCTAAAAACCCATCAGTACCCTCAGAAAGTCCTGTCCTTCCCCATTCTTGTAGTTTTTACTCAGTCATTCCATTATGTGGCCACACTCCTGGCTAGACTGTTTACAAACATGACAAGTTGAATTGTTCTCCGGCCTCCAGTAAATAGGTTTGGAAAACAGACATAGTGTCTTCCTCTGGATCAAAGGGCAAGTACATTGTTTAATGTTACAAAGATTATGTCTGTGTTCAGAACAAAGATTAGGCATGCTCACTGTATCATCGAAGATTTGAGTTTCAGCTCTTGTAAACCCAGTGAATGAACAGGCATTCTTTTTTTTAATAGTAAAGGAAGTAAGGAAAATTGATGCAAGTAGACTGATGCTTATGCTTCTTGGTGGGATGTGAGTAACAAAGTCGTTTGTATAGAACTTAGAAATTTCTTATCTTGTGCCTTTATCCACAAGAAGGTCTCAGTCTATCTTGTTAGCTCACAAGTAAGGCATAATCTTAGACTTTGAGATTATGATTGCGGAATCTCTGGAGGTGCCACTTGGCGTCCCCAAATCTTTCTGCCTCCAGAGATCTGCACCAGTAGAAAGTTGGAACCATCAGCTAGAGATGGTAATTAGATTCCCATTGGGTGTTGGGATGCTTCAACTGCTAGACCAAATACCCATCCCAACTATCTGTTTTGAACAGCAGATTAATACTGTTCACTTTATTTTGGCTAAACAAAGGAATTACTACTATTTCTTAAACAGCAAGTCTTACAAACTTGTAAAAATTGAGTTATAATTAATTGTACAGTTATTTGGTAGCCTAATATAAAGGATTAGTACCGATATGTGAGATTAGTATTGTTCCAGAAAAATCTAGGACATGTGTGCCTTATTTGTGTAGTATAGTGTTAACAGATCTGAGCAGGAGATGAGTGTTAGACCTGCCAGTAATTGGGGCAGGAGCAGAGTCAAATACAATGAGCTCATCTTGTAAAGTACAGTAATCCGTGTATTTATTTTTTAAGATAGGGTTGGCAAGGCAGTATCTTACAGGGCAAAATTAGGCATATATTATAGGGAAGTAAGTTTTTTAAGCTGTTGCCTTCTTGGTACATGGTGTTTTGCAAAAAAGATTATATTTTCCAAATATTCAGGTCACCCTAGCTAGATGAGGAATGTGAATAGGGCCATTATATCGTCTACAGAGCTAACATAACCAGCTTGATAGGTAAGATCACTTGGGAAATATGTTCAACTAAATAAATACATTGTTTGAGTGGTTTATTTTTCTGTATGAGCAGTTAGGTAAGCATGTTGTTTCAGGTGGCAGATGTGAAAGAATTTTGGGACTGTAGGTGGAACAATGCTAAGCTTTCTTCTGGTTAACCAGGGAAGACTTCGTGGAAGAATGAGTAAGTGTGGAAAAGAAGCTATGAATAGTCTGGATATCTTTGGAGAGCTTCAAAATAAAGGGGGTAGAATTACTTTATTTGAAATCAAGGATGGTAGACTTTCATCTTTTATTATGTGAGGTAGTTTGAGAATTAAAATATTACCGTAATGTTTTAGACTTGATGCATGTCATAATAATTTTATGTTATATCTTTTTACTGTGTATTTTTTCTTCAGAATGGCCATTCTCTTTTCTGTTCCTTGGGTTTCCTTTGAAATTAAACTGGGAACTCATGCTAATAAAAATGTCCATTCACAACAAAACAAAGAAAATTGAAACTTGTAAGTTTTTATATATGAAAAGTGTGGATCCCCTCCACCCAGAGTTGGGTAGGATATACATAAAGCGAAGATGTGGAACTAAAAATTGAAGTAGAATTTTGATAATATTTTTAATGTTGGTGATCAGAGTCAACTCACTGTGCCATGTTGTAATGGAAAGATACATTTAAGCTCCTGAGATAAAGCAAAGTAGATTAGTGGCAAGACAGGAAGAAATAGTTTGGGGTTGCTGTTCATAATGAAATCAATGCCTCATAAGGAAACAAATTTAATGCTTGTTTTTTGCAGTAAGTGACTTCTATGTTCTTTTTGTATAGTTTTAATTCTGTGACTGAAACCCTGTAGTCATTGTTATATTTAGTATACTATATTTTGGAGATTTCCCGCATAATGATAGGAACTGGATTCTGAATAGTTACAGAATGGTTTCATTTCTTTTGATGTTGAATCGGGGTTATCTATCTCACAGATAACTCCTTTCTTGATAGATGTTGTAGTTGTTGGGGAAAGTACTAACAATCATGACTGGGTGGGATTTCTGAACTTTAACTAGAACAGGTTACCATTTCTGATTCACACAAGTGGGAATGTTTTAGGTGGAATTAATTCTTTGTCAGGGAAAAGAGACTTTGCGTTTGTTAGGTGAGACACACCGTGTCGTGTCTGCTACTAGGCATTTTTAAAATTAGTTTTCAGTCAAAGTATAGCCTTGTTTATGATAAATAATTCTATAAAACACTCTGGATTTTTACCTCAAAAAGATGATTTGAAGAAAATTGGCTTGTTTCATAGAGATTTAGGAATAGTGCTTTTATAAAAGAATAGCAACTAAACAACTAATTTAAGTGAAGATACTTCTTCATATGTATTATTTCATTTTTCAAGAACTTTCAAAGGAGGGTAGTGATATATCCATTTTTAAAGGTGAATGTTGAAACTAACTCTTTATCAGCCATATTAATCAACCTTCTCCATTACTCATGAAAAAAAAAATACTCATTGTTGATTATGGTTCATTGTGTCTGATCAGTTATAAGTTAGTACCTGTATTACTGCTCCAGAAACAGGAGGAGTTGTTCTACATCAAGAGTCTATTCTGTGGGCCCGGCGGCGTAGCCTTGCGGCTAAAGTCCTCGCCTTGCACACGCCAGGATTCCATATGGGTGCCGGTTCTAATCCTGGCGGCCCCACTTCCCATCCAGCTCCCTGGTTGTGGCTTGGGAAGGCAGTTGAGTACGGCCAAGAGCCTTAGGACCCTGCACCCATGTGGGAGACCCGGAAGAAGCTCCTGGCTCCTGGCTTGGGATTGGCTCTGCACCGGCTATTGCAGTCACTTGGGGAGTGAACCATCGGATGGAATATCTTCCTCTCTGTATATCCGTCTTTCCAATAAAAATAAAATAAATCTCTAAAAAAAGGATTTATTAAAAACGGGTAAAAGATAAGTACTGCGCATGGCGTATTATCCTAGCAGCTAAAGTCCTTTCCTTTCACATACTGTGTGAAAGTATTATCTCATATGGGCGCCAGTTCGTGTCCTGGTGACCCTGCTTCCAGCTCCCTGCTTGTGGCCTGAAAAAGCAGTGAGGATGCCCCAAAGCTTTGGGAGCCTGTGCCCGCATGGGAGATTTGGAGGAAGCTCCTGACTCCTGCTTTGGATTGGCTCAGATCTGGCCGTTGCATATGGGGAGTGAATCATCGGATGGAAGGAAGATCTTCCTCATTCTGTATATCTAATTTTTCTAATAATAAAAAAAAGATAAGTACTACCGGGTCTGGTGCAATGAATGGCTCAGTGGCTAAATCCTCACCTTGCAACACTGGGATCCCATATGGCTACCAGTTTGTGCCCTGGAAGAAGGTCCCAGTTTTGGATTGGCTTAGCTTTGGCCGTTGCAGCCATTTGGGGTGCGAACCAGCAGGTAAAAGATCTGTTTCTTTGGTTCCTCTCTGGAAATCTGATCTGCTTTCCCAATTAAAAAAATAAATAAGTAAAACTTAAGATGATAAATACTGCCAATTTGATGGTCTAAGTGAAGTGTGCTACCTTGAGTATCATTGAACACCTGTTGTTGAGGTTGAATAGGCAAAAATCCCTTGCATACTATAATAAATATTTTCTTTTAACTTTTTGAAATATCTGAAATCTATTCTCTGGGAAACACTTTCCCCTCTTTTCACCTCTTATTCCCTGGCATTTATTGATTCCTGTTTTCTATTGGAGACTGCATATAAATGTGGTAATATAGTTTATAACATGTTGAAACTGGCTTATTTCACTAAATATAATGGATTTGAGATTCAGCTGTGTTGTGTGTATCAGTAGTTTGACGCTGTTCTTTGAATTTAGTATACGTAGATTAACCATAGTTTGCTTAAAGAATATTCACTTTGTTTATAATTTGGGTATGTTATTTTCATTCTGAGTTTTGTATGATATCATTCTAGAGAATACCAGTAAGTGGAATTATTGGGTCATATGGTTTTATTTGTGGGTCATATGGTTTTATTTTATGTTTATTTGTTATTTTAAAAGTAATCACATCACTTGAGTAAGTTCAGAATATGTGAACAGAAAGAAAAATATTACCCATTTTCTCTGCTGGACTCTGTTATACCCAATTTATGTTTCTCCTGTTTCTTTTACTCTTTTTATGTTCAATAGTAATCTTACTGAAAATTTGTCTCACTTTTTGCTAGTAAGGTAATGGAAAATTCACTTCTTATATTGTGATACTCTAGGTAGCAATGGCATAGTAACTAGCATGTATAAAATCATCACAATAAACATTTGTGGAGAGGAGTCATTGGTGGGGGGATTTAAGCAATATTACTATCCTGAGATACTTTGTACTGATCAGCCTTTCTGATTTGTCAGATCCTGTCACTCCTGTTGATGCCAACTGTTGAACTTCTCACTTAGATTGAATAGTGTCTTAAGAGCGTGACATATTTGCTTGCCATTTTGAAAAATCTGTGATTCTAGGTACACTTTCCTTGTGAATCTAGGTAGTATGTTAGTTTTATTTACATTCAAGAAGCAAATAGCATAGAGGTGTCTTCCTGCTTACTTTAAACTATTGTGGCATAATTTTTTCAGCAAGTTCACACCTGTCAACTGGTTTCTAAGGCTTTGATGTGGTCTCAGGGAGCTTAGGGGAGTCCTCCCTTCTCTCCTTTGGCTAAAGTGTTTCTTGCTGATGTTTTTGGCACCTTGGCAGCCAGATGATTGATTAAAATAGTTGTTTGGTTGACGTATTGGACATCAGATGAATTCTCTGAGTCTTTGTGTCTTTGTGTCATCATTAAATATTTCAGAAACATTATGAAGTGAATGCTTAGAATTGTAAAATAAGCATGTATTTTCTTCTTTTACTTACTTGAAAGAGATTAGTGTTCTATGGATTTGATTTATAGAAGTAAAACACACACATACTTCAGCAGCTTTTGTGGGGAGGCAGGGTGCAGCCTGTTGTAAAACCTGGACAGAATGCATGGTAAGTAGCAGTGCCCTCCAGGATCTCTTGGTCTCCACTCGTGTGAGCACTGTGATACTAATATTAACAAGATCTAGTAAAAACTCCAGATCTAGCTGAGAGAACTGAGACCATGCATTCCCCCCGCCACCCCCCGGTTTTCTGTCTTTCCATCCTTTTTCTCACAATCTAGTCTCAAGCACTAAAATTAATCACATCAAACTCATGGCGGTGGGTTTGTATAGCTGCAAAAACTCTGAGGGAGTGGGTCATTTCTTTCTTGGAGCTGTCATTTTGAGAGGCAGAGGAAACCCACTATACCACTTTTAAAACTGTGCTTCCCTGTGTTGAAACCAAGGAAATTAGTCAACTTATTGTAAGAAAAACGGGTTATTCTCAAATAGTTGCACAATGAAGAAAGAAACTTGATTGAAGATCCCATGAAGTCACATTACATACGCTTAAAACTGAGGTGCAGTAAACTCAACAGAGGTTGCAGACTGGCCACTGGGTGGCATATTCTTAGTAATCATCCAGATAGCAATATTAAGGCTTTGAAAACTGATTAAGCTGCAATCATCTATAGAAGGCCTGTTGTAACGTGTAGTCTGAACTCATCCAGATCAATCGCTTGTGGGTACACAAATGTAGGTATACCTTATAGGATTAAGAAGAATCTGTTTAATAGCATACTAATCAAATGTCAGTTGTACAATCATCAAGTGATGTCTTTAAGAACCACAACATTTCTGAACGGATAAATACAATAAGTAAAAATGATTGTTGAGGGAGTCTCAGTAACAGAATAGAGAGGAAAGTGTTAGTGAACTTAAAGACAGGTCAGTAGGAATTTTCCTGTCTGAATAATGAGACGAAGAAAAAAATGGAATGCTTCAAAGAGCTGTGTGCCAGTAACACAAGGGTGTATGTTTGTGTGATTGATTCCAAGAGAGGGAAAGTAGTGTGATACAGAAAACAAATGCAGAAAATAATGACTGAAAACTGTTCTAAAATTTGTCGAATTGTACACCCAAAGTGAAGAAAATGTTATTTTTTTTAATTGTCTGAAAATTGAAACAAAAATATTTGAAATGGAGCAGAGTATTGTATGATTACATGGGATTTTATTTCATAATAGTGAATCCTGGAATCCTTTGATGTTGAGAATTACTGGCCTCACAGTTACTACAATATTCCATTTGATCTGAATTGATAATTTGAAGTGTGAATAGTGATAGCAAGAATAACTAATTGTCATTTCCTTCCAGTTTTTTTTTCTTTTTTAAGGGTAATTCTTTATATTTTCTTTCCTATATGTCTTATTTTCTAAGCTCTGTATGTTTCCTGCTTCTAAGGGACTAGAGAAAGACAGTAAGTTATTTTCTACTTAAAGAGCTTTTGATACATTGGTAAAAACTGACGGCTTTATCTAGATAATTCTAGTGATGTTCTGTTAACTAAAGAAGCTAATTTGATAGATCTGTACAAATTTGGTCAAGTTATTAATGATCTTACTTCAAATCATTGGTCAGTATGTGAATTTTGATAGTACCTGGTTGGATTTAGATATAATATAACAATTTTTTAAGCAAATTGCTGCTCCTTTCTAGAATGTTTGGGTTGTTGGTGAGTATTACTGACACTGATTTCATCTCCAGATTGTTTTTGAGTTTTCAAAACCTTTTGTTCCCTCTGCCTGGCTAATAAACCGTTTTGCTGTGAATGGAAGAATGTTTAGATTTTCATTTTCCTTGTTAGTGGTGGGTCTTTTTTTTCTTCTTTTGTCATATATTCTTGTTTCTGTAATTGGTTCTTCCTGACCCAAAACTCAGCCTTTAAATTTAATTTAACAAAATGTTGGCACTTTTGAAGCGATTTTTAAAAAAAGATTTATTTATTTTTAATTGGAAAGTCAAATGTACAGAGTGGAGTAGAGCCAGAGACAAAGATCTTCTGTGCACTGATTTACTCTCCAAGTGGCCTCAACCACCAGAGCTGAGCTTATCTGAAGCCAGGAGCCCGGAGCTTATTCCGGGTTTCTCCATGTGCATGCAGGGTCTCAAGGCTTTGGGCTGTCCTCGACTGCTTTTCTAGGCCACAAGCAGGGAGCTGGAAGGGAAGCAGGACTTCCAGGATTAGAGCTGGCACCCATATGGGATCCCGGCACTTGCAAGGCGAGGACTTTATCCGCTAGTCTACTACACCAGGTCGCTGAGAAGATTTTAATGTTGGAGAGGTGGAAGTGAAATTAGTAACTAAGGTGTGGTTTTAAGATGATTTGTTTTTGTGTTTCCAGCCTTGTTCCTTGCGATTGTATGTAAGTTCCCGAGTTAACGACAACTAGTTGAACCTTTAATAGAGTAAGTTTTGTCACTATTTACATATAGCTTTTAAAAAGATATTAATTCTCAGAGCATTTCTTTATATGCATGTTTTTCATCTCATACTCCTCATGCAGTAATTTGAGAAGTGCTATTATGTATGTCTTACATAAAAGGGGTGAAGACTTACAGCACCTAAGTGACTTTCCTGAAAGCATACAGTTGAGAAATAGTTGAACTGTTATTTGAATCCAAACCCAGAATATTTACTTTTAGGTTGATGTCATTTCTGTCTCACAGTACTGTCATTAAAGAACAGACAGAAAGGAATCTGTAAGTGGTATCTCCTCAAGGCTTGAATTTGCCATTTGTGCAGAGGCTTCCACCGATGTTGAACATCTTTGTGTGTTTATCAGCCGCTTTTACATCTTTGGAAAAAAAATCACTTGCCTATTTTTTTTTTTCATTAAAGAGTATTTTTAGTGTCCTGTGGTACTTTGTAAAAATTACATGATCCGGTAGTTTCTGTTTTCAACTTCATTTAATTGTCATAGTAACCAGTTTACCAGACTTCCTTCATTTTTCTTTTCCTTCTTCCCCTCCCGTCACCTCTCCTCTCCTCTCCTCCCCTCCCCTTCCTTTTCTTTTTCCTTCCTTCCTTCCTTCCTTCCTTCCTTCCTTCCTTCCTTCCTTCCTTCCTTCCTTCCTTCCTTCCATCCATCCATCCATCCATCCATCCATCCATCCTTTTCTGTTTTTGATATCATAGCAGTGACACACAAATTTCACATGGAGCAAAGAAGAAATTATTAGAAGTCTTATAGTAATTCATAAGGTTGGGGCAGGTATACACAACAAGCATATTGGATTGATGCGGTTCCTTCACTTAAGGGAAGAAGCAGTTTTTCCCTGAATAAAGAAATAAAAATAATCTGAAATGTGTGAATGTTTACTATGGTCATTAGGGTGCTGTTTTGTAGCACCTGCAGTTTTCTTATCAGAATGCTCAGGTTTGAATTCTGACTCTCTTCCTCTTTCTAGCTTCCTGCTAATGCACATCCTAAGAGGCAGTGTTGTTGGCTGAATACTTGGCTATCTGCCAATCTAGTAAGGGGAGACCTGGATTGAGTTTCAAGTTGTTGGCTTAGCTATTGCATCCACTTGAGGAGTGAATCAGTAAGATGGAAGATGTGTGAGTGGTTGATGTATCTGTCGCTCTGCCCTGCCTCATCCCTGCCAAATAAGTTTAAGGAAAAAGTAGTGATTATTTTCTCAAATTGATTCTTGTGAGCTGATAAACTGTAAAGTAATAAAACTAGGGGGGTTGGGAAAAGGATTTTCTGTACAGATTATAAGATGTTGTGTCAGCTATCTAATGGTAGGGGGAAAATGGATAGGCAATGGAGTGATCAGGAGATCAAGTGAGAATAGGGTGGAGGAAAGTGAGGTAAAGAGGTCATTTCAGGCTCAGTTTTCTTATGACCTCATTAGGTTTGGGGGTAATTTTGACTGCCTTGGAAAATTGTCAGTGTATCTTGTATTTGTTTCATTTCTTTTGTTCTCAGGTGTTACACATTAATCTGCTTTTTAAAAACAAAGGGTATATCCAGTTTGTACTGGTTTTATTTTGGACTTGCCATTCTTTTAAAATTTTTTACATTATCATTTTTTTATGAAAGTTTTGTAGGTATAGGGATTCCTGCCCCCCTCCTTTTTTCATCATTATGTATAAGTAGTTGTTATCTCTCTCTCTGGCTCTCTTGCTCTATTTCTCTCTCATACATGATTAATTAGACATGGGAGAAAACCAGTATTCCTGACATTCTAAAAGGATTTTATCTTTTGCTTTAGTACTGTCATATATGGAACAAAATCATATGATATATTATAGTCAGCACCGAATGTATGATAAACTGTGTTTAGGACAGCTGGAGAAGAGCCAGCGTGATGGCTGTTAAACACCAGCGTCACATTTGGGTGCCTGTTTGGGTCCTGGCTGCTCCAAGTTTGATCCAGCTCTCTGCTTTATGCTCTGGGAAAGCAATGGAGAATTGCCAAAATCTTTGGGAACCTGCACTCATGTGGGAAATCCTGAAGAAGCTCCTGGCTGCTGGAATAAACTAGTATTTGTAAGAATTTGATTAAAAACCATTCAAATGAAAAGTTTATACATATATATATGTGTGTGTGTGTGTGTGTGTATCTATATCTATCTATCTAAATTTATTTATTTGAAAGGCAATTTTTGACACAGAACGAGGTCTTCCATTCACTGGTTCACTTTGCAAATGGCCACAGTGGCCAGAGTTGAGCTCATTCGAAGCCAGGAACCAGGAGATGTTCCTGGCTCCCACGTGAATATGGGGCATCCTCTGTTGCTTTCCCAAGCACACACAGATAACTAGATGGTGAGTGAAGTAGCTGGGACTAGAACCAGTGCCTAAATGGGATGCTAGCATTTGCAGTTGAAGGATTAGCCTGATATTCCACTGTGTTAGCTCTCAGAAAATTTATATTCTGATGTTATTAGAAAGGGATAATAGAGGTTAGCATCTGACTTAGTTGAACCACTGCCTGCATAGCCAGCACATTCCGCATTGAAGCACTGGTTCAAGTGATTCCTGGTTATTCCTTCCATTTCCTACACAGCTCCTTGTTAAAGACTGGGAAAACAGCAGAAGATGGTTCATATCCTTGGACTCCTGCACTCAAGTGGGAAATCTCCATGGAATTTTAGGTTGCAGCTTGGGCCTAGCTCAGTCGTGGCTTTAGGGGCTGTTTTGAGAATGAATGAGTGGATGGAAGAATCTTCTCTCTCTTTCTCTCTCTCTCTCTCTCTCTCTCTCTCTCTCTCTCTGTCTATCATTCTGCTTTATAAAGAAATAATAACTTTTTTAAAAATTATTTTTTATTTTTCATCATGTAGTTCCTTAGACTCATGGATTTCCCCTTTCGCTTTCCTGCTCCCTTGTCTCCCACCCTCTTCCCTAGTTGTTTTCCTTTGTTATAACAACAGTAGAATCCTTCGACAATAGTTGCAAGTCTACCATTCTTCCGTTTAAGTGTATCATGGCATTGTAGGTACAGACAGTTGTACAAAGTCCAGCATCCTATTGTCAAGAAAGAAATGAGGTCTTTTAGAAAAATGTGGGAGGTTTTATAGCCATTGGCTCACATAATCTGGTTAGGAAATCGGATCAGGGGAAATGTTAATAATACAGAAATGCCTGGGTATCATTTTGTACTCTCACACATCAGTCTTTAGAATCTTCTGCCCCAGGTTTCCCGCCAAGAATCAACTAACTGTAAGTGTGCTGTTCTCATTGCTGTATTTGTGCCAGGACTTTTCTTCCCTTAATTAGCAGAGAGCAATAAATTTCAATTTCTGGTAAAAAAATGACAAATAGTAGAGTTTAAAATGTTATTTGTTGTTTTAAGAATGTGTTTTTGTTATCTTTACTAAGAAACTGCTTTTGGAGGAGGAGAAAGGAAAGCTAGAAGGATTTTATTTTTAATTAATGCTTGATCAAGTGTATTTAGAGCTACTGATAAAACCTGGAAATATGCAAGTATGTTCCTGTCATGTGTTTTATAGTTGGCCGAGTGAGGGCACTGAAAAGGTGATTTAGCCTTTGCCTTCCCTACCCCCTTACAAATCAGAGAAGGTCAGAATGTGCTGCAAGTGCTGATTTCTGTTGGGTTAACTCTCCTCGTGCTCCTGACAGAAGGTTAAGGCTGTCTTCTTACCTTCTTTATGTGCTATTTACTCAGAACTCACTCACAGACTTCTTGTGTTTGTTTTAGTTAATTTGTTTTTAGGTACATCGAAGGCTGCCTTCTAGTATATTATGGCTGAGTGCCTACAGCCGTATTCACGTCTCTGTTCGATTGGTGGTTTAAATCAGAGTACATTGATGCCTGTGTGCCTTAAAGTACAGCTTAGATTTTTCTGTGTTCCGCTTGCCTGTGATGAAAGTCTTCTACTACTTAATCCCATCTCTGAGATCCAAGTTGGTTTTTTTTTTTTTTCTGATGATATGTAGAGTCTGTTAATACTTCTTTTTTTTTTTAATACATATATATTGCATTATATGTGATACAGTTTCATAGGCTCTGGGATTCCTGAGTCTTTTAATACTTCTGCACTTTTGGTGTTTTCTTCTTTCCGTTTTTGTTTCTGTTAGATACTTGCACTTAACTGCCCTAAAATCCTTGGTTTGGTCCTATCTTATACTGTTGTCTCTGTTGTTTGGATAGTTCATATTATGGAAACTTTTAAAATTCTTTCAAAATAACTTAAGCTTGCAGGTTACTTTTGACGTCATGCTTCAGCATCTTCTCAGGGAAGTCTCCAAGAGGTTAGGTTTGCTCTTCAGCTCCCTTCTCTTTAACGAGCTTTGCTCTTTCTCTGCTTGTGCTTAGACACTCAGTGGCTCTTCATCGCCTTGGTGCACATGAGCTTTTCAAGAATTATAAGATGCAGTTATCTGTACAGCTTAAAGTTTTATTTTTTTAAGGACAAGAACAAGCATTAATTTCCCTCCTTTTATATTTACAGTATAAAAGTTGCACTGTTGCTCACTAAGGTGCCACAGTTAATAAGATGTTCAGATATCATGCTTGGCTACCATCTAGACCTATAACAAAGATCTTTGTTATGCGTTCTTATGTTTTTAACCTCTGCTTCAAGCATTATTTCAGATTGCTCTTAATTAGCTTTTTTTTTTTTTTTTTAAAGATTTATTTTTATTATTTTTTTCATTGGAAAGGCGGATATACAGAGAGGAGAGACAGAGAGGAAGATCTTCTGTCCGATGATTCACTCCCCAAGTGAGCGCAACGGGCCGATACTATGCCGATCCGAAGCCAGGAGCCTCTTCCGGGTCTCCCATGCGGGTGCAGGGTCCCAAAGCTTTGGGCCGTCCTCGACTGCTTTCCCAGGCCACAGGCAGGGAGCTGGAAGGGAAGCGGGGCTGCCGGGATTAGAACCGGCGCCCATATGGGATCCCGGGCGTGCTAGGCGAGGACTTAACCACTTGCGCCACCGCGCCGGGCCCCTCTTAATTAGCTTTTGCAATAAAGATTGCAGTATAGTCTCTACATAAGTCTCTTCTACCTCACTTTCTCCATAAGAAATTTTATTATTGTCTTTTAAAGTATAAAATGATTTTAACTCTTTTTCAGGGCTTCTTTTAAGAAATCATCTTCACTTTGTGAACACATAGTTGTAAGGATTATTCAATTGTTTATCTCCCCACCACAGAACAGTTTTTTGATGCAAAAAAAAATCAAAAGAATTCTGATTTGTTTAAATTCTTATGCAATGTGAATTCCAAATTTTCCAAATACTGTGGACTGTGTATTTGTGCATCTGTCTTGACACGCATGATGACTTTTGATACTTTGAATTAACCATTTGGGGTGTGTGTGTGTGTTTATGTATCTTAATAGGGTTATGAAGGAACTGAGTTTTTTACTGACTATATTCTTGGCACTTGTGAAAGTTACTGTAGTCAAAATCTGTGCTAATGTGCATTTAGGCTTGTCATGTGTGTTTTAGGAGAGGAATATATAGGGTACTGAAGAGTCTGAATAAATGTACAGGATCCAGGATTCATATTCTGATGAAGAATAATATGGAAATTGTTAGTATTCTTCTATGGCTTAATGTCTTTGTCAGTATGCTATTGGAAAATGTCATTGAATTTGAAATCATACCAGAAGGAAGATGGATCACTAAATTAGTTCAGATTTGCTAAAAGGAAATAATCAACAACACTGGTACCTGGGGAAGAAAGTCCTCAAGTATGAGTGGATTTCTTGATTTAGGCTAGATTTGCTGTTGTTTTGTAGTGGCAACAAGACAATTTTCTAAACCTTTCTTTTCTAAAGCATTCACTTGAAAGGTACAGTTAGAGAGGAGGAGACAGCAGTAGTGCTAACACTAACATTCTCTGGTTTGTTACTCACATGCCAGAGCCGGGCCAGGCTGAAGCCAGGAGCTAGGACCTTCTTTGAATCTCTCTGGTGGGTGCAGGGACCCAAGCACTTGTAGTACCTTCTGCTGTTTCTCAGGCACGTGGATTGGAAGTGAATCAGCAGGGACCTGAACCCTGCCTATATGGGATGCTGGCTCAACAGGTTTTGGCTTACCCTTCTGTGCCAGAATAAAGGCCCCCTTTTTAAAGCTTTTTAAATGTTTAGATCGTATAAAACTAAGGTTCCCATTAAAAGGAAATGTTTTGAAGATACATGGTATGCACATTTTTTTTGTTACTCAAATTTATTTCAAAAAAAGAAGAGTTTGCTTTTTGAAGACATTTTAAAAGTGTTTTTGGATAAGTTTTATTTATGATACTGCAGTAGTAACAACAATTGCAGTAGTTTTGCAACTTCATTACCTATTATTTTATACCTGTCTGCTCTCTCCTTTATGTGACAAGTTAATTCCTCAAGCAAAAACTACCCCAAATAAAATGATGAGCTATGAAAAAGCTCCCTTTTTATTGGTGAATTGCATAATCTGTGTATGTGAATCTGTGATGAGGTCTTAAGTATTAACTTCTACAAATTAACCTATTATTTTCACAAGAGCATGATGAAATTGAGGCGCAGGACGTTATTAACCTGACACTTCTGTGTTCAGTAAACCGAACACATTGGAAGACAGAAAAGTACAGTAGACAATAAAAGGAAGGTGGGTATTTTGGCCACAAAGTAGATTGAACTAACTATTGGAATGTTTAGTTAACTAAATAATTTCTTAAGTTTTAATACATTATTGCACATTAAATACATAATAATATATTAAAAACTAAATAAGTAACTAGCTTTTAATACATTAAAATTGAATATAATTTTTATGAATCTTTTGTGTCTTGTTGAACCAACTAGTTCTTTACCTTACTTACTTTTTGTCTCTCCTTCAGGTAGAGAAATTAGGTGTTACCTCTTTGTGTTTTTTTCATTTTGGATACACGTAGGAATAATTCTCAAGCCTTTGCCACAGTGAGAGTTAATCATGGTGATGGAAGCTAAAATGTTGTTTCATGCTAATTTTACAGTGTGTATATACTGTAGAAGTTAGACAAAGGGACTAAGTTAAACAAAGATCCAGAGCTACTGCCAAACCTAAAAACAACAATGGCACAAAGAAAAGAACAGAATGCAGGGTCCAAAGCCAACAAAATCCAAATGTAAATTTGCTAGTTGACAGGCATTACATGTAAATGGTCTTATTTTGGCAACTCTTAGAGTTAAGAATACCAAAAGATATCACTTATACAAAAGCAAAAGTAATTGGAATTTTTTATAAAGAAAATGGTCTTTTGAAATTTACAGTAGCCATTTAGTTAATATGAATAATGTTTCATTTCACTTTTGTTAAAATTCGTTTATTGTTTACTTGATCACAATACTAGTGTACTGTCTTTCTTCATATTTATGAAAGTTGTTTTGGGTGACATAGAAGACATGACCATTACATCAAAAGCTTACTGAATACATTTTTTTCTAAACCTTGATTTAGGGCCCATCATTAGAATCATTCTTAGTATGCTTATAGCATCTTTCAAATTGTGAATATAGTTTCTACTTTCAGCCAATATGTGATCATTTACTTGATGCAATTACTAAGATACCCTTTCAGTGTTTTTCATGGGAGAAAATAAAGCAGACCCTTTGCTTGTTGTGAGACTGGCTAAACTGTGTGGCCATAGGTAAAGGGAAACAAAGGAGCCAGGCTTTCAGCATAAAGGAAGAAGTGTAGCTCAGTGCTGCCTGGAGCTGGCGGAGCAAACGGCTTCTCCCTGCAGCGAGCGTTCCCAAGCAAGGAAAGTGATGGACAACTGGGAGAGGCAAAGAATCAGCACCCAGGTGCTTTCCTCAGCTTCTCAGAATTTTAATGAAGTACTCAGTAGGGTCAAAGATCATGTCTGCTAAAGTGAAGGGAAAATCTGAAGACCTAGCAAAGGCAGACAAGGCTTGTTAGGAAAGAAATGAAAACCTCTATCTCTCCTTGAAAGGAAACAAAATGGAGTTTTGAGGATCCCAGAGCACTCAAATGGCTGTTTTGACCTTTTTCTTGTTCTGTTCTGAATGTCATCCCAAAAATCAAAGAACATGCTACCATCATTGGTAATGTTACTTTCCAAAAACCTGGAAGTGGGGCCAGTGCCACGACTCAACAGACTAAACCTCTACCTTCAAATACTGGCATCCCATATGGACATCCCAGGTTGTGTCCCTGCTGTTCCACTTCTGACCCGACCCGCTGCTGGGAAAGCAACAGAAGATGGCCTGAGTCCTTGAGTCCCTGCTAGCCCTACTGCCTCCTGCCTTCGGATCTGCCCAGCCCCAGCTGTTGCAGCCATTTGGGGAGTGAACCAGCTTATAGAAGATCTGTCTCTCCGCATGTCTCCTTTTCTTTGTAAATCTGCCTTTCAAATAAAAATAAATCGTTAAAAATAATCATGTACAAAAAACTGGGAGAGTTGTGAAATAACTGCTACAGCCGATAAGCATTCCTGATGAAAAGAATGAAGCTGAGCTGAAGGAAAAATATCAAAAAAATATCAAAAGAATACAGCTGGATCCCGAACTAAAGCCAAGCAGCTAAAGAGGGAATCATCCAGGCTGAAAGAGCAAGAAGGAAGATGAAAGGATAATGAAGATGAAAATGGTGATGAGAAACAAGTTGGTTCTTGCACAGTTTTTTCTTGTTTGTAAAGCATTTAATCTCCTGTACACAATTTAATTTTTTCAGAGAACAAATTGGGATGCTAAAAAATAAGTAAAGGAATGACAACGGAATATTTGTTTACAAGATAATGGCTAAAGGAAATGTATATTCTTGTTTTATTCAAAATATAGAATTTCTTCTGAATAATATTAGTTTTGCCTCACTAGATACAATTTTTAAAAAATATCTATTATTATTATTTTTTAATTGCAAAGTCAGATATACAGAGAGGAGGAGAGACACAGATCTTGCATCCGATGATTCACTCCCCAAGTGACTGCAATGGCTGGAACTGTGCTGCTGATCCAAAGCCAGGAGGCAGGAGCCACGAGCTCTTCTGGTCTCCCATGCGGGTACAGGGTCCCCCACCTGGGTGCAGAGTCCTAAGGCTTTAGGCCATCCTCCACTGCTTTTCTAGGGCACAAGCAGGTAGTTGGATGGGAAGCAAGGCCACCATGATTAAAACTGTTGCCCATATGGGATCCAGGAGTGGTCAAAACAAGGACTTTAGCCACTAGGCTACTACACTGGATCCACTTTTGATTGTGACTCAAATATAGGAGATATACTCTCTTAATTTATTTTAAAACATTAAACTAGTTTTTATTTATTTGATGTGGAGAGACATAGACCCTCTATATGCTGATTTACTCCCTAAATGCTAACAACTGTTGGGGCTGGACAGGAGCTAGAGCTAGGAGTTGGAAATATAATTCATGTCTGTTGCGTGGGAGTAGGAACTCTGACTTGACATTATTGCTGCCTCGTAGCTTCTGCGTTGGCTGAAAACTGGAATCAGAAATGGGAGCTAGGAATCAGGCATTCTGATTTGAGATGTGACTTTAACTGTGAGGCCAATTGACTACTCCTTAGAACTTGTTAAGTGGCTGTACAGTATTGTTAAATATAATACATCTTGCACAGCACATTGCTGAAGCTGTCTGCTTTTTCAAGACTGATAGTTAACGTCCAGTGAACCACAGCTTCTGGTCATTGAGGTCATTTCCATATCTCCGCTGCTGTGAATCATGGAAGCACAAATATCTGTTTGAAATACATTAGAGACATATCTAGAACTGAGGTTATGGCTGATAGAGTAGTTCTGTTTGTAATTTTCAGAAGAAAGTCTATACAGTTTTGCACAGAAATCATAACATTTAATTTTCCTGTTACCAGTACCTAAGAGTTTATTTCTCCACACCCCTGCTTACCCGTTATTTTCTGTTATGTCCACCCTAATAGATGCGAGGGTATGCAGTTTTCATTTCCATTTACTTGATGATTAGTGAATTCAGCCTTCTTTTTTTGTGTTGGCCGTGTGTAGAGATAAGATTCTTACTTCATGGAAAATATTATTTTAACCGATTAAATGCTAGTCAAGTAAAAGATTGTGAATCTTGAAGCATTTGTGATTAAGTTTTATTGCACACAACTGAGAACACATATTTAAATAATTCTAATGAAAATATATAGTGTCGGTAAGAATATCCAGTGCTTAACTTTGTTTGGAATTGATTTTTAAAAAAAACTTATTTTCAGGATCTAGCATTTAGCTGAGAGGTAAGATGCTTGTGAACATTAGTACCTGGCTGCTGTCTGATTTCAGCTGCCTGCCAGTGCTGACCCTAGGAGGCAGCTCTGCTGCATAGATCAGGTAATTAGGTTTCAGGTTTCTGCTGCCATCTGCTGTCTGGTCAGCCTGAGCCAGTCCTGGCTGTTGCACTTGTTTGGGGGTGTGGACTAGTTAGTGATGGAGGACTTAATTATTGAAAGTCACATACAGAGAGAGAAAGAAAATAACCCATCTACTGGTTCATTTCCCAGATGGTTGAATGACCAGGAGCCAAAAGATTTTTTTTTTAGGTGTCCCATATGAGTGTTAAGGGTCCAAACACTTTGGCCACTTTCTCCTATTTTTCCCAGGTTAATAGCAAGGATTAGATTAGAAATGGAACACCAGGACACAAAGCAGTACACATGTGAGATGTCAGCCTTGCACTCAGCAGCTTTACCCACTGCGCCACAGTGTGCCCTTCCTCTTATTTTTCAAACATTATAAATAACACAGTCTTACTTCAAAAAATTTAAAAAACACTTTAAAGGAAAAATGTACTAGTTCTGCTTTTTAAAAAATACAGCCAAACATTTTCCCCCTAAAGATTTATATAAAATAGGGCCCGGCACCGTGGCCTAGCAGCTAAAGTCCTTACCTTGAACGTGCCAGGATCCCATATGGGTGTTGGTTCTAATTCTGGCAGCTCCACTTTCCATCCAGCTCCCTGCTTGTGGCCTGGGAAAGCAGCAGTTGAGGACGGCCCAAAACTTTGGGACCCTGCATCCGTGTGGGATACCCGGAGGAAGTTCCTGGCTCCTGGCTTCAGATTGGCATAGCATTGGCCATTGCGCTCACTTGGGGAGTGAATCATCGGACGGAAGATCTTTCTCTCTGTCTCTCCTCCTCTCTGTATATCTGACTTTACAATAAATAAATAAATCTTTTTAAAAAAAGATTTATATAAAATACATAAATATTGGAAAGACAGATCTAAAGTAAAAAGGAGATCCACTTGGTTTACTCTCCAAGTGACCACAGCAACTGGAGCTGAACCAGTCCAAAGGCAGGAGCCAGGAACTTCTTCAGATCTTCTATGCAGGTGCAGAGTCCCAAGGTTTTGGGCCGTCCTCCACTGCTTTTTCATTGCCATAAGCAGGGAGCTGGATGGGAAGTGGAGCAGCTGGGGCATGAACCAGCTATTTTTGTTATTTGGAGGTTTTTATCTCATGTTTTACTCCTTAGATAGCTGGTCAAAGGCTAGAACTAGGAGCCGCAAACACAACCTAGCCCTTCCACATGTGTGACAGAATCTCAGTTACTTGAGCTTTCACCATCCCTGTTTGCATTAGTGAGAAGTTGGAATCAGTTCTAGCTAGTTCTAGAACTAGTTTTAGCAGAAGCTAATACTGGGTGTAGAACTCTGATGGGGGATGTGAGTATCTTAACCTCTAGCCTAAACATTTCCAGTTAAGTTCCTTAGAGGTTTATTTTGAAAATGGCATTATTTGAGTGCATAAATTTTAATATTTTCAAAGGTTCACTGATTCCTGTTTTTCTTAAATGATGATGAAGTGCCGTACAAGAGGCTCTTCCATTTTCTAGAAGTTTGCATTTTCCTCGTAAAAAATAAGAAAAAAGTTGATTTGACATAAACATCATTGTCTCTTTAGCTAAAGAGCCTTTAAAGAATAGTAATTAATTTCATATTCTGTTAGTATTAAGTTTGTTGTTAGACTCTGAAAGGACAACACCCTCAGTGTCATTTATTTTGAAATAGTAAATTGTACTACAGATTTAACCATGGAGGCTGTTTGCTGGCACAGGCTGTGCATATCCGGGCCATTGGGAAACCAGTATTTGAAAAGGCAGTGCAACAAATGGAAAATCTAACTGAAACTCAGCCATTTCTTTTAGCAGCAGATGGCTGCCTCCCACAGTTTTCCTCAGTGGGAAGATTGCCAAATAAATTTTCTAACAATGGAAATATGAAGGTGTTCCTTGCAGGTTCTTTTAGCTTGCAAACTGAGCATTTACTTTTTGATAGACACTGTACCAGAAGTCTTGCAAATATGCTTCCATTTAATCAGATTTGTTCTTGTGAGTCACTCATTTTTATTAAATGCCTTTTTATGGAAAGAACCTGTATAGGATCATCGCATAGTCAATGTCAAATGCGTTTCAGTCCATTGCACCATAGGAATGGGTTTTTATCAGTCTTTCCTCCAGTTTTGATAGTTATAGTGTTCACTGTATTCTCATTTTGCTTTTCCAAATGGAGAAAGTCAGCAACTTGAGAAATTGGGTATTCATCTTTTCAAATTCTTTGAGTTGAATTAGGCCTTAGTTTTTTTTTTTTTTTTCCCCTTGCTGCTCTGCCAGGCACATAAGCAGGGGAGCTGGCTGAGAGTGGATCCATGCGTGTATAGGATGCCCGGACTGCAGGTGGAGGCCTAACTTGTTACCCCATTGCACTAGCCACTGGACTGAAGGTTTTTAAGGAGGATTATGACTGCCTCATCCAAAGGCCACAGTACAATCTCAGAATGAGTGAGATCCTATTTCAGGAAATATTGCCAAGTAGAAATATTTTGCCCTTGCCGTTACATTTTTTTCTTAAGTTTTTTTTTTTTTTAAATAAAGTTTTATTTATTTTTACTTGAAAAGGAAATTTACACAGAAAGCACAAACAGTGATCTTCCACCCACTGGTTCAGTCCACAAGTGGCTGCAATAAACAAAGCTGGGTTGGTCTGAAGCCAGGAGTCTGGAGTTTCTTGTGAGTCTCCCACATGGAACCATGGGTCCAAGGACTTAAACCATCCTTTTTCACTTTCTCAGGCGCATCAGCTGGATGGGAAGTAGAGCAGCCAGGACCCAAATTAGTGCCCTTATGTGATGCCAGCTCTTTAAGTAGAGGTTTAACACACTACACTATGGCACCACTCTTTTTCTAAAATATTGTAAATACTTGAAAGGTTGTGTGTGATGCATAGAAAATACTTTAAATGAAGTTTTGGAGGGGAGATTGGCTGTTTTGTTAAAATTGCTTAGAAAACAAAATTTTGAGTTTCTAGCCTTTACATATATTTCATGATTAGCAAGGAATTGTATCTATAACATTTTGTTTAGCTCCTGTCTGCTTTATCTTGGTAAACACATTGTATTATCAGAAGGAATGAACAAGATCATGTGGACACATAAAAATATTCTAAGACAATTTGAGTACTTTAATGAAGATTCATAATACAAGAAACTTTAATGAAAATAAATGAGCAAGAATTGATTGGCTTATTGGCCGTCTCCTTCTTAGGTTTTAGACAGTGATATACAGATGTGTTTCAGAAGAAGGGGATGTTTTTTCACCTTCTGCGAACGGGTACTAGATGGGTTCTGGTGGTCAGGAGTGTCATTTGGTTAATGAAGCATGGCTTAAATCGAGCAAGACAAGGCGCACCATGTATTTGAAGGTGCTTTTGATGCTCGGGAACACTCATCTGGAGAGTTTCAGTACTATGCAGATGACAAAAATTGCCAACTTTGTTATCCTTATATGCAGAAAAGTCCAAATGATGTGGAATGGTTTCCTACATGGGAAACTGCTTATAAGTTGAGAGGAATAATTACCAGTGTTGTAGAGCTCTGTTTGTGTTTCTTCAGAAAACAAGTGAAAGCCCGCTAGTACAAGCTGTTGTCTTCTTTAAAAGGGAATAAAAGACAAGAGGAAGGTCCAACTGCACGTTTTCATGAGCCTATATAATCTCAAGATGACATCCTGTATTAAATTTACTGATGAAAAATAAATGTGTCTTTCAGTTTGTATCAAAAAAAAAAAAAAAGAAAAATTTGTTCAACTTCGGGGAAAATGGAAACGCAGCCAGGAGACCATGTATTAACAAAAAAATGACTAGAGCACTGGAAAACTGTGGGAGAACTAGGGGAATCAGAAAATCTCTTGGATGCTAATTTACCAATTCAGTGAAGTCATTCTTCAAAGACTCTGTCCATCTTAGGCCTTTGGCAAAGATATTTTCTAACCACAATACATTGAATCTGATAGAGCATAAATCAGATTAAGTAACTAGAATGTGGATGACAGCCATACATATGCCAGATATTATGAGTTAAATCACTGAGATTTCTAAATGCTCTCATCTATTTCTTAATTTCTTGTTCTGTAAATATCTACAGGCTTCAGGACTTGCAAAAGAAATTCTTGTGGCTCTTAGTATCTGTGATTTCCACAGGTTCAGCCAACCAGAAATAACAAGTATTTGGAAAAAAAAGTTTCATTTCCACCAAACATCTTGTTCTCTAAACAGAGTATAACAGTTATTTGCGGAACATATACATTTTGTTATGTGTGAAAACTCATATTGAGGTTGTGCAATCTATAAAGGAGGGTATTGACAAATTTGTAAAACTGCGATCTTGTTCAAGAGCCTGGGCATGTGTGGATCTGCGTCACCCAGGAGATTCTAGAACCACTTCCATATGGATATTGAGATAACTGCACTGAGACCTAGGGAAAGAGAGAAAGAGCAAGGAAAAAAAAAAAAAGGCAGTGGACCTCACTGTTGCTGATTTGATTATTTTTAAATTAGGTAGAATATAATCTATACTAATTTGTACAAAATTCCTCCAATATACAACTTTTCATTTCAAATAACCAAACATCACTGGAAAAATCATGCTAGCACTGATGCTTTGATACTGGAAATGTCTTCAGAAAACACATATTCTGAAAAAATAGCAAGCTGTTTTTAAAGTTGTTTAATTAAAAAAAAACTGATTAATTTTGATCGATCAATTGATTGTGATGGAGGCAGCTGAAATGTTTAGATCTTTCACTTCCTTTCCCAAATTTGCTTTTTATTTTCAATATTTTTTAAAAGATTTCTTTATTTTTATTACAAAGTCAGATATACAGAGAGGAGACGACAGAGAGAAAGATCTTCTTTCTTATGGTTCACTTTTCAAGTGAGTGCAACAGCCAGTGCTGCGTCGATCCGGAGCCAGGAACCAGGAACCTCCTCCAGCTCTCCCACACAGGTGCGGAGTCCCAAGGTTTTGGGCCGTCCTCGACTGCTTTCCTAGGCCACAAGCAGGGAACTGGATGCGAAGTAGAGCTGCTGGGATTAGAACCGGCGCCCATATGGGATCCTGGTGCATTCAAGGCAAAGACGTTAGGTGTTAGGCCACTGTGCCGGGCCCTATTTTCAATATTTTTAAATGGAGTTATTTTCATGATTTCTTTTTTGAACTGCATGCTAGCATTGGATGACAGAATGCTATTAATAGCTATGAAAGAAAAAAACCCTGCTTATTTTGAATCCTATAACTTAACTGTGAAAGTTGATTATACTAATATTTTTTGGTGGAGTCTTTCGGATTTTCACTATATAAGATCATGACATCACGTGTTGGCTAAGGATGTAGAAAAAGGAGAATACTTAATACTGTTGAGAATGCAAATTAATACAGTCATTTTGGAAAACAAAATGGAAAATCCTCAAAAAGCTAAAGAAAAAGAGTTAGTCATATGAAAATTCCATTCTGACTTAATACATTCAGAGGAATTGAAATCATTAAGCAGAGGTGATATATGCTTCATGTGTATTTTTTTAATTTTTATTTTTGGTTTAAAGTCAGATATACAGAGAAAAGGTGAGATAGTGGGGCCTGCCCAAATTAAAGAAAGGAAATCCATCATTTGCAATAGTATTAAAGAAGGTAGAAGATATTTATTATATTTTCATTTTGACTGTTGTGTGCATTGATGTGATAAAGCAGGATTTATTAGATCTGCAATTTGATATTTTTCACTAATTTTTTTCTTTCTCAGCTGCTTCTGGTACTGTACATGTACTTTTGATCGTCTAGTATTATCTAGCAACATAACTACTCTTTTCACATTACATGGTATTTTTTTCATATTGAATAGAGTTTACTAATTTTTATTTATTTTTCTTAACCACTTTTTCCCTTGATTCATTGCATTGTTAAGCTTATTTGGTATAATTATAACTGTGGAAAGTATACTTTAAAATTATAGAATTTTCTGATTTTTGAATAATTTCTTGCTTAGGTTCTCTGATTCATTTAAACCCCATTTTTTTCTTAATGTGCTCAGTTACATATAGCTGCTGTATAATTCTTTCCTGTGTGTTCCAGTGTTGTTATCTCCATGTATGTTTGCATGGAGTGGTTTTTTCCTTGAGTGGTGGTGATGGTTTCATTTCGGCACACATCTAGTGGCTTTCTGTTTTCCTAGTATAAAGTGTGGAACATGCACTGTGGAGGCTTTCATTTCTGTTCATTTCTGTAGGCTTATTTTTGATATGGTGAGTAGTAACACTATTTGTTGTTTATCTAAGATTTAAGCTTTATGCTTTGTTAGAGGCAGGTTGGCAGAAATCTCACATTATTTACCCATCCATCTTCTTAGTCTCTTCTGTGGTCCCCAGCAGCTGACATTGTGCTCGGTTATTTGAGCCTTCTGGCTGTTGATTTCAATAGTGCTCCTGATGTTTTTTTTCCCTGTGTGTTTTGTGTCAAGTCCAGTCAAGGATTTTTGAGGGCAGATTGAATGTAAATTATTGAACCTGCTCCAGTTGTAGCTTCCTCTTTTCTGTGTCTTCACTCCTTAATTTTCAACCATACTGTCATCCCCGAGTTTTACTTTCTGGATCCTTAAGAAAAAAACCCAAACAACAACAGCAACAACAAAAACCTAAGTTTCTGATTATGTAGCCAGCACATGTTGTTAACTGGGGGAGGGCCCTCATTGGACAAAGCATATGGATTTGGATCTTAACCATTGAGACTGTGCTTTGTTCTTTCACTGTTAACACTATTAAGATCCTTTGTAATTTCTGGCTAGTTTTGTTCAATCTTGTTTGTCTTTGAATAGTTGATCTAGAAATTTTTGCACCCATTTTTAATTAATTTTTTGAAGATTAGTCCAATGTAAGTTGCTTTGTCATTACTAAAACAAGAAATCACAATTTTTAAATTAGCGCTTTGAAAGTACGAACTAGCTGTGATACAAAATAGCTTATTTTGATATTTCTATGCATTGGTAACTTTTATTTCTGTGCATTGGTAACTAGTCCATATTGATCTAATTTGTGAGTGAGTCTGCCTGTCTTTTTAAATATATTTCTTAAATACATAGGTTTGAACATTGTTGTTTCTTAAATCATTGAATTCAGAATGATGTTATTCTATATAATTTGTTTATTGTCTTTTAGATATATTTAGAACTGTGGAGAAACTATCAGAAAATTTTGTCTTAAATTATTATAATTTATTATATTATAATTTTGTTACCCTTTATAATAACCATTTAACAATATTAAACCCCCCCCCCCCCCCCCCACCCCCCCCCCCCCCCCCCCCCCCCCCCCCCCCCCCCCCCCCCCCCCCCCCCTGATAAGTGTGTTTAACTTGAGATGTACCCATTTAACCAATATTATACAATATATTGTTGTTAACTATAGTATTTTGGAGTGTGCAAATTCATCAGTCAGTCTTATGTGACTGAAGCTTTTCCTCTGTTGGATAACATTTGCTAACTTACTCCTGTCCCTGTCTTCTATTACCTACTTGTGTTCTATTACATATTTGTATGAGTCTGGTTATTTTAGCTACCATAGAAACATAACATTCAATTTTGTGTCTTCTGCCCTTATCATTGTGACAAATATCTACCTTGATATAGTCTTGATTGTTGTTTTTATTTTAGGATTATTTTATAATTTTGCACCTTGCACACTTGAGTGGTAAAACAACCACCAACATAAATAGAAGTTGAAAAAGCTTTTGAAAATGGTATTTAGAATTTATTAATGGATTCTTAATTGTTTCATAAACATTTTTTTTTACCCAGTAAAAATTCTCTATACTTTTCTTTAGTCAACTGTTGACCTCAGACACATCCACAAAGTTAATTTTTGTCGCCATGATTTTGGGTTTCTCTGCTTTAGCCTGATGTATAAATGGAGTCTGTCTTTGTGTTTTGGTTCTCTGGCACAGCGTGTTTTTTAAAATATTTATTTCTTTGACAGGAGGAATTTTATATCCTCCTCCACTGATTCTCTGCCCAAAAGGCCACAGTGATTAGGGCTTGCAGGCTAAAGCAGGAGCCTGACATTCTTATCTTGTCTCCTGCATTGGTAGCTTGAAGGAACCCAAGTGCTTTTGCCACCTTCTGTTCCTTTTCAAGGTGCATCGGCAGAGAGCTGAACGTAAAGCAGAGCAACAGCGACTCGAACCAGTGCTCTTGTACAGGGTGCCAGTGTCACAGAGATTTAACATACTTTGCCACACATCTGGTTCTAGAATAGTATTTTTGAGGTTTATGTATGTTATTAGATATATTTCTAGTGCATTTCTTTGTATTATTGAATAGCATTGTGTTAAATGAGAATATTTTAGACTAATAATTTTCTGAATTGAAAATTTTCTTACACAGACAGTGATCACTTTCCTCGCTAACTTTAAACAGCTTCAGGAATAGTGTGGATACTGAAATAACATTCTGATATAAAGAGAACTGTTTACAAGCAGTAGATACTTAATTTAAGTTAAATTTAATTTTCAAAAAAATTTCAGAGGCTGGCATTGTTGTAAAGCTGCCACCTGCAATGCTGCCGCCCCGTATGGGTGCTGGATAATGTCTGCGCTGCATTGTTTCCCGTTCAGCTTACTGCTACAGGCTTCAGAACTTGGCAGAGGTGGCTGAAGGGTTTGCACCACTGCCACCTGCTTGAGACACCCTGAGGAAGCGCCTGGCTTCCAGTCTATCCAGAAGTGTCCTTCAGGGTTTTCCCAGAGTTGAACCATCTGATGAAAGGTCTCTCTCTCTTTCTCTGCCATCCTTCTGCTCCCTTCTCCCCTCTCTTTCTCCCTTTTTACCCTTTCTTCCTCTCCTTCCCTTTCTCTGTAATTCTGACTTTGAAAATATATAATATATCTTAAAAATTTTTTAAACACTTGCCAGGCGATATTGAAATTTAGACATCTGATATTGTCAGTTTTTCTTTGCTTCTAGAATAAGTATGCCTTTTCTCTCTCTGCCTTCCCCTCTATTTTTAATTCTGACTTTCAAATACACATTAAGATTTTTTTTTATATTAATTGTATAATATTGAAATTTAGACACCTTATCCTGGCAGTTATTTTTGTTTTTTTTAGAGTAAATGTGCATGAGTGTTTTTTTCTATTTGAGCACAGTACTAATGTCAAGTGAGTGGCTTCTTATTATGGTTCTCTTTGTCTTGTTCATCAGTTGTACGCGTTATGAAGGCTGTCTTCTCAAATTACCCAGTGTCAGGGACAGTGGAGAGAATCAGACCAAGTTAATAAGTTGATAAGTGAAAAGCTTTAGCTGCTACTGCAAAAAAAAACTACATTTGCACTAAGTAGGTTTTTTTTTCCCCATTAAATTTTTTCTTTGTATTCTGAAGTGTTGGTGGTATAGAATAAGAGCTAAACATTGTCTTTGCTCTTGAATGAACTTGAGTCCACATGTTATATGTCATTCACATAAGAAACAACAGAACATCTCTACTGTGTGTTCTAAGTATAATATCAAGTTTGAGGAAATCCTACCAATGGTTGGAGAAATAAGGCAATTTGTAGTAAGGAGAGGGAATTTAAAGCGATCACTATGGAGCTGGCACTGTGGTAAAGCAGGTAAAGCTGTGCCAGCATCCCCTGTGGCTGCCATTGCTTGCTCTTCTACTTCTCATCCAGTTCCTGGGATGTGCCAGGGAAAGCAATAAAGGTTGGCCTAAGCGCTTGGGTCCCTGCACCCATATGGGAGACCCGGAAGAAATTTTGGACTGAATTGTTGAAAGTTTTAAACAGAGAGAACAGAAACGGCAGTTTTGACAGTAAACATTCATAGAACGGATGAGTGAATATTCTGTTTTAGGTTGAAGAATCTGAGGTTTATTCTCTTGGCAATGGAGAAATGCTTGCTTTTATAATCTGGTAATATGCTTTTAAGAAATGTTTTAGGTTACAGTGGCAGGACATTACAGGCATATGCGTTATGAAATTGTGTTTTAGGAAGAGTAAGGGAGACTGTAGCACAAATATCTACATAGGTCCATTATGAAAGCCCAGAAAAGAAAAGTGGCTTAGAAGACATTATGATCAATATTAGAACTCATAATAATTAAAGACAGTTCTAAGTATAAGATAGGGCATGGAGAAAGGGATGAAGATTATATAAAGAATTTGGGCTTAGGTATGATGGATTTGAAATGAAAGCTTTTAACAGGATTTGGAAATTCACAGCCCAAAATACAGAGCCAATTTAAGTCTGGGGATGTGCCTTTGGAAATCACCATTCAAAGAGAATAGAATCATAAATGAGCAGTTCAAGAGGTAGAACAAAGTTAGAACATAAGACAGAGAATGTGTACTTTCACATTTATTTCAGATGCAATATGAAGAAGTGATAGGGGATGGAAAGAATGCCCTAGGGTTGTATGAGCAAGTCCCGGAGAGGCAAGTGCTCGAGGGTCAAGGTAACAGATTCAGATACTACAGACAAAAATGGGCACGTACACAGTTTGTCACTTGATTTTGTAAATAAAATGTATTTTAACACATCTACTCTAGGTTGTTTGCCTATCACTTATTGCTGCCTCTGTATAATACCAGTAGAATTCAGTAGTTGCCATTCAGGGTAATTAGCCCTCAGTTGGCTATAGCTGTCTGGCCATTTACTGGGAAAGTTTGCTGATCTTTCCTCCAGAGACCTAAAAAAGTGAAGATCAAGAGAGCAGCCATTACGTTGTTTGGTTAGTTTGCCTTTGATAACCTGAAGGACTTCAGTTTTACTCTGTGAACAAATGTTTGCTGAGATCCTGATGCGCTCCTGGGCCTATGGTTTTGCTGGAGTGATCAAAGAAAAGGTTCAGTAGTGAGAGGTTCATGGGGTCAGTTGATAGGAAGATGTGAGTTTTCTAAGTATTGAAATAAATGAGTAATAATTGGAAAGGTATTAGGAAGAGTTTTTTTTTTAATATAGGAAAAAATAAGCAAGGGAATTTTTGCAGAATTCTTCTGAGAGGCAGTATGTTGCCATTATAGGAATTAATGGGCTAAGACTTGAATGCAGGGAGTACACAGGCCTCATTACAGGAAATGAATAGAATTGTTTGTGGAATTAAGTTAAGAATAGTAATTGCTCACACAGCTGTTTTTAAATAGCAAATTGTGTTAGGTAATCAGCAAAATTTCACTGAAATGTACTTGATAGTTATGCAGAAACTGCTTTATTGGTACTGACTTATGATCCTAATGGGCAATATAAAAAACAAACTAAAAACCTTTGTGTGCAATTTTCACATTGGTATTGTATTGTATTTTTTTGTTTGCTTAATCTGTAAGTGCAATTGCAATGCTTTCATCTTCCTTTTGTAACCACCCAACCCAAATATAATTGTCTTATTCAAGAGAGACAGCAGCATGAATTTTATGAGCTCAAGAGCAATGAGGTGTGTTTTCAGTTAAAGGAATATTTGATTGCCCCTCTGTTTTTCTCCTTTTACACAAAAATGAAATGTTTCATGGCTTAATTTAGGTTCACTAAATTGTTTTGTTTGTTTCATCTACATGTTGATTGATCTTATCTCAGTTCCTTTTTGTGGATTTGGAATTTTTGTTACTACTACTTTATTTAAATTTATTATCAATGTTTTAGCTAAGACTCTTGCTAGTGGAATTTTTTTTTTATAGACTGCAGTTGTGTATATATCTGTATATGGATATTCGGCATCAGTATTTCGAGTTAGTGTTGTCCCATTCACATAAGATACAGAAACCTTTTGACCTTAAAGATGGATTTACCACATTGTTCTATACAGTAGTTGTAGAATGTATTGCATCTGAATATATCGTGAATCGTAGGGGAAAATTTTTTTCTGCTTCAGGTGTCTGTGTATTCAGTGATGGTGAAAGGCATCTTCATACATTGGATCTGCTGTTCTTTTCTTCCTCCTGATGCAGATTTCCCTTTAGCAACATTTTCTTTCAGCTTGAGAAATTTATTATTTCTTACATCTAAATTTTGTTGATAATTTTTCAGTTGTAATTTACTTGAAAAATGTCATTGTATCACCTTCATTCTTGAAGAATTTTTGTGAGGCATACAACTTTAGTTGATAGTGTTCTTCCCTCTACCGTAAGCCCTTTGAGACTTTTTTTCATATCTGCTGGAATCATATTTCTGAGGAAAAGTTTGAAGTAATTAGAATTGTGATTCTTCTTTATATAACATGTCTTTGGAAATTTTCAGGACATTTTGCATTCCTTTTTTATTGTCAGCAGATTGACTGATCTATCCAATTCTTTGTGTGTGTTTTCCTGTATTCACTCTGTTTGGTTTCACTGGGTAGAGTCTTGACCTCCCTTAGGTCGCAAAGCCCTATTTGTTTTCTTACACTCTGTTTTCCTCTTGTATCACAATTAACATGCCAGGATAAATGCTTTGTCAGACACACATTTTAGATCAAATCTTATTTACTTTCAAATGTGAACTTCTGCTACTTTTGAAAAAATAGAAACAATAATTCATCAAAAATAAGTTTTTTGTTTTATTATGTTTAAAAAATATGGGCATCACATTCTTTTGGGAAGTCTCAGCCTACATTTCAGCTTTACTGCTTACTACATACCTTTTTGTTAAGTAAATTCAGAGTTCCATTCTCATCAAAATATTGATAAGTCCTCAAACATGTCAAAAGTTGTCACACATTCCTATTCTGTTATTTCTTAGCCCTATTCATCTTTTCTCCTATCTAATGATCTTCTAATTATGAATTTAGCTAAGAATGAAAATCCTGTCCTCTGTGAGCTGTTCTTTAATAACAGTCTAAATTAATTACAGTTCTCCAAAAATTAACTTGCACTTACTTTGAAGACTGATGATAGCTTTCAAGTATATTCTGTCAATGAAACTATACCAGGGAACATACTTTTATCTGTGTATTGTCCTAGTACTTAGCAGAAGTGTGGTATTCTGTTTTCAGATGTCTCTTGACCATTCAAATGTTTAATAACATGTGAAAACATTGGACTCATAAGATAGTCTCCCAGGCACGTTGGAAGGTTGCTGGATGGGAAGTGGAGCAACCAGGACTTGGACTGATGCTCCTGAGGAATGAGGGCAGCTTTACCTTTTTTATTATATGCTGGCACTGAAGACTTGGAATGGAGCAGCTTTACTTGTAAACCTTTGTTCCAAACAGAGGCAAGAAAGGTTGTGATTAAACTTTAAAGATGACTACAGGAAATGGGAAATGATTTTTTTCCTGATCTTTGATCAGGCTCACTTTTTTTTAGATGGAAATTTGTTTGACAATTTATAGGATTTTCAATAGTGTATAAGTTAAAAAAAATAAAAAATTTTAAGCATTGTTAAACAATGTTGCATTTCTATTCAATTTTAACATTTTCTTTTTGTTATTTTTTGTTAACATAGAGTGTAATGATAAAGAATGTTACTGTGTTCTGATTGATCTGTTTCACAATGAATTTCTGGAAAAATACATTGCAGTATTTATTTCATCAGTATCTAAAATCTGACACATTTAATGAAAAATATTTGTGGTTTTTTATATTTATATTAACTTAAAATTGATTGAAACCTTTGAGTCGTATCTAAAGGAATATCATTATACTACAAATAAAAATGAATATAGAAGCTATTGAAGATAGCTTTGGTTATCTAATGTAGCTGCTTCCGATATAATTTCTTTGATAAAACTCATTTATTGAATCCCCCATAACAGATGGCACTCTTGCAAAGACTGTTATCATTCACTTGTTTATGACTGCCCTGAGACTTGATATTTTTGGCATAAGTCTTTACTTTCTACAATGGAAAACTTCATTTCATTGCTGCTAAAAGCTGAAGATGGGTGTTAAAGAAAGGAAAAGGTATATCTGCATCCGCTGTACTTTGCCTCCCAACTTTGTACTCAACCTTTGCCAAAGAGTGTGGTTACGTTTGTTTGTTTGCCTTTGCTTTTTAGATGTCCTAATATTTTTTTATTCTTTTTCTTTATTCCTTTTATTATTATCTCAGTTTCTTTCCACTGTTACCTGACATTTCTTCTTCTATGCCAGCCTCACTTTTTCCTTTACCTTAGTTAGCAGTAGCAGGGTCCTTCAATGATAGGTGGAAGATGTTAGAGAGTCATGGCAAGTGAGAGGAGACAAACTTATCTTCATGTCAGAATCTTTGCTCTGCCAGCTTTGGGTTCAGCTGGATAGGCTGCCATCTGCACAGCTCACATCCCAGATGGGTGTGGTTCAGGTCCTGGGTACTCCACTTCCCATTCAATTCCCTGCTAATATGCCTGGGAAAGACCAGGATAAAACTCCTGGCTCTTTACTTTCACCTAACCCAACCCTGGCCTTTTCAGACATTTGGGGAGTAGACCAGAAGATGGAAGATATGCATTGTTTCTCTGTGTTTCTCTGTAACTCTGCCTTTCAAATGATGGACTTATTTTTTATTATTATTAACAAATAAAATTTACTTATTTGAAAGGCAGAATTACAAGACAAAGAGATTTTCCATTCACTTGTATTGCTCCTCAGATGGCCAAAAAGGCCAGGGATGGGCCCATCTGAAGCCCCGAACCAGCGTTTCTTCAGGATCTCTCACATTGATGGCAGGGTCCCAGATGCTTGGGCTGTGTTCTGCTGCTTTTCCAGGCACGTTTTCAGGGAACTGAATCAGAAATAAAATAACCAATACTGCACGAGGTGGCTTCTCCCCCTGTGCTGACACCAGGCCTTAGGAACTTTGTTCCTGGTTTTTTTCCTTTTAGCTCCAAGCACATGGTGTGGAGCTTTATCCAAATCTTAAATTGATGCCTTATGACTCAGAAGCTCTGCTTCCCATTCAGCTCCCTGCTTGTGGCCTAGGAAGGCAGTCAAGGACGGCACAAGCCATGGGACCCTGTACCCATGTGGGAGACCTGGAAGAAGCTCCAGGCTCCTGGCTTCAAATTGGCACAGCTCTGCCCATTGTGGTCACTTGGGGATGGAAGATCTTTCTTTCTCTCTCTAGTCCACTCTGTATATCTGGCTTTCCAATTAAAATAAGTCTTTTTTTTAAAAGTCACTTTCTTAATTATTTTTAAAGTTTTTGGTAGTGAGTAATCCGTGAGATGATTTTTTTCATTGACTCCAGAGAGTAGTGTCTATCAAAAACAAATGGCATTGGCAGTGGACAGAAGCGGACAGATTAAAATACGAATTCTTCGTAGAAGAGAGAGTACCACCTATTGGATGTGGCCAAGAAATTTACCTGGTCCTCTTGAGAGTCTTACTGAAAAATATAGTTGGAAAATACTTGAAAAATATTTCCAATGTAGACACTGGAAGTGACTTTTCTATGTACTAAATGTTTGCTATTATTCACCTACAAAAGTTTTACAAACAAAAATCACTAACACTACAATTTGAGTCATAAGGCATCAATTTAAGATTGAAAGATTGAAGAATACTTACTTGAAAAACACAATTTCCACCTTTTACCTATTCCTCATCAAGATCTCAGACTGTTAGGTAACTGATTGTGTATATATAGTAACTTGCTACTTTTAGTTTCTTCTATTAAGTTTTCACTAAAGAGGAAAATTGCTTTCATTAAATATAAAAACCATTGTTTTGGGTATGAAGTCTAATATCTAATGTTATTTCTTTGCTGGAAAGAATTATATAAACATAACCTGCACTTTAATATGGGCCACAAAAAGTAAAAATATAAATTGGATTCAATTTAATTGGTCCCATTCAGAAAAGCAAGTACTAAGGGATACTGTATATAAAAGATCCAAAAAGGTATAAAGATTGTTCAAAGCTTTAATATTAGTCAAATTAATTATTGCTTCTTTTTAATCTTGTTCAAAGGAAATAGAATATATACTGGCAACTCAAGACTCAAAATATTTTTGCCACTTAATTATTGGCAAATTTTCCCTTTTATCTATCATCTTCCTCTTTGAATCAGGGGACCTAGCTTCTCTAAAATTATTGACTCAACATACATATGCTAGTAACAGGGATGAAAGAAAATATATGGGGAATCATAATTCCAACGTATCTCCAGAGGCATGTTTTCCCCATTAGCCTTATTTATATTCCAGCTGTTTTGATTTCTCGTGAATAGTTTCTCAGGCTCACTGATTTGTATAATATCTGTATTGATTAGTTTATCTTCTGGGTGTGGTGCCTTGTTTTTATGTCTGAAATGGAGAGTTTGTTATCCCTGTCCTATTTCTGTTTGCAGCACCATTGTCTTCAGCAGAAAGGAATCTTTGATGCTGAAAGATGACGCTTGACTTTGTCAGTGCCAGCCACGACCTTTTACTCAGTCTGTATATGGGAACAATAAAACTTGGCAGCCCTGAGTAGAAAGGCCAACTAGACTGTTGTTCTTTGATAGCATCCTTTGCATCTCTCAGTGAATTCCATCATTAGTTGTATCTGGTACTTGTTAGCTGCTTGTTAGGTCATGTAGTTACCAAAAATTTTTTTTTTCTTTTTACATTAAAAAGTTGTTTTCTCTGTTTTACAGTTTGTAGGTATAGGGCTTCCTCTCTCTCTCCCTTTTTTCTCCCTTTTCCCTGCCCCATTGTCTGCTGTGTTTTACAGTAATATAGTTTTAAGCTGTTGTCTCGACTCCAGTGTTCTGCTCTTTATTTGTCTCATGGCATTGTATGCATAAATAGTGGTAGGGTATCTAGTATTTTGTTGTCCAAGTATATTTAACAGTTTTATTGGGAGCCTGTTTTAAATCAGGAGTAGAGATGCATACTGTAGTTTTTGTTTGATTCGTGGTATTCTGCTTTCTGTTCTGTTTGTGAGATTACAAGTGTATACCTGTTTACCTTTATATCTTTTCATTTTGTATTTTGGATGAAAGTTGTCTCATATCAGAGCAAGCATATGATAGTTGCCCTTTTAAGTTTGGCTTCTTTTACTGAGCATTATAGTCTCTAGTTGGGACTGCTTTGTTGTAAATAGTAGTGGCTGAGTAGTATCTGTACTTGGCAAATATTTGAATTAATCTTTTCTTTTTCATTTTACGTATGGAACTAGAGTCATCTAGTGAAAATGGAGTGTATAGGTTTGCACAGTTGGATGACTCCTGTAAATTTTATTTGAGCTATTACCTGTAACAACCATTAATTTTTCTATTTTCTTTTACAGATGTGTTTAAAATAACAAAGCAATCTTATATATACTAGTCATTTGAGATGAAAAATTTTGGTTATTAAAAAAGTAGACTGTGGTCAGATTGCTTTCAGTAGGACAGAAATCTTTAAAATGAGTTTCTGTTATTCAGTTAACATTGATTATATAAGTTAATATTTCATAATTTAGTTTCATATGTTTACATATTATTGGACTTTATGGTTTAATGATATCTTTTGTTTTGGATTGAGTCTCATAGGTATCTTGTATTACTCTGTGATGATCATTGCAAAGAAAATGCTTGGTAAATAAGCTCATAAATTATTGGTGGTATTGGAGAGGTGGCAGTAAAATATATTTTTATATATAACTGTATATGTTGTAGGATTGCCTATTGTAGCCGTTTTGGGTAGGGAATCACTAGATGGAAGATCTCCCTTTTGTATCCTGTCTTTTTCTCTGTCACTGTGTTTTCAAACAAATAAACAAATTAATTTCCTCTTTTGAAAAAAATGTGAGGATGATTCCTGTGTTGTAGTGCCATGGGTTAAGCCATTGCCTACAGTGCCACCATCCCGTATGTCTACAACTGTTCCATGTCTTGTCCAGCTCCCAGCAGAAGATGGCCAGTGTTGTACTTGGGCATCTGTATTTGTCCAGAAGACCATGATGGTGTTCAGGCTCCCAATTTGGCCCTTGGATCAGCTCTGGTGCTTAACCATTTGTGGAGTAAACCAGCGGATGGAAGATCAGTCTGTTTCTGTGTGTCTGTTTCTCTTAAACTCCACCTTTTGAACAAAATAAATAAATCTGTGTGTGTGTATGTATATATGCATGTATGTGTTTTTAAGAAAAAGGCCTTGGTAAGTAGGGAATTAGTGCAAGTCACTGGAAAGGCTGTGGTATTGAATTTCTTGATTAACGTTTTATTTATTATTACAAATGGTGTTTTCAACTCAAATCGCAAAGAATTTCCAAGGATATTATCATAGAGGTTCAGATCTTGACAGCATTCTACTGAAACACCTACACTTTTTCCATGTAATAATTGAGACAAGGAAGTCTGTCACTTTTGTTTCATCTTACAAAGAAACTAAGAAGGATGCTGGAAAGGTCTGTCCTCCTAGGAGTCAGGGATGAAAGACACTGAAGTCTTCAGAATAGGAAGGGTAGAATTGGCTGGATTGATAAGGAAGTGAAAATAACAGCCCAGCCTTCAAAAGATGAACTGGGCCCAGTGGCGTGGCCTAGTGGCAAGTCCTTGCCTTGAACCTGCTGGGATCCCATATGGGGGCCAGTTCTAATCCCAGCAGCTCCACTTCCCTTCCAGCTCCCTGCTTGTGGCCTGGGAAAGCAGTCAAGGGCGGCCCAAAACTTTGGGACCCTGCACCCGTGTGGGAGACCTAGAAGAGGTTCCTGGTTCCCAGCTTTTGGATCGGCACAGCACTGGCCGTTGTGAATCATCGGATGGAAGATCTTCCTCTCTGTCTCTCCTCCTTTCTGTAAATCTGACTTTGTAATAAAAATAAATAAATCTTAAAAAAAAAAAAGATGAACTAGTACATTAAACTATTCTGTTATTAATAGTTAATGATTCTTTCTCATTTGAGTTTCCTTTGCAACTTTCATTAAAGTGGTACTACTCATTTAGAATTAGACTATGTATAATTCTAGAGGCTGTTGAAGTATTACCCACAAAATTACTAGAGTTAAGTTGTATTATTTTGTTTAGTTTTGATAGAACTAATGTTGAATTGGTAATTGTTTGATGCCTTTTCTGAAGAAAAGACTCTGATAGAAGCCAGTTTGTCTATGTTGAATTGTTGTTAGGCCTTGTTTTCTAATGGTTAAGAGCTATATTTATAATATTTTTAGCTTTTGAAGATTCATTAAGTTTTTACTTGGAAGTCAGTTATATGTTCTCTTTCCCAAATGGCCACAATGGCCAGAGTCGAGCAGTTCTAGTAACTTCTGGGTGTCACATATATGCAAGCCCAAGGGCTTAGAGCACCCTCCATTGCTTTCCCAGGCCATAAGTAGTGATCTGAATGGGCAGTGGAGCAGCTTGTTCTAGTACAGGCATCCATACAGGATACTGGCACTGCAGATGAAGAATTAGCTTGCGTCAAGTCACAGTGCCGGCCCCTCTGTTCATAGTTTCATGCATGTATTACCAGAGAAGATTTGGAAGTTCCTAGACTTATAATTGATGGGGAATAAGATAAAAAAGATAATCCTCAGGGTATCCTATTTTTTGTCTCCAAAGAAATATTTTGATTCTGAATTCCCATAGTATATGTAGATCATTTCATCGGAATTAATGAAATAGTGCCAAAGATAATGTGAATAATTTATTTTCCACAAGTTTCTCTGACCAGGGTTGATATTTACCAGGTTCATTAAAAAGAAGATACTAATTGCTGAATTGTACTCTTGCTCTGTACCATACTAACAAAATTTACCATCTTACCCTTTTAGATTTATATCTCTTATACTTTTCTCTCTTTAGGTATGGATGAACGAGGAGGTACAACATCTTGGGGAACAAGTGGTCAGCCAAGTCCCTCCTATGATTCATCCAGAGTAAGTTCATTTATCAACTCTCGGTTAAAGCTGTAAAGATAATGTAGAAGGATAGGTAACTTCATATGTAAACTATTTCTAAAATTAGGTTATTTTCATGAAAATAGAACACTCAGCATATGGTCAGTAAATTTAATTCCTTAAATGAACTGTCATACTTTGGGAATTGGGATTCATTGTAATTCCTGCGCTTACGTAGACTTCCTTGGTGTTTTTTGTAATTAGATTTCCTGCAAAGGTCTTTACGAAAGTTCTAACACTTGGACTGCTTCACTGGGTGCTATTCCTTTGCACAGCCAGTTTTCTTTGTTTGTTTGTTTTTCAAGATGTTGGTGGTTTTCAAAACACTGATTCTGAATTACCTCTCCCTCATTCTTATTCCAGCAGTCATTAGCTATTTATATCATGAACAATGTGGTTGCTTTGTCTTGTCTTGGAAACATATCAAAAGAGACATAACAGTAGGCATTTCTTATTTGACAATTATGCAAAAACAAGACCAACCTGAAGTTCTGAACCCTGAAAGTTTAAAAGGCTAGGGCCTTTGGTGGGGACTGGGGGTCTTTTAAAAAGTGGGAGTGGAAGATAGAAAATGAGATCAAAGCATCCAGTGAAATTAAACACTTTTAAAAAAAAATCTCCAAAACCAGAGTTTTCAACAGTTGGCTGTAGCCTATGTTTAATTTAGCTAAAATATTTTCAGAAGAACTGGATACTAATGTGAAACTCAGAAGGCTGTATAGACTCAAACCTCAGTTATGTGTTTCTCTTTTGGGAATCAGTGCCTGAGAAAGCTACAGAACAGTGGAGGTTTTTTCTTTTTTTTTTAGGATTTATTTTATTTTTATTGGAAAGTCAGATATACAGAGAGGAAAATCTTCCATCTGATAATTCACTCGCCAAGAGGCCGCAATGGCTGGAGCTGCACCAATCAGGAGCCAGGAGCAGGAACCAGGAGCCTCTTCTGAGTCTCCATGCAGGTGCAGGGTCCCAAAGCTCTGGGTCGTCTTCGACTGCTTTCCCAGGCCACAAGCAGGGAGCTGGAAGGGAAGCAGGGCCACTGGGACATGAACTGGCTCCTATATGGGATCCCAGCACATGTAAAAGGCTAGGACTTTGCCACTAGGCTACTGTGCCGGGCCCTACATTGGAGTTTAAAAGACTTGTTTTTTCTTCCAAAGACTTGTTTTTTCTTCTCAATTCTACAAGGAGCTAGAGTTGAATATTGAATATATTATTTTGATATAGTTGATGCCCAAATTTCCATCAACTTTAAAGTTTCTGATTCTTGAAGTAATATTGTAAAAAGGAGAGAAAGATTTCCTGGTTACATTTAAATAGCAACTCTATGTAGTATATTTGCTATTAATTTTTGATTATTTTTCTTTAAAGGCATGAAGTATAAATAGTATGTTGTTGTTCCACATGCATTTATTGATATTTTCTGTGCCCTGTATTTACTTCCCTTTCCAAATTGCCAGTTTTTCTATGGGGGTAGAATGTAGGATTTAGGAAAAAAGAGCATAATAGCATATCCAAAATGTGTATGTGATCCATGAGCCTAAAGTTTAGGTTTGTCTTCAGAGATGGAATCCAAAGCAAATCTCACTTTTTCATTTTGGTACTTGGTCTGTAGTTAGTTTAAATGTGTAATACTGTTTATTAATCTTACTCTATTATTTTAAGGGTGTATTGTATGTAGTGAGAAGTAAAATTGGCTCAGTATCATTAGTAAACTAGTTTTCTATTAAAAAAAAAATCAAATTGGTCTCTGGGTACTTCCAGCCATTCATTGTACCACATAAACTTACGAAGTGAGAAGTTTGGTGCAGTAAAATACCAGTTTTATGTACTTGGTATAATCTATCAATTTCTGTTCTCTCTTCTTTTCCCCACTCAAACCATAACAGAGAAAGAATAATTTGCATAGTTACATAGGACCATTTTTAGGACATGAATTCTGTTAATACTTTGAATTACTGTGTGTATTATTGCACAAAGGTGGCTGCATAGAATCGTACAGGTTGAAATCACATGTTTAGGCTACTAGCGTTGTGATGTAGCAGGTAAAGCTGCGTCTAGCATACTGGCTTTCATGTCCTGGGTGTTGCATTTCCAATCCACCTCCCTGTCAGCGGCCTGCAGATAAAACAGCGAAAGGTAGTTCAAGTGTGTGGATACTTACCACCCGTGTGAGAGAGCCATATGAAGCTCCTAGCTCTGGCCTCACACAGTCTTGACTGCAGACCACTTGGCAATGAACCAGAAGATGGAAGATCTCTCTGTCTCCCTCTCCCTCTTCTCCATCTGTAACTCAAATAAAGATATCTTTGAAGTTATTTACAGCTTGTCGAGGTAAATTACTTGTTATGTACGTGATTTGTTTATTGATCCTAATTTTAATTCTAAGACATCAGTCTATTGTGGTAGCCTTCATGTTTAAATAAGCTGTACCCATGTCACATATTTGATCTCAAACTTCTCATTCCTTTCCTAATCTTATGCTATTCTTTCAGAAGTACGGAAGTTTACTTTGCTGTGTGGAATGTCTTTGTAATTTTACCAGATTCCCTGAAAAAGTAATCCAAAAGATGTTATGGTTCTGGCGTTTAAAACTATCCACAGGTGCCCATTCAGTGATGAGTTTTTGTTAGGTAGATGTAGCAATAAGGACTATCTAATAGTGATTGTAGAGAAATAGTAGGCATGGTTAGCATTCTTAGGAAATTTGAGTGTGAGACATTTATGAGGCACTCAGAAGGAACGAGCAGTGTCCTGTCTGCAGTCACCATGCTGGAGGACTGGTGTCTGCCCTCTTGACCTCTTTCCACTTGTGCAGAACCCGAAGGTACACATGAACAGATGAAAGGAGAAGTGTGACATAAGTAGCATTTCCATTTTAAAAAAATTTATGTAAGTGGTGATTATGATCAAGTAGTAGATATAGAAAAAAGCAATTAAATTCTCAGAATGTAGATATGAGCAAGAGTTGTATGTTAACACCTTTTTTTTTTCAATCTTTCTCTGGGAAAAAAAAAGTTTTCTGCATTTGATGTTCATTGGGCCCCAAAACTAGAAAATGTCATGATTGTTCTTGTTTACCATACTGTTCATAGTTTGTTCTAGCCTCAAACATTTTTTTCTCTTCAGAAGGTAACTGTTAAGGATGAAGCCTTTGAAATCAGGTTGCTTGAATATGAAACTCAGCTGTATCACCTTGATGCCTGTGTAATTCCAGACAGATTGATTAAATTCATTGCACCTCATTTACTCAACTGTGAAGTGAGGGTAACGATAACTATTTCATGAGGTTGTTGTCAGTGAGTGCTCTCAAGGTGTTGGCTTGAACCTGTGCACCTCAATATGTAGCTGCTAGATCGGTATGCTATAACCACACACATTGAAGTGAATGAGTATGTCTACAAATAGACTGTATTTAGGTGTAATAAATGAGAAATTTTTGCTGACCCAGTCATGCCTAGTGTACTTTCCTTTCTTGCAGATTTTTAAAGAACACAAGCAAAATCTATTTTCTTTTTTGTTTCAATTGTCCTTTTTTGGGCAAAGGGAGAGTGAAATTTTGTAATAAAATTTTGTCTTTGCCTCACACAAACATTTTGAAGTCACATTGTATAATGCTTTGTACGTAATGATTGCTATGTACATGCTTAGTGAATATAATCAAATTCAAGACTAATCTTTAGATTTGCTAGAGTAATTAGGTTTGAAGATTCAGAGTAAAAAATCAAAATTGATCTAAGATGATGAAGTTTAAGGTAGATGGTGATGATAGATAAATGGTAACTTAAAATAAATAACTTATTTAATAAGATATTGAAATGAATAAAGGAATGCTTTGGAAACTCACACTGTGTGATCCTTTGCAAGTTAATTAATCTCTTTGTGCTTCAATTTTCTTGTGTTTAAAATTCTGGCAATTTTGCACTCACCATGTAGGTTGTTGATAAAGTTGAAAGATAAGATTAGCTATTCATTATTCTGTTTCACTGATTGGTATATTAAGTGAAAGCTGCTAATACTTTTATTACAACTGTTATCTTCATATGTCTAAAAAGTTAATGCATACTTTAGTTATTATGTTTCCTGATGTACAAATTCTGTTTCTGAAATAATTAGTGCATTGAGTTTATGAAAGCTTCAACAGGATGTGTTACGTTGCCATCTGATTTCTTTACCGTCTTCACCGTGTGGCTCAGCCAGCCCAGGGCAAGCTGCCAAGTGAAGTACTGGCGTGCTCCCGAGGTTTACATCTGTCCCAGGTGCTTTGATAGGATCCACAGGAGAGAGAAGTTGCCTGTCACACTCTGTAGAATGCTAAGCTGTTAGTGCCTTTATTTAAAAAGTAAACAAATTCACCAGTTGTAAGCTGCTTGTAATAATTGTATTTATAGGTAGCACCAGTGATTAGGAGTTGGCATTTGCTTATGGCCACGTTCATGTTTTCTATGATCTAATATGATAGTTAATGTTGAAAAAGAAGCAGTAATCAGTTGAGTGGAGCTTGGTGGCTTTTCAAACAATCATTTATATTTTTGCTATTTCATCTGATTTTTACAGTGTTGTAGGATTTTCAGAATTTTCAGTTCTTCAGGTACCATGACATCCAGCTTAATTATTTCATACACGAGAAGACAGATGGAGTACGTATGGAATTTAACTTTTTTTTTGATTTGTGCTATCGATACAAAATACACCTGAAATTTGGCAAGTTTGGATGATTACTTACAATCTGACTTGTGACTCAGTTACTCTCAATCTTAGGGTAGCATTTTTAAAGATTTTACTTCATTTCTGAAGACATAGAAGAACTCTTAAATATTCTGTATAATAACAGAATGGCAGAGGACAAATGTGAACAGAGAGAGAAGATCTGTGACTGTTAAGAGTAGTTTTATTTGTTTTTATTGGAAAGCAGATAAGATTTACAGAGAGAAGGAGAGACAAAGACTCCCTAAGTGACCACAATGGTCGGAGCAGAGCCAATTTGAGGATAGGAGCCAGGAGCTGCTTCTGGGTTTCCATTGGTAGTACAAGGTCCCAAGGCTTTGGGCCATCCTCGACTGCTTTCCCAGGCCACAGGTAGGGTGCTGGATGGGAAGTGGAGCAGCTGGAATAGGAACTAGTACCCATATGGAATGCCAGTGCTTATAAGCTGAGGATTTTGCTACTTCAGCCATCTCACCAGACCCAATGTAAACTATTGCTTACCAACTATATTTATTTTAAGAAAGTGTATTTAGAAAATGGAACTTAAGGGCTTGAAAACTGGGATCTGTGTATATGGCATTATTGCTGGAGACATTGGTGTCCCATGTTTGAGTCTGAATTGTTCCACTTTTTTTTTCCATATATGCCATTTTCTTTTTTATATATATGTATATATATATTTTTATTTTGAATTCTGAATTATGTGGTACAATTTCGTATAGGCTGGGATTTCCTACCCAAAATCCCACCCCCAACAGATTTTCCCCATTTTACTACAATAGTGTAGTCCTTCAAAAGGAATCATAATTCTATTAGTCTCTTATTTAAGTGTACCCCAACATTGTTGGTGCAGACAATGTCAGGCAGTCTAGCATCCCATGGTCTACACATGTCCAACAGTTTTATTGGGAATCTGTCTTTCGTCTGAAAACAGGGATGCATGTTCCATTATTCCCCCACATCTGTATATGATAGACCCCAGTACTCCATCCCTATAGATTTTCATAATTGAGAAGCCATGAAACCAGGTCAACAACTGGTGTGAGTTAAAACAGCCACAACAACATCAGAATTGTTCCACTTTCATTCTAGGTCTTTGCTAATGTGCCTGGGAAGGCAGCAGAAGATGCCTGAAGTACTTGGTCCCTGTCTCCCATATAGAGGAACCAGTGGTTTCTGGCTCTGGCTTCAGCCTGGCTCGGCCCCAGCTGTTGCAGCTATTTGGGAGTGAACCAATGGGTGGAAAAGATCTTTCTCTCTCCCTGTCTGTCACTGTATAAGGAAATCACATAAGGAAATCAAAATTTTGGGGGGAAATTAGGCATTAAGATCAAGTTGTTTGGATTCTGGTTTGTCATGCCTACTTCCTAGTTTTGTGTCTCTGAGTAAGTTACTTTTTTTAAACCTTCAAACCCACACTCACCCTCTTCCTCTTTCCATTGGCTGTAATAATAAAGTTCCAGACTTGTGGCTCTTTGTGGAGAATGAGAATGTCATTTATGTGGTAAAGAGTTGACTTTAAAATATTTGATTTAGTTGTAGTATACGATATAGCACAAAATGACTGCAAACACTTTTTATTAAGTAAAACAGTAATTGTTTTGAGGCTTTTATTTTAGTATATATTGTGCCTCCTGCTTTCTGTAGAAGTGAAGGGAAGTGAGGCTTCAGATTATTTTTAAACATATGTGCAGTGGTCATTCCATAGATCAGTTGTCGGAAACACCCACAGATGGCAGCCTGATAGGCTAGCTTAGATTGAAAATGAAAATGTGCGCGTACAAGGATTTATATATGGCTGTAATCTTTAAAAAGTATATAAACAAAGCATTAGGGAAATTTGAAAAGACAAATAAAACTAAAAACTGAAGTAAACATTTATCCTTTTGATTCTGTAAAAGCTAAAATAATTCTAGAAGATTATCTGAATGAGATTAATTCTTTTTTCTTGTAGTCCTGGACTATTCCAACTGTACCTAAAGGGAACTTTAATTCTGCTTAGTTCTGTCTCCATTTTTAGCATGCATTCAGTATCTTTTCATTCATTAGGATGAGGTAAGCTAAGAGCCTCTTCATACTTTGTAGATAGCAAATTAGATATGGAATAATAGAACCTTGATTCCTGTTTATATAAATTACATAGAGGTCATTTTGACCTCAGTAAGGGTTATGCTGACTGGAATTTTGGAAAGGACCCTGAGGAGTAGTTCATTCATAATTGGCCACAAAGACCTTGGGGGCTTATCTACAGGCAGAACAGACTTGTTGTTTTCTTTCCTCGTGGAGCACAGTGACTTGAGAGCCATCCTTGTAAAGAAGGGTGTTTATGTAGTCCTGCTATTAAGGAGTCTGTGCTTATGTTGATCTTCCAATTTTAAAATGCTGAGATTTATAAATTCATGGTTTACTGGAGTTTTAAAAGTGAATATATCTGTATCAGAGTTTAGAAAATAATACTTATTAAAGATTTCATACAAGCACAAGTTTTTTGAATGAATTACTATTGAAAAGATAGAATATATTTTTATGAAAAGAGTTGAAAGGTCAACCTTAAGGAATTGTTGAATGATGGGAACCAAAGCACAGAGACTGAAATCACAAAATTCAGTAGATACTAAATCAGCTTAACTTGTAAGTGAATAGTGCAAGATATAAGAAAATATAAGGCAAGTAATCTTAGAGAAGAATGGAGTCAATTAACAGATTTTTAAAAAGGATTTATTGTTTGAAAGGCATAGTGACAGAGAGAAAAACTTAATCTTACATCAACATATTGTTGATGCAGTATGGGTTGTCCCTGCATATGTGGCTCTCTGACACACACACGCCAGTGCCAGTACACAAAAACAGAATTTTAATGCAGTGAGATATTTTAGAAAGGTTAGTATATTATATTGCTGGAGTAGGGGGATGTTTCTGAAGTGAAGTAGGATGACCAGGAAAGATCTTACTATCTTGGCCTATTCATGATGTAATAATATCTAAATTAGGATGAAAAGACTATACTGCAGAGTAATAGAAAAATGAGACATATAAGGAAAAAACTTATTGCCACAGCTGAAAAACTGGGGAAAATATAAAATCATGTAACACTCCCCATCCTTCCTGAATGATGACCTTATGTTAAGCTTTATCTGTTTTATTTAGGCTGTAACAACTGTGACAACTATCAGATTGTTTGAGTTTTCCTTATAAATGGGAAATCTCATTTTCTGAGTAAAAGCAGATAAAATAGCTTTTGTTCACTGTCCCTTGATGAATTGATGAATAATGAATTCAGTTTGTATTCTCTTATGTAGTATAGATATTTCCTCCAGATTGTTTATTATTTGCTAATGTGCTTATTTTTAAAGGGGAAAAACTATAGAATCTGTAGTTTCTAGGAGTTCAAATGCAATAATTAGAAAGGACACACAATTTTGAAATAGTATTTTATGCCTCTTGATCTCAGGTACAAAACACAAGATGAAGCAGTTAAATAGCAAAGCAAGACAGAAGGGACAGAAAATTAAAGTAAGTGTTTTCTAATATATTGCATCTGTGTTCCCATTAATCTCTGTTTTGTTATGTAACTGCTCCTTCTGAATGTTTTGAATGTATAGAAAGCTGTGGTTAAGAAAGGAGTGTCTTTTAAAGGCAAAACAAAACCCATGGCAGTAAATGTTGTTTGTTACACTTAGTTGTGTTTAAAGCAACATTTCCCTGTAGTTTACAACTTAAATGTTCTTGATTAAGGAGAAGAAAAATGGGATATTGTATGCACCTTTAGATATCTTGCTGGCAAACACGTATAGTGATAAAAAGGAATTTACCTAGTGATCAGTTGGTTTGTCTCTCTGTTTTGTGCCAGTAAAAGCTTCTGTGTTTTCAGTCTGGCTGTCTATTCTTCCTAAAGACTGCAGCTGTCAGGATGCTTTACCCTAGATTATTTTAGCAATAGCTTTTTTGTCAATGTTATCACTCGCATCGTGAGGTCCGCTTAACTTTGTTTGCCTATGAACGTCTTTGCATGACTGGTCTGATCTCTATAATCTTTTTTTGCCTTCTCATTGTCCAGAATTGTCCAGACTGTAAAGTTGACATGTCAAAATCAAAGCATAATCTTTGAATTCTTTCTGTTTCTTTTTGTGTTTGTTGAGGTCTTGTTTTATTGACAGTATCTGTAGGCAATTTTTTTTCTAATGAGTAAAATGTGGGATAGATTCTGTCTGAACATAGGTCCCTTTACCTTATTTGTATTAGTAGGAGTCAAAACTAGCTTTTGTCACAAAGTTTACAAAGTTCACTTTTACATGTTGCCCTTCATATCAGCTTATTGGGAAGTAATTTTTAAAGTCTTAAAAGATCTTTCTCATTTTAAAGAGGGAAGAAGGGCATATAGGCAACTTACAGTTAATTATGCATGTGGAACTAGTAACCAGGCTGTGTAATTCTTACTTACTTTCTCCTGTGTATGCTTGCCAAAGTGTTAGAGGCCTGGAAGCAGTTATTCGTTCATGTGCAGTAATTTAAAAACAACTACTCCGAAAAATATAAAATTCTTATTTCTGATAGAAATACTACTTACATTTTCCATATTGAAATATGTGAGCCATGTGATAAATAAAATTAGTTTGTTTCCAGGTATTATCACTGCATTTGCTCTTAGATAAGACATTTGTTTCTGAGCCTCAGATCTCTCATCTGCAGGGTGATTTGTCCTATAAATGTATCAGAATTAAATGGAAATTTATGCAAAATACCTATTAATAAGTGAAATCTATAAGTGTTATCCCTCTTTCTGTGTTTAATCTCCTTGATAATTCCATGTCTATTCTGACAAAAAAAATAAGTGCCAGAAAATTACAGACTTTAACACTATGGCACATTACTGTCATGAATGCTGTAGGTAGTCGAAACAAAATGGTGCTTGTATACTTAAACATATTTAAAAATAGAGAAAATACAGCTGAAGAACAGTATTCTAAAAGTTAAAATATAGCATACCTTTATAGAGTATTTGCCTTGAGTGAAGCTTGCATGACTGAAAGTTGATCTGGTTGAATCAGTGAGTAAGTGATGAATGAATATGAAGGTCTAGGACTTTGCTGTGGAATGCTACAGACATTAGAAATGCTATACATATGGACTGCATTCTATGAAGTTTTGTTCATTTGAAGGACAGAGAGAGGTTTTTCCATGTCCTGATTCACTTCCCCCAAAACTGTAACAGTTAGGGTAAGCCAGGCCAAGGTTATATACCAGAAACTCCATCCTGGTCTCCATGTGAGTACTAGGCTCTTATCCATTGCTTTGTGACATAAATTAACAGAAATTTAGGTCAGAAATGGAGCAGCTGTTTCCAGAGATGTTGGGAAGTGGATAAAACCCCTTGTACCACAATGTCAGCCATAGATTAAGCTCAATTTATTTGAATAATTTTTGTTCTTCAAAATTAATCTTATTCTTTGTAACTGTATAACTTTGAAAAGTTTTTAAACTTCTGGACTCATGTGTAATAATACTTAAGGTTAAGCACAAACACTATATTGCTGTACAAATTCATGTTGTGTAACTTTTTTACTTTTGTAAGAACTTCATAGCTTTGTGTTAACGTAGACACATACATTATTCTAGGCCTGCATAGGGTCAGGATCCCACTGGAAGATCTTTATAAGACCTTCTGGGTGCTTCCTTAAAGAATCTGCCTCTATTTCAAGAGATGTCTCCTTTTTCAGAAATATGATCTCAGTGCTTTACTTAATTTGTTTTTTAAATAAACATTTGCATGTAAACAGATATTATACTCAGTGTTAAGGTCCAAAATTCAGTAATTTCAAGAACCATGCCAAAGTCTTCAAAAGCTTCTAATTTGACTCTTCACTGAAATTTTTGGTGGACCCTTTTTTCTTCAGTTGTCCCTTTTTCTCTTACTCTTTTAGCTGTGTGTTCACTGCATAGGATTTTTCATCTCCATTCTCTAAAACTTAATGGGTTTGCTGTCACTGGAGTATCTTGTCTGTTGACTTGTGTGTCATGTGGCATGTGATTATCTTTTTAAAAATATTATTTAATTTTACTTCTGAGAATGTTTACGTAATTGATTATGGTGGGAAGGGTTGAGGGTCAAGAGAAGGTATGTGAAACTATTGTTTCTACATTTTCTTTTTCTTCTTCCTTTATCTTCCTATATCTGGGGAGGAGCCACGCCCAGCCTCCCAAACATCTCAGTACCCAGGGATGCAGAATGGCCACTGTATGTCATCCCTGGGTCCCCAATATGGGGTGTGCTCTGAGGGTTCTGTTCAAATAGTTTCAATAGTTTTAAAAGGCTATCAATCTCACCACCCCATGGACGGGGAAATCCTTCCAAGGTGCATTGGCTGACATAGTCCACCTCAGAGCCTCCAGTCACCCAAATATTCACTGCCTACACTTGGCCAGGGTAGTTGATCAATCTGCCCTCCATCCTCTGCTATAGTACCAGATGTCCTCTGCAGACCCCAGTGGACTGCCTTATCCTCCATGTGCATCTGGGTATGCCGTCCACTGCTCCATCTGAGCTATTGAGGTCCAGTTCTGACACATGAGCTCTGTGGTCAACAAGTGCAGTGACGTTGTTAATGGAAGTCCCTCAGAAGTCCCTCACCTGCAGCATGCTCCCTCAGTGTCAAGAGATAGTAAATTAGATAACAGATACTTTACTCAATTAATTAATGGATTGTTAATTCAGTTTTTGTATGGTATAAAGGTGTAAAGGAATGAATTTGGTTTTTAAATTTGTTTTCTTAAAGATCTATTTATTTTTTATTGGAAAGGCAGATTTGCAGAGAGAAGGAGAAGCAGAGAGAAAGATCTTCTATCCACTGGTCCACTTCCCAGTTGACCATAGTAGCCAGATCTGAGCCAGTCCAAACCCAGGAGCCAGGAGCTTCTTTTGGGTCTCTCCTCGAGGATGCAGGGTCCCAAGGTTTTTGGGCCACCCTCTACTGCCTTCCCAGGCCACAAGTAGGGAGCTGGATGGGAAGTGCAGCAGCTGGGACACGAATCAGTGTCCATATGGGATCCCAGGTGTACAGAGCAATGATTTAGCCACTAGGTTTATTACAGCCTGCCCAATTTTTAAATTTTTGGGTTTTTTTGAGTTGGCTGTTCAGGTTTATAAACACCAAAAGATTATCCGTTTTTCTCATTGAATTACCTGGCTATCTTTATTGAAAATCAGTTGACTGTATGTGTGACAGTCAATTTCTATATTCTATTCTGTCGGTTTTATCTTCATGCCAGTACCATACTCTCTTGGTTAATTTTTTAAGTCATTAACAGGTACTACAAATCTTCTAACCAGTTTTCTGCTTTGTAAGTGTTTACATTGTTCTAGGTAATTTGCATATAAGTTGAAATGTTTGGTGCTGGTTTATTAATTTCTTTTTAGAAATATGCTACTTTTTAAAAGATATTTATTTATTTGAAAGTCAGAATTATAGACCATTAAAAAAAGGAATGAGAGAGAGAGTTTCCCTTTATTTTTCATTTTCTAGATGGTTACAAAGGCCAGGGCTGGGCCAGATCAAAGCCAGGAATTGAGCACTTTGTGTGAGTCTCCTACATGGGTGGCATGGGTTCAAGCAGGGGTCCAGGAATCATATGGGATGCCAGTATTGCAGGCAGCCTCTTTTCCTGTTACACCAAAATACTGACCCCTAGCATATTGGCTTCTAAAAGGTATCTACATTTTTGAGGATATATTGAACATACAGGTCTGTTTCAGGGAATTGATATCTTAACAGTTTGGATTTAATTCATAAGAATAACACATCTCTATTTTAATTTTCTCTAACTTCTTTTAGTAAAGTTTTGTGATTTTTAGGTATAGTTCCTAAACATCTTCAGTTTATCAAATATTTCATGCTTTTGATGCTGTAATACATGTTTTGAAACTTGTTTGTATTTACATCTAACCATACTTCATTTTTGTAAACTAACTTTGTATCTTGGTGGCTTGTTAAACTTTATTATAGTAGCTTCTTATGCATTCGGGAGGGTTTTTCTATTTGAGCATTACATTATCCACTGATAATCTCTGCTTTTTGCTGTAAACTCAGGATAGGGATTGATTTTATTGAATTGGTTATATATTGAATAGATGTATTAAGTGGATAGCTTTGCATTCTTTTTGTAGAAAACAGTAAAGCATGTGAGATACAAGTTTCTTTGGATGAGAAAATCTGCTTGTATTCTTAATATGCAACAAAATTGGATGCTGAATATTGTACCTTCTTCCTACATTTCTTGAGAGAGTCCTATCATGTTTTTCTTTTTAAATGTTACCATAGGATTTTTTTTAAATGTTAACGCAACCTTGCATTCCTAGAATAAATAAATTTTGAGTTAGTATACATTGTCGTTGTATGTTTCTGTTAAAATGTTAACAATTTTTATATGAATAACATAGATTGGTAGTGGGTCTGGTATTGTAACCAGGCACATAAAATCACCTATGATTCCAGAATCCTACGTCAGTGTTGGTTCATGTCTCCACTTCTCCATTTCCAGCACAACTTTCTGTTGATGGGCTAAGAAAGCAGAGGAGATTGACCCAAGTGTTTGGACCACTACACCTATGAGGGAGACGTAGATAGAGGAAGCTCCTAGCTACTTGATTCAGCCAGGGTCAAAACCGGGAAGACCCAGAGGAAGCTCCTTGATTCAGCCAAATCCAAACCCAGCTCTTAGAGCCATGGGGAGTAAACTGGAAGATGGAAAATCTTTGTGCTTCTCTAATTTGGATTTTTTTAAAAAAATATTTATTTATTTTTATTGGAAATGCAGATTTTCAGAGAGAAGGTTCTTCCATCCACTGAGTCACTCCCTAATTGGCCACATCAGCCAAGTTAAGAGATTTGGAGCCAGGAGCTTCTTCTGGCTCTCCCACATTGGTACACGTGCCAATGCTTTGGGCCTTCTATTGCATTCCCAGGCCATAAGCAGGGAGCCAAATGGCAAGAAGAGCAGGTAGGACATGAACTGGTGCTCAATGGAATTGCAGAGCTTAGGGGTGGAGGATTAGGCAGTAGAGTCATCGCCATAGCCACTAACTTTGACTTTCAAGTAAATAAGTAAAAACTTTAAAAAAATAGTTTTTATCTCGGCACACTACAATGGCTAAATCCTCACCTTGCCAGTGCCTGGATCTCATATGGGCACTGGTTTGTGTCACTGCTGCTCCACTTCCCATCTAGCTCCTGGTTTATGGTCTGGGAAGGCAATAGAGGATGGCCCAAAGCCTCCCATCAGTGTGGGAGACCCAGAGGAAGCTCCTGGCTCCTGGGTTTGAATCAGCTCAACTGTGGCCACTGTGCCCGTTTGGAAAGTAGACCAGTGGGTGGAAGATCTTTCTGTTTCTCCTCTCTGTAAATCTTATCTGCATTTCATGTTTAAAAAAATTTTTGGAGGAGATGAGCTATAATTTTTCCACAGTAATGTCTTATAAGGATTTAATGTCGTGGTACTGCTAACTTCAGAAAATGAAATAAGTAATCTTATTTCCTCTTTGGCTTTCTGGAAGAATTTTTGTAGAATTTCTTAAGTGTTTAGTATAATTTTACTAAGGAAGATACCTATTTGGGTTTGGATTTTCTTTAACAGATGATTCCTCATTAAAATTTTGGAAAGTGAACCAGCAAACGAGATCTTTCTCTCTCTTTCTCTGTAACTCTGCCATTCAAATAGAATTAATAAATCTTTTAAAAATTATTTTTGCTGAAAGAATTAGCGTTTTAGCGTTTTTTCCTGTGTTTATGTTTATACTATTTTATGTCATTTTTTATTTCACATAGGTTGAAATAAATTTGTATTACTACCTTCTTACGTTTTAAATATATGTAGTAGTTACCTCTCACTAAGTCATCAAATTACCAAAATACCTTTAGGGACCAATGTTTGGCCGCGTCAGGGTTTTTATGTACTATTTTGGAATGCCTGGATTTGTGTCTCCCTGTCTGTTCTCCATTCTTGCTCCCTAGGAGGCAACAGGGATTGGCCCAAGTATTTGGATGCCCTGGAAGATGCAGATTTGACTACTGACCTTGATCTAGCCTAGCCCCACCCCCTGCTGTTGGGGCATTTGAGGGATGAATTAGTGAAAGAAAAAAATCTTGTTCTCTCTGTCTTAAAAATAATGAATTGATAAATAAATTTCAAGAATAACCTATTTGTGTTTCAGAATATCTGCAGGTGAGGAATCTACCATAGCTTACTTAGTATGATCCTTTGTATATTCTCTTCTAAGGTTCCAAACATGGTATTAGTTAGGGCTGGTTCTCATTTGATTGGATAAATATTCACTTTGAAACTGATGTGATTTTTGCTAGGATTCAGTTGCCTTTGAGTTGCTGAACTGAGGGCCTGTTAGCTACTGGCTGCCCTGCATATGATACACAAGGCAGAAAAGTAATGCTTATCCAAGAGATATGTGGAATTTTGATATTCTGTTAGCAATTACACAATTGCTTTTTCTAACACTAACCATCTGAAATACTTGGCTTGTGGTGATTTGTTTCTCTGTAGCTGTGCCTTTCAAATAAATAAATAATTATTTTAAAAAATACATGGATAGGTACATATATGAAAGTATTGCCTTGGGTATGTTCTTATGTGTGGAATTTCTCTCTGTACTTAATTGGAAACTATTGAAGCTGTAATGTTCTTGGGAGAAAAGGGTGTGGTGTGTCTGCCTGTCACTTCTAGAGTTTTCTTCAATATGTGGAAAATTTCTTCATATCCTGACCATCGAGGTACTTGACAGCAAAAAATGTAGACCATAGCCCAGTGACATCAGCATCACCTTAAGTTTAAGAATATACATTCTCAGATACCCCTCCAGAACTTAATGCATCTTTAGATAGATGCATTTTAACAGGATCTCTAGTTGATTCATAGTGTGCTGGATGTTATCCAGCCAAATGATATATGAGTATACTAATAGCTACTGTGTGCTTTAATTTTATTTCAATGTTTGTAAAGCATTTTATAACTTTCATTACAATTTACCAAAAGTTATATGCTGGTTAGGGTTGCACGTTGTGGAAGCAGTGACAGAAATAATCACAAACATTAATCAGTTCCAGTTATTTGTTAGACCCAACATGAAGTCCAGTTTCGTTTTTCTTTCCCCTGGTACCAGTCCACATCTGTGGATCAAGAGTTTATTCCTGGGCCCGGCAATGTGGCCTAGCAACTACAGTCCTCGCCTTGAATGTGCCGGAATCCCATAGGGGTGCCGGTTCTAATCCCAGCAGCTCCACTTCCCTTCCAGCTCCCTGCTTGTGGCCTGGGAAAGCAGTTGAGGACGGCCCAAAACTTTGGGACCTTGCACCCATGTGGTACACCCGGAAGAAGTTCCTGGTTCCTGGCTTCGGATTGGCATAGCATCGGCCGTTGCGCGCACTTGGGGAGTGAATCATTATACAGAAGATCTTCTCTCTGTCTCTCCTCCTCTCTGTATATCTGACTTTCCAATAAATAAATAAATCTTTAAAAATAAAGAGTTTATTCCTTCCTCCCTTTTTTAGCTGTGGTGTTTTAAAAATGTGATCAATGAGTCTCTGAGGTGTGGAAGGCATTTACATTTCAAGTTTTTAAAAAAAATTTACAACAGAAGACTAAATCAATGAACAACCCATTGTTAAAATGACAGGACCAAATTACCACCCACCCATAAATTTCTAGTTTTTATCAAGGCTTACTGATCATTGATATGTAGTTATAGCATAATCTGAATAAATATTGAAATCTGTATCCAAATATTGCGTGTATGTGATGAAGAGAGTTATAGTCTCCCCCTCTGTGGTGACCTGTGACAATCTTAGATTTTGTAAATAGATTTTCTGAGGAGTCTCTATGACTGGGAAATAATCATGTAGCAGATTTTACACTATGTCCTGCAGTATGTGGGAACACATTGATAGAGTACAGTTTATTATTATGGTTCTGTGGTTAACAGTTAAATAATTGTGTTCTCTGAGGATGAATCTGAAGACAAAAGAAAATGAGCGTAGCATGCTGAATAGTCTATAATTTACAAGGTGAATAAATTGTAATAATATTTGACAAAAATAAATCTTTTTGTTTTTTAAGATTTATTTATTTTTATTGCAAAGTCAGATATACAGGAACCAGGAACTTCTTCCAGGTCTCCCATGCAGGTGCAGAGTCCCAAGTCTTTGTACCGTCCTCAACTGCTTTCCCAGGCCACAAGCAGGGAGCTGGATGGGAAGTGGAGCTGCCGGGATTAGAACCAGTGCCCAAATGGGATCCTGGCACTGGTTCTAATCCCAGTTCAAAGCGAGGACTTTCGCCACTAGGCCACGCCACCAGGCCCAAAATAAATAATCTTGTACCTAAAACTTAGATGTATTTGCATACTGGTATATGTATTTCAGACTACAACTTTGTTATTTTACATTTTTATGGTTGTAAAGAATTTTATGGTTGTAAAGAATTTTCTTTTTAGTGTACTTTAAGAACAGAGAGGGGGCTGATGCGGTGGTGTTTCATGCTAACCCTTCTCCAGAAACCTTCCTGCTCCGTTTTCAATCAGCTGCCTGCTAATAACCTGGGAAAGACTTGTTGGACCCTTGCACACATGTGGGACGCTCAGAACAATCTCCTGGTCTCAGCTTTTGACCAGCAATGCCATCTCATAATGTTGCAGCCATGTGGGGGAGTGAAGCAGTGGGTGGAAGATCTTTCTGTCTCTCCTTTCTTTTTCTGGTCATGACTTTCAAATAAAATAAGTAAACGAGAGAGAGATATTAAAGAGCCAGGTGTTTGAACTGAGCTAGCAGTTAAGACATTTGTATCCTACATCCAATGTGTGGATGCAGATCCCCACCTCTTCTGCAGTGATACGCCCTCTAAGAGACAGCACGTGATGCTAAAGTACTTAAGTCCCTGTTACCCATGTGAAGTGCCCAGGTGCAGTTTCTGGATCCTGATTTCAGCCTGGTATAACTTGAGCCACTGTGGACATTTGAGGAATGAAGCGGAAAGTAGATTTGTTTGTTCTTTGTCTTGCTCCTTCAATTAAAACTTACTTTTAAATAACTTATTTTTAAAAATCATGAAAACTAAGAGCATGCTAAATCATGTTTGGTTATCTTTCAAGATTCAGTTGTAGTGTGAATTGTGTATTAGTGTGTATTATGTATTAGTATGTTTTAGTTTGTGTTATTGTAGAAATTATGTTTTGTGATGGTAAGCCATTTTACAGTGAATATTTGATAGGGTTTTTTTATATCTTGTTTTGATCATGCACTGACTAGTGAATAGTGTAATGTGTGGTTTATGTGAGGTCTGTGTAAGATTATGTGAGGCAATGGAGTGTGATTTAATATTTCAGCCATGTTTCATGCGTAAAAATAAACTTTGTGAAGTGAGCTGTACTAGGATCCTTCCTGTTTTGTAGAAAGCTTCTGTTGTGTGACAAACAGGACCATGGTAGTGATTACCGGGGGATACCCTTGTGAACATAATGAAGTTGTAAATGTCACCTGGATTCTTCTTGAATGTCTTAGCATATGTGTACCACTGATTCTAAAGTAGATAAAAATGGAATAGATTCATATGAGAATTCGCATTCTCAGAAGATTAGTTTTAAAATGGAATAGTTGTGACTTGCATCCATAAGCAATTGGAATGATTTGACAGTTACTTAGTGTGGGGTTCCTAGCTCTGTGGTTGAATTGACAGCATGCCTGCAAAGATGCTGAGGCCTGTTTCAGCCCCATTAATGTCTTCTTGAATATTAGCCTGCAGCCTGAGTCACAAAGACTATTCAATGATTGATGATTTTTTTTTTTTAATAGTTCCTTGGGATCTCTGAATGGTTTCTGGTGCTTGTGGGCCAGGGCAGTGTTCTCTTTCAGTTGAACCTTTTAAGATTCTGTGGTCTTTACTCTGATAGTTATAAATTGGTAGAAAAAAATGGTTCCCCCTCAAGTTTTAGTTAAATAAGGGTGGAAAACTTAATTAGAAAAAGTATGATTTTTAAGTGATACGGTACTTAGAATCTGAGAACCAGAACAGTTGTAACCCACAGAATTTTGACTTTGCTGGTAAATTTTGTTTTTCTCATTCTCCTTCTGCTTTTATAAGAACAGTGAGTGTTTAAAGTATAAGCAAAAGCATTGTAATTGTTACTTTGTTTGCATGGTATTTGTGGTTTCATTTTCCAAACTCTTAATCTAAATTAGCTCTTTTTTGGTTTTTCTTTTCCTACATGACTGAGTTTCTATTTTGTTCTTGGATTTTGTTATTTGGATTAAGAGAAGTATGATTGTTGTATAATAATATCATTTGTTAAAAAGAGTATAAACAGACTTCTCTTAAATGTTTAATACTTAGAAAATGATTAATTTCCATCATATTGACTGCAAATTATTTTTTCGAATTTTAGATTAAGATTTTAATGAAATAACACTTTTTAGTATTTAGAAGTAAAAAAAAAAAGACAGCATAGAGATACACTTCACTAGTTTATTCTAGCTCAGACGTTTTTCTTATTTTACGCTAATCTGTTTTAATGATTCATAAAATAGTCCTTTTGGGTAAGAGGAGATGTTAAAGCTGATTTTGCAATTAAAAAAAATTTTTATAGATCATCCTCACATCAAAAGCATGGATACTTTGAAAACATTGGGGTTGTGGGTAGGCATGTTTTTTCTTCCCCCCCCCTTTCTTTAAAATGCTTTTTTTTTTTTTTTTTGAAGAGTGGTGAAAAAAATTCTTCCTTACTTTGAAACCTTGAAAGGAATCAAAGGAACATTTCTTTTCAATTTTTCAGATGTTGAACAGTGAAGTTAATTCAGAATGACCATTTGTATGTCTGTATATTAGAGGTGTGCTGTTCGGCTCAATTAACAGGTATGCCAATAATCTCTTTTAATACTCTGGTCTTTTTCCTCCCCCTTAGGGTTTTACAGACAGCCCTCATTACAGTGATCACTTGAATGACAGTCGTTTAGGGGCCCACGAAGGCTTGTCCCCAACACCTTTCATGAACTCAAATCTGATGGGTAAGTGGTGATTCTCTGCAAATAGTCTTCTCAAAGCCTCTTTGGTCAGAGACATTTTTAATCCCCTTTTCCAGAAAGGATATGTAAGTATGTAGAAGAAATCTCCTAACTTTTTATGGGCGTATGAGTGTTTAATTTTTTCAGATCTAATTGAAAGTGCAAGTGTCCAGAAATTTGGGGCCTTTTGTTATAACATGATTGTTGATAATGTCATTATTGGTAATATTTTGGTGAACTAAACCATTCCTTTTTGTTTGATTGTTTGAGCTAATAGGCATTCTTTTATGGGATTTTGTGATTACTGTTTTTGCTGATATTTGTATGTGACAATTTAAAAACTAACAGTATTGATTTTAGATAAATGCTACTTTTATACAATAAAGATATATTATTTCTTTTGATCCCACTTTATTAACATGTAATAGTATGTGTAGATGTTGTCGAATTTCCTTCCAGTTAATGGGTTTATTTTGGAGATTGACAAAATTTTAGTCTACAAAAGCCAAGTTTTATTTTGAAGGGTGTGATTTTATCACATAAACCTGACTTTTATGTTTTTGATTAAGTTTAAAGTTATTCTGCTTTCTTCTTTTCCCCCATCTCTTCCTCAAATCAGTTTAAAGTTTTTCATTCTGAAATGATAAACCCTTCTTTTTGTTCCAGCATAAGTGCCATTCTTTTGTTGTTGTCTTTAAAGTAACTATTTTACAATATCCTGATTCAGATATGTCTATGTTTTATGATATTATATTTTATTCTTGCTTATGCTAGAGCTGAGCACGTGACAAAAGCTTTATTTAATCGGTCTTACTGATTTCATTGGCTTCATGTAAATATGGAAGGTTTGTGTAATTGACATTGATTTCATTAGTTATTTTTTTTCTTAAGGACATGACCTATATTGTGATCTAGAATTGTCCTTTTAAGACACAGCCATGCTAATCTAAGTGGATTACTCAAATCCAAAATCCTGGTAGTCTGCAATTTCTGTATAAATGATTTTGCTTTACACAGTCTTTGTTTCCTTTATCCTCTAGCGTTGTGGAGACAGTCTGCTATTCTAGTGTGGATTTTGCCTAAGGCGGTAGACAGTTTACAGGCAGAACTGTCTTTGAAAATGTCATTGGGTATGACAGAAGAATAAGAATTACAATTTGTCTCAACATAAGTACAGATGAAAATCATAGTATTTCATACATTAGCATCTCTAACTAAACTCAGTTAAATTTAGAACAAAATAATTACTTGACTCAGGAAAAATTGCAATGTATTTTTAAGTAATTTTGTTAAGTTTACCATCAAATTAGAATACATTAAGACTTTGTAAATAATTTCCTTTAGTATTTTAATTTTACTCAAGTAACATTTAATTTGGCTAATTGTTAAGTTAAAGTTAGTGCTTTTGTCAGATTGAGCTACGCTTTTTAAAAATTCAGGCTGTAACTGAACTGTGAGAAACCAGGCATTACTCTTTTTGCTCACTTATGGAGATGACTCTTGCGCAGGTTAGTACAGCTTTGAGCCAAGATAACTACTAAACTGGTGGGGTGGCAGGGGACAAGTGAGGGAATAGAATGAATTCTAAGAGTATGCTTGTCAGGCACTTGTTCTGAGTGGTTGTTGACCGAGAACATTCCCGCGATTCACTCTGAGGTGACATCGCAGTTGAAGCAGTTAGGAGCATGTGCATGCTGGTTTCTTCTGTTGTAAGGTAATTACTGAAGTACTTTAATAATTGCCTGCGCTCTGTTTAAAATCAGTATCTTTACAGTAACTGCTTTATTAACAGGTTGATCTCCTCATGGTTCAAATGAAATCTTCCTTCATCTGAATTACCTTGTTTGTATAGTTTGTACAATTTCACTGTAAATTTTGTCTTCGTGTGCATTTAGACATAAGGAAGGGAAAAATAATCCTGAAATCAAGATGTACATTTTCTCAAAAGGAATTCACAGGTCATTGGCAGTATCAAATGAGATTCCTCAGTATAAGAGCTTCTTTCAGCAGTCTGCATGACAATAACTTGGCTTTGGAAATGAATCTTTATTAAATTGTAGTGCAGTTCCATGCTGCAGCAGTCAATTCATCTTGATGTGAGCTGAAGTAATTGAACTTTCAGATGTCTGAATCTGTGGGTTTATGATGGTAGGTAGGGTTACATTGAATAGATTAGCTTTTCTGGCTGTCTAGTAATTGAAGAGAATTTCAGACTGAAAGCCTAAATTGTTAAGCTCTGCGGTGATGTCTGTGGCAGTATTAGTAGTATTTGGAATTGTTGATAGCTAATCATCACAACAGGTAGCACTGAGAGTGGTGCTGTGTATGATGAATACCCAGAAACAGTTAAAGCTAATGGGAAAGCAGTAACATATTTTATCATTGCTGTCAAAATAGAAAAACACCATTATGTGGGGGAGGGATCATACATCTAGGGAATGTTGTTATTTTGAGTATTATGTTCAGCCGTAAGTACATTTGCCTGAAGAAATGGTGGATTGTAAAATGCCAGTGTCTTTCATAATGTAGCTTTCAAACAGTTTAATGATTTTGTACTTTGCAGAAATAAGAAATTTTGTCTAACAAGAGAGTTGATAGGGATTTGATAATGAACAATTTGCTGCTAAAAGTGCATTTGTATATTCATTTACATTTTAAAAAATTGTTTTATACAGGAAGTAATATTATTATGCTAAATCGGTTAGTGTTTTTATGAATTCCACATTAGCCTGTTGATTTGTTGACATGAAATGGAGAGCTTTTCTTAGGCTTCAAGTGAAATGAGCACATCTTTTGACATGTCAGAATGTAATTAGCATCCTACAGGTCAGTATTCTGCACCAGAATTTTGTGCAGGAAATTTAATCATAGCAATGAATTCCAGTAATGTCACTTAACAGCTTTTTCTATTCGTAGCTTCTTACAGTGTGGATCTATTTCTCTACCCTTGGTGTCCTCATCAGTCTCAATAAAGTTTGTTTTCATTTGCCTCTTGGAATTAGCCATATATATGGTGATAATAGGATCAGTTAATTGAATGTGGAGTACATTATTTCACAGGAGTACATACCTTCTGTCCCCAAGTGATTGTTGAGTGAACCTTTCATGTTTATCAAAGGTTGCTAATAAGGAGACTTAAGGTGTCAGGACAACTTAGATTATGCTTTTGCTGAGACCTTCAGTTATCCTTTTGCTGAGACCTTCAGTTGTGTTCGTTTCTGAAGTTTCTGTTTTGACACTAGAACATGGTTGTTGATATTTTAAAGAGTGAAAAATGGTCTAGGCAGAAAAATGCAGAACTGAAATGCTGGGTATTCCCACAGATCTTCTGTAGTTCGAGAATTTCATAATCTGATACTTAATATCTTTTGTTTTGCCTCAGAAAGGCTACACTTCCAGTACATGGCAAAACAAAAGTAGACTCCCATTTAATGTTTTTTTCTGTTAGGTTTATTTAGTTGTAAGAAACTTTTCTTTCTCCTGCCCTGCATTCCTATTTTCCTTTCAGTCTGATGTTTCAGGTTTTTACTAGGTCAGCGTTTTCCTAAACCATTTTTATGGAAATGCTGATCTTGAGAGATGATCATGAAAGAAAGTTCATAGACAAGTAATCGTGCAGCAGTGTAAAACACTTTTCCTGTTGAGAGATTCAGATTGCGCTTTTGAATGTTAAAGGCTGTGAAGGAAAGGAAAAAGAAGAAAATAGGAAAAGAAAGGAAAAAAGAAAAAGAAAAGGCTTATTTGTGTTTGATTAGTACTCTATGTCCCAGATTCATAGCAACCTTTTGATTTTTTTAAAACATTAGTTGATTTGGGGCCACTTGTTTTCTAAGGGATGCACTAGGGCATATTTCAGATTGTTTAAAGGAAAAAATGAAAAGCAAAATATCACAATGTTAATTCATATATATATATATATCACTCTAGGCAGCTAGTTTCATAGGTTGAATCTATTTGTTTACCTATATTATTGTTGAATAATTTCATAGGTATTGAAATTACAAAAAAAAAAATCAGTCATCCTTCAGTTGAAACTGTTGAAATTCCTTTTTCTTTCTTTTTTTTAAAAATATCTATTTATTTTTATTGCAAAGTCAGAAATACAGAGAAGGACAGAAAGAGAATAGTAAGATCTTCCATCCAATGATTCACTCCCCAAGTGACCACAATGGCTGGAACTGAGCTGATCTGAAGCTAGGAACCAGGAGCCTCCTCCGGATCCCCCACATGGGTGCAGAGTCCCAACGCTTTGGGCTGTCCTTGACTGCTTTCCCATGCCACAGCAAGGAGCTGGATGGATAATGGGGCAGCCGGGATTAGAATTGGCGCCCATATGGAATCCTGGTTTGTTCAGGTGAGGACCTTAGCCACCATGCTGAACCTGAGCTTCCTTTTCCTGTACTTCCATCTATTAAGAGCTCCTTTAGATTTATCTTGAAAATTAAGCTCAAGTACACTTTTTTCCACTATGTAGAAATAAATGTGTCAAACAACCAAATTTCAAAAAAATATTTTTTTTAAGATGTATTTATTTTATTTTATTACAAAGTCAGATGTACAGAGAGGAGGAGAGACAGAGAGGAAGATCCTCCGTTTACTGATTCACTCCCCAAGTGGCTGCAACAGCCGGTGCTGCGCCAATCAAAACCCAGGAGCCAGGAACCTCTTTCTGGGTCTGCCATGCGGGTGCAGGGTCCCAAGGCTTTGGGCTGCCTCGACTGCCTTCCCAGGCCACAAGCAGGGAGCTAGATGGGAAATGGAGCTGCTGGGACTAGAACCAGCGCCCACATGGGACCCTAGCGAGTTCAGGGCGAGGACCGCAACCATTACGCTATTGTGCCGAGCCCTCAAATTCTTGATACTTCCAGTAGCTTCATGCTTCCGCTGTTATAAATTATGATTAATTAAAGTCTTGTAGAGTTAGAGATTATCCAAGCATAATACAGTTATACCCTTGGAAAATGTATAATTTTGGTATAGGTAAAAATTCTTTTGCTGCATGTCATAATGAAAATGGCTGAAGTTGTGCTTACAAGAAATACTATGGCTTAATGTCTGACCTGACCATGTTTGATAAGGATAAAACCTTCATGCTCTCTGAATGCTTTAACCCTAGTCTTATGAAAGGATATGATTTCATTCTTTGATCTGTATTCTCAACTGTAACTGCTTAGTTAACATCAAGAAAAAATTGAGTGAGAGTTGAATCCTAATTACACTTGAGGAAACTAAAGCTAAGAAAAATAAAATGACTAGTTAATAAGAATCATGGCCCTTTTGATTTTGAGTTAAGTCAAAGTTCCTTTCTACTATGTTGTATACTTCCTCTGCTTCTCACATTTGAACATTTATGCATTTGCTGTATTTCTTTACAATATAGCTCTCTCATATTTCTTCTTCCTTTTATTTCTGCTTATATCCTCATTAACCAGATAGTCTGAGTTGTTGAATACTTTCTTCCAGCTCTTTCAGTTTCTCATTCATCTTTTTATTGTGTCCTTTATGAAAATACTATATGGTAGAATATAAAAGTGTTATTTAATCTCTGTTTACAGACTTTACTACTGTAGTGGGGAAGGATAAGTAAAATAAAAATTGGACTACTTATTAATTGTGGAATAAGTGAAGTGACACAAAGAAATTCTTACATTTAGAAGAGCTTAATAAGATCACATTCAGACAGAAATAGTATGGAAAAGTTTATGGTGGAATAGCACTTAACAACCAGTCTTACTAGTCTGGACCCTTTAAGAAACAGATTCGATTCCTGTGCCAGTGCTGCTGGCCAGCTCGTGAGAGTATGGGGACTTAGGTCCAGACAGGTGGAGCAAGGTGCTTGGTTCCTCAGGTGCTTGGTTCCGGGCAGGGGAGGGGAGGAGAGAACCCCAGGTTAGCATGTTGGTCTGGTGTGCTGGTGGACCCTGCCTGGGGAGCCTTGAACGAGTATGGTGCTTTGTTGTGTAGAGGGATAAGATCCCAGGCCAGAACATGTGCCAGGAGCTTGGGATCCTGGTGGGCAGGAAGAGTTCCAGATCAGTAAATCCCCGGCTGGGCTGGGGAACCCATGCTCTCCTGGGCACAGGGAATGTAGACTGATTAGGGAAAAGGGAAGGGGCATGTGGAGGAGGGAGAACCGCTGAGGGAGTGTGTTGCAGGTTACCAATGACTTCTAAGGGACTCTGAAAGATAAAAACCCACTGTATTTGCAGGTAATTGATGGGACTGAGACTGAGAAGTTTGGAGGGGAGAGACTGGAGGACTTTTATAGGTCAGACCAGTGCACCTGAGTTGGACCAGTTAGCATGGAACACCGCCAACCACCTCACATTGGCCCATACAGAACCTAGGACTGGGGGATGCCTGGCAGGGTTAGATCACAGTACCGCCCAGTGAGTGTCGGAATAGTGGACAGGTGATGTTAACCTGGACCATGACACTAACCAGCACAGAAGACAACCACATTCAGGGGTAGATTCTGTGGGGAATATGTAGACCTAACCCTGTGGAGCTATACTGCTGATTAGCTTAAGAGCTGGGGGTAGTGGACTGAGCTAGGAATGACCACAGAACCCTCTGACACTCATGGGTACTGAGGTTGGGAAAAGGCTGGGCAGGTCCAGGTTTCAGAACCTGAAGGCACACCTAAATAGGGTGTGGGTCAGGCTGGGCCACAGTATTCATCACCTCATACAAAGGCTGGGTGGACAGGGCAGACTGCTGTGTAAGAACCTAGCACCTGCTGGCACATGTGAGATCTGGGTCTAGGAGTGGGCCTGGTGAGTTAATTTGGGAAACTCCCTGGTAGGCTGTAGCTCCTGATGGAGAGCATGTGGTTCAAGCCTTGGAATTGATCAGGCCAGGTAACATAGTTCCACTCATTGGCAAGTGTGTGAGTTGGTTCTGGTGGAGATGGACCAGGCAGCGCTGGGCCAACCTTAGCCCACTGGTGTTTGCAGGAGGCAGACTAGAATGTGAGTCATGCTGGGCTAGGCTATTACACCTACCAGTTTCTATGGGCCAGAGATGGGAACAGACTGAGCAGGTCCAGGTTGCAACACCTGCCAGTGAGAGTTGGACAGGTCAGGCTGCAGCATCTGATGATGAAGGCCAAGACTGACGGTGGGATGCATCAACCTGGGTCAGAGGAACCACTGGCCCGCACAGGTTTCGTAGCTGGGAACAGGCCTTGTTGGGGAGCTATGCCCTGGCTGAGTTGTGGTTCCTAGTGGTGAGTGCAAGAGCCAGAAGTGGGGTGATCTGAGCTGGAAATGACTGCAGTGTATCTAAGCATGGGTGTGGACTGGATCTGGAGTGTGTCAGACTGGGCTAGGCTTCAGATCCCACTGGCACTAGTGAGAGTCTAGGTGAGTGTAGGACAGACTGGGCTAGCTCTATATCTCTGCTGAGCCATATGTGAGCTGTGTTTGGGTGTGGACCAGGTGTGACTGAGTTATAGCCGCCAACAGTAAGAACTAGGAAGGGTGTGGACCAGTTGGGCAAGACCAGGACAGGAGGTGGATTAAGTTAGCTTGGCCCAAGAACCCGCTGGGAAGAGGCTGATGGAGGAGCTTGAGGAACTTCTCATTTAGGACTTAGTACCTGCAGGTGAGCTCAGGACCAGGGAGGGAGCAGTCAAGACAGGCCAGGTTATGGTACCCACTGGTGTGTGTGTGGTCAGTTCTGGGGGCAGGATAGGCCTGGCCACTATGTAGCACCCAAAACACGATATAGGACAGGCCAGGTTGGACCAGAACATAAGGGCTAGACCTAGGGGCTGTTTGGGTTGGGGTAGGCCAGGCCCAAATGTCGCACCCACCAGAAAATGTTGGGTTGAAGTGTCCCCATGCTAGATTGGGCATAGTATCCACCAGCACACATGAGCCCTGGGGAGAAGGAGTGCTAGCATGGTAGGTGGGCTGTAGGGGACTCTTGCTGAACCACTAGCCTTACTAGCAAATGTGAGAGCTGGAATGGGGGCAGACCAGACTGGGCAGGGCTGTAGCACTTGTCCTTTATGTGAACTGGGTTGGGGCAAAGCCAGGCTGGGCTAACCAACTGTATCCGCTGGTACTTGCATAAGCCTGATTGAGTATATGCTGGTTGGCCTTTGCCGCAGCATCAACTGTCAAGTGTTGGAACTGGGGCAAATCCTGTCAAGCTAGACAGCCACTACTGGGAGAGTACAAAATGTGGGACTGGGAGTGGACCCAGTAGGGAATCTGTGGGCACCTCTCACTGGTGAGCATGATAACCAGGCCTAGCGGTAGGCCTGGCTAGACTGGTAGTGGTAACTGCTCGCATGAGTGTGTGCTTAATAATAGTGGGTAGGTTGCGTTGATCTAGGCTTCAGTACCCATTGACATCTATGAGAACTGAATGGAACATGGGACAGACTGAAGCAGTGTGCTTTACATACTAGTAAGCACAGAAACCAGGGTTAGGGGCAGGGCTAGAGGGAGTTACTGGGGGTTGCTCCAACTAAACTGCAGGTCCTGCTGGTGTATGTGAGGGCTGAGTGTATGGTGGGCAGGATTAGGCTAGGTCATAGTACCCATTGGTTTCTGTAGGAGACTGGACTGGAGATAGAACTGACCCAGCAATAGCAACTACCAATGTATGTGTAGACTGATGTGGGTGAAGGATTGAGCCGGACCCCGTATTAGCACGCACACACAAGTCAGGTCTGGGATCTCTTCAGATGATGTTTCTTTAGTGCTCCCCTTCCCCCCCCACAGTTGTGCCACTGGCTTCAGAACTCCAATCATGGGGAGAACTGTAGGGTCAATGGTCTGACCATTGAGTACATGTGACAGAGCTGGTCCTTCTCAGTGGTTTGGATAGAGCAGAGGATGGCATACCCAGATGCACATGCAAGTTATGGCAGTCCATTCAAGCCTGCAGAGGACACCTGGTACCGTAACAGAGGATGGAGGACAGAACAAATTGTTCAACTACCCCAGCCAAACAAATATCTGGGTGAATGGAGACCCTGAGGTACACTATGTCAGCCAGTGGACCTTGGAGCAATTTCAGCATCCTTGGAATGGCAAAATCAGTTTTTCAAAACTATAGAGCTATTGAAACAGCTTGAGCAGAACCCTTGGAGCATGTCCCACATCAGATCCCGGGAATGCATCCTGTGACCCTTTCCCATCCCTAGGTTACTGATGTGGTTGCGAGGTTGGGTATGGCTTCATCCCTTATCTACCCTCTCCGTTCTCAGATACAGGAAGAACACAGAAAATGTTGAAACAGTGGTCTCACCCACTTTCCCCCAGCCCTCAGCCCTTCCCACCCTAATCAATTGTGTAAACATCATTAAAAATAAAGTTTTTAAAATGAAGAAAGAAGAAACACAGTGGGCCAGTGCAATAGTTCAGCTGGTTAATCGTCTGCTTCCATGCACCAGCAACTCACAGGGGCACTGGTTCATTTCCTAACTGCTCCACTTCTAATCCAGCACTCTGCTTGTAGCCTGGGAAAGGAGTGGAGAGTTGTCTGAGTGTTTTGAGTCCCTACACCAATGTGGAAGACCCAGAAGCTCCTGGCTCCCTAGTTTGGATCATCTGAGCTACTGCAGTTGCGGCCATTTGGGGATTAAATCAGCAGGTATAGGAGTTTTCTCTCTGTTTCTCCTTTTCTCTGTAAATCTGCTTTTCCAATAAAAAATAAATAAATATTTTAAGAAGCAGAGATTATATAAACAGTTATCTGGTCTAATGATATCCCAGTGGTACAGCTTTGCCCCGACTATACAACCTTGAAGACTTTGACTCTAGGATCTCAAATAGGAGAGTCTTCTTTACTTTGTTTGCCCATTCTAGTTATTCATCATCATCTCCATGTGCATTTTCTGTGATCGGTAATAATCTTTATTGATACTTTAAGTTTCATAGCAGGTAGCACAGACATGATAATTTTTTTTTCTTTGAGTCTCTGATTATTTGTTTCTAGCCAAATGAATAGAAATTCTTAGCAGAATATTCTGAGTTCTATTGATAGTAGGGTAGAAGACTGTCATTGTGCTTAATTACTTCAAAAACAAAAACTGGGGCCCAGGGTGGTAGCCTAGTATCTAAAGTCCTCACTTAGCACTTGCTGAGATCCCATTTGGGTGCAAGTTTGTGTCCTGGCGGCCCCATTTCCCCTCCAGCTCCCTGCTTGTGGCCTGGAAATGCAGTCAAAGATGGCACAAAGCCTTGGGACCCTGCACCTGTGTTGGAGACACGGAAGAAGCTCCTGGCTTCACTTCGTTTCAGCTCTGGTCATTGTGGTCAGTTGTAGGGTGAATCAGTGGGTGGAAGATCTTCCTCTCTGTCTCTCTTTTTTCTGTATATCTGACTTTCCAGTAAAAATAAATGAATCTTTAAAAAAAATACTGTATGTGTTTAAAGAATATCAGTAAATACACAGTTTTGTTCAAATGCGTAGAATTTCAGAAACAGTGTATCTGTGAGAAGTTGAGGCAATCCTATGTTTTATTTTATTTTTTAAAATTTGTTTATTTGTATGGTAAACTTGCAGGGAGAGTGAGGGAAAGAGAGAGCCTCCATGTGCTGGTTCACCCTGCAAAAGGCACAAGGGCCAGAAATGAGCCAGTCCAAAGCCAGAGAGTAGAAACTACTTTCATATCTCCCACATCCACTAAGGGGCCCTAGCACTTGGGCTGTACTGCGGTGCTTTGTCAGGCACATTAACAGGTAGCAGGATTTAAAATGAAGCAACTGGGAGTTCAACTGACATTGCGATACTTTGGAAAACTACTGAAGCATTCATACCTTCTATGCCATAACATGTCAGATTCATTGCTTGTGGCTGAAATAGAAATTTCTCAGAACCTTAGTAAAAATAAATGTTTAAACGCTAAATCTTATAGTTCTTTAAGCTGGAATGGAATTTAGAACTCATCTCCCTGATTGTCAATGTTGAGAGCTTAGAAAGAATATGGTTATCATAAAGTCTGAGGTAGGTGGCAATGTTGCTTATACTCTTTATGCCCTGAAAAACCCCAATCTTTCTTTCAAAATGAAGAGGTGGATTAGGGCTCATAGCATTATTATTTATTCCTTATTTTATAAAAGTGAATTTAAAAAGATTCATAGCTATATACTGAGATGCTTCTGTTTCAGTTACACAGACATGTTCAGGGGTATCCATTATGTTCTAGTCCATCCCTTGTGAACATGTTTGCTACAGCACTGTTGTTCAAGAAGTGTCATACTTTAAGTGAAACCCCTCAAAAGACTGCTGAGTGTCTTTCCACCGTTTTTGCATTCTTTATCAAGTATGTTTCCTTGCAAAATACAGCTTTTACTTTTCATAATTTTTTGTTGCTTTCACTTTGAATGATGTGGGGGTGGTGTTCAGATTTTTATGAACATTTGAATTTACCATTTCACCTGTATTTCAGATGTTCTGATATGCACATATGTACTTATGTATGAATATTGGTTTCATATATTTATGGGGCTGGAAATGTTTGTGTAATTTGTATTGTTTTTTGGTTATATCATATATATTGTGTAGCTTGATAGCTCTGCTCTCATTATTGTGTTACATAATTGGTTTTCCCTTGTAGATTTCCCCTGGAGAATTGTCAGCCTCCTTAGGTTCTATGAAATTTCTAGGGAATCACAATTAAATGAAAGTGGAGTACAAGGCCACTTCATGGCAAATTATGTCAATTATTTTATTTACAGTTCATTGTATGTTTTATTAACTTCTCTTACATTCTGTCCCACTAGATTGGTATGAACAAAATGTTGTGAAGAACCCAACAGTAAATTAAAGCTTGGTGTTTGTGGTCCAGGAGGCAGAGTCTATGCAGGTGCTTATGTTACCATTTGAAAGATATTCCTTTTTGGGACCATACCTGCCAGAATTCAGGAAACATGCTAAGTAAATAATTACTCCACATTGATACATGGTATATTATGCAGCTATTCGAATCATGTTCTTATGTGTTGATAAGATCTCATTGAGAGACTTAAAATAAAAATGGGTAAGTGCAAAGGGCAACACAAAACTTGCTCTCATTTGTGTTTAAAAAATGATGCATCGTTAAATGCAATGAGAGATCTTGTAATAGAGTTCTTAAGTAAAAATGAGTGTAGTACAAAAATAAGTCAATTTTGAGTTCAGTTAATAATAATTATGTTTTAATGTTTCTTAGTTTTGACAAATGAGGGATGATTCTGTGAGATATACAGAGAAAGTGAGGAATATTTGAGGACCTTGTATGTACTTTAAAGATTTTGTTATGATCAATTTATGTTTAGGTAGAATGTCTCAAAAACTTTAGAAGCAATAGTTAATATTGATTAATATTGATTGCTATAGCAAATGAAAATGATTATTACGTATCATTGAACATGTTCTTTATACTTTGCAACATGTTTGTTTTAATATTTTTAAAATAGAAGAATGAGAAAGGTCCCTTAGTGGGATAAAATATTTAGAAACAATAGATGTGATGAATAATTGGAATTTGAAATATATAAAGAACTTTTAAAATCGCGATAACAAGCTTACAGTCACTAAGATATTATCAAGACAAAATTCATACATAAGTACATACGTGCATATCAGAACATCTGAAATACAGGTGAAATGGTAAATTCAAATGTTCATAAAAATCTGAAGTCATCAGTGCACAGACGCCTCCACTGACACCTGCAGAGACACCTGCAGAGACACCTGCACTGACACCTGCAGAGACACCTGCACTGACACCTGCACTGACACCTGCAGAGACACCTGCACTGACACCTGCAGAGACACCTGCAGAGACACCTGCACTGACACCTGCAGAGACACCTGCACTGACACCTGCAGAGACACCTGCACTGACACCTGCACAGAAGTTGTGGAGATGTAAAATATGCCTTTGAATAGATTCTCAATATTACAGGTTGTTAGCAAATAGAAAATTGCAGTTGGATACTATTTCATGCCTTTTTTTAAAAAAGAGACTTGTATTTATTTTTATTGGAAAGGCAGAAATACAGAGAGAAGATACAGAGAGAAGGATCTTCCATCTACTGGTTTGCTTCCCAAGCAGCTGCAATGGCTGGAGTTGAGCCAATCTGAAGGCAGGAGCAAGGAGCTTCTTCCAGGTCTCCCACATGGGTGCAGGGTCCCAAGCCTTTGGGTCATCCTCGACTTGTTTCCCAGGCCACAAGCAGGGATCTGGATGGAAAATGGAGCAGCCAGGATTAGAACCGGCGCCCATATAGTATCCCAGTGTGTTTAAGGCGAGGACTTTTCTTGCTAGGGTGCTGCACCAGGCTTCTTTTATACCTTTCTGAAGGACCAAAATAATGATACCATTAACAGCTGGCAAGGAATTTGCATTTGCTGATGGAGAAGGAAAAACTGACACACCCTTTACTAATGCTGTTACACTGCAGACCAGCAGTCGTACCTGCTAGTAATTCATGGGAGGTGACAATTTAAATCCGTATACCAATCTGTATAAAAATGTTTATAGCAGTTTGATTTATAATTAAATAAAAGAAAATAGAAATGTAAAGAAACCTTTTGTAGATGAATGTGAGAGTATACTATGATACACAGAAACAGTGGAATACTGCCCAAAACTAAAAACAAATGAGCTCCCAAACCATAAGACTTGGGGAATCTTTAAATATGGATTACTATATTAAACAAAGCAATATGAAAGTTTTATTATTCTGGACACAACATCTAGAAAAGATGAAGCTGAAGATTGTAAAGTGATCGATGACTGGAGAGTTAGGAGGACAGAAAAATGAATAGCTACAGCACAGACTATTTAGAGGCATTAGAACTATTTGCTGTTGTAGTGATATTATGATTGATATATTCCATTATATACTTTCCCAAAGCTATAAGAACAACATCAAATCAGCCCTAATGTAAACTGTTAACTTAAGGTGTAAATGATGTATCAGTGTAGAATTATCAGTTATAAGAGATGTATCATCTTGATATGGGATGTTGATAATGAGGAATATTAGAGGTCCATGCCATAGGAGTTTAAACCACTGTGTGCAGTCTCAGCAGCCTGTGTGGATGCTAGTTTGAACTCCAGCTGTTCCACTTCTGGCGCAGCTCCCTTCTAATGTGCCTGGGGAAGCGATAGAGAATGACCTATATGCTTGGGCACCTGCACCTATGGGAGATCCAGTAAAAACTCCTGATTTCAGCCTCACACAACCCAAGTCATGTGCCCTTTAGGAACTGAACTAGTGTATGGAAGACCTCTCTCTTGCTCTCTCTTTTTCTAACTCTGCCTTTCAAATAAATGATTTTTTCCCTTAAATCATAGAATGTAATTTGCTTTTAAAAAGATGAGGAAGATATGGCAACTCTCAACCCTTAGTTTTGTTTTTTTTTTATCTTAGACTGCTTTAAATTTATAGTCTATCCCTTTTTTTTTTTCCTTCATCCCCAGTTGATTTTGGTTTTGTTTTTGTTTTTAAAATAGATTTACCTATTTTGAAAGAGTTACACAGAGAGAGGGCTCTTGCATCAACTACTGATTCACTCCCCAGATGGTCAGCACTTGCCCCAACTAAAGCTGGGAGCTTGATTCATCCTAATCTCCCAGGGGCCAAGGCTCTTAGGCTCATTTCCCAAGCCTTTAAGAGGACGCTAAGTTTGAAGTCAAAAAGCTAGGTACATACAGTGGCATCACAAGTGGCAGGATTACCAACTATATCACAACACTGACCCCTGACACTATTTTTTTTTTTAAGATTTCTTTGAAACACAAGCCCTTAGAGAGAAGGGGAAAAAGAGAGATCTTCTAGCCATTAGGTCACTTCTCTAATGGCTGTGCAACAGATCTTAGCAAGGACGAATCCAGGAGCTCCATTCCAGTTTCTTACTTGTGTGGCAGGGTTCCAAATAATTGGACCATCTTCTGCTTCCTGCCTAGGCACAATAGCGGGAAACTGGATTGAAAGCTAGTAGCCAGGACTTGAATCAGCCTTCCCATATGAAATGCCTGTGTCAGGGGCAGCTGCTTCCATTGCTGTGCCACAACCCCAGGCATCTCTCACTGCATGATTCTAAAAAGTTTTCTTGTTTTCTGGTGTGGACCATGATTCATTTGAGCATACATGGAAACATCATCTAATGCTAAAGATACCTGTATAAAGACCCTGGACTGAGTGAAACAAAAATCCTTTTGTCTGATTCCACACATAACACTGATTGCAACTCAGTTTGAACTAGTGCACGGATGTATATTAAATTGGAACCAGATAAATTTGTTAGCCTGTGGTAATTTCTGAAACTTAGTCTACTACTGCTCACCTATATTTTTTCTAAAAATTTGTTTACTTTGGGCCCAGCACAATGGCGTAATGGTTAAGGTCTTAGCCTTCAATGAGCCGGGATCCCATATGGGCGCTAGTTCTAATCCCGGCAGCTCCACTTCCCATCCAGTTCCCTGCTTGTGGCCGGGGAAAGCAGTCGAGGACGGCCCAAAGCCTTGGGACCCTGCACCTGCATGGGGGACCTGGCTTTAGATTGGCTCCTGGCTTCGGATTGGCTCAGCACTGGCCATTGCTGTTACTTAGGGAGTGAATCATCAGATGGAAGATCTTCCTCTCTGCCTCTCCTCCTCTTTGTGTATCTGACTTCGCAATAAAAATAAACAAATCTTTTTAAAGATTTTAAAGATTTGTTTATTTTTATTGGGAAGTGGAGCTGCCAGGATTTAAACCGGCGCCCATATGGGATCCAGGTGCATCCAAGGCGAGGACTTTTCTTGCTAGGCAACCGCGCCAGGCCTTCATCTATACTTCTTCCTCTAACTAGAGTAGCATAGTGTTGAAAAATCAAATGAGTGGTTTTGATGCTAATTGGCTTACTGCGAACCAAATAATTAATAAACCTGGGCAATAGTGTAGATACATGTTGTATAATTTTGGGGAATGGGAAATTCATAAGAAAAAAATAGAGTGCCCACTCAAATAGCAGTTAAAATGGGGGACCTGGTACAGTGACCTAGTGGCTAAAGTCCTCATCTTGCACGTACTGGGATCTCACTTGGGCACCGGTTCTAATGTCGACTGCTCTTCCCATCGGACTCCTTGCTTGTAGCCTGGGAAAGCAGTCGAGGACAGCCCAAAGCCTTGGGTCTCTGAGCCTGCGAGGGAGACCCAGAAGAGGCTCCTGGCTCCTGGCTTGTGGCTTGAGATTGGCTCAGCTCCGGCCACTTAGGGAGTGAATCAGTAGACAAAAGATCTTTCTTTCTCTCTCTTTCCTCATCCCTGTATATCTGATTTTTCAATTTAAAAAAAATCTTAAAAAAAACAAAAGAACATGACCTTAAATGTATACCTATTTTTTTTTTACAACTTATTCTTTTTTTTTTAAAGATTTATTTTTATTATTTTTTTTTATTGGAAAGGCAGATATACAGAGAGGAGAGACAGAGAGGAAGATCTTCCATCCGATGATTCACTCCCCAAGTGAGCGCAACGGCCGATGCTATGCCGATCCAAAGCCAGGAGCCTCTTCCGGGTCTCCCACGCGGGTGCAGGTTCCCAAAGCTTTGGGCTGTCCTCGACTGCTTTCCCGGGCCACAGGCAGGGAGCTGGATGGGAAGTGGGGCTGCCGGGATAGAACTGGCGCCCATATGGGATCCCGGGCATGCAAGGCGAAGACCTTAACCACTGCGCCACTGCGCCGGGCCCTGTATACCTATTGTTTTAAAACAAAATGTAGAGGAAAAAAGATTGGTTAGTTATACATAAGAAATAATCTTTAGATTTAACACCAAAACCAAATTCGTATAAAGGAAAATTGATAAATTGGATTGAGTCCAAATTAGGAGCTTTTCATTCTATGGTAGACTGTAGGAGGCTATAATGACAAGCACCTGAGTGGAGTTAAATATTTGTAAATCAAATATTTGACAGGACTGTATCTAAAATATTTAACAAAACTTAGCTGTGAGAAAAACACAATTAGGCACTATTTAAGAAGTCAGCACTTTGGCTTGGGAGGTTAAGCCACCAACTGTGAGGCGGTTATCTTATGTGAACCTGGCTTTGAGTTCTGGCTGCTCTACTTCTAACGCAGCTCTCAGCTAATATGCCTGCAAAGGCCATGGAAGATGGCCCAAACTTGCACATAGGAGATCTGGATAGCATTCCAGGATCCTAGCTTCTCTTGTCCCAGGCCTGGCCCTAGTCATTGTGGCCATTCAGGTAAACGATAAACAAGTGAAAGATTCTCTCTCTCTCTCCTTTGTGTGTGTGTGTGTGTGTGTGTGTGTTTCCGACCCTTTGTTTGATTGCTCTATTTCAAATGCATAAGCAAGTATTTATGTGAAAAAAGTAAAATATGGAGCCGATAATCCACCAAAGGGGATATACAAGTGACAAATAAACCCAGGAACAGGTACTCAAAGTCAGTTCCTGTTTGAGAAATGTAAATCAAGTCACAATGATGTGTGCATGCTGTGTTTGTCTCACAATGTCTAACATTAGAAAGGATCAAAACACCAGGTACTGGTGAAGATGTGGAGAAGCTCGATTATATATCTGTTGTTATTGGGAATATAAAAATAAAGTAACCATGCTGGAACGTAGTTTGACAGTTTGGTGTAAACGTGTACATTTCGTATCTAGCAGTTGTACTCTTTTTTATTTAAGACTTACTTATTTTTATTGGAAAGATGGATATACAGCAAGGAAGAGAGAGAGGAAGATTTTTCCGTCTGATGATTCACTCCCCAAGTGACTGCAAGGGCTGGAGCTGAGCCAATCCGAAGCCAGGAGCTAGGAGCTCTCCCTGGTCTCCCACTTGGGTGCAGGGTCCCAAAGCTTTTGGCCATCCCCAACTGCTGTACTAGGCCACAAGCAGGGAGCTGGATGGGAAGCAGGGCCTCCAGGATTAGAACCTGTGACCATATGGGATCCTGGTGCTTGCAAGGCAAGGACTTTCACCACTACGCTACTGCGCCAGGCCTGAGCATTTGTACTCTTGATGGTTTACTCTTGAGAAGTAAATATGCACGTTTCCATAGCATTTTGAACATGAATATTTAAAGCACCTGTTTTTGATAATAAAGCCTGTAAAAAATCCGACTGTATTTCACTGATGAATAGTTAAGTTGTAGAACACTCATTCTGTGAAATATTCATCATTAAAAAATGTATTTATGTGCTAATTTAGATTGATTTTGAGTGAACTTGGGTGAAAAAAGCCACTGTCAAAAAATTATATACTGTGTAATTCATCTTTTACACCATTCTTGAAATGGTAATATAATATAGCAGAATTGAAGGGAAACTGTTCATTGCTGATAGTTGTGGACACCGATTTCCGTGTGTAGAGAAGGGCAGTTTTGGGCTGACACTGTGGCCTATCACATAAAGCTGCCATCTGCTTTTGAGTCCCAGCTGATCCACTTCCCAGTCAGCTCCCTGATAATGTGCCTGGGACAGTAGCAGAGGATGGTCCAGTGCTTGGGTCCCTGCATCCACATGAGAACCTGAAAAGGAGCATCTCACCACTCCTTGTCTCTGTGGTTTGCAGTCATTTACAGCCTTCTGGGGAGTGAACCTGCAGTTGGAATATACTGTTGCCCTCATCTCCTGCCCTTGAAATAAATAAATCTTTACAAAGAATAAAGGGCAATGTGACAGATCTTTATGGTGATGTAACTGATAATGTGATTGTGGTGGTGAGTATAGGAATCCACACAAATGATAAAATCACATGGAATTAAACCTGCCAGGAAGAACAGTCAGATCAGTGGATTACTATCACTGTTGCTGTTCTGGTTGTGATATTGTAAGAGAGAAGAAACTGAAGGGTACGCAGTTTTGTTTTTGTTTTTGTTTTTTTCTGCTGCTTATGTATCTGTGGTTATCTCAAAAGAAAATTTAAGTAGAAATTAAGTATGCATTAAAGGAATGAGTAGTTAACACAGTAGGGTGACTGTCTCACAATGGCTTAGATTCACAGGAGAGGAAATTGAAAGTCTCCCATTGCAAAGAAATGGTTAATGATGTATAAGGAGACTGAAATATAAGTTAGCGTAATATGATCATTACACACTGTATGCATATATTGAATTACCATACTGTACCTCACAAATTATGGAAATGTATAGAAATTTTTAAAAGAAAATATGCTATAGATGATTGAACATATTGAAAACTGAAAGGAAATGAAATATAAAATTATAAGCACTCTGTGTTTTTAAGGAGACTTAGAAAGCAAGATGATGTGTTTCATGACTGAATACTTTCTTTAAAAAATAGTAGCAGAGGGCCCGGCGCCGTGGCCTAGCAGCTAAAGTCCTCACCTTGAACGTGCCAGGATCCCATATGGGTGCTAGTTCTAATCCCGGCAGCTCCACTTCCCATCCAGCTCCCTGCTTGTTGCCTGAGAAAGAAGTCAAGGATGGCCCAATGCTTTGGGATCCTGCACCCATGTGGGAGAGCTGGAGGAGGTTCCTGGTTCCTGGCTCCTGGCTTCAGATAGGCTCAGCACCAGCTGTTGCACTCACTTGGGGAGTGAATCATCGGACGGAAGATCTTCCTCTCTGTCTCTCCTCCTCTCTGTGTATCTGACTTTGTAATAAAAATAAATAAATCTTTAAAAAAAATTAAGTAAGAAAAAAATACTAGCAGGAAGAGAGCCTAGATACCAAGTGTAAGCGAAACATAGTGCAGGAGGGAAATACTGGGAAGTCACAAGTTAAGTCTTCAGTGATGAGCTTTGTATAACATTGATCCTTGTCACCTTTTTTCCCCTCCAGAAACAACTAGAAAGAGGCAAAAACAAATTATGCCTCGACCTGTGCTCATTTTTGCTTCAGTGAGAACTGAAGTTGGGAATTAGGTTGGTTATGAAACATTCCCTACATCTTTCCTAAAATCCTAATTCTGCTTAGGAAACTGTTTTCAGGTTGTCAGGCTCTACATGAAGACTTCAGGAATGTAAATGAGGTTGTTCTGCTGTCCCCGTGCTTTAGCTGTTTTAGGTGAAGAGGCTCCATAGCTTGCTGATCTGGAGGAAGGGGTGCAGGTTTTTGGAACTGGAATTGAGAATGGTACCAGCAGGCCAATTTATACCTTCTAAGATTTTTTTTTTAAGATTTTTTTATTTGTCAAAATTCTCCTAAATCTGTTTAAAAATCCTATTTTGTGTATATATACAAACAGCCAATAATAAATGAAAATATACTTGGCTTTGTTACCAAAATTGGCATTTGCAAAACAGATGAATGTATAGATCTTGTTAAGTTGTAATAAACTGTGGTGCATTTAAAGTTTCAAGTTTTTATTTTCAAATAATTAGCATTAATGTAAATCATGTCTTATGTATATGTGAAATCTGAAGTATGAGCAAATCACCCCTTGCTTAAAAAGATTCAAGAGGAGGTGCCTAAATCTCAAATGTTCTGTTTTGCTTCAATGTGTCAGTTAATCTGACTGTAGGGTGTTTTCATCCACTGTGAAGTGCACTGATGCATGCAATGCTGAGCAGGGCCCTACTTTCCCAGTGGGATTCTTTCCCTGGGCATTTATAGCTGTTCTGGAATGCGGGGTGGGGGGTCATTGTATGGAAAGCCCGAAGGACTGGGGTGTCAATTGTTGTAGACACCAAGATCCTGTTTTAGTATGAGAGTAGGACAGCTGATCTTTAAAATGGAAATTCATATACACACATACATACACACACACACACACACACACGTAAATTTTGTTGCTTTTATTCATTCTTCCCTTGAGTTAACTTGATTTAAAAAGGGTGGTTGCAGTGCAGTAGCATAGTAGCTAAAGTCCTCGCCTTGAACGCCCCTGGATCCCATATGGGCACTGGTTCTAATCCCAGCAGGCCCCACTCCCCATCCAGCTCTTTGCTGTGGCCTTGGAAAGCAGCCAAGGATGACCCAAAACCTTGGAATCCTTCACCCAAGTGGAAGACCTGGAAGAAGCTCCCGATCTGGCTTTGGATCAGCTCAGCTCTGAATGTTGTGGCCACTTGGGGAGTGAATCAGTGGACAGAGACTTTTCTCTCTGTCTCTCCTTCTCTCTGTGTATCTTACTTTCCAATTGAAAAAAAGACTTATTTATGTATTTATTTTTGTTTGAAAGGCAGCTTTTACAAACAAGCTTTCCCACCCATTGGTTTACTTCCTAAATGACCACCATGGAGCTGAGCTGAAGCTAACTAGGAACAAGCAGATTCTTCAGGGTCTCCCAGGTAGCATCTCTATTGCTTTGTCAGATCAGAAGCAGCAAGCTAGACCAGAAGTGCAGTAGCCTGGATACAAATTGGTGCCCATATGGGATTAACATGCTATGCCACCATGTCAGGCCCTAATTAACTGGTTTTTTTTTTTTTAATTAGAGTGGGATCCATTTTTTTAAAAGATCTATTTTATTGGAAAGGCAGATTTACAGAGGGAAGTTCATGCAGGGTCCCAAGGCATTGGGCCATCCTCCACTGCATTCCCAGGCCATAAAGCAGGAAGCTGAATGGAAAGTTGAGCAGTTGGGACACGAACCAGCGTCCTTACAGGATCCTGGTGCTTGCTGTGGGAGAATTAGCCAATTGAGCTATTATGCCAGGCCTGATTCCATAGAACAGACATATATAATATATGCAAGCATATATTTTATTATTATTGGAAAGGAGATTTTACAGCAAACGGAGTGACAGAAAAAACTCTATTGATCTGCTGGTTTACTCCCCAAATGGCTACAACTGCCAGACCTGAGTCATTTCATAGCCAGGAGCCAGGAGTTTGTAGCTTCTTCCAGGTCTCCCATGTGGATGCAGAACCCCAATGGTTTGTGCCATCCTCTGTTAATTTTCCCATGCCATTAGCAGGGAGCTGAATGGAAAGTGGAGCAGCCAGGATACACGTGAGAGCTCGTATGGGGTGACAGCACTTGTGGATAGAGGATTACTCAATTGAGCCGTTTATTGGCCCCTTAACTTGATTTTGATGGCATAGGTTATTGACTAATTAAATTAATTCAAATTAATTTTGTTTTGTCACAAAGTATTTTGAGTTGCTATGATGGATACAAAATTCATTAGGTAACACAAATGAGTAAGAATTTTTAAAGGTAACTAAATTTGGCTTTCTACCTTTGGAAAAAATGTTCAAGTTAGAGGATTTATTTAATGTTACTAAATATTCTTATTTAAATCATTTTCTTGTACTATATGTGACACTGATACTTAAATCATCCATGAAGAATTTCTACCCAGTGCAAATTATGTGAGGTACTGGAAAGCATTTATTTTTGAAAAGAGAAAATTAAGATGAAATATGTTAATTTAGTATACAACTAATCCTAATATTTATAGATTATTTAGTTTCATATTATTATATCTGTGAGGGTTTGGAAAAAAATAAAAATGACTTCTAAATTACCCGGCAGTTGTGAAGATATCTCAGCATGCGTTCTACTGATAGTCTAATAGTGGATAATATATCTGATTAGTGTCATAATAGATTGCTTTGAAAGATAATGTTACTGTGGGTCAATAAAGCACACAGTAGGAAAGATTTAAGTACCATGATTGATCTGAGTTCAGCACAATGATAATTTTTTTGTCTAGTTATTAAGATTTTACATTAAGGATTTCAGTTTCAAAGCATTTGTGTCTTGTAAATTGGCAGAAATGACTGTACATTTACCCTGAAAGTACTGACAGACCAAATGAGTGTAGTGATAAATCATAAGACATTGCATCTTCTTGGCTTGTATTAATAATTCTAATGCGTGTCACATTTTCTATTTTAATGCAAAATCTAAACAAATGCTACCCTATTTAAGAAACAGCTCTCATTCCAGTGTACCTATTACTTACTTCCTCTGTGATAAGAGTCCTTATGAATTTGGTTGAAAGTTTGTTTTTAATTAAAAAACTTTTGTGCACAGCAAAATAGTCAAGAATTAGTAATGTAGGCTACTGCTTTTGTCCAGTTGCACAAAAACATTTAATAGTTTAAGCTGATTTTATGGGTTATTAGGACTGGCTCTAGGTAGAATGAGTGTAGTTGGTATAGAAAGGTGATAAGGGGCTTGGGTCATTTCATTGCACAAGTGAGGTAACTGCAAGTGAGCACTTGTGTTGATTGGAATAACAGTTGTTGTAAATAAGATAATGAGGCCTGGCTGGCAAGGTGACTTAGCCATTGAAGCTGGTGCCTGCTGTACCTTCATCCCATTTGGTCACTAGTTCAAGTTCCAGCTCCCTGCAAATAGGCCTGAGAAAGCAGCTGAGGATTCGCCAAGTACAAGTACTAGTACCCATGTGGTATACTGTAAGAAGTTCCTGGCTTCTGACCATTTGGGTCGTGAACAAATGGATGGATTATTGATATTTTCTCGTTCCCTCTCCCTCCCCCAACCCATTCTTCTTTCAGTAATTAGATAAATCTTTTAAAAAATCTTAAAAGGCTTACTTTCAAGGACATTTTCAATATATCAATGCAATAAGCTAGCATTGATGAACTTATTAATGGGAGAAGTTTGATGTGACACCAGATTAAAATGGCAGTGTGTGGTTTATGATGCTTAAATGAGACCGTGAACAGGAATGCTGAATTTGAGTGAGTGAGAAGGCCATTTATATGCTGTCCCAAATGCATTGCATCTGGTGTTGTCTCATATTTAGGGTCTTAAATGGAGGCATCTTTTAAAATGTATTCCCTTTGCAGGCTTGCTCTGATCCTACTGCAGCTTTTTTTCTGTAAGAGCTCACTTGTCTTTGAACTTGCCAAGGATAACTTGGTTTCTCATGGGCTTCTTGGGACAATGTGTCAACTTCATTCAGAAAAGAGACATAAAATTACTAAATAAATGGAAGTGAGTTTCTGACCAAACTCAATGGAAAGAGTGCCTTCAAGTTTTCCTCAGCATGTGTTTCAGACATGCTGTGCTCTGGGTTCACAGTGGGTGATTGTACTGGCTTCTCTTCCTACAACACAAAAATGCGAGATGATTTAAACTGGCACCTTGGTATAATCTTGTTGAAGGAAGATGACACCAGGGAAATAGGAAGGTTTGATTAGCTGGTTTGTTAAGATTTTGTGGTTGTATGGTGTAGACTATGGAGATGTGTTTTAAGAATCTTGAGAAGAATAAAACACTGAGTAGTGGGAGAGTTACCCAGTAGTGTCATGGACAGAATTCCCAACTACCCTTCCCTCCAGGTTCTGTTAAATAATGCAGAAAAAGAAACACAGTAATATTTCTGGAATACATACTTAATATTTTCTATAATGTGATTTAGAAGGAAAAGAAGGACTATTGCCTCTCAGCCAATCATAGGAAGAGAATTAGAATTATCCTGGAAGTTTTTAGTTTAGAACCATGAGTGCACTGACAGCTGGGACCTCTAGATCTCTCAATTTGTGTTGGAAGTCCTGGGTTGAGAATATCTGCATGTTATACCAAGCTTGGGGCCTGACCTCACTTGAAGTTTTTGATGATCTGGCTTTCCAGTGGTCTGACACTCAAGTACAAAGGAACCAGGCCTCAGGTAGCCTGTTCAGGATTAGCTATTGTTGTGTTTGAGGACAGATAACTTGGGGGACAGAACACCAGTACTTGGAATCCTCTTGAATGTCTGCTATGATTTTTCTACTGCTGAATTACAATTTGATCTCAGCAATTGTTCAGACAGAGGAACTGTGATGGGGCAGTTTAGATTGCTGTGTTCTAAAAGTAGAGCGATTTGAGATTTCCCCGTTTTCACATACTGGCCTTGAGGTTTTTTTGTGGAAAAGCAGTTGGCACGTAATTCATTTTTATAAAATTGTCTTAGTATAGCACAAATTCTGATACTATTTCCTGTAAAAGTGTAAGTACATGATCTGTTTCTTTGTATTTTGTTGAGTGCTTTCTATGTGCTAAATACTGTGCTTAACAGTATAAAAAATGCCAAGTTGAAGATGTTACTTTCTGAAAGAAATACTGAAGACTCAGACGTGATACGAAGATTCTCATGTGTGTCAGAATGTCCAGGCATTATATTGCAGTATCAGCTGTGGAAAGACAATACATCTTGAGTTGAATGCAAACATACAAAGGTAAAATTTAAACACATTTCACGTAAACTTGATTTGCAGTTTGAATGTTTCATTTCTTTCCTGTACATCGTTGGCTCATATGTCCTGCCTACAGAGGAGTCTAGGCTTATTAGCCTGGGCCTTAAGGATCATCATTTTCTGACTCTAATTTTATGTATTTATTTTTTCAACCCTATTTCTCTGAAGTGCTTTGTACTGCAGCCATATCTCAGGGATCTAAATCTAGCCATATTTCCTCAAATGTTTGCCTTTGCTTTGGCTGGGGGATTGTGGGGGAGAAGATTGGGGGTTGATGGTGGTCCTTTTCTTCTTCCCCCCTCCTTTAAAAAAAAAAAGATATATTTATTCATTTGAAAGAATTAAAGAGAGAAAGGAGTTCTCCTATCTGCTGGTTCACTCCCCAAACAGTAGCAACAGCTTCAGCGGGGACAATAGAAAGCCAGAAGCTAGGAGCTTCATCTTTGGTCATCTTTATTGCTTTCCCAGGCACATTAGCAGGAAACTGTATTAGAGTTGAAACAGTCAGTACTTGAATAGGCACCCATATAGAATCCCAGAGCTGCAGGTGGAAGCCTTGCCCACTATACCACAGTGCTGTCCCCTTCAACTTATCCATGAAATGGCTGCTCACATTTGATAACTTTGACTTTAGAGAGAAGCAGTTACTGATTTTTTTGTATTTCCTTAAATCTTCATGTTACTTACCGGGCAGCATCTTTTCTTTGTATTATCAAAGAATTCTATATGCTGTTGCTGCTAAAGTATAAATTCCTTGAGGGTATATTTATGTTTATTATTTATTATTATTTATGTTTGTATTAGTGTCTTTACTATTTATGTTTGTATCCATGATTCTAGTATATGCTTGAAATACAGTAAAGTTAAGTAATTAAAGTTGCATTTTTTGTTGTTCTTCTCCTCTACCTTTCAAGAAAGTAATAATACAGTTGAGTTTCCTTTGAAAACTAATTGAGAAGTAATCTGGCTGTTGTCTTCAGTAGGGACCCTCTCCTTAGGGATTAAGGACTTTGGTTAGTCACATAAATTTTCAGAAGCATGTAAGTCAAATAACTAGATTATTTTGTGATCTGGTCTTGAAAGCATGTTTGTCTCAGAAGCATGTGATTATTTGTTACTCTATGGTATAGGAACATAATGCCTGGTCTTTTTTTTTTTTAACTTATCACTCCATTATCAATTTGTTTCATGGTACTTGGTGGTGGTTGACTTTCATCTTGAATTACTTATAGCCACTGAAGGCATTATAGGCAGCTGGCCCCCAGTAATGTTTGCATCAGCAGTTATATCAATGGAGGTGATGGTGAGATGGAGATTTTTAGTATGCATGAGACTTTCTCAGAAATGGTACTAGTTCAACAAAATACCCATGTTTACATTTTCCACTTCTTAATTAATATTTTCTGTTATGCCCTCTCAGATTTAGTTGGTTGACTTTTGATTTGCGTTATATCTTTAACACAGTTTGCACATGAGGTATGAATACATATTTTAATAAATGCATAAATGAAAGCTGTTTCTTCGGAAGCTCTGAACTAAAATGTAGATTTTTGAAATTAAAAATCAGAAGAATTGAATTAACATGAAGCATTTTCATTTTACTTTGTTATGTTACATGACAACACTAAAAAAGAATTCTCAGCCAGAATTAAATGTCTAATTAAACTGCGGTTTAGGCTGATGATATTTTGAGCTTTCAGGAATTTTTTTCTTACACTTCTAGTGTTGAAAAGTAAAAATTATCTTGTATTCTATTTACTTCATGTGCTAAACAGTTATTATAGACCCTAACTTGAAGAAATCGAAAGGTCAGAGGTTCAGAGTTCCATTAAAAAATGTTGTCTAGGGGCCAGTATTGCTGCAGCAGGGAAAACTGTCACCAAGCATATGATTTGGGCACTGGTTTCATGTCCAGCTCCTTGCTGATGAACTGGGAAATCAGTAAAACATGGTCCAAGTGCCAGGGCACCCACTGAAGCTCCATTTCCTCTCTGTGGATTGACTCACCTAGCCCATTTGGAGAGTGAACCAGTGAGTACAAGATTCTCTCTCTCTCTAACTCTACCTTTCCAATAAATAAACAAATTTAAAAATTTTTCTGTTTGTTACATATGAACACTCAGCAACTTTGTTGCATTTATTTATGGAATCCACTATATGAACAAGTGTATTCTAAATGAGGTAGTGGCTTCTGCTTAATGTAAAGGGAATTCCTATAGTTTCTGAGATTTCTGGTACATGGCATATATTCCAGTAATTTCTGGTGAAATTGGCAGTGATGTTTGTGACTTTGGAATCTTACAGTCAAGTAGCTGTCATTACCTGTGTATTATTATGAAAGCTATTGTGTGAATGCTGAAAACCTATGGAAAGTGATTATATTAAAGAAACTGTCGTGGAAATTATTTAAAGATGCACTTAAATGCAGATTTTTAGGAAAAGCTAATCTGCCTATGTTTTTCTAGACTGAAGTTTTGTTTCACTGCTTTATGTCTCAGCAATAACTGATTTTTGTAGTAGGTATAATTTGTGATTTATACATTTATAAAATTATAGGTACGTCCAGGTAGATTGCTTAATTCCTAGCAGAGGAGATTTCATTAAGGGAGATAGGTGTATATAATGCAGTCATTTTGTAGTATATTGTTGTGGATGGAACGTCACAACAGGCATCTGCAGTAGAGTTTGGAGCTTACAGCAGGTGAGCAGAATCATTCCATGCAATAAACATCATAACATGCACGAGAGGAGAAAAGATTGGTTCTTTCAGACCTAGTCTGAGAAAAGTAGGAAGAGAAATGTTTCCCATCTTTGTTTTAATTCCGAAGTTGTTTTTCACACAATAGCTTGTGTTACTGCATTTTGTCTGTTTTCTATAAATTTGTCTTATTGAATCCTCAAGAAAAAATATGCAATATGTAGGTTTTATTTTACAGATACAAAAAATGCAGCACTGCAAGATTAAGTACTTAATACTAACATCAGTAGTTGTAGTGAAGTGTTGATATCCTTGACACCACAATTTTCTCTTTGATGCTGTACTGACTCTAGACACTCAATATTCTTATGTACCAACTAACTTCACGTTCCTAATACAACTGATTGTAGAACTCAAAGAATCATAAGTAATGTATTTTTGCTCTAAAAAATTTTTTCTGACAGCGAGTTTTGTTTTAATGATTTGTAGAAATCTAATATCTTTTAGAAAACTATAAGATCTGATCCTCTGAGAAGTTATACTTTAGTATAGTGAAGCTATTCTCATTTATACTGCTGTATTATTTTGACATAATTTAATATATTAGAAGGTATTTATTTCTGTTACGATCAGGTAGCTGAGAAGAAGCCTGGACATAGAATGTCAAAGTGATTTGTTAACAACCTTTTTGACTTTGTTTCCTGGATATAGTTGCTTTAAGCACCAACAGCGTACATATTTCATCATTGTTTGGCATCAGTGACAGCTAACTGTGTCCCACAAATTTGTTCTTTTTAATGAATATTTTCTTTTTGAGCTATAATAAGAAAAAAGAAATCTCTATTTGAAATGTAACGTAAGTTAGCTTTTTTAAAGCCTAATAAAATAGGTGGGGTGAAAATGTATTAACTTTGGGCCCGGTGGCATGGCCTAGCAACTAAGGTCCTTGCCCTGAATGTGCAGGGGATCCCATAAGGGTGCCAGTTCTAATCCCGGCAGCTCCACTTCCCATCCAGCTCCCTGCTTGTGGCCTGGGAAACAGTTGAGGACAGCCCAAAGCCTTGGGACCCTACACCCGTGTGGGAGACCTGGAGGAGTTTCTGGGCTCCTGGCTTCAGATCGGTGCAGCACCGGCCATTGCGGTCACTTGGGGAGTGACAACTTTGATAGAAAATTACTTTAAAGCATTACTATAATTTTAATATCTACCATGAGATTTTCTTTCTTGCTAAAAATAACAGCTCTTTCCCTGCAAAATTGTGCATGGATTCAAATTCTTGCTGACATTTTTAAGGTATAGCTTCTTTTTATAACAAACAGGATAATGTTAACATTTTTGTTACATTATTGATTTGAGAATTCAGGGAGATGCTTCATACAAAGAACTTACTATAGTATCTGTCACACTGATAATATTCAAACATTTTTGTCATTGACAACTTAAAATTTATAACATTTCCCTGAACTCTAGATGAGATTTTATTTTTGTTAGAGTCTTGACATTCTTCATATGAAAACTGTTACTGAAATAGTTACATAATATCATAAAGGTTTTATGAAAACCTTGCAGGAAAGCTTATTTTTTTAAAGTTGTTTTTATTTGTGAAGCAATCATATTTTAACCAAGAAAGTAAGAGCATATTAAATGGAGTTTCATTAGTAATCATTTTATTGAGTCAGTTTTGTCCGTTGTCTTTGTTCTGACTATTCTTGCCGTACAGAATGTTATCTTGTATTCAGTACAATGATCAATTTAATTGGCTCTGCGGTATTGGGGATGAGCTTGCTTGGCCAGGATATATTTGGCAGCATGAGGAAGGCAGGCAGCAACGTTGATTATAAATCTGCCTTGTCTCCGTTGTGTTCCCCGAGCACAGACACAGCTTGGTCCCCTGGCAGTGACATACAGCAAATGTCAATAACAACCTTTGTAAATGCTTAATAAAAGAGCAAATTGAAGGGCAGTGATTCATTAGGAAAGAATTTTGTCTGAGCTGATTAACTTCCATTTCTACTAAACTCATGTTAAAAAAAAAGAGAGAGAAAAGCTACAACTATCTTTGGGTGCAACTGAACTAAAAATTATACAAACAAGGTACCCCTCTCTTTAGTGGATACTTTGGTCTGTTAGGTCTTTCACTTGAAACACTTTTTTGATTGTACTTTTACTTCTGGTTAGTTTTATTAAACTTCAGATAAGCAAACCTTAATTTGCTATCCAGTTTTTAAAACCTTCAGAACTTGTTATTCTATGGAAAAGAAATTTCGTTTTTATTTTTCTGGTTAGTCATTTGCATTGTGGGAGTGTATGTATTACTTCCTTCTTCCTATTTGGATTATACCACTACTCATTCTGTATCAACAGCTTTGCCAGGCTGACAGCCAAGCAGCTCATGTATTTTCAGATTTTTGTCTAATCTATTTTCAATTTTCTTTTCATGTATGTTTTTCTTGCTAAATTATTACTGAAGCATGCTTTCTATCCTTAGGTTGCTGACTTTCTAGAAACTAGTTTTTAATGCTGCTTTTACTGACCAAAAATTGTGTGTGTGTGGGGGAGGTGTATCCATACTATTTACGAGAAGTATTGTATCCTTTCCTTCAGGTAATTGAAGAAGAAATTCTTCAGATTTTTACAGCTATTGTTTTTCCATTTTTTAGACAGATCATATCTACCAGTCACTTTCTCAGAATAATATTTATCATGTACTCTTGATAGATTGATCATGAATTTGTAGTTAATGAAGAGCTATTTGTTTCACTCATGCCTTCACAAGTTTTTTGTGATAAACTTATATGCTATTTTTGACAATAAAGTATGATTGTGAGTTATCTAATAAAACTTTGTCTTATCCTTATGTTATTTATATATAGAATCAAAAAGATTCTTTTACTGCTCCCACTTTATGCAGCAGTCCTTTGTCCATATGGATATGATATACTATAGATTGTGAGATAGTCTAACTCATAGAGGGTTGATTGGTGTGATTATAATATCATTATTTAACATATACTTAGTAAATAAATGTTCATTATGTCCTGACAATCTCTGTTCTTCTGTTTTTCCACAAAACTTTGATCTGGTTTGGAGGTCAAGAGGAGCAACTATTTACATCACTGCATTAAAGTATTGTGACTACCAAGTCTTGTTTCTGTTGCAGACCTAAGCTAACTACATGGCATTTCAATATCACATCTTTGCTTCTTATCATTTCTTGTCATGAATTCTAGGTCCTAATTCTACTTGTTTGTATTTTTCATTAGTTTGAAGTGTTTTGTGTTTTCTCTCATTTCCTCTTCTGAAATTTCTTCATGCATCTCTGATTAATTCTATCACTTCACTTATCCTTGATCCTTCCATTTCTGCCATTTGTTAGACACTGTTTGGTAATGAAAGCTTTATTATGACTTTTTCTTCCTGTAATTTTCAACCCATGGCTTTTCTAGGAGTACTTGCCTTATCTGTCATCTTTAATTCAGTCCTGCTTTTCTCTTTATATATCTGTGAACATGTTACAGTAATTCCCCCTCATCCACCATTTTATTTTGCATAGATGCAGTTAACTGTGGCCACTTGAAGTCCAAATATTGAATTAAAAATTCAAGAAGTAAAAATTTGTAAATTTTGAATTTAATGTCATTCTGAGTATCATAATGCGATTTTACTGGATGAGTCCCTGGCTCTGGGAGTACGTGTGTCATCCGTTTGTCCCGTCTGTTTTTTCTCTAAACATTACCCATGCATGGATCACTTATCATTAAGTGTCTTATTACTATAATGATTGTAGCAGTACTGGTATCATTGTAGTGTTGTGTTAATAACTGTTAATGTAGTAGCCTACTATATATCATATTGCCTGTATCATTTACTTTCTTATATCTCATCATGTGGGTGTTATTTTATATTTGCATTTACCAGAAGGGTAAGTGCGATATAGTAAGATATTTTAAGAGAGACTACATTCACATAATTTTTATTGTATATTGTTACCACTTGTTCTATTTTATTATCAATTTTGTTAATTAATTACTGTGCCTAATTTTTAAATGAAACTCTATATTTGTTATATTTTATAGGGAAAAAAATGGTATGTTCAAATTGAGTACCCCTATTTTATAAATCTGAAATGCTCCAAAGCCTGAAACTTTTTAAGCATCAATGTCTACTAGAAATGGAACATTCTGCTCCTTACAGGTCATAGTAAGAGTACATATGTAGCAAAAATATCTTTAGCTATGTGTGTGAAGCATATGTGAAACATAATTTCGTGCTTGGACTTGGGTCCCTTCCCAGGATATTGCATTAATGGAAATATTACAAAAATCTGAAGCACTGGGGTCACAGTGACCTCTAATAAAGGGTGTTCTACCTGTGAAGGATTGGAATGTATTCTCTTCTATTAAGGGGTGACTTCTGTATACTGAAACTTGTATTTAGATACTAATGCTTTAGACTGGAAGTTTCTTAAGGGTAGAAATATCTTGATTTCATTCCCTACCCTATCCCTCCTTAGGACCTGTTCAAAATCTACTATACAACAGGTACTCAGTAATTATTTGTTGAACCGTTTTTTAAAAACATTCATTGACTCAGTCAATAGAGTGACAGATTTTTCCATCTCTAATAGGGATGAAAGCAGGAATGCAGAACCACATCTGGATGTCCCACAGGGTAACAGGAGTTCAAGTATTTTTTGCCATTTTCCCTTACTTTCCCAGGTACATAAGCAGGGAGTTCAATTGGAAACCTAGTTGCTGAGACTTGCAGTGTTCCAGTATGGAGATGCTGGTGTCATAAATGACAGCTTGGCCCATTTAGACACAATAATAGCCCATTTGAACCATTTTAACTAGATCAATTGTATGGCTATGATCCCTGTCATTGACAGACTTTTAACTTTTAACAAAAGCATTTTTGCTTTTGTTCAATTATTTACATAGAATGTCCTCTTTTCCATTAGATTGCTGGCTGTGATTGAGGGAGAGAGAGTGAGAGGTCTTTAAACTTCTGGTTTATTCCTTAGGTGACTGCGATAATCAAAACCAGGGCTGGGCCAGAGCATCATACAGGTCTCCCAAATGCGTTCCAGGGACCTGAGCACGTGGACCCTTTTTCAGGACTTTTTCCAGGCCATTAGTAGGGAGCTGGGTTGAAAATGGAAAAGCCAGGACACAAACTGGCACCCATTTTGGATGCTGGCATGACAGACAATTGCTTCAGCCACTGCCTTACAATGCTGGTCCCAAATAGCCAATTTCTTGTATTGTATTTATGTAACTATGTCCCATCCTACCTAATTTGCTTAAATAGGAGCTCTGGTACAGACCCTTTCTATTATTATTATTATTACTATTATTATTATTTGAAAGGCAAAGCTCAGAGTTACAGATAAAAGCAGGAAAGACAGATCTCCCGTGCGTTGGTTTACCCCAAATGGCTGCAGTGGCTAGGGTGGGGCCAGGCCCAGGGCAGGATTGTCTTCCAGGTTTCCCACTGGTGGGTAGGAGCCAGAACTTGGGCTATCATCCACTGCTTTCTCAGGCACAAAACTAGCAGGAAGCTGAATTAAAAATGGAGCGTCTGGGTCTCCAACTGATGCCCACATCGGATGCCTGTGTCACAGACAGTGGCTTTCCTCCATACACTACAATGCCAGCCCCCAAATCCTTTTCTATAGAGGTTGTTTTTTGTGGTTGTTGTTTGTTTTGTTTTGCTTTTTTCTTTCTTTTAAACAATCTCTGAGATGAGGAGCTACCTGGATGAGGAGCAGTCAGCTAGGTATGTCTGGGAAACTGCCAACTTCTTTAATGAGAAACTGGGAGAGCTTGGGTGTTTAGTGGGATCAGAAAATGTTATTTCTACTTTAGAAATGAGCTAATGCTAAAAGATAGTCATTTCCTCTGATAAAATAAATGTCTCCATTGGCTGTTTTCATTCTGCAGCAGTAAAAGTTTCCATTTATGCAAAGTGCTCCTGTTTTCCATCATGTTCTTTGGAGCTTCTTACGTTATTTTGGTTCCAAATTTCTGCTTCTACTTGGTTCCATAAGGACTTGTCACTTTTTTTCCAGTGATTCAATTTAAGCAAATTTGATCTGAAGAAGGTATTAGGGGACTGGTTTTGTGAGACAGTGTGTTAAGCCTTTGCCCAGGATTCTGGCATTCCATATTGGAGTGCTGCATCAAGTTCCAAGCACACTACCTCCAGTCTAACTCCCTGTTAATGTACCTTGGAACACAGCAGCTGAAAGCTCAAGCCTTGGGTCTCTGCCACCCACGTAGAAGATCACAATCTAGTTGCCGGCTCCTGCCTTTGTCCTGATCAAACTCCCGCCATTGTGACTATTTGAGGAGTGAACTAGTAGGTGGAAGATCTCTCCACCTGCCTTCCTCTTTCCTTCTCTCTATTTCTGTCCCTCTGCATTTCAAATAAATATTTTTTTAAATGAAATAAGGGGGCCAATGTTGATCCTCAACTGTGTAATCGTCTGCCTGCAAGTGACGGAATCTCATATGAGCACGGGTTCATTTCCTGGTTGCTCCAGTTCCCATCCAGCTCCCCGTGTATGGACTGGAAAATCAATGGAGTACAGCCCAAAGCCTTGGGACCCTGAACCGCATGGGAGACCCATAAGATGCTCCTGACTCCTGTCTTCAGTGCAACTCTGTTTCTAGCCATTATAGCCATTTGGGGAGTGAAATAGTGGATGAAAAGCCTTCCTTCTGTGTCTCTCCTCTCTGCAAATCTGCCTGTTCAGTAAAATAAATCTTTTTAAAAATAACATAAAATGAAAATATTAATGCAGCTATCTAGACAATACTGAAGTTAGTCTGGAGACTGCGGAATTTGGGACATACATGTTTGACTAATTTTGGCTCTGTCATCCCTTAGAATTCCCAACTCTCTAACCTGTTTGGGGCCACCTTCATGGAGTTAATCAGAGTGATTGCCGTGTCTGGTTTTCCCAGCTATTGCAGGTTTCTGGTGTTAACAGCTGCATTTTCTCCACAAGAATAAAGCCCAAGAAGTCCCTCTTACTGCCACCTACTGCCAGCATCCTGTTAGTGTGGCTTAGCTCTCAAAACTGTTCATTTTTCCTTAGAATGACCATGCCAATTCTGATTTTATTCTTCTTTTCTTGTGGTTAAGCATTGCCTTAATAGCAAGCTACAAGCAAGTAGAATAAAACATCAAATGAATTTGTAATACAGCCAAACTGATAATCTGGCTTCTGTGCCTAGTTTTAACAACCTGACTTGAAATCGGTGAAAATTCCTTTGGTTCCTTTATGTGCAGGAAAACCTGAAAAAATCAAGTGTGATCTGAAGCATGAAGTATGTCTGATCTTGCTCTCCTTTCTCCAACAGAAAAACTTAGAAATAGAGGCTAAAGACAGTTTTACACCTTTATTGAGTTGGATTCACCTAATATGCCTAAATATAATCAGTTCATAATTTGCACTGAGTCAGCTGAAAGCAAGTAATAAATGAAGTAATTAATACCTTACTGTTAATCTGAACAACCCTTAAACCACAATGCTGATCCCACTTTATAACTTTTTAACTCTTAGCTGATTTCTACAAAGTGAGATATTCTCTGTATTCTGTAGTGAATTTGATGCTTGTATGTTTCATAACTATAGGAGATATTGTACTTTTAAAATTCCTGCTTATTTTGGTATACTTCATTATTTCATAATTATGTGAAAATGCCCATTTATGAATATACAATAAATAGAATCTGTTCTTTTAGTTTGCATGGAGAAAGCTAAAGATTTAAAAACTTATAATTATTCTATGCTTTCTGTATTTACATATTTTCTTTATATGTTCTGTAATTTTCAGATTTATCACAGATTATAAAATCTGATTTAAAAATTTTTAAAGTTTCATTTCAAAGAGTTATGGAGTTGCGGGGAAGACATCTTCATTCAGCTGATCGCAGTGGGTGAACAGACTGTTCAGAAGCTGGGAGCCAGGTGATTCTGGACTCCCATGTGGGTACAGGGACCTAGCATTTTGCTTTCTCAGGTCAGTAGTGGAGAGCTACATTGGAATTAGAGTAGGTGGAACATAAGCTACTGCCTGTAGGCAGAGGATTGGCATTATGCACAACCATGCCTGCCCCTAAGAATCTGATTTTTAAATTCAGGGCCTCTGGCTGTTGGTAGTATAGGAGGGATAGCTGCCACCTGCAATTCTGGCATCCCAAAAGGGCACCGATTTTTATTTCAATTGGACTTCCAGTCCAGCTCCCTGCTAATTGCTTGGGGAAAACAGCAGAGGATGACCAGAATAATGTTTGGACCCCTGCCAACTCTAGGGAAAGCTCAGGGGAAGCTATTGGTTCCTTGTTTTGGCATAGCCCGGCGTGGCTATCTGGGGAGTGCACCAGAAGTTTTCAGGTCTGAGCCAGGAGCTTCCTTCCAGGTCTGCCATGTGAGCGTCAGAGGTCCAAGCCCTTGAGACATGCCAAGTGGTACAGCTGGGATAAAAAGCAGAGCTTGGGATGCTAGTGTCATTGTCTGCGAGTGGTTTTATCAGCAACACCACATATCCCACCCACTTCTCCTTTGTAAATGTTCCCTTAACTGTGTTGTATCTAATGATCTTGCTGTCTTGTTTCATCATTCACTGCCTGCAATGAATCTAAATTATCACAGTGTAGGTCTTTATGCTATATCTTTGTTTAATGTCAGTGGAAGCTTCTTAATATTCTCTCTTTTCCACTTGTGCGTTTAGTACCTACTTATAGAACACCTATAGTGTATAAGAAGGTCTGCTAGTTTTGAAGAGACATAGGTGGTTTTTTATTTTTTTCAGTTTTGACAGTTTTTGGTCATTGTAGTTCATGAAAAGGAAAGCAGCCTGTAACAGGGATAGTAATATGTGTGTGTGTATGTATAAGTATATACATATTTATATGTGTGTATATCTGTTTTATTTTGATGATTTTTACATAGCTGTTTAAGGCTCAGAAGGCCAAGGAGTACGGGGAAATGGGCAAAACCATTGTTGCTAACTCTCCATTTTCCTTCCTGTATCTGGAGGAAAGGGAGAGACGAAGGGAGAAGCCACACCCAGCCTCCCAACCATTTCTGGGTCCCCAACATGGGGCATTCTCCCAGGGCACCACTCAAGTGGCTTCTATAGTACAACTGCTCCTGAATTGCTGCCAATCTTGCCATTCCAAGCAGGATGAAATCGCTGCAAAATCCATTGGCTGACATAGTCCACCCAAGCATCTCCACTTGCCCAGGTCTTCACTGCCAACACCTGTGTGGGGTAGTTGATGAATCTGTTCTGTCCTCTTTTGTGGTACTAGGTGGCCTATGCAGGCTCCAGTGTACTGCCATATCCTCCATGTGCACCTGGGCATGCTGTCCATGACTCTGTCCGAGCCACTCAGGAGGCCCAGCCCCAACACATGAATTCCATGATCAGACCATGGAACCATGGAACCTGCAATTCTCTTCATGGTTGGGGTTCTGAGTCTGGCAGTTCAATTGAGGGGTCCCCAAAGAAACCTTGTCTGAAGTGGTACCAGACCAGGTTCTGGGGTGTGCTTGCTAGTTCAGGGTCCGGTACAATCTGTAGCCCCAACCAGCTCATGCATATGCTGGTGGTATAACACCAACATATTTACAGAATGATATTTGTCCCTGTAGATTTAGAAGTTTAGATTCCTTAAGCATTATTTTCAGTGATTTAAAATGCTCAATGAATAAATATTACGATCATTAAAAATTACTTGCCTAATAATTTAGTTTGTTACCCCCTAGTGAAGGTATAAGAATAAATGTAGAGCTTAAAGTCTGTGACAAATGTTACCTAATTTGCAAGAGAACCTTGTTACTGGATAAGTCACACTTTTTTTTTTTTTTGCTTATTTGTTTTGAGTTTTATTTTAAGTACGTCTCTTGAACATCAGAATTCCTAATTATGGAATTCGTCACTTCATGAACAGAGTGGTCTTTTTTTTTTTAAAGATGTATTTATTTATTTTAAAATTTTTATTGCGAGGTCGAATATACAGAGAGAAGGAGAGACAGAGAGGAAGATCTTCCATCCGATGATTCACTACCCAGGTTACCACAATGGCTGGTGTTGTGCCAATCTGAAGCCAGGAGCTAGGAGCTCTTCTGGGTCTCCCACGCGGGTGCAGGGCCCCAAGGCTTTGGGCGTCCTCGACTGCTTTCCCAGGCCACAAGCAGGAAGCTGGATGGAAAGTGGAACTGCCAGGATTAGAACCGGTGCCCATATGAGATCCTGGCATGTTCACGGTGAGGACTTTAGCCACTAGGCCACACTGCCGGGTCCCAGAGTGGCCTTTTTAAAGGGGTATAATGTTTCTGGAAACAGTTTCCTAATTCCTAGATAATCTGTTACTAATTTGGAAGAGATTCTTTGGAGTTTTGTGGAGTTACATGTAACTCAATTGATTACCTTTGCGGTAGGATTGGGAGGTAGGAAGCTGCTGAGCACTAGGACTTTTTTATATTTATTTTAAAATAATTTTTGCATCATTTGAGAGGCAAAGAGAGATAGCGGCCGATTTCTGTCTATTAATTCTCCAAATGCCCTCAGTGGCTGAGGTTCAGGCCAAAGTTGGAAACCTGTCCAAGTCTCACATGGGAGAAGCAAGGACCCAACTACTTGAGCCATGAGGTGTGAATTAGCAGGAAGCTGGAATCAAGATTCAGACAGAATCAGGTACTCCTGCATGGGATGTGGGTGTCCTTGCAGCATCGAAACTGCAAGGCCAAATGTCAACCCCTTCTTTTATGTGTTGTTCCTCTCTGGGACCTAACATTCTACTGTTAGATTTGTATTTTTAATTAATTTTAAAATATATAACTCATGTATTTTTAGTACAGAGTTGTGTAGCCATCAGTACTAAATTTAGAGCATTTTAATTGGCCCATGGCATTGTTGCATTATCTGACCTAATGAAGGCTACACAATTACAAATGGTTCTTGACTTTCCAGTGACATGAAAACAATACTGTTCAGTAAAAACTATGCCTTGAATTTTGAACTTTCCGCAATCTAGTGAAACGCAGTGACACAATTTCTGATGATCCTGGGCAGTTCCAGTGAGCTGAAGTTCCCATTCAAGCAGCCACAAGATTAAAAAGTTAGCCACTGCTCTACAGTTTATTGTACCACTGGTGTTTCCTAGATAAAAGTGTTCAAGAAGTTACATGAGATACTTAACACTTAATTATAAAATAAATACCAAAATTTTTTGATAACTTTGCACAGCCCTTAGCTAATGTTCAGGGTTCTGAGCACAGTTTTAATGTAGGCTAGACTGGGTTATGACATTAGGGAGGAAACCTGTAATGAATGAATTTTTAACATTTTCAATTTAGAATGGATTTATCAGAACATAACCCCATAAAAATTGAGAAGTAACTTAGTAAACTTCAAGTGAAATATAAGACTTCTGACTTTGAGTCTTGTGTCTTCTTCTCGACTTCATATTTTCACTTGAAAAGAAGTTAGATGTGCCTTTTTTTAAGTAAACAATATGTAATAAACCACAATTACCTTTTTGTGGAGTAAACAATAATATCTTCTTTTTACTGATCACTAGATTTCTTTTCCTAAAGGGTATCTCTGTTACAGTAAATATTTTCTCATCCAGTTGTACACTTTTTCTCTTACACTGTAGAGTAATCCTTATTAACCTTGTATACTGAAAAGTGTAGTAGTCATATCTCTAAGTAAATGTCATTTTTTTTCAGAATACAAATCTGAAATGTAAAATAGTTGAGTTTTTCACTAGGTCATTTATTTTTATTGGAAAGGCAAATTTATAGAGAAAGAGAGACAGAGATAAAGATCTTCCATCGGAAGGTTCACTTCCCAATGGCCACAATGCCTGGGGCTGAACTGACCCAAAGCCAGGAGCTCCTGGGTCTCCCACACAGGTGCTGGGTCCCAGGGCTTTGGGCCATCTTTCACTGCTTTCCCAGGCTACAGGCAGGGAGCTAGGTGGGAAGTGGAGCAGCAAGGGCACTAACTGGCAAACCCATATGGGATGCTGGTGCTTGGAAGGGGAGAATTAGCAAATTGAGCCATTACAAAAGGCCCACTCTGTTGTTTTTATGAGAGACAAAATAACATGCTTACTAGGATAAAAACTGCCATTCCATTCAACTTTTAGGGTTGTCACATGATCGTTTTAGAAGCTACTACACATCTTTCGTTTGTTTCCACATGGTCTTTTGCTTTGCTCCTAATGGAATATAAGGAGTAGCATCCCAGTTTGCCGTTTGGATTGTCTCGGGGGGGGGGGGGGGGGGGGGGGAAGGAACCAATAGGAACTCTGTGGATGCTATCCTTATCAGAGCATGGAATGCTGTCTTGGTGGGGTTGTAATCATGTTTGCTGGAAATGTTCTGCTTAGCTTCACTATGTAGAGTGACCGCTCAAGTACCAGAATATGCAAGGAAAATAAAGGCAATTGATATACATGTTTAAGTTTTATTCCTGTACCCTAAGTTTTATTTGCAGTTCAGTGTTAGTTAACTTAGTTTAGAGGAATGCAGAGCCTCTTTATTCTTCATAAAGAATTCCCAACTACCCTTTTTATCTTAATCTTCCTTTGTCTTTTATCTTACCAGGCTCACTATTGTTAAACAGTTGGTTTGTGTAAGATAGGAGCCTTGCATGCCAACTTTGATGTAGCAGAATGAATCATGTTACTACTGATCCTAGCCTAAGCAGAAGAGCCATTTTCAAAAAGGAAGTTTCTAGCTTCAGGTTGTTTAAGCCCTGATGTCTTGCCTAGCCTGCCATGTAAAGTCAGTCGCTTCCCTCACACAGCACTGTATTAATATGCACAACATGACCATTTTCAGTAGAAGGTTATTAGAATGCTAGTTTGTATCCTCTAGTGAATGAAATGATGTGTGATTATGAAGTCATCAGGCATGGACCAGTAAGACTCCAGAGAGCCTGCCCCCTCCGAGGTCCTCAGGGTGCCATTGATTGGTGGCCATGTGTTTGTGCCCGATAGACTGTGAAATGGTGTGTTGCTACACGGCTGTGTTGCACCTGCGCCCCACCGAGGTGATTGATTGGTTTGGTCATGTGGAATGTTCCCATCTGGTCTGTAGTAATGCGGGATTTTTTTTTTTAATCTGTGAATAGTAAGCCTGGCTGGATAGTTACAGCAAACAGTTTCTGAGGCTAAATAATCCTTTTTCTCTAAGAACAATCAGGATTTGAAATAGTTTGGTTTTTGCTCACCTTGTTTTTGCAAAGATTTTCCATCAGATTTCTACCTTGTCTTTAGGATGTTCCCTGTGTTTCTGTCTCCTAATCCTCAGACTGGACTAAAATATCCCTCACATTTTTATAACGCATATGTTTAAAGCAAAACCTCTTACTGTTGGTTATTCTGGCTTTCCCGTGATCATAATTGGGTTGTCAAAGTAGCAATGTATATTTAAGTATTCATTTTACCTCATAGAAGTAGTGGTTTATTTATTGAAAACTACTGATGTTACAGTTTAAATGTCAAGAAATTATTTATTAAGTTCTTTTTTAAAAAGATTCTGTGGTTATACTGGGCGGTCTTGTTTGATATTTCTTAATCTTAGTCCTTTTTATAATTGATCTATTCATTCCACCTAATGACTAATTACATATCAGAGCACATCATCAGCCACATTCATCATAGTAGAATGTAATAATCAATGACATTTCAACAAAGGAAAAAATAAATATGCAAATAAGGACTCATTAACATTTGCATGAGTTGTTTGAATAATCACGTTGCTGACAAGGCTGTAATTAACAGAAATTGATGCTGAGTTCAGTATTTGATAGTGTGTTTTCTCAGCGTTTTATTGTTGTCACTGCGGGGGCCGAAATGAAGTTCTGCTCTACTTGTACCTTGACTGGGATTTGATGTGCCGGGCTGTGCCAGGTACCAATGGCTTCTGGGAGCCCTGGATTGTCTGTGACCTACACATAATGTCTAGAAAGCTATTTTGTTTAAATAGTCTTATTTTTAAAGCAGCACTTTTAGATTTTAGCAATTGTGAGACTACTATGGAAAGAAAACAAATGAAAATTCAAGTCATTGATGCTTCTGTCAAATTGATTTTTATATGAATCAGATCCTATTAAAACTTCAAAGTGTAGGTTTGTTCATACTATAGAATTGTTGGTATTAAGTTTTTTTCTCTTAAATCTGGCCTAGTGGATCACTATCACTAGAGTTTAATGTAACTGAATAATAACTTGCTTAGGAAAAAATTAATTATAAAATCTGCAGTTTGAGGTTTTATGTGTGTATGTGTGTTTTGATAACTTTGGTCCCCACATTCCGCTGCCTCTTCCCATACTGTTTCCTGTTTTTGCCATGGATATTAACTGAAATGCACTAAACACAATAAAGTTGTTTATGTCAGTTTTTTGGATGACTGCAAGTGCTGATTATAACAAGTTTAAGGAATTTCCTTTGTTGAATGTGTACCCGTGCCATATGGCTCAACATGGAACATTAACTTGACAGGGATAATGGATTGTGGTATATGGAGACAATTTTGCCTGCAGCTTTACTATAACTCATTCTGGTTGGGGATCACAGGTTTATGGTATGGGATGCAGCAAACATCCAGATGGATTTACTTTACATAAAAGAGTTGCATTTCTTTTTATTTCCTCCCTGTAATTGGAAAAAGAACATTTTTTTAAAGAGACATAATGCAAAAAAGTAAACAAAGAAAGGAAAATTGTTTGAAAGAAGAAAAACATGTATTCTGTACACTTTCATAAAATGCTATATTTAGCATGTCACTTTAAAATCATGGTTTATGTAAGCCTATGTTAGCTTTATTTAACAATGTCTAAAGTGAATTTTCTTGTTAAGATTAGGCATTTGTCTATTAGCTTTCTTATATCCAGATATATCAAGTTTGTAGATATGAAAGATCAAGGTGTGATTTCTGAAATAATTTTAGTAAACCTTAAACAGTAGGCATCCCTGAAATAAATTGGATTTATAACATTTAAGAAAGAAAATCTTCCTAAAAAAATCTATCTAGTTTTTAAACTGTAGTTTATTACATATAGTGGAAGTTATAGTTTTTGTTTGTTAAATAATAGCAGAACTAATTGCTGGCTCCTTGGTTATATGTATCCCTGTGAGAATTCCTCCAATTTGTCTGATGTGAAGAGGGAAATGGAAACCACTGTGACAAAATAATCAGTGTAACCAAAGAAAGTTACCTATAGGAAGCTCATCATTGTTGTTAGGGATTGACATCTAATTTTAGCTCAGGTTCGGGGCAATGTCTGGAACATTTTGTTCTTGAAACAGTCTTGAGCTCAGAATCTAGCCAGCTTGCTTAGTTATTTTCACTTTCTTTCTGAAATCACTGAGATCTTTGTTTATTTTCCACTCTGGTAAAATACACAATTGATATGATTGAGTAAATTATGTGGGATTCTGTAGTTTTTGTCTAAGTAAATTTGTGAATCTAAGTAAATATTGATCAAGAATCTCCTTGGCATTAGATATTGCTCTTTCTAAGCATAGTGGGTAAAGATACCTGTTTCTTGCACCCTCTAATAATTTAGCTGTGGAATTGTTGGCATCTTTTCAAGTTTACGTTGAATATTTGAATCTTATACAGAAGTCAAATGCCAGGCTTTTTACTCATCTGACTGTTTCAGAATATACTGAAAGTAGGAAGAAAACCAGGCTGGTAAGACATTTGAAACACCTTTTATTTCCTTCCCCTCCTATGAAATTTTTTCCTTTTATGTCTTACATAAAATCTGTTAGAACTAAGGCCTATTAGAGCCATCTCACAGATGATTTTAGCATAAGGATCGTATCTTCATGGCATAATTAAATCAAAGCTATTAACAGATCAGAAAATATTTCGTAGAACTGCATCCCAAAGTTAAAAAACAAAATAGATGCTATGTTCTAGAATGTAAAGCCTCACTAATCCTAGAAAAGATGTATGTGTACTTTGAAAGGAGCAGTAAAATGTCAGGGACATCACAATGTTTAACTTTAGATTTGAGGACTCCCCCTGCTCTGTGTTACAGTAGGTATTTTCTTAAGCAATGTAACATCTTCCAAAGACCTATAAATAGAATACATCTCCCCTGTATATATTTTAAAGATTCATTTATTTATTTAAAAGGCTGAGTTACAGAGAGGGAGAGGCAGAAACAAGGAGGGAGAAAGTCTTCCATTCACTTGGTCATTCCTCAAATGGCTACAATGGTCAGATGGGATTGGGCCAAAGCCAGGAGCCTGAAGCTTCTCCTGGGTCTCCCACATGGGTGCAAGAGCCGAAGCACTTGTGCCATCCTCTGCTGTTTTCCCAGGTCATTAGCAGGCAGCTAGAGTGGAAGTAGAGCAGTTGGAACTCCTTTCATTTCCCATATGGAATGTAGCCACCAGCTTAAAGTGCTACCATTAATCCTGTATTTTAAAAAAAGTATAGCTTTAAAGGACATGTGACTCAATAATGTTCTTTTTAAGATTTATTTACTTATTTATTAAGATGTGTATTTTTATTGGAAAGTCAGATTTACAGAGAAGAGAGAAAGAAAAAAATCTTCCCTCCCTTCTTCACTCCCTAAGTAGCCCAAGGTTTTGGACCATTCTCTACTGCTTTTGCAGGCCAGAGCAGGGAGTTAGAGGGAAGTGGAGCAGCTTGGACATGAACTGGCACCCGTATGGGATCCCAGTGTGTGCAAGTCGAGGATTTGGCCACTGAGCCATCACAACAGGCTCCAGGTTTTGTTTGTTTGTTTTATTAGAACAGATCAAAAGGAATTTGGGATTCCAGTGCATGCAAGGCAAGAATTGTAACCAGTAGGCCTTCCTGCTGGGCCCAATAATGATCTTTTTTTACATAGTGATAGAGGTATGACAAGTAAGTGTTAAGGACTTTAGTAATTACCTTGAAAGATATATCTACAAAATTTTGCATGCTGGACTAGGTTGTAGCACCCACCAGTGGGAGCCAAAAAGGGTATGTGCCCAAACTGGGGGCTGGCCAGGTCAGGTAGGGAGCAGCCCTGATAGGGGAACTTAGAGAACTCCCCTACCACACCATGGCTCCTACTGGTGAGCATGAGAGCCAGGATTGCAGGACCAGTTGGCATATGTGTGAGCAGGTCAGGGGTAGAGGAAATGGGCCAGTGCACAGCGTGAGAGGTCGGATGAGCTGCAGGCCAGGACGGGGTGGGCAAGGCTGGATTAAGTTGCTACACCTGAAAGTAATAGCTCAGCTTGGAGGTAGTCCAGGCTGAGCAGGTTGTAATAACCACTGGCAAATGCCGAGACTGGGAGTGGTCCATCTCAAACTGGGCTGCAGTACCTGCTAGGACACATAAGACCTCAGCTGGGAGCAGTCCTGGTAGAAAAATTGAGGGGACTCCCTTGCTTTGTCCCGGCTTCCGCTGGTGAGCATGAGAGTTGGGGCTCGAGGTGGTCTAGTATGGGACTGAGCCAGACTATGCTAGGCTACTGGACCTCAGTAACCCCTTGCAAGCACAAGATCTGGGGCTGGGAGCTGGCCTGGTAGAGGAACTGTGGGCACTCTTGCTAGGCTGCAGCACTCGTCTGGATGCTTGTCTGCCAGATCTGCAGACAGGGTGGGCTGAGTTAAACTGCAGCACCCAAGAGTGTGCACAAGAGCTAGATGGGATGTGGGATGAACCGGGCAAGGCCCACAGCACATACAAAAAACTGGAGCTGATGCAGGCCTGGTTTGGATTATTAGGGGTCAACCCACTAGGCTGTAGCATCCACTGGTGTACATAAGGGTCAGATTTGCAGTAGGTTGATCTGGGATAGGTTACGGCACCCATCAGCCCTGAGAGACAGGGTAGGGGCAAAATTGACCACACAGCCTCATCTACCAGTATGTGTGTTGGCTGGTGCAGGTGACAAACCACTGCTGACTATGCATTCAGAGATGCAAAAGTCAAACCTGAGGGCACCCCAACTAGATGGTTGGGCTCAAACCCCAATCACAGGGGAAAATCACTGTGTGTGTGTGTGTGTGTAACTTGGAGTATATGTGTTAGAACCAGGCCTCCTCAGTTGCTGATGCCTGTGCAGTGGTCATTTGCCCACAGGGGACATGACAGCCAGCTCTTCTAGGCCAGCAGGACATTGAAAGCCTTGTCAGAGGATGGAAAGCAGAATAGATGGGATCACATTCCTGGCTAATGTTTGCAGCATGTGTTGGGCCTGGGGATGCACTAAGGTGGACCTGGTTAGCCAATAGACCTTGAAAAAATTTTCTCAAATTGTTACAAAGAATTTGTTACAAAAAAGCTTGACAGTGTCTTAGAACTATCAAAACCACTAAAGTAACACCTTGAGAACACTTTCCCCACATTGGGGTCTCAAAGGCATCATCAAATGAGTGCCCCTATCCCCAGGTGCCAATGTGGGTTGACAGCAAAGAGCAGCTCCCTCTTCTTTCCCCACTACAAACAGGAGACAAAAATGTATTAAAATAATTGTCCCACCACCTTCCTCCATACTTTGATCCTCTCTGCCCTAACTGGAGACCTACATAGGCATGCATCCCTCTCAACTGTATAAATCATGTTTAAAAAAATAAAGAAGCTCAAAGCAAGTATGTGATAAACACTTTACATAAACATTGTCTTGGTGAATTTTAGGATAATCTTATATGTGTGTATCAGTGTAATTTTCTTAATTTATCACTGTTACCATTTAAATTATTTATTATGAATTATTATTTATGTGCCCTTACCTCGTTAGACTGAATTGCTGATAATTTAAAAAGTTTCTTAGTCAAAAGTTATGATTATTTTTCTTTAAGAATTTCTCTCTTTTTTAAATAGTAGTGGGTTGTTTCCTTTTTTGGATTTATCTGTTTATTTGAAAGAGTAATAGATAAAAGCAGGTTAGAGAGGAGGAGAAAGATCTTCCATCTGCAGCTTTACTGCCCAGATGACAGCAGTTGCCAGGACTGGACCAGACCGAAACCAGGACCCAGAGGCTTCGTCTCGGTCTCTCATGAGGGTGGCAGGTATCCAAATACTTAGGCCATCATTTTCTACTTTTACTAGACCATTAGCAACTTGTTCAAAACTTCAGCCACTAGGACTTGAACTAACATCCATATTTTATTTCAGCAGCGTCAGTGCTTGCTGTAATGCTCTTCTCTCCTTGCCACCTTTTCCAAGATCTTTCTATTATGCTGAATACTTAGATACGTGTGATTCTCTGTTTCTCTCCTCACTACCCCCATGCCAGTGTTTCTTATCTTCTCCCCATATGTGAACTTGGAGGAAACCAATACCTGACATAGCTAGTTGGTTCTAAAGCAGTATGTGTTAAATGTAAACAATACTGTTACACTACAGCCTAGCTTACCCTCTTCATGGTAGACAAATCTGCTCATGTTCCCTCGTAATCCTTTGAGTGATCTTGTCTAGTCATGCACTATTTGTTCCTTTCAGGTACTCTCCTTTCCTATTCTTTCCAACTTTCAACTACCCCTTTATAAAGTGCTACATGTAGAGCTTGACTACCAACTATCTTTTCTGACCCTTTTTGTAAACTTGAATCAGTATTGTTTCAGGTGCTAAGAAAAATAGCAGTGAGGAAAAATTCTAGCTCTTTTTTTGCCAACTAGCTTTTAAGTAAACATGTTAGTTCTTTCAGAAGTAATCACAGTTTATCATTTTAAAAGAACCAAATGGAGAATTGTTTAGGATTGTGGACTTTGTATAAGGATATTCTTTTATGACCGTGACTGGGTCATAGATTATCAGAATTGAAAGGGACTTTCAGAGGTTCATAATCCAACACCATTTAGTATTTTGATCTTTTATCCAACAATTATTTATAGGTCATGCTATAATGTCATGCATTATGGTTACAATTGGAGAAAAAGGAAAACAAGATCGATAAGGTTCTTGCATTCAAATAGTTAATGACTAATAATAAAGCCTACCATCACTTAAGACCTACTGATTAGAGAATGCTGTGTAATAATAACAGATTGCATTTATCAAGTATTTGTTTGGAAAAGATACTGAGCTAAGTCTTTGTGTGCATTAGTACATTGAGTTCACACAGTTTTGAGATCAACACAATTATTTTTTCATTCAAGGGAGCAGGCTGAACTAATTAATTTGTACAGGATTAAACAATTTACAATGTAAAACAGGTCTGTGATTCTATAGTGTCATTTTAGTGAATGTTGACTTCTGACTCCAAGTCCAGTACTCTGCCTTTAGGTCTTTTGCATGCCTAACATCTGTATCAAGAGATGTTTTCACCTGTGTGTTAGGTATCTGTCATAATGTAATCTTTCTTAAAGACTTACTTGTTTTTATTTGAAAGGCAGATTTACAGGGAGAAGGATAGACAGAAGTCTCTCATTCGCTGGTTCACTCTCTAAATGGCTGCAACAGCTGGAACTGATCCAATCTAAAGTCAAGAGCTAGGAGCTTCTGGGTCTCCTACATGGGTGTAGGGACCCAAGAACCTGGGCCATCCTCTGCTGTTTTCCTAATACATATGCAGGAACCTAGTTTGGAAGTGCCTTACACAAACCGGCACCTGTATGTGATACCAGTACTTGCAGGTGGAAGACTAACTTGTTGAGCTGTGACACTGGGCCCATGTTCATCTTTGTGCTCTCCCTAGGTAGCTATCTAATCTTTGGAGTAAAGTCTTTACTGTGTGTGTGTGTGTGTGTGTGTGTGTGTGTGTGTGTGTGTGTGTGTGTGTGTGTGTGTGTGTGTGTGTGTGTGTGTGTGTGTGTGTGTGTGTGTGTGTGTGGTGGGTGTGTGCTCTCCCTAGGTAGCTATCTAATCTTTGGAGTAAAGTCTTTACTGTGTGTGTGTGTGTGTGTGTGTGTGTCCATCTCCTTTGGATTTCTTCAGTTTGGTCCAGGATACATTTTTGAAATCGCAAATACTATTACTATGGTAAGAATTCAGATACTGAAACCAAGCTGTTAACTTCTTTTTTGCCAGAAATATTTCTCTGCCATGAGTAAGATCACAGTATTTCATTTGCTATCTCAGTCACTATCTGAATAGTTTTAAATGGCTACATTTCTTATGATTGCCTAGAAAATTCTGCTTTATCTCTAGATATAAAGTCAGCAAACATTATGCATTTAAAGTGGTAATAGTAGGCATCAATTAATCATTTTCTACTCCTTTTGTTAGATTTTCTGCTGTTTCATTAAATTAATTCATATTTAACTAGAAGCATCTGAAGTATTTACAACTGAGGAAGTAAGCATAATTCCTTTTCTCTTAAACTACATGGACCTTGCAAATTTTGTATTTGAGTATAAGAAACTGGTCAACCAAATATGTTTTTTCTAATTTGTAGAATAGTACAGCGAGTAGTGATGGAGAAAGAGAATAATTATCTGTGATAACTTGTAGATAGTTTCTAATTGGGAGAAATTGTGGAAAAGTTAGGCAAAGATTTAAAACTGTTGGTTGAAGAATATGCAAGCACTTTAAAAGTTCAAGGAAAATGGAATGAAAAGGAAGTTTATTTTGATGCAAAAGATTTTTTTAAACCCTTGTAAATTTTCATAATGCACCTTTTGCATGACCTGTTGGGAGATCTATTATAGGATTTAAAAAATTCTAACTTTCCACATGTGTAGTGACATAAAATAAACAAAAATATAAGGTTCTTCAGAAAGTTCGTGGAAATGGTGTTTTTTTTTTTTTAAAGATTTATTTTTATTATTTTTTCATTGGAAAGGCGGATATACAGAGAGGAGAGACAGAGAGGAAGATCTTCCGTCCGATGTTTCACTCCCCAAGTGAGCGCAACGGGCCGATACTATGCCGATCCGAAGCCAGGAGCCTCTTCCGGGTCTCCCACGTGGGTGCAGGTTCCCAAAGCTTTGGGCCGTCCTCGACTGCTTTCCCAGGCCACAAGCAGGGAGCTGGAAGGGAAGCGGGGCTGCCGGGATTAGAACCGGCGCCCATATGGGATCCCGGGGGTGCAAGGCGAGGACCTTTAACCACTTGCGCCACCGCGCCGGGCCCGGAAATGGTGTTTTAAAGGAAAAATAGAACATGAGCTGTGGTATAAATGGCAAAGCTACTGCTTTGTAATGGCAGCCTCCTTTATGTGTACCAGTTAGAATTCTGGCTACTCTCAGTCCAGATCTCTGCTGATGCACCAAGGAAATTAGCAGCAGATAGCCCAAGTGCTTAGGTCTCTGCCCCATTGTGGAAGATTTGAAAGAAGCTTCTGGTTCCTAACTTTGGCCAGGCCCAACCTTGGCCATTGCAACCACTTGTGGGGTGAATCAGCAGAGGGAAGGTATTTTTTTCTCTCTCTCTTCTTCAACCACCCTCCCAGTAACTCTTTGAAATAAATAAATCTGTCTTTTAAAAATGCATACATTCATAAATGTCCCATTTTTGTGCCAAACTAGGCATATTTTCATTCATTCTCACCCAACTTTCTGAAATACCCTAATTTGTGTGTATGCATATACAGACATATATTCTCAGCCTCTGCTAAGGGGTCTTTGACATAACAGATCAGAGTTAGAGTTAGGGTCTGGATCTTGGTTTCAGTGTGACACCCTCTACTAAAAGAAGCAAGGCTCCTAGGAGAAAGAGTTGATTCTAGAGATGGGGCAGGAACAGTACAAGGTAAGACTAGTATTTTGTTAGGCTAGTAAGAAAGAATATACTCAGAAATGATGACAGTTTATCAGAAGGCCACAGAAACCTACCTGAAGAGGCTCCCTCTGGCCATATAGAATATGATTTGAGCAACAAAGTAAATAAGCCTCAGATTTATAATCCTTTAACATAGAATTGAAAGGCATGAATTACGATGGGAAGAGTTAGCATTTCAGTTAAGAAATGTTGGCACTGGAGCCAGTGCTTTGGCATTGTAGGCTCAGCTGTGCCCATAGCACCAGGATCCCTTATGGGCATCAGTTCATATCCTGGCTGCCACTTCTTCAGTTCCCTGCCTGGGAAAGCAACAAAGATTAACTCAAGTATTTGGACCTGTATACCCACCTGGGAGACTTAAAAGAAGCTCCTGGCTTCAGATTGGATCAGTTGTGGCCATTATAACCATTTGGGGAGTAAAACAGCTGTCTATCCCTTTCTGTGTCTGCTTTCAAAAAAAAAAAAATTTAGAAAAGAATCTTTTAAAAAAAAGTATCAGTATGTATCAACCAACCCAACCCACAGAGTAATGAAAACAAGCAACTTTATGTTGCCCAATTCATGTTCATGTGCTGCCTGACAGAATGCATTGAGAATAGTTCTGCCTATAATATTCCCACCAAAATCTCAGGAGAATATTCAAGTAAATTAGGGGTATTTTGGCCTATAAAAGCAAAGATGGAAAAGTCAAGAAAGTTAAGAAAGCACAGCTAAAGCCAGTGTATGAGTGTACTTGATGTTTTTGTTAAGCTGCATTTTGAGATGTTTGGTAGTATTCTGGTGTTTCCATTATGGTTATTTGCTCAATCAGCATAAATGCATAAAAGTGTTGTAGGTGGTAGATTATCACGTCTGTATGACAGATAACCGGAAGATTCTGTCTAAGAAATTGTTTGGGCTTTGAGGGTAGGAAGGATAACTTCTCTTTGAGCACTTGTAACTTTTTTGTAAACTTAGCACTTGCCCAGGTATCCCATATGAGCTCACATGCCCAGGTATCCCATATTAGCTCTGGTTTGTGTCCCAGCTACTCCGCTTTCCTTCCAGCTCCCTGGTTGTAGCCTGGGAAAGCAACGAAAGATGGCCCAAAGCCTTGGGACCTTGCACTCACGTGGGAGACCTAGAAGAAGCTCCTGGCTCCTGACTACTTATCAGCTCAGCTCTGGCCATTGCATCCACTTGGGGAGTGAACAGCAGATGGAAGATCTTTCTCTCTCTTTCTGCCTTTTTAGTAAAAGTAATTTTAAAAAAAGCTTAGCACTTTATTCATAATTAAACAGCATCAGAAGTATTGTTTGAAACCTGAATGCAATCTTATGATGTCATTGTTTATAAAATGGATTCTGTATTCCCAACAGAAGAAAGGGAAAATGTTTCTTCTTCTCTGAATAACTTAGGGTCTCTTTCTGGGACACTGTAAACTGGAAAAAGGCAGGTTAGTAAAAAAAAAAAAAAAACAAAACTAACCCACTTTTTAAGTGTTCATTGTACATACGCATGGGAGTACCTGGATTTGAGTAATTCAAACTAGTGTTTCAAGCATGGAATCTATGTACCTGACTTCACAGGAGCAAAGTAAGAAGGCACTAAATGAAAAGCGCTTTTTTGATGAAAGGTAAATGATAATTGGAGAAAATAGCTGGGAAATAGGATTCTTCATGACGTTGTGTCCCTGTCACAAAGCTTTGTGTGGTGCAACATCTGTGTCTGCAAGAAGAGAAAATTAGTTTCTCCTGGGGAGGCATTTTATGACAATAAATTCCTTAGAGAAAGTGTGCTTTTAGAAAGATAAAGGATTTTAGGAACTCAGAAGTCTTCAACAGGAAATTATTCTTACATGAAAATGATGTGTTTGGGGATAGTATAGCTAGATTTCACATTCATCAGTTTTATACAATATAGTGTTAGGATGAAGATGCTTTTAGATAATGAGTTTATCAAACTTCATGTGTAAAGAAATAGTTTTTTTTTAAAGGAGAAGAAAAAAAAAAGCCTTGAAGTAGGGCTATCAGTTGGGAGCTAACTGCTTATCCATGAGAACTTAAACCGAGATGGTGAATGTTGGGGACAATAGAGGATCAGCAAAGAATGCCTTAAGAGTGATTGTTTAGAATTTTTTAAGTCTTAAAGTGAAAGTGACAGAACAGGTAAAGCCTTGGACAAATAGACCGAAATTCTGTTCCGGAGTTGTAAATATTCCTGAACTTGAAAACTATTTGATGGGCCCGGCGCAGTGGCGCAGTGGTTAAGGTCCTCTCCTTGCACACCCGGGATCCCATATGGGCGCTGGTTCTAATCCCGGCAGCCCCACCTCCCATCCAGCTCCCTGCCTGTGGCCCGGACCCTGCACCCGCATGGGAGACCCGGAAAAAGTTCCTGGATCCTGGCTTCGGATCGGCATAGCATTGACTGTTGTGCTCACTTGGGAAGTGAATCATGGGACAGAAGATCTTCCTCTCTGTCTCTCCTCTCTGTATAACCGCCTTTCCAATAAAAATAAAATAAATCTTTAAAAAAAAAAAAAAGAAAACTATTTGATGACATGTTACTATTTCTCAATGCTTTATAAGTACCATTACTAATTAATTACTGGGAGTTCTTCATCTGCTTTGCTTTTCTGTACATATCTTTTGATCATTTTGTAATGAGAGATTTTTCTTATAAAAATTCTTTCAGAGATTAGACATATTTGTGAGTAGTATTTAATGTGTAATTTAAGTGTTCTTTTTGGAACTGACATTTAGCCCACTGGGTGAGGCACCTCAGCATTCCATATTGGAGTGCCTGTGTTCTGTCAAAGTGCGTTGGCCCTGTCTGTCCCTTGATTCCAGCTTCCAGGAGAAATAGTCGTGGTTCACTGAGTTCTTGCCAATTATCTGGGAGACTTGGATTGCCTTTTAGGTTCTCTGTTTCTGTGTTTAGCCCTAGGCTAGCCTCTGCAGGCTTTTATGAGCCAGTGTGTGGAAACTGCCCCCTCTGTGTCTCTGGCTCTTAACATTTTTTTCTTTAAATTTGAAAAATGCATCTTTATATCAAATGTAATACAGATTAATTATATAAAATACATATGAGCCAATGAAATAAGAACATGTCTATAGTTTTATTACAGATAAGTATTTCTTTAATATTTAAAAATGTAGAAACCAAAATTCATAGATAGAATAATGTGACCCAATATCCCAGTTCTAAAGTAGTGGAACAAGAATTGAAACCCAAATCTGCTTGGTTCTAATTCCATTAATTGGTCCATTTGAACCTCTGCCTCCTTGATTTGTAACCAAATATCACCTACTTTCTGGTCTCTCCCAGATGTTTTTCTCTTACACATGATTCCTGATTGACTCTAAGGAAATCATACTTCATTGCCACATAAGCATGTATATTTTTCTAAATTTTTTAAATATTTGTTTGGAAATCAGAGAAACTGAGATGTCTAACATCACTTGTTTCAGTCCCCAAATGACTGCAGCAGCAACTGAGCTAGGCTGAAAGCAAAAGCCTGAAACTCAAATATAGTTCTCTAACATGGAAGATAATGACTCAAATATGAAAGGAGTTACCTACTGTCCCCAGGGAAGTAGAGGCAGGACTCGAGTCCAGGTGCTATAGTATGAGATATGGATGTCCCAAGCAGCATCTTAGCTGTTATACCAACACCTGCCCTCTGAACATGTTTTCACAGCTATTTTGTTGGTAATTGAGAACTTGTATGTGTTTTCCTATAGATTACAGTGTTTGAAGTAATAGGCATAGATATTTAAACTCATCTACAGGGAAATGACATATAATGCAGTTTAATTTATATCCGGATTGAAGACCAATAGTACAAGACAAAAAGCAAAGAGTACCTGTAAACAAAGGTTCTGTGCGCACACTGTGGCATGGCACCCAAAGTGCTAGCATCCCCATATGTGTACCATTTAAGTCTTGGCACTTTATTTCCAATCCAACTCCCTGTTAACGAGCCTAACAGTGCTGTGAGAATCCCTAAGTCCTTGGACCCCAGACCCACGTAGGAGACCCAGATGAAGGTCCCTGCCTCTGGCTTCAGACTGGCCTAGCTGCCAATGATTAGGGCCATTTATGGAGTGAACCAGCAGGTGGAAGTTTGTCTGTCTGTCTGTCTCTCTCACTATGTTGATTATTTTTACTGTTCATCGTACTTATTTGAGTGGCTGGGAGGTAAGCAGCAGGGATTGGCAGAACTTATCCACTAGTTCACTCCTCAGTTACTTGTAACAGCTGGATTGGGCCATGCAAAAGCCAGAATCTGGAAACTCAGTCCAGGTCTCAGATTGAATACAGAGACCTAAGCACCTAAGTCATGAACTTCTTCTTTCCAGGGTGTGAATTAGGGAGAAGATAGATTAGGGGAGTAAAACCAGGGTTCAAACCTGTGGGCTTCTATGTGGTATGCAGCATCTGAAGCAGCATTTTAACCTCTAAATGTAATCACAGAATGGAAGAAAAGCTGGAGGAGTCACTTGAAGATTGCTGACCTACCCTGAGTTACATATTCAAGGACGGCTTCTCTTTTACTTCCTTTAAACAAATCTAATCTCTAAAAGCTCCTTCCTAGGCCCAAATAGACAATCATTCCTCCCTTGTCTCTGCTTTGCTTTTTTCTAGCTGTGTGATAGTTGCAGGTAGAAGGGCATTGAGATTAGTGCAGTGGTTTGCAAACTTCAGTGTAAGCTAAGAGCCATCAAGAGAATCAGATCCAAGATGCATCTAGGAATTTCTACTAATTTTCTGGTTTATGGTCTGAATAGTACACTTTAATTGGTTAAAACATGAACTGTGCTTTATAATTTTAATTTTTAGCTTATCTAAGGAATCATTCATTGTTACTAATATATTTTATGATTTCATAATTTTAAAAAATTTTGTACTTATTTTCCATAAGACTAAAAACTTTAAACTCATTAAAAGCTTTTCTAAATGCTAGTAAGGGTGTTTATACTTGCAGAAAGTGGTTACAAAAGAGAACCAACACCAAAGAATGCACCAACTACCATGGCAAGGTTTTTCTTTTCGTTAGACTTTTATTAACATCTCTTACTAAGTTAGATGTAAAAGGTGAAAGTGATTACTGAATATATGCTAATCCATTACATTTCCCACATGTTGTATTAAAATAATTGGTATTTAATACTTAGTGTATTTTTTTAAAGATTTATTTTTATTATTATTTTTTATTGGAAAGGCGATATACAGAGAGGAGAGACAGAGAGGAAGATCTTCCGTCCGATGATTCACTCCCCAAGTGAGCGCAACGGGCCGATACTATGCCGATCCGAAGCCAGGAGCCTCTTCTGGGTCTCCCACGTGGGTGCAGGTTCCCAAAGCTTTGGGCCGTCCTCGACTGCTTTCCCAGGCCACAGGCAGGGAGCTGGAAGGGAAGCGGGGCTGCCGGGATTAGAACCGGCGCCCATATGGGATCCCGGGCGTGCAAGGCGAGGACCTTTAACCACTTGCGCCACCGCGCCGGGCCCCTTAGTGTATTTTTTAACTTGTCTTTTTTGTGTGTTTAAGTCATTTTTAATTTTTTAAAGTTAATTTATTTTTTTAAATAATCTTACTTAGTTGATTAGAGTACAAAGGGTCAAGGGCTACAGGATAGTGGGTAAGACCATTGTTTCCACACTAATATCATTTTTTTCCCTGTATCTGGGGTCAGGGGAGAGACAAAAGGAAGACCCCACCCAGCTTCCCACCCATCCCAGGTCCCCAATGTGAGGCATGCCCCGAAGGTCCTGCTCAAGCAGTTTTGATAGTTCATCAGGTCTGAATTGCTGCCAATCTTGCCATTCCAATCGCATTGAAACCTATTCAGAATCCACTGGCTGATATATTAGTCTCTTTTTGGTTAGGGTTCTGAGATCAGCAGTTCAATTGGCGGTATCTCCAAAGAAACTTCATCTGAAATGATCCCAAACCTGATTCTTGTGTGAGTTTGCCAGTACAAGGTCCGGCACAGTCCATCTCCCCAATCAGCTTATGCATATGCTGGTCGTTGTAATTGCTGGGTCAGTTTTGTTTCCAACCCCGTCATCCACTTGAACCAATGGGTGTTGTAGTCCAGCTCTGTCCTACCCACTTCATACTCAGTCCTCACGCAAACCAGTGGGAGCTGCAGCCTAGTTGGGGCGACTCCTCATAACCCCTACCAGGCCTGCTCCCTACCCTTTTTCCCATGCATGCCAGTATGTACTACAGGCTTGTTCAGTCTGTCCCACATCCCATTTAGCTCTCCTGCATGTCAGTGGACATTGAAGCCTAGTTCAACTGAACCAACCTACTATCCAGCTCACACACATACTGGCAAGTGCCTTTCTGTCTAGCCACCCTGCCCCTTTCCTGGTTTTGGTGCTCTCCAGTGGGAGTGGTTACCCACAAGGGAGGTGCCCACTATCTTCCTACTAGGCCACTCCAACTTCTGGATTATGCACTCTCCAGGTGGTTCTGGGATTTAACTTAACAGAATTGGCCCCCAGTGCCAGCCTCTGCCATCTGATGATGTGGCAAAGCCTGATCAACCCTCACTCACTCTAATTTCTGCTTGCACCAGTCATAACCCAATCTGGCCCTTCCTCAATCTAGTTCACATGAGGCCTATAGATGTTGTAGCCCTACCTGGTCTAGTCTGCCCCATCCCAACTTATGCTCTCCAGTGTGAGTGGTTGTCCAGTAGCGGAGCCCACATTCTCTGCTGGCTTCCCCCCTCCCACCCCCCGCCAGTTGTCACATGTGCTGTTTGGGTGCTGCAACCACATCTGGTGCGGCTCACCTCACCTTGGCATTCCTTAATGTGCACTGGTATGTGTTCCGACCGAAACTGGCCTGACCCACACTCTATGCTGGCGCTCGAATTCTCCTGCGGTTGATGTGAATGGGTTCAGCCTGGTCTGCCCCCGACCTATGCCATATGTATGATGATGGGTATCTTCCTCTGGCCTAGTCTGGGTTGCTCCATATTGTGGTTCTTGTGCTCACCTGTAGGGGCTGTGTTCCGACAGAGGAGTTTCCCAAGCTCCTCCTTCAGAACCTCTCCCTATGCCAGGTCTTGCGCATACTAGTGGTTTGATGGGCCAGCCCTCCCAAGGGATGGCCTCCTAAGAGAACTGTTATCGAGCTCTGTGTATTTCTAAGATATAGAAGCTGTTCAAATCCATACCATGGTTAACACTTTAAAAATATATATACCATGGAATTCTAATGAAATGAGTATTTGAGAAATATTAAGACACAAGAGGGCACTGTCTTCCCATAATCTGATTGAATTTAGCTTGAATATCATTCATCCCCAAAATTCTGTCCTCTGTAATCATAAAACGTAAGTATTATGTGTTCCTGGAAAGCTTTAATACTTAAATCTGGTAAACTTTCAGAGTTAACAGATATGCTGTTAGCAAAATTCAGAAACTTTACATTATTATTGGCTCGCGTTTGGGACTAGTAGATAATTCGAAGATTGGAGATAGTTAACACACATAATTCCTAATGTTTAGGTGTGTGATAGGGGAGAATCATTGTAAAAACAATTTGCTTTGGAGAAATGTAGTGCCTTTGTTCTATAGAAAAGAGTTGGTATAAAGATTAAACTGTCATAAGCGGCAGCTGCATTTGCCATCAAATACCAAGTTGGTGCTGATGAATGTTTTGTTTTGATTGTCATGGAAACTTGAAGCTAGAGAATGGATATATTCTATTCATCTGGGAAAAATAGCAGTTCCTTGCATAAAACATAAGGGCCTTCCAAAACAATTCCTAAAATAGATAGTGGCTGAATGTAATCCAGAAAGTTGAGGAAGTAAAAGTGGGATAAATGCTATCATTTCTGGATCACTTCTTCTATTCTTCATGCTAACAATCAACTGTGTATTCAGTTATTAAGCTTATTACTTTTTGCTACAAAGTTGTAGTCCTACAATCGTAGTATTTGTTTACCATCAGCATAATGGTGATTCAGCCCTTTAGGAACTCTCTTTTTATTTTTGTCCTTGATCTTAACATATTTACTGGGAATTTTAATCCTATATCCTAGCAAACAATTGTTTCTAATCCTCAATTTTTTTCATCCTACTTATATGCAGAAATCCCCCATTCAAGACTTTAAAGCATGTTACTGACTTCTTTTTTAAAGCTTTATTTAAAATAAAACACAGAAACTCAAAAAGAGATCACTACAAAAAAAATAAAATAGACTTTTTAAAAGTAGCAAGACTTAAATACCTGTACACATGTTGGAAGATGTTAATGGAAAGAGAGCCATAGAAACAAAATATAAAGGAGTTTTTTTTTTTCAATTAGCAAATGTGATAATAAATAACAAGGCACAAATATGGGAAATGATGGTAAAGTGTTTATAAATAAGGTTGTAATACAAATTAAAGCATATTCCTAGTAGGTTTGTTTGACCTAAAATAGGAAGTGTATTTTTGACGTTGAAATGAACACTTTGTTGAGTTTGCAAGAACACATTAGGGGTTGGTGCCATGATGTAGTGGGTTGGACCTCTGACTGAAAAACTGACATCCTGTGGAGGTGCTGGTTGAAGTCTCTAAAGACTGCGCTTGGGATCCATCTCCTTGCTGTTGTCCCTGAGAAAGCAGCTAAGAATGGCCCAAGTCCTTGTGCTCCCCCTGTGCCCACATGCGAGACTCAGAGGAGACTCCAGGTACCTGGCTTCAGCCCTGCCCTACTTCAGCTGTTAATAGTTTGTAACCGTCTCCTCCTCCCCCCCCAAAAAAAATCACTGAAAAATGAAACTGGGCACGGTGGCCTAATGGCTAGAGTCCTGACCTTAAACATGCTAGGATCCCATACGGATGCTGGTTCTAATCCCAGCGGCCTCACTTCCTGTCCAGGTCCCTGCTTGTGGCTTGGGAAAGCAGTCAAGGATGGCCCAAAGACCTAGAACAACCTCCTGGTTTTCAATCGGCTCAGCTCCGGCTGTTGTGGTCACTTGGGGAGTGAACCGTTGGATGGAGGATCTTCATATCTCTCCTCCTCTCTGTATATCTGACTTTGCAATAAAAATAAATCTTTTTTTTAAAAAAAAGACATTAGTTGGGGAAAATAAATTAAAAAAAAAAATAATAAAGCTGTAGGTATCCAAAGCTGACTTTTTCTGTTTGGGAACTTGGGAGACAAAGCTGATGATGTAAAGAAATCCTGTAGATGTTTATCCTTGTAGAGGGATAATATGAACAGTTGTGATGAAATGTGTATACATACAAGTGAAATTAAGCCATTATAAGTGCTCTTAAAATTAAATATTGTTTTCATCCTTCTCAAAAAAGACATCAGTTTTGAAGGACAGTATTTGCAAGGGGATCATAAATTTTGTGACTTTTTCCAAAGAATTTATTCTTTTCAGTGGAAATAAGACCCAATTAAATTTCTTAACCATTACAAAAGTTAATGGATATGGATTGGTGAAAGTGGACTAGATTAAGTAGAATAGAGAAAACATTTATAAGAAAATAAATTTTGAGCTGAAACCTTGCAGCTCTGGCTGGGTAGTTGATGCAAAGGGACTTACAAGTCTGCAACCTTTAGAGAATAAACTTGGTTTGTTTAAGGAAAATTGCAAAGCACAATACATGCATCATAAAGGATTTAGAGAGCTAGTCTATATATCAAAAGAAAAGAAAATTAAGAAACAGACATAATATTTCATAAGTATGATGAGAAAGAACCAGAAATTGCCAGCATTTTAGCCCTTTAAAAGTAATTGGATATATATGGCCTGGCATAATGGCTCGGTGGCTAAATCCTCACCTTGCAAACACTGGCATCCCATATAGGCGTTAGTTCTTTTCCCAGATGTTCTGCTTTCCCATCCAGCTTCCTGCTGATGGCCTGGAAAAGCAGTAGAGGATGGCCTAAAACCTTGGTATCCTAAGCCCCTGTGGGAGACCTGGAAGAAGCTCCTGGCTCCTGGCTTCAGATCCACTCAGCTCGGCCATTGTGGCTTCATGGGGAGTGAACCAGCAGATAGAAGATCTTTTTCTCTGTCTTCCCTTTCCATGAATCTGATCTGCCTTTCCAATAAGTAAATCCTTAAAAATAGAGGAGTGGGGAGTGGTGTGGAGAAAACCAGGTGTGTAGTTAGTACAGGAGATCAAATTCATATATGGCCACAAACTCAATGGAATTAAGAGTATTTTTACAATAAAACATGTTGGAAATAAGAGTCAGCTTGCACATTATTAAAGCAGACATAGTTTAACCAGGTCTTTATGTTTTTCAGGAATTTATCAAACTCAGTGTCTGTTATGATAAAGTGTGTCTGAAGGGATGTAGTTCTTTTAGGAAAGCCCAAAATGTACAGAAACTAACAAGTTAGGAATTTGTGCTTTACATTATCTTCTGCTTTATACAGTTACCCTGAGCAGCTGTGTTTGGAGTCAGAGGTTGTTTTTTTGGTTTTTTTTTTTTTTCCTCATCTGATTGGTTAATGGGAGTTAAAATTTTCTGTATTCTCTTTTCTGTAGAAAAATTTACAAAAATGAATTTTAAAGAGAAAGGACACAAGAAAACTCTCCCTTCTTCTTTGAGGCTTATGGGACCTCTGCAGAAGTAAATAAAAGAGCTTGGGAAGTTTCATAGTAGTTACAATAAAATCATTCATTTGCAGACATTGGACAATAATACATGAGAACAATAGAGAAATTCTTTAATTACCCTGACTCGCTTCCTGGAGAGTGATTTTGAGCAACAGCATAGGGAAGAGGAAATAAGGAAACAAACCTGGCAGTCTTGCTAAATTGAGGCAGTAAGGCTGTATCCAGAGAAGCTCATGTGGCTGGGATTTGCAGAGCAAAAACAAAGGAGAGCATGGGAGGGAGTGCTGAAGGCCTACCTAGTTGGTTCCCCCTCTAGTCTTTCATTCAGTACTGATCAGTGCATGCATTAGCAGAAACATCACTTGATACAAGGGAAAGAATTGATGGAACAATTCCTGATATACACACAAAGCTTGTTCCTGCTGTAGCAACACATGAAAATACATCTGGGAAGGGTCAGGTTCATTCTCCAAGTAACTTAACTGCTTACTAGAGCAAATTTTGGTACTCTTTATAAGACCTCAATAATACTCGGCACTCAAAAATGTAAACATTTAAGCATCATTTAGATGATGCTGACTAAAAAATTACTAAGAATGAAAAGAAACAAAGTAATCACTGTGAGTAGGGGAAAGTTTAGTTCACAGAAGCAATAGGCTAAGAAATTAGAGATGATGAAGTAGGGATATTAAAATAACTTATTGCAGTGCACTCAAGAACATAGATGACATGAATATGATGTAGGGAGAAAGATAAGTTATAAAGAAAGCTAACTAGAATTTCTAAAGAAAATTAACAACACCTAAAACAAACAAAAATACACTGACTTAATTTAACTGCAGGTTACTCAGTGTGGAAGGTGAATTTGCAGATGTGAAAACAGAAAGCATCCAAAATGGAGAAGAGGACTTTCAGCTTCTCTTTATGATGTTGAGAATTAAAAAGAATTTTACTTATACTCTGTTGACAAGAACAAAGGCCTAGTAAACTATAAAATTACACATTTTTAATCTATGAGAACTGAGAGTGCAAGTCAAATCACATAGCTTAAATTCTGAGTGGAGATGGGAGATACCACAAACAATTTTGGCAGGGCATGGAAGGAAGATGTGTCACACCAGTCACAAGAAAAACAGGCAGGAAGGGTCAGCTGAAAAGTTCTGTGGAAGACCAAGTGTACTGCCAGTACATCAGTCTGAAGTGAGAAAAGACATCTAAGAAAGCAACAATTCAAAAGGTGGTTCCAAACTTTATTCTTAATATTTTTCCCTCTGCAGTGTGCTCAGTAGGTTGGAGGTAGGACAGGAGACTGGAAAGTATGACCTTTGATATGGTAGACTTGCAGTTTTTAATGTGGAAAAAGCAGAAAGGCGTACCAAACTCCCCATCCTCTGTTTAGCACAGCACTTAAAACTCAAGTAGGAGGGACAGCAAAGCCTCATTATACCCATAGCTAAAGACATATTGTGCCTGGAGAAAGAAGAAAACTTGTCTTGCATTTGAGGTTTCAAATACAGATATTGAAGGGTGAAAACTGCAACTTAGGGTCAACTCTAGGTGTAAATCTCCACATGAACAAAGAAAGACAAACCAAACATTGTTGAGGCCAAATAATGAACAGTAACACTCAAAGGTAGCTGGATATGGAAACTCAGGATCCTAAACAAAACTCAGGATAATACAAGATTCAATGAAGAAGGTAGACAACACACGAGGAATAGATGGGGAGTTTTTAGCAAACAGAAGGAATAAAGAATGGAACCTAAATGGTAGAAATAATACATGATATCAGAGATGAACAGTTTTTTTTCAGGGTCATCAGTAGACAACACAGTTGCTAAGGAAATTAGTGAAAAGTATCCATACTGAAACACAGAAAGGAAAGAATATAAAAAGAACCAAGTTGTAAGATAATATCAGACAGTTTAATATATTTGTGGTTGATATTTTAGAAGAAAAAGGAGAGAGAACAGTGTAGAAGAAACATTTGAAGAGATAGTGGTCAGAAACAATAAAGCACATCAAGCCAGAGGTCCAAGAGTTAGAAAGCAATACACCCCCACACACACTATTCAGGTTTGTAAAAACCAAAGATAAAAATCTTGAGAATAGCCAGAGACCAAAAAAAAAAAAAAAAAAAAAAAATCTGTCATGTGCAGAAAAAAAAAATAAACTGTTGGATTTAACAGAAACATTGCAAGCAAGAAAACATTGGAGTTATGTGACTATTCTGTAAAGATGTTTTTAAGAAACTGAATTCATTGAAAAGTTTATTTAGAAGAATTTGGATACATGAAAAGCTGAGAAATGTCTATTCCCAACAGATTTGTAGTACAGTACCTGTTAAAGGAAGCTTAGTTTTTAAAATTTTTACAAAATGTTTTCATGTTTACAACGTATTTTAATTTCTTTCTCTTTTATACTTATTAATTTTTATTGGAAAAAATACTTCTATAGAGAGAAGGAAAGACAGAAAGAAAGATCTTCTGTCTGCTGGTTCATTTCATAAGCGACCACAATGGCTAGAGGTAAGCCAATCCAAAACCAGGAGCCAGGAACTTCTGGGTCTCTCACACGGGTGTAGGATCCCAAGACTTTGGGCCATCTTAGGTCTTTCCAGGCCACCAGCAGGGAGCTGGATGAGAAGTGGAGCAGCGGGGACACGAACTGTCACCCATATGGGATGCTGACACGTGTAAGGCAAGGTTTTAGACATTGTAGGTTAAAGAACATTCTCCATCACAACTGCTGAATTCTGCCTTGTAGCATAACAGCAATCATAAACAATATATAAACAAATGAACATATTATATACAGGAAAAACTTGATGTATAAAAGCAGGAAGGAAATTTGGTATGTGAGCTCTATTGTACACAGAAATAAGACTCCATACATTTAGAAAAATGAAAATGAATACAAGCACAATGTAAAATTACCAAATGTCCAAGGAATTTTCAAATAAAATTTATACAGGAATAACTAAATGATGGAAGAGAGCTTTTTGATAGGTGACTCTATTAAAATAAAGGTACATTGGTTGGTAGCAGGTAAAGCCACCACCTACAGCATCAGCATTCCATTTGAGCACAGGTTTGAGTTCAGACTGTTCCACCTCATATCCAGTTCTTGCAAATACACCTGATGGGACAGGGGAGGAATAGCAGAAAATTACTCTGCCACCTACATGGCCATTCCAAATGAAGTTTCTGACTCAGCTCTAATCATTTTGATCATATGGGAAGTGAACCAGCAGATGGAATGTGTATGTATGTATGATCACAACTATTTATGTGTGGTTTTCCTCTGTAATACCACCTTTATTGCCCTCTCTGCCACCAAAAATGTGTAAACTAATGGCAACTTACTTCCCAAAAGTGGGTGAGTACTCAGTCCTAAATCAGTTATAAAAACATACAAAGGAACAAAAACAAAACAGATTAGAGATTTTGTTGCAGTAATTAGCATGCATCTTGGAACACCTGCATACTATATCACAGTGTATCACAGTGAGTCAGTTTGAATTCCAGTTTCAGGCTCCTGCTTATGCCTTGGTTGTTACTGTGCGCTTGTGCTCGCTCCCTCGCTCGCTCGCTCGCACTCTCTCTCCTCTCTGTCTGTCTGTCTGTCTGCCTTTCTCCCTGCCCCCACCATCTCCCTCTCTCTACTCTTTTCTTCCTCTTCCCTCCTGCTCCCTCTCCCAGGACCGCCCCCTCATCTCACACACACAAGCGCGCGCACACACACACACACACACACACACACACACACACACACACACACTAGCTCTGCCTTTCAAATCAAATAAAATCTTTCAAAAGTGACACTTGTAGCTTAGTTAGTCTTTATCTCTCTGATCATTGCACATTTTATATGCCGTTACATTTTGTCTTCCCAAAACACACTTGAGACATGTAAGGACAGAGAGGCTAAGCTGTGTGGCTGATTATCAGCAGAGTCAGGATTTAAACGTGGAAAGCCTACATCCAGAGTGTCTGTAATCACCGCATGCTTCTTTATTCACTGTTAGGTTGGAGTTTTTCCTATTCTTTATTCGTCCTTTACTTCATTTCTCCCTTCAAAATTATTAAACAATGCTACACTGTGACCTAAATTGATATGTGTAACCATAAGAGTTGATATGTAGACATTTTATTTTGAACTATGTCTTATTCGTATGAAGTCTGAAGTATGATCCACTGGGAAGTTAACCTATTTTCAAACTGCAAAAACACGACAGCAGTAAATTGCAATTCTGGCGGCTTTCCCTGAAAGTTAAGTATCTCATATTTTACCCTTAGACTACATATCATATGTAGCAAGAACCTTGTTTAAATCTTAGCAGATTATAGAGGGGATTCCAGACACTCTTCTGGGTGTTCTCCATCTGTTCCATCAAAATAAGATGGTCTCCTTTTGAGGCTTCTGCATCTTTTCTGTGGTGTGCCAAACATGCTACCTTTCTACTTTATGGTGTTATGTGGTATTGAGTGCTAGTCAGAAATTTCATTAACATTTAGAGGTTTTTTTAATTGGAATAGGATGAAATCTTGATCATCTTGAATGTATTTCATATTCAGAGTTAAATAGCTTAAAATGGGGACAAGTGGTTGATGTCACAGTAAAATAGACACCTAAGGACACCCACCTACTGATGACAGCTTCTTACTAATGTGGACCAGAACTTTAAGTGACAGCTCAAGTGGTTGGATCAGTGTGAAAGATCCAAATTGAGCCGCGAAGTCTGGGTTGACTTAGCTGAACCCCAGCTGTGTAATAACTTAGGAAGTGAACCAACAATGAAATCACTCACTCTCACTTTTCTCTCTTCCACCTGTTTTCTATTGTTATATTTGTTGTTGCTATTATTATTATTATTTTAAGCATGTATATGATCTTATGCACTTGACTGTTATACTTGCACATAATTATTATTCCAAGGGTCTTCACCTTTGTTTTAGTGATTTTTGTACTCTTTATACTACTTTTTCTTTTAAAAATTTATTTTTATTGGAAATTAGATATATAGAGAGAGAAGGAGAAACAAAAAGGAAGATCTTCCATCTGATAATTCACTCCATGAGTGACCGCAGTGGCCAGAGCTGCACGTTCCAAAGCCAGAAGCCAGGAGCTTCTTCTAGGTATCACACGCAGGTGCAGGATCCCAAGGCTTTGGGTCGTCCTCCACTGCTTTCCCAGGCCACAGGCAGGGAGCTGGAAGGGAAGCGGGGCTGCTGGGATTAGAACCGGCGCCCATATGGGATCCTGGTGCGTTCAAGGCTAGGACTTTAGCTGCTGGGCCATCCCGCTGGACCCATTTTTATACTACTTTATAAATATTGGCATTCACAGTCCATCAGAAAGAGGGATTCCTAGTTAATACAGCAAAGTTGATGAGGATGTCAATTTAATATGAAAGCAGTGATCCAGTCTAAACATGACTGACATCCCATGTAGAGAAACTGGGACCTACACTAGTTTAATGACTTATTGTGTCACAAGGTTCATAAAATACATCCTCTTAATAATTATTTCCATACTGATTTCATTCTGCTACCCTGTTTATGACCAACTAGGATAAATGGTGGCATTTCATTGACTAGTTCCTTTCGTTTTTCCTAGTTCTTGCTTTCATGGGAACTAGCTAATTAATATCATTTGTTATCTGCTATTTTAGAACACAGTTCTGTAAGGCTGTCCTCTCTGCTTCCAATGGCTATGTGCCGTAGAGAGCCTTGGGTAGAAGTTGTTCCTGGCATGCAAACAAAACAACTCTGAATTCCAGACTAGTATTTTCTGAACAAGTAGTAACAGCCTTCTTGTCCCTGGATTCCATATAAAAAAGACTTACACAGTGACATTGTCTTACAAGGTCATAATATAAATTAAACAAGCAAAAGCAGAAAGCTGTTAGAAAATTGTGGCAGCAATAATACTTTAATATTCTGTATATCCTTGTATAATACAAGAAATTTTTGAGAGGAGCAGTAATAACCTGGATTTTGTAGAAACCATCCGTGTATCTGGAGGAGTGGGGTATTAGTGTGTGATTGCAAAGTTATATTACTGTCAGGAGGGAACTGTGATGACAAAAACAGATTTTTCTTTTTGAAGGTTTATTTTTATTTATTTGAAAGGCAGTTACAGAATGAGAGGGCAAGACAGAGGGGTCTTTCATCTGATGCACTTTCTAACTGGCCGTAGAGGCCAGGGCTGGGCCAGACAAAAGCTAGGAGCTTTTTCTAGGTCTGCCATGTGAGTGTCAGGGACTCAGACTCGGACACCTAGGTTTGGCATATCAGCAAGGAACTGTATCAGAAGTGTGGCTACCAAAACTTGCACTGATGCCTGTATGGAATGCCAGTGCTACACACAGCACTCTAACACACTACAACATAACACTGGTCCTGCAAGTTAGATTTAATGATTTGCTCACCTCTCCGGCCACCCCAGTTATTTAGTTATACAACAGTTCCTTGACTTTTTAATATTTGGAATAATTAGAGTACATAGGGCTAAGTTAAGTTGTTGAAGGCCTGGTTCAATTTATTTAGTCCCTGGAAAATTGCAAACCTTTGTATAAATAACTTCATGTCTTTTTAAAATATAATAATTTGTTAAACATTAATTTTTATTAATTATTTAGCTGTTTAATACAAGTGTTTTCCTCCAAAATCCAGTCAAAATGACAACTCTTGGTTCTTTAATCTGTTGAATTGCTATGAAAATATTAAAATAACTTCATTTCCTAGTGTTTTCTATTCTAAAAAAATTTTTTTTAATTTATTTGTAAAGCAAAGTGACAGAGTGAGGAAAGCCTGATCTTGGGGAGGCTGAAGGCAGGAATTTAGCATTCCTTCTAGGTTTCCACGTTGATGGTAGGGCCCCAAATACCTAAGATGTCCTTCCTTACCTCCCAGGCATGTTAGCAAGGAACTAGATCATAAGTATAGCAACTGGTACTCAAATTGGTTTCCTGGTAAGGGATGCTGGCATCATTAGCAAGTTTAGCCTGTGTGGCAATATCAGACTCATTTCGTAAACATGTAGTTCGGGAAGTGTGGAGACATTGACAAAACAAACTGGATTTTGGAGCCTTAAAGGAAAGTAAAATGAAATATAAATGTAAGTAAGAGGACAATTTAAAAATATGATAGTCAAGTAAAATATCTCAGAGAAGTGAAATTTAGACTTTGAGACACCATAAACTGGTTTAAGAAGTTTTTGGTGAATAGCTAAAACTAGTCAAAATGTATTTAACTGATTCTGCTCTGTTTATTCATCCTAGTTTGTGCCAGTATGATTCCCTCCCTGCTGTTTATGCCCTTTGATGTTCTCTGGAGATTCCAATGTCCAAAGCAAGCTGTTTTGTATAAACCTCCTTATGCCTATATGTTTATTATGTTTAATTTGTGAATATGGCAGGGGCAGGGGGTGCAGGGAGCAAAGTGGGGAGCACAGGAAAGGTGGATAGATTGGTAAATATTTGTATCCTGGACTACTTCATATCAAGATTCAAAGTCTCAAGTCATTTCTGAAACCTGTTAATTGCCCAAATCTGACTGAGGTCTTACCAAGAAATTAAGACACATTCTTGGTTCTGTAGCAGTTCTGCTGGCATTCTTGCTTGGGAAGCTGTTTATAGATTTGGTGCATGACAAAGGAAGTTGTTGGACAGATAAGACCTCCTTGTGATGAGATAAAGGCCAGGTTATAAAAGTGATTACAACCAGAACTTGCTAATCACTGACCTCTATGGGATCCTCTGGTTTATCACTACTCTTACTGGCAGTTGGCATTTTCCGATGTTGCTACCTCATCATTCATAACTATGTGAGTAATTTGGCATGGAGTGAACAAGAGGGCACAGAGAGTCCAGCAGCTGTGCTTGTTGGCACTAGATATTTAAATATCATCAGTGGGGCCCGGCAGCGTGGCCTAGCGGCTAAAGTCCCCGCCTTGAACATGCCAGGATCCCATATGGGCGCCGGTTCTAATCCCGGCAGCTCCACTTCCCATCCAGCTCCCTGCTTGTAGCCTGGGAAAGCAGTCGAGGACAGCCCATAGCTTTGGGGTACCGGAGACCTGGAAGAAGTTCCTGGATCCTGGCTTCGGACCAGCATAGCCTCGGCTGATGCGCTCACTTGGGGAGTGAATCATCAGACGGAAGATCTTCCTCTCTGTCTCTCCTCCTCTCTGTATATCTGCCTTTCCAATAAATAAATAAATCCTTCAAATAAATAAATAAATAAATATCATCAGTGTAGCCCATAGTGTGCTTAGCACAAATGCTACCCGATAATACCTAAAAAGTTATTGTGAAGAAATGGGCATTTATTTTAAAACTCTCCCTCTTTATTACTTCATTTTAAAAATGTTGATTAAATTTTTTCTGCAGTTTTCAGGTTGCTGCAAAAATAAGGTTCATATTTTTAATGATAACATCAGCTTTGCTTTTTTTGAACAAGAATTTCTAAGCACTTTATGAACATTATTAAACTGTACAGGCTTGTGTGTTGATGTTCTACAAGAGGGAATGGGGCTATTCATGTGGGGTGATTTGCAGCTGGTCCGGTTCTTTCAGTGAGAGAGAAACAAGAACCAAGCACTCCCAGGTGTCTGCTCCACTATACCTGGTGCTCTTGCAGATTTTCCTACATCATAGGACATACTTTTTTTTAATGTTTAGTGTGATTCCAAATTGTATAAATTCTTTATAGTATTCACTTTTTAAAAAAGTTTTCTGTTTGAGACCAAAGGTTAGGTGAGAACTTTTCATAACTCCCAGGAGGCAGGGAGATGTCTGTTCATAAAATTGTCACCGGAGTGAGCTTTATGCCTAAATGTTTAGATTTGCCTATGTAGGGATTTCATATGAGTTTTCTGGAAAGTAAATATTGAAAAGTTTATGTGATTTATATATTGAAATATTGCATTTTGAACATAGGAATGTTGATCTGGGAAACTTTTTTAAACATCCAGGAATTCTTTCTAGGTTAAGCTTTTATCTTTTAGGATAAACCAGTGTAATGCTTATTGCTTATAACATATGAAGGTTTTTATGTAGTAAATGGTGGGTTTAAATTTGTGACAAATCAGTATGTGTTACAAAGATAGGACAGTAATACTATATAAATACAGAAGATACAGACCATTTTGATTTTGTGCTGGTATTCATGAAGCTTATAGTTGCTTGTTAAATAAGACATGCTCGTTGAAATAATTAAATTTAGTAGGAAATTCTGAGGATATTTATTGAACTGTTTCCATGATTATTTCTGCATCAATATATAGCCTTTTCTTTTTAAAAAATATTTACTTGTTTTTATTGGAAAGTTGGATGTGCAGAGAGGAAGAGAGACAGAGAGCAAGACCTTCCATCTGCTGATTCACTCCCCAAGCAACCGCAATGGCTAGTTGCTGTGCTGGTCTGAAGCCAGGAGCCAGGAGCTCTTCCATGTCTCCCACACTGGTACAGGGTCCCAAGGCTTTGGGCCATCCAGGGCTGCTAGGACACGAACCGATGCCCATATGGGATTCTGGCATGTGCAAGGTGAGGATTTAGTCACTAGGCTATTGCGCCAGGTCCTGTATAGTGTTTTCTTAAAGATTTCTTTTATTTGGAAGAGTTAGAGCATAGACAGGGGGAGAGAGAGAGTGCGCCAACAAGTAGTCAAGTGCTCTTTCATCTGCTGATCTAAATGGCCACAGTAGCTGCACCAGACTGAAGCCAGGAGCCGGACCCTTTTTCTGCATCTCCCACATAGTACAGGAATCCAAGAAGTTGGACCATTTAACATTGCTTTCCCCCAGTACATTAGTAGAAAGCTAGATCAGAAGCAGAGCAGCAGAGACTCAGATTGGTGTAATATGGGATGATGTCTTTCCAAATGGCAGCTTCACCTGCTGTGCTAAGATACCTGACCCAGTCATGATTTTTTTTTTTTAGTTAAGTTAAGGGAAAAGATCTAAGGGTGTTACCTAGCAGATTTTCCTAGTTGGTAGATCAAAATACAAAAATATCTTGAAAGTGTACCTAATATATCCAACAGCTATAAAGTTTTCTTCAATACTTACTTCTTGGTATTAATAGATTTTCTAATGTAAAAGAAAATGCAACTAGCAGTAGTAATTATAATTTTAAGTAAATCATCTTTCATAATGTCTTGCATTAGTAACTTTTCAACAAATGCTGGTTCTTGCCACCATTCTTAGAACAGTCTCAAGATTTGGAGGCATGGAAAGCAGTAGAAGAGTCCTTAACTGCTATATGAACTAAAGTTAATCAGAAAGTCTGCTTTAGTCTTCCTGTCATACTTTGTCAAAACTGCTAGGAGTAAACCTCTCTGCAAATGCAACTATGAATTTCATAGCACACTATGGTCAGTTGCTTACTCCATTGAAAACAGTTCAGCCCTGTTTTTATTAGCTGTCCCACCAATTAATTTTTTTTAAATTGTTTATATGCACAAATAAACTTGTTCCTGTACTGACCACGTGTAGCAACCTTTAGGACACCATTGTGTAACCTCTAATATTGTCCAAATTTCTAATTTAGATTAGAAAACTGTGACTCACAAAAATAAAAATGGGACAAATATTTTTCTAGGTTTGAATTGAGTAACATCACCATGTGTCCTTTCAGAGAAATGAAAAGAATAGCAATAACTTCTGAATGAAACCACTCTTACAAACCATGTTGCACTCTGAGGCTATTAGGGGTTTGCTGCAAAATTTATTGCAGGAATGCAGGTGGTTTGTCATCATTCTCACATCTCACCAGGTCTAGATTTTTTGGTCTCTGCTGAGTCAGATTATGGTAGAAATTACTGGGAGTATGAGATAGAAAAGGGTCATGTTCGGTATCCTGGGCTCTGACACATTTCTGCATGTGTGATTGGAATGTAAGTGCTGTGCCTTAAACCTCCTTTGGAAAATAATGCAGTATCTTTTACTAAATTTTTATGTGTCAGATAGCTTTGTATTATACTTTTTTTCTACTGTTTTCTAATTTTGTAGGTAACCTTGGCAAATTACTTCTATCCATTAGCAGTATCTACTAACTTGATTGAAGAATTAAAGTCATAATTAGTTTTCATCTGGATTGTCTCAATAGTCTTCTGAGTGGTCAAACTTCTCCCACATTTGTTCCTCTGTATTTTATTCTCCAAGCATCACTGATGTTGCTTTTTAATATACTGTGCTGAAGTCATTTGGATAGCACTGGAGATGTGGTCAAGGGGAGGTACTACAACCTCCACCAGTGTACAAAAAAAAAAAAGACATGTAGATTTAAAAGTGAAAGGTAAAACATTAAATCTTTTGAAAGAAAATATTAAAAAATAAACTTACAATCTTGAAATAGGCAGAGATTTCTTTAACATTATAGTATTCTCATCCTCCTACCCCCAAAAGTGCAAAGTGTAAAGGAGAAAATGGACAAATAAGACCCATATAACACACAAAGAATTTCTGTTTATCAAGAAAAAATTCTTTAGTAAAGAGATACCATTAACAGAAGAAAGGTTATCTAAAGGAGATATTCATGGTAGTTACAATTAAAGATGTTGTATCTGAAAGATATGCAAAACGACAAATGCATAGACAGAGAAGGACATGCATTTGGCATAGCAGTTAACATAGCAGCATCCCATGTCAAAGTGCCTGGCTTTCAATCCTGGCTCCATACTTGGCTCCAGCTTCCTGCTTCTCCACTCCCTGAGATGCAGCAAATGATGGCACAAGAACTTGAGGCCCTGCTACCCATGGGGATACTCTTCCTGAGTTCTAGATTCCTAGCTTTGATCTGACCCAGCCCTGGGTGCTGCAGACATTTGGGGACTGAACTAAGGAATAAAAGATTACTCTTGGTCTGTCGCTGTCTGAGTTTCAAATATTTTAAAAAGAGAGATTGAGTTTAAAAAAATAAATAAAATGAGTAGATAATTCATTAGTAAAAAATGGCGAAAAAACTTTTTTAGAAAACTTCTAAATATTTAAATTTTAAATGGTTAGTCTAGTTCACAGATTAATTTCTAAGAATGTAATAGTACTCCCTTCTTCCCTCCTATTCCCCACTAACCTTCCCAATATCTCCCTTTTCCTTTTTTATTTTTAGAGATAACTCTGTATTTTAAGTTTACATTATGGCAAAAGGCTTCATACTTTGCCAGATAAGAAATTTAACAAATAAAAAGACATTAGGAATATAAACAATGGCTATAAACAGTAATTGAGTGGAACAATGACCATGTCTTACATACACAGTAAATTTTAATCATGGATCATTAAAGCTGGGGTAATCTGACATTTTTAGCCATTGATTTGACAAAGGCATAAAACAGAGTTTCACCAAACTATAGTTGCAGCAACACAAATACAGAGGCATTTCTTTTTTAATCTTAGCCCCACAAGCAGGATCAAACACATGGCACTTGTCTTTTCTGTATCTGGCTTTTTTCACTCACCATGTTGTCAGCCACTTATTTTTGCCTCTAATGGTTGAAACTCATCCTTTTTATAAATGAACAATATTCCATTGTGTGTTTTTTCTTTATCCATTCATCTTTTGATAGACACTTTGGTTGATTCCAAATTTTTCTTTGTTATGAACAGTGCTGCTATAAATCTGGGCGTGCAGGAGTTTCTTTGGTACATATGTTCCTTTTGGTTATATAAATCCCAGGTAGTGGGGTTGTTGGGTCATACAGCAAGACTGTTTCTTTTTTTAAAGATTTATTTATTTATTGGAAAATCAGATATACAGAGAGGAGGAGAGACAAAGAGGAAGATCTTCCGTCCAATGATTCACTCCCCAAGTGACCGCAACGGCCAATGCTATGCCAATCCGAAGCCAGGAACCAGGAGTTTCTTCCGGGTATCCCACACGGATGCAGGGTCCCAAAGCTTTGGGCTGTCCTTGACTGCTTTCCCAGGCCACAAGCAGGGAGCTGGATGGGAAGTGAAGCTGCCAGGATTAGAACCGGTGTCCGTGTGGGATCCTGGCATGTTCAAGACTAGGACTTTAGCCACTAGGCCACGCCGCCGGGCCCTAGCAAGACTATTTCTAGTTTTTAAAGAAATCTTCATGCTATTTCCCACAGTGGCTGTACCAATTTACATTCCTACAAATAGTGTGTAAGTGTTCACCTTTCTCCAAACCTTTGCAATAAATTTTGGGGTTGACATTGTGGCAAAGGAGGTAAAGCTTCTTCCTGCAATGCCTGCATCCTGTATGGGCACGTATTCAAGTTCTGGCTGGTCCACTTTTGATCCACCTTCCTGCTATTGCACCAGGGGGAAATGGAAGGTGACTGAAGTCCTAGGGCCCCTGTTCCCACATGTGAGGTCTAGAAATAGGTACTAATAACAAAATAATACTTTAACATTTCAATAGTAATGAAAACATTACTAAAAAAGCCTGCAAGGAGTCTGATGACACATAGCCAGCACAGATGTTGGGGAAGTGATCCAGTGAATGGAAGGTTTCCTCAAAGCTTTCTCTTTGTCTCTCCTTCTCCTTGGCTCTACTTTTCAAGTTACTAAAATATTTTTTTAAATAATTGTTTTTTTTTTTTTTTTATGTAGCTGGCAGTGCTAAGCAAAGCAGGGCACCAGAAACAGCTTGATTCTGATTAGGGCCTCATGGCAGATGGTGTGAAAAGGGCAAAAGTGCATGTGTGATTGATTAAATGAAAACAAAGTTAGAGATTCAGGGGCCACACTCACTCAAGCAACCCCCTTGCAGGTGCTAAGGTCCCAGGAAAACTGTTACTCCCTTCCGTGAGTAGCATTTCTTACAAATTGCACCTACTCTCAGCATCACCACATTAAGGAATGTCTTCTAGCAAACCATAGCAGCAGTATGTATCAAGTGATACGTTGCTCTTCTGCTAGAGTTGATATTTAATGCACTAATAAATTAACATTAGCAAATTTTTTTACAATATAATGATTACATGTTAGTTTGATTTGTACTGGTATATATTTTCAGCTGAACATTTGAAAACGTTATGATGAGAGCCTGCCAAAGAGGCTGATGACACATGCATACTCCCACATCTACTTACTCTCAACAAAAACACGCTCCTGTAATACAGTATTTCTTATGATTTGTTTCATAGCTGTACTAAGGGATATTAAGGGTATGTTAAGTTACTATAGTTTCTTGTTTTAAGAATTTATTTATTTGAAACTCAAAGTTACAGAGACAGGGAGACATGGAGAGAGTATGTTCATTCCACAGGTGGCAGTGGCCTTAACAGCTAGGACTACACCATCAGAGCCACAATCTCACTTTCCCCTAATCTTCAGCCCTTTCCACCCTAATCTGCTATGGAAACATCATTAAAAATAAAGCTTTTTTTTTTAAAAGGAGCCCCTATGAGTCCCACTAGGTCTGCCCTAGCCCTGTTTCCTGTGCTTGCCAGTATGTGAAACAGACTGCTCTAGTCTGTCCCTAATCCTGTTCAGTTCTTGCACACATCAATGTGCATTGGAGCCTAACTCAACCCATTTGACCCCACTATCCAGCCAGTACTCATGCTAGTGGGTGCCACCACTTGTCAGCCTGATCCTCATGCTCACCAGTGGGAGTTGAAGCCTATCAGAGAGGTCCCCACAGTCCCAGATCTTGCAGTCTAGCTTGACAGAATTTGCCGCCAGTCCCAACATTTGCCAGTTGGTGCTGTAGCAAAACCCGGACAGCCTGCCTTTACCCTGCTCTGTCTCATTCCTGTACCAGCGAGTACAGTCAGTTTGCACAGCCTGGCTTTCCCCCAACCCAGCTCACATGCAGGCCAACAGGTGTTCTAGCCCTACCTGGCCTTGTCTGCTTCCTGCTCCCGGTTCTCATACTCACCAGTTGCAGCAGTGGCCCAGCATGGGAGCACCCCGCAGCTCTGCTACCAAACTCAGATCCCACTCCCTCTCTGCCCTCTTCCCCACCCCAACTCTTGTGTGCTGATGGATGCTGTGGTGCAGCCTGGCCCAGCTTGGCCTGCCCCAGTTCTAGCTCATGCTGGTGGGTGCTGTAGCATAGCGCAGCCCAGCTAACCCCGTGTCCTGGCCCTAATGTCAATGGCTGATGTTCTGGCCTGACCCGGCCTGTCCTGCACTCTATCCTGGTTCTTGGATCTGCCAGTGGATGTTATGAACTGATTCAGCTTTTCCTTTAGTTCATGTGGATATTTTGCTAAAAGTTCTTTATGTAGAATATATTGCTTTATGGTGAGCATGCGAAGCAAATACACTTTCTTTAAAATCTACATATTTATGTGTTGACATTACTCAACCTGAAGTAGATGCTTCCTCAGTAACAGCATAGAAGCCTTTCTTAAAACACTGTTAAAATATTTTTAATGGGCTCTGAAGGAATATTGTTAATTCTTAAAGTATTTTGTAATAAAATTATAAGGATAGTTTTTCGTGTCTAAGGTGATCTAGATGTATAATTGTAAGAGTTCTACATAAGTTATCCAGCATAGTTTGTTGAAGTTGATTAGTCCAGTTATTTGCAAGGTTGTTTTTTTTTAAGTTTTACCAGTTTTTATTTATTTGAAAGGTCAATAAAAAAGACAAGTATATTCCATCTGCTAGATTCCTCACCAGATTCCATCAAGAGCTAATGCTGTGTTAGATCCAGTGCAGGAACCTGAATATCATCTAAATCTGACACTAGTGGCAATGACCCAAGAATTTGAGCTATCATAGGCTACCTCCCAGAGTGTGCATTAACAGGAATCTCTGTGGGAAGCTGAGCTGGAACTTAAACCTTGACACTCCAATTTCTGAAGCCACATCTTAACCACTGCCCCAAATACTGGCCCATAGATTAAAGAAGAAACTTGGCTGCTTTCATTTTATTTGAAAGGCAGGGGGAGAGAGGTCGGCAAATAGATTTTTCATCTGCTAATTCACTCTCCGATTGCCCACAAAAGCAAGGGTTATTTTAGGCTAATCTCAGGAGCCTAGATTTCCATTTGAGTCTCCAACATGGCTGTCAAGATCTGGGTAACTTCAGGAAGCTGAAATGAATCAGACATGGAGTCATGACTCAAACCCAGGTACTCCAGTGTAGCATGCAGGCCTCCCAAGTGGTATCTTAGCCATTGAGACAGTTGCCAGTCCCAAATTGTTATTTATTAGGCATTATATCAGTGAACGGTTTTTAGCATCATTAACCATTTGTAAACATGTTTTTAAATTATTCATTTCACTTCTGTATATTTAAAAACAGAGTAATAGAAGTAGTTTCTATGCACTGGCTCACCTACGTAAATGGCCACAATAGACAGGGGTAGGCTGGCTGGCTGAAAAAACAGGAGCTATGAACTCCACGCAGACCTCCCATATGGATGACAGGAATGGAAATGCGTGGACCATCATTTGCTTCCTCTTAAAGACACTGAGTCTGTCAGGCAAGACTCAAACCCGGTTCTCCCAGATTTGCTGCTGCATCGCAACACAATGGCTTAACTTGCTGTACCACATCACCTGCGTATGATTTGTTATTAAGAAACTTCATTTTTTATGTAATTTGAAGCTAATAACTGTTACGATTATGATATTCTATATATGTATGTATGTATCAGTAATTTTTACTCTCTTGGGTGACTTCTGAATTTTAATTGCAGCATTACTGCTTTTATGGTGGAATATAGAGAAAGAGCATTTTCATGTTTACTTGTGCACACATCTTTGGTGTTACTGTCATGGTGACCTTTGCAGAAATCTGTTAATGTGTCTGTAAGATACTGCTAGTTAAATTATTTTTGCAAATTTATTTTATTGTACATACTTAAACTATGGTATGTTAAAAACAGAGGAGTACCATTATACTCAGTAAAATAAGTCGATCCCAAAAAGGCAAATAACCATGTGTTCTCTCTGATACAAGACAACCTGAATGCAAATTGTAAGAGAAATAACCCTTTTAGTACTGTTTTTTGCTGCAACCATGGGTTTTAAGAGTCTTTATTTACATTTCTTCAACATAGTTTCTTTTTCTTATTAAATTCTTCCCTGACTTGTAAATTACATAGTAGTATTTTCTCTAAAGAGCTTTTGTGTTTTTCATTTCTTTGACACATTGGTTATTCAGTAGCATGTTACTTAACTCCATATTACTGTAAATCTTTTGTTTTATCTTTATTACGATTGTTGATTTTGTTTCATGGCTTCTCATTTAAGGGAATGTATAGTAACTGTGTGACAGAAATTATCATATCCAGTTGTGAAGATCCAATGCAATATGCATCTCTACTTTCAAATCAAAGATTAACTCCCAGTGAAACTGTTGGATATATCTTGAGAATAGGGTGCTGGACTGTGTGCCGTTACTTGTACCAGCAATGTCAGGACACAAATAACAGAGTGATGCATTTATAACTGCTTATGAAGCACTGTACTCTTGTAATGGGAAAATCACTTGGCAGGGAGGGAATCTGGGGAAGGGAAAGGGGAAATCCCAGAGTCTATGGAATTGTACCATAAAATTTAAAATAGAATGGAAGGAAAAAAACAGATAAGTATAAAAGTATATTGTAGGTACTGTGAGTCTTTTACTCTCCCTTAAAAAATGCCCTGTACTATCTCCTTTTTTGTTGTTGTTGTTTTTTCCTTAGGTTGATTTATTTTTATTTATTTGAAAGGCAGTCAGTCTTACACAGAGAGAAGAAATAGAAATCTCCCCATGCACTGGTTGATTCATCAAACAGCTACAATGGGCAAAATGAGGAGCTAAGAGCTTCTTCGCAGTCTTCCATGTGGGTTCAGGGCTCTGGAGACTTGGACCATTTCTGCTGCTTTCCCAATGGTCAACAAGGAGCTACATCAGAAATAGAGCAGCTGGATCTCAGTTCAATGCCCCTGCAGAATGCCAGCTTTGAAGACGGTGGCTTATCCCTCTATAAAACACTGTGGAACAGCCCTGTAACATTTCTGACACTTGGACTTGGGATCCGGGTTACGGAGTATCTGTGGTACTTCATATTCTATGAAAAAGAAGAAAGGATTCATTAGAGGCAATTATGAGAAAACATTATTCTTAGTGGGTATATGATCATATTGGGTAAATGTCTTTTTTATTCATTGAAAATAAAGTGTTTATATACTGTCTTAAGTCAGATTTTGACTTGAACATACTGAGATCATAGCATGTTTTTTAAGTGCATTAAGGAGATTTTATTCTCTTTTATCCTAATATGTTCTTTCTACTTCCAAACCCCTATGTTAATTAGCATGCATCATCTGGAAGACAAGTTTTCTAACAACATATTTTTAATATATTCTGTTCTTTATTTTATAGGAAAAACATCAGAGCGAGGCTCATTTTCTCTGTACAGCAGGGACACTGGATTACCAGGCTGTCAAGTAAGTTTAATGAATCAAATGTGAAATTTGTAGATGCATGAAAAATGTTAATGGTAGAGAAGGTAGGAATTTATTCAGTGTATTTCACCATTGCATATTCTTCTGATTTGTAAGACTTAATGTAGTGGGGCTGCTTTGTTTTGTTAAACATTTTCTTTGTTTCTGCTTCCTTTGCTTAAAATTGTTTGCCTTCCTTAGTTTAGCAGACTATCTTTATCATCAATGATTTTCATAAACTACTTCATTTTTCACTGAAAACAGTTACCCTTCTCTCTCTTTCCAAAATGCCTGGCTTTTCTGAAACTGTTGTTTCATATTGCCTCATAATAGAGAATGCAAAACTGCTGATATATAGCTGAAACAACATTTGATTGAGCTATACTTTGTTTATCCTGCAAAGTTAAATTTAGGAATAAAATTGGAATTCTCAGTATTTTTATTTTGAAACTTTGTTTCAACTCTTTGACATTCAGAATCGTTTATTTCTGCTAATGGTTGTTTGCTTTACTCTGTTTTCCTTTTTTCTTTCTTTTCCTTCCTTGTTTTCCCCTTCCCCCTTCCATTTCCTCCCTCTTTTCCTTCCCCTTTCATCCCTCCTTCCTACCCTTTTGTTTAATTTAGTCTGAGGATCCTGAACATTCTGACCAACAGATTATTGTCAGAATCAACCCAGAAAGTAGGAAGGAAGGAATATGTTTAAAAAAACTTTTTTTGCCATTGTTTATTTTGATGAGATCCGCCCTGCTTTTGGACACTGGCAAATGAACAACTTAAACTGTCATATTAATACTACTTCATGTAGGGCACATTTGATAATTTTGTAATTATGTCCAAGAGAATTTTACGTAAGCTCCTGTTTGATGATGTGCTTTCTTATAAAATATTATACTGTGAAAATGGAAGTTTTTCCTAACCTTTTAATGGTAAGTTGTTTGTTTAGTACAGTAGTCTCCTATTATCCACAGTTTTAGTTTCTGTAATTTCGATTACCCAGACCTAACTATGATCCAAGAATGTTAAATAACAGATTCAAGAAATGAACAGGTTACAAATTTTATGCATAAAATCTCAACCTCCCCCCAGCCCAGGATGTAAATCATTGGTTTGTCCAGTATATTCATGCGTTGTAAGCTATCCATCTGTTAGTCACTTACTGTCTTGATCATCAGATTCACTATTATTGCAGTTGTTGTGCTCAAGTAACCCTTTTTGTGCTTAGTGGCCCAATGGCATAAGAATCCTGTTATTGGTAATCTGAATGTGACAAAGGGATGTTACTAATGCCTCTTTTAATTGGACAACTTAAAGCTGTAGACTTTGATAAGGAGAAAAACATATCTCATGTAAAGGTTGCCAAAATCTGATTACCATATATATATTTTTATTATTGTTAATGCCTTAAAATGCCTAATTTATAAATTTAACTTTTCTAGATGAGCATACATAGGGAAAAATTATCTAGGTTATACAGTTTTCAGTGCTATCCTATCTGTGGGAGGGCTGCCATCCCATAGAGCGGAGAATGGCAATTGCACCAACACTCAGGTGTCTCACTTTTGACCAAGCACTCAAACTCTGTTCTCATGCAAGTGAGTTTAAAAAAAAAATGGTGCTAATGATTGTTGCACTTGCCATGTGTTTAGTTTGCTTCATTTAAAAATTTATAGATTTCATTTCTATCTTGTTACTCATATGCTTTACCAACCATTATCAGTTCACAAGTACCAGATATGCTAAGTTTTCAGGAACTTTGCAATGTGATTGGCATTGAAAAAAGCTGCAGCATTGATATCTTAAAGTAAACCATCATGAGCTGATAAAAATTTTTATATAAAATGTAGATTTTTTAATGTGCAACGATTTTTAAAAAAATATTTTGCACAAAATACACATAGTGTAATTTCATTTTTCCACATGCTTTTTTGAAACTTCTTTGAATGATACACTGTGGAAGTGCTCTGCATTTCAAATCAGGTCCCAGACGGGTGTCAGTTCATGTAAATGCTGCTCCACTTGGAAAAGAAAAGTGGTAGTTACAATTTAAGGCTGCTAAGAAGAAAAGAAAATGACCTAGAGTCAGAGACCTGAATTCAGTTCTTTCTCTGCATTGATTGTCTTACTTTTCAAAAGTAGTATTAACATCCTTTACTTTCACCTGGCTTGTAGACATCCAGAAGTTAAACCTGAGTGCTTGTGAGAAAACCTGAAAAAGAGAAACATGTTTCTCTTCATAAAATACCAAAAGATCTTTTGGATCCATAATAATTTTTTTAACAGACAGATGTTTGAAAACCAATGGTCTAATATTGGTTAATATTGGTCTAATAATGGTTAAACATGAGGGGGAAATTATAATCATTTTAAAACTACAACTGTGTATAATGAATCACATATAAACATTTATTTTCATTCGAAAGGCAGATTTTTATGGAGAAACACAGAGAAAGGTCTCCCATGCACTGGTTCTCACCCCAAATGGCTGCAGTGACTGGAACTGGCCTGATTTGAAGCCAGGACAGGAGCTTCTTCCAGATCTCCCACGTGGCTGAGGGGTCTGAAGGCTTTGGGCTGACCTCTGTGGCTTTCCCAGGCCACAAGCAGGGAGCTGGATGGGAAGTGGAGCAGCCATGGCACAAAACTGTACCCAAATGGAATGCTAGCACTCCAGCTCAAAGGTTAGCCTGTTATGCCACCGTGCCAGCCACTAACCTTATGTTTCTTGTCAGTGATATTGCTGTTCAGTTAGAAATAGTATTACATTCTATTTGCATAATTGCTCAGTTTTGCAAAGGCGAATCTTTAGCATTTTTGCCAAGGATTAATATGTTTATACCAGAGTTTAATTCTATCAAAAATGTTTCAATCTTAGGTATACAACACTACAATAATAATTAATGTTTTAATTGTGAAATAACTGCACTGTGGCATAAGGATTCCTCAGCTCCTTAGTCCGTGCCATTACCTATCACCCTCCATTTTTGTTTGTTTAGTGGAGGAAATGGTTAGGAGTTGGACCACTGTTTATAAACATTTTGGAGAGATTGGGAAGGCCTATGAAAAAAGAAATCAACAAGATTACTAAAATGTATTATGAAAATTATTACATGTTTCTGTATACAAGATTTGTAGGGATTCAAGTGAGGGAAAGATCTGGTTTTTAAAGAATTAACAGAAACAATACATGACTCCAGGGAGAAAACACAAAACTCATTATAGGAAAACCTGTATTGCAACAAAAACAGACAACATCAATGAAGAAAGGAGGGCTTTTAAAACAAGATTCATCACTTTGAGAAGAACAGTGGCTTTTGCTATTCACTATTGTTACATATCTCTGACTGTGTTGAAGTTGGTAGAAGAAATTAGGATAGATGACAGCAGCTAACTTTTAAGAGTAAAAAGGGTGTATTATTCTCATTAGAATAAAATCCTGTGTTGTAGATAGTGCTTATTTAGCTGAGTCAGAGAAGGAAGACAGCATCAGGCTACCTTTATGTCTTACCTAACCGCAAATGACATAAAAATCCAAGGAAATATAAATAGTGACTACAGAATTATATACTACTTTAAACCATTTTTATTGAACAAAGTCCCTGAAGAAACATTAACTGTGCTATTAATGTACATAAAATGCTGCTGACATACAGCAAAATGCTGGCTAATTTAATATGCCGGATGGGCCTTACTTCATGTTTAAGATGTTGCTAACTGAGTCTCATATTACCTTCACAGCAGTCACATAACTAATGAGCCATTAAAATCTTAGAATTGTATCTGTGTTACTGGAAACATAAATAGATCATTCTTCAATTGATCTGACACAGAGCATGGTATCTGACATTTTTATTAACTATAGATATAGTACAGTTCTTAAAGAACTGCCACAATTAAGTCAAGAATCGTTTATCATTAAAGCAAAGGGTTTTTGTTAGTACCTCCAAAAACATGATTTTGTTACATCAGTTTAAATGAATTTTCCTTTTTTTTTTTTTTTTTTTAAAGATTTATTTTTATTATTTTTCATTGGAAAGGCGGATATACACAGAGGAGAGACAGAGAGGAAGATCTTCCGTCCGATGATTCACTCCCCAAGTGAGCGCAACGGGCCGATACTATGCCGATCCGAAGCCAGGAGCCTCTTCCGGGTCTCCCACGCGGGTGCAGGGTCCCAAAGCTTTGGGCCGTCCTCAACTGCTTTCCCAGGCCACAGGCAGGGAGCTGGAAGGGAAGCGGGGCTGCCGGGATTAGAACCGGCGCCCATATGGGATCCCGGGCGTGCAAGGCGAGGACTTAACCACTTGCGCCACCGCGCCGGGCCCTGAATTTTCCTTTTTTTAAGGTTTATTTATTTTTACTCAAAAGTCGGAGTTATAGCAAAAGGAGGTAAAATCTTCATCCACTATTTCATTCCCCAAATGACTGCAGTAGTCAGAGCTGGGTCAGTCGAAGCTGGGAGTCAGGAGCTTTTTCCAGGTCTCTCCTTTGAGTAAAGGGATCAAAATGTGAGCCATTCTCGAATGGTTTCCCAGGCTGTAAACAGGGAGCTGGATCAGAAGTGGAGCAAACAGGTGGAACATGGATCTCAGTTCATTTCTGTGCCAAGCCGCAGTGCTGGCCATAGTATCTAGGATCCTAAATTAAAAAGCAGAGCTGGAGAATATGGAGTTTAAGTGGCTGCACAGTTGGGGCTGAGATGATTTGAAGCCAGGAGCCTCTTTCAGGTCTTCCATGTGGATGCAAGGTCCCAAGGCTTTAGGCCATCCTTGACTGCCTTCCCAGGCCACAGGCAGGGAGCTGGATAGGAAGTGGAGCAGCCAGGATTAGAACTAGTGCCCACGTGGAATACTGGTGTTTGCAAGGCGAGGACTTTAGCCACTAGGCTACCACTCTAGGCCCGCAGTTTTATTTCAGAAGAGTCATAAGTGAACCAGACCTCATTAAGAAAAGAACTTGCAAGTAGTGTTTTTTTTTTTTTTATTAACACTGTTGAATGGGGAATTGCTGAAAGACAATTTAAACAAAACTGGAACTACAGTAACATGAAAAGCATGTAAGCATTTAAAGCATAATTCACTTTTTCTATTAACTTGTAAGGTTTTGGGACAGTGTGTAGATAGATGTTAAGCATTGCTCATTTCACCTTAATATAACGAAGAAAGTTCTCACCACAATATTCTGAGTATTTGTTATTTTAAGCATGGTAGAAGGTGACTTTTTTCTCTCTTTCTGAAAGTGCTCAAGAAGAGGCTATACATCCACTTTATAGAGATTTTATATCATAGCAGTTAGATACCTAGTGCTTGAATGAGCTCTTTAGTGACAAGTAAAAGGGTTTTCAAGTGTTGTTGGTGATTCTTCTCAGATTGTACACCAGGAATGACTGTTGGCCCTATAACCACAGGGTTGTTTAAACTTATGTTCCAATACTGTACTACCCAGCAAACAACATGTATAAGCAGACAGTAAATGGTTGAAATAATGAAGTTTGCAGGCGGGTTGGATATTTTAATTTGGTGATAATGCATACATAATAACTGACCCACTTGTTTATTAGACAAACATGACCTCATTGGCATTCCCTTTGATCACTGCAGTACTTTCTTTGTAAACAAAGTGTTATTGTTGTTTCTTCTGCTGCAACTGTTACTGTTATTCGCATTGTTTGCTAGCTGCAGAACTGGACACAACAGGGAATTATAGATCTAACCCAGGATTTCATAACTGATAAGTGTCAGAAAGGTAGGAGAACTGAAGTAGTGATATGAAAATGGTTGAAATAATAGGTTGTATGTGTCTAGGTTTCAAAAAAAGGGAATAAAGCTATATTTAAACTTCAGCTTGATAAAAGATCAAGATTCTAGATGTTACAAGGTGGAACAATAGATGCAGTAAGTAATGGCAGAGTGATGGTGCTCTAGTGATAGGAGGATATGTCAGAATATTGAGTTGGATTTAAACATTACAGAAAAAAACATGTTTCTAATGCTGACAGCATTCCTTGAGGAGTAGATTATTGGACTGGAGATGGGAATTGTTGGTCACATAAGTTACAAAGACATGAAACTAACAGATTGGTACTTAACCTGTCCAAGGCATGATTCGTTCATGAAGTAGCTTGTGAAAGTGACTGTCACCCAGTATGCCTTCAGAAATGTTTAAAGCTGAACCATGTAATCTTGAAAAAATGTGTTTGCAAGAGTAATTAGCCATCATTTTAGTGCAGGGAGAGAAAAAGAAAGTGTATGGTATGTTGTTTTATGCTAGTGAAGTTTCTTCTCGTGTCAGGCAGTAAGTAGGAACTTTCATCATCTTGCTTCTGCTACAAAACAGACTCTGTGGGGTTATCTAGCAGGGGGAAAGATTGTTCATTGTTTTTTTGCTTCTGTTCTCTTGATAAAAATTGATAGTCACACCTTGAATGATAATTTATACCTTCTGGGAATTTTTTTTTTTTTTTTTTTTTACAGCTGGTTTATTCTTTTGCAAACCAAATTTTTTAAGAAAACAGCCTCTCAAGTAGTAGAATTCAGATATTGTATTAAGCCAAAATAGGTGAATATGTTTTGGTGTTATACAATAAGAAATTATTTCCAGTTTCAGGAGTGTAACAGACATTGGAAGGGACTGACATTGCAGCAAAACTACTGTTTGGAACTTGAGCATTCTATATCAGAGTGCTGGATTGAGGCCCAACTGTTTCCTCTTTGGATCTAGCGTTCTGCTTTTGTGCCTTATGTAGCAGTAGACGATGGCCCAAGTGATTAGTTCTCTGCCAGTAAGTGGGAGATGCAGATAAAGCTTCTAATTTCACCCTGACCAACCCTGGTAGTTGCAGCTGTTTGTAGAGTAAACCAGAAGATGGAAGATTCATATATTCATTTATTCATTCATTTTCTCTCTTTCCCCTTCCTTTTTCTTTTCTCCCCTCCCCCAAATCATTAAAAACAAACAGAAAAATTGTCAGTTAAATCTCACACAACCCATGTAAGAGTGTGTTCAATGCTGGCTCCAGCCCCTTGTTCTAGCTTCTTGCTAATGAAGAAGATACTAGAAACAGAGTGTCAGCTTGCCAGTTGGGTTCCTGATCTTCTTCCAGCAGTATCATCATCCCATAGAGGTTCTAGTCCTAACTGCTCCACTTCCTATCCATCTCCCTGTTTATGAACTGGGAAAATTCAGAGGATGGTTCAATTCTTTATTTAAAAATAAATAAGTAAACCAGGTTCTATATTCCCAGCCTTAACTCTGGCTTTTCAGGCATTTGGGAGGTAAACCAATGAATAGCACATTTCCTCTCTTTCTCGCACTCATAAATAAGCAAAAATTTGAAATTGTCGTAATAAAGGAAGAGTTGGACGAGAGCAGAATAAATGGAGGAAAAACAGAATATTACAAGTTGTTGAGGGGACCTGGCACGATAGCCTAATAGGTAAAGTCTTCCCTTGCATGTACTGTAACCCATATGGACTCTGGTTCGTGTCTTGGCAGCCCCACTTCCCATCCAGCTCCCTGCTTGTGGCCTGAGAAAGCAAGCAGTTGAGGACAGCCCACAGCATTGGGACCCTGCACCCACATGGGAGACCTGGAGAAGGTTCTAAGCTCCTGGCTTCAGATCGGCTCAGTTCCAATTGTTGTGGCCACTTAGGGAGTGAATCAGCAGAAGGAAGATATTTCTGTCTTTGTCTCTGTATATCTGACTTTCCAGTAACAATAAACCTTTACAACAATGTTGAAGCTAAGTGATATGACATGAAGGTTGTTAATTTTAGGTGAACTGGAGGAAGTGGGAGAGTAGAAAGAGAGGTTAATCATTTGCCACATATGAAAAATAGCATTAAAGTGAAAAGGAGTAGCTTCAAAATATTAAAACTTTTGAAAGTATGAAGACTATGTAACACAATCTCCATAAAAGCAAAAGAGAAATGAAATTTCCTAATCTCTTGTTTTATTAACATTGCAACCTTCCATATCCAGCTTCTTTATGTCACCAAAGGAAAGTCTCCAGGACAAGTGGGTAGCACTTTAGGAAAACATTCAGAGTGCATTTTGTTTGCTTTTCATTTATTTATTTAAAAGGCAGAGTGACAGGGAAGATAGATTCTCCATCCACAGGTTCACTCCCCAAATATCTACAATTTCTAAGGGCCCCTTTTAAGCCAGAAGTTTCTAAATTCAGACATTGGGTAAAGCTGTTTGCCATGCACAGGTAATGCCCAGAGAATGCTATTATAACCTCTTAAGAATCTGCTTTAAAGAAATTCCCAGGGATTGGGATAGGGCAGGAAGGGCGAGTGCGTTCAACAGTCACTTAAGCCACTACATATCTAAGTGCCATTTAACTTGCTTCTGGCTGCTGTACTTTCTATCCAGCTTGCTGCTAATGCTCCCAGGAAACTGCAACAGATGGCCCAAGTACTTGGGTACCTGACACTCATGTGGGAGACCCAGATGGAGTTATGATCGCCTTTTGTCAGCCTAGCCCTTTTCTAGCCAACGTGCATGACCCTTTAGAGAATGAAAGAGCAGATGGAAGATTGTCCCTCTATCACTGCCTTTTAAATAAATAAATATCCTCCCCTACCCTCTTCCAAAGAGGAAATTTCCTATACGATTTTTAGAAACAGGAACTCTATACAGGCCTATGAAGTCGTGAAAGAGTATTAAGGAAGTCAGAATCACAGACTGTTAGATTATCATGTTTTAATAATTTAACATTACATGGGTAGTTTTTTTTCTTTTTCAAATCAGAAAGATTGGGCTGATTACATTGGCAGGATGCATTTGATGGATGACTGTCATTATGTCCTCAAACCTGCGTGACACATTAAGTATAGACAATGAAAATAAAATTTTCAAGAGACCACATTGTGATTATAAGATTTGGGACTTGTTTTTTAAAAAAAAAAAAAGCAGTTAACTCTTGGCTACTGGTGACGGATGTGTTTTTACTGACCCCCAGAAAGGAATAAAAGCATTTCATGTTTTCTTTTATTTTGCTGTGTATTACCCCCCCCTCCAACACACGTCTATCCCCAAATTAAGATATTGTTCAAAATGTTGGTAATAACTTCAAACTATTCAGGTTGCACAAAGCATTTAATGAAATCTTGTCTTAGACAAAACACTAGAGAGGATCATAATTAATGTCTCATTTTCTGCCAGTTGCTATTGATTACTCATTCAAAATCCCTTTGTTCCCAGAATGATAACAACTGTAGTTTGCATCCCTATCAAATGAGATTCTCAGGATAGAGTTCTTTAACAACACAGTGATAATTATGATCATATTCCTGAAATTTCAATGTTAATGGATTTGCATGATATACAATTATTTCAAGAATGTCTGTTTCCCAAATTCAAAATTTAATCTATTTAAATCATTGATAGAAATTAATATTAAAGCCCCGCATTTGTTTTTTATTTTTTTTAAAGATTTTTATCGCAAAGTTAGATATACAAAGAGAGGGAGAGACAGAGAGAAAGATCTTCCATCCGATGATTCACTCCCCAAGTGAGCACAACGGCCAGTGCTGTGCCGATCTGAAGCCGGGAGCCAGGAACCTCTTCCAGGTCTCCCACGTGGGTGCAGGGTCCCAAGACTTTGGGCCGTCCTCGATTGCTTTCCCAGGCCACAAGCAGGGAGCTGGATGGGAAGTAGGGCCACTAGGATTAGAACTGGCAACCATATGGTGCTTTCAGGGTGAGGACTTTAGCTGCTAGGCCACAGCTCTGGGCCCAGCAGCATTTGTTTTTTAGATGGTAGTACGTTGGAGTGAAAAGCCTCTTCAGTTCCTTGCTATAATCTCTGAAACTTCCAGTGGATTTATAACTGAACTGTGCTGGAATTTACTCTAATTAAAACAAAAATATAAAATACGGCATAGCTATACTAATTTTGTTATAAGAACAATTCATCTCTCAGTGACCAAAAACATATGTTACCGCAGCGAAATTCCGCTGCTGTGAGATAGATATATACATATATAATTTTAATATGATGGTGTTATTACACCTTCTTCCCTTTGATTTCAGCACCTTAGCTCCTCAGAAAGACGAATCTTTTGAGCAGGTGCTTTCCTTTTTGGACTAAAACTGGATGCCATTTCAGGGGTACAGGAAAGGCATGAAAGCAAGGAATTCTGGAGAATGTTACAGATTTTGCATAGGTCTGTAAGTATAACTTTTTTGAGATAAAGTAGTATTACTACTATTCATTTTATTTCAATAGAAAACAAATTGTATGGACTTTGGTGCCTCAAATCTTTAATAATGAAACAATGCTGGTAATTTTTGATACAGGGTTATTTTGAACTTTGTTTAATCCAAAGTTGCAGCTAGCATAATGTTTAAACTTAAGCCATTTATTGATAGAAAGCAGAGAAAAAGAGCTCACCAAATGCCTGCAGTGGCCAGAGCTCAAACAAGCCCGTAAAGCAAACCAGGAGAACTCCATCCAGATCTACCTCTTGGACTGCAAGAACTTTATTATTTGAGCCATCACCTGCTGCCTCCCCAAGAGCGTTAGTGGGAAATTGGAGTCAGGAACCAGAGCTGGAAATTGAACCAAGTTAAAGTGGAAGTGGGTCACAGACACCTGCACCACTAAACAGTCAGTCCCCAGAAACTGTTTCGGTGTTTATCAAGACTTCAGCTAGTTTCCATGTACTAGTAAAGGTTATCACATTTGTTCTGATATATTAGTCTCCCTAGATACTGGATAGTGCCATCTTTACTACATACGATGTTCTTCTTGCCTGTAAATACCTTCCAAAGTAGTTCACAGAAGTTCATGTTATAAATGATGTTGGCTAAATTCACTACTGTGTTACTCTTTTACTTTATAATAAAATGCTGGATAGTCTTGTCAAGCTGACATTTTTACCTCTTGATCATTAAGAGCCTGCATTGTAGTATAGCAAGTAAAGCTGCCACCTACGGTACCAGCATCTTATATGGATGCTGGTCCAAGTCCTATCTGCTTTACTTCCCATCTAGCTCCCTGCTGACGCACATGAAAAAGCAGCAATAGATGGCCAAAATGTTTAGAACCCTGCCACCAACAAGCATGACCTTGAGTTTGCTCCCAGCCCAACCCTGGCTAATGGAGCCATCTGAGAAATGAACCAACAGATAGAAGATCTTTGCCTCTACTCCCCAAAACACCCTCTTCAGCTCTATTTTTCAAAAAAAAAAAAAGCTATTTAGAAAGTCTGTCACATAGTCTTAATTTTCCTCAAAAAGAAATGATATTTTATTTATAGTCAAGTAAGGGTGGGAGTCTTTTTTCCCTGACAAAGGTCATTTGATTATTTTTAACATCATTCACAGGCTATACAAAATTATCAATTCAAAAATTAGCCTTATATAGTTTTATTGAATTTCAAATCCCATATGTGGATTTTCTTGCAAGACCAGATCAGATGATTGTGTGGACCACATCTAACCCTAAGTAAAGCTTTCTTGTGCAATTGAAAATTTAATTTCCTATTGTAAACTTTATTACAATAATACAGGCCATGTTAATGTTTTGGGAGATAACTTTTTGTTGAATAATCTGCCATGTTAAATAAATTTCTGATAGGTGAGGTTGTAGAAGACTAAATTTGATTTTAAGAATATGTTTAAAGTAGTGTCAACATTGTTTTGGAATAATAATTCTGCCTTGACTAAGACAGCTCCACAGGATCAAACTGCTTTGCCTAGTTCTGAGTCCTCTGGGATATTTTTGTATTCTTTTTTCCTGAGATACCTCCAGGACAAGATCAGTGGTAATCAATGCTGCTTCTCATTTATTTTAGACAGGCCAAAAAATCAATATGAGGTTATAAGTAATTGTACATTAGGATGAGTAATTGTACTTTAAGACAAAAAGAAGTAAAATGTGTACTTTGTTGTTGAATATTTAATTCAAGGAATCAAAGGAAAAGAAATATGTGAATTTGTTACTGATAGAATATCAGTGTTTTAGGCTTTCAACATTTAGCTCTGAGGTTTTTACAGTTGTATTTTCCATAGGTTTCTTGGAGTTTATTTTCTAAGTCTCTTTGGAGAAAACCTTTTCCTAAAGTTCTTTAATGTTTCTTATAGTGATGACCAGTTTATCATCATTAACACAATAAAATAAGATTTTGTGTTCCTAAAAGGAAGCCATTTCTCCTGTGTGTGCTTAATCATATGGATCATGGTACAGATTAAAGAGAAGGAAGTAGTTGTTACTGTTCTGAGGACTTCTATCTTCTGTGGCGTTAATATTGGCTATGGAACAAAAAAGCGTCTCTCTTATTTTTAACTTTTGCTTATTTTGATTAGAAAGGCAGATAGATTTACAGAGAGGAGACACAAAAATTTTCATATGCTAGTTCATTCCCAAAATGGCTGCAGGAACCAGGAGCCTCTTACTCATCTCCTACTTGGGTGTGCAGGGCCCCGAACACTTACCATCCTCCACTGTTAAGTGATGCCACAAGCAGGGAGCTGATTAGGAAGTGGAGTAGCCGGGATTAGAATTGGCGCCCACTTGGGATCCTGGTGCTTTCAAGGCGAGGACCTTAACCATTAAGATATCATGCTGGGCCCCAATCAGTAACATCTTTATTTGCATTTAGCCTTTAATTGTTGGTTGTTATGTCACTGCTATCTCCATTCTAGTTTCCTGTTAACTACATTTTAGTTCTTAAACATGGCCATTGGGCATTTTAGCCCAATGCTTGGATGAAGGCCACTTTTTTTTTTCTTTTTAGTTTTATTTATTTAAAAGGCAGAGTTCAGAGAGAGACGGGACCCAGCGCAGTAACCACCAGGATTCCATGTGGGTGCCAATTCATGTCCCCATGGCCCAGCTTCCCATCCAGCTCCCTGCTTATGGCCTGGGAAAGCAGTTGAGAACAGCCAAAGCCTGGGGACCCTGGACCCAGGTAGGGGGCCAGGGGAAAAAAAAAAAACAAACTTTTGATTCTTGACTCCTTGTTCCTGGCTAGAGATCAGCTCAGTTTTGCCCCTTGTGGCTACCTGGGCAGTGGACCAGATTTTTGTCTCTCCAGGTCTCAGTAAATCTGCCTTTCCAATAAAAATAATAAATAATTCAAAAAGAGAGAGAAAAAGATCTTCTATTCATTGGTTCACTCCCCAAATAACTTCAAATGCCAAGTTGAGGCCACAGTGAAGGCAGCAATCCAAAATTTCTTCTACCTCTCCCAAGTGGATGCAGGGACCCAAGGACTTGGGTCATCTTCCACTGCTTCCCAGGTTCATTAGCAAAAAGCTGAATCAGAAGTGAAGCAGACAGGACAGGAACCAGCATCCTTATGGAATATTGGCATCTCAAGTTGCAGCTTTACCTGCTACAGCACAATGCTGGTCCCAGGCAAGGCCTTCTGAAACATCAGGTCATTTACTTAGACAAAGTATTTGTGCCTAGGAAACAATAAAAAACGCTATTCAAGGTCCAACATTTTCCCTTTGTTAAATAAAGCCACCACTTGAGACCTAGGCATCCCATATAGGTGCTGTTTTATATCCCGGCTATTTCTCTTCCAACCTGGCTCCCTACTAATGTTCTGGGAAAACAGTGGAAAGATGGTCCAAGTGCTCAGGTTCCTGCCACCCTCTTGTGAGACCTGAAAGAAATTTCTGACTGTTGGCTTCAACTTGGACCAGCCCTGTAGATTCCAGCCATTTGGGTAGTGACCCAGGAGGTGAAAGATTTTATTTCCCTGTATATAACCCTGACTTTCAAATAAATAAGAAAATGTTTTTTTAAATGTTACTCATCCTATTTTCATTCTTTCAAAGAAAATCTGATTTATTTGAAAGGCAAAGTTACAAAGAAATTGAGAGTCTTCTATCTGCGGATTCACTCTGCAAAGGGACACAAGGATACCAGGCCAAACCCTAGAGCTTCTTCTGGGTTTTCCATGTGGTTCGGAAACTTGAGTACTTGGAAAATCCTCCACTGCTTTCCCAGAAACATTAAGAGAAATCTGAATCAAAAGTAGAATCTCTACACCAGTGTCCATATGGGATCCCTATACTGCAGGTGGCAGCTTAACCTGCTCCCACACAGTTCTGACCCCTTATTTTCATTATTACATGATTATTTTGGGAAATACAAAAAAAGTAGAATATTTTCTACTAACTAGGATAATAGTCATAGTTTTATTTTTTAATTCTTACTTCTGCTATGACCTGATAGTGGTTCATGTATTTTTCTAAAGACTTGTTTTGTTTGCTTACTCTTTTACTTGAGAAGCACAGGGAAGAGACAGAAAAGAGAGATTATGAAGTTTTTTTTTTTAAGTCTGCTGGTTCATTCCCTAATGACTACACAACAGTCTTATGTGCATATTGTCGTATGCATGTTACTGGACATCTTTAAAGAAATAACTCACTGGTTAAATTTTATTCATGAGGTTTTACCCTTGTCACCTCATTACTCAACAAGACAGACGTGTTTCTTGTTGCTCGTCAAAGAGCTTTAGATTAAGGTGTCTAAAATCATTTTCTGAAAGGTGCCAAATGGTAAATATTTCATGCTTTATAGACCATCTATTCTTAAAGATTTATTTTTTATTGTTTTTATTGGAAAGGCGGATATACAGAGAGGAGAGACAGAGAGGAAGATCTTCCGTCCAATGATTCACTCCCTAAGTGAGTGCAACAGCCGATGCTATGCCGGTCCGAAGCCAGGAGCCTCTTCCGGGTCTCCCACGCGGGTGCAGGGTCCCAAAGCTTTGGGCCGTCCTCGACTGCTTTCCCAGGCCACAGGCAGGGAGCTGGAAGGGAAGTGGGGCTGCGAGGATAGAACCAGTGCCCATATGGGATCCCGGATGTGCAAGGCGAGGACCTTAACCACTGCGCCATTGCGCCGGGCCCGACCATCTATTCTTAATTAAAGCACCAGCTCCGTCATTGCAGCATGAACAGCACTGTGTTCCTAGAAAAGTATTTTCAACAGGCCCACTTTGTCCTACAAGCTGTGGTTCATTGCTGTTTAATATAAATCAGTATCTTACATAATATATGTGTGGTATAACCAATGTTGGATGAGTTATCCTCTCATATGTTTGCTTTCTATATACAATGACCACAAGATAAAATGTAGATGAAATAGTAAATATACCAGGTGCCCCCAAAAATAGTATCAGTGAAACTTAAGTTGTTATTGCACAGCAAACATCCTTTTGAAAGTCCAGCAATGTTTAAAGGAAAATTTCAGTGTATATGGCCGTATGTTCCATCTAGAATACCATGAACCATATTCTGATTTTACCACTTGAGGAATGTTTAATGTTCCAGGCATGGGCAAAATAAAAGAAAGAAATGCTAAACAGATGTCCAGTGGAAATTTTACTATTACATTTATGTAAAAGTGAATGATTGTTAGATTATGCTCCTCATAGCAGTAGAACATTATTGATCAATCTATATATAGCTCTTAGATTGTTAGGAAAACAGAGAAAACATATATATTTCTGTTACTTATATTGATTATTTTTCCTTACTTCTGTCATTTCTTCTGAAGGTAACTATCTTAAGGAGACTGTTTATCCCATATATCTGACAATCATATATTTTTCTACCAGTCTGCTCGACATTGTATCTGGTAGGATTCGCACAATGATTCATAAATTATTACATCAATATAATGTTTTTACATATATGGTATATTGCCTTAGGAATGAAATCTGCTTCTCCCCACTTATTATAAAGAAATATGTCAAGGCCCAGGCCATGGCATAGTTAGGTTAAGCTTCTGCCTGCAGCACTGGCATTCTATATCGGTGCCAGTTCATATATCAGCTGTTCCACTTCCAGTCCAGCTCTCTGCTTATGCCTGGAAAAATGACAGAGGATGGCTCAAGACTGCTGGCTTCAGATTAGCCCAGCTATGGTTTGAGGCTATTGGGAGAGTGAATCAATGGATGGAAGCTCTCAGTATCTCTCTCTGTCCTCCCTCTCCCTCTCAACTTCTCTTAGTAACTCGGCCTTTCAAGTAAAAGTAAAGTAAATTTTGAATAAAAGAGGGGCAGAAATTATCAGCCCTAGCCAAAGAATTTACCTTTTGGAAAGTCAAAAAATTCTCTTAATTATAAGTATTTCTGGAAGACATAATGATCTTTGGCTAGTTCCACACGTTGGCTGTTTCATGTGTGCTCCAGCTTGTTACAGTTACCTCTGAAGAAGTGAAAATATGGGTTGGGAGTAAGGGAGACAGCAGCACTTTGCATAGGAAGTTTAGCCCTGATGTATACTGTCAGCAGCCCGAAAGGGCTACTCCACATATTGTTTGATTTTGTTCATATAAAGTAACCAAAATAGGTAAACACAGAAGAGACATAGTACAACAATAATAATTACCAGGGTTTGGGGAAGGTAGAATAAACAGTAACCATTTAATGAATATCAGATTTTCTGTTGCCACATTGAAGTTCTCTTGTAAGTGGTGATGGCTGTCCAAAACTATGAATGTATTAGATGCCACTGATAGAAAGCTTTTAAATGTATAATTTAAAAGTTACCTAAATTCTCTCTCAATTTAAGTTGAAACAACCAAGTTTAGATCAGATGGTTAGTTTTTCTTGAGTACTAGAATAGTTTTAGGGATTTAGCTTAGGGCTGCCATTTCAATGTCATGAACATCTTTCTGAGCTAATAGATTGATTTTTTGCTACTTTTACTTATTTGTTTGTTAAGAGTTAAATATTTAGTTAGTTTGTTATTTCAAATACAGAATTACTGACATAAAAGGAGAGGCAGAGCCCAGCAGCGTGGCCTAGCAGCTGAAGTCTTACCCTTGAATGCGCTGGGATCCCATATGGGCGCCAGCAGCCCTGCTTCCCATCCTGCTCCCTGTTTGTGGCCTGGGAAAGCAGTCAAGGACGGCCCAAAGCTTTGGGACCCTGCATCTGCGTGGGAGACCTGGAAGAGGTTCCTGGCTCCTGGCTTCAGATCGGCACAGCACCGGCCATTGCAGTCACTTGGGGAGTGAATCATTGGATAGAAGATCTTCCTCTCTGTATATCTGACTTTGTAATAAAAATAATAAATAAATCTTTTTAAAAAAAAAAAGGAGACAGAGAGAGGGATTTTCCATCCACTGATTCACTTTCTAGATGATCTCAATGGCCAGAGCTGCTAGGATGTTGTCTTCTTTCTATCTTACAAAACACTTGGACAAACTGGAGATAAATCCTGGGTGTCAGGGATAGTGGGTAGGATGTTTAAACTAAAGTCATGAGACTAAAGTGAAGGAAAGCAGAAGTGGCCAGTCTTAAAAATACTGGTATCGGGCCAGGTGCAGTAGCCTAGTGGTTAAAGTCCTTGCCTTGAACAGGTTGGGATCCCATATGGCTGCTGGTTCTAATCTCAGCAGCCCCGCTTCCCATCCAGCTCCTTGCTTGTGGCCTGGGAAAACAGTGGAAGATGGCCCAAAGCCTTGGGACCTGCACCCGCATAGGAGACCTAGAAGAAGCTCCTGGCTCCTGGCTTTGGATCGGCTCAGTTCCAACCATTGCAACCACTTGGGTGGTGAACCAGCAGATACAAGATGTTTGTCTCTCTTTCTCTCTGTAAATCTGAGTACCTAATAAAAATGAATAAATCTTTTAAAATATTAATTGCTGTGAAAACAAAGCAGACAAAAGGGGCCAGCGTTGTGGTGTCACTGGTAAAGCCATAGAGTATTTTTTTTAAAGATTTATTTGTTTTTATTGCAAAGTCAAATACACAGAGAGGAAGATCTTCTGTCCGATGATTCACTCCCCAAGTGACCACAATGGCCAGTGCTGTGCCAATCTGAAGCCAAGAGCCAGGAACCTCCTCCGGGCCTCCTACGCGGGTGCAGGTCCCAAGGCTTTGGGCCGTCCTCGACTGCCTTCCCAGGCCACAAACAGCGAGCTGGATGGGAAGTGGAGCTGCCAGGATTAGAACCGGCACCCATATGGGATCCCAGCGTATTCAAGGCAAGGAAGACTTTAGCTGCTAGCCCACCGCACTGGGCCCAAGCCATAGCCTATTAAGCCGTCATCCTGTATGGTCTGTTTTTAAAGTCTGTAAGCTCAGCTTCCGATCTAATTGCCAGCTAAAATATTTCCAGGAAAGCAGCAGCGGATGCACAAAGTGCTTGGGATCCTCACCCAAGTGAGAGACCTGCAAGAGGCTTATGGCTTCTCTGACGCATCCTAGTTTGTGGCCATTTGGGAACTGTACCTGTCAGGGGTTGGTCTCTCTCTCTCTCTCTTCCTTTCCCCTCTATCCCATCTCTCCTGCCTTTCTCTCTCTCTGTCTCTCTCTCACTCCCATCCCGACCCCTACTCTCCACTCTCTGTAACTCTGCCTTTGAAATAAATAAAATAAATCTTTAATTAAAAAAAATTCTGTATGAGATTTAGGAAACAACAGAGTATATAGACTAAAATCCATTGTCTGCTTGAATTTAAAATACATATTGGGTACTTTCTACATTTAAGGCCCTGCAATATAGCTCAGAAGCATTGAAAGTTTGGAGTGCGGCTCACTATTAGTAGTTAGATAACTTGTCTTCTTGGTCTTGCTTTATATATAGTCTAGTCTCCTGAGACAAGATCTAGGGCTTGGAAGCCCAGCACAGCTATCTTCTTCAGGAAAACCTGGAACACCATACTACTCATTCTCTGCCTCCAGTTCCAGGAGAAGACCACTCCATGACTCTGCAGCACTTGGTAAGTGCGTCCCAGAACAAATCCCATCCCTCAAACATTGCTTTGGTTTGCTCCCTTAACTGATACTTCTGTATGTGGTTTGAATTGCAGCGGATTTGGTTTCCTAGGTGTTATATTGAATGTCATGACTTACTGGCATACAAATAATCTGAAATCCTAAATGGTCCATGTACTAACACGAAGCCACACCTGACCTCAAATGTGACAAATCATTAAGCCTCACTAAAGATATTGCATGAACTTATCTTAAGGTGTATGTAACATTAAATAAGTAAATTTCATGCTTGGACTTGGGCTCCATTCCAAAGGTTTCTCATTATATGGGGCCAGCATTGTGGTAAACTAGTTGGTGTCCTAGTTCTTTCATTTCCAATCCAGTCCCCGCTTGGTGACTTAGGAAAAGCCGCAGAAAATGGCTCGAATTGCTTCTTGGTGTTTTGACTTAGGTTAAGTGTAGAAGAGGCTCAGATGCTTGGGTATCTGTCACTGCTGCAGCATGAACCAGCATTGACCATTGCAGTCATCTGGGCAGTGAGTCAACAGATAGAACGTCTTTCTCTCTCTCTCTCTGTAATTCTTTGAAAAGAAATAAATCTCTAAAAATTTTTTTAAATATACCTGTATATTTCAAAAGAAGATATGTTGATATTTATCTTATAAAATCCAAATTCTGAAATTTTTCTGGTCATAGGCATTTTAGATAAGGGTACTCAGTTTGTATCTTTAGATATTTATAAATGAAATTATAAAATAATTTATTAATTTTCATAACTTTAACGTTTGGCCATAGTAACTTTAGATGGCTATTGAATTTCTTTTTTTTTTTTTTTAAGATTTATTTTATTTTTATTGGAAAGGCAGATAGACAGAGAGAGGAAGATCTTCCGTCCGATGATTCACTCCCCAAGTGAGCGCAACGGCTGATGCTATGCCAGTCTGAAGCCAGGAGCCTCTTCCAGGTCTCCCGCGCGGGTGCAGGTTCCCAAGGCTTTGGGCCGTCCTCAACTGCTTTCCCGGACCACAAGCAGGGAGCTGGAAGGGAAGCAGGGCTTCTGGGATTAGAACCGGTGCCCATATGGGATCCCGGTGCTAGGCGAGGACCTTAATCATTGCGCCACCACGCTGGGCCTGGCTATTGAATTTCTAAGCCAAATGTTTGAAAAACTTCAAGGAACCCATTTAGTACTCTGTTTGGCCCTTAAGAGAAGAAATTAAATAATGAAAATGAGACTCTTAATTTTCTTCTCATAATTGAAATATCATGATATATTAGTACCTTCTTGAAACTAGCGCTGGATAAAGAAAGAACAGGTTACATCATGCTTTTATGTACATTCTCATCTGTTCAGCAAGGCTGTTACTAAGTAGGTACAATCCTGGAGTTAATATAAAGACTGAGGCTCAAAAATGGCACATTTGGTGTAGTTAGTAAGTAGCTTACCCAAGGTAAAATTTAAGTTTTCTGATTCCAAGATCAGTGTTTTTATTGGTCCTACTTTCTACTTTTTGAAAATCGAGGTAGAATTAGCATAACATATTATATGAAAGTATATAATTGAGTGACATAAAGTACATCTATAATGTTGTACAACTGCTGCCCCTATTTATTTCTGAAACATCACCTCCACAGGAAACCCTGTACATAATAAACATTCAACCACTGTTTTTGCGCCCACTTGTGTTTTTAAGCTTTCTTGTTTCATAAAGTCTTAAGCATGGCCTGACCAGGCTAGTATTGGTATAGTTGCTTCAAACAAACTTCAGATATCCTCTGATGCCTTATCCAATCATTGTTTAAATGCAGAATTTTTTGTGATTTTTACTAAGATCCTTTATTGAAGAAAATTGAAGTTGTAAAGCACAATTATGTTAAAAGTAGGCTAGTTTCTAAAATAAGCATAGTCCACCAGAAAGTGTGTCATAGTTAGTCGTTGCTGAAATGTTTGCGGACAGCCTTTAGTGTGTCTGTGTTAAGTCTGCGTCCTGATGGAATATTCCTACTCTGGCTCTTAAGATATACCTGAGGTATGTATTAAAGGGTACAGTGAGCAATCATCACATTCAGTGATGAAATGAAAACATGAAATGAAAAAGGAGATGTTACCCCTTTATGCCTATGAGGTAACTAAAGCTCAGAAAGATTACATAATTTGCTCCAGCTCACACAGATTGATATGATATGATATGATATGATATGATATGATATGATATGATAGAGCTAAAAGCCAGTTTCTTCTCTAAACTGTTAATGCTGTATATAGTTAGTATGTGCACTTTGAAACCTAGGCTCCTGTTATTAATTCAGATATTTTCTGATTATATAGTGGTAGTTAATGATGTAACAAAAACAGTTTCTTTCTTGTATACACTGAGTAAAAGTTAAATAGCAGCTTCTACCAGTAATGACCTCAGGAAAGGGTGATAGGCTCCACACTTGCAGGAGTAGCTCAGTTAACTGGATAGAAACAGTGTGGTTGTGGCTAGAGGGAATGCCTTATGAATGGAGAAGAGTTGGGCTCTAGAAAACCTCACAAAAATTTGCATTTAAGTTCTACAAATATAGTGTGCCAGATGTTGTTTGTCTTTGGCATTTCTGTTTTAAGGAAAAACAGGCTGCCTCTCGGGATAGGGCCATGACTGCTAATGAATACTTTTTCCCCTTTTTATCAAATAAAATTTTTCCACACTCTGCTTTTAAAGTTGCTTTTTAGCTTTGCAGCCTCCTGGGATATTCACTGAGAGAATCTCCAGTCAAAATTCAAATAAATTTCATTTCTTCTAAAACTGCATGTTTTGGAGTATTATCATAAATGGCTCAGGAAAGTACTGTGCTTGCTTAATTCACATTTTTAGTTTTCCCTTCCTGATAGTAAACCTCTTTCAATGAAAAGTGTATAGAGAGGAACAAAGATTTTTTTCTATTCTCCAATTCTCTACCCAAATTCCTGCAACATCAAGCGTGAAAAGCCACATGAAAACCAGGAGTCCAGAACTCAATCCAGTTACCCACTTGGTGGAAAGAAGCCAGTGCTTGAGCTTCTTCACTTGCTGCCTTCTAGGGTGTGTTAGCAGGGAGATCAGAACCCGCAGGCTCAGATAAGAGACGCCAGTGTTCCAAGTGGCCTCTTTACTGCTGCACCACAACGCTCACCCTGGAACATCTTACATTTCTTCTGTTATTTGCATTAAGATTAGAACGTTGTGCTTTTCATTTTATTGTACAGTAAGATGCAAAAGTTTTTAAATTTTACAAGGAAGTGAAATTGATAAAATATGTCTCAAACATACACTTTCCTCTGGTTGCTTGCTGGAAATAATTGTAAACATTCAAGGGCAAAGTATGAAATAATTAGTGCTGAAGTCTGCCATACTCTATTAAAATAATTGTGTATTTTGATGTCTGTATTTAATAATTTGTTACATATTTTGACATTAGTATAGCCTTAACTTTTCCTTCGTTAAATTTTATTTTAAGTTTTCAACATAGTATTGTAGCATATCATAACAGATGTTAAATTTTTCATTGATTGATTTTCATTTTATTTGAAAGGGAATGAGAAAAAACATACAGAATAAGATCTTCATCTTTCAGTTTACTCCCCTAAATGCCTGCAGCAGCACTATCTGATCAGGCTGAATCCAAAAGCTGGAAACTCTATTCAGGTCTCCCATTTGAGTAACAGGGACTCAAGTACTTGAAGCTGCATCGATTGCCACCAAGGCAACACACCAGATCTGAAGCAGAGTCTTGACTGAAGCCTAGCAGCTGATAGGGAGTGTGGGCTTTCCTGGAAGCAGTGTTTAATCTGTTCTGCTACTTGCCCATCCTACATAGCATTGACTTTGTTTTTGTTTTTGTTTTGTTTTAATTGACTTTTCAGCGTAATATTCATATACATAGTTCATACAATTCATAATTATTATGCCTGTGTTGAGGAATTATATTAACATGACCTGTTAGACCAAGTCCTTCTTTCTGTAAATGAAACTTAGAGATGGTGCCAGGTGTCCAGTGTAGCACTTAGTGCATAAGTTTCTAAACACTGATTTTCTTCCTTTATAAGTGCTTATTGATTGGTTAGTTTCTTATTGTGCTTTGTTTGCTGTTATCTCCTCAGACTTAAACCAAATATGTTTCGGAATGCGTTGCTTTTATTAGGAGAACTTTTTTTGCACTAGAATCAGTCAAAAGAAATACAGCCTTTTCTCCCATATTCCCATCACTACTATGAAATATTGAAAAGCAAAGAGGGCATGGGGGGAATATATCCTGATTTCTGGAAGTCTCGCTTTTGTCTAATATATATTACACTGATGAAATATATTGTTTTTCATGTACAGATCCTTTGCAAGCAAAGAAAGTCAGAAAGGTGCCTCCTGGTTTGCCTTCTTCTGTAAGTACCCATTTTTTTTTTACATGAGGGTAAACCAGCCTATTTCAGGTGCTCAATGTTTGCTTGCTGGTATATTCAGTTGGTGCCAATGAGCATACTTTACATAGTAACTGTTCACAGCTTAATAAAATCATTGATTGAGATAAATCCACATTTAATGTTAGGTTTTCAGGTTTCTCCACAATGATTTGTAGCTTATTCATATGCTCTTATTCCATGTTCCTGTCATTTGAATTCCCCTCTTGGGAAGAGGACTAGGCCGGTAGCTGTCAAAGAAGATCTCCTGTACAGGTCTTTTGATGTTTAATTAGTCATTATGTTGCTGAACAGGAGGACAGACAGAGATTAATAGCTGAGAATCTCAGAAATTTACATTTGTAATAATCCCAATGGAGCTAAAGACATTAAGATTCGGAGGACATGTTCTCTCAGCTTGCCTCAGTAGGACTGGGGTTATTAATATGCATAAATCACCAAGTCAGATGTTCATTGTGTCGCCCTTGTGGATTTTAAAGCCTTCATTAAGCCTTTCCTAACTTCAGCCTAGCATCAGGAAAGCTTTCAAGCAACTAGTTTGTTGATCCGTCTTTGCTCAAAAATGTATCCTTTGAGAATAAAAGACTTTGATGAAGGATGTTGGATAGGTTTAGTAGAACAATCATTAGTGGTCATGATAATCTATACTGTGAGGGTGTTTGTACAATTGAATATACTTTATTCTTTGGAGGCGTAAAAGTATTTGTAAATGAACCTGCATCAAAAATCCACCTATAATTTAAAAATCCCTAGTGTAAGCAAGAAAGATTTTCCCCCTTTCCCTTTGCGTAGAACAAACGGAGAATAAGGCTGTTGCTTTGAGGCCCCTTGCCTTGTAGGGCACGTCTTTTTGTTGTGTAAATGAGTGTTGGGCTTTTATTTGGCAGTACTTAACACATGGGCGCAGGTGCTGCCGGATGAGTCACAGCTCATCGAAGTATAGCCTGAATGGAATATTCGGCTTGGCAACTGGTAATCTAGAAGCAGCAGCATAGGCTTGGCTTTTTATTTTTTTATTAAGGCTAAAATAGAGATACCATCTTTTTGGTTGTGTGCCTGCCTTCTTTCCTATGTTCCTTTTCCGCCTTCTCTTCCTTGTGATACATGAAAAGTCAAATTTGAAATCCTCTTTGAAACTGTTCCAGATGGATCTGAGTTTTATGCAGCCTACAGCAGCTGTGCTCGGAACCTGCAGCCTACCTGGAAGGTTGGATTGCAGCTGTAGGCATTCTTAAAAGCTTTTGCTTGCATAAGCACTTGGGCCCACTAGAGGCTGAATAGCTGCTTGATAAACAAAATGAACACAATGCCTCAAATCATTATTCCTGAAGACAGGAATTTTTTTTCCAGCAGATTCTAAAAATAGTTAGGCAATTTACATTTTAGCAGTTGTGTGCTATGCAGGGATAGGTGGTTCAACAGTATAATAGATGTTTTTTGTTGTTAACAGAAATCACATTAAAACTGACAAAACTGCTAAAATGTGTAACAGTACAATTATCTTATAATTTATTACTATAATTTTATGAGAGTCATAAAAGTTAAATTGCATATTAATATTTAGTTAGAAGTACACTGGTTTTAAAAAGTCAGATTAGAAAATGAACAATTCATCTCTTTTGAAACTGACATTAATTTTAATGAACAATATGTTTGCAGTGTTTCGTAGTTCTTTTATTTCCAGAAACAACGACAACTTGGCAGAACATCATAGGGAGCAGGGGGTCATCAGGATTCTTTGCCTCAACTATTTGAGGCAAACTCAGGCTATTCCATGTGTTGTCTCAGGAGTCTGAAAGAGGAAATGCCAGTGAAACTGATTTCTTTGAGAACCATGAAGAGATTTTGCTAGCCAGCCTTAGTTACTTATCATTGGACCAGCTCCCTTAGTACACATTGAATCTTACTAAGTATATATAAATAGTAAATGGGTTTTAATGAATTGAAAGTGTATTTTAGATTAAGTGCTAGGTTGCCATCTTGGGTTTTTCAAAAATGAAATTTTTTTAAGCATTAAAAACTGACACTCTAGTAAATAATATCAAACTTCTGAAAGTATCTGTGTTTATACTGCTTATCTTTTCAGTATCTAAAATAAGTAGAAGTTTAAAGTTTTGGTTTTCTCTGAATGATGTTATTGGAAGTATGCAATATTTGATCTTTTTTACATTGTGAATGGTAAAAAACAGATTTAGAAATGAAAATCAATGATGTGTATTTTATTTGGTAATCAATAAAAGATCATACTTTACAACCCAACTCAATTTGACTGTTAACATTGAGATTTCAAGTTTGCAGTTTTTGACAGCTGTAAATTACATTACCTTTACTATGGAAACAGTGAAAGATTAGTATCTTATTTTATGTGCTGCTATAATACAATAAGCAAGATCTTACAGTGTAAAGCATTAATTATTTGTATAATTGGACCATAGGCTACTGGTTAGAGACTCTTTATTGTTAGACATAATGTGTGAGGGTCCTTCATAAAGTAACATCTGTAGGTGAAGGTCCAGCGGGGAGATAGTATTGAACATCATTAGAGTAGTATGGCCAGTGAAGCTGAGAGAGTGATTGGTCCACCCAAATCTGTCTAACGTGGTTATTAATGGGCTGTGTGACCTTAGACTAGTCATGTATTATGAAATTTAGTATTGAAGATCTGAATATTAAAGCTGATATCTTGGATGGATACCTTAGTATCTGTCCTCTGACTTGCAAGGTGGGGGAAGGAGGTATGAGAGAAGGGCAAGACAGGAGGACCATTTGAACTCAGGAGTTCTGAACCGAGTGTACCATGCTCACCAGATTTCCAAATTAAGTTCAACATCAAGTATGGTGACCTTCCTAAATCAGGGGATCACTTATTTCCATAAGGAAGGGAAAACTGTACCAGATCAGCAAGTGAAGCAGATCAAAACATTTGTGCAGATGAGTAGTGGAACCTCACCTATAATAAAGATTGATGTTTTCAAGTACATGAAATTTGCCATTTTGTTCTGCAACAGACTGAAAAATTGTACATAACAGACTTTGTAGCAATAACAGTAGAATCATGCTTGGACATCTAGAGTTCAAGCGTGCACCATTACTACCTTCAGAGAACACACGATCTAGCATGAGAAACAAATATTCAGTAAATGAATCAGATACTGCAGTGAGACAAGGTGTACACCAAGTGCTTTTGTAACACAGGGTAAGTAGCAATTGCATTGCTTTAATGAGTTCTAGTGACATCAGGAGGGCTTGACATTTTAACCTCTATGGAGAAAGATGAGCAGCATTTATCCCTTAGAGAGAGATAGTGGCCAGACAGAAAGCAAGGAGATCTGAAAATGCTTCATCCACAAATGAAAGTACATTAGTAGATTATATACCAGATGCAAGATTTCATAATTTTTCCATAAATGCACTTTCCCACACCAAAGGAGGTCTAAGGGTCGTATAAGGTCAGTATACATGTGATGGAAGAATAAGCTGTCATGGCAGTCTACACTGAGTGAGGATCCAAATACCCTAGCCAACAAATAACAGAAAGGGCTTGTGGTTGTTACAGTTGCCTGAGAGCTTCCACCTGCAGGGGTGATGTTGCAAGGTATCTTCCTTCCTTGTTAGTAATCAGGACTTCTCCCTCCCCGTCTCTCACTACCATATCTAGTCTTTATTGTACACCAGCTGTTTTTGAAAAAAAGGAAAGAATAACTGTTACAGTACAAGAATACAATTGTGATACTTTTTTTTTAAGATTTGTTTATTTTTATTGGAAATGCAGATTTACAGAAAGGAGAGAAAGATCTTCTGTCTGCTGGTTCACTCCCCAAGTGGCTGCTGTGGCCAGAACTGAGCTGATCCAAAGCCAAGAGCCAGAGCTTCTTCTGGGTCTCCCACACAGGTGCAGGGTCCCAAGCCTTTGGGTCATCCTCTGCTGCTTTCCCAGGCCACAAGCAGGGATCTGGATGGAAAATGGAGCAGCCAGGATTAGAACCAGCGCCCATATAGTATCCCAGTGTGTTTAAGGCGAGGACTTTTCTTGCTAGGGTGCTGCACCAGGCTTCTTTTATACCTTTCTGAAGGACCAAAATAATGATACCATTAACAGCTGGCAAGGAATTTGCATTTGCTGATGGAGAAGGAAAAACTGACACACCCTTTACTAATGCTGTTACACTGCAGACCAGCAGTCGTACCTGCTAGTAATTCATGGGAGGTGACAATTTAAATCTGTATACCAATCTGTATAAAAATGTTTATAGCAGACAGGACAGAAACTGAGGCCTGTATGGGACTCTGGCTCCTGCAAGGCAAGAACTTACTGAGCCATTGTGCCAGGCTCATATTATGATACCTGTAATATAATGTATGTGCCTGGCATATAATAAAACATGGCAAAATATAACTGCCATCACTATTCAAATACTCATTGGAAGAAAAGTGACTTGAAAGAAAAGAAAACATGTTGAATCAAATTCTGCAGTATACAATTTATTCTCATTTTTTGTTTTCTGATCTCAAGAATCTGTACTTTTCTGTTTATCATGGATTAAACATTTTTATGATTCCTTTGTTATATTTTCAAACATGTGATTTTCTCTTTTCAAGACTTTATTTTATTTACTTGAAAGGCAGAATTACAAAGAGAGGGAAAGCAGGAGAGGGACAGAGGGTGGTGTGGGAGAGAGAAATCTTTCATCCACTGGCTGATTCCCCAAATGGCTGCAACAGCCATAGCTAGGGCCAGGCCAAAACTAGGAACCATGAGCATCTTTCAGATCTGCCTCTTAACTACAGGGGCCCAAGAACTTGAGCCATCTCCTGCTGCTTTCCCAGGAACATTAGCAGAGAGCTGGATTAAAAGTGAAGCAGTGAGTCTCAAGCCAATGCCCATACGGGATGCTGGCATTGCAGGACGAGGCTTAACTCTTATGCCACAATAATTTTCTTTTTCTTATTTATTTATTATTATATTTATCATTTTATTTATTTTTGAAAGAGTTAACAGAGAGAGAAAGACAGGAAGAGGAATTTTCTATCCAGTGACTCACTTCCAAAATGGCCATAAAGTCCAGAGCTTGGCCAGCCCAAAGTCAGGATCCAGAAACAAACTCTGAATCTCCCATGTGGATGAAGAAGTTGAAAGGTTTTTCCTAGGCCATTAGAACGGCACTAGATCAGAAGTGGAGCAGCTGGGACTCAAGCTAGTGTCCAGGTGGAGGCTTAGTATGCTACACCATAGCACCAGCACCCAATCTTTCTTCTCTATACTTCAAAAGATGCAGAATTTCAGAATAAGTAAGAAACAAGATTTTACCACAAGGCTTTCCCAGACAATAGACAATTATATAAATTCCAGAATGCCTTCCTCGACCCCAGTACCTTAAAGTTGTGTTCCTGGTCAATATCATTTCAGCATCAAATCTTTACTAAATAAAAATTGTATGCCATTTGCTTCTAGTATAACTGGCATGCAGTTCTGTGTACAAGATGGTGGCAACAGTTGCTTCTTCATCAAATGTCATACTAACCTTTGTCTTCCGTTTAAAATGTATTTGTTCCTGTTACTTTGCATTCTTAGCTAAAATCTCAAAGTCTATTTTACCACCTCATAAAAAAAATCTCATTTTCTCCATTTACAAAGAATTCTGTGGTTTCTAAAGTAAACTTCAACAGCTTAATATTTTTATTACTTTGAGGTGGAGAAGTACAGAAAGTTATGATTCTTAAACTAGCAATGTAGTTTACAAGTTGATGGGTTTTTCTCCAAAAAGTATTGTAATTTCCTTTTGTCAAACATTTTTTTTTATTTGTGTGAATTTTGTGTAAGGATTAAGTTAGAAAATTTAGCAGCAAAATTGATAAAACTGGAAATATTCTGGAGCATTCACAAACCACTAAGACTAACATTTTCATGTACATAACAGAAAAAATAAGGAACAACACTAAATAGAAAAAGTACGACTATTTAAATTGTTACGGTTATTTTTTAGTAGTAAAGAAATGAACTCTGAGGCTAGAAGGGAATAATTTGGCATACTGATTTTAAAGATGAGTAGCTGAAACATGGAAAAGTTCAGAGGTTAGAACTATGTTATCTTGTCCCCAGCATGGTATCCTAAGGCTAAAGTCCTCATGGTATCCCAGCTGCTCCACTTCCCTTCCAGCTCCCTGCTTGTGGCCTGGCAAACAAGTAGAGGATGGCCCAAAGTATTGGGACCATGCTACCCACATGGGAGACCCAGGAGAAGCTCCTGATTCCTGCCTTCTGATCCGCTCAACTTTGGCCATTGAAGCCACTTGAAGCATGAACCAGCAGATGGAGGATCTCTTTCTGTCTGTCCTTTTTCTCTGTAAATCTGACTTTCCAATAAAAATAAATGTATCTTTAAAAGAAAGAACTGTGTTATCTCCAGGTTATGCATGAAAATAGCAAGATGAACAGCATTTTCTGCATACTTTTAAAAGGATTCGTATCCTGTGGAAAGCCAAGTATTTCAGGAAGTCAAGATAATAAAGATTTTTATAGACAATTACTCCAGGTCTTCAACCAAAAAGTCTAACGATTGCAGATTAAAAAGTATTTACATGCAGTTCCAGCTTTGATTGTAAAATTCACTGAGTTGATTTTTTCCAGTTCTCAGACATGAGTTGAAATAGATGTTTGCTTAGAATCTTCAGCAAGCAAGTATACAGGACACAAAATAACAGGACAATCGTATGCCTTTCATTATACAAACTGTCCAAAGTGGCCAGTTTATAACCTTGCAGGTTAGTCTAGCAGCAAAAAAATTCTAGTATACAAAGAGAGAATACTGTAATCCATTTCTAACTTACGTTCAGTTTGGTCATTGAATGGCTTTTCTTCATATAGTCACTGTGTGTGCTGTCAGTAATCACTGTTCAGAACAGTGTCAGAATTCTGATGTGTAAATAACAAGCTTTTAATCCATAGTTCTAAGATGTTCATTCTTTGTGAGGAGTCAGTGATGGCTTTGATCTGATTTAAACTTAAAAAGCAGAAGGACAAGTAAATTTGGTGAGTTCTGTGGGCCCAGTGCTTTGTACTGATGTGGTTGTACAACCACATTGGTAGTTGTTTTTTTCTGACCTGTTTAGGAATAATATGGGTGAATTTCATTCAGAGGTGGCCTTTAAGTTAATTAAAATCTGTGGTTGTTAATATTTCAGAATTTTGAGGTTTTACAAACCAAATGTAGAATAAGGTTGTATGTGTGTGTGTGTGTGTATGTATGTATGTAACTTGGATTTTTTTCTTATTGCAAAGGTAGATTTACAGAGAAGAGAGACAGAAAGACCTTCCATCCGCTGGTTCATTCCCCAGGCAGCTGCATTTGTCGGAGCCAGGAGCTTCTTCCTGGTCTGCCATGTTGTTTCAGCATCCCAAGATTTTGGGCCATCCTCAGCTGCTTTTCCAGGCCATAAACAGGGAGCTGAATGGAAAGTGGAGCAGTCGTGACATGAACTGGTGCCTGTATGGGATCCCAGCACGTGCAAGCAAGGACTTTAGCCACTAGGTTACAGTATCAGGCCCATAATTTAGATACTTTTAAAAATGATGTCTGTTTGATCTGAAAATGCTTTTAGGATTTAGACACTTGTGTTATATTTGGCCATAGAACACAAAAAGTCTTCCTGTTGTACCTAATGTGACTGAGGCTTGCTTTTTTAGTATAGTAAAGAAAGAATAGGATCAGAAATTCACATATTAATCTCTGAGAATTTTAGAGGCTCAGAATTTACTTTAAATTTATTTTTTGTTAAAAATAATTTGTTTTTAAATTTTGTTATATGTAAGGGGATTGTATACTCATGCAAACCTCTGGGTAGGATAGGATGGGAGAAGGTAGACGAGGGAAAAGGGGAGATGTTGCAGCTCTCCTTGGTGCTAGATCACATCAGTGCCAGGAAATAGATGACCCCCTAGCTTTGTCCCAGGGACCCTGATTGTGTTGGTGAGAAGAATGTCCAGATGATGTCACTTGAGTAGTCTCAATTGTTCTGAGACGGCATTGGCTTCATTGCGCCAGGAATGAGATACCACTTCCTGTATTTGGCTGATATCTGAGTTTCTGTATGTCCATATGGCCCTGTGTTTCATTCTAACTTAGGGGAAAAGTAAGTGTGTGTGTGTGTGTGTGTGTGTGTGTGTGTGTGTGTGTGTGTGTGTGTGTGTAGAGGATGGAATTTGCCAGAACCGATATTCCCTTTCTTTAACTAGTAGTGATTTTTGCTTTGAAAAGTTGTTAGGCTAGTATTATATTCTGGGATTTTTTTTTTTTCTAATACTGATTTATTTTCACTTGAAAGGCTGTCACATAAGGAGGTATTGTCTGTATGCCATTTCAGTCACCAAATTCCACAACAGCCAGGGCTAGGACCATCCAAAGCCATGAGCCAGGCTTCTTCGCTACACGAAACCAAACGGTTGAGCCATCTTTTACTGCTTTCCCAGTCCATTAATGGGGAGCTGTGTCAAAAGCGAAGCAGCTTGAACTCAAGCCAGCACCTACCTATATGCCACTGTGGTACTAATCCAGTATGATATCTTTAAGGACTAATTATGCCATTTGCATAATTTTACAAAGTGTCTAATGTTTAAACTATTTAAAATTAAGTCTTATTCATGTGTTTGAAAGGTAACTCCAATTTGCCACACAAAAGCCCACAATAGCCAAGTCTAAAACTAGAAAGTGGGAACATCCAAGTCTCCCCTGTGGATATCTTGGTGCCAGTTACTTGAGCCAGAAGAGCCATCACTGCTGCCTCTCTAAGTCTGCATGAGCAGGAAGCCAGCTGAAGTCAGGAATCAACCTAGTAACCGTTGTGTGGGACCTAGGCAGCCTAGCCACTACATCGTGTATATCTGCTCCTCATAGGTGAAGTTTTTAAGCATTTTTGAAACTAGGAATTCTGGGCCTGGTGCTGTAGCCTAGTGGCTGAAGTCCTCACCTTGTATGTGCTGGGATCCCATATGGGTGCTGGTTCTAATCTCTGCAGCCCCACTTCCCGTCCAGCTCCCTTCTTGTAGCCTGGGAAAGCAGTAGAGGATGGCCCAATTCCTTGGGACTCTGCATCCATGTCGGAGTCCCAGAAGAAATTCCTGGCTCCTGGTTTCAGATCAGCTCAGCTCCAGCCATAGTGACCAATTAGGGAATGAAACAATGGATGAAAGATCTTTCTCTCTGTCCATTTTTTCACAGGTTTTTTTTTTTAAAAAAACTCTGCCTGAGTTTCTGAAGCTTTTTGTAAATCCTGCATATGAGTTCCCTATTGTGTAATGTGCAAAAATTTTCTCCCGTTCTGTTGGTTGCTTCTTCACTTTGTTAATTGTTTCCTTTGTTGTGCGGAAGCTTTATAGTTTGACGTCCCACTTATTCATTTTGGCTTTGACTGCCTGTGGTTTTGGCGTCTTTCGCCATTCCTGTATCTGAGTGAGTGCTTCCTATGTTTTCCTTTAATAGTTTGATGGTTTGGGGTGTAGATTTAGGTCCTAGATTCATTTAGAACTGCTTTTTGTATAATATGACAGGTATGGGTCTTGCTTCTTAATTCTGCCAACTGCTATCCAGTTGTCCAACAGCATTTGTTGAATAGATCAGGTTTTTTTCTCTGGACTGTTTTCAGTTTTCTTGTTAAAGGTTAGTTGTCTGTACACAGGTGGGCTCTCTTCTGGTGTTTCTATTCCATTCCATTGATCTTCTTTTCTATTTCTGTACCAGTACCAGACTGTTTTGATTACCACTGCTGTGTAGTATGTCTTGAGGTCTGAAATTGTGATTCCTCCAGCTTAATTTTTATTCTTCAGGATAGCTTTGGCTATTCGTGGTCTCTTGTGTTTCCAGATGAACTTTTATATCTGCTTTTCTATATCTGAGAATAATGTTGTTGGGATTTTGTTGGGAATGTATTGAATTTGTACATTACTTTTGGTAATATGGTCATTTTGATGATGTTGATTCTGTCAATCCAGGAACATGGTAAGTTTCTCCATTTTTCAATATCTTCTTCTATTTCCTTTTTAAATGTTTTACAGTTTTCACCATAGAGATCTTCTACATATTTAGTTAGCTTAATTCCTAGATATTTAATATTCTTCTCCACTATTTCTTTCTCAGCCTTGAAATTATTTGTGTGCACAAGTGCCATTGATTTGTGTTCATTAATTTTGTATTCTGCTACCCTGCCAAAGTATGAGTTCCAGTAGTGTCTTGACTGAGTTTTTTGGTTCTTCTATGTAAAGAATCATGTCATCTGCAAATAGAGGTAATTTCAGCTCCTTGTTTCCTATTTGGATTCCTTTAATTCCTTTTTCTTGCCTAATATCTCTGGCAAGGACTGCCAATACTATATTGAACACTAGTGGTGACAATGGCATCCCTGTCTAGTTCCAGATTTTAGTGGAAAGGCGTCCAATCTTCCCCCATTATAATGGTGCTGGCATTGGGTTTTTCATAAATTGCTTTAATTGTGTTGTAGAATGTTCCTTTTATGCCTATCTTACTGAGAGTTTTCAGCATGAAGTGGTGTTGGATTTTATCAAATACCTTCCCTGCATCTATTGAGATGATCATTTGGTTTTTATTGTTCATTTTATTGATGTATCACATTTATTGTCAATGTTGAACCATCCTTGTGTGCCTGGATGAGTCCCATCTGGTCTGGGTGAATGATCTACCTGATGTACCATTGGATCCTTTTGACTAGTATTTTGTTGAGGATCTTTGCATCTGTGTTCATCAAGGATATCAGTCTGTATTTCTCATTTTCTGTTATTTCTCTATATGGGTTTGGTAGTAAGGAGATATTGGCTTCATAGAGTTTGGAAGAATTGCCTCTCTTTCTGTTGTTTGGGAAAGCCCATGCAGGAAGGAGGTAAGTTCCTCTTGAAACATTTGGTAGAATTCAGCAGTGAGGCAATCTGGACCAGGACTTTCCTTAGTTTGGAGGAGTTTAATTACCAATTCAATCTCAGTCCATGTTGTAAGTCTATTTAGATTGTTAATTGCTTCTTGATTCAATTTTGGTGGATTCTGTGTGACCAAAAATCTATCCATCTATTCTAGGTCTTCTGATTTGTTTGGATATAGTTATTTGTAATAGTTCCTAATAATTTTGTGTATGTCTGAGATATCTGTTGTTATATTTCCTTTCTCATCTCTGATACTATTGATGCATCAGATGCTATTGATGCATCAGGGGAGTCTGTTTTGTTGATTTTCTCAAAGAAACAGCTCTTTGATTCATTGATCTTATGTACAGTTCTCGTGGTCTCTATTTGGTTTATTTCCTCCCTTAATATGATTGTTTCTTTTTTTTCCTACTAATCTTGGGATTACTTTACCATTGTTTTTCTAGTTTGTTCAGCTGTAAGGTTAGCTGATTTACTTGATGCTTTTCTTAATATAAGCATTTCTTGAGATAAGCTTTCCTCTTAACACTGCCTTGATTGTGTCCCATAAGTTTTAGTATGTTGTGTTGATGCCTTTATTTGATTCAAGCAATTTTTAATTTCCCCTTTGAAAAAATTTTCCATTGCTTTCCATTCCATTCTTTGCATTGCTCATTTAGTAACCTACTATTCTTTCTCCATGTGTTTGGAAGTCTTCTTGGGTGTTTTAACTTCTTGGTCTCTAGCTTCACTCCCTGATGGTCTGAAAAGATGCATGTATAATTTCAAATTTTTTGAATTTGCTGAGGCTTGTTTGTGGCCTATAACATGCTTAATTCTGGAGAAGGTTCTACGTACTGATGAAAAAAAATGTATTCTCTATCTGTAGGATGAGAGGTTCAGTGATATCAATTAAGTCCATTTGCTCTAGAATTTGGATTCTGATGTTTCTTTGCTGAGTTTCTGTTTTTTTGATCTGTCCATTGATGTTAATGTGGTGTTAAGGTCACTCACTATGATTGTATTGAAGTCTGTTTCTCCCTTTAAGTTCGTGAATGTTTGTTTCACATAACTGGATGCCTGGGCATTTTAGGCATATACATTTGTTGTGGAGATCTCTTCTTGCTTAATTGATTTTTTGATCTCTTTTAATGTTCATCTCTCTGAATGTTTTTCACATTGATGTCTATATTGTCTCGTATAAGAATGGCTACCCCCACACATTTTTCCTTACCATTCGCTTGGAAAATCTTTTGCCATCCTTTTACTTTTAGTTTCCTCTGATCTTTGTTCATGAGATGTGTCTCCATGTAAACAGGAGATAGATAGGTTTTGTTGTTTGATCTAGTCCTCTAATCTATGGCATTTGTTTGATGAGTTTAAGCCATTTGCATTCAATATTAATATGGATAGCTGACAATTTGGTTCTGTCATCTTAGCAATGGGTTATTCTTTGATTGAGTCTTCTGTTGCCCTTTAGTGGGATGTTCTCATTTGCCTTTGGTTTTGGTAGCTGCTTTTCCTTTTCTCTTTCACGAGAACATCTTTGAATATTATTTGTAGGCCAGTATTGGAGGAGACAAATTCTTGGAATTTTTCTTTATTATGAAAGAATTTTATTTCATTTTCAAAGACAAAGGAGAGCTTTGCAGGATACATTATTCTTGGCTGAAAATGTTTCCCTTTTAGAGTCTAAAATATGTCATTCCATTTTCTTCTGGCCTGTAGTGTTTCCTCTGAGAGGTCAGCTGTGAGTTTGATTGGGGTTCCTCTAAAGGTCATTTGTTTCTTCTCACGAGTACATTTAAGGGTTTTTTTTCCCTTGTTTTCAACTGAGGATAGCTTGATTATCATGTGTCTTGGTGAGGTTCACTTTTAATTGTACCAAATTCTGTGACCCTCCTGTATATTGTTTTCCAGTTCTTTCTCCAGGTTAGGGAAGTTTTCATTTATTATTTCATTGAATAAACCCTTAATCCCAGTTTCTCTTTCTGTTCCCTCTGCAACTCCCATAATTCTTGTGTTGGCCCTATTAATCATATCTTTTAATTCTTGGATACTTTTTTTTTAGTTTGGCCTAGCTCTGCTTCCTGCTTTTTGTTTGCTTCCCCCTGGTGACAGGAAATATCTTCCAATTCTTCTTTAAACTTTTTGACCTCCTATATTATGTGCTTCTCATCATTGGTCAGCTTTATAATGAGTTTTCTGAATTCTGTGTCTCCCATTTTTTCAATATCTTCCTTAGTTAACTCTGAGAGTGGTAGAGGCTTTTGCTCGTTTATTGGGGAGTCTTTGGTAACATTCCTTGTGCCTCTGCCTCTTCTTTTAACTTTTGACATTGCCATCCTATTTGGCGGATTATTCTCCTTAGTGCAGTTTTCTAAGATATATTATCTGCAGGTCTACAAGTCAATTTTTATATTCAGTCAGTATTCTGAATTAGGAGGAATGTGCCAACTGTCCAGATAACTGGTTTGTTGGTGGCGCTGATCTTGTCTAGATACACAAGATGTGATGTCCAGCTGGGCACTGCTGAAGAGCTGGGGCTGTTGGCCTTCAGATCCTGGGACTATACAGATCCCACAGGATGGCGGTATCATCCTGGTGTAACTAGCCAGAAACGTACCCACACTGATGTTTGATCCCTGTGCTGTTAGCTCCAACCGCCTCCAGTTTGCCCCATGGAGTCCACAGCTCCCTTTCATGCGTTGCTGGGCCAAAGTATTTGGCAGGATTGGCCAGTCCCAGCCTGCCTTCACCTTCCGAGCTTCCCTTGCGAACCCAAACTCCCACCTGGCTGCTGCACTGGTTGATCTGTGGCCCCCACTGGATCCCTGGTTGTTGATGGAGTCCAGATCATTGCTCACCAGTGGCGGTGAGTTTTCTGTTCCCTGTAACATTGCTCTGCTGCCATCGTCTGCTGCCTTTGTCTGGGGGGTCAGCAGGTACCCCCTGTTGACTTGCCTGACCCCTGTCTTTCTGTAATCTGCTCTCTGAGCTTTTTCCTAATGATTCTCTGTCATCTCAAACATGTCTGCACCCTGTGCTGCCATCTTGATTCTAAATACATCCTTTAAAATACACACCACACACACACACACACACACAGTGTTTTAGAAAAGTTTACACTTTGTATAGTTCTCTAAAATAAAATTATCCATGTTAATACAATGTCAAATATCCTACTGGAATTATTTCAATGATAGCAGTGTTCCATGCCCTTTTAGTCAGAAGCATAAATGGCAGTTACATGGCTTTGAGATTTTTTTCATTTTAATGGGGAAAATATTCATTGTAATTCACTAAAGAAGAGCTTGGGAGACAAAGTTTTACAATAGGAATTCAAAGCTTTTGGGTAGGGTGGATAATAAAATGTTTTATTAGTGATGAAATCTTTAGAAGATCTTTGACCTACTTTGATGTTTGCTTTCTGCAGAAATGATAAACTGGCTTTAAAAAGATTTAATGACCCACCCTGAGCTCTCATGCCTCTCAGGAGGCATAGCTAGATCCTCCATTCCTGACTTCTGCACTATTTGGAATTACTCATCTATCTACCATGTTGTGAAGCTTGAGCTGGCCTATCTCAGAGAATACCAATATGTTATAGAAAGACTATTATTGTTTTGGTGATAAAATGGAATTATAAAGATAAATATGGAAAGAGTTTGTGTCTATTTCTCAATCTTCCTATTAAATATACTTTCCATTTTTAGGGTGACATTATCACCTTTATTCGTGAGGTATAATGAAAATACTGTTTGTTTTGCTTTGCTCTATGTTCAAATGGTGCCATTGACACTCTTGTATCCTGTTAGTTTATGAACAATATAGTTATATTTTGCTTTCATTGAGAGTGATCAGTAGAATTTACAAGAAACAATTCTTTAAAGATAGACCCTTTTGGGGCCCATGTGCTGCTGTTTTGGGTTAAGGCTCTGTATCGGCATCTCATGTGAGTAACGATTCAGATCCCACTTCTGATCCATCTCCCTACTACTGTGCCTGGGAGAACAACAGAAGATGATTCAAGAGCTTGTGCCCCTGCACCCACATAGGAGACCAGGAGAATGCTCTTGGCTCTTGGCTTCAGACTGGTCCAGTTCTAGCTGTTACAGCTGTTCAGGGAGTAAACCAGTGAGTGGAAGATCACAATTCTAACTCTATCTTTCCTGTCTTTATGAATCTCCTTTTCTTTTCTTTTTTTATTTTTAAGATTTATTTATTTATTGGAAAGGCAGATATACAGAGAGGAGGAGAGACAGAGAGGAAGATCTTCCATCCGATGGTTCACTCCCCAAGTGAGCGCAACGGCCGATGTTATGCCAATCCGAAGCCAGGATCCAGGAACTTCTTCCGAGTCTCCCACATGGGTGCAGGGTTCCAAGGCTTTGGGCCATCCTCGGCTGCTTTCCCAGGCCACAAGCAGGGAGCTGGATGGGAAGTGGAGCTGCTGGGATTAGAACCGGCGCCCATATGGGATTCCCGCATGTTCAAGGCAGGGACTTTAGCCGCTAGGCCACGCCGCCAGGCCCTATAAATCTCCTTTTTAAACAAAAATAAATCTTTCAAACTGTAAGTTGTTTTATAAAACCATAATCTACATGATTTTTTTCTAGTGAGTCTGGCAAAAATTAATTGCTTTGTTATTTGATCCTTCTAAGTGTGAGACAGGAGTTTGGTAGCTTCTTAGGCTCTAAATATTTAACTATTCAAAAATAAATGTTATTACTCTACCATTCTTACCTGGAACTAGCACCCATGTGGGCTTCTGGTGCCTCAGGTGGAAGTTTAAGCTACTCAAGCCATGGCACAGGCCTCTTAAAGGTAGCTTTAACTTGACCTAAGATCATATTCAGGAAGATTACCTTTGCAGGTTATTTAAATAATTTGTTTTGTGATAGCTTCATGTTATTGTTACATTGCCTGTCAAGTCAGTGTACAGAACTTTGTGCCAGTCATGAAAGTTCTGAACTGCTGCTCTATTGAAACATTTAAAAACTGGGGATCCTCTTCATCATTATTATGGGGTTTTTAAGTATGTATACAGTCCTGTGATTATAGAGCCATCTGCAGGAAAATTATCTACTTGCAACATAGTTAATGATTCCGTTACCCTATTATTTGAAATGGTGAAAGAGAAGTGACTAGCCACAATTCCCCTGGGGTAAGAGGATTGCCAGTCAAGAAGAGATGCAGGAATTGTTACAGCAACACACATACATAATCCTTGGGTTTTGTTTTTTCCCTCTACTATAACTGCTTTGTCTTAGTGAGTTTCTGATTTTAAAAAAAAAAGTTTGCTTCAGGTTTTAGAAATTCTCAGTAAACATAGCATAGTTCTGTCTTCTTTGAAGGAATTACTAATGATGTCTGTTCTGTTAGCACTGATATCACAGAGATACTGTTTGTTTACTTCAGGAAGAGATGTCTGCAGTCTCTTCTAAAGGAAAAGACTTATCATTCATCCTTGTTGTAGTTGTGTGGATGTCAGAAAGATGATTAAGATGGTTTTGTTTTGCCCTGAAGATGTATCTTTTAAATAGTTAATTGCATCACTTAAACAAATATATTTTCTATTTTGTTGTTAAGCCCCTTGAGACAGATGCTAGTTTGTGTATTTTGGTATGCATCTTTGATCACTTTGAATTAAGAAAATTGTGTTTTGGAATGCTGTTCTTTGAAAGCCTATATCCAAATAGTAATTGTGTATTAGTGCATACCCTAATCTTCAATGTCCAGTGTTAAGTCTGAAATAAGTTTTGATATTCGCAGTCAGGCTTAATTGGAAAAAATGTTTAGTAGAGTAAATCAGCCAAGTATGCATTACAAAATCAAGTCTTCGGGGTCTTTTTTGAAGTTTTTTACACAGTAGAAAGATAGTGGGGAAGGATGTTTGGCCTATTGGTTGAAACTGTTTGTGGTGCTCGCATACCATTTGAAGTGTCTGAGTTTAGGTCCCAGCTCCACTACCATGTCTAGCCTCCTGCTGATATGTATCCTAGTGGACAGCAGGTGATAACTGAAGTGCTTGGTGCCTGCAACCCACCTACCAAGCACAGCTGTTGCAGGCATTTAGGGAGCTAAGTGGTAGATGGGGAGAGGCCGTTTGCATGCCCATCTCTGTGTCTTTCAAGTAAATATAATAAGTAAAAATGGAATTTTGATAAGTGAAACAATTTTACTGGTGGATTGTTAGCAGGGAGAAAGTAATTCTTGAATAGAACATGCATTAGGGCCTGGCATGGTAGCCTCGTGGATAAAAGTCCTTGCCTAGTATGCACTATGGCCCCTATGGGCACCATCTGTTGTCTCACTTTCCAAATGGGTGCAATTTTCAGAGCTGAGTTGATCCAAAGCCAGGAGCTTCTTTCTGGTCTCCCAAATGAGTGCAGGGTCCCGACACTTGGCAACACCCTCCACTGCTTTCACAGGCCACAGCAGGGAACTGGTTGAGAAGTAGAGTAACCAGCACATGAACCCAGCATCCATATGAGATCCCAGCACTTGCAACGATCAATTGAGCCATCAAACCAGGCTGGAGAAGTACTATCTTCAGAATTTAGGATCCAGGATAGTAGCCTGATGGCTAAATCCTTGCCTTGCACAAAGCGGGATCCTGTATGGTCATTGGTTCTAATCCTGGTAGCCCAGCTTTCCATCCAGCTCCCTGATTATGACCTGGGAAAGCAGTGGAGAATGGCCCAAAGCCTTGTAACCCTGCACCCATGTGGGAGACCCAGAAGTAGCTCCTGGCTTCGGGTCAGCTCAACTCTGACTGAGGGAGCCTCTTGGGGAGTGAATTATCAGACAGAAGATCTTCCTCTCTGTCTCTCCTCCTCTCTGTGTATCTGCCTTTCCAATAAAAATAAATCTTTAAAAAGAATTTAATATGCATTGGTTCTCCATGATTGGATTAAGAAGTGTGTGCTATTTCACTGGAATTTCATATTCTTTTCTGTCTTGTGAAAGTAGTTTTTAAAATGTGTGGATATTTAAAAAGTTTAGAACACCATGTTGAAAGCTTAGTCTTTTTAACACAGTAGCACAGATTAGAAACATAAAACCTGAAATTTTGTTTTGTGTCTGATTTAGTTAGCAAGATTCAAAGTACTGTGTGTTTGGAATATAGCTTAACTCACAGTTCATCTCTACCCAAATTAAAAGACAAAATAATTGTGAGCAGGTTTTTTTTAAATACTCATTAATTTGTTTAAAAGTCAGTTATAGACATGTGGAGAGATCGATCTTAACACCACTGATTCATTTATTGTGGTCCTTGGCTGGCCACAGTGGCCTGACTTAGGCCAAAATTAGGAGCCAGGAGCTTCTATGAGGTCTCCCGTGTGGGTGGCAGGGATCCCAATGCTTGGACCATCTTCACATAGCTGGATTATAAATTAGAACAGTGGGGACAGGAGCTGGAGCCCGTTTGAGATGCCCACTTAGCAGGCAACTCTAACACCTCCCTGAGGAGAAGGAGTCTCTCCTTCTAGCTTCCCACTTGTAAGTGCTTTCACTTCCTTTCCTCTTTGTCCTCACTCTCTTGCCCATTTGCAACTAATAATTTACTTTTACTGAGTTTCATCCTTTTAGGATAATTTAAAGTTCCTTCATAACATTAATTGTAAGTGAACTTTTAAATTTGTCTTATTACAGTGAAAGTCTGTTTTCCAAGAATTGGTTTACTTAAAAATAATGTTGAATCATTTCATGAAGAATTCTATTAATGGGTTTTACATATATTTTTCCAGCGTTGCCTTCTGACTTTTGGGGATAGCAGAATGCCTGCTATGTGGAAACCAATATACAATAGTTAATTCAAAATCTGTAATTCAGTTCAGTGAAAATTTTCTTTTGAAATCTTTGCAAAGTTTTATGTTACTGGCTAAAACATTATGTTTGAGGAAGGGTTTATAAAACAATTGTTTCAACGATTCAAATATCAGAAATAATGGTGTGCTAATAAAACAGATAAAAGCACTATGTAATTCCAAGAAACTTCATGTAGTTCTTTTTGGAAGGTCTTTTTTCTCAACCGAGGAAAAGGTAAAAAAGGGGAGGAAATGGTTTGCATGGAAGCTTGGTATTTAAACAAAAATTTAAGTCATACACTTCCTGAAAATATGTTTTCTTTCATCTTCTTTAAAGAAGTCCATTGGTTAGGCAAAGCACAGGATAGCCTTTTTTAGATTTGTGTTGATGACTGCTTTAATAGCAATAAACATATGTCCAGAAACTTTTAGAAAGAGTGAAAGTTATGTATATAATACAATTAATCTTTAAACCAAGAGTCATCAGTATGCCAGTGAAAGATGTGTGGCTCCAACATGACTTTTTCTAATGGTTCTCTTTGACATTTTCATTAATCATGTTACAAGGGTATTCACAGTGGCTGTCGCACAATAAAATTTTTCTTTCTAAGTTGTTGCACCAGAGAATATGAATATTGAGTCAGATCATATAATCCTAGAAGAAAGTATTTAAGTGATTAATGTAGAACTTGGGTGTAGAACCAATTCAGGCTTTAAAAGTGCATGGGGTTTCAGGCCCCTATGTGGACTGTACACTTGTCTGAAATCAGGTTTTGAAAATTGGCCATGTCTCCAGCTGACTCATTTTGTCAGACTGAGTCACAGGATTAACCCTTGACATGTTCCTTTAAAAAAAAAAAAAGACAAAGATTAAACAACTGTGTTGACTAGAGCAGCACTTGATCCATCTATATGCATTTTTTTCCAGTAATATGATTCTCCTTTGGAAAAAAATTGATCTGCAGCTGTTGCATAGTTTTATGGGGTTTTTTTTAATACATATTTTTGAGGAAGTGAAAACAGACTTTATCATAGAAGGTAATTTGTAATTGTGATGAAGCAAATGACTATTAGTTTTGGTTTCTTTCAGATAAAACAGACTTTTTAAAATGATATTTTGGAGTCACAAACTTAAAAATTCTTGTCATAAGCATACAAATAGGATATAGAAACATTTTACATAATTTAACATGTTTCATTGATGATTTGCTCTTTAAGACATTATTAAATAACTATAAAGGTATGAGGCTTTAAAGTTTTTGTATATGTTTAGTTTAACATCCATTCTCAATTTGGGTGGTAGCATTTACAAAGTGACTGTGATGTGTATTGAAGAGGAGGTCTTAGCCTACACAAGTACAGACTTTTTATCTGTGTTTTTTCAGAGGAGAAATGAAAACTAAAAGCCAAAAGTTTTAATTTGTTTCTCAGCTATTTTAAAGCCAGTGTTTCACATTCAGGTTTCAGCTTTAACGTACTCTTTCCCAGTTGTTTATTAAACTGATTTTGGAACAAAGAACTTCATATTGTTTGGCTTTACTCTCTTTTTACCTGAATCTTTGCTTATTCCCCACAGAATATTATCTGATGAGATCTAAAAGAAAGAACTGACAATGAAATGTTAAATTTTTCCTCTTACTGTCATTGCCAAAGCTGCATAGTTGTAGTTGGATTCATATTACGTCTTTGGTTCTGTCACACAGTATTGTATTTACTGTGTTTCCTGTCAGGCATCAGAGAAGGGATCTATAAAAACTATACAAGATGATTTCTTTTAACCCCATATAGAAAAGTTTTCTCAAGTTGAAGCATTGATTACACAAAGAAAATGCTGCAAATATTGTCAGTAATTTGTGGTTTCCTTCTCCCCACTCCTCCTGAGTTTCTGCTGTAATTTTGAAAATTTTAATAATTAATAGAGGAAATTTTATTTTGAACAATTGGTTTTCCTTTTTAAATTGTTTTTTTCTATCCGGAGCTGTTCTACCCATAGAGAAAGACTGCTGAAAGACTAAAATTTAGTTGAATGGTTTTAAGGCATGGCATTGTTAATTGTAAATCAAAGCTTTTTACACAGTTCTCCAAGGATTGAAATGGGTCTTTGTGGTCTCTCAGGAGGGAGGAAGTCACACGCCACTCTGCAGACTGGCATTTTAATAGTCTGCTGCGTGGAGATGTTCTTTTGCAGCTGCTGCTTAGCTTTTCCGTATCTGGAGAGTGTGGGGAGCTTTCATTGTTGTTCTGATACTATCAGTTTTTAAAACATTGTGAAGTTAGCTGACTGCATTGTTTGCTTTTGTCTTAGAACTATAATCTGATCAATATGTTTCATTACAATGGGATTGTTTTTTGTTTTTTCGGCCCCTTAAAGAGCATTTCTAGAATGTTTCATACAAGATTTATGCTTTGTGAACGGTGCTTTAAAGAAAATGCTGTGCCCCTTTTTCCAGCTTGTAAACTCTGTCCTGTGTTTAACACAGTCCTATTAGAACCTACGAGGCGTTGACAGAAGACATGGTACAAAGAGGTGTTATGGGAGGGGGGAAAGAGAAGAAAAGTTGCTTCACTGTTTTTCTGGGTTAGACTCCACAGCAGAAGTTGTTAAAAACTTAAGCAGCAAAATATCTGTGTGTATGAAACATAGCAATGCCTCAAACTAAATTTCTGAGTATAATGGTTTAAAAAAATTTTTTTTAATTATTTTTCCTTCCTGAGAAATTTTAGCATTAGCATAAAATATATAAAATATTTCTTAGAACCAGTAATGAACATAGTAAGAGGAAGATTTACCCCCAGGAGCTTTTATTTAGTTCCTTAGCTAAAATGTGTGTTTTGTCTTGTACACACCAACTTTTTATACTTTAATGTAAAATAAAATAGGACTTTGAAGGTTTTTTTTCTGTTTAGTTAATTTTTTTATTGCATTTAATTTTATAACAGCGTTTCATAGGCTCTGATGTTCCCCCTTCCCCTCCTCTTGCCCTCCCCCCACTGTTTAGTTACTAAACTGCTTAGTACATAATAGATAAATCTAAAGGACCACAATGTAAGATCAATTTTTAACTGATAATGTGAATTATGAATTTAAGGAGCTTTCTTACAGAAGGTTATATCATGAAATGTTTCTATTTTAAAAACAAGTAAATTATAGTTATTTAATAAGTGTGTTTGTATTTTGTTAATATAATTTTTATAATTTAAGAAAGAAAATTATGGTCTGTGCCATAGGATTAAGAGGTGCTTACATGATAGTCAGCTTTCTCCATGAAGTGATTTTGTAAGGCTTAACTGCCTAGATCCTTCTTGTTACGCATGATTCAATGTTTCCAATTCCTGATTGCTTGATCATGTGTTTATCAAAGTTGGAAGCAACTTTAGACCGTGCCAGATGGTAATGTTGCTGGAGGTGTAGCAAGCAAGGTTTCCCTTCCACAAGTGCTTTAGTTTAATTAAAACTAAAAACAGATTAGCAGATCTGTCAGTTTACCCTCGTTTGTGTGTGTGTGTGAGAGAAAGACACACACACAGAGAGTATAATTTCATGCAATGTGTATCTTCAGCCCACTGTATCTGTCTTGTTTACTTAGCTTTTGTAAGTAACTTTTTTTAATGTCCCAAAGTTTATCTTACTGGTTTCCTCCAACCAGAACAAGAACTTGGTGGAAATTGAAAGGGTTACTTAGAGTATAAACCCTCCCTCCGTGCTGGGTGAGTTGGTTCAGTCCTATTTTGCATAAGTTCCTTTTGAGTAGATCCATGTGCGGATGCATAGTGCTGAAGACTTACTCTGTTTCCCTGTGTGGATGTATGTTTTGGAGAGAAGCTGTGTGCCTTAGCTGCAAATACTAACATTTTTCAAAATCAACATGTATTGTGCTTATCCTGTCCCTGGAATGGGCAGCAATTCTTTGATGTATTACTACAATGGGAAAACGGTAAGCCTTTTCTTTGTTCCTATAGCTTTTAATTAACTTGTTTAATGAAAAGCAATGCAGATATTTTTACTGAAACCTGTGAGGTTGTTTATCCTTCTTGAAATACATTAAATTCAGTATTTCTAAGTACTGTCAGTGAAGTTGTGTCATCATCTCAGTTACTCAGTAGTACTATTTTTTATTTTTTTAAAAACCTTATAGGACAAAAACATGCCTGTGATATATTTTTAGCCTGATATCTTCACTAGCAGTGGGTTTGAAAGAGTAATTATATTGATGTTTTCAAATATTTTAAACATATACTCTATACAAAATACATATATGCACATGCATATATTGTGAATGCCTCAGTGCTTTCCACATGGACGGAAAAGATGAAAGTCATTTTGGATATTCATAAAAATAACAAGTATGAAGCTCTGGGAATGATTAGTGAAGCAGTCAGCTAGGGAGGGCCGTGTTTCCTGTTTGGAGTTTCAGGTCCAGATCCTGACTTTTCTGGGATACCATCTGTTTCTAATCAAACTAGGATTTTGACCCTGTGCAGATTCATAAAGTAAATCACTATTTTTAAAAGAATGCAGTTATATATACATTTTCCAAAGAATGTATTTCTGTTCCATTTATAGTAGATGGTTAGAATTTTAAAATAATACTTTTCTCAGTTACTCGGACTTTCTTGTTCTTTAAATTACTTAGTGTTACTTATTGTGTTTCTGAAAAAAATATCATTGAGCCAAGAGATTTTGTGTGCTATGAAAAGAAAGTAAGCTTCTCTGAAAGATTCAGTAGGAGATACCTTTGTAAGATACTTGATGAAGATGAGAAAGATGTTACTTTAATGAATATGTATTTCAGCTTAAGTCAGAAATTTTGTTTTTTCTTCTTCTGTCTTTTAGAAAAATTTCCCCTCAGATTTCATATTTTAAAAATGTGTATGTGGGCTTAGTCACCAGAAAGGAGCACTTTTAATGTTACATCTTGAAGTTATAAAGAAAATTCAACTATATTTTTGTAAAATAAGTATAAAAACAGGTAGTTTTTCCGTTCCATTTTTTACCAGTTAAGATGTTTTAAAAGTAGCAAATTGGCTATAACCCGGGTACTGAGTACCAATAAAGGTGCTTTTTCATTCATTGATCGCTTAGTTTGGCCTTTTTGGACTTGGCCAGTGTTTGATTATGAACTTTTGAGTAAACGTTTTCAATAAGTGACGACTGAGCCAGAACATCTCAAGCTTGTTACAAGTGTGTGTTCAGGCTGCCCATGTAAGCAGAGCTTTGGAGACTGTGAGGATCCAATTTACATAGGTGATATAAGTGAAATTATATGATCCCTAATACTTGCCTTGCCAGTTCTCTTTCAGATAGGCAGATAGTTTTCTTTTGTGTCCCACCCTGAGTAAAACAGTCCGTTTGAAGATGATAAGTGGATGTGAGCGTGTTTTTATGGAAGTTCAGTCAGATCACTTACTCAACCCGAAGTCAGAGATTGTAACTCAGAGACTGTTTTAGTCTTTTGAGAGCACAAATCTCACTCCGTCACAACATTTCTCTTTGTTCTACATTGGGAGGGGTATGGTGGGGACAGCTTTGATAGTATGAAGTATTTCCAGGCTTCAGATGATATAGCTGGTAAGGTAAAATCTAGGCTTAAAATTGATAGTCTGTCTTTATAGGTCAAAGGTGACTTCATTCTTGAAAAATGCATGAAGTGATGATATGTTGTCTTATCCTCAGTCACAATGCCTAAGACTTATATGTCTTTTTAAACTACCTCTAGTTTTTAAGATTATTCTCTAATAATTAAGAGAAATAATATTAAAAATTATTTGAAAGCATATTTTACTAACAAATCCTCAGTTTCCTTCCAAAGAAAATCATGTGGAATGTCACTGCATTTTCTGAAGATTATATAAATATTTTTTAAAAGATTATATAAATACATCATATTAATACATATGGTGAACTGCCTAATGATGCTTCATAGTTAAACTAGCACTTTTATTAGTATTTCTTGACTGTAAGTTAAATACTTCATCATTTGAGTTTTAGAGTTTTTATGTATTTCTTATGGTAAGTAGATTTTGTAAATTTAAGATGATAGAACAGATTAATATTTTGAAATGCTGATATGCTCTCAAGTTTATCATACTACATATATTAGAAGTTCTTAAGGAAATCATTCCCCTTTTTTCTGATTTTTTGCTTTTAATTTTTCAAGTTGAGTTGGTATCTTTTAATTAGATTAAATACACTGCAAGAAAAAACAGCCAGAGATGAACAACCTTTTTATATTTAATTGCTAAGATTACCTAGTCAGTATTTTTGTAAATAAAACAAACTTAAGCTTATATATGCAGAAAAGAAAAGGCAAGCTATAATTATGTGTAACTTGTATAGCTGTATTCCATATCCTTTGCAGGATGCCAATAGGTGTTAGTGATAGAGAAATTGAAACTATTTTGAACGTTATACTTTTGGGGGAGTTATTAAAGTAGCAAGAAAACAGTAGGTTTCTGCAGTCTTTTAAGAACTAAGTCTCAATTCAGTTTTTCTCAGTGATTAAACATGCATTCTTTATACACAAAAGTAGAAAGTGCCCGGTAAAGGAAAGGAAAATTGAAGGGAGGAGAGGACCCTGTATTTTCTTCACTTTGAATGTTTTGGAGTTTCAGCCCTTCTCTGATTTAATCAGCTTCAGTTTTTTCTAGATCTTGAACTCAGATGCTACAAAATACTCCAGTTATAAAAGCAGCAGCAAGTACAGACATGATGGTCTTTTCATTGTATCAGGGGATTAATTTAATCTTATGAAAGACAGTGCAGAAATCCAAAGTCTAAACCTCAAGCTAAAAACACATTTTGGATGCTGAGCTTCTTTAGATGGAATTTGGGAAATGAGGGACAACAAGCATGATTTTGAGGGCTCTTCTGGGCCAGGAACTGTGATGGGAGCTCTACACTTACCTCATTGAAGTCTGGTAACCAGACTGTCATGTAGATATTACAAACTTCATTTTATGTATGAAAGAAATGGAGTTAGGGAAAGTTAAATAACTTACTAAGTTCTATTCAATAAGTGCTGCAGGCAGAATTTGAACCCAGACCAATTTGCAAAAGCAGATGTTCTTTGTGCATTATCCAAGAATATAAGTCTCCTTACCAAAAAGCTAAACTAGTTGTACCCTTACTGTCCTTAGTATTAAGATATACTGAATTGTAAAAGTAAATTAATTAATTAATTAATTAAAAGTAACTTTAAAAATCAGTAGCCCATTCTTAATATTTTGTATACAAGATCAATAACAATTGTATGAATGCTAATTGATTTTTTATTACTCTGTTAAAAATGGAAAGCTTAAAACTATCCTAGACACGTTTAAAAACTCAGAAAATTAAACTGGCAAGTCTGCTGTTCTGATATAATTTATTATTCTGTAAATTGGTTTAGCTATGGTTTTGGCACCTGCTTGTCCAAGCGATTTTTTCTTTTCTCTAAGAATGAAGAAAAGAAAGCAACTAAAATTATATTCTGAACATTTCTCAGACTTATTCTTTAAATAAGTGCTTCTTAAAAAAAAAAATAAGTGCTTCTAGTTATTAAAAGCACAGAAACCAGTATGAGAGAATATGGAGCATCATTTCTGTTCTTTTGAGAGATTATTTGTGTGAAAGAAGAAAGCACATTTGAGAGCACAGTTTAATAAATTCAAATATCCAATCTTTAGACCTACTTGAGCTAGATATCATTTTTGCAATATGGAAAATATTGCATCATATAAAAATTATCTTTCTAGGAAACTGCAGATACTATATGTTGAATACTTTGGCATAAATCTACTTTTGCTTTTTCTACCTTTTTAATAGCAAGTATATGAAACTATAATCTCTTACCCCAATAAAGTTTTTTGTTTTTTTTTTCTACTCCTTGAGACAACTGGATAAAAAATACCAGGGAATTAAAACCTTAAGGTCCTGCCAGGAGGGTGCATATTATCATTGGTCAGTTTTACTGATGTTTTTGAGTGACAAATTTGTATCCCTTTCTGTTTGTTCGCGAGCATGAAGGAAGAAGTTCAGGTGCCTTATTGTTGAGTCAGATTCTTTTAATGTAAGTAGCTGAGAGGTGAAACACACTTGAGCGAGCAAATTTCAAGCTCTATCCATTAGAAATTCTTATAGTTTAATCTTTCAAGGGGAAAAAAAAGATGGTTATTAGAAAAACGTTAGCATTTATAGAAGAAAACCCATAGACTCTTTCCTAGAAATGTGATTTAGGATAATAAAAATAAACTTGATTAAATAATTTTTTTCAAAATTAAAGATTAGTAATTTCCTACTATTCTCACTACACAGCCAAAGCAGTGATATATTTTACAATGCATTGTACCAAAAATTGGGATTCTTTTTTCCAATAATGGCTAGACAGGAAATTCTAACTTTGTTTTACCCCTAAACATGTCTGGAAGTTTTGGTAAAAAGATGTTGGTGCTCTTATTTAATAAACTTTTGAAAAATATAAACATTTAAACTTCTACTGAAATTCCGCTTGTGTGTTTAGCCTGCTCATGAGTTGTAAAGAACCTTCCATAGAGATGGCTTGTATGTCCCTGAGTCAGTACTTATACTTTAGATATTTTGTTTTATGATGCCTGTGGTTTCAGTTCTTGTGGTCCTTTTACTGGAATTATCTAAATATTTCCCCCATTAGGCTTAGAATTACCGTAAACACTCTAATAGCAGATTATACTTATGGCAAAATTTGGAAGATTCTTAAATTGGATTGCTGTTCTACAGATTTATTTTAAAATTTTGTGTTTTTTCTGGGATCACATTTTGGGGGGGGGTTACATTTTAATGTTGAACAAAGAATAGGGAAATCAGAAGCTATACATTGCTGAAACAGATTTTACCGTTTAGATGAAAGGTATATGATTATTATCTGAAGAGCATACAGAAGGTCAGTGTTGATTCAAAATAATAGGTACAGAATGATTAGAAAAATGTATAGCAAATTATTTTTAGATAACCTTGCCCCTCATTCTTACATGTATGGGTGTAATAATTACACTTGATCTTAGCCAAAAGGCCGAGAAGCAGTGTATATGGGTATGATAGTTAAAGGAACATTTTTATTTACTCTTCAAAGCAGTGCCTCTGCTAAATTAAGATCATACAAAAATTCAGAAATGGAAGTTAACTTGTTTGTGTATATAACTAGGTGCATAACTTAACATAGGTTGATCTATAATTAAACACTAAATAGGTTCTTGCAATGATATATTGTCCGAGTTTTTGAGTGTTGATTCTTAAATATATGTGTTTTTAAATGATAGTTCCAGAGCTTTACTTAAAATTTTAAGTATAGGGTTTAAGTTTTGGGGATTTTTCTCGTTTCCATTAACCTCAATTTTATTTTTGTCTTTCACATTTAGATACTCGGCTAGAGTTTATAAAGCTTTTATTTTCTAATATAAAATGTATTTTAAAAGACATTAAGTATGTGTTCCTAGGTATAATATTGTGTGTGCATTTTGAAATAATGGTGATAGGACAGATTATTCAGTTGATTTTGTTTTATTACCTTGGTCAATTTCTGTTATTAATATAAACCTTTTCCATATCGGACATCCATTCAGAATCATACTGAATATATCTTAGTGGTATTGAATGTCATTAATTTGAATTACTAATATTGAATGTTTTGTAACTTCAGACTATTATTCAAGCCATCTTCATGAGAAAACTAATAAAAGCCCACAAATTAAATGAAGCTGTCCCCAAAATATTTCAGAGTTCATACTGTCTTTGGTTTTTACAGACCTTATATCTTAAGAGACTTCCATAGTATTTTTTTCCTTAAAATACATTTTTATAATCTTAAATTGCTGAGTAAAGGAGAGTGATTTAAGTCAGTAAAACTAAAGGTAACATTCAGTTTCTCAGTTCTAGTTATCCACGTTTCGCAAGTTCCGTGGCCACGTGACTAAAGACTACTGTATCAAGAAGCATAAATACAGAATAGTTCTATCGTCACAGAAACCTCATCTGGGCAGCACACTTCTAACGCATTCATCTCATTTCTGTAGTTGAGTGTCTTAATTAAAAGACATAACTACTCTCTCATACTAAAGAAAATTTCCATACTTCATCATTTGTTCCATTTCAAAACCTTGTCAGCCATCACACAGGCTGTGGATCATTTTTCCTTTTAAAGAATGAAGAATGATGGTGTTTTTTTACTCTGTCTTACTGTGGAATGTAACCAGATAAAAAGATTATCTGTCTTTTTCTGCAAAATCTTCTTTCCATCTTTTCTCAGCAATTCCAGAAAATTATTGCGCTCTGCTTGGCAGGGATAATTCCAGTGTTAACTATAGGATGGATGCATTGGAATCAGGATTCTAGTAAACAACCAATGTGGCTAAACTGGACCAAGCAGGAAAAAATGATTGTCAGTTTTACCCCAGTTGGTAGAAGGAATTAGAACATTCCAAGGATAACTGTGTAATCACTAAAAAGTGATGTTGCAAATATGCATTCCTAAAGTATGTTATCCCCTTTTAAAAGTTACGTTGGGGTAGGTAGGATGTGTGTATCTATGATATTACTGTGGAATTGTTCTTTTCAGCCAGAGTTATTTGTAAAAGGGAGGCATCTGTTAGGTTTTAGCTGTGTTCTTTCACCGACAGTCTAGTCTGTCTGACACTCAGAATTTACCATCATTCTTGGAGGGGGAAGGTAATTACTTGGGGGAAGAGACGACCCTATGATAGTGACTGTAAGCCTGACCTTCTGAAATAGGGCCTAAAATTCTGAAGAAAATGTCTGTCTACTGTATTTTAACAGACCAGTTTAAACTATTTAATTATACCTTTTCCTGTTCCTTTAAAATAGTTTAACTCCTGGTAGATTTTAATCATCTTAAAACGTACATATTCCTTTCTCTTAATTTTAAGATTGTTTGTTGTGATACAAAATCATCCTTGAGATTTAAACGTATGATTAGATCATTAACGAGAAAAAAAGGCTGGCATCTGTGTGCAGGTGATCAGATGACATAGCAGTCTGGTTTTAATTTGTGGCCAGTACTGATTCTAACTAAGAGAGACTTGCTCTTTTTGTGGAATTGGCTGACTATTTCTCTGCATCTGGAGTTAATAAAGTCTTTGAGACCACATCAGTTGCTCTTTGCCGCAAGAACCCTTTGATCTGAAAAATCAAGACTGGCACAACTACTGCTTCATAACATTGCATCTATGTTTGTGTAAGCTATGGTTAAGATACCAAAAGTAAAGCTATTTAGCCTGTACTATAAATGCTTTTAGATGGGACTCTTTCAGAGTCATGTACTTCAAAATATTTTCACTATGATAAAAATTGTGAACTTGTGTTAGTATATAAATGGCATAGTAGTTTAGGGATTTTGTGAATCATTTCCAAAAGTTTTAAAAAACCAATCTTTTTCAAAGGCTATTTAGAAAGACCAGCATTTAAAAAAATTTACCTCTAATGTGATGTTTAATTTCACCATGCAGTTTCAAAAGTTTCAAGGGTTGGAAGCTGTTTCTTTAGTGGGTGTGGTTAGCCTTCGTTTCTGTGTTTCCCTGAAGGCCTTCAGTTATTACCTGAGCATCATTATCTCCATCGTTCGGTAATGATTTATAAGTCAGTGGTCATTTCTGTTCTTTCTGTTGTAATTGCAAGCATTAAAAACATTTTATGTATTTTTTTAAGGATTTATTTTATTTTTTATTGGAAAGTCGGAGAGACAGAGAGGAAGATCTTCCATTTGATGATTCATTCCCCAAGTGAGCACAACGACTGATGCTTTGCTGATCCGAAGCCAGGAGCCAGGTTCCAGATCTCCCATATGGGTGCAGAGTCCCAAGGCTTTGGGCCATCCACAACTGCCTTCCCAGGCCACAAGCAGGGAGCTGCTGGGATTAGAACCAGCGCCCATATGGAATCCCGGTACATTCAAGGCGAGGACTTTAGCTGCTAGGCCATGGCGCCGGTCCCCATTTTATGTATTTATATCATGGAATTTGATGGGGTCAAGGATACAAGATCCAAATTGACAAACTATGCAAAATTTTAGCTGACAAATTAGGTTTTTGTGAAATTACACAAGACTGAAAATTTCCTAAAATTAAAAGTGTGAAGTTTATATACTGTCTCATTATCTGGATATAATTACTGAAAATTTCATATTATCAGATCCAGTATAATGTATATAGTAAACACATATATAGTAGAAAGCCTATGTTCTGCTGCTGTTTTCTAAATTTGATTCTCATTTGTATTTTCTGGCTAAATCTTTGGATTTATTCTGCTTCTTGTTTGTAGTTTCAGCTTGACTTGAAATCTAAATGCACAGAGGGCAAAGGATGCTTAGCCCTGACTAAGCTTCGAAAATGAAGCAGAATTAAAAGAATATAGTCCAAAGTTTCTTTCTTTAAAGCTTTACCTGCCTATACAAATATACTACATTCTGAACACATTTTAATAGCCTAATAAATTATTTCATTCTAACACAATCTTTTGTGAAATAACTTTAAGCTATAAAAGTATGCATAATGAACAAAAAAACTTTTTTATGTAGAATGAACAAAAAAACTTTTTTTTCTACCTTAGTAGAAACTGACTATAGATTCTTCTTGATAATTCCTAGGATTATATCTTGGCCCAAACTTAGGTACCTCAAATGTGTATTTTTACCACTGGGGTGTGAAAGGTAGCAAGCAAGCTCGAACACTAATCCTCCAGAAAGTCAAATCTTTGCTAGTATTTGCAGGTCTAGCAAGAATAAAAGTGGACTTTCTAATCTGTATTTAGGTTAAATTATGTGTATATATAAATGTAGTCATGTTAGATCAGAACTGTAGAAAACAGCATTTAAGGACTGAAGAGGACAATGTTTAGCAGTATGTTTGTTCCTATTCAGATTATAGAAAACTGATAAAATTAGATAATACTTATTAGTTGCTTACTTTGTAGAAGACTCAATGCTAAACATATTTTTTCATCCCAGTTTTCCCACTAAATTCTTGATGCGTAAGTACTGCTTAATGTGATTTTTAAAAAAAAAAAAAAAAACAGCGAAATTAGAAATATTAAGGCACTGGACTTTATAATGTCTCATTCTTCATAGGTATTTAACTGATAGCTTATGTAAATAAAATATTACTCCCATATTAATCTCAATTTATAATTCTTAACTTTTTATTAGTGGCTACAGATCATTTGCTTGGGGGGGTATCAAATTACATTAAGTAGAGTAAATTAAAATACTTTCCCATTTTTAATTCCATAATTCCAGAAATTTTCTGTGTTCATACAAACAAGTATATGACGAATGCAGTATTTTTCGGATACCCCACATCATTTTAATGTTACTTTCTTCCATTTAAGTGAACAATTTAAGTTATTGTTTGCAGTGAAATGTAGTGCATATGCTGTTTGCAAAGAAGCAGAGTGTATATCACTCATTTTTTTAAGATTTCTTTTTATGTGAAAGACAGATTTTATAGGAATAGAAGAGATAAAGAAGGTCTTCCATCCACTGGTTCAATTTCCAAATGACCACAGTGGCCAAAGCTGAGCTCATCTGAAGCTGGGAGCCAGGAGCTTCTAGGTCTCCCGCATAGGTGCTGGATTCCAAAAGGACTTGAGCCATCCTCCGCGGATTTGCAGCTCACCAGCAGGGAGCTGGATTAAAAGTGGAGCAGCCTGGACCTGAACCAGCGCTTGTAGGAGATGCCAGCATCACAGAGTCGAGGTCTAGCCTGTCAGCACCAGCCTCCCCCACTCCCTATAGGTCGCCTTAAATGTTAAATGATTTTATTTTTAGTTTCAGTAGTTATGGGAATGGTATGAGCATGCTTTTTGATCCTTAAGGTTATTTGGCTGCCCATTTAGTTTTCCAATGGAATGCAAATTGCTATTTGCTTATTCAAGACGTTCATAGTTGCTTATCTGAAGTTTAAGGTTTACCAAAAGAAATTAGTTCTACTCACAACAAAATAAGTAAGATTTATCTTAAAGCTGTGGCAGAGCTTTAAAAAAAAAAAAAACAAAAACAAAAAAAGTCCGTGAAATTAACGAATTACAATTTCTCTGTAGAATTTAGTTTTAATTTATTTGTTAACCATTGAAAGTTAAGGAACATCCCTTTCAGTTAGTTATGTTTTAGTAGTAACAAAGGAATAGAAACTCATTTGAGTTTATGTGGTAAATCTTAAAAAACAAAAAAAAATTAATTTATGAACCCAAAGTTTATTTCATGCATGTGTTCAAAGGGTGCTAGTTGATTCCTTCAGATTTTAAATCATAAGCCTGTGTGAGAGTTCTGTTTAATTATGCTTTGGGCTTTATTCAGCTGCCTGGTGCAGTTGTCACACCAAGGTGCACTGCAGGGGTATTTTGGAGTACTCTTTCTGTCGGACTAAGCTAAAAGGAAGAATTATATACTAGTCAAATTGGATACTGTTTACGTAGATTTGAACAGTTTTCTTTGCATCTGTGTTGGCCTTTAGAGATGAGGTAAGCCTTTTTAAGTCCTTTATTAAATGTAGAACTCATTTTATGTAAGTGAAATTTGCATAGTCATTTGCATTTAAATTAAATACTGTTTAATTTTAAGGTATATGCACCATCCCCAAATTCAGATGACTTCAATCGTGAATCTCCTAGTTATCCATCTCCTAAGCCACCAACCAGTATGTTTGCTAGCACTTTCTTTATGCAAGGTAAGTAATCAAATAGTTGTCAAGTACCACTCAGTTATCTGTGTATTAGCCAGTATTTTTAAATGTCATGAAAGAGAATTCCTATATAGGTATGTTTTTTTTCTTATTTTGGTTTAGTTTTTGGCTTTGGGGCGGGGACGTGCCGAAGGAAATTAAATGTAGCTTCCTAGTTTTTAAATACTGTTTAACGCTAACAGCAATTTAGTTGGATTATCCAAGAAACCACTGGAGTGTCCATCCAGTGTTGATTAAATTTATAAAGGACTTAAATTGAAAAAAAAAAAATAAGTAGAGCTGCTCTTGCTCATTTTAAATACATGAAAGCTATTAACAACTCTGGTTTCTTCTTTAAATTGCAAATTCATTGTACCTCAAATTACCAATACCAATAAAGAGTAAATATTACAGAATGGAGAAAACCTCGTTAAGGGAGACATAGTGTTGCATTTCCTTTCATTCATGTCTAGCAAATCATTTTTATTTGTTCTCCTGTGGTTTGGGATTAGGGGAAGCATATATATGGAAGCAATAAATTATGACATAGATGATTCCTTGATTTTATATTGGTGAGGGGAGTGATTGCTGACACATTTCATTCAAAGACTAGATGGTCATTATCAGTTACTTCAGCCTAATGTTGAGAGACACTTTGTTAGTCCTCAGCTTCAAAATGTTTTCTATTATGCCAATGACTATTGTAGATTTGGGATATTTTTTCTAGACTTACAGTGTGCCATTTTATCTCCTACTACAGCATTTTCTAAATCTTAAGTTTTCATCTTCCTCCATATAAATTTAAATTTATGGACTGCTTTTCTACTTTCTTATGACTCTAAACCTTATTTTAAAATAGTAACTTAATAGTTTGGAAGGAAGAAAAACAGACAGAAGTCTGGGTTGGGAAGGAGAAGGATGAAAATATCTGGAGGATACTGTGAATCTTTATAAGCGTCATCAAAATAAATCAGCTACGGAAAATTTCATATTTCTGTTTTTGTTTTAGATGGGACCCACAATTCTTCTGACCTTTGGAGTTCATCAAATGGGATGAGCCAGCCTGGTTTTGGTGGAATTCTGGGGACCTCTACTTCCCACCTGTCTCAGTCCAGTAGTTATGGCAGCCTTCATTCACATGACCGCTTGGTAGGCTATGATATGTGACTTTGCCCTCACCTGTGTTTCTTTTTGTATTCTAGAATAAATTTTGTTTTCTACAAAATCACTTCTGGGCCTCCTGTACTTTGCCATTTTTAAAAAGTAAATGACAGTAGTAGCATCTTCAAGCTAATTTAGAATGAACTTTTTGACTTATTACAGTAGTTTGTGATAACCAGAAAATGTGCCTGACGGCTCATATCTTTCTCCCCCTTTATCTAGAGTTACCCTCCACATTCAGTTTCACCAACAGACATAAACACAAGTCTTCCACCAATGTCCAGCTTCCATCGCGGAGGTACCAGCAACTCACCTTATGTTGCTGCTTCACACACTCCTCCCATCAATGGATCAGATAGCATTCTTGGTGAGCTTTTGGCATTGGCCAAATTTCCTAAAACTTTGATGTGTTTGTAGTAAATTCAGTATCTTTCAGTATATTTTTAATGTGTGGTTTAAAAATTAGAAAAAAAATAGAACTTTTTTTCATTAATTAAAAAAAACTTGTAAAGCAACCCATAATTTATTTAGCTTATTAAGTATAACAGATACAAGAAAAATCCTGATTTGTGGTGACAAATGTAAAGTATCAGTAGAAAACCTTAAAATAAGGGTCGAGTGCTAGAAAAGCATGCTTGTCTACTGAAATTCTTGAGCTCTTTCCCTTCTTGAACTGTCCAGGAACCAGAGGGAATGCTGCTGGCAGCTCGCAGACAGGTGATGCCCTTGGAAAAGCTTTGGCTTCTGTGAGTATTGATTTCATATATTCTACTGAATGTATTGTACACACTGTATATAGTAATTAGATTTTATGGGTGGTTGTGTTGTAATTAAAGGCTATAGTTTACAAGATCAGCTAAACTACTTATTTACAGCTATTCCTGATTTATATTGATGTCCTAAATTAACACTAGAAAGTTTCATCCTAAAGAACTGCTCTCTGACTTGACTTTAAACATATATTTTTGTTTAATGGGATAGGTAGGTGAAGAAAGAGAAATGTAATTTTTTTTTAATTATTTTTTCATTGGAAAGGCGGATATACAAAGAGGAGAGACAGAGAGGAAGATCTTCCGTCCGATGATTCACTCCCCAAGTGAGCGCAACGGGCCGATACTATGCCGATCCGAAGCCAGGAGCCTCTTCCGGGTCTCCCACGCGGGTGCAGGTTCCCAAAGCTTTGGGCCGTCCTCGACTGCTTTCCCAGGCCACAGGCAGGGAGCTGGAAGGGAAGCGGGGCCACCAGGATTAGAACCGGCGCCCATATGGGATCCCGGGCGTGCAAGGCGAGGACCTTTAACCACTTGCGCCACCGCGCCGGGCCCTGTAATTTTTTTTTTAATCTAAAACAGAAATTACTGAGATGTACTTGTTAAGCTTACTTGTTTTAAATACAGACTTTGTGAAAATCCCATTAAAATAAATCAAATGGAACCAAGAAAGATTACTCAGTCATCCTCTGGATCCAGAAAAATGAAGATCCTTCATAAGGCACTTTTCCTATCCTAATTGGAAACTTTTTTGAAAAAGAATAAACAGTCCATTGCAGCTAATTTATGCAAAAGATAGAGAATAAGAGCCTTTTAAAAAAAATGCTAAGTTGATTGAAATACTTGCACTACGGCCCAACACGGTGGCCTAGTGGCTTAAGTCCTCACCTTGCACATGTCCCATGTGGACGCCGGTTCTAATCCTGGTGGCCCCAGTTGCCATCCAGCTTCCTGCTTGTGCACTGGGAAACCAGTCGAGGATGGCCCAAAGCTTTGGGACCCTGCACCCACGTGAAAGACCTGGAAGAAGCTCCTGGCTTTGGATCAGCTCAGCTCTGTCCATTGTGGTCACTTGTTGGAGTGAGCCAGCAGATGGAAGATCTTCTTCTCTGTATATCTGACTTTCCAATAAAAATATATAAATCTGAAAAAATAGTAATAAAAAGAAAGAAATACTTGCACTAAAGTGAGTAAAATAGGTGGTTCTGTAGAATTTTCTTGTAACAGTTGGTTTACATCTTATGAGACATTAGTTACAAAATCATGTTTTCATATCTAGTTTTGAAAACATTAAACAAATTTCTTCTTCTGGAATGCTAAAACTAAAAAGGAGGCGTTTTATTAGTAATATACAAAGATTCAAAATCTAACTAGAGAGATACTTCCACTGTGTATACTTTGTGAAGCTTTGTTTTCTTTTTTTCTTTCATCATTTCTTCTGAGCAGTACTCCTCTGGAAATTCCCACAGAGATGTCTTACGTAGGCTATGAAATGCAGTTGACTCTTGTCAGACACATCTGTTGCTGTTTTTAGGGGCGAAAGCAAAGTGCTTGTATATATGAATAGTAGAAGCAACTGTTGTACATTTAAGAAGAAACACCTCTTGGAGTATTATTTTTATAAATACTCCTTTCCCTCCAGGCAAGTACCAGCTTAAGAATGGAGCCGAGCCCGATTGTCTGATACATAGTGGAGGCCCTCACAAAGTTGAGCTCAATAAATGTTGGATTCATTCTTACTTGATAGTTAATAATGATGATGGTAATAACAAAACCTACAAACAAATATTGGCTTTGAACACTTAATAGGTGCTTGGCACCACACTGAGTGTTTACATACCCTGTTTTATTTAATCCTTGAAAAACACCCTGTAAGGTTGCATTATTATCCCTACATTACTGATGAGGGACTAGGGTTTAAAAGGTTAAGTAACTTGAGCTCAGAAAGATTAAGTAGCTTGCCCTAAGGGATCACAAAGCTGGTCAGAGTAAAACCCTCTTGCATTAGAACCCTGACTGACTGGCTTCGGCCTGCTCTTAGCCATTGCTCTGTGTAACATCTTGCAGGATGTTCAAAAGGATCAAACAGAGTTGTCCCACATTTTTCTGAACTTTTTCTCACAAATGAAAGCTACCTATTTAGGCAAAATAGTATTATTCTGCATTATGAAGTCTGAGGGAGCTCTCAGGAAATTAGATAGCTTGCTGTGTTCATTCTTCTGGTTGTGGAAAAATCCAGTAACAGATATTTCACATTCAAGAGAGCAAAGAAAATTTGCCTCAGTAAGAGGCAACCTCTGAAAGTACAGCCTGCTTTCAGGATATTTTATCCCCTTGTAGGTCATTTGTTTATCTAGTTTGAGAAAACACCCATAAAGAAACCTTGATACATTGGGCAGCCAAAAATGTGATGTTTTTAGTGGCCATTCAACCTCCCTTTCAGTTACCCTCAGGTTCTTGAATATCTTCCCATATTTTAAGTACACAAACCAAACCATTTGACAGGGAAGGGGAATTCTCTTGGAGTGGAAACCAGGGAAGATTTGTTTTGTGTAGTTAGTGGGTGGGCTTTGGTTGTCATGGAAACCGAGGTCTGTCATCCTGTGTTGTTACTAGGCAGGAGCAAGCAGGTCATTCCATAAATCATTTCTGTCATAGCTGAAGGTGATGCATTCCATCTGCTCCATCACTGCATGCCACAGTCTGCACACTTCAAATCCCTTCCTTCAATCCATCTGCTGGCCCTACCCCCAAACTGGACACCTCCTCAAGCACATTTTTTTCTCTGTCATTACAGATTCATATTCATTTCATATATGGTTAACACTCTCACAATGTACTAAAATACATTACATTGGGCATGGGAAGGATTAGAAGAGGTGAGAATAAGCTGAATAAGGATCAGAATTGAAAACCTGACATAACAGGAGAATTTTATATTAGATATTATAGATATTTGAGAGTAGTAATCATGATTATGCTACAATTTTAACGTCCATTATTAGAATGTGATATTTTTAATGTAGTCTCTAGTTTTACATGGAGAAACTATATGCTTTTGGCATGAGAAGTTATTCCTGGTTCTCCAGTGTCTGCTATGTGTCGTAGAAGGGCTTTTCATGTGTGAAACTTCAGAGGGTACAACCTTTGTTCTTCAGTTTAGGTATTAAAGAGCACACAGAACAGTGTGTGATTAAACATATAAGGCCAGATAATGCATTTGCAAAGTTTCCTTTATTTTAGGTTTAAGCCTGGATAATTGTGGTCTTAATCTCAGGATAGGGGGAAAGAGAATTGTACATGAAAGTATTTACACAAAGTTCCCAAAGCCCTGTGGATTATGCATTAGTTTAGATAATAAACTAGGGTAGATAGAAGGAAAGGAAAATCTGTGTATCCATGCCATTTCTAATGTGTTTCCCTGAACATTTGCCAGACAATAACCCTTTAAGATTGTGCCCATGGAGAGTTATATAGAGGAAGAAACATCTGGTTTATTTCAGTGCCTAATACCATATCAAAACACTTGGTCTTTAATTTAGAGGAGATCAAACAAGAAGACTGTTTAACTTTGTTGATTATATCAGACTTCTTTGTGATAATTTATGTTTTGATTTCTACCTCAGAGCACGGGAAAGAGAGAGAGAGAGAGTGAGTGTGTGTGTGTGTGTGTGTGTGTGTGTGTTTAGTTAAATGGTCAATAGTATCTAACAAAAGAAAAAGAAAATGCAGGGAAGTTGATGTTTAAAAGTAATTCATAAAATAAGTTTCTTTGTTCCTGAGACTCAATAACATTAACATAATAAAGATTAACTGAAATGTGCACGGTAATGTTAAAAAATTGGACTCAGGATTCCCGGGTTGGGCCTGGGAGCTCTCCATTGTTTCTTTATTGTCTGAGGCCCTTTTCATTAGCCTCTGGCTTATTGGCACCCTGCTGATTGGAATGGACCATGACTGATAGGAGGAGGAGCCTCATTTGTTGCAGTAAAATGAGGCATATTACCGTTTAAGCCTGGCAGAAGGTATTGGGAGTTATTCATCATTGGTCATTTAACAGTAAGAGCACCATGGACTGCATGCAGAATGAGTTCTTACTTTGTATTTATGCTATAGATTCTAAATGACTCCCACTCCCATTTTTAAAATGACTGACTTTTTTTCCTTCAAAACCATCAATGTAGAAGTTCTATAAGGCCAGAGAGTATGAAAAGAAAATATATTCTCGATTTAGAATGCTCTTTACCAAATAAAGCCCCATAGTTAAAATTTGGTAAAGCAACTCAACTTTTTAGATTAAGCCTAATTTGTAATTTAGTAACAAAATAGATGTGAAGAAAGTTTAGTTAATGGTCTGTGTTACAAACAGGTATGCTAAACTTGTGAATAAATGTATTGTTCTCACACACAGATTATGTTTATGAAAGTAAAAGGGACAAGACAAAGTCCTATAACTTGTCAGACTGTCATCATGTTAATTGTCAAGAAAGAACAAGCAACTTTGATGAGGGAATGGGAAAAATGATTTCTATCAAATGAATAGAGAAGCTACTTGTGTCTGTTGGAGAACAAGATTAAATTCAGGACTCCTGGCTTGGACTTTGCCCAGCTCCTGCTGTTGAGCCTTTAGAGAATGAACAAGTTAATGGAAGATCTCTGACTCTGTATCACTGTGCCTTTCAAATGGAATAAATCTTAAGGAAGAGAAGATAAGGCAGATACACAAACCATGATCCTGCCTGATGTGGTGTAAAGGAAGACTAAAGAAAAGTTCATCTGAGAGTGTAAGGGAGGTGAAAATCACACATGAAAGGGAAGGGGACATTTGAACTAAGCTTTGATGTGATATAGAATTTCATTGGGAGAGAAGAAATAGAAATCCTGAAAGGAAAATGAGCTATGTTGAGAAAATGAGAATGAATAACAGAATACACTAATTATGATTAATTTATAAGGTAGGAAAATATTTTTGCCACCAGATATGGAAGACATCAAATTTCATTTTGTTTTATTGAATAGACAATAAGAATTGGAGTGTGTTCGAGGACAGTCATTCTTAGGTAATGATGAAAGGAAAAATAACTACTAATGTAAAGGCTTAACATAGTCCAACTACAAGTGCTAGACCATGAAGGGTTTAAAGTAGTGTCATGGCGTTAGAAACAATGTGTGCCTGTCCCAAAAACACAGAGCATTCTGAGTATTGGTGTCTAGAAAGGGAAAGGGCGAAGGACAGGAAGAAAAAGTGAGAGGGTGCATGAGAATGATTTAGCTAACTGAGGTGTAAGAGAGAGAATTGGGAAAGATAGGAAGCTTGGGTTTAGATAGACTTCTCATGGAGAAGAGCCTGCCCACATGGATAAATCTGGCAGCCAGTTTGATGACGGAGGTGTTAATTTGGGAGGCATTCACCAGGATGTACAGTTGATACTTGATGAAGAATTGTGTTACCAAGAGATAAAGCACAGGCAAATAGAAACTAGAACTTTGGGAAATCTACACTGAAGGAACTGAAAGAACATAGAATCAGTTAAAAGAAATCAATTAAGTGGACATTCCTAGTAAGAATGGTATATGTTTCATTATTGAAAATAGAGTTGCAGGTCCAACTGCACCATTTTATCAGCACTCTCATGGAGCTTGAAACTACAGCAGTGAGTTAGAAAAAAATCGTGCTTTGCTGGAGCTTAACTTGTACTAGGCAGAAGGGTATGCTCACAGTTAGTAAACATAATGGAAGTGCCATGAAGAAAACAAAAGCAAAATGTGGGACCAGCAGGAAGTACTCTTTCTCCAGTGCTTTCGGGGGGCTAGCATTTACAGAGAAGGACTAGAAATCGGTGAAATGGACTCCTTTGTGGAAACAACCGTTTTGTCTGAAACTGAAACTTTACTGACTCCTTACCCACCATTAACATCTGCCTTGCTTACCAATCATATAGTTCACTTATGTTATAAAAAGCATCTGTGCTCATAACCATTATAATGATTTGAATCTTGAAAAAAAGAAATTAAAACAGGACTATATATAGTTCATATTGCAGTATTCGTGGTACATTTTTGTTCTGGTTTTAAAATTTAGGTTTCTGTGGCCTTTGTGTAACTATTAGGCATAAAACTGATAGGAAAAATATTTCACCTTAAATCTTAGATTATAAAAGTAACGTCATGTAATTGGATTTATATTTTGCTATAATCACATACTGATACTTATGTATCTTTTTTATTTTGTGGGCAGATTTATTCTCCTGACCATACCAGCAGTAGTTTCCCATCAAATCCATCAACACCAGTTGGATCACCATCACCTCTCACAGGTAGGCTTTGGTTTTGTCAAACTACTTAATGTGTGCAACTGCTTAGAAATATTTCAAGTTCATTTTCTTACAGTGAAATACAGTCTTTAGAAGTCAGGAAAAATAGTTAAATTTTGACTAATGAAGCATGTAGGTAGAACATTCTTTTGCATTCATTTTGGAGAAAACTGAAATGCTTGTTAGCTTTGGTTCATTTATGTATTTCATAATTTATAAGCTACTTTGTGAAAATTTCTAATAATGGTTTTTACAACAGCATAAAAATAAAACTAGGAAGAGCAGGCATTGTGTCATAGCTGATTTAGTTGCTGTTTGGGAGACCTAGATCCAGTGTTGTAGAACCTGGGATCAAATCCCAGCTTCTACACCTTTTTTTTTCTTAAGATTTACTTATTTATTTGAAAGAGTTACAGAGAGAGACAGAGATCTTCCATTCACTGGTTCACTTCCCAGCCACTCGCAATGGTGAGACCTGGGCCCATCCAAAGCCAGCAGACAGGAGCTTCTTCTAGATATCTCATGTGGATCTCATTAGTGGCCCAAGCTGTCTACTGCTGTTTTACTGGAACATTACCAGGAAGATGGGTGGGAAGTGGAGCAACCAAGACTTGAAGCACTGCCCATTTGAGATGCCAGCATTACAGGTGGCAACTTTATCTGTTATAATAGCCTAAGTACTTAAATGACACCCATTTGAGAGACCCTGACATGCTATGTTTGATTCAGCCTGGTCCCATCCCAGCTTGCAATAGACATTCGGGAAGTGAATCGACAGATGACAAGTTCTCCATCTCACTTCTGCCTTTTAGACAGATAGACAGGTAGGTATATACTCTGACAGGCAGTTAAGGTACAAAGGTAAAATATGCAGAAGAAAACTCATTACATAAAAAATAAAACTAACACTTTTAGAAATATTTGTAATTTCTGTTTTCCTTGTTCTCCACACTTACTATGTATCATGTATGAGACTCAAAAAATCAGTGCTTTTGCTAGATACTCTGTCTTTATATTTGGATCCACTAAGTTCTAAGAATATGAATTTCTGAGGATGAAAGAATTTTTTTTTTCTGGGGCCAGCATTGTGTTGTTGTGGATACAGCTCCCTACTGCAGTGCTATCATCCCATACTAGTTGCTCCTCTCCCAATCCAGCTCCCTGCTAATGACCTGGGAAAGCAGCTGAGGATGGCACTAGTGCTTGGGCCCCTGCACCCACCTGGAAGATTGGGAGGAAGCTCCTGGCTCTGGCCTGGCCCAGCCCTGGTTAGTGCAGCCATTTGGAGAGTGAACCAACAGATAAAAGAACTCTCCCTCTCTGTATTCCCTGCTATCCTTTTTCTCTGTAGCTTTACCTTTCAGATAAATAAAATGAATCTTAAAAAAATATTTCCCCCCTAAGGAAAAGAACTCTACAGATATGTATGAATATTTCTTTTTTTTAACACAATGTATTTATTTTATTTTATTTTATTTTACTTACATTTCATTTTATGACAAAATAAAATAGGCTCTGGGATTCCCCCAACCCTTCCCTATGCCCTGCCCCCATGGTGGATTCCTCCACCTAGTTGTAGTATTACAGTTCAAATCCAGTCATGATTCCTTCATTGCATAGAGTCCAGCATCTTATTGTCCAGATAATTTCAACAGTTTCTTGGGGAGACCATCTCTGGTCTGAAAGCAGAGCTGGCAGAACATCGTCCCAACCAATTAAATGCCACAACATAACATCAGCAACAGTTTACAACCTTATGGGGCTAATTGACATGGTATTGAGTGACCAATATGTTAGAAAATACAAGTTCTTAACCACATCCTGTGACTACTTCATTGACATTTCTATTGTAGTGTATATACAACCGGCTGCTATACACCTTAAAATGGCTAAAGGGTACTATTCAGCTGTCTCGTGTCTATTTTCATTTTTGTATTTAGTTGTTTATAGTATTGAAGCAAAATTTTTACCATACTTGGCAGATTTTAGGATAGTCCAAACTGGCTTATAACTCTAAGAAAGATATGTATGAATATTTCTAGTGAAAATAAGTGGTTCATATTTCCTTTGCTCTATTCTTGGTGTTTTTCACATTTCATTTTTTTTACATTTTTTTAAATGCTGTGCTATGGCATGAATGCATTGAAACATAAATGCTATTGTGAGAACTTTTCAACTTACTAGGAATAGGTAAAATTTTTAATGTCTGTTAAACAGTAGTTTTAAAACTGAGGCTTTTTTAAGCAGTTTTTAAAGGGACAGAAAAAACCTTGCTGAGGGAAAATTATTTTGAAAAGTCATTAAGTAAATGGATAAAATCACTATTCCTCCAGCAACTAGTTGACCTCAAATAATTGTTTACCTGATTAGGTCACTAGTTAAGTTTGTGTGGTTTATTTGGTTTTTGTTCAGTCCTTTACCATTGGTCAGTTTCTGAAAAATCAGGGGCGCGCATGGAGACTTTGGAAGAAGCAGTCCTGTGTGGCCATGATGAACTGCTGGCAGCTGCGTTCAACTGTTAGCAGGTTCTATGTCCTTCTCAGACACCGTGGCTTCAGCTGTCTAGTAAAAGTTGAACAGCTGTTCTCCACACAGACAAGACTGTGAAAGACCCATTGACTGAAAGTTGTTGTTTAAGAGAGCTGAAATTACAGGAAGAATGATGTAAATTTAACCCTACTCATCCTGTTGGCAATTTTGCTAAGATTCTCAGTATCGCTTTGGCCACAGCCTTTACACTTTCCCATCTGAGGGATTGGCACTAGTGTAGATCCTGGCTGCCTCTCCTCTCACAGAGTCCTTAAGTTTCTATTAACATCCAGCAGGAAGCTGAGCTGCTCTGAGCAGCAGAGTTCAGCGTCTGTGAAATGAGGGATCAGAGACTTAAACATCAGATAAAAATGGAAGGAGAAATGTCTAAAGAGTGACGCGCCTTTATTCCGCTGATTAATGAAAATTTAGACTGTTGTCATAATCAAAGGAAAATACAGTTGAACAGCTGTTCCTGCTGAAACAGCAAATCTATCACCGATTTTATGCAGGTGTGTCGCTCATGTCTCCTCTTTTTAGTTTTTCCTTCTTATTTCCATATCCTCTAAACACATGCACACGTACGTGTGCCAGCTTTTTGACACAGTAGAGATGGAAACTGAGGAAGAATGAAGGAAAGCACTTTACAGTAAAGTGTTCGCAATCAGTGTGAAAAAAGAAAAATAGTAAACCAGAGCTCCTGTTCACTGTGAGGAAATCATCTTGGACCTTAAGTAGCAATGACTAGGGATCTAAAATAAGAATCTGTACCCACTGTGTGCTGTCTACACTTGCCCTGTGCTTTTTAGCTTGATCGTCAACTTCACAGTTGCAGAGCCACACAGGCAGCTTCTAAGGCAATGATTCTTGTTAAATTCTTACTTTCCCTGGGAAGTTTCAGGCCCAAAACAAACATTTATTACTAGAGACTGCTTCCTGGGAGACTTCTGAGGTACATATAGAATGCTTCCCCTGAAAAGAAGCTCTTGTCTTAGCTAACTGGAGCTGGGGCAGGGTTTGTTACCTTGTGTAAACAAAATTCACAACAGGCAAGGTCTGGCCCTTCTTTGCAATTGCTCAGACTTCTAGCAAGACATTTCAGGATACAATCGTGTCCAGTAAAAGAAAAGGGGCCATATTTTCCTTGTTTTTTCAGATATGTTTCTCGAGGCCTGTTTAGCCTTATGTCTCATAAGCCAGCACCAACCCTAATGCCATTGTCTGCAACAGAAATGAGACCACCGTGTTTGCCTTTGGCATCAGGATTTATCCCAAGAACTAAGAATGGTGTTACTTTCTCTTGGTCCATAATAGAGAGCTCCATCCTCTACTCCCCTTGTGAACACTTAAGCCTGTAGCAATAAGGAAGAACAAAGGAATGGCCCTGTCTACCACAGTTGTCATTTAAGCATTTGTGTTCAGGTAATGTGTTCGCTGAGGATGCTTGGAAGGCAGACTAGCTAAACCATCATTTGCTCTTCTTTACTGCCTTCTGTAATGTAAATGAATAAAAGCTCAATGATTATAACAGTGCTACAACCTATGGCAGCACTATAAGCATTCATGGCAAAAATAAAGAAAATGTACAAGATAATGAGAAAACTTCTAAGTTTGGCATAGTATAATCACTTGAGATATATTTTTATCCTCTGCCACTGTGCCTGGTGTTAAAATCAGATACCTGACTTCAGGGACTTTTTAGTGTAGTTGAAAAAATAAATGGTAAACGTTGAAAAAGAGCCTTCAAATTTTGTTTTAAACTAGTATTCAGGATATATTTCATGAAAATTAGGATTTTGAAAGGAAAATAAAGAGCTTTTGGGTTACAAAAGGGTAGAGCATAACAGATTCAGGTGTTGACCTGTTTATCCACATTCATTTAGATGACTGGCAACAAGCTTTCCCATATAAAAGTGTAAAGCACTAAGAAAGGTTGATTGGAAAACAAAATACTCAATGCTACAGTAAGGTTTAAAATTCTCTGGTCTTCCCAACTTGCATAAATCTCAGGAAATTTTGAATTTAGTGTGAAATTACCAAGAGAAACAACAGAATAACCATGTGTGTAGTAAATTGTTTTAAGAATGCAGTCAGCCACACAAAATATTCTCTAAGTACCTCATCGTGCTTGGAGTGGCGAGACTGGTAGCGATCCATGAATGATGAACTATCGAAACCACTTGAGCAAGTATCTCAGAGCATGCCCCACATCCGGGACTTGGGGTGGGTGGGAAACTGGGTGGGGCTTCTCCCTCAATATCCCCCTTTACCTCAGATACATGAAGGAAGCGGTATGGAAATGGTGGTGTTACCCACTTCCCTGTAGCCCTTGAACCTTTTTTACCCTAATTAACTATGTAAAGATTGTCAAAATATAATAAAAACATATATATCTTTAAAAAGAAGTAAATTCTAAAGAAAAAAAATTAACTTTTGCAACAAAATCAGTCTGATCTCAGGCCAAAACATCACTTTAGAATTAACTCCTTATAGTTAAAAATATAACTTTTTTTTTAAACTGCTTTGCATTGCTTGTGTGATCTGGAAATACAGAGAGACAAGCAACAGTCCCAGGTTGAAGCAAATGGCAAGGTCATGTCCGTGACCTTCTGAAGCTTTATTTTCCACATTCACAGAATCAAACAACCATACATGAAAAATATTCAAGAATAAAAAATTGTGTCTATACAATAAAAAAAAATATTCTCTAAGTTTATCACCAGTTTTATTGGGTGGAAGATGAGGTCCCACTGAGAGTGAAAGCAAATAAGAAACACTTGGGTAAATTTAAGATTCAGTGATCAAAGACTCTCTAAACTTTTAGGTAATTCTTCTATGCTTGCCATCCAGCTACCTTGTTGGCTGGAAATCTTCAGTAAGTTGTAATAATAGACTTATTGCAATCCATTTTGAATAAGCATTAGCTTCTTAGGGTGACCAGTGAAAGACCAGTGCAATCACTAAATTGTTTTCTGGGTAGAAAACCCAAAAACTTCCTGCTTAATCTGTTATAAAGAATGACCCTGTGAATGCCTATTACCAGACCACAAGTGACAGTGAAGAAAAGGGAAAAGCTGCTATTCTGTGCCTGCGAGCACCAGGGTCTCATATGGGAGCCACTTTGTCTCCTGGCTACTCCACTTCCATCCAGCTTCGTGCTTGTGGCCTGGGAAAGCAGTAGAGGATGGCCCAGAGCCTTGGGACCCTGCACCCATGGGGGAGACCTGGAAGAAGCTCCTGAGATTTCCAGCCTTTAAACTTTGTTTTTCTCATATTTGTGTATTAAAGCCAACACTGATAACAGAAAGCCTAGAGATGCCAATGTGGGTCAAAATTTAATCTTTATTTTCTTCCTACCATTGTTTTTACAAAGAAATAAAGCCACAGATCTAGTATCAGTTATGCAAGCATTGTAGTTTATGCCTGGAATTTGAATCCCATTTTATAAGTCTGATCTGTAGCTAAAAGGTCATCACTGCAAAATTCTCATGATATATACTTTTTTCTTCATTTATCACATGATAACTGCACCAACAAGAAGATCCATAATTAGACAGGAATGCTTCAATACCTCTTACCTGTTGCTTAGCCATGTGAATCGGTTTATAAAGAATGAACTGTTTCACTAGTACATACTCAAGAATTAACTAAGTTAACAATACAAGATTGTTTAAGCCACCACTTGAAACACAAGCATCCTATCTAAGAACGCTGCTTTATGTCTTGGCTGCTGCTCTTCCCATCCTGCTTCCTGCTAATGTGCTTGGGACGGCAACATATGGCCAATGTGGCTTGGGCACCTGATACCCACGTGGAAGACAATGATGCAGTTTTGGTAGTTGACTTCAACCAGAATGGGGATCTTTGGGAGGTGAATCAGCAAATGATGAAAATAAATAACATTTTTAAAATTAGCAGGTGGTACTAATGAGTCACATTGTGGGTCCACTAAATTTTTTATACTTCCCACCTTGAGTTTTACCAGACACATCATTGATTTCTGTTGTACTGTGTCACCTTCAGTCATTACATTTGTGACAAGTAGCATGAAATTTTGCAGTAATTTAGCTGGAGCTCTGAGAGTTCTGCCTGTGAAATAAGTACAAGCTGAAATTTGCGTGAAGTCCAAGCAGATATTTTCTTAATGAGTTAATTCTATTGGCATTCTATTTTAATTGTTAATAGCTTCGTCTGTAATAAAATAAGCTTAAACATGTGTTTTTCCTTTTCAGTGTGTTATATCTTGGAGATAGATTTTTGTAATTTATTCGTATCAGCACCAAAAAAATTCTCAAAGCCACTGAACACATGATGGCTCAGTGGCTAAATCCTCACTTTGTACACACTGGATCCCATGTGGGTGTTAGTTCATATCCCAGCTGCTCCACTTTCCTTCCAGCTCCCTTCTTGTGGCCTGGAAAAGCAGTTGAGGATGGCCAAAACCTTGGGACCCTGCACCCACCTGGGAGACTAGGAAGAAGCTCCTGGCTCCTGGGTTTGGATCAGCTCAGCTCTGGCCATTGCGGCCACTTGCAGAGTGAACCAGGAAATGAAAAATCTTTCTCTGTGTCTCTCCTCTCTATAGATCTGCTTTTCCAATAAAAGTAAATAAATCTTAAAAAAATAGAAAAGATATTCACACCCATACCTGGGACAAGTTTTCATGATACAGAATGCTAAGCTGCCAGTTGCAATGCCAGCATCTTATATCAGAATACCAGTTGAAGTCCCATGTGTTTCACTTGCAGTCCAATTCCCAGTAAACCTGGTAAAGCAACAGAAGATTTCTCAAGTCATTGTGCCATGCCACCCACACAGAAGACCCATTTGAGATTGCTGGCCTCAGCCTGGCCCAGTCCTGGCAATTGAGGCCATTTAGGGAATCAACCAGCAAATGATAGATCGCTCATTCACTCTGTCTCTCTCATGAGTGTGTTGAGCCTGCCTCACCAGGAGAAAAAAATTCGGTTGATCTTAGACCACATGTTCCTTAGCACTGTTAGTAAAGAAACACAAAAGTAGCCTGAGATGTTAAAATCATAAAACTTACATTAGTTTTCCATTCATATTAATTTGTTGATCATTCCTGTATCACAGACTGATCACCCAGGAGGATTAAGGACCAGAAAAAATTACAAACAATTAAGGGAAAGTAAATTTTTGTTAGAATCTTTAAAAATGGATATGATTAGCCTATTCACAGAAAGGTTGTGATTCAACATCATTGCTTAGAAAATCACTAATGAGGATTGAAGGGTGATTTAATGGGCTAATCTCCCACCTGCAAGCACCAACATCCCATATGGGCACCAGTTGGTGTCTTGCCTGCTTCACTTCCAATCCAGCTCTCCGCTTATGGCCTGGGAAAGCAACAAAAGATCTCACGTGTCTTGGGGATGCTGCACCCATATGGAATACCCAGAAGAGGCTCCTGGCTTAGGATCAGTTTGACTAAATTCTGCCCTTTATTTCTATTGGAAAGGCAAATTTACAGATAGGAGACACAGATCTTCCACCCACTGATTCACACCCCAAATGGCCGCAAGGCCAGAGCTGAACCAATGTGAAGCCAGGAATCAGGAGCTTCTTCCAGGTACCCCACGTGGGTGCAGGGTCCCAGGTCTTTGGGCCTTCCTCTACTGCTTTCCCAGGCCACAAGCAGGAAGTTGGATGGAAAGTGGAGCAACCAGGACAGAAATCGGCATTCATATGGGATGCTGGTGCTCAAAGGGGTAGGTTTAGCCAACTGAGTCATCACACCAGGCCCTAAATATTACCTGTTAATTGTAAAATTAGCTTCCAAGCTTTTGGGTAGTTTTAGATGAAGCATGGTTTGTTTATGTTGTTCATTTATGATTACAGTGGTATGTCTGGTGGAATGCCTTAAGTGGTTCTCAACATAATTTGTGCACAAGTTTTTAGTTAGAAAAGGTTAGCTGATACACAGGTTTCATTTTTTCTCAATTTTAATATTGAAAATGTACAATCAGCAGTACAAGTGTTTGTGTGTTGTGAAATATGTATATAGTTGTGAAATCTTAGCTGATTCAGAATCTACATATCTAACTACGGCTCATGAAATTAACAGAAACATTTTGAGTTTTTCTGAAAAAATAAACAAGTCTTAGTATGACATTAGCAACATAAATAAGGCAAATTTTTAGCAATAAAACAAATTAAGTGATTTTTGAACTGCCAACTTTTGATTGCCAGTGTAATTTAGATGGTGCCTGAAGCTTTACTTAATATATGATAATATATATTGACTGAATGGTCTTTAAATTTTTATAAATATCTTCATTTCAGATGTGCAGTCATGAAGTAGTGATAACTTTTGATCAGTGGTTTTCTCTATTTTTTTTTCTTTAAAGTCTTATTTTACTTATTTGAAAGGCAAAGTTAGAGAAGTCTTTCATTCTCTCATTTATTCCCCAAATGACTGCAACATCATAGTCTCACCCAGGCTAAAACCAGGAGCTTGTTCTGGGTCTGCCACATGGATGCAAAGTCCCAAAGGTTTAGAACATCCTCAGCTGCTCTCCTAGGCACATTAGTAGGGAGGTGGATCAGAGGTAGAAAAACTGGCATCCATAAGGGATACCTAACATGTCACATCATAGCACAGGCCCATATTTGTCTTTGTTTTTAAGATCTGTTTGGTTAGCAGCTAAAGTCCTCACCTTGCACATGCTGAGATCACATACGGGCACCAGTTCTAATCCTGGCAGCCCCACTTCCCATCCAGCTCCCTGCTTGTGGCCTGGGAAAGCAGATGAGGACGGCCCAAAGCCTTGGGACCCTGCACCTTCATGGGATATCCAGAAGAAGATCCTGGATCCTGGCTTCGGATCGGCATATAATCAGCTGTTTGGTCACTTGGGGAGTGAATCATCGGACAGAAGATCTTCCTCTCTGTCTCTCTTCCTCTCTGTATATCTGATTTTCCAATAAAAAATAAATTTTTGAGGAAATTGTTTATCTATTTGAAAAGTAAAGTGATGTAGAAAGGGAGACACAGTCACAGAGAGGTTACACAAATACCTGCGACACTTGGAGTTGAACCAGACCAAAATCAGGAGTGTAGAACTTCATCCTGGACTCCCACATGGGCATCAGGAACCCAGAAACTTGGACCATCATCTAGTGCCTTCCAAAGGAGCGTTAGCAGGGAACTGGATCAGAAGCTGTGTAATCAGGACACTCCAGTATGGGATGCATGTTTTGTTAGCAGTAGCTTAACTGGCTGTGCCACAACACTTGCCCTGAATCTTTTTCTTTTTAAGGCTATTTTGACTGAACCATAAAACGTTGAATTCTGTGCAACATTTGAGTAAAATCTAGGTTTTTATCTTTTATTCTTGTTTCTTAATGATATTCTTTATTTTTCTATCTGAATTATTTTTGTTTTTTAGTGATTAAGGATTTGTTTATCTGAAAGTCACAGTTACAGAGATGGGTGGGAACAGGAGCTGTAAATTAAAGATTATAAATAAATTCACACCCTTTAACTAAAAATGCTACCTACCTTCCTTAAAGATATTCCCCTACTAAAGAAAGCAAAAATTATGGTTTGCTCTGTGGTATAGCACATTAAGCTGGTGCTTGCATCACAGGCAACCCATGTGGATGCTGGCTTGAGTCCCAGCTGCTCAGTTTCTTATTTAGCTCCCTGCCAAAGCATCTGGAAAAGTACAGGAATTTGGCCCAAGTACTTGGGCCTCTGCCACTTAAGTGGAAGACCAAGATGAAGATCCTGGCTCCTGGTTTTACTGCCCCTACCTCAGCTGTTGTAGCCATTTGGGGAATGAACCAGTGTATGAAAGATTGGGAAGATACTTCTCTTTCTGACTTTCTTGTCTCCATGACTCTGCCTCTCAAAGCTTTAAAAGCATTAAACTTAAAAGAAATACTATTTATAATAATCTACTAATAGTATCCGGAATTCCCAGCAATAGTAGGGTATAATGTGTGATTAAACAAGTTGTGCATGGTGAAGAGAATTGGGTGACAGTTAATGTAGCATTATCAAAGACTGTATAAAATATGCAAGAGAGGGAGCAAAATGAAAAAACTGTGCTCAAAGTACACTTAATCCAGATATACATTTGGACGACGTCTAAAGAGTATACAAACGTCAGTGTACTTGTATTTAAAAGTGTTTTTTTTTCCCTCTTTGATTTCTCTGCTCCCTACATTGAAGAGGGTGTTCTCCAGTGTGTTTGGTTTATAATAAGTACCTAGTACTATACTGAAGGCTGAACAAAAATTTTCGTGTAAACTTGCTTATAGGTGTTTATAATCATTACCACTTTCTGTAGAACATTGCCAGGATCACTAAGTTAATCCAGGTGTACGGGTACTTTTGGGTTTTAACAGGTACCAGTCAGTGGCCCAGACCTGGAGGGCAAGCTCCTTCTTCCCCAAGCTATGAAAACTCGCTCCACTCCCTGGTAAGAGCCTCTTACAGGTTTTTGCAAGCCCTATTGGATTTTATTTGATATTATGGAGTCCTTTTCTCTCCCTCCTCCCCCTTTTCTCCATCTCTTTTTCTTGTCTTTTTTTTTTTTTACCATATCCTATAACAGTGAAGAAACAACAGGATAGCATTACAGACAAATTCTTTGCTAACAAATGGCCTGATTTAGTTGAAAAATACAAGACACATTGAGTGTGGTTTTTACCATTTGTTCTTTGGGAATCAGGCTTCTGGTATGAGGACAGCTGGTGTTGAAGTAGTGTTAAGAGATTTTTGTTTTTTTGATAAATGTAGAGCTTCATTTTTTCCCCTGAAGTTTTAAACATATGAGGAAATTTTGAAGGAAAAAGAAATGAGGGAAAGCAACAGAATGAAATCCAGCAAAGCAATATGGTTTTTTGACTCTTCCTTATAACATTGTATGTAATTTATTTTATCTCCAGTAAAAATTTAAAGTGAATAGCAATTATTTTTGTCATAAAAATATTTTGCCATGTTTTCTTACAGAAAAAAAGTATATGTTACTCATATAAGTAAAATGTTAGCTAACAAGGCCTTCAAGGTCCTCAAATATGAAGATTTTGTAATGTTAACAATGGTTACTTTTGTGTGTTTACATTTCCAACCCAAATTACAAAGAATCATAAAAACAAAATAATGATGATTTGATGGATTTCTGAATCATGCTGTTGTTCAGTAATTTCAGGTTTCAAGTAGAATGTTCTTTTTCTGTCACTAACAGCATTTTAAGTTTAAAGTATATTCTCATGTATTTTGCAAGCAAATATAAGCAAACTGATCTGTTTAGATGCTAACCTTTATAACCTCCCTGATCAAATCCAAGCCTTCTCAAACCTTAATGCAAGTAGATCTCTCAGGTCTCCGCGTTAACTTTACTAACATGTTATGCTGATGTGCACAACAGCTATTTCCTCATCTCTTTTGGAGTTAATCTTAACCTGTGCTTTGCCTCCTGTTCTGTCTTGACTTTGCCAGAAAAATCGAGTTGAGCAGCAACTTCACGAGCATTTGCAAGATGCAATGTCCTTCTTAAAGGATGTCTGTGAGGTACTATTTCTTTTAGATGGTGCCTTTTTTTGTGTTTCAATTAATTTTACGTCCCATTATCCATTTAAAATCTTCAAGCTGTACAGACTCCAGAGTCTTTTAAAATCAAACAGTTAACCATTTCAGTTTTTATAACCATATATAAAAATAGACTTTGCCTTTTATGTTGTTGAGAGTGAATCTTTTTAAAAGCTCTACTAGCATGTGCTTTTGGTTTTAAAATTCTAATAAATTTGTGTATGGGGCATGTGTGTATCCACAGACAGTGTCATTTCCTCAGTGTTGTCAAAGACTGTATCTGATTGTGTTTACCATTTAAGATGGGTAGCTTTATTCACTTACAATTGTAACTTAAACTTGGTAAATCTGAGGATCTTTACCCAAATTGCCATCATTTGAAGATTAGTTTAAAATACCACTTACCCTTTTTTAAAGTCAATTATAGTTGAATTCCAACATAACCTTCATCTTTTGTGAAGCTAAGAAAAATAATAATAAAATTCCATATAATAAATTGTTAAATTCATCTTTAGAAACAAGGATTTATTTCTGAAGATTTGGAAGTTTAGCATAGCTCTTCTTATTTTGTTGATTTGCAGTGCAGGTACTTGCTTATTAAGCTACTTGATAGTGCATTTTACTTACTGTCTTCTGTATATTCCAAAGCGGGAAACAGTGATTTAATGAGTGTAACAGATATCAGCAGTAACTTTCATGTTTGTTCCAATTCTTTAACAGCAGTCTCGAATGGAGGATCGTTTAGACAGACTAGATGATGCTATCCATGTGCTGCGGAACCATGCTGTGGGACCTTCCACCAGTTTACCTGCTGGTCACAGTGACATACACAGTTTATTGGGACCATCCCACAGTGCACCCATTGGAAGCCTCAGTTCAAACTATGGAGGATCAAGCCTTGTTACAACTAGCCGATCAGCCTCAATGGTAAAATAATGTTCATGTGTTTTGGTAATGACTACAAATACCTGTTGTCCTAAATAACTTTTCATTAAATCTTTATGGAAAAGAATGTTTCTTTTTGAAAAGAGAACAATATGGATTTTTTTAAATGTCCTTTGCTGTGTTGCTCAGGGTCGTTGCTGACTGTTGGCCCATAAACACTACTATAACCATGTGGAAAAAGTAGAAATTTTTTATGGAAACCATTTTAACATAAGCTTGGGATTTTTTCCAGATGTGTAATGGTTAGCATAATAGTTTTTATCTTGAGTTAGAGGATAGGAAATTGGATAGCAAAAGTGGTAAAACAAGAATGCATTTTAAGAATTCCAAATTTTTAAAAAATTTAATAATTTGGAACCAGCTTTTAATAACAGAAAGAATATGAAACTCCAGTTTGTATTGGTCCAAATTTAAGCTTTATTCCTAAATGAAATTTTAAAAGCTGAGGGTGGGGTTAGAATTGGCTATTAAGTATCAAAGAAAGGAAACAAGTTTAGATTAGTCTCCAGAGAAAATAATTCAGTCTATCTTTTAAAAACCTTGGTAGTTCTTAGGGCGGGAAAAAATGGAGAATTTTATAACCATACACATAAAAAATTCTTTGAATGTCTTACTTTTTATCCAAATTGTCTTTTAAAGAATGAGTTTCTTCTTTAGCCTGTTGTTTAACTGGTCCCATATGTGTGCATGTTTATGGTATATTTTTAAGGTTTGCTTCATGCTTTGAGATAGTTTTTGTCAACTATTTGATCAAGGCTAACTCTCACCTATCATCATAACAATTAGGTACCTCCAATGCTAAAGGCCTGGGTTCTGTAAAATAGGATTGGTTCCAGATTTTTTGCCACATGTCAGCCAGCAATTTATATTCAATTTGAAGCCTTGAAGATAAACATCAAACAAAGCTGCTTGGTTTCTAAGAAAGTATTTTTTAGTATCATGAGTATACTATATGCCTCCATGAATTAACAACCAAGATTTTTTTTGAAATGTCAGAGTCTTGAAAACCTCCTTTTAAACTAATTTCTCTTGTTAGTAAACTAACACATTAGAAAGCATTTAAAAATTCATAAATTCCTAGAAATATGAAGGATGCTGTAAATATAATAGTGGTAGTAAACTTCTAGATATATAACAAAGTAATGAGGTGGCATTTGTTACAAATATGGATGTAGAATTGCAAAATAATTTGCTGAAATATTGTGTCTTTAGAAGAATAATCAAAAATCTGTATTTTTAAGATCCCAAGTTAATCTCAGCTACAGCATTTATACTACTGTTCTTCACCTCTTTAAAAAAAAAGGCTTTGTAGTTGAAAGGCAGAGTTACTAACAGAAAGCAAGGTCAAAGGAGAGAGAGACTATACATGCACTAGTTCATTCCTCACATGGCCAGTAGAGCTGGGATGCGGCGAGCCTGAAGCCAGGAGCTCGTGATTCCATGAGTCTTCCATGTAGGTGGCTGAGAGTCAGGTTCTTTCTTCTTTTCTTTTTTTTTTTTAAAGATTTATTTTTATTGGAAAGGCGGATATACAGAGAGGAGGAACAGAGAGGAAGATCTTCTGTCCAATGGTTCACTCCCCAAGTGACTGCAACAGCTGGAGCTGAACTGATCCGAAGCCAGGAGCCAGGAGCTCTTCCGGGTCTCCCATGAGGGTTCAGGGCCCAAGGGTTTGGCCCATCCTCAACTGCTTTCCCAGGCCACAAGCAGGGAGCTGGAAGGGACAGGAGGCGGGGCTGCCAGGATTAGAACCGGCACCCAATGGGATCCTGGAGCGTGCAAGGCAAGGACTGTTTAACCACTACGTTATCGTGCCGGGCCCGAGAGTCAGGTTCTTAAGGGCACATTCTGCTGCATTCCCACGTGCATTAGCATGGAGCTAGATCACAAGTACAGCAGTAGGGCCAGTGTGATGGTAGGCTTATGCTCCATTGTCGTGCCAGCATTCCATATGGGTGCAGGTTTGTGTCTCAGCTGCTCCACTTCCAGTCCAGCTCTCTACTTAGGACCTGGGAAAGAGATCTAAAGCCAAGGGCCAGGAGCTTCTTCCAGGTCTGAGCAGCACATCACTGCCCCAGCAAATAAACCCAAGGTGTTACTCAGCATTTGTATGAACGTCTTCGGTTCCTATAACCATCTCAAGGACACAGCTGATGACAGCTTACAGACTTCAGCTAACACATCTAAACACAATTACAACTACTCAGTGGTGGAATTCAGTTGTTTCTTACTGGCTTTTCCTCAGAATACAAAGTGCTAACTACCAAAATCAGACACCATTAGTTAGGTGTCAGGTATTTCATATCCCATCTTTTCTGATTTGTTTTGTTTTGTTTTTGTTTAGATTGATCAATTTGAAAACTAGAGTTACGAGACAGGGTCAGAGAGCAATTGTTCATCCTCTGGTTCATTCCCCAAACAGCCACAACAGCCTGGGCTGAGTCAAGCTGAAGCCAACAGGTTCTTTCCGGTTTTATACATGGGTGCAGGATCCCAAGTATTTGGGCCATCTTTTACTGTTTTGTCATTAGCAAGAGCTGGATCAGAAGTGAAGCATCCAAGGATTGAACTGGCACCTATGTGGGATGCTGGGGTCATTATCTCTGGCTTAGCTCACCATACAACAGTGCTGACCCCTCCCATCTTTCTCAGCTTTTGCAGAATGAGCAAAGAATAAAATGAGATGAAATACAGACAACAGTTTCATGTGCTTGCAAGATGTATGATTTTGGAATTTACTGGTTTCTCCAGAAATTAATTTCCTGTTTTTATTGTTCCCCCCTTGGCTCCTATGTATTTTCCTCTTCGATTATGACTGAAAATTACACTGTTTCACAAAGAATATGTTAGTATTTGTTTTAAATGCATAGTAATGGAGATTACATTGCCAAAATTACAGAATGACCACAGAAATATTAGTTTTTGTCAAGTATCCTCTAGCTCCAAATACAGTTGATGGAAACATGTGTTTGGTCTAGCGGTTAAGATGTCTAACAGTTAAGCAAAGCCGGGTTTGCTTCTTTGTCCCAGCTCCTGACTCGAGCTTCTCAAACCTTGGGAAGCACTGGCGAGATGGTTCAAGTAGGTGGGTCTCTGCACCCATATGAAGACCTGGATGAATTCCTACCTCGCAGCTTTAGTCCTGGCCTGGCCCCTGGTGTTGGAAGCATTTATAGAGTGAGCCAGAGCGTAGGAGCTCTCCCTGTGTCGTTGTCTCTCTCTGCCCCTCGATTACGGAAATTGTGTATTTAGCTTATTTTACTTAAATCTAAATATTTTCCCCAAATTATTCATTCATCTGAAAGGCACAATGATTGGGGGAGATGAGAGAGAGACAGATTTTTTTTTTTTTTTTGAGAGATACAGAGAAAGACAGCTCTTTATTCAGGACTTGAGCTGCCATCCTTATGGGATGCCAGTGTTGCAAACAGTGGCTTTGCCTACTGCCATAGCACCTGCACCCAGGGAAGTAGTTCTCACGTCTTTTCATTCTTTCATTCATTGTCCTGATGGCTTCAGAGGCCTGGGTTAGGCCAGGCCAATGCCGAGAGCCCAGAACTCGGTCTAGATCGTCTTCGTATGGGTAATAGGGACTTAAATACTTGGGCCAGCTCAAAGGAGAGATGAGTCTAAAATGAAGTATCTGGGACATGAATCAGCTCTTTAATATGGGATGCTGGCAGCTTAACTAACTATACTACAACATTGGCCCCAAGATTAGCTTCTTTTTTTTTTATTGGAAAGGCGGATATAAGAGAGGAAGATCTTCTGTCCGATGGTTCACTCCCCAAGTGAGCCGCAACAGCCGATGCTATGCCGATCCAAAGCCAGGAACCTCTTCCAGGTCTCCCACGCGGGTGCAGGGTCCCAAAGCTTTGGGCTGTCCTTAACTGCTTTCCCGGGCCGCAAGCAGGGAGCTGGATGGGAAATGGGGCCGACAGGATTAGAACCGGCGTCCATATGGGATCCCAGGCTTGCAAGGCGAGGACCTTAACCACTGCGCCATTGCGCCGGGCCCAAGATTAGCTTCTTGAAAATGTATTTTCCATCCTACCATTTATTTCCTGCACAGAGTAGAATTATTCTGATAAACATGAAACTCCACAGTACATTCAAATAACATTTTTGTTATAATGGGATTTTGTGATAATGGACATATTAATATAAGTAAGCATACTTTTGATGGATTTAAATATAGTACTTTCTTCCCTCACATGCAGATAAAGAGTAAACACACTTTTTCTATAAAGGGCCAGACAATAATGCTTTGTTATTTACAAAAATTGACTTTTTTTTCCTTAGGAAAAAAACTATCCAGGATTTAGTCATGAGTCATACTTTTCCAGCTTATGATTAGAATATAAATCTGTTTTCTTGTATCCTCTAAATTTTATCTTATTTTGTTTTATGAGTAAGTTGGAATTTAAAGTCGTTGGAATATTAAAGGGTTGTCAAAATACTTTGTGAAATAAGAATTGGAGTTGATGGCAAGGAGAAAGTAATAGAGAAGCTCAGCCCTCAGCCAGCTCTACAGACTGGTTAGTGATCAGAACTACTTGTAGTCTTCAGTCTGCTTGGATACACATTAAGACAGTGTCATTTGAGGGAAAGGTTATGTTGTTACAAACTTCTGTCTACACTGCTTTTCATTCTAACAACATCTACTGTGATAGGACTGATTTTTAGAAGAGAAATAATTGTCTAGTATTTTTTGACTATTCCAGAAATGAACCTTTTTATCACAAGATAACAAGACTAGTACCTGCCAAAAATATTTATTAGCAGGATACCAAATACACACAGCTTTAATATTCATGATTGTTTCCTTTAACATCAGTAAGCGAGGTTTCAATCACAGAAGGCTTTTAACATTCTCTTTATGCATATTAGGTGGCTAATATGCATAAAAATTAAATTTCCCTCAAACATAATGATATTTAAGAAAAGAAAGCAGTAAATGAGTAACTCCTTTCTTTTCTATATAATTGTTGTGACCAGTCTGTCATCTTTTTATTACTTGCTTCTATTTTTGGATGATGTTGACTGTACTTAATGTTCCACTGCATTTCAATATTTTTGTTGTATTTCTCCATATTTTACTAAAACAAATATAAAGCTTAGTATTTCTGTCAGATGCTCTTATTAGTTTATGATACTAATGTATTGTTTAAATTTCATAATAACATTGCAGGTTTCAGAATTATTAAAATGTTAGCATTTGACTTTAGTTTGTTCTCATTTATTTAGTGAAAGAGGAAAGCTTTTGGAATAAGCTGCTGACAGAAAAATTGTAAAGAAACTGAAAAATGGAATAATTTTGTTGGAGCAATAGAAGTCCCAGCAATTTAAAGTTATTGTACATCATGTATTGTTGTGGCTGTAGTATCTCAGTACCTAGGCTCAGCAAGATCATTCCATGATGGCACCTACAAGAAGAAGTCCTGTTATTCCTCATTCAGACAGTGACTTCAACTTCAGACCAAAACAAGTGAAATCAGATAATGGAAGTTCGATGAAAATCTTTTTTTTTTTTTTTTTTTTGATATTTCAGAATTTCTTTCTTTTTTTTTTTATTTAATTTTTTTTTAAATTGTTGCTTACATTGTATTATGTAGTACAGTTTTATAGGCACTGGGGATTCCCCCCACCCCTCCCATACCCCTCCCCCCATGGTGGATTCCTCCACCTTGTTGCATAACCATAGTTCAAGTTCAGTTGAGATTCATTGCTTGCAAACACTTGCCTAGCATAAAGTTCAGCGTCTTATTGTCCAGATAAGTTCAGTGGCCTCTTGGGGAGACCTTCTATGGTCTGAAGATAGGTCTAACAGAGTAAAGATCCGGTCAGTTAAAAGCCCCAACAAGGCCTCAGTATCAATATACAACATTATGGAATTAATTGACATAGTATTGGGTAAACAATATGTCAAAAATAATGCAAGTTCCCTTCTTCGAAACATCTGGGTTGAGACAGTATCAATGACAGGTTCAAAAAATAACAAACAACCAAACAAAAAATTACAGGTTAAATCAAGGCAAACATGTGGTATCTAATCTTTTGGGATTCGCTCATTTCTCTTAGCATTATAGTTTCCAGTTGTGCCCATTTAGCCACAAAGAACTGCATTTTGTTTTTTTTAATAGCTGAGTAGTATTCCATGGAGTAGATGAACCAAAGCTTTCTTATCCAATCTTCTGCTGATGGGCATTTCGGTTGCTTCCATGTTTTTGCAATTACTGATTGTGCTGCAATGAACATAGGGATGCATGTTGGTTTGTTGTAAAACAGGTGTTTTGGATATATTCCTAGGAGTGCTATTGCTGGGTCATATGGTATGCAGATTTTGAGTTGTTTGAGTGTTCTCCAGACTGATTTCCATAAAGGCTGTACCAATTTGCAGCTCCACCAGCAGTGGAGTAGGGTTCCCTTTTCCCCGCATCCTCGCCAGCAAGCGTCGTTGGTGTTCTTGTTTATGTGGGCCAATCTTACTGGTGTTAGGTGGTACCTCATCGATGTTTTAATTTGGATTTCCCTTATTGCTAGGGAGCTGGAACATTTTTTCATATGTTTGTTTGCCATTTGGACTTGTGAAAATCTTTAAAAATTCTTGTTTATTGTGCAAGCATAGTATAATATTCCAGCCGTCCTGTCTTTTGACTTCATCATCACTTGTCCTAAGGAAATTTAATCAAATCAGTTCTCTTGGGGTTTTTTTAAAGTTTTTTTTTAATATTTATTTTATTGGAAGGCTATCTAGATATATAGAGAGGAGAAGAGACGAAGAAAGGAAGATCTTCTGTCCGATGATTCACTCCCCAAGTGACCGCAACGGCGGGAGTTAATCCTATCTGAAGCCAGGAGCCAGGAACTTCTTCCTGGTCTCCCAGCTGGGTGCAGGGTCCCAAGGCTTAGGCTGTCCTCATCTGCTTTCCCAGGGAGCTGGATGGGAAGCAGGGACACCAGGACACAAACAGATGGAATCCCGGCCCATGCAAGGCAAGAACTTTAGCCGCTAGACTACCGTGCTGGGCCATTTTTTGAGTTTATTTCTTGTTTTTTTCTGTTGTAGGAGTGCTAGAATGTTCTTGTTATAAGAGCACAGTAAGAAATACTATGTTGCAGAATTTAAAATCGCCTAAAGTAATGATTTTTAAGTGTAAATCATGTCTGTTCTCCAAAATTTAAGGCCGTTAGAGAAAACTATATTCTTGCTAGTTTTGAAGAGACTTTAAGGACTAACAACTGAATAGAGTATATATTCAGAATTTCCGCAGCGTTTGTACTACTTATCAGAGGGAATGATCCGATTGCAACAGAGTAGAATCATTGTAACCTTCCATTTGGGCAAAAAAAATTTTTTAAAGATTTATTAATTTGTTGGAAAGTAAGATATACAGAGAGGAGGAAAGACAGAGGAAGATCTTCCATCCGATAATTCACTCCCCAAGTGAGTGCAACGCCTGATGCTATGCCGATCCCAAGCCTGGAGCCAGGAACTTCTTTTGGGTTTCCCACGTGGGTGCAGGGTCCCAAAGCTTTGGGCTGTCCTCGACTGCTTTCCCAGGCCACAAGTAGGGAGCTGAATAGGAAGTGGAGCTGCTGGGATTAGAACTGGTGCCCATATGGGATCCCGGCACGTTCAAGGTGAGGACTTTAGCTGCTAGGCCATGCCGCCGGGCCCTTGGGCAAAATTTAATTTTAGTAGTACAGATATGTACACGGCAGAGCAATACATCTAGGTTACAACTGAATAGAATTTTGCATCTAACTATTGTCATTCATTCTGGTGATACTTTCTCAAGGATACAGTTTTTACAATTTTAAAGTTTGAGAGCCATGGAGATTATACATGTCTGAAAGTATCCTTTAAAAGGAAACACAGAAGAATACTTACCAATTTTCTAGCCAAAATTCTAGTTTGGATAAACAAAATACCATAGCTTAGACAGTACTTCAAGATCATTTCTATAGATTAATAATGACTGATTTAAATCATTAGCATTCAGTGGATTGTACAAATTAAACAAATTCTTAGGACAGAATTTAGAATTGTTGGAAATCACACTAAGTCCTTCTCAGTCTTTTAGTTGGCTAAATTCAGTAAAACGAAGTTTCTTGTTAGGTGCTCTCACAAAGTAAAGGCATACACAGATTCTGGATGCAGGGTGTTGTGATTTAATGGGATGAGACTTTTATTCTGAAATGAGCTCTTCATAATAATTTTAATTTAGATCCCTAGCAGCCTCTAGCAGTTTGCCCTTGCCTGCTACTCCCCCAGTCACAGCAGCCTGTCAGCTGTATGCTAACGAGGTGAACAATTAAACAGGGTCCTATCCAGCTACTTAGACAAAGAGCTGTTTATACACCTGTTGTGTGTGTAGAAAGAGCCATTTCAATGTGAAACTGCAGATTAAAGGAGGGACATGAGAACCAGGGTGAGCAAGAGTTAAAGGGAACTCTAAGAACTGTGAAAGTCAAATTCTCCTGAAAATATATGAGGACCATTTGCAAGGGGAATCGAGTTACAAAGAAAAAGTTTCTGCTAAGTTCATTAACAAGAGAAACTGCAGACTTCAGGCTCTCTGCTGGGCTGAAACTGTTCCTTAAAGGCTGTATTTCTGCTGTGTATGCGCATTGAATTTCTTCCTTTGGAGGCCAATCATTGCATGTTGGTGTGAAATAAAATATTTTGTAGTGTTTCATAGAAGCAAAAATATATGCTGGTGTTTATATCTCAAAATAAATCACCCTTTCTGAGTCTTCTTAAAGGCACAATTCGTAAGATTTGTCACTTAGGTAATGAACCTGTGTCTCCCAAGCTTTTTGTTAGAGAGTGATGCAACATTTTTTTTTTTACTAGTTTCAGGAAAAGTAAAGAATTGCTATATTAATATAAGCAAAGGAAAGCAGAATTTAGCAGATGCATCACCACTTAACTGAGTGAAAGCAATGCCCTATCTTCCATAGTTGTAAATTGTTTCATTTGTGTAGTGTGATGCAATTCATTTTAAAAGACATTCAAATTAATAGTTCTATAGTACTAGATAAGAAGAGAGTTAGCAGATCATGAGCAGCTTAAATTCTGCATCATTACACACACTGCAATCTTGACTTTCACTTCACCCTGTGATTTTCTCAGCCAAACTCTTCTACTGTTATTTTATCTTTAAAATAAAACTAGGCTTTTAAGATTTCAAAGAATTTTCTGTTACATAATGTTTATCCCTTTTCTATTTTTGTAAAATGGGATTCTGGAAAAAAGTGGGATTTTAAACTGATCTTCTCTTATCATTGGGTAGTTCACAGTTAGCAAGAAAGCATCCTCAAGTGTTAAAATTGAAATGTCAAGGATGTCCTTGAGAAAGAATTTCTTGAAACTTTTTTTTACTTCTCAAATATAATTTTCACAGGCCATTTTTTTTGTTTTTACTAGTTTTACTTTTTAAATTTCCTTTTCCTGAGTTTCCACTGCTGCTCCCTGGAAGATAGAATCAGGGGGCCAGAGGCAGACTTGTAATCCACTCCCTGTGCTGTGCTGGATGGAAACACCTGCCCCTTCACTATGTTCCCCAAATGTAGGGGGGAATCCCATGCAGAAGTGGGAAAAAGGGTGGGAATGTTCCATAGTTTCTGTGATCCTCTCCCAGCTAGTGCGTGTTGCAGTTGTGTGGTTTTGAGAACACCTTCTTGATATCCAAGTAGCAGAGACCTAAATAATCCTCAGCCATGACTTATCCTCAGATGATTTTTAAACTTTCTGTAGGATAGCTTAAGAGCGTTTTTTAAAATGTGTTAAGGATAAAGGAAAATGGAAAACATTTCTTAGAAATTGTGGTTGGCATAGCAGGCTTAAGATCCACCTACAACATCTGTATCTCTTATGGGTGCCTGTTCAAGAACCAGCTACTCCACTTTGGGTCCAGCTCTCTGCTAATGTGGTTGGGAATAAAGCAGAAGATGATCCAAATACTTGGACCTCTGAACCCATGTGTGAGACTCACAGAAGCTCTAGCATCTGCTCCAGCCTGGCCATTGCAGCCATTTGGAGAGCAAAGTGACAGATGGAAGATAGTCATATTCACTGTCTCTCTGTCTTTCTGTCTCTCCTTCTGTAACTCTTCTTTTTCAAACGAATAACAAATAAACCCCCCTAAAAGGGGACTGGCATTGTGGCATAGCCATTTAAGCCTATGCCTGCAACAGTGGAATCCCATACATGTAACCAGTTCAAAACCTGGCTGCTCTACTTCCAATATGGCTCCGTGCTAATGCACCTGAGAAAGCAGCTGAGGATGGCTTAAAGTGCTTCAATCGCTTTAGACCTCAGCCACTCACAGGGGAGAACAGGGAAAATTGTGGGCTCCTGACTTCAGCTTGTCCCAGCTTGTTCTGTTATAGCCTTTTGAGGAGTGGACCAACAAATAGAAGATCTCTCTGTTACTCCTTCTGTCTCTGTAATTCTACTTTTCAAATAAAAATAAATGTTTTTTGAAAAACAGAAAAAAATAGCCTTTTTAAAAAAAATGAAAAATGAAAGATCAGTGCATTGGCTCAACTGGCTAATCCTCCACCTCCAAGCAGCACATCCCACTTGGGCACTGGCTCATGTCCCAGCTGCTCTATTTCCAACCCAGCACTCTGCTTGTAGCCTGGGAAAGGAGCAAAGGATGGCAGTTGCAGCCATTTGGGGGCTGCACCAGGAGGTGGAAGCTCTCTAAAAAGAGAAAGGGAAAAGAAGAAGAAAGAAATTGTGGAGGAAGAATTGATCTCCTGCCAAGTAGCGTATGCTGCTGAAAACTTAGCTTGAATTCCTCTTTTCTTGCTTGCAGGAAGCCGAGAGATAAAGGTACATAGGGATATTTACTTCTCTTAGGGTAAACTCCATACAGACACATCAAAGATAAATGCTCTATTAATTACTCAAAACGGACTCAAAACTTTACAGTTTACTAGGTTTGAAGGATTTATTGAAAAGCAGCAGTTTTCATGTATTACTCCAGGCTGTAAATCTGTTTAATCATTGACTTAATCATCTGATTGATACATCTGCTACTGTCGTAAGAAAAAATCTTCTCTAGCAAATTTTTCTAAAACCATTGCAAGATATTAATGTCTGGTAATGTTTGCATTCTTTACTCCCCTCTTTCAAGCTAACTTCAAGTTGTGCAATTTTCATTAAAACTGAGAATAAAACCATGTGGCAGTTTTGTTGCCTTAACAATGCCAAGCCTTTTTAATACTCACTTTATTTTCTGTATAACATTTGCTTGTCTTCAGATTATGTTGGGGAAACCAGAATAGTAAGATTGTATATTATTTCTTTGGAAGCAGGTGTCGGGGCTAGTTAAATACCGTTACTTCTTGGAATGTGGAAGTGTTTTGCTAAATGCAGTTTTCTGTAGAATATGTTTGGGTGCCAGATGAATGAGGTTCTTAGAGTCATTACGTAGAATCAGTGACATATCCTGTAATGCATGGATATCCATAGCTTATGGTCTGCTCTGACTCTGCTCTTTTTCTTGTCTTATAACAACCCTATGTGAAATTTGAAATCTAAAAGCTAGAATTTTCATTTCTTATAAAATTAGCATTTTTGGTTTGAGTATTTTCACACTCACCCCAGAACCTAGAGAAGAAACATCTAGAAACAATTGCTAAATTCAAATAAGTTGATAATACTGTTTTCTCTACTACACCAAGTGAAAGAATTCGGGTAGTCACTGCTCTCATGATGTTTTTGTGTCTGTTGTGCTTTAGGTTGGAACTCATCGAGAAGATTCTGTCAGTCTCAATGGCAATCATTCAGTCTTGTCTAGTACTGTTACTGCTTCAAGTGCAGACCTGAACCATAAAACGCAAGAAAATTATCGAGGTAACTATTTGTGGGATTCCAGCAGCAATGCAGAGAATCTTTTGGAACACTGTCACCTTTCTCATAGCCATACTGGCATCTATGAATCAAGCCATCTTGGGTGGGGGAATTCCAAACAGAAGTTTTACTGTGTGACTAAGAACTTCAAGTTCCATTTGGCCCACTTAGCTGGGTGAGGGAAATTCAAAAAGCTCATGGAAAAATAATTCTTAATGTTAATTTTGGTGCACAGATTTTGAAGTCATGCACAGTTTTTGTCTTTAAGATTTATTTTATTAGAACGTCAGATTTACAAAAGGAGCAGAGGCAGATAGGAAGATCTTTCGTCTGCTGATTCATTCCCCAAGCAGCCCCAGCAGCCAGAGCTGTGCCAATCTGAAGCCAGGAGCCCAGAGCCTCTTCCAGGCCTCCCACATGTGCGTGCACATGTGGGCTATCTTCTCCTGCTTTCCCAGGCCACTGGCAGGGAACTGGATGGAAAGTGGAGTAGACGGGACACAAAGCAACGCCCGTATGAGAACCTGGCAGTTACAAGGAGAAGACTTTAGCCACTAGGCTACAATGCTGGGCCCCATTTGTTGATTTATTAAAGGTTTATTTATTTTTATTGGGAAGTCAGATTTACAGAGAAGGAGAGACAGAAAAGATCTTCCATCCACTGGTTTACTCCCTAAGTGGCCGCGACAGCCGCAGCTGAGCCTATCAGGAACTTTTTCTGGTCTCCCATGTTGGTGAAGGTCCCAAGTATTTAAACTGTCCCCTACTGCTTTCCTAGGCCACAAGCAGGGAGCTGCATGGGATGGAGACAATAACTGGTGGCCATATGGAGTCCCAGCACATGCACAGTAAGGACTTCAGCCACTAAGCTGCTGCACTGGGCCCATTACTTTATATCTGATCCAGTTTATGGCCTGGCAAGGTAGCAGAGGATGGCCCAATTCCTTGGAACCCTGATAACCCATGTGGGAGACCCAGAAGAAGCACCTAGCTGTGGCTAGTAGCAGCAGATGGAAGACCTCTCTGACTGTCTCACTCTGTATCTTTTACTTTCAAGTAAAATAAATAAATCTTTAAAAAAAAAAAGCATACTTTCAGCCATCTTCAGATTTCCATCACAGCCCAGTAACAATTAGAATACTTTACTATCCAAAAAGCTTGTTAGTGTCTGGTCATTTATTTTATGTTTCCTTTACTTTTCTGTTAGGTGGCTTGCAAAGTCAGTCTGGAACTGTTGTTCCCACAGAAATCAAGACTGAAAACAAAGAGAAGGATGAAAATCTTCATGAACCTCCTTCGTCAGATGACATGAAATCAGATGATGAGTCCTCACAAAAAGATATCAAGGTCTCGTCTAGAGGCAGAACAAGGTATTTGTCAGTATCCAGGTGTTAATCCTCACTCACTTAACGTGGGTCAAAATACTTGCCAAGTTTGGAGAGTGCCATGTATTTATGAACTAAACTGCTGGCTATGCTTTGATACTGTGTTGGAATTTTTATATATTCTCACCTCATTTAATCCTCTAGCATCCTTCTTGGGAGACATATGAAGGTTTGACTTCAGAATTATGTTTTTTTTATTATGCCACACCAATGTTAGGGTTCATATATTAAAAAAAAAATTTACATATCTTCTCTGATTTGCAAGTAGACAGAGGCAAAGTTCCTAAAGAAAGTTTGTTGTATGGCCTAGACTCAGAAAGACTCAGTTAATAAATTTGCATATATTAATTAAGCACTGAATATGTGATAAGATTTTAACATAGGATTTAGTCAAGAGTCACCAAACTAGGGCCCATGAGCCAATGAGGCTGCAGCTGATTTTCATAAAAAAATTAACAGGAATCCTGGCACTCTGCATTCAGGTCTACAGACCTATCATGTGTATCTACTTCAAGTTACACTGGCCGGTTTGAGGAGTTACCGGAAAGGCTATTTTGCCCACAACTCTGAAAAGATTTGCTATCTAGTCCTTTGTAGAAAAAGTTGGCTGACACCAAATTTAAGCAATAATTTGAGGAAAGGCTGGGAAAAAAAGCATTCCAGGAACACTGTGTCATCAGGAAAAGTTTTCTACTAATTGAGCCTGATTGTGCTTTAAAATATAGATGTAGACATATAGACACGTAGTATATTGGACTGTTTCATTGTTATTTTAGATTTCATTTATTTTACTTGAAAGTCAGAATTAAAGAGAAAAGGAAGACACAAAAGGGCTTTCCATTTACTGGTTCACTCCCCAAATGGTCACTACATTCAAAACTGGGTTGGTCTGAAGCTCTTTAACCAGGAACTTCTTCAAAATCTTCCACATGGGTACGGGGCCCACGGCCTTGGGCCACCAGCCAGCACTTGCAGATGGAGGATTAGCCTGTTGAGCCACCATGCCAGCCCTATTCTGCCTTTTCAAATGAACGTTTCTTTAGGGAAAATGAAATAATAAAATCCTAATGCTATAGTTTTTTTTTAATGCCTTTTGTTGATTATTTCACTGTTCTTACAAATTTTATTCCTGTATGCAGAAAGAACAAATAAATAAAAACGTAACAAACAAAAACACAGAAAGCTACTGCATAATCAACTTATATAACCCTATTGTTGTCATTTTTTTCTTTTCTTTTTTTTTTTTTTTTTTTTTGTAAATAATCAGCCTCATCCCATTTATTTTAGAGCCATGAAGCATTCCTAGTATATTTTGTATTTTACTCCTCAGTTGCAATAAAACAAATAATAATGCACTATATTTTCATATGAAAACTGGCTAAAAGCTGATCTAAGATTTAAAAACCAGTCTTCCTCAGAGTTGAGGATTGGATAGTATGGGGCAAGGAAAGAAGAATTTAGTTCTGTCATGAGGTTTGCACAACTGTTTTTGTTTGTTTGTTTGTTTGTTTTCTTTTAATGTTCAGTTAAAGTCTGAATTAGGTAAACATGATTGGAAAGCCAAATTGTAAAAGCAAACCAACTTCCTTTATGAACATGTACTTAACACCCATACACATTTAGAAATACATACTTCTTATAGAATACAGTTTTATTTAAATCAACTTACATTTTTTAACATCTGTTTGGCATTTTTCATTGAGATGCATTTTGCATTTTTTTCTTTTTCTTTTTTTTTTTTTATTGATTACATTGCATTATGTGACACTGTCTCATAGGCTCTGGGTTTCCCCCAACCCCTTCCCATACCCTCCCCTCATGGTGGATTCCTCCACCTTGTTGCAGTATTACAGTTCAAGTTCAGTTAAAATTCTTTCATTGCAAGCATAGAGTCCAGCATCTTGTTGTCCAGATAAATTCAACTGTTTCTTGGGGAGACCATCTCTGGTCTGAAAGCAGAGCTGGCAGAATATCATCCCGATCAATTAAAAGCCACAACATAACATCAACATCAATTTACAACATTATGGAATTGAAAATGCAAGTTCTTAACCGCATCCTCTGACTACTTCATTGACATTTCAATTTTGGTTTATACACAGAACCGGTTGCTGTACACCTTTAAAGTCATAGTTACATGAGGCAGAGAGGACTCCCATCGGCTCACTCAGTCACTCGCCTAATGCTCATCAACTAGAGCAGGTGTGGCTGAAATCAGGGATAGGAACTCAATCTATGTCCTCCACTTGAGTAGGGAGCACCCGAGTATTCAAGTCATCACCTGTTGCCCCCATGCTGCACACTGGCAGGGTGGAATCTGGAATCGGTGGCTGAAAAACAGAAATGAAATTCAGCCTTAATCCCACAGAATTGTCCTGACAAGTTTTTTGTGATGCTCAATACTGACATGGCTAAGGGATGTTTTGCTCATCCTCTGAGGAAATGGCTCACTCTTGTTTCAATTTGCAGTTTTATGGTGTCAAATCTAATTATTTTTCCTGTGAGATTTGCCTTTTGCACTTCCTAATTGTATCTTTCTCATTAAGTTCTTGTGATGTGATTCATTTATCGTTCATCCATAAGAGACTAATTGCTTGTAAACACCTGAGATTGTTCATGTTCCTTTTATCACTGTTATTGCTACACATGGTTTTAATATCCCTATTGTTCAATTGAATAATACAAATAGCGATGTTAAAACTGAGTCAGGGAGCTAATGTTGTGTTACAACATGTTAAGTCACTTTCAATTTCAGTGTGCCGTGTAGGAGCAGTAGTACAGGTTCTGGGTACTCCACTTCTTATCTGCCCTTCTGCTAATATACCTGGGATGGTAGGGGAGGGTGGCCCAAATGCCTGACCTGCTCCCTGTGTGGAGACTAGGATGGGAGTTCCTGGCTGCTGGCTTTGGGAAAGTAAACTAACAGATGAAAGATCTTTGTCTCTCCCTGTCTGGATATCAATGTGCCTTTCATATAAATAAACCTTTCTGGGTTTTTATTATTATTATTATTATTATTATTATTATTATCATTATCATTAAAACAATCTGGAAATCTAGAGACCACTCCTTTGAAATGCCTTATCTCTTTCATAGGTGTGCACTCAAATAGAGCTTTATAGGAATAGTTCTATATTTCTTCTTCATCGGAGAGTTCACAGGTCAGCAAGCTTTCTCTATAAAGGCTCAAATAGTAAATAGTTTAGACTTTGTAGGCCATACATTCTCTGTCAGTTACTCAGTTCTGCTATAGGATGAGAGCAGCCAGAGACAGTACATGAACAAATGGGCCATTGTGAGTATTTGGAAGTAAACCACTGATTCAAAGCTTTCTCTGTCTGACTCTTCTTTCTTTCTCTAAAATATTTTTAAAAAGATATTATTTATGTGGCATAATTTCAACCATATAATTTTACTTTGTGTATATGCTTGGAGGAAAGCCTGGAAAGAAAAATACACTCTTGTTAAGTGCAGGTTTCTATTGTTTGGTAAGATTTAGGTAATTTTCATCTTTATAATTTTGTGTGATCAGCTTACCTTTTAGGAAAAACAGATTGCCATTGTTTTGACTTTGTTTTTCAGCAGTACTAATGAAGATGAAGATTTGAACCCAGAACAGAAGATAGAAAGGGAGAAGGAAAGGCGGATGGCTAACAATGCCAGAGAACGCTTGCGTGTACGGGATATTAATGAGGCATTTAAAGAGCTTGGCAGAATGTGTCAGCTTCATTTGAAGAGTGAAAAACCTCAGACAAAACTCCTTATTCTTCATCAGGCCGTGGCAGTCATCCTCAGTCTAGAGCAGCAAGTCAGAGGTAAGTGGGTCCGTACGGATTCTGTCAGGAGGACAGGCCTGGCTCTGCCCAGTTGCTTTGCTTGGACAAGTTATTTTTTAATTCTCCCATTTCTTCCTGTACTGTTTTATTGGCTTGAGTTTTCATTGTATTTCTCATCTCTCTCTGAGTGTGTTGATCAGTATCTGCAGCTTCTGTTTCCCACAGTGCTATACTGGAGGGATCCTGTAGGACACAGCCTGTGCCTGCTGCTAAGCCCAAAGAGTTGGGTGCTCCTTTGCTCTTGCTGCATGTACCTGCCTAACTGTCCTCCTCCCTGGTCCTTCCTGTTTTCCCTCCTTCTCTGATTTACCCAGGGGCAACTGCCAGAACTTGCTGGTGTTGCCTGTTTAAGTTTCCTCCAGCCTTTGCTTGACAGGGATATTCTTTATAACCAAGTCAGTAAAGTCTCAGGGTTTCTTTGTTGCTCCATAATCAGGAATGCCATGAACCTCTTAGACTACCAAGCACTTGCATGCCTGCTGCCTGTCCCTAAGGGCAGGAAGATGGTATAAATAGGCTCACCCGCCACTGAAAAAAGGTAGTAGCCCAAAACTTATGAGTTATTCATAGGTAAAGGAACAAGAATCAAAATGTCATCAGATTCTGGATAATAATGCTAAACTGCAGGACATACCACTAAAAGTGCTAGATTCCTAGAGACAAACTGATGGACCATTTCCGTACCCTCACACCCCTGTAAAACTCTGCCTTTCCGATCAATAAAGAAGTTCATGACAAGAACTACTGGACCTACAAAACAGCCAATACATCAAAAATAGAAAGCTATTGGCTCTAAAAGAAAGGCTTCCAGGAAAGGAAAATGGAATCCATAGATGGTACTGTATTTTGCGATTTTAGAAAAATGTATTGATAGGTACTTGCTAGATGTATTAGGATATGAAGGGGCGGGGGGACAGCATTACTAAGGGATTAAAAACCAATTAAAACCAAAACTAAAGGAAAAGCAAAACTGAATGAGCAAAAAATTAATGATTGTGAAATTCTTAGATTGGTTTATGTATTTGAAAAAAACTGACAGATGTAGAGCAAGAGATCTTTTCTCTGCTGGTTCACTTCCCAAACAGCTGCAACAGCCATAGTCAGAGCAGACGGATGCCAAGAGCCGAGAACTCTGAGCTGGTGTTCTACCTGAGTGGCAGGCCCAAACACGTGGACCATCTTCCTCTGCCTTCCCAGGTTCATTGGCAAGAAGCTAGCTGGAAGCTGTATCATAGGCAGAATAGTGGAGGCTAAAACTAGCACTTCACTGTGAGATGCCAGCATTATAAAGAGTGTCTTCAGTGCTGGCCCCATGACTGTAAAATACTTGACTTAGCAAGTACCACTACAAGATCATAATAAAATAAATACTTATCTAGTCCTGATAATATCAGAAGTAACTATTGAGTTAGCCAACAATTCTGCTATAAACATGTTGAGAAGATGATACCAAGAAAAAACTCTTGAGCCTTATGCAGGAAGTTAATAAATACAATTTTCCTAGTGCAAAGAAAAGTCACTATACTCTATAGCTCTAACTTACAAATAAAAATATCTTTAAAAATCACAACTTCAGGCCCAGTGCGGTAGCCTAGCAGCTAAAGTCCTTGCCTTGCACACACTGGGATCCCATATGGGCACAGATTCATGTCCCAGTAAACCCGCTTCCCATCCAGCTCCCTGCTTGTAGCCTGGGAATGCAGTCAAGGACAGCCCAAAACCTTGGGACCTTGCACCCACATAGGAGACCCAGAGGAGGCTCCAGGCTTCTGGCTTTGGATTGGTGCTGCTCTGGCCGTTCTAGCTGCAGCTGAAGTGAATCAGCAAATGGAAGATCTTGCTCTGTCTTTCCTTCTCTCTGTATATCTGATTTTCCAATAAAAATGAAATGAATCTTTTCTAAAAAATTACAACTTCTACAAATGTATTCTATTACAGGCTGATTTAAATAATTTATGTTCTATTTGTGATGACATTTTTAGCCAGCCAACCCATAAAATTTTTCTATTAAAATATTTAACTATACTGTATGTTTTAATCAGAAACAATAGACTGTATCAAAATTTGTCATGGGTTAGCTACTTTTTGTTTATTTTGTTTTAAGGATTTTTTTTTTTTAAAGACAAAGTTAGAGGAAAGGAGATGTCTTCCATGCACTGGTTCATTCCATAAATGACCACAGTGGCTAGGTGTCAGCCTGGAGCTTCTGTAGGTCTCCCATATGGGTGACAGGGGCCCAAGGACTTGAGCCATCTGGTGCTGTGGCTTAGTGGTCCAACTACTGCACCTCCAGCTCAGCTCCCTGCTGATGCTCCTGGGAAAGCAGCAAGAAATGGCCCAACTACTTGGGTCCCTGAACCCTTACAGGAGAACAGAAGAAACTCCTGGCTCCTGGCTTCAGACTGGCCCAGCTCTGCTACTGTGGCCATATGGGGAGTGAACCAGCAGATGGAAGATCAATCTCTCTGTCTCTGTATGTCATTTTCTTTGTACTTTTTTTTTTTTTTGAAAGGCAGATTTATAGGGAGAAAGAGAGTTGCAGAGATTTTCCTTCTGTTGGTTCACTCCTCAAATAGCCACAAGGGCTAGTACTAAGCCAATCCAAAGCCAGGAGCCAGAAGTGTCTTCTGGGTCTCCCATATGGGTGCAGGGGCCCAAGGACTTGAGCCATTCTCCATTGTTTCCCCTGGCTATCAGCAGGGAGCTAGGTCAAAGTGGAACATCCAGGACTAAAGCTGGTATCCGTGTGCAATGCCTGCACTGCAGGCGGAGGATTAGCCTGTTGAGCCAAGGCACCTGCCCTAACAAATCTTTTAAAAAAAAAAAAAAAACCTCTCTTAAGGGCCTGGCACAATAGTCTAGTGCCTAAAGTCCTCACCATGCATGTGCCAGGATCCCATATGGGCACAAGTTTTAATGCTAACAGGCCGCACTTCCCATCCAGCTCCCTGATTGAGGCCTGGAAAAGAAGTAGAGGACGGCCCAAAGCCTTGGAACCCTGCACCCACGTGGGAGACCTGAAGTAGGTTCCTGGCTCCTAGCTTCAAATCAGCTCAGTTCCGAAGGTCATTGCAGCCATTTGGGAAGTGAATCGATGGACGGAAGATCTTCCTCTCTGTATCTGTTCCTCTCTTTCCAATAAAAATTACTTAAAAACAAAAACCTCACTTAAAGGGGTAAGAGTTGCTGAGTAGATTCTGACCCAGTGGATCTTTTCCTCTTGCTTCTCAACAGTAACATCTCATTCTTTATCCTCTTGTGAAAATGCCCAGATTGTAGGTCTCATTCAGTCTTCCCTGAGTCTTGCATAAGGAAATTGTAGTGAAGGTTTTGCCTCTTATCCAACAACAGAAACAACAACTCAGTTCTGGTGTTGTACATACTCACATAGATCCAAATAGAATAGCTGAGGACATTCCCAGTGATTTTGAGATCAAGCACAAGTGTCTGCCCAGTACACAGAGGAGGTCAGCATCTGCATCAGTCTGTGTGCCATATCTGATCAGGGCACTACAGGGTCTCGATGGACTAGTAGCAGCATTTCCCACAAGACCTGAATGAAGAGTTCAGATCAGATTAAACCCTGGAAAGCCAAATTATGGACAGAAAATAAGGAAAACAGCAAATCGCCATTAAGAAGAATAAATCTGGAGACTCATTTTATAGTGATGTTTTACCTGAGCATATTTTTGGTGTTTTTCTGTGATAATAGGAATGAAATTTCACTCAGATTGGTAATCCCCACAAAATAAAAAAATAGCAGACATTTGTTCATTTTAAGACTGAATAGTTCCAAAAGCTGGGTGCCCTGAGCGGCCCTCAGAAACAGAAGAACAGTAAACTTCCTTCAGGACTCAGGAGGGGAGATTTCTCTGGTCCTCATTTAGTTCCAACTTTGGATCCCCACCCTCTCTTGCAATGACCATCAGGGTCGCTCTGGAGTCCCCCCTCCTCCCCCCAAAAAATTAGATTAGATAGACAGAGACCAATAAAGAAAGCTTAGAACAGACAGGAAACGGTCAGCTTGGAATCACATATACCTTACTAGGTAGGACACAAAGACTAGTTACTCCTCGCTAAGGTATTGAAGATTTCTCTGCGCACCCCTCCTAAAACTGTTCTGCATCTCAACTGTTGACATATGCCTTGTTAGAGTTATAAGCCAATAGGAACTATCCTAAAATTCGCCAAGTTCAGTAAAAATCATGCTTTAAATACTATAAGCTGCTAAATATAAAAATGAAAAAAGACACCAGACAGCTGAATAGTACCCTGTAGCCATTTTAAGGTGTATAGCAGCCAGTTGTGCATAAGCTAACTTGAAATGTCAATGAAGTAGTCACAGGATGTGGTTAAGAACTTGCATTTTCGAACATATTGGTCGCTCAATACCATACCAGTTAACTCCATAATGTTGTAAATTGTTGATGTTATGTTGTGGCTTTTCATTGGAGGGGATGATATTCTGCCAGCTCTACTTTCAGACCAGGGATGGTCTCCTAGTGAAACTGTTGAACTTATCTGGACAATAAGATGCTGAACTTTATGCATGGTACATGCCTGCAATGAAGGAATAATGACTGGATTTTAAATGTACTACTGCAACAATGTGGAAGGAATCTGACATGGGGGCAGGGCAATGGGAGGGGTGGGGGAGTCCTAGAGCCTATGAAACTGTCACAAAATGAAATTTTTAAAAAATTGTTAAAAAAAAAAAGACTGAATGGGTTCTAACTCATAACTTAACATCGTAATAATAAAAGTTCTTTCTTCCTGTTTTAGAGAGGAACCTTAACCCCAAAGCAGCCTGCCTTAAGAGAAGGGAAGAAGAAAAAGTTTCTGCCGTATCGGCAGAGCCGCCAACCACACTGCCAGGAACCCATCCTGGGCTTAGCGAAACTACCAACCCTATGGGTCATATGTAAACATCAGCCAGGTAAGTGTGGGCTTGAGATCAAGGTTCCAGAAGATCATTTTAAGATTCAATTGAAATTTGGTTAGAATTTTTGAACAATGTATTCCTTTATCATTTTAAAGGTTGCATGTAATTTGAAATACAACAGTTGTCCCTTTGTACCAAATTATTGTTATCTTCAAAGTATGACCAGATCTTGTGATTTATAAGAAAATTTAGTTTTCCTGTTATGAATCATCATGTGTACTCCACTGTCACACAAATACCATTCTGATTCAAGAAGAAAATAATGCAATGACTCATCCATCAGAAAATATTTTTGCTACTACTCAGACTCCTCACTCCGCTATTCAGAGATGTTTGATCATATCATCAGTTTCCACTGACCATCCAGCTCTTTGTCACAAGCCTCTGTATGCAGAGTCACTGCTCACTGCTTGCTTCCGTCTGGGTCAAGAATGTGCAGGTTCCCCCCCACCCCCTGTAAACCTCTCAGTTTACACCCTCTGGAATCTATTAGTGAAGAGAAAAGCATTATGTGTGACAGAGGCAGAATACTCTTCTCTCTGGCCAAGAATTTTACTTGTTAGAAGCCTGATTTTAAGTCCCTCCTCATGGACTTAACACTTCCTTGTAATTGTGTTTTGTTTTTACTATCTACATTCATATTGCAGTCTAAATTTTAGAGTTAATACTTTGTAGCTGCAATCAGTATAAGTTAGAGTTAAACATTTTAGAGCAGTAGCATTTTAGTTAGCTGTATAGATTAGTAATACAACTGGTAGCCTCATTTTTATAATGTGCCTTTAGCATTGTGTAGTTGTCACAATTTCATTAACAGATTCAAGGTGGTAAGTAAAGACAGGTGAATGGGAGGTGTAGATCAGCAATGAATGAAGCACAATGGCTTTGATCACTTTTTAGGGCTGTCATTTTGAGCTGAAAATTGGAATTTAATACAGTATTTAATAAGCTCCAAACATTAGATAATAGCCTTTCTCTGAAGGATTTCGTTTCTTTGTGCACTACACATAGCCTACCTAGCATCACACCAGACCACAATAGGAAATTTTATCTGGGGAAAAAGGAAGAATTAAGTCGATTATAATTATAGTATTAGCACACTGGAGAAATACCACTACAAAAAGACCCAGCAGTCCACAGATTATGATGTGAAAGAGATTTCAGACAAGAGCTTGTGTAGCATTTCAGATCTTCTAAAATCCAAGCCATTCTTTCTTATGCTGTGGGAGATAGAGCTCTCAGCAGCATAGTGAAATCTCATGTTTTCCCATTCTGCCTCACCCATGACATGAATCATTCCTTTGTTCTGTGTGTCCGTACTTTGAATACTATCCACTCATTAGTCACTTGGTAGTCTGTCTGATGATCAAATCAACTGTTCGGTATTTCAGTGTTTGTGGTCCAGCTAGCATGGATCTGAAATCAAGGTTCCCCACCTTTTTTCTACAAAGGGTCGTTGGATATTCAAAACATTCACGCACCATACAAAATTATCACCTTTAAAATTGACCTGGTATAGCTTTATTGAAGTTTGAGTCCTACCTGTGGTTACCTTTGCAGGAAAACCAAATGATTCCTTGAGTCTTATACAGCCCACAGGTCAGACACTCCCTGGTAACTGTTATTTATTAATGATTCTTAACCACAAACTTTATTACAGTATATTGCTAAAATTGTTCAGTTTTATTTTGTTGCCATTGTTAAACTCCCACTCTGCTTAATTGGTAAGTGAAACTATCAGTACTTAATGCCATGAGGAACATATTATATTGAGGGTTTTTCATAAAACCCATGGAAAATTGGAATTAAAGGGGCCAGCGCAGTAGCTCAACTGGCTAATCCTCTAGTTGTAAGTGCGGACATCCCACATGGGCACTGGTTCATGTCCCAGCTGCTCTACTTCCAATCCAGTTCTCTGGTTCTTAGCTGGGAAAGCATTGGAAATTGGCCCAAAGCCTTGGGACCCTGCACATGTGGGAGACCTGGGAAAAGCATCTGGTTTCTGGATTCAGATCCACTCAGCTCTAGCTGTTGCAACCATTTGGAGAGTGAGCCAGTGGATGGAAGATTTTTTTTCTGTGTATTCTTTTCTGTGTGAATCTGCCTTTCCAATAAAAATAAATCTTAAAAAAGATAACTTAATTAAAACTAAATTCATTTTGATGCAAAAAAATTGAATTCTTTACATAGTTTTTAACATAAAATACATTTTCATGAACTTTTTGAAGACCTCTCATATTTAGAACTCAGTATTATCTGTGGTTTGGAGCATCCACTGGGGTTCTTGGAACCTGTCGCCTGCAGAAAAATGAAAGGAAGTTCATCTTTCAGTCACTTAGCAAACTACTAATAATTCAGTGTAAACTTGGGTATAAATAAGGAATTTCAGCTTGTTGTGGGGAATGATGTTTGCTCTAAAGTCATTATGTACTGATTGGTATTATTCTCTCCTCTGGCTTTCTTTGGCACAGTTCCAGAGTTATCAGTAGGCTAGATAGAAGGTGACCTCTCTTCATAAGGACTTGGACAACTCAGATTATCTGAAGACACAAACCTGACAGGAGGGAGAAGAAAAACAAAACACTTGAAGCAAGAAACTCAAAGGTAATCCTACGATCAAAGCAACTGGTCAACGCATCCATCAGAAGTGAAGCTAGGAAGCTCATCAGATGGAGCGTCAGCCCACGAGGTGCTTGCAGCAGATCATTTTGTTGCGAGCAGTGTGTCGCTTCTGCACAATCAGAGACTGTCTCGATCTCTCCACTCACCGTGGAAGTTGCCTTGTGCCTAAACTGAATTGACAAATGCATTGTAACTACAAATTTTATTTATTGTTGTGGAACTGTAAGGTCTACATATAAAGGGAAAAAGTTAATGTGGAAAGCTGATCTACACTCAGCTGATGGCAGCGTTCGTTAAAGCTGTTCACAGGCAGAGAACAAAGCAGTGACAACCATTGGCCCTTAGCATTCCCGGCATACCTATTAGTGTCTTAAAAAAAGGAAGGGAAAAGTCTTTTGTTGCCCTCTCCTATCCTTTTGCCATATGAATAGCGTTTTCCATGATATAGGAAAATATGACTTGGTATAGCTTTTTTCTCGCTCTGATTTTTTTTTTTCATTCATTTTTATTTTCTCTTTGTGGGTGTTATATTTGCTCTCTGAACCTGAGTGGTTTATGGCCACAGTCCAGAATCCTCCCTGCAACCCTGTGTGCTTTGCGCATTTACCCTGTAGCAGTAAGCAGAGGCCATCTGTGACCATAGCCTAGCTAAGATTTAAAAGGGGGAAATCTTGCCTCATGGACTTCTCCAAATAAATGTTGCTTTATTCCTAATAATAACCAAGACTTTTCAAGCTTTTAGGTTTCATAGTAAAGCTTGTAATAGCAAGAAGTATAAATTACAATGGATGAATCTACTTTTTAGAAATTGCTTTATTTTCCAAGCAGTACTACAAATAGTACTTGTAAAAGGTTAGCTGCAAGTAAGCACAAAATCCATTTAAAATACAAAGATGAATTTCCAGGCCATGATTATGATGAACATAACAAAACCTGGTAGTCACCGAGGCAGGTAGTGTGATAAATGAACACGACTACTCTGAGGCTAATTACCCAATGGAATACAAGAGCAATGCTCACCCATGCTTCCTTACCCTAGCCTTTCTTTCTCTGTTATTTGGATGGCTGGTCTGTGGGGAGGAATCCAGTGGGTGATTTAATCAACTGCAAACCATCTGCCCCTGTCCCAAGAAGATGAGCCAGATTAGCATTAAACTAGTACTTGTCAGTCCATCTTAACACTGTGCATTAAGGCACCCTCTGTCTGTAATCCTTTGGAGTTGTTTTTTAAGACACAGTAATCACTTTGAACTTCCGTAAAATCTGTCTTCCACCACAACAACCCTGGGAAAGAAAAATACACTAAACAAGGTTGTCTTGGCTTATGAATTCCTTATAGCCAACATTAAGAATGGCAAGCAGCACACAGAAGAAAGGACCCAAATCACTATGTAACTTAGAGATTTCTGTTAATTTGAAAGAACAAACCAATTTAAGATAGAACTTCAGATCCTCCAATCAGGATGATTTCCTAACAAATCAGTTGTTTGTGACCCTAGTGGACTTTTTGGTTACTTTAATTTGCATATATTCTCCAGTTGCATCAGACTCTCTCTGTGGCCTTGTTCTTCATTTCAGTGTTAATCAGCTAAACAGAAGTTGTTGCTTATGATGTGTGAGTGAACATATGCCACTGCCTGGCCTTTTTTCTTCGGAGCTTGTTGTCTTTTTCGCTATATTAGACTTTGCAGTATGCCCAGAAGCTTTCCTTCATAAAATAGAAAGAAAAAAACATTTGGCTTATTTTTCACTGTAGCTAGTCTTTTATACAATAATCTTGTAAGAAAATTTCTTGAATTCTAAATATTACTCTTTCTAGATTTTTGAAATCGAAAAGTTTTCAGTAAAAAGTTTCTTACTTTATTTTATTATATTAGGTAGTAAAAATGTAGGGTTATTTACCATAACCTGTTCATTAATATCAGAAATTTACAATAGCATTTTAAGACCATAGTAGGATTCTAGCATACCGTGTAGTACCTATGGAGTATTGTAAGAGCTCATTGTCCGAGATGAATTGCTTCTCATCTTGTTCTCCAGTTTCCATTGTTGGTTTATTGCAGATTTGTATCCTGTGTCAAATTCAAGGTATTATCGATAAACCTTTTCAACCAGCAGCAAGAAGTTCAAAATTTTTTTCTGTCGCTGTAACAGAAAACACAATATGTATATAACATTTATGTAGCAATAAATGTGCCATCTTTTTTTTAACACAGTAAACTAGTGAGTTTTTTACATTCCTCCTTCTCAAAAAATAATGTATTTTATTTTCATTCCTCCATCTCATTCCTGTTGGAAGTAGTCACTCAACTATGCATGCCTACATAGGCTGTGTAAGCTGGGAACTCTTCAGCAAAGAATCGGGCTGTGCTGTTTGCCCTCTTGCCTTCTCTGTGATAGTGGCCTCAGGCTTCTCTTGAAGCTTGGTGAAACAGCAGTTAGGAACTAAAGAAAATCTGGAGGAAAAAAGTGAAGAAGCTGGAGAAAAACCCAAACGAGGCTTTTTTAGTTGACATTCATCAAAGCACTCTGTGTTTCATGTCCCTTTTTTCTCACACAAGAAACTCATAATTAGGGATTGGTATTACTGTTTTCAGGTTAGTACTTCTGCTTTCACCCCACTTCTCTCCACCATGGAAACAGCGTAGTGATTTCCCATGAGAACCTAGGCTGCCTGTGAGTAACTTTCGTGAAAGACCTGTGTGCAAGGAAACTGATCGTGTCACATGTCACATCCTCTTGGGATCTCTTGCAGAATTGTGAAGTCCACTGTTGATCACACTGGGGAGAACACAGATCATTTTTGTGGGATTTGATAAAACATTCTAGTTTGGTTTGTTGCAAGATAATTAAGTTAAAAACTGTCCCAAAAAGGCATATATAGTGTTCGAACTGAACTAAAATCTAGAGCTCATTAAGCTAACCACTTTATTAATTTATAAAAGCTAGGAGAGCTGTGTTGTGGCATACCAGGTAGAACTGTTACCTGCCCTACTGGTATCCCATATAGGCGCTGTTGTTCCAATCCAGCTCCCTGCTAATGGCTGGGAAAATACAATAGGAGAGGTCCAAGTGCCCCTGCAACCCCTTGGATGCTCCAGATGAAGCTATTGCCTTCAGTGTGGCTCAGTCCTGGCCATTAGCGGCCATCTAGGGAGCGAACCAGCAGATGGACCGTCTCTCTCTGTCTTCTTTCATCTGGAACTCTGTTTATACGTACTGTATGAATAAATAAGCACATCTGAGACCCTGAAAGGTGACTCCAAAAGCAAATAATTGGGAAACAGATGGTGACGTTTAAGTTTTCCCCAAAAAACCTCCCTGCCTTTACTTTTTCTTCTCTCTCCACAGATTTTCAGCCAAATCTATTCAGTGGCTTCAGTTTTCTCTACTGTGTGTGTTGGTTTTTTTTCACCATCTTTCTCTTCTACAGTTCATATTTATTTTTTCTTCCATAGGAACTCATTTTAAATACACATTACCTGAGATGCATATGTGTGTGTTACAGGTTAAGGAACGCTAACTTTGGAATCAAGGCTAGGAGTCCTTGATGCAAACCCAAGCTCAGTGTCTATTGAACTCCACCTCTTAGAAAACTGGAGATACCTACCAGAATTGCATACATACTGAATGAAACAATGATCGGAGAGCATTGCCATGGTTCCTGTCACATAAGTACTCAATAAATGATCATTTTTTAAAGGATTATTTATTTGAAAGGTAGAATTACATAGAGAGGGGTCATCTTTCTGCTGACTCACTTCCTAGATGGTTGTAACAGCTGGAGCTGGGTCACGCCAAAGTCAGGAGACTGCAGCTTTATCCTCGTCTTCATGTGAGTATAGGGACCCGAATATTTGGGCCATGATCCACTACTTTTCCAGGTTCTTTAACAGGGATTCTGGCACTGCAGGCTGTGATTTAACCTGTAACACCAAAATGCTAGAAATAGAATTATAACCATATCAGGATTAATTCCTTTTCACAGCCATGCTGTTAGAGGTAAATGGGAAATGTCAACTCATCTATGCTGAAGTCTGTTTTTTGTGGTAATCCAGTGACCATTGCCTTGCCTTTCTGCACCATTTTATAGAACTTTTTTTTTTAATTTATTTACTTTTATTGGAAAGACAGATCTTCTGTCCAGTGGTTTGCTCCCCAAGTGGCCGCAGCAATGGAGCTGAGCCAATCTGAAGCCAGGATCCAGGAGCTTCTTCCAGGTCTCCCACGCAGGTGTAGGATCCCAAGGCTTTGGGTCATCCTTCATTGCTTTCCCAGGCCACAAGCAGGAAGTTGGATGGGAAACAGGACTGCCGGAACACGAACTGACGCCCGTATGGGATCCCAGCACATTCAAGGTGAGGATTTTAGGCACTAGGCTACCACACCAACCCCAGATTCATCTTTTTTTTTTTTTTTAACCTTCACGTTTCAAAATGAATCAACAGACTTTAACCATTCACATGGTGGTCTAACAGCTATGGTTGTTTGCTTCAAAATGCAGATGTGAAGAAAGAGTGAGAACTCCAAAGAAATGGGCGGAATGCCTGTGGAAAAGAGTGTGTAGAATGCAAAGGACAGCTCGCAGACCGTGTTGCAGGTCTACCATCCATCTCTCTCTCTCTGCTCTGTGTCTCTCTGACTGTCTCTCTGCTCCCTGCCCCACAACTTCCCCCATGGAAGTAAAAATCTCTCATGGGACTCTCTCACTGTGTCTGTCATCTTGAAAAAAGCTGACACTTTATAATAAGAATGATATGAAAAATGAAAACATGCCATGTCATTCACAATAGCTATAAGAAAAAAAAGTTATTCTGAATAAAACCATGGAGGTGAAAAAGCTGTACACTAAGAACTATAAAGTACTGAAAGAAACAAGAAGACAGATAACATATGTGTTCATAGATTTAAGTGTTGATATCAGCAAAATGTTGTACTGTCATACTGTAGAGTCAGTGGAGTCTCTTATCAATTCCAGTGACATTTTTCACAGATCAGAGAAATCCTAATGAATCATTAAAAGACCCCCTAATAATCAAAACAGTCTCCAGCAGAAAGAACGAAGCTGGAAGCACCACACTATCCAAAATACACTACAAATTTTAAATAGCTAATTTTCAAAATTAGGAATAGTAAATTTGTGAACCTCCTCCCAAACCTCACTGGGGAGTTTGTCAGAACCCACAAACTTGGCTCCAGGCAGAAAGCCAGTCCCTGACAGTGGCTTGGTGGGAGAGAGTAGGGGCTCATTGTGCAGTGCACAGAACAAGGAGCTGGTGGGCTGTAGCTCACTCACAGACTGAGGATTCCAGATGACAGTTGGGGCAGGGCAGCATCCCAGCCCTTCCTCATCTTGCTTCTCTTTGATGATTAGAACTGGTTTGATTATCTGTGTCTGGATGGCTGGGGGGAGTGGTCTTTCAGGGACAGGGCACCCTGAGTTTCTGCAGTCAAGGCAGTGGTCTTGAGCAGGCTGCCTGGGACCCTCCTGTCACATGCTTCAAGTCCTGATGTCTCACAGGCCCTGGCCTCACATTTGTGCCACTCCCCTAATTTAGCTCATCTTCAGTGAGATGTTAGCTGGTACTCATCAAAGAAAAGACAGAGGAGCTGGCAGTCATGGTGGGGTGGGGCTGGGTGTGGCAATACCCTGGTATGATATGGTCCACATCAAAGGCCTGGGGCTGGGGAGGTGGGGAGAAGGGTGCAGTCCCAATGCTGGGCTTCCAAGAAGCCTTTCAAGCCACCCTGCTTCCCTCAGAGGAGTAGTTCTCCTCTAGGTAGCCCTGATTTTAGTTTTGCTTCTTGATAAACTCCTAGAAGAAAACCAGCTGCATGCTCTACACACAGGCAGGGACAGTCTGTACCTCCGAAGACTATCTGCCTAGGCCCAGGGACTCCTGGATACTGACCTCACCACCCTTCCCTCAAGCAGGGCCTTGCTCCTCCAGCCCCACCATTGTGTGTGGTTGGTTATGTTTTGTTTTGTCAACACTTATGTTTTTTTAAAGCTAGATTTTACAGAGAGGAGAGACAAGAGTTCTTCCATCTGCTAGTTCACTCTCCAAATAGCTGCAATAGCCAGAGCTGAGCCCATCCAAAACCAGGAGCCAGGAGCCTCTTTCAGGTCTCCCGTGTGGATGCAGGGTCCCAAAGCCTTGGGCCAGCCTCTACTGCTTTCCCAGGCCATAAACTGGGAGCTGGATTGTAAGTGGAGCAGTCAGGACATGAACCACTGCCCATATCAGATGCTGGCACCGCAGAAAGAGGATTGGTTTACTAAACCACCACATCAAGCCTATCCTACCTGTGTTTTATTTTGTTCTAGTTTTACTTTTTCCTACTTGCTGGTCTTTTGCATCCTCCTTGCGTGTAAGCCTGCCTTTCTGTTCGTGGACAGTTGGCCCTTGGTGAGCCATGCGGGCAGTTTGGCATTGGAAGCAGGCTGGTGGCAAGAGGGATCACCTGTCCTAAGCCCAGTGCAGCCATTCGCCTGGCTAGCCTCTCTCCATTTTTTGGAACATTGTCTGGTGAGCACCCTTGCAGCTCAGGAAAGTGGGGAGATGTTCTGGAGCAGACCAGGAACCAGGCCTCTGCCAGTGAGTTCAAGGCTTTGAGCATCAGAAAGCAGGGCCTTGCAGGTGGGTGGGTGAGGCATCTCACAGCAGGAGGCAAGAGCTACAGGTTGCCAGCCCAGTGAGGCCACCACTACACCCACTCAGCCCGGGCCTCCCGAGGCCATCCCGCCTCACCCTCATTAAATCGGGCAGGATTGTTTTTCAGATTCTTTCAACAGTGAGTTATTGATCGACACTGATAGGGCCAAGGGCTTGATCTCAACCCGCACCGGCAGAGGTTAATTAGCTTGATTCCCAAGCCTAATTCCTAATTAGGCACAGGAAGAAAGGAAAGACAACACAAAGGAGCAATTCTCTCCAAGGAAGAATTGCAGACCTTCTGTCCAGGCATGGGGAGGGTGGAGCAGGAAATAGGGAAGAACCAGGTAACCATGGCCCCAAAGCTGAGTGCTCCTGCCTGGTGCACACCCTGAGGCAGGCAGCGTCAGCAAGCACAATGCCACCCTGCCTAGATCTCCTAGGACAATGTGCCCTTCATTTGTTTGCTTTCTCCCTGCCTACTGATGCACAGGATGGCGCAGTAAAGGCTTTGAAGTGCCTGCCAGAGGATCGCTCAGCCAGGGCTGGACGTGCAGCAGCGGAGAGCTGCCCTGGCCTGGGGGAGACACATTGGATGAGGAAGAGTGAAAGGCACCATTTGCTGTTATTAGCCAGCGGGGTCCATCTTGATACGTTCCAGCCATTTCTTAGGACTTCATAGCCAAATCAAACACCCGAGGGGTCCCTCACGGGCGTGAGGAGGACAGCAGGGCCAGCAGGGTCCTGTGACGTCGGAGTTGTGAGAGCTGGCCCATCCGCTTAGCCACGCTGAGCTTCAGAAGTTGTTTCCTATGAAGTAGAATAGGTAGCAGGCACACTAGCTAACGTGGTGATGGTGAGAACTGGCTGAGCAATTTCAGACATACTTGGCCCACAGTAGGCACGTCCCTAACTCTCCTGGAGAAAGCACATGAGGGGCAGCACTGTGGCAAAGAGGGTAAAGCCTCTGCCTACGGTGTTGGCATCCCATACTAGCACCAGTTCGAGTACCCACCATGCTACTTCTGATTGAGCCCCATAATCTCCTGGAAAAACACAGAGGTTGGTCCAACTGCTTGAACTCCTGTACCCATGTGGGAGGCCCTGATGAAGCTCCTGGCTCCAACTTAGTCCTCACCTGGCCCTTGCTACCATCTAGTGAGTGAACTAGCAAATGGAAGGTCTCTCCATCTCTCCTCTCTGTGTTATTCTTTCAAATAAATAAATAAATTTGGGGGTGGGAAGGGAAGAAAGCAATTGAAAAATGATGGATTGCAGCCTACGTTCTGTTCACTAGCATTTAGCTAACAGATGCAACCACATGTCAAGCAGAGGCTGGCCGTGCCACAGATGAGAGGCAGTCACAGGGGGAAAATGGACTAGTCTTGGGGCTACCCGCAGGACCAGCATGCAGAAAAGGCTGCCTGAAAGAGCTGACACAACCCTCAAGCTGAGATGACCAGAAAGCAAGTAGACAGTGTAGGGTTAATAGGACTGGGAGTCTGGGGCGGGTGTCTGGCACAGCAGTCAAACCACAGCGTGGGATTTGGGAGTCTGCCTCCTATATGGGAGTACCTGGGTCTGAATCCACCTTACTACTGGTGGGCACAGTATGGAGTTGGGGACAGCAGGTGACGGCTGGGGTGAGTAGAAACCTGCCACCCACATGGAAGACAATAATTTCGTTCCTGGGTCCTGACTTGGGCCTAGCTGGAGGAGGGATCCAGCAATGGATGATTTCTGTTTCTCTGCAAAGTGTCAGCAATCAGAAAGATCAGAATGTCCTGCCCATCACTACCACCACCCAACAACCACAGCCACCAACATGTGTCACCCATTCACCCCCCTCCATTGCCCGTGTTTCCTCCACCCCTTCCATCAGCACACGGGCAGGTATGACACACCCCCAGGGGCATATGCACAGGGCCTGGGCACCCGCTGCTGTTGAAGGACTCTTGACATTTGGATATGTGACATTGTGGTTCTGTTTTGTTATAAGGCCTTATCTTTCAGACACATGTCATGAAACGTTTAACAAATTGGCTGGGGGTTGATCATTGTTGCAGCTGGGGCCAGGGCCACAGAGTTCATTACAATCTTTGCTTTGGAAAATGAAATCTGAAATATTTTTGTCATTAGCCATTGGAGGATGTAAAGGAAGGAGTGAAGAGGGAATGAGACTACTTCGGTTCTCCTGAAATTTTCTCCCTGGCGCCCCCTGTCGGTGGCGGGGTGAAGCCATTCTTGGTTTGGCAGAAACCCCTGGCCCTTGAGGAGACGGGAGGGACATCTGGGGAAGCAAGTGACAGTGGGGGACACGTGGCAGGGTGGCACCCTGGACCCCCAGTGGTGAGGGTTGTGGGTCCAGGAAGTAGGCTGAAAAAGAAGAGCTGGCAAGAAAAACATTCCCTGCCAAAGGAAGGAATAGTGGGAGCCACTGAGATCTCAAGGGGGCTGTCCCAGTGTTGCAGGTGAGCTTACCCAGCAGGTGGTGTCTGAGGTGAGACACCTGTTCAGGACAGTTTCTGCTTGGGAAACAGGGCCTGCTTCCTGCTACCCCTCCAGCAGGTGTCCGTGGCAGCTGCCTCACACATCTGCCTCAGAGGCCATGCCTACCCCACCATCCATTCCCCACCCCCAAACTCCTCTGTGTCCTTGAAGCTTGTCTTTGGGCCCCATGGGACCCAGGCTGAGCAAACTGCTCCCATGTCCACCTTCCGTGTGCGATCACCCCAGGTCCCCGAGGGTGGCCCGAGTCCACACAGCAGCCTGCTTGGGGTAGAAGGCCAGCTGCGAGTCTGGATCTGCCCAGAGAGGCTGGCGGTGGAGCAGGTAGATTTGCCAGGCAGTTTGGGGAGCAAGGATTTTGCAACAACCTGGAGGAGGCGAGTGCTTGGGGGGCCTGGAAGGACCAAACGTTGCCTATCTGGGGCAGAGGCTGTCTAAACAAAGTAATTAGGCCGCTCCTTTATGGGGCGCTGAAAGAGGAACGGGGCTTAACATCAAAGCCTCAACAAGGAGTGAGGCCCCAGGGCGGGGCGAGTGTAGTCTCCAAAGGGCGGATTCTGAGGTTTTGAAGCCTTCCCCCCAGTAAAACTTTCTCCGGCTCCTTGAACACCACCCTGCTCCCAGCCTCTCCCACAATGGCTTCTCGTCCCCCCAAAGCCACTTTTCAGAAACAGCGTTTCCCACAATCCTGGAAGAGCCCAGGAGCTGGCGGTCCTCCACAGGTGCCCTGGCCTGCCTGGGGCCACGCGGGCAGCCACAGTGCTGCCAGGGGCTCCACTCTGCCTCGCTGGAAGCAGCCCCTGCCTGGAAAACCAGAGAACGCCTACGGTGAAACTTGAATGGGCCCAGGGGGCACCAGCGTATTACACCCAGACACGTGTTCTGCCCAGGACCCTGGCAGAGTGCAGATGAGCGCAGATTGTGCCCGGAAGTGGGCACCCACAGCCTGAGCAGCCCCAGGCTAAACTGTTGGAACCCTGAAATTCGGTGAATCCACGTTGCATTCTCACATATTGGGGATCTCTAAGTGAAATGCCAGGGCACTGGGATGTATTTGGTTTTTGATATCGGGATGGGCATTGTGGCACAGGTCAGTTAAGCCACATATCGGCATGCTGTAACCACTCACTGATTGGAGTCCCAGATTCTCTGCTCCTGACCCACGCCCTGTCGGTCCACCCACCTGGCAGCAGCAGACTGGCTCATGGACTGGCGTCCCTGCCATTCCTGTGGAAGACTTGGTGGCAGTGCTGGCTCCTGGCCTTGGCCTGGTCTAGCCCTGCTGTTGTGGCCTTTGGGTGACCCAGCACACAGAAACAAGGTCTCCTCTCTCTCCTTCCAACTCTGTTTTTCAAATAAATCCATACATTGCTCTTCCTTTTATTATTATTATTTTATTTTTTAAGATTTGTTTATTTTTATTGGAAAAGCAGATATACAGAAAGGAGGAGAGACAGAGAGGAAGATCTTCCATCTGATGATTCACTCCCCAAGCAGCCGCAATGGCTGGAGCTGAGCCAATCCAAAGCCAGGAGCCTCTTCCGGGTCTCCCATATGGGTGCAGGGTCCCAAAGCCTTGGGCCATCCTCGACTGTTTTCCTAGGCCACAGCAGGGAGCTGAGTGGGCAGTGGAGCAGCCAGGATATGAACCGGCACCATATGGGATCCTGATGCTTGCAAGGTAAGGACTTTACCACTAGGCTATTGCACCAGGCCCTCAGCTCAAATTTTTAAATCTCTTGAGTGTGCAGATTAAGAACTGAGGCAGGGCTCAGCTGGGCTATCTTCTACTCCATGTTGTATTGGCTGGGGTCACCAACCTTTTAGGAGCTTGCCGCCTAGCGGGAGGAGGCAGATGAATTGACGGAAAGTTACTATACAACCTGAAAAAAAAAAACCCTTTAAAACTTTCCCTCTTAACGAACACAGCCGTTTCTAATGAGTGAGGGGGTTCTTTGCTGAGTTTGTGTTAGACAGCCAAACATACCAAGAGTGTCTGGTTGGTCCTCTACCCCTAACCTGTATCAGTATATTCCAGTCCATGAAGGCTGCTCAGGGCTGGTCGAGATCTTGCCTGCTGAGTAAGCCCTGCACCCCGTTCTGCTGCTGTTACCCACCCCAGGTCTGCCTTGCCCCCGGCTGCTGAACTCAGGCTGCCATAGCAACCCAGCCAGTGGCCGTCACCCCCATTCTACTGGCCTTGTAGCAGGAAGCCCTGCTCCTTTCCAGCACTCTGTTTTCCCTAACTCCTCTTCCTCCACTAAGGCCTCTCTCTTGTCCTGGACCAAGTAGAGGTTTGCCAGCCATCATTCTGAATGGGCAGAAGGGGCAGGTGCCTTTACATTCCTACAGATGGAGTATCTGTAACCCCTCCTGGGGGGCCTCCAAGTAGCTTTTTGATTTGTGTCCCTTTGATTGTTTTGATGTGTACAACGGCAGGTAATCATGTATGGGGAAGTGAATTTGGCAATTCTGGCTGGAGTGTGAATTCTATCTTCCATCAGTTGTTTTTTTTTAAGATTGATTTATTTATTGGAAAGTCAGATATACAGAGAGGAGGAGAGACAGGAAGATCTTCCGTCCAATGGCTCACCCCCCCAAGTGACCGCAATGGCTGGTGCTGCGCCGATCCGAAGCCGGGAACCAGGAACCTCCTCCGGGTCTCCCACATGGGTGCAGGATTCCAAGGCTTTGGGCCGTCCTCAACTGCTTTCCCAGGCCACAAGCAGGGAGCTGGATGGGAAGTGGAGCTGCCGGGATTAGAACTGGCGTCCATACGGGATCCCAGCGCGTTCAAGGCGAGGACTTTAGCCGCTAGGCCACGCTGCTGGGCCCAATTTTCCATCAATTGTAAAACGTGGGAGCCCACGGCAAAGGGACCTGGGCTCCGGGGGAATTTGGTGGCTGTGGCAGCAAAAGGCAAATAATAATAATAACCCTGATGGTTTAAAAGCAGTTGAGGAGGTGTCTGTCATGCACCCTTTGCAAGGCCTACCCCAGGGCTTAGTAACTGAACACAGCCCCAGGTGGATCGTTTTCCCTGCTGATTCTGTGGGCCAGGCAATCAAGCAGCAGCCAGGTGACCTGCCCTCGGCTCCTCCTGGCGTCAGCTGAAGTCACTCCGTCATCTGCACTCCTTCGTCTGCTGACCGGTCAAGGAGTGTGTTTTTTCCTCTCGTCCGAGGACTTTGCGTCTCTTCTCCTGGCTTCTCTTTCTGTGAGTACTTATGTTTAAACCAATTTCCTCTGGGTGCTGGCTGGTTTTCCTTGGGAACACAAAAGTTCAGGCTAGGACAGGTTGTGTGTGTGTGAAAGCAAGCGACAAAGCCGGCTCCCGGTCCAGGGGGAAGTAGCATGCTCTCCTAATTGGACAAGGGCAGGTAGAGGAATGGAAGAAGCTTTATGGTTTTAATACTTTGTGAAGATTTGTTTATTTGAAAGGCAAAATTACAGAGAAAGAAAGAGAGAGCCTTTCCATCCACTGGTTCACCCAGCAAAAGCTCAAAATGTCCGGTGCTGGCCTGGTCCAAACTCAGGAGCAAGGGGTTTCTGGCATAGGTGCAGGGCCACAATGGCTGGGACTTAGCCAGGATGAAGCCAGGCACCTGGAGCTTCCTCCAGGTTTCCCATGTGGGCCATCCTCTGCTGCTTTCCCAGGGGCATTGGCTAGGAACTGGATTGGAAGTGAAGCAACTGTGACTCGAATTATCACTTGTCTAGGATACTGACCCAGCAAAGTGGAGGCTTAATATACTACAGATTGTCCAACTGGCCAGGGTACTGGCCCCAGTTTTTTGTTTTTAAATGAGGGACTGTGAGGTCCATCAAGACAGATCAATTGGCTAATCCTCCATCTGTAAGTGCTGGCACCCAATATGGATGCTGGTTGTGTCCCGGCTGCCCCACTTCCCATCCAGCCCTCTGCTTGTGGCCTGGGAAAGCAGCAGAGGATGCCCAAATCCCTTGAAATCCTGCACCTGTGTGGGACAGCCAACAGAGGCTCCTGGTTCCTGGTTCCTGGTTCCTGGCTTTGGATCGTCTCAGCTCCAGTCATTGTGGCCATTTGGGAAGTGAACCAGCAGGTGGAAGAGCTTTCTCTGGTTCTCCTTTTCTCCATAGATGTGTGTTTCCAATAAAAAGAAAGAAATCTTTCCTTTTTTTAAGCCAGGGTGACAGTTGGCAATCACCCATATCTCCCATCTACTGGTTCACTCCCCAAATACTAACAACAGCCGGTGTTAGGAGAGCTGAAGCCAGGAGCCAGGAGAGGAAATCAGCCAGGTCTCTCACATAGCTAGCTGGGACCCAATTCACTTGAGTGATGGCTGTTGGCCTCCCAGTGTGCATTAGCTAGAAGTTAATCAAGAGAGACAGGCGCAATAGCCTAGTGGTTGGAGTCCTCACCTTGCACGCGTCAGGATCCCATATGGGCACCAGTTCATGTCCCAGCTGCTCCACTTCCCATCCAGCTCTCTGCTTGTGGCCTGGGAAAGCAGTTGAGGATGCCCCAAACCCTTGGGATCCTGCATCCGCGTGGGAGGCATGGCTTCTGGCTTCAGTTCGGCTCAGCTCCAACTGTTGTGACCGCTTGGGAAGTAAGCCAGCAGATAGATCTTTCTGTCTCTCCTTCTCTCTGTAAATCTGCCTTTCCAATAAAAATGAATAAATATTTTTAAAAATTAATCAGGAGTGGAGCTAGGATTCAAACCCAGATATTCTGATATGGGATGTGAATATCTTCATGACTAGATCAAATCCCTGCTGTGGGTGGAAGGAATCCTTGGCCACTTTGTGTAGAAACTGTCACAGAATACGGAGTGTTCACAAGCTAAATCCTGCCCACTAGCCGAGCTTATGTAAGTTTTATCACCATTGCCCTCTCCCCCTAACCACTACCCCCGACAGCCTAAACAGTGACTGGGGCCAGCTGAGTCATGGCCTCAGCCCGGATGAGCAGGTCAGTCATGGTGGTCATCTCCAGCACTGGGTGCCAGCTGTGTACCGACTGCCCAGCCTTGGTCACCCTACTCCTGTAGACCTGCCTGGGAGGACCCCTTTGTTTCCCCGGGGCTCATGAAACCTGGTCTTGCTCCCTAGCCCAAGAAGGCAGGAACCACATTTAGGCAATTTGTGACTCAGCCGTACTGATTGGTTCAGGAGCTGGCAAATAGCACCATCGGAGTCGGTAGTTTACAGAATTTTCTGGAAAGAGACAATCTGTCTCACCAGAATTTAAGAGGTGATGTTGTTGCTACTCCGTATTACAATTTCTTACTAGAGAAAAATTAATCAGGGGTCTCAGTAGTTTTTTGCAACAAAATAAGCTTTTCTATGAACTGTTTTTAAAGATGTACTTATTAATTTATTCATTTGAAAAGCAGAGCCACAAAAAAAGAGAGGGAGAGAAACAGAGGGAGAGATCTTCTACACCCTGGTTCACTCCCCAAATGACCACAATGGCCAGAGCTCAGCTGAGCTTCTTCCAGGTCTCCCATGTGGGTGCAGGCACTCAAGCACTTGGACCATCTTTTGCTGCTTTTCTAGGCTCGTTAGCAGGGCGCTGGATGGGAACCAGAGCAGCTGGGACTCAAAACACTACCCACATGGGTTGCTGGAGTCACAGGCAGTGGCTTTACCTACTAAGCCACAGTGTCCTCCACTCCACGAACTTTGAAACACCTTTATCAGGGCAAATATAAATCTTCCTATGAAAAGAGATATCTTTTGAGTAATAAGTCTGTGTTACCACGGAGGCTATTAAGTCCAAACTCTCCCGGGGGGCCGACAGTCTGGAAGTCTGGGAGGTGCCCAGGTCCCAGTCTCAATCCGCAGGCTAATAGCTGGCCGGCTTGCCATGTGCCTTGGGGTAGCTCTGTCATTAGTTCCATTCAGGCTGTCACCTGGAGGGGGCAAGGCCCGCCCACATGATGGAGGGCAATTTGCTTTATACAAAGTAGAGAGACGTAAATGCTCGTCATTTCCAATAACAGTCACAGAAACGATAAAAATATTTGGCCACGTACCTGTGGCACGTAGACTAGTCAAGCTGACATATCATATCATATCACCACCACCCCCCCCCCACTGTCCCTTCTCACCCGGCAGCCAGAATAATGCTGTCCAAAGGGCAGTTAGAGCATGCCAATCCTCCGGCCGTCCTCACACGGGCGTAGCTCCATGCAGCTGCTGTCAGCCTGAGCCAGGCTCAGCTGGCCTCTCCTCCATCTCCAGGCCTCCCCTTCCACCTCTGCTGCAACCACGCTGACCAGCAGGTGTTTCTCCCTGGAGCCTTGGTGACTGTCCCCTGAGCCAGAGTTCTCCCAGGCAATCCACTTACAGTTGCAACCTCAGGGCAGATGTTGGTATACTGGGTAAGTCCCTTCTTTGGATGCCTGCTCCTGTACCAGAGAGCCTGGGTTAGAGTTCCAGCTTCCTGTTAACACACACCCTGGGAGGCAGCAGGTAGTGGTTCAAGTGGTTGAGTCCCTGCCAGCCCTGTAAGACATCCAGTTCCCCACACCTGAATTTGGACTGATGATGGCAACCGTTTGGAGAATGAGCCAGCAGGTGTGAGATCTCTTGCTCTCTGTCTGCCTGTCTTTCCAATAAATATAAAATTTAAAACATTAAAACCCAAAAAAACACTAATTGTAGTCTTGCCTCTGGCCCCAGGTACTCCGCATGCATCTATGCTGCCTGTGTGAGCGTTCCTTCAGCTCAGTCCTAGAGAATGGCTTCCCAGGCCGTCCCAGAACCCCAAGCTCTGTGAAACCCCAAGGTTTCCTTAATTGCCCTCTTCATGTCTCAGACAGGCTGGGCCTCTCAAACTTCTCGGGAACACTACAGAGTAAGTGACCTGTAACTGGGCAGGTTTTCATGGCAAACTACAGTCATCACCTCCTACGTTCCACTGATGTTATTTGAGGAGAACTCATACTGATGTTTAATCCTCGAAGTCCATAGGTTAATAGCACCAAGGTGGAAACGTTACCCAGTTAGGGTGCTTAGGAGGTAGGCCTGCTGGGAGGTGCTGGGCCCCTGGGATCATGCCCTTGCAGAGTCATTCTCATGAGTTCCTGAGAGTGCACGCAGCCTCTGCCTCCCAGCTCAGCGTGGGAGCCTTCCTCTCTCAGCCCTCCCACTTGCCGTATGGTGCTCTGAGTGGGCCTGGGATTCTGCCATCACACGTGTTCAACCTGTGGAGCCAACTGGTCTTGAATCAAGAACCTCCAAAACCGTAAAACAAAATAAACCTCCTTCCTTCCTAAGTAGCTGGTCTTAAGCACTTTGTTATAGTTGCAAAAAAAAAAGGGGGGGCAGATATACCTGCCCTGAGCCTGCGCGCGTGTTGCCCTCTTGACCCTACACACTCAGGGGAAAAGTCTTCTGTGTCACTTTCTGGGTTGGGGAGCGGGAAAGCTCAGTTCTCATGGAGTTGGCTCCGATGTCCATCCTCGCTGCTCCCTCTGCTCTGTTTTGGCTTTTGTTGTGACATTCTGACCTGCAGCTGAGCTCTTCCCACATGGAACTTACAATTAGGGACCTAAACTTGGATGAAAGGCTGACTTAGATCTCGTGTCTACCAAAACACGAAATGAACTCTTTAGAGATGGCTCAGAAAGCTCCATCTGCATGAAGGGGGTACCTTCGAGTATTTGCAATGGTTGAAGGATTTAGTTATTTAGATCAACTTAATACATTGGCTGACTTATCCTTGTTAAATACGTTGGATTCATGTTTTCAAAATTTTGAACACTTTATCCAGAGATGGGGAGATCACCCCATGGGCTCCCCAGTGGGCAGGGGAGGGAGTCCTGTCTGGCTGAGACTGCAGAGACAGGGACACTGTCCTGGAGAATTTTGTGTCCTTTATTCTGATTCAGGAGACTGCATAAGGTCAAGTTCACCTCTGAAAGTGAATGTGGCACATGCATTAAAACTCAGGAGTTAACACGAGCCTGTTTCTGGTTATGAACCAACAGGTATTGCTCAAATCACATCCATTCCATTATACTCCCTTTGAGTTCCAGGGTACCAAGTGACATTTAATATGTGCCCATCTGGTAGCCATTTCTCTGTCTTTCTTTGGCTCATGACTTTTGGCTTTGGGAGGCTCCTAGGCAGGTGCTGCATAGAATGTCCCTTGACCGAGGTTTGAATAGAGTTTCTCATGGCTGGACTGGGGTTATTGATGGATGTAAGGGGGAAAGGATTTTCTGCTGCTTTCCCAGATGCATTAGCAGGGAGCTGGATTGGAAGTGGAGCAGCAGGGACTTGAACCAGCACCCCAACATGGCATGCCAGCATTACAGGCTGGAGCTTCATTCCCTACAGCGTGATGTCAACCCTCATGTGTTCCCATGTGTTATTACTTAGAGCCACTGACCAGCACAGCCCTCTGGAGGGAGCAGTGTTCATTTAAATCCTTCTATAAGAAAGGTCTATCCTTTTCCTTTTCTTAATCCTTTGTAAAATATTATTTACTTTCATTTTAATTTAGAGAGAGATAACTTCCATTTTCTGGTTCACTTTCCAAATACCTAAAACAAAATAAGACCAACAGAGGCCAAAGCTGGAGTGAAGAACTCTGTACATCCCACGTGGGTAGCAGGAACCCAGCTTCTTGAATCACCATCTACTGCACAGCGGAGTGGGCATTAAAAGGACACTGGATTGGAAGTGGGATAGCCAGGACTGGTAGCAGGTATTCTTGCATGGAATGGGGGTATCAGCTTGACTAAGGGGTCACATGCCTGCCGCTATATTATTCTAAGACTCAGTCTCTCACCTATGAAATGGGGACCATAGCCATACCCCCAGCCCAGAGGATGGCTAGCTAGTTTAGATAAGTGGCCACATATAAAGCACTGAGCGAAGGCTGTCATGGCTAGAACTCGGCTCAAAGCCTACGGCGAGGAGCCCCATGAACTGGGCCGTTTCCACAGATATCCAGGTCTGTGTCCTCCCAGGCCCCAGACCTGGCACACAGCCTATGTGGAGCCACCTGGTTCCTCCTGGGAGATACTCAGAACTGACTGCTTTGGAGACCAAGGTCAGAGTTGACCCCACCACATACTACACTAATTATTGCATGGTCACTGAGCAACTAAACAAAGAACCCTGGGTGGATGCTCCTATTACTTGTGTTTCGGTGTGGATATTTTTAAACTGGTACTCAATTAGAAGTTAGTCTGTAACTTCTTTGGATTTCGGTTTCCACCTATGTAAATCAGGAAGCGGTTGGGAGAAAGGGAGACTGGGACCAGATTTTAAGGGGTAGCTGGTGACCCCAACTGCCCTTCTTCCTGATGTCACTGTCTCTGGTCAGGCCTGACCTTGGGGATGCTTTGCTAACTACTGCTGTAATGGTGGCACTTCTAAGAGAACTGGGTATCACTGGAAAACATTACCTTCCTGGCCCTGCAAGGGACCGGCAGGGGGCGCCTCCTGCACACATGCCCTGTGGCCGCCACATCTGTCTCCCCTCCCGCAAGTCCTCAGCTGCGGAAAGGGCCGGGGTTTATTGTCATGGAAATCAGGACGACCTCCGAGGGCGCCCCTCCCGTGGAGGTTGGGAGGTGGGGTGGTCGCAGTCTGCCCAAACTGACACTGGTGACATGGAGTCTCCCGCCATCCCTGCTTTCCTCAAGCGGTAGGTCCCAGTGGAGCTGGTGTCCCAGATGGGGTCCCTTGGAGTGAGTGGACAGCAACGCTGTCCCCTGCACCCACGCTGGCAGGGTCAGGGGAGGGGGTGACATCCGGGCCTGCGAGGGTGCTTCAGAGGGGCTGGCCGGGATTCTCGATTTGTTTTTCCAACTGAATTTTTCCTTCCCGAGGAAGGAGAGGGGAGGTATTTCATGACCCCAGGGGCAGGCCACCCCAACTTCCCTCCCCCACCAGCACACCTGGCCCGGCTGACCTGCTGCTACCAGCGCAGGGGCTCCCCCTGCTGCCCCTGCCGCCAGGGCTCTGTGTGGTAGCTCGGTAGGCTGCTTGCCCGGGGCAGACCTCTCACCTTGCCTGCTTGCCACACCTGGCAGTATACGGTGTCCCCCACCCCACCCCAGGCTTTCTGCCAAAGATCCCCTAGGCAGGAGTCAAGAAGGATAGCCTGTGTGTAAGGGTCCCCTTCCAGATATTTCTGGCTCTAAGTGCCTCCATCCCCACCCAGGGCCGGGGCCCTGGCTGTGTCTGCCCAAGGCTGCTGCCTGGCTCCTAGTGCAGCCTGTGCAGCCTCCAGGTTGTAGTGCCCTGTCTGCCCGGCCACTGCCATGGCCAGTAGCCCAGGAGGCCCAGGGCGCTGACCCACAATACCACAGGGACGCAGGGAATGTTTCCACTTCTTTAAAATCAAAAGGAAGAAACTTTGAGGTTGAAGAGAACTTTCTAATATACTACATTCACATACTAGTCCAGTCAGGACTAATGATTTGATGGCGAAAGGGCCTCTCAGATCCTTGTGTGACCCTGACCAGGGACAGCAGCTCCCTGGCGCTGCAGCCTCACATGCGGACGAAGGCCTGGACTTGGAAAGCCTCCTGGCTTCTGGTTTCCTCCATCCATAAACACATGTGATGTGTACCTCCTCCCAGATCAAATAGAGCCGCAGCCACAACAAAATACCACAACCTGCGGGTGCTCAACAGAAACTGGTGTTCTCTTTATCTGTGGGGGAGGGAGGCCCAGGACAGGACATGCAGGCAGGTTTGGTGTCCTCTCTGCCTGGCTGTGGCTGTATCTTCTCACAGTAGCCTCATGTAGCTTCCAAGCTCTTGCATGTGTCCATTGCAATGGGCTTTTTTTTTTTTCCCCTGCAAGATTTATTTACCCAAAAGAGAAAGACAGATCTTTCATCTGCTGATTGACTACCCAAATGGCGACCAGACAGAGCTGGGCCAGTCTAAGGCCAGAAGCTTCTTCTGGGTCTCCCAAGTTGTTGATGCCGAAGCCCAAACATTTGGGCCACTCATCCACTGCTTTCCTAGATATGTTATGAATAATCAGGGAGTTGGATCAAAAGTGGAGCAGACAGGACTCAACCAGTTCCATAGGGGATGGCAGTGCCACACATAGAGACTTAATCTACTAAGCTGTAACGCTGGCTCCCAATGGTCTCTTCTTATAAGGACCCCAGGCAGGCTGGCTGAGTGCCCAGCCTAGCGACTTGGTAACTCTCCAGTGTCCAGCTACAGCCACAGTGGGAGGGGCTAGCACTTCAGCAGGTGAACCTGAGGGGGCCCAGTTCATTGCATGAAACCAGCCCCCATCTCCTCTTCCACATACAGCAATGGTTGCCAGTGGTTATGAGTTGTGAGCCTGGGGAGGGGAGTAGCAGGTAAGCCAGAGCTGCGGAGGTTCCAGTTCTGGTTCTGAGTCTGATGGGAGCCAGGGCTGTGAAACAGGCAAAGCTGAGTGAGGCCCCAGGGGCATGGAAGCTGAAGCATGGGGAGGGTGCGGGCAGGCATGGAGCTCTCTGTGGGCAGGGTAGTATGGCTAGCATACCCTCTCCCTTAGCCCTTGGGGGTTTCTACACAGATGTAGCTGCCTTAAACAAGAAGCAACAACTTAAGTTTTCACTCATTATTTTATTTAGTTGAAAGGGAGAGAGAGAGAAAGAGAGAGAGAAAGAAAGACTGGATGGAGTTCCAGACTCTTGGCTTCAGCCTGACCCAACCCTTTGGGGAGATGAAGGAACTCTGTCTTTCCCTCTCCCTTTGTCACTCTGCCTTTCAAAAGAAATTTATGGAGAAAAGGAAAGAGAGAAAGATCTTCTGTCCACTGGTTCACTCCCTAATTGACCACAACAGCCAGAACTGAATTGATCTGAAGCCATGAGCCAGGAGCTTCTTCTGGATCTCCCACATGGGTGCAGGGTCCCAAGGCTTTGGGCTATCCTCGACTGCTTTCCCAGGCCACAAGCTGGGAGCCGGATGGGAAGTGGAGTGGCTGGGATATTAACCAGTGCCTGTATGGGATCCCGGTGCATGAAAGATGAGGACTTTAGCCACTAGGCTATTGTGCTGAACCCAGATATATTTTTCAAAAATGAAGAGCTTAGGGCCCAATGCAGTCCTGGACTCCAGCTTTCGCCTGGCGGACACCATAGTTTATCTTTGACAAGCTGCAGGATGCAACATCCATGTGCACTTAGACTGACATGGCAGCGTCACAGAGACGACCCTCTACGTCCATGGCCAAGGGTGCAATGCAGCCCAGCACCTCAACAGCAAACTGGTCATTTCCACTGCTTCCAGATCACCTATGTGTTAGTGTGTGTGTGTGATGTTATTTTATTGATTTATTAAAAGGCAGAGAGACAAACCCAAAGAGACAGAGATCGTCCATGTACTAGTTCATGCTTCCAAATGACAGTCACAGCCAGGGCTGGGCCACCCAGCAGCCAGGAGACTGCAGCTCATCCTGGGTCACCCCGTGCGGCTGGCACGGGTCCCGGATCTGTCATTACTGGCCTTCTTCCAGAGCGTGCTTTAGCAGGAAGCTGGTCTTGGAAGCAGAGCTGGGACTGCGACCCAGGCACTCTGGGTCCCCAGGAGCGACTCTGCTATTCCATAGGCCTGCCTTCAGGATATCAGCATTTCAGGTCTCCAGTGTGGGGCTGGAGCTGTTACTGTCTCAGGAGAGTAGGGAGAGCCTCAGCAAGTGTGTGAAGTGAAATCTGAATGACACTTTCTAGATGAAGCAGGTGTATTGCTATCAGCACACGTACTTGAAGAAGTTCAGGCTAGATAAGTTCCAGGCGGCACAGATCCTTGGGGATTTCTCATGGGGAGACATGAAAACAGCTCAGCAGTTGCTTAGCAATTCCTCTCAGCAATGAAAGCTCTCATAGTTTGGGGAAAGCCTGTCTCCACTTACATGCCATTTACACCCTCATTCGCTCAACGGATCCCGCCTCTGAAATTACCACCTGAAATCGCCCTTTGTCCCAATTCTGCAAACTATCACTTTCCATGTGCTGCGTTCAAGAGCATTCTTAATGTGTCCTTCTTTTTTCTTTTTAAAGATTTATTTATAGGGGCCCAGCACCGTGGCCTAGCACCGGGATCCCATATGGGCACCGGTTCTAATCCCAACGATTCTACTTCCCATCCAGCTCCCTGCTTGTGGCCTGGGAAGATAGTTGAGGACAGCCCAAAGCCTTAGGACCCTGCACCCGTGTGGGAGACCCGGAGGAGGTTCCTGGTTCCCAGCTTCGGATTGGCGCAGCACCAGCCGTTGTGGTCACTTGGGGAGTGAATCATCGGATGAAAGATCTTTCTCTCTGTCTCTCCTCTCTGTATATCTGACTTTGCAATAAAAATAAATAAATCTTAAAAAAAAAGATTTATTTATTTTTATTGAAAAGGCAGATGTACAATGAGGAGAAACACAAAGATCTCCCATCCACTGGTTTACTTCCCAAAATACCACAATAACCAGAGCTTAGCCGATCCAAAGTCAGGAGCCAGGAGCTTCTTCTGGGTCTCTCACGCAGGTGCAGGGTCCTAAGGCTGTGGGCTGTCCTTGGCTGCTTTCCCAGGCCACAAGCAGGGAGCTGGATGGGACGTGGAGCAGCTGGGTCATGAACCAGTGCCCAAATGCTACGCCAGCACTTGCAAGGGGAGGGTTAGCCAGTTGAGCCATCGAGCTGGGCCCATGATGTGTCTGTAACCCAGGCTTCTAAAATGCTCCCGATGGGAACCTTGCCTGGACCAGGGGACTTTGGCAGTTGTAGTGTTTTCTTTCTGAAGGTGAGATGGCAGTAATGCTGAAGTGATCTCATCACTTGCTTGAGGGGATCTGTCTCTTGGAGGACCAGAGCCCCCTGGGATGATTGCTCAGAACCCAGGGTGTGAAGGAAGGGTCATAGCAGTGTAGGAGGCCACCTCAGACCCTCGCCACCCTGTGTGATGGTGGCAAAGGAGCCAGCCTACCTGCTGTGCTGCCTGCCCTGTGACTGTGGCCTGATGCATGATGCTTGGCCCGGCACAAGCTGGCATTTGCTGCATGCACTGGTGGTATTGAGTCACTGGCTGGGAGGGGGCTTGGCAGGGAGGAAGCAGGGATTTGTTTTTCTCTCCATCTCTAAGAAGGCGTTTCCAACTTGGCCATGGCCGTGGAAGCCAGAACTTCGTGGCCTCCTGGCAATTCAGGAGTTTTCACGCTTCTATTTTTAAAGGCCTTGGAAAGAAGTATGCTGAGGGATCGAGGTGGTGGTGGAGGGGAGTAGGGTGGCAAATGTCCTTCCAGGGCTGCCCCAGGCAGAGGCCCTGTCCTGGAAGCCAGCCCAAAGCAACTGTGAAACCCGGATGGCACAACAGGGCTCACATCACAGGCCACCTGGGGCCGGTCCTCTATGGGACAGAGCTGACATTCCAACCCGGGTCCCCACCCCGGGCTGCTCGGCTCTGCGTGAGCTGGCCAAGGGCACACATACACACAGCCCTGTGTGGTTACGGGGCCCAGGAAGCTGACTCAGAGGTCACTGGGCAAGAGGCCCATTATGGGGGAATTCTTGGGATCCAAACCTGGCAATGGGAGGTGACAGGAGGGGAGGGGCTGGAGGAGGCAGCGGGTGAGCAGGGGGAGGTGTTCATCATTGAAGGGGTTCCCTGAGCCTGGAGGGCAGGGGGCACTGCAGCCCAGTGATGCCCGCAGAGCTGCAAAGGGGTCAAGGGGAGTTAAGTCTTTTTTTCTTTGACCAGTGTTAGTGAGGCGTGCAGTGGGGGAAGGCTGTGGCTGGAGGGCCACGTGGGGGCTGACAGCTGAGCTCCAGCTACCCCTGCACCCCAGCGGCTGCTTTCCTGAGAGGGCCGTGAACTCCGTGTCATAGCATCCATTGCGGCATTTCATCCTGTGCTTGCTTTTTAAAGCTTCAAGCTTAAAAATGAGGTAAAACTCACCTTAAAAAACCAAATCATCAAAGTCGCCACATTCAGGTGTGCCACTTGGTGGCTTTCAGAACACAAGGTGTCAGGGAGCCGCCACCTGTATCCCAGGGCACAATATTTTCATCTCCGCAGATAAAGACATGGTATCCATCAAGCCCTCATTGGCACGCCACCTTCTTCCCAGCCCCTGACACTGGCCCACCTGCTTTGTGTCTCTGTGTTTCACAGGTCTGGAAGTCTCCTACTAACATAACCGCAGGCAGTGTGGCCTTTGGGTCGGGCTTAGGTCACTTTGCATGAGATTTTTCAATGCTCATTCATGTTGTAGCACATGTCAGCAATCCATTTTTGTGTGTGTGTGACTGAATCCTATCCCACTTGCATGGAGACAACACCTCTCGGCTATCCATGCATCCCTTAGTGGGCATTTGGGTTGCAGCCATCACGTGTGCCCCCAAGGCCTGTGTAGACAGGAGTCCGGGCCAGGGGCTGAGCCTTGGCCCCCGATGCGGGGCATGGGCACCTCCACTGTGAGGCTAACTGCTGCCCTGCATTTCCTTCCTCCCCCCCCCAAATGAACTTGGTGTCCTGAGCATCCCCTGTGCTCCCATTATCCATCCCCCTTCCGCCCAGCTCCAGGCAACCACTGACCCTTTTACTGTCTCCATGGCTCTGCTTTTAGTGCTTTCCAGAATTTGGCCACATAGCACAAATCACAAACAGGTAGCCTTTTCCGGTTGACTTTTTCACGTAATAATTTGCACTGACATCTCCTCCATGACTTTTTTGTTTCTTTAAAAATTTGTTCAAATGGCAGACTTACAGGAAAAGAAAAGGAAAGAGAGAGAAAAAGACGAAAGAGAGCTTCCACCTACTGCTCACTCTAAATGGATTCAATGGGCAGAGGTTGGTCAGACGTTGGCCTGGAGCCTAGAGCTTCTTCTGAGTCTCCAATGTGAGCACAATGGGCCAAGGACATGGGCCATCTTCCTCTGTTTTCCCAGGTGTGTTAGCAGGAAGCTGGACAGGAAGTGGAACAGCCCAAATACCCATTTGGGATGCCAACACTGCAGGCTGTGGCTTAACTTGCTGTGCCACAGCACAGCACTGCACATCATCACCCCCACTCTCACGCCAGCCCCATCCGCCTCCATGTCTTTTTACACTTTGGCAAACCAGTTCTCTTCAGTGCTAACACTCCATGTTGGTACCACAGTTTATATATTCGTTTTTCTATTGAAGGCCACCCTGGTTACCTCCAGCTGTGACAACTATGGATGAAGCTGCCATAAACAGCCGTGTGTAGGTTGTCATATGAATACACCTTTTGGACTCGAGGGACAGGTTTGCTGGAGTGTGTTGTGAAAGTACAAGTATGTCAGTCTTGTAAGAAAACTGCCGAGCTTCCGGCCGCCTTGGCGACATCCATTTGCGTTCCTACCAGCGAGGGATGAGGAGGGCTCTGGATGTGCATCCTCACCCGCACCGGCTGTAATCAGCATCCTAGACCTGGCCATCCTGACAGGTGGCAGTTGTTATTGCAGTGCACATGTGCTTGATTGCGTATGCCCATGTCCCCTCTATGGAGCTCCTTTGGTGAAGTGTCTGTGTGAAGGCCTATTTTGTTTTTTTTCAATTGAGTTGTTTATTTTCTTATTGTTGAGTTTCAGGAGTTCTTTAGATATTCTGAAAAATCCTTGGTATTGCAGATGTTGTAAGAGCATGTCAATATACATTGGTGTAAACCTACGGGATACACAGTTTCATGAATAAACCCTAACGTAAACTGGATCAGAAGCATGTGTCCCCATGGGTTCATCAGTTGCAAGTGTCTTGAGAGATCTGGAACTTCCTATCATGTTTGCTGTGAATCTAGAGTTTCTTAAAAGCACTATCTGTTGTTTGAAGGTGCTTAGGGTCCATGCGAAAGTTCTTGCCCAGGAAAGTCATAAGCGCGTCCTGTTTAGCTCCTGCTGACCTGGAAGTCCCATGCCTGTCTGCTTTCCCAGACCTCTGTGGTCCTCTGTGCCATCCTGCTGCCAGAGTGGCTGCAGCGTGTTCTCTGGAGCCAAGTCATGCCTGGGGGTGCTGCCTGACATCTCCCCCTGAGCTCCAGGGCCGGCCTGAGTGTAGGACTCGTTGCCAGCCCTGGCCTACAGCTTGCTCCCCTTTCCACCTCTCTGGATGCCTGAAGGGTAGGCCTGCCTTCCCGGCTTAACAGCTGCCATCCTCGGCTTCGGGTCAAACCACTGTTCTGGCAGACATGGGATCCACTGGCTGAGTCCTTCTTCTTGGGCTCAGGCCATGGGGAGTCTCTGCTGGCCCTTCTGTCCTGCGCTCTGTATGCACCTGAGGACATGGTACTCTTTAGAGACACCCTGAGCAGCCATGCTTCTGGCCCTCAGCCTGTCTCCACAGCTCATGGCCCCCTATTTCTGTTCACCAACTGCCTGCTTCTTGATCCCTGTGCCCCCATTCTCAGGCACTCCTAAGCACCCCAGAACCCAGCACAGAGGCATCCCCAAAATGATGCCAAAAAAACCCTATGTTTGCAGAGTTTCACTTTATAACTAAGAGCTTCTTTAGAAAACCTTTCAAGATGGAGAATCTGGCATTTGTTGTTCTGGTTTTATAGACTTGAGGTGCGAGTCTCAGGGCAGCCCCATGAGGTGGGCAGTTAGTTGTGCTTCACAGATGAGGGAGTCCGGGACTGAACTTGGAGGGTGGGAAGTGGCCATGGTGCCTGCTGGATGCCCTAGGATGCACTCTGCCCCTCTGAGGCTCTGGTCACTTCATACTGGCGTACTGTGGTACACCTGCTCTGTGCCAAGCAGAGGGTGTGTCAATGAGTAGTGGATTTTTATTATTAATTTTTTAAAGTTATTTAAGAGAGTTTTCTTATCTGCTGGAACTTCCCAAATGCCCATGATAGCTGGGGCTGGACTTGTCTGGGGCCATAGCTAGGAGTCAGGAACCAAATCCAGGCCTCTCATTTGACTGGCAGGAATGCAATAGCTTGAATGATCATTACTGCCTCTCAGGACCTGGCCCAGCAGGCAGCTGGAGCAGCATCTACAGAAGGGGCACCAACCCTTCAGCTCCCTGACATACGATGCAGGTCTCTTAATCCCTCGTGTAAACACCCACTCCTCCATGACCAATATTGTTTGAAAAGAATCAGAGTTACAGAGAGACCTTTCATTCACTGGTTCACTTCCCAGAAGGCTATAACAGCTTAGGCTGGGCGAGGCTGAAGCTCGGAGCTCCATCCAAGCTTCCCATGTAGGTACAGGGGGCCAAGGCCTTGGGCCATCTGCTGCTTTCCCAGGCCATAAGCAGGAGCAGGATCAGAAGTGGAGCAGCTAGGACTCAAACCAGTGCTCATATGGGATGACCATGACGATGGTTAAAGGTCACTCAAATAGGGCCCAGGGTAGTAGCTCAAGTCCTCCCCTTGCATGCACCAGGATCCCATATGGGTGCTGGTTCTAATCTCCGCAGTCCCGCTTCCCATCCAGCTCCCTGCTTGTGGCCTGGGAAAGCAGTCAAGGATGGCCCAAAGCCTTGGGACCTTGTACCCAAGTGGGAGACCCAAGTGGGAGGCTTCTGACTCCTGACTTCAGATCGGCTCAGCTCTGGCTGTTGTGGCCACTTGGGGAGTGAAACATCAGACGGAAGATCTTCCTCTCTGTCTCTCCTCTCCTCTGACTTTGCAATAAAAATAAAGAAATATTAAAAGGAAAAGGTCACACAAATAAAGGGTCTTGTCCCCTCCTTGTCACCCTCACCAATCCGTGTGTTGGGTGTGGATGATGGCCCAGGCCACAAACCGGCAGCCCAGTGTGGCTCGGATCTGTGGTCTTGACCTCTAGGCAATCCAGTGGGCAAGAAAGAAAGGCAGCTGGGAGCTTCTTACCACTCTCATACAATTTCTGTTCCTCTTGCTCCCCTCCCCGGTGGACCACCTGACTGGGAGTGGGGTCAGTCCTTCCGGAAGGAGAGGAATAGCTAGCACTGGCCAGCAAAGCAGGTGGCAGGTAGAGGTGGCCTACTCACACTGTCACAGTGGGAATCCTGAAGCAGGGTGGAAGTGTGTTCTCGGGAGACCCAAGTCCAAAACAACCTTCCAGGACCTTCCTCGTGCAAGGCTCAAAGCAGAGGAGGCGTGCCGGCTCAGGGGCACGCACATACATGCCTCATGTGCACACATGTGACACATACACGTGACATGATGTAAGCACGTGGTCCTCCGCCACAGGTTTAGAACTGTCTTGGTTGCAAGAAGGTGCCTGGTCAGGAGTGCTCCTTGTATGGGGATGGCAGAGAGGTCCTCGCGGACCCAGGGGATCTCTTCCCTTTGCCTCCTACTTTGTGAAGGAGGGGAAGGTGTGGTTTCTGCCTCAGAGAAAAAGGAAGGGAAAAAGGGAGGGAGGTGAAAAGAGAAGGGCGGGTGGCCCGGTGTGGCTTGGGGGAGACCTGGGCCCCCGCCAATGCCCAGGTGCTTTGCAAGGAGCCCAGGTAGCCAGGACTCTCCTGCAAGCCCCCCAGGCACATCCCACGACATGCCTCCCATGCAGCGTGGGCTAGGCTCCCTCACTGAGCTCTCTGGACTCTGGTTCGTGTTTCTTTCATGTTAGCATCCACCTGAACTGAAACCCGCGGATTGGGCCCTGCAGATCGAGATAAACAAAAGGTCTTGGGTCCTGGGGGAGGTGCGGGCATTCCCTGTTGTCATGGTTGCTATGGGGATTCCTGCATCTGTAGAGCAACAGTTTTCAGTAAAAATAATGATTCACCAGTTCTTTAAAGAGGAACGGAGCCAGTCCTTGGGGACGAGATGATGTAATAGGGTTTAAAAGAGGAACCAGGACTGGCTTTGGTTTGTGTATTTTTCCTCTTTGATCTTCAGGCCTGCGTGGATGGAGGCCCCTGGGGGCTCCTCCATCCTCCCTCCTTTGCCTTTTTTGTACCATCTGAAAATACATTTAAACAGAATGTTAGAAACACCCAGCGAGATGCACACAGTGGGCTGTGTGTGTGTGGTTCCTCTTTATGGCCACTTCCAGGGGTGGGGTTACTAGCCTGAAGATGCCACAGGGCCTTTGCACATTCATTGTGCTATGACTTGGCCAGACTTCCCCCACATGGACTGTCCCTCAGAGTTCTGGGATTACCAGTTAGGTTGGAGAGTGAGGTACCGAGAGCAGACAGGTTGATCAGAGGCTGCACTTTGAGCAAGGGGCAGTGTGAGGTCTGGAAGCCAGGCCTTCTAAGCACTCGGGCTTAAGACAAAGCTGGGAGGAGCAGCTTTCTGAACACACAGCTCTTATTAAAGGGCAGGGAAGGGAGTCGGAGTGACGTATTCATGCCTTTCATTTGGAAAGAATGTCCTACTTTGAATCAGGTAGGTGGCCTTGAGGAGGTCACCCAGCCTCCTTGGGGCCTCTGCTTCCTCCCCTACCAGGCAGAGGGACATGGTTGGGTCATGCTGAGCCCATCTGTGACATGCTATGTGTCTTGTGAGTGCTGCAGCTACTACCATGGCCTCCGTGCAACGATCCCAACAAGGCCAATGTCAAGGTTGAATTCCTCAGCATGGAGCTGCAGGCTGTGCATGACCTGGGCTCGGCTCATCCACTCAGTCTCACCTGTCAGCCCCTCCATCCCTTGGTGTCCACTATCCCATGCTCCCAGTCCACACGGCCTTGTTTGTACCCATGCCCGTCCAGCTAATTCCCTCCCACCTTAGTGTTTGGGGAAGAGAAAAATCCGTGTCTTTGCAGCTCTTCATTAAGATGTCAGCCCCTGCTCCAGCCTGTCCCAGTGTCCTGACGTGGGGCCTTGATCTTCACAGTCCTGACTCCAGCCAACATCGCTGCCTTCAGTGGGATGCATGCCTCCCTTCTCTAGCCAGTGGCCCGCAGAAGGTCCTGAATGCCACACACTGTGCCTGTAACAAGTTCAGGCCTCCTTCTGCCTTGTTCTTAGAGGAGTTGAGGAAGATGTGAATCAAACAGTCCTGTTCATTGACGTGCAGTGACAAACAGAAATGCAGGGAAGCGAGAGGAGACAGTTCCCTGGATGCCTGCCAGGGTTCTGGAAAGGCTCAATGGAGAGCCAAGGGTGGAGCCCGGAAGCGAGATGTTTCTCTGGAGAGGCAAGTGGGAGTGCAGGGTTGTCAGTGTGGGAAGTGTTTGGGAAGGGGAGCTGAGAAGGTCGGATTCATGTTCCGTATGGTTATTCTGGCGGCTCCTGGGTGGGGAATGACCGGGGACAGCAGTTCTTAGCCCCAGCAGCTTGGGACTCAAGCAAGAGAAGCAGCCACAGTCGTGGCCTCACTTCCAGACCCCAGGTATCCCCAGTAGGTGGAAGGTGGCCGGGCAGAAGCGAAGAAGAGGTCCCAGTGGGAGACCCTGCAGTGGCTTCCCAGAGCAGAGCACGCCTTGGTCAGGAAAGGCAGGCACGGGTAGGCAGAGGGATGTCAATTCCCAGAGACAAAGATGATGGACATAACCGGGTAGATGCTAGCTGGTAGCCTGGCAACTAACAGGAGGGGGACAGATGCTGAGACCCAAAGCTCGGAGGCTGTGGGCAGTTGGGTATTGGGGGACTGTGAGAGGGACCTGCTGAGTTCTCACAGTGGCTCCTGGCGGGAGCTGTCACTCAGCCTTTAGAGAGTCACAGGGTGGCTTAGAGGAAGTGAGTGCATAGCTGGCTGAAACCCACCGGTGTCCCCAGGCAGCATGTCAGGGGCCAGGGCACCAGCTAGCTTATTTGGAGGGAGTCACTGCTATTGAGGCCAAGTCCTGGGCCCTGGAGGAGGAGAGTGGTCCCCACTTCCTGAACCCCATCTCACAGCTCACTGCGTACACTAGGTAGGCTGGCTGTGCCAAGGCCTTGGAGTTGCCAAGACAACCTGGGTGAAGGGAGCTTCCCTCTGCTTCTCTGCTCAGACCAGGGGATGGGAGGGTGCAGGGTATGCACCCAGAACAGGACAAGTTAGTCACTTGAATACTCATTCAAGACACCTCTTTATGAACCCAGACACCTGGGTCCCCCTGAGCCTCTCCCTGTGTTCATGATTAGGAAAAGAAAGGGGAAAAAAATTTATATTACCCAAGCCGCTTCCTGTGAAGTGTCCAGTTGGACACTCTGCTTTGTGCTCCTTCCTGGGGCAGTGCTTTCCTGTTGCTTGGCTTGGGATCAAGATTGTTATGCTTGTGCTGGCTTCCGGCTTCCTGGTTTTTTATTTCTGTGCTAAGCTGAGCAAAGAGTTGAGTGAGCTTGGCTGGTAACACTTGAGGTATTACCAGCACCGAGTGCCACCCCAGGCAATGCCAGGGAGCCTGGAGCTGGGGAAAGGATGTTGAACTGGGCAGGGCCGGGCGGGGACTCTGCGGGGAGTTCAGGGAACTGAATCCTAGGCCTGCGAAGTCACATCTCACCAGGTCCTGGGAAGGTGAAGGAAGCAGTGAGATCCTGACTGCCTTCACTGATATTCTCTCTCTCTCTCTTTCTCTCTCTCTCTTGTGTGTGTGTGTGTGTGTGTGTATGTCTCCATGCAAGGGCTGGATGAAGAACAAACCACACCCAGCCCAGGCCAAGTATCTAGAGACAGAGGAAGATGGAGAGGAAGCGGAGAGAGGAGAGGCGAGAGGGGAAGGGTGGTGTGGAACAGAGGGCTGGAGGCAGGAGAGTGGGGAGGGGACCACACCTGTGCCTTCTCTTGAGCGCCTCACCTCCTCACGCTGCATCAACAGGGGCTGCTACTCCTCCCAAATCCGAGTCCCTGTGTTTGTGCCCCTGCTCTGTTCACAAGGAGGAGAGATGTTAGTGTCATTACAGCACAGCTACAATAAAGCTTTCAGGGGGACCTTGAAGGGCTTGTGTGGGTGTGGGGGCTGGGAGGGGGAGCGGGTTAGCCTTCCTTTTAAGAAAACTTGCAACAACTGCACTCGCTTATTGGTTTTTGTGCTTTTTTAAGAAAGACTATCTCTGAAACATTTTTCTTAAACGCTTCAGTCCTCTTCCCTGACAACAATTAGAGATGACTTTCCTTCCTCCATGTTGATTTGATCTTCTGCAGGCCTAGGCCTTGGGGCACAGCAGGCTACACTGCCTCGTGGGACACCTGCATCCCATGTATGATGACCTGCTTGAGCCCTGGCTACTCCTCTTCTAATCCAACTTCCTGCCAGTGCCTTCTGGGAAGCAGCAGGTGGTGCCTCAGCTACTTGGGTCCCTGTTACCCAAGCGGGAGACCCAGATGGTGAAACAACTGGCTTTTGGTTTAGCTTTGCCCAGTCTTGCTGTTGCAGGATTTTGGGGAGTGAACCTCATGGATGGAAGATCTCTCAGCCTTTGAAGTAGATGAAAATAAATAACCATCTAAACAAATAAGCATATGACACATATAGGTCTCATTCCTTTTTGTTGCCATTTTATAAAAATTGAACCATACCCCAGGGCTGAGAAAACCTTAACCCACTGGCAAGTGCAGAAATGAGCCAGGGATGGGAGCAGACTGAGCAGGGCCAGGTTGCAGCACCTGCCAGCGAAAGTTGGGACTGGGGGGCCAATCAGGTCAAGCCAGGCTGCAGCATCCAGAGGCAAAGGCCAAGACAGGGGAGGGGCTATGTCAAGCTGGGTCAGAAAACCACTGGCACACACAAGGTCTATGGTTGGAGAGCTAAGCGGACACCCTTCCCACTGGTGAGCGTAAGGGCCAGAGTGGAGGCCTCAATCTGATCTGGACATAGCTGCCGTGTCCCTTGGCGTGAGTGTGGACTGGCTCTGGGGTATGCCAGACTGGGCTAGACTCCAGTACCCACTAGAGCCTATAAGAACCAGGGTGGGTGTAGGACAGGCTAGGCTAGGCCTCTGTTCCTGCTGAGCCGTATGTGAGCTGTGTCTGGGTGTGGTCCAGGCTTAACTGGGCTGTACCACTCAACAGTAAAAACCGGAATGGGTGAGGGCCGGTCAGGAAAGGCCAATGTTTCTGCCAGGATGGGAGGTGGGCCAAGTCAACGTGCGTGAGATCTGGCATTGGGAGAGGTTCTGATGGAGGAGCTTTCGGAGCTCCTCTGCTGGGATGCAGTCCCTGCGGATGAGTGCAAAAGCCTAGACGGGGGGCAGCTCGACCAGGCTAGGTAACGGTGTCTACTGGTATACGTTTGGCTCGAGTCTGGGACGAGCGAAGCTGGGCAAATTCATATCACTCACTGGCAAATCCAAGAGCCAGAATCACTGTGTGGGTCATGCCAGATCAGACTGCGATACCAGCCAGTTCACATTAGGGCCAGGACAGAGAAGGCAGAGTAGGAGAGCTGGTCAGGGATGACCTGCTGGGCCTGGGCCTGGATGCTGCAGCTCAGCTGGCCAAACCAGGACTCTTCAAAGTCCTCCTGGGGAGCCATTTTTATGCCGTGGGGTCCCCTACTGTGGCTGCAGGAGTCCCAGGTTCTGCGTGGCCTTCTCACTCCCCTTCCTGTAGCTTGATGCTGGTGTCTTGATTTTCTAACTGCCACAGGAATGAAAGTCTGAGATTTCAATCAAAAGCTTAAAATAATAATCCCTGGCTGCCCTAATTCTTTCCTGGAATACCTCACACTGACAGAAATTGTCTTTAAGCCCCTTTTCTCCTCTTCCTGCTCTACATTTCTTTCTTAATTGAAAAGAGTTGTGTCCCCGCAGTGAGTGCCCAAGTGCTTATTTATTCTAACTTATCTGCTTGTGTCTTTTTCTCCCTTATCTTCCGCGGTGACTTGCTACCTCCGGAACTCCATCTTCTGTTTTTAAAACGCCTCCTGTCTCAGTCCCTGAAGGAGGGGGAGTCGGGAGCTCATAGCAGCCCATTGCTATGCACGACGGTGTCCAACAGAGACCACAAAGCCCTTCATTCCAGCTGCTGGAAATGGGCTCCCTGTCTCCATCAGAGAGCTTAGAAGGTCTCTCCCCTACCCCTGATGGGTTTCCAACTTTACTCAATTTGTGCTCAAGTCCACCAACTGACGATAAGGTTCACTGAAAATTGGCGATGGATTCAGACTGCTTTCTGAGGGGCCCGTGTCTATTTTTCATGTCACCCCAAGCCCCCAAAAGCAACAGCGACTCTGAGCTTGCCTGGGAGACTTGAACCCTAGGTGATCTTGTGGTAGAATGAAGTGTGGCACGTGAGGCCATGGGGAAGATGTGCTGGTGTTATAGTTCATATGAAAACCCAGGTCAGTGCACTCTGTAGTCATTTGCTTGGGGTTCCAAACAAGCCCTGGGTAAATTCTGGAAACTGCCTGGGCAGAAGTCACAAAATTCTGTTCAGTGTGACTTTTGAGGATGGTCTCTCAGCATACTGGAAAGTTCTCCTAGAGATGCGATGTCAGCGTGGCATTGAAGCCTTCGGGATCTGTGGACAGTGACATAGGACAAGTCTGGGCAGGGGCAGGAGCCTGCCTGTGCTCACACAGGTGCTAACCGCAGCCCCTGTTGCCAGGCTGGCCTTGGAAGGCCTTCCCGAATGCTGAGAGTAACTGTGACCAGGAGCCCGTGTCCAGTCTCCAAGCTGCCCCTGGGCTTGCTTTCCTGAGTCTCAGCTTTCTTATCTGTCCCACGGGAATGCTGGCCCCTTCCTTACCTAGCCCTCACCTCTCAGCACTGTGGACGGGCGTGTTAGTGTCACACAAAGCTACAAGTTGTACACAAATAAGAAGCTCCAGTGAGAATCATTCTTAGATGCTTTTTGCTATTTTTTTTTAAGATTTATTTTTTATCTGAAAGCCAGAGAGAAAGACAGAGATCTGTCTTCCATCCTCTGCTTCTCTCCCCCAGGTAGCTGCAATGTCTAGGGCTGAGCTAGCCAGGCCGAAGCCAGGAGCTTCATCCAGGTCTTTCACGTGAGCAACAGAGGCCTGAACTCTTGGGCCATCTTCCATCGGCACTCTGAGGCCATTAGCAGGGAACCGAATCAGAAGTGAAGTAGCCAGAACATGAACCAGCCCTCCTATGGGATGCTGGTATTACATGCAGTGGTCTTACCTGCTATGCCACACTGCTAGCCCCTCCAATTTCTCCTTGCAAAGAGGACTGCAGAAAGCAAAAGCGGGCCTTGTCTAGGCATCCACCAGAAGACCTCACAGGTGACCTGCAGTCACCCCTCCCATTGGCTTTGTTTACAACATTTCTGTGGATCTGTGTGGAGGAAACATTCGGATGTGTCACGTAGCCCAAACTGGGACTGTACAGGAGGAATCATGTCATCTGGCCCGTTGGTGAGACCCCAGTGGCTCCGGGTGGTCTGCTGCCAACCCATGCCCACCGGAAAGAAATGAGTCTGAGTGTCTACAGGGGTGAGGCCTGAGTCCTGCGTGTGGAGCTGCATGCCTGAAGTCTGTTGACAGCCTAGCCACCAGTTGCCCTCTTTGTGCTGTTGGCCCGGGAGACGACATGTGTGATGGGGGTCAGGTGGCCCACATTTCGCTGGAGCTACGTCTTTGGAAGCAGCTCTGTGGGACAGCAGAGCCTGTCGGCCTCACCTGTTTCACACCTATTCTGCCCGCTCTGCAAGAGAAGCAGGTAGCTAGCAAAGTGTGAACTTTGGGGGAGCTGGCAATGCTGATGTTCTGAACATACCCCCTTCTCTGGGGGGCCTGACTGGGGCTTCGTCGTGTTTCTCCTCTCTAGTTTTGTCTATCACTGTGTCTGTCACTGGGGTCTTGGGAGCCCCTTTGCCATCATACTGCTCCATGTTCTGAAGTGAGTCCTCTGAGACACTTGCTGCTGGGGAAGTGCCATGTACAATGAATCTGGTGGTTAATGGAAGGGGTGCCACGGGAAGAGTTGACAGAAGCTCTGGCTCCCTCTCAGTGTATGATTCTGAATCATACATGCATTTTAAAGATCTATTTATATCAGAAAGGCAGATTTACAGAGAGAAGGAGAGACAGAAAGATCCTCTATCTTCTGGATCACTCCCCAAATGGACACAGCAGCCGGAGCTAAGCTGATCCAAAGGCTGGAGCCAGGAGTTTCCCGACTCCAATACTGGTGCAGGGGTCTAAGGGCTTGAGTCATCCTACACTGCCATAAACAAGGTAGCCTGGATGGAACGTAGAGCAGCTGGGATGTGAATTGGCACCCTTATGGGATGCCAACGCTTGGAGGTGGAGGATTAGCCACTGGGACCATTCCACCGGCCTCTCAGTGGCTTCATTCTGCAGACCCAGTGTCTCCCCAGCTTTTGGTCATGGACCCTTTCCTGTGAACTTGTGATGAACACATCTTAGTGGTGTTTGGCACAAGGCTGGCATGTACAGTGCATTATTTGTGGGAATGGTATGAAGTTGAGTTCACTAATGAGAAATCTGGCATCTGAATCCTGTGGAAAAATGTGTGTGCTTTAATGAAAATATGACATTTGTGTAGGCCAAAGGTCCCACCCCATTCGCCACAAAAGACCCTTTTTAGTTCTTTCCCCGAGGGACTCCGTGTTTTGAAAGCTTTTATCTGCCCAACAAGCTACATTTATTGAATAATAATTTGTTTCTGCGTGTCTTGTTCATCAAAGACATCTAACTGCCAATTAGTGCTTCTGATCAGTCAAGATAACCACGGTTACCACACTGAGCTGAGCTAACTCCAGCCCAAAGCAAATAAACTTAATGTTTTATTTAGTCTGGGAACCTCATGGAGATACATGTAAGATCTTCTCTGGGCTTTTTGAAATCTGGAAAAATAGCTCGCAGCACCCCGCTCCCTCCAGCCACCTCCCTGCCTCTGTGGTGCACGATGGGTGGGAAGGGAGGCAGTGCATGGAAATCCCAAGAGGGAGCGGTGCTTGGGGCCACACAGGGACACAACCAACAGTGGCCACATCCCCTGTGGAGGCTGAGAGCTTGTAACTGGGTGAACAGCTGAGAGCCAGTGGCCAAAGGCGCAGGCCCAGTGCACCCCTGCCCTGCCTGCCCTGGGCAAGCCCCTCGGCTACACCACTCCTCTTCCCCCCACCAACCATGCAGCCAAGGGAGAGCCGGCAGAGAGGACAGCTTGGCAGGCAGCCAAGGGCACCTCTTTGGGGTCCTCCTTTCAGAGGGTCCACTTGCTCAGCAGAGCCCCCGCCTGTGGATCCCAGGTTGGCACCTCTGCTTGGGAGCAGTCGTCCCATCCTTTGCAGCTGTGGGCCCATCCCCTGAAGCAGGGTCTAGGCAAGGCCATTTGCGGCTTCATTGGGCCTCTGCAGTGCTTCTGAGATTGCCTTCCAGACCCTGGTCCCTTCCCGGCAATGACCTTGAACCAAGCCTGTTTTCCTAGAAGATACCATCTGTGTCTGGCTGAAGCCCACTCGCAAAAAAAATGATTTATTTCCTGGATCATTTCCAGGCCCACTTGAGTAACAACTTTGGGTGATGTCTCCCACCCACTTGCAAAGACAAACACCCTGACCTTGCTGCTGTGCTGTGAATGTGGGAGAAGGGAGCAGTCAGGCCTGCCTCACACCCTCACCCCAGTAGGGAGGCAGAGTGGTGCCCTTGGCCATGACCCATCCCCCATGAACCTGCTGCTGCCCAGTCCTAAGACACTCCGTGGGGCTCTTACTTCTCCCCACCCCAGGCTTTCCCCCAGATGGGAGCCCGCCCCTAGCCTCTGTGGTGTACTGCAGTGACCGCTGTGGTGGTAAACTCACTCCTTTATTCATGGATGCTTCTGCTGAGCGCCTGTGACGTGTCATGTGCTTTGTTAAGAACTGGAGACCCAGCTGTACACCTGTGCCCCGAGGCCTGGCACATTACAGACACTTCCCTAACCCAAGAAGGCCCAGCATCCACAGCATCACCATTTCTGGCTTTCACAGCAGCCCTAGGCACAGGGAAGGCGGGGGAGGGGTGGGGTGGGAAAGAAAGCGTCTTTTTAACCCCATCAGTGCTGGCTATCTCCACGTGCACCATCTCGTTGCATGCTCCCAACTATGCTTTGTGAGAACAAGGTTTCCCTGGCCCCATTTTATTGAAAGAAAAGCCAAGACCCAAAGAAAAGGATGGAAGAGGGTATGATACACAGCCAGTCTAATTCTAGAGCTCTAAAAAGAGAATGCACTTGATTAGCCCCAATGAACAAATAAATAAATAGATAAATAAATAAATTAAAAAAAAAGATTCATTTATTTTTACTGGAAAAGCAGATCTACAGAGAGAGGAGGAGAGACAGAGAGGAAGATCTTCCGTCCGATGGTTCACTCCCCAAGTGAGCGCAACGGCCGGTGCTGTGTCGATCCAAAGCCAGGAGCCAGGGATTTCCTCCAGGTCTCCCATGTGGGTGCAGGGTCCCAAGGCTCTGGGCCATCCTCCACTGCTTTCTCAGCCCACAAGCAGGGAGCTGGATGGGAAGTGGAGCTGCCGAGATTAGAACCTGCACCCATATGGGATCCCGGCACATTCAAGGTGAGGACTTTAGCCACTAGGCCATGACGCCAGGCCCACAAAGAAGCTTTGACCTGGTGGGTTACACCTTAATGGAAATGTGTCATGAGGGGCAGTGCTGAAGTAAAATCCTCCCACTTTATACTCATGAGTTGTTGATATCATATACCTCTTCAATGTGTTGGGCAAAAGGAAAGCTATGGCAAAAGATTCCCCTAGTTCTTTTTACCTTTTTGAGAACTTGGCTACTCAAAATCAATACAGTCACCCACACGGCTCACTCATTACACTACTGAGGGTGGCGTGGTTCTGTAAGGAGACAGACCCCCAATCGGAACAGGCGTGTGACAAGTCGGCTGTACAGAGACAAGTACTGGGGGAGTGATGCATATGGCTGGTCCCAAGGGGACAGGGCTTCCAGAAGAGGCAAGAGATACCACAGGTGTGGGGAGGTGCCAGAGCCTGTGTCTCCAGGGAGCTTGCAGGCTCTTGCCCCTAAGCTGCGCTCCCATCACTGCCTCCAGCCCCTAGGATTCAGAGAAAGTGGTGATCTGAGATAACTGGCTGTGCTTCCTGTTCATAGATAGGTTGTCTGGGTGCCTAGCAAGCACTGGGAGGCAATGGTGACAAAGTCCCTGCTCTCACAAAGCCCAGAGTGAAGTGGCCAGACAGATCATTAGCAAAGAGACCAATACACCTGTCAGGTGGCATGGGGAGAGAGAAATCCAGTGGGAGGATGGCGGTGCTCAGGGCTGTGTTCAAAGCAGGAGGCCATGTCATCAGGAGCATGAATAAAATCAGGGAGGGCACAGCGGGGTGCCACGGGGAAGAGCATCCCAGAGAGCTGGGGCAGCACATGCGGGTGTCCTGAGATAGCAGCAGGACACATGCAGGGCCACCATGCTGGCCTCCTGATACTGGACAGTATCAGTATCAGTATCAGGCGGCCAGCATGGTGGCCCTGCAGGTTATAATGCAACGGGGCATCCCATGTGAGTGCCAGGTCCTAGCTGCTCCACTTCCAAATCAGGAGAGCAGTGGAACATGGTCCAAGTACTTGGGCTCCTGCCAGCCCCATGGGAGACCCACAGTTCCAGGCCCCAGGCTTCAGTCTGCCCCTGTCTTTGCAGTCATTTGGGGGAGTGAGCCAGTGGCAGATCTCCTGGCCATATGCACTGGAGTTGGGGGTTTGGGGCAGAGGCACCTCCATGCTTTGTGTGTGTGTCCCTCTGTCCCTCTGCCTTTTAAATCAGTCTTTATTTTTTTAAACAAAAGGCCAGCATCAAACCAGCATGTGTAGGGAAGGCATGGATTGAGCCACAGTCCCATGAGTATCATCCACATGTGGCAATGGTGTGGCATTGTGACCGGCAGTTCCAGGAGACACAGTTTTCTCAGAAAGGCGGAGATGAGGAGGTGCCCTCCACCTGTAGACTCAGTGTGAGAGGCACAGGGTGACCTGCCCCTGGGCAGCCCTTTTGCGACCTCATCTGAAATCTTAAAGTGTGTCTCTACTCTGGCCACATAGGGACCACAGTCCACAAAGCTGCCACAGCTAGCAAATCTGATTGTATCTTTGGGGCCCCGGGCAGGCACCTGCAGGATCCCAGGGGAGTTGTGGGAGCCAAGAGGGGGTGGTGGTCTCAGACTGGGAGTCCTGCCTGGTCTCATCCAACCTCAGCCCTGGACCATTCACATCCAGGTTCCTGGAGCAGTCTTGCTACCCCTCTGCCCGTTGCATTTGCCGAGACCACCATCTTTCTTTCCAACTTATCCTGGCACTCTGCCCCCTCTTCCATGCCAGATCCCAAATTCAACCCCTTTCCTCTGGGTCCCCCTTCCCTCTGGATCCTCCACCCACATAACTCCCCCCCCCCCACAGCTCCTCCCACACACATGACATTAAGAAGTGGGGGTTCACTTCTTGGGGCGCTCCCAATGCCTCCTGGCCAAAGGGAAGGAAAGAACCGTATTTTTCTCTGGGGGAGCCCAGAGCCCAAAGCAGCAGCTTGGAGTAACCCCAAGATCCATGGTGGTTTGTTTCACTCAGTAGCTCCTCACCTGGCCATAGTGGCCTCGCTTTACAGGTGAGTGGCCCCAGGCTTCGAGGGATTTAGGCTTCACGCGGCACTGGGTGGTCGTTCACCGAGGTGGTGGGCCCGATATTTGCCTGCCAGTGTATGGCATGCGGGAGCGCATATGCCAGGGCACTGTGTGCCTGCTAGGAGATGACTGCGCCCCAGCCCCTGCTGGGAGGGGACCAGTGCTGCCACACTCTCGGCTCTCAGGTCTGGTCTACACAGCAGGCACCATCCTTCCAGTTGCACTCTTGTTCACCAAACTCCCCTCTTATTCTCTTTCTCCATGTAATTCACAAGTCCCATAAACAATAAATAGGCTGCCAACGTGGAAATTAAATCTGGGGTTTTCCATACTGAATTAGTTGACACAGACGTTTAAATTTTAGAGGGATGAAAGTCAAGAGAATGGTTGCCAACGTTCACTGTTTTTAATTGACGAGACCCAGGGGCAGACAATAGACAAGCAACAGGGAAACCTTCCAAGGGAATAGGAACATCCAGAGGCGTTGTTCTCTAAAATACCACCAGGTGGCACCATTGCTCAACAGGTGCATATCCCAAGGGCCCACTCGAGCACAGTGTTTGGCTAAGCCTGAGGCCCCGTCCACACCCGCCGGGTCTTTGTGCTCCCCTGATTTGCTCCTCTGGTGACTGGAGCTGGTGTCTGCACAGGAAACTCAGTCTCATGTATTTCAGTGAGCTCCTGTGAGAAATTTACTTAACAAGCCTACGTTTGTGCTAGGAACTATTTTAAAATACCTTGACCTTGCTGGACTCTTTACCAACATGACCTGCTTCTGAAAAGGCTTTAGAAGATGCAGGAACAGGCTGGCAGCCTTTTGGCCAGTTCTTGGTCTGAGCTGGTGTTAGAGCTGGGTGTGTGTGCTTGGGCTGAAAATCATGTATAGGCAGGGGCAGGATTGCACTTGGCATTTAGAGCCACCTTGGACCTGAAAACATTCAACAACCTAAGCCATTGTTCTGTGAGAAAATGGTAGGAGAGGAATACTGTGGTGCAGAGGGCCAACCTGCTGCTCACAGTGCTGTCCTCCCACACGAAGTGCTGGTTCAAGTCCTAGCTTCTCTGCTTCCCATCCAACTCTGCTGGTTTGCCTGGAAAGGCAGTGGACGATGAGTGACATGTTTGGGCCCCGGCATCCACTGGGAGGCCCAGATGGAGTTCTGGGTTCCTGGTTTGAGCCCAACCCAGGCCTGGCTGTTGGGATCATTTGGGGAGTGAAAGAACAGATGGAAATCTCTCTCTCTGCTGCTGCTGCTGCTCTGCCTTTGGAATAAATAATTCTTTATAAAAAGAAGACATAAAAATAATTTTCTACAAGACTAATAAACAGAAATCTATATCTACTGTAATAATAGTTACTTGTATTTAATAATTTGGCTGTAAAGGGTTCTGAATGTTTTTGGCTTTGTGTATCACCAACAACTTGGCACTTCTTCAAGTTATGAAATCTAAATTCTAGTCTCTCTAGAGGTCATGCCAGCTCCCGAGTGTTAATAAGTAACTTGTGCCCTTCCGAGAGCAAAAATCATACGGTGAAACCCTAAGCCCCAGGAAGCAGGGATCTGAGTGTCTCTGGCGGAGGCGGAGTCTTTTAAAGAGGTGTTAAAGGTGAACAACAAAGCGCATCCGTTTGGCACGTGGTTAAGGGGCCGCTTGGAATGCCCGCCCCCCGCCCCCCAGGTGTCTGGATACCTTCCAATTCCAGCTTTCTGTTCTTGTGCGCCAGGGAGGCGGCAGGAGGGGGCGCCTGCCTCCCGTGTGGGAGATCCAGCTGGAGTTCCAGACTCCCGGCTCAGCATCGCCTAGCCCTGGCTAGTCTGGATGTGTGGGGAGTGAACCAACAGATTGGCGATGTCTCTCTGCCTATCTTTCCAAATAAAATAAAAGTGAATAATTCAAAAAGGTCAAAATGAAGTCACGTAAGTGGGATCTAATGAGGCATGACTGGGTGTGCACAGATACACACACACACACACACACACACACACACACACACACACACGAGACACAACACAGGCAGAGAACAGCATCTCCAAGGCAGGGGAGGAGCAGCAGCCATCCCTGCTGCTGAGCCCTGGACCTGTGTCCCCATTCGTGCCATGTTTGCCCAAGTCTGTTGTCCTTAGCCTTAGCAGACTCAGACGCTCTCAGAGCAGACCAGAATTGCTGCTTGCGGTGATAAATCCCTTTTTTTAGACTAATACGTGCCTGTCTCCTTAAAGAAGCTGTTCACACCGAAAGAGGGGACTATGGGTGTTCATTTGTTTTTATGTTATTCTGTGGTATGTGGGGACGCCAGTGGTCCTTGGAGAGATGCTCCATCTTCTAGAGTGCAACGGCCTGTGCTGAGACAGGCTGTGTCCAGGCAGGCCACTTTGGGAAGATAAATGAGCAGGCTCACTGGTCCCGGAGCTGAGCAGCAGCTGGAGCTCAGATGCAAATGTTAGGAACAAGTGCAGGTGGCCTTGGGCAAGGCTAGCTGCGGGGACATCCTCAGAGACCCTGCTCAGGGACCAGGAGCAGGTGCTGCCTGGAAGGGCCCTGAGGGCAGGAATCGATGCTGAGGCTGCCAGGCGGAGAGGGTGGGCTGGACGGCAGGCTGGGTTCCCCTCACCCAGGAGGCCTTACAGGGTCAAGCCTCTGTTTTAATTGTCATAGCTCCCCACTATCTTAATAATAGACATTTGGCAGAGTGAAGAGCGCTTTCTCGGTAACTGGTTTTGTATGGACAGGCCAGGCTTTCCTCCTACACAAAGGAACTTCACCGCGGAGCAAAGGGCTAAAATCCGTGGCTGTGGATGTATTGGGTTCACAGACCAAGTAGAAGAACTTCTTAGTTCAGAGCCATTTCCTTGGAAGCCAATGTTTGTTCTGTGGACACTGCTGCATTCAGGTGCCTGAGCTTTTCCTACCTTAAAACCTTATTAATTTGGTATCCAAAGAGCTAAGAGACCAATTCTGCAACCCCAACTGGACTTTGCATTGACCAAGTTCAGCTTATCTTAGCACTTTTATTACACAGTAATAAAGCATCTTGTTGGTTGAGGACTAGCGGTGACTTTGCAGTGGTCACTATTTTTAATTAAGTGACATGGAAATAACAAGGTCTTATTGTAATTTGGTACAACTCAATTAACTCTTACTTTGTGGCGGGTCTTAAATCTCTCCATACCAGTCAAAACAAAACAAAACAAAACAAAACAAAACACACCTTTCTGCTCATTTTTAAAGGGGTGGGGGACTCTGTAGACCTCACTGTGCCACTCTGAGCAGCAGAGGGGACCCTGCTTTTATTCAAGACCCTGTGGGGTAACTGGTGATCTTTTTAGCTTTCCATCACTGCCCACTCAGCATGCCTAGGACATAGTTTGTCTCCTTCGTCTCCCCTGGGTCCTGCTGTCCAGACTCTGGATACCCAACCTCAGGACCGCACTGGCCTTGTGGCTTCTTCCTTACTCCTTCGGCTCTCCCAAATCCTGCTCCCACCTCCTCCTCCTCCTCCCTGGAGCTCCATCTAGGTGGTGTGCTGGGATCCCTGCCCCCTCGCTAAGCTGGCTCAATCCATTGTCATTGCAAATGGGGAAGACCCTGCCATGGCCCCACATAGCCCGGCACAGTAGGCATTGCCCACAGAGCCCTGGGAAGTGCCAGAAGGTTCTTGGCCATGGCTGTGGAAGGTGAGGATGAGGGGCTGCAGGGCCCCTTGGCAATTCGACTTCCTTCTTTTCATACCTGCTTTGACCAGCACTGCCCTGCTTCCTTCTGATTTATGCAGGAAACTTCTAGGTAATATTTGATGTGTAAACAGAAGGTTTCTATTGCAAAAAAAAAAAAAAAAGAAGAAGAAGAAGTTAGAAAGTCACTGAATTTCACAATTGGGCCCATGTGTTCCAGCTTAGCCATGAAACCTGGAACTACAGAGGCAACTCCTCTGTCTGCCTCCACTGCTGCTCCAGGCCAGACCCACGCCTTGTGGGGCTCCAAAGTGTCTGCCACCTTCCCACTGTGTGCCTGGGACAAATGCAATGTGCTTCTCTTTCTGATTCCCTGAGGTGGAGGAGCAGGCTCAGACCCACCCTCCTTGTCTGGTAACGAAGGCCAGATGGTCACCTCTCAGCGCACAGTCCCTGCTCCTCCCCCGGCCATTGATGATGGGACCAAAGGACTATTTTACTTAACATATTTATGTTTATTGGGAAGTCAAATTTACAGAGAGAAGGAGAGACGGAGAAAGATTCTCCATCCGCTGATTCACTCCCCAAGTGGCCACAGTGGCCAGAGCTGAACCAATCCAAACCCAGAAGCCAGGAGCCTCCTCCGGGTCTCCCACATGAGTGCAGAGTCCCAGGGCTAATTTTTTTTTAAAGATTTGTTTGTTTTTCTTGGAAAGGCAGATCAGATTTATAGAGGAGGAGGAGAGATAGAGAGAGAGAGAGATCTTCCATCTGTTGGTTCACGCCCCAAATGGCCACAATGGCTGGAGCAGAGATGATCCATAGTCAGGAGCCAGGAACTTATTCCAGCTCTCCCATGTAGAATGGCTTTGGGCCAAAACCTCTGCAGGTTGCCAAGGGCCTGGGTCAGAACCAGAGATGGAGAAAATGGAGTTGAGAAATGAAGACAGCTGCTGGGGGCTGTGGCTGGTGCTGAGTGGAAAGTCCACTGATGAATGGGTACATGAAACAGCCTGGCTGGAGAAGAGATTAGAGCTGAGCAGGCACTGAACACAGCAGTGAAGTTGTTGATTAGGATGTCCACAACCTGGATCAGCATCCCTGGGTTCATATCTAGACTCTATTTCTGCTCCAGCTTCCTGCTAAGCTTACCCGGGAGGCAGCAGGTGATGGCTCACGTGCTTGGATCCTTGCTGTTCATGTGGGAGACCCAGATTGAGTTCCAGACTCCTGGCTTCAACCTGGCCCAGCTTGTGGGCGTTTGGGGAGCTAATCAACAGATGGGAGATTCTGTCATTCAAACGATTAAGAATTACTTGGCATCAAAAATAAAGCCCCAGTGTATGCTACAATATGGCTGAAGGTTGAAGATGCTAGACTACTTGAATGAAGCCAGGAACAGAAGACCATGAACTCCTTATGTGAGAAGTCCAGAGGAGCAAAACCCAGAGGGACATAAAGGGCTAGTGACGCTAGAGTCTGGGAGAAGGACATGAGTGCCGCCATAAACGGGGTTTCTTCGCAAAGTGAGAAAAATATTCTGAAATTGATGATGATATCTGCACACTACAATGAATATACTATGATCCACTGGCTTGTGCACTTTAAGATTTTTTAAATGTATTTTTATTGGAAAGGTAGAAATAGAGATAAGGAGAGACAAAGATCTTCCATCCTCTGACTCACTGTCCAAATGACCATAATGGTCAGAGCTGAGTCGATCCAAAGCCAGGAGCCAGGAGCTTCCTACAGGCTTCCCACATGAGTGCAGGGGTCCAAGGACTTGAGCCATCTCTGCTGCTTTCCCAGGTCACAAGCAGGGAGCTGGGTGTGAAGTAGAACTGTGGGGACATGAACCAGTGCCCAAATGGGATGCTGGTGCTTGGAGGTGGAGAATTAGCCTGTTGAGCCACCACATCAGTCCCTTGTGCTCTTTAAAATACGAATCTGATAGTGTGTAAATTGTTAATGAAGGCAGCTCTAGTGAGGTATAATTATGTTGGTTAGGGTTGTTATTGTGGGGCAGTGAGCTAAACAAACTGCTACTTTGGATGTCTACAAACTGTTTGCTTCAAGTTCAGCTGTTCTACACTTGTGATCCAGCCCCTCTGGTAACGATGCAGAGGGAGACAGCAGGTGGCGGGCCCCTGTCACACACATGAGAGACCTGGATGAAGTTCCTGGCTCCTGGCTTCTGCCTGGCCTAATCTCACCTGTCACAGGCATTTTGGGAGTGAATCAGTGGATAGACCTTCCTGTCTTCCTCTCTGTGTGTCACTTTCCCTTTCACATAAATAAATTAATCTAGAACACCACTAACCCCAAGATCAAAGGAGAGAGAAGAGGCCTCATTGTCTCTTTCTGGAAGGGCACGCCCTCACCAAGAGAGGAGTCTTGCCAGAGGATGCCTATTTCAGGGTTTGGTGTGACCAAGTCCCTAGGCAAATGCTGACACCATGAGGGGATTGGTCCACACTGCCTGAAGCCCTATGGTCCGAACCACTCAGGCACCTAAACACGTGTTCTACAGGGAGACAGAGAACGAGGCAATCCTGGGTTAAGAGAGGCTCCAAACATAACAAGACAAATAATTACTAATTGTGTGCCTCATTCCATCTTGATTAAAACAGTTGCTCGTTGTGGCTTTTGACACACTTGGAAATTGGAACACTAACTAGATGTTTGACAATGCTGAGATTCTGTTATTTTCAGATTGGATAATTGTGTTTTTGTTGAAGAGTCTGCATCTTTTTAAACATCTTTCTTTTTAATATTGTTCACATAGTTGAGAGGAATGCATGCCCTTGTGGGCCTCCAGTTAGGGTGGGGAAGGTCAAGTATGGAGGAATGTGGGTAGGACACTGTTCTAGGTTTCTTATTTTTCCTCTCTTCGGTGTCCACAGCGGGAGGAAGGGGCCGTTCCTTGCTGTCAAACTACATCAGCGCCTGGGGATGGGAAATGCTCATTTGATGATGCCCTAGCAACCCTGATGTAGGGAAATGTGTTCCGTTACTTCAGTGTTGCTTGTTACAATGTTACTTCAGTGACTTTGATAACGGTGAGATGTTGTTGGTTTCATTGCTTCAGGGTTGAGAAAATCTTCCCAAGGCCTATTGGTTGACCAAATACCCTTAGTGCATCCACAGGCCCAGACACTTGCTGCAAAGTTTGACCAGGAGAGTTGTCCAACCTGTTGTGCTTTCCTTCTTCTGATGAGGTAGTTGACTACCTCTGCTGGCCTTGATGAGCTAGCACACCTGTCCCAGATGTGCATTGGACATGCTGACCACCACACATGCATCAGTACTGAGGGGGCCCAGTCCCAATACATGCACTCCAAGATGGACCGCACATCCTGTACTTATCCCTGTAGCTGGATTCTGAGTCTAACAGTTCAGTTGGGGAATCTCCCAAGAAACCTTGCCTGGGGTGACCTCAGCTTTGACTCTTGTGTGCGCCAACTAGTGCAGGATTAGTTCTGGTATGTCACCTGACCAGCCAATGCACCTACTGGTAGAGGCAGCTGCCTGGTCAGTTCCATCCTAGCCCCATCTCTCATGCAAACCAAAGGGTGTTGTGGCCGAGCCCAACCAGTCTGCCACAGACCTGGTCCTCACACATACTAGTCAGGGCAGCCCTCAATAACCCCCAACAGGCCCATCTCCAACCCTGATTTTATGCCTTCCAGCCTCTGCTGCAGCCGAGCCTGGCTCAGCCCGCCTCCCATTCTACTCTCACGTACACCTATGGGTGCTTCAGCTTAGCTCAGCCCACCCCACCCCAAGCCCTGGCCCACATCTTTGCTGAGAGGTGCCGCCATCTTATCCTGCCTGGCCTGCCTTGGTTCTCATGCTCACCAGCAAGAGGTACAGCCTTGCAAGGAAGTGCCCACAGTTTCAGTGCCAGGCATGTTCCAAGCCCCAGATCTTGTATGTACCAAGGGTACTGTGGTCCAGCCTAATATGACTTGCATCCAGTCTTGGAACTTACCAGCAGATGCTATGGCCTAGCCCTGCTAGCCTGTACCTATTCTGGCTCTACATCACACCATCAGGTGCAACAATGTAGCCCAGCCTGGCCTGCCCCTAGATCCAGCCCAAATGCTGGCTGACGGGTGCTCCAGCCCTGTCCCTAGCCCTCATGTGACCTGATGGGTGTTGTGGTCCAACCCGGCCTAGCCTGCCTCCCATTCTGGCTCACTCATGCCAGTATGTGCTGTGGACTGACCTTGCCAAGCCCACTCCCAGACCTAGCACACACGTATGCCAGTGGGTTCTGCAGCCCAGCCTGGTCAGGCCTGCCCCCAGTCCTGACCCTTGTACTTACCACCTGGAGTTGTGGTCTAACAATAGAGCTTATATTTGCTGGCATGTGTTCCTACCCAGACTGATATGGCCAGCCCCTGGTCCTGACACTCACTGGCAGGTACTGCAATCTAGCCTAACTGGCCTACACTCATTCTGGCTCTCCCCAGTGGGTGCTACAGCTTATCCCAGCATAGCCTACCCCCAGACCCAAATCTCATGTAACCTGCTAGGTGCTGTGGCTTAGCCTGGCCTATCTCACATCTATTTTGGCTCTCACAGTTACCAGAGGGTTCTGGAGCCTATTCCAGTCTGACTCATCCCCAGACTCAGCCCACACATATGCTGACAGGTGGTACAGCCTTGCCCAGCCTTATCTGCCCACAACCCTGGCTCCCACACTCACCAGTGGGAGTTGCAGTCTAGCAGGGGAGTCCCAAGAGTTCCCCTACCAGACCAGTTCCCAACCCCAGATCTTGCACATGCTGGTGGGTGCTTTAACCCACCTGGAATGGCCCACCCACAGTCTCCTTGCTGGTGGGTGTTGCAGCCTAGCTTGCTGTTGCATGGTTTACACCCTGATCTGGCTCTTGTGTGTGCCATGTGATGCTGCAACCTTGCCTGGCCTGACTCACTCCAGCCCTACCTCTTGTGCTCCCCAGCAGGAAGTACAGCCTAGTAGAGGAGTTCCCCCAAGTTCCCCCTATCAGGCCTGCTCCTAGCTCTGGATCTTGCTGTCAGCGGAGCCAGTGGCCCTGCTTGGCTTGCTCTGGCCTCAGTCCTGTACCTTGTGGGTGCTGGTGGGTCCCAGCCTCCTTTTGGCCCTAGCTCCTGTGAGGGTTAGGTAGATTCCTGTCAGGTGAGTTCAGTGGTGCAGGCTAGCTCAGCCATTACCACCTCCCAGTTCTCTGTGTAAATTAGTGGGTGCTTCAGTTCCACAGAGGCAAGCCCACAAGTTCCCTACAGAATCTGCCTGCAGATCTGATTCTCTCACATTCTGTTGGGTGCTGTGTTCCAGCCTGATGTGTCCTAAGCCCTGCTCCAACACTCACAGGTGGGTATTGCAACCTAGTCCAGCCAGGCATGCACCCCAACCTAGTCCAGCCAGGCATGCACCCCAACCTAGTCCAGCCAGGTATGCACCTCAACCTAGTCCAGCCAGGCATGCACCCCAGCCCCAGCTCTTATATGTGCCAGCACTCTACAGGAGATGTTATTTAGCTCGGCCCAGGTCTCCCATGGGGGCAGGTGTCCTGGCCTGACTCAGGCATGTCCTCCAGTTTCCTCTCTCTAAACTACTCTATCTCAGCTCCCTTGCCTACCTGTGAGTACCTTGGCCCATTCTGTGGAAGACCCCAAAAGTTATTCATTCTTCCTCTGTCAAACACGCTCTCAGCTGCTCCCGCTCCAAAATGTCTCCAGAATCCCGTCCCGGGGGCGCTGAGTGGTGGGTCCCGGCCAGCAACGTTCCCTGCCTTCCCCATTTATTAAAAAAAAAAAATAGTAAACAACAATGCTGGCAGACTGGCTTAGTTAACACAATTTTGGTATTAACCAGGTCCAGAATGCCCACCAACTACTGGCTGCTTTTCCCCCAGCAGTGTAACACTTGCTAGGTACAAGGCAGCCTAGGCAGTTGATCACAGCTGGGGAAGAGTCAGCATCTCTTAGTGAAATGCGGGCAAAAGGATATGATACCTGTAATTTATTTTATTTTATTTTATTACAGAGGCTGGGTGGCAGGAGAGAGGAGTAGGCTGCGCCCTAACTCCCATGTGTGGGCCCAAAGTCTTTTCCTGTTTATGATGACACTTCAAAATGCTCATGGAAGCATGGAACTAAAAGTTATATGTTTGTTTAGGTATAAAATATTTTAAAATCTATACATAGTTTTCATAATGAGTTTTCCATACACTTTTTGAAGATTTTTTTTAGTATATGAAACAATGAAATCCCGGAAGATGAATACAGAAATCATGGGTAATGTGATGGTCCAGGGTGAGGTGTCATCAGTGGTTGGCCAGCAGGCTGGCTTCGAGTGATCTGTCCACATCTGGTGTCTCCATCCTTCCGCCGCTGTCCCCTCTCCACAACCCCCCGGCCAGCCTGTGCACTCTTTCAGGAGGGAGCACTTGACCTGGCCTAGCGTCTGCCTCCAGAGGAGAAGGTTGGAAGCTGGCTCCTGCAGGACCAAGGCATGAGGACTGAACAAGGCCATGTGAGCCACCACTGTGGTAGAACAAGGATCCAAACGGTAGCCTCCCAACCCTGGAGCAGCTCAGTTAGCTGAGAGCTCAGTGTGGTGAGGAGGAGGGCTCAGGGAGGTTCAGGGAAAGGGAAGCCGCCTCTGGGTCCTAGATGAGAGCAAGTTCTGATTAAACAAGTTTGAACTGGGAGCCAATGCAGTGGCTCAGCACACCAATCATCTACTTATGGTGCTGGCATCCCATATAGGTGCTGCTTCTAGTCCTGGCTGCTGTTTTTGCCCTGAGAAAGCAGCAGGGGATGGCTCAAGTTCTTGACACCCACATGGGAGACCCAGAAGAGGCTCTTGGCTTTGGATTGACTCAGCTTGAACCAGACGATGGGAGATCTTTCTGTCTCTCCTTCTCTCCGTAAATTTGCCTTTCAAATAAAAACAAGTAAGTCCTTTGTTTGTTTGGAGTTTGAATTGAGCTGGAGTGACAGGTAAAGCATGAAAAATGTCTTTGAATTTTTTTTTCAAGGCAGTTTTTTTTTTAATTAATTAATTATTTGAGAAGCAGGAAAACAGTGAGCTCCCATGTACTGTTGCCTGACTCCTCAGATGCCTGTATCAGCCAGGGCTGGGCCAGGCTGAAGCTGGGAGCCTGGAGCTCAAGTGGGTGCTCCACGTGGATGGCAAGGACCCTAGTATGTGAGTCGTCATTGCTGTCTGCCAGCATCTGCATTAGATAGCTGGAATTACAAATTGAACCAAGCCTGGCGTTCCTGTACGGGTTGTGGGGCATTCTGCCCAGTGTCTTGATTATCAGGGTAAGTACCTGCTCTGAAAGAAAAAAAAAAAAAAACAGTGAATAAGTTTCCTGCTTAAAATTAAACATTCCCTTAGGGATATGTGCTTCCCCCTCCGACAAAGCTGACCGCTTAACAAATGACGGGGCATGCGTCCTAGGCTCTTTGGGAAAAGGACACGACTTTCTCACAGCACTGCAAGCACTGGGTCAGCGACAGGCTCTCCCACTAAAGGTTCTGTAGCCTGTTTAAATGCTGAGCCTCCTACCTGGGGTAGGTGTGACAGTGCTTGGGGCATGGCCTTCCCGGTGCGGTAAAGAGAAGTAACTTGTCTGTGAGAGGAGCTGCAGACCCCTTGGTCCCTGGGGGTCAGTGGTGGGCTTTAGGGGAGGAGGGGCCCCTCAGCTGGATGCTCAGGGAAGCGGTGGTCTGAGAGCTGAGCTTGGAAGGTGCGGATCAGTTTTCATAATAAGAACAATCCTTCAGTCTCTCTTATTCATTTTTTTTTCCAAGAAAAATTTTGAAATTGAATGCTGAGTGTTTTGCCAAGTCAACTTTGAGTCTGTGAGTCAGGCAGGTGTGTGGGAGCTGACCCAGATCCACCTGGGGCCGACATGCATGTGTCCAGGTTGTGTGCAAATGACAAGCAACGCCTGGATGTCAGCCATGTTGCTGGCCCAGTTCCTGCAGCTCCCAGCCTGGCACCTCTCTCCCACCTGAGTGTAGGTTTCAGACAGAGACTGCTTGGCTCTCAACATGGGTTTTCCTTCAGAGGCTCCAGATAACCTTTCCCACAAGTGATCTTTTCCCCCAGGCCCAGGACTTCTTCCTGAAGCCAGCATCCAGAACACGAACCCTAGACTCATTAGGTCATTTCAAAGCACGGGTCTCAGATGGCTTCCTTATTTCCGGAAGCTTCACATTAATTATTTCCACTCAGGAAAATATCGTGTTAGAGGTCATTCCTGCTTCTAGTCCCTGCATGAACTCCAGGAAAAAGCGGATGGAAATCATGGCTAATGTGTGTAGATTAGAGGAGGAGAGGCCCTCCTTTTCCCTAGAATGGAATTTTATGTAAGTCGTTGCTCGTCACCTCCCTCCTTTCTACTCCAAGCTCTCATTTCCCGTTTGTGTGTCAGTCACCTGCTGTCTTATTTCCATGATCTATTGGGCCGTGTGGCAACACTCGTCCTGAAGCCACTACCACAGCAGAGCCTATTGCCCAGGTTTCTGTCTGCAGTGTGGAAGTGCGGTTTGATGGTGTGGGCTGCCTTGGGGTCGGCTGGCAGATGAAGTGGGAACTTGCCCATAGGGCATGGCCACAGGTGGAACGAGCTAGCTCTGTCCTGGGGTTAGTGCATGCATGCTCTCTCTCCCTCCTTCCAGGCCTGTTCTCTGGGCAGAGGTGAATCCTAGGAGCAGAATAGAAGAGTCTGCAGTCTCTTGAGTTGGTGCCTCACCATGTCTGCTGGGTTCTGCTGGCCAACACAAGTCCCGAGGTCCATCCCTATAGGGGTGGAGTTTCAGACTCACATTACTGAGGGCAGGGAGACAGGCAAGCCACAAACTGTGGCTGTGAATCTCTCACAACTGCCAACAGAATTATTCTTTTAATGGTGGACTTGGATTTCAGGCACTAATGTAACAACTTCCAAATTCCTAATTCCTAGGGAACTGGAAGGGCAGAGTGTGCCAGCTTTTATAATCGCCCTTCATGTGACCAACACTTTGCAGTACCCACTGTACCCAGTGCCTTGCTCATTTAGTGCTGGGGATGCCCCTGATGATGCTGGTCCTCCTGGCCGCTAGTTCTCCATGGTGCAGGGGAGTCCCACTCTGAGCCAAGACAAGAGGAACCCACACAGCTCCAGCAGCGATCCTGGTGGGGTGTTGGGTGGCCTTGTAGCATGAGTTAGGGTGTTCCAGCCAGGAGGGGAGTTTATCCCTGAGGCTTGAGGCTGGCTGGGTTTTAAGGAGAAGGAACTGCTTACCAGCGTGGGCCAGTGCAGGTTGTGCAGGGCTTTGTCAGTCTTCCTGTGTGGCACATGTGCCAAGGTCACCCAAAGCTGCCGGAAGACTTGCTCTGACTGGATTGGTGTGTTCAGCTTTGCCTTTGGGAATGGGCATTGGGGCAGCAGAGAGGTGAGGGAAGCTAGAAACAGGGAGACCAGTCAGGGCCCCTTCCTGGCACAAATCTATCCTTGCAGGTTGAAGCTTCCATGACCATCTCACCTGTCAGCTGAGCCTGCAGGGTCATCCAGGGCTTCCCTGGGCATCTTGGCCCTCACACGGGCTTATTCAGACAGTCCAGCGGGCACTGGGGGCAGGGCCTGGGTGCTCTTGCTGACTTCAGACAGGTTAGCTTTTAAACTGATGGCTCATTCCAGATGCTTTGCCTCTGGCCCTGGGAGAGAACTTGGCTCCCTGACCTGCGTAACATTTCCCCTTTCTGGGAAACAGCCCTTGGGTGCTCAGCTGCAGCCCTCCGCCTCCGTGCCCTGCGCTCCCTTCTCTGGCTGCTGTGCTTGGTGATCTGTCCGATGGCCCCAGCAGGAGATTTTGTTCTGACACCTGGTCAGCCCAGCTAGGTTGTCCAAGTCCCAGCCCTTCTCCCACCATATCAGGTGGTCCTAAGACTTAGGAGACGTGTGGCAGGTAGGACGGTGTACATGTCCTTGTCCTAATTCCCAGAAACTGTGTATATGTTGTTACATGGTAAGGGGGAATTATGGCAACTGAGGTGGTTAAGGTTGCAGATCAGCTGACTTTAAAATAGTTTGGGTCAGGTCTGACACCATGACTTAGCAGGTTAACCCTCAGCCTTTAAGCGCTGGCATTCCACATGGGTGCTGGTTCATGTCCTGACTGCTCCACTTGCAATCTAGCTCCCTATCATTTTGCTTGGGAAAGCGGCAGGTGACGGTTCAAGCGCTTGGGTACCTTCCACCCCTGTGGGAAGTTTGAATGAAGTTCCAGACTTCTAAGCTTGAGATCTCTGCTCATCTGTCTGAAAATATGCTGAAGTTGACTCTTCCTCTCAAGTGAGAAATAGCTCACCCAGACATGGGATCCTCCTTCAGAATTCAGGTGGTTCTCAGTACGCTGGTGGCTGCCGTTCCCTGATCCTCCATGGTCCTTTGTGATGGAGGAGCAAGCTTTGGCCCTAGGAGACACTTCTTCCTGGTACCTCCTGCTCCTACAACACAAGTCTTCAGCAACCGAAACAGACACGGACACATGGGGATCAAATTGGCAGTTCTGTTACTGATGGACTTTTGGACATCAGGAATATTAGGAAATAGCATCTTTCACAACAAGGTGATGGGGTGAGCACACGGGCACAGGAGTCAGTCCTGGCGGGAAGCCTGTGTGCCATGTCAGAGCCCTGGTTTGAGTCACTCTGCTGTGCTTCCCAACCAGCTTCCTGCTAATACACCTGGGACACTAGCAGCTGATGGCCAAGTGCTTGGGTCCTTGCCACATACGAGGGAGATACAAATGGAGACCTGGCATCTGGCACGCGGCATGGCCTGGCCTGGCCCAGTCCTGGCTGTTGTAGGCATTGGAGAAGTGAACAAGCTAATGAAACGTAGACCAGAAGTAGAACAGCAGGGACTTAGACCTGTACCCAGTTGAGGTGCTGGTATTGAAGGCAGTGGTTTAACCTGTTATGTTGAAATGCCTAGCCCTCATTTATGGTGTTTTGAAGAGTGAGACTGAAACTTGTTTTCTGCAATTGCTAGATGCTTTCGTGAGATGCACTGAAGCTCATCTTTTACATTTGCATCAGCCAGAAGCAGCCAGAATATTCTGTTTTTTAATTAAATATAAATCAACTGCTCTTTTGTGTGTATATATTGTAGATGTACACAAGTATATACAGTCAAGTCCAGAAAAACAATGGCTTTTATTTTTCTCCTCAGTTTGGGCCCAAAGTGCTTTACTCATTCTTTAAAATTGTAGTAAGATCTGTACAATATTAAATTTATCATTTCAACTATTATGAAATGTATAATTCAGTGCACATCGCACATTCAGATTATTGTACAACCATTACATCAATCCATCTCCAGAGATCTTTCATCAAAACAATGTTTTTTCTTTTTTTTTTAAATAAGATTTATTTATTTTGGGCCCGGCGCGGTGGCGCAAGTGGTTAAGGTCCTCGCCTTGCACACCCGGGATCCCATATGGGCACCGGTTCTAATCCCGGCAGCTCCACTTCCCATCCAGCTCCCTGCCTGTGGCCTGGGAAAGCAGTCGAGGACAGACCAAAGCCTTGGGACCCTGCACCTGTGTGGGAGACCCAGAAGAGGCTCCTGGCTTCGGATTGTCATAGTATCGGCCGTTGCGCTCACTTGGGGTGAATCATCAGACGGAAGATCTTCCTCTCCTCTGTCTCTCCTCTCTGTATATCCGCCTTTCTGATAAAAATAAAATAAATCTTTAAAAAAAAAAAGATTTCTTTATTTATTGGAAAGTCACATATACAGAGAGAAGGAAGGACAGAGAGGAAGATCTTCCGTCCGATGTTTCACTCCCCAAGTGAGCGCAACGGCCGATACTATGCCGATCCGAAGCCAGGAGCCTCTTCCGGGTCTCCCACGCGGGTGCAGGTTCCCAAAGCTTTGGGCCGTCCTCGACTGCTTTCCCAGGCCACAGGCAGGGAGCTGGAAGGGAAGCGGGGCTGCCGGGATTAGAACCGGCGGCCATATGGGATCCCGGGCGTGCAAGGTGAGGACCTTTAACCACTTGCGCCACCGCGCCGGGCCCGTTCAATGGCATTTTAATAATTGAGGTGCATAACTAGTTTGGGGGGAGTTGCAGAGAAATCAAACTTTGTTGAGTACTTGTTCTTTGTGCTCTATCTAACAGGGTATGTGTGGGTCTTTGATGACCTATCTTTCTTTATTGTTCTCTGCTTATCTATTCCTATTTGTGTGAGTGTGTGAGTGTGCGTGTGTGAGGGTGTGCTGGGGGAGAGGGGGTTCTGGAGCCACCTTGTTGGTCATTATAGAGGGTGCAGGCCCAGAGCTGGAACTAGGCAGGGCTGGAGAAGGCTCCTCTCCCTTGTCTCGAGGAAAGTTTATTGTTCTTCTGATTCTGATGTTCCATCGTGGTTCCTGGCTGTTGTTCTGATGACGTTGTTTCCTATGTGGAAGGACTCAGGCTTCTTTCATCTCGTGTAGTTTGTCCAAAGAGGGGGGATGTCTGTCCTCTGGGTTCTCGTCCTCCGAAGCCGGCAGCTCCATTTCCATCCAGCTCCCTGCTTGTGGCCTGGGAAAGCAGTCGAGGACAGCCCAAAGCCTTGGGACCCTGCACCCACGTGGGAGACGTGGAGGAAATTCCTGGTTCCTGGCTTTGGATCGGGGCAGCACCGGCCATTGCGGTAACTTGGGGAGTGAACCATTGGATGGAAGATCTTCCTCTCTGTCTCTCCTTTTTTCTCTATAGCTAACTTTGCAATAAAACAAAATAAATCTTTAAAAAATATTTATTTTTATCGGAAAGGCAGATATACAGAGAGAAGGAGAGACCATGAGAAATATCTTCTGTTTGCTGATTTACTCCCCAAGTGGCCACAACAGCTGGAGCTGAGCCTGTCTGGAACTGGGAGGCAGGAGCTTCCTCCAGGTCTCCCATGTAGGTGCAGGGTCCCAAGGCTTTGGGCCATCTTCAACTGCTTTCCTAGACCACAAGCATGGAGCCAGATGGGAAGTCGTGCTACAAACCAGTGCCCATATAGGATCCTGGCACATACAAGGCAAGAAATTAACCACTAGGCTATGACACCAGGCCCAGAGTAAAACTTTTTCAAACATTTAGATTTTGTGATCTGACACTGTGGTTCAAAAGACTTATCCTCCATCCTGTAATGCCCGCATCCCATATGGGTGCTGGTTCATATCCTGGCTGCTCCACTTCCAATTTAGCTCCCGACTTATGGCCTGGGAAAGCATTAAAGGATGGTCTAAGTTTTGGGGCTCTATACCTACATGGGAGACCTGGAAGAAGCTCTTAGCTTTGGATAGGCTCAGCTCTGGCCATTGTAGCCCTTTGGGGAATGAACTGGCAGATGGAAGATTTTTTTCTCCTTCTCTTTGTAAATATACTCTTCAAATGAAAATAAATAAATCTTAGCAATAAACGTATAAGTTTTAAAATGTATTTGAATGTCAGAGTGACAGGGGAAGCAAAGAAGGAGGGAGTAGAAAGAGGGTGGGGAGAGAGACAGAGATTTTGCATCCACTAGTTCCCTTCTCCAAATGGCCACCAACAGTCAAGTCTGTGTCAAGATGAAGCCTGGAGCCAAGACCACATCCCGGCTTCACGTGGGTGGCAGGGACCCTCAAGTACCCAGGTAACCACCTGCTGCCTGCTCAGGCATATTAACAAAAAGCATGATTGGTAACGGAGAAACTGGGACTCAAACTGGTACTCTGACGTGGGATGCCACCATGCAGCCACCAATATCTGAACGTTTTCATTTGATATATTTATTGGAAGTTTTGTTTTTAAATCTTTGGAATTTGAGTTGTCCTGACTTTGGCCAAAGAAGGGGTGGTGTGTGTATGTGTGTGTGTTTTATATCATACACTTGATTCTGTGTAGCCAGGAACACATTTGGGATACCACTTAACACAATGTGCCTTGACTGAATTATTCTCAGTTGGCAGTTCGGGATGCTAGAGGAGGCAGTGATTGCAAACTGGCCTGGATTCTGAATTCATCCTCCCTCCCGACAGTTGGCCGAGCCTTCACATTCCTCCTCTGGCTCTGACAACTCCAAGACAGACAGTTCAAGCTGCTGGAAAGCTAACATTACTTGGGCTTAGATGTACAGAAAATGTACAGAAAGTGCTTTGGGATGCGCTGGATTCCTCTAGTGTTGCAAGTATTTCCTCTTGATTTCTCATTTGTTGCACATCTTGGAACACCTGTGGGAAACATCCTGGAGGAGATCCTGGGCTCAGACTCAATCCTCGAAATGGTTTCCTACTGAGAACATCATGGCCTCTCCAACAGGAATGTCTTATCTCTAGAGCACATGCAAAACCAAGCGATAGTTTCCCATCTTCCAACTCCCCCAGAGAATGAACATGTCAGGGGCACATTTGTGTCATTACCTTCCTCCATACTGTGCCTAAATGCAATTGTTTTTCCAAAGCTGACTCAACCGATAAATACTGACTTGTTCCTATTCTTCTAGAGGTGCATTCTACAGGGTGCACGGATATTCCCCTCCTTAGGGTCCCTGGAACCCAGGCTACCTAGGTCAGCCCAAGACTAATGGACAAGCCAATATTAGAATGAACCATTCTCTGGTCTGGCCATGGGACGATGAGCCCCTCCATGAAGCTTGCTGTGGAGTGAAACTTCCTGTCGGGGGTGGGTGTGTGTGTGTGTGTGTGGGGGTGTGTGTGTGTGTGTGTGTGTGTGTGTGTGTGTGTGTGTGTGTGTGTGTGTGTGTTTGGGCTAGCAGGTGTTCATTCAATCCATGGAAGGTTTAGCTGAGCAGCTGTGTGTCAGTGGTCGGAGAGTCAAGGAGGCATCTCAGTAACTTTCTTCAGGAAAGCCACCCACTTTCTTTCTTTCGGGGAGGGTTGACTTATAATTAATAGGTGTTAGGTTAAGATGCTGCCCAAGGTGGAAAGGAAGGCAAGAAGATAAGCTTCTTAGGGGAGGAGAGCCTTGGTTTAACTCTTTAAAGATGAGAAGAGGATGGAAACCCTTTACATGGGGGAACCCCAACGGTGCTCCTAGAGGTGGGGTCCTGCCCCTATTGAGTTTTCTGGCCCCTTGAGCCAGATTGTGCACCAAGGGTCTGATTTTTTTTTCCTTGTTAGTGGCTAGAACACCTAGCAAGTTCATTTGCAAAGGTCTGTAGAACACTAAGCAGAAACTTACCTAGCCTATGACTTAGTCTCTAGCATTTGCTGGAACATTTTGAAAAGTCAATACTTGCAGATTCTTTAGTAAAAAAATATTTTGGGGGCTCACTGTGGTAACCTGGTGGCTAAAGTCCTTCCTTTGCATGCTCTGGGATTCCATATGGGTGCCAGTTCGTGTCCCAGCGGCCCTGTTTCCCATCCAGCTCCCTGCTTGTGGCCTGGGAAAGAAGTAGAGGAAGGGCCAAAGCCTTTGGACCCTACACCCACGTGGGAGACCTGAAAGAGGCTCTTGCCTCCTGGCTTTGGATCAGCTCAGCTCTGGCCATTGCAACTACTTGGGGAGTAAATCAATGGACGAGAGATCTTTGTCTCTTCCTTTCTGTAAAATCTGACTTCCCAATAAAAATGAGTAAATCTTAAAAAAGATGCCTGAAGGGCAGAGTTAAAGGAGACAAAGAGAAAGGGATGTAGAAAGGTCTTCATTTTGCATGTTCACTCCCCAAATGCCTGCAACAGCTGGGGATGGGTTAGGTCAAAAGTAGGAGCAAGAGCTTCATCTGGGTCTCCCATGTAGGTGCAGGGACCCAAGATACATGGACCACTTTCCACTGCTTTTCCAGATGTATTAGCAGGGAGCTGGATCAGAACTGGAGCAAACAGGGCTCGAACTGGTACCCATGTAGTATCTGGTATTGCAGGTGGTGGCTGAAAGTACTACATCACAAAGCCAGCCCAGAAGACAGATTCTTAACTTCATGTGGGAAGTGTGGACAGTCTAAAAGTGAAGTTTAGAGGTGGATGCTCGTCCAGAAGTTACATTGCCTTGGGCCTAGTATGTTATCCTAGTGGCTAAAGTCCTCGCCTTGCATGTGTCGGGATCCCCATATGCATGCCAGTTTGTATCCTGGCTGCTCTATTTCACTTCTAGCTCCTGGGAAAGCAGTCCAGGATGGCCTCTGAATCCATGTGGCAGACCTAGGAGAAGCTCTTGGCTCCTGGTTTCAGCCCAGTACAGCTCTGATCTTTTGGTCATTTGGAGAGTGAGTAAGCAGATGGAAGCTCTCTTATTTTTAAAAGATTTATTCATTTTTATTGGAAAGCAAACATACAGAGACAGAAGGAGAGACAAAGAGAAAGATCTTTCATCTCTGGTACACTTCCCAAGTGGCTGCAATGGCCGGAGCTGAGCCATCCGAAGCCAGGAGCTTCTTCCAGGTCACCGACATGGGTGCAGGGTCCCAAGGCTTTGGGCCATCCTCTACTGCTTTACCAGACTACAAGCAGGGAGCTGGAAGGAAAGTGGAGCAGCCAGGACATGAACGGTGCCCATATGGAATCCTGGGCATGCAAGGCGAGGACTTCAGCCACTAGGCTACTGTGCTAAGCCTGGAAGATCTTTCTGTTTCTCTCTCTCTGTCTCTCCTCTCTATACATAGATATATACATATACATGGTGTTTCAAATAAATAAAATATTTATTTTTAAAAAGATTTATTTACCTTTACTTGAGACAGTTACAACAGAGAGGGAAGAGAGCTTTCTTACTCCCCAAATGTCCATAAGGTCTAGTACTGGGCTGTTCCAAGGCAGGAGCTTCTTCTGGGTCTCCCACATGAGTACAGGGGCTCAAGGACCTGAGCCATCCTCCACTGTTTTCCTAGACCATAAGCAGTGGATAGGAAGTGCAATAGCTGGGACATGTTATTGGTTCCCATATGGGATGCTGCTGCTACAGGAAAAGGCTTAGCTGGCTCTGCCGCAGCACTGGCCCCTAAAGTGCATCTTTAAAAAAATTAAAATAACACCAGTGTAAAAGAGCAAAGCTTAAAAGTAGAATTAAAAGTAGAAGAATAAGGGCCAGCGCTGTGGCCTAGTGGCTAAAGTCCTTGCCTTGCAAGCAGCAGGATCTTACATGGATGCAGAATCTAATCCTGGTGGCCCCATTTCCCATCCAGCTCCCTGCTTGTGGCCTGGAAAAGAAGTAGAGGAAGGGCCAAAGCCTTGGGACCCTGCACCTGCATGGGAGACCCGGAAGAGGCTCTGGGCTCCTGGCTTTGGATCGGCGCATTTCCGGCCTTTGTGGCTGCTTGGGGAGTAAATCACTGGATGGAAGATCTTCCTTTCTGTCTCTCCTCCTCTCTGTAATCTGCCTTCCTAATAAAAGCAAAATAAATCTTTGTAGGGGCAGATATAATAGTTCAACTGGCTAATCCTTTATAAAAAAGAAGAAGACAAGAAGGAAAAAGTGCTTCCCCAAACTTCGGAAATTTTGTCAGGAAATGCTTGCTACAGGTGGGTGCTGAGGAGCCAGAGCTGGTTCTGCCAGTCGTAGCACCCCCGGGGTTCCTCCATGACATTGATCACTACCCTGTCTCCATCATTACCCCGAACCATGGCCCTGAGTCTTGTTATCAGCAAAACATCAGTCCGGAAATAAGGTGGGGCGCAATTACTGATTAAATGGTTTTCCACAGTTAACAAATTTCCCATGTGCATCCCTTCTCCAGCTATGGGAGGTCTCAGTGCCAAGGATGCTAGTTACATTTGGCCCTGCCATTTCCTTGTAAAATTATTTGGTTAGGGTAGGGAATGGGGGTGAGGAAAGAGAGAAAGAGAGAGAGAGAGAGAGAGAGAGAGAGAGAGAGAGAGAGACCGACCTTCCATCCCCAGATCACTTCCCAAATGACCACAACAACTAAGATTTGTTCAGCCTGAAACTCCATCTGGGTCTCCTATGTGGGTGTCAGGGGACCAAGGACCTCAGCCTTCATCTGTTGCTTTCCAGGGTGTGGGTCAGCAGGAAGCTGTCTGGAGTTGGAGCTGGGACCTGAGCCCAGGCATTCCGATCATGGATCAGTATACCCTAATACTTGAGTGGTGTTGCAGGTGCCCTTGCCTTTGGGAAGTGTTTCCCCGTTAGCATCCATCAGACCTCCTGGCTGGTTCTGATGCTTCTTTGAATTTGCTCCGTTCTGGCTGATGCCCTCAGATTCCTTGATCTTTTTTTCCTCCCAAGATTTGTTTATTTTTATTGGAAAGGCAAATCTACAAAGAGAAGGAGAGACAGAGAGGAAGATCCTCCATCTGATAGTTCTCTCCCCAAGTAGCTGCAATGGCTGGGACTGAGCTGATCTGAAGCCAGGAGCCAGGAGCCTGTTCTGGGTCTCCCAAGCGGGTGCAGGATCCCAATGCTTTGGGCTGTTCTCAACTGCTTTCCCAGGCTAGAAGCAGGGAGCTGGAAAGGAAGCAGAGTAGCTGGGAAATGAACCAGCACCCATGTGGGATTCTGGCACTTGCAAGGCGAGGACTTTACCTAATAGGCTACTGCGCTGACCCAGGTTTCCTGATCTTAAGGGGCAGCCCTGTGCTCTCTCCCTCTGGCCCCTGGATCAGCCGTCACTCTCCCTTCACCTGCCACCTGGATGCTGCCCAGGTGTGTTCTCTCATCCCAGCTGCCTGCTCGAGGTGTATTTCTGCTGGAAAGCTCCATCACTGCCTCCCACTGCACAGAGCCCTCAGCAGCTCTTCATCACGGATGGCCTCTTTCTGCATGGCCGTGTTTCTCTTGCTCCACGCCACTTGATCTGGAAGCCTCAGCCTTCTCTCTGCCATTTCTGCTCCTTGGCACAGCAAGCCCTAGGAGCTCCTCTTTGGAAGTTTCTCTCTGGACTCTCCCCGTGGCAGCCCTCCCTCACTGCTTGCGGGTCTCAGGTCGCAGGGTGCTCTCTGCCTCCCTTCCCCCCATCTTGAGGCAATCAAGTACTGGGTCATTACGTTGAGGCCTCTCACTTCGGTGCTTGATCCCTTTCGCACTGCCCAGCCCAGCCCAGCCTCCAGTGTGGGTCCCATGCTCCAGGCAGCCTCTGCAGGGATAAGTCAGCCCCCTTTCCCTCCACACTGTTCCCGCACCCTCCTCCACCCATCTTCTCTTTCCGCGACCTACAGAGGAGTCAGCCCCACTTCCTTCCTGAAGCTTCCCTGCACACTCACATCCCAATTCCTCTCCCCTGTCGAGGCACCCTGATTCTCCTTTATGGTCTTTTTATGTTATTTGCAACTTTCAAGTGCCTATTTCATTCAGTATGCAACAAACGTGTTCAATACTGGTTATATATCTATATATGTATATATATATGTGTATATATATATATAAATTTATGGGGTTGGCAAGGAAGCTCAACAGGCTAATCCTCTGCCTTGCAGCAAAACATCCCCCATATAGGCACCCGTTCATGTCCTGGCTGCTCCATTTCTCATCTGATTCCCTGCTTATGGTCTGGAAAAGCAGCCGAGGTTGGTTCAAGTCCTCGGACCTCTGCACCCACATGGAAGAACTAGAAGAAGCTCCTAGCTTCAGATTCAGTTCCTGTCATTCTGGCTGTTTGGGGAGTGAATCAGTGGATAGAAGATCTCTATTTCTGTAAATCTGCCTTTCAAATAAAAGTTAATACAGCTGGACCCAGCACAATAGCCTAGTGGTTAAGGTCTTCCCCTTGCCAGGACCCCATATGGGCGCCGTTAGTGTCAGCAGCCCCACTTCCCATCCAGCTCCCTGCTTGTGGCCTGGGAAAGCAGCTGAGGATGATCCAAGGTGTTGGGACCCTGTACCCACGTGGGAGATCTAGAAGAGTCTCCTGGTTTCACATGGGTTCAGCTCCGGCCATTGTGGCCACTTGGGGGAATGAATCAGCAGACAGAAGATCTTCCTGTCTCTCCTTCCTCTGTAAATCTGTCTTTCTAATAAATATAAATAAATCTTTTTTTAAAAGCTCACATCCTGAAATGTGCAGCTAAAAAACTACATCTTTAGAAAGTGAATTTACTTGAGAGCAAGAGCAGAAGTGCTCCTGTGTGCCAGTTCACTCCCCAACGTCAGCAGCAGGTGGGGATGGGCCAAGATGAAACCAGGATTTGGGGACTTAATCCAGGTCTCCCAATTGGGTGGCAGGGATGGATTTCAGTAGTGAGGTCATCAGCTGCAGCCTCTCAGGGCACGCAGGAGCAAGGAGCCGAAATCAGAAACAGGTGAGGACATGACCTCAGGCACTCCAGTGCAAGGGGCGGGTGGGGGTAGTCGGGGGATGCCCCAAGCAGAGTCCGAACTGTTGTACAAACCCTGTTCCTCCACGCTCAAACTCCCCTCCACCCTCCCCCGCACCCCCTCCATCCAGGGGGACCTAGTGTTCCGCTCATTTTAAAGATGGGGCCCAACCTCTCGCTCCTCACTGGCAGCACCTCCCCCCCCCCGCCCTTTCCCGGCCCCCAACCTAGCCCCGTGACCCGCGCCCTGTCAGTTGCGGTATCTTAGGCAGCCCCAAGTTTAGCATTACTGTCTTTAGGTCCAACTTGATCAACAGAAGCTTCTTCCTCTCACCACATCCAGACACAGTAAGTAGTTCTGCTGAGGGAGAAGGAAAAACTATGCCTTAAGGAGATGGACCGGCGGGCGAGAAAAAGGCAGCTAAGAGGGTGCAAGAGGAACTGAACTGAACACAGGGTCGCGGGGAGTGTGGTGGGGCAGGGACGAAGCAAGGAAGGCTTCCAGGAGGTGGAGGCTTTTGCGAGGCCAGACTGGGAGGAGGCAAAAACCGGGAGCTGGCGGCTGGGAGGTGGGAGGACATTCCGATGTGGGGCAGGGTGATGACAAAGCCGAGTGTGAGGCTGGGTGGGGAAGCAGAGTTGGCGAGGCACCGAGGGAAGCGCTCCCAGGTCCTAGATTGTGCAGAGGTGACCTGGGTGGGGGCGACCCTGGCTCCCGGGGATTGCCCCGATCCGGCCCCTCCTCCCGGGAGGGCGGGCAGCGGCCACCGCGGGGCGGAGCGCAGGCTCGGCCGGCCTCCTGGCGGCGCCTGGGCTCCTTCACTCCGGCCAAGCCCTTGCTGGCTGCGGCGGGAGCGGGACACGGGAGGTTGCGGCCGCGCGGTGAGTGAGCCCGGGTCCGGAGCGGGACTGGGGTGCGCTGGGAGCCAGAGCCGCGTCCAGGGCGAGGGAATCGCGCTCCGCCAGGTGTGCGGCGCTCAGCCCTCGGGTCCGCCCTCGGTGCGGGGCGCTGGGGAGCTGGAGCTGGAAGGTGCGCTCCTGGCTCCCGGTGCCGCGCCCTGCAAGGGGGTCGGGACGAACAGTGGAGTGGCGATTCTGGGGGCAGAGATTTCCACGTTGAGGGTCCGGAGACGGATTCCTTTACATGAAGAGGGTTCGCCTCGCTCCCCTGGCTGGACCCTCCGGCTTGACTGACAGCTGGGAGCAACCCACAGGGAGCAATTGAGCAATTTGGTCCCCTGGTGTCCCTTACACCGCGGCGTGCGCGTCGGCACGGTCCCTTTGGAAAGAGGGGGCTTCGTGCGCTCGCGCCCTGGCCCTGGCCCAGCGCTGTACGGTCCCAGCGGCTCAGCCCCGCCGACAGCACGCCGGCGAGCTTTCCAGGACACTTCTCTGAGTTGTTTCCCGGTTGGCCTTGGCCAGGTGCTGGGTTGTGTAGTGGCTGTTTAGTGTCACAGGGTTTGGAAAACTTTGGGACCCCTTGACCTGCAGGGAAGGGATGCGCTTCCGATGCTGCCTCCCCTGCACGGAACGCGTCCTGCAGCCTCCTAGACCGTAGTTGGCAAACGTGGCTGCGAATCCGGAGAGTTCAAAACAAAAACAAACCAGAACAAAAAACTCCAAACCCAACGCGGGTACCTGACCGCCCCCCCTCCCCCAGGCCCTTAGTGGGCGCAGCTGGTCGGGGGCTCAGCCGAGGGCAGGGGTGTTTTCGAAGCCCAGCTTGTGACTCCAAGCTGGAGCCAAGTTTGAAAACTTGTTTTCGGGGGAGGCTCCCCTACGCAGCTTTTTGAAGCCTTTCAGGCAGGTCCTGCAGATGGAGTCTTAGGGTCGGCCGAGAGCTCACAGGCTGCAGCTCTGCTTCACTAGAGAAGCAAATGATGCTGTTGCATTTAAAATTCTCTTGCTCTCTCTGTTTACAGTCAACATTACCTCGGCACTTTCTGCCAAGGAGGGAAGGGTGTTAGATCGGGAAACATCTGGGAGTCCTTACAAGGGTCAAGGTTAGAATTCAGGGAGAAGTCAGGTGACGGTGTGATCTGTCAGCTTTGCAAAGGTCTTCATACTTTCAGAGATTTTAGGAACCACTTTGCTCTTGGAGACACCCACCCACCCAAAAGGAGTGTAAAAAATACTGTTAACGAGTGTGGGGGCCTTTTCCTTCCAGAAGCCAAGCTTACATGATCTTTCAGGTCATAGGGGTGACATTTGTGTTAGCATGTGCACTATGGTGGGTCAGGTTGTGTGGTTGACATCTGTGTTGGTGTGTGTGCGATCATGGGTTACACTGTGTGGTCAAACCCTGCAGACATAACACAGTCTGTGTTGCTTGTGGGTAGAATCATGTGAATTGAGTTGGTGTCTTCAGAAGAAGGGCCCATCTGAGTGATACTTGGGCCACCTGTTAACTCATCTGAAAAGTTTTAGAGAACTAGAAAGGATAAGTTAAACGCATGTGTATGTCGAGTACTTGATTGCACGATCTAGCAAAGGCCTCCAGAGGTCTTCATTCCTTGCTGTGCCCCCGGTGTGATGTTGGTGCTGCTTTCCTGCCTGGATCTTACGAGTTGGCTGCCCCCTCGGCGGATTTGCGTTTTTTCCTTCCGTGGTGGCTCCCACTCTCTTTCATGAGCAGCAGGAAGATGTCCTTCAAATAACGTTTGTGTTCCCTTGACATGAGTTCACAGGCAGCTTGAAAAAGAAAAAAAAAAGTAGTTTTTGCCCAGTTGGTGTTTCTCTGTTCCTTTCCTTTCCCTGCCCCGGCCCCTCCTGTCATTGTTTCCAGTTGCTGGATGTATGACCACTCTGGACACCTCCTCACTGACCCGGCCCTGGCTGGAGGCTGAAGGTTATCGGGACTGCGTGGTTGCGTACCGGGGTGTCTCCCGATGTGGCTCTTTGGGGAACAAGTGGAAAGTGTTTTCCTACACTTGGTCTTTTCTCCCTCCCTTCTCCCTACCTCGTCTTTTCTTTCTTCCTTTTTCCTCTTTCTTTCTAGTTCCCTCTCTCCCTCCCTTCCTTCCTTCCTTCTTTCATTTCCTTCCCAGTATACCAGGCCAGCAAAATGAAACCATGTCATTACATGTATTAACTTGCAAATTTTGTCACAATTTAGGGAGAGCATGTTTCTCTGAGGATGCTGTTGGGAAATCTGCACCTGGACAGTGGTAGTTGCACCGTCACATAGGACTACATTCTGTTTCTCCCAAAGACAGGTATATGTGAATGTGGCCCTGATAGGCGCATTGAAATGGTTCTCACTTCAGGGCAGCAGTTCTAACACATTGATCAGAAGAAAGGCAGAAAAGAAAAACGTGGTGAGAGATCCAGAGGTCCAGCAGAGACGTTTGATTTGTGTTAAGAACACACTGTCCCAGGAGCCATCTGTTGTGGCAGGTGGGCTGAGGCACGACTTTGGGATTCAGGCATCCTGTATCTGGGTACCCAATCCTGTGTCAAATCTAGCTTCTTGCTAATGCTCCCAGTGGGGAGAGGTGGGTAGAAGATGAGGGCTTAAGGTCTTGGACCCCCGATGGCTGTGTGGAAGACCCGAATGGAGTTCTGGGCTCCTGGATTTGGCCTGGTTCTGCCTGGATCGTTGCAGGCCATTTGGGAAAGTAAATGAGAAGATGGGAGATTTCTCTCTCTTTCAAGCATAGGAAAATAAACAAACATTAAAAGAAAGAACAGAATATCCTGCCAGCTTCATTTTTCTTCAAGTTAATGTGGGCTGGTAGGTGAAGGGTAGCTAAAGAAATTCAATGGCCTTAGTTTTTTCTTCTTGCTCTGAAATTCATTTATCTAAGAAGTGTCATTGATCTTTAAAAAAAAATCCAGCTGATTTGGTCCTTTTCCTTTCTTTTCCTCGTCTGATTCTAGTGCTAAAGGGCATTGAAATGGTCAGGAGGTTGGCATCAGAGGAGAAAACAAAGTTCAAGGAGAATTGACAATTGGGTAATTTTCCCCGAGTGACCAAACACTTACTTTATTCTCTGGCCCGTGATGTTGCTGTTAAGAACAAACAAGTTCTGACATGAAAGCCTTGAAAATGGAGAGGGGAACAAAGAGTGAGGGGATTTGATGGGAGCAGGACCCTGTGTTCTTCCCCTCTCCATTTCAAGTAGTGACTTTCATGCAGGGGACTTGTGGGAGAACTTTCCAACATTCTAGGCCAGTCCTTTCACCTGATTTCCTCCTATGCCCTCGATAAGCCCCCAAAACAACTGCTTTGGGAGAAAGTTTCGTCCTAAAATTCACCACCAGGGTTTGTTGCTTCATTTTTAAAAAATAGTTATTATCTTATTGAGAAAGAGACAGATGGACCAACAGACCAATAGAGATCCTGTGCCCTGGCTCCCTCCTTTAATGCCCGCAACAGCTGGCACTGGGTTTAGGCCATGCCGACGCTGGGAGCTAGGACCTTCACGCAGGTCTCCCGTGTGGGTGGAGCCCCTCCAATGGTGCACATTAGCAAGAAGCTGGATCCAAAGCTGAGCCGGGATTCAAATGCAGATACTCTGTTTTGGGATATGGCTGGCATTTTAGCTGCTGTGGTACCAAATACCCACCTCTGTTCTTTCATTTCTTAACTCACTGATAAATACTTATGAAGCCTCTACTACTTGGGAAAATCTGTATTCCCCATGGATGTGAACCAAGGGCACTAAGCCAGGGATGTTGATAATCGTGATGAGTACAGAAACCTGAGAGTCCCAAAGAGACTTGTCATTCCTGGGTGGGTCCTGCTCAATTGCTTGGCATAGCTGACATGAGAAACACTTTAGCAGCGTTTAATTAGAGTTTAGTTTATTAGGTCCCAACACCTAATGCTTTTTTAAAAAGCAATTTATTTATTTGAAAGGCAGAGTTAGAGATTGATTTTCCATCTTCTGGTTCACCACTGCGCCCCAGGGTCTGCACCAGCTGAGGCTGGAGATAGGAACCTAGACCAGGGATTGATCCCGGGCATTCTGTTTGGGATACTGGCATCCCAAGGGGCATCTTAATGGATTTTGGATGCTTTTCTACCTGGAGGAGAGATAGCAGTCATGCAGCGGGAGGTGGTGGAGAGTGAAGAGAGAGAAGGCCTGGGGGCCAGTGTGATGGTTCAACTGGCTAATCCTCAGCCTGCAAGTGCCAGTATCCCACACGGGCACTGGTTGTGTCCCGGCTGTTCCACTTCCAATTCAGCTGCTTGCCTGTGGTTTGGGAAAGCAGTAAAGGATGGCCCAAGTCCTTGAGACCCTGTACCTGCATGGGAGACTGGGGAAAGCTCTGCTCCGGCCGTTGTGGCCACTTGGGGAGTGAACCAGCAGACGGAAGTGCTTCCTCTCTGTCTCTCCTTCCCCCCTGTAAATTTGTCTTTCCAATAGAAATAAACAAATATTAAAGAAAAACAGTTGCTTTGTATACAAAAGAGAGAGAAGGCTTGATTCTGGTGGATGCATTTTGCTAATGAAATCTGGAGAACGGAGATTGAGCCTGGGTTGGGAAGCTCGTGGGGAAAGTGGATAGGTTCATTTGGGCATTGGAACTGCAGGCTAAGTTGATTGGTAGCCAGAACCTGTGCAACAGGAGTGGTAAGCAATGTGTTAAGGTAGCAGCTGTCAGTCACTGTCTTTAGAGCAAGTGGTTTCGTTCATGTTTATGACTCTGAGGAGAAGGTGACCATATGTCCTTCATGCTGGGGTCACTTGAGCCCAGATTTCCTTGGACAGATCGAAAACTAGACTTTGTGTTGCTTTTCCATGGGGAGGTGGTTTCCAAATAGTTGACCTGTGGGGCTAATCACCCGAGGGTTAGAGGAACAGTGCCTGTTGGCTTATGGGCTGCCTTGTGAGTACCAGGCAGAAAGGTTAATGCTGCCCTGGCTGTGCTCACGCACATTCCTGGGACACAGGTGGCTGTGGCCTTGCTTTGCACGTGAGCTGAGGCCCAGAGAGGCACTGAATGCTGTTGGGGTTCCCAGTGCTCGCAAGTTGGCAACAGGGAAGCTTGAGAGGTGTAGGTGGCAGTTAGAATACAAAGTTCTAATTTTCACAAATTCCTGTTGCTCTTATGCAGAGTGGATGAAGACATTGTATTTTAGTGTGTTCTGTTTATGACATCACCGTCTCCTAGAGCAAGCTTCACTGTCTTCCTCTGCTAGAGGAGGGGTGACATTAGCCTAAAGACCACGGCCCCACGGGATCCCCGGGGAGCTTCTGTGGACTCCTACTTCACTAGATATTTTAAAAGAGAATGGTTGGAATGACCTAAAAGGCTTGGGATGGGTCCTAAATCCAAAGTTTAAAATCCATTTATTCTTGTTCTGCAATCCTCCAGGTGTACCTGAGATCATTGGCTGTTGCGCTCTGTAGATTGAGACAGAGCTGTGCCTGTCCAAGTTCTGTTTGGGTGGTGCTTGCCACCAAGACAAAATGTGGTTTCATAATTACCCAGAGATCTTAAAATGCCCAGTGCAATGGAGCTTAGATCAGTGAAGACAGGGTTAGGATGGGATAGTGAGTGCGTGTTGATTGTGTTGCACCTCACGGGAGTGTCCCCAGGAGACAGAGGGGAGGGTTGTCATAGAGGTGGTTAGGATTAGAGTGTGAGGCACTTGCAGAGTAGGCAGTCTGGCTGGCAGCCTTTTTGTTTACAGGGTGGGGTTTGTTCCCTGCTGTCCAATCACAGGGATTTTCTGCTGACCTGAGTAAAGTATGCAGTAGTTCAGGTCTCTCTATCTTCTCTCTCTCTTATATAAGATTAATTTATTTTTATTGGAAAGGTAGAGTTAGAGAGAGGAGAGAGACAGAGAAGGGTATGCTAAATGGCCACAACAGCTGGAGTTGGGCTGGTCCAAAACCAGGAGCTTCTTCTGAGTTTCCCACATGGGTGCAGGGGCCCATGGAAATGAGCCATCCCTCACTGCACATTAGCAAGGAGATGGATCAGAAGTGGAGCAACCAGGGCTCAAAGCAGTGTCAATATGGGATGCTTGAGACGTAGGTAGAGACTTAGTCGGCTACGCCATGGTGCCAGCCTCAAGTCTTTGATCATTAAAAGAATTTTACTTATTAGGGATAGGTGTTGTGGTGCAGTGGGTTAGGCTGCCATTTGAAAAGCCTGCATTCCATATTGAAATACATTTGACTGAGTTGCCTTCTGCTTTTGATTCAGCTTCCTGCTGATGTGCCTGGAATGCAGCAGATGATGGCCCAAATACTAGAGTTCCTGCTACCCTCGTGTGCGATCCAGGTGAGGCTCCTGGCTCCCAACTTTGGTCTGACTTGGCCCTGGCTGTTGTGGGCACATGCAGAGTGACATAGCCGATGCAAAGTCTTTTTTCCTCCCACCCCTGTTTTTTGTCACTCTGCTTTTCAAATGAACTAAGTAAAATGATTTCCACTTACAAGGCAGAATGCTCGCATGGTTGACTCCCCAGTGTCCCGAGACAGCTGGGCCAGGGCTAAAGATGGGAGCTGAGGACCCAGCCCTGATCTCCCAGCAGATGGCAGGAACCCACTGGGCTTCACCTGTTGTCTCTCAGGCCTGCATCAGCCAGAAGCAGAGTCAGGAGTTGGAACTGAGAATTGAACCTAGGTTTTCTAATAGGGATGTAGGTGTCTTAACCACTAGGTTAAACAGTGGTTTTAATAGTGTCTTTTAATAGTAATACTCTTTTTTAAAAAAAGATTTATTTATTTTTATTGAAAAGGCAGACACAGAGAAGAAGAGACAGAGAAGACCTTCTGTCCACTGGTTCACTCCCCAAGTGGCTGCAATGGCTGGAGCTGAGCCCATCTGAAGCCAGGAGCGAGGAACAACTTCTGGGTCTCCCACATGGATGCAGGATTTCCTCCATTGCTCTGGGCCGTCCTCCACTGCTTTTGCAGGCCCAGAGCAGGGAGCTGGATGGGAAATGGAGTATCTGGGGGAATGAACCAGTGTCCACATGGGATCCTGGTGCATACAAGGCAAGGACTCTAGCTACTAGGCTACCATGCCAGGCCCAATAGTAATAATCTTACCCTCTTTTTTTTTTTTCCCCTAGAGGAATCAAGCAAGATGCTCATGATTTTTTGCTTTGGTGAAAAATAAAATGAAATCCCGAGACCCCAAATAAGCCCTCTCCCCCCCCCCCACCTTTTTAAAGATTTATTTATTTTTTTTTTGAAAGATTACAAAGAGGAGAGACAGAGAAGAAGATCTTCTGTCCAGTGATTCACACCCCAAGTGACCACAACAGCTGGAGCTGCACTGATCCAAAGTCAGGAGCCCAGAGCTGCTTCTGGGTTTCCCATGTTGGTGCAGGGTCCCAAGGCTTTGGGCCGTCCTTGGCTGCTTTCCCAGGCCACAAGCAGGGAGCTACATGGGAAATGGGGCCACCAGGAGTAGAATCTGCATCCATATGGGATCCTGGTGTGTGCAATGGAAAGACTTTAGCTGCTAGGCTACTGTGCCAGGCCCCCAAATAAACCTATCTTCTAATTCCATTTCTCACACATGTTTTGAAATATCCTGTGAAATGATGTATGTTTTTGAATATTGATGGCTCTGAATATGATAGGCTTGATTCTCTATTACCTTTGCTTGTGATGTCTTGCCCTCTTAACAGGAGAGATTTACAATCATAGCCCCTAACTGCAGCTGAAAATCTGATTCCCTGTCTGCTGGCCCTAATCAAGAATCAAAAGCCTGGAAAGTTGCCTTGAGTGGTGCTAGCTGTGAAAGCCTTAGGCGGCAGAGGGGCCCTGAGAGAGAAAGAATGGAACAGGAGATAAGGAGAAGGGAGCCGTTTGCTAAAGGACTGCCAGATAGAGTTGGCCAAATCAAGGTTTCTTTTACTTGGGAGTTTCAGAAGCATTCTCTTTGTTCCAGCTGTGGTACAGCCCTGCCTACTCGAGGGTAAGAGGAACTTTGGGGAATGGGAAGATGGAGTAGAGGGAGAAGGTAGGGTGAGGGGAAAGGAGGAAGAAAGTGCAAGATTAGATCCACTGGGTGGTGGATTGTCCAGCCCTGGGATGCTCAAGGTATGAGCACGTGGCAACCTGTGCTGTCTGTGTGAGGCAGCTGGGTGGGGTCCTGAAAGAGGAAGGGTTGGAGGGAGGGTCGGCTGACTCTTCCCGGGAGACCTGCGTGTGACCTTCACCTGCAGCCCTGGCCTCAGAGTTTTCTTTTTTCTTTCTTTCATTTCTTTCTTTTTATTTAAAAGGCAGATTTACAGAGAGAAGGAAAAACAGAGAAGCAGGGATCTTTCATCTGCTGGTTTGCTGTGTAAATGCTGTCAATGACCAGACTGAGAGGGTCCGAAGTCAGGAGCCAGGAGCTTCTTCCGGGTATCCTACCTGGGTGCAGGAGCCCAAGGACTTGGGCCATCCTCTCCTGTTTTCCCAGACCATAAGCAGACAGCTGGCTTAGAGGTGGAGTAGCCAGGACATGGGCCGGTGCCCACAAGGGATGCTGGCATCACAGTTAGAGGAATTGTCCCTTAGAGCTCTTCTTGTAACAATTCTACAAGAGCATAGGTATGATCAGAAATCCATCTTACAGGTGAAGGAAACAAGTTGCTGGGAAATTAGGCTGTGCACCTGCCCAGTGGTGGGCTCCATGGTGTAAGTTCTGCTTGTCCAGCTCTCAAGTTGTTCTTTACTGGGCTGGCTCCTTATTCATTCTCAGAAGGTCCCCACTCACTCATTCCAACACTGACTGCTTGTAATGCCTTTATCTTAACAGGAAGAACTCCTCCTATGTCTTGGGCTCCCACAAGCCTGAAGAGGAAGCTCCAAAGGGGATGGCTTTCTTTATTGACCTTGTATGCCCATGTTCAGCAGAAAACGGATGTTCAATAAAACCTTGTGGCAGGAGAAACAGAAGATAGTCTTTGGAAGCCTGGTCTCACAGGTCCTTAGTAACCACACTGAGTTCAGAACAGACCAGGGTGGAGGAGGCTGAGTGTGTGAGGAGTGCTTCACACAGTACTGAGAGAATTCTGGATACAAGGATGCTACTTTGGGGCAGGTGTTGGGGGTGCAGCTGGTTAAGCTGCTGCTTGCAAAACCAGTATCCCATTTTGGAGGGCCGATTTGACCCTTTGGCTGCTCTGCTGCCTGGGAAAACATCTGATGCCAGTCCAAACACTTGGACCTCTGTCATCCAAGTTCTTGACTTGTGGTTACTTACAGCGAACCAGTTGATGGAAGGTTTCTTTCTCTCTGTCCCTCACACTCTGTCATTCTGTTTCAAACAGCACAGAAACTGAAAGGGAGTATAAAAGACACTTAAAAATGGTCTTTTCATGGCCATTGTTTTGCTTGCTTGCTCTCCAAGGGTGTGTGGCTTCGGACACCTCATGCCTTCCAGTACTGAGTCTTTGCAAGTCACCTCTGCCTGTGCTCCTGTGAACTGGAGATCACCTCCACAGGCAATGTAAATACTCTGTTAGCAGTTGTTATTCTGAGTTGGTGTGGAATAATGTCAAGAAATAAAAGAGTTGTACGGGTTTGGTTTGTGGTTGGCAGGACACACTGCCATGGAACCCATATAACCCACCCCTTCTTGGCACTGGGGCCTCAGATCCCTAGGGCTGACCTACTTGGCGTGGAAGCCCTACTTGCTCATCCCAGGGTATATGGGCCTGGGAGTTCCTGGCCCGGTTTGGTTGGTTTCCTGGCAGTTAAGGGAGGTGTAGCTTCACCTCCTACAACCCTGACCTAGGATCTTGGTTTTCAAATAGGGACCCTGCCTGCTGTCCCTAAGGGGGACCTGGGGCAGGCTCTGGAGACTTTCACCTGTGACCTCCATTCTCGAGCTGGGTGGAAGGAAGGGGAATTCACTTTGCCAGATGCCTTGGGGTTGCCTCACAGGTGTCCCTGCAGCTAGTTTACAAAGAGCCAGTTCACTCCTCCTTAATGCTCCTTATCCTCACCTGTAATTGCTTGCCTATTTACATGTAAATAACCGTGTTGAAGCCCCGAAACTTCTAAACAGAGTTCCTCCCAGTAGGTGGAAGGCACCTAGGGAGTTGGGCCTGGGACTGGCTGTGGACCTCAGACCTCCAAGAGCTTTTCTGCTTCCGAAAAAAATAGCCTGGTAAGGGAAATAACTGCACACGGGAAATCCCAGCGGACCGCACGTGCAGGAGCTGCTTGTGGTTCCTAAGGTGTGCCTTCGGAAGGGGTTTTTCACAGGTGATCACTCATCAAGTCCACTAAACAGCGATTAGGGAGCCTGCTTAGCTGTGTGTTGGTTAATCTGCCGCTCACCAAGCTGGCATCCTACATTGAAGTGTGGTTTGAGGCTGGAATCCTGGCCGCTCCTTTTCTAATCCGGCTTGCTCGCTCTCTCTGCTAATGCACCTGGCAAGGGTGGCCCATGAGCTTGGGTCCCAGCCCCATCACGTGCGCGACCCAGCTGGACTTTTAAGGTGCACGCTTTGGCCTTGCCTAGCCTCAGCTGTTGCTGGTATTTGAGGAGTGAACCAGTGATGGGAGATCTGTCTTGGTCTCGTCTGTGTTGGGGGAGCATTGGTGAGTAAGACCCAAAATCGTTTCACGCAGCCTTGCGCGAGAAGGGCAGAGGTGGGGCTGGGAGCTTGGGGGCTGCCCTGCGTTGTGTCTAAAGTTTTTCCATCCAGTCTTTGGCTTTTCTGGTCTTTGTTGTGTGACCCTGGGCAAGTGTCTTGACCTGTGCTGTTCTGGGCTTTTCTTCCAACGGTGAGCCCAGTGATCCTCCCCGGAAGGCCCTGAGCAGGACCCAGCGGCCACACAGGCTCAGCCCAGGTCAGTGGAGGTTGCTCCCACATTAGGAGCTGAAAAGGATCTCCCTAGGGTTGTGGCATTTTGTTTTTGTTGTGGGGGTGGTGGTGGTTGAATACACATGAGCTAAAGCATCCATTGTAATAGGTATCAATGTGTCGTTTGGTGAAGTTGGCTGCATCATGTGTTGGGTCTGCTGTTATCACCATCGCAGTCGAAATCCTGTGTTGGGGAAGCTGATCCGACCCTTCCCTTCTCCCAGTCCTGTGTCCCCCCTACCCCTAATCTACTTTGTGCCTGTGGGCAGCCTGGTCTGAATGGTTTACCTAGGCTCATTGCAGAACCTGCTTCATGGTGCGTCTGGCCCGCTGGTGCAGGTGTCAGGTCTGGGGGTGGTGGTGGTGGTGTAGCATTGCTGCTGCTTTTTTCTGCAGGCTTCCTGGATCCCTCAGGCCTGTTCTCCTTGTATCCCACATTTAATTTAACCTACACTCCCCCCCCCCCCCCCCACTTCCCCATCCAAGGGAGAGCTTGTAATGGCCCTTGAAATGAATCTGGCATGGAGCTCCTCAGCTGCTGGAGCACACACTGGGGCCCCGTGAGCCAGGCTTCCTGGGAGGAAGGCCGCTGGTGGGGCAGGTTTTCAAAACCAGTGTCTGGAAAAACACCCACTGGGCTCCTTTCATTCCTGGGTTTAAAAGCTTCCCACAATGAGAAGTGGGCCTCAATTAAGTCGTTTAATAAAACCCTCCCTCTGTTTTAAAGCATTCTTGGGAAGTGTTTACATTAAGCGTCCCTGCGGGCTCCTCCATGGGGAGCTGTGGAGTGAGTAATCCTTACCCTGTAACTTTAATGATATCCTTTTTTGCTTTAGACTTCCAGGTAGAGGCCTGGCTGGCTTCGTAGCTTGTTATTGACCCAGGTTGAGGACAGGGAGGGGGCATGGGAGAGGGGGTAAGGGACATTCTTGGCCCCCTGCTCTGCAGCCCCTGGTAGAGCATGGGGAGAGGTTCCCAACTGCCTAGGGATGTAAAAGTGCCCCCTTTTAGGGGGACTGGAGGAAGCCTGGGCTTCCCAATCTGGGCTGGGTGATTGCTCACTTCCTTCCCTCTGCTCCTGGCCCCCATCTGACCCTATTAACCTGGCAGAAGGCTGCTGTAGTGGAGATGAAAGCCCTTAGGGGCAGGGGGCAGCCCTGAGATTCTGGTCTTGGAGGAGTGGGCCGGGCCCAGGGAAGCAAGGGCACCGGCAGCTTTAGCCCCTACTGGTGGAAGGACCATGCCAGAGTCTCCAGGGAAAAAGCTGTGGCTTAAACTAAAGGAAACTCTTAGGTGATCTTTGCTTTGTATGGCTTCCCTGGAGACCTGGGACCAAGGTTTGAGGGGAATCTGGAGTGACTGGCACCAGGGGAGGTTTTATGGGTCGAAGGTCTGGTCCTAAGGGGCTGGATTCTGGCTCTGGGCCTGCCTGGCCCTAGGGTTTTGTGCTGCAAGTTCTGGGTGTCAGCTGCTTGGTGTGATGTGTGAAGAGGGAGCTGGACTCCAGTGCTCTGCTTACTCCATGGGCCTTGTCAGTTGCAGAGAAAGCCAACTCAGCTCCCCTGTGTGCGCCTTGGGACAGGGTGATGTTGCTGTACCTGACTTTCCCCACCCTCCAACAAGCACAGCTTGTAGGTGGAGAAATGCTTGATGAATCTCTTAAAATAGTATCAGTAATCGTGGGACAAAGGGAAAACCAGGGGGCGAAGTTCTTTGACAGGGCTTTGAGGCCAAAGTTATGAAATATTTGAGTCTCTCACAACTTGGTGAGCATAAATGCACGGGAGAAGAAACGTGCTCGAAACTCAAGTTTCTTGTTGCTCTGGAGGGGAGAATAGCACCGAGGCGTCATCCTATGTGCACACGGGACAGAATTCCTCTGGAAGCAAAATACAAATACCAAGGCATGAGTTAAGTGATGGGACTTTTGCTTGTTTTAATTGGAGATGTCAGCTCTTTGGAATTGTTCATCTATGAGCTGCTGCTGCTCCTGGGCAACAAGGTTCGGGCTGAAGAATTATGTGCCACATCCTGGCACACCTGGGATTGCTTGCCTGGCATGGGTGCAGGTACTCAGGGATTGGGAGTTGAAGGAATAAATGACGACTTGGCAGGGTCAAGGAGTTCATTAGGACTAATTTAAGTTCTAAATGTCTTTTAAAAATTACCTGCTATAATCACTAGGCCTGGTACAGCAGCCTAGTGATTAAAGTCCTTGCCTTGCACACACTGGGACGTCATATGGGCACTGGTTCTAATCCCAGTGGTCCTGCTTCCCATTCGGCTCCCTGCTTGTGGCCTGGGAAGGCAGTCGAGGATGACCCAAAACCTTGGGACCCTGTACCCGCATGGGAGACTCGGAGGAGGCTCCTGGCTCCTGGCTCTGGATCGGCTTGACTGTGGCTGTTGCAGCTACTTAGGGAGTGAGTCAGCAGATGGAAGATCTTCCTCTCTGTCTCTTCTCTCTCTGTAAATCTTTCTAATAAAAATAAATAAATAAATCTTTTAAAAATGCAACTGCTAATTTCCCAATGAGCTTTTAAGCAGACTATGCATCTATAGGAACAGGTGGGGTTCATACTCAGTAAAGGGGAGGGTCAAATCACTTGAATGCAAAGATATTATATGCTGGCCTTTTGTGAGTTAACCAGAGGAGCTAATGAATACGTGAACTGCACCAAGGCTTTGTCAGCGCAGATCCTTCCCCCTCCCCTAATAGGATTTGGAAGCTTGGTGTGCAAGAAGTGGTTACTCATGTATTTTTTCCTTTTACCCAGCTTCCTGTAGGCCTAGAATGCACCTCATGTGTAGGGGTGCTCTGTGTGTCTTTGATGAATGGATTGAGGACTCCTTAAAATAAATACCGGTATTTTATCATCGCAGGTGTATTATGTACCAGGCAAATGTGACTGTATTTGCTCTTGCAATGGTTACATTGGCTTTTGTCATGTAGCTTATACTGCCGTGTAACAGACGATGTCATATCTCTATGCCTTGTAACCACAAACATTTATTTTCCACTCATTCGTCCATAGGTTGGGTGTGGTTTGATTAGTGGCTGGGTCAGGCCAAACTTCAGGCTCCCATTTGTGTTCAGATCTGTGCCACGTGTGTGTATTAGGGCTCCCAGTGGGGCTGGAAGGAGCAGGAAGCAGGCAAGGCATGCTCATGTCATGGCCGATTCTGCAGTTTAGAGGGCTAGTGCAAATGTGCCATGCCTGGTAATCAGCCTGCTGCCAAGTCTACCTGTGTCCCATCACCCGAAACAAACCACAGGGGCATGCCCAGCATCAGTGGGGTGAAGCAATGCACTTGGCCTGTTGAAGAGCAGGCAACGAAATCACACAGTGGGGATGGTGCTGTGTGTGGCAGAGTAAAGCACTGGCACCAGCAAGTTCACCACCACAGTGGTAGAGAATGAATGAGAGGGATGCGAGAAACACCAACCATTTGGGAGCTTGCTGTACCAAGGCCATACTGGGTGAGCCATTCTCCACAGTCTGTGCAGGTAGTTGCTCACACCTTGTCTGATGGGTAAGGAGTTTGTGGCCTCTCAGCTCATAGGAGCACTGTTTGGTTTGCATTCACTGCAGTGGTGCTGCTGGGAGGGCAGAATGCTGGCTTTGATGCTTGACCTGACAGGCTGTTGCCCTCTGTTGTGGCAGGCGGGTGACAAGTTGAAAGAGTCAAGGGGATGCAGAAGGACAAAATAGGGGCCCCTCTCAGCATAGGGTTGGTGGTGAAGTCAGCTGAAATCCTCCCTCTCGTGTCTGGTCACAGTTTATCGGGTACCAGGCTACATGTACCAGCAGCCCAATCTTCATCAGGAACCTGAGGCTGAGCTTTCAGAACCACCTTTATATCCAGAGAAGGAGCTGTCAGGAGGTCAGGTGACTTCTCTTTAAGCAACCAGCTCCTCAGAGGCAGATGGGCAGTGTGCCACTGTAGCCTAGTGCTGGTCCATGAAGGGTGAATGGTGTGGGGACCCTGGGATGACAGGGTCTACTTCCTCGGGGAGGCCATGTGCACCTTGTGTCTCAGTGCAGTGATGTGGGAGGGAAAGAAAAAAAATTCTGAGCTGGGACAGGCACCCTTCCCTTACCCTTTTGCAGCATATCCTGTCTATAGTGGAGAGCTGCCTGACACGAGAAGGAAGATGAAGCTGTGAGAACAGGTGGCAACCTAAACAGCATGAGGCTCCTGTGTGTGTGCTCTGGGTGGGACTACAGATCAGTGACGTTTTAGGGGGTTAGGGGAGAGCAGATTGGCTTCTTGGACACTTCGACAAATTCCAACTGAAAATGGTTTACATGGGACATTTGTTTTTGCATATAAGTAAATCCAAAGTTAGAGTGGGCCAGAGGGTTAAAGAACCCAGTGTGTTTTGTTTGCCAGCTTCAGTGTTTGGTGTTTGTTTTTGTCTTCTCATGGTTCCAAAGTGGCTGCAGTTGCCCCAACAACCATATCTTCTTACATAGTGAAGTCTATGGGCTGGAAAAGGGGAAATCAGAACCTTCACTAGGCTTGTTCAGCTTCTTTGGCAGAACTAGTCCAGATACCTCTACCTAAAACCAATGACTGGCATGGGTATTGGCTCTAGATAAGGACTGCCTTCCCTGGACACGTGGGAGGAGAGGGAACAAATATGAAGGCTTTGTTGGCCATGGGGAAACGGGCAGCTGCTGTGGGTGGGTAGCCATTGGTGTTAGCTCCAGCATTATTTTTGAAAACTTAGTGACATACTGTGACTTCACTCTTCCATGATTAGGCAGTTAAGAATCTGCTTGCACAAGAACGCTGGTAAACATGAAGCTAGTCACTGCACCATTACAACAGCGCAACACTGGAAAGAAACGGAGTGCCTTTCAGTAGGGGAGTGGTTAAATAAAACACAAACACAAAACCAGAGGAATCTGGAGGTGTAGATAGAGATGGCGACCAAGTAAACTTTGTAAAACTTTCTCGATTGATTTGAAAGAGTTTCACAAGGAGAGAGAATCTTCCATCCTGATTCACTCCGCACATGATTGTGCAGGAAATTTATGCTGCCGAGAAGATTTGATAGTCCTTTCTTATTTTCCTGGAGTTTCCAGGATCTAATTCGTTACTAAGGAATTCGAATGACTATGAAAGTTTATATTCATCATCCGTCTCCTATTGAAGCTCCTGTGTCCCGTGTGGTAACGAGGCTGGAAAGTCTTTCCCAGGTGGGTCAGGGAAAGGCCAGAACTGCCATTGCATGTTTTTTTTTTTTTTTTTTTTTTTTTTTTAAAGATTTATTTTTATTTATTTATTTATTTATTTATTTATTTTTTCATTGGAAAGGCGGATATACAGAGAGCAGATACAGAGAGGAAGATCTTCCATCCGATGATTCACTCCCCAAGTGAGCGCAACGGCCGATACTATGCCGATCCGAAGCCAGGAGCCTCTTCCGGGTCTCCCACGCGGGTGCAGGGTCCCAAAGCTTTGGGCCGTCCTCGACTGCTTTCCCAGGCCACAGGCAGGGAGCTGGAAGGGAAGCGGGGCTGCCGGGATTAGAACCGGCACCCATATGGGATCCCGGGCGTGCAAGGCGAGGACTTAACCACTTGCCCCACCGCGCCGGGCCCCATTGCATGTTCTTGTATTTACAGCACATGGACTCAATGGAAAGCTATTTAGTGTCTTAACAATTCTGTTAAGTATAAAAAAAATATTTTTATTTGAAAGAGTGACCCAGTGAAAGAGAGAAGCACACGTTCATCCTCTGGTTTATTCCCCAAATGACCTCAACAGCCAGGACTAGGTCAGGCCAATGCCAGGACACAAACTCCATCCTGGTCTGTCATTAGGGTATAAGAGGGCCTGAGCACCTGAGCCAACTTTGGCTGCCTTCCCAAGCCTGTCAGCAGGGAGCTGTCAGAAGTGGAGTAGCTGGGACTTGAACCAGCAATCCAATGTGGGATGCTAACCTTACTGTTCTATAGCATCAAGACCCCCAAAGTTGTTTTTTTTTTAAAGATTTATTTATTTATTGGAAAGTCAGATATGCAGAGAGGAAGATCTTCCGTGCGATGATTCACTCCCTAAGTGAGCACAACGGTCGATGCTATGCCAATCCAAAGTCAGGATCCAGGAACTTCTTCCGGGTATCCCACACGGGTGCAGGGTCCCAAGGCTTTGGGCCGTCCTCTACTGCTTTCCCAGGTCACAAGCAGGGAGCTGGATGGGAAGTGGAGCTGCAGGCATTAGAACCGGTGCCCATCTGGGATCCCAGAACATTCAAGGTGAGGACTTTAGCCACTAGGCCACACCGCTGGGCCCTCCCCAAAGTTATTTTTTAAGGATAAAGTAGGATACTTTGATACTGTGCACATACATACACAGCAGAAAGTTTCTATCTTGTATAACTTGAAAAACAAACCAACCTACCAGAAAATAGTCAGTGGGTGGAGATTTGCATTTTTATTGGCCATGTTGACAGGGAACCGTAGTGAGTCTATGTACATATTTCCAAGTATAATTCTTGTCCACAATGGAAAGACTTTAGATTAGCAAGTGTGGGGAAGAGGAAAAAGAACACCACTGTTAGGTTGTGCTGAGGTTCTCTGTTTCTGGGTTTGTCTAGCACAAGCCGTAAGTGACACATCGAGTTGCAGTTAACCTGAATCCCCTTGGGCTTTAGCAGGCAGCCCTCCTCTAACGGCCACCGGATACCCACTTGACTGAGACAATGATGATAGCAGTGAGCTATGGTAAGATCATTTCCTCTGGAACAAAGTGCAAAGCTTTTTGGCCTTCACAATGGGAGGAAAATGTCAAATTTTAATAGGTCTGCTCTGCCACAGGCTGAATGGGGTCCAGATTTGAACATTATCCAAGTTGCTGTTTAGTTGTGTCCCGGAAAACTTCCAGCATGATTTGGAAATACACACAGCAAAGATTTGAATGCCTTTCCGTGTGTGTTTGTGTGTGTGTGTGTGTGTGTGTTTTAAAGATTTTTTTTTATTGTATTTTTATTGTAAAATCAGATATACAGAAAGGAAGATCTTCTGTCCCCGTTAATTCACTCCCCAAGCTGCCACAATGGCTGGAGCTGAGCCAATCCAAAGCCAGAAGCCCAGAGCTGCTTCTGGGTCTCCCACGTGGGTGCAGGGTCCCAAGGCTTTGGCCCTCCTCGACTGCTTTCCCAGGCCACAAGCAGGGAGCTGGATGGGAAGCGGGGCTGCCGAGATTAGAACTGGCACCCATATGGGATCCCAGTGTGTGCAAGGTGAGGACTTTAGCCGCTAGGCTACCCTGCTGGGCCTGTGTGTGTATTTTAATGAGTCCTTAGAAATACTTGGAAAAGATCAGCACTATGTTTTCAAAGATTTATTATTTTTTCATTGGAAAGGCGGATATACAGAGAGGAGAGACAGAGAGGAAGATCTTCCGTCCGATGATTCCCTCCCCAAGTGAGCGCAAAGCTTTGGGCCGTCCTCGACTGCTTTCCCAGGCCACAGGCAGGGAGCTGGAAGGGAAGCAGGGCTGCCGGGATTAGAACCGGCGCCCATATGGGATCCCGGGCGTGCAAGGCGAGGACCTTAACCTCTTGCGCCACCGCGCCGGGCCCAGCACTATGTTTTCAGGATCATTTTGGTGAATAAAGAATCTGATCATTGATACCTTATGTTCTGGAGTTGATTAAATCTTTTGAGAAAGCGTGTGTGTGTGTGTGTGCGCGTGTGCATGTGCATTTGTATGTCTGCAAAAGCCAAATATTCCTTCTCACCCAGCGTCGTCTGACTTCATACCCTCTTCCGGTTTTGTCTGTTATATCTAAACACTGTGATTCAGCTGTGTAACTCTAGATGAATTCCCTGTCTCCATATAAAAATAACACAAATTAACATAGGAGTACATCAGTCAATAGTGCTTGATCCGGCTCTAAGTACTTCACATGTAGTAACTCATTTGCTTCCTATAAGAACCCCATTATTATCTCTCCCCCACCCCCCAGCAAGGTGATACCACTGGTAAGTGGCGGGGTTAGGCTGCAGTTCAGGCAGGCTGCCTGTTCTTCCTTGCAGCAAGCATTCATAAGCCCTGAGTCACCCCTAAATCTGCAGATGAATTTTGTAAACCCGAGTTGATTGTTTCAGTATTTATAATGTTTCCCTGAATTAAGATGAGCTTGTATCCTCCGAGCCCCTTGCTTCATGATCAGCATTTTCAGTGTTTTGACACAGGAAACGTGCTGCAAAAATTACTTTTGGTGTAAATCTGAGCTACATTAAAGGGTAGTAAATCTGGCCAGCCAAGCATGAACAACTTTGAACCGAGAGCTGGCTGTCTTGGCTCTTTCCTTGGAGAAGAAAGATGAGCCCTTGGCGCTCCCCCATGACCTCTTGGTTTAAAATGAATTATTCCACCGGAATAAAATATTCTTTCTCTTCCTGCAAAAGGGTAGCTATTGCTTTCAGCCGCACTCAAGTCGTTTTTCTCTTCAATGGTCTGTGATTAATCCTGATGTGTGTCTCTTGCCAGTTGCCTTTCTTTGAAACCTCTACAGCAGCTGCCTAACCATGGATTCACCCTTCTCCCTGGAGTGAATACCCTGCTTGGGGTTATACACAGATGACCCCTGAGTGCCCAGGTCATCACCAGACTCTGGCCTTAACAGATAAGAGCAGGAGCTGGGGGAGATGGCATCAGCACCCATTAAGAGCCTAAACAGTCAGTGCCCGGCACCAGTGGAAACATCTCTAACTCCTTGCCACTGCTCTGACGCGCTGTACCGGGTGCTGGGCATCAGGTTAATGGTTATGTTACATGCGTTGCCTAATTTTAGTCTCTCCACATTCCCTTGGGGCAGGTAATGATGTTGTTTCTATTCCCCTTTTCAGATGTGTACACTGAGGCTTGGCAAGGTTAAGACATTTTCCTAAGGTCATACAGCTAGTAAGTGCTTACAACTATGGCATGACCCACTTTTTTTTTTTTTTAAGTAGAAAAGTATGTAGCATGAATTATAGAATCTTCTGGAAGTTTTCTCATACTACCTACCTTTATTCCTCAACCAAGGTAACCACTAATATATATATATATATTCCCAACCCTACAGATAAGTTTTGACTATTTTGAACTTAATAAAAATAGAATCATTCTTATAGAAAGTCTTATTTTTTGAGCCTGGCTTTTCACTCTTAGGATTAGGTTTGTGAAATAGACCAATGGTTTTGCAGATAATGCCCCAATAATTGCTTTACCTGTTCTGTTGTTGATGGGCTTTGGGTTACTGTAACAGACCACCCCAGGTTGGGCAGTCGGGGAGTATGGTGTCAGTATACAGCAAGGGCTCTCTGTGCCATCATATTATGGTGGAAGATAGAAGGACCAGCCAGCCTCTAACACAGGCCAGGTCAACCCAAACTCATCCTTTCCATCAGAAATTGACTTCCTAGGTAATAGCATTAAGTACCCATGAGGGCAGCATGCCATGATCTCATCGCTTCTTAAAGATTTCCCTTAAACAAAAGCAATTAAATGTGAACTTGAGCTCTGGAAGGGACATTCTAACTATAGCATTTTAAAATGTTTATTAAAAAAAAACACCTTGTACATTAAAATTTTGACCCTATTTTAAATTATCAATGATAAAGTAGGTGTTTATAGTAAAATATTTGAAGCTCTTAAAAAGTGTAAGCTGAAAATTAAGTTATTTTTTTCCACTGAGATAAACAGCTGTTAATGTTTAGGTATACTGCTGTTTTCTGTTTTTATGTGTGGGTATATATGCTTTTCCTTTTTTTGTTGTTAAATACAAAATCATTCCCCTTCTCTGGAGGAATGAGATAGGAAAGCAAGCCTGCCCTTATTGTTGGTGTGCTATGCCTGGGCGCTGCTGCGCTGGAAAGTGCCAGCTGCCCCTGCTCCCAGGGTGGAGGGAGCACTAAGGGAGGGTGTGTTCCCCTGGCAGCCATGGACCTGCGGTGTGCTCTGAAAACTGGAGGAAAACCAGGCTTGTGTCCTGGTGTTAATTAAATTTACTCAAGCTCTAGGTTGCCAGTTTGTGGAGGTACATGTACTTCTGCTATTTCAATGCACTTGAAACATTACCAAGCACAGAATGATGCTTGGATGGAAAATATTATATGCTGTGTTGACCTTACATCTTTAACAAAACAATTGCTTGCTTGCTTGCTTGCTTTTATAAAGATTTATGTATTTTTATTGGAAAGGCAGATGTACAGAGAGGAAGAGAGAGAGGAAGATCTTCTGTCCAGTGATTCACTGCCCAAGTGACCACAACGGCCGGTGCTGAGCCGATCCGAAGCCAGGAGCCTAGAGCCTCTTTCCAGGTCTCCCAGTGGGTGCAGGGTCCTAGTGCCTTGGGCCACCCTTGACTGCCTTCCCAGGCCACAAGCAGGGAGCTGGATGGGAAGTAGAGCTGCCTGGACAAGAACCAGCGCCCACATGGGATCCTGGCATGTTCAAGGCGAGGACCTTAACCATTATGCTATTGCGCTGAGCCCTTGCTCTGTTTCTTTAATTATATTAAATCTAAACTTTTGTTTAGAACAGTTTTTCTTTTCTTTAGGCTTGAAAGGCAGGTGGAGGTGTTGGGTGAGATACCTTTGATCTGCTAACACAGTCCCTAAATTCCCAGGACAGCCAAGCCTGGACCAGGCCAAAACCAGGAGCTTGGATCTCCATCCAGGTCTCCATGGGGTGGCAAGGACCCAAGTAGTTGGACCAGTCGCTTGCTGCCTCCCGGGATGTGCATTACCAGGAAATGGGCATTGGAGGCAGAACTGGGACTGGAATGTAAATACTTGATGTGGTACATCATCCTCCCAACCAATCACCATCGTGCCAGATGCCTTTCTCAGAGCATGTTGTTCAACATGGAGTTTAATCCCCAGGTTGGAGTTATAGTCAACATTTGAACAATTTTCTTTGCTGTTTGAAATTTTGAATAGGACCACCAAGTGAAATCATGTTCTTTAAAATCATCTTTCATGTTCTGGTCATGCTGGACTGACTGATTTTTGTTGCTGATGAAAGTCCTAGTGGGAACTGGAGAGAGTTTACAAGAAATCAGTAGTGCTGCAGCCCTGCCTGACGTCTGCATCTTCATGAAAACCAAGAGATCCCTTGGCCTTGCCTTCAGAGCAAAGAGTATGGACTCTTACGTTTCCATGGAAAATTATTGACCAGGACAAATTCTGTTAAGCAAATAAAAAATATTTTTGGGAGATTGGGGAGGCTTTGTTCTGAGACTTGTAAATATTTGTTTATAATCCAGTAGCTTTTTAAAAGAAGCTTTATTTATTTGTATTTGAAAGGCAGACTTACAGAGAGGAGAGACAGACATTCAATTGCTGGTTCACTCCCGCAGATGGCCATAACTGCCGGAGCTGAACCAAGCTAATCTGGTGCCGGGAGCTTCTTTCAAGTCTCCCACATGGGTGTAAAGGCCCAAGGACTTGAGCCATCCTTTACTTCTTTCCCAATCCGTTAGCAGGGAGCTGAATTGGAAATAGAGCAGCCAGGATATGAACCAGTGCTCATATGATATACTGCCATTACAGGTGGAGGATTAGCCTATTGAGCCACTACTCCAGCTTCAAATCTGGTGAGGTTTTTTTTTTTTTTTTTTAAGATTGATTTTATTTTGATTGGAAAGTCAAATTTACAGAGAGGAGAGAGAGAAAGGTCTTACATCTGCTACTTTACTCCCCAACCGGCCACAACTGCCGGAGCGGAGTTGTTCTGGAGCCAGGAGTTTCTTCTGGGTCTCTCACTTGTGGTACAGGGTCCCAGGGCTTTGGGCTATCCTCCATTACTTTCTCAGGCCACAAGCAAGGAGCTGGATGAGAAATAGAGCAGCCAGGACACAAATTGGTGCCCATATGGGTTCATGGGGTATACAAGGAGAGAATTTAGCCACTGAGCCATCACACTGGGCCCAAATGTAGTGATTGGCATTGTGCTGTAGTGAGTTAAGCCATCATCTGTGGTGCCCACATCCTGTGTGGGCACTGGTTTTGAGTCCAGGTTATTCCTCTTCAGATCCTACTCACTGTTAATATGCCTGGGAAGGCAGCAGAAGATGGCCCAAGTGCTTGGGCCCTTGTGCCCATGTTGGAGATCCAGATGGAGCTCCTGGCTCCTGGCTGCAGTCTGGTGGTGTAATTCTAGCCATTTATCCATTTTGGGAGTTAACTGGCGGATGGAAGCTTTCTCTGTTTAACTCTGATTTTTTAAAATTATACAAGTGAATCTTAAAGTCTAGAATTCATAAAACTTCAGTAAATACAAATTAAAGAACAACAATAGAGTAATTAGAGCGTGTGCAGGACAATTACATCTTTCCTTTTGCTTCCTTTGGTCCTGAGGCTTATTTTTTTTAAGTGGCGAGACTACACATTTAGGTTTTTAATGAAAATTATAATGAGGAAGCATTTCCCCAAGTTATTAAAACCCTGGTACTAAATTAAACTTAGTGTTTTCATTCTTATTAATACTATTTATCTCTTGAGCATCTTTGATGGCTCTCGATATGTGAGCTTCTTTGTTGCTGCACTAAATAGCTATGGCGATGGCTGTGCCTCCAGCGCTTGTCCCAGCTCCTTGTGGTTCTCCCAGCATCCTTGGGAACAGATAACACTGTGATGCTGTCATGGCACATGCTGCTGGGTCATAGCATCTACACTTGACCCTTCATGACCTGCGACTCAACCAGCCTCAGCCCAAAAATATTTAGGAGAAAGTGTATAAAATAATAACTCATATAGCATTTCTATTACATGAAGCATTAGGCAATCTTCAATTTCAGATTTCAATTTCAGGAACAATTTCAAATCTATAGGAAGATGTGTTGAATTATATGCAAATCCTATATGGATTTGTGATTACTTGAGAGGCAGGGAGAACTCCTACCACCTGGTTCACTCTCCCAAACCCCACACTGGCCATGGATGGCTGGGACTGAGGGTGAGGAACGCAGTCCAGTCCTTCACTGAGGGTGCTGGGAATCTGACTACCTGAGCAGTCTCTGCTGCTCTCCAGAGCCTCATTGGTAGACAGCTAGAGTCAAGAAGCACTGCCAGGAATTGAGCCCAGGAACTCTGACAGGGGATGCTGGCACCATAGCCACTACGCTAAATACCTACTCCTTATCACACTAGTTTTAAAAGTAATTTTAAGTATGAGAAAGAGAAAGGAGGATCGTTTTCATGTTGGTTTACTCCAAAAAATGACCACATTAGCCAGGGGTCGGCCTAGAGCAGCAGAAGCTTGGTCCACGTCATCCACAAGGATGGCAGCAGCCCGACTACTTGAGACATCCCCTGCTGCCTCGCAGGTTACACAGTGGCTGGAAGCTGAGCTGTGGATACCCCAGCGCTGGCTGAGCTGCTGTGCCAAATGCCTGTGTGCTCTGCTGTTGGGCCATTTCATCTAAGGACTTGAGTCTGTAGATTTTCCTCTCCACAGAGAGTGCTAGTACCGATCCCCTAGCTAAGATGGCTGTGCTTCTGTTTGGACTGGTGGCTGAAATTTCAACCTGTGTTGGTGAGCTGGGGCCCTTTGTTTTCTCCATGGGAAAGAACATCAATCCTGGTTTGTAATTTTTAGCAAGAAAGAATAACCTGGAGGTTATCAGGAGGCTCATGGACTTGTTGGAGAGGTTGGGATAGGTTGTGGAATCGGACAGGGTCTGAGGGAAAATAGGGAGGTAGGGCCACAGGCTGAGCCCCCACAGACTCTGATGAGCACACGCACTGCCGGAGCAAGCGCTGAGAGGGAGGCTGGCTGGGTCACTCCTGGTTGACGATGTTTTGCTCTGAGCCTTACGTGGGCTGTGGGGAATACCTTGGCCCAGGAAGGAATTTACTTCAGTTGCTGATTGCAATGTGGTTCATTTCTGGTCTCTTTACAGTGCCCCTAAGAAATTGCTTCTGGGTCCCTCTCCAGGCCTTTGTGATGTCATTGAGAGGGGATGTGGCTGTGGCTGTGTGAGTCCTGAGCCCTCACACAGGTTGTATAGGCACATTCATTCAGCATTGCTCCCCAGGCAGCATTGTGGCACCAGGGCCCGCTGTTGGGCGACACTGGTCTAAGTGCAGGGGTAGATGGTTGTTTGTGTTACGCTTGCTGGTGGCTGAGCAAGGATGGTTTGTAGGGAGGCATGAGTGGGAGTTGAATGAATTGGCTCAGCGGACTGGATTTGGAGGAAGATGCAGTGGGTCAAGCTGCCACTTGCAGTGCCAGTGTCCCTTACTGATGGAATGCTGGTATTCTCTGCTTTCCATCCAGCTTCCTGTTAATGTGACTGGAAAGGTAGCAGATAATGTCCTGAGAACCTGGACTTCTGCCACCCACTTGGGAGACTCGGAGTTCTGGGCTCCTGGCTTCTTGAGTCATCAGTGGATGGGTGATTCTCTCTCCCTTCTCTGTCACTCTGCCATTCAAATAAATACGCCTTAGGACAATAAAGAGTACTGAGTTATGAAGTATGAGTTCTGATTCTGCCTCACAGCTGGGAGGGACCCTAGGCAAGTCACATGACTTCAAATTGTCTCTGTGTTTGAAGTTCATGGAGTCACTGTTCATAAGTCAGACCACTCACCAGAAGGATTATCTGGGTTGGCTTGCTTTACCAATATGGGACATTTTTAGCTTTGAAGCCAAATCATCTCTCGGAATTTCCACGAGCAAATCTCAGAGTCTGTATTACTTAAAAGCTCTGAAGTGATCCTGGCGGAGCCATGAGTCTAGAACACCTACACATTTTCCTTTAACAACTGTAGTGTTTGATGAATGGTTCTGGCAATTGATTTTATTCCTTGTTAAGACTTTGAACTTAATGGTGCTTTTAGTTTTCCCTGAAAAATGTCATTTGAGCTTGCATGCCTTAGTACATCTTCTTGTATTTATTTAATTTTACTACTGATTCTTCAGAACTTAAAAGCCCTTCTAGTGGGCTCATCCTCAAAGTCTCATTAAGCATTCTGTGATCAGGATTGCTAATTTCGTATCCACTGTTTTTGCCCTTCTTCCTCAATAATGGAAAGCCTGTTTTATTTTTCTTTTTTTGGAGGGTGATCAGTTACTGAGCTAAAACACTGTGCTTCCCAGCTTCTCCTTCTGGATTGGGTTGCCACATAAACTCCAGGAAGGGAAAGGTGAAGTGTTACATGTGGTCCTTATGGGAAGATGCTAAGGATAGACTTGCTTGGTCAATGTACCTCTCTTGCTTTTTTCTTTTTTTTCCCTATTGCTTGGAACTCGAACACAGTGGCTGAAATACAGTGTTCATGCCCCAAATGGTAGCTGAGAGCCAGGAGCTTCTGGCTGTCCTGTATGGGTGCTGGGGCCCAAGGGCTCAAGCCATTTCTGCTGCTTTCCCAGGCCATTAGCAAGGAGCTAAATTGAATGAAAGTGGAACAGCTGGGACAGGGACCAGTGCCCTTATAGGATGCTGGCACCACAGGTGGAGGAATAGCCTGTATGCCATTGTGCCAGCCCCTCCATATCATCTTGACTTGTCGTAATAGGTGCTTGATGAATGTTTGAGTTAAGCTTCCAATGGCTTTGAATGGACACTTCAAAGATTCCTGCTGGGTCCTGACTCCTGCTGGGTCTGCCTCAGGGTTAAACTACAAATAGGAACTTTTTGTTTTCTTTTCCCAGGCTCCCTTACTGGGCTTTAGGGCTCTCCAGTCCTGTGATAAGGCAGTGGAAGTAGATATTTGAGATTGTGGCTGCCTGCATTTTTTTCATGGATATATATAAGGGATGGGCATTGTTTGTGAATCGCCTCAAGGGAGTGGATCAAATGATGTAAAAAATGGCCAGTGGCAGACCTTTGCTCATTTGGGAGCTGTACTTTCTGCAGTGCACGCCAGGAACCTCTTGTCAGGGACATCTTTGGAAAGTGATGGTGAAGGAGCCATGATTGCCAATGGTTGACTAATGGGTCTGCCTTCCCAGTGGCCACCTTGGAGGTGGTCTTGGCGTGAGCAGCCAGCCCCTGACTCATTCAGAGCCCGGTCAGCCAGGCTGGACTGCCTCTCCCGGGACGGCATGCTGGTTTCCTGGAAGCCATTAGGCCAAGACTGCGGCTAAGAAAATGATCTTGTTTTTGCAAGCATTAGTGTGTGCTCCCTCGACATAAAGGGCCTGGCACAACCACAGCTATGGCTCCCAAACCCGAAAAGCAAAACCTAGAAGGTGAGTTAACCCTTCATGGGTGCTAAGGAGTTTATTTCAAAACGTGTGTCATTGGCTAGAGATTCTGACAGCCCACCCCCTCACATACCCACTGAAAACAATGGCAGAGGCCAAGCCACCATGCTTGGTGGGTAATGGTGAATTCCATGGCCAACCACGGTGGCTAGAAAGTGTTCCCTGCTCCTGGAAACAGTTAGAGAAATACGCAATCCTAGACAGGTGCCATCTGGCTAGCTGGAGGAAGGCTGTCCAACAGTCAGTCCAAATAGATGAGGGTGAGGTTATGCTGAAGCCAGGACATACCCTGAGTGAGTGGCTGGTGGGCTCCAGGGCTCACCTCTGATAGAGGTATGGTCCCATGATTCACTACCTGTCTGAAGTTGGTGTTGCATAGCCCTGGGAGTCCTGGGCTCTTTCCTGCTGCCACCTGGCAAGGCTTCCCTAAGGCTGTATTGGTGGAGAAGGGGCTTCCCACTGCACCTGCTCAGAGCCCAGTTGTGTTTGCTGCTTGGGTAGTGCCGTGGTCCAGCTTTGGCTTTCTAGTTGTTCCAGTGCTAAGGGAGGTATTGAGTTAAGTCTCCACTCTGCCCCTTCTGCGAGCTGCTTGGGAGTGCATTCTGACTCCCAGGCCTACTTTCCGGGAACGTGGGTTCACTTTTGTCCCTCCTGCTTTTTTCCGACTGGGTGTAGGACCTGATGAAACAGCAGATCGAATCTCTAACCTACCTCTGTCCCATCCTGTCTTTGGTGCTGCCACTTGTCAGGGAGAATGGCAGAAATGGCAGAAATCCATCTTCATGGATTTATGAAGGTTGAGGTCGCCCCCCCCACCTTTTTTTTTAATAACACATGAGCTTTTCAAGTGAAGGCTGCAGTTCTAATAAATCCAGTGAATCTATTATGAATTTTCTGGCGCTGCTTCTGTGAAAAGCTATGGTAATGACACTTTGCAGAAGCTTATTGAAAAATAGGGGCCCTTCCAGTCACCTTTTTGCAAAGGATGCACTTTCACATCCAAACGTGCTTCCCATAGCAGTTTTGTTCTGTGATTGTGCAGCCTTTTGTGTGTGATTTTGCAGAGCCCTGGGGCAACTTGCTTAAAGAGCTTGGTTTGACTTTGATCACTTCAGCTTTTAAGCATCCTAAGAAGGTTTAGGGAAAACCAAATTCTTTCTAATTCCTGGAGGGGTTTAGAGTTGGGAGCCATTAGCACAACACTGATTTGGGCGGTTAATTGAGCAGGATATTCTGGGAGCAAGAAGACCCTCTGAAGTTCCAGTTCTGTGATTTGCTTGTTGTGTGATCTTGGGCTAAAAAACAGACTTGACCACTTTGAGTCTCCATTTCCTTAACTGAAGCATGGGGTTACTAGTCATTGTCCTGGCCACCTCATTCTGAGACTGCAAACAGAAGAAAACTTAGCACTGTGGGTGCTTTCTTAATTACAAGGTGTTGAGGATACTTTGGTCTTGGCTCCTGTAGCCACTTCCCGCACTTCCTGGCCCCCTTGTCAAGGGTGACTGGCATCATTGCTGCTGCATCTCGGATCGTCCGGCCATTCTGTCTCACTTGCGGATGTGTGGATGTGTTTGTGGCTCTCCCTTTTCTCTGACATTTTGAGGCTGCTCCTGATTGGGGAGCCATGACCTTTGCCCTTCCTGTCCTCAGGTGGAGGATTTTATTTTTCTGAATCCTCCTGCTCTGACTCTGGCTGGGTTATCATTTGCCGCCTTCAGGCGGTGGGGGGGGGGGGGGGGACTGGAATCACCGGGAAGGTGTCTTTCTGATGCCTCCAGCCAAGACTCTGAGAATGTTTACGCAGGGCTCTAAAAGGTGAACTGGAAGCTCTTAGAAGGTGTTGACCTTTGGTTAATCCTGTGAGGTTGCAACTCACATTTATTACAAATGATTGTTATGCATTCGTGTTTTAAAAAATCTGTTAATTTATTTGAAAGGTGAATGCACAGAGAGAGGGAGAGATAGCAAGAGATCTTCCATCCATTGGTTGTCTCCCAAAATGACTGCAATAGAGCTGGTCTGAAGCCAGGAGCTAGGTGCTTCTTCTGAGTCTCCCATGTGGGTGCAGGATCCCAAGTACTTGGGCCATCTTCTGCTGCTTTCCCAGGTGCATTAGGGAGCTGAATTAGAGGTTGAAGCAGCTGGGACTTAAACCTGTGACAATACGTGATGCTGGTGCTATAAGAAGTGCTTTACATGGGCCCCCACATTCAATAATTGAATACAGATGTTTACCAAGTGCTCACCATGTTCCAGGGCCTCCTTTTATACCGAGGACATGGCAGCAAACAGAACTAGGGTCTGATAGGGGAGACTGGAGGAGGAATCCATAGACAGACACAGATAAAGGCACCTGACTAGGAGATAAGGTGACTTGTGAGGTTCAGGTCATGGGGCAGGGCAGGGAGAGTGGAGTATAATCCTGTCATCTCAATGGCCTTTGCTGTGCGGAGGTCTGGGAGAGTTTCTCTGATAAGCTGTGGAGATTGGAATCTGAAGGAAATGTGTGGCTTCTGGGGGCATTGGGTGTAGGGCAGGGAGGTGCTTGGTGTCTGGCAAACCACAAGGAGACCAGAGAAAGTGGGGATGGGTGACATTCTCAGAGAGGCGGGTGGGGATGGGGACTGTGTTGGGGTTCATTCTGATGGGAGTAGGAAGCCAGTTCAGGGTCCCAAGAACAGTAGGGGGCTGTGAGCAACCTGGCCAAAAACCTAATGAATTCATCCAGGGCTCTCTGCGCAACTTTTCCAGTGGTCGTTGCAAGGTGGCCGTGACAGCGGAATGTGAAAGAACAGGTGGGGATTGGAATCCTGGACTGAGTATCTCTGGGAGTTGGACACCTGTCTAGCCACTTCAAATCTCTGAAAATGTTAGACTCTACATGCAGGTGGGAGACCTAGAAGGAGCTTCTGGCTCCAGCTTTGGACAAGCCCAGCTCTGGCCATCGCCATTGTTTTTGTGGAACGAGCAGAGAATAGAAGATCTCTCTGTCTCTCCCTCTCTTCTCTGCCTTTCAACAAAAAAAAGAGTGTATAGTAATCAAACTCACATGACTGCTACGCAGACCCCAAACATTGTTAGCCTGTAACTGGTGCAGTGCCAGTCTTCAAATACACCCTTAAACATATCTTGTATTTATTTATCAAAATACCGAGTGCCTACCGGATACTAACCCAGTGCCATTTTTTCTTTAAGATTTTACTTAAAAGGCACAATGACGAAGGAAGGGCAGAGAATGAGAGAGCTCCTCCTCTGATTCAGTCTCCAGTAGGCCAGAGTGGTCTGGAATGGGCAGGGACACAGATATTTGGGCCATCTTTGGCTTCCCGAAGAACTAGATTGGAAACAATAGCTGAGATTACAACTGGTGCTCATATGGGAAGCTGGTGTGTTGGGCAGCTCCACCATTGTCCTTTTCTGTGTTGGGGATGGAATTGGTGACTGTTGGCTCATCTGGTTGTTCCAGGTGGATGTTCTGACTCTGTCCCTGTTCTTGTGGAAAAGCCACCTTGAAGGGCTTTCTGTGTCTATCAAGAGACCCCCCTCTTAAGGCAATTACAACCAAGTTTTAGTGTTGGAGGTCTTGCCTGACTTGCTACAACTTAGGCAACCTGATGTTTGGATCTTTCTGTTGTTCATTTTTAGTTAATCTGATAGGCGAAGAAAGGCTCTTCTTCTGACTGAGTTCTATTCTTACCTCTCAAAAGATGTTTAGTGAAATCATTGTGAAGAATAAGCTCGAAATGATAGAAAATTTCCATCAGAAATCTCTTTAGAATCACATGTAGGTTTTTTTTTTTCTGTCTAAAATAAAGCCCCACGATGTTGTTTAAATCCTTAAGTTCAAGAAAGGGCTTTGCACAACTTGAAAGTATTTAATTGTTATTTTTAAAAATTTGAGAGAGGGTGAAAGCGGGTGAGAGAGACACAGATCTCTCTGCACTGGCTTGCTCCCCAAATGGCCCCATTGGCTGGGCTGGGCTGGGCTGGGCTGGGCTGAAGTGTGGGAACCAGGAGTTCAGTCTAGGCTTCCTTTTCAGGTGGCAGGGACCCGACTGCTTGAGCCATTACAGCTGCCTCCCAGAGGGCTGCAGTACTGAGGCATTTCTTTTCTTTTTTTGTTTAAAGGATTATTTATTCATTTGAAAAGTAGGGTAGCAGAGGCAGAGGGAGAGAAGTCTTCCACTCACTGGGTCATCCAGCAAATGACTACAACACCTGGGACTAGGCCAGGCCAAAGCCAGAACCTTATCTAGGTGTCCTATGTGACGTGGGCCATCTTTCATTGCTTTCCCATATGCATTAGCAGGGAGCTGGACTGGAAGTGCAGCAGGTAGGCTTTGAACCCACATGCTATGGGCTGCTGGCAGTGAAGGTAGTGATTTTACTAGCTATAACACAGTGCAGGCCCTGCCACAGGCATTTTTTTTTAAAGATTTATTTTTAATTGAAAGGCAGAGTCAGAAGGAGAGACATGAAGAGGGATTTTCCATCTACTGGTGTACCACTCCTTAAATGACTGCAATGGCTGGAACTGAGCTGATCTGAAGCCAGGAGCCTCCTCTGGGTCTCCCACATGGATGCAGGGGCTCAAGAACTCGGGCCATCCTCTGCTGCCTTATCAGATCACAAGTAGGGAGCTGGATGGAAAGCAGAGCAGCCAGACTTGAACTGGTGCCCACTAGGCAGAACGTTAGCATAGTGTGCCAAGGCAATGGCCCCCTGATACAGGCATCGTAGCTGCTAGGCTAGATGATTACTCTCAATTGTTTCAAAATATTAAAAACAACTATTCTTGAAAGGATGTGGAGATGAGAAGGTGTTGAGCGACGTGACTGAACAGTCTGTCCTGCTGAAATGGGACAGCCAGTGGTATCTCAGGAGGCTGCCCAACACGTCGTTTCCCACAAGCGACTGAAGTCAGGGCACACCCCGCTATGTTTATTTTGGTAAAGGGGAAGCGGAGTTTGGTTTTCCTGGGGCCCCAGGCAGCTGAGGATGAACACACGTGTTCAGACACTGAACTCATTTCCTTTGTTAAAGATCCTTGTTACAAATGCACTCAGATGAACCTCTCTCCAAATGTGTCCTGCCCTGTTCTCTTGGGAGTCTCAGAATTGACTGTTCAGGAATGTGACTTTCAAGCCTTAAAAAAAAAAAAAAAAGTATTGGGCACACTTCCCAGCACCAGACCTCTGGATAGGAGGGCAGTTTTCCATCAGGTGGGCCAGGGATTGCCAGAAGCCTTCTCGGGCCAGGCTAGGAGAGGGTCTGTTCTTGAAATTGCATTTTGCCTTCCTGCCTCCACTCATGTGCATTGTTGAGGCCAGTTAGGAACAACGCGTTGTAGAACTAAAGGCCAGGGCACTGCCCTCTAGGAGCTTCCTATCCGTAATGGACAGTTAGCAAGCAAAGGGCAGACCTACCTGTGAGTGTACATGGCATTGCAAAAGGTATGGCATCTGGTCAGGGAGGGCCTGAAGGAGGGGGGTGAGGCAAGTTCGTAAAACAGTAGCAACCTGGTGTTGGGGAAACTTGAGAGCAGGTTCAGGGCTCCATCTGGGTATCTTGTGCGACTTCAGAGCAGTGGATGGGTTGGTCTTGTCTATCATGCTAAAGGCTTGCAGTTAGGAAAGCAAAGGAAGCAATCACCGAGCAAGTTTGAAGTACAAATGTAGGAGACACATTTGAAGAAGTCACCCTGGTCATGTGGAAGGTGGTTTGGAAGGAAACTTAGGCTGCTGCTGTCTCTTAAGTGAGGTGCACCAGGGTGCAGACTAGGATGTCAGCATGGATGTGGGATGAACAACCGGAACTGTTGTGTGTTCACTTCTGGTTCAATGTTCACTTCTGTGTGCTCACCCACCGGCAAAGCCATGAGTGCTCCTTGTTCTCAGGGACCCGGCAGTTCAGCTGTTGGGGCATTCTTCCCTGTACTGGTTAGTCCGCACTTTTTGTATTCTCTTTTTTGATGTGTCTGAATTCTTTGGCCTTTTGCTCAGCTTCTGTAATAGTTTAACATCGTGTGCTATGTTTTCCCAACCTTTTACTAGAATGAAAAGGTTTGATAGTTAAGATTTATTTATTTATTTGAAAGGCAGACGTTGAGAAAGAGAATGAATGAATAAATAAATCTCCATCCTCTGGTTCATTCCCCACATGGCTCGAGTAGCTGGGGCTGGACCAACACCAGGAGCTTGACTACAGCTTGGTCTCCCATGGGGATGCAAGGGCCGAAGGAAGCCATCTTTACTTGCCTTCCCAGGCACATTAGCAAGGAGCTGGATCAGAAAAGCAGTGGAGACTTGAATCAGTGCTCATATGAAATGTCAAAGGCACAGAAGGTGGCCCAGCCTGTCGTCGGGTTAGATATTTTTAACAGTGCATGCGATGTGGCTGAGAAAATTCCAGCAAGGTTCATATTTTCCGAGTTCTCTGTTGAACGCCCTCCTAATGTTCAAAGCCCTATTCATGTTTCCAGCCTTTATGTGACATTCCCAGGTTTCCTGGGGTCGACATCCTTCCTTTGGCCATGGGGGCGGCCAGCTGATGAGAGACTGATTTGGGATGAGACGGATGTGGGTTTGTGTCTGAAGTCATTCCCAAAATTCTCATTGACTTCTGCTCCGGGCTGCGCCCCAGGGCAGGGATGTTAGTGGGTGGGCCATGAGCATTCTCCTTGCAGCTGCAGGCAGGGGTGGCCTCATCAGCCAAGAGGATTTCTTCCCAGGTCTGTTTCCCAGGCAGATGGAACATTAGAATATGATCTGGAGAAAATGATTCCGTAGCTGTGTTCTCTGCTCTTCCGTGCTGCTCCTTTGGTGCCCCCTTGATATGCTCTTGTCTTGGTATGATGATCTGGGGCTTCTCTGTAGTGGGTGTAGTGGGCTGTTCGTGTGTCAGCATGGGACGCAGGCCCTTGCTCTGGCATCCGGAAGGAACTTGCCCTTCTGGAGTGGCTTGTACTAGATTTCCCACTTAAACCTGCCAGTGAACGGGCAACCACGCCCTGTTTGCATTCCTCCCATGGTGAACCTGCTGCCTCCCTCACACAGCCGGGTTCACAGAGAGGCATGTGTGTTAGACAGCAGCCCTCTTTTGCCTCAAGGGAGGTTGTGTCCCAGGGCCCGTGGACTTGCTGCTCCTGATTTGGTTTCTTGCAGCCACATGGCAAGCTGCATCTCCTTTTCACTTGACTTGGTCTCTGTGATTTGTGCCTAATAAGAGTCTACTGCGTCCTTAACCCCATCCAACCCTGACTGGTAGCCTGGACCCTGGAACCTCTCAGTCCTGAGAATCCTCCGCCCCCCGACGCCTGGCACCTTTAGAGCTGACTCTTGCCCACTGCGAGAGGGACCTGAAAGTGCTAATCAGCAGGGGCCATCTGGCTAATGGGGCTGCTGCCCCACTTGCTGCTTCCTTCTTAAGACTTCTGGCATGTTCCTGTGATGTCTGACCTGGTAGGGGAACCGATGCTTAATTTGAGGGGAGTTCTGCAGGATGGTTCTTTCTGGTACCTGGCTGAATTGGGATCTGTTACTTCCAGGGTCTGTAGTGCTTTTGGTCTTTGACAGTCATCACTCAGGGACCTTGACAGCTTTAATTCCTTTTGTCTTGTTCTAATTAAAAAACCTGGGGCCTGGCATGATGGCTCAGTGACCAAATCCTCGCCTTGTACACACTGGGATTCATATGGGTGCTGGTTAGTGCCCTGGCTGCTCCACTTCCCATCCAGCTCCCTGCTTGTGGGCTGAGAAAGCAGTGGAGGATGGCCCAGAGCATTGGGACCCTGAACCCACGTGGGAGATCTGGAAGAAGCTTCTGGCTTCCGGTTTTTTATTGAGTCAGCTCTGGCCATTGTGGCCATTTGGGAAGTTAACCAGGGAATGGAGGAGCTTTCTCTCTGTGTCTCCTTCTCTCTGTAAACCTGCCTTTCCAATACAAATAAATCTTTATCTGGAAAAACAAAAGAAAGTTTTTTTTCCCTGTAATCAGGTGATGGGTTTCTTAGTCCCAGGTGTGGGGCCTTAGATATACTCTGTTAAACTTCACTTTTTTAGACTTTGTTCCAGTTTGCTTGGCTGCTAAACTCTCACATATCTTGCCTGTGTTTGCTGGGTTTTAGGGGCTAAGGACACAGGCTCTGGGGACAGGGAGACACAGGTGTAAGTCCTACCTTCCTCACTTGCTTGTGGTGTAATTTGGGGTCCAGGCAGAGTAAAGAGTCTTCTGGGGTAACTGATCAAGCGAGGCTGGAGACTCATGAAGTCAGAGCTAGGAACGGTGAAAACAGAACTTTGCCCTGTTTCATCCAGGCACTCTGAATGTTTACGTTCTTTTCTTGCTCCCTCTGGAGGTCTACTCTCCCTGTCCAACTATGCAATAGACACAGGCCCCTCTCTCCCCAAGATGACCACCTTCTAATTCACACCTATGAGTCTGTGCTTTTGCATGGTGAATGGGATGTAATTAAAATAATGATGTTGAACTGAGGAGATGAGGTTGGCTCTTCAGGTTGACCCATTGTAATCCCATCCTAGGTCCTTGGAAGAAGGAGGCTGGAGAGCCAGAGTTGGAGGTACAGCCCCAGAGGAGCTGTAAGGAAGGGGCTCAATGTTAAGAAATAGATTGCCCCCAACAAACTTACATGAAGAAAGCATTGCTATTGGTAGTTGCGCCACTAAGTTATAAATGCTTCTTTCCCTAAGGTCTTGTCCCATTCTACCCACCCTCCTGCATGAATGAGCTCTCCCATCTCTGGGTGCTGGTTTTCCTGCCTTCTCACCCTCTGTGCCTAGCACTGGACCACTGAACCCAAGATCCCAACACAACACTGATAGTGCCTTGAACCATCAGGGTAACCCTGAAATCTGGCCTCTCTGAATTCCTATCTAGTGACCGTGCCAGGAAAGGAAAGGAGGCCACTTGCTCCATGTGAGTTTGTCCTGTGAGCCCTGCTTGAAGGTACAGAGGGCAGCTGCTCTCCTAAGTGCTCTTCTGCTGTGTGGGCACTCCCAGGAGCTGCGAGACAGAATGGTGGCTGTATTTTTATACTGCTCCATCAACAGGTGGGATTAAAGCAAGCAAACCAAAATGTGGATCTAATGCCTTCTATTTCTTTAACATCCTAAATTTAAAGAATGCTTCCGTTTATGATCTCGTGCAATCCCGATGGTGGCCCCCGAAAGCTGGCCAGGCACCCCTTCTCAGTTTGCCAAGCTTTCTCTTTAGAGGCTTGGAATGACGACTTGCAAACTCTTACTTTATACATTGGGCTGGAAACCCTCAAACTCTATCCAGGTCTCTCACAGGCTGGCAGGAACCGGAGTATTTGAGTTGTTCCTGTTTTCCTACCAGATTGGGAGTGGAATTGGGATTCAATCCTAGGCACTCCAAAATGGGATGCAGGTGTCTGAAGAGGTAGCTTAGCTCAGTATACCACAGCACCAGCCCCAGACACTTTCTTTTCATGGATCAGAGCTGCAGAGCGTAACTTGCCCAGACTCTTGATGTTCATACCAGTGGAAGATGTTTCTATTCCTAATCGTGTTGGAAGAACAATTTATCACCTCTTCAAGATTATCAGGAATATTCTTATTTTGCAGTTAGCATTCTGGACAGTCCTTTGTACCCTGTTCTTTCTATGTAAGCCAGCATCCTCTCCTGGCCCCGTCCATCTTGGCCTATTTATAAGGTGAGCTCCTGGCCATGGCCATCTTCCTTGGGTTTTGCCTTTGAGGCCCTCCAAGGTTTCCGAGATAAGCAGGTTGCTCTCGGGAGACCTGGAACATCAGAGGTATTCTGGAAACTTGTCTGTGTTGCTGTTCTTACACATAAATATTCCTGCGCTACATGCTTGGTTTCCTGGCAGTCATTTCCTCAGTCTCCATTCTCTTAATAATCTTCTGATATATTCCCAATGTCCAAACCAGAAGACTTCCACAAGCTTATGTGTGATTCATTGTTTAGAGCCAGAATGCATCTTCCTGAGGATAAGGTATCTGATATAATGGCTACCTTTGCACCTGTTGGGTAGTGGCACTTTGGAGTGAGATAGGCCTTGGTGGCTGCTGGTTCTAGTGCAACTCTATGGATAACCTTAGGCGAGTAATTTACTCCCTCTGAAAGCCTCAGCCAACTGGTGAGAAGTAGTGTCTACACCACCTGACTTTATTGCTGTGTTTGTAGGATGGTTATCCTAGTACTTAGCACTTGGCAAATGCCCAATGAATCATAAATGCTTCACTATTAATTACATATGTAGTTTAATAGAGCCAGAGAGCTAATCACTTATTTTACTGCACTTCTGTGAGTGAATGATTTCACTCACTCAGACTTGAAATGCCATTTTCTCCTTTTAGGGGTCTCAGATTGCTGGCGGAAGAGTGAGGAATCTGTGTTCCTTCAGTTCATAGACAGTTGCATTAAACCAGACATGCTGTGGAGGACTTGGTGAGCTCAAACCAATCCAGGCTGTCTGCTAATGGATTTTCCAGTCTGATGGGGGAGACAGACATTCATTAACATTGACAGAGTCTGGGGAGTGTGAGAACACAGGTGTTGTGAAGGAGTGGAGCTAGGAGAGGGTGCGGGGAGGCGTCCCCAGTGCTTGGTGGGCCTCTGGGTTGGGTATTTGTCATTGGGTGGCTAACAGTATCTTCAGCTCAGTGGCTTGGTACTCTGGCAGCACTGGTTTCGAATTCCAACAGAGGTGGAGGAAGCTGGCACATTTGAGTTAGGGGACTGGTGGTAGCAGGTGATGAGTTCAGGAAGAAGCATTTAAAGAGGTGGAGTGACTGGGAAGGAAACAAAACTCTAGGCATTTGGGATGGAGATGCTGAGTCCTCGGGTGATGCTTACTAAGGCATGTCCCCAAGGTGGTCACCTCTTATATTCAGCCAAAATTACATCCTGGTCTGAGTTTCCTGTCACTGTGGCTTCATGCTGCCAAGCAGCTGTAATTGGTCTTTCTGTATGATGGTTCCTGTCTCATCTGATCTCCCATGTTTTTGCTACTACTTTCTTGCATTCAGTCTATTTTTACTTGTCTTTTTCTCCCACCATGCTCTGTGATTGAATTTGCTTTCCTGTCTCACATACAGTTATTTTTCTCTTGGAGAAGCATGTTTCCCCAGACACTGAAGGAAAGAGTAGCGTGTGGTGTCATGGGAGCGGTGTTGGTGGCTGGGTGTTGTTTAATGCTGTCCTTTACACTCCAGGGCTCTGGCCTCTGGGGAAGGAATGTTGTCTGTGTTTGCCCAGTCCTCAGTCCATGGAGTTTGCAGGTTTTTTTTGTCAGGCAGCTTGGCTTATTGGCTTGTGGGAGACTGTCCACAGCTCATAAATTATCACTGTGTGGGTCACATTCTCGCCCCGGCCTATTCTGGAGCCTGAGCTCGGGAACTCACTGGTGATGTGTGGCTCTGTGTGCCTGTGTTCCCTGGTGCCAGGAGAGTGTTTGCTCCATGATTCCAGGCAGAAGTGAAATTCAGGAGTGAGGTCTTGAGATCTGACCAGGATGTGTGCCAGGGTTCCCTGGATGGATGAATGTCTCTATTCTGGTGCCCCGGCAGGTCAGAGGTGTAGGATGAGTCAGCAATGGCAACTGCCAGTCTGGAGTGACCACACTGACCACAGCAGTGGGTTTCACTTCCTTGTGGCTTTCAACAGCATATATATATATGTACATATATATATATATATATATATTAATGGGGCTGACATTTGGTGTAGTGCTTAATTCGCTCTTTAGGACACCTGTGTCCTCTATCAGACTGTCTACATCGGATATCTGTGTCTGCTTCCTGCTAATGTGGACCCTGGGAGGCAGAGGTGAGGACTGAAGTGATTGGGTCCCTGCCGCCCCTGGGGGAGACCTGGATTGAGGGCCTGGCCTCTCATTCTAGCCTTTCTCCAGTCCCAGCAGTTGGAGGCATGTGGGCAGCAAAATAACAGGGCTGACACTTTGCCTCCCAAGTCAATACATTTAAAAACAAAAACAGAACAAATCCAAAAAACACCTGGAATTTTAGAATTCTTTTACAGGAAAATTATTATGGTTGGTGGGTTCCCATCTATTGTACATCCAATTTCCCCTATTACATCCCTATATTTAGCTTATCACAGTGAATGAACATGTGTGTATAAATTATTAGCTAGTATTCACACTTTATTCAGATTTTCTTTTAGTTTTTTTAATGTAATTTTTCTGTTCCAGGGTCCCAACCTGGAAATTGTTAAATTTAGTTGGGGAGGGTCCCAACCTGGAAATTGTTAGATTTAGTTGGGGTACTCCCATGAACTAACTCTTCTTGGTGAGGTAGTTTCTGAGATCCTGTTTTTGATGACCTTGACAGTTTTTTAAAAAAGTGTTTCTTGGTACTTTTTATGGAATCTCTCGTATGTTTTTCACATGATAAGAGGGGAGTGAGTGTGGTTGATGTGGGTTGATGGTGTCAGAGATAAAGTTACTCTCTTGTCACAGTTTGTGTTATGGACTTGACTTTGATGGTAGTGTTGATAGTGTGGACCAGGCAGGGCTGGCGCTTGCTTTATCCACAGTCGTCATCCACTGCTTTCCATGCTGAGCTTTCTGGAAGGAGGTCACTGTGTGCCGCCCACACTCGAGCAGGCAGGAGTTGTGCTCCTCTCCAGCAGGGCAGTGTGTCTAAAATTACTTGTGATTTTGCAGGGAACATTTTTATTTTTTCCCAATTATATGTTTATCTAGTGTTTGTGAAATATGGACTCAGGAGCATTTATTTTACTTTGGATTATAATTCAATGCTACTTTATTTAGTTCCAGTTTTATTCATTGGAATTTTAATTTTGTTCCTGTGTCCCTTCTTAAAGTAAATTATATATTTAGGGCCTGGCACAGTGGATCACTTTGCAAGCACTAGGTGTCCCAACTGTTCCACTTCACATCCAGCTGCCTGCTTGTGGGCTGCGAAAGCAGTGGAGGACAGCCCAAAGCCTTGGACTCTGTATTTGTGTGGGAGACCTGGAAGAAACTCCTGGCTACCGACTGGCTCCATGCTGCCCATTACAACCACTTTGGGAGCAAACCAGCAGATGGAAGATCTTTTTCTCTGTCTCCTCTCTGCAAATTTGACTTTACAATAAAAATTAAATTTTTTAAGAAAGGAAACTGAACCACCTAATTAGTATGTTTAGGGTATTTGGGGGTGATTGGAATCGATGCATTACCAAAGGAAATGGCTTTGTAAAAAAGGCAAGCTTTCTCTGGCCACTTGCTTTGTCTCATTCTGCACTGCCTTCTGCCAGGTGACAATGCAGAAAGATGACTCTTATGATACAGGTGCTGTGGTATAAAAGGCTAAGCCTCCACTTGCAGCACTAACATCCCATATGGTCACTGGTTTGTGTCCTAGCTGCTTTATTTCCCATCCAGCTCCCCAATGATGGCCTGCAAAAGCACTGGAGTAAGGCTCAAGTCCTTGGGCCCCTGCACCCACGTGGGAGAATCAGAAGCTCTTGGTTCCTTAGTTCCTGGCTTCAGATCAGCTCAGTTCTGGCTGTTGCAGTCATTTGGGGAGTGAACCAGCAAGGGAAAAATCTCTTTACAAATACATAAACTTTAGATAAGATGTATTGATTTTTATTGGAAACTCAGATACACAGAGAGGAGGAAAAACAGAAAGGAAGATCTTTCATCTGCTGGTTCACTCCCCAAGTGGTCACAATATCCGAAACTGAACTGATCTGAAGCCAGCAGTTTCTTCTGGAGCAGTGGAACAGCCAGGACCTGAACCAATACCCAAGTGAGATCCCAGCTCATGTTAGGCAAGGATTGATATCATGCCATTCCCCGGGGTTAAATTTTTAAAATGTGAAATAATAGGGACATTTAAATGAAAGTAGACCTCATGCTTAATTTATGACCCTTCAAGATGCACCAGCTTCTCTTGTGTCATTTCCTGCCATGGTCTTGGAATTGGCTATTTGTTTCAGGAGTCCCAGTTCCTTTTATTGGAAAACTTTTCCATATTAGAAATCAAGACTTGGGTGCTAGGTTACTCATTGCTGTTAGGCTCTCTGAGTAGAAAGAATAACAGTGTTTCTGTGAACCTGTGTTTGTAGACACTTGCAAATATTTCTGTGAATAACAATTTGCATATCAGGCCAAACCCCACTCTTATCCATGACTGTGTGTATCCTGTGGCCCTTTGATATCTAAAAGTCCACTTGTTCTCTGTTCTCGTTTTTTTCTTTTTTTAAAAATTGTTTATTTCAGTTCAAAGAGTTACAGAGATAGGGAGAGACAGAGAAGGTCTCCTCTCGTCCACTACTTCGCTCCCTAAATGGCTTTAGTGGTTGGATCTGAGCCCATCTTAAGCCAGGAGTCTTCCAGGTTTCCCATGGGGGGAAGGCATGGGCCCAATCACTTTGAACCATCCTCTGCAGTTTTCCTGGGCCATTAGCAGGAGCTGGATTGGAAGTGGAGCAACCTGGACATGACTTGCCCATACATGATGCTGGTCCTACAGGCGGAGGATTAGCTTGCTACACATGCCAGCCCCATCCTCCGGCTCTTAAGAGAGACCAGGCTTGTATCACCTACTAATCATTAACTTGATTTTTCAGTTCCAGATTTACACACACGCGGTGGTTTAGGATTGTCAATTCAGCTCTCTATGGGAAACAAGTTATCAACTCAATAAAATACTGAGAAGCAGCTACTTTTGCTTGGGATTCCCCACGTTTCCGGGGTTGCCTAGGTAGGCACCTTTTCCTCATCTTCACATTTAGCATGTAGTTTCATGTGTCAGGAAGCAGTGGAATTTTGTCACTCTGTTGACTCTTTAAAGCAGCGAAATGAACTGAAAGATTAAGATTCAGCCTTTAGGGAAGCAACTTGGAGTAATGCTTGTCATCATTTATATTTGGACATTTACCAAATGTTTCACAGCTCCACATGGATGGATACCAGGATTTCCTCTCCGCTTAATTTTTAAAAATGTTTCTTTATGTACTTTGATCCACTTGCAAAGCAGAGTGACCCAGTGGTTGGGGGATGGGTGGGATGGGGAGAGTTGCGGAGGGTGGGAGACAGAGAATCCATCTGTTGGCTCACTCCTCAGATGGTCACACTGGCCGGTGCTGGGCCTATCCAAAGCTGGGAGCCAGGTCGTTCAAGTCTCCCATGTGGGTTCAGGGGCCCAAGAACTTAAGCTGTCCTCCACCACTTTCCCAGACTTATTTGCAGGGAGCTAGATTGGAAGTGGAGCAGGCAGGACGTGTGTCCATGGAAGTGGCCCCAATTTATTTTTAAGGATTTATTTGAAAAACAGAGAGGCTAGCATGGTTGCGTATAAGGCTGCTCTTCCACTTGTGGTGCTGGCATCCTTTATGGGTGCTAGTTGAAGTCCTGGCTGCTGCTTCTGGTCCAGCTCCCTGCTATGGCCTGTAAAGCAGGAAATTGGCTCAGCTTTGGCAATTGCAGCCATTTGGAGAGTCAACAAGATGGAAGATCTATGTCTCTCCTCTATATAAAATCTGCCTTTTAAATGAAAATAAATCTTAAAAAAAAAAAGGCAGAGAGAGAAAGATTGATTATTCATCTGCTGATCACTCCCCAAATGATTGCAGTGACCAGGACCTGGCCCAGCTAAAGGCAGGTTTACCACATGGGTTGGCATGGGCCCAGACATGTGGGCTGTTACACACTGCTTTCCCAGACACGTTTGTAAAGAGCTGGATCAGAAGCAGAGTAGAGCAGCTAGGAGTTAAACTGGCACTCACATGGGGTGCTTAACATGTTGTGCCAAGACACCTGCCACGAGGTAACATTCCTGGTGGTTGGTTTAGATATGTGAGCTCCACATGTGATTTCTTAAATAGAATTGTTTGGTACACTTGTGAGCAAAATGAGCTCCTATTTGGAAGAAACAACAGCTTGCACAACAGTGCAAGCCTTTAGCAGGAAAGGCTGGACTAAAAGCAGGCTCTGCCAAGAAGGGTGCAGGTGCAGTAACACCAGCAGCCTTGGACTTGGCTGGAGTCCACATCATCATTGTGGACTGGGATGCCTGAGACAGTGAATGTGGGTATCCTTGATTGCGCAGAGATTTCAGTAGAAGGCTTCCTCCAGGCAGAATGCAAATTTTGGTTTTTTTCCTCTTTCCCTTTTTATAAATGTATTTATTTTTATTTGAAAGGCAATTTTATAGAGCAAAGGAAACCAAATCTTCCATCCAGGAGTTTGCTCCCTAAATGACCACCATGGCTGGAGCTGGACTGATACGAAGCTGGGAACTAGGAGCTTCTTCTGGGTCTCCCTCGTGGGTGCAGGGTCTCAAGGACTTGGACCATTCTCAGTGGTTTTCCCAGGCTGTGAGTAGGGAACTGGATTAGTAGTGGAGCAGCCATGACTAGAACCAGCACCTATATGAAATGCCAGTCCTACAGACGGAGGATTAATACGGTATATCACTGTGCCAGCTCTTGATTGTGGGGTTTTAATGTTTCTCCTGCTATTGGTCAGGGTTTTTAGTTTCTTTAGACCAAACATTATGTCTTCTGTCTCATGCCATCTCTTCATACTCAACAAGTAAAGTTAGAGGAGTTATTGGTCATCGACAACTAGCAAATGAAATTTTCAACTTGGGAGAGTAGTGCAGCTCTTGACTCCACAGATGGGTGACTAAAAAAAGTGATCGAAGCCCCAAGCTACTAGGCAGGGACTTCCTTTCTTTGTCTCCCTGTTGTGTTTCTTCCTTTTCCTCTGTAGCTTTTTTTCCTCCTTTCTGTGATTTTTTTTCACTAGAGTCTCCCCACCCCACTCCCCACCCCACTTTTACTGCCTGTTGCATTTCACAACTGGCGCTTGTTTTGATAGGCATGTCTGCTTCCTGCTGCCCTCGGGACATCAGAGAACAAGGAGAATTTGTCTAGACCTTCCCTTGCTAGTTAGCATGGCTCTGATTGGGAGACAGCCCCTCGCCAAATGGAATTATGGGGGAAACTCAATGGCACTTAGGTCTTTCTTACAAGCACCTATACAAATTGGGCCTCTGGGAGAGAAGGAAGAGGCTTAAATGCTTCCTCTGGTTTTGCAATTTTCTTTATGATGATCGGTTACCCACCCAAACTGAAGTGTCTGTGTTAATGTTCAACACTGGGTTAATGCAAACCAGAAGAAAGAGCCACTCTTTTTCCAAAGGACTGTTTTGGACACAACCAGTTTGTGGTGAGGACCTGGTACCACAGGGTGAGTATTTAAGGGTTAGTTACATTACTATTGGCATTGTAAGCTAAGGAATAGCTGCAGCGTTGCATGGCATGGGATGGAAAGCGGAGATGAGGGACTAGCCTCACAGTTGGGATCAGGTGGAGGGAAGCCCCTGGCTGGTCTTGCATTGCGGGTCCAAGGCAAGCGTTGTTGGCTTCGGAGATGGATCGCAGAGCTGAGGTTTGGGTGTGAAGCCATGAACTAGGGAGTTTGAAAGTGGCTCACCAAGGGCCACTACCCATCTTGGGGCAGTTAGTTAGATGGTAGACATGGCCCTGACAGTTATACCTTGGGAATGTGTGTGCTCCCCCATACCTGGAGCAGGAGGAAGGTGCTAGTAGCTCAAGGAACTCTGTAGAGAAGAGGGAAAAGGAGTGGCTGTTCTTTTTTTCTGGCTTGCATTCTCTGTGAATGTCTCTTCTGGCATTGCGAGGGTCAAGGGTACATGTTTCCATGTGCTCCTACACCTGGTCTAGGTTAACCCTGCCCTGTCTCTTCAGCTGCTGTAGATGCCCTTGGGGCTACATTCCAACTCAGGCCAGCAGATAACTGCCAGGAGGAGGAAAAGCTACAAGCATCCTACATTGTGTAACACTAGTAATATTTCATAATACCAGTAATACTCTGCAGTGATCCTGCTTGGGATGCCTTCTCACACACTCCAGGCTGTAAACACTTTCTTTTTTCCCTCGTCTTTTGTTAATTTATTTTTATTGGAAAGGCAGATTTACAGAGAGGAGAGACAGAGAAAGATCTCTTTATCTACTGGTTCACCTCCCAAGTGGCCACAACAGCTGGTGCTGAGCTGATCTAAAACCAGGAGCCAGGAGTTTCTTCTGGGTATCCCATGTGGGTGTACGGTTCCAACTTTGGGCCATCCTTTACTGCTTTCCCAGGTCACAAACAGGGAGCTGGATGGAAAGTGGAATATCCGGGACTTGAACTGGCACTGTAATGGAATCCTGGCATGTGCAAGGCAAGAATTTAGCCAATAGCCATCACACCAGGCCCTGTAAACGCATTTTTGGAGAGAGGACATACACTGCAGAGATTTCATCCTGGGTAGAGAGGAGAGAAAAGGTGAGCAAAGGGGGGTCCCGTTGTGCATGACTGCCTTCTGTTTTTTGTTTTAATTTCTATGAAACTCTTCCAAGGAATGTGAACTATCTCTACTAGATTCTTTGTTAGTAGTCTACCCTGATTGAGTTTCCATGCCTTCTACTCCAGGGTCAAGTTCTTGTCACGGTCACCTTCAGTCAAGCCTGCTTAATGCAAAGACTGCTTGCCGGTTTTTAACCTTTTTTCTTTAATATAGTTTTTATTTGAAAGTCATAGTTGGAGATCTTCTGTTCACTGGATCATTCTTCAGGTGCCCATTATGGCCAGGACTGACCCAGGCTGAAGTGAGGAGCCAGGAACTTCATCCTGGTCTCCCATGTGGGTGGCAGGGTATGCACTTGGGTTGCTGTCTGCTGCTTTTCTCAGGCCATTAGCAGTGAGCTGGATTGGAAGTAGAGCAGCTAGGACATGAATCCATGCTGCCGTCGAAGGTGGCAGCTTTATTGGTCCCTTTGTCTAATTTCCAGCAGTGCTTGCCTTATTTATGTTGTAACCCCAACTACTTTCTTGACAGACCAGCTTCTCCTCCCTGCCAGGACCCTTGCTCTTTTGTTGTCTTCCCTTCACAGGAAATGCAGAGAATGATTCAGTAGGTCTGGGTTCAAGATTACGCATTGCTACCAAGCCCCCAGGCCGTGATGCTGTTCTGCTGCTCCACAGAGCACTCTGCAGCGAGGCCCTGGAGCTTGGCTCTCCCCTTCTCTGTCTACTTTTGGCTGAACTCACCCAGTCTTGGCTTCCCATTATGCTTTACTGATGACTTCTGTCCCCACTTGGGATAAAACACAGATTCTCAGGGAGACCCACAGCTCCCTGGTGATTTGGTTCCTGTTTGGCTCTCCGCCACCTGCCCTACCCCTTCTCTTCCCGTGGCTGTGCTCTGGCCAGGTCAGCCTGTTTGTTGATCCAGTGACTCAGGTGCTCTGAATGTGCTGTTCTGTGTGCCTGCATGGCTTGAAAAATCTCATCTGTTCCAAGCCAGTTGTTCCTGTCTGAGAGACCTTCCTTAGTTTAATCCCTGCATTTCAGATGGACCTTTATGGGATGGGCGTTGGGCCTGTTGGCTAAGATGCAGATGGAGATACTTGTGCCCCAGATCATGGTGTGTTGATTTGAGTCAGGGTTCTGCTGCTTGTTTTGGCTGCCTGCTACCCTGGGAGGCAGCAGTGAGGGCTCAAATAGTTGGGTCCTTGTCAACCCTCCTGGGATTGAGTTCCTAACGCAGTCCTGGCTGTTGTGGGCCTTTGTTGAGGGAACCAGTGGATGGGAGGTCTGTTTCTCAAAGAATGGTAAATGAATCTCGAGCTCCACCACTTGGCTGTCTCATGTCCTCCTTTACTTTCTAAATGGTGTTCAACACTGTACATGGTTTCCTTGTTTGTTCTCTTCCTTGCACAGTGTAAATCCCATCAGGCTGAGGCCCTGTCTCCATTCCCCTGCTGTGGAGAGTACCTTGCACAGAAGGAGGCTCCAGGCTCTTGGTTAGAACTTGTTCATAGCCAGTGTTGCTCTCAGCATATCTGATGAACAGTTCCATTGTACATGTTCACAGTGCTTTGAGTGTCAGGTTATGTTAGTCTTCATGATTGTCATGATCATGAACTACTGGGAAGACCTGAGGCAGGCAGGCCATGGATCACCTCTTAAAATTGTGTGGAGATTCAATGGTATTGGGACAGGTATATGGGGGGGTGGCGGGGGCTCATGGTCATTTGGATAAAAGAAAGTTGGCAGAAAGCCAAAGCATCTCACTTGCACTCTGGTGGTTCCTGCTCATAGCACACAGGGTGGTAGTTTCAGTGGCATTGTTGTCCTGCATGTTAATGTGCAGTTGAGTTACATTGATTTTATTGTATGTTTAATGTGTAGGCTTGTTTTGGCTTTATGATAAGAACTCTGTTTTATATTTATGATTTGAAGAAACTTTAAATGAACAAAATGCGTATTTGAGAATGTTTTCTTTCTTTGGTTAAAGCAAGATTTGTTTATGGCATAGAGAGAGAGAGAGAGAGAGAGAGAGAGAGAGAGAGAGATCTTCTATCTGCTGGCTCACTTACTCTTCAAATGGCCAGAAGAGCCAGATGTGACTGAGGCTGAAGCCAGGTGCTAGGACCTCTCTCCTGGTCTCCCCCACGGGTGGCAAGGGCCTGGCATCTGGGCCGTCACTGGCTGCATTTCCAGGTGCATTAGCAGAGAGCTGGTTCAGCAGAGTGGCTGGGACTCAAACTGATCCTCCAGGATGGATTACTGATCTCGCTAGCAGTGTCCTAACCTGCTGGGACACAGCACCAACAATGTTTTCTCTAAAGGCATCAACGTGAGGGCCAGAGCTGGGCCATAGTAGGCTAAGTCTCCATCGGTAATGCCAGCATCCCATACGGGTGCCAGTTTACGTCTCTTCTGATCCAGTTTCCTCCTTATGGTCTGGGAAAACAACAGAGAATGGCTCAAGTCCTTGGGACTCTGCATCCACGTAGGAGACCTCTAAGAGGCTTCTAGCTCCTGGGCTTCAGACTGGCTCAGCTCCCACTGTTGTGACCATTTAGGGAATGAATCAGTGGATGGAGTCTCCTTCCATTTCTCCTTCTCTTTGCAACTCTCTCTTTCAAATAAAAAAAAAAATCTTTAAAACAAGGCATCAGTATATTTTTGAAGCTGTGAAAGAGAATAACGCAGTATCACAGGTGTGTCTTAGGAATATCCTGGATGTAAAGTTTTAAATTCTGAAAGGACTTGCGAAAAGCTGTGTTTTTAAGGGGATAGTGTGATGGCTTACATGGCTAGTCCTCTGTCTGTAAGTGCTACATGGGCACCGGTTTGTGGGTTTGTGTCATGGCTACTCTACTTCCCATTCAGCTCACAGCTTGTGGCCTGGGAATGCAGTAGAGGGTGGGCCAGAGTGCTGGAACCATGGCTCCTGGCTGCTCTGGCCATTGTGGCCATTTGGGGAGTGAACCAGTGGATGGAAGATCTTTCTAAATCTGCCTGCCCCTTACCTCCCAAAGACAATTTTCTTTTCTTTTCTTTTTTTTTTTTTTTAAGCAAAAGAAGGGTAGTGAGGCCTGTAAGTGATTCATAACATTTTGACAAATTTTTCAGAGTAACATTTAAACATATCCATGTTCATCTGAGTTATTAACTATGTTGGTATATTAAAAGTTACCATAATACAAGTATGCAGCTTTGTTTACATAACTGAAATTTAGGTTTTGGATCCTTGAAGACCAGCATGAATTGTGAAAGTTCCTGGCTGGATATACCTGTGTAAGACAAAGATACTCAAATATAGAATCAAAGGGGTGGAGTGGTCTGGCAGGAGCCCCATGTTCTCACCTGTGCTGCCTCTGTCTTCACCGGGCTCTGTGGAGACAGAGCCATAGGGATTCTAGGGAAATGGGTCCCACGAGCAGGCTGCCCTGCCAACGTTGAAAGGAGACTTCAGTGTTCTTTCTCCCTCACATCTGGCATTTGCAGGCATGTTATGTTTATGCCCCGTTCACTTCCCAGATGGCATTTGAGGCCAACTTGCCTGGCCGTGAGAGTGTGATGCTGGGAGCCGATGGTCAGAAGTGACGAGCAGGATCTGTAGGTTGCCAGGGACCAGGGATGCTTTGGGAGGGAGAGGATGCACTGAAGGCCCCAGAAATGCTAAGAATATCTGGGGGCTGATACGTGATTCCTGAGTAATCTGTGAGAATCAGATACAGTATGCGTGGGAGACTTTGGGGTCTGTGTGGGAGTAGCCCTTTGCTTCCCTTGTCAACTATTCAAGAGAATCTAGGCAGGAAGGACTCGCTGGGGGTACAAGGTCCTGAGTGTCACCAACTTTTGGGGCTGTAACTGGAATGGTAGAGAACCTTCAGGGACACAGGTAGAGACCTGATGGGTTTATGTGTTGGGGGATTTTAGTTTTTAAGAAGACCTTGAGGAAGCCACATGGTGTTCCTCTGTTTTTAACATTTAGTAGGTTTCCGTGGATCGGTACAGGTTCCTGTGATTTTTAGCACAGTGGCCTGAGACCCAGGCAAGCCTCTGACCCATACAGTTGCGCGACTTGGTTGGTTTGTGGATTAATGACTGGGCTAGAGGGTGGGGGAAAGGCAAAGCAGGTTGCACTCCGAGGGTGTGTCCATGCTGGCTGTGGAGTTGGCAGTGATTTGGCCATGGCTGCTTATGATGTGGGCCCCCTCCCTTTTTTCCTGATAGGGGCAAGGGTTTCCCTTGGTTGGGTGTTTTGTTTTTGAGAGTGACATATTACAGGGCCAGGGACTGAGCTCTGGAATCCATTTAGCAGGAACTTTACCAATGTGGAAGTGGGCACGTCCCAGCTGGCATTGTTGGAATTCCATGACCTTTACCTCTACTTCTCAGAGGTGTTGGATATCCCCAGGGCGCGTTTCCTGCTTGAGAAGAAACATTCCTGGGGTGGCTGGGGGCTGGGACTCCGCTTGTGGATGTTCCAGCTGGATGTGCCCGAAGGGTGATTGTTTGCTCTGGAAAACTGCCTTGATTTCATGTTTAGATTGTTTAAATATCACAAAGGATTCTGACCATATTGAACATAATTCACTCCTTCACTCCTTCATTCACTCCTGCTACATGTGGGATCCTGTCCTGGATGCCGGAAATATGGCAAAGAGGAAGGCTTGCTGTGCCCCTGAGGGCTGATGGACAGGTGGTCTTCTTGCTGGCACAGCAGGACTGCAGGATGTGGGGACATGTTTTGGTCCTGCCAGTGCCTGCATCCATAATTGTCCCAGCTGTGTGGGAGGCAGACAGGGGAACACGTGGTCCCCGTTCAGAAACATGCTCAGATCTCAGAACTTTTCGTGTCAATCTTGGTGTCAGACCTTGGGAGAAGTTACTGGCCCATTAGTTTACACGTCTTGGAAGCAGAGAAAACATTGTCCCAGACACAGTATGGCTGGGATGACATAAAGATAATGCCTGGCTCCGTGCCTGGATTGTGGAGGGGTGTGTGTCTGACCCTGAATTGGTTGGCAAAACAGAAAATATGGTGATTGGGCTCTAATGTGGCTGCCAAGGAGAGCCCATTGCTGAACTGTGTGGACTCAGAGTCAGGAGTAGTTTGAGCCAGGTGAAGACAGTGCAGGACTTTTGTAGGTGAAAGGAGTCTGTTTTTATTGGAAGGGGAAAATATTGGAAGTCAAGGTCATAAAAAGGGGCTGCGCTGAACAGTGTGGAGACAGCTACTTCTCTTGCTGGATGCCTGCAAAAGTGTCCTGTGGATTGTGGTGCCCTGCTTCCGGGAGTCGATGGTGCTGATGAGAAAGTGCCTAGAAAACATGCCCTGAAGGTGGAACAGCTTCTCGGTGCTGAGTGGACCGCGATCCGAGGCAGGGCTGAGAAATCAGTGAAGGCTCTGCTTGTTTCCAGGAGGTAACTGTTTTTGGGGCATCTGACTTGAGCACAGGTGCAGGGAAAGGTTTGTCAGGCATGTTGAGGGGCTTTTTGTTTGCGTCCACAACGGACTGGCGGGCAGTGAACCAGAGTGCGATGTTGAGGAGGATTCCAAAGCCGTCTTTGGGTTTAAAGAGAAAACGCAGCAAAACCCTTGATGTTTTGGATTTGAGCGCCCTATGAAGAAACACAAATGGGAGGGAGCTCTTAAGTCTGCTCTATGGACACAGACATAGCATTTCACTGTTAGTTCTCAGCTCTCTGGATTCTGAATTATCATGCCACAGTGCTGGTGGTTATTGCTGTTTGGTTAACTCTAGACTTTTTAACTAATCCCTCATAAATCCTTAAAAATATTTTATGAATTAAGTCATCTGTTTAATCATAAATGTACCTTGAATTTTGTTTCTAGATTCCTTTCATGTAAGACTATGGTGTCTGACTTCATTTTCCCAGTTACTTTATGAAGTGTTTGCCGTTGCTTATGTCTCTGGCTTGAGAGATAAGGAAACACTCAGAAGTTTAGGAATCTATACAAACCTGGGATTCGAGTCAATGTTACAAAGCATTTAAACATTTAAACATCATCTCCAACTTCAAAGGGTGAAAGAAATACATAGCTTCATTAAAGATAGTTTTTGGACATAAGGTTTGTGGGTTTTTTTTTTTTTATTACAGGAAATATGAAATAGTGACCACTGAGTTTTTAGAGAATATATGGACACTGTAATAGACTTATGGCATATTCAAGAGACTTGGGTGGCCAGAGACCCGCTGTGGGGGGATGATGCCTGTGCTTCAGCCAGCATGGTGCCGAGTCCCAGGGCCCAGGGAATGCAGACCTGCGTCAGTTGCAGCGAGCCCTAACCTCAGACTCCTCCTTCAGCCCTGATGTCTCTGACTTCAGGAAGGGAGTCTCTCCATTGCCTTTCTCGTCACCATCCAGAAGGTGGTCTAGAGGCCTCTTCTTTTTGACCTGTTTTGTGCCATGACCTGATGCCAGCACTTGGGCTGCTGTCCATGGCTCTGACCAAGAGGGCCTCTCGGGCTAGGGCAGGCTGGTGATTTTTCAACTTCCTTGTTCTGATCATTCTCATGCAAACATTTTAGGAAAGTCTCTTGGTGCTTAGGCTGCTTAATATGCTCAGTGCATGTTGTCTTTCTCCTGGCAAGAGCCTTTGTTGGCAACGCCCGCATTGCCACGTACTTCAAGCCCCGAGTCGAGCGGAGGGACTAGGGTTATGAGACAGACAAGACAGACAACACACACAACACACTGAGGCTCATTCTTGTGAAGTGAAGCCTTTATTCAAAGTCGAACTCTCTTATTATATAGTCTGCTTGGCCCCTCCCAGGATCTTCCCAATGGTTAAGCAACACCTAAGCTCCCCCAAGGACGTGCAAAAATGGGAAGCAGGAAGGAGGGAAATTGCAGTCAAGCCATGGGCTAAATGTATCAGGCCATGATTGCCCTTCCTGTTACACCTTTGAGAAACAGCTGAGCTGTGGAGTTAACCCTTGGGAGACCGGGGCCTACAAGCCTTGCCCTCTTTAACTTGTTGGTTCACAACAATGCCAGCATCATGCTTTGTGCAAAGATATTTCCTTTGAAAGCTTGAAGGTACAGTCAGCTTCCTACATTTGCAGCAAAGGATGCACGAATGGAACAAAAGGCTTAGTTTAGAAAAGACTTTCTCTTTGTCATTTTTGGGACGACATGAACAGGATTTAAGAAACCATGATATCATGGCAATGTATATTAAGAAATTATAGATCAATTCAAACTTTTTTGCACCAAAGTAAACTTTTAATTCCATTAAAAAAAAGATTTATTTTTATTGGAAAGGCAGATATACAGAGAGGAGGAGAGACAGAGAGGAAAATCTTCTATCTGATTTCACTCCTCAAATAGCCGCAATGGCTGGAGCTGAGACAATCTGAAACCAGGAGCCAGGAGCTCTTCTGGATCTCCCACACGGGTGCAGGGTCCCAAGGCCTTGGGCTGTCCTCAACTGCTTTCCCAGGCCACAGGCAGGGAGCTAGATGGGAAGTGGAGCAGCTGGGATTAGAACTGGTGTCCATATGAGATCCTAGTGCATTCAAGGCGAGGACCTTAATCACTATTCTATCACGCTAGGCCCTTAACTCCATTTTTTAAAAAAGATTTATTTTTATTATTTTTTTATTGGAAAGGCAGATATACAGAGAGGAGAGACAGAGAGGAAGATCTTCCGTCCAATGATTCACTCCCCAAGTGAGCGCAACAGCTGATGCTATGCCGACCCGAAGCCAGGGGCCTTTTCTGGGTCTCCCACGCAGGTGCAGGGTCCCAAAGCTTTGGGCTGTCCTCGACTGCTTTCCCGGGCCACAGGCAGGGAGCTGGATGGGAAGCGGGGCTGCTGGGATTAGAACCGGTGCCCATATGGGATCCCGGGTGTGTAAGGCGAGGACCTTAACCACTTACGCCATCGCGCCGGGCCCACTTAACTCCATTTTTAACACACTTTTTGAAAGTGCATTCATATATTGAAAAGTGTATGCATTTTGCTAACCTTAGATTTTCCACATTTAGATCTGTTTTCCAAATTTAGATCTTTCACTTTTAGTTGGGGTTCTAATATGGCCTAATAACTCATGCCAAGTTCTTTAGGAGTATGTATGTTGTTTAACGTGTAGGATTTTTTTTTTCCCTTTCTGTTTTTGTAGCATCTGGGGGAGAAGTGGAGGATAAAAAGAAGAGAAAATAGTCTCGTGGTTGCTGGTTCCTGAATACCTGCAGCTGCTGGGAGTGGAGGACTCGGTCTAGGTGTCCCCTGTGGATGTTAGGAATCCGCTTTGTAGAGCTGTCTCCCCTGCTTCCCTGAGTCTGCATTTAGCATGTAGCTGGAGTCCAGGGTAGGGCCAAGGCTTGAACCCAGGTACCTTGATATTGGAAGTGGGCATCCCTGGCTGCGTCTGAAGTGCCAGGGCCACCACCCTGCCCTCTCTGGAGAGATCTTCTCCTTGTCTTTGCTGGCAGAGGTTTGAAAGAGGTGACCTTCCAAAGGAGGCACTTGTGAACCCCTTTCAGGAAATGGTTGTTTGGTTTGTGGCTCACGTTTGTTCTCCTGGAATGAAGCTCAGAAGTGTTGTAATGCTTCTTAGCTTCCCTCCTGTACGTTAGATGACTCCTTTGAAGGGCTTGGATGATAAAAGATTATGTATCCAAAGCAAGTGTACACAGAGCTTCTGGCCTGTGCTGGGTACTGTGCTTGGTGCTTGGTCCAGCAGGACCTGACCACTGGGGACTGTTGTCTTCTGGAGGAAAGAGCAAGTCTGCGTGGGACGGTTTGGGACTGCGTGACTGCGTTTCTGTGGTGGCCATGAGGGTCTTTGTCAGGCAGATGAATGCATGTCTGGGTCTTGGAAGTAGCCCTGGGAACAAGAATAAAAAGATGGGAGTATGTTCCCCAGCATTACGTGACTAAGCTCCACACTCACTGATGACATGTGATGGACCAGCGAGAGGAACTGTTTTTATCTGGCATATGTTCCTAGTTCTCCCAAGAGCTAAGCTCTTTGTTCCTATAAACACACTCATTGATCTTGCTAACTAAAACAATTATCATCAGTTAGCAGTCTTTTCAGACAGCATTATTTCCACTCCAAAACACCATTTTTATTTGCCAAGTGTCACGATGTTGCATCCTGGCAATGGATCAGCATCTACTGCCAAATTATGTAAGCCCTTCATTGGGCTGAATCCCTGATGGAGCGAATCTGTCTGTGTTGTGTGTTGGAACTGTGGACATGGCCCAGTGCCTAAAAGTGCAAAACAGCTGGCCTCGAATTCTTCAATTAATTCAGTGTGTACACTTTGGGAAAAATCCGCAGTTGCTTAACAAATGAGTGCCCCGCTGTGAAATATCATCCCGTGAAAATGTTGGGTTGAGGCTTACTGTCAAGGACGTGTGAATTGTGGATGTTTCATGAAATTCGGATATGCGGATTAATTTACCAACAGGGAGCTAGGATTTTCATAAACCAAGGTGGCCTTCTTCAAAGATTGAAATGTAATTAGTGTTGACTGTAGTAGTAACAGCTATTATTGAAAGGGACTATAATACCCTAGGCAAGGACTTGATTAGAAAACATTTTTATCAAAGTGTCGGCATTAAGAAGGGTTTATTAGCAAAATAACCCCATTTAGTAAATGCCACATATAAAAGTCATCTCAATGAATACATTTGTGCAGAAGCTCTTCTCTTAGAAACGTTAGAAGCAGGCCCAGTGTGATAGCCTACTGGCTAAAATCCTCGCCTTGTACATGCCGGGATCCCATATGGCCGCTGGTTCTAATTCCTGTTGCGCGGTTTCCCATCCAGCTCCCTACTTGAGGACAGTAGAGGACAGCCCAAAGCCTTGGGATCCTGCACTGTGTGGGAGACCTGGAAAAAGCTCCTGGCTCGTGGCTTCAGATTGGCTCAGCTCTGGCCATTGCCATCACTTGGGGAGTGAATCATTGGATGGAAGATCTTTCTCTATGTATCTTCTCTCTGTATATCTGACTTTCCAATAAAAAGAAAGTAAATCTTTTTTTTTCTTTTTTTTTTATTAACATTGTATTATGTGATACAGTTTCATAAGCACTGGGGAGTCCCCCCCCACCCCTCCCACACCCCTCCTCCCATAGTGGATTGCTCCATCTTGCTGCACAACCGCATTTCAAGTTCAGTTGAAATTCCTTCATCGCAAGCATGTACCTAGCATAAAGTCCAATGTCTTATTGTCCAGATAAGTTCAGTGGCCTCTTGGGGAGACCTTCTCTGGTCTGAAGGTAGAGCTAACAGAGTAAACTTCTGGTCAGTTAAAACCCCCAACAAAACATCAGCGTCGATATACAATGTTATGGGATTAATTGGTATAGTGTTGAGTGAACACTATGTTAAATTAAAAAAAAAAAAAGTTCAATTCTTCCACACCTCTGGGTTTAGACAGTATCAGTGACAGGTTCAAAAAGTAACAATCAACCAAGCATAAATTACAGGTTAAATCCAGGCAAACATTAGATGTCTGACATAGTATTGAGTAGACAATATGTTAAAATTACATGTAAGTTCTTGATTGCCCTCTACAACTATTTCAATGTCACCTCCTCAATTGAGGTGTGTAACGATTTTGGGGGGTGTTGCAGAGAAATCTCTCATACCTTGCTAATGAGTACTTGTTCTTTATGTTCCATCTAATAGTATATGAGTGAGTCCTTGATGACCTATCTTTATTGTTCTTTGGTTATCTCATCCTATTAGTGTGTGTATATGTGTGTGTGTGTGTGTGTGTGTGTGTGTGTGTGTGTGTGTGTGTGTGTGTGTGTGTGTATGTGTGTATGTGTATGTGTATGTGTATGAAGGGAGGCAGGGGGGTTAGGAACCTTGTTGGTCATTATAGGGGGTGGAGGCCCAGAGCTGAAACTAGGTAAGGACTGGAGAGGATTCCTCCCCCACTGTCCTGCCAGAAGTTTATTGATCTTCTGGTTCTGATGACCAATCGTGGTTCCTAGTTGTTGTTCTGATGTCGTTGGTTCCTATGTGGAAGGACTCGGGCTTCTTCCATCTCGTGTAGTTGGTCCAAAGAGAGGGGGTGTCTGTCCTCTGGGTTCACAGCATTTGGAGGCATTCCAGATCCCCGTGTTCTCTTTGGCAGTTGCGTTGACGTTCTTGTGTCCGTTCTGATAGACCTTGGTGGGAGTCCGGGAGTCCTTATGGGTGGGGGATAAGCCTCCTCCAGTCCCTCTGTTCCGCTCTGGGGTTCTCCCCTATTCTGTGCATATGACCACTTTAAAAAATAATCTGATTTAAAAAAAAAGAAGAAATGTTAGAAGCATTCAAGCCTGTGGAGACACTTGCAGAGATCCATAGTAAAGCTTGCCAGTGTTGCCCCCAGTATCGAGGTGCAGCTGACATAGCCAACGGCTTTGGTCTTGGCCATGGTACATGTCTTTGTCAGCCCAAGGCATACTGGCTGTATTTGTCTTTGGCACTGAGGCGTTGTATATTATTAGCCTTGTTACGTTAGATAACCTTCCAAGTTTCTCCTTTTTCAACACCTTATTACAAAGTGCTAGTAAAGGAAGAAACCATTGTTTGGAACTTTAAGTGACAAGGGTTGGTGATGGTGATTTCAGTGGAGGAAAGCTCGGAAGCAGATGGCAGTGTGACTGCTGACGTGGTTCAGGAAGGGACGTTTGCACTTTGTGTGTTAGCGGTATGCACACAAGGTGGCTCACCCGGGTCACAGCCCAGAGGCTCAGAGGGAAAAGGCATTGGTGATGATGCATGGCAGTTAAGGGCCAGCATCTAGGGAATGAGAAATTGGAATCGTTAGACCTCTGCAAATGGCAAAGCCTCTCTCTTCTGCTGTCTTGCCTTAGCAGCAGCTGGAGGTTTGCTGTCTGGAGAGACAGGACAGGTCTCTGGTGTGGCAGGGACCCAAGTATTTTTGCTGCTTTCCAGAATGCTCAATAACAGGAAGCTGAGCTGGGAGCTGAGTAACAAGGACAGGAACCAGCACTCCCTTGTGGGATGCCAGCCCTCCAAACAGCATTATAACTGCTAAGCCGAGTGTCTGCCCCGTAATGTACTTTCTTTAAGTGTGAGGTGCTACAATGAAGTAGTTTGAGAGGGCATATTTACTTTTCATTGCACTCTTTTGTTATAATCCCTTTTGTTGTTGTCAATCTCTTATTGTGCTTAACTTGCAAATTAAACTTTAAAGGGCAGACATATAAGTGTGTGCTTAGTACTCTGGCTTCAGGGATACCTGGGATCTTTTGTATCCCCTGTGGATTTGGGAGTATTACTGTAACAAAAATGAAAGTGGGTGTCATAGCAAGTTAAGCCATTGCCTGCCATGCCAGCATCCCATATGGACCTGGCTGTTACACTTCCAGTCCAGCTCCCTGCTAGTGTGCCTGGAAAAGCAGCAGAGGATGGTCAGTGTGGGCCCTGCCACCCACACGGGAGATGCAGATGAAAGTCCTGGTTTCCGTCCAACCCAGCCCCAGTCATTTAGGGGCTAGCAACTAGAAGGTCTGTTTCTCCTTCTTTTATCTCTAACTTTGCCTTTCAAGTAAAATGAATAGATCTTAAACAAACAAACAAAAAACAACCTAACTAGAACTCAGTAAATTAAAAAATAAAAAGTGGGGCTGGCATCTTAACTTAGCAGGTAGTTGCTGCCTGCAGTGCCGGCATCCCATATGGGTACCAGTTTGTGTCCCTGCTGTTTTACTTCCAATCCTACTCCTTGCTAATTGCCTGGGAAAAGCGACAGAAGATGACCCAGGTGTTTGGGCCCCTGCCACCCACTCAGGAGGCATAAATGATGTTCCTGGCTTTGGTCTGGTCCAGTGCTGGCCCTTGTGGCTATTTATTTTTAGTGAACTAGCACATGGAAGATCTCTGTCTCTGACTTTCAAATAAGTAAACAAGTAAATACATTTTTAAAATAGTTTTTTAAAAAGTGCCTTAGAAGTGATACTTGATAGATTTTAAGGTCTAGTTCTCTAGTGAAAAATCAAAAATATAGCTGTAACTATGGTGAAACATAATTAACAAATAGAAGAGAGCACATAGCGTAAGTAGATAATGAGAAATAAAGAAAATGATTTAGGCTTTGCCAGAATCTGTGCATACAAGTGAAAATTTATTTGAAAATTGAATTGAATACATGATTTTCCTGGAAATAGGTTATGAGTTCGACTCTAGGGTAAGCTCAGCTCAAAGAAGGCCCTTGAAAGTGAAAAAAGGGATGGCTTGTAAACTGTGCTGAGCTTCCTGGATATCTGTGGCTAATGCAGTTTTCCAGGGTAATGGAAGTGAATTTGTGGTTGGAGTACCACGTGTCACAGACCATGGCGGATGTCCCATGTCTCGGGGGATGAAATGTGTGCAGGCATCTGGCAAGTGTGGCTCACACCAGGAAGGTGACACAGGCAACAGTTCTTAGTATCAGGACCCATTCCAACATGAGAAGCTCTGAGTCTTTGTTTTCATAGCATTTTCCAACCGCTGAATGCTACTTGAATTTTGTTGATTAAAAAAAAAATCAAAAAACTTTGGAAACATGGTCTAATCATTGACTTTCTTTTTTAAAAAGACTTATTTTTGTTGGAAAGTCAGATATACAGAGAAGAGGAGAGACAGAGAGGCAGATCCTCCACCCACTGATTTCACTCCCCAAGGTGGTTGCAGTGACCGGAGTTGAGCTGATCCAAAGCCAGGAACTATGAGCTTCTTCTGGGTCTTTTATAGGAGTGCAGGGTCCCAAAGTTTGAGCTGCTCTCGACTGCTTTCCCAGGCCACAAGCAGGGAGCTGGATGGAGAGCAGGGCCACTGGGATTAGAACCTGTGCCCATAGGGGATTTCAGTACTTGCAAGGTGAGGACTTTAGGCTACCACACCAGGCCCTCATCATTGACTTTCACTGCCAGTCTCATAGAAAGCGGATTCTGTAGAGTAAAAATGTTTTCAAAGTTATGTCTTAAATGAAAGCTATTGAAGGCATCAAAGCAGGATTGCACATTAAGGCTGCAGGAGTTTAGAGAGGAAAATGAATAGTATAGAAAACAAGGAGAAGGGTGCCCATCAGAACTCCATAGCTCAATTAATTTCATGGAAAAATACTCTGGTTTTAAATACTGGCAACTGGCACATTCTATTGGTTAAAAATAAATAGCATCAGGGTAAGGAAGCCAACTTGGGCGGGAGGGAGGTGGGGGTACGGGGGTGCAGTTGGAGTAGTGAGAGGAAGGAGAAGAGAAAGTAACTGGAACAGCTTGTAAGCTAGAAAAGGAGCAACAAAGTTATGCCAAAGGCATCAGCTCATTGCACTACTTAGTCTGCCCTCAGCCCAGTGTTGATAAACACTGGTTGGTCATGTGGCCTCAGGGTGTCCTGAAGGCCTGTTTGTGCATGTCAAGGTCATGGTGCTCTTTGTTCTTAGAAGTGTCTGGTTGTCTTAGAACTTGAAAGTTTTTTCCCCCTTAACTATTCTGGTCTTTAGAAGATGTCTATTCTAATGTATTGTCCCTCCCCCATCCCTTTACCCTGTCTTTCCCTGGCAGTGTGAACAGTGAACCATGGAGCTGTATTTTGGTGAATATCAACACGTGCAACAGGAATATGGTGTCCATCTGAGACTCGCCAGCGATGAAACAAAAAAGTCACGAAATTCCCAGCCCTCGAAGGCAGGCTCCTACGGCGTCAGTATTAGGGTCCAGGGCATTGATGGCCACCCCTACATAGTCCTCAATAACACCGAGCGGTGTCTGGCAGGGACACCCTTTCCTGAAAACGGGCCTTTATTTCCACCTCCGGTTGTAAATAACCTGCCCATCCGTGCTAGTCGCGGGTCTGTGCTGAAGGAGAGCAGGGCAGAAGAAGAACAAATCCCCGAAAACCCGTATGGCCAGACCAGCCCAGTAAGAAACCTGAAACCCTCCTCTGTCCATGAGGGCAAAAATGGAGTTCTAGAACGCAGAGATGGGTCCACGAAACCCACTCACGTGCTGAACTTTCAGAGGCATCCAGAGCTGCTACAGCCCTATGATCCAGAGAGGAATGACTTGAATTTGCCAAATCACCAAGCTCCTGAGAGTAATTGGCTGAAAACTTCAGCAGAAGAAGGAACCAACAGCAAGAAGTCTTGGACTTGCTTTCCCAAGCCTCCCAGTTCCCAGCCAACCAGCCCGCCCCTGGAAGAGCTGGCCAAGTCCAACGTGACTGCCATTCGTGTATGCAGCTCCGTGGTCATAGATGACCCCAAAAAGCAGACCTCCGTGTGTGTCAATGTTCAGAGTTGCAGCAAGGAGGGTGTGGTGGCGGAAGCCCTCTCCCCTAGCGGGAGACCCTTATCTGCACACAGCCCCCAGGCCCACGCTGAAACCAAGAAGACCCGGCCAGACGTTCTTCCCTTCCGCCGACAGGACTCGGCTGGACCCGTCTTGGATGGAGCCCGGTCCCGGAGATCATCTTCATCATCGACAACTCCCACTTCGGCCAATTCTTTGTACAGATTTCTCCTTGATGACCAGGAATGTGCCATCCACGCTGACAGTGTCAATCGTCATGAAAACAGAAGGTACATCCCTTTCTTGCCAGGAACTGGGCGGGATATCGACACAGGATCCATTCCCGGCGTGGATCAGCTGATTGAGAAATTTGATCAAAAATCGGGTCTTCAGAGAAGAGGGCGGCCTGGGAAACGAAACAGGATCAATCCAGACGACAGAAAGCGATCCCGGAGTGTGGACAGTGCCTTTCCTTTCGGACTCCAAGGGAACGTGGAGTACCTGACGGAATTTAGTCGGAACTTGGGCAAGTCCAGCGAGCACCTGCTGCGGCCGTCACAGCTGTGCCCGCAGCGGTCGCAATCTCAGGAGCACCGCGGGAAGCCTAGCGCGGGCCGCACCTTTGCCAAGCTACAGGGTGCCCATCCCAGGCCTCTGCAGCCAAACAAAGATGGGAAAGTTCTGGAAAGCAAAGGTCGTTGGGAAAGTGCTGCGTCTTCTCCCCCAGCTCAGAGCAAAAAGGAGGAGGAAGTGAAAAAGACCACTGCCACGCTGATGCTACAGGGTCGGGCGATAGCAGCCTCGCCGGATTCTGGTGCCAAAAAAATTTCCGTGAAAACCTTTCCTTCCACCTCAAATACTCAGGTAATGCCTCCATGATCACGATTTTTTTTTTGTTTGTTTGTTTTTCCTCCCCATTTCCAAATGATCCAAACATTAATCTGGTCATGCATGGTCTAGGGGTTGTAGGAAATCCTGTATCCAGTGAGCATTGATGATGGCACACCTGGTTTTTTTCTTAGGATCAGATTATGGTCTGCAGATTGTGTTGGTTTCTGTTATTTCCAGAACTAGTAGATTTCCTTCCATCTTGAGCTTTGTTAGAGAGACTTGACAAATACCTCCGAGAAATTCCATGTTCCTGTGTAGGTATGAGGTCTGAAAAGTAGGTGGAATTTGTGTTCACGTAGAGTCAGTGGTTTTGGGAGGATACATTAATTTGGGAAGCTGGGTGACTGGGTTAATTTCTAGCCTGAGAAATTAGGTTAATTCTAATTTAATTGTGAAGGGTTGGAGGCTAAGTGGCACATTTAGAGTTTTGTGGGAACCATTAACAGTAATGACACTGATAAAAACCATATGAAGATTGGTAAGTGGCAGGTGCCGTGTGTCTGATATTGCAACCCTACATTAGCCCTACGGAGGTGTAGGCCACAAACCTCCACGGACAGGTGAGAAAAAAGAGGGGAAGGGGAATTTTGAAACTTGCCGAGGTTACTGGGCTGGTCAGTGTTGGAGCAGACTGTAATGAGAATGGGAAAATGATTTTGGAAAGCAGGAATGCATTTGGAAGCCTCTGCCTCCAAATGTTTTCTTCCTGGAGATGTCACCCTCTAATAACAGTCCTTGTATTCCAGGCCACACCAGATCTCTTAAAGGGCCAGCAAGAGCTCACCCAACAAACCAACGAGGAGACAGCCAAGCAGATACTCTACAATTACCTTAAGGAAGGGTTAGTGATTTTCTTTCTTTCTTTCTTTTTCTTTTTTTTTTTTTTTTTTTGCTTAAGGCACACATATTCAGCCTTTAAATGTTAAAAATTGCATGTTTGAAATGACGCTTTTCTGTTTCACAAACAAATTCAAAGACAGGAAGACTGTCTTGAACTGCTGCTGTTGTTTGCACAGGGGACTTCAATTGTCCCTTAGAAGTTAGGAAGAAAATCCACTGTACGAGCAGGCGTGCACAGGCCAGGGGCCTCTGCTTCTGTGTCGTGTTTTGTTTTAAACACCTTTGACTCACTTAGAAGCAGAACTTTTCAGAACTTATCTTGGAGACTGAGTTCCAGTAATCTTTCAGTCCTTACTTAGACACTAACCATGCCGGAATCCGAGGCAAAGCATTTGGGGTTCCTGTTTCAGTTCTCTCATCAGATATTATTAAGAGAGGGCACCAAAGCGCGATAGCTTGACATAGCTGAGAGCCAGCCACTTGGCAAATGCTCATTGGTATCATAGCACTTGATATTTTCTGGATTGTGCTTTGCAATTATTTGTCAGGATTGCACAGCTGATAAAATCGTTTCAAAATATAAGATTAGGGGCTCTTTTTGGCAGGGGGAAGGGTAACTGGAGAGTTTCTTTTGGCCAAGAACTAGTTATTACAATTTCTTTGTGAAGGGGTTTATACTATTCCGATAAAGGAAGAAGAACTTTTGATTTAAAATTCTTTAAATGCTTTTTACTTTGTTTTGGCATATCACTTAATTGGTGGGAGGCGCCTACTTAAAAGGAAATTTAAAAAAAAACCTTAATTGCCACGTGTGTGAGAGATGTAAATAAAACTATCTGATCTTTACCTGTGAGCGTCTAGACAGAGGGTTACTGTGTGGGCAACCTTGGCACAGGGCTTTAATTTGTTTTTTAAAAGCATAAGCCTACTAATTTATGCTCACCAGAGATGGTCCTCAATATGAAATTTAAAAATATTGTGTCCATATGAGCAGTGAATGACACACAAAGTAAATGAAAATTCCTTTAGCAATGAATATGTGCCATGTGAATTGAACAACAAATAGCCTTCACTGGACATTTTTTCCAAGCTAATTTTGAATGTTGTTAGGTCTCATATATTTGGAAATAAGAGCCCCTGTTGCACTGTGAAGAGTGACGTTTTTTTCCTTTCCTTTTTTCTGTTTAAGGGTAACATTTTTTTATTCAAAGAGAGCTACAGCGTTTGCTCGTCTCACACTGGTTTTATCTGCTGCCGTGATTCCTGCTTCTTGCAGTTTGTCTTCTTGAAGGCTGTCTGTGTGAAATGGCAAATCAAAGAACAGTTTTGTGTTCCTTATTTTCCCTATTGTCACTTTTGCAGAAGCACTGATAATGATGATGCCACGAAAAGGAAAGTCAACTTGGTTTTTGAGAAAATCCAGACCTTAAAGTCTCGAGCAGCTGGGAGTGTGCAAGGAAATAATCAAGTAAAGTACACATTTTCTATTTTGCAGTATGTTTAATGTGATCTGTGATGAGCAATTTGCTGTTAGTTCATTCTGTATGCTTGTAACAGGAAGTGAGAAATTTCTGAAGTAGTGACTACACTTTAAAGTGGAGGCCATTTTTTTTTCTTTTAAGATTTATTTATTTGAAAGGCAAAATTGCAGAGAGAGAGAAAGAGAGAGAGAGAGAGAGAGAGAGAGATATCTTTCTTTTTGGTTCATTCCCTGAATGAGTGAAAGCGCTGAGCTGGGCTGGTTCAAAGCCCAAGAGCTTCTTCCCAGTCTCCCAAGGGAGTGCAGGGGCCCAGGCACTTGAGCCATCCTCTGCTGCTTTCCCAGGTCATTAGCAGGAAACTGGATTAGAGGTGGAGAAGCTGGGGCTCAAACTGGTGCTCATGAGGGTTGCTGGTACAGAGGGTTAGCCTGCTCTACACCAGGCCCGGAGGCCATGTTTTAAATTCTTACTGAACATCTCAATGCAAACAGTTCTGAAACTGAATGTTGACATGCCACAAGTAGAAAATTCTACACCTGACCTGACATGAAGGCTCACAGTCAAAACACAGATGTATACATATTCTTTTTCAGACAGGCAAATTTAAGCATTATATAAAACCAACTCCAGGCTATGTGTGTAAGGTGTGTATGTATGAAACAAATGAATTTTAGGTTATGACTTGACTTTATTTCCAAATTATCTGATTATGTGAATATAAGTATTCCCAAAATCTGTCCCCCGACCTCTCAAAATCCAAACTCATCGTGCTTTTGTTCCTCAGCACTGGGAGCCTGAACCTATGTTATTAATTTGTATTCTGCCTTTTCTTCAGAAAGACTTTAAAGATATTTTATTAAAAAAATACTTCAAATGTAATAAGATGACAAAAGTAGGTGGTGAAAAAACAAAAACATGTGGAGAACTCTGACATTGTTACGAGCAAATTGGGGGGAAGTCAATCTGAGTTGACTTGAACCTTGGATATAAAATAGGGTGAGAACTAGAGCCTGGAACAGGCAGCTGAGGTGTAACGGAAGGGATGAAGAGTAGTTATTATTATTATTTAAATGGTCATAAAGATTGAGTCATCTTGGTCCCAGCTTGGTGGCCTCTTGGCTAAAATCCTTACATTGCATGCGCCAGAATTCCATGTAGGTGCTGGCCTGTGTCCCACCTGCTCCACCTTCCATCTAGCTCCCTGCTTGTAGCCTGGGAAAGCAGTGGAGGATGGCTCAAAGCCTTGGGACCCTGTACCAGTGTGAGATCAGGAAGATGCTTCTCCTGGCTTCGGATCGGCTCAGCCCTGGCTGATATGGCCACTTAGAGATGAGCCAGTGGATGGAAGATGTTTCTGGTTTCCTTCTCTCTGACTCCCCAATAAAAATAAACAAATCTTTTTTAAAAATTGAATTGTCTCATGTTTGCTGAATATCTCAGTGCTGGGTGACTTGTGCCTTGCTAGGAAGCAGCTCAGCTGACTAGTGTCCCTCGGTCCTGTTACACCTGGCCTTAGGACTCTGTCCTTGCCTGGCTGGCTTCCCTTTTCCTCCCAGGGGAATTCCTCATCGGGGGGGAGGAGAGAAGAGATAGAAAGTCCACCCTGTTCTTTATTGCTGCGTATTCATCTGGCTTACCCATGGCTGCTGCTCTGGCCTCAAGTAGAGCCATGCTGTGTCCATCCCTTTGTGTGTTTCTATAGTAGCAATAAGAAGGGAGGCCACAGGGACACACACACAGATATACTGGGGATTTTCATATTATACAACTATCGCCATCCTTCAGCAGGTTCCACATAGTTCTTCAAAGTAGTTCAGTATTTTTCTTTTACTAAGTTGAAATTATCCTCATGGTTTTTTTCCTTTACATATATATATATATTTAAAAAGATTTATTTCTTTGAAAGAACGAAAAACCGAGGTTTAAGATTCTGCAAGATTTGAAATTCCCCACATGGCTGTAACAGCCAGTGCCAGGTCAGGTCAAAGCCAGGAGCTCCAGGTCTACAAGCATGGCCTGGAGTGAGCTGGGCTGTGCGTGTTCAGGAATTTGGACTGGAAACAGGAGGCGAGGCTGGAGTTCCGGCACTCCCCCTGCAGACTGCGGCTCTCACAAGGAGCAGCTTAACCACTGTGCCGCAGCACCTGCCCCTGTTCTTGCTTTCCTATTTACCTGCATGTCTGTTCTTTGGGAGAGCAGAGCCTTGGATTCGGATGAGAGGATTGTCCTGGGATCACAAACTAACTGGGGAAGTCGGAGGGTGGCCCTTCTAGGACACTGATGGTGTCTTAGGGAGCCTAGCACCTCTGTGTGGAGAGGAAGGCAGGTGGCGTGACTGACACTTTAGGGTCTGCAGATAACTTAGTGTGATGGCGACATAGAACCAGGAGTTGGGGAATGAGAGTGCAGTGGGAGGGCCTTGGAACATCACATAAGAAGTTTCCCATTTCAGTTTAAAGGGGAGGGATACTACTTGCTGATTTCCTACACAGACATGAATATGATTTCGAATGGTTGTGAAAAAAAGAAAAGTAAGTTTATTTCAGTGCAGAGACTTTTGGACTACAATATACATTTTTTCCTCATACACGTTTTCCGAGAACTTTCTGAAGACCTCTATACTTGCGGAAGTTTGTCCCATTTTGTAGCTTCTGGAGAGAGAGAGGTGAGCTTAGAAGAAGAGAGAGCAGTTAAGCTGCTGGTGAGGCAAGTGGGAGATGACAACTCAGGCTCAGCTCTCACACAGTGCTGGGACTTGCATCCCCCACTGTTTCCTTTCTCCTGTTTTCTAAATTGGAGTCTTAGCCAAGGTTCTGGAGTTTTATGGTGTCTGTTTTAAGTGAAGACTTAGGATGCTGAAGCCATATTGGAAAACAGCAAAGCAGGTCGAGTTTTCTTTCGAGAAAGGATAATTTTCTTCACTGGGTTGGCTTTAGGTGGCTAAGATGGATTGTTTTTCATTTAGCTGAAGGAGATTGGAAGTGCTGTGTGTTGGTTGACTGTTGGGTTCTTATTCCCTTCACGGGCACAGATGGGGAAAGTGCCTCATTTCAAGTTTGTCAAACCCCTCTTGCACCTGGAGTCAGAGATTATTGAGCCAAGACATTGCCGTTTGCAACTTTGATTCCTGCTTTTATTGCTTCCTCTCTCTTGTGTTTTTATTACCAGTTTCCTGGGTAATTTTAGCCAAATGTTTTTTGAGAGAATCATCCACTCTTTATTTTAATGGAAGAAAAACATCTCTCAAGATCCATGAACATTCGTACTCTGTAATTGTACACTGAATGAGGGATTAAAAATCTCATTAGCAGTTAAGAAGCAATAATCACTCCTGTCACGAAAGTTCTATGACAAATATGTGTGCAAAAGAACACTAAGACAATGGCCTTGGGTATCATGTCCTAAGACAGAGGAGTCTGCAGCAAATGTCTTTTAATAACTATTTTATTTGTTATAACTTTCATATAGTAAATTGCACAAATCTTTACTGGATCATGAATTTTTTAAAAAAGGATCTATTTGAATATTAGGTTTACAGAGAAAGGGAGAGATAAACAGTGACACCTTCCATCTGTTGGTTCATATAGTCCAGATGGCCAGGACCCAAGTACTCAGGCATCTTTGCTGTCTATTATCAGGGAGCTGGATTGGAAATGGAGTTGGATTGAACATAACCTGGCATCTTCTGTATGGGATGCTGGCAACACATTTGATGTTTTGTTTTTTTTTTAACTTTTTATTATTATCATTTTATGATACAATTCCATAGGCTGCTGGCATTTCCCTTATCCCCTTCCCAATTCCCTCTCCCCCCACCTAATTCCTCTATATCATTACTAAAATACAGTTTTTCATACACAGTCATAAGTCCATCATTGCGGACATGGACAATGGCAAAGAGTCCAGCATCCTATTGTCAAGATATAGTGAACAGTTTCATTGTAAGTCCATCTTTGGAAGTAGAAATGCATACTACATTGTATCCTCACATCTGGATGTTAGTCTCCGTTTCACAGCTACTGTACATCCCCTCAAATGAAAAGTCATAATACAAAATCAACAATAGAAAGAAAAATAGAAATTTACAATGCCATGAAGTTAAATGACATGTTACTAGATATGACAGTCTCCACTACACAGCTACTATACATCCCTTTAAATGAAAAACCACAAAACAAAATCAACATCAGGGAGAAAAAAGAAATTAATAACACCAAGAAGATAAATAACATGCTAGTTAATGACTAACGTGTAGCTGAAGAAATGAAAATCAAGAACCTTCTTGAAGAAAATGATGCCACTGCATGATCTACAAGTCATTGAACGATTTAATCAGAAGTGTTTTGAAGAGATGAAACCAACAGAAAACAACAAAACCCATGCGATAGTTTCCGCTGATCTTTGTTGAAGTGTGTCTCCTCCAGACAATTAACAGATGGATTTTGTTTTTTAATCCAGTCTACTACTCTATAATGTTTGATTGAGCTTAAGTCATTTACATTCAGGATTAATATGTATGGGTGGAACTTTGGTCCTGTCATTTTAGGAATGGGTTGTTCATTGGTTTAGTCTTCTGTTGTCATTTTACTGGGATGTTCTTCTCATTTGCCTTTGGTTTTGGTAGATGCTGTTCCTCTTCTCTGTCAAGAGAACATCTTGAAGTATCATTTGTAGGGCAGGTTTGGAAGAGGCAAATTCTTTTATTTCATTTTCAAAGATGAAAGAAAGCTTTGCTGGATATGTTATCCTAGGCTGACAATTTTTTTCTTTTAGAATCTGGAATATGTCACTCCATTCTCTTCTTGCCTGTAGAGTTTCCTGTGAGAGATCTCCTGTGAGCTTAATTGGCATTCCTTTATATGTCAATTGATTTTTTTCATGTACACATTTAAGGATCTTTTCCTTATGTTCAATTGAAGAGAGTTTGATAATCATATGTCTTGGTGAAGATCGCTTTTGATCAAGCCTGTTGGGAGTTCTGTGCCCCTCCTGGATCTTGTTTCCCAATTCTTTCTCCAGATTAGGGAAATTTTCCTTTATTATTTCATTAAATACATTTGCAAACTCAGCTTCTCTTTCTGTACCTTCTGGGACTCCCATAACTCTTATATTTGGCCTCTTAATAGTGTCTTTCAGTTCTTGAATACTTTTTTTGGCCTGATCCAGCTCTGCTTCCAGTTTTTTGTTTGCTTCCCCCTGATCACAGGAAATATCTTCCAATTCTGAGATTCTTTGTTCTGCTTGCTTCATTCTATTTTGGAGAGTCTCCATTGTACTTTTAATTTGTTCTGCTGTGTTCTTAATTTCTGGTCTATCAGCCTTGATTTGCTTTATTGTTTCCTTTAATTCTTTGAACTCTTGTATGTGCTTCTCATTTTTGATCAGAAGCTTTAAAATGAGTTTTATGAACTCTGTGTTCCCCATTTTCTCGATGTCTTCCTCAGTTAACTCTGAGGTTGGCATAGGGTTTTGCTCCTTTGCAGGAGAGTTTTCAGCAATATTCATTGTGTTTTTGTCTCTTATTTTGCTCTTGGTCATTGTGCTTCTGGTTAGCAGAGTGTTCTCCTTGGGGCAGGTTTCTAAGCTGTGTTACCCACAGGTCTACAATGCGGTTTTGCTTACTGCAGTTGGTACACAACTCTTTACTTGCAGCCACTTGTGCCACAACCTCCAGCGAGTTCCAGGTCTGGGTTCTTATGTTAGATTTCCACCATGGTCTCCACAGCCCCAGCTCCTGGCTCACTAGTCTCCACCTCCTGTGATACCGTGCTGAGGCTGCACTGTTGTCTCTGCAACCTTTCTCCCACTTCCGGTTGGAGCAGGTCCCAGGATTAGAGAGACACCAGGCATCCTATCTAGTTAGATTGTTGGTGGTGCTAATCTTGTCGGAACCTGTTGGATGTTAGGTCTGGGTGCCACACGCACCTGTTTTGCCCCATACGATGCCACAGTCGGTATTATTTTCCTGCGGGACCAGTGCAATCCACGGACCTCAGTGAGTTCTTGTGAGCTCAGCACATGCGCAGTTCACTGTTGTCCCTGAAGTCCCAAAGCTATTGCCACAACGTACAAAATGGCCCCTGATGTACTTCTACTATAGTTCTTGATCTGCTGGCCATCAGATCTGACGGCTACCCAGACCTGTCTTGGGTGGAACCTGTAGAATGCCACATTACTGCAGTTCACTGAGTCAGAAATGAGTTCACTCCCAGCTCTGTGTATCCTCAGTCCTTTCCCTTGCCTTTGCCTCCTTACGCAAAATGGCGTCCAATTCAGCTCTAGGGAGCTGACTGGGCTGTGAAATCCACCCTGTTCTTCCAATGTTCATCTGTGATCTGCTGCTCTGTCTCTGTTCCTGGTTAAATTGAATGGACCAGCAGGACGGATAGTTCTTTGTCTGGGTTCACCTCCCAAGCTCCCAGTGAAAGTCCCTTCCCACCTGGTTGCTGGTGGAGTTCCGGCTGCTGGTGGAGTTCAGATTGCCATTAGTTGAATGCTGTTGGATTGTCAGTTACTGCAACACCACACCGCTGTGTCCGCTGCTTTCCTGTGTCTGTCAGTCTTCAGGTACCCCTCTGCTGTTGTTCTGTCCTTTCCTATTCCCTGGAATATGTCCTCTCTGCTTCATCCTGATTAAATGTTCTTCTGTCCGTTTAAACGTGTCCTTACCCTATTTCACCATCTTGATTGTCCCACATTTGATGGTTTTACCTGCTATACCACGATGCCAACCCTAATTCCTGATTTGCATTCAGACAAGATAGAGGACACTCCCAGCACCCAGAGGCCTATGTTCCTTTATAGTGAGTTATGTTCCTTTGGGAAGAAATCAGAGTTTCATTTCTTCATCTAGATAAGTTTTACCATTCTTGAATTTTGCATGAATCAAATACTAAAAATATCTTTTGAATGTCTAGCTTCATTTTCCCAATTTTAATAAACAAATTTCGTTACTGATGTGTAAATAGCTATTTAAAATTTTAATGATCTATTTTAAAGGTTCTTTTTTTTTTTTTAAAGATTTATTTATTTATTGGAAAGTCAGATATACAGAGAGGAGGAGAGACAGAGAGGAAGATCTTCCATCCGATGATTCACTCCCCCAAATGAGCACAGTGGCCGATGCTATGCTGATCCAAAGCCAGGAGCCAGGAACTTCTTCCGAGTGTCCCACACGGGTATAGGGTCCCAAAGCTTTGGGCCGTCCTTGACTACTTTCTCAGGCCACAAGCAGGGAGCTGGATGGGAAGTGGAGCTGCCAGGATTAGAACCGGCATCCAAATGGGATCCTGGTACGTTCAAGGCGAGGACTTTAGCCGCTAGGCCATGCCACTGGGCCCTAAAGGCTCATTTCAAATATGGAGTTCTGTAGAGCGGGTGGGACATAAGGAGAAAGGTCTTCTATCTGCTGGTTCACTCTCCAGGTGGCTGCAACATTTGGGGCTGGGCCAGGCTAAAACCAGGAGCCAGAAGCTGTTTTGGGTTTCATACATGGATACAGGGACCCAAGCACTTGGGCCATCTGCTGCTACTTTTCTGGGAGCATTATCAAGGAGCGGGATTGAAACTTGAGGAGCTTGGATTCGAACCAGCACCCATATGGGAGGCCAGTGCTGCAAGTGGTAGTGTAACCTATTAAGCCACCATGTCAATCCTAGCTTTTTTTTTTCTTTGTATGAAAGTACCAATGTAGATACAGCTAATGGACACTTCCAATTTTTGGCTATTAGGAATAAAGCCAAATACTAATGTTCGTGAACTACATTAATTTGTCTTGAGTTTATATACCTAGGAATAAAGTTGTTAACTCTTAAATTAGGCATATGTTTGGTTCTTAAATGCTACCAAATGATGTTAAAGTGCCAGCCATTCACTGCCAAGGTCAGCTATTCTATTCTCTAACTCTCAGACTTTCTCTTTTATTACATTTATCTACTCCTCTTTATTTGCACTAATACTGTAAGGTTGAAAGCCTCAAATTTGGTAGTAAGTCTTGAAATTTGGTCATGAATGTCTTTCAACTCTTCTTTAAGATGGTCTTGGCTCTTTTAGGTCTTTAACTTTTCCATATAGAAAATTAGGTTGTTGACTTTCATCAAGAACAAGACGAAAAATGCCCCCAGGAATTTTGATTGGGATGACAGTAAATAGGTGGCTAAATTTAGTGAAACTGACATCTTGTCATTATTGATGCTCAGGTTCATGAACGTGAGAGTCTTTCATTGTTATTTGTGACTGCAACTTCTTATGGCCATGTTTCTACGTGCAACTTCCATTTGGATTTAGTCCCTCCACCTAGCATTGCTTTGTTATTTTCTTTATACCTGCGTTTTCTTCCAGCTTGCCTGCCTTTTCTGTTAGATCTTGAAGTACTTCTGTGTTCCCTATGGATTCTGGCATTGTTTGAGAATGTCTTTCATCCCTGCTTTTTGCTTGGAGGTACCCTGGCTTGGGAAGTAGTACTTTGTTTGAGAACTTTAAAGACATTATTAGCATGTCTTTTGGTAGACGTCGTACTTAGTGTTGGTCTCCTGAAAGTGCTACCAGTTTTTTTTGGCGGGGAGGGGCGCTTCTTGTGTTATCTTTGCTAATTTGGTATCTTTCTTTTCAAACTTTAGAAGTTTGAGTATCATGTGCCTAATTGAGGTTTTCCTTGTATTTATTGCAGGGCTTGCTGAGTTCCTGGTTGTCAATGTTCAACAGATTGGCCAATTTGTGGTTGTTGATTTCTTAGAGTAACTCCTTTCCCATTCTCTCTAAGCTCTTCTCAGATTCCAATCACTTGTATCTGAGAAGTCTTTGTGATTTGCCTCTTGTTTTTTATACTCCATTCTGCATGTGGTTATGGCTTTGATGTATTAGATATTCTAGATACTTTCAAATTCATTAATTTTGTTTTTTAAAAAGCTATATTAATCTTTGATTCCTTTGAAATGTCATTGAAAGGAGCAGTTTCTTGTTCTTCCAACAGAGTTCTTAGATTTCAGATAATTGTGTTTGCTATTCTATAATACTGTTTTATGTTTATTGAATCTAACAATAATCCTCTTTTTATTCACATTGTCTAATTTTTTCTAAAAATATTAGAGCTGGCATCATGGCATGGCTAGTTAACTTGCCACCTGTATGCTGGGCATCTCACATGGGTGCCAGTTTCAGTTCTGGCTGCTCCACTTCTGATCAAGTTTCTCTTGCCAGTATCTCTGAGAAAGACCATGGGGCTGATACTTTGGCCTAGTGGGTATTACTGCTTCCTATGGCATTGACATCCCACTTGGGCACGGGTTCAAGTCCTGGCTGCTTCACTTTTGGTTCAGCTCCCTACTAATGCACCTGGAAAAACAGCAGAGACTTGGGCCCCTGCACCTGTGTACATCTACATGGGAAACCCAAAGGAAGCCTGTAACTCCTCACATTGGCTTAGGCCAGCCCTGGCTATTTTGGTCATTGCAGGAATGAAGGCAGATGGAAGATTTCTCATTCCTTGTCTCTGCACCTCTGTCTCTGTGTGACTCTGCCTTTCAAATAAACAATAAATTAAAAATATTTTGTTTATAGTTTCTTTAAAATCTTATCTGCTGACTGCAGTGTTTGAGTCATCTCTGTTTTTACTGTTTATTTTATGCATTGATTATTGGTCAGTTTTGCCTGCTAAAACATTGTGTACTATAGATTGTGGATAACAAGTAATGCATGTTCTAGGTTGAGATGTCACTTATTGAATGGTGTGTATTGTTCTGACAGTCAATTAAATTACTTGCAGATTTCCATGATTCTGAATACTTGGTGCTTGAGGCATTGTTAGTGTTGTGTTTTGTATGTTTTTGCCTTTACTAAGTGGGAGGGCCTGCATTCCTTTCTTGAATGTCACATGAATTCCAGGGTGGTCTGTGGAGGTTTCACTCTTTTGACAATGCTGGAACCCTACTATCTCCTGAGTATGTGTAAGCTGTGATTCTTTTGTTGGATTCTTTGCCTTTTGAAAATATGTCTTTGTTGGCCTCTTAGATTCTTAGCCGACTCATATGTAGTTTAGGAATCATCAATGAATACAAGAATTCTTGCTCCCCCTCCCCCCAAGGATTTTGCATCTTTTTCTATAAAGCTGTCTGGTCTTTGGCATTATACCCTGAAATTCCTGCATGTCTACTTTCCTTCCTCCAACAGGGATTTGGTCACTGTCTATTTTGGACCCTCTTTGCCATTAAATTAGTGGGATTTATTTTTTTAAAGCAAAATTGGAATACATAGAAAGCTCCTCAGCTGTCCTGTTCCCACACGTGCCTTCCACCTGTATTAGCATCCTGCAGGATGGTGTAACGTTGTGACAATCAGTGGCTCTTCCCTGACCCAGTCATTGTCACCCAAGCCTGTGGTTTACATTAGGGTTCACTGTTGGTGTTGTATAGGTCATGAATGGTGACCATTTAATGATATACTCACCATTGTGGAGTCACACCTAGCAGTTTCACTGCCCTAAATATCCTCATTGTGTGGTTTATTTGTCCTCTTGACCTTAAATTCTAGCAATTAGCAATCTATTTTTTTTCTTATTTTTATCATTTTGCCTTTTCCATTGCAGCGTGCGTTTGGAATCATGAGTATATAGCCTTTTCACCTTAGCTTCTTTTACTTCGTAATATTCTATTTTCTGATGTACCACAATTTGTCCATTTACCTTCTAAGGACATTGTAGTTACCTCCAAGTCTTGTCAATTACAAATTCAATGCTATAAACGTCCCTGTAGTCTTTTTTTTTTTTTTTTTTTTCACTTGGGTATACACTACGGAGTGTAACTGCTGGGTGGTGTAGCAGGAACATGGTTGGCTTTGTGAGAAACTACCAAACCTCCAAAGTGGCTGTCCCAGTTTGCATCCCCCCAAACAATAAAGTTCCTATTGTTCTATAGTCCTGCCAACATTTGGTATTTTCAGTATTTTGGATATTGGCCAGTCTGATGGATGTGTCATTGTATCACATGGTTTTAATTGCAGTTTTATGATGGCATTATTTGAGCTTTTAAAACTTTACTGTGCAGTGGTTTGAAAATGGAGTCAGGAAGAACCAGGTGAATTCAAGTTAACCTATGTAATTTTCCCTGTAAAATTCATAGCCCTGTGTTGTGTTTTTTTTTAAGCCTGCAAATGATTGTTTAGGTATGTTACTCTTCATAGTGTTTTTTTTTTTTTTTGTGATAACTCTGGTATCAGTTACTCTACTATGAAAGAACCAGAATTCAAATAGTCATTTATTGATATAAAGATTCTTAAAAACGATTTCTTTATTATTTTTATTGGAAAGGCAGATATACAGAGAGAAGGAGAGACAGAGGAAGCCCTTCTGTCCATTGGTTCTCCCCAAGGAGCTGCAACAGCCAGAACTGAGCCAATCTGAAGCCCCTTCTGGGTCTCCCATGTGGGTGCAGAGTGCCAAAGCTTTGGGCCATCCTCCACTGCTTTCCCAGGCCACAAGCAGGGAGCTGGATGGGAAGCAGGGGCAACATGGGATCCTGGTAGATGCAAGATGAGGACTTTAGCCACTATGTTACTGCACTGGGCCCAAGTTTTAAGATTTCAAAGTTTAGGATACAGCATAGTTCAACAACTTCATCATTATTCAAGCTTTTGTTATATTGAGCTGATGTTGAGATAACTGGTGAGGTAATTCCTGTGTTAGAGGAAGGTATTGTAAAATAAAATTTGCTGGAGTTCCAAATGGGTCAGCATGATTAATATTGCCTGCAAAATTGGGGGAAGGGTCTCTATAGGGATTGACATTCAACTTAGATCTTAAGATATTTAGTTTATACTTCATCTGTTTGTATTTCGGGTGAAGAAATGAAAGCATCTTGAAGATTTATGATAGGATATCTTTGCAAATGTTTCTAGGCCTCTAATTCCTCATCTGAAGTCAAAGATCTGTTGGAACAGAGAAACAAGCTGACCTTGGAAGTGGCTGAGCTTCAGAGACAGCTTCAGCTGGAAATCAAGGTACCTGGCTTTTCTTTTATGTTTTATTCATTTCCACCTTGGTTGATAAGGAATATTTTAAGCACATTGATAAGGAATATTTTAAGCACATTGGGATACCCAAGGGAGTGAAAATCAGTTTTTTTTTTCTCTCTAAAGAAGCATTCATTCCTCTCATCACAGAGTAAATTCCTGTGTGTTTGCCTGCTGCTGTCTGAATAAAGTATACGCTGTCAGACTCAAGTGGGCCAGTCAGAAATTTAATGAATGTGTAGTATGTAAAACATCTGAACTAAGTAATAGGAATGACACAACAAGGTTTAATCTTGGTGGTGTCCTTCCTTTAGAACTATTAGATTCATTCAATATAAATATTTAGTATGTTCACTATGAACTCTTTAATTATGTAGTTTCATTATGTCTTTTCCTGTACAATAAATTGTAAAATAATCACAGATCTTTAAAATTGTAGCAACATAACATTATTATCCCCTGGTTGATACCTTTGTGTAAATCAAAGTTTCACAAAACTGTATATTTGAAGCAATGATTATTTTTAATAAAGAAAACTCAAAGATGAAATGTATTAACATTTAGCAGTAGGTTTCTGTGGGATTATGTTAATGTGTGGTACAGGTGCATGAAAAGTCACTCTACTTTATGTTAGAACCAAGAGAACATCAAAGAGGAGAGAGAGCGGATGAGAGTGGAGTTAGAGGAGTTGCGGAGCCAACACGACGGTAAGGTGAAGGAGAATTCTGTCCTGCAACAGCGACTGGAAGAAAGCGAAGGGGAGCTCCGGAAGAACCTGGAGGAGTAAGTGTCGGGCAAAGCACCTGATAATCTTCTAGCTTCTGTGACTGGGTGCTGCCAGAGCCTTCCACATACTCAGAGAGGCAGCTGACTCTGCCTTTTCCCCGCCTCTCATCCTTGCAAAATTATAGAGCTGGTGGTACGTGAAGGCTGGTACAGCAGGAAAGTTCATGATTGTGAACATTCTTTGTATATCTGGAAATATGTTTTGTAATGTTTTTGCTCGCAAGATGAATCTCGGAGCAGGTAACAGTGAGTGGAAGTGTCTGGGGAGACTGCTGTGTACAAGAGCTGGACCCAGAAAAACAGACGCTCTGAAAAACATGTGTTGCAACGCCTCTACGTTATTCAGGCTTGTGAACTTTAGAACTTCTTTCAGGTCTTCCACAGGGGTTCAGGGGCCCAAGGACTTGACCTATCTTCCACTGCCTTCCCAAACTACATGCAGGGAGCTGGATCAGAATTAGAACAGCCAACCTGTGCCCAAATGAGATGCTGATGCTTGAAGGTGCAGGATTAGCATGTTGACAGTGCGGGCCCTATTGCATGTATCTTAAACCTAGAGAAGGAGAGTCAAGTCTGGCATGGCTCTGCAGTTATGTTGTATTAAGATCTGCTGCTAAAAGATCTCAGAGCTAGTCTTGGCAAGTAGGTGCTTAACATTCCCACGTCAGAATACCTGGGTGTGATACCCTGCTCAAACCCACAACTCTTGCTTCTCACCAACACAGACCCTGGGAGGTAGTGGTGTTGGTTCAAGTAATTGGGCTTCTTTCACCTTTGTAGGAGACCTACATTGAGTTTCAGACTCCTGGTTCTGGCTGCAGTTGGCCTTGGCCACTGTAGGCATTTGGAGGAGTGAACCAGTAGATGGGAGCTTGTTCTCTCTGCCTCTTAAATGAATACATTAAAAAATAAAATAAAATCAAGATCTTAAAATGTACGATAAAATTCTGTGAACATGAAAGAAGCCTTAAGTGAAAGATTAAGTAGAAATGAAGTTTAGAAGGAAATTCAAGAAAATGAGGACATTATCTAATTTATTAGATTAGATTATATAGATTTGATTGCCTTTATAATTCTGATGGTGGTTTTTTTTTGCTTTTAAAGTAAATGTGGACTGTAAATTCAGAAGCTAGAAAAAAAAAATCAGGAAACTTAATGCATAATAAAGACTTGGCAAAATAAGTAGGTGCCATGATTATGAGTGTGGGTTAGAGCAGAGGTTGGCCAACTTTGTCTTGTCAGATGATGATGATGATTTTGAAGTTTGCAGACCATATAGTCCTTGCCATATCCATTCAACTGTGACATTTTGTTGTGAAAAGAACTAAGGGATATATACATGCATGCACATGATGTGTTCCAGTAAAATTTCATTTACCAAAGCAACCATGAACTAAATTGGCCTCTACCACCATTAATTGACTCTCCCACTATAGTGTAAGGTGGAGTGGCTTTAGAGGGGGAAAAACTCAATGCAGTTATTTTTGTCATCTGTGTCCACATTCTGGTACCATAGGTCTTCTTTTGCAGAGAAACTTGTCTCTGTGTAGCCTTCCCCAATTCACTGATCTGAGTGCTCACTTGTTGGGTGAGTTTGACCAGAACCCGAGTTCTTACCAGTGCTTTTCCCTGTTGGTGTTGGCTTGTTCTGTGCAGTGCAGAGAATGAACAGGCTCCTGGCGGCTTTGTTTAGATGACTTGGTGAGAGCCTCTGGAGGTCTGAAATTGGACAGGAGGGGAATGAGTAGGGCCTAGGAGCGTCTCTGACACACTTGCTTCCCTGCCAGGCTGTTTCAGGTGAAGATGGAACGGGAACAGCACCAGACAGAGATCCGGGATCTCCAGGACCAGCTCTCGGAGATGCATGATGAATTGGACAGTGCGAAACAATCCGAGGACAGGGAGAAGGGGGCTCTGATTGAGGTAAGGGGAGGGGCTGGGGTACGAACAGGTCTTTTTGTGTGTGTGCATTTGTTCCTCTGGACTTGTGATTGGAATCTGCAAGAGCACTGTGTGTAATAGTTGTTACACATTGTTTTAAGGAAGTTTTTAGCCCTACTGAAAGTGGAAAGACTTGTCTAACCTACATAGACAGTTAAGCTACATTCAGCAGTTGGCACTATTTTCTTCCTCCTTTCCTCTTATTTCTTACTTTCGTTTATGTTCTGCATCATTTTTGAGATAAATTACATCATGCCTCATGCCTCAAATTGTCAGGATGCACTTTCGTAAAATTGGGGAATTTGCTTACATAGCCACAATAACATCACCAAACCTTAAAAGTGAATTACTGCTGTAATATATAATAATTTTAACACAGTGATTATTCTGAAATTTTTAGTTGTCCCCTAAGTGAGTTTTTATAGTGTTTTTTCCCCCCACCTTAAGACAGATTCCAACCAGGAATTGCATGCTATCCTTGTTTGAGTTGATTTTACTGTCCTGCCCACCACCTACCACTCCTGGCTCCTTGCATTTCTCATCTGTTGACCTTTTGTGGAGACCAGGCCAGTGCCCTGTCTTCTGGATTGTCTCCTTGTGGAGGCTGTTGACTTGCTCTGTTATCTGCATGCATTTCTAGAGAAGTGGGAAATTGGATCTAAATAGTAACAGAATCAGGCTAAGCTTTGAGGCCAAAATATTCGATAAGGGTTTGGTTTGCAGAAGAATATTGGGAAGACTGAGAGTGTGTGAGTGAGTGCTCATAGGGCACTTGTCGCAGGTTCCTTTGGCTTTGCTGCAGGAGTGGCCCAGCACTGTACCTGGTATATAAGGGGCCTTCCAAATGCTTGGGGGAACAATGGAATTCAAAACATATTTGTTTAGATATAAAAGTTTTTTGCGATCTCTGCAGAATTTTGTGATAATGCGTATTGCCATGAGCTTTTAGGAAACCTGGTGTACATAGCAGCTACTGCAGTGCTGGGAGGGATACAGATAATGCACAATTGTTGATGGTTGAGGGGGTTCACAGTGCGTAAGAGAATGAGGGAATGAATGCATGTATTTGGTATGTGCACAGTCTGCTGACCTGGCTTTTGCCTGTAGGAGCTCTCAGATATTTCCCTCTTAACAGTGTATGAGTTGGTGCATCAGGCTGATTTGTTCTCTGCTGAGCATTTATTACAACATTTGCCAAATACCTTCACTGTCTCTCCCCTGGATAAGATTGCTATTCTTACCCTTGCTAAATGTTTAGAAAGCAGGCACATTGGCTCTGAGTGTCCATGCTTTATTGTTTGGGAATTTAGATGTTTGCTGTTTATTGTAACATTATAACCATGTGTAGTTTTGAAACATATTTATAAGATTGAATTTGTAGAAATAAACAAATACGTGGTAGAAAATTTAGATCAAAGCCCTCTCAGATTCTGCTCCCCACCCAAGAAAATAAAGGACCCCTGTTAGTATTTAATTTTCTCTTGCTTCCTACTTAGCACTTAAATGCTTTCTTTGCCCCTTTCCTGCCCTTCAGCTCCTGGAGCTGCCTGTTGAGTCTTAGATAACTGTCTTTCACTCCCTCCACTGTTTAGTTTTAAGATAATTCTCTGGGAGGGACTTGAGTTCTTTCTCTGTAGATCTTGGACTTCTCCCTGTGATTTGGCAGGGGTGGAGGGCTGAGTGCTGGTGGCTGCACAACATGGGAGTATTCTTGAATTCACTTTCCCATGGGCAGAGGAGGTAACTCCCTTTGTCCCACGTGTCTGTTTAGTGTTATTTACTTTCTGTTTTTATTTTGTTTGAAAGACAAAGAGAAATCAAGAGCTTCTTTCATTAGTTTCACTCCCCAAATGCCTGTAACAGCTATAGTTGGGCCAGGCTATAGCCAGGAGCCTAGAACTCATTCCAGGTCTCCCATGTGCTTGAGCTGTCCTCTGCTGGGTACACATTAGCAGGAAAATTCATCAGCAATAGTTAGGAGTTTACCCAAGGCACGCTGATAGTGGATGTGGGTCTGTTAACTGCTGCATCCAACGCCTGCTCCTCTGTTGCTACGTGGACCTCTGTTCCTGATGTCTCAGGATTATTGTTTACTGCCTTGGATATCTCCATTTATCAAAAAATTCCTTTTAAAAACCACCACAGTCATGGTGTTTCACTACTTTCTGTGTCCCAACATTTTTTCAGGGCTTAGAATGAAAGACATATTAGAATGGACTATGAAAATACATGTACTTATCATTCAAATACTATTAAAGTAGCAGGAAATGAAATGTACAATTGTGTATTTTTTTTTAAAGATTTATTTTTACTGGAAAGTCAGATATACAGAGAAAAGGAGAGAGAAAGATCCTCCGTCCGACGATTCACTCCCCAAGTGACCGCAATCACCGGTGCTATGACAATCTGAAACCAGGATCCAGGAACTTCTTCCAGGTCTCCCACACGGGTGCAGAATCCCAAGGCTTTGGGCCGTCCTTGATTGCTTTCCCAGGCCACAAGCAGGGAGCTGGATGGGAAGTGGGGCTGCTGGGATTAGAACCGGTGCCCATATGGAATCCTCGCATGCCCAAGGCAAGGACTTTAGCCGCTAGGCCATGGCACTGGACCCTACAATTGTGTATTTGAAAAGAAGGGATACAGGAAAGAGATAGAAAGCAGTGATTGTGATACTGGCATCCCATGTAGGCACCAGTTAAGTCCTGGCTGTTCTACTTCTGATCCAGCTTCCTGCTAATGTGTCTGGGAAGGCAGCAGAAGATGGCCCAAGTAGAAGACTCTCTGGGTTCCTGAATTTGGCCTGGCCCAGCCCTGGTCACCGTATCCATTGGGGAATGAACTTGTAGATGGAAGATGGCTTTTTCTTTCTTTCTCTCTCTCTCTCTCTCTCTCTCTCTATCTCCCTTCCTGCCTCCCTCCCTCCCTCCCTCTCTGTTTCTCTGTTTCTCTGTCTTTTCTTTTCTCATCACTCCGCCTTTCAAATGAATACATCTCTAAAAAGCCAGGGCTGGGCCAGGCTGAAGGCAGCAGCCAAGGACTCTACCTGAATTTTCCACGAGGCATACAGGGACCCAAGCGCTTTAGCCATAAGTGTTGCCTCCCAAGGCATGTGTTAGCACGAAGCTGAATAGGAAACAGAACAGGCCCTAAATCCAGGAATTCCGTTGGTTGTGGTATATTAAGTATTTATTTATTTATTTATTTAAAAGTGAGGATTGGCACGTACAGATTTTAGTAATGCCTGAACAACTGTTTTTAGTTCTAGGTTTTTGGTTACCCTCCAAGTCAATTGATAGATTGTATCTACTCATTTATGTATAATAGAAAGTGAAGTCCCAGTGTCCCTACAGTTTTGAAAACCTGTGTTTAAATGTTAATGTATCAGAAACATTTTCTTACTAAGCTTTACAGCACTTATATTTTTTTCTTTAAAGTTTTATTCATTTTTATTTGAAGGGCATATTTTACAGGTAGAAACAGAAAAACTTCCATCTGTTGGTTTATTACCTAAATGGCCACAATGGTCAGAGCTTGGGCAATCACTGGGTTTCTTCTGGGCCTCCCATGTGGGAAGAGGGGTCCAACAATTTGAGTCATCCTCTGTTGCTTGCCCAGGCCACAGAGAACTAGAATGGAAGTGGAGCAGCCAGGACTTGTACCAGTGTCCAAATGGGATGCCGGCATCACAGGCAGAGGATTAGTTTGCTATTACACTATTTTGACCCCTATATTTTAATTTGTAAAGGTGATAAACTGTACATAATAATGTAACTTTTTTTTTGCAATTATGAAAAAAACAGTGATGATTTCACAAGTGCCCTGTTAACGACTTGAAAAGCATTTCATATGTAACAGTGTCCAAAAATGATGTTGCTGAGCAGCTTATGGATTCCAAGAAAAGTGAATAACTAATTTCAATATTTAAGTTACTTTTAAGATGTCACCATTTATTCCCCCCAGCTGCCTTTTATTTTAAAGACTATTTTGATTTGAAAGGTAGAGTGAGTGAGACCTTTACCCATGGGTTCACTACCCAAATGCCTATAATAACCAAATGCAGGGTTTAGTTTAATCAGGAGCCAGGAATTCCATGCTGGGGACCCAAACTCTTGCTCCATCATCTGCTTTTCCAGGTGCTTTAGTAGGGGGTTGAATGACAAGTAGAGCAGCTGGGACTTGAATGGGCACCCGGCTTAGGATGCTGGCAGTGCAAGTGCCAGTTTATCCCACAATGCCACATTACCTGCCCCCATTTTCCACCCCCCCACTTTTTTTTTTTTTTTTTTTTTGCCTCTGTAAACATGCACTGTACTGTGTGTGTTAACATGACGTTCTTGAGTGAATAGTTGATTTATTTGTATTGGTCAGTAGGCCTTGGTTAGGGCCGGATGAGGTAAGGCAGAATGCAGGCTGATAGTGAGGTGTTGGGTAGTGAGAAACAGAGCCCATCTTTTTCTCAAGATGTTCCTGGCATTGCTGGTTTCCCGGTTGTTTCCTTTTTCTCCGTGTGGGTCTGGTGACACTAGCTGCCCTTCTGAAAGAGTGAGTTAAGAGGAACAGGTAGTTTGTCCAGCCCAGAGTCTTTTCCTCTCTGGAAAATTGTCTTTATAGCTTTGATCAGTTTCCTTTCCCATGTCAGCAACACTGTGTAACAAGACATAAGGCTTCCGCATCAGGAAAAAGAGACCCCATGTCCTTGTCACTTTCAGTTTATTCTTCACATCTTAATGAGAAGTGGTCTGTGGGAATTTGATAACAGAGGATAGCCGTGGGCCAAGTTTTCCCCTGAGAACAAATGTTCTGATCACTTCAGTTTTGGAAAGTTTGAAGACCTAAGGGCCTGTGTTTTGTGAAACCTTCAGCATGGGCCAGATTTTTGGTGGAATCTCCTTTAATGCTTCACATTTGTTTGGCTCGGAGCAAGTCCCTGACTTAGTCACATTTTCTTGGAAAGGAAAACGTTTATTAGAGCTTGTGCTTTGGAAAGCCATACAGTTCAGGGTAGGATGGTCCTGTAAGTTTGGAAGGTACAGGCTGGCAGTGGCAGAGGGGCAGGGAGACAGAACAACGTGAGAGCTGGGAGCAGAGACTGCACAGGGAGGCTGTTCAGCTTATATAAGAGTCCTCCTGCAAAATCTGTTGCTAGCCACCCAAGTCTTCCTGCCAGGCCCATTTCTGGTATGCCATGGTCAGATTGATGTCTTCACCCTTAATCCCTCAACTGTCAACAGAGGGCTTTGAAGTTTAAATATCTCCATGAATTTGAGGGCCCATGTTCTTTTGCATCTATGATAGCCCCATGTGGGATCTCCAACAACATGAAGAGAATAAAATAGTAAAAACAACCCCCTGACCCCCCCCAAAAAAAAACTGGAAAGGAAAGATTAGTTCAGAGGACGTTATTTTCTAAGGATAAGCCAAATGAATCAAGTGTTAAATCATTGTCCAATGGATGTTTCTGAACAATTATTTTTTTTAAAAGATTTATTTTTATTATTTTTTTATTGGAAAGGCAGATATACAGAGAGGAGATACAGAGAGGAAGATCTTCTGTCCGATGATTCACTCCCCATGTGAGCGCAACAGCCGATGCTATGCCGATCCGAAGCCAGGAGCCTCTTCCGGGTCTCCCGTGTGGGTTCAGGGTCCCAAAGCTTTGGGCCGTCCTCGACTGCTTTCCCGGGCCACAGGCAGGGAGCTGGAAGGGAAGCGGGGCTGCTGGGATAGAACCTGCGCCCATATGGGATCCTGGGGGTGTGCAAGGCGAGGACCTTAACCACTTGCGCCACCGCGCCGGGCCCTGAACAATTATTTTAAATCAAGTTGTGCAGGTGATGATCACAGAGCATGTTTGCACCTTCTGGTTTGTCTATGAACCTTTGCCTTCTGTTCTAGGGGCATAGGGTCAGCATGCAACGTATCTTTACTGTGTGGAGTTTTCTTAAAAACAGAATGTGCTGTTTTTGAAATTTTTTGTTTATTTTAGAGACCGTGTGAGAAAGAGGGAGAATACACGAGTGAGCACCCCTGTTCACCCATTGATTCTTCAAATGCCCCAAATGATGCGGGCTGGGTCAGGGCTGAAGTCAGGTTCTGGGAACACAATCCAGGTTTCCCAGGTGGGTGGCAGGGGGATCTGATACGAGAGCCCTCACTGCTGTCTGCCAGGGTCAGCATTAGAGCGTTCTGGAGCTGGCATCCAGCCTAGGTACTCCAGTATGTGACGAACGTGTCTTGTGTGGGATCCGCTGGGCTAAATCCCTGCCCCAGATGACATTTTCGATGGCAGCTTGTGGCCGTTTGGGTTGAGCCTCACTTGAGTCAAGGCTTTTTGTGGTTTCTGCCATGTCTCGGCCACTGTGCAGATGCTTCCGGGTTGTGGACATCCACTGCTTGTGCAATGGTGGTGACTGGGAGAGAGTCTGTGTGCAAGTCTTCACCATAGCTGCCTATTGCCTTCACTGTGGAATTTCTGGCCATTCTATAATTTTTCATTAAGAAGCAACTGAAAATATGGCTCTCGCCAGCAATGTACTGCCCTTCCCAGACGATCCTTTCAGGAAAGCAGTGTAGCATTCTGTTACGTATGTTCCTAGAAGACCTTTTATTGATCCTCTTCAGCGAAAATGAGCCTGAAATGGCTACACTGTATGGCTTCGGTGAAGTGTTTGTAAATAGAAGAAGATCCAGATCTGTTTTCTGCACGTTGAGGTGGAGCACCTGTGAACACTATATGTGTGAAATCCATCCAGCTTTCTTGGGACAGCTCAGTTGCCATGTGGAACATCAGGGTGACTGCTGTTAGGATGGCCACTGTCCTGACAGCCTTTCCCAGGAGTTACTTCCTTTTTCTGATTTTTTTCTTTTCTATTCAACCTCTCTGGTCATGGTTTTCTGCTTTACTTAGGAGCTCCACCTCCTTAAGGCACCTGCAGTCAAATCCAGTGTGCCGTGCCATTGGCATCTAACAGATAATCTTTTGTTCTTTGGCTGCTGCTTTGTGGTTTTGTGGTTGGGTGGTGGTGGCCGGATGGTGAGGAGAGAGGCCATTGGGATCCAACCCAGATGCCGTCATAGGCAGGCTTGTGTCTTAGACTTCCAGTATTTTTCTTTTTGATCTTATGAAGAAGAATAGTAGTATTCAGCTCCTTGAATCATCATCTCCTTGGATTTTTGGAAATGATTAAACCAGTTCTTACTATGCAATAAGTGCCACACATGGTCAATTTTTGTAGCCCACCCCACCCCCTCATTCCTATTTATTCACACTAATTCTTTGTTTATCTCTTGGCTGCTTACCATGGCTGAAAATATTCTGAATGCATAGAGATTGTGAAAACATGGCTTTTTTTTTTTTTTTGAATAAGCAGAGTGTCCTTGTGTTTTCTTTGGTTGGCGTCTGCACAGAGGTGTGTTCATGTCTAACGGATGTTTACTTGTATTTTGAAGTTTATATGTTTTCCTTGCCTTTCTTTAAGTTGAAATAAGTAAGCCTTAAAGCAATAGAATCAAGTTTTTGGAACCTCTTGTGCCTTTTGGGCTCTACACTGGAAAGCTTTAAGTCAAGACAAGGTATAATCTGGTTGGATGTGTGTAGTCCAGTCACTTAAGCAATGACCCAGCCAGAGATAACAGCTAGTTGGTATAGAATGGACCTTAAAACCCTGGGCAGGCAGGCGACAGAACACAAAGGCAGCACAAAGCACAGATAAATCTTGGAAAAGATAAGTGTGGGAAGAGGAACTGCCTGCCCCTGGAAACAACAGAGAAAAGTGTGAGAGTAAAAGCAAGAAACAGGCATCAGGCTTGCAAGGGCTGCTGTGCCGGAGGCTGTGGGAAGCCCTCCAAGGATAGCCCACAGCTGCAGTGGTGAGGGATTGGGGAAGAGTACTTCCTTAAAGGACTGTGACTCTGGATAGGTCTCTTGGTTCTTCTAAGTTCATCTGTGCAATCTAGTTAGATACTTGATGGCACTCTGTCCTAGCCTGTGCAGAGTAGCTTTACTCAGGGACTGTGGAAGTTACCCCAGATTGATGGGTTTGCATGTTCTAGAGAAAAAAGGCAATTTCATTGTGGGTTACACTGAAGCTGATGTAAATGTTTGCACTCCTCCTCGGGAAGGGAAAAGCAGCTTAGCATCTCTGATGGTTCTGGGCTCCATCACAGTCCTTGTTCCCGTTCCCAAAGAGTGCCCGGAGAATAGAATTGTGTGCTTATTCTGAGAGCCTGAGTAGACTATCTGAGATTCTCACATCATCAGATCCCTGCTGTTGTGTACATGTTAATACATTTATATCCAGAACAAAGGCACATAAATCATTCATTTGTGAATCAAAAATGCAGTAAATCAGATCCTACTATAAAGCTGACAGTCTGGTGGGGAGATTTTTTTACAAAGCTATCAAAATACATAACAAGGTATAAAGTGTTAAGTACAGTGAGAAGAGCTCAAGTCTAGGGAGTACTTAAAGGGGTATTCCTGGCAGGCTTCTTGGAAAAGGCCTTCCAAGAAGTGCCTTCAAAGGTTTCCTGAGAGATACTGAGGTGGGATTGAAAGTGAAGGTCTCCCACCCAGAGGATGCTGTGTGGATATGTGCATGTTGTCCCGAAGGCCACAAGTGAGTGATGATGTGTGGGAACAGCTGGGTGGCTGTGGCCAACTTCTGCATAGGAGGTAATATGGGAAACCAGGGACGAGTGGTACTAGCACCAAAAAAAAAAAAGTTGTTGCTAAGTGCCAGGGGGTGCTATCCTCGAGAGAAATGAGCAAAATAAGAGGAAAGAAAGGAGCTTGGTGGTGACACTTGAAACTAACCCCATGGAACCTACAGTGCCCACGAGACCTAGGCAGTTATGTCTAGCAGGTTACTGGCTGTGGGGCTGGAGAGAAGAGTTGGAGGTAAAGGCTTGGTGGTCATTTGTGTAGAATTAATAGTTGGAAATATTACATCAGCTTGCCCAGGGAGGATAAAGAAGGCAAAATTGCATTCTTGGAGATGATTCTTAGTTTCTGGAAAGAGGGAGAACAAAGCCAGAAAAGATTATCACAGAAAAAGTGACTCGAGGGAGGAAAAGAGGGGCTTATGTTGTCTTTGAACCACAGGGAAGAAGATAATCTTAAGGGGACAGGCAGGGAAGATCAAAGAGAGGGATCAAGGAAATGGAGGGATGACCTTGGGGCTCTCTTAGCAGAGTAGGGACAGAAGTTATGTAGCAAGTCATTATGGAGCGAATGGGTGGTCATGCAAGGGAGGTTTAAAGGTCTGGAATGGTACAGCATGAAGGGGAGATGTAGCCCAAGATTTAAGGAATGGAAAAGAATCAGAGTAAAGACTGGGGGCACGCTGGTCGGGGCCAGTTCCTCCTCCTTGAGGTGGCTTTGCAGTGAGAATTGAGATAGGGAAGAAGGGCATGCACTGGGGAGGATGTACCCACCTCCGGGAGTGCCAGGAAAGTCCAGGACAAAAATGAAGAAAGGAAAAGGTTGGGTCTTTGGCAGGCCCCTCTTGAGCTTGGATAAAATGATTCATGGTGGAAGTTGTTGTCCCAGTTGTGTGACTTTGATAAACTCTGGGGAGTTGAGGAGGAGAGAATATGAGTACTTTGTTCTGCTCAGATGGGCCAGTGAGGTAGAAGGCAAATGGCCAAAGTCATCCCTGGAGGATTAGGAATGTGGATTAGCAGTTGGACCACATGCAGGATTCCAGGAGGACATGAACCAAGCCAGGCAACACATTGGCATGTCCCCCACAAATCAGTGGCACTTAAAGGGCAATGGCACTTAAGGACAGAGACCCATTGCCTCAAGGTGGCAAAATCCAGACATGGATTTTCACATCTAGACAATGGATATGAAATCAGTTTTGCTTTACTTCCACAACAAAATCTCCACAAAGCAAAGACAGAAGGATCCAAGGAAAGGGTGACTTGTGAGAAGGTCAGCAGTGTAGAGTAAGAGATGGTCTTGACAGGAGTGGGATCTGAGGAAGAGGAGAGAATGAGCAGGACAGGTGAGGTGCTGTAGCTGAACTGGAGGAGAGAGGCAGGACTGCCTGATAAAGATGTTTGATTTTACACCTCTCTTCCATGTGTTCTGTCTCTTTAGGAACTCTTACAGGCAAAGCAAGACCTTCAAGATCTGCTGATCACCAAAGAGGAGCAAGAAGACCTCTTGAAAAAGCGGGAGCGTGAACTCACTGCCCTGAAGGGAGCCTTGAAGGAAGAGGTGTCCAGCCACGATCAGGAGATGGACAAGCTGAAGGAGCAGTATGATGCCGAGCTGCAGGCCCTGAGGGAGAGCGTGGAGGAAGCAACCAAGGTAGGGCTCCCAGCCCATCCAACAGCAGAGGCCGTGGGAACTGCAGAGGCCATGGGGATTAAGGGATAGGGCAGGAAACTCCCTCTTCGGAACAGGTGACTTCTTAGACCAGTGTGAGTTGGTTTCCTTCCTTGTAATTACAGAAGGAAACTCAGTTTCATCACGTCATGGAAATACAGCTTGTTCACAAAGAATGAGCTCCATGGTTCTGCTGTTGACCTTTTAAAGTCTGTAAATGTAAACACTGTTAGGAACCTTGGTTAAATGCTATGGCAGGATGTAAGATTTAGACACCTGTCAGTGAACTCTGCAAGTTCCCTAGCCCAGGGCGGAGTAGAGAGCTATGCTCCTTAAATTAGGCATTCCCACAGGTGGGAAGCCCAGGTCCTTGTGTGACTTTGCTAATGGGGGAAGAATTGCAGAAAAGACCTTTATCCCTGCCCTACCCTGTTCCTTTTGGCTTTTGCTAGATAATTCAGTGTCTTCCACCAGCAAAGTTACATGAGGGCCAGTTGGCTGAAATATTCCAATGCCTTCCAAGATTGGTTTGTCTTAATTGAATTTTTGACTCTGCAAATAGATTCTAAATTATGTCGAAGTTTATTGATGCAGACCTCATGTTGGCTGATGAAGAAAAGCAATGATTTTGGGGGGAAATGATTTGAAATATTATGCCATCTTTAGGGAAAGAGGGGAATTACAGAGGATAGGATTTTTAATTTTTAAAAAAATTCTTATTATTGGTCTCTGCAATGCATTGGCTAAAAATGACGAGGAGAAAATTCTTGATATTTCCTTGTTTTGTGATGGTGATAGTGACAGCTCAGAGCTTGCAGGATCCCTCTCTCCAAAGCCCCATGGTGATTCAGTGATTTTTCAATTATGTCATGGTAATTGCAAATGACAAAGAAGTGAAAGATGGGTTTGTTTGTTACAACACTAAAAAGTCTGGAAAAGAGACACTTTGGGGGGCTGTTATAACTTTGAGGCAGTTTTAAAAGCCTCTTGTTAATTTTCTAATCTTAGCTTTTTTCTTCCCCTGAGATCTGATGTGAGGAAGAAAAATCTATGTTGATTTAATTTTCATGGATTTGAGGAGACCTGTGTGCTTTTTGAGTGTCTATTCATTTCCGAGCAGCAGCCCTGGTGTCTCTGGTCTTGACCTCTATGTGCCTTTGCTTTGTTAGTGGGTTCCTGAGTAAAATGACTCTTCTTTTGGACCTGTCATATATGTATACATATATATTTGAATTATCCTTATACTCTGCATCAAAGCTCATGTTACCGTGGACTATTCTGAATGGCTTATTTAGGGGTAATTGAGAAATGAGTTTGAGTAAAGGTTTACAGTGGTTTGACCATGGGGAATATCAAACTTGTACTATGCACATGGGTAGCTATGTGTGTGGGGAAAGGAAAATGAATGGGCTTTAACGGGATGTTTTGTGGTGACTTAGCCTCTTGCATTTTGACTCTTCGGTAGGAAGGCTGCATTGTATGTTTGTTCCAGGATATTTTCATTATGCCAATTCAGGACAGATAACTGCCTTCATTCATGTTTGTCTATGAAAGCAATGAGTTTGTCATGATACGTCACTGGCAGGAAGCACAGAGTTTCTGAGAATTAGGAGGGTAGCGCCAAGGGGGTCATCTTAATACTCAGCGAAGTGTGAACCTGTAAGGGCTCTGGGCTTCAGGTCATGGCTGAAATAGCTGACAGCATTTTTTTTTCCCTGAGACACCAGATCTGGTCATACTAGCTTCTGTGGGAATCACTTGCTGACTCCCCACTGTCCCAAACTTAAATTCAAACTTGCTAGTGTAGTAGGCAATAGAAGTCCCTTCTCTGCCCCATTAGAGAGAACTCCTTGATCTTCAGTCCCCCTAGCTCTTGGCACATAGAGAGTGACTTGCTGGCACTTTCCCAACCTGGCCTGTCTCTTCTCATCCTTTGAAAGCCCTTTTCAAATGTCCTCTCCACTGTCATTGTGACTTAGATACCTTGTCTCCCTGTGGTGGGGTTATTTGCAGCTATGAGGGTTTCTATTGAACTTGTCCTTGTTGTGATCTGTCCTTGTTCCATCTGCCTTCTCCGTTAGACTCCAGGTCCAGGCTTGTTAGGCACTGAGGGTAGGTGGAAGGGTGGGTGGGTATCGTTTTCTTTTTCTAAAGTAGGGATATAAAATGTGGGTCAGACTAGGAGTACAACTGAGTGAAGCTCTGAGTGTGTTTTATGGAGTGATAGGGTACGATGGACATGTGACAACTTGGAGGAGGGTATCCTTTTCTGTAGGGATCGGTTTCTTCTGTTACTGCTAAAAGTTAGCAGGGAAGGAATTCTGGGGCCAGGTTCCTATGTCACTCAACTTTTCAAATGAAGCTGTGTAGCTAGATGTTGTATGATCTGTTAACCTTTAAGCATTTCTTCAAATAATAAAAGTAAAATCACATGGCCCGAATTAACCTATCTACAGGTCAACAGTGTGTGATCTTAGTCCTTTGGGTTTAGCACAGCGCCTAGCCTAGAGTTACTAAGTTACTTGGAGACAAATCCCCTAGCTGAGTGTTGGGTCCCTGCTATGTCCTTTATGCTAGATCCTCCCCTCATCCCTCAGTGAAAACAGGGGAGCTCTATTAAGGGGAAATTATGTTGTTACGTTTGACTTTCAAGTTCCTTGAAGGGTCTGTGTTTTCATATCTTTTGGATCAGCTCTTTGTCAGTGTAACAGATACCTGAGAGAGTCTGCTTGGGAAGAAAGGAAGTTTCTGTGGTGCATGCCTTAAAGGGTCGCGGTCTAAGATGGAGTGGCCCTGGGAGAAGGGAAGTGGAACTCCTGAAGAGCCAGGAGGCAGATAAAGACAGAGTCGCACATTCTCCACCCTTGACTCATTGTGGATGCCACCCACACTATTTAATCCAATCTGATGGCTTCCTAAAGACTCCTCCGGTGCTGTCCTTGGATCAAGCTTCCACCCTTAATCTATTGGTTTGTATGTGACTCGAGGATTTAAAGGTCTGCATGAGTTAGGGAGCCAAATTGTGTTCGATACCATACCATACACTTTGCTAGCTTTGCCTCTGAAAGTGATTGCTGAACAGTTGTGATAAAATCATTTCATGGGGGAAAATGTGCCAAGTTACTAGATAGATGTTTTGTTATATGGTTTATGAGATAGCATGATCGAATAATTGTTAGATTCTATTTAACACTGGGAGGAGAGTAATTAGATGTGATGTTATAATCTGATAAAGAATATTTCTTAAATTTGGACGCCAAAATTTAGCCATTTCTGTGCTCCAGAAGAAGAAATCACCGTCATGTTAAAAGCTAACATTTTTAAGGATTTTTATCTCGTTGAAAAGTTCATTTCTTTGAACGGTTTTAGGAGACAACCCAATTTCCTTTCATCATTTATCCTAATTTTCCTGGCCCCCATCTCGGACTGTAAAATGTATAAAATGCCATTCTCTCATTTTAGAGTAGCAAGCAGTTCATCCTAGCTTTGGTTTGAGCATCAAAAGTTTAAATTATTAGGGCATTTTCCAAAAACTGTGCAATACTATTAAAAATATTGTAGGGGTATTCTAAACTGATTCCCTATGATCATGCTTTCTATGACAAACAGCCACATGTTTTAGGAACGGACTGATTGCTCAACACATAAGAATTCCTGAATGCCTTTGTCATGTGATTTTCTCGCTCAGCAGGAGGAATTTTGCCTCACTGGCAGAGCAGGCATGGTTTGGGTTATGTGGACAATTTTATTTCCTTTCTAATAAAGAAATGGATTTTCCTGGTCTCTTAGGGGATTCCATCAATCACACATTCTTCTAAAGGATTGTAAGTCCTTTGGCACCTTACTTTATTGCATGCTGCTTTTCTCTGGCACGTGTTCTTTTATGCACTTTCCAGTTAGAATGATTTGAGAAGTGAAAAATAGAAATGAGAGAGGTTCTGCACATGCACCCTATCCCCACATGCATGTGATGGCCAGAAATGGGTGGGTCAAAGCTGGAATCAGGAGCTCAGTGTCATATGGGTGGCAGGAATCCGACCCCTTGAGCCATCGTCGGCTGCTTCCCAGGGTGTGTTAGCAGGAAGCTAGAATCAGAAGCAGAGTCCACAGTGTCTCCAGCTGGGCCAAGCCGAAATCAGGAGCTTCATGTGGGTTTCTGTGTGGGTGGCAGGACACAAATACTTGGGTTATCTTTTGCCCTCCCAGGAGCATTAGGAGAGAGCTGACTGGGGAGTGGAATAGCCTAAACTGGAACTGGTGTTTGTATGGGATGCCAGGGTTGCAGGTGGCAATATAACCTGTTGTGCAATGTGTGTCCCCTCTTAAATGATTTTTTTAAGGGTGATGGTAATGTTACTAAGAGTCCTTAAATGGCCTGACGCTATAGCCTCATAGCTAAATCCTTGCTTTGCATCTGCTGGGATCCCATGTAGGTACTAGTTCATGTCCTGGCTACTCCACTTCCCTCCTAACTCCCTGCTTGTGGTCTGGGAGGGCAGTGGAGGACAGCCCAAAGCCTTGAGACCCCGCACCTGTGTGAGAAACCCGGAAGAGGCTCTTGGCTCCGGGATTCAGATTGGCTCAGTTTTGGCTGTTGTGGCCACTTAGGGAGTGAACCAGCAGATGAAGGCTCTTTGTCTCTGTCTCCTTCTCTCTGTAAGTCTAACTTTCCAATAAAAATAAATATATTTTTAAAAGTCCTTTAAGAAAACATCTGGAGGCATTTATGGATAGTTTGTGAAGTGAAAGACTTACTTTCAAAATGATAGGCTGTTTGAAATTTGCTTTAAAAGAATCCGTTTTGGCGAGAAAAGTGAGTAAGGGTTTGAGTGCAAAGAGATGAACCATGTGTTGACCAGTTTTGATGCTGGAGGAAGTGTGTGGTTTAATTAAGGTTTTTCTCTCTATAGTTACAAGTTTTGAAGTTTCAGAGGGAGAGAGAGAGAGATGAAAGGAAACAAGAATTAACGGTGGGAAAGCTAGGTTGGGGAGACTGTGGAGACTGGTTTGAATTGGCAGTGAGGGAGAGTTGATTTTCCTAGGGAATCATCACTTTGGAGCATTGGAACTGAAGGGGAGGTGAATGACTAGAAGAAAGAGGTGATGGCACTGTGAGCCAAGGAGAGCCCATGGGGGTATGGGTGTGGTTTAAAGGGAGGAAGGAAGGCACAGCTAGTCCTCTGGATGCCTGCAAGGGAGCTTTGCTGGGAGGTCCCTGTGACCCCTGCATGGACACGTGGGAAAGCAGGGGTTGGAAGTCTCAGACCTGAGTGGGTGGGAGGCTGTGAGCCAGACCTGGAGGATGGAGAAACTCAGAAGAGGGGCTAAAGTCTGGGAGGAGGAAGGGCTGACCCAGACACACACAGCTGAGAGGAACAGCCAAGTGCAGGAAAGGACAGAGCAGAGCACCTTATTTGATGAAATTAATGAGGTATTGGAGAAATTTCCAAAAATAGACCACTTGTGCTTTTATTTTAACATACCTGTTCTCTTGCACTGTTACTTCATCTGCTCCTCATACTGTAAAATCTTTCCAACATGAGGCCCAGGTTTTATATTCTAGAGCCCCACTGGGAATTCAGATTCAATAATGTTAACTTTGTCCTCCTGCAATACAGCCCTTTAATTGGGGCTGCGTGAGTGTCATTTACGTAACAGTTTGGTGGTGTCACTCAGTCGCAGAGAAGTGAAGTTGTGCCTCCAAGCTTTTGGCCCATATCACTTCTGAATTTTCCCTCCTCCTTTTCCTTTCTCATAATGGAGTGGGGTTCCTTCACAGTAGGGAATCGGCAGAGGGTGGGATGGGAAGACCAGTGCTGATAACAGGAACAGTGGAATCATTTTTCCTTTCCTCAGCATTTGAACTTCAGATCATCAGCACACTCTCAGTGACAGCTATTGAGAGCTGGCATGAGGGAGGCAGCGAGAGCGAGGCGCGTTTCTAGACTCCAGTGTGCCTGGAATGACACAGAACGTTCCATTGACAACTGCCATGATGGCTGAGAGCTTGGGTTCAAAAGGGGCTTCTTTCTTTCATGTCTCTTCCCCATCTTCAGAAAGGTTGCCATGATCACTGCCTTGCTCTTTTGCATTTGATATTAATTAAAAAGTCTCCTATGGGGACCTGGTTGGAGTTCCATGCTATTCATTTTGAGGCCTCCACCCCTCCCCACCCCTACTGCAGTCTAATTACCTCTGTGGCTTTGATGCCAGGTGTTTAGGCATCCCGTGGGGTGATGCGCATCATGCATGAATGCCAGGGGCTGGTGTAATTCCTCTGAGAACAGAAAACAGAGTGCCCCAGCGAGTCTCTGCTGGTGTGTTTTAAAACGGAGCTCTCTGATAGAAGATGCAGTAAGCGAGTCCTGGATGTGTCAGTTCAGCTTTTGTATCGTCACTTGTGTCTATCACGTGCCAGCACAGTGCTGGTGACAGACTAAGAAAGGCAGGCAAGCATCAAGGATCCTGGGAGCAGAATGGGCCAACAGAATGGGAAGACTGTAGCTGTGAGTGAGATGGGTTTATTGCTTTAGATGACAAAATTCAGAATGGAAAGAGCACATCTGTTTAGTAATTTGACATCCTAAGTGCCTTTTAGGTTACCCAATTCTTAGGAATTAAAAGTAGAAAACCATCTTCTTTTCCCAAGAAAGTTCTCCAAGGATTTCTGGACATTAGCACATCTTGAACTTGCACTTTTTGGAACAGGTTCCCCCGCTGCCTGATGAATGTTAGAGTTGAACTTAGAGAGTTAAACTGACAAAGAAAGCATAAACTGGCTAAATATAAGACCCAAGAATGAATACTGACCTGGGGATAGGTTAAAATAAATTTCATTTATTTGAAAAAGAAAAAATCATTTAGATTCCAGTTATAGTGAAGACTTCCAGAGCTTTGGGAACTTAGGAAATGAAATATTTATCTTACCATTCCTGGCTAGGAAGACAGATAAAGCCCCCCTCCCCTGTGCCCCCCAATCCTTGTCCTTTGAGAAGGAGTAGACTGTTTCTTTGGGGGAAATCCTGGAGAGGAGTTTGGCTTTAACATTACAATGCAAAAGGAAGAGTTGCTGAAGAATGTCATCAGGGAGATTCCACACCCAGAAAGAGGTGGGACATTTGCTCCTTTTAAGACCATACCCGGCAGCCCTGGACATGGTTAGGCAGTATGGTATGTTCCACCAGCTCCAGCTGCTGTGGGTAGGACTTTGAGGACAGAGTGCTCAGGTGACCAGAAAGTCGAGAAAGTGCAGAGACTCAACTGGGTGAGGGAGAAAAAAACAGACCCCAAATTACCTTGTCCTACCTTCAGCAAGAGCATCAGGGCAACGTGGCCTTCCAATCGTCTGTATTTTAACCACACACACCTGATTGTGGTAGAGGGCGAGCTCTGGCCTGGTTCACACCCATGCCGTGGAATTCCCTGGGGGAAATGGGCTTTAAGTGACTCAGGAGGTTTGATTGTCAAACACTGAGCCCCACTCTCCTGGGAAAGGATTGTTGATTTGGTTTTGGAAATCTCTATTCAAAACATTCAACATTGATAACTAAGCAGAAACCTAGGAAGCATTTCATGGAAACCGGAGACTAAGCAAGGTGATAGGGATACAGTGAACAAAGGAGTGAGACAGACGCCGTTCAGATCATGACATGTGAAGGGATGTGATTCAGTTGTGATAAATGCCTGAATGTTGAGGAAGAGAGGGAGGAAGAGAATGAAGGAGGATGTTTCTTGAGGAAGGAGGTCTGAAGGGTGTTTTCAAAAACTTCAAATATGGGTAGGCAGAGGTAACAGTATGTGCAAAAGGTCTTGGACAAGAGGGGGCATGGGGAGAATGATGGGATGATGCAGAGGTCCAGAGGCAAATCGAAGCCAGCTTCATGCATGCAGGGCATCTTATGGAGGCTGTTCTTCTCCTAAGAGCAGTGGAAATCACGGAACACAATGAGAGGGAAAAGTAGGAATTTGGCCTGGGCAGATTTTTTTTTTTCTCATAAAAAGAGGCTGGCTTGGACTCTACAAGGAAGATGGCTCACCTTGGGCTGGTACTCCCATGCTGTGCCCTGAGAGGGAGGCATGGCGATCTGATACCTCCTGAGCAGTCCAGTTATGGTTTTAGTGGGATTAGGACCTGTCTGCCTCTCTGTTGCTACATGTGGAGGAAGGCAAGGAAGAGGCTCGTTCAGGACCCCCCTTTAGAAAGTTTTCCTGTTTGCCAAGTGTTGGTTGCCTGGATTTGTAGCCTGTGTCTGTGAGTAAGTAAATGGGAACTGGTAGGAATCACAGATCAAGAGAGGAGTTTTGGATGGTGAGTTTTGTAGGAGAGTAAGTTTTCACTTTTCTTGTCTGGAAAGTACATTTTGATGAGAAGAATGTCTTTGTTTAAGTAAATCTACTTAAAATATTTATATTGGAAAGACAGGTATACAGAGAGGAGATACAGAGAGGAGATACAGAGAGAAAGATGCATGTGTTGGTTCATTCCCCAAATGGTCACAATGGCCGGTGCCAAGCCTATCCGAAGCCAGGAGCCAGAAGCTTCTTCTGGTTCTCCTATGTGGGTGCAGGGTTCCAAGGCTTTGGGCCATCCTCGACTGCTTTCCCAGGCCATAGGGAGCTGGATGGGAATTACAGCAGCCGGGCTACGAACCAGCGCTCATATGGGATCCCAGCACATGCAAGGCGAGCTTGTAGCCACTAGGCTATCACGGTGGGGCCAGAATGTCTTTATTTTAAAAATTTATTTGAAAGAGACAGAAGCATTGAATGAATGAATGATCTTCCACTCACAAGACTCCAGCCACAACCATGGAACGAGTGATCTGAAGTCAGGAGCTGTGTCCAGGCTTCCCTCATGGATGCCAGGGGCCAAAGCACCTGATTTGTCATCTGCTGCTTCCAGGCTGTGCAATAGCAGGAAGCCTGGAAGAGGTGCTGAGACATGAGCTCAGGCACTCACATCTGGTGTATGACAGTGAAGTTAAACCTGCTGGACCACTAGACCCAGCTCACCTTATTATTAATTTGCAGGGGGAGGGGTGTTTTGATTTGAAAGAGAGGCATTCGGGGGGAAGGGAGGAATTAGCTTTTAATATTTATAAGTAGCAGAGAGAATAACTGAGTGCTTATCTCACCACATGGAATGGATGTTTGGAGATCTGTACCTTATCTGTGCACTCTGTGTGAAGTGCAAGAGTGTGAGCAAGGAATTGTATGTGGCCACTCCCGAAGGAGCCACATGCATTTCCAGATGTGGTTGTGGTTAAACCACAAGAACTGGGCAGTACAATGGCAGGCGTGGTTTTACATAGCCAGGTGCCATCAGAACCACTGGAATATCACACATACTCAAGTCCTTAACATCTGAAAGGAAAAAAGCTTTAATTTTATTATCACAAATCCTCCTCAATCCCTGTTCTGCTCTCCTCTGACTCTCTGGACTCTGCCTGAGGCATATTTGTCTTAAGGCTTGCCAAGATGATTAAGTAGATTTCTACTTTGGTGGAAAATTTTTGGCATTATTATTTGATCACTTTAAGCAGAAATTGGAACATGTCACAAGCTCTAAATCCATTAGATAAAAGGCAACTGGAAATGGAAATATCTGTAATGGCAAAGTCAACCAGGGTGTAGAAGGGATTTATGTCCATCAAGTTCTCAGTTGGCCCTCTGTGCTCTACACGTATTTGTACTCTTTCTTTGTAATACTTTCCCAGGCTGGATGGGAATGACTTATGTAACCAATAGTCTCATGGAAATGATGCCTTGCTTCTGGATTTTTTGCTGCATCTCTTGCTTTCCTTGGGAAGCTGTGGGAAGTGGCTCAACAGCATGCAAAAAGGCCCACTTGCTTGGGGACTGAGGCTATTGCTCAAGTGCCTATGAATTTGCTCTCTTGGATGCCAATCCTCTAGCTCCAGGGAAGGCCTCAGGTGCTGAGATCCAGGGCCAACATCTTGTTTTTTTTTCATTTATTTCCTTGACAGCGAGAGGGGAAGATGGAAAGGGAGAGGGAGAATTCCCCATCTCTTGGCTCACTCCCCAAATGCTATATGTAATGACTGGAGTGGGGTGAGGGTGAAAGCAGGAGTCAGAGACTCGATACAGATCTCCAGTGTCAGATTCAGAAACCCGGTCACTTGAGCCATCACTGCTGCCTCCTAGAGTGTGCATGAGCAGGAAGCTGGAGTCTGGAGCTAGAGCCTGTCATGGAACCCAGGCACTCCCAAGTGGAAGGCAGGCCAGGCTGAACATCTGTCCCTGCTCATCACTGTGGCCGCAATCTGATCAGAAACCCTGAGTGCCACGACACACTCAGCCAGTCACATCTAAACTCATTACCCTCAGAAACTGAGGGCTAACACAGCCTGGCCATTCCAGGCTGCTAAATTTAGAAATAATTTGTTGAGAAACCACTGATGTCTACTATAGCATTTTGACTTATCTTAGGCAGTGAATAGTCTTGTGTTTTTGTATCTAGTCATCCAAGCAATATTTTTGACTGCTTGTCTGTTTGGGGCACTAGGTTTACATGTAAGCATTTAAGCCTATTGTGGGCGGTCCATGGATTGCAATAGAAACCAGTAGAGTAGTCAGGAGGTAGGCCCTGAAGTGATTAGATATGGTCTACTGAATTCTTAGCTCCAGGGTGAGTCAGGTGTGCAGGTGACCCCATGTTAGTACTACTCTTGGAATGTGTGCGGGAACAGTTAGATGGAGTGGAAAAATATTGCCTCAGTTCTCACTCAAAATTTATTTTAGCCAGCAGCATTAGGGTAGTTTTGTGAAAGACGGGTAAGGGCAAAGTGGCTGTTTCCCAGTGTGGATGATGTCATGCTTTTGCGTCAGCAATGAGTAGGAGTTGGGAACCTGGAGCAGCGTGGTCTTTTCCCCAGGAAATGCTAGTCACGGATCGATCTTGCCCTTGGGGACTACAGACGAAGGAGAGAATGTGGAGGACACACATTTCCTTGTTTTCCTTCCCCTTCCTCCTTTTCTGTTTTATTTGTTAAATTCCTGTACCTGTTTCTCAAGTGTGTGGTCCAGAGGGAAGAAATACTGGCTGTGTCTGGATTTATGGAAACTTTGAATCCACTTGGAGTTAGTGGGTAGGGAAAAAAAAATAAGACTGGATATGTTTCAAAGACATTTTGGAACAAATCTGGATATAAAGAAATCAAATAGAGAGCTCAGAAAAGGTGATGTGTGAGATGGTTCTGGAAGCCTTTGAGCTGATACAGCCTGGGAGGATGTGAAAGCCTTGTCCTTTTCTGAGCTGTCCCAGAGCAGGAGTGCCTGCCCTGCGCTAGGGAAAGTGCTAGCTTGGGTGACAGCCCAGAGAAGACTTAGACGGCCAATGTGGGAGAAAGCACCGAGTTCTTCATGTCGTTGGAACAAGAGTCAAAAAGTCACCAACTCTGGAAAATACAGAGAAGGGGTATCTGGAAGAAACCACATGGGGGAAGTCTTCGGAGCCACTTGGGCTTATAAATACAATCCCAACCTGCGTCTGGTGTGTGCCATGTTCAAGTTCAGGGTGCTGTGCTTCCCTCCACTTGTGTGTATCTGGTACGAACATTTTTCTTTCTTCCTTGTCTCTAAACTGGTGACCCCATGTAGGAGCCATGGCTTCTGCTGTACTTTGTTTCTGAGACCCCCCAGGTTGCCAGGGTGCCCACTTTGCTTGCCTGCTCTGTTTCCTTCTGTGAGTCCAATTGTGAAGTTTCCTATGTGGGCTTAGCTCCATGTTCTTTCCTCATCTGTCTTAGTGTCCCTTCAAAACCAGGAGCACATGCCTGTGCTGTGTACCATGCACTTCCTGCCGCTGAACTGGAGGCAGAATGTGCCGGGTAAGTGCCGACCTCTGTGGCTGCTTCAGGGCCAGCAGAGAACCTGGGTTAATCATTGACTCTGTCCCTGTGCAGCCACTGGTGTTGACCTTGACAGTACACTCTTGCGAACTAGTGAGAGCCTGGCCTGGCATTTAACTCACAGATCAGGTGGCTCCAGAAATGACGACTGCTTTTGAGGCCAGTTGTGTCTCTGAGTTTATGGCTGGCATTCATATGCATCCGGTCCTGTTCGCCCTCAGCAGTCAGCACTGTTTACTCACTTTGTTCAAAGACAGATGTCACATAAGGTCGGGGGGGGGGGGTTCTGGCTCCTTGCCACAGGTGGACAAAGGCCACAGTAATCTGGATGCTGCATTAGAGAGGCGGTGGAACAATATTTGGGCCTTGCAGGTGCGGCAGGTTAAAAAGCATGTCATGTCCGTGCTCTGTTTGTTTTAATATTCACAGCCCCTTCTCTTGCTTGGTTCCAAGTCTTCTGGTGCTGTGAGGTTAAAGTGATTAAACTTCCTAGGGTAAAGTCAACAGCTCTGCCCTTTCTGGAAGGCACTTGAACTGGAGGAGGCCCTCCCACTGTAGGCATTGTACCCTCTATTCCCTGAAATCACATCTCTAGGGCAATGATTGCCCGGTGGTGTGCTCTAGAAAATTGACTTCCAAATGCTAGCTGCTGAGCAAGCATGGGTTACAAAGGCTCTGTGGTGACACAGAGGTCGACTCTCACTGATTCAAGGTTTGGTTATGCTCATCTGTGTTAGGTGGGCTGAAGGCTTTGCTTCTTGGTCTCTGCACTAGGAATGTAGCTCATACCCTGGCCGCAGCTACCAAGCATTGTAGAGAGCTGGCTGCCCTGACCTTCACCCTGTCCTCCTAAAAGGCACAAGGACTTGGTCACAAGTGGTTCTCACATGCACTTTTGGATTCCTGCTCTGTTGCTGTTTCCAGTCTGCTGGCTGGCATGCTCTATAAACACACCTGTACTACTAGAGAAGGCAGCTGGCTCAGGAAGAGAGTTTACAGAGGTGGGAGGGAAAAGCAGAGCAAGCCAGAAACGGGGGTGGGGAGGTGCAGAGAAGCCAGGAGAAGCCTGGGGACTGGCCAGTGCCTGCCTGTGAAAGCCATCAGCATTAGGAGCAAGGGGGCAGTCACAATTTGAAGTGTGAAGGGAACTAAGAGGGGGCCATGGAGGTAGGAGTGGGTACAACCATGCAAGGGAAGAGTGAGTTGGCAGGAAGCGTGGTGAGATACCAGGAAGGGAAGCTGGTAACAAGCACCAAGAGCTGAAAGAGGAATCAGGAGTTTGAGCCAAAGATCTAGCAGAAAAATTCTTCTGAAAAATTTGAGATGAGGACAGCCAAGGACTGAGGAAGAGCTGTGAGGAGCCTGCTGCGCCAGGTGGGACTTCGGCTTTGGGAATGTTGACTTCACAGTTGCCTTCCAGCGCTGTGGCAGCTGGTCTTGTCTTTTATTGCAAGATTAGAAAGATATGGTTACTAAAGAAACGGCTTTTGAAAGTAGAGTATGAATCTGCCCTACCTTTTTTTTTTTTCCCCTGGATAGGTGATTTTGTTGCCTGGTATTTCTAGGGTCTCTGTCCATGGCATTAAGTGTAGATTAGGAAATACCCATGGAATATAATGTTTGGAGGAGTTATAAATGCCATTATTTGTGGAACAAGAGCGTAGTCCAATATATAGGCTGTAGAAGTGTGGAGAGACCTTTGGTAAGCCGTCAAAAGAAGAACTTAAATGATTTACATTCTGTCCTTGAGGATGAAGCTGATATTCTTTTGAAAAATTATATGCTTTGAGTGGAGAATCTGTATAGCTTTGGAGAGGATGGTTTCCAGCTATCAGCTTGTGAACTTGTGCCATGACTTGGTGGATCCAGGACCTTCCTGTGTCCTACCTACTGGCTTGGGTCCTGCTTCTTGAAATCAACTTTGTTTCTGTCTTGATGGAGTTTCTGTTATTCCCTTCAAATCATCTCTGGGTGGACATTAAACTTCAAAAACCTTCTTTTGTATTCAGCCGATATCTGCTCAAACAATAGTGTATTTGAGCCAGTCTTTGGGGGAAGACTTGGGTTCAAAGAAAAAAGGAATTGATATTTTATGGAAGAATTAAAAAAAAATTTTTGTTTTTCTAACAGTAAGGTAATTATTAGCTCACATTCAGTTATGATGGCTACCAAGGCCTGCGGTGTGCCAGTTTGAAGCCAGGAGGTTCCCTTGGGTCTCCCACCTGGTTGCTGGGGCTTGGGGCTATCTTCTGCTGCTTTCCGGCCATAAACAGGGAGCTGGATTGGTAGTGTAGCAGCTGAAACTCAAACTGGTGCCTGAGGGGACACTTGCACCCCAGCATAGGCTTTGCCTATTGTGCTTGATGCCAGCCCCAATCTCACCCAATATAACTTGATGCCAAATGTAATGCAGTGGCACAATCAATATATTAATATGGATATAGTCATACAGGACATTTGCATCACCTCAAAAATCCCTCCAGCTTCAGAAGCAGAGTCACAGACAATGTGCTTCCACCCACTAGTTCTGTCCCTCCAATGGTCACAACAGCAAGGGCTGGGCCAGTCCAAAGCTAGGTGCTTCATCGCATGTCATATGTGGCTGCAGAACCCAAGTAGGTGGACCATCTGCTGCTCTCTCAGGTCCATTATCAGGGAGTTGAGTTGAAGTAGAGTGGCTGGAACTCCACTGGTGCCCATATGGAATGCCAGCGTTGCAGGCTATGACTTAACCCACCATGCCACAACACCAGCCTTCCTCCTGTCCTTTGGTATCCACACTCTGTCTCTACCTGTTGCTTCTTTATTCAGTTTAGCACAAATGCTAGTTTGTTCTCTGGCTTTTGAATTTTATCATTTCAGGATGTCATAGAGATACAGATATAATCATACATTACATTTTTATGCTTTATTTTTTCATTAAGCATAATTTTTCTGGGGGATTAACTCAAGAACTCAAGCTGTTGCAAGTATGAAGTTCTTTCTTTCTTTCTTTCTTTCTTTTCTTTCTTTTCTTTCTTTCTTTTCTTTTCTTTCTTTCTTTCTTTCTTTCTTTCTTTCTTTCTTTCTTTCTTTCTTTCTTTCTTTCTTTCTTTCCTTTCTTTCCTTTCTTTCCTTTCTTTCCTTTCTTTCTTATTTAGGCATTGCGGCAAAGCAGGTAGAAAGTGCTACATGTGACAATGGCATCCTGTTTGGATGGGCTCTAATTCATGTTCCAGCTGCTCCAAATATTTTTCTCCTTTTAAGTTTCATTTCAAGTTACTTGATAGAGACAGAGAAAAATGGAGGCCGAGTACCTGCTCCTGGTACTGATTCTGGCCCCAGATGGTGGTGAAGACCATTTACTCTTAAGAAGCTAATCTTGGGCCCGGCGCAGTGGCGCAAGTGGTTAAGATCCTCGCCTTGCACACCCGGGATCCCATATGGGCGCCGATTCTAATCCCGGCAGCCCTGCTTCCCTTCCAGTTCCCTGCCTGTGGCCCGGGAAGGCAGTCAAGGACGGCCCAAAGCTTTGGGACCCTGCACCCGTGTGGGAGACCCGGAAGAGGCTCCTGGCTTCGGATCGGCATAGCATCAGCCATTGTGTTTGTTCACTTGGGGAGTGAATCATCAGACGGAAGATCTTCCTCTCTGTATATCTGCCTTTCCAATAAAAATAAAATAAATCTTAAAAAAAAAAAAAAGAATAAAGTGTTCGGGTTCTTACTGGCAGGCATAACATCAGTTACAGCTCTCGTGTAGTTTGTTACTGAGTTCTCATCTACAAATGCTTTCTGGGTGTTAGTTTGTTTAAAATTAACAATGAATGGTGAAGTTTCTCTGCATTTATTTATGATTATGGCATCTAAGAATAAAATTCACTTGATCATAGTGTATAATTTTATATGCTGCTGATAATTTGTTAAGGATTTAATGTCTTTGTTGAGGGATATGGATCTGGGAGTATCATCTGTTTGGTTTTTACATTAGGGTTTATGGGCATTATTAAATAAATTGAAATTTTTTCCTCTTGTATTCTCTGGTAGAAAAATACTGGTATGTTTCCTTTTTTCTTTCTTTCTCTCTCTCTCTCTCTTTTTTTTTTTTTTTTGCTTGGTGGAGTTGTTCAATGGTTGGAACTGAGCCAATCTGAAGCCAGGAGCCCAGAGCTTCTTTTGAATCTCCCACGCGGGTGCAGAGTCCCAAGGCTTTGGGTCATCTTCGATTGCTTTCCCAGGCCACAAGCAGAGAGCTGGATGGGAAGCGGGGCTTCCAGGATTAGAACTGGTGTCCATATAGGATCCTGGCACATTCAAAGCCGATTTAGTCTTGAACTTTAGCTACTAGGCTACCACGCCAGGCCCTCTTTATGTTGTCAATATTAGTTTCTATTTCATCTTTATTATCTCCTTCCAAGTGCTTGCTTTTGTTTTATATTGTTCCCCCTTTTTTCATACTTTGCAGATGGGAGCGAAGATTATTGAATTTATATTTGTTAGATACGAACTGTGCTATAAATCTTATTTGTGCTTTCATTCAAGTCAGTGTATTCATAAACATTTTTTGAAGGTTGTTTTTGAGCTCCTGATGATTTGTAAGTATGTCATTTAATTTCTAAGTGTCTGGATGTTTTCCTATTATCTTTGCTGACTTTCAGTTCAATTCCATTTTTTCAGAGAATACAGTCTTCTGTACTTATTTTATATTTAGTGGAACTTCTTTTATGACTCAGGATATGTTTTATCTCAGTATACATTTCTTTTTTTCCACCTCAAAATTGCATATTTTACTAGAAAGAATTTTAAAATGGTAAATACAGATCAGTCTCAGGGAGTCCAACGAGTTTTCTTTGACAGTAGAAATAGTTACCAGTTGGAAAAGTCATCCTTAACCATTCCTAGTCTTTTATCAGACAGAAAATGGGAACATTTCCTTTCTGATGGTTTACAGACCCAATCATGTTTGGATGTTAAAAGCAGGTGGTTGAGTATATGTGGATTATCACATTGTCTGACTGAGTTTTTTGCTATTCACGCAGTAATTTTTCTTTAGAGCTGCTTTCATGGGAATGTTTGAAATTATATTGGAAAACATAGGAGAGTGTAAGAAAAATTGCGTGTTTTGGATGTTGCTTTTTATTAGCAGAGATGGGTGGAATAAATTTTGTGTTCCCATAAGAAAATTCAGACAGAGAGAGCATTGGTCAGCAAGGTGGCAAGGTTTAGTAGGTGCGGGATCCATGAGAGCAGGGGAGCTTCTCTTCAGACTACCCTGAGAGGGAACGCTCAGCCATTGAGGCCGGGGAAAGCAAGATGCCCTGGTTTAATGGAGACACCACACATGGCAGGTCAGGCGGGTGGCTAGGAAAGAGCCGAGAGCTGAGCACCCGGTCTGGACTCAAACAGGGACTTCTAAGGGGATGGGTTCAGTTCTTCCCCCGCTCCCTCTCCTCAGGACAGTGGGTTGGCTGAGTGGGAATTAGGCCTCCATAGTTTCGGTACTCAGTGCTGTCAGACTGTGTAGTGGGGGGGGCTAGGGCGAACTGAGGGGCTTTCACTTTGGTGCCTTCCTTGAGGGGCAGGTAGTATTGCCCAGTGTTATCAGGATGGATAATCCATTTGGAGCCGAGTAGAGAGGATTCTCTTGGGACACTTTGCTTTGGAATGGGTAGCAAGAGGCTAGCCCTTCTGTGAAGTTCTGGGGTCTAAGCAGGACTTTGTGGTGTAAAATCCTGGGCTTCTTTTCAGCTGCGACTGATGCCTTGCTTTCCTGACTCCTCTCACACATGCAGCTGATTTCCAACTTCCTGCCTAACATTTTGACAACCACACTTTTCCTGCCTCACACTACACTTTGAAAAGGCTTTTAGGCAAAGACACGTGCGATGTCCCCACACTCTTTTAATAGCAGCGATGTAGTTCATTGAATGATGATCTCAGAGCAGGTGAGCCACCTGCTAACTCCTCTGCTGTCCCAGTCTCCCTGAGCTCTGCTGAATTCCAACATGTCTCTCTTGGAGAAACGAAAGGGTCTGCCAAGGCGAGGAAGCCATCCAGGCGAGAGGAATTCAGAAATTCATGAATAAATGAGGATGGGTCAGACGCAGAGCCCTGGCTGACTCAGGACGAGGTGATGACCTTGTTGAATCAGCTGCCTTCCTTGTGCTCCGGGACAGGCGTAGGATCAACTGTGCTGAAGCCTGAAGTGACGTCTCTCCCAGGGCTTGGTTCATTGACATGGACTAGGAATTTGACCCCAGTCAAGCTTCCCAGCCTCTCTTGTAGTATTTGATCAGGAAAAGGTAAACCAAACTAACTCCATGACTTTTGTTTCTCTCTGTGAAGAAATGGGAATGATGCAACTGTAGAACAAAAGCAGTAGAGGATGGTGAATAAATAACAGAGAGAGAGATGAACAGGATTGGAAAGCAATCAGATCTTAGACTCTTCTATAAGAACCATAAACTGTTTTTATCACCGATTCTGGCTGATTCTGTCCAGTGTATCTGTCTCTTCTTTCTCTGTCTCATTCCTGGAGTTCTGCTTATGGTCGTGGTTTGGAGGAAATGAATGAGAGTATGTTGTGAAGGGTGACCTTGACAACTTTTACACTAAGTAGCTGACTAAATATTGGAGGCATTGAGAAATGCAGAAGGGTGTCAAATCTAGGCGTGCTGAATGGACTGACAATTTCTCTGTGTTCTTTTCTTTTGAGTTGAGTTTGAGAAGTCATGGAACATCCAGAAATGAATGACTGGCATGTAAGAGGCTAGGCTAGGGTTGAGTAGCACCAGTGGGCTCTTGCAATGTGGAATGATCCAAGGGAAGAGAAGAAGTTACTTGAATTCTGTCCTAATAGTATGTCCCCATTGGGAGGAGTATTCCAGAACATCACACAGATACCATAGTAATTGTAGGTCTGGCTCTCCCAGCTATGCTTAAGTCACTGTGGAGGTAATCCACTTCTTTGGAGCTAGTTCTCCTAACCCTGTTCACCTGTTCCCTGATGCAAATCAGGCTGTCAGTGGAGAAAAGGGTTTTAGCACACAGATCTAAAATGTCTCGCTACCGGCATAATTACACAAACTTTACATGCATAGCAAGTAGAAAGATAAGATACTCTGGTGTATGTTGGCATTTGTGGTAGGGTGAGTTGTAGTGAGTAGGTGAAACTTTACGTTTACTATGACAAAAGGGCTCCTTTGAGAGAGAGAGAGGTCTTTCCCAGATTGTGAGTTCCTCTGGTTCATGTCTCAAATGGCCACAGTGGCTGTGGCTGAGCCAAACCAAAGCCAGGAACCCAGAACTCTACATGGGTGGCAAAGGCACTTAGGCTGCCATCTGCTGCTTTTGCAGGTGCACTAACAGGCAAAACAGCTGGGACTTGAATCTGTGCTCCTACACAGGATGCTGGTGTTGGAAATAACGGTTTAACCCACTGTCTTACTGTGTCTACCCTGAAAAACTGTTTTTATACACAGCCACTGACACACCAGAATAACTCATACATTTGGTTACTAACACAATGAAGGAATGAGCATAAGATCAAATGTTTTATGGATTTACTGTATGCAACACCTGTTGTGGTGGTGGTCCCTGTACTCAAAGATGCTCATTGTGTAGCTTGTAGGCAGCCTACTAATGGGGTGATGACCCCACAAGGCAGTAAGTACCATTTCTGTCTTCCCTAGAGCATCCTGAAGGTCATTGTGAGCCTGTTTCAGTAAGAGTGCTATAAAGATGTGTTCATCACAAGCCGACTTCAGATAGTGCTGGTGGGTTAACTCTCGATGTTCCTCTCCCTGCCTACTTTACTCTCAAGTATTTCTAGTGAGATTTTATTCATTCAGGTAAACTTTTACTCAAATTCTCAGTAATGACCATTTTGGGAAAAACACTGATTCACCAGCTAGCTAACACTTTAGAATTCACAGATTGAAGTCTGAACTTAAAATAACCTTGGCAGTAAGGCAGGAACATCTTAATACAGGAGGTTAGAGATGAGTTCCACTACCCAAAAGTAGAGGTTTAGAAGATGAGGAGGGCCTACCTTGATCTACTTCCTTGGAGCCATCACCAATTTCAGCATTATGCTCCAATCCTGATGTATGGTGTGAAGATTAAGGGATGCCAAGTCTTCAGTGGCAAAACTCAGGGAACTAGGCTGACGACTTTAAATCCTGATATTTTTTTCCTAGATTAAACCCAAAGCTACTCACAAAACTATATGCAATAAAACAAGTATGTATCTATTATAAAAGATCATAGATTTATTTATGAATTTAAAGAGTAGTTCTTAGAGACAAAATAGAGCCAAGCTGTACGGCCCAAGGAGATCCTGATGGTGAAGTGAGATGTCAAAATGAAAAATGCAATATGATCTGTCATGATTTTTGTTCATTAGAAAAAGAAGACTTTTCCACAAGGCAAATAAAGTTTATGTGGACAGGCACTTTTGGAAGTCAAACTTGAATGTATTTCTTAGCCTGTGGGCACACACACTCTATGGGCAGTGAGGGGGAGGAGGCTGATGTTTCTACTAACCCTCCAGGTTCCCACGGTCAACTGTACATGTCCGAGGGTCACATATCAGGAGGGAGAAAAAAAATGATCATTGTTCCAGGGTTGGGAGCAATCCCACTGGATGTGGTTTTTCTAGTCTCAACTTTTACTTCCGTTTTTGAGAAGTGTGATATCACTCCTGTCCTTCTGTGCATTAGAGAAGTGAATCCACCATATGTGAATATAAGAGGGTTTAGGATTCTGTGGTCTGGTTTGGTATCAGAGTTTAACAAGGCGAGGAAAGTAAATAGGTTAGACTAGAACTAATGCTGTTGATAGTTCATGAATTCAGATTTGCAGTGAAGTAAACAGTGATGAAGCTCTCAGCCTTGTGGATTCTCTTGTGAAAGTGTTAATAGTTCAAGTAAGAGCTGAAAAGAGATGCTTGCTGAAAATCAACGAAAACATTCCGAATCAGTCTACTTGTACTGTCTTCCTTCTCAAAGGGTGTCTGGGAAAGGACATTGGGTCACAGATGGGTTTGGGTGGCGTTTCCTAGTGATGGATCACAAGATGGCGATCTTGTTTTATGATCACAAGTATGGTCTTGTTTTACGAACTTGTTTCCATGTGTGCCATGAACCTCACACTTATTTCCATTTCTTTCATTTTGTAGAGATTAAGTATATTATGAAGGAACCATAGGTGAATAGATTTTTGAATGACCATGAATCCTGGCAGGAGCATGGATGCACTCATGTTCCTAACTAAGCTGCACCTACCATCATATTTTAGAAACCTCTGAGGTCCCATGTAGTGAATTCAGTGAGATATGATCCTAAATTCTGAACTGTTCCATCAGAGTTTGTAATAGACACTTGGTAACTTCCCACACTGAAGGGTATTAGTCAAATAGCAGGTGTTTTGAGCTTCAGTTGCTTCTGTAACATTGGTTTGCATATACTTACCTGGCAGGGGAGATACCATGAACAGAGTTTGCAATCGCTAGCTAAGGAAATAAAGCAGGCAAATTTCAGACCCTCAAGAGCTCCATGTTCTCTTCCTAAATACATGTGGGTTAGGATGAAAACCTATGCCACTATTGCATAGAAATATAAGAAGTCACTTAAAAAAGTAAAACCTAAATATAAATAAATAAAATTTTACCAGGAAAAATATGGGCTTTCAAGAACTTTAAAAAAATTTTTTAAATTTATTTTTAAAGGTTTATTTTTATTGGAAGGGCAGATATATAAAGAGGAGGAGAGACAGAAAGGAAGATCTTCTGTCCAGTGATTCACTCTCCAAGTGGCCTCAACGGCTGGAACTGAGCCAATCCGAAGCCAGGAGCCTGGAGTCTGTTCTGGATCTCCCACACGGGTGCAGAGTCCCAAAGCTTTGAGCTGTCCTTGATTGCTTTCTCAGGCCCCAAGCAGGGAGCTGGATGGGAAGTGGGGCTGCCAGCGCCCATATGGGATCCCAGTATGCTCAAGGTGAGGACTTCAGCCACTAGGCTACAGCTCTGTGCCTGAACTTTTTTTTTTTTAATGCTTGTTGCTGCTTAAAAATTACACGTTTATAGGTTAACCTAACAGCTTTGTGCTTTCAAGGCAGAGCCATTGAATGACTCTTTGTTAACTGGACAGTGTGTGAGAAGGAGGGGCTTGGAAGGGTCTGCAATCCCAACTTGAGAGACCAAAATGCTCTATTTATGATAGAAATGTAAGGTAGAGGTCTCTTTGTTTCTGTGCATCTCCAGGGCTGTGCTGTCCTTATTAAATCCCTGGGTGTGAAAGCATCCGTTTCTGCCACTGTACTTTTCCTTGGTCTTTGTTTCCCACCTTTGCCCCAGAGTCAGCATGTAACACTCCCCATGTGAGTGCAGCTCCTAAATAAGCCATTCATATACAAGGAGGCTGTTCTAAGTAGAAAATGTGAAAGCATAAAGAAGGATGGATTTTATTTTGGAAAAAGACCTCATCCCATGAACTTCCCATTCTTTCTGTTTGGGGGTAACTTGTCTTGAGCCTCCATTTTAAGCTACTCATAAACTGGTGCACATGACATTTTCTGCCTTAGAACAACTGGCCTCTGAATTTCTGTTCGTTCCTGAACTCCAGCCACGTTGGATTGAGCGTAGTGTACAGCTGGCATCCCCTCCAGCAGACGTTGGCCAAGGGTGTTTCTGGAAATTCGAGTGTCTCGGCATGATCTCAGACACTGGCGTGATGGCCAGTGTTCTAAATGGCTCCATGTGCTTTGTGTGTAATACGGACTGGGGAGCTGGAAGGTGGCTAGCTGCTTTTCTCAGCACGCACTTTTTCTTTGCTCCTTCGTGGAGATGTAGCCATTCCTTGTGTGACAGGAGCTGTGGAGATGACTGTCATCACCTCGACTACAGATGGCTGCAAAGGCTGGCCTGCTTCATTTGTACATTCATCTAGAGCCTTCAGAGGGTAGCTGATTAGTTTGTGGTGCTTGGCCCTGTCCTGTGGGTCCTCAAACTGGGGGAGTTTCCTGTAGATTCTACAGGAAGTTTTTCCTGTGAAGTCATGGAAATCACTTGCATGTGTGACCCAGAAACCAGCTGTCAGCAGCTCGTTGGCCTGATGTCACTGGTCTCTTTGTTTGCTCCACCAGCCCTCGCTGTGTGTTTGAGGAGCTCATGGCCAACCTTCTCTGTTGGTTGCCTGTTTGTTCCTGTAATGAAGTATCTAAACAGGTTACTCTCTAAAGAGCGGGGATTTCTATAGCTTACACTTTTGGAGGCTGAAAGTTCTAGAGAGTGACCCATTGGATCAGCCTCTGCTGAGAGCCTGCTATCAGTCCGCTGTATCACATGGCTAGACAGGAGCAACTATGTCTGTCTCTAATCTCTCATAAAGCCACCAAGATTCGCTCATGGAATCAAGTCCCATCTTGATGACTGTGCTAAATCGAAGCACCATAATTGGATTAAGTTTCTACCCTGCGAATCTGTAACTTTTGGGCATTAAACTCTAGCATGAGTCTGGGGGCAGGGAGGAGGACAAGCTGTGTTCCCACAGTGGCACTTTCTCCTGGATTGCGAAGGGGGAGGGGTTTCTGGACCCCCCGCTGGTTTGCACACAGCAAGGATGCTTTGCTGCGCCCCATGGGAAGCTTTGGCTTGCACATCAAGAACTCTTGGCACTTAGCACCTGTTTGTTCATCTGACATCAGTGTTCACGCGAAACGTGAATTTCTGGTTTTTCTGTGATGATGTCTCAAAAAAAAGCCCGACTTTGCCCTTTTAACCTAGAAACACTCCCAAGGAGAGAAAGAAAAGATGGCAAATATCAGTCCCAAGGATTCTCAGTCAGTCTGGGAAAATACAAAGGTTTTGCCACTATGCGCTTTCCGGCATCTATGTTTTACAGCATTGAGGGACAGTTTTAGGGTGTGCTGCAAACACCAGAAAAGAGAGTATTACTGTAACCCACACTGTCTTGGGGGATGTATAACACAGTTTGGCTTATGATCAGCACTATTTATCCTGATATCCACTGGCTGTAATGAAGTTTTAGTGTCTCCGTTCCATTGCGGCTCTGGTTCGTGCCATGTGGAAGGTGAGGGAAGTGTGAAGGCATTTATTTTCATAGGAAAGCATAACTTTGGAACCACATATGGCATCTAATTGACAAGAAAAAATGAAAACCTGTTTCCAAAAGGCCAAGAATGTCTTAGCAATGCAGATAAATGTTGCTTGTAAAAGCAAAACTGATAACCAGGAGTGACTCTGCAGTGGAGCCTCCTGAACTCTGGGGAATAGAGATAAGATAAAGGAGTGAAAGACAAGAGGAGGGAAGTGTGTGTTTTCAGGGAAAATGTCCAAAAGGGTTGTGTTTTAACACAGTTGGATGGGCTCACAGGCAATAGATATGTTAAATAAATACAAAGCCCAAGTAACCTTGTTTTTTTCCTTTGTGAATTCTTGAAACGAAAATGTGACTGTTTCCAAGAAAACCATTATAATTATCAGGAAAATTATCTACTGATAATTTGACCCTATAATTTGAGTCAAGACCAATTTGTGGTATTCCAAGTCTGATAATTTTTCTTAAAAAAAAAAAATCAAGGCCCCCCCTCCTTTGTAATTTTTGCTAATTTTTGACAGGTTATGCAGGCTATTCTGGAGACTAAAAGCTTGTACTGTGAGGCATAACTGCATCAGATGGCCTGGTTTCTATGCCCAGCTTGGGATCCAGCCTCCAACCCCTACTGGTGCAGACTCTGAGAGGTAGCCATGATGGCCCAATGATTTGGTTTCTGTCATCCCAGTGGGAGACCTGAATTGAGTCCCCAGCTTCCGGTTTTAGCTCTGGCCATGTATGCGTTTCAGACGTGAAACGTGTCTCTCAGTAACGTGTGCTTTAGAGTCAGACTCAAGTTGAATCGTGGTTGAATGATGTGGAGCATGTTGCTTAATTGTGAGCCCCCAGTCTCATTGGTGACATCTGGATAGTAGCAGAGGGCACCCCTCAGAGCTTCAGGGAGGAAGAAAAGAAGATGGTATATTCCAGGTTGCCAGTAGTGGCTTCCAGCAGGCATTTGGCATTGCAGGAGTGAGAAGGGAGAGGGGTCCGGGCTGCGCAAATGCTTTTGGCCTTTGGCCTGGCAGCTCTGAGGGCTTGGAGGACGTCCACTGTGCTCCTTGTGGAAGTTGCATGTGAGCAATCAGAGCAGCTGTATCTGGGAACAGAAGGCCCCATGATTGCTGTGCTTGCTGCGACAGGGGTGGCCCTGGAGATAGAAGGCCAAGAAATGATAGTCCCAGCTGGTGCGGAGCCAGGCGTCTTGTGGCAGGTCACCGAGGGGTTCCCGGTGCATCTGCTGACTTCAAATAAAGGGCAATGTGACAGCAGTAGTTCAACAGGAAAGAAAGCCCTCGGCAAGAAGGCCTCTTTGTTTGTTCCACTCTGTGTGTGCACCTTGTCTGCCTTGGCGGGCGGAACTAGATGTTTGCTTTGCGGAACAAAGAACAGGCCTGGTTAGATTGGAGCGGGGGCAATGGGGAGGCAGGGGAGGGGCGCTGGCTCCCAGCAGTGTTCCTCTTGGTTAAAGGACATTCTGGGAGAAGCATCTGGCCTGGGTCTCCCTGTTTCCCAAGGGCAAAAAGAATGACATTCACAGGCATGACCTTTGATCCAGTGAAGGGAAGTCCCAGAGGAAAAGGTCAAAGGTGTCTTGACCCTCTTATTGAGGACAGCTGCTGACCACGGAGAGGGATTCGAGGAGGTCCACAGAAAGGGGCGGATCTGTGGGAGTGGAGAGGGCGTGAGCACAGCCCTGGGTGGGCCCTGCAGAGGGGCAGGGTTGGGGTGGTGGTGTTTAACCTCAAGGCTGGGCTGAGCCAAGCACCTGTGCAGCTGAGAGGTGCCACACATGGTGGCAGTGGCTTCTGTGACCGCCTGCTGGGGAGCAGCATGGCCATGCAGAGGGAGGGCTTAGGGCTGACATCAGCTGGCACCTTGGCTCCAGGGCTGTCCTTTAGTAGCGATCAAGACATCTTTCCTGCCCTTGGGGATTGAAGATGCGAAAGGCCTGGGTGTCGGACCAAAGCAACCAGATACCTTGAAGCATCCATGCTCGACATGCATTGTTTGCTGCTGTCTAGAATGCATTTGCCTTCCTTCTGTGCTTGGTGCCCAGCACTAAGCGGCTTAACTAATCTCTCCCAGGTAGATTTAAGGCTCCTCCCTTGATTTTGGTCTTATTGTGGACTAAGTTGTATTATTAACACTTTCTTTATTCATGCTGAGTGTTCCTATTTTAGTTGATGGGAAAGGAGGAGGGAAGGAAGGAAGGATTTTCCCTCTCAACTGTTTCTGTGGGCAGAAACTGCATTAAAGTTCTTGAGCAAAAAATAGCTATGCCATTTTCTGTCTTCAAAAAGTTCAGTCTAGTGAGATTTAAAAAAAAAAATTATAGGGCCTGGCACGGTAGCCTAGTTGCTAAAGTCATCGCCTTGCACACACTGGGATCCCATATGGGTACCAGTTCGTGTCCTGGTGGCCCCCACTTCCCACCCAGCTCCCTGCTTGTGGCCTGGGAAAGCAGTCAAGCATGGCTCAAGGCCTTGGGACTCTATACCCACATGGGAGACCCGGAAGAGGCTCCAGGCTCCTGGTTTCAGTTTGATGCAGTTCCAGCTAGTTGTGGCCACTTGGAGAGTGAATTAACAGATGGAAGATGTTCCTCTCTGTCTCTCCCCCTCTTTGTTTATCTGACTTTCCAATAAAATAAATATGTCAAGGCTTTGGGCCGTCCTGGACTGCTTTCCCAGGCCACAAGTCGGCGCCCATTTGGGAACCCCGGGGCGTTCAAGGCGAGGACTTTAGCCGCTAGGCCACGCCGCTGGGCCCGGCAAGGTCTTTTCTGGAAGGTGTCTAGTAATTGGCTAGGTGATGAGATGTGTGTGTGTGTGAGAAGGTAGCCTCGTGTCCTGGGGCTGAGCACTCAGGAGTCTGGGTTTACAGGAGTGGAATGAGGAGGTCAGGAGGCCCAGAAGGAAGAGGAAGATGTTTTGCTTCACAGCCTTGCTTCTTGGTGGGCAGCCACTGTCGGCGACAGGAAGCCAAGTGCAACCCTTCTGTGCTTTTCAGAGGCCAGAGAAGGGTGAGGCTCCACCGGGAGCCCTGCGTGTGGTGCGAGGGAAGAGAAGGTGCAGGTCTGAGCCGCACAGCCCTCCTCGCGGAGCAGAAAGGCCGCAGCTTGTGCTGCCAGAGAATACCTGATGCGGGTGCTGGGTGGGCGGTCAGGCCGGCAAGTTCCTGGCCTGGCTGAGATTTCACGGGGTGACTTAGAAGAGGCCACTTCCCTTTGCCAGTTCCCCCTTCTGCCCATTTGGAAAATAAAGGGCCATAGTAAATGCCAGGCCCTGACTTAGGTTGAAAATTCTAGTCATCTGAGGCAACAATGCTCATTAATTAGGGCAACCATTTATCACGCTTAGCAGAATTTGTGAAAAAATTTAGATTGAGAATAGAGCCTTAAAAAAAAAAAAACTGCACCATGTCCAATTCACACAGTCCTCTGAACGTCAGGCATCTTTTTAAGGCGAAAAGATATAGCCAAGTGAGGCAGAGTTCAGATGGACCAGACCTTCCAGCGATGCAAGCTAAGCAACACCCTAATGAGGAAATCTGCTAATTGGGTACTCGATTTAGGGACAGAAGGTGCTAAACATTTATTTTTATGTGGGGTGTTTGGAAGCTGAAAACATTGTCTCAGAAACATTGCCATGAAACAGGGTTAGCTCCTTAGGCCAGCTAGCAACAGTGGATTTAGCTCATGACATAATAAAAATAGTTTGTATTGTTTTTAAGATTTATGTATCTTTTATTGGAAAGACATATTTACAAAGAGAAGTTGAGACAGAGAAGCCGTTCATCTATTGATTCAGTCCCCATATAGCGATAATAGCCAGAGCTGGGCAGGTGTGAAGTCGGGAGCTGCTTCTGGGTCTCCCACGCAGGTACAAGAGCCCAAGGATCTAAATCATCTTCTGTTACTCTCCCAAGCAACAGTTAGGGAACTGGATCTGAAGCAGAGCAGCTTGAACCTGAAACTGCCCAAGCAGGATGCTAGCACTGCAGGTGGAGGATTAGTGTGCTACGCCAGGGCGCTGGCCTCAGTTTGCACATTACTGAAAAGTGATAAAAATATGTGGTAGAGCAGAGTATGCCTTTTTGGTGAATAATTTTCCCTTCTATTTTTAATTTTATGGTACAGTTCCATAGGCTCTGGTATTTCCCCTTTCTCTTCTCCAGATTCCCTCCCCCCAATGTATTTCCCCCATATTATTACAGTGGTATAGTACTTCATAAGCAGCCATAAGTCCAGCATCCCATTGTCAAGAAATATCCAGCAGTTTCACTGGCATTCCATCTTTGATTTGGAAGTATAGAAGCATACTGCGTTGTATCTTCAGATCTGGATACGGTAGGCTCTATCTCGTGGTTACTATGCATTCCTTAAATGAGAAGCCATGAAACAAAAACAACAACAGGAATAAAAATAAAAGATTTGTAGCACCATGGAGGTAAGTAACATGCTACTGAATAACCACCGTGTCAGTAAAGACATGCTCCTAGAAATATGTCCAAAGGAAATGAAAACTGCATGTGAGAAGGGATCTGTAATCCTGTATTTACAGCAGCACAATTTACAATAGCAAAGACATGGAAACAACAACCCAGATGCCCATCCACAAACGAGTGGTTAAAGAAACTGTGGTCCGTCTACTCAGCCATGTGTGATAGACGGTCATAGCCAGATGTAAAGATACAATGCAATATGCATCTCTACTTGCAAATCAAATATGGACTCCCAATGAAACTGTTGGATATATCTTGACAATGGGATGCTAGATTGTCTGCTGTGACAGGTTTTTTTTTTTGCAGTTCTCTAAGCACTCTCTGATTTCCATAGTGGTCATACCAGTCTGAACTCCCACCAGCGGAGAAGGAGGGTACCTTTCTCCCCACATCCACACCAGCAGGTGTTAATAGAGTTCTGAATATAGACCAACCTCTCTAGAGTTAGGTGGAACCTCAGTGCGGTTTTCATCCTGTTGACTAGGGAGCCTGAACATCTTTTCATATGTCTGTTAGCCATTTGAATCTGTTCTTTTGAAAATATCGGATATGGCACAGTAGCCACATGTTGGGATCCCATGTGGGCACAGGTTCTAACCCAGCAGCCCCACTTCCCAACCAGCTCCCTGCTGTGGCCTGAGAAATCAGTTGAGGACGGCCCAAAGCTTTGGGATCCTGCACCTACATGGGAGACCCAGAAGAAGCTCCAGGCTCCTGGCTTTGGATTGGCTCAGCTCTGGCCATTGCAGCTGCTTGAAGAGTGAATCAATGAACAATAGAGCTTCCTCTCTATCTCTTCTCCTCTTTGTATATCCAATAAAATAAATAAATCTTTAAAAAGTCTGTTCATTTCCTTTGCCCATTTCTTCACAGGTTTTTTTCTTCAACTCTTCCTGGGTTTCTGAAGCTCTTTGTGGAGATTATCTCAAGGAGCTGTCTGAGAAATGCATGGAGACTTAAGCGATATTGGTGGTGGTTAGATGGGAGGGAAGGGGGAAGGGACTGGGCCAGAAAAGGGATGGGATGAGAAGCAGGACCCCAGTAGCAATTCCCTATGGTTCTTGCACTGTTGCTTACAAAGGGGGAATTCTGGGATATGTCCCATGGACATCTTTGGATCTCAAAATGGCCAAAGCCTTTTCTGGTTCCTGGGCCTTAGTTGAAGCCCCAAGTTTTCTTTTTGCCTTCCGTGCACCTGTGCAGGATCTGATGGTTTTATTTGCTGGGAGGTGTTGTCTCAGAATTGAGAGATCATTGGTAGTCGGGATGGGGACAGGCTGGGCTCCTTTTGGCCACGGCTCTCATACTGAGGTAGTCGTCGGTACTCAAGCCATTGGAACATGTAATGCAAAGTGAAGACTGGCTGGTCTGAGGGAGGCCATATTTGAAAGGCTGTGGTCTGGAAGAAGTGTGCACCCTCCTGAGTGGGGCCCAGTGACACTGAAGGCTTGCAAACCTCGACTAAGCATGAAGTGTCCACAACCGAGAGCAGTGAGAGCCTGCACAGGCTGGTTCAGAGGCGATGTGTTTGTAGTCCCCGGATGGCTGTGTCCCTGGCAGAGGTGTAGGGTAAGGTGGGAGGGAATATTGGACATTCAGATTAGGGTTTGAATGTGGGATTCTGGATATGGAGAAGTGACTGTGCCGTCCTATTTTATCTTGAGAAATGGAAGCTGTGGTGGGGCAGAGAGGAAGTTAATCATATTGACTGCATAGACACCATCAGATGGCCAGGACCTGGTAGACCATTTGACCATTGTGCTTGGGAGTTTCTCTTTGTTCCGAGGTTGTTCCTATCTCCTTGGTGAACCCAATAAACTCTCTTGAGATTCTGTAAACTCTTTAAGAATAGTACTGCACCTTATCTATCTTGTATATTCCTTGAGTGTGGGCAGTCCATGATGGGCACTGGCCTCCTTCACTGGAGTCCCTTCTCTGACCTTTATGACTGCAAAAATGAGCCGTACATACGTTGCGATGTGCCTCAGGTCCAACGCGATCTTAGCGGCCACCACGGGTATAAGACCCCCTGCTCCCACTTAACTTGCAATGTTCCGTCCCTGTCAGCTACTTTCAGTGCCTAGAGAGCCATCAGGGTGTTTCGGTACCAGTGGGAACAGTTGGTTAATGTAGAGCCTGAGGACACATTGTTAGAGATGCTTTTAGTGTTTTGCTGAGAATTCTGCGGCAAATAGCAGGTTTTCCTACGTGGGAGGTCTGCGACTCCTCTGAGCCTCACTGACTTACAGTTAGGGCTGCTTCTGTGTGTTCCCCAACAGAAAAAGGAGAGATTGGGTGAGAATCGAACCAACAACCAACTCCCATCTAGCCTGGCCATGATTGGTCCAGGCAGGACACAGACCCCTGACAGCATCTCTGTCTTTGAAGAAGCCAACCTGTGAGTCTCACATACTACTCCCTGAAAAACATCTCAGAGTGAGCAGGAGACCTTGCCTCGGTTGGGACATTTCTGTTTTCAGTCCTGGCTTCCTTTGCTGATCAGTTCGAGTGGTTGCCAGTCCCTGAAAGCTGGCCTGTGGGCTTTGTGGGAGCCTGCACTGCTGGGGAACCACCGGCCGCTTTGAAGGAAGAACTAAATGCAGGCCCCTCTCGTGTGTCTTAACTCTGGAGGGTTGCAGGAATCACCTTAAAACTTGTGAAGGTCTTGGCCCAGTCTTTTGCCTCCCTAGGCGATGGCAAGGCTCTTCTCTTACAGCCATGGAGATTTCTATATAGAGATCTTACAGTCGTGGAAAATTGTGGACAAAAGAAAAGTGGGCAGTTTTGTACATGGAAGCTTGGTTTTGTTTGGGGGCTGCAAAGAGTCACTCGAGAATGGCCATGGGGTGGTGAAATTTGTGGAGGAAGCATTTTGTTAAGGTTCATTTTTTTATCTGAAAGACAATTATGGGGAAGAAGTAGATGGAGATGAAGGGAGAAGGGGGGAGGGGGAAGGAGACAGAGAGACCCTCTGTCCTCTGGTTCACTCCCCAAGTGGCTGCAAGGAGCAGGGCTGGGCCAGAATGATGCTAGGAGCAGGTTTTTCTGTTTCTCTCATGTGGGTGCAGGAGACCAAGCAGTTGGGCCCTCCTCCGCTGATCCCCCAGGTGCATTGCCAGGGAGCTGGATCCCACATGGGATGCTGGCACTGCAGACAGCAGCTTAACTCTGTATGCTACAATGAAATAATTTTTTTAAAGATTTAAAGACCTGGAACTTCCTCCAGGTCTCCCACTTGGGTGCAGGGTCCCAAGGCTTTGGGCCATCCTCGATTGCTTTCCCAGGCCACAAGCAGGGAGCTGGATGGGAAGTGGGGCTGCCAGGATTAGAATTGGTGCCCATATGGGATCCCGGTGTGTTCAAGGTGAGGACTTTAGCTGCTAGGGTATCGCACCGGACCCAATGAAAAAATTTTTACTGAAGGTTTAAAATGGCACAGTTTCTAAAAGGAAGGGCTAATCCCCTACACACATGGGCAGATGAGAGCAGCCAGTAGGAAAGGGAGCTTTGCCAAATAGCAAGATTTCTAGAAAGTGGAGTAGAGTAGGGACCTCGGTGAGGACCTGTGATTTTCCAGATGGGGCCTGTGGCTTATCTTGTCAGGGGAGGTCCCCACTGCCCCAGGTGGCAGCATTCTGGACAACTTGTTTATCTTCTTTCTTCAAAAATCCTGTTCAACCTGTTGGATGTGTGTGTACTGCCGGCGAGCTGACATGTAACCGTTTGTGAGGCTGTGTGTGTGGTGTGTCTTTGAGAAGGCACTCTGCTATCTCATCCTGCTTGCCTTCCGTTCCCTCCCTCAGTGTCCCCCTGAGCGTGTGCAGTCCTGGAATGTGGCACTGCGTGGGAGCAGTGCCTCCTCACAGCTCTGCCCTGGGTGGCGTGGGCCGAGTTCCAGCAACAGAGCTTCTACATGCTGGGTCTCACGTGCATTCAGACAGGGGCCTGGATAATACTTTATAAATAGGATGCGATTTTTTTTTTTTATCTTGGGAAACTGGGGAATACTTTAACATTTTTTATAGGTAGTGTTCAAAAAGCAAAAGCGTCATTGCACGTGAGTAACCCGTGGCTGTGTTTTAAGAATCCTCTGCCGAGTGTGCACCTGTAGCTAAAGCTCATGCTGGCAGGCTGGGATCCACGTCCCTTTCCTTGCTGCTGTCCCTTTTGGAAGAACGTAGTAGCATCTTGCCGAGATCAGAGTCCGAGCAAGGTTCAAGTCCTGGTTGTGCACCTTCAGGCTTCCTTTGCGCTTGGTCTGTGGCTGCTGCCAGCTGAATTCTCCCTCTGGGCCTGAATCATTGCTAAGAGGCAGTATAATGTGTCTATTCATTTTTACAGCACTGGAATAACCAAGACTTCAGGAAGAAGGGGCAGGGCCAATTAAGGTCTATTGACTCTAGGGCCTGAACTGCATTGTCTTTTGTTTTTATTGAGATAACATTCACAGAATAGAGAATTGACCACCTTAACCCCTTTAAGGATGCGATACAGTGATTTCTTTAAAACGTGCTCACAGTTTGGGCAGCCAGCACCACTGTCTTATTGTCCATCACCCCACATGAAGCCCCTTCCATCTGCATCTCCCCTTCCTCTCCCCTACTCGCCTTGAGCTCTGTTGCTTCCTCATCTATTTTCTCTTTAATGTTTTCCATCTTTGGCACACTTCATGCAAACAGAGTTATATGTCACTGGAAATTATTGAGCATGTTGTCTTTTGGGGAGAACTAGTCCCTTAGACGCAGAATATGTTTTATCATAGGTATTTTATCACCATCTTTAGTACTTTATTTTTGTGATTTAAATGAGAAGACTTGTCATGCATTCTGTGAGCAAGTGTGAGACTTTATTGTCCTAACTCTTGTCTGGGACCCATGGCTCAGCTAGAGGTCGCTCTGTAGCAGATCTTGCTGTTCCTTAATTATTGAAAAGGAAGCATTTTGACTTATTTTACATTGTGAAGAAAACCCAAGATATTTTTAACCTATACAATCTCTGAATTAATACAGCAAAAACAAGGAGTCAGTGAATCTTATTAAACGAAAACCTTTTTTAGGTAGTTCCATAAGGAGGTGCATTATCACCAGGGCAACAAACCAAGATACAAATGGAGTCTTTATTAAGCGCCATAGTTTGAACTCCTAGAGTTATGGGCTGGAGGAGGAGGAGGAGGAGGAGCTGGGAGGAATATATTTCTCTGCCTTAGTAGTAGGAAGTTGCTTGTCTTTAGGTGTGGTCCTTGGGCTCTAGATGCTGAAGTAAGAACAGTGATGCTAACAATCTGGCTTAGGCAGTGACACTTGAAAATGACACTTCCTCCTGCTGTGGCAAGAAGAAAAACTCTGGATGCTTCAGTATGTTACATGACTGCCCATTTTCTTTAGGTTCATTCTAGAATGCCAGAGGATTAGAGCTGGCAGAGGTAGAAGTTGGTGGGTGGTTAGGCTAAGGCTTTCATGTTGCAAAGGGGGAAACTCAAGGCAGCGTACAGTAAATCAATCGCAGAATCTACCTATAATCCGTATCTTGTAACAAAAGGAAATTTAAGATTAATCTCTATGTTCTTGGCTTTGGGATCTTGAAAATTTGTGGAGCTTTAGCACAGAGCATCTTCTATCTCCTTCTCACACTTATTCCTACAGTTGCTATGTGCTGCTTCCTTGCCAAAAGCAAAAAGAGCTTAATTTGTGGCAAATGTGTATTGTGAAAAATCTTGGTATGTTTTCAAAGCCTTATCTTTTAACGCCTGCATTTCTATGAATTTCCTGAAGCACCCTCTCTTGACCACTTGAGTTCTTAACTGCAAACATTTAGGGACTAAAAGTATAGTGTTGGTCCTGAGAAAATATAATGGGAGAAATTTTGCAAAACTGAAGCATGATGTTTAAAGATATTTTCCAATGGCTCAACCTCATCTTGACCAAAAAAAAAAAAAAAAAGGTAAGTTAGGCAGAGTCAAAACAGAGGAAGCAACTAATAGTGTAAGGATTTCAACTTAAAGTTTCTGTATCTCTTTGTTTATTTTTTAAGAAACCAACCAAGTCTTGCTTTATTCATACTACATTATAAAACATGGCAGAATATTAGCATCAACATTTCTAGGCTTTATGGCCACCCCATTTGAAGCATCTTTGGAATGGGGCGAGAAGACCTGAAGATTTTGCTTTTCTGTAATTGTAAAGCTGTTACTCTCAGCCCAGGCCTGGCTAATGCAGTGTTTTCCCCAAACGCTCAGTTCCCTTCACCAACTATTCACGTGTCTCAGTCACTCATGGAGAAAATCATCATCAGCATCAATATTTAGCAGCATTTTCAAAATACAATTTGTTTCGCAAATAAAAAGTCTACCTATGCCATTAGTTCAATAATTCCATAGGTAGACCATAGAGTTTTATTATCTCTATACTGAAATCTTTACAAAGGTGGATGTTCCCGCCTTAGGTGCATAATTTTTTCATAGTAAAAGGAGCAGTCTGAGCTCATGAGGCCAAGCAGCGGTTTAAGGGAGACCCTTTGCACAGCTCACTTGCACAGAAATTAGAAAGCAATAAGAGCAGTCACTATGCTCACATTTTTTCATTGGCCACGGTGAGAAGAAAATACAAGTTTTAAAATAAAAACTGCCGGGCCCGGCGCGGTGGCGCAAGTGGTTAAGTCCTCGCCTTGCACGCCCGGGATCCCAAATGGGCGCCGGTTCTAATCCCGGCAGCCCCGCTTCCCTTCCAGCTCCCTGCCTGTGGCCTGGGAACGCAGTCGAGGACGGCCCAAAGCTTTGGGAACCTGCACCCGCGTGGGAGGCCCGGAAGAGGCTCCTGGCTTTGGATCGGCATAGTATCGGCCCGTTGCGCTCACTTGGGGAGTGAATCATCGGATGGAAGACCTTCCTCTCTGTCTCTCCTCTCTGTATATCCGCCTTTCCAATGAAAAAATAATAAAAATAAATCTTTAAAAAAAAAAAAATAAAAACTGTCTTCTAAGTAGAAGTCAAAATGTTTTAAGGCAAAAGTTCCAAGAAACAAAGATTCTTTGGAGCATGGATGCAGAGAAGGAATCACTCTTACTTGGGAAAACAACTTGTGGACACACACAATCAGAGAATCGCCCACTGAGAGCAACAGCTTCAATTCTGTTGCCACTAGGACAACGCATGCCGCTAGTACCTGAGACAAAGCCTGAGACGAATCACCTATGTGATTCAACAGCCATGAGGTATGGGAAAAACCAGGAAGTACTGCCATTGTGGGTAAAAGGAGGCTGCTATGGCAGCAGGATGGCCATCAGAAGTCAGCTGGAGCTCAGGTTATACACCCCTTCAATTCCAGCCTATACTTGCTTCCTTGGGAAAGGATGGCCACATGTGGAAGGACTCCCTTCAAAGGCAGGAGGGCCTCGTTGTGAGCTCTTTCTACTCCATTAGTTTTCCTATCACTTCACCATGTCAACTAGAAAAGATGCTGCAAGCTATCACAGGTAGCTTCTAAGTTGGACATGGCACCAATACTACACACACAATTAAGTGAATGACCGTGTCTTCCTGGTTCTTCCACTGAGCAAGCTCAATATGCCTGTCTGGATTGAACAGGTGTGATCTTGTATGAGAAAAGTGTGTAAATGTAAGGCCAGATTTTATTAGCCTCCATCCTCCAAAATTGGTGGAGCACCCCCAGCTCTTGTATAGCTCAATGGCTGGCTTCGCAGCATCCTTATACCGTCTTAGCCGGGCAGCAACTGCTTCAGGCTTATCATCCTCTTGTTGGACAAATGATTCACCAGTGATGTCATCAAGTCCATGCACTTGAGGTGGGTTGAAGTCCATGTTATGCACTCTTGAATCCAACCACGGCTGAGCCGATCTTTCAATGTCTCAAATGGAATGTTCAAAGTGATCACTAGATCCAGGTCACAAATTTTGTCCAGAGCTTCAGCCTGTACTAGCATCCTCAGAAAACCATCCAGAAGCCAGCACTGGCCACTCCTGCTCTCCAGTTCTGAGAGCATCTGGCATGTAATGAGATGATCTGGGACCAAATGGCTTTTCTCTAGGTATCGCTTGGCCATATCACCAACTTCCGTGTTGGCCTTGATATTCTCTCACAAGAAGTGGATGCTGGAGAAGTGCCACAGGCCAAAGTTCTGGGCAATCCTATGGCACATGGTGCCCTTGTGCAAGCCAGACGCCCCGAGGATGACTGCTCACAGGAGTTTGGAAGTCATTGCCTTGGTGAGGGGGAGACCCCTGCGTGAGCCCCATGAACTTTGCTGCTTGATCCCTGCCTCTGGCACCATCTGCTCGCGAGGGAACTCGCCAGCCACCTCTGTATCTCTTGTATATTTGTTTGAAGGTGGAGAGAAAAGGAGATTTCTTTTTTTGCCCTCTGCTGTTCACTTCCCAAATGACCTGACTAGTGAGGGATAGGCCAGGCTGGAGCCAGGAGCTAAGAACTAGTCTCGGGCACCACATGAATGGCAAGGAGCCAACTAGTTGGGCCATTACGTGGTTTCCTCCACATTCAGAGTGAAGGAAAGGAATCCTCTGGAATGCAGGCCCTCACTCTGCAAGGAAAGTGGGTGCCCACAGCTGCTGTGCTGAGAAGTCCTGCCCACAGCTGAGTGGAGCTGGGAGGCCCGCTGGGTACTACTGCTGCAGCCACAACACAGTGGAGTGTGGGGATGACCAGCTAGATGGACCTGACAAACTAGCGTTCCAGTTCATGGCCTCCACGCTTCAACTGTTTTCACTCATTCAGCAAAAAAGGGAGAAAGAAAGGAAACAAAGCCGGCTGTGGCAGAGGCCATGTTAATTAGTAAAGATTGCTGGGTTTCTGTATTGGGCCTGCCCCAGCACAGCCAGGAGGCCTTGGCCATTAGAGGCCAGCCTGTCATTGGGGTCAGTTCCGGGATCCTACACAGAGCCTGCTACACCAGACAGAATGCTCAGATGGGGCCTTTTATGATGCTATTTGCCAGTTTGGTGCTTATTATGAATAAAAGTTTTCTCTAGCTCCAGGTGGGCATTCACTTGCCAGCTTATAAGCAGGTTCTATTTGCAGTGAATGGCAATATGGGGCTGGAAAAGATGGAGTTTATGGATGTGATAAAATTGCATTTCCCTTCCTGCCTTCTTTTAAGTAGGTAATTGGTTAAAAGTCAACTATTTTTAAAGGAGTCAATTTTTAGCAGTTCAGCATATTAAGACATGCTGTTTGCCTGGTTGAGGGGAAATATTTTTTTCCTTCATTGTCATCGGTTTACCTTTGATTAGGAAATGGGGCTGAATTTTTAATGAATTAGCCAACCGAGAAACCTGACTTGCCCTTGAAATCACACAGGGGTCGTCTTTGTGTTGTGTAGCTATACCGGAAAGTCTGTCGGAAAACCAGGATGAGCCTTTTGAGAAGTCTAGACTCAAAAAAAAAAAAAAAAAAATTGCACATCATGACCTGAAGCCAAGTGTGACAGTTTGGACCTGAGGTTAGGTAAATATGAAGTCCTTGTGTATTTTAGGGAAACAGATGGGGGTTTAGTTGGCCTAGTAATCGCAACCATGTTTATTGCAAGAGCTGCATTCTCATCTAACTGTTTTTGATGTTGGGGCACCAGATAAGGAAACAAGGCTGGAACAGCCAGGAAGGTCCCAGTAAAAGGCCTAGGCTGCATCGAGTCAGATCAGGTGAAGACAGCTCATTCCCTGTTCTCTACTGTTAGAAATACAAATGACAATTCTGGGCCTGGTGCTATAGCTCAGCAGCTAAAGTCCTTGTCTTGCATGTGCCAGGATCCCATATGGGCGCCGGTTCTAATCCTGGCAGCTCTGCTTCCCACCCAGCTCCCTGCTTGTGGCCTGGGAAAGCGATTGAAGACAGCTCAAAGCTTTGATATCCCTACACCTATGTGGGAGACCTGGAGGAGGCTTCTGGTTCCTGGCTTTGGATCAGTGCAGCTCCGGCCATTGAGGAGCTTGGGGAGTGAATCAATGGATGGAAGATCTTCCTCTCTGTCTCTCCTCCTCTCTGTGTATCTGACTTTGCGATAATAAATAAACAAATCATTTAAAAAAGTGGTAGTACAAATGAGGATTCCATTTGCTGAGATGGTTTGTCTGACACACAGACTGAGCTCTATGGATGGGGTAGGTGGGGATGCTTGGCAGTGTCACAGGGTCCAAGTGTTCCCCAAGAGCAAACAAACTGTAACATAAACAGAGACATGATGTAGAATGAAGAAGTGATATCATATGCAAAATGTAAGTGCTCTCAACAGAAAAAAAACGTAAGTGCTGAAAGTTTTTCCCTTGTTTTGTCTTTCTCTCGTCACTTCTCTCTGGACATCTTCACCTTAGGGTGGCTGGGATAGGAATGCTGGAGAAGCATCCAAGAAATTGCAACACCTGGGGATCTGGGCTTTTCCCCACTCCTGCAACTATGTGTGCTGGGATAGAATTGCCTAACTCTAGAGAGCAGTGTGGGAGAGCTGGCACCCCACTGTTTGCACAGCTGCTGCTGCTGGGGCTCCAGCTCCACCATGTTTCATGGTCCACAAGTATCTGTGAAGAGGCTCGAGAGGGTTGCCGGGGTGAGAATGTGGCTGAGAGGGTGCGTTGTCTACCAGGTGCCTGCGGCCATTGTCGGTCAGCCTTTTCATAGAAAATGTAGATGATTTAAAAAATGTTAATACCTGTTGAATTTCTGTGGTTCGAAACTTTAAAACAATGGGAGGATCTGAGATGGAGAACTTCTCCCCTTTGTTCTATAACCTAATTCTCCTCTTCATAGACAGTGTTAACCGATGTCTTGTGCAGTCAACTTAGTGTGTATTTATCTCTCCCAATGCTTTTCTTCTTCTGGAAATGTGCAGGTGCACTATTCTGTCCCTTTCTTCCTGTGCGCCTTCTTCTGCTCCCACCCCCCATTGCACAGGATACCTTTGAACAGATGCAACTACTGTCCAAAGAATTAGCCTTTAGTTGCTTGCAATCTTTCATTACGACAGTGCTGCCATTAATAATCTAATTTACATGTCATTTTTGGCACGTTGTAGTGTCATTTGCTAGACTTGGTTGCTTGGTTAAAGGGAATGCCCATGGTCAGTGTTTTAAATACTACTAAAACACTTTGCAGGAACTCATACTCATTTTCAACGCTACCAACAAGGGAGAAGTCTCCCTCTTTGCTCATTCCACTCACACATTGTGTTAGCATACCTTTGACCTTGGATGCTTGATAGGTGAGGGGGCAAAAAAAGATCATAGTCCAAGTTTTCATAATCATCCAGTTTGGACAAAACAATGTGTTGGTGACTTCCTGTTATGTTTGCTGCTTTAGGGAGTGGCAAAAAAAATTAGAGTTGGATTGACTCCTTGCATGTGTGAGTAATAGTTAAAATAATCAAGGCTGGGAAGGGGATTTGGCTTAGTGGTAAAGAATGCTTGGGATGCCTGAACACTTACTGGAGTAGCTGAATTTGATCCCCATTTCCACTTCCTAGTCCAGATGCTGCAAAGCAATGGGTGATGGCTCAGGTGCTTGGGTCCCTGGCACCCATGTGAGAGATGTGGATTAAATTGCTGGCTTCAGTCTGATTCAATCCCAGCTCCTGCAAGCATGCAGAATGCGAATTTATGCATGGGATATCTGTCACTGTGCCTTTTGAAAAATAAAAAAGCAAAAGAAAATCCAAATAATCCTTTAAAAACTAAACGTGGGCGACATGTTACAGCTAAATGCATGGTTAGATCTGTGTGCTTGTTGATTGCACTTCCAACGGCACATCCTCTCTAACATTGTTAAGACACAGGACATGGATGAATCACAGGAATAGCACCAGCAGCTTCTCCGACGAGCAGCCTGTCGCCTGTGATCCCTTCCTGAATAGACCTCCAGCAGCCCTGGTCTTGGAGTGGTTTTGCTAGCAGACTTGGGCATTTGGAAGACATGATGTGCAGATCAAAGTAGGTCAGAGTTGGAAAGTCTTCTGCCAGCTTTCTTCCCTGCATGGTCTTGAGGAAGAATTTGTATGGAGCACAGGTTGTACATCCATAATCCAAAAATCTAAAATCTGAAAGTTGGAACGTTTTGAAATTTGGAGTTTTGGATTAGGGGCATTTAATTGGTAGTCTATGCTAGTATTTCCAAATTGGAAGCACTTGTCCTCAGCATTTCAGAGAAGAGATATTCAACGTGTTTTTGCCTTGAACAGAGATGTGATCTGTATTTTATTAGATGGAAGATGGCTGCAGAAGGAAGCTTGCTTGTTCTAGGACTTTTTATTAAATAGTGAGCTGTAGGTGGGCAGGGGATGGGATTGGTTTCTGCATAGATTGGCTAACAGAGGATTATGTTCAAATATTTATAAAACCAATGTGATCGGCCAACACAGTGAAGACAGAAAACAAATAATCAGAACAGGGCTGAGTATGTCAACTCTGCAAGCTGCCCTGAACTTGTACTTGCCACTGTGAGGGCTGGGAGTGGAGTGAACCCTTGACAGCTGTAAGTGGAGCCACAAGCTTACACACCAAACTCTTAACTTCGAAATACAGTTCCAGTTCCCTTGAACAAAGATGTGGTTTTTGTTGTTGTTTGTTTGTTTTAAACTTTAAAGAGTTACAGAGAGAGGGAGAGAATGGCGAGAGAGGTATTCTACCCACTGTTTCACTCCCCAAATGGCCACAAAGACTAGAACTGGGCTGATCCAAAGCTAGGAGCCAAGAGCTTCTTTTGGGTCACCCTTGCAGGTACAGGGGCCCAAGGTTTTGGGTCAGCCATCACTGCTTTCCCAGGCACATTAGCAGGTAGTGGGACCATAAGTGGAGCAGCCGGGACTCAAACCAGTGCCTATACATGGGATGCCAGTGTCACATGAACCATACTAGCCTGGATGGTCTTTGCTTTACCAAAAAGCCCCCTTGTTCTCTCGCAGACACATAGCTAAGTCCAAGATGACTGGAGTGAATGTGTCATCACCTCCATCGCTGCTCTGGCTCCAGCTCTCCCTTGCCTTTGTTTATCCTTTTAAAGAACAGTTATATTAAGGTAAAACCCACCTAATATGCAGTCTAACTCTTGTATGTTACATTTCAGTCAATTAATAGAGTGATTTGAGTACCCAGTAGTGGAATTGCTGGATCATATGATAGTTCTAATTTTAGTGGTTTTTTTTTTTTTCCGCAAACTTCTATACTGTCTTCTACAATGATTGTGTTACCTCATGTAGCTTTTTTAAAAGACAAAATTATTCATTTGAAAGGCAGCATGACACAAAAGGGAGAACGGGGAGGAGGGAAAAGGAGGGAGAAAGCAGAGTTTGGGACAGAAAAAAGGGAATGAGCACGAGGAGAAAGAGAAAGAACTTCCACCCACTTGTTCATACTCCAGATGGCAACAGTAGCCAACACTGGGCCAGTCTAACCCAGGAGCCAGGAACTCTGTCCAGATCTCACATAGAACTGGAGGAGTGAGGACTTAGTTGCCACTCTTTTGCAATGTCGGCATCTCAAGTAGTGGCTTAACTTACTCAGCGTCAATCCCTAGAACCTTTCATGCAGTTTTCATTTTTGTTTCTCTAATATTAGACATCTTTTCATGTACTTTTGGGATTGGGATCCTGGGCGTGCAAGGCGAGGACCTTAACTACTGCGCCACCACGCCGGGCCCATATAGTTTGAGTTTTTACAGTTAGGTCTAAGATACAGTTGAGTTCATGGCTGTGTGTGCTGTAAGGAAGAGAGTCTCAGTGTCCTTTCCAGTTACCCCAGCACCATTGTTGAAGACTGTGCTCCTCTGAGTCAAGATCAAACTCTGTTGTGAGTCAGTTGCCCACAAATGTGTGGGTTTATTTCTGGATTCCCAGTTCTATTTCATTGAATTGTATGTCTACCCTTCTATCAGTACCCTCCTGTCTTACTAATTGAGTATTCTCTTTTATGGGAGACTTGGGAATGGGCGATCTAGACGCTCACTCTCTCTGGTGTGACCAATGATTGAATTCTTCGGATCCCTCATCAATATTTGAGCTACGCTTTTATTTCTTCTCTGTTCTTCCTTGCAATGCGTTCTCCTGGTGGTGTCATTAGGAGAGGTTATCCAAATAGTCCTAACAAATTCCTACTGCCTGTCACCTTAGTTTTCTCTGGGCAGTGTCAGCTAACCTCATTGTCACTCAGTTGCTTTGTCTCTGATGTGATTTCTCGGATATACTGAATTAAACATTTGGGTTGGGGAAAGATGGCTCTGGGTCCTGAAGCTCTCTAATTGATTAAGTTCAGAATAAGACACTTTACAATACTGTTAAAAAGATTTAAAGATCCTTCCAAACTGCTATGCAAGCAAGCAATTGTAGCAGACCACTCTCCCATGTGGGCCTTCACATGAGCTTCTGAAAATGTCTTGCCCTCCTGGAGTCTTTCTTTCCTTGCAGGCATCTGCAGTGTTTCAGGAGCATGAGACTTGCTGACACTGACATCTTTGTAACAGTGGGGAAAATGGAGGATGAGATGGAATGCTGTACAGGAACCATTTAGTGTCACTTCAGCTTGCTAAATTAAAGAAGTACAAAGCATACATGACCCAAGAATGAGTAATAATCACTCTGTTGTTGTTGCTATTCTCTCCTGTTGCAAATTGTAGCAGCACAAGTTCATTTCCAAACGATTGTGTTGGAACTTGCACTATGCACTGGAAGAGAGGCAACTTCTTTTCAAGATTTTTTTAATTGGATAAGCAGATTTACAGAAAGAAGGAGAGACAGAAAAATCTTCCATCCTTTGGTTCACTCCCCAAATGGCTGGAGTCAAGCTGGTCCAAAGCCAGGAGCCTCTTCCGGGTCTCCTATGTGGGTGCAGGGTCCCAAGGCTTTGGGCCGTCCTCTATTGCTTTCCCAGGGCACAAGCAGAGAGCTGAAAGGGAAGTGAAGTAGCTGAGACACAAACCGGCATCCATATGGGATGCTGTTACTTGCAGGGGGAGGATTAGTTAGTTGAGCCATTGGGCCAGCCCTGGAAAAGCAAATTAATTTCCATTTTCTCATTTCTCATTTCTGTTTTCTCATGGGCATTAAGAACCTGTACACAAAATCTGTCCCTTGTCAAGAGCTTCTGTGAAGGGTCCTGACCTATCTTTAGGGGTGTGTAGAGGGGAGCAGGGATGTGAACCCATCAGAAACAAAGGGGCTGAAACGTGGATTGTTTGAATGCAATTTCTCCTGAGTCATCTTGGGCACGGTGCTTGGTCTCCATCTATGTCTCCATCTCTTTAAGATGATGGCAAGAGCAGCACCCACCTCTTGGAGTCATTAAAAGGTTTAAATCTCATGCAAAGGACTGGCAAGGATTGGAAGGCAGACTTTTCTACCAAGAATGTGATAGCCTTGAGTTGACAGCATGGTTTGTGGCCCCTGTTACAACCTCTCAGTGCTGCTAGCAAAGCTCAGAAGCCATCAGAGACACTCAGCAAGATGGGTGTCAACGTGTTCTCAAAGCACATCCTGGGCCTGGCACGGTGGCGCAAGTGGTTAAGGTCCTCGCCTTGCACGCTCGGGATCCCATATGGGCGCCAGTTCTATCCCGGCAGCTCCGCTTCCCTTCCAGCTCCCTGCCTGTGGCCCGGGAAAGCAGTCGAGGACGGCCCAAAGCTTTGGGAACCTGCACCCGTGTGGGAGACCCGGAAGAGGCTCCTGGCTTCAGATCGGCATAGCATTGGCCATTGTGCTCACTTGGGGAGTGAATCATCGGACGGAAGATCTTCCTCTCTCTCTCTCCTCTCTGTATATCCGCCTTTCTAATAAAAAAATAATAAAAATAAATCTTAAAAAAAAAAAAGCACATCCTTTCTTTAAAAGCATTTATTTATCTGAAAGAATTAGAGACAGTTATTCCCCAGATGGCCACAATGGCCAAGGCTAGCCCAGGCTGAAAACGGATCCTGGAGCTCCATCTGTAGATATCAGGATTCCAAAGACTTGGTCCATCCTCTGCTGCTTTCCCAGGCCTTTGGCAGGGAGATGCATTGGAAACTGAGCATCCAGGATACAAACTGGTGGCCCTATGGGATTCCAGAGTTGCAAGTGGTGGTTTCACTCATTATGTCCCAGTGCTGGCCCTGGCACTTCTCTGTAAAAGAATGTGGTGGGGTGGTTTGCCCTACAGGTGTTGCCCAGTGCCTGAAACGCTACAGGTATTTCATAAGCATCAGCCATTCTCACAGCTAGGGGGTGACCCACTGACCTCTGTTATGGTTTCATGTTTTGAATAGAATGTTGAAGTGCTGGCCCATCGGAGCAGTGCCTCGGAGCAGAACAAGGTGGGGGCTGAACTGCGCGAGAAGCTGCTGAAGGAGGAGAATGAAAAGCTGCAAGGAAAGATTGCAGAGCTGGAGCGGAGGGTGGCCCAACTTCAGAGGCATGTCGAGGACCTCCAAGGTGATGAGGCCAAGGCAAAGGATGCACTCAAGAAATCCGAGGTGAGACTCTCTTTCTCAGGTGAGTTCTTTCAGCAGTGGGCAAGGGTTGCTTGGTCATAGGTGAGTAGGAAGGGACAGGGCAATTCTGAGTAGATTGTCTCTTGCTGCCATTTGTTCTCCACTTCTAGGAATGCTATGAATGGGAGGCCTGAGGCAGGGTTGGAGATGTGTGTGTAGATATGTGAGTCTTCATTCACCCTGATAGCAGAAGACCTGGTCAACTCTTGAGAAGTTTCGCAGAAAACTTCTAACACTTGTGAGGGCTGCCTTCCCATCCCCACCAGGCCCGCTGTCACTCAAAAGTGCTTATTCTTTGTTCATGTTCGATTGATGTCTCTGGAGTTGCAGAGGTTTTAGCAAGCCCATTATCCAAGTTGCTAGAACTTTAGAAGTGGGAATCTAAAAACAAGAGTGGCAACAGGTGACATAAAAAATGGCCAGCTCACAGTGAAAGAGGGCAAACCCTTTAGCAGCAGCTGTTCAGCTTTGAAAACCTGCGTGTGTATCCCCAGATTCAATCAGTGCCTGGAGCTTCTGAATCCCCAAGGGTCAGGCTGGAGATGTGTGTTTTTTTTTTTAGGAAGAAAAAAAAAATCACACCAGATAATTTAGATGTTCACTCTTTGCTAAGAATTGGAAATGCAAAGGCAGGCACGCATCCAAGCATACAGCTGTTGTGTGTCACCTTGGGCCCACGACAGATGGGTTGTTACCCTGGCCATGCTGTGTCCATGGCTGTCTACTGTATCAGTTTCACTCCACAGAGTTGGCTGCATAGGCATCGCACACATCTAAACTCCTGCTAAGCCGGTGTTTTCACTGCAGGGACAAGTGCGGCAGTTAGAAGAGGCCCTCATGCATGCCAGAAAGGAGGAAAAAGAAGCGACATCAGCCAGAAGGGCCCTAGAGGGTGAACTCATGGATGCTCAGGTAAACACTGCGGGCTGCTGGCTGCACTCCTTCATAAAGGAAGCCCAGGGAATCAAAAACAGAGGGACAAGTGGAGATCCCTGTCCTTCCGCCTTTAATTACCACTCGGGGCTGGTCACTGTCCATCCAGTCTGGCAGTTTTTAATTGTCTGAGTGTGTGCATATGTGGTGGGTGCATTGGGAAATGTCTGGAGACTTGGGTGGCTATCACACCAGACAGGTGCTAACAGCCTCTAGAAAGTGGGGGCTGGGGTTACTGCGAACCATCCTACAAAGCGCAGGACAGCCCACCACTAAGAATTACCAGGGGTGCCAAGGTTGAGAAGGCTGCTTTACAACATGCAAGGGCTTGACAACTTTCCAAAGCTAAAATATGGAATGTATGAAAAGGCCAGCGGGATTGGTCCCCAGGGTGTGGAGTCAGTCCAATTTCCCTTTTGCTCTGGGCAGATGTACTCCACGGAGTGCCGTGTTTCCAGACACGGATTAGAGGAGCAGGAGAAAGTCATCTCCCTGAAGCTAGATAGCCATCACTATTCTAAGCCAGGAGGCTCTTTGAAAACCCCATTTTCCTGAAGTACATTCCTGTCCCAGGCCTGACCTGGAATTCTCACTTGACCTTGCTCAGTGGCCTCAGTGGGACCCAGCTGTGTCCTGGATCACACTAAGAGAACCAGCGCTCGAGCCTCCTCACATGAAGTTCTGAGGACTTGGGAGGTGGGGTCTTGGACAGTTGTCCAAAGGTTGTTGAAGAGCCCACCTTCAGGTAGGGTCAGGTGGGGAGCAGCACATTCACTATGAAGAGCTGAGTTGGATTCTGGTTTGTGAATTCCTCATTGCAGCGTTCCTTTAAGCAAAGACTCATCTCAAGTGTAGAGGAGGCGGATTCTCTCAGGTCAACCCAAGACTGCTCTCACCTTTGGACAAAGAACCTACTTGTACATCAAGTAGAACTCTGGTGGTGTTTTGTTGTGTCTCCTCCCCTTACCCTATTCCCCAACCTAGTATCTGACTGCCTCCACTTTGCATTTCCTTCTTTTTTTTCCCTTTAAAACATATTATCTATTTGAAAGACAGAGTTACAGAGAAGGAGACACAGAAGCTGAGAGAGAAATCTTCCATGCACTGTGTCACTCCCCAAATGGCTGCAGTAGCCAGAGCTGAGTGATGGGAAAGCCATAGACTAGGAACTTCGTCCAGGTCTCTGACATGGATGCAGGGGCACAGTACTTGGGCCATCTTTCACTGTTTTCCCAGGCACATTGCCACATAACTGTAATGGAAGTGGACCAAGTAGAAGTTGAACTGGTACCACAAGGGATGTGGTGCTGCAGGCATTGGCTTAACCCACAATGTCGCAGTGATGGCCCCTGCATTTCTGTCTTTAAGTCTTTGTTACAGCTGTTGGGTTGGTTTTGTAGATGGCAATTTCATGATGCTGCTATTTAAGTCTCATGACAGCCACTGTTGCCCAGCCCAGCTTTCGGTGTGTATGGTTCAAATTTATGAGCTAGCGAGAGGCTTATTTATATTTGTCTTCATTGGGACATACCATATCCATGCCCAGCCCTGGGCAGAACTCTTGGAGCCTCTCAGGATTCTGTTGCAGGCTGAAGAACCTGATTTGATTCAATTTGCATTTGATTTCCTATGACACAGTTTCCTATAGGGTCACAACGACACCATTCCTGAACCTTTTTTTTTGTTTTTGATTTGATAGGCAGATAGACCAAGGAGCCACTGTGATTTCTTCCACAGCTGGCATAAGGAGCCTGGAACTCAATCAGGGTCTCTCAAGTTCTTGAGCCATCACCTACAGCGCCCCCAGGGTTCACACCAGCAGGAAGGTAGAATTGGAAGCATTACCAGGTATTAAACCTAGGCAACTCCCATCTGGCATCTTCACGGCTGTACCAAAGGCTTGCTGGTGGCCATTCTTGCCTTGCCTGACCCCTAAGCCTTGGCTCAGGGCACTGCTGCAGGTGCAAGCAGTGTTTTTTTGAACTGCAAAATTCAGGGAGAGGCAAGTGTTTCCAAGTGGCTTCTGCAGCTAAGGGGGTGGGGATAGAGACTCGAGTTCTTTCCCTTAGGAAGGAATGAAAGCCACCATCTCCTCCTCCCTTTTGGACCTCCGTGTCCTGACACGTAGAGGGGGAAAGCCCCAATGCTTCCACTGCTTGGCCAAGGCTCTAGGATGACCAACTTTTGTTTGGATGAAACCACCCTTTCCTTTCAGCCCACAGCCACTTACAGTTTTGGCCATTGCTAGCATAGATCTTTGGGGCCAGCTTAGTGATGCGGCAGAAGGCTATGCATTTGGTGAGGGATCATGGTCTCTAAGCTCTAAGCCCCTCACTATCCATCCACCGACTTGATGTCTTAGATTCTCCAACATGAAAACATCTCTCAGTTTTTGGTCCCACTGTTAATGGCGACTGGGCTTATATTGTCAGTATTGGGAATGGAGTTACTATGTTTGTTTTCACGTGCTTTTGGGACCTATTTTCTCAGTAGTTATTTATTGGAATAACTATTGAATATTCAGAACAGCATTCCTACACCACAGGATATATTAGAATTAGCTAAGGGAAGTTTCTTTTTCTTAAAAAAAAATATTTTTATTATTTGAAAGGCAAAGCTACAGAGAGAAGTAGAGACAGGTCTTCCATCTGCTGGTTCACTCTCCAAAATGGTTGTAATAGCCAGAACTGATCATCGAAGATAAAGTGCTTTTTCTGGTCTCCGACATGCGTGCAGGGGCCCAAAGACTTGAGCTATCCTCCACTGCCTTCCTGGGTCATAATTAGGGAGCTGGATTGGAAGTGGAACAGCTGGGATACAAACCAGCACCCATGTGGGATGCCAGTATTGCAGGTGGAGGCTCAGCCTATTACGCCATGGTGCTGGTTCAAGGAAAGGTTGCAAATGCCTATCTGTGGACCTCCCACTCCAGAAACTTTTGATTCTATCAGAAAGGGCTATATTCTGCATTTTAAGACAGTAGTCTCTTGCCCTTAATAATCATACCCTTCTGGTGTAGGAAAACCTCAGGTCACTTTCAACCACTGAATTTTTATCACACACTTCATGGTCAGCCTTGCCCAATGAGACATACCCACCATGAACAAACCTAATTGCAACATCTACTTTTTGATTTTCCAGCAAGGACATGGAAAATATTTTTAAAATAACTTAGGAAAAATAATGATGTTCTCAGTAATATGTGGTTGGGAATGGGCTGTAGTGGCTCTAACTGTGGTGTCGCCAGTGACTCTGAGTAAAGGCTGAGTCTCGGATACATGAACCTGGGGCCAACATTAGGGTGTAGCAGATTAAGCTCCATCCTGAAACACTGGCATCCCATCTGGGTGCTGGTTCAAATCCCAGCTGCTCCACTTTTGAGGCAGCTCCCGGCTAACGCACCTGGGAAACCAGCAGAAGATGTTTACTTACCTTAAGAAGATGAATTCTGCTTACCTTTCTTTTGCCAGTGTCCTTTCCCTGAATGCTCTTGTTAACCTCGGTTCCCTGCAATTGTTAACTTCAGCAGCCCAGCTGTGTTGGCTGTTGCTCACAGAGCAGCAGCCTATCACAGCCCAAGGACTGGAAGGCTTCTGTGGGTAGTTTTTGAACTCGGTATCATGTGGTTGCCTGAGCAGAGCTGCTCCTGTGCAAACCAGGAGAATGCAGAATGATTTGGGAGAGTGTTCTCAGGATGACAGAATTCCTGCATATTGACAGCAGCTTCTAAATGTTTGTAAGTCTTGTACAGAAATAAATCACTGTTCTTGTGCAGCCACCACAGGGACACAAGTCCGGGAAGGCTTCAAGCAGTTCCTGTACTAACCAGATTCACCTTTCAGCATCTGAAAACAGTTTCTAGATGATCCAATCTGGATTAGGTTCCTTTGTTCTTGGCTGTGTCCCTTCTTGCTATTCTTATGCTGCTGACCCTAATACTTGGCCATTTACAAAAACCACCCTAGGGGCAGACATTTGGCATTGCTGTTAAGATGCCCACATGGAGTCCCTGGGTTCAAGGTCCCAATTTCAGCTCCCAGCTAGTGTACCTTGGGCATCAATAGGGATGGCTCACAAGTACTTGGCGTCCTGCTGTGTTCATGTTGAGTTTCTGGCTTCCAGTTGTCGCCTGGCCTGATCCTGGAAGTTGCAAATATCGGGAGGTGGTGGGGCTGGGGAGTGGGTGAGGCAGTGGATGGGAACTGTCTTTGTTTCAGTTTCTTTGCTCCTGAAATAAAGAGATAAATAAATAATTATGTTTGAAAAAGTTTAAAGAAGCCATTATTATCTTACTGAAACATTTTAGGGTTTTGTTTAGGAGTTGAATGTTGTTCACATAAAAGACAAGCGTCTTTGCAACCATGCAGTAAGAGCTTTAGGGGCACTGGGGGAAATTTGCATCCAAAATGGTTGTGTTTTATAGTAGGTACTGGTATCTGCTGATCCACTAAGCACCCATACATACTTGTCTGTCTAGGGTCTCTTCCATTTAACCTTTGGTCCATCAAGTTCAACAACCTGTGATTTCCAAATTGTTTGCATACATTTGACTACAGTCCGTGGTACTGCTTCCATCCAAGTGGACTTCTGGATCAAAGGACAGCATAGTTTTTGCTTGCAGATGCATGGTTAACTGTTCAAAGTGTAAGAACCATCTGCCTCAAGAATAAATTCCAGAATATTAGGTGCAATGCTAATTATCACAGGACATACTTGTCAGATAGGTTAAGGTTTGTCAGCTCTACAACTTGACTGTAATTTTAGAGCATGATTGTGATCATGCAGATTCGTTTTAGATGTATTCTTTATTTCAAAGAGTTACAGAGAGCAAGAGATCTTCCATCTACTGGTTCATTCCCCACATGGCAGCAACAGCCAGCCCTGGGCCACGCCAAAGTCAAGAGCTTTATCAGGGTATCTCAATGGGTGACAGGATTCTAAACAGATGGTCTACCTTGGGCTGTTGCCCAGACCGTTAGCAGGGGGCTAGATCAGAAGTGGAACAGCAGGCAGTGGCTTTATGTGCTGCAGCACAATGTGAGCTTCAAACCTCAAGATTTTGGACACTGTCGTGAACTCTTACCGTGAGCAGCCACTTGCTGTGTTTGTGTACCCCTGCTTCTACCTCTTCATTCCTGAGGGTGTTTTCCATTAAGTCACTTTTCATTTTGATGTCTGATTTTAGAACCAATCCTGGGCCCAGCACAGTAGCGTAGTGGTTAAGGTCCTCACCTTGAATGTGCCGGGATCCCATATGGGCGCTGGTTCTAATCCCGGCAGCTCCACTTTCCATCCAGCTCCCTGCTTGTGGCCTGGGAGAGTAGTCGAGGACGGCCCAAAGCCTTGAGACCCTGCACCCACGTGGGAAACCAGGAAAGAAGTTTCTGGCTCCTGGCTTTGGATCAGCACAGCACTGGCTGGTGCGGCCACTTGGGGAGTGAATCATCAGATGGAAGTTCTTTCTCTCTGCCTCTCTTCCTCTCTGTATATCTGCCTTGCCAATAAAATAAATAAATCTTAAAAAAAAAAAAAGAACCAACCCCATCTTGTGCCTCTTTTCACTCTACTGTGACTTTTCCCCTCATTGCCACAGATTTGATGCCTTGGTGGTATGGTTGTAAAATTCCTTCTGCAATCTGTTCTTGAGATTGGTCTGGTAGTATATAACTGCAATGTCCCTCTCGCCACTCTTTGCAGAGAAACCTGAGTCAAACCAGCGAGGAGCAGAAGCAACTGTCTGAGAAGCTAAAAGACGAAGTGGAGCAGAAGGAGCAGTTAAGAAGACTGAAGAACGACATGGAGGCCGAGCGATGGCACCTTGACAAGACCATCGAGAAGTTGCAGAAGGAGGTGAGAGGGCAGGAGGAGTGAGGAAGGTGGCACCCCTATTGGAACCCAGCGGACCCATTGCCCTGCGGAGTCTGATGAGAGCTGGGGCGTCCTTGAAGCCGACTAAGCACACATGGGTCAGGGCTTCACAGAACCTCCAAGGCAACTCTGTGGTTCGGTGGAGAACTCCAGAGAAGTGATTGGCGAAAGGAAAGCCCCATGCTATCTGGATTCTGGGCACTCACATCACCTCTGGACAGGTGATGGAGTGCACATGCAGCCAGGGTTCCTGTATCAGAAGCCGTGTGTCTTTGCGTCTGTCTGTCTTGTCCAGAAATGTGAAAGCCTAGGCCTGGATGATCTGCCCACCTCTGCCCCAAGACACGCAGCCAGGGACGCCAAAGGCTCTAATCTAATTCTTGCAATGGCAGATACAATGATTTCAGTATTTCCTATAAAGATGCAGTGAAGCTCAGAGAGGTTACATACCTGGAGGGGGGCAGGATACAGCAAGGGTCTGACCCCAGGGTTGGGTGTTGGGCTCCAGGGCCAGATGCTGCTCCCACTCTGACGGGACCAGACCTGGACCTGTCGTTTCTTGCAGATGGCTGACATCGTGGAGGCATCACGCACATCCACATTGGAGCTGCAGAACCAGCTGGATGATTACAAGGAGAAGAACCGCAGGGAGCTGGCTGAGATGCAGAGACAACTCAAGGAGAAAAGCCTTGAGGTGGAGAAGGCCCAGCTGGCGGCTGGCAAACTGCAAGATGAGGTAGTGTCCGGGAGCATGAGCTCTCCATTAATTCCATTGCAGGGCTGCTTCAGAATGCTTTTAAGGAGGACTTGGGAGTTGGTGGTTTTATTTATTAAGTCTGAAATTTAGGGTGGTGGGGGAGCAAGCATGTACTCCTTTGCACTGGTTTACCCCACAAGTGGGGGGCAGGATGCAGGGTGGGGAGGAAGGCTGCAGCCAGGAATGCAATCTGGGTCATCCCTGTGGGTGGCAAGGACCCAGCTGCTGGAGCCGTCACTGCTGCTCTTAGGGTCTGGATTAATGGGAAACTGGAGTCAGGAGCCAGAAACAGATCGTTGAACCTAGCCATGCTGGTACAGGTTGAGTTGTCTTAAATACAAACTCCATGGGGAGAGAGTCTTAAGATGGTTTTTGTGCTTCATTTTTTATTCTTAACTCCCCAGTGGTTACAGGGATAAATAATGTTGTAAGACAATGAATTCAATGATTCTGAGATAATACAGCTTTAAAAAAAAAAAGTTTATTTTTATCTGAGTGGCAGCTTTACAAAGAAGGAGGGATGCAGTGAGAGCAAAATTTTCCATTCACTGGTTCATTCCCCAAATGGTCACAATGGCCAGAGCTGCGTCGATCTGAAGCCAGGAGCCTGGAAGTACTTCTAGGTTTCCCCATGAGTGCAGGGGTCCAAGCACTTGGGCCATCTTTTGCTACTTTTTCAGGCACATTAACATGGGGTTGAATCGGTAGTGGAGCAGCTAGGACTTGAACCAGCAGCCATATGGGATGCCAGCAATGCAAGCTGAGGTTTAACCTACTATGACACATCCCTAAGATGACACAAGTTTATCAGACCATTTTTTCAATCCTAGAAGATCCACCACGTTCAATGGTGTACCCAGATATTTTACGCATTTATGTTTTAGTTTAATCCTAGAATAGGGATTTTAGTAGCTGGCTTTTTTTTTTTTTTTGCCATGCATTTTTGAAAATACAGATTTTTGCTGGGAGCAGGGTGCTAGATGAATAATTTTCAGAACAACCATAATGGTGAGTAGAAGAAATTCTGAGGAATCCAAGGGTTGAGATGATTCACATGTCTTCCCAGCTTTTCCAATTAAGAGAAACAGGACCAAGAAGCTTCAGCCTTGGCCTCTAATGAAATGTGGAACATGAGAACTTCTGAAACATTCTTTTAATGGGAAGCTGGAGGCTGTCAAATGCAAGTTCACTGGATGCTGATTTCTGGCTATGCCACCTGCCAGCTGCGTGATCCTGAGCAAGTGGCCGCTGTTTCCCGAACATCTGCTTCTCCTTCGTGAAAAGCAGACTGTCGGTGACTTCATAGCTCTCTCAGCTAACACGCTAGGCCTACGTGGCAGACACACATCCTGGACCTGACAAATGCTAGTTTTCCTTCCTTGAAAGTTTTTAATCTTGGCCAAAAGTGCCAAGATTTCACAGGAAAACAAATTTTCTTTAAAAAATAAATAAATAAACATGATTTATTTGACCATCAATGAAATATCAACTGTGAGTCTGTGCCAAAGCTGTCAGAGAGCCATAGATACTTATTATCGATTTCTGATAACAGAGCCTTTTGGCCTGGGATCAGGTGAGAGCAGACTCTGAGTAAGAACTGAAATTAGCATTGTGACAGCACGGCTTCCTTTGGCATTTAGCAACAGAGGGGAAAAGGTTTTCTTTTGCATGGCAGTGGTGAGGAGGGGTTTAGATGTTGGCCAGAGCAGTGCTGACGTCTGCCCTGTTTTGAACGGTGTCTGTTGCATCTGTAGAGTGGTCTTCCTTGCTGTCTGTGTAATGGTTTTGTAGCTCAGAATCATTGGAAGCAACTTGGGAATTTCTAGTTAGGGAACCTGAGGTTCAGGGATGGTGCAGGCCAGGTGCAGACCAGTGTTGCTTATAAAGGGACAGCAATTCCAGCAGAGGATCTCCTTCCATGAAATCAGAATAGATCTTTACCAGTTGGCACAGCCCCCTGTGAGGTACTATTCCCATTTAAATGGCAATGCTGGATATGTCAGTATTGTGAAGGTACAAGGAGGGCTTCCAAAAGTTGATGAAAATGGAATTTCAAGATGTTTATTTTAGTGCAAGGATTACATGTTTAAAAAAATTTTTTTTTATAATACACATTTTCTATGAGTTTTTGAAAGAACCCTCCTAATGCCTAGCTTCAGACGTTGATGTCATGGAGCTGTCTCAAGCCAAGGTAAATTACTGAGCGAAAGTTTTTGTGGATCTTTGAAAAGCTCAGTCATCTCTGATTCCTTTCCCTTACCCTATGTTTGGATTGAGCTGAGTTCAAGTTCTGAGTTATAAAGTCCTGAGAGGGCCCTTTGGGAACGCTGTAGTACTTGGCACCTGTGTTTGAAGAGTAATGGGCGCTTTGCTTCTTCTGCCTGCACTTTGGAGCTAGAAGAGTGCTGGTGAAGAGAATCCTGAGAGAATGTAGACCTGGAGTTGACCACTCATCCACTGACTTTCTAAGTTTTGTTGAGTGAAAGGTGATTGAACAAGTTCCAAGAAGCGCTTGTTGGTTCACGAGTTTCAGGACGAATTCTTCTCAGTCGCTAGACTTGGTTTTTTTTTGTTTTTTTTTTTTTTTTTTGTAGCCACCCCCCCACCTCTTTTTTTTTTAAGTGATTTTTATTTGAAAGGCACAGGCAAGAGAGAAACCTCTGTTCACTGGTTCACTCCCCCAAAGGACTACAATGACCAGCACTGGGCCAGGCAGAAGCCAGGAGCTTCTTCCAGGTCTCCCATGTAGATGCAGAGGTGCAAACCACTTGCGCCATCTTCCCTTGCTTTTCCAGGCACACCAACAGGGGGCTGGATCAGAAGTGGAGCCGCCAGTACTTGAAATAGCAGTCATATAGGGTGCATGGCCTTGCAGGTGGCAGCCCGGCTTACTACGCCACAGCATCAACCCTTGCACATACTTCTCGAATGCCCTTATTTTGCTGGAGCCCTTGCTCCAGTGTTAGGAGGGACCCCTGGATACTGGCCTGTGGGACCATACTGGGAAAAGAGGTACAGAGCCACATCGGATATTGGAGGGACATGCTGGTATTGGGAAGGGTGTCAAGAAGGAAGCATAGTGGCTGTGAATTTACTTAACAGTCTTTCTGACTCCTATTCATGTCTCTCTTTGTTATCTTATTTCTGTAAGTAGGTTTTATGATTCTAATGTTCTAATGTTGCATACAAAGGAAATTGAGTCATGGAGAGATTTCATCTCTGCTTTGCTGTTATAGTACAACTTCTGAACCCAGAGAATGTCTGTTAACACTGGCCTGTGGGATGCTTTTTATTGCATGCTTTCATTCTGTTTTTATCACAGTGACTGTTAGAACTTAACTAGAATCTCTTGGAAGTGTCAGGTGTTCTGGTTTCCCATGGAAGAACAAATTTTCTAAGGTTTTCCCACTAGTCCTCCTGCACCAGCCTAACCTGTTGACTTGGCTGTGACAAATGCCCCCCAAAGTTACCCTGAATAATGGAGTTTGCCAGTCATTTTGATAGTTTTCCTGCAGAAACACGGCTCTTTGTGTTGTGTTCCTAAGCCCTGCCTCCCCATGCTGACTTGTACTTTGTCCTGGAAGGTAGGACCTGGGGAACTGAACAGCCAGCCTGAAGCATCACCATGTGAGTCCCTACAGATGGTTAAGGACAGCCCACCTTATAGCCAGCTGGCAAATTTTCTTCTGAGATACTGAAGATGAAAACAGATCAACTTTTCCTCCAAAAGTGTTAGCTCAGTGCCACCTTGTGGTTGGAAAAAACTCTGTAAATTATGTTCACTGATGGATTGTTTTCTTCTGCAAAACAGTGGTTTTCAGGCAGGTGTTGTGGCCCAGCTGGTAAAGCTGTGGCCTGTGATACTGGCATCCCATATAGGAGCCAGTTTGAGTTCCAGCTGCTCCACTTTTGGTTCGGCTTCCTGCTAATGTACTAGGGAAAACAGCAGAGGCTGGCCTAAGTGCCCGGGCTGTACCTATGTGGGACACCTTGAAGAAGCTGCTGCCTCCCGGCTTTGGCCTGGGCACTGCAGCAGTTTGGGGAGTGAACTAGCAGATCTCTCTGCCTTTCAGATAAATAAAGCTTTTTTGTTTCTTGTTTTGTGTTGTTTTAAAGCAGTTGTTTTCACTAAATGTGTGTTGATATTGCTGGATTTTGTGTCTGCAGATTGCTTTGAGGTCATTCACTTGGTTTTTGTTTTCTCCAAGTTGTAAACCATCTTGGAGGTGATCTGGTAAATGTGAGCGACACTTTACTCTCTGGGGAACACTTGCCTAATTGAGTGGCTTGCAAGTGGCTTTGACCACGACCTCATAGTAAGAGCTGCATCTTGCGTTGCCCTCTCACATGTTCCATGCACATTCTCATGCAGGATTTCCTGATGCAAATTTCACGAGAATATTTGCTTGTACTCTACTGCTTTTTTCCTGTTCTCATTAGAAAATGCTTGTCAAAATCTAGTAACTTAACATTGAGTGCAATGAGTTGCTTCCTATAGCAGAAAGGTCTGTTTGGGTAGTTTTTTTTCTTTGTTTTTAACACAAGAGGACACAAGGCCTGTGAGGGGGTGGGACTGGCTGAAGGTCTCCTGGTCTCCCATGTGCTGGGCTCCAGCGGATCTGCTTGCCTCTGGGCTCAGCTCAGCCCTGGCCCTGTCCCCCTAGATGCGCGTGATGGAGGAGGAGTTACGGGACTACCGGAGAGCTCAGGATGAAGCACTCACAAAGAGGAAACTTCTGGAGCAGACGCTGAAAGACCTGGAGTATGAGCTGGAGGCCAAAAGTCACCTCAAGGATGACCGCAGCCGACTGATGAAGCAGATGGAGGTCTGTGGGCCGGCCCGGGGAGTGCCAACTCTCTGCCCACCCCTTGGGAAGTACTGGGTTTCTGTCCCTTTCATCTTCCGGGCCTGTAAAAGGTCACTTCTTGATTTGGGGGAGAAACTGATAGATCGTAGTGTTGGGCTGTGAATGCTGGAAGGAATGATGGACATAATTTAATCTAAAGGCTTATAAAGGAGAAGAGACCATGGGATTTGGCACGAGGACACAGGTAGCTGATTTCCATTTATTCTTTTGGGATAAAGATTCCAGCTGCAAAGGTAAAAACTGCTGTATATCAGGAGAGGGGTGGAGGTGGGCCCTTTACCCAGTCCACCCACCTCCTGGGGACCACCAGCAACCCATTCATCACACTGGTTCTTGTTTCCTGTTTCTGGCCTATTTCTTCCAGATTGTCTAGCTCACCAGAGCCAGTAACAGAGTCCAAGACAATATAGTCATCAAGTAGGAGTGATCTGGTCACAGATGAAGACACAACACATTAGAAAAACCTAGACAAAGGATAGACTCTTAGTACAAGAGTCTATGAGAAATACGGGAAGGACGTTAACATTTAGTCCCCAAGAACAGAATGGTCCTCAAACCAGAATACACACACACACACACAGAGGAATTTAAGGAGAGTGAAAGAGAGACTAAGATGTAAGCCTCAGACTTTGGGGAGAAGATAAAATTGTCAAGGTTTTGATAAAAGGCAGACTGTCCTCAAGGCCAGGGGGAGAAGGCTTGAATTCAGAATCACTGGGATTCCTGATTCAGCTTTGCAAATAAACAGAAATAACATTTTACAGCCTTCAGGGGACTTAGTGACTGTTTATATCTGGAGTCTGATGTTTCAGCATTGAAGATTTTATTAGAAGGGGCCTCCTTCAGAATGCAGAATTACCTGATTATATATAGTTTTACTGCTCTAGTGCAGTCTGACTGTACATTTTGCTAACATCCTTACTTTGATTTTTGGAAGGGAGATGAGTTTGAAGCAAGTGGAAGCCAGTTTAAAGCAAGTGAAAGTTAGCTAGAAAGTTAGCTATCATTTTAGGGCTCAAGCAACTTGGCCTAAAAGGAAGCTCACGTCTTGTGTGTGCGAAGTGGCTCTGGGCCGGGCACCCACGTACACCTGCTGGGTCTGAAGCAGCCAGGCACCCACATACACCTGCTGGGTCTGAAGCAGCCTTTCAGCTGCCAGTCACGGTGCCAGATCACCTTCTTGTAGAATATTCTGAGAACAGCATTTCTTCTGGCTGTCTCTACAGTCTAGGAGCAATGGGACTGCCAAGCTTCCTTCACCCCTGTGCAGTATTTTAGACCATTTCTCCATGAATTAGAAGATGAGTTTCTTTCCTGGGCCAGCCACCATAAAATACGTTTGAGGGGCGGTTCATTCCCTCAGAGGTGGCTGGAAGGACTACGTCGCTGTGACTGATGCTTCCCCTGTTCCCTCATTAGCACGTCTCAAATATGTTCTCAGGACTTAGCCGTCTCAGGGATGGGCATTACAGAAAACTCGGCCCTCCAGGTGGCTGCTGAAACGAAGAGCAGCTCACAGCAGTGGACCTGCTACAGCTAAGAGCCGCTGTTCCAGGACCCTGTTCTGTCCTGCAAGCTCCCTAGCGGTCCTACAGATGTTGATCACTGCCAGGGAAGGCAACTTGCAGCCACTGAGTCACTTGTGGGAGTTGTGTACATTTATTTTTGATGCTGAACAGAGGCATCTATTATTTGCCAACCAACTCTGGCAACTACAGAAACAGTGTCTGTGCATGTCGTTGTGTCTTTGTGGTTCTGAGCTTACCCAGATGTTTGACTAATTGGCTGGTGGTGCATGCACAAAGCCTGTGTCTCCTCAGTTCCAGGTGGATGGTTTTTGTTAGAAACCTTTTTTTCTCCCCCAAACACAAAGCTAAATTTGCCTTAATACCCAAGGAAATTAAACTGGGAGACAGTGAGGAAGACATGATTTGTTATTCTTGGATGATGATGGATTTCACAGGATTGGCCAGCATTGTCTATGTTATTTCAATGCACAATGCAAAGTGGATGGAGTTTTCTAGAAAAGACAGGCAGATGCAGGGCTTCTGGTAACTGAGTAAGAGAGAGACAAAACATTGCCCTGGGCATGACAAATGTACGGGAAGATATTTTTAAAAGGAACTGGGCTTGGTAGATAGATCTGTTTAAAGTTACCGATTTATGGGAACATGTTAAAATAACATTAGTGTTAGATTAGAGGTGGTTTTTTTCTATGTTTTCTACATGCACAATTGTACCTTATGCTCCGAAAGCCAGGAAGCACATGGTTCTGAGTATCTGTTGTGGGCAATGTGAGAAGCAACAACTCAATTCCAAATTCCAATCACCCTCAGTTCTCACTTGCATATGGGGCAGCTCTTTTTCCTGATCCAGATCAATGCAAGTAAGGTGGGTTCTCTGTGTCGTTTCTGCCTTAGGACAAGGTGTCCCAACTGGAGCTAGAACTGGAAGAGGAGAGGAACAACTCAGATTTGCTGTCTGAAAGGATCGCTCGGAGCAGGGAACAGGTACCGTTGTGTCATTGAGTGATGGATCGATGGACCCTTGTGGGAAAGAAATGTGCGAGGTTAAGCCTGGGCATTCAAGGAGTACGAGAAGGGAAAACCATGTCATGTGGAAAGTGATGGCTGATGGAGTAGTCTTCCCGTCAGAAGTCACTAAAGAAATAGGGAATAAGAAGTTTCTAGATGGGTAATGGGTAAAATGCTTTTGGAGCTTAGACTGTAAGACTCATTGATCCAAGCACCAGAGTAGGTGGCAAAAGCAAGTTCCCAGGGGAAAAGCTTTTTCCTTAAGGAACTTTAGACTGATTAGCGCTGTGTACACCCAGAGTGTTTACAATCCAGTAACAGTACTTCTGAGTGAATGCTTTTGATGAATTTGAAAAGAATTTCTTGTGCATTTCATCTGTGAGAGGCAATCAGGGCCATTCTTATTCTATACCCTAGATGACAATTTCCCAAGCTATGCTCAATGGCATGCAAAACTGATGTAATCCACAACTTGTTTCCATTTTTTGATGAAGTGACAGCTCAGGTTGCCATGTAACGGACTGGGTAGAGGAGTGGTCATGTTCTTTTGAAGCAGTTAGTGCCATGTTTGTGTGCCCAGTGCATGCCCTGCCTACTTGACAGGTTACAGAATGCGACGCTTGGGGACAGGATTTGTTCAGTAGAGGATTAGCCTGCTCTCTTAAGCCTCAGTCCTTTGTTTTGATACTAGATGCACAAGGAGAACTCTTGATACCTGTGCTTTCAGTACCCACTTGACCACGTGCTTCATGGCTGTGGCCCCAGGGAAGTGGTGGAGAGATTTGGACCTCTTCCTTGACCGGGGTCACGCTTTCTTTAAACGATGAAAACAGAACCTCATAATAACAGGTTTCCAGCCTAAGGCTTTTTCCCCCTGTTGGTATGCAGGATAATATTTTCCTGATTGATCTATTCATGAACCCTAATCGCTTTCAAATCGGACTGAGAAGGATGGATTTAGATTTGATAAAATCATGTCTCTGCTTAAACATGAGGTGAGGATGTAGTTTTACTATTACAGAAGGGCTTTGTAACAAGTTAAAGGAAAACTCAGTGGAATAGTGGATGTTTTACAGCTTCTGATCTGCTTAAGTGCAGAGATCTTATTTCCTCTCCTTCCTCCATTTATGATGGTTTACAGTCTACCCGTGGAATCTAAGTACTAGGCCACATTTTGCTTTCACCCTGGAGGTAGACTCTGTAAGGGTCCTTGAGACCGCACTCCCAGTGTCTTTGGTCTTTTCTCTGCAGTGGAAGATGCCTCGGTGTTTATGGAGGACAGGAGGCAGCAGCCAGAGGGTGGTCCAGGCTGGGATATGGATGTGCACTGCAGGCCAGAACTATAGGCCATTGCTGGTGGCTGAGTGAGAACGGTTAACAGGGCTGCGCCCAGGCATGGAAGCAAAATGAGCCAGCCTAGGCAGCTGGCAGGCAGGAGGAAAAATACCAACTCGAGGTTTAGGCAGTTTCCTGGTCTTTCCAGGAGCTCAGCTGCCTTGGCAACTGCAGGATAAACCCCAGTGGATGAAGTGGCAGGCTCCTGCAGTCACGGTCAGGAACTGCCCTTCCGTGGCCAGCTCACACCTGCTGCTGAGTCACCACTGAATTTGTAAGCAGGGGGGTTGGAGGCAGTGCAGCTACCAGTGAGTGAATCTGGAAATAGGCTCCTTTGGAATCATTGAGCAAATGATCAAAGTGGGGTTTCTTTATTCTGAGCCAAGCCTCAGAACTGCATCCCAGAGTAGTGGCTGATCGAAAGCCCAGTGTGGACAGTTGACCAGTTGCTGTGTAATCATTTTTCCTTTCTTGGGATCATATCTTCCTAGTGGCTCACAGCAGTGGCTTCTCAAGATCTGTGCTGCCCAAGGAGTAACAGAGGTGATGAGGTTAGAGAAAGTTACCTGTCGGTAACTCAGGCATTTCTCTGGCTTTTCTGGAACACAGAAAGCAGCTGCTTCCAATCCTGAGCACTGCCCAACCATGGGATCCTCCCTTCTTCCCCATGAAGCCTAGTGCAATCTGATAGTTATTTCCCACCAGAAGTCACAGGCTTCGGCCTCCTTTCCATGCAGCTGTGATACGGTCGCCTTTCGCTTCTGCTTTTAATTCAATAGGAAAGTTTGTGTTTGGCCCATTTGATGTAGTTGAAGGGTAGACGGCATCTAACGGCCCCAGGCTTACATCAAGACATGTTTTCCCAGCTTGAAATTTATTTCCCAGGACCAGAGGAGGAAGTGGGCAAAACATGCTACCTATCCCCAACGCACTTGCACTCTACCCCTGTTAAAACCAGAATGGCTTAAAATTACAGCAAGTCACTGGGCCCAACTGTAGGATCCGTGTCGTGAGAAGCACGGCTGAAATTGGCTACCCATAGCCTAGTTCTGACTTAGGGCGGGACCCATCCTTGCGGGGCATTGTGCCTAACACCGTGTAATTTTCCCTTAAGGTTCTGTTGGTGGATTTACTTTCATGTCAGCTGTCATTTTGGAAGAATCGAAGGAAGCCCATTATGTTTGCCAACAGCCTTGCTTTCCAAAAGGCCCAGGAGAGCTGGACTGCCGGGCCTCAGAGCTGAAGTTTTACAGTTCTGTTTTTATTTCTTCCTGTGCTCTCCTCTGATTTATTTTGCACTTCCATTTTAATAGCCATCTTTAGAAGGACTGACTGTTTTGCTTCTTCCTGTGGAGGTCACTGTTTGCCTAGGGCTCTCCAGGGAGGTCTTAAACCTGCAGCGACCCTCACGGAAGCCGCCCAGGAAGGTGTGTGTGTGTGTGTGTGTGTGTTTGTTCTTATCCCTGCTGGGATTCACATTTCCCAGCATGTAGGCACCAGGAGGAGCAGGGTTTATCCCAAGTCCTGCTCCCTCCAGGCGCTACTGAGCTTTGCTCAATCTCCCATGGCTGCTTCTCTCTTCTAGGCTCCAGGGTTTCAGCCAGGATTCGGCCTGCTTGGGGACTTTTCTCGTCCTTGGGAGACCCCCAAGCCCTGCAGTTTGCTGTGTTGGCAGTGGCAACAGGGGGCAGTGGGGGGAGAGGGCAGAGAGTACAGGAATTTAGAATCCCCGAGAGCTGCTTCCAGCTCTCTCTGACTCAGCGGTCTCGGAAAGCTCCTCCCTGGAAAGCCAGGGTGAGCAGCTCTGCCTCAGTGAGTTTCCAGGGGGGGATTAATGGGCTCAGTGTGGCTGCCTGGGCTTGGCTGGAGGGGAGTTGGGACGGGGGCATCGGGGGTTTGATGTTTCAGGAGGCGGCGCTCTTCCCAGGGTAGGCCCTATACGGGTCTGTTGTTAGTGTTTCACTTGGGGTGATCGATATAGCCTGGAGGCCCTCGCCCCTCCCAGCACACAGGTGCACCTCTTCACTCTCTCACCCGGACAGTGAGTCTTTGCCTAGGGTAACTTTCTAAAGGTTAGAGAGATGGAGGGGCAGGCTGCTCAAACCAGAGGCAGGTACATTGCACAGTATCCCCAAAAGAGGAGATGGCAAAGGCTCCCCTTACAGGCTGTCCCTTCTGAGTGCCTTGGACGCAGCATCCTACAGGGGAGATGAACAAGGTCACACACCAGGGAATGGCAGAGCCAGCAACAGAGGCGGGGTGGATGCTGCTCGCGTGCGTCATCTCTTCCATGGCAGTGAAAGTTTAACCTTGTCCTCCGAGAAGTGCCCTGGGTATGCACGACCCAGCTGTGCCTGGGAGGTAGGTCTGCGGTCCCGTGGCCCAGCCATTCTAATGCCCTTGGTACAGGTCAGAGCTGGATTGTGAGCCTGCATTTGTTACCCTTGGACCTTGTGTGCCTAGCAGAGTCTGGGATTTGGCGTGGTGCCCTCTGTGACCTGTGACTGGGGAGCCCTGGGCCAGGGCCACGGGAGGTGGGTTCTGGGCTCTGCCTGCTGATCCTTTGCATTGCTAGCACTTCCTACTTCCTCTCAATAAGGATGCTGTATTTCAGTGGCAAGTATCCTTGAATGCTGTGCCCTTAATTGCTTCAGAGACTGGGCAATAAATGGGCTTAGGTGAGTTCTGGTTCTTATCTATGGCTTGCATAACTGCCCCCAGCCCTCTCTTAAGCAGTAAAAATTTTCCAAAGATCAATTTATTTGAAACGCAGTTAGGTAGAACAGCCAAGCGTGGAACCCATGCTCTGACACAAAATGCTATGTTATGTTGCGTCACCTTGGGCTATTTAAATCTTGACTTCGATTCACCCGCCAGAAGTCAAAAGGTGAGCATTTTCTATTATCACCACTCCCCCACCACCACCCCCAGTTCTTGCGCTCTTGGCAGGATGGTGGGGAAAGGGAATCCTTATCTTGTACCACGTGGCAATGTGGTTGGGCACCTTCATGTCAAATGCATCCAGGCAGTTTACTGAGTACTCATTTCTCTTCTGTAACAATCTGTAACCGCTGCGTGGCCTGCTCCTGGCTTCTCCAGAGCGCCCTCTGCTGGCCAGCTTCAGGAACGGGGACTGGCCTCCACTCCCCTACTCTGGTCATTTCCTGGCAGCTGGGCCTGGCATGGGAGAATGACAGCCCCTAGAGTTCTTCTGCATTGCTGTGCAGCTCAGAGACTCTCGGTAAGGTTTAGCCTGTCAGGTCACCTGGAGCTGCCCGGTATTCACACTGCCTGCTGCTGCCGAGAAGCCCAGAAGCGGAGAACTCTGGCAGCAGCGTTTGGGCTGTGATGGCCGTGCAGCCCTTTCTGATGTTGGAACTTGAAATGCAGCAGTCAGGGATGCACCGTTTCAGGGCTCTCGCAGACTGAGAGATACTGAGTCATTTCCTTGGGCTGTGGTACAGTTCTCGAGGGCGGAAGTCTGAGACCGAAGTGTTGGCAGGGCCATCTTGCCATGCAGACCTGGGGGAGGACCCTTTCTTGCCTTCTCCCACCTTCCAGTGATGGGCCATAGATATGCATTGCTGTCCCTTGGCCTGCAGGGGCTTCACACGCGCCTCGGAGCTGTTGTCATGTGCTCTCTTCCCTCTTGCGTGTTTTCAAATTCCCTTTTGGTGAAGTCTGCTGGCCGACGGTCCACCAAATGACTTCACTGTAATCTTCATCTCCAAACAAGGTTCCATTCAAGTTCTGCAGACTAAGATGTTAGCATCTCTCTTTAGGATGGTACAGTTCAACTTACATCAGCAGGGTGAACTGTGGTTAGTATTTAGCTGTTTATTTGTGGAAAAGCATAGAGAGAGGGAGAGAAAGAGAGGTATTCCATCCACTGGGTCATTCCTCAAATGGCTCCAGTGGATAGGAATAGGCCAGGTCAAAGCCCAGAGCAGAGAATTCCATCTGGGTCCCCCATGTGAATGACAGGGACCCAAACACTTAAGCCACCTGCTGCTTTCCCAGGTGCATGGGCAAGGAGTCGAGTCCTGGACTCAGATTGGCACTCTGGCAGAGGCTGCCAGCATTTCAAGCGGTGCCTCGGCATTGGCTCCCATTTATCATTATTTGTGTCGGTATCTTAATTAAGCAATACCCTGCAGCCAAGGGTAGATGGCAGGAGGGGCACTGTCAGGTGACGTGGGGACCACAGCGGAGGAGCAAGCCCCTTCACCTGTGGGTCTGCCTGCTGCAGATGGAGCAAGTGAGGAACGAGCTGCTTCAGGAGAGAGCTGTGAGACAAGACCTGGAGTGTGACAAGATTTCCCTGGAGAGACAGGTGAGCACCACTGCCCTGTGAGTACCTCCCTCCTCCAGGATGGTGGGTGCACAAACGTTAGATGGTGACAGCTCCAGGGCGAGGGTATGCAGGAGCACCCCCGTTGCTGGGAAAGCCTGCTTGTCCCATCACGGCCTTTACTCACTGTTCATGTCAAACCACGCTTTGCTGGGAGGAAGCAGCTTGGGCCCCTCTCACATGCTGGAGCTTTGAGACAGGCCAGAGATTTCATTCAGGCCCAAAGGGGCTTGGGTTAGAATCTTCTTTCAACTTGTTAGGGTTTGACTTGAACAGCTAGGCCTGGAGACCTCTCTGGGCCACATGTACTGGTGTGCAAAACCTCCCTTACGCAGGCACTGACCCACCCTTTACTTCCGCCTGTGTTCTCTGCACAGCACCTGGTTCCCACACAGCCCCTCACAAAGTTACCCTTTCTGATTCCAGAACAAGGACTTAAAGAGCCGTGTTGTCCACCTGGAAGGCTCCTACCGGACCAGCAAGGAGGGGCTGGTGGTGCAGTTGGAGGCCCGGATCACAGAGCTGGAGGAACGGCTGCAGAGTGAGGAGAGGTGAGCCAGCCCTGCTGCAGGGGCCCCCAGGATGACCTGTAAGGGAGCAACAATGCACCCCTGCTCCTGCGGCTTCTGTTTCCCACACTGGAATGCTGAGCCCCGTCCAAGTTCATGGTTTGAGGAAGGAAGCCTGGCTAAACCTGAGAACAGCAGGGTTAGACCTCTCAAGTCCATAGCTTTGACACTGTGTTGTCCTTCTCCCCATATCCTGAGGAGGGCATGCTGCCCCCTCCACTCCTGTCAGTAGAGGCTGGGAGCTGGCTCAACCCTGGAAGTGAGGGATGCAAAAGCAGAGGGGACATGAAGTCCCAGGATCACACTCTTTCCCAACACCTCCATGCTCCGCTGTGAATTTATGTAGCTCTGAGGTCAGCACCTGGCTTACTTGGCCCAGGAGGCGCTTCCTTGTGGCCCCCTGCCTTCGAAGCAGGGGTATGTTCTCTGGGCTGTTTCAGTAGTACCAACTGATGGAACAGCCCAGAGCAGACCAGGAGAGCCACAGGCTGCAATTGTCTGTCTTACAGGAGTGCCATCTAGTTTTCTCTGAACTCTGTGTTGCTCCATTTCCTCTCGTAGTGTTGTGTGCTTTTGTGGTGTCTGGCCCCCGCCCCCGCCCCCGGTTGGCATTTCCCCTGGGAATGGCTGGGATTGAGAAGGGCCCTCGGTGTCTGTCCCCCCATCTCCCTACAGAGACCGCGCCAACCTCCAGCTCAGCAACCGGCGGCTGGAGCGGAAAGTGAAGGAGCTGGTGCTGCAGGTGGACGATGAGCACCTGTTCTTGACCGACCAGAAGGACCAGGTGAGGCAGCCTCCGTGGCTTTGTGGCTCCTGTAGGGGAGGTGAGACATGAGAAGCCAGGCATGGGGTTAAGGCGGGCTGACACCTCCATCACCATTTGTAACCAACTTGGAGCTCTGAGTTTCGCTTCTCAAAAGTGTGGAGTGCTCTTATAAAAAGATTGCTCCCTGCTTTCCCAGCTGTGGGCCCGTGTCCTCCATATCTCAGTTGCTGGCTGCCTGGCACCTCCGTGCCTCATCTTAGGCCAGCAGCAGCCCTAACCAGTCCTGTCTCTCCCGCTGCAGCTGAGCCTGCGCCTGAAAGCAATGAAGCGACAGGTAGAGGAGGCAGAAGAGGAAATTGACAGACTGGAAAGTTCGAAGAAGAAGCTGCAGCGGGAGCTGGAGGAGCAGATGGACGTGAGCGAGCAGCTGCAGGGGCAGCTCAACTCCATAAAGAAGGACCTCAGGTGGGCAGAGGGTGGCCTCCGAGGGCCAGTAGCCCCAGAGGTTTGAGGAGGGAGTGACGCTTTTAGTTGAGTTGTGTGTTCCCTCGTGCTGCCTCAAGGCTTTCGCCAGTGCTTGTCTTTTGAGTCATCCCATCCGAGGTGAAGGTGGCTGTGGAACCTGCCGCAAGTCACCCTGGTACCGGTGCCAGCTGAGCCGCCATCTTCCCCGTGGATCTTAGGGGGATTGTGAGGGTTGGGACAGGCCTTAAGGAGATCATGCCACATTGAGGAGGTACCTCCTGAACAAGCCTTCTTTTTTTTTTTTTTTTTTTTTCCAAAATGAGATAAAAAGTTCACTGGTTACTCTCTTCCTAGCTTTGGTCCTAGGATATTTTGGGGGAAGGAGTGCTGAGATTCAATTCCTGTTCACCCATGAAATTGAACCCCTCTTGCAGATGATTGGAGCTTGGGGTTCTTTGCTGGCTGCCTGTGGTATTCTCTTATAAATGCACAGAAGTTTCCAACCCATGGAGATGACTCTTGTCCACCAGGCCTTGTCCCAAGCTCAGCATGAGGGAACCGCACGTAAGAGGCCACCACACATCCCAGCAGTGAGATAGGCAGCAGCTTCAACAATGCTGTATGCAGTTCACACTAGTTAACATATTTGAGATGAACATGGGACCAGCAGTAGCCTCGCACCTGCCCATAGGGGTGGGTCAGGCCTAGCACTGTCAACTCCAGCTTTCCCTGCCAAAGGGTCTAGCTGGCTCTTATGTTGCCAAAGGAAGCGTCAGGTGCAGACATGTGAAATTCATGTGCTTCTGTGCCCCACCCCCCGCCCCGCCTCCATCACCGAATCAGAGCTGAGTCCCCAGCCCAGCCCCAACTCTGAAAACAAGCCCCTTGCTGTTTTGGCAGGCTCAAGAAGTTACCCAGTAAAGTGCTGGACGACATGGATGATGACGACGACGATGATGACCTCAGCACTGATGGAGGCAGCCTCTACGAGGCACCCCTGAGCTACACCTTCCCCAAGGACACCACTGTTGTCAGCCAGATCTGATTCCCGCCCCTGGAGCTCAAGAGGCTGTCCATTCCCTACAGGAATGCTGCAGCCCCAGAAAGGACAGGGATGGGAGATTGAGTCTACAGTGGAGCCCGTGGCTGCCTCTGCACACAGCATCCCTGCCTAGGGTCTCTCTGCGGGTGAGCACCTCTGGGAGCTTGGACCCTATGTGTTGAGACGCCAAAGCCATGGACTCATGCCCCCCACCCTCCCCTGCATCCTGCCCCAGTGTTTTTGGAACACTTGAGTAGTGAGGCCCCTGTTCTGCCCAGCTGACTGCCATCACCACTCACATCGCCTTCCTAGCCCACGTGCCAGGGTCCACGCTGCTCCTGATTATTTAATGCCACTGTGCCTGGAGGACTGATATGTGGGTTGTACATGTTTTGAACCAGAGCCTACTGCTCATGGGCTGTCGCTGTTCCATTTTGGAATGTTATGGAGCCTTCATAGGCCGTTGGGTCAGATCACACGTTTGTACTCTTCCGCCCCACCCCCGACCTCCAGATATGAAGTTACTAGACTTTCCATACTATGGAGCAGGAGTGAGGGAGAAGGCAGGCAGAATCACTGCTTTGGAAGTCAGAGTTGGCCAAAAGGTAGACTGGCTAAGGATGTGCTGCCAAGGGGGAGAGAGACGAAGTCACTTATGTAGCTGTAGCCATGGAATTGGCTGCTTTTTTTCCCCTAGAATTCCAGTGACATTTCTGAACTACCGTTTGCTCTAATGCAAGTGGTTAGAGGGACTGGGTGGGAGAGGTTTGCCTAGGGGAGACTAGCAGGTTAGTTAGGAGACAGAAGTTCGTGAAAGCTGGGGGATGTGTAGGCATGAAGGGGGTGAAGCAGGACTCTCAGGTTGAAATCACAAAAGGGAGGAAAGAAGAGCAAGTGAGGAAGCATTGCATCTATGCAACTCTGCCTCCCTGTGTGCTGGCACCTGGCACGAGGACCAGGGCAGGGAGGAAGCTGGGCATTCGGGCCTGAGCTTCTGTGTCACCACCTGCTGTGAGAGTGCTCCGACAGGCCTGTAGGGAGAAGGTGGCAGTGTAGGTATGGGGTAGGATGGCTGTGACAAGCTGTTTCAGCCTAGTGCAGAGGGCTCCACGCCCAGGGAATTCCGTGAGACTTTAAACACACCCAGATACATCAGAGCCCAGCCCACAGGGGTTCTGAAGCCTTCCTCTATAGGATTCCCATTGCTGTCCTTCCCTCTGCTTGCTTGTTAGGTATGCAGCAATCACTGCCTTTAACCATGCCTCCACTTAGCATATTTACTGGATCACTATGCTGGCTCGGCCATGACCCTAGACAAAACAGGTAATAGAACACCCACTGTCCAGGACAGTGGGGTTCAGGGCAGAGGGGCTCACCAGATGGACAAGGCAGATCTCCATCCACAGTCGCTCTGTCGTGGGGGATATCCCAGGCCGGTGGTGGAGTGCTCCTGGGCGTTCTCTGACACTCACCTCCCCACTAAGCCCTGCTGCTCCAGCCCCCTTCTAACCAGAAATACAAGCTGAGTGCTGCATCCCCCCGGTGTTCTAGGAGTTGAGTGATTCCGGTTGCCCCTCCGGTTCCCCTTTCTGGTAGCCAAGAGCCTGGCTACAGGCTGCACAACTGCCCCATACAAAAGAAGTCACCCTTCCACTTCTTTGCCTTGCTCTCCTAAGAACAGACTGGTATGCATTTTCCTGGTCATGCCACCCTCCACTGTCACAGGGCTGGCAGTGGGCTGCATGCATGCAGGGACTACAGAGGCACACTGCCCTGGGCATTGACAGAGAGGAGCTTGCATCCTCCCTTTACCTATGACCTTGACAGGGCACACCCGAAGCCATGGGACAAAGACAATTTGGGCCCAAAGTTCTTTCCCTGCTCTAACTTGTGATTCTTTGAGTTTATTTTATATACCTATCTATTTTTTTTGTCCTGCTTATGCTAATAACTAACCCTGCTCATGAATATTCGCTTTAGTTAGCTTAACGAAATGATGTAAGGAAAAACTCACGTGGCCAAATGCAAAGCCGAAGAGACAATCATGATCTCTTATTAGCCCTTTCCTGCTTCGGAGTGTCCTTCCACAACACAGACTGGCATGTCGGTGGGGAAGAAACTCATTGCAGCTACCTCCGTGTAAGAGAGTTCCTGGATGAAGCGAGATTTCCTTTCAATAAACAATGTCACCCCCACAGGAATCCTGACTCCTCTCTTGACTTCCTTGTTTTCTCAGGAACTTGGCTCGGTACTGAGGAACTGCCAAGGTGAAGGCTGGGAGGTGACTAGGAGAGGTAGAACTTTGCTCATCCAGCCCTGGACCAGGAGAAGGCTGGGGGAGCGGCAGGGACGCTGAGGACGTGAATGGCCCCAGCTGGTAGTGATGCTCTGAGAAATGCAATTGCCTGGTTAAAACATTGCCAGAGGGGAGGTGTGTTCAGTGTTAGTAATGGAGAGCAAACAGACCCACCCCTTCACTCCCCACCCCTCTGCACAATCCTTTCTCCCAAGCTGCGTTGGTTCTCCAGTCACGGTGTACGCGATCGCTTACAGCAGATGCGAAGCAAGCTGTCAGAGACCTGTAAGAACCATAGACCTCTGCTCTGCTCTGCCCTCTAGCGGCTGACCCACGGAGGCTCTGGCTCCTGGGAACACAGGAGAGGCCTTTCTCTGGCTCCCTGCTTCAGGCAGCATTTGGGGGTGAAATCCCCAATAGTGCACATTTCCAGTGGACCCCTTGACCCTCTTTCCTTATCCCTCCAGTTCAAAAGGTGGTCCTGGCCTCCTGGGGCCGTTGCCCCCTGCATCCACAGGCAGCTCCGGGTGGAGGTGAGTCCTGCACCACTGCCAGTCCCCAGGGCAGCTCTTTGCTATCGGAGTCCCTGCAGTCTGATGCTGGTTTCTGCCCAGAGCTGTGCCATGCACTGCCTCTTAAAGTCCACAGCCCCTGCTGGCACCCATGCATGCAGCTTCCCCCGGTTCCGACTGCAAGGAACATCCCAAACATAGAGGAGGTTTCCCAAGTTTCATAAATCCTCAGAGCTCCTGCGTGAATTCTGGTTGCCTTAATTTTTTAAAAAGGCAGAGCGAGACCTCTCATCCTCTGACTTGTCCCCTAGGTGCCCCCGGACAAGCCACGGCTTTGCCAGGCCCAAGTGAGGCCTGAGACACAGAACGCAGTCTGTGCCTCCCACAAAGATGGCAAAGACCCACGCCCATGCGCCATCCCCCTGCTGCCTCCCAGGGTGCCCGTTAGCAGGAAGCAAGCACAGAGCCGGGGTCTGAATGTAGGCACTGTGATCTAGGATGAAGATATCTCAACTCATACACTCAACAGTCACCTAGGTTTTGATGTAAAAGGTATTTTGAGGCCAAATTTTATCATTTGAAATAAATCATCTTGCTGAGGTTGCTTGTTTTTGACACCATATCTCAGCCTCTGTTGGACTCCACTAGCAGGGTCCTCAGCTTCTCGGGGGTTATTTTTCCTTCTGACACCCGAGGAATGTATCCAGGAGGGCCAGAGCCAAGAGGAATGTGTGCAGGAAGACCAGAGACAAGGGCCGGAATCCCCTGGGCCTGCAGTGCCTTCCCCCACATTCCTCCCCGAACCTGGGCTGAGTCATAATAAGAGCCTGTCTTCATGGAAGACTCTAGCCAAGTGTATTTTCTGTTCTAAATTTTCAAACGATAAGAAAAAAAAATTTTTGGACAGCAAGGTCTCACAGCCCTCCATCCAGAAACTCCTAGTTTTGCTGAGAAATGAGTCCAGCTCTGTCACAACGGCCCAAACACACAACACTGGAATCCTCCTGCACTTTCATAGGCACTTGAGTCTCAAGCTGTCTTCAACAGAAAAGATGGGAGCGTGCGCCCCCTGCTGGATTTATTAAGGTGAGGGAATGTGGCCACCTGTACATTCAGGAAGGGGTACTGGGTGGCAAAGGACAGCAAGTCTCCAATTTTACAGATTCTCATTGGATCTCACAGTAATAGTCACAACAGCTCTGAGAATAAGGAGTATGATTCCAAGGCTTTGGTGAGTCAGCATGGTTTTAGAGGAAAAGCAGAGATTTCAGCCCTTTTGCCAGGGAAGGACCCCAAATCGTGGGAAAGTTGTGCGTTTTGCCATCTGTGTCCACAAATGCAACAAGGAGCCATCACAGGGACCCTGCTAGCATGGGCAGGTGCTGCAGCTGCACTTGTTGTGACCTAGCGTCTAGGATCTTGGGAGATTACAGCATAGTTCTAGAAGAGCTGGGTGTTAAGTCGCACGGAAAATAGACATGAAGTTCTTCAGCTGTGAAAAAATATTCAAAACATTCATGGAAAAGATTATGCAATAGGCATGGATTTCAAAATCTTTTCACACTAAAATAAGAACATCTTATTTCTGCTTTTCCATGAATTTTTGAAGTCCCCTGGTATGTTTTTTCCCTGTGCATTTCCAGCCCTTCTCTTCAGTCCATGTACCTGGCTTTTCCCGAGGCCACTCAGAAGCCAGCATGTGTGGGCATGAACCATGGGCCAGCTGTCACCTCAATGTTTCACCTGTCCTGGCTCACGTGACCCTGATCACTCCCCTGGCATGGTCTACTGGGACAAGCTCCATGGCCCCAGGCAGAGGGACGTTAGTCACCTTGCCAAGGGCACATGGCAGGATGAAGGATATTGGGGGGCTGGAGTTTGGATTAGACCCCTCCTTAACTTCACATGCCTCAGAGGGCAACACAGGGCTTCCATGGAACCCCGTGTTAGAGGTTCCTGAGGGTCCCCCTCCACCTGTGGCCTGGGTCACTCAGCATCCTGCCCCATCTGCACTCCGAACCTTGAAGTCAGAGGTGGGTGGGAATCAGCACGCTCCGAAAGCCACAGGTCTCCGGAACGTGGCAGGACGCACAACCAGGTAGCTGGTTGTCCGGTGTCGCTACCTTTGGTGCCATTTTTCTGTTTGGAATCTTTTGAGCTCTCCCCTGTTGTCCTTGATGCCCCCTGCCACCGGGGCAGCTCATCTTGAAAAACGGGATGTCTCTCTCCTTGATTTTTACCAAGAATAGTAGTGTCACCCCTCTGGCAGATGATAACTTGCCCAAGATTGCCTGACTCGTGGGCCATGGGCTGGGATAACTTCCGTGGTCTCATCCCCAGGGCCTCTGGATTGCAAGGCTGTACTTGGAGCCTGTGGCCTTGGCATAGGGAAGACAAACACTCTGCCTCTCCTTCCTGCATGTCACTGCTGCCAGCTGTACCAGCCAGCCTGCCTCACTGCCTGCCACTGCCTCTTGGCCCCCTGGCCCCTCAGTTCAGGCTTGTTTTCAAGTGAAGGACTTGGATTTGCAGACAGGCTAGGGTTATCGTTTGGAAGAAGCAGTCAGTCAGCCTGCTGCCTGGGTTTTTTTCTCCCTCTATCGCTGTGAATGAGGCTGCTTTGCCTTTCATCTCTCCCTGCCTGGCACTGGGCCCATAGGCTCAGGGCTCCCTACAGAGCCAGCCAAGGGATCTGTCCTATTGGTGTCCAAGCTCTCTCTGGGGCTCACATCTCCTCCATGTCCCTGTTTGCACACGCTGGGGCAGACACCTGGCGTTTGAATAACAAAAAGCTAGAAAGCACAACTAGCTGGTCAATTCACCTGCAGCTTTCCTGCCGACCACCCTCTGGGCTAGGTTATAAAGCAAAGCTCTGGCCCCAACAGCTCACTTCCTAAGCCAGCTGCACTTGCTGAAGCATGGACTCAGGGGAAATGGGTAACTCTACAAACATCCTTGGCAGCAATATCCCCCCCCCCTTTTCTCAGTATGCTTCAACAGGGCTGGATTCTAAAGTCAAGGCACAGGATACTTTGGGGCAAAGGATAGTGGTGTCCTAGATACCCAGGATTGGTCCATCCCTGCCCCGGCAGAGGCGTGCAGGTTGAAGCACTGGGATATGCACTTCCTGAATGGTAACAGCCAGCATCTGGAGATCGCAGTGCACATATCAAAAGGTCAGTGTGGACTGAGTCCTAAGGACTTGGCCACCACTATCAGTATTTCTAAAAATTTATTTGAAACATGAGAGGAAGAGGGAGAGAGGCACGGTGTTCACTTGTTCCGTTCCCAAATACCCATAGAAGCTGTGCGGTGGGGGCTGTCCAAAGCTGAGCCCTCGATCCAGGTCTCCCATGTGCATGGTAGGGATCAACTGCCTGAGCTGCAACCTGCCGCCTTCCAGCACACACAGGTGACAGAAAGAATTGGGAGCAGAGCTGGCATTTAAATCTAGGCACTTCGATATGGAATGTGGCATTCCAAACAGTGTCTTGTCTTAAACTCTATGCCAAATTCCATTTCTGTATAAGTTTTATGTCTAAGCATCTAAGCAGCTTCTTACTTGACAGTCTGTATAATTATATTGGGGGGCACCATTGTGGAATAGCACATAAAGCTGCTGATCATGATGCCTGCATCCCATGTGGGTTGCTGGTTCATACCTGATGCTTCGTTTCTGATTCAGCTCCCTACTAATGTGCCTGGAAAAAGAAGTGGGGAATATTCCAAGTGCTTGGGTCTCTGTACCCATGTGGAAGACTGGAAGAAGTTTCTTGCTCCTGGCTTTGGCCTGGCCCAGCCTTGGTCTTTGTGTTCATCTGAGGAGTGAATCAATAGATGGAGGAGTTTTCTGTCCTTCTCTATAACTCTGACTTTACACAAATGCATATTTTTTTAAATGATTTATTTTTTTTGAAAGGCAGAATCCTAGAGCTGAGGACAGACAGGAAGAAAGAGAAAACTTCCATCTGCAGGTTTAATTCCCAAAACAGCTGCAAAGGTCAGAACCATACTGATCTGAAGCCAGGAGCTTCTTCCTGGTCTCCCAGAAGGTGCAGGATCCCAAGAATTTTTTTTTTTTTTTAAGGCAAAAAGGTGGTTTATTCAGGTTAGCCTAGGTATCCCAGCCACCTCCCCCAGCCCAGCATGGCTGGGCTGGGGAGGGGCATCCGCAGCCAAGGCTGCTAGAATCCCGCAGGGAGGACAAAAAAGCGCGAGCCAGAAGAGAGCAGAGGAAGCCCAAGCCCCCCAGTTCTTATACATTTCAGGCTATTAATTATACAGTCATGACTTCGCAGACTTCTATTGGTGGGTTTGAAACAAGCAACTTTCAAAAAGTACAAATCAATGAGCTATTGGGCTGTGAATCTTATCAAACACCAGGTACCTCCTTCCTGAGGAGTGGTCTGCCTACGTGACCTGCCAGGTGTCCTGCCAGGTGTCACGTAGACTATCAGGCCTGAGGTTCACACAGCCCCCAGCCAAGCCATTAAGGATCCCAAGAATTTAAGTTGTCCTCTACTGCTTTCCCAGGCCACAAGCAGGGAGCTGGGAAGGAAGTAGAGCCTCTGGAACATACCTGGCACCTGTATGGGATGCTGGTACCACAGGTGGAGGCCTAACCTATTACATCATGGTTTGAGCACCACAAATAAATGAATCATTAAAAGTATATCCTTTAAAAATAAAGTGGGAGGAACCAATTCCAGATCTCAAGACATACTACAGGGCAGTGGCAACCCCAACAATCTGCTACTGATACAAAAACAGGAGATCAATGGAACAGAATAGAAATGCCACAAGTGAGCCCACACACGTACTGCCAGCTAATCTTTTGACAAGAGAACTGAAAATAACCCAAGCAAAAAGGTTGGTTTCATCAACAAATGCTATCAGAACAATTGGATAGCAGTCTGCAGAAGTAAGAAGCAAGACCCACATCAAGATATGACCATCATATAGTAGTAAAGTGGCCAACTGAACATTTGGGGAGAGAACTAGTGGATGGGAGATCTGTGTTCAAGTAGATGAAAGTAAACAAACCTTAAAGAAACAGTGAAGGTACTTGAAATGTGGATGTAACTAAAACTATTTTGTGCCAAAATATTTTAAATCCATTCCTTTTGTAGGCTTTGGAAATTCATAAAAAAATAAATGTATATTATGAAAAAACTGTGCGGGTTGATGTGGTGGCATAGCCAGTTAATCCTCCAGTTGCAAGCACCAACATCTCTTATGGATGTCAGTTCATATCCCAGCTGTTCCACTTCCTATTCAGCTCCCTGCTTCTAGCCTGGGAAAAACAGTGGAAATGGGCCAAAGCCTTGGGACCCTGTACCTGTGTGGGAGACCCAGAAGAAGCTCCTGGCTCCCATCTACAGATCAGCTCAGCTCTGGTCATTGCAGCCTTTTGGGGAGTGAACCAGCAGATAGAAGATCTCTCCCTCTCTGGCTCTTACTTTTTCTACAAAAATTTTTAAAAATGAAACAAATCTCAAAACAAAACCCAAATCTATGTTTGTGTTTTAAAAAAAGTTAAGGGTTTATTTTTTATTGGAAATACAGATATACAGAAGAGAGACAGAAAGGAAGATCTTCCATCCATTGATTCACTCCACAAGAGGCCACCATGGCTGGAGCTGAGCCAATCTGAAGCCTGGAGCCTCTTCTGGGTCTCCCACATGGGTGCAAGTGTCTCAAGGCTTTGGGCTGTCCTCGATTGCCTTCCCAGGCCATACGTGGGGAGCTGGATGGGAAATGGAGCAGCCAGGATTAGAACCAGTGTCCATATGGGATCCCGATGCATGCAAGGTGAGGACTTTAGTTACTAGGCTATCACACTGGGCCTCTGTTTCAAAATTATTTTTGCACGAAAATAGACTTATCTTTTCTTTCCTTTTTATATGAAAGTCAGAATTACTGAAAAAGAAGGAGAGACAGAAAGAAAGATCTGTTAGTATACTTTCTAGATAGCTGCTCCTATCAGGAGCTTTATCTGGTTATCCCTCATGGGTGGCACGGATCCAAAGACTTGAACCTGCTATTTTCTCAGGCTAGTGGCAGGCAGTTGGATTTGAAGAAGAGCAGCCAGGACTCAAATCTGCACCCACCTTGGATGCTGGCATTTCAGGTAGCCTCTTTGCTCAGTATTCTACAATGCAGGCTCCTACATTTATCTTGTCATTAACAAGTTTTCCAAGAACATTTTATGTGTCCTTGTATTGGATCCAGTATTGATCTATCTATTGTATAAAGCAAAAATTAATAGATCTAAGGGGAAAGAGACCATAACACTGTCATAGCTGAGAATTTCAGCACTCTACTCTCACCCATGGAGAGGAATTGACAAAATGCCCACAAGCACCAGACTTAAATTTTGTTACTGGTAAGGCAGAAGAGCATGGCAGTGGAGTAAGACATTCCAGTGACTGTGTTCTCCCAGCTACAACCATTTGAGCAGATACTCATTCAGCAAATGCTCATCATGGAGCTAAGGGGGCCACAATGCCTGGTTTTAACACAATAATAGCAGTACCAGGAATCAGAGAGCTATAGCAACGTCATCCTTCCCACAGCTACAGGAAGTACAATTTGGGGAAAGATGACTGAAGCCCAGATTTCAGACTTGAAACCCAATTCCAGGCTCACTGTGGTCAAGCCTAGAACTGCACAGGGTCACACCCCCGATGCTACCACGTCAATGCACGCAGTCACAACCCCCGTACCATTTATATCCCAGCATCCGAATGTTTGTTGCTACCACCCTTCCCTACTGCACGGCAGACAGCAAGCCACTGGAGAGCAGTGCAGGAAAGTGAGTTCAGGCTTTTGTTTAGGTCTTCAGTAAAGCACCATCTACAGTGACACTCAGCAGCAGGTGAAGCCCAGCAGCTGCACCCTACACCTGTGTTCACAAAGTCTCTACATTAGTTCTGGCATCAGGCAGACACCAGTACATCAGGGGCAAGGGCTCATTTTGGCCTTCTCTCTGCTGTCTTGTCACAATCAGTTAAAAAAAGAAAAAGTGAAAATAATGAAGAGAGACTCTAAGGCCTCTGGGAAATCACTAAGCAAAAATTTGATTGTGGGATAATCTTGAAGGAGAATGGGGGAAAAAGGGAGGCATGGGAAACTTACTAACTAGGGTTGATACCACGGCACAGCCTCCATCTGCAGCTCTGGCATCCCATATGGGTCCTGCTTCGAGTCCTGGCTGCTCGACTTCTGATCTGGTTCCCTGCCTACGGCCTGGGAAGGCAGAAGAGGTCTTAAGTTCTTGGGCCTCTGCCTCCAGATGGGAGATAGGGAAGAAGCTCCTGGCTTCAGATTGGCTCAGCTCTGGTGGTTGCAGCCACTTGGGGAGTAAACCAGTGGACATATATCCTCTCTCTCTGTTTCTCCTCTAAGTCTGCCTTTCAAATAAAAAAATTTAAAAACATATTAAATGAAATGGTAGCTTGAAAACTTCTATCATCTGGAGGAAAATGTGAAAATGCAAATGCATGCAACCCGTAGAGTCCAGAATAGACCAAAGCCAGAAAACATCCTTTACTGTGATCATTCCGATCACACTGTCCAAAACACAACACTAGGAGAGAAAATTACCAAGAGATAGCTCAGGGAGCCCTCCTCTGGATTCAGGGCAGATGCCTTGGCAGAGAAACACAACAGGAGGGAATGGGATGATATTCTAAATTTCAAAAGGACACAAAAAACCCTACGAAAAATACTAACCCAGCAAAGCTGTCCTAAATGAAGGAGAAACAAAGACTCTCTGGTAAAGCCCAAACCTGGGAGAATTCCTACTGTCAGATTAAAATAAAAACTATGCTCAGGACAGTCCTACATCCAGACGAAAAGCAAAGATGGTTATGCATCATGAAAACATGTGCAAGTGTGAAAGCTACTGGAACAGAGAATAAGCAAGCAAGCAATTAGAAGGGAATGAAAATATATTTAAGCCTTATCAGCTCAGGAAAGCAAACCACAAGGAAGGATGAACCACAGAGGAAAAAAGCAATAATGGAAAACAAAAACAGCAAAATTCATAGTTTGTCCAGAATAATTCTTATCCATAGTATCTTTGAATATAATGGACGAAAGATTGGCTACGTGGATAAAGAGCCACGCCCAATGATATGCTGCTTCTGAGAAATTTGCCTCACCAGCAAAAACATATCCAGATTTCAAAGTGAGAGGATGGAAAGTTATTCCACATTAACAGAAAGCAAAACGTGAACAAGAATAGCTATATTCATTTTAGACAAAACAGATATATTAAAAAATGGCTAAATAGTGAGAGGTCACTTTCATCTCTGGAACAGAAAAATATCTGCAAAACCCAGCATGGAGCGTGTTCCTGGAATTGATTGAAAACTATCTTAAGGCATGGCAGAGGCTCTGTAAGGCTGTGAAAGAGAGGCCCCAGGTCACCGCTGACAGGTGCCAAAGCTCTGTGACTGGCTGGGACGACCACCCTGCCGGGAGAAGGTGAGTGCTGTCTGCCATAACTGCCATACAAGTCTACACTCCACATTGACTTCAAGTCAAGGAGCTGATGATCTGAGAGACTATTTTACTCCCCAAAAAGAAGTGTCAGTACCTCCCAGCTTCCTTCCTTGTTTTAGGCTCAGCTTACTGTCATGGAGCCACCGTAGAACTCTGTTTTGACTTAAGAGACAGCCAGCAGTCCCAGTGCTACCAGAAGCCATCAGAACCAGAGACAGGGCACTTTTCAGGGTGGAAGCAGACCCCACCCCAAACCCTGAGACTGTGGGATTTTTGAGCCCAAGCCCTAGAAGTATGCTCTCTCAGTCTATGTGATCCAGGGAGCTGCTACTCAGTTTCTTGGGGTTAAAGCCAGAAGCAGTCAATAAAAATCCATGTGGGCCAGACCTGAAGCAGTTCCTGCTCCACCTCCCAGACCACAGTGCTAAGAACCCACAGCACAAGCCCCAGCTTCCCTCTGGCATGCTGTGTGGAAATGTGGGCAGTTCCAGTTGGGTTTTCTAGAGCTGGGAGTGTTGACGTTGGTATCACAGTCTCTGAAGTCTCACATGAAGCATCTGGTGAGCTATGCCTGCTTTAGGCAGGTGACTTGCCAGTCAGCAGGCTCCCAACTTTCGAGACCTGGGTAATGACCCACTGAGTCCTGCAGCATCAGGAATGGGACCATTTGTACAAATGCCCTCTGACAAACTTCAATCTTCCTTGAGTGACCTGGGAAAAACCTGCTTGAATTCCAACTCTCTGGACACATACTTACCAGAGCATAATCTCCAGTGTATCTTACAATCACTCGGTAGGACTTTGTCAGAATCTCCCCTCACAACCTGTAATTCTGGATTAGGGTTTTGGTGCTGTAAGTCCCATTTATCACCATACTCTCCCAGGAAGACCTGGGAAAGTTCCCTCCAAATATCCTGTGCTCAGGTGAGGGCCGCCTATTCCAGGTACCAAGAACGAGGCTCTGGTTATTAAAACTTCAATATCACTGACATCCTGCTCTTGGGATTGAAGATACACACTCTAGAAAGTCCACATGTAATTCAGAGTTGGACTTGTACCTGCACGCACTATTGCAGATACATACCTGTGACACTGATTCAAATGAAAGAAATCTGAGAGCTTACACTTCTAGGCTACCCTAGAACCAAAAACAGAGGAACCAGGCAATGATATCCTGCATTCCATCACAAAAACACTTTCCCAAATATGTAAAACACATCAAAAATAAAATTTTTTAAAAAGTGATTGAGAACCTAATAAATAATAGTTGAAATTTTTCCAGATCTCTAAAGAGACATTGAAATACAGATACAGGAAACTCAAAGGATTCCAGGCAAACAGCCTAAGAATACCATCCATAAAGCATATTCTAATCAAATGATCAGAAGTTAAGTATAAGTAGAGAATTAAAAAAAAAAAAAGTAAAGCCGTCAGTTAAACTAACAGCAGACTTCTCAGTAGAAACCACATAAGCCAGAAGAAAATGGAGTGATGTATTCAAGGATTTAAAGGAAAAAAAACACTTACAACCAAGAATATTATATCCAGTGATTATACTTTAAAAGTGAAGGGGCCCAGCACAATGGCTCAATTGGCTGATCTTCTTCAAGTGCAAGGATCCCGTCTAGGCACCGGTTTATGTTCTGTCTGATCCACTTCCCCCCCAGCTCCCTGCTTGTGGTCTGACAGGGCAGCACAGGATGGCCCAAGGCCTTGGGACCCTGCACCCACAGCAAGAGGCCCAAAAGGGACTCCTGCATTTGCTCAGCTCAGCTCCAGCTGTGGTGGCCACTTAGGGGGTGAATCAGTGGATAGATGATATTTCTGTCTCTCCTCTCTGTAAATTTGCCTTTTCAATAAAGGTCTTAAGAATAAAACTGAAGGAAAAATAAACTACCTGTTAGATAATCTCATAGAATTCATTGCCTTCAGATAAGCTTTAGAAAAGAATCTTTTTCTTAATTTTTTGATTTTTTTATAAGATAAATGTTAAGTTACAAAGAGATGCAGAGACAAAAGAGAAATCTTCGGTCCACTGGTTCATTCCCCTCAGCTGGCCTGAACTGAGCTGATCCCAAGTCATGGGCTTGCTCTGGGTCTCCCATGTGGGTGCAGCAGCCCAAGGACTTAAACCGTCCTCCACTGTCTCTCTAGCCCACAAGCAGGGAGCTGGATCACGAAGAGGTGCCTATGCGGGATGCTCAAATTAGCAGGAGGATAGAAATAATGATCAAAGTAGAAATAAATGAAGTTGAGAAAAATACAAAAGATCAGCAAAAGAAAAAGCTCTTTTCTAAGAGGCTAAAATAGATGAACAAAGTCAGACTAACAAAGAAAAAAAAAGGGGAAACTCAGAATTGGAAATGAAAAAGAAGATATTCAATGATACCACTGAAACACAAAGAATCATAAGAAGCTTGATTGAACTCATTGGAAAACCCTGAATAAATGTTGAGAAACATTAAACCTACCAATATTAAATCTAGAAGATACAGTAAATCTAAATAGACCCATAACAAGCAACAAGATTGAAGCAATAATTAAAAGTGCTCCATCAAAGAAAGTCCAGGATTGGATGACTTCACTACTGAATCCTACAAAACTTCCTACAAAATATTGAACAGGATGGAACTCTGAATGCGACCAGCATTACTAGTAACCAAAACAGAACAAAAATACCATACAGAAAGAAAACAGATCAATATTTTTTAAAAAGATAGATGCAAAAACTAAATACTATCAAGCAGAATCCAATGTTACACCAGAAAGATAATAGATTACAATCAAATGAGAAATATCCCAGATACACAAGGGTCTTTCAATATTCACAAATCAATAAGCATCACAAGTCACATCAAGAGGCAGAACAAAGCAATATGATCATCTCAACTGATGTGGAGAAAGCATTTCCCCCAATTTAGCACCCTTTCATTATAGAACTTCCTACAAATTAGGCACAGAAGGGACATACCTCAACATTATAAAAAAACATATCTAAAATATACAAGCATAAAATTATATGTCACAAAAAGGCAATTTTATACAACATGAGGAAAAGACTATTTCCCCTGAGATCAGAAATAAGACAAGGATGTCCACTTTAACCACTCTCATTCAATATAGTTATAGAAGTATTAGCTAGATCAATTAGGGAGAAAGGGCATTAAAATTAGAAAAAAAATTCAAAATATCCATGTTTCCAACTGGCAAGATTTATACACAGAACAACCTAAACATTCCCACCAAAAAGCTATTTGAACTGCTATCCCAGTTTAGTAAGTCTGCAGATTATAAAACCAACATACAAAAAAAATTTTTTTAAATATATGCCAATAATGAATTTGCCAAAAGAGAAATCATTAAAGAAATCACATTCACAATGACCACAAAAACCCAAACATTTAAAAATAAATTTAACCAAAGAAGTGAGATCTCTACAATGAGCATCATAAAACATTGAGGAAAGAAATCATCTAGGAAAGTAAAGATATTTCTTGATCATGGCTTAACAGAATTATAAAATTAGATTTTTGCATCCATTTGGAGGAGTGAATAAATAGATGGAAGATTTATCATCTACCTCTCCTGTGGACAAATCTTTAAAAAGTCTGCACTACCTAAAGCAATTTACACACTCAATTCACCCCCTACTAATGACATTCTTCACATTAGAAATGACAATTCTAAAATTGATATGCAATCACAAGACTCAGAATAGCCAAACATTCCCAAACAAAACAACATGATCAGGCTGAAGGCATTGTAATACCTGATTTCAAAGCATACTACAAAGCCAAAGTGATTAGAACAGCACGGTACTTACATAAAGCTGACACATAGATCTATGGAATAGACTGGAGAGCTTATATACATAGCCTACTGATTTTTGACATAAATGCCCAGATTACACTGTGGAAAGGAGAAATTTCTCCATGAATAGCACTGGCAAAATTAGACATACATATTTAGAATGCAATTAGATCTCTACCTATCTAAATTTAAGGGCTGGATCTATGAAACTGCCAGAAGAAAATATAGAGAAAATATTAAAAGACATTAGTATAGGTGAAGATCTCAAAAGCCAAAGCAAAACTTAGACAAGTGCATGAGAGTGAACTCAGAAGACTCTTCCTAGCAAAGGGAACAATCAACAGTGAAAGTCACGTGAGAGAATGAGAAAGTACGGAGAGGCTGTCCTAGCCTGCTCCCTGCTGAGGCCACGGAGCCCCTGTCCTCTGCTTCATAGGTTCCTGCCATTTCTTGTCATGATGGCAAGGAAAGAGGCAGTTCCAAAGAGACAGGGGCAGAAGGGTGCAGGTGCAGATCAGACCAGCTTTGAGATGAAAGTGAAAAACTATGAGAGTGAAGAACTGAAGCAGACACTAATTCAGGCAGAAATCCAAAATGGGACCAAGCCTGTACCAGTAATCTCTCAGCAACGGAGATGTGTGCTGGCTCAGCAGAGAAAAAGTCTCAGCTCCACCTAATGGGGCTGAATGTGGAGACAAGATTACTTTTGATTGCTTCCCAGGAGAGCCTGACAAGGAACTACATCCTAAAAAGATTTGCAAGCAGATCCAGCCCGATCTTTGCGCTAACAATGTGTGTGTGGTCACATACACAGGAGTCCCCTGTAAAGTGAAAGGGAGGTGTGCTGGGTTTAAACCAGGAGGGACAGTGGAATCAAGATGTTTCCTTGACTGATATACACTGATGGCAACTCTAATGATAAAAGCAGTCTATTTGTCACTAAGCAAAAAGAATGAAAAAATATCTTCCAGCTACTTGTCTAACATATACAGAATATATCAGCAACCTGATCAATGCAATTAAGAAATGGACAAAGGGGCCTGGCTGAAGTCCTTGCCTTGCATACACCAGGATCACATATGGGTGCTGATTCACATCCTGGTTGCTCCACTTCCCATCCAGCTCCCTGCTTGTGGCCTGGGAAGGCAATCAGGAATGATCCAAAGCCTTAGGACCCTGATCCACATGGGATACCTGAAGAAGCTCCTGGCTTTGGAGCAGCTCAGCTCTGGCTGTGTGGCCGCTTGGGGAGTGCAGCGGCAGATACAGGATGTCTCTGTTTCTCCTGTTGGTAAATGTGACTTTCCAATAAAGAGAAAGAGAGAGAAAGAAAGAAAAGAAAGATAAAAAAGGTGGAAAAAAGGAAAAAGAAAAGAAAGGAAAAGAAGAGAAAAAAGAAAGGGAGGGAGGGAGGGAAGGAAGGAAGAGAGAGACAGAGAGAGAGGGATAAAGGATAAATAAAGGATAAATGGATAAAGGACATAGGCAGTTCTCAAAGGAAGAATAACCAGCAGATATGTAAAAATGTTAACTTCACAAGCCATCAGCCTCCTGTCAGATTGGCTGTGAGCCAAAACACAGAGTAACAAATGACGGCAGGGATGTGGAGGCAGGGGAATTCTTTACACTGTTGGTGAGAGTGTAAACAGTGCAGCCACTATGACAACAGGGAGACTTCTTTCAAAACAAACAAAAGCACAATAGATGGATGGGGTCAACGTCATGACTCAACAAACTAATCCTCCACTTTCAAGCGTTGTCATTCGTATGGCTCAGCTTTGGCCAGTGCAGACATTTGGGGAGTGAACCAACAGATGGATCTTTTTATCTGTCTCTCCTCTCCCTAAATTTGCCTTTGCAATCAAAACACATCTTAAAAAAAAAGGATAAACTGTCATAGGATCCAGCAATTCCCCTATAGTGTATACACCCAAGAGACATGAACTCATTGTACCAGAAATCTGCATGTTTATATCATCATTCACACTAGTCAAAAGATGTAATCAACCGAAATTTCCATCAGATGAAGAACGAACATGTGATATATATATACATAAAGCATTATGCATATACACATAATACTAATGTAAGAAAAGAATGAAATTCTATTTGTAGCGAAATGGTTGTAATTAGAGGGCATTACATTGAGTGAATTAAGTTAGATGTAGATATCCAAATTTTGCAGGCTCCCACTTATACATGTGAACTAAATTTTTAAAAACATTATTTAGGACCTGGTGTGATAGTCCAGTAGATAAATCCTTGCCTTGTATCTGCTGGGATCCCATAGGGGTGCTTGTTTGTGTCCTGACTGCTCCACTTGCCATCCAGATCCCTGCTTATGGCCTGGGAAAGTAGTAGAGGAAGTCTTAAGACTCTGCACCCAAGTGGGAGACCCAGAAGAAGCTCCTGGCTTCAGATTGGCTAAAACTCCAGCCATGGCCACCACTTGGGGGAATGAATCAGCAGAAGAAATATCTTTGTCTCTCCTTCTCTCTATAAATCTAATTTTTCAATAAAATTAAAACCTATCTTAAAAACATCATTTTTCTTGAGAGTGCTAGAGAGAGAGAAAGAGAAAGCTCTTCCATGTGCTGATTCAATCCCTAAATGGCCACAATGGCCACAGCTGGGTCCATCCAAGCATGGAGCCAGGAGCCTTACTGGGTCTCCCCTGTAGGTGCAGGGGCCCAAGACCTGAGGCCACCCCATCCTCTGCTGCTTTCTCAGACTACCACTAGGGAACGGGATCAGAAGTGAAACAGCAGGGACTTGAACCAGCACCTAAATAGGATTCTGGCAATGTAGGTGGAAAATTTATGCTACCAAGCTGGCCCCAATTCGTTCTTTTTTTTCAATTAATCAAATTTAAAAGTTTTTTGATTCAAATACAGTGTTTTGTTGAGCTTTAAATCTTTGTCAAAGAAGCTGACAGGAACCATATACTACTACAGTTTCAATGATTTTTTTTTTATTATTTAAAAAATTTTCAGTGGGACCCTGCACGATAGTGTAATGGTTAAGATCCTCTCCTTTAACGCACCAGGATCCCATATGGGAGCCAGTTCTAATCCCGGCTGCTCCACTTCCCATCCAGCTCCATGCTTGTGGCGTGGGAAGACAGTCGAGAATGGCCCAAAGCCTTGGGACCCTGCATCCAGGTGGGAGACCAGGAAAGGCGTCCTTGGCTCCTGGCTTTGGATCAGCGCAGCTCTGGCCGTTGTGGCCACTTGGGGAGTGAATCATCGAATGGAAGATCTTTCTCTCGGTCTCTCCTCCTCTCTGTAAATCTGACTTAGCAATAAAATAAATAAATAAATCTTTAAAAAAAATTCGTTTTGAGTGAAGTTCACATTTTTTCATTTAGGGGCTGGCATGATGACTCAATTGGCTAATCCTCCCCCTGCAAGCACCAGCATCCCATATGGGCACTAGTTTGTGTCCTGGCCGCTCCACTTCTCATCTAGCTCCCTGCTTGTGGCCTGGGAAAGCAGAGGGGGAGGGCACAAAACTTTGGAAGCCTGCACCTACATGGAGGATCTGGAGGAAGCTCCTGGCTCCTGACTTTGGATCAGCTTAGTTCTGGCTGTTGTGGTCATCTGTGGAGTGAATCAGCAGATGGAAGATATTTCTGTCTCTGCTTCTTTCTGTAAAATCTGCCTTCCAAATAAAAATAGATAAATCTTTAAAATATTTTCATTTGCTTATTGTTTATAGCCCTTACCTATTTACCTGCTGGACTATATTAGTAATTTATTTTTTATTTGTTGAGCTCTTTAGTGACACCTAAAGCCTTTGACTATGCTGTAAAGTAAAACTGTGTGTTTTGAAAGTAAATATATATATATATATTATAGGGCCAGCATTAGGACACAGCTGATTAAGCTACCATTCCAATGCCAGCATCCCATACTGGAGAGCCAGTTCAAGTGCTGATGGCTCCATTCCCATATTCCAGCTCACTGCTAATATTCCTTGTAAAGTAGTGGAAGGTGGACCACAAAATTGGACCCCTGCTATCTACACAGATGGAGTTCCGGTCTGTCCTAGCCCAGGTTATCACTGCCATTCGGGGATTGAATCAGCAGAGGGAATATTTCTGTACCTTTTCATCACTTTGCTCTCCATTAAGTAAAATACATCTTTTAAAAAAAGCTATAAAATATCTAAAAGATAAAATAGTAATAATAATTAATGAAAAAAATCTGCCCTTACTGAAAATGTAGCTAAATGCAGTGGAAATAAAGGAAAATTCGACTGATCCACATACAGGAAATGGCAGACTATGTTACATATCTTCCAAATTAATATGTAAGTAAAATTTTAACAATATCCCCAAAACTAAGATTTCCAAATGTTCTTTACATTTTTGACTAATACTTACATAAACACGAAAACAATAGTCAACTGGAAAGAAAAACATGTAACAACTTCTAATGTCTGTGGACCTAATGCTGGGGTACCCAGTGTTTTTCCTTCTTAGTAGTTCTTTTTATTTGTCAGGGAAAGAGGGTGAGGAAAGATAGAAACAATACAGGGAGAAAGGATTCAACATAGAGAACATATAGAGAGATAGGGAGACCCTACAGCCACTGTTCACTCCCCAAATGCAGGTTGCAATTCACCTGGTGCTGGAAACCCAGTCTAGTTCTCCCATGTGGTTGGTAGGAACCCTTCAACCATCACTCCCTGCCTCCCAGGGTACACTATCGTAGGAATCTGGGGCCAGGAGTGAAGCTGACTCAAACCCAGGCACTCTGATGTAAGACTCATGCATCCAAACCACTTACTGAAATGCTAAACCAAACCACCACGCCTGAAATACACTTCGTAAAGAAAACAGTATTTGATCTAAAGCGAGAGGGCAGGGGAGAAAGAGATCTACTAATACAATAAGCATGGGGAATTCCAAGACCCCACTTTCATCAATGGAAAAATCATTCAGTCAGAAACAAAGTGCCACGAGAATTCAATTATAGCATAGACCAAATGGACATAGCTAACATTTACAGAACATTTTATCCAGTGCCTGTAAATTAACAATCTTCAACAGTACATGTAATATTTTCTAGGATAGGCCCTATGCTAATACCCAACACAACTCTAAGTAAACTACAGATCTTTTTTTTTTTTAACCTAAATGGAATAAAACTTGAAACTAGCAACAAGAGAAACTTCTGAATTATTTAAAAATGGTGACTGAACAGCACATTTCTGAAGTAACCAGGGTTCCTGAAGGAGCCAAAAAGGAAATTAAAAAAAAAAATTCCAGGAAGCAAAAATGGAAGCAGACATATCTTAGTACTGATATTTTGTTTTTCCCAAGAAGGAAGTTTACAGTAAGTAGTGTCTATATAGAAATCAAGATTTCAAACATATGACCTAAGGAAGTGTTTCAAGGAGCAAAAAGGGAAGAAATCAGACCCAAATGAATAGAAATAATGAAGATCAGTCAAATGATGCAAAGACTAAAAAAATAGTGTAAGACATCAATGAAAAAATTTTTCATGAAAGGCTGAACAAAATTTATAGACTATCAAAAGTTATAGAAATCAAGAAAGTTGGAAGTCTAATAAAGATATATAAACAAACAAACAAGTAGATGGGGCCAGCATACCCTAAGGAGCAAGCCTGCCTCTTGCAATGCTTGCAGCTTCTCCTCCAACCCAGTTGCTTCTTGATGGCCTGGGAGGAGCAGTGAAAGGTGGCTTAAGTTTCTAGACACTCCTGTGGGAAACTAAGAGGAAACTTTTGCCTTCCGACTGGCCCAGTGTTGGCCATCGTGTCCATCTTGGGAGTGAACCAGTGGATGAAAGTTTGCTCTCTTTTTTCATCTCTGTAACTCTCCAGATAAATCCTTTTAAAAAATCAAGGACAAAAAAAAAAAAAAAAAAGGAGGTTTTACGACTAAACTCACACACAGAGGATCACTAGGGGTAGTAGAACAGCTTCATGTCAACAAGTTGGGAAGCCCAGAAGAAAAGGCTAAATCTCAAGGCACGTGGAACCTGCTAAAACTCAACTGCAAGACACAGAAACTTTTCAACTAACACCTGCATGGTATACATCATTTGCTTCACCGCATGAAACATTTTCTACGGTAGACCATATTCCAGGCCCCTCCAAACAAGTCTCAACCAACTGAAAACAACATTTAAAAAATCATATTTTGAATCTGAACAATAAACAAATAAGGAGATCGTATCAATAACAAGTCTCCCTATTAAAAAAAAAAAGAAAAAAGCCTAAAACTAGATGACTTCACTGCAGAATTCTACTAAGCTTTAAGGGAGAACTAGCACCAATTTTTTTAAAAAAAGATTTATTTATTTTTTTATTGCAAAGTCAGATATACTGAGAGGAGGAGAGACAGAGGAAAATCTTCCATGTGATGATTCACTTCCTAAGTAGCTGCAATGGCTGGAGCTGAGCCAATCTGAAACCAGGAGACTGGAGCCTCTTCTGGGTTTCCCACCTGGGTGCAGGGTCCCAAGGCTTTGGGCCATTCTCGACTGCTTTCCCAGGCACAAGCAGGGAGCTAGATGAGAATTGGGGCTGCTTGGCCACAAGCAGGGAGCTGGATGGGAAGTGGGGCTGCTTAGATTAGAACTGGCACCCATATGGGATCCCAGTGTTTTCAAGGCGAGGACTTTAGCCGCTAGGCCACTGCACTGGACCCACTAACGCCAATTCTTTAAAAACTGTTTTTTAAAAACTGATATGGAAAGAATGCTTTCCAACTTATTATTTAAAGTAAGCCTAATGCTGATATCAAGGCCAAACAAGAACAGAACAAAAGCTGTAGAACAAGCCATCTGATAAAGTTGTAAAAATTTTCAACAACATATTGCAAAGACTTCAACAGTACCTAAGAGAAATTGTATACCATGGTCAAGTGAGAGTTATCCCAGGGGTGCAAGAATGATACGACATGTATAAATCAATAACATTACATCAGCAGAATAAAGAATAACAATCAAATGACCATCTCAATAGATGCTAAGCGAGCATTCAATAAAATGTCAACATCTGTTTGGGAAAAAATAAATCCCTCAATAAACTAGGAACTGAAGAAGCATACATCCACATAATTAAGTCTTTATATAACCAATTCCGAGCCATTACCATCTTGGATGGGGAAAAGCTCAACGTATTTCCTCTAAGATTCAGAAAAGAAACAAAGTTGAAGATGTTCACTCTGACTGTAGTACTGGAAGTCCCAGCCAGAGCAATGAAGCCAGAGGAAAACCATAATTCAGACAACACAAGGAAGGAAGAAGTTAAATTCTCTTTTTTCACATGACATGATACTATATAGAAAATTCTCAAGACTCCACAAAAAGAGCATTGGCTCTGATAAAAACTCAGTAACACTACAAGATCTAAATCCAACACTCATAAACCAATAATGAAGTGGAAAAGGAAATCATTGAAGCAGTCTCTCATGATAGCTGCACAAAAGTTAGGGATTGAGGAGTCAATGAAACCAAGAATGGGGAAAAGCTCTACAGAGTACACATCGTAAAACACCCATTAAAATAACTGACTACCCAAGCCCAGTGTGATGGTTCAATTGGCTAATCCTACACCTCCAAATGCTAGTATATGGATGTGAGTTTGTGTCCTGGCTGCTCCACTTCCCAAGCTACTCCCTGCTTGTGGCCTGGGGGAGGGGAGCAGTCGAGGACAGCGTAAAGCCCTGGGACCCTGCACTCACATGGGAGATCCAGAATAAGCTTCTGCTCCCGGCTTTGGATTGGCTCAGCTCCATGTGGCCATTTGGGGAGTGAACCAGTGGATGGAAGACTTTCTGTCTCTCCTTTTCTCTGTAAAAATCTGACTCCTTAATAAAAAATAATCTTTAAAAAGATTAACTGAAGATCGTTGCTGAAAGTGGAAAGATCGCCCATGTTCATAAGTTAGGAAAATTGGTATTGTTAAAATGCCCATGCCACCAAAGTAGTTAAGAGATTCAATGTAATCCCCATCCGAGTATCAGTGGTATTCCTTACAGAAACAAAATTTGTAAAATTCACATGAAAGTCTAAGTGACCTAGAATTTCCAAAAAGTCTATGGGAGGAGTCTATAGGGTGTTCAGACACAGGGCTTGGGTGAAAGGAGCCCTTAGCAGTGTGGCGGTTGTGGTGGGGGTACCTGGCCAGGTCAGACCTAATGTTTGGGACTCAGACCATGGGCACTGCTGCCAAGCAGTGAGCAAGTCCTTTGCTTTGGGCAGCCAGCACTCCATGGGGCTCCAGGCTCCACCTGCTGGCCACCCAGCAGCGAGCTCTAGGGTTTTTGGGGTATGTAATTGCTGCCTAGGGACATCCATGGATAAGACCAATGTGAGTGTAGATGAGGGATAAATCCTGTGCGACTCCCAGCGACAGGGTCACTGAACTTGCTGGCAAGCATGGGGACTGAGACCTGGTGGTTTGGAGGGGAAGAGTCTGTAAGATCTGCTTGGGTCAAACTGATTCATCAGCCTATACGGGAGTCCTGAGATGGGCTGTTAGTGTAGAACATCGGTACCACTGACTGCCACACACCAGTCTACATGAAAGCTATGGCTGGGGGCTTGTTTGACAGGGCTAGATCCTAGTACCTGACTAAGTGTCAGATCACATTAGGCATGGTCATGACACTAACTAGCATGTGAGAGAACCAGGTCCGGGGGTAGATTCTGCAGAGGATAAATGGGCCTAACCCTGTGGAAATATAAGTCCTGCTGGTCAGCTTAAGAGTTGGGGTGGTGATGGGCTGAACTAGGAGTAACCATGGAACCCACCAACACTCACAGGTGCTGGGGCTGGAAACAGGCTCCTGCATGAGCATCCAACTACAGGGTGAGAGGGAGACTGAGCCACAGCATCCTCCAGCTCATACAAAGACCAAGATGGAGTGGCAGGCTATGCTAGGCAAGGACCTAGCACATGCTGGAGCATGTGAGCTCTGGGTCAGGGAGTGGGCCGAGTTGGGGAACCTGTGGACTTGGGGAACCTACTGGAGGGCACAACTCCTGCTGGTGAGCATGTGTTTCAGGCCTGGATGTTGGGCAGCCTGAGCAGGGTAACTCCAACTATTGGCTAATGTGTGGGTTGGTTTTGGAGGGGGGCGACCAGGCAGGGCTGAACCAACTTTACCTCACCAACAAGAAAAGAAACCAGGCTGGAGCACAGGTCAAGCTCAGCTAGGCTGTCACACCTACCAAGTTGCATGAGACTGGGATGGAAGCAGATGGAGCGGGGCCAGGTTCTAGCACCTGCCAACAAGTGGTGGGACTTGGGGTAGGCTGGGTCAGGCCAGACTACAGCATCCAAAAGCAAAGATCATGACAGGTGAGGGACTAGGCCAAGCTGGGTAGGAGCAACCCCTGCCATGTGCAAGCTCTATAGCTGGGAGCACACCTGTTTGGGGAGCTAAGGGGATACCCTTGGCTGGGTTGTAGTTCCCACTGGTAAACATGGGGATGCAATGGGAGCCATGTTTTGCTCTGGACATGGCTGAAGCATACCTTGGCACAAGTGTGAACTGGGGTTGAGTGTGCCAGACTGGGCTAGACTCCAGCACCCACTGGTGCTCCTGAGGACCAGGACGCATAGGAGCTAAGTTTTTGCCCCTGATGAGCCAGGTATGAGCTGTGTCTGTGTGTGGACCAGGCTAGACTTGGCTGTAATACCCAACAAAAATAACTGGAATGGGTTGAAGACTGGTTAGGAAAGGTGTTTTTCCTGTTAGGTCAGGAGATGGACAAAGTAGGGTTGGCCAATGAACCCACCCGTGTGTGGAAGATCTGGCACTGGGAGAGCTTCTGATGGAGGAGCTTGAGAAACTCCTCTGTCAGGACACAGTCCATGCAAGTGAGTGCAAGAACCATGACAGGGAGCAGCCCAGACCAGGCCAGACCAGTGGCATACATTTGGCATAGGTTGGGGGTGAACCAGGTAGAGCCAATTCATATCACTCACAGGTAAATCCAAGCTCCAGAATGGAGTGTGGGTCAGGCTGGGTTCAGTTACAACACACACACAGCATATGTGAGGATTTGGACTGGGTGCCAACTTGGCTGGGCTAGGCTTTAGCCCCCACCAACCTGAGCTGAAATTGGGGGTAGGCTAGGCCAGGCCATGCTACAGCACTCACTGGCAAAAGCTGAGGTGAGGCAGGCCATGCCAGACCAGGCTGCAGCACTCAACCAGCACACGTAAGACCCAGTGAGGGGGAGGGGGCAATGCTGGTAGGGAGAATGTGGACGGCTCCCTTGGTGGACCACCACTTCCACTGGAGAGTGTGAGTTGGCAAGATTGGCAGCAATTCAGCACAGTTGAACTATCAAGACCACTTGAGCAGTGCCCTCGGAGTATGCCCCACATTGATCCTGGGATGGTTGGGAGGGTGAATGTGGCTTCTCCTTTCATCTCTCCCCTTCCCACAGATATAGGAAGGAAAAAAGAGAATGTGGAAACAATGGTCTTACCCACTTTCCTGTAGCCCCTGACCCTTTGCACCCTAATCAACTATGTCAAGATCACAAAAAGCAAAACAAAACAAAACCAATACACTCATCCAAGAAACAGAAATCAAAACCTAGGGGAGAATCCACACATGTACAACCAACTTGTTTCCAGCAAAAACACCAAAAAAAAAACCCACTCCTGAAACAGGGAATCTCTTCAATAAATGGTGTTGGGAAAGCTCAGTATTGATATGCAAGGGACTGAAGCTCATCTCCATTCATATGCAAAAATAAACTCACAACTGACAAACTACAAATGCACAACCTGAAAATAAATGAAACTGGAAGAAATATAAGGAAAATGCTTCAAGATATCAATGCCTGCAAGAATATTTTGTAAGGATTCAACAGAAGCAAAACTAGACAAATGAGGTTATAAGAAATTAAATATTTGCATAGCAACAGAAACAATCTACAACACCAAGACACAACAAACAGAATGGGAGAAAATATTTACAGACTATTCATCTGCCTAATAAAAGAGGGAAAAAAGTTTGCCTAAGTAACAGATAAGAATTCTCAATGGACATTTCTAAGACAAAATGCAAAGGTCTAACAAATATTGGAAAATAGGCTCAATATTCCTGACCATCCATGAAAAGCAAATGAAGATAAAAATAAGATATCATCTCACTCTAGTTAGAATGACTACTAAGAGCAAGACAAGAAAAAAATGAATGGTGGTGAGAATAGAGAGAAAAATGAAGCCTTATTCACTAATGGTAGGTATGCAAACCAGTGTAGCCATCTTGGAAAACATTATGGGGAATACTTAAAAAGCTGAGGGTAGATCTAATATATGACTCAGATATCACGCCTCTGGGTATATCTGAAGGAAATTAAACAAGCATATGATATAGATACCTGCACTTTCATGTTCATTGGAGTACTAATTACAATAACCAAGATAGAAAATCAACCTACATGTCTATTGATGGATGAATAGATAATGAAAACACAGTATATATACAAGATGGAATATTAGTTATAAAAGATTGAAATCCTAAAATTTTCAGCCAAATGGATGGAACTGGAGATTACGTTTGTGGCGATTTAGGAACTGAACTAACATATGGAAGAGCTGTCGCTAACTCTGCTTTTTAAGTAAACCAATAAAAGCTATAGTACAGTCAGAATGGGCACAGCCACTTACAAAAAATTCTACCCAGTAGCTTTGAGTTCACTTTCTTCTCATTAGTACATTTTCCTACACAAACTTTACATTTGGCCCCCAAACAAATCTCAACTAATTGAAACAAACCAAAGATTTATAATTGGTCTTCCATGACTACAGTGGAATAAAATTGGAAATCAAGGATAAGAGGGACTTTAGAAATAGTAAAAATACATATAAACCAAATAGCAGATTCTGGCATTATCAACTAGGTAAGTGAGAAAAATCAAAGGAGAAAGATGAAAAATTTCTTGAAACAAATGAAAATGGAAATACAGTATACCAAAATCGAGGGGATACAGCAAAATCAGTTCTTGCACATTTGCATCAGTAAGTGCCTACATAAAAAATTTAAATAAATAACCTAACAGTGCAAGTCAAGGAATTAGAAAGCAGGAAAAAAAAAAAAAACCCAAAAAACCAAAAACAAAAACAAAGCCAACAGACTCAAAACCAGTAGAAGGAAAGAAAGCATAAATGAAGACATAAATGAAAATAGGGAATAAAACAAAAACTCAACAGGATATGAATCAAGTTAGTTATCTTATTTCAAAAAGATAAAATTAGCAAACATTTGGTAGGCTTTCCCAAGGGGATAAAAAGAAGGAAGATTAAATACAATCAGAAGTGATAATAGAAATATTGTACCTTATAGTACAGAAATACAAATGACTACAAGGGACTAGTATTAACAACGATATGCTAGCAAATTGGAAAACTCAGAGGAAGAAAGCCAATCTCTAGACATGTGTAACCTAGCAAACACAGCTCATGAAAATGCAGAGACCCTGTGCATAAAATAATGACCTGCTGGATGTACAACAAAACCAATAATAAACCTTTCAATGATGAAAATCCCAGAAGAATTCACTGATGAATTCTGCAAAACATTTAATGAATATCAACTTATCTCAAACTATTCAAAAACAATTGAAGGAATCCTCCCAAACTAATTCCACGGCAGCATTAAGATAGAAGGGCCTAGTGCGATGGCTCAATGGCTAAACCCCTCACCTTGTAAGTGCTGGGATCCCATATGGGCCTCAGGTCATGTCCTAGCTGTTCCACTTCCTTTCCAGTTCCCTGCTTGTAGCCCAGGAAGGCAATAAAAGGCCCAAATTTTTGGGACCCTGAACCCATGTGGGAAACCCCAAAGAAGCTCCTTGTTCCTGGCTTTGGACTGGCTTAGCTCCAGCCATTGTGGCCGCTTGGAGAATGAATCAATAGATGGAAGATCTTTCTTTTTGTCTCTCCCATGTGTAAAATCTGCCTTTCCAATAAGGCTGTCCCCCACCCAAATAAATAAATCTTTAAAAATATAAAAATCAAAACAAAGACACACAAAAAACTACACATTAATTTCCCTGAATATATAAAAATTAAACAACACACTAGCAAACAGAATCTAACAGTGCATATCAAAGATTATGTACCATGATCAAGTGGGGTTAACCCCAGGGATGCAAGGCTGCTTCAACATTCATCAGAGTATTGCAACTCTTCAACAGAGTGAACTGAAAACCTTATGATAATCTCAATTTATTAAAAAATGTATTCATGATAATTCAACATCCTTTACAATAAAAATGAAAATCTCAGGAGATTAGGGATAGAAGGAACATGTTTATACACAATGACAAATTCATGGTCAATGGCATGCTAAATGAAGAAAAGCTGACATTGTGGCCTCTAAGGTCTGGAACAAAGCAAGAACATGCACATCCAGCATTTCCCTCCATGTAGTCCTGGACATCTGCCCAGAGCAGTAGGCATTAGCAAGAAACAGAGAGCGTTCACATGGAAAAAGAAGTCAAATTATCTTTGATTTCAGCTGACAATGTTTAAGAAAGCTTTCTAGTCCACCAAAATATTGTTGAAATTGATCAAGAAATTCAGCAAAGTTGTAAGATGCAAAAATCAACATTCAAAAATTAACACTTTATACAACAATATTTAAGTGGTCGGAAAGGAATGAAGAAAAGATCACAATTATAATAACTACAAACAAAAAGCCCTACTACCTGCTCTCCCCAACCGTTGATCCTTCACACCCTAATCAACTATGTAAACACCATAAAAATAAGGAAAATACCTAATAACAATATCAGGAAATTGGAAAACATCTACTATAAGAATTATAAAATGCAGATATACATCATAGAGGACACACATGGAAAAATATCCCATATGCACAGATTGAAGAGTATTTTTTTTATGTCCTTACTACCCAAAGCAATGTCCAGCTTCAATACAATCATCATAAAAATGCCAATGACGTTCTTTGCAAATTTTGAAATACAGTCACAAGATTTGCAAAGAACCTCAAAACACTCAGAATAACCAAAGATATTTTGGAAAACACTAGAGCATCATAATACTTGAGTTCAAAGCATAGTACAAAAGTGTAGTAATCAAAGTAACAACATACTGACATAAAAATCAACAGATGACCATGGAGAACAGAAAACTCAGAAATAAATCCATGCATGTAGGCAACTGATTCGACAAAAACTCGAAGAATACGCATTTGGAGAAGAGACAGTCCGTCCAGTAAATGATGTCAGAGCAGCTGGCATTGTGGTGTAGTGGGTAAAGCCGCTGCCTGAGACGTGGTCATCCCACATGGGTGCTGGTTTGAGTCCCAGCTGCTCCATTTCTGATCTAGCTCTGTGTTCAAGACCTGGATAATACCAGCAGATTGTCCAAGAGCTTGGTCATTGTCACCCACATGGAAGACCTAGATGAAGTTCCTTGCTCTAACCTGACTCAGCTCTGGCCATGGCAGCCACCTGAGGAGTGAACAAGTATATAAAAAATTCCTGCGTCTTTCTGTAACCCCGACTCACAAAGAAGTGAATGAATCTTTTATTAATTTATTTTTAAAATGATCTTACTTAGTTGATTAGGGTACAAAGGGTCAAGGGCTACCGGATAGTGGGTAATACCATTGCTTCCCCACTAATATAATTTTTTCACCTGTATCTGAGGTCAGGGGAGAAGCAAAGGGAGAAGCCCCACCCAGCCTCCCACCCAACCCAGGTACCCCATGTGAGGCATGCCCTGAAGGTCCTGCTCAAGCAGTTTTGATAGTTCAACAGGTCTGAATTGCTGCTAATCTCACCGTTCCAATCACAATGAAACCTATTAATCCACTGGCTGATACAGTCTCTTCATGGTTGGGGTTCTGAGATCAGCAGTTCAATTGGTGGTATCTCCAAAGAAACTTCATCTGAGATGATCCCAAACCTGATTCTTGTATGAATTTGCCAGTACAGGGTCTGGCACAGCCAGTCACCCCAATCAGCTTATGCACATGCTGGTCATTGCATTGCTGGATCTGTTTCCAGCCCTGTCATCCACTTGAACCAATGGGTGTTGTAGTCCAGCTCTATCCTACCCACTTCATACTCGGTCCTCACACAAACCAGTGGGAGCTGCAGCCTAGTTGGGGCAACTCCCCATTACCCCCAAGAGGCCTGTCCCCTGACCTGGTTCCCATGCATGCCAGTATGTACTGCAGGCTTGTTCAGTCTGTCCCACATCCCACTTAGCTCTCCTGCATGTCAATGGGCACTGAAGCCTAGTTCAACCCAACCTGCCCTCCTATCCAGCCTACACACATACTGGCAGGTGCCTTTCTGTCTAGCCACCGCTGCCCCTGTCCTGGTTTTCGTGCTCTCCAATGGGAGTGGATACCCATGAAGGAGGTGCCCACTATCTCCCTACTAGGCCACTCCAACTTCTGGATTTTGCATTCTGGATCCCTGCTTCTTTCTGTAACCCTGACTCACAAGGAAGTAAATAAATCTTTTTAAAAAAATGATGCTGGAGCTCCAACTGGTTTGCATTGAAGACCGAGTATGAAGTGGGTAGGATCAAGCTGGACTACAACACCCGTTGGTTCACAAGGAAGACAGGGCTGGAAACAGAACGGACCCGGCAATCGCAATGACCAGCATATGCATAAGCTGATTGGTGTGACGAACGGTGTTGGAGTCTGTACTAGCAAACTCACTCAAGAATCAGATCTGGGATCAACTCAGATAAAGTTTTTTTGGATATCTCTCCAACTGAACTGCTGATCTTGGAACCCCAACCATCAAGAGACTGTCAGCCAGTGGACTCTGAATAGGTTTCATTGCGGTTGGGATGGTGAGATTGGCAGCAATCCAGAACTGATGAACTATCAAAACTGTTTGAGCAGGATCCTTGGAGAGCGCCTCATGTTGGGGATCGGGGATGGGTGGGAGGTTGGGTGGGGCTTTTCCCTTTGTTACTCCCCTAACCCCAGATATAGGGCAAAATGATTATATTAGTGTGGAAACAATGATATTACCCACTTTCACCCTGTAGCCCTTGACCCTTTGTACCCTAATAAACTAAGATTATTAAAATTAAAAAAAATGATGCTGGAAAAATTGGTATCCATGTTAGAATAATGGAATGAGACCCTCTTCCCCTACCTCTCACCCTGTATGACAGCCAATCCTGAACATGGTAAGAACCTAAATGTATGGCATAAAAGCATGAAACTACTAAAAGGAAGCATCAAAAACTACCTCACAATCCTGGCAGTCAGCAGTGACTTTTAGGGTATGATCCAAGAAGCACATGCAACCAATGTAAGACAGACAAAAGGTATCATGTCTAACACAGAAGCTCTTGCACAGCACAAGAAACAGACTAAAACAAAGAGTGGAGAAAATACCTGGAAACTACACATCTGAAAGAGGGTTGCTCTCCACAATATATAAGGAATCCAACAGGCAAAAATCCGCAAGTGTAGGCAAATATAAAATAAAATATGCAAACGATTGAAATAGACATTTCTCAACTGACACTATAGAAACAAGTATATGAAAAAACGTTTCACTTGGAATCAACTGGAGTCACAATTAGGCATCATCTCAAGAACGATTATTACAAAAAAAAAAAAAAAAGAAAAAGCTGGCAAGGCTGCAGAAAAGGGAGAACTCTGACATGTTGGTGGGACTGTACATTGGTGCATCCATGACAGAAAAGAAGGGGCCTAAAATGTAAAAAAAAAAATAGATCTACCATATAATTCACCCTTGTCACAACTGGGCATTTACCTAAAGGAAAAGAAATCAGTGTATCGGGCCCGGCGGCGTGGCCTAGCGGCTTAAGTCCTCGCCTTGAACGCCCCGGGATCCCATATGGGCACTGGTTCTAATCCCGGCAGCTCCATTTCCCATCCAGCTCCCTGCTTGTGGCCTGGGAAAACAGTCGAGGACAGCCCAAAGCTTTGGGACCCTGCACCCGTGTGGGAGACCCAGAAGACGTTCCTGGATCCTGGTTTCGGATGGGCATGGCATCGGCCATTGCGCTCACTTGGGGAGTGAATCATCAGATGGAAGATCTTCCTCTCTGTCTCTCCTCCTCTCTGTATATCTGACTTTCCAATAAATAAATAAATCTTTAAGAAAAAAAAAATCAAATCAATGTATCAACACGCACGTCCTAGGTAGCACCTTGTGCAACAGCGGGGATGGGGCTCAAGCTGTGTGTTCACTGATGAAGCACGGGTCCTCACATACACTCCCCCCCCACACACACAACAAAACATTACCAAGCCACAAAAGGACTACACCTTGTCATTTGTGACAGCATGGATAGAACTAGTGGAAGTGAAGTGAGAAAGGCCAGGCTCAGAAATGTAAATATTACATGATTTGATTTGTGAGTATTTAAAAGAACTAATTACACAGAAGTGGCGGGTACAGTAGAGGTTACCAGAGGCTGGGAAAGATAGAGGGAACAGAATGACAAGTGGGTACGTAACAGGCACCCCACAAGTTAGAGGAAAACAGTTTGGAAGTTACAGAGCACAGCTTACAGTTTACAATTAATTATGCATTTCAAAATAACTAAGAACTTGAAGGTTCCTAAAGTGGCGTAAAAGGCATCAGGAATGCAGATCACCTTGATTTGATTGTTATACTTGGCATACATGTGTAGAATTACAGCACAAATATGTCAGTTAGACTGTAATTCCAAAATAAAACAAGATTCCAAATTCTGCTTTCCTAAAACATGTTTATGTGTTTTTATCTTTCAAATCACGTCGCCCAAGCTATATGTTAAGTGAAAGGGAGTTTAACTCTCAGTCTCACCAAATTGCATGGGAGAAGGGTGCATAAATCCCAAAATTGCATAAAAACAGAAGTTCTTATTTAAAAAGGACAACCTAAGATTTTTATTCATTTTCGTGACATTTAGATGGTTGAGGGATACCCCATCTGCTGGCTCACTCTCCAAATGACCACAGCTCCCGTGTGGGCACAGGCTCCCAAGGACTTGGGTCATCTCACACTGCTTTCCCAGGCACATTAGCAGGGAGATGGATCAGAGTGGAGCGGCTGGGACTTGAACCAGCATCACCTGTAAGATGCTGACATTGTAGGCAGCGGCTTAACTCACTCTGCCACAATTCTGGCCCCTCCTTTCATTTTTATGAATGAAGCCCAGTGTGTTTTGCACAATTGGTCACTGCTGCTTCCAGGAATCCTGTTTTCCAGTCTGAGTCCTTTCACACCAGGAGCACCACACAGGGCTCCACACCTCCCCCACGCCATAGGACATCTCCCTGGGGCGAGGGTGGACTGCTCACCTGGATGTATCCAGGGTCCCAGGACTCACAGGTTAGGGAGGTTGTCCTGAAGGCAGGCTGTCTACAGCCATGACTTCCCCGTGCTGTAGGGTCAAAGGCAGGATGGAAGGAACTTCTATTTAAGAGGACAAGGTGCATGTGTAAGGAGCGCTACGCCTTCCAGAACAATTGTTCCACATTCCTGTCCCGGACATGGTTAGGAGTCTCTGAGCACGTGATCAAGTCCCAGGGGTCCATTGCATCAGCTCGCACTACTTGGTGGCTCGTCACCCCCGTCTGCCCTTACAGTCCTCCTGCCCCCTCCCTGTCGGGCAGTCACCCTGTCTACTTTCTTACGGTTTCTTCTAGAATCCTGGAGCACTGACTCTCCGACTTCCCACCACCTCTCCGGTTCTCCTTCAAGGGCACCTTGGGCCTCATTGTTCAAAACTGCAAATACGCAGGTAGGAGGGGACAGAGGACAGGGGCCTCCAGAGGAAAAGGGCCGGGAGGAGAGAGATTAAACAAGACCCGCTCCAGCCGCCTCAGAGGGCAATGAAGATGAAGCCAAAGGTTCAGGGTCTGCGGGGTCCTCATGTCTAACCACGTGTTCGTGGCGGCTTCGGGGTTGGAGTGTTTTGGAGGTTCTTGGGTCTCAGGTGACTCTGAGGAGTTGGAAGGCTTCAAGGTTAGCAGCTGCAGTGGCCAGCAGGGGGAGCAGTTGGCCACTTGTTGCCCAGATGGTGCACAGCTCAGTGGGTCAAGCCCCACCTGTCAGCCACAGGGTCCCCAAGGACAATCCTGAAGCTTGAATGGCAACCTTGCCCAGGAGATCTGTGGCTTGCATGATATCCTTATTTCAATTTTGTTCACATTACAGTATTTTCTTTTGCAATAATTTTGTCAACATTTATTGTAAACACATTTGGGGATAGATCAAAGGTACTCATTTATACTTTCCAAGCAGCATTTGCTGTGTATCCACCCCGCACTGGCCTACACGGAGGTGAGTCTCTTGTCTCAAAGGGATCAGCAATGTCCACTAAGAGCTAAAAACCAAGGGACATAGTCTCACGCATTGAAAGGAAGGTGTGGATGAAGGATGAAAATAGCTCGGAAAGGGAACAGTTACTGACTACGGCAATCAGGAAAGACTTCCTGGAGGAAAGGGTAGTCGAGAGGCTTTCAAAGTATGTTCAATACTTGAAATCCTTTAATTTAGAAGTTTTAATTCTCCAGATGGATAAATCTAGTGAGCACAAGAGGAAGGCTCAATTGGGCTGACTCTAAGATTAGTGAAAAAGAAGTAGGATTAGAGCTGAAACTGGAAAGCGGGCTTAGGGCCGTCCTTTGGAGGATATTGAATGCCTGCTCAGCATCAGGGAGCAGCGGAGGGCCTAACCACACAAAGCAGAAGTGTGGGGTTGATGAGCCACTGCAAAAAAAGTGGCTGGTGTAGCCCTATTAAAAGGTATGGTCCTTAATCAAAGAAGAGAAATCTGACAGTTCACTCCACGTTCCTCAAGGTGCAAATTACATCATTTAACTAACTGCTTCGCGAACTTGGAAGTGCCTCCGAATAGGCTTGAGGATGTGTTAACACAGACTGCTGGGCCCTGTCAGCGTTCCTAAAACAGCTAAGATCACGTTGAGAAACCTGCGGACTGAGCTTCCTACTTGATCTTTCTCAACATATCCACTGGGTGGCAGAAGAGAGCACTGCGGGCTCAGTGTGGTGGCCAAACCTGGAGACCTCCAGTGCAGAACGCACAGGGCTGTTTCTATGAGATCTTTGCTACCAAACCGTTACCCAAACAGACCACAGCATCAAGTTCTTCAGAATACAGGAATGCAAGGTAGAATGGGGGGATGGGTAATTTGGATCTCCTTCCTTTCAAGATGTCCCAGTTTCTTGGGCCCGGTGCGGTGGCACAGTGGTTAAGGTCCTCGCCTTGCACGCCCGGGATCCCATATGGGCGCCGGTTCTAATCCCGGCAGCCCCGCTTCCCTTCCAGCTCCCTGCCTGTGGCCTGGGAAAGCAGTTGAGGACGGCCCAAAGCTTTGGGAACCTGCACCCGTGTGGGAGACCCAGAAGAGGCTCCTGGCTTCGGATGGGCATAGTATCGGCCCGTTGCGCTCACTTGGGGAGTGAATCATCGGATGGAAGATCTTCCTCTCTGTCTCTCCTCTCTGTATATCCGCCTTTCCAATGAAAAAATAATAAAAATAAAAATCTTTAAAAATAAAAAGATGTCCCAGTTCTTTCTTTTTTACAAGTATATAGTTGCGACAGTGCAGTTTTGTAAGTATAGGGGTTCTTCCTTCCCACTTCCCTTCCTCCCTCCCCACTTTCCCTCCAGCCATTTCTCCCCAAATTAGCACAGTAGTATAGACCCTTAGTACCATTTACAAGTTTAAATTTCTGCTGTTAAATGTATTGTGTATCATATCATGATACGTTTAAATAGGTATGGGCAAAGATAGAAAATCTAGTATCATACTGTAGAGGTAGATTATATGTTTCAGTGGGACCCCTACTTTTATCCAGGATTAGAGATGCCTACTGCAGTGTAACTTTACTTCCCAACATGCTAGTCTCCCTCACACAGTTCATCTGCAAGAATGTTTGCTTGATTACCTATACCTATTTATTTTGTACCTTGCATAAAGCCTGTCTTATGTCAGACAGAACACAATATTTGTCTTTTGGGAACTGGCTTATTTCACTAGGCATACATGATCTCCAGTTAGAACCGCTTTGTTGCAAACGGTAGAATTTTATTCTTTTTTTATGGCTGAGCAGCAGTCCATGGAGAAGACAGATAGGAGCTAGAAGCAAGGTAAATAGCACTGACCCACTTCCTTAAAGAAAGAAAGGAAATCCCTTCAGTCAGGACACTCAGAGGGATGTGAAGATTAGGACGTTGATGGATTTGGGGGGGGGATTGGCCAATTTTTTTAAGTTCTGAAAATTAAGTTATCCTAATGAACCATGTACTAGTAGATTTTGGAATAAAGTTCTCATTTGGATAATGACGGGGAGAATTGGAAAGGAGGGAAGTGTGGGGTCCAGATGGGTGGAATGGATGCTAGCCACGGGCTGTCTGATATTCTCAAGTCGGCTCTTACAGCGCATTCCCCAGTGTGTGAGACCGGCCCTGACGGGGACATGATGCTGTCATCATCAAGGTGCTGTCTCACGTGGGATGGCACCCTGAGCAAGCACCCCCAGGGGTCCACAACACCTGCTCCATGTCACAGGGGTTGTCCCTGGAAGGCTTTAGGGGACAGTGAGTTTCCCTGCTGTTTTTATCTTCCTTGACAACCTGTCAGTACACAGGCTGGTTTAGATCTTAACTTCTGAGTTGTATTTCAGTCTTCATTCCCTGCCTCTCTAACCTTCTCCCACCCTTCTCTGGTTTCATTGAGCACTCCTTGTACATGGACCATTTCTGCTCTGTCTCCAGAGGCTGTGTGGCTCTAGTCAAGTTTCCTCTCTTTGCTGCCAGAAGCTCTTTGGTCAATGTTCGTATGCTCCTTCTAGTTCTTTCTTCTCTAGGATAATTTCCTTCTTCTTCAATTACAAACTCAACATGAGTTTAAGTTAATGCCATACTTCCACCTCTAACCAATTCTAGTCATTCCCTGCCTTAGTCTGAAAGTGAAGGGTCCCATGGGACCCAGCCTCTGCAGTATCAACAGGTGCCTAGTGTCCTCTGGATGGGCTGCCTCCACTGCCTCCACATGTGGGTTTGAGAATACAGCCCCAGTGCTTGTCCCTGGTACACTGAGAGCTCCTTGGGGAGAGGGCCTGACTGCTCCTTTTCTCTCCGCTGAGCCTCTCAGCCCCTGTCTTATTAGGATCTTTGCATTTGCTGAAGGAACCAGAGACCCACAAAGGAACTTGGAGAAGTTTGAAGAAAGTGGAATTAAAAGATAAAAAGGGAAGGAAAAAAAACAAAACAAACATCATTTCTTAACATCAGTTCCATCAAGCTCAAAGACACTTTTGTAAGCGACAACATCAGGATCTCTAAGGAAATGAAAGTCCTGGAAATTTAACCATGCTGGTGTAGTTTATCCTCCATATCGGGATAGGGGAGAAACAGGTATCCTTCAGAGATTCTTAAAGATTAGAAAGTGAAAAGACGACAGAAGGAACCACATCAGGACTACAAGGCAAATGCTTAATAATTTCTCTTTGACACTTGCAAAATTGCTCGTTTTATGAGAAGAGTGAACAGTTTTGTCCTGGTGGAAGAGCGCTGCCTGGAGAAGGCTTTCCAGGCTGTTTTTCTGTTCAAGGTTTGATTACCTTTCCCAAAGCACTCTCCTAATAGGAAGATGTTACCATTCTTTGGCCCTCCAGAAAGTCAGCAGCTACATGCCTTAAGCATCCCCTAAACACCTGCTTCCAGGATCTCTGCTCTCGCTGGACCACTTCTACTTCTTGGTAGCATTGATTGGTCTTTGACTTCAGGCTCATATTGGTAAAGCCACTTTCATATCTTGTTCTAACTCTTGAAAGAAATGTTTCAGGATCATGGTCCAGCTTGCTGGAAGCTCTGTTTCTGTCTGCAGCTGCCCTATGAGCAATGTTTGTTCCATTTTTGTTTTTCAGTTGGAATGTGAAAGCTGAGCCAATTGAGAGGTCCAGTAGGGGTAGATGACGCTACTGTTCATCTTTGGTCCTCATCCATTATGGCTTTAACAAAAAAAATTGTTTTTCCTTGCAAACTGATATGGATAGTCTGTTGTTGCAGGCATCAGCTTCAACATTATCTTTTCTTTCTAAATGTTTATATTATAGACTGGTGTTGTGGCTGCCTGCAACAGTGGCATCCCTTGTGCATACTGGGTCTGAGACTCTGATCCAGCTCCTTGCCAATGTCCCTGGGAAAGCAGAAAATGGTCCCAAGTTCTTAGAGCCTTGCTTCCTATGTGGGAGGCTCCTGGCCTAGCCCTAGCTGTTGCAGACAACTGGGGAATGAGCCAACACATGGGAGATCTCTTTCTCTTTGTAATTCTTCCTTCCAAATGAATAAAGTATTTAAGAACATTTTTCTAATTTGAGAGCCAGAAGAACAATGGAGGAGGCATAAGAACAGAGTGAGCACACGAACTCTCCTAAGCTGGCTTACTCCCCAAGTATCCGTAACGGCTAGACAAAGGCCAGGTCACACTGGTGTGCGTGAGAACTGCCACTGGGATGAGACCCGATAGAGGAGCTTGTGAAACTCCTTCATTAGGATGCAGTCCCTGCAGGTGAGAGCAAGAAGCAAGCCAAGGAGCAGCCCAGACCACGCCAGGTTACAGTACCCGCTGGCATACATATGGGTCAGGTCTGGGGACAGGTCTGGCTGGGCCAATTCATAACATCCATGAGCAGATCTGAGAACCAGCACAGAGTGCATGAGGAGCCAGGTTGGGCTGCAACACCAGCCAGTTCACATTAGGGCCAGGATAGGGATCAGGCTGGGCTAGGATAAGCTGCAGCACCCACTAGCAGGAGCTAGAAATGGGGGAAGACTAGTCTGAACCAGGCTACACAATACGATAGTGGGTGCTGAGGTGAGGTGAGCCATGCCAGCCTGGGGTCAGTGGTTGCTGAATTTGGGAGTCCTGGGGGTGGGGGATCTGGTGGGGCTTGGGTTACCTGGCCTGGAGCCTGGGGCCTGCCTGCAAAGTGGGTGTAGGGTTTGTGAGCCCCAGAAGCGGTGGATCTGGCAGGGTTCGGGTTGCTTGGTCTGGGTCCTGGTCCCACCAGCACCATGGGTGCCAGGTTTGTGAGCCCCGGGGGTAGGGGAATCTGGCAGGACTCTGGTCACCTGGCTTGGGTCCTTAGGCCCATCTGTGAGGGAGGTGCTGTGTTTGTGAGCCCCGGGGACAGGGAATCTGGTGGGGCTCAGAATATCTGGCCCAGAGTCCTTAGTTTGCCTGCAATAACATGCCCTCCTTAGTGAAAATGGTGGAGCAGTGGATGTAGACCAGATGCACATGTATTGTAGCAGAAGAACAGAACAAATTACACAACAACCCCAGCCAATGACAACAGCACAAATCTGGGTGAATGGAGACTTGAGGTTCACTAGGTCAGCCAATGGACATTGAGAGAGCTGCATAATCCTTGGATTGGCAAAAATTGACAGCATTTCAAAACTATCCAAACCACTTGGGCAGAACCCTTGGAATATGTACACACTGGGACCTTGGGTTGGTATGGGCGAGGGGGGAGAGTTCCTCATCCCTGGGTACTGGGAAATTTGGGAAGCCAGGTGTGACTTCCCCCTTTATCTCTTGCCTTCCCCCAGAAAAAAGAAGAAATAGCAAATTTGGGGCCCAGTGGCGTGGCCTAGTGGCTAAAGTCCTTGCCTTGAATGCCCGGGATCCTATATGGGCGCCAGTTCTAATAACGAGAGCCCTGCTTCCCATCCAGCTCCGTGCTTGACAAGGCCTGGGAAAGCAGTAGAGGACGGCCCAAAGATTTGGGACCCTGCACTCGCATGGGAGACCCGGAAGAGGTTCCTGGTTCCCAGCTTTGGAACAGCGCAGCACCAGCCGTTGCGCTCACTTGGGGAGTGAACTATCGGACGGAAGATCTTCCTCTCTGTCTCTCCTTCTCTCTGTATATCTGACTTTGTAATAAAAATAAATAAATCTTTAAAAAAATAGCAAATTGGAAAATAATGATTTCACCCAGCTTTCCCTGAGTTTTGATCCCTCCCACCCTGATCAACCATGTAATCATCATGAAAAAATTAAATTTACAAAGAGAAAAAGGCCAGGCAAAAGATGATAGTTGAGCACTCAATCCAGCTTTCCCACAGGGGTGGCAGTGTAACTACCTGAGTTATCATTTGCTCACATCAGCATAAACCTGGATTTAGGAGCACAGCTAAGACTTAAGTCTGGCATTCTGACATCAGATGTGGGCATCTTAATTACCAGACTAAATCCCTGCCCCATCACATTTTAAAATTTTTATTTATTTTTATTGGAAAGGCAGATATATAGAGAGGAGGAGAGACAGAGAGGAAGATCTTCCATCAGATGGTTCACTCCCCAAGTGGCCGCAATGGCTGGAGCTGAGCCAATCCAGGAGCCATGAGCTCTTCCAGGTCTCCCACGTGGGTACAGGGTCCCAAGGCTTTGGGCTGTCCTCGACTGCTTTCCCAGGTCACAAGCAGAGAGCTGAATGGGAAGTAGGACAGGTACCCATATGGAATCCTGGTACATGCAAGGCAAGGAGTTAGCTATAGGCTATCATGCCGGGGCCCATCTCATACTTTCTTAAAATGAAACGGCCCAAAGCTTTGGGACCCTGCACCCGCGTGGGAGACCCGGAAGAGGCTCCTGGCTTCGGATCGGCATAGTATCGGCCGTTGCGCTCACTTGGGGAGTGAATCATCGGATGGAAGATCTTCCTCTCTGTCTCTCCTCTCTGTATATCCGCCTTTCCAATGAAAAAATGATAAAAATAAATCTTTAAAAAAAATGAGATGCATTCAAAAATGACTATTTTTTTAAGATTTTATTTTTATTAGAATATCAGACATAGGGCCCAGAGCGGTGGTGCAGTGGTTAAGGTCCTCGCCTTGCAGGCACGGGATCCCATATGGATGCCGGTTCTAATCCCGGCGGCTCCACTTCCCATCCAGCTCCCTGCTTGTGGCCTGGGAAAGCAGTCGAGGACGGCCCAAAGCCTTGGGACCCTGCACCCGCGTGGGAGACCCGGAAGAGGCTCCTGGCTTCGGATGGGCATGGCATTGGCCATTGCGCTCACTTGGGGAGTGAATCATCGGACGGAGGATCTTCCTCTCTGTCTCTCCTCTCTGTATATCTGCCTTTCCAATAAAAAATAATAAAAAGAAAAATCTTTAAAAAAAAAAAGAAAGAAAACCAGACATAGAGAAAGGAGAAGAGACAGAGAGGAAGATCTATCTGAACATCTCCAAGTGACCACAACTGCAAGAGCTGAACCAATCCGAAGCCTGGAGCTTCTTCTGGGTCTCCTACGCAGATACAGGGTCCCAAGGCTTTGGCCGTCCTCAACTGCTTTCCCAGGCCACAGATAGGGAGCTGGATGGGAAGCGGAGCCGCCGGGATTAGAACCGGCATCCATATGGGATCTCAGCCCATGCAAGGCGAGGATTTTAGCTACTAGGCTACCATGCCAGGCTCAAATGGCTAGTCTCTTTCAGGACATTATCACCATAATCTTTTCAGAAAATCTTTTTTTTTAAATCACTCTTCCACTTATGTGTCACTACAAGTTTGATGTTTATTCTTGCTTCATTCTTAGCAGGGTTCATGAGGCACTCATTCCAGGATCCATTACACCAGCAAGACATGCAGGGCCCTTTCCATACTTCCAAGAGATGCTGCTATATCTAAAGACTGGACAGTGCAGCCACAATCCCGATTCCTGCTGCAGACAGGTCACCACCCATGGCCTTGTGTGTCCCCACCCAGCGGTGTCTGCTGGAATGACTTGGACATTATAGAAGCATCTCATGTCAGCTCTCTAGATTTTTTTTAAATTGTTTTAAAGATGGCCAAAAAGAAATCTCAAAATAGAAAGCTAGGTTGATTTTACTTTGAAAAACAATGATGCCAAGTAAAAGCATCAATAAAGGCTGTGGAATTTTATTCGAAGTGAGACTCAGGAGATAACCCTGAGGAAAGTGGAGAAAGAAAAGGAGAACTATGTCAAGTATGTGCAGAGGCTGTCACAGTCCCCTGTGGCCCAGATATGCCTTTGCAAATAATCGTAATAGGGAAAAAATTATTTGTCTCACAATTCAGAAGAACCACGTTGATACTTTTATGTACAGTTGGTCTTTTTCTCTATAGGCACGCTTTTTTTTTCTAAACAAATATGCATGTGTTTTTTTTTTTATTTAATTTTGTCAGTCCTTACAAATTTAATTGGGGTAAAAAAGGTTCAAGGCCTAAAGGGGGATATAGAGGAAGAAGCCCCACCCAGTTTCCCGCCTGCCCCAAGTCCCGGATGTGGGGCATGCTCTGAGATACTCGATCAAGTGGTTCCAATAGTTCACCATTCATGGGTCGCTGCCAGTCTCGCCACTCCAAGCACGATGTGGTCATTGAAGAGTCCATTGATTGACACAGTCCCTTCTAGAGTCTCCATTTGCCCAGTTTTTTGCTGCCAACAGATAGCTGAGGTTGTTGCTTGACTTGTCCTGTCTTTCCTTGGTTAGGACTCTGAGTCCAGTGTCTCGAATGGGGAGATCCTCGAAGAAATTTTGAGGTATTCCCAGTCCAGATTCCTGCATGTTCTAGTAGCATAGGGCCTGGCACAGTCCACTGCCCTGATCAGCTGGTGGTTGCAGTTGCTGGGTTGGCTCTGTCTCCACCCGTGTCTTCTTGCAGTCCCGCCTGGTTCCGCCCTGGATGCATTTGTCCCTCGCACGTACCAGTAGAGTTGCAGCCCAGTCAGGGCGGCCCACAGTAACCTCAACCAGGCCCACCCCCTACCCTGGCTTGCCCGTATATATGGCATACTAGCCCAGTCTGTCCCAAATACCCTTCTGTTCATATACTTGCCAACAGGTGTTGCGACCTACTTCCATCCAACCATCTCCTTCTACCGTCCCTAACGGATATTGTTGGGTGTCTGTCTAGCCACCCCAGCCCCTGTCCTAGTTCCCATGCCCTCCCGTGGAAGGTGATGACCCACGAGGGAGGAGCCCACTATTTCCCTCCCAGGTCGCTCCCATTCCAGTTGAGGCACGCTTATTTTTTACAAAATTTAGAATCCTGCAAGTGCACTCTAAAAACTTCATGGAAAATTGATTTAGAAGCATTTTTTTTTTGGAAGACATTAACAGATCATCCAAGATGGCCAAATAATAGTGTCCAGCGTTCGTTTCCTTCACAGAAATGAACCAAAACAAGCAACTGAATTTTGCTCTGAGTAACTAAAGCAGAACACTGCAAGTCAGCAAATGAAACATGAAACCCCCATAGCTCAGAGACCTGGAATGTAGCATCAAGAGAGAAGCAAAGTATGCATGACCCCAGCCTTAGGGCTGGTGCAAACTCCCAGAGCAGAAGAAAGAGAAGATGGGAGAGCTTCAGTGAACCTCATCTCCAGGGATGCTCAGCACCTTCATCTTAGATTCGGAAGGTTATCACACGCATCACAGGCCTGCGGCCCAGCCCCTGCAGCAGCTGCCTGGAGAACACACAGGAGCTTTGCTTCTGCATAGGAACTCACATCTCCATTAGCCACAACATAGGCTGGGTGGTGGTGGTGTGATGCTGTCCGGAGAAAGTTACTGATGGCATACAAACTCTCCGTGAGACAGAAACTGCACATTCCTGTCCCTGGAACGTCACAGCCATTCTACCACACAAAGAGGCACCCATAAACCTAGCTAGACCTGTGGCAATAGTGACTGTCACTTTAGCCCAAACAGTGTCTAGAACTACATAGGACAGCACTCAAACACAGTAGGATGTGTCCTACTCCTAGGACTTTGAAAATGGTTGAGTGGGAAGGGAAGGCTTGCTGCTGTGAATTTCAGCCTGTTCCCTCCCTCTCCACAATGATATATACTATCTCAGGCTGAAGCTCTACTGCAGTTTCATTCCTGGGCCCATCTTGGCTTTGGAGGATGCACATAATCATGGGTGCCCTTTCTGGAATGGTGGCTGGTACTTCCATAACCCTTACCATGACTGATACATGCACATCATGGCTAGTACAGACAAGAGCAGTTCATGACCCTGCTACTGCTGTAATCAGCTACCGTCCCACGGAAACTAAGATGATGTAGCCTACCAAACAGATCTCCAAAGACACAACTTGAGATAGCCTTAGACCTGTGAGAGCTATGCTTTCAAAGCAATAAACAACTGAAAAGCAGGATGCGCAAATACCAACATACAGAGACTAGAAATATAAAACAGCAAAGTAACGTTATTGCCCCAAAGTAACACGACAACATACTGGTATCAGACTTCAAAGAAATAAAGATTGAGAAATGTCAGGTAGAGATACAAAAGCAATGGATATTCCAAGAGATACAAGAGAAAAAGAGTGAAACTAATTTAAAAATCAATTTATGACATGAATGATACATTCAGTGAAGAGTGATACATGTTTAAAAAGAACAAAATGTGAACTTTTGGAAAGATGAACCCAGTGACTCCTATAAAATTGGTTATTAAAAAAATAAGATAGGGTCTGGCACAATAACCTAGTAGCTGAATCCTCACCTTACATGAGTCAGGATCCTGTAAGGCTGCTCATTCGTGTCCCAGCTGCTCCACTTCCTATCCAGCTCCCTGCTTGTGGCCTGGGAAAGCAGCAGAGAATGGCCCAAAACCTTGGAACCCTGCACCTGCGCGGGAGACCCGGAAGAAGCTCCTGGCTCTTGACAATTGAAAATACATGATCCTTGGGCCCGGCGCGGTGGCGCAAGTGGTTAAGTCCTCGCCTTGCACGCCCGGGATCCCATATGGGCACCGGTTCTAATCCCGGCAGCCCCGCTTCCCTTCCAGCTCCCTGCCTGTGGCCTGGGAAAGCAGTCGAGGACGGCCCAAAGCTTTGGGAACCTGCACCCGCATGGGAGACCCAGAAGAAGCTCCTGGCTTCGGATTGGCATAGTATCGGCCGTTGTGGCTCACTTGGGGAGTGAGTCATCGGACGGAAGATCTTCCTCTCTGTATCTCCTCTCTGTATATCCGCCTTTCCAATAAAAAATAAAAATAAATCTTTAAAAAAAAAAAAGAAAATACATGATCCAGCTATCCCACTGTCGGGAATATATACAAATGAAGTGAAATCTGCATAGAAGAAAGTGACCTGCAATCCCGTATTTATAGCAACACAATCCATGATAGTGAAGACGTGGAAATCACCCAGACACCCATGAAAAGAGGAATGGAAAAAAAAAAACCTGTGGGGTGTCTCTCTGTCCCTCCTCTTTCGAGAGGCACCCCACCTCTCGGCTTTCTCTCCGGAGGTGCTTCCCCTTCCCTCCCTCCCTGCTCACCTGGTCCCTTTGCAAATAAACGTTTCTGTTTGCAACAGATTCCCGGCTTTTTATTTCTATACTAAGCTGAGGAAAGAACCCACTGGGCATTTCTGGTAACATATTTTCCCTGGCGCCCAACGTGGGGCGTGAAAAAAAGAGACTTAGACGGGAGCCACGTGGCCCAACTCAACTGAGAGAAGACTTCAGAGATTCTACAGAACCAACCTGGGATGCACTGGAGGATTTAAAGCTGCTTTTCAAAAAGGCACCTAACAGATAAGTGTTTTCTACGTGTTCCCCCACATCTTGTCACTGATACCATCATCGCAGCTAGCAGGATGGGGCCCTAACTAAGACATTATCTTGCAGGCTTATAGAATCAGGGCCATTGTTGAGCAGGCTTGTCAACTTGAGGTTATCAGACAGAAGCCTAGGTCTAGCACAGTGCAGGGAACAGGAGCGGATTTTTCACTCCTGGACACAAGCTATTCTGATGCAGACATCCCAAAGGCGTGGAAGGTTGACCGAGTGTGAGTCAAGTGTGCTGATCCCACCCTCATCTCCTTCCTCTGTGGTCTTCAGTGCACACCTGGATGCCACAGGCTAGCCATAGGTATCCTCATTTCAGTACTCCCAGCACATGCTATTCTGACGAGTGTGTCCAAGTGCAAAACCAGGATATACTTGAACTGGCAGGAGTCCCAGAACTAGCATGGCGCAGGAAATGGGAGGCTGAACAGAGAGAGATTTCAGTCTCTGCCACCTTAGAAACTGGGATTCCTTTGAGCACCAGAACCTGCTACACCACAGCCTACCTGCCTGCTTTGAGCTTTTGAATGGAGAAAATGAGCTTGTGGGCCCTCTTTGCATCTGTGCTGGCTCCTGCTCATGTGGAGCACACAACTGGCTTCTCAATTGTCTTATGTTTGTTTCCTGATTAGGGGTCTTCAGACTCAAGGTGGCCTTGAACATGCAAACTTGTGTGACAACCAGACCAACTTCTGCCATGGCAACTTGGATAACCTGGACCATCTCTCTGGATCCCACACCTTCAGGGGCCTCTTACCCAAACGACGCCCCGATTCAGCAAGAAGCAGCCAGAAGACATCGTCGCCCTTTACCCCTACAGAAGTAGGGTGTGGGATTTCAAGAGGGGGGTCTGAGACCATCCAGGCCTGCTGAGGTCTTGGCTACACGTTCAGGTGGGCGGCACCAGCACTGCCCACCCATTTCCTAATTAAGAGATCACCAATGGGAAACATCTTACCTGTAGGTTCCCCACCCAACAAGGAGGGGTCAAAGAAGGCTTAAAATCCTAAAACCCTTCCTCAAACCTTTGGTGTCTCTCTCTCCTCCTCTTTCAAGAGGCACCCCGCCTCCCGGCTTCTTTTCCAGAGGTGCTTTCCCCTTCCCTCCCTTCCCTGCTCACCTGGTCCCTTCACAAATAAACTTTTCTGTTTGCAACAGAAAAGAAAAAAACTGTGGTACTTTTTTTTTTTTTTAATAAGCATGTCCTTTTTCTAAGATTTATTTATTTTTATTGCAAAGTCAGATATACAGAGAGAAGGAGAAACAGAGAGGAAGATCTTCCATTTAATGATTCAACCAAGTGACCACAACGGCCGGTGCTGCACGAAATCGAAGCCAGGAGCCAAGAATCTCCTCTAGGTCTCCCATGTGGGTGCAGGATCCCAAGGCTTTGGGTTGTCCTCGACTGCTTTCCCAGACCACAAAGCAGGGAGCTGTGGGAAATGGAGCAGCTGGAATTAGAACCAGCACCCATACGGGATGCCGGCGTATTCAAGGCGAGAACTTTAGTTGCTAGGCCACCACACCAGGCCCAAACTGTGTTACTTCTACTCCATGAAATACTACACGGCCATTAAAAACAATGAAATTCAGGGCCTGGCACAGTAGGCCTTGCAACTAAAATCCTCGCCTTGCATACCTGGGATCGGTACTAGTCCTGGTGGCCCTACTTCCCATCCAACTCCCTGCTTGTGGCCTCGGAAAACAGTTGACGGCAGCCCAAACCTTAGGACCGTGTACCTGTGTAGGAGACCCAGAAGAAGTTTATGTCTACTGGCTTTGGATCAGCACAGCTCCAGCTGTTGTGGCAGCTTGGGGAGTAAATCTATGGACCATGAAGCTATTCCTCTGTCTCTTTTCTATATATCTTTCTAATAATTAAAAAAAATCTTTAAAAAAATGATAAAATTCTACTATTTACAATAAAATGATCCCAACTAAAGACCATTATGCTCAGTGAAATAAGCCAATCCCAAAAAGGCAAATATCATATGTTCCCTCTGATAAAAAGTAACACTCATGCAGAATACAAAGCAAATGGACATATAGGTGACATATATGCATACATTCTCATAGATAAACTGTAAACAGAGATCAGCATTCTGGGGAGCAAAGATATGTTGCAACAGGCATCTCTATTCTCAGATAAAAGGAGGGCTTCTGCTGAAACAGTTTAATATATCTTGACAATACAGCACTATTCTACCATTGCCTATACCTACAATTCCAGGATGCACTTAAAACAGCAGAGAGTTAAACTTGCAACTGTTACTAAAGAACTACACTACTGTAACAATATAACTGTGATCCTCTCAAATACATAAATCTGAATTTTATAAAACACAGAGACCGTATAAGAAAATAAGATCCAATAGTACACAATCTACAAGAAACTCACTTTAGAAGTAGTGACAGATGATACTAAAAATCAAAGGAGAAAAACGATCGCATTCAAATAAAAACCCAGAATTTAAACACCTAAGCATATATAAAAACAAAATGGACTTTAAGACAAGAACTTTAAAAAAGCCAAAGAATGTCATTAAAGAGTGATCAAAGTTCAAGCCAACAAGATTTGGTGAATGCAAATATGCATATACCTGATGCCAGAGCTCAAAGTTTTGTATAAAACAAAAGTTAGCCTAAGGGGAGAGATGAACTCCAATAAAATAATAGTGAGGTCAACCAACAGCCAGTCCTTCTCAATGGGCAGTTTATCCAGATTATAGACTCTCTGCCATTGTCCATACCCACAAAGTCAGAATACACTTAAACAGAATGATGGACTCATGACCTTTTGAAGGACTATACTATTGTAATAATATAGGGGAAATCAGTGGGGAAAGGGGATTTGGGAAGGGGGAAGGGAAAATCCAAGAGCCTATGGAACAGTATCATAAAGTGATCAAATAAATAAATAAATAAATAACACAAACAAAAACACTTTTGATCTTAAACTACGCTATAGGCTAAGTGATCCTAACAGACAATTGCAGAACATTTAATTCAAAAGCTGCAGAATACATAGTCTTATCATCAGCACACGGATGGGAATAAACCATGCATTAGGCTACAAAACGACTCTCAAAAATGATCAAAATTGAAATATCATGTCTTCTCTGGCCGCAACAGAGTAAAACCAAAAATTAATGAAAGATTATGAATTATACAATCGCATGATAACATACTCTGAATCTGTTTCCTTGAAACACATCAAAGTGGAAATGAAACAAAAACAGGGGGAAAAAAGTAGTAAGAGGGAATTTTACAGCAATAGGTATTTACACTGGAAAAGACATTAAAAAAAAAAAAACCCACTGTAATGCATCTCAAGAACACAGGAAAACATGGCAAAACAAAGATAAAAGCAATGGAATGAAAAATAACAGCAGAAATAAATGAAACAGATTAAAAATTTATAAATTCAATGAAAGAAAGTTTTTGAAAAAGATTAATAAAATTAACTAAAGTTCTAACTAAATATGATTGGTGAAAGTGGACACTTTTTTCTATGTCAACAAATTGGAAACCCTATGGGGCCAGTGCCATGGTATAGTGGGCTGATCTTTGTGCAATGCTGTATCCCATATGAGTGCTAATTAGAGTCCCAGATGTTCCACTTCTGATCCAGCCCTAGGTTAATGGCCTGGGAAACAGTGGAAAATGGCCCAAGGCCTTAAGCCCTTGTGGGAAACCTATAAGAAAGTATTGGCTCCCAGCTTTGGACAGGCCCAGTTCTGGCCATTGGAATCATTTTTGGGAACCAGTGGATGGAAAGCCTCTGACATTCCCTTTCTGTAACTCTTAACTTTCAAGTAAGAAAAAAAATCTTTTGAAACAGATATCCCAGAAATAGTACATTTATATGTATATATACATTTATGTCAGAATATATATTTATGTATAATTTATATATAGATAGATTTTTATACATACAACCTAGCAAAACTGAGTCAAGAAAATATAAAAATCCTGAAGAAGTAATAAGTAATACTATTGAATCAATGATAGAGACTCCTAACAAAGAAAGGTGCTTGACTGGATGACCACACTGCTGAATTCCAAACTCTAACTAAAACTAACCAATTCTTCTCAATTCAAAAAAATTACACAGTAGGAACTCTTCTAAACTAACTCTAAGCTAAGTTCGTCACTATAAATTTAAAACCAGGTAACAATAAATTTATAGGTTAATATCTGTACTACACATGCAAAAATTATCAATAAAGTACTAGAAAACTGAGTCTAATATATCCAAATTATCACTGACGATGACTAGGATTTACTTCAGGGATGGCTTAGCAGATACAAGCTAATAAGTGTAACATATCACATCAACAGGTTGAAAAACATGATTATCTTAACAGAAGAAATACAACGCATGTGATAAGTTTCAGTATCATTCATGATCAAATCCCAAGAAACTATGTGTAGAAGAAATACATGTATGGACATACCCTATGAGTATATGGGACAAATCCACAGTTAGCATCATTTTAAATGGGGTAAAGCTGAAATATTTTGTGCTAAGGTCTGGAACTAAAGAAGATATTCTCTCTCAACCAACTGTATTCAATGCAGCAGAGGACTTTTAAACCAGAACAAATAGTAAAGTTAAAGAGATGAAGGCTGTAAAAACAAGAAAAGAGGAAATCGAATTACTCATTTGCACATTATACAATTCTATGGAAAGAGTAACTTAAGGACTCCACCAAAAGGCTATTAAAACTGATCAACTTAGTATAGTTGCAGGATACAAAAATCAAGATGCAAAAACAGTGTTTATACAATAATGAGCTATTAAAGAAACAATGAGAGAAATTTCATTTATGAAGATTAACACCATTTATGATGAATTAAGCAATATGCTACTTAATCCTGGATTTTTTTTAAATAAAGATTTATTTATTTGAAAGGCATAATTGGAGAGAGAGAAAAAACAGGGAGAAATCTATCTGCTTGTTCACTCCCCAAATGGTTACAATGATCAGTGCTGCGCCAGCCCAAAGCCAGGAGCTTCTTCCAGGTCTCCCATATTTGTGCTGGGGCCTAAGCACTGAGGATACAGATTTACAGGAGCCAAGTGTCAAAGTGCCCAGCCTGGCTTTTCCCTGATCTAGCTCACATGAGACCCACAGGTGTTGTAGCCCTGCCTGACCTGGTCTGCCCCCCATCCCAACCCAACTCTCCATTGGGAGTGGTTGTCCAGCAGGGGAACCTACATTCCCCTGCCAGCTCCGCCCCCTCCCTCCCTGGTTCTCACATGTGCTGTTTGGGCGCTGTGGCCACATCTGGTACGGGTCACCTCACCTTGGCATTCCGTATTGCGCACTGGTTTCTGTCACGACCGAACCTGGCTCGACCTACACTCTGTTCTGGTGCTCGGATTTGCCAGCAGATGATGTGAACTGGTTCAGCCTGGCCTGTCCCCGACCCATGCCAAATGTATGCCAGTGGGAAACTTTCCATGGCCTGTTCTGGGCTGTTCCCTATCGTGCTTCTTGGGCTTACCTGCAGGGAGTGTGTTCTGACAGAGTTGCCCAGGCTCCTCCATCAGAATCTCTTTCAATGCCAGATTTTGCGCATACCAGTGGGTCCATGAGCCAGTCCTACTCAGTCCACCTCCTGTCCTAGTAAGAACAGTGGTCTTTCCTGACTGGCCTTCAACCCATTCTGATTCTTACTGTTGGATGTTTCAGCTCAGCCAAGGCTCATCCATACCCAAACATAACTCAAACATGGCTTGGTAGCGGCAGAGACCTAGCCTAGTCTGTCCCACATCTACCCTGGTCCGCCAGAGCACCAGATGGTATTGGAGTCTAGCCTGGCTTGGTGCGTCCAGTCCCAGTCCACATTTGTGCCAAGGGAGACTGTAGCCATATCCAGACCAGAACGCAGCCCCCCCTCCAGCCCCTACGCTCCTCGGTGGGAACCTTAATCCAGCTAGGGTGTCCCCTTAGCTCCCCAACTGGGGCTGTTCACGCGCATGCCAGTGGTTGCTCTCAGTTTGGCATAGCCCCTCACCTGTCTTGCATGCCTCACTTTTAAATATGAGTTGAGTCATCAGGCTCTTGAGAGAAATCACTGATATCAAAGACAGAGATCAAAGAAAACAGAACTCTTTAAGATGACCAAATAGGTGCCCAGAGTAGGCCTTTCTCCACAGAAAAGAAATAAAAACAAGTCAAATCACTGCATTTTGAGGCATGTACCTGGGGGGGGCGGGTAGGGAGGGGCCTGGGTGGAAACTGGAACTTAGCCACAGAGCTCCAAGGGACAGAGATACAGGATGGCAGCATAGACAGGAAATCAAATTCACGGTAATCCTAAACCCACAGCCAGGGGAATCCCCACTGCAGGGGCAATATGATTGGAAGAGTCTCAGAAGAGCGCATCTCCAAGGACAGCAGATAATGTTAGCTACCAGAGAGATCTACAGTTATCATAGGGAATTCATTGCAAGAACCCGCCTGGACACATAGTATCTAGCTTTGCTTCCCATAAGGAGCTCTCATGGTCTCTCCCAGCCCTAATCTCCAACACAGGCTGGGTTAGTATGGCTCCATTCTGAGAAAGGAGTCATTGACAGAAACCCTACTTTCCAAGAGTAGGGAGCAGAAGCCCAAATAACCCACATTCTGGCTGTCCATTCATCTTCCCCATCATAGCAAAAAAAATGCAGCAGTCTAGCCAACTCAACTCAACCCAGCACTGTGTGATCCTATCATGTTAGTCCAAGCAGTGCCCTACACCATCAGGGACAGATGGCTCATTCCAGCACCTAGGTAACAAGGATCCCAGAACCTAAGTCTCAAGGGCGTTTGCCCCTGTTGTCTCAGAGCCCACGTTCCCTTATTCCTTCCCTGCAGGACAGCACAGGCCCCCGTTGGCATCTGGACGCTGTTGCTCCTCCTACTGCCTCTGCTTCAGTTAGTGCTCACAAACAAGCATGCGGCTCCATGGAGGCTCCACTGCCATTGCTCTTGTTGCAAGCACTTCTCTGTTACTGTAGAGAGTTCCTATACCCGCCAGTAAACGTCAGCGCTCCTCTGCACTCAGGCCCCTTCATGCAGGACCCACTGGGATGCAGGGGATTATCTTCCTGCTGCACATTCCTGCCATGGATTACAATGGCAGAAGACATAGGAAGCTGTTCAACTAGAAGGAAGCAAGGAGGGGAAGGGAGGGAAGAGGAGGAAAGGAGACAGAAAGGGAAGGAAAGAAAAGAAAAGAAAAGAAAAGAAAAGAGGAAAGGAAGGAATAAAGAAAAGAAAAAAGATGAAAGGAAAGGGGAAGCAAGCAAGGCAGGTAGGTTAAGCTGCCTACCAAAGACAAACCTGAAGACATAGCTTCAGGAAAAACCTTTTACCGTGAAAGTTGCCATTAATAGTCAACAGCCTCACCAGAAGCAGAGCTCATCTATGTTGGGACACAAGGCATATGAATAAGCAAGGCAGTACGATGCTTCCAAAGAAACAAAGTAACTCTTTAGCATCAGATTCCAAAAGAAAAGGAGAGCTAGGAAATGCACAATTAAAAATTCAAAAAAGTGGGGCCCGGAGCTATGGCCTAGTGGCTAAAGTTCTCACCTTGCAAGCACCGGGATCCCATATGGATGCCGGTTCTAATCTTGGCAGCTCCACTTCCCATCCAGCTCCCTGCTTGCGGCCTGGGAAAACAGTTGAGGATGGCCCAAAGCCTTGGGACCCTGCACCCATGTGTGGGAGACCCAGAGGAAGCTCCTGGCTCCTGGCTTTGGATCAGCACAGCACTGGCCGTTGTGGTCACTTGGGGAGTGAATCATCACATAGAAGATCTTCCTTTATGTCTCTCCTCCTCTCTGTATATGTGACTTTGCAAAAAAAAAAAAAGTAGATTGGGCCCGGCACGGTGGCGCAGTGGTTGAGGTCCTCGCCTTGCATGCCCGGGATCCCATATGGGCGCTGGTTCTAATCCCAGCAGCCCCGCTTCCCATCCAGCTCCCCACTTGTGGCCTGGGAAAGCAGTCGAGGACGGCCCAAGGCTTTGGGACCCTGCACCCGCGTGGGAGACCCGGAAGAGGCTACTGGCTCCAGATCGGCATAGCATCGGCCGTTGCGCTCACTTGGGGAGTGAATCATCGGATGGAAGATCTTCCTCTCTGTCTCCCCTCTCTCTGTATATCCGCCTTTCCAATAAAAATAAAAAAATAAATCTTTAAAAAAAAAGTAGATAAATCTTTTTTAAAAATTGCAAAAAAGTGATAAAGATAGTCAAAGAGATACAACAGAATAAAGACAGTGTAATGAAATTAGGGAAACAGTACATGGTATGAATGAAGCATTCAGCAAAAAATCGAAAAAAAATAAAGATCCCCAAAAAGAAGCAAACAGTTGAAATCCTCAGTGAGACTAAATTGAAGAAAGATTTTTGAATTCAAAAGCATATCCTCCGACATAATACAGTAAATCAACAAAAGTTAGAAAAAAAAGGAAAAAATTTAAAAGAATGAATGGAGACAGCCTCTGAGATCTTAGAGAAGTCATTATTTATAAAAGTTTAAATACCAGGGAACCCTGAGGGAGACAAGAGCAAAGAGAACATTGAGCAAAACAACTGAAAACTTTTCCAATGTGGAGAAAGCTGTGGACATTCCAGCACAGGAGGCCCATAGGACCCCAAATACAAAGGATTGGACCCCCGCATCTGGAAAGATCTTCCCTGTTTCATATTGTACTCAGTTACAAGAAACACACAAAGCGAGAACTCTAGAAACTGCAAGATAAAAGCACCAAGTCTCATTTAAGGAACCACACCCTCCATCTTCAGACTAATAGCAAATTTCTCAGCAGCAACTTTACACTCACAAGGTAATAGAATGACATGAGACACCTTGCACATTCTGTAAGAAAACCACCCCCAGCAAATTAATATTTTCCCAAACAAGGCTGGATTACATATATGGAGAAATGAAGAATTTCTGAAATTATAAAAAACTGAGGGAATTCTCAGCATGCTGGCCTTAGTAAAAGATGGTTAAGAGAGTTTACATCCAAATGCAGAAGACATAAAATTACCACCATGAAAACATGTGGAAGCATAAAACTCCTTATCCAAAAAGAACAGATTCAATATAGTTCATAGACACAATTCTAATGTAATGATATTCACCCCAACTCTTCCCCTCAATACATGTTAACATTAAGAGAATAAAGCATCAGAGGGCCTGGCGTGATAGCGTAGTGGTCGAAGTCCTCACCTTACACGCCCCGGGATCCCATATGGGCGCTGGTTCTAATCCCGGCAGCCCCTCTTTATCCAGTTCCCTGCTTGTGACCTGGGAATGCAGTCGAGGATGGCCCAAAGCCTTGGGACCCTGCACCTGTGTGGGAGACCTGGAAGAAGCTTTTGGATCCTGGGTTCAGATTGGTTCAGCTCCAGCCACTGCAGCCGCTAGGGGAGTGAACCATCAGACAGAAGATGTTCCTCTCTGTCTCTCCTCCCCTCTGTATATCTGGCTTTCTAATAAAAGTTAAATAAATAAATAAATCTTTAACAAAAAGAGTGAAAGAACACACCGATTGAAAATGAAAGGATAGAGATCTGTGGGCTCAGGTAAGTCTGAGCAGTGGAGCAGGTTCCTTACCTTCTCAGCCATGTAGCTGTGACTGGAGAACCCGCGTCACACCAGGCTGCCTGTTGGGGATCCTAGCTCCCCATAAACTACTGCTGGGTTGGGAAAGTTTCCTCAGCTGTGGAGCCAGTGTGCCAAGTGGCACCAGGCTCCACCTAGTGGCTGTCTGGCAGAAAGCTCTGGGGTCTTCCGGGTATCAATTATAAAGCTAATGTATGCGTAGGTGAGGAACGAATCCTGAGGGACACTCAACCACAAAGCCACCGTACTTGTAGGTAAGCGAGGGGAGGGAGACCTGGTGGTTTGGAGGGGAGAAACCTGAAGATCTTTATGGGTCAGAATTATATACGAGCCCACATGGGAGTCCTAGGTTGGGCTTGTTAGCATGGAACATGGCTGACTACCACACACCAGCGCACACACAAACTATGGCTGGGGGCATGTCTGGAAAGACTAGATCCCAGTATCTGATAGTGAGTGTTGCATCAGGGAATGGGTCACATCAGACTGGGTGATGACACCAACTAGCAAGCAAGAGAACCAGGTCTAGGAGTGAATTCTGTGGGGGACAAGTGAGCTCAACTCTATGGAACTGGGGTCTTAATTCATTCTCTCCATTGCTTCTGTATGCTTGCCTGCCTATGTCAACTTTGTTATTCTGAATCTAAGTGCATATATGAAAAAAATCTCTGCATGGATGGAAAATCTTTGCACTAAATGCTTTCTTTTAACTCAATTTTCCCATAAACTTTCTCAAGTGCCCCACTATAATGAGAAATAAAATGGGATATGCAATGAACTAAGGTGGATAAAATTTTTATAGTACCTTGTCCATAGGCACTCAGTAACAGCTATGATTGGTTACTATTGATGAATTTTGCTCACCTGAATTCTTTTTTAAGTTCATTTATTTTTATTGAAAAGTCAATTTACACAGAGGAGGAGAGACAAAGATCTATCTGCTGGTTCACTCCCCAAGTGGCTGCAAAGGCCAGAGCTGAGCCAATCCAAAGCCAAGATCTAGGAGCTTGCTCTGGGTCTACCATGCAGACACAGGGTTCCAAGGCTTTGGGCCACCCTCTACTGCTCTCCCAGGCCATAAGCAGGGAGCTGGATGAGAAGCGGAGCAACCAGGACATGAACCGGTGCGCACATGGGATTCTGGAGCATGCAAAGCAAGGACTTTAGCCACTAGGCTAATGTGCATTAGGCCCCACCTGCGTTCTTACTTGGGCCACTACAGCTATTGAGTCAGAGAAACAGATGGACTGTTTCTGCAACAAGATCAGGTTTTTTCTTCTCACTCTGGCCCTACCCATGACCTGACAATCTCTGAGCATGGGTGTGTGTAAATCTTTCACTCATTAATAGATGTGTCACTATGTCTTTTTTGATAAGAACTTTATTGAGCAACAACTCATGTAGCATTTGATGAACTTAGTTCAGTGTATAATTGAATGCTTTATCTATTCAGGGCTGCAAAATTATTACCACAGTTTTAGAACATTTTAATGACCCTAAAAAGAAGCGCGATACTCTTTAGCAGGCATCCCTGCTTTTCCCCAATCCTGACAAATCTGGATAACTAATATTTTTGTTTGGATCTGGCTACTCTGATTATTCCATATGAATGGAATTATATCATATACAGTCTTTTTTTAGTGGCTTCTTTTCACTTAACACAATGTTTTCAAAGTTCATCCAAGTTGTAGCATGTAGCCATATCTTCTTTTATGACTAAATAATGTGTCATTGTATGAATAACATGGTACATGGTGCTTATTTATCAGTCTACAGACCTTTGGTTTGTTTTACTTTTGAGCTACTGTCAATATTGCTGCTAGGAGCATTCATTTACAAGTTTCTGGGTGAACTATGCTTTCAGTTCTCTAAAGAGAACTGAGAACATAGGACTGGAATTTCTGGATCCTATGTTAGATCTACCTTTAACCTTTTGAGGAACTGTCACACCATTTTTGCAAAGTGGCCACACCATTTCACATGCTCACAGCATCACAGAAGCCTTATGACTTCTCCAAATCTCATCAAGTTTATCATTATTTCTTCAATTATAGTCATCCTAGTGGATATGAAATGGTATCTTAATATAGCTTAGGATAGCATAAACCTGATGTCTTACAAAGCTGAGCACCATGGCAAGCATTTCATACAGCACTTGCTTATTATCTCTTGAATCCCCATGGTGGGAGTCCTCATGTGATTATTTCAGATCTTTTCCAGATTCATCCACTCAGCTCCAGAGACCTCCTCTCCTCTGCCATTCTGGAACATCTTCCCCCTATCATTATTCAAAGACACCTGGGCATATTCATGCCTGAGATATGCACGTGCAGCTCTATGCCTTCACCCCTCATCTGTTTACAATTTGGGGAGACCACACAATCTCATCTCACATGACATCTCTGCTTAAACTGCTCCAGTGGCATCTCACCTGCCTGAGATAACTTATGGAAAATATATAGCAATCATAAAAATCCTGTGTAAGAGTATTAGAGTAATATATATTGGAATATTATAAATCAAGTGATAAGAGTATTAGGACAGTCAGCTGCCTTCTCATCTATTCTATCCTCTTCCTCTGTTGCTATCTTAGAACTGTAAGTATTTAAAATCATTAATTTTTTTAATATAAAGAGAGCATTTAATATGTTTCATAGGTACACTTCTAAGAAGACAACCATGAGTAATTCTTCCACAAAGCTCTACCCCCTCTTCCTCTTTAGTCTTTTCCAAACTGTACTATTTTCCAGGGCACGTGATTCCTACACATCCTTGCATTTCCTGCAATGCTAGGACTCTATTCACACATGGGACATAGAATAAAGCACTGAATAAATGGATATCTGCTAATTAGTAAACAGGACTGAGCTAAATGTGGCTATGTGGTTGACAAAATGTTGCAGGTTGGTTTGTGTTGGCTATAGCTAGGCTGTCTTCTGAACCCCATTTCCAATGGTGCAACCAGAGTGATATGCTAAACTGAGCCAGCTGAACTGAAAAGGGCTGCTTTTAGTCAAATATTTACAACAAATACTACTTATCTAAGAAATTTTAACTCACTGCATGTTTGTACTCTAGGAATTTTCACTAAGACAACACAACATACAAAGTAGCTTCCAAAAGTGTGTAAGGAAGTGGAATTCAAAGGAAATGACATGGTGCAAACATTGTTGAAATCATGAATAATTTTTCATAATATGCAATTTTCTGGACTTTATGAAAGCTCTCACATAAAATGCCTACAATCCAAATATAAATGCATCCATTAGTCAAACTAAAAAGCCTGCACCAAAATTTTCAGGGAAGCCTGGAGTTGCTCAGTCTTGGCAAGCCCTTCCCTTTCACCCTCACTTAGGCAGGGCAAAGGTCTCTACATCCAGGGCAAGCACCCACTTCCCTCCTGGGCAGCTTTGTTGAGGAAAGGGATGGAGGGGCGGAAGTGGGCTTGCAGAAGAATTTCTGGCTCAGCCCCATGGGAGACAGGATATAGACAAGCTCAGCCCCTCTGCTGCTTCCCATGTTTAGCAGTATATAGGGGGCCCATATGATCATACAGTGATTGATTAAAGGCATTGTCCTGAAATCTAAACTGGAGAGAGAGGAAACGCCTGGCATTTATGATACGTCTTGTCTGCTTATTCACGGAAAATGTTGTTTAGGGGAACATAATAAACAGTGCAGATAGTTTCAGAGGTCTTTGTGAAGATAATATCCCTGTGAAGGGCTAGTACACAGAACAGGACACAGGCTCCCAACCAAGGCTGAGTTTGCCCCTGAGTTTTCCTTCCCAGCTTCCCTCCTTCCCAATCCAGAACCTTCTCATCTGTCCCTAGTCTGACCACCACCCCAGTCCCAACTTCATCCCCTCACCCCACATCCTCCCAAAAGTGCTAACAGTTTGCTAAAGATGCTCATTCACTGTGTAGCTATACCCACAGCTTCTTTCTCCCTGCCAGCATCGTCCCTTCCTCATCATGAACACAAATAATCACATATTAGTAGAGCAGATTGATGAGAAAGGCTATGAGAACTGCCCCCCTTGCCCTTCTCCATCTCAAGGACTTAACCATTGCTGGATGTCTCAGTCATATCACTCACTCCTCACAATCCTAAATTACAGTAGTAGTGACCATTCTCTTCCCTAAACCCCATTTTATAGACTGAGAACCAGGATCAGGGAAGGAAAGCGATTACCCTCATATTGGGCATCCATGGACTTTCAACTCAGTCTGATGCAGAGATTTCACTCTGGTTTTGTATGTTCTATAACCTTCCTGTTACTTGCTAGGTACCACACATGAATGTCTGGTGCAAGGCAGTGCTGTCTCCGAGTTTTCAAAACTGATGAAATGCTGGGAGAAGCACTGTAACAGCAATGATGGGCAGAGGAAACCTGAGGATAGAAGGCTTCTCGGCAAGGTATCAACTGTGGCAGAGAGAGGAGCCTCAGTAAAGGCACCGTGGAGGATACCGCAATGTGCCACCCGGTGTTCCTCTCTCCATTTCAGGGAAGGGTGAATGCCAATGGCTCACAGGAATAGCTTATGAAAGAGCTGCTTTGTCAAGTGTCAAGTCCAAATTTAAGGACAATACATGGATGCCCCTTGCCTCAGTGCAGGACAACTCTGAAGTGCCAACTAGCTACAGAGCTCCCGTGAGATTGGTCAGATCCTCTGGTGTGAATGCATCACAGTTTAGCTCCTCCCTCCAGGGCAACGGTGTCTCTGGAAGCACTCTAAAATCTGTCTCTGCCCAAGTCCCCACCCCGAAATCTGTGTCTCAGTGACCCAAGCTAAGATGGGCATGCAGGTACAGAGAATATTCCAGAAAGTGAAAATAATCCAAGGTGGCTAGAGCGGAAGAGACTAGTTGTGCATGATGGTTCCTCAGTAAAGGGCCTGACTTACAATTGTGCCCATTGGCCCAGAGACTTGACCTAAACTGCTTATGATTTAGTGGAAATAACAGTGAATAATACAAGTAAGTGACAATGAAAAAATGCTTGAGGATGTGTCTGACATTTTTGCATGTCAAAACAAAAAAATACAATATTAAAGAATATCCAATTCAAAGACTCCAAGTTGCCATATAGAAGGACATAGGCCCAGAAAGGTGAATTGGCCTCAGGCGCACACAAAAAGTATTATGGCCCCACCAGAACCCAGGTTTCCTGGCCTCCATTCATTGGTCATTCCACTACTCCTTGGCAGGTGTATAAACCACATTGACCCAGAGCCATAAACCTAAGCCTTTCCTGGCTCTACTGAACCCTGCTCTTGCACAGCACCTTGTCTGTAAATTTATTAGGACTGCAAATTTATTACTAAATAAGACCATCACCTGGCTTCCCCCAGCGGCATCAGCAGTCCTGCATGTGCCCTTTGCAACCTGCTTTGCCAGAGCCAGGCACACCAAGGCTCAGTGTTGATCCAGAACCCTCTGCACTTCCCCTGCTCACCAGCAGATTAAGTCCAGCTGCTTTCCCCAGTCAACATCAAGATAAATGTGGAAGCATACACAGCACAACTGGGGCTGCTTTCCCATGCCAGCACCTGTTAGGCACTTGTTGCTTCTGTTCTCCCTGCTCCCTGTGCCATCAGGTACCTCCCTTCTCCTGCAGAGTGTTAGAAGGTAAGCCAACCTTATTTGGCACATTTAGCCTGACGATTGACAATCCTGCCTTTTATAACCTGATAAACGAGTGACTCCAAGCCCATCCCACTGCTAGAGGCTGCCGTACTGTTTTAGCAGTCACGTCTAAACCTGAGACTTTGTCCCTGGATCAGCTCCTCTCTCTGGGCTTGGCAATCATTAACCCACAGTGTCTCTTCTCTTTCCAGGTTAGGTACCACGATGGTCCACTTCCTGTTATAAGTAACAATATCACAGACAGAGCGCATTTTAAAGAAAAACAAGATAATTTTTAGCTCACAGTTCTGAAGGTTGAAGACTCAGGGGTCTGTGTCTGGTGATGGTCTCACTGGCAGAGTTCCAAAGCGACACAGGGCATTACATGGTAAGAGTCATGGAGCACAGCTGTTTGTGATGATCACCCCTCTTCTTCCTACAAAGATACTAGGAGCCAATCACAGAGGTTCTATACTGATGTCTAATCTGATCCTAGTCACCTCCCAAAGTCCCGACCCCAGAACACTCTAGTGGGATTTCCCCACCCACTTAAAATCTCACCAGGGGGAATGAAATTGCAACATGAGTTTTCATAGAAGACTGGCCACAGTGAGACCCTAGCAGGCACATTTTTGCAACACTGACCCAGAATGGCGTTGCCCCAGCTGGCCTGTTTTGCCAGCTTCCTGTGGGTACCCTTCAGACACTCCATGGGGCGGACAAGGGCAGGGGGATGCTGTGGTCAGCAAAGCACTGCATGGTGGCCATGCTTTGGAAGATGCACTGTGCACTGTAGGAGGATTACTGCTAGCTTACATTCTCCTATGATTTTCTGAACTTGGCTACAAAAACTTGTTTTTAACAGTCACTTTGAACCTAGAAGGGATTTCAACGCCTCTCTTTCTGAGTCCCGTTTTTCTCATTTGCCCCAGTCCTAACGACTGGGCTTTCTCTGTCTGGACTGTCTCCTGAAAATGTCCCTTTCTCATGCCAGGGTCTGTCCTTGCTCCTGAAGCTTTGTTCCCCACTCTAACTTGGTTTGTCAGGTGCTGGTGGGTTTTTTTGGAACAACGGGCTCTGGGGTGCTGAAAAGCAGAGAAGCCAGTCAAGGCAGTCAAGCGGGTCACACTCACCTGAGTCCTACTGTGTGCCCAAAGTTCCGCGGCTCCCTGGTGGCTCACCCTGGTGACTTCCTGGCTTCTCTGCGTGGATTTCCTGTTCCTGGGTTCAGGCAGCTTGTTAGAATGTACAGCTGTCTCATCTTAAACTCCTTGTTCCCAGTTGATGGGCTAGGGCTGTGACCTGGGCCGGCTTAAATACCTACCTCATTCTTCTAGGCAGCTTCTGCAGCTGGGCCAGATCCTGAACTTCCCTTCCTGCTCCTAGGAGCAGACTCTGGCCTTTTCCCACTCTGCCCCATGTGGGTATCAGTAAGGGCAGCACACGTACCTGATCTGAGTGGCACAAAGAACAGCAAAGTGGTCATCTAGGGAGGTTGCGGTAGAGTGTGCTGTGAGGCTGCCAGGGCCCATTTGTGTGGAAGCAGTGAGTGCCCATGTCTACAACCTCCCTGCAACCTCCCAGCCCCTCACCCACCTGTAGCAGGTGGTTGGAGTTAAGCAGGGTTGGGGACTTGCAGCCAGGGAGTGTTGACTACCTCTGGGCACACAGTGGTCTGATAGAGTGAATAAGTAGTCTGTGACATCAAGAGCCCGCTGTTAGGGTGTGTCTTGGCACAATCGAAGGACTCATTTGTCCCTTGTTTCAGTATTCTGGATATTTTTTCTCATTCCTCCATCTTTCCCCAAGCCTCACTGTCCTATTGCTCTGGTCCAAATCAGCAGTTGTTTTTGCTTTTTAAAGCCCTGCCTGATTAAGTGATTGGTAGCATTTGTTCTTGAAGGGGAGGGCCTGTTGCAGATTCTGGTTTCAGGGAGAGCTTAGATCTTAGGGAACTTGGATACAAATGCAGTCCACAGGACTTGGGCTTTTATCTGCAGTTGCAAACCCATTGAAGGGTAGTGTGAGATTGGAAGGGTCGCAGTGGCCCCTATGTTGTGATGGACCACAAGGGCAATAGCAGAGGCAGTTAGATCAGTCAACAGTAAGGTGCAGGTATCCCTTTTAGGGATCCAGTGGAGAGGTGATAGTGGCTTAAAATCCTGGTGATGAAAAAGAATTAGATTCTGGACACCTGAAGAAAAAATGAGACCTGGGGCAGGCATCATGGGGTAGCAGATTAAGTCACTATCTGTGATCCCAGCATCCCTATGGGCACTGCTTCAGCTCCAGCTGCTCCAATTCCAGACCTGGCTTCCTGCTGATGAAAGCAGGGAACCTGGAAAAGCAGCAGAAGAGGGCCTGATTACCTGGGCCTTTGCACACATATGGGAGAACCAGATGAAGCTGCTGGCTCTTGCACCTGGCCCAGCCCTGGATACTGTAGTTACTTGAGAAGTGAATAGCAGATAAAGGTTTTTCTTTGTCTTTCTCTGTGTAACTGCCTTTCAAATAAATAAATCTTATTTTTAAAATAAGAAAGGAAATTAAAAATGAATCCCTGCGAACTGAACTGGGGTAAAGTGGCAAGAACAGGAACTTTTTTGAGGAGGTAGATTTTGTACAGACATGATGGAAACCACATTGGGAGCATGGCTACCAGCAGTGCCTATGGCTTTGTGAGGACTAGAAGGGGCATCTCTTCCTCTCGTGGAAACAGTCCATGCTGGGGGCACAGTTTCAGATGGGACATCGACGGTGGCAGCCTTTGTCCCGCGTTCAGCCTTTATAACTGCCTGCAGATGTCCTACCCAAAGCACTACTGGCATATCAGAAGGACTCCTGACAGCAGACATGGGGCTGGAGGGGTACTCGGGACAGAGTGAATCTAACTTTAAGAAAAATTGTTCATATCTCATGCTTTTTTCCCCATCAACTTTCTACTTGCCTATCAGCTGTCAAGGAAACCTGTTTGCATAAGTTCATTAGGCATACAGGCAGAAAAATAATGTGAGGGGATATTGTCGTCCTTAGCATTTGAATACTGAATGCTCTTTTGTTTTTGAAGTTATACGAGTCTCTTCTTACATGCTGAGAGCAGATAAGTTCTGTATATCAATCTCTCTTAATAGAGGAAATTAACTCAATGAAAAGAACAGCTTTGTTCTTCTCCAGACGTCTTCTATTGGCACTGATAAGGGACCCTCATTATTTTGTCTTTGAAGGCACTATTCCAAATCTAAGGCAGTCTTCTGTCTTCTGTGACATTATGTTTCCCAGAAGATAAGCAGGCAATTCATGATTTTCTTTGGAAAGAACTTCAGGTATGTTGAGGCCTAGGACACCTCGTTTATATTTTATTATCTCATTGAGTCTCACAACAACCCTAGCAGGTGCTGCTGACAGGTGAGAAGATGAAGATGTGGAGCGTGGAAGTAACTCTCATCTGGTGAACATGCGGCAGGGCTTGAATGGAAACCTGCATTACTTTGGTTCTGACGTATGGACTCTGTTTAAATTATGTTTGCCTCACTGACTCCTGAGTTACCTCAGTGTTTCCTGCAACAATATTCTCAGTGGCATCAGGTCATTCTCCATCCCTGGATACTGGGATGGTGGGGAGGCTGGGTGTGGCTTCCCCCTCAGGAGGAAGAGGGCAGAGATTTGGAAACAATGGTCTCACCCTGGTCAACTATGTAAACATAATCAAAAATAAAAGTTAAATTAAATAAGAAAACAATATTTCCAGCTCTGTCATCCACATTACCTATTATTTAGTGTCAAGTTCTATTCCAACTGTGTCATGTTCCTCTGAACTCATCTGGGTGTTCCATGTTTTTTTAAACTTTAAACCATGCCATCCAGAGCTGAAATCCACTTTTCAGACATAGTAGGGTCAGAACCACACAGTAGGCACTCTTACCATTCTGGTTCCTGACCCTACCTTCCTCTGGCTCTAACGTGAAATTAGACAAGAAGTTTTGAGTCACACAAGTCCAGCCTCCAGTGGAGCTACTCCCCAGACTGCATTCTCCAGGCATTCTTAGCATGTGATACTGGAGAGTTGAGTTTCCCCAGGCTTACATAATGCTATATATATTTAATGAGTTATTTTATTTTAAGGGAGCAGACAGATCTTCTATCTACTGGTTTATTTCCTAAATGGCTGCAACAGCTGAAGCTGGTCCAGGCTGAAGCCAAATGCTTAGAGATTTATCCAGGCCTCCCACATGGTTGGCAGGGGCCCAAGAACCTGCATCATCTTCCACTGCTTTTCCAGGCACATTATCAAGGTGCTGGAATGGAAGCAGAACAGCTGGAACTTAAACCAGATGCCAGCATCATAGATGGCTCCACTGTGCTATTTTAGACTCTGAACCTGAGATTAGGGCCATAGATTTCCTTCTAACATATTTCAATTTGTACAATTCTCTTCTTGCTTCAGCCTCTTACTTTTTGGGATCCTACCTCTTGCATCTACGGATTGAGTGGTGGGTTATTTTTTAATTTTTAAAATTTTTTTTTATTTTTCCAAATTGCCTATATCCACACAGCTTTGTACCAGGTTATGGGGGTAACATAGTGCTTTATGATTATCATTGTTCTAGAGATCGTACTTTGAGTAGCAACATATTACATCCCCATGGAGACTCAACTGATATCTAGATTTGCATGTAGATGTAGTGGACACAATTGGTGGCCACTCAAGTCTCGGCTCCTTTTTGCCTGCTGTGTGCCTGTTACCTGGATTTTGCATCCTTCGCTGTTCATGGTAGCTATAACCTTTGGATGATTACCCAGTGGATGCACAGCTTCCTTGCCCCACATGAGACCTTACATACTTCCCTTTTCTTCCACTTCCACGCCCACAGAAGCTGAGTCAATGACCAACTAGGAATAGCAAAGCCCCATTTTTTTTTATCTGGTGGAACTAGCTATTGGGTGCAATTTATACCCCAGAGGTACCCATGGGATAAGGCTGAATCTGGAATTTCACCCGAGATTGTGTCATTGTTTATTCTTTCTCTACCTGGCTTTTCCTGGGAGCATATCCTTGGTGATCACCTGTGTGTGAGACCTTGGCTTGGAGTCAGCTGACCTAAGATGATGGCCATATCATAAACAGATGGAGCAGATTTCTACATGAACATCCAGACATCAACCTGATAAGACTTTTTTTTTTTTTAAAGCAGAAGGCCAAAATTGTTCCTCCTTTATAATATTCTATCTCACATCTGATACAGATTTAAATATGGTTAAGACTCATTTTAATTCATCCAAATGGGACTGATTGAGCATTCAGTGACTTTTGGGGCAAATCTCCTAAAGTACTCAAGGAAGCACATAGGCTGTAAAAGGAGATATTGTTCTTGTCATCCTACTCCACAAGTTTCCTATTCCTTTTACATTTCTCATCTGATAACTCCTTTTGTTTTGTTACTAATTTTTTTTTTTTTATGTAGGGTAGGGCTTGCTTCCTCTTAAAGACAGTCACCCAGATGTCTTCTGAGAAAATAAGCACATTAGGTTTCCACTTTGGTTCTAAAGGTTTCTGTTGCAAGGCCCTAGTAACAGCTACTGGGAAAGGTTGGAACCCTGTCATCTTCTATGTTTCGAGATTTGTTCATTTCTGATGTTTCATGCAGAGGGAAGGATGAGAAAGTAATCAGGCACCCTTCCCTTCATTCAATGTCTTGGCCCAGCCTTATCTATAGAGGTTTTTGTCAGCTATTTGCTAAGGTGATCTACAATTCATAAATACACCCCCTGTTTTAGTTGATCACTGAGTTCTCTGTTGATTTCTCACCTTGTGAATCTCTCTCTGTGTTTCCATTGCTAGTGACTCCTGTTAGTCGGATTCAAAATATCCATCTTCTTCTCAGGCTTCCGTTTATCTGCGTGTCTTTCTCTGCCACCTGCTAACTCCCTTAATACAAATATGATTATGTCACTGTTTTGCTCAGACTCTGTCAGTGGCTCACTTTCTGAAGCCAAGCCTGAAGTTGATTCAAACTCCTATGCAATTAAATCCCATTCTGCTTTGTCCCTGGTCATTCCCTCCTGCCCTGAAGTTTAGGTTCATTGCCCAGACTCTCTGACCACACTGTCATCTTTGGTTCTTTAGTCTGGAATGCCCTCTGATCCCTCACCATCTTCTAAAGATGGCCTTTCCTGTGGATTCTACTCTGCCCATTCTCAGGCTTTGGAACATGCCTCCAGTCTGGTCCCCACAACAACAGAAGTGAACAGTCAAGTACACAGACTCTGGAGCCACCTTGACTGCAGTTGAAGCTTAGCTCCACCACTTACTAGTATTGGTACCATGGGCAAGTCACCTCACCTATTACTTGATTTCTACACAGGGAAATCAGGGACATAATAGTACCTTCATCATTGACTTATTTTCTCATTAAGTTGTTAAATGTGTTAAGGCATTTTAAGGTTTTTGAACAGAGTAATTGATGTATAAATGCTATCTACTATTGAATTGCTAAATGCATCTCTTTCCTCACTGACCATGAACTCCTGGAAAGTAACAGCTCCCTCATTTGTGTCTGTTTCCCCAGGACCTGGTGCCTAGAAGGCACTTGGCACCTATGAATCAACTTCTTATTACCCTGCCACTTGCTTACTTTTTTCATTGGATTCACAAGTGAGCCAGAAGAATTCTTTTCAGTGAGCTTATGCTCCTCGGGGTGGGTCAGCAGCAGGTTCCAGTACCTGTGTCCAGACTGCCTCTAAACATGGTAGATTTGGCTGATTTGGCCAGGGTATTGTGTTCCTTTCCACCTGATTTCCTTATCTCTATGCCCTGTTCCCTGCTTCTCAGACATGCCATGAATGCAGGTATTTCTTGTTCTGCTTTATCCAAAGGGGTTCTGTAATTCAACACCCTTAACCTTGGTTGGAAACATGTCCTTTTTTCACTGTGAAAGCTTGGTCTGCTTGGCATTTAGAAAAGGAGAGTAAGCCAGGACTTTGGGATGCTGTCACAAGTGAGTGAACGGAAGAGGAAGAAAGAGAAGTGTCACAGTGAAGAGGTCACAAATATCAGGCAGCTTGGCCCTGCTTAGGCACATCTATGCCGGGCTCTTGTCTAGCTATCCAATTCCTGATTGTTTCTGCTGAGAAATATCAACAGCATTTGCAGCTGTGGACTTTGCCAGAGAAACATGTCCCATTATAAGCCCTTCCACTAAACATGCTGACAGAATTTAAAGAGAGTCTAGACAAGAAAGAGCACTCCAAAAGCAGAGGCCTGGGGTCGGGGGGAGGGGGGTGTGGAAGAGAATTTCAGGAACAAGGGTGGGAGAATAAAATGTAACTGAGTAATTCGTTTCAAGCAAATAGAGGACATTTATACAGACATCTAGGATAGTCTGCCCGCCTGGACTTCAACAGAGGAACCTAGCAGATGGGAAACAGAAGCAACCAATATAATTTTGTCATAACTCCTGTTCCCTGAAGCCCAAGGGATGGTAACCATCCTTCATCAATGCCAGGGCAAGGCTGTTGTTGGGTTGCATGGTGACCTTCCATACCACAACCCCAGGCTCATCCCTCTCACTTCTGCCTTCTTCCCATGTCTATAAAGCCTGGTGACTCCCAGATAAGGTAGAAGTACACAACCTTTAATCTCTCTCTCTCTAAAACATGTATTTATTTATTGTTGCCAAGATTTACAGAGAGACAGAGAGAAAGATCTTCAGTTGTCTGGTTCACTCCTCAATTGTCTGCAATGGCCTGAGCTGATCCAAAGCCAGGAGCCAGAAGCCTCTTCCTGGTCTCCCATGTAGATGCAGGGTCCCAAGGCTTTGGCTCATTCTCTACCACTTTCCCAGGCCAGAAGCAGGGAGCTGGATCAAAAGTGGAGCAGCTAGGACATGAACCAGTGCTTATATGGGATCCCAGTGCATGCAAGATGACTTCAACCACTAGGCTGCTGTACTAGGTCCTGATTTTTCTTTTGGAACAAGCCAATCCTTTTGTATCTTCTTCTCTTGGCACTAACCATATTATCCTGCGACCATGACGTCATTATTTACTTTTTCCTCTTCATTCTAGATCCATATTCCCATTCACTTCTCAGTCCTAGTTGTCTTCCCATCTCCCTTCTTTCTCATTTCTGAAGTCTTCTTACTTGCTTTCTTTCAGTTTCTTAGGCTCTCAGCCCTCCAGTGTTGGCCTGGTAGGAAGGAGCTGTGGCATAAGCCAGAGCCTGGCATTGCCCCATCACCACCCACAGTCCTTGGAGACAGCGAGTGGTGAGGAACTGTCCTGACAGCAGCAAGCCCAGGCCTCCGGCTGCTTCAGTTGGTAATTGCTTAGAGACCTGGGTCCGCCTAGAAGCTCAATTGGCAGAGAGCTCATTTATGTTCTGCATTATGTTAGCATTGAAATCTCATTCTGTAAGGCCATTGCTTCATTCACTCAAAATTTACCATGCACTTGCCACATGCCAATTATTAGGCAAGCAGAGGTGGAAGCAAGATCCAGTTCTTACACAGAAGTCACAAGTTGGTGAGCAATCTGCTGCTTTTTAAATAAACTGTAACACAGTGTGACAAGTATGAACTTAACAACAGGGCAGACTTGGGAGAAGAAAAATGGTTGCATGGACCATCCTTCCTCTTCAAGTGTTGACTGCATCTCAGTGGGTCATTTACTCGTGGCCATGATATAAATAAGCATTGATGATGCCAGGTTATTTTGACTACCTCTGAACAACAACCCACTTCCTTTCTCCTTGGGGCAATACAGCAAACAACAACCATCATTCAGCCTCATTCCATTGAGGTAGCTACGCAGAGGTCTCTAACTCATGTGGCTTTTCATACATTTGGCCCCCTTTTAACCGAAAGGCAGACCCAGTTATTTATTTACTATTTTTAATATTTCTCTCCCAAGAGTAGTTGAGTATATGGAAATGGGATGGGAAAAACTTTCCCTAAACAACCTCCTTTTGGAAGGGGTGGGTGGGAGGCTGCAGAAAAGATTACTGGAGAAATGGTGTAGGTCTAGAGCTAGAAGACTCAATGGATGGCTGGTCCTTTCTACTCGTGTGCTAGCCTGGTGCATCTGATCTCAGCTTCCTACTCTGCTAGAAGCATCCAGCTTATGGGGTCCTTGTGAAAACTGTATAGAAAATGAATATCAAGGGATATAGGCAGAGTTGTGACAGTTCTGAAAAGTAACACACTGTGGCTTTGGGAAAGCTACTTGGAATCCCTTGCCTCAATTCCCTCATCTGTCAAAGACTCACTTGGAATTCTGTTTAGCATTATTCCTTTTGCAAACCTCTCTGTGGACAACATGTTGGGGGTTCACAAGGTAAGGGGACAAGGCACACCCACATGACCCCAAAAGACCGTTAGGGCCATGAACATGAGCCCTCGGGACCTGGGGTCCCGCACAACTTAGTGGGGAGGCAGTGCTTGACCTGGGCTTTGTGGAATCAGCTCCATTTTGTCATTCCTTATAGAAAAACACCTTGCCCTGAGGATAAAGACCCAACTAAACACACCGGATTGTCCGTGAGCTGATGTTTTGATCCTTCTGCAATATTTGCCCCTCGCATTGGGGTATTTCCAGTTTCTTTAAAAATATGCAAGCCTCCCTCCCATTTTTGCACATGACAGCTCTTTTGGCCTGGAACTGTCTGTGGCCTTCCTCCCAACATTAGGAAACAGCCCGGCCCTGGGGTCAGACTGGAGGGTTTCCTGTGCTAGTTTTGCTACTTGACACACAGAGGAGCTCTTGCTGTGTTACTTAGTCCCCTGGTGAGTCAATGCCCTCATCTGCAAAATGGGGACAATAATGATGCCCACCTCAAAGGGTGGTTGGGAGAATTACCTGACGTCATGAATGCCATTCTGGCCCCATGGTAATTGCTGAATAAACAACAGCAGTTGTGTCTGCCTTCCTCCGACTTGCAATTCAGGTCTTACTTAGTCATCACTTCCTCCGGGAGCCCTCTTCTGGGGTCAAGTTTGCGCGTGCTTTCTCTTCTTGCTTGGTGGCCTACCGGACTGCACACTTCCCAGGGACTGGGGCCGGTTGGCTGCCAGGAGGAACATACAATAGACAATAAATACTCCATAAATGACACGGGGTGAAGGGTCCGGTGTTCCCCTGGGTGTGGCAGAGGCTGCGGGTGGGGTGGGTTAGAAGGGTGTGTGGTCAGCAAGGGGCCGCCGGGCTGAAGTGGGCAAGGGGACTTCAACTCCAAGGGCGATGCATGAGCCCATCCACGGGGTGCAGAGCCGCTTCCCTCCTCGGACTGACCCGGGGACGGCTCAGCGCCCTGAGCTTGAACGTCGCTCAGGTCTGGCCTGGCCTGCGCCCTGGGGCGAAAATGCGACCGGACGAGTCCGGCCCCCGCGCCCGGCTCCGCCCCGGCCCCTGGACCCGCCCCCAGTCCCGCCCCCGGCCGCTCCCGCCGCGCCCCAGCCGGAGCCGCGAGTGGCCCGCGGCTCTCCCACGCAGGGCGGGCCCCGCACGCTTATTCTGCCCGGAGGAGAGCCCTGCGCAGCCCTGCCGCCGACAGCCGCCGCGGGATGCTGCGCTCCACGTCCACCGTCACCCTGCTTTCGGGCAGCGGCTCCAGGGCGCCCGGGACGCCCAGCCGGAGGGTGAGTCGCTGGGGTGTGCGGAGCCGCCTGCTATCTCCGTCCCCACCCCTGGCCCCGACGCTGCTCCTTGGGCCCAACTTTCTAGCACGGGCCTCAGTTTTTACTCTGGAAGCCCCACCAGTTGGAAGGCTGGGACTTGGGAGCTTTCTGGAATTGCCAGGGACTTCCTCTTCTTCCCTTTTCCTCAGTGGAGCCAAGTTTATAGGTGCACCGGTTGGAAAAAAAAAAAACACACACAAGAGAAGTATTTCCACAGTGCTCCTACTTGAAGACCTAACGTTTTGCTATTGTCAGGGCATGATTCTGGAATGAGTTTAGGTTAGGTGGATATCACCTTTGCAAACTTCCAGGAACCTAGCTATGCAAGATTTGGGACATATGCAACTGCTTTCCTCTTTCTGATGTAAATACGGGGCGCAGCCACAGCAGCAGGTTTAGCCCTGGAAGCCTTGGCCAACGGACCCTAGGGCGGTTTCTAAACCAATCTGGCAGCGTCTGGCCCCCTCCCCAGATGCTCTTTGAGGAAACTTGAGGCCCGTGTAGCTCATGTCTTTCATGATCTCAATCTCTTCCAAGATCTCCCCCTCCAGATTATTGTTGAGACTTGGTGGGTGTGTGGCTGTCTTAATTCTCCCATTACCCTGGTTATCTGTAACTTAGCACTTGGCACTGAGACTAATGTCGTTGTGTGGTCCTGAGAAAACATGTGATTAGGTTCCAATTGAAATCCCCTTTGGGGGAGTCCCATATGTTGGCTGGTGTTGGGTACCCCTTTTTGCTTTTCCATTCAGTGCCTCGGCCAAGGCCATGTGGTGACCTTCTAAGCTATCTTTCTTTAGCTCTAAGAGGAAGGCATGGGTTCCAGAGTGGTGTGTGTGTGTGTGTACATGCCAGACACTTAAGGTCAAGGAGAACTCTAGTTGCCCGCTCTTAGCTTCCCAGAGCAAAATCCATATTAGGTCCAGGGGATTTTCCAACAACAGACTCAGCCCTGCTCCGAGATGAGCATTTGCCTTTTTCCCGTGGAAGTCTGTCTCAGCTGGAACACAGTAACACTGGAAGGCTAGCCCTGAGCCCAAATAGGGTATGCGTGTGACCCGATGGTGTGAATTACATGGAGTTCTCTGAGCTCTGGTCCAGATACAGGGAATTGCTGGGGTGGCAAGGGTGATATTGTGGGTGGATACAAATGTGACTAGTATGCTGGATAACATTTATGAGGATTTATTTCTCAAATATTTACTTTGGAGGTTTATTTTTAGTGGCAAGTGTTCTAGTGTCTGGCACATCATGACACAATCTTGGAAAGACCTTACCTTTCAAATAAGTTGGGAGAGATACTTCTACTGAAGCCCTCAGATTTTGCATGGCTGTTTGTGGCCTATCTACACTTGTCCTGAAAGAAATTAGCTGAAGGTTGTAGGGTTCCCCCCCATTGTGATGAATGCAACTTTGCTTATTATGATTTGATAGTATTCTGGGGTGGTGTGGAGAGAAGCTTTGGTTTATCAATTGATTAGTTGACTTAGTAAATGTTTATTGTTCTGTGGGGGGTAGAGATCTGACTTTAGGGCTTACATTGAAGCTGACACGACCATAGTCTCCTCTGGTTTAAAGTGAAGATTGTTCTAATGGGGCCAAGAGCTGACATAGTTCTGGGCAACCTAGAATAAAGGCCTCTGAGCTGGAGGGGATGCGTGAGTTTAGTTCTGCAGGATGAGTAGGAATTCGTGAGGTGACAGCCATTGGGGTGCTCCAAGGAAATCTCATTTGTCTAAAGGGAATAGTCAGTGTGTGCTGTATGATGGTGGTATAATGGGCTTGCTTTGGGGCCAAACATTTGTATTTTAGAAAAAATCAGATCATGACGTCTTGAAGCAGATCATCGTAGAGTAAAACCGGTAGTCACTACAAGTGTTCCTGGAGCCTGTATCATTCTCTCATTTCTCCCTGCTGGTGGAGGAGGAATGGTGAACAGTTCAACAGTTAGGCATTAGAATGAGACTTCTGCTTCATCCAAAGTGCTTATCCAGTCAGGGGCTGCAGGGGAGCCAGGCTATATTTGTTCAGATGTTGAAGCCAACAAGACATGGTGGTGACAGCGGACACTGAGCAGGGAGCTCTCTGAGTCAGCTGTCAAGTGCAGTATGGCCCAGTAGACTGTCACCAGTTAGCTTTTGTTCAGTGGCTGCCACCTGCAATTTGTACTTCCTTCTTATCTGAAATCATCTCTCAAGGGGGGAAAAAAAACAGGTGAGGAGAGTAGTTTCTGTAAGCTGATAAACAAAGCTCTGAGAGGCATTTATGGATGCCAACCAGTACAAGTTGTGATTTAAAAAGACAAAACAAAGCAAAACTATGCCTTCTAACCAGTTGTGCACTAAAAATAGTTTTATCTATGGCAACAGCAGGAAGATAAATTGGCTAGAGAATAACCACAGCTGAAGTGATGACCTTGGGGAGTGGGGGAAACATTTTTAAAAATATTGACATAGCTTCATGATTTTGATTTTGTAAGCATAAGTGAAGCTTGCTGAATGCGCCTTTGAAATGAAAGGTCAAATGTGTGGCCAAGCTGTGTGCTTTGCGGGGGAAGGTAAGTGCTGCTTTCTGCAGCCAAGCATTTTTGGGTAAGCCGTTCAGATAGGGTTCTAGGAGATGCTACATCTGTCAAGAATTTTCTCCCAGTATCATGTTCTGTCCATAATACAACTGTTGGCTGAGGTGGTTCCTTGGTGTATATAAACAAAACAAAGCAAAAACTGCAGGAAGGGGTCATTTCCTGACTTGCCTTTGCGTATATGTTGTTCTATTTGGCAAAGTCTGCTGGTTAAAAAGTAGAATGACCTGCCAGGCATCCCCTCCCAGGCCAGTGTCCCACCCTCCTGTGTCCTCTTGCTGTGGGATTGGCTCAAAATCAAGAATTCTCCTGAGCTGACTTGTGAATGGGTCAGACAGGTGTTCACCTTGGTTGTTTTCCCGGTAGATAGAAACATCTGTGTATGTAGGCTCTGAGGAAGGAACACAGGATGTTGTGCGACCTCAGCCTCTGGCATAAGGAAGCTGGCTGCAGCATCCCTGGGGGGGGAACAGGAAACATGCCTGCTTCTCACCCGGGTGATGGAGCCTGCCTCCGACAGGTCAGGTTTTGGGTTCTAGCCACTGAAAATAACAACAAAAACAAAAGTAGACCCCCAAGTAGATGGTAGGTAAAATATACCAGTCTTTACTGCTGTTCTTCTATCTTACTATGATCCTGTACCGTTCTGGGAACCACTAAGGGAACTTGATTTCTAGATTGTGCATGGTTGTTCTGCAAAGGGCATGGCTTGTGATTTTGACCTATTCCTTATCCCCAGGGCACTGAGGATGGGCTATGTATAAGGTTCCTATTCTGTTTGCACATATCATAAATACTGGGCATGCATGTCTATTTTTTTTTAAAGATTTATTTATTTATTGGAAAGTCAGACATACAGAGAGGAGGAGAGACAGAGAGGAAGATCTTCCGTCCGATGGTTCACTCTCCAATTGAGTGCAATGGCTGATGCTATGCTGATCCGAAGCCAGGATCCAGGAACTTCTTCCGGGTATCCCACGTGGGTGCGGGGTCCCAAAGCTTTGGGCTGTCCTCGACTTGTGTCCCAGGCCACAAGCAGGGAGCTGGATGGGAAGTGGAGCTGCCGGGTTTAGAACCGGCGCCCATATGGGATCCCGGGGCGTTCAAGGTGAGGACTTTAGCCACTAGGCCACGCCTCCAGGCCCATGCATGTCTAACCAAGAAACCTGGAAGTCACAGTTACCACCTGACTTCTGGTGACTTGGGAAACCCTTTTAAATCTCCAACGTTGTTGTCTAGTTGCATACAAGGAGCTGTGGCTCTGGAGCTGGCTCACGAGAGATGATGTTGGAGTGCTGCACGCCAAGATGACTTCAACCGTTACATGTGCTATGGGTCTTAAGAACAGCACTAGTGGGCTTGACATCATGGCGTAGCAGCTAAAGTCCTCACCTTGCAAACACTGGGATCCCATATGGGCACTGGTTCTAATCCCGGCGACCCCACTTCCCATCCAGCTCCCTGCTTAGTGGCCTGGGACAGCAGCTGAGGATGGCCCAAAGTCTTGGGACTCTGCACCTGTATGGGAAATATGGAAGAGGCTTCTGACTCCTGACTTAAGATTGGTGCAGCTCTAGCTCTTGTGGCCGCTTGGGGAGTGAATCGTCGGATGGAAAATCTTCCTCTCTGTACATCTAACTTTCCAAGGAAAATAAATCTTTTTTAAAAAAATATCATCACTGATACTTTTCCAACACATGGGAGTAGTACAATGGTGTTGACCTCTTTCCCTTGCTAAATGGGTGATGTTACTGAAGAGGCAGTCACTGCTGCCTCTTAGTCATTGCTGAAGACCGGAGTGAACCTGCTAAAATGCAGAATCTTCACCTGGCTCCCCTGCTTTCCGCACATCCTCACCACTGCCAGGTCTCTTCCCTGTCCTGTTCCACCTGCCCCTTTACTCTTTTGAGATGCTGCAAGTCACTTGCCATTCCTCGAGCCTCCAGTACTATTCCCTGCCACTTTGCCTTTATCTGCGCTTTCTCCTTTGATTAAGGTCCTCTCCAAGAAGGCTGCCCTGACAGTTTCCTGTGTTCCCCAAAGAAGCCCATGCACCCCACTGTTGGCCTGTGACACTTGTGGCTAACTACTTGAAGAGAAGGTTCAGGGGCCCTTTCTCCACAAGTCTGGTGGGTTAGGTGCTTGAAAAGAGGAGTGTCACCAACAAACTAAAGAAGACACACTTAGTTGTGGATTGGCAAATGGGAAAACAGGAAGAGGCTTGGGATGGGGCCACCCCGTCACCTCTGAACCACCTGGGTAGGAAACAGGTGACACACAGTTGGGAAAGCTGCCTCAGGTGAAGAGTTTGACAGTTCTGGGAAGGGCTCCAAATGTTCCAGTTGCCTCATCCTGTTGCACAGCTGGAGTTTCATTCCTGTTGTGAGGTCCATGGTTCCTAACCCTGGTCCTCAGTGGAATCACTGGGAAGCTTGAAATGGCTGTGCCCAGGCTGATTCCATGAGAGCCTCTGCAAATAAAGACTAGTGTCAGCATGGCTCAGAAAGCTTCCCAGGTAGTAGATTAAGGGGCAGTCTGAGATGAGAATACTGTTGAGATGAGAAGTACTGCTCCACCCTTGTGGCTTTGTTGAAAGTGTGACACCCTGGGGATGTGGCTCTGGAAATGTTCTGGGGGCCTTGTGGGAATAAGGACAAGGTTGTGGCAGAGGCAGGCCAGTCAGAATGCTTCGGTTCACTCTGGTGTCTGTGTGCCATCACCCACCTTTGCTTCTTCTGTGGATCCTGACATTTCAGGCACAGGATATACCTGCTGCAAGGGTGAGTCAGAAAGTAGGGGAGAGGATCACTACTCCTATTTATGAATTTTGTCTGGAAACAGCCTCAACAGAGGGGCTCTAGGACACTTTATATAACACCTGGAAAAAGTGTCGTGGGGATGGAGATCAAGGATGGCCAGCTACTTACTACCCCAAGGCCCAGTCTGGTCCTGGCCTTTGATTTGTCTGCCTCTGAGCTAAGAGTACTTCTTACACTGGTGTGCACCTACTGAGTGTTTACACTTTGACCTTTTACAGAAAAATTTTGCCCTGCCCTGATATAGATCACCATAGTGCAAGTTCAGGGCCATAAGATCTAAGAGGCCTAATCTAGATGGATCACGCTCTGCTCCCCACGCAACCTGGCCTGCAAATTGGAGTTTTGATTCTTGTGGTGATCAGAAACAGTGTGCCATCTGTCCCCTGGCCACACCCACAGGACCGGGCCACACCTCTGTCCTGGGGGAATGCTGGCCAGTGACTCAGACTCACCAAGCCAACTGGGCCTGAGCCATATGTAAATGTATTTGGCTCATTTCCTTAGGAAAATCCATCTCTCTAAACAGACTAGCAAATCCCCGTCACCTCCCTAGGTCATCTTCTCTTCTTTTTATTTGAGGTGGATGTTTTTCCTTTGAGTGAGCCCAGGTGCAGAAGCTCAGAGCATGATGGATATGGATCCCCAAGTATTCGCAAGGTGAGAGGCCCAGGTCCCCTGCTTCCACAAAGGGGTCAGAAGGAAGGTCCCAGGGGACCCACTGAGCTCCCTGGGTGCCATGGGTTGCAAACAATAGTTCGGTTGTGCCTTTTCATGCAGAGGAGCTTTGGATGTTATCTACAGCTCCCCTGCACAGCTCCCGGGGGTTTGGTTTGAAGAGTGGGAGATTCTCTAGGGAGTTTCAGATATATTCTGCTTGCTGGTTTTTAGTTCAGCCTACTAAATCCTACACTGACATTTATGGAACAAGCACTCCTCATACATTGAGACTCTGCTAAGCACTAAATAAGGTAGTAAAAGCCAGTAGGATGTTCAGTAGTGTAGGGAGCATAGGACATGCCCATAACTATTGGATTGAGCTTTTGAAAGTGAGCTACGATTTTAATGGTTCTCCATCATTTTCTAAATCAGAACCCGTGTTTTTCCATCCAGGCATTAGTAGATAGAGTTTGGTCCCTGCTCTTCCCCCTGCCACTTCTAGCTTGGACTTGGTCCACTTTCTGTTCTCTGAACATGCCAATATTTGTACCTTTGGCTGGCTCGGAGTGCCTTGCTCTGTAGTTGTATTGTGCTAAAGGCATTGGAGTCTCCAAACCTCACCGTGCTGCCCAGTCCTTTGTGCCCTTCCAGCTCAAAGGTCATCTCTGGGAGCCTTGCCATCTACTCCTAATTAAGATTAGTGATATCCTCCCTGTATTCACATACTAATAAATAACACAGAGGACTTAATATATGCCAGGAAACTTCTAAGATCATTATACAAATTAGCTAATTTCATCTTTGCAATAATCTTAAGGTAACTGAAACATTGAAGATAAAGTAATTTTTCAAAGTCTTTTGTATGCATATGTTTCCTGGTATTTAAGGGAATTAGTTCCAGAACCCATGATAGATACTACACCTGGGATACTGAAATCCTTTATGTAAAATGGTGTAATATTTACATATACCCTACATGTATCCTTCCATATACCTTAAGTCATCCCTGGATTGCTTACAGTGCCGGATAAAATGTAAATTCTGTGTAAACAGTTGTTATTCTGTGTTGTTTAGGGAATAACGATAAGGAGGAAGAAGTCCGTACTTGTATGGATATAACTTTTAATACTGAATATATATCTATTCATATGCATATTTAAAGATTCATTTTGTTTGTTTGAGAGAGAGAGGAAGAGAGTGATCTCCCATGTGCTGGTTCACTCCCCAAAGGGCCACAATGACTGGGATTGAGCCAGGCTTAGACCAGGAGCCTGGAATTTCATCCCCAGTCCAAGTACTTGGAGCCATCATCTGCTGCTTTCCCAGGTGCATTAACAAGGCATTGGATCAGAACCAGCAGTCTGGGCTCAAACTGGTGCTCTGATATGGGATGCTGGTGTGCCAGGTGTCTTACTTGCTGTGCCATGCAACAGTGGCCCTCTGAATGTATCTTTTCAATTTTTTCTTTGTGAGAAAGATTCCCCATCTACTAATAATTCACTTTCCAAATGCTCACAATAGCCAGGGCTGGGCCAGGCTGAAGCCTGGAGCCAGAAACTCATGCCCCATCTCCCCTGTAAGGGAGATAGTAGGGACCCAACTACTTGAGTTATCACTTATCTTCCAGAATGTGTATAAGTAGGAAGTTGGAATTTTCTAGACGAGGAGCTAGAACTCTTCCAGAAAATTCTCCCAGCTATTCCAGTATGAGATCTGGATTTCCCAAGCAGCATCTTAACTGCTAGGCAAAGCACCTGCCTCTTTTTCTGAATATTCTTTATCTTCAGTTATCTGAGTCCACAGATGAGGAAGGTGTGTCAGCTGAGTCTGTTGGAAACCAGGAAGTATAGTTCCATTGGCTGTAGCCATCCTGCCTCTGAACACTTTACACTGGTTGGGCCCAGGGTCCTGACTGCCTTGTTTGGATGTATTTCCACATTTTGAATTCCTGGGGGCATAGACATTTCTTCGTTGTCAAAGTACCCTCATAGTCCTCCAAAAATATTTTACAAATAATGGGTGTCTGGTAACTGAGTCATGAATTATGCTGAGTCCAGCTTCCTGTTCTGATCTGCTGGAGGGATTCCTTGCTTTTAAGAATGGCTGGTCCAGTAGCTATAGGGTTTAAGGTAAGTGAGATGCCCTGCTTAAAACACAAGGGCAGAACTAGCTGCTGAGGAAACTCACTGAGAAAAGAAGTGCCCTACTTGATTCTTAGGTACTTCCTAGCCTAGGGTAGCTCTGGATATTGTGTATCCAAGTTTCAGGAATCCATAGTGATCAGCATCATAAATACTTAGATATAGGCAGTAGGACTTTGATTTTGGGGAGATTTTCCCAGGGGGAGTTTGCTGAAGGTGAATGAATAGATGGATGCAGGCTCTGTGGGGTCAACTTGAAAGGTGAGTTCTTCAGGGATTGTTTCCCTTGGTGCTTCTGTTAGGAATCTAGAGAACCTTCTAGACCTCTGTCTAGTATGTCCTGTTCCTGAGGAAGCCTATCTGTTTCTGACACATTCTCTGTCAATCTTTATTATGGCCTTTGCTGCTTTATCGATGATGGGAAAATCTAGCACATATTCAGAAACAGTTGCAAACTCCACAGACATCCCAGAGATAAACACCATCAATAGTTGGTTGTGTTTCCTTGATACTATTTTTCCCTTATTCTGCACAACTTATCAGTGTGTTCAAAAAACAAAAGCGGAATTCTTAACATTTTGTTCTGCAATTTTCTTTTTTCTCCCCCATAAAGATACATGTGGCTGTCTTGGTAGGAAGGAGTGTGATTCTGTTCCATGCTGGATTTCTGTGTTTCTGGATAGCTGGCGCGTCAGTGGATAGGTTCCTTCGTGCTCCTTTGTGCCTCCATCAAATCACCCATCTTGCTTAAGACAGGACCCTGGGGTGTGGCCTGGAGCACTTGCTACAGCTGCTAAACTTACAGCTGCTAAACTTTATTTATTTATTTAAATTGGAAAGTCAGGGTTATAGAAGAAAGGAGGCAGAGATAGAGTTAAGAGATATAGGGGTAGAGGATTAGAGAGAGAGAGAGAGAGATCTTCTGTGCAGGTGCATGGCATCTTCCATCTCAAATGTCTTGCAACAGCCTGGCATTTTGTGTTTTAATTATTCACTTCTCATGGACATTTGGGTTGATATTCCCTAATGTGAATAATGCTGATGTGAATTTTTTTTTTAAATTTTGTGATTAAATATGTTCATGCCTTTTGTTGAAAAACTGTTAGGTTGTAAATACCCTTGCATTCTAGTCATCTAAAATTTTACCACTGTGTGTCTTGGCATCCATCCTCCCAGCTGTAATTCCGTGTATGTTTGTGAAATGACATGGTTCTACAGAACATGATCATTTAAGAGATATTTACAGTCCATGAAGTCCTCAGCAGCTTTCTCATTTTGGGGTCACAGGCTATGCTGACCCAGGTGCAGCTGGGTCTTATCCTGCTGTTTCTTTTGTGATTGGGACAATGGCTCCCTTGGTCAAGTGGCAAGAACACTCTATGGGAAGCTCAAGGTCATGGTTTGTTTGGCAGCTAACCTGCCTTTCTTTCCTGTCTCTTACAGGCCAATGTCTGTAGGCTACGGCTGACCGTCCCTCCGGATAGTCCAGCTCCTGAGCAAACTGAAAAAAAGATCGAGAGAAAAGATCAGGTAAGGCACCTCTGAGGCAGGGCTCGCCCAAGTTCCGATGTCTAAGCCGTGCTCTCTCAGGCCCTCACTAAGCAGGCCCTCACTAAGCGGAGCAGAGGGTCGGCAACTTCCTGGCTCCTCTCCCCTCTCCCTTGAAGTTGCTGGCCTCCCCAGCTGTGGCCCTGCTGCGCTCCTGCTCTTGTTTCCTGGGGAACACTGCGGCTCTGTGTCTCCTCAAGGCTACAGGGACACTGGCCTTCGTGACAGGTGCAGGGCACATGTTTGTTTTTTTTCCTGAAATAGCCCAGTGTGACTGAGTCAAAGGGCCCTTTGTGAGCTGCCACCATTGGGGCCAGAGCCTTTCTCAGGTACTCAGAATAGGGCTGGGAGCTGGGTTCTGCAGGCGGGAGGAAAAGCCCTATGAGCCACTCAGAGCTGGAAAAGGACACTTCTCTGGGGGTAGGAGTACAGCAAACACCTGTGTGTCTGCCCCCGTGCCGAGTGCTGGGGAGATGAGGCCGCCTTTACTCAGGGGAGCTTGTGGAATTCCAGGTAAAGCAGACTTATCAATTAACAGTGGTGACATGGTATTTAGAGTGTTGGGATCTGTTGATACAGGATGGGCTCCAAGAGCCCAGGAAAGTGAATCCCTGAGTGCTGGGGAGGTGACACAGAAGCAGAGGCTTAAAGGATACATAGCAAAACCTGGTTGGCTCTAGCCCTGTGGTCCTGGCCTCACTATTTTATTTATTCACAAGCAATTATGGGGGCATCTATTGAGTTCTGGGTACTGTTTTATATACTAGAATAAGATAACAAGCAAGATAATTAGGTGTATTTTAAAATTATTTTTAAAAAAGATTTTTAAAAATTTAAAGATTTATTTATTTATTGGAAAGTCAAATATACAGAGAGGAGGAGAGGCAGAGAGGAAGATCTTCCGTCCAATGATTCACACTCCAAGTGAGCGCAACGGCCGATGCTATGCCGATCCGAAGCCAGGATCCAGGAACTTCTTCCTGGTATCCCACAAGGGTGCAGGGTCTCAAAACTTTGGGCCGTCCTCAACTTGTGTCCCAGGCCACAAGCAGGGAGCTGGATGGAAAGTGGAGCTGCCGGGATTAGAACCGGCGCCCATATGGGATCCCGGGGCGTTCAAGGTGAGGACTTTAGCCACTAGGCCACGCCGCCGGGCCCAATTTAAAAAAAATTTTATTGTAAAGGAAAAGTTACAGAGAGAAGGAGAGACAAAGATCTTCTGTCCGCTGGTTTACTCCCCAAGTGGCAGAAGCAGCTGCAGTTGAGCTGATCCAAAGCCAGGAGCCAGTAGCTTCTGCTGGGTCTCCTATGTGGGTGCAGGTTCCTAAGGCTTTGGGCCTCTTCAGCTGCTTTCCCAGGCTGCAAGCAGGGAACTTAAGGGAAGTGGAGCAGCCGGACACAAACCAGTGTCCATATGGGATTCTAGTGTGAGGACTTTAGCACTAGGCTACCATGCTAAGCCCTTAAAACGATTTTTAAAGATTTGTTTATTTGAAAGGCAGAGTTACAGAGAGATGTAGAGACACACACAAACATCTTCTGTCTGCTGGCTCACCCCCCACATGGCCACAGTGGCTAGAATTGAATTGGTCTGGGTCACTCTGAAGCCAGCAACCCGAAGCTTCTCCGTTTTCCATGGATGTGGGGGGAGGGACAGGTGAGGAAAATGGAAGGCTATTTTTTTTCAAAGATTGTTTTATTGACTTAGAGAGAGAGAGAGAGGGAGAGAGAGAATAGACCTTTCATCTGCTGGTCCAGAGAAAGTGAGAATTAGACCCCTCATGTTCTGGTTTTCTCCCCCAGGTGGTCACAACGACTAGGACTGGAACAAGCCAAAACCGGGAGCCAGGAGCTTCATCCTGGTCTCCTACATGGGTGGCAGGGACCAGATACTTGGGAAGTCTTCCTCTGCTTTTCCAATGCCATCAGAAGTAGAGTAGCTAGGACTAGAATCAGTACCCATATGGGATGCTGACATCATAGAGAGAGGCTTTACCTGTTATGCCACAACACTGGCTCCAAGAGAAGGTTCTTCTTTATAGAATACCAGCTAATTAATTTGCAATACGTTTTTAAAGTTTTACACTTATTTTTATTTATTTAAAGGGCAAATAAGAGAGAGAGAAGAGAGAGAGAGAGAGAGTATGTGTGTGTGTGTGTGTTTATTGATGGCTTGCTTCCCAAATGCCTACAATGTCTAGGCTGAATCAGAAACTTGAAACTCAATCCAGGTTTTGCATGTACACAATGGGGACTTAACTGCTTGGGCCATCCACCTGCTGCTTTCTGGGTGTTAGCAGAAAGCTGGAAATGGAGGTGGACCCAGGACTTGAGCTCAGGCTCTCTAAAATGTGATGTAAACTTGTCAAGCGGTTTCTTAACTGCTTGCCGTTTGACATTGAAAATTTATTGTGTGCCTGCCAGATAGATTTATCAATGGAGGCAAAACTGATTGGCTAGGGCCCAGCATGGTAGTCTAATGGCTTAAGTCCTTGCCTTGCACGTGCCAGGATCCCATATGGGCACTGGTTCTAATCTTGGCAACCCCGCTTCCCATCCAGCTCCCTTCTTGTGGCGTGGGGAATTGCTTGAGGACGGCCCAAAGCTTTGGGATCCTGCACCCATGTGGGAGACCTGGAGGAAGTTCCTGGCTCCTGGCTTCAGATTGGCACAGTTCCAGCCATTGCATCCCTTGGGGAATGAATCAATGGATAGAAGATCTTCCTCTTTGTCTCACCTCCTCTCTGTATATCTGATTTTCAAATAAAAAAACATTTTAAAAAAGACTGATTGGCTAGAGATTATTGTAGAATAGGATATTTATGTGGTCTCTAAGCATCGCTTTACTACAGTATAGCTTGCAGTGGAGCAGCCTGGTAGCCAGCGTTTCCACCAAGTGGTCCAGAGGCGCATGACCCACATAGAGCAGCCTGATGCTCTGTAACTTCCCAGGTGATGTGACTAAATAGCACCCAGTGTCACCTGTGTAGCATGTAGGGCACTCTGGTTCAAATGGATCTAATGGCAAGGGAATGGAAAAATCCACAAGGTGGAATTGGCTTGACCTCCTGAATAAATTCAATGTTATTATTTTTAAAAAGATGAATATCCATTGCAGATAGCGATTAAACCTCACTTGTAGTGAGTGGGCCTTGATTATATATTGGGTCTAAAGAATTTAGAATGGTGACATGTGATAGTTGTACAAATGGACTTAGATACTGTACAATGAGAGTTAATTGCCTTCTGATAATAGTATTATGAGGTTGCAGTTGGGCTATTCTTGCTGCCTTGCTGGAGCTTTGAACAGTCTCTAGAGAAAGGATTTGGGTGTAAAAGCTTACCACCACAAGGAGAGTGGGAATGGTCAGGTTTTGGCCACTGGATCTTGGACTGAATGATGTCCTCTGGTATGTGGAGGCTTCATTTGAGAAGTGGAGTTGGGTTGTGTTTAGGTGGTTGCTTAGAACACCTGTTAATGAGGGTCCTGAGCACCGGTTCTAATCCCAGCAGCCCTGCTTCCCATCCATCTCCTAGCTTGTGGCCTGGGAAAGCAGTAGAGGATGGCCCAGAGCCTTGGGTCTCTGTACCTGCATGGGAGATTCAGAGGAGGCTCCTGGTTCCTGGCTTTAGATTGGCGCAGCTCTGGCTGTTGTGGCTGCTTGGGGAGTGAGTCAATGCATGGAGGATCTTCCGCTCTGTCTCTCCTCTCTGTATATTGGACCTTGAACTGTAGCAAGTGGCAGGCTGGGGCTTTGGTGGCTGTACATGACAGAAGGACTGAGGAATGTGGTCTGTTGGAGTCAGGCCCATGCTATGTGCCAGGGAATGTTTCTGAGCACTGAAACCAGGAAGGGAAAGGCCTGTGTAGGTCCTGTCACTACTGAAGAAGCGTCAGGTAAACCCAGGAAGATGCTCATGTATTTAACTAGGCCCAGTGGATTGTGTGCCAATTTGCCTATCTGTCTGAAACAATGCTTTACTTTGCTAATGCAGTAGGATGACCTCTCCCACCCTTAAAACATAAGAATATTATACTGAACCCTCTTATGTAAACCAGGCAGAAGTGGCTGTGGGAGTATGTTTTCTGTCTCTTCACCACCCCAGACACTCTCTTGTGTGCCCCTGAGAACTCCAGGGCTTTGAGGAGTGTGGGAGAGAAGCCAGCAGGGTAGAGGACACCCCAATACTGGCTGGACCAGGTGAGCTGTGTTAAGTGCCTGCCTGCAACATGTCCATGACTCACTGCCCAAGAACTGGGGTGGAGAGGAGGAGAGTGGGTGGGGCTGGTTGTTTCCCCCAGTCTTGAGTATTTTGGGTGGGGACAGCCCTTGGGGACTATGAGACTCTTCTGGGTGATTCTGTCACTGGGTCCTGACTGGATACCTGGTTATGAGTCACTGAGAGCCAGAGGTCACACACCAGCAGGGATTTCCTGGGGGGACCACTTCCTCTGATGTAGCTTTAGGGTGCTTGGCTGTCCTTCCCTAGAATTCATGAAGTGTCAGAAAGTCTGAGTGAGCGTCGCTGGTTGGATAAGTCTGCTTCCTTTGAAGGTGAGTGGTGGGGATCCTTGGTGTGTGAAGACCAAGGCACCAGTTGTTCAGATGTGCAAGCAGAAAGGGCACCCAGGGCCCTCTTAGAGCTGCAGCTGATTGAGAGTAGGGCTAAGCCCTATTCTCTAATGCTCTCATGGAAGTCACTTAGCTTGTTTAGAGGAAGGGGGATGTCGTGGAGCAGCTGGCTATTCTCAGGTGCCACTAGAAACCAGGCATCCTGTCAACTGTTGGCAGTCCCCTGGGAGAGGAATCCCTCACAATGGGAGTGTGTCACAGGTGCTGTGTTTGGCCCAGCTCTCCTGGATGTGTTTGGAGGTTGATTGAGGCAGTTACAAGTGAGTGGGCGTGTTTTCATGGTGCTATGAGTTCCTGTCATGTATTTGAGAGGTTACCAACCCCTAAGACAGGTGCCCTGACTGCCTGTTAGAGTTGTTTGCTTCAGGAGATGCCAGGAGCCCAGAGGTTGCTGCCTGCAGGACACAGCTGAGCTCCCAAGCACTTGACTTCCTCATTTTAGAGCAGGCATAAAAATGTCTTGATGCTAAGAATGTGCAATGGGCCCGAGTGGCCCATTGCAGAATGTGCAGTAGTCGAGTGGCTAAAGGCCTCGCCTTGCATGTATCAGAATCCCATATGGGCACTAGTTCGTGTCCCGGCTGCTTCACTTCTCTTCCAGCTCCCTGGCTGTGGCCTGGGAAAGCAGTTAAGGATGGCCCAAGGCCTTAAAACCCTGCGACTGCGTGGGAGACCTGGAAGAAGTTCCTGGCTTTGTATTGGCTCAACTCCAGCCATTGCAGCCACTTAGGAAATGAACCAGTGAATGGATGATCTTTCTGTCTCTCCTTTTCTCTGCAGATTGAACTTTGCAATAAAAATAAAAAATAAATCTTTCACAAAAATCTTTAAAAAAGGAATATGCAAGCTGCTCAATGCCATCTGTCCCCTGCAGTATGGCCTTGTATATGGCTTGGGGAGGTAATGACTAAATGCCACCTTTTACCTTGGGGGCCAAGTCCAGTGTTTCTGGATCTGTACTTTGCTCCCTTTCTTGAAACTGCCTGTCTTGTCTCTCCTGTAGCCCCCTGGGCTGTGCTTTCTGCATCCTTTGCAGTGTCCCTTTGTCCTTCTACTCCATCAATCTGAGCATCCTTCTGCAGGTACACAGGGTCCTTGCCTCGTCTCTCTGTACCCTCCTCACTGACAAGCACTTGTTCTAGCATGGCCTGAGGCTGGTCTCCCTGGGGAGACTGTTCACACACATATCGGCTAGACCCTCTGAGCCTGTCCTTGTTGTGCCCATACTGGTTTTCATTGTTATTTTTATTGTCCAGAAAATTGCCATTTTGTTAGTGGATTATCCTTATTTCAATATTTAAAACTGAATTCTCAATCATTTATGTGAATACATACCTAGGAAGTCCTGAGCAACCCAAGCAATGTAGACTGGGACAAAAGCGTGCACATGTGGAAATGTTTCGAACCTGTGTCTTTGCTGTTGGAAAGGCTCCTAAGACATCCTACGTTCGCGCTTCCTGTTTACCATGGAAGATAGGCATCTCTTCTTAGGTTTAGTTGCTATATATATGTTTCACTCAGAGCCAGCTTGGGTCCCATGCACTTCCAGGGAACCTGATGGACTCATGTTGGACACAACGCAGGATATATTAACAACAGGAGGGCATGAGCTAATTAATGATGGAAGGGGCAAAAGAATGGGAGAGGAAGGTACCTACACCCAGTTCCCTGCCTTTCCCCTGGAGTCTGCTCTCTGTTCCCTGAGCAGATTTCCTCTGTCCCTCTCCTCTTGTTTCCTCCAGAGCTGAACCCTTTCTTGCTCAGTGCCCAGTTCTCCTTCTTTTGGATCCTGTTTTTATTTTTTTTTTTTTATTTTTTTTCCCGCAGGAATCTTCTTCCTTAATTAACCCACCTAAGCCATTAAGTCTTAGGCCTTGGCCCTTTCTCATGCAAAATGAAAAATTAGGACAGAGGGTAGAAGGTGCAATCTCTCCTTTTGAGCAAAATAACTAGATCTTGTTCTCACCAAATAAATGCCAAAATGCAGGACATGGACCTACTAGCCAATTCCTCTGAAGTAATCTTATCTGCCCCAAACTCAGCGCGTCTAAGACCAAGCCAGTAATGCATCTCTCCATTTTGGAAAAATCTATTGGTCTGCTCCCACCAGACCAATTCACTTGTTACTTCCAGACATATGACATCTGCACCTGTGCTAAGGCCCTAGCTCCTGTCTAGAGTCCTTTCCAAACTGACTCACAGTTTATCTGAAGTGTTTGTGTCCTTCCAAGCCCCTCAAAAAGCCCATTTATCCCATGACACCACTTCAAACAGCCTGTGGTTTGCTTTATTTCTCCCTTAAAACTCAGGATATCCATGCTGTCCCCTTACCTAGCCACCTGCTACAACGAACTCCACCTGTTTGACTTGTGTTGCTGTGAAATGGGTGTGTAACATATGCTTAGGCATAGTTACACATCTACAGCTTTGGGGCAACACCTTTTTAGTCTGTCTCCCCAAAGCCCTGTATGCAGTAGGTGCTTTATGCATCAATGTTGATTGGAATGGTTAAGTTTTGTTATAGTTTCCTAGGCCCTGCCATAACAAAGCTCTACAAACTGGATAGCTCAGACAACAGAAATGTGTCCCCTCCAAGAGTAGGAGGCCAAAAGACTGTTGGCTAGGCGGTGTTCCCTTTGATGAGGCCATGGCGATAGTCCTCTGCCTCTCCCAGCTTCTGGTGCCTCTTGGCAATCCTTGGCCTGTGGTAGCTTTCCTTGGGGCTTCCCACGGCATCCTCCCTATGTCTGTATCTCTTGTCTATTTCTACCACATCCATTGTATCATGACACTTTGGCAACATTGGATTAGGACCCTCCCTAGAGGCTTCATTTTAATTTGATCTGTTTCCACGTAAGTTCTGAGAAACAGGGGTTAGGACTCCAATTGTGTTGAGACACAGTTCAACCCCATAAGAAGCTCCTTTGTAGAACATAATCCCTTCAAATTGTGTGGCCATCTCAGATGAATTAGCTGTGGGTTTGTATGTCTATGTGAAAAATCACTTCAGTATGGAAGAGGGAATACGGATTAGTTTGTGAGCACAGATTTCATGTTGAGAAGTTGGTGAGTGTGGACCATGTGTATCCAAGTGTTGGACATTAGAATTTAAATCAGTGGTAGATGATTTGATTCTGAAATTAGGGACTTAAGAACGTTGTGAATGCATGCATCTATGTTCCTGTTCAAATCTGTATGCAGCGTTTCTAGGCACACACATACACATGCAGATGGAAATAAGAGACACAACCAACACCAGCCATTCTAGATTTATCTGGGTAAATCAGGGCTTCAGTGCAGAGTGGAATTTCGGGGACTCTGATCTGAGTAGATTTTGAGGCTTTGTGATGGTGAAGTCCTTTGGAAATGGACTTGAAGCAGATGATTAAGTGGTTATTCACATGTCAGTGTTGCAGCCATCCTTCAGTGACCTGAACCTTTTAGACAGTTTCTTTAGATCTCAGCAACCCTTGGCAGACACAGGATGTTCTCTTATGGGCTTGGATGTTGAGTTGGGAACTTTGAGAGCCCAGTAAAACACTGGAAAGGAGGAATTCCTTGCCAATGGGTGTCTTACAGTCCCATTTGCTTGAGCAACCCTGGGTGAATATGCCAATTCTGGTCTCATCCTTGGTGTGGCTGTTTGTGCACCACGGCACGCTGTTGCCAGCTGAGGGTGTGCTGCTCTGATGCAGAGCCCCTGTGGGATTATTGTGTTAATTAATAAAATACTTTATCATGAGATCACTTGACAACAAATATTTCTCCGTCTTCTGTTAGCCATTCCTTACCTGGCTATGTCAGAGCCCAGCAACTCCCCTAGCTGCTTGGTGATCATGTCCTTACAGAGTGGCTCCTCGTGAGTCCTTCCCTGGAGGTCTTTTATTTCTATCATGAGATTCTAATAAAGGCGAGGATTTAGCCATTAGGCTATCACGCCAGGCCCAGCCTTGATGGTTTTTGAAATAAAAATCTCTTCGAAAAAAAGTAGCATGTCTAAATTATAAAGTTGCTGAATAGAATAAAAGCCCAGGAAACCAGAAAAAGGAAAATTAAGATTTGTTGGGCACCTACTATAAGCTAGAAATGTTCCTTAGCACTTTTAACATTCACAACCAGTCCAGGGTCCAGCAGCTGCCTTTTTCACTTCACACCCAATAAAACTGAAGTCCTGAGAGGCTAAGTAGCTTGTTCATGGCCACATATTTGGGCTCCAGACCAGTTCTGTCTGATATGAAGTACACCTTCCATATCTCAGCCTTTGTTAGATGTAGGGGACAGCATAAAGGCCTCCATGGCATAGATGGGACAGAGGCAAGGAAAAAACCAAGACCAAAGATTGAGACCTCATAGATAAATCTGCCCGCTCTCATTTTCCTGGTTCCAGACCAGAAACTCTGTCCCCACACTACTTTTTCAGACGCCTTTGGATTTGTCCAATATGTTCACTCAAAAGTTTTGACATAAAAATCATTTGAATTTTGAAAATCACCACATGGGGAAGAACAATAAGTATTTTTATGATTCAGGTCAATCACTCAAAGTAGGTAAAATAAAATTCTAGAAAGATCCAAGACAAACGACTAATAATAGGACCCTCCAAGGAGAAGGTAACAGGTGGGCTGGTGATCTGATGACCTTCACTGTTTTTTTCTTCATCCTCTTCTGTATTTTGGCTTTTGATGATCGAAGTTTTCAAAAAAGAAAGAAAAGGCATCCACTACCTCCCACCTTCTGCACATGGGACACGGTGTTATTGGCAATAAAACCTTTCTCTGTGTCACTCACACCCAGATCCCACCCCTGAAATGTGTCCCGAGTTTAAGTGGCTGGGCTGTGAAATGGTCCTTGGTGAGGTGACACGTGTGCGTTATTTTGCTAGTCATACAAGTAGGAAGAGGAAAAGCTCCTGTGAAACTCTTCACACACCAGGAAACCAGAGCAGGGCTCTCAGTCCTGGACTCCACCCTGTTCCTGAAAAACAAGCTGATGACAGCAGGCTTCGGTGAAACGCTTTTCTGTAAAGCAGAGCTCTCTGAGATGGACTAGTCTGCAGGAAAAAAGGCGAGGTCTGAAGGCAGACATTCCTCTTCCCAGGCCAGGCGGGGGATGGAGGAGGAAGACACCCACAAGGCCAAGGACTACAGATTGTGTGGCCCGCAGACTGCCCAGGAGGGCTTGGATCTCACTCATATCCATGAGAAGATGGCTTAGAAACACTAAGTGATAGATAGCATACTTTGTATTTTCTGATTTTTGTTGTTTTAAGAATAAAGTTGCTATGTAGAATAAAAGCCCAGGAAGCCAGAAAAGGGAAAAATATGTGTTTGTAAAGCAGCTAGAAAGGTGGAATCCAGACCTTTAAAGACTGTTTCCTTCTATGTACTTTGTTTTTGCTTTATTATTATTTCTTTTTAAATTTATTTATTTTGGGGTTCAGCACAGTAGCCTAGTGGCTAAAGTCCTTGCCTTTTATGCACTGGGATCCCATATGGGCGTCAGTTCATGTCTCGGTGGCACTGCTTCCCATCCAGCTCCCTGCTTGTGGCCTGGGAAAGCAGTCGAAGATGGCCTGAAGCCTTGGAACTCTGCACCCATGTGGGAGACCTGGAGGAGGCTCCAGGCTCTCGGCTTCAAATTGGCTCAGCTCCAGCTGTTGTGACCGCTTGGGGAGTGAATCAATGGGTGGGATATCTTTATCTCTCCTCCTCTATGTATATCTGACTTTCCAATAAAAAAAAGATCTTAAAAAAATATAAAATGATTTCATGAATCATCCCAGCATGCTATGTACCGATTCCCCTTGATGGTCGCTTGGGGTCAGTTCCACCCTCTGAGGACAGTTGTCTGGCCAGATCATGGTCAACTTCAGCCTCATGAAATTCAGGCCACATGTTTGATGATGAGATTGAAGCCACACACTGAGACTGGTGTAAGAGGAAAAACATTACTGAGAGAAAGTCCAATTGAGAATGCAATTACCTCCGGCACCTTTGTGAGAACTGGGAAAGGATGCCCCATGACGTGTCTTCCATGAGGGAAGATGGAGTCACAGACGCAGTAACAGATGTCTGGACATGCATTAGAAATAAGAAGACTTACACACCTGGTCAGCAGCACTGCCCCACCTTCCCTCGGTGCAAAGTACAGCCTCCACAGTCCAACTCGGGCCCATCATTAGACGGTTTGCATGAGAGGTCAAGAGTCATTATTCTTTTTCTTTGTTGTGTTTGCTTTTAGCCTCCTGACATAAGCAATGCAGAGCCTCCCAGGAAACTTCCTCAAGGGGTTGTTTATGGTGTGGTGCGAAGATCCGATCAAAACCAGCAGAAAGAAATGGTGGTGTACGGGTGGTCAACCAGTCAACTGAAAGAAGAGATGAACTACATCAAGGATGTGAGTGATTTCAAGACTAGTTTTGCTGGCTTATATTCCTTTGGCAATATATAAGAAGGTAGAGTTGGAAGCGTTGGTGTGAATGTGGTAAGGTATTCTTAAAGAATTCTTAGGATTATCATTTTGGATGGAAATTTTTGTGTGTGTGTGTATCTTTGTGGTAGTTTAAATGTCCAGGTGTAATTCTGGAATACGGGATGAACATTGGTTGGTAGAGATTACTCCCTGGGGTTTCCAGGAGACCAGGGACTTTATTTTTCTCATGTGTGCTATGGAGTTTTTTTTTTTAAGTGGTTTTGCTTATTACACTGGACATACTAACTAAATGCATTTACACATCTGTCTACACTTGGGTGCTTTTAATTGCAAGTAACACAAAAGGCAATTCAAAGAAAGAAATTTATATCATGGGCAAAGAGTCTGGAGGCAGACCAGGTCCCTGGCAGGCACATCTCACTCCAGTATTAGTTCTCTGTATTTCTATTGGCTTGCTGTCTTTTCAGTCTCAGGCTGGTGGCATCATCTGGAGGAAGAGATTGGCTACAGCTCTGCTTACGTTTTGGAACCTTCTTGATTCCACACATTAGAGCTCCTCTTGTGTCATATTGGCCAGAGCTGGGTCACAGGCCCAGTCCCGAATTTACCACTGACAAGAGGATTAGGAAGGCTGTGGCTGGTTCAGCCCAATCAGTTGGATTAAAATGAATGCTGGGAAGTCAACCGTAAGAGACATCCATTCTAAGTCCCTCACTGCCATTTCTTTGCAATGTTGTGTTTCTGATCTTTTAAATTCTATGTTCTTTTTAGAAAATTTAGAAAACACAAAAATGTATAAAAAGACAGCATTAACGGCAATTTTATTCTTTAATCAGAAAAGCATTTTCTTCAAATATTAAGTGTATTTTTTTATTTTGTTTGGAAGACAGACTGATGAGAAGAGATCTTCCATTCACTGGCTCACTGCCCCAAATTCCTGCAACAGCTAGGGCTGGGTTGAGTTAAGCGTGGACTGACACTCTAGTAAGGGCTGTAAGCATCCCATAACAGCTATGCCACATGCTCACCTCATAATCCTTTATATGCTTGCCTGCTTGTCCACCTGCCTATTTTTTAAAAAAGTTTTGTTTTATTTTTATTGCAAAGTCAGATATACAGAGAGGAGGAGAGACAGAGAGGAAGATCTTCATCTGTTGATTCACTCCCCAAGTGACCGCCATGGCTGGAGCTGAACCGATCCAAAGTCAGGAGCCAGGAGCTCTTCTGGGTCTCCCATGCACTTGCAGAGTCCCATCCTCGACTGCTTTCTCAGGCCACAAACATGGAGCTGGATGGGAAGCGGGGCTGCTGGCATTAGAACTGGCACCCATATGGGATCCTGGCACATTCAAGGCAAGGACTTTAACTGCTAGGCCATCACACTGGGCCCAACCTACCTATTTTTAACTCTTTGTTCTGCCATTGTCCTCTACATTGACCGATGCCACTATTGCCCAAAGTAGAAATGAACAGCAATGACATGATGGGCCCCAGACACTGACCATATGTGGGGAAGGAGACGGCTTTGCCTCCAGGCCAGCACTGGCCAGTTTGCCCTAGTACTCTCTTTGGTGCTGTGCAGGCTTCCATTTCCTCATAGGTGGATCGGGCAGGGGAATGACCCTCAGATCACTCCCAGCTCTGTTAGCCCTGTTTCATTGGAGTGCAAGATACAAAGCTATGTGGTCTTGGCTATTGTATGAGTTGGAAGAATCCTTTTCCTTAATAGTAATTAATAATAATAATAATGATAATGATAATAATAATAATAAACGCTTGCCAAAATAATTGGAGGAGAAGCCAGAAAAACTTCACACACATGCCTGTGCAGAGAATAGATGTGATAACCACCAGCTTTAACGATATTCTACCTCCTGAAGATCATTTCCAGATATCCAGACTGTTGTGCTCTTAGTTTTCCTTTTAAGAAAAACTCAGCCTCTCCAGGGCTCCTGCACGTTTTTAAGAGATTTATTTATTTGAAAGACAGAGTGATTGGGGTGGAGGGGACAGAGAGAGGGAGAGAAGGCGGGTATCAAAATCTTCCATCTGACGGTTCACTTTTCAAATGTCTGCAACATTCAGGTGTGGGCCAAGCCAAAGCCAGGGGCCAGAATCTCCATCTGGGTACCTCCTATGAGTTGCAAGAGCTCAAGTAATCAAGCCACGTTTGATGCTTAACAGATGTATTAGTAGGGAGCTAGCTAGGATTCGAAACACTACTCCAAGATGGGATGCAGGAGTCACAAGCACAGGCTTAACCCACTGCACCACTGAACCTTTCCCAGACCTTTCTAATTTAAATACTCCTAATAGCATGGCATTGTTTCAGAGGTGAATCTTCCAAGCAAGAGTCCAGAGCTGCCAGTTGCACAAGAGGAAGATACCAGGTTTAGGTGGATCTTGAGCCATAGATGACATGTGCCAAAGTTGTAGGGCTGGGTTTGACCTGGAATTACTGATGTGCAAGTTGAAATTAATTGCCACGTTCTTCCTTCTAAAGCTGCCTTGCATGGTCATTCCTGAGTGTGTTTATGAGTCTGTTTACTCTCTGTCCCTGGTGAAAGACACTCTGGGCTTGTTGACTTCCTGCAGCGTTTGCCAGTGGAATCAACACCCAGTTCCAGATTGTACCACTCCCACTGAAGGAACAGTGCAGGGATAGGCTCAGGGCAGAAATGAGACCCTTCGGCCTGCCTAGAGGGAAAATCAATAATTGTAATTATTGGCAGGAGAGTAAATCGTATCATTAGAATTCATCTGGGCAAGGCTAGGGGTCTCGACCACCAGTGTCCATCATTTCTACCCATAATCCTGTTACCCAGATGAACATAGAGTCTAGTTTAAAGCAGTGTGTAGCTGTGTAAAATTGCCACCATCTTGGCATCTCCCCCAAATTCTTTCCTAAACAGTCACAGGCTGGGCCCGGGGCGATGGCTTAGTGGCTAAAGTCCTCACCTTGCACTCTGGGACTCCATATAGGCATCGGTTCTAATCCCGGCAGCCCTGTTTCTCATCCAGCTCCCTGCTAGTGGCCTTGGAAATTAGTCGAGGATGGCCCAAAACCTTGGGACCCTGCACCAGCAAGGGAGACCTGGAGGAAGTTCCTGGCTCCTGACTTCGGATTGGCTTAGCTCCAGCCGTTGTGGTCACTTGGGGAGTGAACCATCAGACGGAAGATCTTCCTCTCTCTTTCCTCTCTGTATATCTGCCTTTTCAATTAAAATAAATAAATCTTTTTAAAAAAATCACAGGCTAATGAAATAGATTCCATTCAGCTCTTCCCTAAAATAGCAGCTCCTGAATACATCTGGAGAAAACTCTCTCAGACTTCCCATCCTCTTTAAGAATCCCTTTATCTATCCTAGGGGTACCAGAAGGGGGACTATTTTAAAAACTTTTTTGTTTTTGTTGAAAAAAAAAAATGAAGGTCCTGTTGCTCTTCAGAGTGGTACCATTAGAGACGCTTGAACAGTGTTTGGGGATCACAGTTCTTTTTGTTATGGTGTCTCCTGTAGGTGTGTATGAGGAGCCCCCATCACATGCACAGGTTCTCTGGTGCTTAAATTTCCTGCCTCACATTCCAGACATATAGTTGCTCTTTGGTAGTTAGAGCAGAGATAGCGAACCTCAGAAGTTGTCTTTTGCTTTACGTTTTATTGTTGTTGTTGTTTGTTTGGTTTTTTTTTTTTTTTGGTACTCATAGCCATGTGTTATAGAGTCTATTTATTACAAACTTTCCACTTGTAAAAATATTTGATGAGAAGAGAGGAGTGATAGGTGGTTTGAGGGTGATAGGTGTATCTGAACAAACCATTTTTTCTTCAGTTTATTACGTGATAAGAGGTGTTTATTAATAATTGTAGTTAAATATAATTATTATTTTAATTATTTCCTTGATTTAGAATTGGATGATATTTTTGCTCAATTTTCTAAATCCCTTGTCCATAAGATTATTTCTTGTATGGCCCTTCTCTCATTAAAGTTTTATAAATGTTTTGGAACTCCAGAAAGTGAATTAGCTGAATCTCTAACTTAGCATCGTTATGGGCTGCAGGTACGAGCCACTTTGGAGAAAGTAAGGAAGCGAATGTTTGGAGACTACGATGAAATGCGGCATAAGATTCGGCAGCTCACTCAGGATCTGTCAGTAAGTCAGCCTCACAGTGATGGGGCACTGTGGGGGGATGGTCGAGCTCTGAGCTCGCTGCTAGCACCTGCTACTGGAACTTTCTTTCATGTTTCAATGAACTGAAGGCACCAAATTGCAGGATAAAGTTTATTACTTAAACTCTAAAATTTTTGTGATGAGAGTAATCTTCTTATTTATGCTCAGTACATTTCCCCTGAAGTCTATTTCTAGCATGTGTCAGATGTCTGATGGATGAGCATGTTTATCGTAGTGTTGTTTATAACAGTAAAAGTATTACAACTCTGTTCACTGAAAGGGGGACATAAAATAAAACATATGAGGGAACTTCAAGAAGTTTGTGAAAATGGAATTAAAGGATAAGTTTATTTTGATAACAGAACTTTTGAAACCCATGCATACAAAAGGGTCTTGAAAAAGATCATGAAAAATGTATATTATGATAAATCTATATGTGGATTCCAAAACTTTTTGGCATTAAAATAGATTTAATTACACATAATTACTTTTGCATTTTCTAAGTTCTTGTACAATGTGAGTATATTACCTATACAAAAATGTAAGAAAAATATCCTTCCTCTAGTGTAATTAGGAGAATGCTTGTGGGATGAAAAAACTGTTGCTATTCTCAAAGATAAAAACCCGTATGTGCAACACATTGTATCACATACTTTCCAGTGACCATCAAAATAAGCAGGCAAGAAGAGCAGTTACAACAGCCCTGTTGTAGAGCTTAATTGATGATTGTGTGGTGAGACTATCTGCTGTGATAACACCTACTACCTTGATTATAGCAGTATGAAGGTATAAACATATCCACCTAGCCCATTCTCACTGTCAGGTGGGAGCTTTGTGGCATTCTCTCCTATTCATGGAAATTCACTGTGATATTCACTGACAGACATGAATGACTGTCCTCAAAGCCAAGGGGTTGGGTTTTTATTCGGTGCATAAATAAGATTTTACCCTTTGCTTTCCATGCCCATCTCTTTTGCATCCTCATTTTCTCACACCAGAACCCACCCAGGGATCCCATCTCTATACCCCCAGTCTCTTCTTTCTCCAGACCTTCCCACACCCTGCAGGCAAATTAAACTTGCTGCTGTACTGCTCTGTGGACATGCATGTGCCTGTCCACAGGTGTTTGCCCCAGGCCCCTGCTTCTTTTCTCTCACTCCCCATGGGACACTTCTGCTCTGTTGTGCTGTTTTCTGTGGTTCCCACAGGCACCAAAGGCCTACCTATGAGTCTTCCTGGGAACCCCTGCCCCAAGTTCTCCTGACCCCTGCCTGTCTGTTTTCAGTCCTCGTTTAGGTCTAGCTTGAGTGCGACTCTGATGAGCTGCACATTAAGCACACACACCCAATAAAGACAGCTACAAAACAACTCTTGAGAGTTGAGTAACTTCAAAGCAAGATGACCAAAGACATTTTTAAGTTCTGTTTTGCTCTTTCTGAGCTGTTTGGGTGCCAGTCACATTACCTCTCTGACTCCCTGTCTTTCCTGAAAAGTACAATATTCTGAGTCTGATACAGTGTTGTTGAGGACTCTGCACTGCAGAACCAAAGAATAAGTAAGGCTTTGGGTTGAATGTGTCACCGTGAGGGTACTTCAGAAAGCATCTAGAAAAGTGGCATTATAAGCAATGTTTATTGCAGTGCCAAAAAGCCATACATACTTTTTAGAAAATGCATTTTTCATAAACTTTAAAAAATGTTTATTTTCATCTACCTAACAACAAAGTGACACATAAACAGAAATAGAGACACAAAAAGATATCACTTATCCACTGGTTCACTCCTCAAATATTCCCAACAGCCAGGGCTGAACTAGGCTGAAGCCAGGAGCTTGAAACTCCTCTGGGGTCTCCCATGTGGGTGGTAGGGGCCCAAGCGTTTGAGCCAATGCCTGCTGCCTCACAGCGTGTTCATTTTAGGAAGCTGTATTGAAAGTGGAGTGGTCAGGATTTGAACTAGTATTTGGATATAGGATGTGCACACCTAAATTAAGACTGAATGCACAACAGAGCTTGCCTCTTCTTGAGCTTTTGGAACGTGCCTCATATGCACCAATTTCAAAAACTTCTGCCCCAAAGGAACCATCTTTTAATCCCATTTTCCATGATCATTCTGAAGTACCTTTATACCATTTAAAAGAAAATGATTTGTCCCTGCCTACTCTGTCAAGCGCATGTTGACTTCTTCAAAGTTTGGTATTAAGTGTATTTGGCTGTATCAGAAGAAAGTTTCGGGTAAGTGAAGCTTGTGGTGAGTGTGTGGAGATTGAGATTGGCGTGACTTTCCCCTCCTTCCTCTGTCCAGGTTACCCGAGCTCAGCAGGACTATCTGGAGAATCACATCGAAGCCCAGTCATCAGCCCTGGATAGCTTTAATGCCATGAACTCAGCTTTGGCGTCGGACTCCATTGGTCTGCAGGTATTTATCTGCTCATGGTTAGGTGGGGCCCCTTCTGTTAGAGATCACTTAAGCTTAATCAAGAGTGGGTGCTGTTCCTCTAGAGTAAGGTAAGTCACAGAATCGCCGCAGCTCATTATTAGGACTCCCTTAAGCATAGCCACAGTAAGGATTGTGAAGTTGAAGGAAGTATATCCAAGCCGAGGCTGTACACCTTTGTTTATGTTTACAGAGCGGGGTTCGGACTTAGTGAGTTCAGTGATGGAGACATCACTTGCTCCACCAGATGTGAGAATAGTGCTTGGTGCCAAGCCTAGGATGACACACCAGCCCCCTTTCCCTATAGCCCTATAGCCACTGTGTTGTAGGAGAGCCCTTCCCTCAAGTCCCAAAATGCAAAAGATAGACTTAACCCAAAGCGGTCTATTCTTACAGTTTGTGTATACCAGTTTTGCAAACCTGTTTTCTTAAGGTGGAAATTAGTTTGCATGAGAAAGAATGTTCCAAAGAATGTCAGGTAGTGTCAGATGGAAACAGAGAGACCCAGGTTCCTCCTCTTGTAGAAATGTGTGTTGTCAGCCCAGTACAGGAGATTGTTCTCTTGATGCGCTTGATGTCCTAGGAGCTAACTATCCAATTGCTTTCCATTATTACCATTCTGAGTTCACTACAACACTTGCAAATGAACTTGAAAAACGTTCAACACAAAATGTTATCTTTGCTGGAAATGTTTTGCCTTGGCTTTTGTGTCCAAGTATAGAAACAATAGCGCCTGCCTCTCCTCCGGCTTCATTTGCTATTATCTTTTAATTCTTCTCTTAAAAGTTCCATGAACTATTTCTAACTCTTTCTGTATAAATAATTTATGAGCTAAACAAACACATTTTCATGTTGGGGAATCTCCACAATCCCTAGATGCTTGTGTTCTTTGACAACAGTCGATATGGCATGGGTAGCAACAACAAAGCTTGGCTGCTGTCCAGCAGTGGCCTTGGGTGGGCCTCATGTCTGGGTTCGTCTGGGGTGCCTATTTCTCAGGGGACCTCTGAGTCCCACCCATTTCCTGGCTGTCTTTTGTGTATGCCAAATTTCCCCTGGCCTCAGGCCAAGCCCCACTATGGGGCTGGCACATTCAGTAGCTTTTGTTTGCCCTTCCTCTTGCCATCCAGGGGACTTGCTAGAGCTCCCAGCCAACCCAGGACTGTATTCCATCTGGGACTTGGTTGAGATATGTACTGTGTTCCTGATGTTTCTTTCCAGAACAACAACAAAGCCTTGCAGGTATTTTCTAGTAAATTCTGCTTTGCCATCTGATGGACACTTATTTCAGAAATCTGTTCTAGAGTAAGGTCAGCCCTAACACAGGAACCTTGACTAATTTCTAGTTACTGTTCAGAATATTAGTTCTGATACCTTACACAACCAAAATATTAAACTGTTGTTAGAAAAAGAAAAGAGAGAGGGGGGGTGGTAAGAGAGAGAGTTTCCTGTGTTATAGCAGTTAGGAAACACAGCTGAGTCTTAAGGCAGTGGTTGTTGACTTTCTTTTTTTATGATTTATTTTATTTTTATTGGAAAGGTGTATATACAGAGAGGAGGAGAGACAAAGAGGAAGATCTTCCGTCCGTTGATTCACTCCTCGAGTGGCCATTACGACCAGACAGAGCTGTACCAAACTGAAGTCAGGAGCCCAGAGCCTCCTCCAGGTCTCCCACATAGGTGCAGGGTCCCAAGGCTTTGGACTGTCCTTCACTGCTTTCCTAGGTCACAGGCAGGAAGCTGGATGGGAAGTGGGACTGCCAGGATTAGAACTGGTGCTTATGTAGGATCCTGGTGCATGCAAGACATTGACTTTAGCCACTAGGCTACCGCCCCAGGCCTGGTTGTTGGCTTCTTATCTGTGCATGGTCCCAGTTTCTTCCTGTTGCTTGTTCTTCCCGCTTTCGTTATTATTGACAGTGACTCCAGAGTCTTGATTTGATTTCATAGAACATCAGAGCCAAACCTGTTGTGATGAGCTCTAATTCCTTTGTTTTATGGACAAATTGAGTTTAGCACAGAAAAATGGCATGTGCACGGTGTTGAACTAGTGGAAGGGCCAGGATCAGAGTCTGGCCTGTTGGTATGGATCATAGGTGTTTGTGTAGATGGAGGAGTTAGTCTCAAGAGGGGTGCTCAGAGGACTGAGTACTCGGGTCAGTGGATCCAAAGTTTGTCAAAGCTCAACTGTTCTGTGATTTCATGTTTCCAGATGACTTCAAATTTTCCTTTAACCCCTTCCTGATAACTGCCACTAGAAATTCTCTTTCCTGATTCAAGCAGATTCAGGAGTCAGAGGTTAGATCTTGTCCAGTATGAAGGCTGAAGAGTTGGGGAAGCTTCAGAAACGGATCATCCCATGGATATGACAAAGGTGTTAAGAAACCGGGCCCGGCGTGGTGGCGCAATGGTTAAGGTCCTCGCCTTGCACACCCGGGATCCCATATGGGCGCTGGTTCTATCCTGGCAGCCCCGCTTCCCTTCCAGCTCCCTGCCTGTGGCCCAGGAAAGCAGTTGAGGACGGCCCAAAGCTTTGGGACCCTGCACCCACGTGGGAGACCCGGAAGAGGCTCCTGGCTTCGGACTGGCATAGCATTGGCCGTTGCGCTCACTTGGGGAGTGAATCATCGGACGGAAGATCTTCCTCTCTGTCTCTCCTCTCTGTATATCTGACTTTCCAATAAAAAAATAATAAAAAATAAATCTTTAAAAAAAAAAGGTGTTAAGAAATAAGAAATCCTTTCCACCACTGGTTCCCAAGTCTTCGGATTTCAGATTGTTGATTAACTTGGGGAAGTGTGGAAGGTACCATGACTCAATTTCTGATGTCAAAATTCTGGCATTTATGGAGACCATTTCTCTTTGAGCAAAATTAGCCAGCTAGATAGCTAAAGTATTAGTTAAATATTCCTGCTTCAGTGGGTGGCCTGGAGCAGTAGTCACAATGCTTTTGATAGATGCTAGGCTTTTGTCAGACTCAGTTCTTTTTTGGGTACTTTCCTTTGCCCAGTGGAAGAAGCTGAGGCATTTGCCAGCAGTGGCATAACCTCAGCCTTGCCACTATTCTGGCAGACAGTCTGGGAATAGAGAAGTGACAGATTTTTTTAATAAACAAGGACAATATATCTCCATTCTACAACAGTCACATTTCATGTGGGAATATGAAAAAAAAAACACAGAAAACAACGAAGAAAATAAATATCTGTGTTCTTGTCCCATAGTAAGAGCTATTATTTACATTTTTCCTATCTTTCTTCTGTGTATGCATAAATACCTATTTGAACCAGTTCATATGTTTATTGTTTAAAATGGGATTGAATTGTGCTTAGTATTTTTTTCCCATGAGAAATAATATATTGAGAACAATTTTCCTTGGAAAAACTGCATTTTCCTCCATTTCCATCCACCCCAAGCGGTATTGGCAGCATCTGTGGGATATGAATGGGAGTCTCCCTAGCCCATCACAGTATGGGATGGCAGACCTCAGTCCAGACCAGGACCCAGGGCAGCATCCTCCGTGGCCTGACGTCTGCCTCAGAGGGAGGAGGCAAAGATGTCCCAGTGCATGACCCCGGCCATGTTTTCTTTACACTACTAATTCCAGTTTTGTTTTTATTTCCAAACAGAAAACCCTTGTGGATGTTACTTTGGAAAATAGCAACATTAAGGATCAGATTAGAAATTTGCAGAAGACATATGAAGCATCCATGGAGAAGCTACAGGAGAAACAGAGGCAGTTAGATGTGGCACAAGTTGAAAACCAGCTGCTGAAAATGAAGGTAAAGACACGTCTAGATTTCCTACTGACTTTTCTTTTCTTCCTTTTGTCTCTTTCTTCCATGTCCTTTTCTCTATTTTCCATTTGATTTTCGCATCCTCTGTGATCGGCTCCATAAGGCTGGCCTCAAAATGAAGGTGAGTGAGGAAGTTCTGTGTTTATAGCTGTCAGTCCAGGTTGCAGGTGTCCCGTGCACACTCCCATTGGGTACTTCTTCCTTGGCTCCTGGTTGCCTTGAAGGTGGCTTAGGCAATTGGGATGCCCACGGGTCCGGGACTCAGATGTTCTGGGCCTGTATCCCTGTGCTGTTCAGATTTTCTCTGAGCTCTGCAGGCCTTTCTGTATAACTTAACAAAAACAAGCTAAGGACACGTAGTTCAGTGGTCCTTGAGCTCTGCCCGCTTCCCGCCTCAGCCATCTGAGGACCCTGGGAAATGTTTCTCTTGGTCCCTAGGCTATCTGTATTCCTGTGCTGGGCTGTTTATGTCTGGGAGGTGTCACTGCTCTCCCCATATTTGAAACATGGACAGATTTCTTACCCAGTGACAAGAAGACCTGTGAATGGCTCATGGAAAACTTTCAAGAAATTATTTCCTAAGTGATTTTAAAAAAAAATCTGTATATATAGTTGTAAAATTGTGTTCAATATAGGCTTATGCTGTCTTATGGGTAGTATATCTGCATAACAATTTTTTACCTAAGTCAGAATATTAGAGGGAGTGGAAGGTGATGGTTTTAGTAATTTCGGAAAACAAACTGGTCCTTCTTCCTGCAGGTCTCCTCAGGAGCAATCTAGACGAAGAAGGGTTGGCATGCTGCATACCCTCTGTGTTGCCACCCCCACAGGGTTCTGCCATCACAGCCTGCTTGTCCTCCCACAGCCACCCTGGGCATGGGAAAGGGAACAGGGAGCCCATAGGATAGGTGAACTTTTCTTGACTTTGAGTTAAAACAGTGCCTCTCTTTCCTATTTTATCTGTTGCCTTTCAGAATAAGAATTGCTGGAGAAGGAGTGGACATTTAGCCAAGTTTTTCGGAGGTCCACATCTCACATTGGCATGCTTGGGTTTGAGCCTTAGCGGTGGCTCCCAGTTCCAGCTTCCTCTTAATGCTGACTCTAGGAGGCAACAGTGATGATTGAAGTAGTTGGGTACCTACTGTCCATAGGAGAGACCCAGATTGTGGTCGTGTCTTTGACCTTGGTCCAGCCCTGGCTAATGTAGGCATTTGGGGGAATAGACCAGCAGATAGGAGTTCATTCCCTATGTGTCTGTTTCTCAAGTAAATACAATTAGAAAGATTTTTTAAATTTATGAAACAAAGGTTTATAGCTAAAGTCAAAGAATGCTGATTTAAGTCTTCCTCAGTAATTTATCCAATTACTTATTCCACAAGTACTTATTGAGAATCTGCTACTGGTGTCTGTCCTGGACATTGCTAGTGAGCCAAGGGTGGTCATTATCGGGGTGTGGGACATTATTAGGCAGCCTGGCTGCTTCCCTTAGTCCAGGCTCTGTCCAGCCTGTAGTTACTGCTTATAGGGACTGATGCTTGTTTTCAATCTGACCAGTAGAGTTAAAATTTTTCCCTACTGTTCCTCTTACTTTATCACTCCCTGCTTCCCCAGTTATGGTGACTCAGGATATTTCAAATGACCTGGATACAGGGTGTGCAGGCCTCCAGGGAGAGAGGCCCATCTCACAGTTTTTGTGTACAGTACAAGTGAGGTGTATGGTACTCCTGTCTTTTCTCAGTTTATGATAACCACTGCTTCAGATTTTTCCTTTTGTCACTTCTTGATGCCAATACTTCCCCAGCAATGAGAGGAGGGGTGGTAGTAAAGGGCATCGAGAGAAACCTAGCACATTTTTGTTATAAGTATCATATCACCTGTAGAGGTTGATTGCCTTCTTTCCCAGTGGTGATGCATCCAACAGCCCCAGCTCTGTGGAATAAGCAGCAACATGGGAAGAAGGACCAAGAAAAACCTTCAGCAGGATACGATCAGTGGCAGGAAGAGCACACTGAGGCCTTGGCCGTTACCGCCATTCAGTCCTGCTCACCCACAGTTCTGCTGCCTTGTTCTCCTTCTCAAGCTGAAGCTGGACCTGATCAGGCCGCTGGAGGCACCTGCTTCGTATTCCCCTCACTGGGTCAGACTGTTTGCAGACATAACATTTTTGGAAAGTACAACAGTGTTGAGTTGATGAGTCCAGATTGTGTATTTGAGCCTAGCTGACATCTTATCCTAGGGTCTGACTTGGCCAAAACAACTTACGGGATTATTTAGAAAAGTGAGCATCATCCTGCTGAAAAAGTGACCGATGGAAGTACCACTGTCCAGTGCCAGCTATATCAGCGGAGAACGCTGTGCTTCATTTCTGTGCCTCCACTCACTCTTCTTCCTTCTTCCCCGTCTCCTTGTCCCACTCTTTCCTGCTGCTTCTATGACAGAACCCTAGGCAGTGGTGAAGTTGCTGATTGCAAAAACTGCAGTGCTGAAATGTATGTCGTTGTAGGTGGAAGCATCCCAAGAAGCCAATGCGGAGGTGCTGCGAGAGATGACTAGGAAGCTGTACAGCCAGTATGAGGAGAAGCTGCAGGCGGAGCAGCAGAAGCACAGTGCCGAAAAGGAGGCCCTTCTGGTGGGTGTCAAGGCTGAAGCAGTAGGGTTTCCTCATGGCAGTGACTGTGTGGGCTCAGACGGGTGATGGAGCCAAAAAGATTTATTTGCTTATTTGCTCCCCAACTTTTCTTTCTGCCTTTGATTATCAGCCTCCCTGCTCTAAATACACACCTTCCTCCAGCTAATCTGGTTGTTCGTTAGCATCTGTGCTTGCCTGCAGCTGTGTCCTCCCTTATCCATTTGCTCCTCTCTACCTGAAATCACCTCATTTCTCTTTCCTTGAGAATGCTCTCCTCTCCATGAATGAAATCTCTCCCCTTTATACACCTGGAAGCAACTCTGTCATTGTGAAGCTCACTGTGTCTCTTTGCCCTTGCCCATGGGATTCTGTTTCACCTGTCAGGAGAAGAGATATCCTGTATTGTTTACATCTTCACTCCCCTATAAGAACATACATTCCTTGAAGTTGCATCTGTCTTTTGGCTTTCTGGATGTGCCACATGAGTGGGTTTTCTCCCTTGGAGTGAGTTGGTGCATGCTATCAGGGAGAAAGACCTGGGAATCATACATTCAATGCTAGATCTGGCCCTAATCCCCTTTGCCTTGTGGATGGATATAGTGATGCTCAGTCTATCTATTCAATATTATTTAAACCTTCACAAACTCTTGGGGGACAACTTTTAGACCTAAAGACTCTGGGGACAAAACAAAAAAGGAAAAAATTCAGTCAGATGCATTAAAAAGCCACACAATGAATGAGTCTGTACTCGTAGATGAGAATCAGAATTACATGTCTTGAATTTATGGTTCGCGAGACCCTCTTAGGTTGCAAGGCTGTGCTTTTAAAGGGAAATTGTGACTGAGGAAGTTTCATTGCTTGGAGCCTGGTGAAGGAAGGATCTAGGTACTCCATGCCTGTTGTGAGAGGAAGATGTTTCTTTTGTAGGAAGAAACCAATAGTTTCCTGAAGGCAATTGAAGAAGCCAATAAAAAGATGCAGGCAGCAGAAATCAGCCTAGAAGAGAAAGACCAGAGGATTGGAGAGCTTGACCGGCTGATTGAGCGGATGGAAAAGGTAAGGATACAGCCTTGGGCCTGTTGCGTACTTGCCCAAACTGCTCTGAGTTCCCTTGTGAGCCTGTCTGAGATAGAAGAAGCCCTTAACATCTCCCTAATCCCCCTAGTTTGCCATGAAAAAAAAGAGGTCTATATAATCATGTCTAAGGAAGTCCAACAAATTTTTCATTTTTCCCCATGGTAACTACTTGGATGCTTTCTGAAAATATTACATATGAAATTTTTTATGAAAATCAGTGTTTAGCCAGACTGCTTTGCCTGAACTTGGCTTACCTTCTGGATCATCAAGCCCTATTTAGATGTCCTGTCAATACTCTAGTTGTTTTAGGAGCCAGAGATTTGGGGAGGCCACATTTCTCTGTGTGTTTGGCAAGGGGCTAATGAGTAGGGAAGAGCTAAACTGAGACAATGAAGGCAATTTAGAGAAAAGGAAGAGACAGGAAATCAGGCAGGAAGTGGAGAAAAGGGAGGCAAGAGGGAAGACAAAGGGTGGATGACCTTCAGCAGGTGATGGCTGGCTTCTGGGGGAGGTCCTGGGCCGAGGCTGTGGCTGGTGCTTAGGAAAGAGTTCTCTGGCTCTCTGTGAGCCTGCAGACAGCAGTGAGTGATCTATTGTGACATGCCTAACATCCCGTCAACTTATTCTAAACCCTGATGGCCCCCAACCTGGAGATAGAGACAGGGGAAATAACAGCACGTTCTAGGTCACTAGCTAGGCTTCCAGATGATTCTGAGAAAAGCTCTGCTGCATAAAGTTGTCTGCAGAGCCTGGGAAGGCAAGGTGCAACCAGAATGGGAACTGCATTGAGTTCAGTACCATGAGGCTTCAGGGCTAACTGGGGGAAAGGGACTCTCCTTTTAGCTACTACCTTTATTTGAAAAGAATTTGAGCCAACTATGTGGTCAGTTGTGATCTCACTATTACCGTCTGGGAAAACTAAATCCCATCTTTTGTTGAGGAGCAGATGACGGACACATTGAGGGGATCATGTCAGTACTGATTAGAGGAAGTAGCAGTGAAGATGGGTGGCAAGGGTGCCTTCTGAGACTTGGGTGAGCTTCCTCCCACATGACCTTCCAGCAATGGAGAAAGATACTGGCTGACCCAAAATCTGTGGGTGACACATCTGACTGAGGAATAAAGACCCAGGGTAAGCTGGCAGCATGGCAGAGGTGGTTTGGACAGAGGGGCCATCTTTGAGGCACATGGAGTAGTGGTTGGGAGCACAGAGATCAGAGGCAGGTAGGCCTACAGCATGAGTGGTGCTTCTCTTTGTGTGGGCAGTCACTCCACTTTTCAAATGTAGTTTGGTAAAATGCCCACAGTCATTGTCCTTATTCTGAAGCCAATGAGAAAAACCAATGTCTGAGGATGCTGAACCTGGTACCTGGCTCACATAATTTGTGGTTCAGGTTTGTATTTGTAGCAGGTTTGCTCCTGGTCAGCTTTTCTTAGCTGAAGCCATTTTGTAGTTTACCTTCTTTATACCTGTAGATTTTCAACAGTTTCTGGTTTTTCTCCACTGGTTCCTGCAGGCAGCACATGAGGATGAGGGAGCTAGGGAGGTGGAGGACCAGGCCCTCTTGGCAGCAGTTGGGTAACATAAAACCTTCCTCAAATCACACTGGTTTTTCCTTCAGTGATTGAGAATTTATTGTCCTTTCTCTAAATCTTCCCTTCCATTAGGCTAGAGAAATGCTTCCTTTATGTAGCTGAGATTAGATAGACCAATTTATGCTCTTTCCGCCTGCAGGGATAAATCTCTGGCAGCAGGAATCTGGCCAAACCTCTGTCATACCCCACGCGCCACTGCTGTGGAGTAGGCTGTCTGTAGGCAGGAAGTGAAGTGGTGGTTACATCCTGCTCTCATTTAGTTTTGGCTTTTGTGTAAAGACAAGCTGTACTCTTTTGAATGACTTCCTTACGGCATACTAATGCTTTCATATTGGACATTTGCTTGAAATATCCCTTTTTCTGATCAATAAATATCTGCAAAGAAATGGGCATGTTCTATGACTTCACTCAGGTGATGGTTTCCCTGATGTGAACAAATGGAAGGAATTATTGCATGTACACCTAAGATTTTCTGGGCCCAGCGCAATGGTGTAGTGGCTTAAGTCCTCGCCTTGCATGTGTGAGGATCCCATATGGGCACCAGTTCGTATCCTGGCAGTGCTGCTTCCCATCCAGCTCCATGTTTGTGGCCTGGAAAAGCAGTTGATGACAGCACAAGGCCTTTGGGACCCTGCACCTATGTGGGAGACCCGGAGGAAGCTCCTGATTCCTGGCTTCACATTGGCACAGCTCTAGCTGTTGCAGCCACTTGGGTAGTGACTCAATGGATAGGAGATCTTCCTCTCTGACTCTCTTCCTCTTTGTATATCTGACTTACCAATAAAAGTAAAAGAAAATCTTTAAAATATATTTTCTATACTTCAGTTAACAAAACAGAAGTCTTGTCCAACTTTGTAATATCCTCTTTTGGGGGGCAAGAGGATACTAGTTTGTGAAAGGTTCACCACTCTTATTTTAGAGGTGCCATGGTTTGTGAACTAATGTCTCCCCAAGGCAGAGTGTTAAATGCTTGGTCTTCAAGGTGTTACTACTGGGAGATCTTGGAGCTATTAGGAAATAGTTAGGAGGTAGGGCCTAGTGGGAGGTTATTGGATTCTGGTGTGACATCTTAGAGAGTTGCTGTGAAAGCCCATGATTGGGCCGTGCGCTCTTTCTGCTTCCTGCATCACTTTGTAATCCATGCCCTGTGTGCTCTTTGCCATTTACCATGGCTCTTCATCAAAAATAGGTCTACACTCTGCTGCTTGGATTTGGGATTTTCAGAACTCTTTAGTGAAATACTGTTTTCTTCATTGGTAGCTTGTCTTAGGTTTTTTGTGGTAGTAATGAGCAATTGACTGATACAAGAGCTAATGTATACTTCCAGCCATTGGAATACTACATAGGGTTGAGGGGGAGAATCCTGGTTAGGCCAGGTGGTTTGCTATAGAGATTTAAAAACAGCAATACATCTTCAGTGAAAGTTGCTCTTCTTTTGTTGTTCTGATGTTACCAGTGACATCAAGTTCATCCTGTCCAGGGTGGTCTGCTCTCTATCCTTGGCCTGTCCTTTGGTTTTATCCTTATAGTTTTAGGAGTCATAGGAATTGAATTTTTCAAGATCTGCTTTTTAATAAAATGGTGGAGCAGAAGTTTGGTGTCTATATAACTGAGACTTTGTTGGGAGACTCTGAGAATAAAGGTGAGTTTCCATAGCACTTGGAGGAAGACTTAATGTAAAATAATCTTCTCCCACTTAGTAAGCAGGATTTGATTAACTTTCATTTTAAGATGCTAACACCTGCAACATATTTCCAGTGCAGTTTCAGTGGTCCCATGCTTTTATCACATCCATTTTCTCAAAATAAATAATTGTCCAAATTCTATTAGGAAAAAGTTAAAAAATTTGTTTATTATTGGAAAGAGTAACAGAAAAGGAGAGAAAGAGAGAGAGAGAGAGAAAGATCTTTCATCTACCAGTTCACTCCCTACATGATTGCAGCAACTGGGGCCAGGCCAGGCCAAAGCCAGGAACCTTCCTGGTCACTCCCATGGATGGCAGTTCATTGTCTTCCCATGCACATTAGCAGAAAGCTGGATTTGAATCAGATTATCGGAGTTCAAACTGGCCCTTGATGTAGGTTGTCTGTGTTGCAAGTAGTGGTTTAATCCACTCTGCTACCATGTTGGCTTCTAGGGTAAACTTTTAAATGCATACATATACAGCACAGGGTACAAAGTGCACAGCTTGCCAGGTATATATTTTCTGTTGCTACTGTAACAAGTTCCTGCAAAACTAGTAGTTTAAAAATGTTATTTTATATTAGTACACACCAACAGATTAGGCACTTTTGGTGAACTTTCAGCTGTGGTTAAGTGTGTAAAACTGGGATGGGGCAGTAAGTAGATTTGAACACACTAGTGCTGGATATTTAACATGCATTCCCTGTGCAACTTGGGATCCACTGGTGAAAGCATCATTTACGGTTTGCTTTAGGAACGGCATCAGCTCCAACTTCAGCTAGCAGAACATGAAACAGAACTGTCAGGGGAAGTGGCTGATTCTGACAAGGAGAGGTAAGAGGCTGCATTTTGCAGTGTACTTAACTGGTTGGCATGCTGTGTCCTTGTGGGTGAACTGGACCCTTCTTTTCTCCCAATGCTTTGTATTCATTTAATTTTGCTTCTGATAATCTTTATTACTCCTTTTGTTTTGAACATCCTTTAAATGATCACTGTACTACACAACATAAGTTTTCATCAAACAAAAACATATTTACATTCAGCATGCAAGCTACGTGTTTCCTTTAGCCATTTTAAATACTGATATTAACCACAGCCTTAATCTTTGGTAGTTGTAAACTAGTGTTCTAAGGATGGGTACCATTTTAAAATTTTCTTTATAGTGTTTTCTCATAGAACAATATGACACATTTATTAGCAGACTCATACACACATACTCAGAGTATACATAATTTTAAGAATCCAAGAAGTAAATACGCTTGAATTTGTGCTTCCCAATATTTGAGTATTTTATCTACTTGGAAATGACCTAGATAGTTAATGAATATCTGACATTTTATTTAACTTAGTAATGCTAAAAGGATGTAGTTATCAAAGAGATTAGAGAAACCTTTAAAGCAAACATAGTTTACAACATAATTTCTAGTAGAAGCACATTTATACTTTTGTTCCATTTATGTCTATTTGATTTGTCCATTCTTAAGTCATAATCCTATTTTTATGACCTTAAACATGTAACAAAGTATGACTAAATTATATTTAATGCTGATAGACATATTTTCTTGACGGCAGAGAGGGGCCTTCTATCTATTGATTCATTACCCAAACACTTGCAGCAGTCAGAACTGGGACAGACCAAACCCAGGAGCCAGTGACTCAATCTAAGTACCTGCTGCCTCTAAAACTCTACATTAGGAGGAAGCTGGAGAGGGGCGTGAAGCTGGGATCAGAACTCAGGCACCCTGATAAGTGGTGCAGGTATCCCAAGCGGTGGTTAAATGTTGCAGCAAATGCTTGTTCCAGTAGGTCTGTTTTTACCCTAAGTCATGTGAGCTTGAAAAACATTTGGGTTAACTGTCTAACAAGGGAGTACTCAAATATTTTAAAGTCAATTTGACACCATCTTGGCAGTATACAAACACATGTGTAGACTTTAATGTATATGTTGACATATTAAACCACACACACATGTATGTGTATATGTCAAATGTAGACAGAAGCAAATGTTTGTAGTGAAGAGATAAGGGCAATATTCAACTCACTCATTCAAAGAGACATCTAGTTGAAATTATCTGCAAAAGAAGCACAATGACGTTGAAACATGATTAAAATCTTTGAGATGGGGTAGGAAATCTCAAAGACATGGAAAAAGAATGTCAAGTTTTAAGAAAGAATTTGGTTGTTAACCAGGTGAAAGAGAAAGAAAACCCAGAACAGGTGCCAGGGTAACACTACATCATAGGCATTTAAGACTCAGAAACCCCCACCTTAAGATTTATTTTATTTTTATTGTAAAGGCAGATTTACAGAGAGAAGGAGAGTTAGAGGGAGGGGTCTTCTATCTGCTGGTTCACTCCCTATATGGCCACAATGACTGGAGCTGAACCAATCCTAAGCCAGGATTCAGGAGCCTTCTCCAGGTCTCCCATGTGGGTGTGGGGTCCAAACAGTTTGAACCATCCTTGATTGCTCTTCAAGACCACAAGCAAGGAGCTAGATCAAAAGTGGTCACAAGAGTGGACAGCCAGAACACAAACCAATTGCCCATATGGGATGCCAGTGCTTAAAGGCAGAGAATTAGTTGAGCCGTCATGCCAGTCCTTCAGAAGCCTCTTTAAGGTAACTGACTGTGTTGGTTCATGGGCCACTTAGGGCTAAGAAGGAATTTCCACCCTCGTCTCCATTTTCAGACTGTCTCAGTCCAGTTGTCTCTTCAAATCAGTGGCCGTTTTTCTTCAAAGCTCACCTTTCTGCGTTGGTTTAGGACTGAAATTCCTTTTCTGTTGGTTGTGTTAGGTATCAGCAGCTGGAGGAAGCATCGGCCAGCCTCCGGGAGCGCATCAGACACCTTGACGATATGGTGCACTGCCAGCAGAAGAAGGTCAAGCAGATGGTCGAGGAGGTAAGTGCTGGTGCCAGGCCATGGTCCCAGGACTGCTTCTGGGGGTTGGAGAACTAAGGCCCGGCACAGATCAGGCACAACTCAGTTTCTCAGGGCTCCAGGAACACTTGCTTAGGCCATTGCTGTCTTTGTCTCATGTACTGGTGATTATCCCTCCCAAAGAGGGATCCTCCAGATTGAATGGTCGCAGTGAAGAGAGTGTGAACTGCATTTCTTGTGCTCACCAACATTCAAAGGACAGTGACATGTCAGGGGACATTCAGAGGACACATGGCTATGGGATGAAAGGGAGCATTAGCTCTGGCCTTTTTCTAATTCTGGTGTGTCTGGCTTCTTTTTCACTTTCTTTCCTTACCTGTTTTCCTCTCTGTTAGAAATGAATTTTGTTAATTTACTTACAAGGCAGAGAAAAAGAGAGGCAGAGAGATATAGAGAAAACGCTCCCATTCACAAATTTACTCCCTTAATGCTTGCAACAGCCAGGACTGGATGAGGCTAGACTAGAGGCAGGAGTTGGGAACTCAACCTACGTCTCCCATATGGGCAGCAGGGACTTGAGTGCTTAAACCACCACCACCTGCTGCTGCTCAGGGCATGGGTTACCAGAAAGCTGGAATCAGAACTGGAGTTGGGGTTGACTGCAGGCACCCTGATGTGGACTGTGGGTGTCCCAGATGGGGCCTTACTGCTGTGCCAGCTGCCTGCCCTTCTCTCCCTTTCTTTTCTTCCTCCTTCTTTCCCCCTATTTCTGTTGCATCTGTCTTTTTTTTTCTCTTCTATTACCCTTTATCTCTGTAATATGAAGCATGAAACCAAGTTATACATCTGTTCTGCTGGGCACAGCTTACATTTTTTTTCTAACTTAAAAAGGTAAGTCAAACATTTATATTTCTCCAAGATAAAAAGAGTTTTTACAACTGGTGTGAATGTCATCTGTCTTTCTTACAGTAATATTCAATAGAAGGAAGTCCACGCTGTGGTAAAGCTAATCATTTACTATTGTAGTTTTTTTTTTCCTCTTGCTTAATTAAAAAATCCAATGGAAAAACCTGACAGAAAAAGAACTGTTAATACTAGTGGGGTTATGAGAATTCCTCTGGGTCTAATTCTCTAACTCACAAAGAAAAGTTTCTGATTTAATTAAACATTTGGCCAGCAGTGGAAAGCTAAAACCACATTTTTTATATTAAGTAGCACCTTAAAATGTTACCTGTCTTACCCATGAATTATTAAAATTAAAAGCATATCTATCTTCCAATAAATAATTCATCCACATGGCAGATGGACAAAGAATTAAAAGTATGTCTTAACATCTCAATAATCCAAAGATGTTAGAGATGTTAGTGTAATGGGTTTAAGGTTGGGCAGTGGTGAGGATGGGGAGGCTCATCCTTTTTTGATTAAGTGTAGAATGCTTATTAGATATTAGATAAATCTTGTCCCCAAATGGAAAGTTCAAGTCATGCTGGGTTACATTGTGGCCATCACTGGGAATGATGGAGTGGCAGAGGCTCCAAGGAGGTAGAAACACACACACACACACACACACACGTGTCTTTGCAGCCCTTTAGTCCATCCAGGAAGGAGCTGTGCCAACCACAGTGCTGGGACGAGAGATCCTGCCCTGTCCTCAGCAGCAGGTGGATGTCAGGAGCCTTTCCCAAGGACAGGTGTGGCTGTGTCACAGCATCTCAGTGATCCTGGACTCTCAGTGCGTAACTTTGGCCTCCAGCTTTCACACTCATGACGTCTGGAGTCAGGGCAATCCCTTAGTTTTCCCTGTGTGACTTTTTAACTTGTGGGTGCTGCATGTCTTCTACTTCCCCTCATAAGGATAAGCTGGATTGTTCTCAGATATAATCGTAGGGAGCCATTATCCCAAACCTCAGGCAACTTGGCTTTTGATTCAGTTAAACTTTCATCTACAAGGATTTAAGACTAGTAGCGGGGGTGGGTGGGGTGGGGGGGTGGGATGGGGGAGGGAGACTAGTCTCGAAGTCAGAGACACTTATTTTCTCACGTACTTCCAGATTATAGCAAGCGTTGTAATTTGAAGGGAATGCAGGAATGTTTGTGTATTTCAGAAATAGACAAATGCATGCATATGTACATGTTTGGAAATAGGAAAGTGTGCAAAAATTGTTGTCCCTGCCTGGCTTGCTTTCCTGTGCTTTCATTGCTCCAAAATAAGCTCTGTAAGTTCTGAAGATGTGCTCTGGACGCTGGATCACTGGAGTGCCTCACAGGCTAAATTTGAGAGGACAGATTCAGACTTAGCACCACCTAGGGGCCGGCCAGGTTTTACAGTGAAACGAGAGAAAAAGTCTTTTTAAAGTTTTCATTCAAACTATCTATCTCGGATAGTAAAAATTGTTGGTCTGATATGCCTTGTTAGCTTATGTTATGAAAAAATTGGTTTAAAATTTTAATTTTTGGGTAGTCATTTATGGGAGTCCTTTTTTTAAGAGTCAGTAATGTGAAAAAGAGACATTGAAAATGAGCAGAGACATAGGAGTGGACCTGGGGGGGGAAGCTTTGGTAAATTCAGGGTGTCCTGGAAGGAAGTGGGGAAGATGGAGTCAGTGAGAGAGGAGGGAACTGAACCCTCATCACAGGAAGTGGAGAGAGAAGGCATTTGTATGTGCATTGGGATGCAAAGTTAGGCCAGAACCACTGGGTGGCACTTTCAAAGCTCATTATTTGAAATGAAGAGACATTGCTGATATGGGCTGGCCTGGAGAGGCGTTCTCCTTCCATTGTGGGCACATTGCTAGGAGTTGCAACACAAGTTGTCCAGTTCTGCATAGCTCTGTATTCTGAACGCCTCTGTGAGGGCAAGCTGGTCACTCCGGTCAGTATTCCTTCTAGAAGGAATCCTCCCTTGTTTATGATGCTGTGCCTGTTTCTGTGATCACAGCCTTATCATTACTTGGCGTAAGGAATGAGATCAGCAAGGTCATAAACTGAATCACTTCGATCACGAGGACTGGATTTTGAGAAATGCAGACCGCCAAACTGGCTGCCTGTGGAATTTTGAACATTGTCTTTAGGAGTGTGTTTTCATGTGTGAATTTCTGCTACCTGCTCTCAGAGGCAAACTGGACCTAGAAAAATAGTGTCAGCCTGTAAGTGTGACAGATATGGGGACACATTCTGTTCCTTTACATGGAATCCGGGCATTGTCTGCATCAGAGCCTTAATGGAACCAAGTATATCCAGGTTCCATCCATAGTTGGTTTGAAAAACTTAGTTTATTAAGATGCTGGATTTCTCTTTTTAGCTCAACACATCCAGGTGTCAGTACTGAGGTTCTTGGAATCATAAGTGTTCAGTGAAATGTTTCTTTCCTCCTTAGTAGAAAATCATTTAATAATGATAATAATACAACAAATCTGAATACCCAGTCACTGGCCCAGGATCTGCAATCCTTAGCTCAATAATGACTTGATTTCTATTTGTGAAGTAAGAACAACTTGTGCAGTGTAAGCAGAATTCATAGGGAAGCAGGTCCTTTTCTTCAAAAAGAAGGACATGTACTTATATTATGGCATCAAGTTCATTGAAAAAAGACAATACAGTGTCTTCTATTAAGTGTGGCACTGTAACAGAAATCTTCCATCCATGGGTTCACTCCCCCAATCGCCACAACAGCCAGCACCAGGCCAGACTAAAGCAGGGAGCCAGGAGCCAAGAGCTTCTTCCAGGTGTCCCACATGTATGCAGGGGCTCAAGCACTAGGGCTTCTTCTGCTGCTTTCCCCAGGCCATTAGCAGGGAGCTGGATTGGAACTGGAGCAGCTAGGACATGAAGCAGAGCCCATGTGGGATTCTGGTACCATTGGTGGAAACTATACCCAGTATGCCACAATACCAGGGACCTCCTAAACTGGAATTTTTTTCTGCTGAGTAAGTCTCCTTTTGTGGTGGACGTGAAAGATTAGGTGTTACCCTACTATCACCAGTTCTCACAGCACACAATGGCTCTGCCAGAAACAAACAAAAAAATAAGAGTCTCTTCCTCCCCAACCCTACATGAGCCTCTTTTGGACTTTTAAGAGGGTTTATTAGAAATATTAAGGGACTGGAAATTTACTCATCCACTCCCCAGAAATCCCCCAACACCTGCCTTGTGTTGGGCTGCCTGCAGGACAGGAGAGCTGGGCAGCTGCATTAGGCTTCTGCCTTGTCTATCTTACCCTTGGCTGTTGCTCTGGGCACTCCCTCACACAGCTTTCTGTGTGATCTCTTCAGTCAGTAGGCTGGTGGCTGCCCTTTCATCCATCTCCCAATGGCACTGTCTGGGGCCAACCCAAGCAGCTTTCCTATCCCAAAGACAGTGATTTAAGGGGGAATCTGATTGTTATTTGTCCTTCAAAAGGATGGTTGAAATTTTTGTCAGAGGTCATGCCATCAGGGTTCAGCTGCCTGAAATGAAGAATCATTTAACAAAAGTTTCTTTGCTGTATTCCAGTTCAGCCATTAGGCATCCTCTCATTTTTAATCATGTGTTCTTTAGCTCCCACTGCTGTTTGTGATTTGGGAGATGTGTCTTTCAGCAAAAACTCTCTAAAGGGAGTTTCTCTTCAGCTGCAGGGGAGATGTTCCTTAGACTTCTTCTGTGGAAAGTAATTGCACTCCTTCCTCTGTTTCCATACTGTAGGTGTTTAATCAGTGCTTTGGTGCAGTGCGTTGATTTTCTCATTACCACTCCACCCCAGGCTGCATATTACAGTCACCTTGGGGAGCTTTAACAAAATGCCTGCACCTGGCAGAGGGGGGTAGAAGGCAGACTGGAAACAGGTAAAACAACAAAAAAAATTTTTTTTTTTAATTTTGTTTCCTTAATTCTTCAGTGAGTCCAATCAGCAGCTGAGGTTGAGAGCCCATCCCTGGGAACCTGGCTGGCCTTGCTGGGTTTCCTGTTTGTGTTTCTGGCCAGCCTCTCACAAATACCTGGTTGAGCTGGAAGGCAAGGGATGACTAGAATAGGAAGGACCTGTGGGAGACAGCCATGGGGGGCAGCCACCAGGGACCAGCATCAGTTAAAGGAGAAAGTTAAAGTTCAAGTCTGTGCCTGAGTCTCAGGAGGGGAATCTTCGCTTCTGGGAGGAGTGTGGACAGCTCACTCCTTACAGCTGGATTGTCTTGGTCCTATCCATGTTGTAAAAACCTCAGACTGTTCAGTTGCACTGGGTGATAAGATGTTAAAGGTTGGATGAGGCACCCTTGCTAACCAGATAATAGACTTAAAGAGACAGAATCTACCATATGTCCTTGGAAGCTGAGATCTCACTGTTAATAAAGAGACCCAAGGTGGTTTTCATGGGCACTGTTCCAACTCTGTGTGTGTGTGTGTGTGTGTACACATATGTGTCTCAATCCTGGATGGGAGCTCTTCCCACTGTGTGTGTGTGTGTGTACACATATCTGTCTCTGTCCTGGATGGGCGCTCTTCTCACTGTGTGTGTGTGTGTGTGTGTGTGTACACACATCTGCCTCTGTCCTGGTTTAAATTAACCCTTCTGTCAATACAGAGCTCTTACATAAAGAGGACACACTGTACCTCTTTAGAAGGAAAAGAATACAATGCTTTGGATAGCATAAGCAAGAACTACTCCTCTAATGCAAACAGAGGACATTTTTGCCTTTCCCAAGAAAAGGTTTTGAATGTATTCAGTCTCTTGGATCCTCTAAAACAGTAATGGTATCCTTACAATGCGACAAACCAGGTAAGGGAGGCTAGATGTGAATAAGGCCTTTATATAGGTCAGGCTTTGGGTTTCTGACTCTCTAGCTAGTTGGCAAAATAGGGCTCCCTTTATCCACCCCTCCCCTCAAGCCAGACCCCTTGATTTGCCTCCTTTGGCTCAGAATCTACCTGTACCTCCTTCAGTGAAGAAAGCTTTATAGACAAACAGGGAAAGGTGGCTTGGGAAAAAGTAGTGAGAGTGGATTCTAGAATTAGACTGACCTGCATCTTCTCTAGTAGATGTGGGATTTTTTGGAAGTTAGTAGAATGGAATAAATATATCTACCTAAGTGAGTGAGGAATTTTGTTTTTCTTTCTTTTCTTTTCTTCTTCTTTTTTTTTTTTTTGGTGTAAGTGAAATGAGATGATGACGACTATAAAACACTTAACATGTCCATTGGAACACAGGAAATGCCCAGTAAATAGTAGCTGCTATTATTGGTACTACTATGGATAAAGGGCTTCCTGCTGTGAATATCGAAAGCAATGTGAGTTAAAAGCAAAGTAACTGTGTTGATTTCCTGACCAACAAACAGATCTGCCTTTCTTCCCTTTGGGAGTCCAGTCCCAGCTGGAGCTTTGGGTGCACTTCTCTCTTCTGTGTTGTGGGCTGCTTTCTAGCTTAGCCATTGGCGTTTTGACTGGAATATGTCTTATATAAAGAGGTTTTAAAAAATTAAATTCACTGTAAGAATTTTACATTTAAATGATTCAGCCATGTGCTCGGCACACAATCTGTTTTAAAACTGTGTCGGTGTGCTAAAATGTGCCAAAAGCCCTGGGGTTAGAGGATTCCAAGTCCCTGTAATTATCCACAAGGGGATTGGGAGAGGAGCCGTAGCACTGAGCCCACCACCCTAACCTGCTCAATTGAACTGTCTCCAGATCATGTCGCACGAGCTGTTCTCCAGATTTAGTCTCCGACTCTTTGGAAGATGATAAGATGGTAGCCTGCTCTGGGTCAGAAAAGATTCCCTTTATTGTTCGTGACTAGAAGAACACTTGTACATGGTCTGCTGGGAAGAGGCGCTTACCTTTGATGAGCCAAGGAACAAACAGGAAGGACATGCTCTTGAAAGGAAAATCTGACCTGGGGGCTCCCCACACAGTGTGTGTGTGTGTCTACTTGCGCAGTCTCCACTTCCATCAAGAGAATGCAAAGAGCTGCAGAGTACTTTTAGCCACCATGGGTTCCTAGACATCAAAGAGGAACAATGGAAAAAGACTACTCAAAAATTAATTCAGAAAGTGCCAGGTGGAGCCTGGCCTAAAATCTTGGAAAGTGAATCCTTACTTATGCAAAAGCTGCCAAGGACAACTGTTAAGGACATGAGATGAGAACTGAAAGAACAGCAGAACTCTGGGAAGGAAGTGCTTCTCATCCGAACATCCACCAGAAAACACAGAAACAGACACATGCCCACATAGCTTGATGATGTGTGTGTGTGTGTGTGTGTGTGTGTGTGTGTGTGTGTGTGTGTGGTGTGTGTGTGGCCCTGGGGAAATACTTTCTGAGTAGATAGCAACACTAGTCAGCTTAGCATTGTTCCTGTTAGCTTAAGAAAAGATTGGTTTGCTTCTTTCACCTTGGGCATTTGCATGAGTGGATAGTTGAATTAACTTCATGAAAAGGATAAGCCTGTTTATGGGAAGGGGATATATGTAGCAGAAATATATTAGAGTGAAGTATACTTTGTGAGTGTGGTATTTGCATGTATGTCTTCCTGGAGATGGTCACAGGTGCTGGTGGCACATCAAAACTTATTAAGGTACTTGAGAACCCTCCTAAAAGCAGCAGCCTTAGCGGGAGTGATACTAACCAGCATAAGCCAGTAGGCTGAGCTCACAGAGTTCACAAGGAGGCCCCAGTCCCTCAGTTGTGGGGCCAATTCTTTCTTCCTTCATGTCTCCTGGTAGAGTAGGCATGATGGTGCTCCCTTGTCATTATTTGGTCTTTTCTTTAGGTGTTTTGTTTTGGTTAGTGAGTAGTAGGTGGGAAAGGAAGCAAATGGATAACTTTATTAACCTATGCATGGGCACTTGTTTTGGAAGCAGACGCCAGATGCTCTTCTGGGTTTTCAGAATTCTACTAGGGAGATGCAAGTCAGATTTGAGAATCTGTCATCTAAATAGCACCCTCGCAAGGTTATGAACACTTTGGGGGACTTCCTTTTATGACTGTAGTGTTTTTCCAAATGTCTGGTGAAAAAAAAAAAAGTCCGGCTTTTGTTCTAGTGGAATGAATTTATTCCCCAGTTTTCAAAAAGCAAGATCATACAAACAAAGAAAGGGAAGGGCGTGAGATTTTTAGAGATAGTGGATCGATCACTCACTCCCACACTGGTACCCTCTATCCTTGGGGTTTCTTCTCTCCTGCTCTGGACAGTACCACGAGGACAGATTTGTCGAGCAGAAGGTGAATGTGGTTCCCAGGCTGATTCTGTGGCCCTCAGAGGACCCTCCTCAGTGCCCTGCCCTGGGTGCATCATCTCTTTTTGCCCTGGTCCTGGTCCTAGGCTAAAGTCAGTTTCCCTAGCTCTGAGCTCCTTGCTTCACAGGATCTACCTCAACATGCCTTTGCTGCTGTCTTAATTTGTTCTTCTCTGCCTACGCTGTACCAGGGTGTGAACTTGGCTTCTTGCCTGGCCAACCTGAGATGTATGTTCAGATCCTGCCCTGCCACCCCAGCCACTGCATCCCCATCCTCTCTTACCCTTGCTTAAATAGGATCCTTTATCTTGGACTTAACTGTTAGGGCTGCAGTTCTGTAAGCACTCAGGTCTTCACCCTTAGGAGGTGCTGCTCAAAACCTCAAGAAAGAATTTATTTACAAGAAATGAAAATGTTAGAGTTTTAAAGTCAGGTACTTAACTTAGGATTATTCATTTTCTTTTTTGTTTTAAACTTTAAATACTTGATCTGAAATGTGGAGAAAGAGCATGATTGTGTCAGCTTTTTACCCCTTTGTAGCTGTGGAAGAACCATTGCAGGTTTGTTTTACAAGTACTGATGTATGTATTCATAGTACAAATTGTCCTTGAGAGACAGGGAGGTACTTTCCTTTGTAAATGTCATTGTGATTGTTCTCAACTGCTTTGCAACCATGTTCTCAGACACCTGGGCCCCCAATCTGTGCCATGGGAAGTATGTAAGGCTAAGCAGTTCATGTTCCCAGTCATTACTAGCTGTTGAATGCATTCTTTATTTCAAGGGGGTGATGTGGATCTCATGTTCCCTCATTCACCCTGTGAAGGAGACAGTAGTTGCCCAGCTTTTGAAGCACAGGAAACAGGTTTAGGATCTTAAGAGCCAAGTAGCCAGCAGTCTCTTAGCAAAAAAATGGTGATGCTAGATCGATATCCTAGTCTTTGGCTTTGAGGCAGCCCTCATTCTTTTTGTCTTCCCTTTATAATAAGCAAGAATTGTGAATGCAGATCATTACAGAGGATGACAAAAATCCAGGTACCTGTCTCTAGAATTATCACGTTTAAGTTTTGACAAATTTGTTCCTGATTTTTTTAATAAAAAAAAAAACATTAAAGAAAAGGATCTCTTTTTAATTCCTCCGAATTTTGTTCCTCTTCCTTCTTCCACCACTTTCCCCACCCTTCCATCTATACACCTTTTCCAGAGGTAATTTGGTCCAGGCCAAGTTTCCAGATTTTTCCTACATACATATGTATGTATTCTACTTTGCAAGGGAATTTTAAAAAGTTTATGGAAACAGAAAGAAAACAAATTTTATTTTGGTACACAAAGTTTTGAAATCCGTGTGTAAATTTTTTCCAGTCCATGATTTCCACATTTATTTTAAAGTCATCTCCTGTAGCTTAGATTGTATGCTTAAATGTTTATTTCAAATTTATTTTAAACTATGGAAAATAGGTTTTGCGGTATATATGTTACAGCTTCCTCCTTTCCCCAGTTTTGTTTTCATAAGCTATCACATACAGATGTAAATTATTCACCTTTTGACTGTGTAATATACTTTTATAGTCTGTATTGTAGTTTATTCTATTGCTAGATGTTTAGTAGTTTTCCAGATCTTATTGTTTTACAAACAATGACACATGACTCCATGCTGCTCCAAAGGACTTGTTAGGGTGTGAGGCTGACACAGTTTCAGCATTATGAGGTATTGCCCAATTGCCCATCCGGTGTGCACTTCTGGCAGTCATGGAGAGGGCACATTTTACAGATGCTCACTACCACTTGGCACTGTGTGGACTGTGATTTGGGCTAGTGATGAAGTTGCACCTTGTGTTCTCCTTTGTGTCAGCCTGATAAATGCTCATTGCAAGCTGCAAGGTTTGAATAACTTTTCACAACCTCCTTGACTATTCAGGATTCTTCCTTTATGAAATGGTTGCTCATATCCTTTATTCCTTTTATGTTATATTCATGTATATCATTTTTCTGCTGATTTCTACTTAATATCTATGGTAATTGCTTATCAAAAATGCTTGGTACTATCTTATTGGTCTTTGATGGTTATGTTTGATAATTTACATGTTGTTAATTTTGGTGTGAAGTTAACTTTTTGTGATGTGTGGTGACTGTTTGTTTATTTTCTGAAATTGAAAGTTGTATTCATAAGTCTTTAGGTACAACTTGCTGCTTTACCCTGCCATTTTCATTATCTGTTGTGCTTCTTCGTATTGTCGTGGTCTGCTTCCCTTCCACTAGAATGTAAGCTCTGTGAGGGCAGGAAATTTTGTATGTTTTATTTATAGCTGTCTCCCTCCCTCAGATCTGAAATAATTCTTGGTATGCATCAGGTGTTCAATAAATAAATATTAGTTGTACAAATAAAGAATAATGTACAAGGAGCTCTTTTTGCGTGTGTTTATGTGCCATGAAGAGATTTCTCCCTTGCTATCTCCCTTCCCTTTCATCCTCTTCTCTTTCCACTCATAGGAAGCTTGAATCTCTAACACCATTGTCCCACTGGGGTGTGTGTGTATGTGTGTGTGTGCGTGTGTGTGAGAGAGAGAGGTCTTTGTCAAGCTGGGGTTGTTTCTTGTGCAGTTGTGCCATGAGTGTGTCTTTGAATGTTCCGACTCTGCTGCCGCTCTGCTGAAGTTTACAGGAAACCCAGTGCTGAGTTTTAGGAGAAGGAATGGGGATGAGAGGGAGCCAGGAAGGAGTAATGCATGGAGAGCTCCTCTGGTGGCAGCCAGTGAACATTTGGGAAGCCCCTTTTGTGAGCCAAGTGTCAGAGTGGATGTGAATCCTGACTCTCAGAGGACTTTGTGGCTAACATCTGAACTCTTTAGCACTAAAGTCACATGTGGCAAGTGATGGACTCTGTTATGAATCACTCATGCGGGAACACAGAAGCTGTAGAACATAGTGGTTAGTTTCAAAGGCTTTGAATAGATGAAATTGTGTCTGTGTCCTGCCTCTGCTCCTGACTAGGCTTATATCTTAGGAAGATTACTTTGCCTCTCCTAGATTATTTTCTTGTCAATAAAAGGCAAAGATCATAGTAGTGCCTCCTTCAGAGATGGATGTAAGAATTGCAGGGTAGAAGGCGTATGAGTGCTTGGCATAGTTAGTGCCTATAAATAAGAACTAATTGTGTGTGGGTGGGGTGTCTTTAGGGAGGAGGCCATGTTTCACCCAGCCTTGCAGGATGGGTAGGATTTTTCTAGGCAGGAACTGAATGGGTGGAAAGGTCATGCCATAAAAGAGAGAGAGAAAAAAAATGCAAATGTGGAGATGAGAAAGTATGCATACAGGTTGAGTTCAGGGAGCATTAATCTAGTTTAACTTCAATGTAGGAGGGGTGATCAGTGAGGCTGGAAATGTAGGAGGAGACTGGTTGTGGTGGGTGATCAGCACCAAGCCAAGAAAAATGCCTTTTGTTACTCTGCTCATGATTTTTCCATGCTTCCAGTTGCTTGATCAGATTTGAGAGAATTTCTGAGATAAATGTCTCTTCTAGGCGATCCACGCAAAGCAGGAGAGGACAGAAAGGACAGTTGCGACGCTGCAAAGGGAGTCCTGGCTAGTGCTGCTGAAGGCACCTATTCCAGGGCACTTGAACTTCAGGGACATTTTTTTCAAATAATCTTTTTTTTTTTAAGCACTAGTTTCGTGCCAGGTGCGGATTTAGTTGCATCCAATTATGTTCATGTCATTGTTCTGAAATCATTTTCTCCATGGATATTGCTGTTCAAGACAAGATGTTTTTGGGTCTGAGGCTACACTTATAAAAGAAAGCATGGGAAAAAATATGCTTCCTTGCACTTCTCTATTCCACTTCTGATGTCAGAGGAGAAAGAAAACAGGCGAATGATTTCAAAGTCCAGCAGATCCTTTGTCAAAGAGGAGACCGTGTGCCAGTATTCTTCCCAGCCTTGTCCAGTTTCCAGGCAGCAGTGCAGTCATGGGTTGTTACGACACGGAGGATGAAAACTGGCAAATCCCTGGGAGCAGGATGGTAAAAGAACTGGGACTTGGCATCAGAGACTAACTTGGGTTTGGATCACAAGTGCTAGAAAGGACTAGATGATTGCTGAGAAGATGAGCAAATGATGCACAGATCTTAGAACCTCCGTTTCCTCATCATGTGTAGATAGCCACTTTGGGTTGCTTATTTTTTTTTTTTGAAAAATATTTATTTAGTTGAAAAACCAAAAGAGACAGGCAGATCTCTATCTGCAGATTAATTCCTCAAATGCTTGCAGTTGCCTGAAGCAAACCAAGCCAACGCCAGGTGGTCAGTGCAGGTCTCCCATGGGGGTGGTAGCAAGGATATAACTATTTCAGCCATTGCCTGCCTCCTTGCAGGGTCTATATTAGCAGGAAACTGGAATTGGGGGTGAAGATGGAACCCAGGAACTCAAATCTAAGCATTCTGACATGGAGGGTTGTGTCTTACTTGCTGTGCCAAATGCTGTCCACAGAATCATGAGCTAACCCAGCAAAGGCCTGGTACCCAGGGCACCCTCTTTCTGCCTGCATAGTGAGTGTGCTCAGATTGGGAAACCCTTTTGCTCATCTTCCCTGATGTTTGTACAGCCTAGTCACTTTCATGCACCCAGGAGGATCGAAGTGCTCTTCCTCTCCTTAAAGAGAAGTTGGGTTATCTTTCATATAGGATAGAAATCAAACCAAATGAGATTAACTTACCTCAGGAGCCAGTTTCAACGGATCTTTTGAATGGTAAAGTTCTATTATTGTATATTACTTCAAACTTAATAGAAAAATTGATTAAAATATGTGCCCTGTTCATAACTAGCCTGGCTGAATGCCACAAGACACATTAATTGAAAATGAATTTCCACAAACCCAATCAAGCATCATGAACATGAAAAATGTACCTTTTCCCCTCCATGCCTCCATTGATTTTTCATTTTCCCCACTCAGAGCTTCATTTAGCAATTTTTCAGTTCCTTTTTGTTGTGCCCTTAATTCATTCCCTTCCCTCCCCCGCAATGAGATAATGTACCATTTTCCTTGTCCTTATTAAACTGTTCTTTCATGCTACATTAGTGCAGGGCAGATTTTGATCTTGTGCTATTCGTCTATAGACTATTATTTCTTTAAAAAAGAAGCTGTGCTTTATTTTTATTCTTACATTTTGTGGTGGCTTTTCATCAGGAAGACTGCACTTGAAAAATACAATGGCTGTGAAATTACAGCTTGGAAGGTTTTTAAATAGATTAAGGAAATTTATAGCAAACCTTTTCAAGGAAAGTGTGTAAAATACCATTTTCTCTCTCTCTCTCTCTTTTTTTACTTGGTGGGATGTATGATTTAACATTATTCCTGCTCTTTGAAAGATTTATTTGAAAGACAGAGTGACAGGAAGAGAGAAACATGTTCCATCCAGTGGCTGCAACAGCTGTGGCTGGGCCATGCTGAAGACAAAAACCAAGAGCTTCATCCTAGTCTCTCACATGAGTGGCAGGGGCTCCCCTGGTCCCTCATTTGCTGCCTTCCTAGGCACATTAGCAGGAAGCTAGATTGGGAACAGCATGACTGACACTAAAGCTAGCTCACCAATATGGGGTGCTGGCATTGTAGGTGATGGTTTAACTACTGCTTGGCAATATTGATCCCATGATTCCTATTCTGTTGACTGAATTAAGACCACAGTGTGGCAAGTCACAGAGGGATCAAGAGGTTATGTTGAATAGAAGGCTCTACCAGGACATGAGGAAGCAAAGGGACAATTTGTGGCAGATCCCAGGGAGCTCTGGACGCATCTTCCTGTGTGCTTCATCCCTACTCCACTCCGCTCACAGATCCACTGGGCCCTTGCAGGTTTTGAAAACAGTAATGGGGTCTTCAAACTATTTTCGTGTGAAATTTTCAAAATTTCAAATCATACAGTAGCATAAATATGTCCTGAAGAGTATAAGAACTTGAACTACAGTATCAGATTGTACTCAAGAATTCATAACCTTGATAATCTCATTTTGGTGAGAAGTGTTTATCAGCAGTTGTATGTCTTTGATATGTTTTTCAGTGGGAAAGCAAATTAGTCATACATGCTGTTTAAAGTAGGAAGTTTTTGTAATTGAAGTTTGTGGGAAAGAGGAACAAAGTGGGACTATTGGTGACAGAAGTTGGGGAACTTTATTAATATATGATTGAGTTTTGTGACCTGTGTAAGCACATAAACATACCAGCCCCACCTGATTTTTAAATAAGGTCTAGGAGTCTTAGCTGAATATTTCTAAAATGAAAATGAAAACAAAAATTTCAAAGAAAATAAAAATATCATAATCTTAGTTTCGATATAAAAAAACAGCATTCCCTTTCCTATACAGAATTTTAAATAGCTTGATTAAATGAGGCAATCAGTTTTCCTAATTGCTTTAAAAAAACAGAGTAGCATTTCATTAATCAGGAAACAGCAGAATGGAAGTAATTCAAGGCTTTACCAAGAAGTCATGAAGGAAAAAATTCTGTAGTATGTTAATGGAAGCAAGACAAAATATTTGATTGGTTAACTTAGCCAGCTAGAGGTGAGCTGGTGGTTTCTGAAGGATAATTTGTGATATGGGATGGTTGGCAGTTTCTGCTTGGCTGAGTTTGTTTCCCTTTCTGGTCTATAACCATACACTCAGCATTTGATTTCGGTTTGTTAAGGTGGGAACCCATTTCACCTTGCTAATGGCCTCCCCATTACTTGTGTTAAATTCCTTCCCTTTTGAGCGGTTTCTCTTTCATGAAAGATTGAACAAAGCTTGAATGTGATCCTTTCTGTCACCTGCTTAGCTGACTTGTCCTTGTTTCAGTGTGAAACCTGTAAGTGTGAGCATCAGTTTTAATGAACCTTCTAGGATCAGCGAGGGAAGGAAGCACAGTTGATGGTACATATACCATCTGCTGTACAGCATGCCTGATGGGCACCTTTTTGATGTCATAATGTTTTTTTGTGTGTGCATTACCATTGTCAGCTGGTAAAAGAAAACATCCCAAAGCACAATTAGTTAACAACCCACATCCGAAGCTATCTAGTATTTAATGCTTATTTGCTGCAATAACTCTTCATTAATTTCTTTTCACAGTCCCTGAGCTCAATATTGAACCACGTAATTCTAACTATAGAATTGTATCATTTTCTGACACCTAACACCATATGTTCCATGTTCTGTGTATCACTAATGGGAAAAAATTCCAAGGAGTGTGCAAGTTCCCTAATTTCCAGGATTGAGCGGAATCCATAAAAGAACCTGTCTATATTTTTCTGAAACTTTTTGATCGTGATGGTGTATGGGCTCCTTTTGAAGTGACTTGGGAGGAATTCTTTCTCTATTGTAGTTGGTATCCAAAGCAGTTTTTTAAAATGTGCAAATTATAAAGTGTGACTTCAGCTCTATGATTAATTAGGTCATAAGACATATGTACACTTTGAATTACACGAGAAGCATGATGATCGAGACAAGTTAGACCCAGTTCTATTAATATCAGTTAAAAGGTTCCAGATTTTACCAAGATGGACTTTGTTCCCCCTTGTGTCTGTAAAATGATGGCTACAACTGGGCTTATTTTTGACCTTTAAATTTGGCTGCTGTAAAAGATTGTGTAAACCAAATAGGTGAAGCCTGCAAAATGAATGCTTCTCCTTGCTCAGTTTTTTTTTAAGATTTATTTTTTTAAATTATTTTTTTATTGGAAAGGCAGATATACAGAGAGGAGAGACAGAGAGGAAGATCTTCCGTCCGATGATTCACTCCCCAAGTGAGCACAATGGCCGATGCTATGCCGATCCGAAGCCAGGAGCCTCTTCCGGGTCTCCCACACGGGTGCAGGGTCCCAAAGCTTTGGGCCGTCCTCGACTGCTTTCCCAGGCCACAGGCAGGGAGCTGGAAGGGAAGCGGGGCTGCTGGGATAGAACCGGCGCCCATATGGGATCCCGGGCATGCAAGGCGAGGACCTTAACCACTGCGCCACCGTGCTGGGCTCTGCTCAGTTTTTAATGCCCTGACTTGAGCCTTCTAACTTGGGTCATTTACCACCACCTGGTGACAGTGAAACCTAAATGCAGCTTTGTGGTAGGTAAATAAATTTCTTGAAGGCCAACTTTGCAAACTTCAGTGCAGATAGAAAGAGCAAAGGTACTTCATACATTTACTTGCGTGGCACCCTGGGTTTTGGAGTGGGCCTCACTCTTGGAGGTATTTGGGGTGTATGTTCTAAACAAGGCCATTACAGTTCAATTGGGTTTTAAGAGCTTGTTCTACAGTTTTGCTCCTAATCAATTGTTTAGGGCTGGATTTGTTGATTTGTTTTTTGACAGTCTGAGATTATAGAATGAGCAAGGACTTTACAGTAACTCACAGTCTAGGGAGGGAGAAATACCTAGAATCATAATCACAGCTAACATTTGAGTAGTTCTCAAGCACTAAGTGTTACAGGAGACAATGTTTCTGGGCTCTTTGGGATTGGGAGTTGGCAATTACAGGATCATCCACAAGCAGAGACTTGGGGATCTGATACTACTGGAATGCTACCAAACCCAGAAGCACGAGTTTGCCTGTTTTAGTATCTGAGGGCCTCACTGGGGAAACACAGGGGACATACTACAGGGTAGGCTGCAGGGTTACAACGCTGGAATTCCAAGTCAGCATCCCTTGTAGGGCTTGCAGAGTTTGGCCAGCCTTTGCTTTGAGGGATTTTTTTTCCCCTTAAATTGGAATAAGTCAACATTGGTCATAAAATATGAACAATAGGCTTTTCTAAAAATGTATAAGGGCTGGGCCTGGTATCATAACCTAGTGGGTAAATACCTTGTATGCCTTCGGGATCCCATGTTGGTGCCAATTCATGTCCCAGCTGCCCCACTTCCATCCAGTTTCCTGCTTGTGGCCTGGGAAAGCAGAAGTGGATAACCCAAAGCCTAGAGACCCTGCATCCATGTGGGAGATCCAAAAAAAGCTCCTGGCTCCTGGCTTCAGATCAGCTCAGCTCTGACTGTTGCAGTCACTAGACGAGTGGGCCGATGGACAGAAAATCTTTGTCTCTCCTTATCTCTATAAATCTGACTTTCCAATAGTAAGAACAAAAAAAATCTTTAAATTAAAAAAATGCATAAGGACTTAAGCAAAGGTGCATGAGTGCATTCATTTCACAGAGTAGCACCATCACTTCTTGCCACTGTCAGCACCCGCAGTCCCTCTCATAGCTTGTTTTGTCTCCCCAGGACTAGGTAACTTTTCAGTATAGCCTCAGCCCCTCTATTCTCTCACAAGAACTCAGAGACTTTGTCCATACTGCACTGTCTCCAGATGACAACTTTGCCTTTTACTGAGTTATAGTCGTCCATCCTGTCCATGAGGGATTAGTTCAGTTCAGGACCTTTGTGGATCTCAAATTTGATGACACTCAAATCCTCATATAAAATGATGTGTCTGCGCATAAGCAGCACACCTCATCCTGTACACTTGCAAGTATCTCTGTGTCACAACACCTAATGCAAACTAAATGCTGTGGAAGCAACTGTTGCACAGTATTGTTAGGGGAAAAAGACAAGAAATGTCTGTACATAACCAGTATGTTTCTTCTCTAATATTTTCAATCCAAAGCGGGTTGAGTCCTTTCATGCAGAACCCATGGATGAGGAGGCTGGCTGTAGTTTTTAAGACTAGAGTCTAGGGGATAATGAACAGTAGGATCATCTCAGCATTTTACTATGAGGTGTTCTCTGGAGGGAGGGACGGTTCCTAAAACATATTTGTCACTTCGTTGACTCAGAAACCACTGAGTCCTTTGGAGATAGTGACACTAGCTGTTTGAAGTCATCTTTTGTTATGTGATTAAATACTACCCCTGACCTCCTCAAAAACCTTTGGTTATGTTCAATACCCATTTTACATATCCTTTAAAGGTTTTAAAGCATTAATTCTATGGGGAAGGATTGAAAAGGAACACAAGGATGCATTTTGCAAATTATTCTTACCAAATTGAAGGAAATTTACACACACAACTCTTTTTTTAATCCCTCTCCATAATCCTACCACAACCCCAGAACTTGGCCATTTGTTTAACTTCTCTTCTAGGTTTTACTTTCATCGTTGTAAACTTTTTTTTAATCCCTTGAGGCTTTTTGTAAACACTTTGCCATTTTGCAGTGTGTTTGTTTTTAGTGTTTAGGTAATATACTCCATCAAATTGATATTCTGTAATTTATTACCTGTTCCTTTAGTGCTAGACATTAAGGTTATTTCCATTTTCTCCCTATTATAAATAATGGGAGCAAGAACCATCTTTATATATATAGCTTTTTTCCTATGTTTGAATTATATCCTTAGGATAAATTCCCAGGAGTGGGATTAGTGGGTCAAAGGGTATGAACAGCTTTATGGCTCTGAATATTTATTGCTAAATTGCCTAAAGGGTCATTCTAATTTACAATGCCACCTGCAACACACAAGAGTGGCTGCCTCCCCAACCCTGCCAGCACTGGTTTCTTTAGTCAGTATTTGGGGTTACAAATTTCTTAAGTGTTAAGTGACAGTTCATTTCTCTTTTTAATTGGTAATTTCTTGAATTAACATCAACATTATGCATTTTTCCTTGAGCATATTTCCTATTATGTTTTGTATGGTTTGCTTTCCTTGTTAGAGGATGAATTTTTTTATACCACATGGCATTGAACATATATTATAATGAAGTTTCCCAATGTACCCAGAACAGAGAGAATACTCAGTGAGGCCATCTCAACTCATTATCCAGGTTAAACAAAGAGCCAGAATTGCCATGTTTGCTTTAAGTAGCCCTTCGTTTCCTCTTTTCTTTTCCTTTGTGCAGTATTTTAAAGAAAATCCCAGATATTCTGTATATGTTTCTGCTATACTTTACTATGCATCTCCAAGTGGGTAATTTTTGGGGTTGGAATACCCACATCACACTTAACAAAAATGATAATTCCTTAATATCTTGTAACCCTTGTCTATAAAGAGTTCCTGACGTGTCTTTTTACTAATGCTTTGCTGCATTCAGGATCCAGTATGGTCACATTTGTTTCTTTTTTTTTTTTTTTAAGATTTATTTATTTATTGGAAAGTCAGATATACAGAGAGGAGGAGAGACAGAGAGGAAGATCTTCCGTCACATTTGTTTCCTGCATCTCAGAGTCTCTTCATCTAAAGCATGCCTCTCCCAGCTTGGCCACGCCCCTCATCCCTACCCAGTGACTTACTGTAGGAACTGAGTCAGTTATGCTATAAAACACTAACATTCCGGCTTTGGCTCTTTGTTTCCTTATTGCCTCCAGAAGCCTGATTAGATTGCATTTTGAGTTTCGGGGGTGGGGATGGTGCCTAGTTTTCTGTGACATCTGGGATATAAAATGTCTGGGAAGGTTGAAGTTGATCATTCATTCAGGTCATGATAGCCCCAAATCACAGATATAAAGTTCCTCCATCAGCCTGCAGCCTCACTGTGTTGTCTGTGGATGATGGTGGCTCCAATCAGTTACTTCCTAGACATGGCAAAATTGTGATGATCTTCTAATTCTTTCATGCCTACCCCATTGAATGGCTGAAAGTATTTGGTAAAGGAAAACCTTTCTTTATAACTAAGGCTTTTTTTAGAATCTCCAAACTCAGTTTGTACAAGCAAGGCAAAATAAGTGCTTTCGTTTTCTCTCTAAAATGCCAGGCATCCAATTACTTGTTGCTGATTTCTTTGTTAAGGATTTTAAAATATTCGTGTTCTGTAGTAGTTACATATTAGCATGTATTTTACACAGTGACATCATTTGTTTTTTAATTGCCCCATCCTTGGTCCAAGGCAAACCTTTCATGTCCTTGCTTTCAGGAAAGACAAGGTATCTTAGATTCATCTAGTTTATTTTTGTCCCCCACCTTCCTGGAAAGGGCTATTCCTGTAAGATGTGCTTTTATATCTTTTAAGTGGTGAATAGTATCTGGATCATATTATGCTTTTATTGTTTTTATATTTTCTCAGTGGACGGATTAAGAATGCTTGTTTTTACAAAAGCAAATAAAAGGTTACGAGTCTGTACTGATATTGTCACTTTAAATCTGACAAAAGCTTGTTTTATATTTATTGCATGTCAGACTTGTTTTTCTTTCTCTGATGGTAAACATCTTGGTTGCAAACATGATTATACCACATGATAGATCATGTTCAAATTTAAGATGTAAGACTTTGGAAAATTGGTGTGTTACTCACCAAGACCATGTAAGTGTGCCCACGATTGTCCAAGACATGGTTTGGTACACAGTAGCCTGATTTCTTCTTTTAGGGGAGGGATCATTTCTAAGGAGACATGATGTATGCATGAAAAACAAAAGCAGTTCAGGATGGAGTATATTATAAAAACAAGGGTGAAAGCCCAGCTCACGTCCACTTTGGAGATTTTCCTAATGACTTTGGGCCACATGAATTCTCACTCCTCTGAATGTCCTCAACAGCTTTTGTGATCCTTTCCCCAAATCAACACTTCTGACACTTGGCACACAAAACAGGAACAAATTATTAATAGATTCGACAAAGCTGAGAGTTTGAAATCAGGCTGCCTCATTGGTTCAAACTGAATAATCACTGTTTGTAGACTTATTTCAGTGTTTCCCAAAGATGTTATGTGGTTTGTCTATGGAATGCTACCAAGGGTTGCAAAGCAGCATCTGTATGGAAATGCTGGGTTAAACAAGCCTAATGAGATGTAACTTACAACTCATCTTTCATATCCCCCAGCTCACCTGGAGCAGCATCTGGCTTTCCTGGGCATTTCATGTTAATCCCATTGCATGGTACACAGCTTCTGTTTAAATGAAAGCCAGCACCCTGTCTCTCTCCATTAAGTAACTTGTACTCATGCAGTTCTACATTGTTTTAAAAACAGTTCTTGATGTGTTTCTTCCTAGATTGAGTCATTAAAGAAAAAATTGCAACAGAAACAGCTCTTAATATTGCAGCTTTTAGAGAAGATCTCTTTCTTGGAAGGAGAGGTAAGAAATCGTTTCTTTAAGTTGCTGTCTTCCCTACCATTAAATTTTATGTTGCTGAGCCAACCACTGGCACTTAATTAAAAATATGGTTACTTCCTGGCCTCATAACATTGCTTAGAGGTTAACTGCCAGCACTGAAAGTGAGATTCTGACAGCTACATTTTCTCTCCCATCTGACTCTCTTCACTCCCATTTGCTACTCATCTCTGCATTTGAGCTCCAGTTTTCTTTCATTTGTTTTGTTTTTGTTCAAGAATTTGCTTCACAGGACTGATAAGCTACTGATTAATACTGAGAATTTCCCACATTAGTGTAATGCTTTAAAATTTGTGAAGTATTTTTACATACATCCCTCACCTGATTCTCTCAACTCACATTAAGAGAGGCAAGACGGGGTGGATGGGGGCTTCATGGAGGTGTATCAAGCCAATCCACTATCTGCAAGTACTGGCATCCTGTATGGGTGCCCATCCATGTCCTGGATGCTCCACTTCCAATCCAGCTCTCTGCTATGGCCTTGGAAAGCAGTGTAAGATGGCTCAAGTCCTTGGGCCCCTGCACCCATGTGAGAGGCCGGGAAGATACTCCTGTTTCCTCGCTTTGGATGAGCTCAACTCTGACCTTTGCAGCCATTTCAGGGGTAAACCGGCAGATGGAAGACCTTTCTTCCTGTCTCTCTTTCTCTCTTACAAAACAAATCTGTCTTTCAGATAAAAAAAAATTATAAATAAATCTTTTTTTAAAAAGTCATGATGAGGGGTATTATCACTGTATTAACAAATTAAAAAACTAATGCAAAGATTAAGCAGGTGATTTTGTTCAATCACCTAACTTAGTGAATGCCAGACCCAGGCTGAAGTCAGATGACTAATCCAATGCCTTTATTCTGTGACATCGAGTGACCATGTTTCAGTGAGTGACTTAAATTTGCCTGAGACTTTAAGATGAATATTACTCCTGACTTTCTAGCTTTTTGAAAGTCATTTGAAGATTTTGTATACCTTCAGAGAAGGAGATTATGGAGTTGGAGGAACTTTAAGAGGTTAGATATTAATAGAAGGAGAAGCCAAAGTCTGTTGGCTCCAAAGACTTTTTATTAAGATCTTGGCAATGAGCCTTTTCTTTTTGAGGCTCCATGAGAGGTTGGTTTGCCAGGCACCTGTCCTTGTCTGTTTCCCATTGCAGTCCTTTCCCAATGAGACTGCTTAAGAGATTATGATGAAGTAAGGAGAATTTTCCATATTTTCCATATGCTTTGCATAAAAGAATAGATTCAGATTTATCCCAGTTTTCAAACCTGGGGCCTGCTTCTTATTAGCTTGGTACCTGGGGGAAATTTTTTTATAATCATAAAATGGGAATTATGAATGTACCTTCATGTGTATGACTGTGAGTGGAAAGTGCATAGAAAGTGTCTGACGCATACCCAGCAGTCATTTTTAACTTATTATTGTTCTCTTGTAATTAAAATGGATGCTTTCTGAGTTAGATTATATTTCTGCTATTTTGTGTATGGGAAAACTGAGGCACAGGGATGCTAGAGGACCTGTACTAGATTAGAATTGAGTTGGGTAAGCCTGAGTGCGGAGCCTAAACTTATCACTACTACATTTGTGGTGATAAGGAGCTGGGCTTCATTTACGCTACACTTGAGGGACTGTCAACAGCAATTTTAAAATTCAGTCTTAAAATGTTGTCTATTGAAGCTGGGTCAAAGGATATTTTCCCTATCCCTTTTCAAGTCTTCCTATCTGTGGATCTCTGGGTCCAGCCCCAACCTTATGAGTAAATGTTTATGTTTCCAATATTTCCTTCTGCAATTGCAACATCCTGTGGGAAGAATCACACTCCATATTATGAGAGCCAATGAGTGAGTGTCCTGGGGGATGTCCCTGTGTTCAGAGAGAAAGAGCTGCTGCCAGGAAAGCCAGAAAGTCATCCAGGGCAGTGCCCCACTACTTGCCTCTGCCTGTGCTAGTCCAGCAAGCTCTTCTATTGGTGGACTGATTGCTGAATCATTTGTTTGAGAGGTGGAGCTGAACTGAGCTGAGCTGGCCTGGACCTGAACCACAGACCCAGGAATTAAATCCAAGTCTCCCAAGTGGGTGGCAGAAACCCAGTTATTTCAGGTATCCCTGTTGCTTTGCAGGTATGTGTGTGGAGTCAGGAATCTATTCTGGGATTGAATAAAAGAACTCTTCTATGAGATGTTATTTTACTGAATTGAGAGAGAGAGAATGAATATGAGTAATTGAGCATACACTTGCTGATTCATTCCCCAAATGCCTTCAATAGCCAGACTGGGTCAGGTTGAATCTAGGACACAGGAAGTTAATCCAGATTTCCCATTTGAGTGGCAAGCACTCAATACTTGAGACATGTCCTGCTGCCTCCCAGGGTGTACATTTTACAGCAAGAAGGAGTTCAAGGTGGAGTTAGAATTCAAACATAGTAACTCTGATGTGGGTTGTACATATCCCAAGTGGCAGCTTAACCACTTTTCCAAACACATGACCAGGAGGTGGGAGTCTTAACAACCAGGCTGAACACCTGCCCCTTATTGATAGATTGTGAAATACACAAAGAGGAGCCTTATGTTTTATTGCTTGATTCATGAAAAAATCATCCGTTACTTTGGATTTCTCAAGACTCTGAGATGTGACTAGGAGTTGACATAGTTTACCTGGGAGATGATCCCAGGAAATTCCCAGAGGAAGGGGAAAAGAGGAGTGGGAAGGGAGGCAAGCCCGGAAGGAGCACCTTCTTGAGGAGATCACTGATATGGACAACTGGGACTGCCTTTTGCTGGTGGCTCCTGGGAAACGCCCTGACTTATCCTGATGAAAAGTCTAGAAGGTTACATCATTTCTCCAGTAATTCCCATAAGGCGCTGGGTAGTGTCTGCTTCTTCTGTGTATCCTCACTGAGTCCAGTTCTGCCCATCTGCTGGAAACAATTTGGCTCTTCAGCTTTGAGGTATGGATTTTAGAACTGCATGGTGTGTCCAGCGGGCTACAGGAGCCGCCTCTCTTTGGCTCATGAAGGCTGAGTGTGTGCATCTGCCAGCTCTGCATTCAGTAATTAGCTACGGAGGGACTCCTGACACCCCTGTAATTGGCTTATTGCACAGATCAGGGCTTTTATTCCTTATACAGCCTGTTAAAATATCAGATAAGAAAAATTTTTATCTAAGAGTTCTAAGTTTAGTTCTGACAGTTCCACTGAGAAGTCAAGCCTCTCTGCTCAAGTGACTTTTATCTTTCTAAGCCTCAGTTTTTTTGGAGAGTGAAGGGGAAAATTTGTAAAATGGGGATAATCAAACCTGCATCAAAGGATTTTTTTTATGAGAAAATTAAATAATGTCTGCAGAACGCAAGAGCTGTGCTTGCCACATGTGTAAGATTGGCCTCTGTTAATTTTTTGTTGATGGCTCAGCATTATGCAGACCTTGGTTTTTACCCATTTTCTGTGAGCGAACTTGGGCATAGCTTACTGCTACAAGTGTAGGCTCAGCTGCTTTTCTCTAACAAATGATGAGGGGCCCTAGGTCATTTCTGAGATTTATTTTTAATGTTTGGAACCTTGATTGTCTTTTACTCAAATCCTAACAGGACACTGGACAAACAACCTGAGAGAACATTCTATGGCTGATCCTGAGTTTAGACAAAAGTTCAGAACATTTTCCTCGATCATAGCTGCAAATCTAAAACCCATCTTTTCTTTTCAAATACAAAATGTAGATGCATTTGGCCCCTGGATTCATCCTGCATGCCTACCAATGTTTAAACTCATTATGTATTGGACTGTTCACTACTGAACAGATACCACATTGCTGAAAGCTTTCTCTGGCTTGGCTCTGCCAACATATTTTTTATTAGCCAATTCAAAATCTTCTTGATGATTAAAAAATATGTCTACTTTTTCACTTTCTTTTCTGCAAACAATTATTTAATTGCTCATCTTCTGGAGAAGAAATATCCCTTTTCCTGTGTCCAACAGAAAAATCGTTCTTAAAATGACAAGTATGTGTCTTTATAAAGCTGAAAAACTTTCTCAAACTGTGAACAGATTCTGTTGCATTTCTATTTGTTGGAGATCCTAATTTGCTGGAAGAAATAAAAAAATTAAAGGGAAGAGTCAGCTGTCTTTCTCTTTTCTTTCTTTCTTTCTTTCTTTCTTTCTTTCTTTCTTTCTTTCTTTCTTTCTTTCTTTCTTTCTCTTTCTCTTTCTCTTTCTCTTTCTTTCTCTCTCTCCTTCCTTCCTTCCTTCCATTTGAAAGGCAGATAAATAGAGAGAAGGTGATACAGAGAGAAATATCTGTCCACTGGCTCACTCCCCAGGTGGCTACAATGGCTGGAGCTGAGCCAATCCAAAGCCAGGAACTTCTTCCAGTGCAGGATCCCAAGCTTTTGGGCTGTCCTTAGTTGGTTTCCCACGCCACAGGCAGATGGCTGCATGGGAAATGGAGGTAGCTGGGATATAAACTGGCACCATATGGGATCCTGGCACTTGAAAGGCGAGGACTTTAGCCACTAGACTGTCATGCCAAGGGAAGGTGTGTGTGTGTGTGTGTGTGTGTGTGTGTGTGTGTGTGTGTGTGTGTGTGTGTGTGTGTTTTAAAGATTTAGTTATTTACTTATTTGAAAGAGTGATCATCAATCTGCTAGGTCACTTCCTAGATGGCTGCAGTGGCCATGGCTGAACCAGGCCAATGTCAGGAGCCTAGGATCTTCCTCCTGGTCTCCTACATGGGTTCTGTTGCCTGAACACTGTTGCCTGAACATCTTCTGCTGCTCTCTCAGGTCACTTGAAGGGAACTGTATCTGAAGTGGAAAAGCTGGTACTTGAACCCAAACAGGACGTTGGCATTGCAGATGACAGTTTCATCCACGATACCAATCCTGAGTCAAATATCTTGCATTTAATGTGGACAAAAAGCTCTGAACGTGCCTGTTATGCATTCCTGAAAGTGTTATGAATCTTGCCATGTTAACATTAGGGCTCCAGGCATGAAGGTTCCACTCACATTTTATTAAACATGCGTTCTTTTTTGTGCATGTGCTGCAGCTCCTGGCTGCTCCCTGCCCTGGGCCTGAGGGAGTTGGGGGAGGAAATGATTGCTCTACATGTGTGATATAACAGCCAAAAAAACAACAAAATAAAGGCTCAGTGGTGCTACACCCATTCTTCCTTCCTGGAAAGCACACAAGCCTCTCCAGCCGCCGGGTGTATTCATTACACAAACACAAGGTGGTGGTGTTTGAAAGCAGGAAAACTCTGCAATCTGATTCTCAGTGCCCGACACAGGCTGTTCCTGGATGCAGGCCAGGCAGCTGTTTTTTGGTCAGCCGGTTTTAGTCATTCTGCGAGGCTCAGAGGTAAACAGTCTAGATTTTACTCCAGCAAGTCCTGTTAATTTCATGTTCAAAGTGTTTCTTAAATATCTCTCCCTATCTGACTTTCCTCATATTGCTGAGGTTCAGGTTGTCTTCATTTCTTTTTTAACCAACGTTGTTGTATGTTCATTTACATACCTGTACTGAGTTGGTGGGGACTGTGTCATGAAGGGAGTTCCGGTCCCTGTGTGTGCCCGGGACACTTCTGTCACCTCTTAGCTCCCGTTGTCCTTGCAGTCCATGTGTATTTGAGTTACTTTCAATTTGGCACAATTGTGAATACAACTGGTAGGAACATCACTGTGTGGGCATATGTTCTCATCCTTTTTGTATAAAATCCTAGTAGCAGGATAAGCTAGATTATAGAGTAGATATGGGTTTGCTTTAGAAAAAAAAAAAGAAGCTATTTAACTTTTTTAAAGGGATTGGAATATTTTACATTCCTATCGGCAGTTTGAGTATACTAGTATTTCCACTGGTATTCTTAGTGTATTTAATTTCCCCATTCTAGGAGTATATGGTGGTACTTCATTTTGGTTTTAAGTTACATTTTCTTGATGACTTGTAATGTTGGAGATCTTTTTTCTTTTTATGAGCCCCTATGCTTATTAACCATTTGTGTGTTGTCCTGTTTTTAAAGTATCTGTTCTTTTCAGTATTAAGAGGTTTCTTTTTTCTTTTTTTTTTTTTTTTTAGTATATTCTAAATTCTAGCCGCTTTTTGTTGGGATTTAGGTCCTATAAACATTTTCTATCATTCCTTCACTTGCTTTCCTGTTTTTTAAATGATACCTATGGAAAAATTTTTTAATTTTTGTTTTTATGTTTGAGTACGTTCAGTTAACCTATTTTTTTGTGTCACAAATAACCTTTCTTATGATTTGCCCTAAGAATTTGGTCGTTTTTGCTGTTTCATTTACACTATCCACTTGAGTTCATTTTTGTATTGTATTTGAAGTGAGGGCTGATATTCTTTGTTCCCATAGCGATGTCAAGTTCTTTGATTTGGATGGTCCTTTAATTTCCAATGTGGGTACTTTGTGCTCCCATTTTCACACTCACTCCCTGTACTCTTTTTTTTTTTTTTTTAAGATTTATTTATCTATTGGAAAGTCAGATATACAGAGAGGAGGAGAGATAGAGAGGATGATCCTCCATCTGATGATTCACTCCCCAAGTGAGCGCAATGGCTGATGCTATGCCGATCCGAAGCCAGGAGCCAGGAACTTCTTCCTGGTCTCCCACACGGGTGCAGGGTCCCAAAGCTTTGGGCTGTCCTCGACTGTTTTCCCAGGCCACAAGCAACTGGCGCCCATATGGGATCCCGGGCGTTCAAGGCGAGGACTTTAGCCACTAGGCCACGCCGCTGGGCCCACTCCCTGTACTCTTTCTCCTCCTCTCTCTTTTCTTCTTCCCAAACTGCCTTGGGAGGAGGGGTGTGACATATCAATTCTGTTTGATAAATTTTTAAACCATAGGTTTTGCTTTGTCAATTTTCTTAGTTGTTTCTTGTCTGTTTTATGAAGTTTTGCTCAGATATTCATTAGTTCCTTCCTTCTAATTGATCCTGATACTTGAGAGTTTTTCTTTTTTTTTTTCCTGGCTTCTTGAAATGGAACTTTGGGTCACTGACTTTAGATCATTCATTTTTAATATTAGACTTTCGAGCTGTAAATATTCTTCTAAGCTATGCTTCAGCTGCATCCCACAAGCTTTGATATGTTAGACTTTTATTAATATCCAGCTCAAAATATTTTCTAATTTCCCTTGGAATTTTTCTTTATGTATTTTTAGAAGCATGTTCACCTTGTAAATCTTTGAGATTCTCCTAGATATCATATTTTTTATTTCTGTTTTTTTTTATAGTCAGAGAACATATTTTGTATGGTTTTTGTTCTTTCATATTTTATTGAGACTTGTTTTATGGTACAGCAAATAGTTTCTCTTGATTGAGTGTTGTGTATATATATATGTGTGTGTGTGTGTGTATAGAATTGCCATTAAGGTTAGGTGTCGCATAATACACATAATATTGTTTAGATAACATATTTCTCATGTTTTTATATAATTCTCCTATACATTTCTAGGAGAAATCTATTCAAATCCATTACTGATTTTAAATGTCTATTTCTTTTACTTATATTTTTACTGTATGTATTTATTTGGAAGCTGTGTTATTACGTCGGTACACATTTTGGTATGGCTTGATGATGAATGGACGTTTTCATTATGAAATGTTGATCATAGCTTTGTTAACAATCTTACATTCTGTTTCATCTGGTATTACTACAGCCATTCCTATCCTCCTGTGTTTACAGTTTACATGATTTATCTTTTTCTGTCAACATACTTTCAACTCATTTGTGTCTGTATTCAAACTATATCTTGCAGACAACATTCGGTTGAGATTACTGTTTTATAAGTTCTTTCAGTCTCTGACTCTTAATTGGAATATGCAGTTCATAGTCAATTATATTAATGCAGTTGATTTAGGTCTATCATTTCATTATTTTCTGTTTACTTCCTGCATATGTGTATGTGTTTGCTTGCTCACTTTATCTCCTCTTTTTGGTTTCCTTTATATTACTAAATGATTTTTAGAATACCATTTAAGTTTAGCTATTGACATTTTTGCCATATCTCTTTTCTCTAATACTTTAGAGTTTGTATTAGTTATCACAATATGCAGAATTAACTGTTCATGTTTTACTGAGAGACAATATTGTGTTGCTCCATGTAACACATAGAAAGCCTTACAGTGATTTAGGGTCCCTTGCCCCATCATACTTTTAACATTATTATTTTTGCTGTAATAATCATGTTTATTTTAAAGAGATTAAGAGATCAGAGACTTTTATATTTTCTCATGCACTTTCTATTTTTGGTATTCTTCATTCTTCAAGGTCTGAATTTCTCTCCAATACCAACTTTATATAGCCTTCAGAACTTTTTAGCATTTTGTGTAATTTAGACCTAGTAATTTAAAAAACCTTACGGTTTTTGTGTGTAAGAGAAAGGTCTTTGTTCACATTCTGAGTAAAAGATGCAGAACTCTTGGTTGGACATTTTTCTGTCAGTACTCTGTTTCTAGATTCTGCGTTCTTTTTTATGAAAAATATGTGATAATTTTAATGACTATGCTACTGTTGTTTAACAGGTTGCTTTTAAGATTTTTCCTTAATTGTAGTTTCTAGCAGTTTGATTATGATATATTTGTCTTTGATTTTATCCTGTTTAGAGTTAACTGGACTTCTTTAATTTGTAAATTTATGTCTTTGACATAAATTTGACATAAATTATATCTTTAATTATTTAACTTTTACTTCTTAAAATTCTTCTGTTTTTATTATGCTTTCTTCTCTTTGATTCCAGGATTTTTATGTTATATTGTTAACGATTATCCTAATTTCATGAAGGTCCATTTTGTTTTTGGTCTTTATCATCTTTCAACGGATAATTTATTAGAGTAGTTTCCAGTTCATTGACTGCTTCCCTTGTTGTCTCCATTCTTAACTTCATCAAGAGAGTTTATTTTTTTTAATTTTTAATTTCAGGCATTATCCTTTTCAGTTCTAGAATTTTCACTGGGTTCTTCTGTGTAATTCTTGTTTAACTACTTAAGTAACTGTAAGCATATTTTCCTTACCTCTTTGATCATAGTTATGATAGCTGCCTTAAAGTTTGTATTTGAAAATTTCAATATCTGAGTGATATCAAGATTAGTGTTGCTTGATTCTCTTTTCCCTTGGATTACATTTTCCTGATGGCTCAAATGTGAAGTGATTTGGGTTTATAAGCTAAACCTTGTGTGATACTTTGTTGAGGAAACTCTGTTTTGATGAACAGTGAAGTCATGTCCCTGACAGGTAATGGCTCATTTTGCTTCAGTTCCTTAGGCCTTGGCTGCGAACTTCTTTTAGTTTATCCCACACATACGTGTTTTAAATGAGTCTACCAGGGACGTTACCTGAGTTTATAACCGAATCTGGGGCTTCTCTCTGCTTCCTGAATTCTTTTGTTGTTGTTGTTTTCTCCTACCAGAAGGTTGACTTTCTGTTGAATTTTTATTACATCTGATTACATCTGTGCTGCCATGAACATAATTGTGATACTCTGAGGACAAAACAGTAAGCAAACAACAAAATGCAGAGAGAAGTGTGTGTCATTTGCTGCATGCTCCACTTTCCCTCTAAATTGCCTTTGTTAGGTTATTTGTTGCTGTCAGATTATTTTTAATCCAAGTGTGTAGCTATTATTTGCAGTAGGTGCCACTTACTGAATCCATATGTCTCTATACTCGAAGTACAGCTCTCACTCTTTTACCTGTTTGCTTTGGGATTCCAGACTGGTATTCATGAAGTTTTATTTTCTTCTGATCCAGTTCTCACCTGGGAAACAAATTAATTAAAATTAATCCTGGTACTGACCTTTTTCTTAATAGAAGTTGGTTTTAATTCCTTGGAATGACATCCATAGTCCTTCCTAATTAATTGCTGCCTATCTGTGTCATGTAACAAGTTGCCTTTTTGCAATCTATTATGTTTCCACAATTCTTAACTCTCTTTCCCTTGCTTAACTTGAGGAACTGCCATTTTGAGTTAGATTTCCCCTTCTGAGTTTCCTCTGAATATTCTCTGAATCCCCCTGCAATGGCACTTAACACATTATTCTATTATGTCCTGTTCCATTGTCTCCCCAGGAGGGCTGCAAATTATGCCATGTGTCTAACTTTCAACTAACTCCCCTCACCTAATTTCATGTATTGTCTGACATATAGTAGATTTGCAGTAATTTTTTACTGGCTGCATTACAGTTTCATGAGTATAAACTTTTCATTTCTGTGCATCTGTAGGTATCTGATACTTGCACATAGAATTTCTACAAAACAGAACCAGGGACATTAGTGTGCTTGTTCACTGTTGACTGCATACCAACTGGTATATCTTTGTCTTAATTGTCTATGTATGCATAATTTGAAAAACACAGGGAGAGAGATCTCTGTCTACTTTTTCACTTCCCAAATACAATAGTGAAGGCTGAGTCAGCTCAGAGTCTAGCAGGGACCTACCTTCTTGGGCCATCACCCACTGCTTCCAAGATGTGCATTAGAAGGAAGCTGGATCAGAAGCCAAGCCAGGATTCAAGTTCAGGCATTCCAATATGGGATATGAGTATCTCATGTAGCAACTTAACCACTGTACTAAACATCTCCTTAAACTTGTCTTTTAGGCCCCCCTAACTACAGCTACTAGACTTGATGGTTCTGTGAAATTCTAGGGATTGAAGTCTGCCACTGAGAAAAAGAGATGATGGTGGAATCATGGGAATGTCCAGAAAGAGAGAAGGATCCTCCTGCTTTTCTCTTTCCTTTAACATACTGCTAGGGAAAGGTGTGTGTGTGTGTGTACACGTATGAGAGAGAATGTTGATGTCTTCCTTTAACTGCTAGGGAAGGGTGTATGTGTGTACAAATGTATGAGAGAGAGAGAATGTTGATGCCTTCCTGGCAGTAAGCCAGCACTCTTCTTCCGTAGTAAGGATCAGGTGATAGATTTGGAGCCCATAGATCTGTCATAGCTTGTCAGGTGCTAGTGGGTCTGGAATGCATCCCCTTCCTCTACACCCTTTCCTATTTATCACAAGGGATCCACAGACCTTTGCATAATGCAGAATTTGGGTTTGCACCAGAGCTGCTGCTTTGCCCTTTGATATCATTCATTCAAAGCAAGAGCTGCTGAGCTTTAACCCATGTTCTTTCTTTCAGAACATCTGTAGAGCTTTTAAACTTTCCTGGGTGTCTACTGTCTTAGCATAGTATCTACTCTTCAGCTCCAACTTGAAAATAAATTTCATTTTTTTTTTATAATTATGCAAACAACATGCTCAATGTAGAAGACTGTTATACATATTTTAGTGCAGTAAATATTATGTGTGGCCTACGTGCCATGCTTCAGAGAATACAGTCAGGAAGATGACATGGTCATTGTGTCTTAAGAATTTGTCTAGTATTATAGAATAACATGGAGAAGAATTTTTTTAAAAGATTTATTTGTTTTTATTGGAAAGGTAGATTTACAGAGTGGAGAGAAAGATCTTCCGTCCACTGATTTGATCTGAAGCCGGAATCCAGGAGCTTCTTCCGGGTCTCCCACAGAGTCCCAATACTTTTTGGGCCATCCTCTACTGCTTCTCCAGGCCACAAGCAGGGAACTAGATGGGAAGTGGAGCAGCCAGGACAGTGCCCATATGGTATCCCTACATATGCAAGGCGAGGATTTAGCCACTGGGTCATCATCCCAGGCCCCAGAAAAACTTCTTTAAAATCATTTGAAAGTATTAATACACAGAGAGAGCCACTGTGAACGTTTTCTGAAAACATGTTTGTGTGTTTTTGCCCTTTACATTTCAGGCACCATCACTTCAGCTGTTTTCATTTTAGAATCTTCAACTTCCCTGCTCCTTTATCTTTCATTTCCCCCATGGGGCAAATTCCTAATTCCTGAGCATCTAATTATCAGCTCATGTAATGTTTGGCTCTGGCCTGAAATAGAGCTATTTAGAAAGCTAATTTTAATCCCAAAGAGCTAATTCTACTTTATGTGTTTGAGATTCTGAATTTTCCACACCTATGAAATACTAATCATTAAGTTATAGAGGTATTTCCCCACTAAATTAAGTTAATGGACTTGCTCATTTTATAGTTTAATGAGGGGGTGTTAAGAGTTGAGCTGCACCTTTAGTTTACAGTGGCAAAAAAAAAAAGCTGGTAAATATCTAAACACTCGTCAGTAAGAGACCAGTTAAACATATCCATACAGCAGAATATTGTGAGCCAATTAAAAGTTTGTTGACATAGAAAAAGAAAACCTTATCGATGTGGAAAGATGGCTTCAACAGGTTGTTGACTAAGAAAAAAGTAGATTGTAATGTAGATGAGGGAATTTTGTTTTTGATTGTGTGAAATGGATACACATGCTTATATAAATATTCACAGAAAGCTACCTGTAAGGATATAATCCACACCTTTCTTCAAAACACAAGTGCAAGAGATGTTCAGTAGTATGTTATGATATGTCACCATGTCACTAGGGTAAATTAACTAATACACATGATCATACCCATTTGTGGAAGAACATATTTGGTTTACTAAATATGCTTTTTTCCCCTCATCTCTAGAATAATGAACTACAAAGCAGGCTGGACTATTTAACGGAAACTCAGTCCAAGACGGAAGTGGAAACCAGAGAGATTGGAGTGGGCTGTGATCTCCTTCCCAGGTATTTAGGAATTTCCTGTTTTTAGGACTCAAATTCTTCTGACTTAGGAAAATACGTTTGGGCTGTTATTAACAGAATTACATTCTTTCTACCAAAATATTTCTGTGAAGCTAAGTGGTGGCTGCTGAGAAGGTCTGATTGGTTTCCGCAAGAGCAGGGCATTGCGCAGGCAGTGGGGATAGCAAGGCAGAGACCTGGAGAAGCTGCTTCAAGAGCCAGAGATTGGCCCTATCAGTGAGTGTGTGCATTTGTTCATTAGTTTGCTCGTTCATTCTGAAAACAGCTGGTGAGTCCCTTTCCTATGCCAGATAGTTGTGATACCAGGGGAACATGATTCTTTTCCTGGCACAGATGCTGATTATACTATGAGAGGGGCATCCACAGTGCTTTAGTAATATAGACAAGAAAGGGTCCAAATCTTGACCAAAAGTCATCTCCTTAGTACTTTAACAGGGCACTGTCGAGGACTACTTCTGGTTCATAAATATCAGATTCAGTCATTAATGGGTGTATAGTAACTGTGACCTAGTATCCAGTTGCAATCCTGCACTAGACTATCCAACTATTGTTTTGTTTTGTTGTTAGTAGCAAATTTCCCTCCTAATTCTTTATTATTTATTTTATTTTATTTTTGGTGATGTTTATATAGCTGAGAAGGATGCATGCCCATATGTGAAAAGGGTTGAGGAGTAGGGGAAGGCGGACAAGACTATTGTTTCCAATTTTCTTTTTCTTCTTCCTGCATCTGGGGGAAAGGGACAGAGAAGGGAAGAACAGCTTCCCACTTATTCCTTGTCAAGCTGATACTTGACACTCCCATGCCTCTGTCTCTCCCAGGGGAGACTGGAGCCTGTGACCCAGGAACTTGCTTTGAGCAACTCAGTTGCCCTTTGTGGATGCTCACATTTGTGTGGCTTAAAGAGGACAGAAAACAAGTTTATAACTGGGATGCTAATGACATGTGACTTATTATTTAGTATAATCACAATTATAAAGAGGCCTGGTATGCTAAATATAGAAGGAGATTTTTGGGTAAGTCATGGTCTTTGTATGCACATTAATAGACATTAGTAGTCTAGAAAAATGTTGAATCCAGGGACCCTGGGTGGTTATAGAAAGGAGCTGGTTGCTGTGCCACAAGCTGAAATGGGACTACTAACTATGCAGTGCCTTTAGTTGTGATTTTTCCTGCTGAGCTATCAGTTTCCCCGCCTATAGAGTGAGCAGTTTGGCCAGGTAACTTTTCAGGATTCTATCAGCTCTAACATATAAGACCTCATTTCTTTACTGGACTTAATTTTTTAAAAAATTATTTGTTACCAGTGTTGTCCCTTTTGTTCATTAAAACGAGCCATTTACCATTCCCAGAATCTCTGCTCACAGCTACATTAAGCTTTTTCTTTGACAGTGTCTTCACTCACATTGCTTGCTTTCTGGTACAAACAAGGCAATTTTTACCATTTTGATATACTTAACAGAAACTGCTAAAAGAAAAAAAGGGCAAGAAAATATAAATAGACTTCAGGTCTCATCAATATGTGATGCAGAGTATATACTGAAAATATAACAAAGAGTGATTGATCATACTTAGGGAACTCTTTGGAAATGTAAATAATTTGGCCATTTCCCTCCATTTTATTTTTCAAGAACCAAGTGCCGTAGTCCACCCTAATTGCCCACGTAATAAATCTTGTTTGACTAAGTTGGGTACAAAACTATGTCTGAAACCAATAAATTGTTTGTTTTCTAATTCCTACATTTTGGCTTAAAACAAGCTTTTCAATTTGTATGCCCAAGTTTAGCCTGAAGCAAACTTTTATGGTTGAGTTATGAAACCACAAAGCGGTTTTCATAATGGAAGTGCTGACAGACCCTTAACTTATGGCCACGGTGAACTTGGAAGCCACTTCAGTATCTGAAAGGCAGCTTTTCCATAAATGTAGCGTTTGGTTTCCCCTAGGATCCATCTTCACCCTTTAACTACCTGGGTCAATCAGCAGAGGAAATGAAAGCTACATATCCACACTTCCGAAGAGGCAGAATAATATTTCATTTGTTTCTTCACAGCTGTCTATTAAGTGCCTACTATGTGAAAGATGCCAAGCAAGTCTGGTGGTGAGGAGTGCAGGATCGTTGGAAAAAACTCAGGGCAACAATTTTCCACCTATACATCTTGGATTCTCTTTGCTGGGCTTCCTGGAAGGGCTGGGGCTACCTAGGGTTGGGGTGAAGAGGGTTAGTGGGACCTGGGCTGTAGGAATGAATAGAGAAAGACAGTGTTTAGTCTGCTTTGCAGTAAGATTTTGGTTGAATAAAGAGTTCTGTAATCAGGAACAAATTTGGCCCCTCCTGGTCTGGTCACATTTTAGAGACACGAAGATGAAGGTGTAGAGAAAGAAAGTGATTGAGCAGAAGCCAGGCAACCTAGATCAGAATCCGGCCTTCTGAGTTGCTGCAGTACATGTGTAAGCTGAAAATACTCTCGAGAGTTGCAAAAATGTGTTTTGTCTATTCTAACAGAATTCCAGATTCTTACTTGAACTTCTGACTTGCATTTAACTAACAGTGGATTCCAAGGTGTTTTACAGAATATTTTTGAAACATCTTCCTCCAGAATGTTTTTGATTTATCAAAGTATTGAATTAAGCCTCAATTATGCAGGAATGTCTTGTTCTTCCTCTGTGTTCTTCTCCAACAAAAAAACCTCAGTTTTGTGGTCCAACTGGGGAGTCTCAGCTGCCTGAGTGACCAGCACACCAAGCTGCTAGCTGAGCAGACTTTTAGATTTTTACCTAATCTCTCTAAAACCTCAACTCTTTCATCCTTAAAATGGGAATGAAGATGATGATGTTCTATCTCATTGGGTTGCTGTGAAGATTAGACCAAAACACGTTTGTGTACAAAGCACTGAACATGGTAACTAGACAGCAGTTAAGCACTTAATAAAAGGAACTTTTTATGCTGTTAACTAAACTATAACTGATATTACATGTAAAACACTTTATCAAATATAAATTAATTTCACTGTGCCTAAAATAGTCTTGTTGATGTAATGTTTACAGGTGGTAATTAGGGATTTCATGAAATAGATGGAGAGTCAAACATATTGTGTTTCAACATGCACTGGGTTCTTCAGTTGAAGGTTCAGAACTCCTGTCAACACTGTATAAAACTCTAGAAGGCCCAATGATAAACAAGGTCTCCATCTATTGAAACACAGCAGTGTCCTCTGTGTGTTCAGGCATCAGACACACAACTCCTTGTAGAGTACATGGCCTTTCCTACCCATTTCTGCCTACACATGTAAGAGTTACATGCTGTGCTACTGCTTATAGCACTTGACTTAGAACTGTTGCATTCTCTTGTCCTCTTGAAAAAAGAACTAAAACAACCTTTTCTTTACCTATAATGCCATCAATCTCATCTTCAAAACCATCATCACCCATTTTCTTCTGTCCCTGCCAGCACCATGAACTCCAGGGAATTTCCTAATCTAATATTTAGTTGGTACTCAATAAATATTTGTTGTGTGAATAAATGAAAGGTATGCAACAAGCAGGGACTTAAGCAGCCAATTTTTATTGCCATGTGATTTATTTGTTTGATGGAAAGCCTTGGAAGAAGCAATTCTTGCTCTTGTTTTACTTCTTCCGCACTCTTCTTCTCCCTTCTCATTTCCTCTCTTCTGTTCCCCCATCTCTTAAGTTGTTGGAGTGTAAGCTTTGGGAGGGTGGGAATTTTTACCCATTAGCCTAATTGCAATCTTGCTAGGACCCACTCAGAACAGTGTCTGCCACGTCGTTGATAATCAGTAGCCATCTTCCTACAACATTCGACAATGATGCAGTAAATTACCTTGTTTCTTATCCTTGTGGGACTTTGTCTCCTTGTTCTCTCCCTATCTCTGTGCTCTATCCTTCCACATCTCCTTTGAAGGGACCTCATTGTCCTCGAAGATTTTCACCATGGCAGCTCCTTGTTCTTTCTTAGTTACAAGTAAGGCATCTAGTCTCATACCTTTGCTCCCTCCTCTGTGGATGAATCTCACTTGATGTCTGCGTGATTGTCATATTCACCATATGTATAGCTGAGTACATTATCTTTTTTCTGCAAAGTCAATTCCTCTCCAGGCACATTAAGAATACTGGCTTGTGTTGGCATCAGGTGGGCTGGATCAGGGGAAAGCCAGGCTGGGTTGACTGTTCCTATTGGTATGTGCATAAGCCAGAGTGGGTATGGGTTGGTTGGTCTTTGCTGCAGCATCAGCTGGCAGATGTTGACACAGGGGGGGACAAATTCTGTGAAGTTAAACTGCAGAACAACTTGGAGAATGCAAGATCCGGGAGTGGCAGCGGGCCCAGTAGGGAAACAATGGCCACCTCCCTTTGGGTTGCCACTCTGACTGGTGAGCATGAGAACAAGGACGAATGGGGCAGGCATGGCTAGATAGAGTGGCACCCACCAGCAGATGTGTGGGCTGGATAGTGGGACTGGTTGGGTTGAATTAGGCTTCAATGGCTCATTGACATGTATGAGAGCTGAATGGGATGTGGGACAGACTGGACCAGTCTGCTGCACATACTGTCAAGCACAGGAACCAGGGCCGGGGTTGGAACTGGTGGGGTTATTATGGGTCGCTCCTACTAGGCTGCAACTTCCACTGAGTGTGTGGTGGGCAGGATCGGGTTGGGCTATGACACTCATTGGTTTGTGTAAAAGACAGGGTTGGAGACAACTGACCCAGCAATTGACCCGCCACCAGCATGTGTATAATCTGATTGGGGCAATGAACTGTGTTGGACCCTGTGTTGGCAAGTACACACAAGAATCAGGTCTTGGATCAACTCAGACGAGGTTTCTATGGGGGATCCCCCAACTGAATTGCTGGACTCAGAACCCCAACCATGGAGAAAAATTGCAGCTTCCATGGTCTGACTGTGGAATACAAGTGTCAGAGTTGACCCTGTTGGCTTAGACAGAGCAGTGGACAGTATATCCAGGTGCACATGGAAGATATGGCAACACTTTAGAGTCTGCAGAGGACACCAGGTATTACAACAGAGGATGGAGGACAGAACAAATCAATCAACTACCCCAGTCAAGTGTTGGCAGTGAATAACTGGGCAAATGGAGACTCTAAGGTGAACTATGTCAATCAGTGGATTCTGGAGAGATTTCATCATGGAGTGGCAGTAATTCAGAACTGTTGAACTATCGAAACTTCATGAGCAGAACCCTCATAGCATGTCCCACAGTGAGGAAGCTGGGGTGGTGTTGGGTGGTTGTCCTCCATCCTGAGGTACAGAGGCATTTGGGAGATTGGGTGTTGCTTCTCTACTTGTCTCCCACCTTCCCCCAGATACAGGAAGGAAGAAAACATAATGTGGAAATGGTGATCTCATCCACCTTCCTGAAGCCCTTGACCCTCATCACCCCAATCAATTATGTAAAAATCATCAAAAATAAAAATAATTGCTAACTTTTAAAAATACTGGCTTGGAAGTTGGAAGACCTGAGGGTAATCCTAGTATCTACCTCCTGCTAGCTCTACAATGTTAGAAAAATTCCCAAATTATTGGAGCCTCAATTTTTCCCCTTGGAAAGGAAGATTTTTTACCATATCAGGCCCAGCTAAGTGCTTGCATTTTATATTCTTTTTGTTGTTGTTATTCCATGTTCATGTATTTAAGTTTTCTTTTGTCTTCGTCCAGATAAGGATTTATTGAGTGTTTATCTTTGCAGAGAATGGGCTCTTCATCTTTTTTTTTTTTCTTTTGCTTGTTTTGTACTTGTTAGTCTTCATTTCTTTCTACTCTCATTTTTATCATGTCTTTCTTAGTGCTGATGTAGAGTTTGGTTTGTCCTTGTGTTTTCAGATCCTTAAGTACAGCAATGTGTTGTTCACTGGAGATCTTTTTTGCTTTGAGGAGGTGCTGATGGTTGCAAATGTCCCTCTTAGCCCTCGCTGCCTTTGCTGCATATCCTAGATTTTGGTAGTTGTTTCTGTCTTCCTGTGACTTGAGACATTTTAACTTTCCTTTTTCATTTCTTCTTGGCCCATTGGATATTTGCAAGTAAGCTGTTTGATACCTGTGCATTTGCATCTTTTCCAAGGTTTCCTTTAATGCTGATGTCTAGTTCTACGTTTTTCTGTTTGTGCTGATGCCTGCCCCACTTTCCCAGTTATTTTGCCAGGATGTGGCAGTCACTTCTGCTCCTAGACTCATTCCCTCATCCTGTCCTCTTCCTTTCCATTTCCCTTTCCCTCATGGTTTGTCTCACACCCTCCTATCCTACTGACCAAGCCTATCCAATACTGATGTTACCTTATGTCAAACCTGCTCAATGCTGTTTGCTGCCTCCATTGTCTCCCCAGACCCTTCCACTTTGTGAGACATCTTTGTGACACAAATTTCTGTTGACTTAGGATCTCATCATGGAGAAGGAGAGAGAACAGTGAGAAAGGAATCCCTGAGTTCAGGAACTTTTAAACATGTGCTTTTTAAAGGCTCAGCAGTGATGGGTGTATATGAAAATCATTGAGGACCATTTCAGGTCATGGAACCTTCATTTACAGAGAAAAATGGAAAACCAAAAGGGGAATAAAAAAAGCGACTTTACATTCTCCTGCCACGTAGTGAAACTTGCTTTCCAGCAAACTCATAAATTACATCTTAATAGGTGCGATTTGATGAAAAATATTCCCCATGGTAATAACTGCCCGGCACATAGTAAGCGCTTTAAAATGCCTGCATTTTCATATTTCTGTTGCAGAGACCAGGGCACAAAGTAGCTTTTTGTCAAAGCTTTATGTACTGATTCTGCTATTGTTTCCCCCAGGGAACTGCCCCTTTATGGATTAATAAAAGGTTAACAATCGCCTGACGTGTTAAGGAAAAATGGTTGCAGTTCAGTTCTGCGGTTGAAATGACTTCGTGTTCTTAAAATCCTGTTGTTCCCTAGTAGTGATCAACTTCATAAAGTGCCTTGCTTCTTTTTTTGAAAGGTGGAGATACGAGAGCCTATTGTGGAAACCCAGGTTTACCTTTTATAAATATTTCTGCATTTTATGGGCTTTTCGGATATTCTCTCTGGAGACCATTTCTGTTCTGTGGAATTTTCACAGGCACTGGCACAAACTGCCATCTGGCTTCTGCCCCTGCCACTCTGCGAACCTGCCTGGTTAGCTCCCTGGGGACTCCCAATGGTCAGGTCCCCTAGGTTCCTCTCTGTGGCAGGTGACACTGTAACCACTTGCTACTCAAAGCTCCCTCAGCCTCTGGTTTCCGTTGTTACTGTGTGTGGGGTGATAGTGACATGCCTGGTCCATGTGAATAGCCACAAATAGGCCAGGAAGATGATTGGGATGTGGTTTTAACCCTCAAAGAAATGATGCCCGGTAGTAGAGAAAAATGTGCAAAGTGATAGGTGCAATGAGATGGAACCAGTGTTGTGTTGGAAGCCTGCTCAAGAATAATTTTCAAGGTATATATGTGGTGAAGGACGAAAAGTTTGGGGCAGATACATTTAATTATCTGGATGGAGACATAAAGTTTAAAATCTCATTTTTCCTCCACCTCCAAATTCACTTGTAATACATCCTGAACTGCTTTGTGAATGTTTGGACATGAAAAGTTAGGGCTAAAGGAGGGTGATATTTTAATTTGATATGCACTTTTGGCCACTACGTTAGTTAGGGAAAAGATTGTAATTGCTGTGTGTATGAGACAACCCATGCGTTATCAATGGCTTTACCTCTGTTAAGATTCACTTCTTTGGCTCGGCACGATAATCTAGTGGCTAAAATCATTGCCTTGTACACTCCAGGATCTCATAGGCGCCGGTTCTAATCCCTGCTGCCGCGCTTCCCATCCACCTCCCTCCCTGCTTGTGATCTGGGAAAGCAGTAGAGGACAGTCCAAAGCCTTGGTACCCTGCACCTGCAAGGGAGACCTGGAAGAGGTCTGGGCTCCTGGCTTTGGATTGGCTCAGCTCCGGCCATTGCAGCCACTTGGGAGAGTGAATCAGTGGACGGAAAATCTTCTGCTCTGTTTCTCCTCCTCTCTGTATATCTGCCTTTTCAATAAAAATAAAAATAAATCTTTAATAATAAAAAAGAGAGAGATTCACTTCTTGTGTCCTAGACCAAGGTGTGCTGGTTAAAGTCCTTGATCCACAGAGTCTTTCAGGAACCCAGGATGCTATGGTTCTACCTGGGTTTGCTGTCCTCCTGGCTCCTTCCCTGAAGCCCATGTGTCTAAGGGAGGAGGAGGGACCATGGAGGATGAAGTAGAATTTTGAACAGGTGATAGTATAAGCTATGGAAATAACAGAAATTGTTCCTGCCTATTTAGTCACATGATAGCAGGGAAATGTCATGGAGTTGTGTGTCCAGGAGGGAAGAAAATGAGCTATGTCTCTATCTTAGTCACTTAATCCTGCTAATTCTGACTCCCAAATATCCTTGCCTTTTACCTGCTACTTCATTTCCAGTACTACTGCTAGGATTGATACTTTCAGCATCTCTCTTTTGTTCTCTACATGATGAGAATTTCTTAACTAACCTTGCAGTCTATCTTCAGTCATACCATAGGAAGCCTGCTATAGTTAAAGCTGGAGCATAGCCCACCCCCGCTTGATTAAGCGTGACTAGGCTGAGTGACTGCCTGTCCTTGTCTGAACTCAGTAGGAAGGCACGAAGGTGCTGCCCTCAAGGGCCTCATCCTCTGCTTCTTCCTTGGGAACACTTTGCTCCAGTTGTGTGGAATATGCCTCCATTCCACACCCCCAGACTGCATTCACCCTTCTTTGCTTTGTGCCTATTTTCTCTTCAGCTCTGGACCCCCATAATCTTTGCCAACTTGATGAGTGCTAGGCATCCCTCAACATTCACCCTCTAATTGTCAGTTTCTGAATACCAGTATCCTGAGCATGCTTAATTTTCTGCTCTCAGAAATTTGTGTTCCAATATGTGTTCATTTTTGATTGTTAAGGGTCCTGGCATGAAAGGGAGACTTAAGAGAGTTAGAGGGACTGTTTATAAATATCTGGGCAGATGTGAGGGAAGTAAAACAAAGGAAGATGAAAGAATCTGGAGCACACAACAGCCTATTTGTGTTGCTATAGCAAAATACCCAAGGTTTGGTCCTTTGAAAAGAACTAAATGTACTTAAAGCCTCAATTCTGGAGGTTCAAGAGAACAGAGCTGGCATCTGCACAGTTCCAGGAAATGATGCTGGGAGCATGTATGGAAGAAAGATGGGGAATCCTAGGGAGAGCCAGTCAGTAAGATACCAGGGAGTGGTGGAGGGGCCCTCTCTGCTCTTTTTGTTAACAGCCGGGTCTCAGAAGGACTGATCCAGTCCTACCAGACCTGGCCTACTCCCTTGGTACAGCGCCAGTCCGTCTGTCAGGGCAGAACAGCTCTGACTTCTTTGTCTTCAGTAGGCTCCATCTTTAAGAGGATTCATGACTGCCTATTGAAAATCAAGCTTCCAGTACTTGACCTGCGGGAAACAAACCATGTCCAAACCACAGCATCCCTGTGGAGTCCTGAGAGGGAGTGAGCTGGCAGGAGAGGACAAGGAGAGAGCTACCTCTGTGGCTGTGGGGAGAAGGGTGGAGTCAGTGACCAAGCTGCAGCCTGGCTGAGAGGGAACCAATGCCCTGACCTCTCCATCCTCCCATTTGCTGGTTGTCTACTGCATTTTCCCAAGCTGGTCTGGAAGCTAACAGAGCAAGAGAGCCTTTGGGTGGTCACCTTCATGGCAGATCCCCAGAGTGCACAGTGCAGCAGAGGATGGAGAGAGAAGACCTGAATGGGCCAGGAGAACATGATCAGCATAGCTCTTTATGTCTCTAGTACAGTAGAACCATGTATAGATCTTGCCAATCAATCCCATTATGAGTTTCTTTAGTGTGTTTTATATTTTTATAAATCATTGGTGTCTAGGACAGCTTTTAAAAGTTGCTAAAAATTATGTTTCTGTTGCAAATCCATAGAAACAACTTTTTCACAGTTCTAGGGATTCTAAGACCAAGCAGTACCTTCTAGCTGTGGCCTTCCATGGCAGCGTGGATGATGGCTGCCTCTGGGGTCTGTTTGACATGGACACTGATTTCATTCCTGAGGACTCTGCCCCCAAAGGTCCCACCACCTAAGCAGTTCTACTCTGAAAAGTAGGATTTCAACATACACATTGGAGAGCATCACTACTCAGTCCATTGCAGGTCATTTTTGAAATGTTTAGTTGAAGCCTTAAGTCATTTGATTATAATCTTTTCAGGTGCTGAGAAATTATTTCCCAGGGTTATCTTTCCATACGAGAAGTGTGGAAAGCTTTATTTCATCTTCCTAATCTGCCTTTTCTCCTTTCTCAGCCCAACAGGCAGGACTCGAGAAATCGTGATGCCTTCCAGGAACTACACCCCATACACAAGGGTCCTGGAACTGACCATGAAGAAAAACCTGACTTAGAGATGTGCACATCTTACAAATGGAGAGGCCTCATAACCTCGAGACTTCAAGTCAGGAGAGGGTGCCTGTTCTTTCCTTATTTATACAGTATAAGCACAAATGGAAATTGCTGGAGTTCTGATCTGCTTCTAAGATGTGAGGGAAAGTGGAGGTAGCAAGGACAGGCAAGAGACGGGTGAGTACACAAGGTCGTATTTCAAACACCCAAAGGATCCTGCTGCCCTGCCTTGTGACTAGCTTCTGTGTGGCACCGAAGTCTCTCCAGAATTCCCCCGTAATTTATCTTCCAGTTTTCAAAGCTTCGGTTGGATGGGGCAAGGGCATTCATTTGAAGTTTCATGTTATTCACACCAGGATCATTTGTTACAGCATGAAGATTTTGTTTACCCGTAAAAGTATTAGGGGCAGGGTTTCCCTGGCAGAGGGAAGCCTGCCAGTCAAGAACAGGGGCATCTGAAGAAACTTGAACGTGGGACAAGCATTTCCCGCAGCTCTTTCCTCTTGTTCCCTAGGAGCCCTGTGGCATTGTGGGAGCCTCAGTTACAGACTTGTGTGGACCAGGCAAACTTCACTCTTGTGCATTAATCCTTTGGTTTCATCTGTGCCTTGTATCTTTACTGGGTCAACTGAAATCAACTGTATTTATTTAAACTGTGATTGGTTGTTTTTGCTTTGTTTTTGTTTTTTTTTTCTTTCTCACTTTAACTTAAAGAAACTTTTCTGTGTTCTGGAGATTTCATCTTTTAATTTTTGTGTATCATTCTGTGTTTTTGTCTAATGAATGAATAATCTTTCACACACGTTTTTCTTTGATATTGTAACCTACAGCACCTATGTTTAATAAAAACCATATATTTTGTTCTACTATTGTTTCTCTGTGTAATCCATGGCCATGTAGAAGGGGTAGATTTGGATCAGGCCTGGAATTGAGTATCCAGGTCAGATCACAGTGATCTTTCAGTCAGGATACTTCACAGAAGCATTTGTAAATCATATCAGTGTGAGTGTATGTGTATGTGTGTATGTTTCTTTTTAATTCCTGGACTGTATTTACTTAGCTAGCATTTTGTGAAGAGTAAGATACATTCACGATCACATAATACAAAAATAGTTCTTTTCAAAAAATCTCCCTTCCTTTGCCCCAAATTCCTACCCCTTATTCACCCCTCACCCTCTGAGAGAGAGAAAAAGAGAGGGAGAGAGAGAGAGAAAGAGAGAGAATAGATCACCTGAGTTAGGATAGTATAAAGAGGAAAAGGCACATTCTGGAGTCAAATTTATATTTAAATTCTGGCTGTGGAAGCTTTGGCAAATCATGAGAATTCTTCATATTCATTTCATTCTCTAAATTCCAGGGATAATCACATCTGCTTGATAGGCTGATGTGAAGGGAGAATGGAATAACTGGCCTCGGGGCCTGGTGCAGGCTGGGTGCAGAGGCCGTGGTTGCTGTCATTTTCCAGGTTTGCTTCTGATCCTTGCTGACTCTCACGAATGGAGGTGTTGCAGCAGTGGAAATCACCCAGTGAGAGTGTTTAGGGGAAAGACAGGCTTTCAGACCAAGAGATAGGGAAGCTGGACTCAAGGGAGGAGGGCTGGGCCCCTTGGAGTCCCTGCGTACCTCCAGATGCTGGTCTGGAAGCAGTTTCTAAGAGTGCAAGTTTTAATGAGACCAAGGCAGAAATGAAAACAATTTTGCAAATACTTCTGCATTTCTGCTTCTTCTCTTTATCTCTCCAAATAAGCAAGATAAAGAAAAAAGGAAACCTTAGTAATTTTAAGTTTAGAGAATATCAAATGTCCCTGTACAACTGGGGTGGTTTGTGTTTTGAAATGTGCCTTCACCATGTGGAGAGTTCCAAACATTATTTGAACTATTCCAAAAGACCAGGAAAGAGTTCCTAAATTATACAGACTGAAACTGAGAGATAATCCTTGTTGATCCTTTGTCAAAATTAACTCTAGTGACCCCTAAACCTCCCTCTGAAAAAAGAGGCATTCATCAATTCTTCGTGAGCACAGCTATTACATAGAATTAGGGAGGATTAACTCCACTATTACATGATACGTTTATCTCCCTTAAATAAAAAGCAGGGTATGTAAGGGTTTGTTTAATTAAAATTTTAAATTTATTTTCATTTTATTTGAAAGGCAAGGAGACAGAGAGCGGTCTAACTCCCAAAGTGCCCACAACAGCTAGAACTGACCCAGCCTAACCTAAGAGGTGCCAACTCAGTCTGATTTTTCCACATGGATTGTAGGTACCTCAGTATTTGAGAACCTGCTGTCACTCAGAGAAAGTATTAGCAGGAAGTTGGACTGGACATGAAGCACCTGGGACTCGACCAAGCACTCTTATGAAAGTATCCCAAGTGTTCATTAACTGGTGCATCATGATGTTACACACTTTTAAAATGTGTAACATGAGGGCCAGGCGCAATAGCATAGCAGGTTAAAGTCCTCGCCTTGAACGCACCAGGATCCCATCTGGACGCCGGTTCTAATCCTGGCAGCCCCGCTTCCCATCCAGCTCCTTGCCAGTGGCCTAGGAATGCAGTTGAGGACAGCCCAAAGCTTTGGGACCCTGCACCCGCGTGGGAGATCTGGAGGAGTCTCTTGGCTTCAGATTGGCTCAGCTCCAACCGTTGTGGCCGCTTGGGGACTGAACCATCTGATGGAAGATCTTCCTCTCTGTCGCTCCTTCTCTCTGTATTATCTGTCTTTCCAATAAAAATAAATAAATCTTTTTTTAAAAATGTGTAACATAAACCTCTTGAGCAGGACCCTTGGAGCATGCCCCACAGTGGGGAACCTGGGGTGGTGTCCTCCATCCCAAGATACAGAGGCATTTGGGAGGCTGGGTGTAGCTTCTCTCTTTGCCTCCTCTCTTCCCCCAGATATAGGAAGGAAAGAAAGAGAATGTGGAAATGGTGATCTCACCTACCTTCCTCTAGCCCTTGACAGTTATCACCCTAATTAACTATGTAAAAATCATCAAAACAAATAAATCTTTAAAAATGTGTAACATAAAAAGTTGTACATGCACATACTATATAATATTCAAATAAGAGTGAAATTATGTCTCAATTTTTTCTTTAAGGTGAAAACATTTAGACTCTTTTATGAGCTGTTTAAAAAGAAAAACACAGAGTACATTATTATTGTCTATCTTTGCCCTTCTGTACAGTGGAAAATCAGAGCTTCTTTCTCCAACAGACTAGAATTTAGTATTCATTAATCAAGCTTTCCCATTGTCTTTTTTCCCTTTACTGTATCTAGTTCCTGGCAACTACAATTCCGTGTTCAGCTTTCATGATATCAGCGTTTGTAGGTTCCATATCCAAGTGAGATTGTTCAGCACACATCTTTCCGTGCTTGGCTTATTTCTTTTACTATAATGACCTCCAGTTTTATTAAAATTGTTGCAAAGCCAAGATCAATATTTAATGACTGAATAGTATTCCATTGTGTATGTGGATCATAGTTTCTTCATTCTTCAGCTGATGGGCACTTAATTCCATCATTTGCTTATTGTAAAGAGAGCTACAATAAACAGGGAGTGCTGATGTTTTCAACATGCGGATTTCATTTCCTTTTTTTTTTTTTTAAGCAACCTCTGTATTGCCTCCTACCTACCATACTACATTATGTTCCATTAACAATGGAAGGACTCCTTTTCCTCTACATCCACATCCTTGCCAGTGCTTTTTATAACAGCCGGTCAGACTGGAATGAAGTTATATATTTTTGTTGCTTTGATTGATATTTTCCTAATGAGAGTGATGCCAGGGATTTTTCATGTGCCTATTGGCTGTTTGAAAAAAAGAATATCTATTTAAATAGATTTTTAAAACTTGGGAGCCTGGCATGATAGCCCATTGGCTAAAGTTCTCGCCTGGAACGCTCTAGGATCCCATATGCATGTTGGTTCTAATTGTTGTGGTCCCGCTTCCCATCCAGCTTTCTGCTCGTGGCCTGTGAAAGCAGGTGAGGATGGTCCAAAGCCTTGGGACCCTGCACCCACATGGGAGAACTGAAAGAAGCTACAGGACCCTGGCTTCGGATTGGCTCAGCTCCAGCTGTTGAGGCTGCTCGGGTACTAAATCAATAGACAAAAGATCTTCCTCTCTGTATATCTGACTTTCCAATTAAAAAGTAAATAAATCTTAAAGAAAAAACTTGTGTTAGTTTGATTTTTGCTATTGAGTTTAGTTTATTATGTAGTCTGGCTACTAACCCTTTGTCAGTTAAATAGCTTGAACATATTTCCTTTCACTTTGTAGGTTATCTCTTCATTCTGTTGGGTTCTTTTCCCTTTGCTGTACAGGAGCCTTTCAGTTTGATAAAATCCCCTGTGTCTGTTTTTGCCTTTATTTCCTGTAATTATGGGGTGTGATTTAAAAATACAATGTATAGAAACATTTCCATTTTCCCTGTATTTTCATTTGGTTTGAGAGCTTCAGGTCTTACATTTAGACTTTTAATTCTCTTAGAGTTTATTTTTGCTCAGAGTAAGAGATAAGTTTACGCATCTGCATGTGAATATCTAATTTTCCCAGCATTATTTGTTAAAAAGACTGTATTTTCTTAGCACCTTTATAAAACAATTGTTAATTCTTTTTCCTAAAAATATTTTTGTTCATTTAACTTGAAAGGCAGAGTTACAGCAAGAGAGAGGTCTTCTATCCACCAGGTCATTCTCCAAATGGCTGTGAAGGCTGGAACCAAGCCAATTTAAAGCCAGGAGTCAGGGTGTTCTTCTGGTCTCCCATGTAGATAGAGGGGTACCAAGGTCTTGGGCTATCCTCCACTGCTTTACCAGTCACATTAGCTAGGAAAGGGAGGAGAAGCAAAGCAACTGGGACTCATCTGATGCCTATATGTGATGGTAGCACCCCAGGCAGCAGCTTTATTCACTATGCCACAGCACTGGCCCTTTGTGGATTTACTTCTAGGTTCTGTTTTCTGTTTCATTGTTATATGTGCCTATTTTTATGTCAATACCATACTGTTTTTTTTTAAAGATTTATTTTATTTTTTTATTGGAAAGGCAGATATACAGAGAGGAGAGACAGAGAGGAAGATCTTCCGTTCTATGATTCACTCCCCAAGTGAGCCGCAACGGTTGATGCTATGCCGATCCGAAGCCAGGAGCCTCTTCCGGGTCTCCCACATGGGTGCAGGGTCCCAAAGCTTTGGGCCATCCTCGACTGCTTTCCCGGGCTACAGGCAGGGAGCTGGATGGGAAGAGGGGCCGCTGGGATTAGAACCGGCGCCCATATGGGATCCCGGGAATGCAAGGCGAGGACCTTAACCACTGCGCCACCGTGCCAGGCCCAACCATACTGTTTTAAATGCTACAGATCTGCAGTATAGTTTAAAATCAGACAGTAACTTGTCTCCTCTTTATTTTTTTACTCAAGATTGCTTTGGCTATTTGGGGTCTTCTGTAGTTTCATGTAACTTTTTCAAAAATATCCTATAATTACATTTTAAATTAATATTTTCATCTCAGACCATTCCAGACTTTCTTAGTATGCACATGCGCACATGTGTACACATACACACACAGACACCACTTGTTTTTAAACAAGTATGATCCAATAGTGAATCGTGTGGTTTTTTTGACCCCAGGCTCTGGAGTCCAATTGCCTGAGCTCAGCCATGTTTTTCTGAATGGGTAAGTCACAGAGTCTGAGCCCCTCTGAAATGGGAACAGTGATAGTTCTTTCCTAATTCAGTTGTTGTTAAGGGTAAATGTAAATTGGGCCCAGCACAGTAGCCTAGTGGTTAAAGTCTTCACGGTACACACACTGGGATCCTATATGGGTGCTGGTTCTAAACTCAGCTACCCTGCTTCTCATCCAGCTCCCTGCTTGTGGTCTGGGAAAGCAATTGAGGACGGCCCAAAGCCTTGGGACCCTGCACCCACGTGGAGGACCCAAAAGAAGCTACTAGCTCCTGGTTTTCAGATCAGCTCACTCCAGCTGTTGCAACTGCTTGGGGAAGGAACAAGCAGACAGAAGATCTCTCTCTCGCTCTGTATCTCCTTGTCTCTCTATATCTGCCTTTAAAGGGCAAATGTGAATTAATTCTGTTCAATCTTTAGTCCCTGGCACCTACTAAGTACTTAATGCTATCTATAATCATTACATACTTTTGTAACTATTTTTGCTTAATATGTTATACTCACACGTGTGTATTTGTGTGAACAGTACCATTCTTTTTATAGCTCATTGGATTCCATTTTATTGATGACCCATGCTCGACTCAATCTATGCCTTAGTTTTGAAATTTTGTGGATTCTCTTTCCTAATCAGTTTCCTGACAGATTATCCAGGGCACATATCTTTGTGCTCTTGCCTAATTATTTTCTCAGAATTCCTTGGGCCTAGCATGGTAGCCTAGCAGCTAAAGTCCTTGCCTGGAATGAGCCATGATCCCATTTGCATGCCAGTTCTAATTGTGGTGGTCCCACTTCCCATCCAGCTCCCTATTTGTAGCCTGGAAAAGCAGCTGAGGATGGTCCAAAGCCTTGGGACCCTGCATGCATGTGGAAGACCCAGAAGAATCTCCTGGCTTCAGATTGGCTGAGCTCTGGCCATTAAGGCAGCTTGGGGAGTGAATCAGAGGAGAGAAGATCTTCCTCTCTGTCTCTCCTCCTCTCTGTATCTCTGACTTTCAAAAAAAAAAATGAAATCTTCCTTAAAAAAAAAAGTTCATTGGGTGAGGGTTGGTTGGGCTTTGCTGCAGCATCAGATGGCAGATGCTGGCACTGGAAGCTAATTCTGTCAAGTTAGGCTGCAGGGCTACCTGGAAAGTGCATGATCTCTGAGTGGGCCAGCAGGGAAATAGTGGGCACCTCTCTTGGGTTATCACTCCCACTGAAGAGCATGAAAAGCAGGAGTGGGGCAGACCTGGCTGGACAGAAAGAAACCCACCAGCATGTGCATGTGCTGGATGGTGGGCCTGGTTGGGTTGAATTGGGCTTTAACATTCATTGACATGTAGTGTAGCTGAATGGGATGTGGGACAGACTGTTGTACATGCTGGCAATTATGGGAACCAGGGCAAGTGACAGGCCTGGTGAGGGTTATTGCGGGTCACTCTGACTAGGCTGCAGCTTCCACTGGTTTATGTGAGGGCCAAGTGTGTACTAGACAGAATCAGGCTGGATTGCCACACCCATTGGTTCCAGTGGAAAACAAGGCTGGAAATAGAACTGATCCAGCAATTGGAACCACCAGCTTTTTGGGACAACAGACTGTGCCGGGCCCTGTACTGGCAAGTATACACAAGAATCTGTTCTGGGATCACCTCAGACAAAGTTTCTTTTGGGATCTTCCCAATCGAACTGCCAGACTCAGAACCCCAACCATGAAGAGAAGTGCAGGTTCCATGGTCTGCCAGGGAGTGCAAATGTCAAAACTGGGCCTTCTCAGAGGCTCAGACAGAACCTTGGACAGCATATCCAGGTGCACATGGAGGATATGGCAGTCCATCGAAACCTGCAGAGGATACCTGGTGCCAAAACAGAGAATGGAGGACAGAACAAATCAATCAACACCCCCACCATGTGTTGGCAGTGAAAACCTGGGTAAACGGAGACTCTAAGGTGGACTTTGTCAACCAGTGGATTCTGCAGCGATTTCATTGTTGGAATGGCGAGATTGGCTGTAATTCATAACTGTTGAATTATCAAATCACTTGAGCAGGACCCTCAGAGCATGCCCCACATAGAGGGCCTGGGGTGGGTGGGAGGCTGGGTGGGGCTTCTCCCTTTATTTCCCCCTTTACCCTAGATACAGAAAAAAAAGCAATAATGTGGAAACAATAGTCTTACTCACTTTGCTGTAGCCCTTGATCCTTTGTACCCTAATCAACTACATAGATTGTCAAAAATAAAGGAGAAAAGCAATTCATGCTATTAAGAAAACGGATTATTTAAAAAAATAAAAGAATTCTTTGAAGAGGAATTGTCAGGTCACAGGGTATGTACATTAAGTCTTTCAGTCTGGAATTTTGCACCCTTTAGAACAGTCACCAATAGAATGAGAATATGGCTCTCTACCCCTTTGCCAACAATAGGAATGAGACATGGGGGGGGGTGTTGAGTTGCTTTCTCAAGGCAGACTATCCACTAAACAGTATGTGAGACAAAGTCCTTGAGGACCTTGCCTTTGAATCCCCAAGCTCAGGAACAAGCAGGTATGAATTGAGGACCTGGAGTGTGCTCTGGCTCAGAGAGTGCTTGAGCACTTGGTAAATACAGGAAAATATTCTGAGTTAGTAGCTGTTCCCCCAGGGCCCCAGAATCAGGTGGGGCCTGCTGTTTAGGGTTCCAAACTGAGAACTGGTTGTGATGACAGAACACCTCAGACATGGCCTGCAATGGGATTTGACCCTGGGAATAGTGTGCAATTACTAGCCTGGCAGAGAGGAATGGCATTTGAGAAATGGGTGGCACCTTATTGGGTGAAGTGACAAGGTCCTTTCTTTGGAGGGTGCACCACTAAGGCTGACTTGTGAACTGGTTTGTAAGACTATGTTGGACATCTGTCTTCTCCCAGATAAACCATCTGCCTCCTTTAGCCACTGTAGTGTAACCACCAGTACAAGATGTAAGGGTGGTAGGATGAGCAGGACTCCTTCTTTCTTGTATTAGGCTACCCTGGGTCATGGTGGTCCTTGTATCAGAGGACTTGTATCAGAGTGGTCCTTGTATCAGAGTTCAGTTAGTCAGCACATGCTGAGTGCTAGCAAGGAAAAACTAGATGCTCAACACCTCCTCTTCCCCAAACCTATGTTCTCTCTAGAATCTTTCCAAATGTGTCTGACTCCTTAATCTTCCCCATCTCTATATCCTGGAGTGTTTATTTCTGCCTGCTTTGCATTCTTACTATCAGTGATTGGTAATCATGTCCATTACATGTCTCTCCATTGATGTAAGCTGCTTGGGGGTAGTTTTCCTTAAAAGATACACTAGGTATTTGGAGGAGATTCATCACAAATCTTAAAAAAAATTTTTTTTTATTGAAAAGTCAGATTTACATAGTGAAGCAGAGATAGAGAGAAAGATCTTCCATCTGCTGGTTCACTCCCCAAGTAGCTGCAACAGCCGGAGCTGAGCTGATTCAAAACCAGGAGCCTGGAGCTTCCTCTGGGTCTCCCATACAGATGGAGGAACCCAAGGCTTTGGGCTGTCCTCTTCAGCTTTCCCAGGACACAAGCAGGGAGCCAGAAGGGAAATAGGGCTTCCGGAAGACAAACCAGCACCCGCATGGGATCCCAGGCTTGCAAGGCAAGGGCTTTAGCCACTAGGCTACCAGGCCATGCCCACACAAATCTTGATAAACAAGGAAATATACAAGAGTCCTAGCTGAGGAAAAATTACACCCTGGGACCAGGTGTTACTGAACCAGACACAGCATGCGTATATTGAATCTGTCCTTGGAAGATGTAGTTATACCAGAGTGTGAATAAGGAAGTTGAAAATCAAAGGGATGTGGAAATTGTTCAAAACCCTCCAAGTGTATCTGATTTCAGAACATAGGTGAGAGGCCTGGGGTCTATCCTAAGTCTGCCAAGTATGCCCTTGTTCATGTCACTATAGCTCTCTGAGGTTCTGCATCCCTGTGTGCAGCATGGCCTACAAAGTGAATGATCTTGTATTCCTCATATAGGCTTCTGTGCCCACTGTGTAGCAGCATAGAGAAATATCCCAAAAATGCATCAGAGACATGCCCATAATTCATGCCTGCTACAACTGCTGGTAATTACCTGGATGAAGGTGCTGTTCCATGGATATTTTCAAACCAAAGATTTTCTCTTACCAGATATGTATTAGAGAAGTAATGAGTGTTGGAAATGAAATTGTGCAGAAGGAAATACGTGTGCATGTCTGTGTATGCATGCTCACCCAGTGTTTTTGGCCATTTTCTGTTGCTGTGACAGAGCACCTGATGCTGAGTACTTTATAAAGAAGTTATTTAGCTCACACAATAGCAGTCTGAAATTACCCAGTTCAGGCCTCATCTATTTGATCTCTGGTAAGAGTCCTGGCTGTATCACAACATCATGAATGGCATTTTGGTGTATGGCATCACGGTGGGAGTGTGTGCAAAAGGGAGAGCTCATTGGGCAAGACAGGAAGCCAGAGAGATGCAGGAGCCAGCCTCACTCTTTATACAACAATGTGCTCTCATGGGAAATAAGTAGGGTCCCACAAGAGGTTGGTCCTTTCTGAGGGTGACTCCCCAATGAACTAGGCAGCTTCCCTTAGGCCCTACCTCTTAAAGAGTCTACCACTGCCTGACATCACCATGCTGAGGACCAAGAACCCAGGGTAGGAAGTTTTGGTGGAAACAAACCACTTCCAAACCATAGCAAGTGGGAATTGTGACTGTAGGAACAAGAGATTAGTGAATGATATCTCTTCTTATACCTGAAGGTGGGAAGAATGCATTGGACCTTGACAAGAAAGACCTGAAAGAAAGACTGAGGATATATTTCTAGGCAGAGATGGGGTGGGGGAGCAGCACATTGGCTTGGTGGATTAATCCTCACTTTTCAAGTCCTGAGATTCCATATAGACACCAGTTCGTATCCTAGTTGCTCTATTCCCCATCCAGCTCCCTGCTTGTGGCCTAAGAAAGCGGCAGATGATGGCCCAAAGCCTTGGGACCCTGCACCTGTGTGGGAAACCCAGAAGAAGCTCCAAGCTCCTGGTTTCAGATCGGCTCAGCTCTGGCCACTGCAGCAAATTGAGGAGTGAACCAGTAAATGGAAGATCATTCTGACTCTCCTTCTCTCTGTATCTCTGCCTTTCTAATAAAAATGAATCAACCTTTAAAAAGAAGAAAAAGAGATCTGGGGCAAAGAGAACAGAAGGAGGCTGCTGCCAGCACTTGGTGTAATTTGTTAGTCAACATTAGATAACTAACACATGATGTGGAGTAGAAATCAAAGTAGGATTTTGAGGGGAGGGGCATGTGGGTATTCAATATTTTGAGCCATCTATTAAGAAAGATTACCCACTTTCTACTAAATTGCTGTTGCACTCTTGTTGAAAATCACTTGGCTTGAAAGCTGAAAGTCTACCCTTTTTTTTTTTTAAAGATTTATTTTTATTATTTTTTTTTTATTGGAAAGGCGGATATACAGAGAGGAGAGAGAGAGAGGAAGATCTTCCGTCCGATGATTCACTCCCCAAGTGAGCGCAACGGGCCGATACTATGCCGATCCGAAGCCAGGAGCCTCTTCCGGGTCTCCCACGCGGGTGCAGGTTCCCAAAGCTTTGGGCTGTCCTCGACTGCTTTCCCAGGCCACAGGCAGGGAGCTGGAAGGGAAGCGGGGCTGCCGGGATTAGAACCGGCGCCCATATGGGATCCCGGGCGTGCAAGGCGAGGACCTTTAACCACTTGCGCCACCACCACCGCGCCGGGCCCTGAAAGTCTACCCTTATACTCTATTTTGTTACTTTTGGTCTAGTTGCCTGTGTGGACATTCATACCACACTACTGATTGTTACTTTATCCTAGGCCATGAACTAGTGGTATAGACTTTGCAATTGTAATCTTTTCCAGTGTAGTTTGCCTATTCTAGTTTCTTTGTATTGACACATGAATTTTACTCTGCTGATGACCAAACAAGGGCTGCTGGCATTTTGACTGGATTTCCTGGAATAGACAGATCCCCAAGGCAGGGCATACTACCTTGCTCTCACTGTCACAGGCAGCCCAGCACAACACCATAGCCAGCTGGGAGTCATGGGTCAACCCCCAAGGTCAGGGGCTGCTTTTCTCTTTCTCTGCTGAGGAGGTACTAACCTAGACCATAGTGTATGTCGATGAAGGCATAATCTTTGTGGAATTTTGAACAAAATATTATAAGAAACATTCATTTGTGCCCTAGGGCCCTAAAACTGATGTAATTTGAATGCAATAAAATATAAATAAGTGGCAAACAGTTCTTGAGGGTTTTCTCTTAATTTTTCAACACATACTTTAGGGTTTTAACATAAAGTGTTTACAGCATTCACCTTCCTGAATTAGGGGTTGGAGGGGGGTTGAGAAATAATTAGTAGGCAATTTTTTGGCCCTGGAACTTTTCTTGTAAATGTTTTCTTTGGCAGCCATGCTCTTGAGAACAGGAAGTTACTCTCCTGTTACAGATTTAAGAGTTTTCTGAGCCAAATAACAGAAAGCTGGATTAGTTCTGAAATGAAGAGAGGGGGAAAAAAAACAACTCTAGGCTCTTACTGGAGATTAATGACATCTTGCAAATATTTTAATTCTCTCCTTTCCTCTTAACCTGCCACCTCCTGAAAAAAAAAATACTCTGATTGAAAGAAACCTAACTGGCCACTTTATGGTCTAACCCTAAAATAAAATATCTTTATGGACTTGGAGATTTATTTAAACATTTTTTTGGGAGAATGGAGAGGGAAGAAAATTAGGACTGTCTCAAATTGACCTTTTTGTTATAATATTCCCAATATGAAGATTCAAGTTATAAAATGTAGTTTTAAAGATATTACTGTTTCCATGATGATCATAATATTCATCTTTTTTTTGGCCTGTTAAAAATGGCTTTTTATGAATAAAAGTGTTTAATCAAGTTTTATAAACAATACTTATGCTTTGGAGATGGTTGCGAGCAATTTTTAAGGAATTGTTTAAAATAACAAGATTATATCTTTTGACTAGAGTCCTTATTAGCTTGACTATAAAACAAAGAGACTGGCTCTTCCCAGCAACCCAAAAAAGGCTAATTCCTTATTTATAGAAGGGACTGTTAAGGTAGAAATGGAATTATAATTCAGTCTCTTGTACCTAATTCTAGGGAAGAAAAACAAAATCTTGACAAACTTTATCATATGGAGAAACACTGAGCTGTTTGAAAACCATTTGTAAGATTCTTTTTGAGAATAAGATATGTATACTGGGCCTGGTGCAGTAGTCTAATGCGCCAGGATCCGATATAGATGCAGGTTCATATTCTGGTTGCCCCATTTCCTGTCCAGTTCCCTGCCTATGGCCTGAAAAAGCAGTTGAGGATGGCCCAAAGCCTTGGGACCCTGAACCCGCATTGGAGACCCAGAAAAATCTCCTGGCTCCTGGCTTTGTGTTGCCTCAGCTCCAGCATTGTAGGTACTTGGGTTGTGATTCAGTGGATGGAAGATCTTTATGTCTCTCTGTAAATCTGACTTTCCAATACAAATTAATAAAAAATTTTTTTTAAAATGTGGGTTTACCAAAATTTTTAGGTCTAGAGGTTAAAAAAAAAAAGTATTTTCCTGTATTAACTACTTCTTACTGGTGATTTAAAGGTTTCCATGGTTTAATTATAATCTCTCAGAAAAGAAGAGTTGGGCTAAAATTTTCATTGACTTTTGCCTTACATTCCCAGACTCAAATGCCTTGGTGCTCAAGGAGTTTGCACAAAAGACAGGGGTGAACAGCTGGTGGGATTGAGGGTACAGTGGATGGTTCGCTGGAATGTGAAGTGTATGCCCATTCCAAAGGCACTCAAGTTCATAATTTTGAAAGACCGTGCTGCCAAACAAATCCGGCCTTAGGGTGGCTATGGCCAAAGATCTTCAAAGATGTTCAATTTGCTACTCTTGACTTACTTTATCTCATGTTTTTCTTTCTCTGAATTGTAAAGGAAAGATTTATTCCTTCCAACTACCATTTCTTCTGTCTGCTTAAAAGGATGTACCTCCCTCATCGTACATTATATTGCTTGTCTTTTGTTACTCTGACAACTTCAGGGGTTTTTGGACCTTATAAACAATCTTAAATTACTCAGAGCTGTCATCCCTTAGATATAAAAATTAAATGAGGTCCAAGAATTCTAGGTGATGGAAAACATTTTCCAGTCCCATAAGATACAGGCCACTATGGGAGTTTTTGCAAAAGTTGATAAAGCTGAAGCGTCACCATTGTTGGAGGAGTATTTATTTAAAGGGAGCTACCTGATTCCTGGTTTTACTGCATACCAAATATTTCTTCTCAACATTTATGAGCTTAAATAGATGCAGATGTTGCCAGAGAATGCATTATAACATTAATCATCCTAGGATCATATAATGTAAGTGTTGAAAGGCACCTTGGATTGTGTCTAGGTCAATACCTTCATTTCAAACAGGAGGAAACTGAGGCGCAGAGAACTCCACGAACTAGCCGAAATAGTGCTACTCAGCCCTCTCCTCTAAAAACACGGTTGGATATTGATTGACAATTTTTTTTTCCATTACCCCCTTCCTTCTTTCATTACATTGGTTATCGTAAATTCTATGTTTGAATCCTCTCCAGAATTTTGGGAAGAATATCAAGCAGTGTGTGGTTGTTTGGTCTCAGTTGGGGTGTCTGTTAAAAATGCCTGAATCCCACAATAGATATTGTTGTCTGGGTTTGATTTCTGGGCTGGTAGCTCCCAAATCTAGTTTCCCACAAAAGCAAGCCCTGGAAAGCAGCAGGAATGGCTCAAGAATTGAGATCTTGCCACCCACATGGGAGACTCCAATGAAGTTCCAGGCTCCTGGCTTCAGCAACTCCTAGACCCACTTGCTGCAAGCATTGGTGACCTGGCAGACAGGAGTTCTGACTGTAAGTCCCCCCCTCACATCTCTTCCATACATGTCCCTCCCTGCTATACCAAGTCTCTCTGCCTTTCAAATAAAGAAATGGGGGTTGGAGGATGCAGAAGGAGACAGCTGAAGGGAACCTTAAAAAAAAAAAATCAAGGCTGAGTCTTCTGAGCCAGTCTCCCAGTTGTTTCATGGACTTTCAATCCCCCACTTCTAGACTGACACTGTTAGGAGCTATTACCTTTTGTAGGCAAGATGAAAATTCAAGATGATCAAACACTTGATTCTGGCCATGTCATGGGAGAAGAGAGGGGAAGTCCAGTTTCTCTAACTCTAGGCTGCTGCACATCATGTTTGTTTACATCATGTCCTCTGATAGACATATCTGACTCCAGAGTGAGAAACACAGTGTACTGACAGCTCAGGAGAGACTTGATTCTTCTCATTCTTTTTCTGTTTGCTCACAAATATATGTGTGAACTGTGTTTCCTCAAAAAAAAAACAAAAAACAAAAAAAGGTATAAGTATGGCTTACTTCATTAAGTGATTTTTTTTTAGCCAAAATTATAACACCCAATACACTAGATGTTTCAGGAAAATTCTCAGATGAAGCCCGTTTAAGTAGAGGCCATTCTGTCCTCCTGCATGGAATCTGAACCCATTGTCAGTAATTTTTTTTCTTTAAGATTTATTTATTGGGCCCGGTGGCATGGCCTAATGGCTAAAGTCCTTGCCTTGAATGCTCCGGATCCCATATGGGTGCCGGTTCTAATCCCAGCAGCTCCACTTCCCATCCAGCTCCCTGCTTGTGGCCTGGGAAAGCAGTCGAGGACGGCTCAAAGCCTTGGGATCCTGCACCCGCGTGGGAGACCTGGAGGAGGTTCCTGGCTCCTGGCTCTGGATCAGCATAGCATCGGCCATTGCGCTCACTTGGAGAGTGAATCCTTGGACGGAAGATCTTCCTCTCCTCCTCTCCTCCTCTCTGTATATCTGACTTTCCAATAAATAAATAAATAAATCTAAAAAAAAGATTTATTTCATCGCAAAATCAGATATATATAAAGAGAGAGAGAGGAGGAGAGACAGAGAGGAAGATTTTCTGTCTGATGATTCACTCCCCAAGTGTCCACAAAGGCTGGAGCTGAGCCGATCCAAAGCCAGGAGCCAGGAGCTCTTCTGAGTTTCCCATGCACATACAGGGTACCAAGGCTTTGGGTTTTCCCAGGCCACAAGCAGGGAGCTGGATGGGAAGCGGGGCTGTCAGTATTAGAACTGGTGCCTATATGGAATCCTAGGTGCATGCAAGGCGAAGACTTTAGCCACTAGGCCACAGAACCAGGCCCAGAAACTTTTTGACATGCTCCTCCATTGCTTGTCATCTCCTGTGCATAATTCCATAATCGTGGAGATGAATTCTTCTGGAGTCTCTCCAGTGCCTTGAACTCGCTGCTGTTTGTCTTTCTCTCAAGTGACTCAAAATGTTTTCCATTTTTGCCCTTCTTTCCTATTAAATTCCTCTCTTTTAGTGCAGGTCACCACCTCAGCTAGGCTTTTATGAGAAAACCATTTGGAATGAGTTCATGCTTGTATGTGTATGACTGACACGCAACAACCCTTCTAGAAGTATATGTGATCTCAGTGGAGGCTTCCTGTTAACCAGATAATCCTGTTGCTGGAATGTCAGTTAATGAGTCAAAGGGAAGTAAAATAAATCAAGATGTGGAGAAAGCATGTTAAATCTATAAAATTTTATATCCCAAACTAAGAGAAGGGGTCTGAGCTACATATCTACACAGCATATACTAAAGATCAGCATATGAGCTCTTTCTAAGTACTTTTTATCCCTAGTTTATGGAGCTTATTAATACAAAAATATCTTACTGGGCCAGCATTGTGAAACAGCAGGCTAAGCTGCTACTTAGAACATCAGCATCCCATATCTGAATGCCAGGTGGAGGCCTGGCTGATTTGCTTCTGATCTGATCTAGCTCTTGACAAATGCTAGAAAAGCAGTAGATGATGGTCCAAGGACTTGGGGCCCTGCCACCCATGTGAGTGACCTGGATGAAGTTCCTAGCTCCTGGCTCATGATTGGTCCACCTCTTGCAATTGAAGCCTTGAAGGGAATGAACAAGCAGATCAAAGATCTCTTTCTTTTCCTTCTGTGTTATTTTGCCTCTTAAAACATAAGAGAACAAACAATTAATTTTTACAAAATCTTACATTTACTAAATTACAATGACCCAACAATCTTCATTAAGTTTGCTAATTAAAAGTAAAATTACAGGAAATTTCAAAGAACTAACAATACAATTCTTGGGGCCAGTACCATAGCATAGCAGGCTAACCTTTCCCCTGTGGTGCCGGCATCCCACATGGGCATTGATTCATATCCAGGTTTTTCCATTTCCAATCCAGCTTTCTGCAAATGTGCCTGGATTAGCAGCAGAAGATGGTCCAAGTCCTTGGGATCCTTTACTGATGTTGGAAACCCCGAACAAGTTCCTGGCTCCTAGCTTCAGGTTGGCCCAGCCCTGGCTACTGAGGCCATTTAGGAAACAAATGGATGGATGATCTCTCTCCTCTTTGTCTCTCTTTCTCTCTTCTGTAACACTGGCTTTCAAATCAATCAGTCAAAAACAAACAAATGAACCAAAAAAACCCATAATGGTGTCCCTGTGTCCTGAAATGGGAAACTTGTCGCTACTTAGCACTCCACCATGTGCAGATCTCATCCTCCAACTTGAAACCGATTAGCCTGAGATTTTTCTCACCAGAGTCCCTGTATTTTTTTTTTCTGGGGGCAACTGCCCCCTTGATTAATCCCATTTTCCTCAGTCCCAGGTTTTCCAAGCAGCTGAGCAAACAAAGAGGAAGGCAGCCATTTTAACGTGCTTCCTCCCTCAAACCCTCGGGGATGGGCCAGCCAAGCATCCTGTTCAGAAACCAGCCTCCTGAGTGGGGCTCAGAGAAAGCACTGAGGATTTTCTGTCAGGATTAATTTTAATAGGCCACAGCCTGTCACCCGGGAACCACGGCCCCTCGTGAATGGCTTTAAATTACTATTTGCTGATAAAAAAGGGAGATAGGAACTGAAAATTTGGGTCCTCATTGCAAACAATTTGGATAACTAATGCACGGAATTGACTTCCCGTGTGGAGGGTATGCACTTGACAACCTAAACCCTTGGGTAGCTGAGGAAAACCTTTTGTTGCCATGGGATCATGCTGAAATATAGAGGGGGAAATGTGACATTTTGGAGAAGTGTAGGATTTTTAGGGCTAAAGAGAAATGAAGAATCTATCTGTGAATGCCTGGGGACTTAGGGAGCTTTGTGGTTTTGATGTTTGTGTGAAGAAGAGTGACTCCTCTGACTGCCTCACTCCTTTTCTGCCTTCCTCTCTGCCCAGCCTTTCCTTTTTCCTCCTGCTTTTTTCTTTGTCTTTTTTTTTTTTTTTTTTTGATTTCTTTCCTTTCACCCCATTGTCCTTTCCTGCTCCCTCCCACACTTTCTCTTCTCTCACTGGCCAGGATCTTGTCATTGATTTGTGAAGCTCTGCCCTGAAGGGCACTTGGGATGATTACATGGAAAATGACATGTAAATGGTCAAGTCAGGAGAACCTAGTCTTTGTCTTCCCATCTGTGAAGGCGGAGAAAGCAGTTTGGGAGACTAACTGAAAGCAGGAGAGAGCTGATAAAATGGTACACAGATGTAAGGCCTTACCTTAGTGTTCAATAAAGCCTGAGCTGTGTGTCTGTGGTTTCGATCTGTTTCATTCGGTCAGTGTGTTCCATTGCCAAGTAGATGCTTCAAAAATAAAATCATGAAAATTTGCTCATACTTGGTTTTCATCGCTTCTTTTCCTAGCCAATCCCTTCAACCGTATCGATTCTGTCACTCATTCATGGAGAAGATATTCTTCAAATGTATTTGAAAACATAAGTGAGGGCTAGGCATTGTGATGCAGGTGATTAAGTCCTCATATGTGACATCAGCATGTAATTTCAGAGTGCTGGGTCAAGAGCTGGTTAATACAATCTCATGGTAACATGCCTGTGAAGCAATGAAAAATGACTAAGGTACTTGAGTTACTGCACCCACCTGGGAGACCCAAATGTTGTTCCTGGCTCCTAGCTTTCTCCTGATCTAGTCCTGTGTGTTCTGGGCATTTGGGGAGTGAACCAGCAGACGGAAGATCCCTTTCTGCCTCTCTGCCACTATGTCTTTCAAATAAGCAAATAAATCTTTAAAGAAAACATAATTGCTACTCTGCAATATTTGATGCAAGCTCTGTCATCTCTTAAACGTCAAAAACAGAGTACTTGGGCAAAAAGATAAAGTTAAAAGCAAAACAAAAGAAAAGTCAAGTGCCAAAGAGGATATGAAGTAACTGGAACTCTATGACTAGTGACATAGACACTGCAAACAGTTTCTTATAAAATTAGATTTTCGTTAGCCAAAATCTAGTAATCCACTCCCAAGAGACATGAAAGCTTATGTTCAAGAAAATATATGCACAAAGGCTTGTAGTAAGTCATAATGATCAGTAATTTGAAAAACCTAAATGTCCTTCAGTGCATTAGTAAGCCCTTCCAATAGAATGCTGCATTCATCTAATGAGATACTGCTTCGCGGAAGCAAAGAACAAACTACTAATATATGCAGCTTCCTGGATGAATCTCAAATCATGATGCTGAGTAAAAGAAACCAGAGTCAGAAGACTGCTATATGATTTGCTTTATATGTTAGTTTGGGAAAAGGCCAAACTCCGAGGACATAAAAACAAACCAATGGTTGCCAGGTGAGGAGATTGGGTGGAGAGGGGGGACTTGTTTTAAGGAAATGAGGGGACAGTTCTATATACTTATTGAGGTGTTTTTCACAGGCTGTGTGCATCTATCACTTGTCATTAAAAATGGTGAAATTTACTACTTGGTTCACTGTTACTAAGGTCGTCTGGCATAGAAGCTGAGCATGCATGATGCCCCACATCACTCCCAGTCTTCCCCAACCCCACTCTCCAGTGATCCCCATGTGGGGACAGGCCATCTCGTTGTACTGATGGACCCAACAGGTATGAAACTGAACACTTGTAAGTTTTTATTAATCAACATTCCTACATTAGTAATCCAAGTGAGGGAGGCAAAAATAGATTTCTTAAAGAAAAAAAAAAAACTCATCTGTCAGCAGTTTAGAGGGAAAAGACAGATTGCATTACAGCTAGAGAGACCACTTAGGTTGTTATTGTAATATTTCACTCAAGGGCTTGAGCATGGGCAATAGCAAAATGATGGGTATACAAGGAGATGCTGAACGAGATGGCAGGAGGAAGAGCGTGTGGAGAGACAGGGAGAGGTATGAAAGGTTTTTGAGCTGTAGGATTTCATGACCTGTTGGGTTGGCAGGAAAAGATTATGTGTAAATTCTACACTTGATTTTAGCCAAAAGGCTGAGAAGCGATAGAATATATGTAAATGCTTAGTCTCTGATTTCTGTAGATAAATGGATGGCAATTCTACTTACAGAGAGGGAATTTAAAAAAAAATGGAGAGTGAATTGGTGCAAGGAAATCTTTCAAAAGCTTAGAGAGATTTTGTGCCTTGGAATTTGTAATGGGAAGATGATCCACAAAGTCAGGTGCCATGAGGAGAAAGGTTAAGTCAGCATTTCTGGAATATGACAGCCAGAAGACTCATGGCACTGGCAAGAATGGTGAAGAAATTGGTCAGAGTGTGGACAATTCTGTTAGGAAGCCTGTATCTGAGAAAGAAGGGAGGTAGAACCAAGATGGGAATAGCCTTTTTTGTCAAGATTCTGTTTATTTCAAAGGCAGAGTTACAGAGAGGGACACAGAGAGAGATTGAAAGAAAGAGAGAGAGAGAGAAAGAGAGAGAGAGACAGACAGAGAATTTTCCATCTACTGGCTCACTCCCCAAACAGTTGCAACAGCTGTAGCTGAGCTGATGTGAAGCCAGAAGCCAGGAACTTCCTCCAGATCTCCCACAAAGGTGCAGGGGCCAAAGGATTTGGGCCATGCTCTGCTGCTTCCCCAGGTCATAAGCAAGGAGCTGGATCAAAAGTGGAGCAGCTGGGATACTGATGTCCATATGGGATGCCAGTGCCACAGGCAGAAGTTTACCTCATGAAGGCAGTAGCTTTATTGAGAGTATAACTGACATGCTACACATTGGTCATATGGAAAGCATACTGTGCAATAATTTTGACTTAACAAGTAAAATCATTACCACAACGATTTGTCTTGATTGCAGTGATTTTATTTTACAAGTCAAAAATATTTCATTTTTACCTGTATTTTCTTCCCCTCTCCCACTCTTCCCTGACTATACTATATCAGCAGGCATAACTGTAGATAAATCACTATATATTAATTTGCACATTTTTATAATTTTCCATCAGTGGAATCATAGCATATATATTCTTTTCCTGGCTTCTTTCTCAATATCATTGACTTTTTAAAAAAAGATTTATTTATCTTTATTACAAAGTCACATATATATAGAGGAGGAGAGACAGAAAGGAAGATCCTCTGTCTGATGATTCACTCTCCAAGTGAGCACAACAGCCAGTGCTGTGCTGATCCGGAGCCAGGAACCAGGAACCTCCTCTAGGTCTCCCACACGGGTGCAGGATCCCAAGGCTTTGGGCCGTCCTCGACTGCTTTCCCAAGCCACAAGCAGGGAGCTGGACGGGAAGTGGAGCTGCTGGGATTAGAACCAGCACTGTTATGGGATCCCAGTGCGTTCAAGGCAAGGACTTTAGCCATTAGGCCATGCCGCCGGGCCTAATATTGACTTTTACTGGAGTTGTTACATGTATGCTTGCATTTAATTGTATGGTTATCCCACAATTTGTTCATCCTTTCCTCATTTGTGGAAAGTGGGTTGTTTATACATTTTGCCTTTTACAAATAAAGCTGATATGAACATTATGTATGGATGTATGCTTTCATTTCTGTTGGGTAAATACCAGCAGGAGAGGGCTTGGCGCAGAAGCCTTGCAGCTAAAGTCCTTATTTCTCACACACGGGGATCCCATATGGATGCGGGTTCTAATCCCACCAGCCCTGCTTCCCATCCAGCTCCTTGCTTGTGGCCTGTGAAAGCAGTCGAGAATGGCCCAAAGCCTTGGGACCCTGCACCCACATGGGTGACCCGGAAAAAGCTCCTGGCTCCTGGCTTTGGATAGGTTCAGCTCCAGTGGTTAAAGCCACTTGGGGAGTGAATCAATGGACAGAAGATCTTCCTCTCTGTATATCTGACTTTCCAATAAAAATAAATCAATCTTTAAAAAAAATACTACCAGCAGAAGAATGGCTAGGTCATACAGCAGATTTTGCCAAAGTGCCAAATTGATTTTCAATGTGGCTGTACTATCTTGCTTTCCAGTTAGCAGTGTGAAGAGCTCCAGTTGCTCTATACTCTTTTTAGCACTTGATGTGGTCTGTCTTACTAATTTTAGGCATGCTGAAAATTCTATAGTAGTGTCCTCTGTGTTTTATTTGCATTTTTCTTTTTTTAAAAAAAGATTTATTTATTTTTATTGGAAAGGTGAACATACAGAGGGGAGGAGACAGAGAAGAAGATATTCCATCCAGTGATTCACTCCCCAAGTGGCTACAACAGCACGAGGTAAGCCGATCCAAAGCCAGGAGCCAGGAACTTCTTCCACGTCTCCCACGTGGGTGCAGGGTCCCAAGGGTTTTGACCGTCCTCGACTGCCTTCCCAGGCCACAAACAGGAAGCTGGATGGGAAGGCAGGGCCACTGGGATTAGAACCTGTAACCATATGGGATCCTGGAGCATGCAAGGCAAGGACTTTAACCACTGCACTATCACACAGGGTCCTATTTGCATTTTTCTAATGGATAATAACATTGATCATCATTTCATGTGGTTATTTCCATTTATATATCTTCTTTGGTGACATTCTTTTCAAATCGTGTATAGCCTAATCTTGGAAGTGATACCTCACCATGTCTGCGTAGTCTTATTTATTTTATTGAGCCTATAAGTATAACACACTTTCAGTTTGAGGGAATTACCTGGGAGTGGGACAACTAGAGCCATCCTAGAGGCTTCCTGTCCTTGAAATATTCCTTTTTCTCTTAGCATATAATCTGAATTCACTGTCTTGGTCTATAAAATCCTCCATGATGTAGTTCTAGCCTTCTACACAGGCCTTTTTGTGATCTGAATACACTAATCTGTTTTTCCTTTTTAGGACCTTAGTATTTTCTCTTCCTACTTCTTGGGATGTTTTTCCATCAGATTTTCCCATGGCTGAACACTTTTTGTTATGTGGGTCTCAGTTTACTAGTTACCTCAGAAAAGCAATCTCAAGCATTCAAACCATCAGAAATCTCTCCTAGTGACTTCTTATCGTATCACTTGGTTTAAATTCTTTATGTGGCACTTAGTACCACATGATAGGATCTATGCTGTATCTCCAATGCCTGGAACTACGTTTTAAAGTACGAAAAACAAGTTCTTACTGGATGAACATATTGTTTCCAAGGAGGCAATGACAGATGAGATCCAGGACATAGAGGGATTAACCTTGGGTAATGATCTTAAGACTATTCATGTTTAATAGATCAGCTAAAATTCAAAGATATCAAACAAAAGCCATGTTGTTTTCTGAATTCAGAAAAGGCACGTTGAGCATGTCTCTGTCCACAATATCTGGGGCCTAATCTTGAAAGGTTTAAAAGCTTGGATGTTCTCAAAGATTGGGGCCTGGAATTAACAAAAGGTTTGCTCACTTGTATTTGGTGATTAACGTGTCTTGCTGGTGAGGTCTCCAGCTATGGTTGACAGCCAAAACACCGACACCAGCTCAGGTTTCTTTGTGATTTGCTGGCTGAGTTCCAAGTACAAGCACTTCAAGAAATTAGTGAGAAATTGCACCACTTTTCATCACTTATGCTGGAAAAAAATTACTTTTGCTCTAGCCATAAGTATGCTTAGATTCCAGGATAGGAGAGAGCGTCCTCATTTCTTAATAGGTAGAATGTGGAGTACAAATGCCATTGTTGTCATTTGGTTGACTCCAGCTACATCATGGCTAGTTTTGTGATCATTCATGCCTCAACAATGAAAACCAAATTAAGAAAGCAAAGAAAAACAGCATGGAAACTCCAAAGAATACAATGGATTGCTAACCTTTTTTTTTTTTTTTAAATAAAAAGCCTAAAGAATTTATTTACTTATGTATTTGAAAGAGTTGAGAAAAAGAGAAATCTTCCATCTACTGGTTCACTTCCCAAATATCCTCTACAGCCATGACTGGGTCAAGCTTAAACCAAGAACTAAAAATTTCTTCCAGGTCTCCCATATAGGGCACAGAAGCCCAATCATTGGGGTCATATCCTGCTGTTTTCTCAGGCACATAAGCAGGGAGCTGGATTGGAAGTGGAGCAGTTGGGTCTCAAGTCTAAGCATATGGGAACCCTGTCACCTCAGACACTGGCTTTACATGCTATGCCACAACACCAGCCCATCCCTGAGGTTACCAATTTTTACCTTACCTCTGCAAAGACAAATGATTCTCAGGTTTGATTTTAATCCTGTTCAAACAATGTCCTTGTACATCCTGGTGACACTGGGATGGCCAGATGTCACCCTGGCAGCATTTCAAGTGGTTGAGAAAAATTTCCTTTCCTTTGTTCTTAGCTTAAAAACATTTCTTTTTCTTCCCCACCACAGCCAAGTTCATTTAGTTTACTCTGAGGAGAACCTTCTTGAGATTAATCCAGTTTACTGGCAAAGTAATTTAGATTTTTTAAAATGAGCATGGAAAACCAAAAACAAAAGTCCAATATGCTTGTCCAGATTCATTCAAATTATTTTTGTAAAAATAATAAAAAAAAAAGTGTTACACATTTATGGAGTACCATGGAATGTTTGACATTTGTATATTGTGGAGATTTATTAATTGTGGAGATCTGCCCCTCAAAAACCAGATCACAATGCCTGAGGACTCTGAATTTCAACCATTCTTGGCAGACTGAGAATGCTGCAGGGAACAGACTCCCTGCTGCGATTACCAATCCACCTTGTTGGTTAATGGTGGGGAGGTGCAAGGTGTCTTCCTCATCTCCCTTTTTCTTTAGTGATTATGGCCTACACGTATCTGAGTACAAAGTTCTGTTAGATTTCTTTTCTAGTTAGATCTGTTTGTTTACTGGTGTTGATCCCTGTAACTCATGTTTACCTATCTGCCTGCTACCCTTAATCCCTTGTGATCTATTAGAGTAGTTTGCATACCATTGTTCAGTTAACTTGTAACTTTTACCAACCTGCTTGTCTTGCAAAAAAACTGGCATAACTAGCCCAGAAAAATTCAATAAAGTGTGCATTGGGTCATCTTGCCTGGGCACCCCGTATCCCACAACCCGTGTGCAGACATCACACCCCACTAGAAGGACCACTGAGAGTATATGTTATGTAATGTGCAATCAGTGTAAGTATGTCAATCTCCTCTAACCATTAACATTTCTTCACAATAAAAAAAAATCCAAAACTCCATCTTGCATTTCTTTAAACAAAGAAATATACAGTACATAAACATCTCTAGTTTCCCTATAGTGAAACATAACACCAGAACTTTTAATTTCTATCTAATTACACCTTACTTCCTGTTAATCAATCTTTCTCCATCTATTCTTCTTCCCTTCCTTTCCCAGCCTCTAGTAACTAACCACCACCAAACTTTTCAATTCTATCATATTACCTATTTTTAGATTCCACATAGAAATGAGATATTTGTTTTTATATAAAACTTCCAATTTCATGTTTTTGTAAATTATAAGATTTTGTATTTTGATGGTTTAGTAGCATTCTACTATGTGTATATACCATAGTTTCTTTATCCATTTAACAGTGGATGGATACTTAGATTGTTTTCATATCTTTGTTATTGTCAATAGTACTTTATTTAACATGGTGTGCAGGTAGTTCTTTGATAGACTATTTTTCTTTGGGTGTATTTCTTTTTTTTTTAAAGATTTATTTATTCTTATTGCAAAGTCAGATACATAGAGAGGAAGATCTTCCGTTTGATGATTCACTGTCATTCTCACAAACTTGATGCATGGGAGACCCAGAAGAGCTCCTGGCTCCTGGCTTCGGATTGGCTCAGCTCCGGCTAATGCGGTCACTTGGGGAGTGAATCAAAGGACGGAAGATCTTCCTCTCTGTTTCTCCTCCTCTCTCTATATATATCTGACTTTGCAATAAAAATCTTAAAAAAAAAAGTGGAGAGAGAAAATTTGGGAGATCTTATCAATTGGTACCTGCTGGGTGACTTAAGGGAGACAAGGCCAAGTCCAAAAACAGTACCTTGACAGATTATTTTGTTAGAAAGAAAAAAAAAAAACCACCATGCATAATTACAGAAGCATAATACATTTCATACACTAGAACTCTAAGCACTACAGCTGTGCTCATAGGAGAAGAGCAATTTGGTTTAGAATAATCTATGAAGGCACTGGGGAGAAGGGATGGCATTCCACAAGAGGAAAACAAGAGATGAAATTCTGAGGTCGAAAAGAAAGGCATCCTTGCCTGAAGACATCTGTGACCCAGAATCGAAGACTGACCTTCACTACTGGGGGGGTGGGGGTGGAGAAAGTTCTCCAGCTGAGGCCAAGGAGTAGGAGGAGGGAGTCTTGCGGGAAGTTTGACCAGTCTGACTCAAGGTCTTGATTCTTAAGTACTTGTTGCTTAGTCAGGATTTGCGTAAGTTACTGAAGGTAAGGTTTATAGTTAGGAAGACTGTATCATTGATCTGACCAAGAAGGACTAGCTGGAGGGGAGGAGAGCAACAGAAATGGCTACCATGGAACTCTCTGAAGTAGCTTCAGGTTTCATCTGGAGCTTCTCTACTTGGTTGGGAGTTGCTGCACACCTCAGCATCATATACAGGATCCAGAAACACATCAAATGTTAAACAATGAGGGAGGAGGGTGCTTGGGCGTTAAGGGCGCATCCAACCCTTTCATGCTGAGTTAGTCAGCTCCCTACTCATCCCTTTGGGAGGCAGCGCTGGCAGGTTAACAACAAACATTAGGTAACGGCTGGCTCTGATGCTTGCTACCCTTTTCTCAATAGCCACAAAAAAAAACAAAAATTTTCCATTATTTTATACATTTGTAAATGTGCCTAAAGGGAAGCCAGGTACTTAAAACACTAGAGGGCTGGGAAAGGGAACAGGCTTTGGAATCTGCCTGTTTCTGATTCTGTGCCCTGGGAATATCTGCTTCTAGGTTTGCCTGTTTTCCCAAAGGGCAAAATAAGGAACTATGAAGGGTTTTCAAACCTTGGATCGCCCCTCATCACCTTTCTGTGGGTGTCTGCAAGTGAGAGCGTCTGTGTGAGGGCGTGCTTCAGACTGCTGCAATGACTTGCGAGCATCACTGCAACTATTAGAAAGATGGAGGGGAGAAATGTCCCCGCAATGCCTCAGGTATCACCACCAGTGAAGGAAATTCCTGCTGAAACGCTATAGAGAGCTCTGATGGAAGGTTCCAACCTGTAACATTTCAGGGTTTTGCAGCTGGGATAGGAATCACCACATTAAAATGCACTCCTGTTTCACTAACAGCCAACCTCCATTTCACTTCTTAAAAGGTGCCCCATCCTCTTATTTGGTCCATGTCTGCTCCTTCACCCCCATTACTCAAAACTGCGAAATAACAACAGGAGGGGCCGTGATTACGTGCTCCCTAAAACTCACCCTGCTAACAGTTCTGGGTTAACACGGGACCCTCTGGCTCAACGCAGGCTCACAGACACAGAAAAGCGCGCTAAATCGAGGCGCTGACGTCAAACGCTTAACTTCCGCCCCTTGGCTCGCCTCCGGGCGCCCCCTTCTCCTGGTCAGTGTTTGTTTCCGGCGTTTCAATAAAGCTCGATTCGCCTCGAAGAAGACCTGTTCTTCCGGGAAAATGGCGACTCCCGCTCGTGCCCCGGAGTCGCCGCCGGCCGCGGATCCTGCACCAGCGGCGGGGGCTGCCGAGGAAGCCGAGTGCCCGCCGCCTCGCCAGCCTCAGGCCCCGCAGAATGTCCTTGCTGCCCCGCGGCTTCGAGCCCCAAGTTCCCGAGGACTTGGGGCAGCGGAGTTTGGTGGAGCTGCGGGAGATGTTGAAGCGCCAGGAGAGACTTTTGCGCAACGAGTAAGCTGAGGAAGGGTGGTGCTGCTGCTGGTGGTGGGGGTGGGGGGGTCCCTCCGAGTCCCAGCCCGGCTCCTTGGGGTCCGGGTCGCTGCGACGCGCCCTCCCTCAGCCCGGTCCCTCTCCTGGAAGGTGACCTTGCGTCAGTCGGGTTCCTGTCAGCCTCGCGGCCTGCTGCCGTGGAGCCGCGCCACATTCCTGGCCACGCGCTGTTGCTCGCGGCCGGCGGCTCGGGGGTTCCCCGAGGGCTGCTCCGCGTTACTTTTGTCTACCCAGTTACCGTGGGGGCTTCCCATCCCCTACCCCTAGGTCCCCAGCATCGCTCGGCCATCTCATCTCTAGGTTCTTTGCTTCCGGGCGCCGTGGGGGCAGTGAGAAGCGGGAGGTTGAAAGAGCGGTCTGTGAGGCCGAGAAGTTGGATTCCCATTCAGCTGGCCCACTACAGGGAGTTTGAGGAGAGGTGGGCCTGGGATCAAAGGGAGTCGTGTTTGCAGGGCAGCTGGCTGAGCAGCATGCGGCGGGATAGCTTGAAGGGGTAAGAGGCAGGAGGCATCAGGAAGGTATTTTTAGAGCGGCTTCCAAGCAGGAGGTTGTAGGAAAGTGAACTGGGAGGACAGCTGGTGGGATTGGAACAGCCCTGTCAGGCCAGGGATTACCACGGCTATAGTTGCCAGGATGTGAGGAAAAGCGCTAACACCAGTAGGCAAAGTGAAGGAAAGGAATAGATTCAAGTTTGGCTCACTGAGCCCAGAGGAGACAGGAGAGACGGGGTAGAGTAGGGTGGGGGTGTTGATTGCAGAGTTGTTCATAAGTAGTTGGAATTGTGAGAATGAACATAGTGTCAGGAATAAACAAAACAAAACAAAGCTGGAGGGCCTCAGAGGTAACCTTTCCTCTTGTTACTGTGCATGGCTGAAGTATTGGAAAAGCAACTTCTGTGACTGGAAGATGCCTTTGTAGTAGGCACAGGTGCATGGGGTTTGTGAGAATGACAGTGAATCTACAGTTAAACCCGAACACCTCCCTTATACTTGAGGAATCAGGCATCCCAAAGAGCTCTTGGTTTTCACAAATCCACATTCCATTTCTGAGTCGGGGTGGCAGCACACATCACGTGACCTCTGAAAAACTTCACTGTGCCCATGTGAGGAATCATGAGGGGAATGGTAGCTAGCACTTGAATAGCAGTGTCAGAGTATGTACTGGATCCCATTCCCCCAACAGGTTTTGGAGGTTGCGTTTTAAAAGTTAGGAATTCAGGACTCACTAGTGCTTTGGTGTAGTATGCAAAGCTGCCGCCTGTGCTGCCTGTGTTGCTGCTTGTATCCCATATGGGTATCCATTTGAGTTCCAGGTGCTCCACTTTCTGATTGAGCTCCTTGCTAATGTGCCTGGGGAAGCAGTGAAGGATACCCCAAGTGCTTGGGCCCCTGCACTGACCTGAAGACCAGGAAGAAGGTCAGGGCTCTTAGCAACTGGCTTTGTGTTGGTCCAGCTCCTACTGCTGAGGCCTTTTTGGGAGTGAACCAGCAGATAGAAGATGGAAGATCTTTGCCTTTTCAAATATAGAAATAAATAATTAAAAAAAAAAAAGCTATGGATTTAGAGATGTCTTAGATGATATTTGTACAGGTAAAGTATCCCCTATATGAAAAGCTTAGGCCAGAAAGCTTTCAGATTTTTAAAAGTAATTTTCAATATTTATATGTACAAATATACTAATATTTAAGAATTGTTTTTCCATATTTGAATTGCTCTGAACACTTGTATAAATATTTAGGGGATGAGACCTAAGTGTAAATACAATTAATTTATGTTGCCTGTGCGCACATTTTGACTTATATAGTACTGTTAGTATGCCTGAATTTTTGACTGCAACCATCACATGAGGTCAAACATGGATTTTCCATTTAAAGTGTTGTGTTAGTGTTGAAGAAATTCAGATTTTCAGGTTAGAAATGTTCAGCCTACATTCTTCAAGTACTTTTGCTGAAATTCGAAAGAGAATTTTTTAAGGGTATTGGGATAATGCTTATTTGTTTTAATCCTGCCTGGAGACTGTTAAAAATCAGGCATTAACTTAAAAATCAGTTTTGGAGGATGGTCCTTTGTTAGTGTTTTGCCTTAAGTGTAAAGTCATGGCTCTAATATATACCTGTTCTTTTCCATTTGACAGAAAATTCATTTGCAAATTGCCCGACAAAGGTAAAAAAGTGTTCGACAGTGTTGCCAAACTGAAAGCTGCCATTGCAGGACGTGAAGAAGTTAGAGGAGTAAGTGAACTCTTTCATCCTGTTAGTTTAGACTCTACACTAAAGCAAAAAGCAAATGCAGACATTGATGTGGACATAGACAAGACCCAAAATCCTGACGAGATACTTGATACTTCATCCCTAGTTCCTGGCTCTTCCTCTGTAGATACCATCAAATCTTCTCCAACAGCCTCACCCAAGCACGGACTTGTACCTCCTCACGCTGGTGATGAAGAGCGTCAAGAGGCTGAGCCCCCCGTGAACAGGTGCCCAGCTGCCAGCCCCAGGGCCAGGGTGCTGTCCTCCTCTGAAGCCAGAGAGCATTCCTCCCCACAGAGTGCTTCAAGTCAAGTGGAAGACGCTTCCAGCAGCCTTGATAGTCTGTTTCTTGACAAATTACAAAGGATCACAATTTCAGACCAAGGTGAACACCCCTCCAAAGCAAACACAAGGACCGAGAACTTAACGGCCTTTAGTAGCAGGACTCAGAGGAAGCCTCATTACATGGAAGTGCTGGAAATGCGAGCCAAAAACCCAGTGCCAACAGCACAGAAATTTAAAACCAATGTGTAAGTATTGTCATGGAGGAACATAGTAGCACAGGAACTTCATGATTTTCTTAAATCTCAAAATATGGAGGCTGCTTTAAGCCCAGTGCGCTTTGTTGGAGCACAGCTGGTGATTAGAGATGGGGTATGTTGTGGAAGCTGCGTTTAGCTGTGTCTAGCCAGAGACAGGATTCAGGTTGAAAAATACTTTGGTTTGGAAGCCAAATAATTGAAAAGGTTTTACATAGTTGATGGGGGAGTATTACATGTTTAACATGTTTAGCCAATATTTCATCCTAAACGGAGCTAAGGAGAGAATTGTTGACTTTTTTTTTTTTAAACCATGGCCAGTTTTGAGTGTATAACTCCCCCTTTCTTTGATTAGTCTGTAAACTAAGGGCACAGGAATGCAAGAATTGGTGGACTTTATCAACAAAACCATATTTGTGTGTTCACACTGTATGTGAGCCTCAGGTGCTGTGACGGCACACTGAAATCTTCAGTTGTTTGAAGAGCTTAGGATTCTGGATAAGAATCAAGGTTTACAAACTTGGGTAAAAAGATTGAATTATGTACTGAAAATTTCAGTGGAAAGGGAGATGTGAGGGGGATAATAAGTGTGGAAATAGATTCAAGTAGCATGAGCAAAAACCCTGCTTCTGAATTTCTCACCATAGTTTGGTTTTTTGAGATCGCTAGGAAAAAAAAATTTTTTTTAAGAGAAAATGGCAGCTCATTACTTGCAGCAAGTGTAGAATTCAAATCAGCACATATTGACTAGTACTTGTCCAAAGATGGAACGTTAGGTATGAACTTAAACTATTACTATACTGCTTTGAAAAATCAGATGTCGAAATGGTATTTTTTTTTATTATTGTCATAAAAGGACTTGACTGAAACTTACAACTTTATCCTATGTCAGTGTTAATGTTTTTAACCCCATACTATCTTGTTTCTGCTCTAAGAAACAAGAAAGCTTAAGTGTATACTGCTTTAATTAGGAATAAAAAGTAATCTCTGAGCAATCTCTCATATGCAGTGAGATGTCTTCACTTCCGTAAGGACGTTTTAGAAAGCAGTTTTGTCTAATTGGAAAAGAAAACTGCGTTGTTCCAGTCCTGTGTTGTGCTCGCCTGGCTGGGAGTGAGCACGTGAGGAAATAGTGATGAGGGCTGCTCATGGTTAAGGAATTTTAGGAGCACAGTTTTTGTGCAGTTAAATCAAGAAAGGCTGGGCTGTCGTGAGTCAGTAGGCCATAAATAGGTGGGGAATGGGTGGCTTCCATGTGAGCAGTGGCTTGGAGGCTGCACAGTGGAAGGGTCATGTCCTTTGGTACTTTTTTGACTTTTCCTTTAGCTTTATAAACAGTTTTAGGTGCTAGTAGCTGCCTCTACTAGAGGCTCGAGTTCTGCTAGAACTTTATATTTGTGTGGCCCAATTGTGTATAAAACATGACCACTTGGGTGTCTGACATCTCCGATTTTTCTTTTTATTCCATAATCCCTAGGTTAATGGTGCTACCACATGTTTTTACCCTTAGAGTGTCTTCCCTTTACTTTGTATTTTCTGGCTGTGAAGAAGTACTTACATGATTTATTCTTTTAATCTTTCATCTCTATAGACATTCCTGTCTTCATCCTTTCCTGCCAGTGTGAAGGATTTGCATTGTTCCTGCTTTGAGTCTCAACCACCAGTCTTTTTTTAAAATTTTCTTTTTAATGTTGAGAGGGATATATTCCCATGTGGGCCTCCAGGGTGCAGAGGGTCAGTTTTAACTACTAGCCTTGTTTCTCCACTACTTCCAGAATGAAATTTGTAATGTGTAAATTTGAACCAGTTAAACAGAATGCAACCCTTGTAGTCTTTGCCTAGCCTGCTTGCATCCCTTTTCTGCGCTCTCCGTCACCTTCCTGTGTTTTGCTACCATGTTGTCCCTCCTGGTTAGGAGTGTCTTTCTTTCCCTTTTATTTGGTGAACTCTTAAGAAATCTAATGATTTCATTTTCTGACAAGCTTCTTGTCCCTGGCTAGAACTGGTCACGCCTGTCATGGGACCTCTGGCATTATATTGCCCTGAAACTATTTACATGTTTATTTGCCTCTCGTGAGCAGTAAGCCCTTTTGCAAATACTCTTTGAGCAAGTTAAAAAATACCTTGGGTTCAGTGAAAGGTTTAAAGAGGGATTTTAAAAAGCAGATAACTTGTGTATGTTGCATGTAGATGCTCCTTGGCCTATGATGGGGGTTATGTCTTGATAGCATATCATAAATTGAAAATACCACAAGCTGAAAATGCAGTTTATACACCTAAACTGCTCAACACTTAGGTTCGTTTATCCTACTTGTAACATGCTCAGAACACTGATACTCAGATATGATTGGGAAAAACCACTAGCATGGCTCTGTTTTGTTATATGTTGAATGCTTCATGTAGCTTATTGAATATTGTACTGAGAGTGAAAAACAGAATGGTTGTAAGAGTGTACTCCTGTACTTTGCCTGATCTTGTAAGGTAAGTTTTTCCTCCTTTAGGTTACCCTCCCGGCAGAGTGAATTACCTGGTCACCAGCACAGGGGAGTGTCTCCTTTGGCCTCAGAAGAGCGACTGCGCAGGGACAAGCAGCATCTTGATGACATCACAGCAGCTCGACTTCTCCCACTTCACCATATGCCCACACAGCTGCTCTCTATGGAGGAATCTTTGACACTTCAGAAACAGCAGAAGCAGAACTATGAGGTATTTAGAATATTGATTTTTTTTCTTGTCCATATGTTGATGTGAGTCAGAACTTACTGTGGGTAGTTGAAGAAGGAAGGGATATACAAAGAAAGAATTAGGTACTGGAGAAATGGTTAGCTGATACCACGGGCTCTCAGATATGCACCTTTAGTTTACAAAGAATTACAAAACTGCTAGGCTCCTGGGAAACAGCTGGAGGTGATCAAGCTCCCCTTAGTATCACTGTAGTGAATGGACAGGAGACCTGTGGAGAGGACTGCTGTTTACATCTTAAAAGCTGTACCTGCTATCATTAGGATAGAAGTCACATTGTTCCTTTGTGTTTCACCAAGCCCCATCAGTGGACTTTTAACCAGGATCAGGGAAATGTGCCTAAGATTGATGGGAATGGTGGGGGCCAGGAAGCAGTGGAACTCGGTGTTTACAGCATCATCTGTTGTTGGTGACTTAGTGTTAGCACTTCCTCCTATAACCCGTGTGTTTGCATATTGCTTTTAATTGGATATCGAGAATGTGTGTATACGTTAATGGGATATGGGAAAATATGTGAAGACTGTACACTGATTAGTACACTGAGATTCCCAAAAGGTGCTATGTACTAATACAGAACTAGTGTGCTACTGTACCTTAACTTTTCTTAAAAGTCCTGGGTTGGCATTTTTAATTGTTGTCTGGGATCATAAATGCCTTTCCTAGGATATTTTTAGGTTAAATTAAATCCTTGAGCTTGAAATTAGCTCCTTGGAAGAGGTATAGACTGACAATTCCTGGCCTGAAGGGAAAACAGTAAAAAAGTTAAAGTATGGGAGGAAGGAAGCATGAAAAAAGAGGGGAGTTGGACCTAGAACGAGAATTGCCTCCTGCCAACAGTCCTTGGTGAAGCACTTGGGAGTGTGTCTGCAGTTCACTTGGGTTTTTGTTGAGTACTTGTTTCTGTGGGACTTTATTCAAATAGAGGGTAGTCCACTTTATAGTGTTGGTGTTTTTGTATTTCTTGTGCCAGTGAAATGTAGCTCTCAGACCGAAGAAGCTAAGATTTAATCTAGGGAGGAAAAGTTCTGCCAGAGAGATCAATACAGCATAAGTGAATGTTGACATTTGGTAGGTCAGACTATTGTGTGTGTGCGCGTATGTATGTACATGCGTGCACATGCATGTGTCCATAGATCTGTGTCCATATTTGTGTAAGTGTTGGAAAGCTAATTGGATTACTCCATTTCTTACACAGAGGTCGGCTAGCTCAGTGAAATGTTTATTAATGGATATCAGTAACTAAGCTAGGAGACAAATGGCTCTCATAAGCATTGCCCCTTTATATCTGGGGGAGCATAGCTTTCATGCTCCTTGCATTGCTGCAGAGAGCACTAAGTGGGATGTTCATGCCCTCTTTTTTCTGAGTCTGAACAACTAACTTATTATTAAAAGATTATAAGGAAAAGGTGTGATTGTGTGATTTTTTTTTTCTTTCCCCTTTGTTTTAAAGGAGATGCAAGCAAAGCTCGCAGCACAAAAATTAGCTGAAAAACTGAATATTAAGATGCAGAGTTACAATCCAGAAGGAGAGTCTTCGAGGCAGTATCGGGAAGTAAGGGATGAAGATGATGACCAATCCTCAGATGATGAATGCTGACGATGGCCGTTGGGATCATCTCCTAAATCTGACTGTTAATGTCACCGTCTCACATCAGACTTTCTAAGTATCAAGATCAATGTCAGACATTGTTGGGGAAAAGAATTATGTGACCTTACCAAGGGTAGCTATGAACAAAAGCCCAGTTTGTCTTTCAGAAGATGAATTTCATGTGCTTGAAGTTTAATATTTGAATATTGTGTCTATTCACATTGTATTAAAATTTTGCAGTATGTTGTGCATCGGTCTGATATTTTAGTATATAGTAGAAAAATTTTTTTCTTTGAGCCAAATGAAAGCAGATAATTTTGCTTTATTCTTTTACCTCTATCAAACAGCATTTATTACATCTTTTATTATGTCAGTGAAATATTTAGTCATCCCAGGCACCTGAAGTATTAGGAAGACCTAGTTCCCTCCTTTTTTTAAATAACAAAGGGATCAGTCTGGAAAATTGTGTGCATGTTTGCATGGGGTTATTGAGATACTGGATGTGAAATACCTAGAAAGATACTCAGAAAATTGCTAAATGTTGTTTCCTTCCGTCTGACCTTAGGAAGAATGTTACTTAGAGTATGTGCTAGAAGGTGGAGGGTCTTTCTACATGACCAGAGTTGCCTGGAGTAGTGTGAGATACAGGAACAGTCTAAGCCTGCTTAAGCTGGATGGAAGGAGTGGCTCTAATGGGCTTCATCTGACTTGAGTTCATTGTCTCACTTGATAGTTTCATGTGTAGAACATTGTTTAGTAAGGAAACCAGTAACTGTTTTTTCAAAGTTAAAATTGAATTGTATTATTTTTTTCCTCCAAAGGGGCATATGCAAGTTGTAGCTTCCTAAATGCGTATATAGACACAAAAATACCATGTTCATGTCCTTTTAAGTGGTTATATGGTTGTTTCCAGAGATTAACACCTGTGTTACCAAAAAAAAAAAAAAAGATTATTTGTCTAAAATGTTTGGGCTTTTAAAAGTGTTGAAAAATAAAATATTAATTAGAACAACTTCAAATATTTGTGGTTGTATTTTACTGGTACTTAGTTAACCTTCTGCTAAAAGAGTATTCATATTTGAAATGTTACTGGAAGCTTCAACTTTGAGCTTCCTGTGATAGGAAGGGCGCAGTTCTATTTTCTGTGTTGCCTGTTGTGAACGCTAGCTCTCTGCTTCTCTTGACAAAGCAGAAAAAAAAAGTGTATAGAGTTGACAGTCTTACTATTTGTAGTTTTTGTAACTATAACAAATAACTTCTTGTCATAACATTTGATGTTCTATGTGCAGAAAATGAAATAAACCTGTTATTTCTAAAATGCTGGATGGTATACAAGGGATCGTGTGCACGTACTCACAGCGTCCTATAATCTTCCACCCAAACACAATCTCCTAATGCTTCAGTGTTGTCTGTGTATAGCTATGCATTCATGTTTTTAAAAATGCATCTTCCTGCTCATTGTCTCCACCCTCATGCATTGTATATATTTTCTCATTAAATTTTTTGTATTTTAGATAGCAGAATGTTCCATTTTGTGGTATGCTTTAATCATTTTCCTCTTGTTCAGCAATTTGATTATTGTGATCTATAAGCAGTGATAATCATTTAAAAATATCTGCAAAATAACTTGTAGGAGATAACCATTTTAGAGTTAAAATTAGTGAAGATATCTAATATATAAGATTTACTTATTTTTGTTTGAAAGTCAGATTTACAGAGAGAAGGAGAGGCAGAAAGATCTTCCGTTTGCTGCTTCACTCCCCAAGTATTTGTAACAGTCAGAGCTGAGCTGATCTGAAATTGGGAACCAGGAGCTTGTTCCAGGACCCCCGTGTGGGTGAAGGGTCCCAGAGCTTTGGGCTGTCTATTGCTTTGCCAGGCCATAAACAGGGAGCTGGAAGAGAAGTGGAGCAGCTGGGACACGAACCAGCACCTAAATGGGATTCTGGTGCATGCAAGGTGAAGATTTTAGCTACTAGGCTGTCGCGCTGGGCCCAGGCATATATATTTTTAAAGAATCTTGAAATTCAAGGTACTTAAAAAAATTCATGTATATAATGTAAAAATTGCATGGATTCCTAGATTTTTTTATACCAAAATAAACTTTTAATTCCATTTCTTCTTGATTTTTTGAAGTATCCTGACAGATTAATTTGGAGATTGTACATTTAAATTCTTATTTGCTGTATCTTAAATTCTGAGAATTAAAAAATTTTAAAGTAATTTCAGATTAAATAATTATAGAAGGGCTGCATTTAAAATCTGATAACTTAGTGAAGGTTGAATGTTTTTCGTGTTTATGGGTCATTTATATTCTGAGATTTGCTAATGCCATTTTTTGTGTTACCAATTTTCTCTGTTTTACAACTTCTTAAGGATTTTCTTATGTGTGTTGCTTCACTGAATTTTTGTAGCTTGTGTTTTGATGTGAAGTTGTTTTTGTTTTTAGGAGACTATCTTTGCATCTGTGCCTTGACATACTTTTCTTAACACTTATCCTTATTTTTTGTTTCACTTTTAAGACTGATTTTTAATTCAAAAGGAATTTTAATTTTCTTCGTAATCAACTCCCTTAACTCACTCAAATTTGGAATAAAAAAAATCTGTACAGTTTGTTTTGGGACTTCGTAAGAGATAGGGTATTCATTTTTATAGTTTCCAATTGGCTCAGTATCATAAATTGCTATTTGCCCTCTCTTGATAGGTAATACTATTATAGAATATTCATATGCTCTTTATGTCTTGGGCCTATATCTCAGAGGCTTTCTAATTGTTTATATTCTATCAACATGGATTTTGTTGTCAGTTTTTGGTAGTATAAGTCATGCTGTTACTTTAAGTGTGAAATACAACTTACAGAAAAGTGTATAAAAGACATGTGTGGTTTGATGGGTAAAGCCACAGCTTTGTGGCCATGAAGCAGAGAAGCTACTACTAGCACTGGCCCCATAGACTGTCCTGACCCCTTGATGCTGCCATCCTTCAGAAGTAACCACCATCCTCACTTCATGGCATTTTTCCCCTTTGCTAAGTTACTTTACCCAGTTACATATGAACGTAGTTTGTTTTGCCTTCTTTCCACTTTTAATGATTCATTCTGCATTATGTCTAGTGTCCTGAATCCATAGTTTATGAAATTCATGTCACATGTAGGTGTATAATGAGCTGTTTCATTGTAAGCTGCATTAATTTTATATGCTAGGCAATTATATGGTATTTTCAGTTTCTGGCTATGGTAAGCAGTGGTGCGGTGCAATGAGCTGTTTTGTGTGCATGGATGCGTTTCTATAGAGGATGTACTCAGGAGGGGAATTGTTGGCTTTTAAGATACGAATGTCTAACATTTGTATTTTCACAACCCTATCCTATCGTATGAGAATTCCAATTTGTCAGCAGTTGATATTGCCAGGTTTTTTAAAATTTTAGCTGATGCAATGTTAAATAGTGGCAGTTCATAGTGGTTTTTTTTTTTTTTTTTTTACATTTCCCTTAATGGGAAGATGTTTCTGTTTTTTAGCTGCTGGATTTGTTTTAGAAATGCCTTTTGGAGTCATTTGTCTCTTTCCCATCACTTTATGTCAGATGTCAGTTTTTACCCTCATGGATTAACAGATACTCTGGAGGTTAGTATTTGGTGTTTGGTCAAAGATTTTCGTAGATTTGTTGTAAACATCCCCTCTCTTTTATAGGAATCTCTGTCCATTTGCTTCATGGTATTGTAACCAACAGAAATGAATGAATTTTAGTGGCAAATTCACCTTTTATGCCTAGTGCCTTCTGTGTCTTATGTATGTATCTGAAAGGTAGTTACAGAGAGAGAGATATCTTTATCTCTTGGTTCACTCTCCAAACAGTTGCAATGACCAGAGCTGATACAGGAGCTTCTACCAGGTCTCCCACATGATGCAGGGTGCCAAGCACTTGGGTCATCATCTAATGCTGCCTTCTCATTAGAAGGTACATCAGTAGAAAGCTGGATTGGAAGGTACATCATTAGAGAGCTGGATTGGAAGTAGAGCACCCAGGATGGGAACCAGTGCCCAAATGTCAGTTCCACAGATGGAAGCTTAATCACCACAGCACAAGCCCAAGAAGTTATATTCATTTAAAATCTTTTAAAATTGAAAGTTAGACAATTTTGCCTCCATCAGCTATTCGATTCTGAGTATATTCATGACTGAGGAAGGGGTTTTAGCTGTGTGGAGAACAAAGACAGCCATTCCCAGCTGCTCCTGTGTGTGTCAATATGTCTGTGTTGCTTTCTGGATTCTCCCTTAGTTTACATTAACTTGTTGGTGCTAGCGTTACACACTGCCTTATTTGTGGCTTTGTGATGGAGGTAGAGCAAGATCAGTCATTTATTGTTCAACATGAGTTGGCTGTTTTGGCTTTTTACATTTTCATACAAATTTTATAGGCAGTTTGTCTTATTCTGGGAAAAAAGTCTTTGGTAGTGCAAACCCTTCCTCATTTTTCTTTCCATAAATGCTTGTTATTCTGTCATCATCAATTAATTTTTTTTATTTCTGTCTACATTATTTTATTTGAAAGGCAGAAACAGATAAAGATCTCCATTGTGTTCATTCATGCCTCAAGTGCCGGTAAGAGAGTTGGGCCAATTGAGAGCTAAGAATCAGGACCTCAGAGTCTCCCAAATGGATGGCAGCTAGTCAACACTTGAGCCATCACCTGACTCCCAGGGTGTGCATTAGCAAGAAACTGGTTTCAGGAATGGAGCTGGGACTCAAACTCCTGCACTCCAATATAGGATATGGGCCTCACAGGCAGCAGTTGGACTGCCAACTGCTACCACCCACTCTGGCCCCCAAATATATTTCATAACTTAGTAAATAGAGGAAAGTACACTCTTTCTATAATTTCTTATTTCAGTATGAATACCCAAAATTCTGTGCAGTTTAGATTAAGAAGATACAGCAAGTAAGGAAGAAAAAGGATTTTATGAAGCTAAACTGAAATTTGAAACAAGAATAGGGAGTGAATCTGCAGCCATTGTGAATTGTGCCTTCAATGTTCAAGTGTATGTCCAGAGACACAAGTAAGCACATTTTAGTGCTTAACTGGGTCTTAACCTGAACTGTGGAAGACTGCAGGGATTAATCTCATTATATAATTGTCCTCTATAAGAGTAATACTTCATTTTTATAAGACATATGCTATCCCACATTGTATTTTCTCAGGAGCTAGGAGGATTGTGAGCCAATGTGGAGGGTAGGTATCTTGTAGGGTCAATCTCTGTTTTCTATAACTGGGACATAAGTTGATTTGTTCAAGGTCACCCTAAGGCAGCCAAGCAATGAACCTAGCATTCGAGGGTTGGGCCATGGATTACAAGACCTTGCAAATGAATACAACAAATCAAGTTTGCATTCAGGCTTTAAAATACGTGAGGTTCTGTGAGAGCTCAGGTTCCTCTGAGGGGGTTTGTTATGGTCTTAAACAACCAAAGAACTTGCTTTTGATTTCTTATGGGATGTTTTGTTTTTTAATCATTTTAGGACTCTGTGACCATTTCAGCCACTGCAGCTGTCTTCACTCCTCCCTCCTTACTTGATAGTTGGCTGCATAAGACTTACTGGAAGATACCTGAGGAAAGGTGGCATCGGTATCACAGGTTTTACTCAGGAGGGCCAGGTTTGTCACGCTAAGTAAGAGTAAAGTTAAGGGAAAAAACAGTTGTCTGTACAGGGGAACCTGGGAATGCCTGTGCTAAACAAAAGAAAGAATTATATAACCAGCTTTTATGGGGAGCATGTATGGTCATATTAAAATCGTGGCAAGTCTCATTATTGGCTGGCTGTTGCACAGCAGGGAGAAACTTAAAGCTATTTTAATCCCTGGTTAAAGTGAGGAAGCTTTAATACTGGGCTGATGAAATAAACCTAGTGTTGGATGATACTGAACCACAGCCAGACCACAAATCAGACGCGATTGTGAGAGCAGAGCTTGAAAGGCTGTACAATTAAATATGATCTATTACTTCCCAGATGATTTTAGAAACCTTGGAATAAAAAAAAAATAAAGGAAAAAAAAAGGGTAAGCCACTGGAATAGCATTTAGATTATTAGATTTAGGATTTAAATGCCACTATTTCCTTTGAATCAGTGGGAAGTTATGTACTCCCTTGACTATTAAATCTCTAAGATGAGGTCAGCAACCCCTTATCTAATGTATGGGGTATGTTCAGAGAGGAAAAATTTCAAAGTATGGTCTTTATGGAGCACTTTGAAAGCTACAAGATTTTATATGAAAACCTTATTGTAACGATGGTAACAATTATGCTTGAAGTTGTTTAGGAGATTCCTTTTGCCTATGAAGTGAAATGTTTTAAAATCACCACCATATGAAACTTTGAGTTTAGTGTTAAAATTAACTGAGAACAATAGTGAGTCCCTCAGAAAGTTTTTCTGACAAGGGGAAAGTAGGACATTGAGCTAAGGATAAACCCAGCTTTGTATGGAAAATTTTTACATTGTTAAGGCAGAAGAATGAGAATTATAAATCAAGTCCTTATTTACAGAATTACAGAATTCTTTTTAAGATGGAAACTCAGCTCAGTGCTTATAAATTTTATCTGAAAATATTGCTGCTAAATATATCAGTACTCTTGATCAGTACCAGATACATTTATTGCAGTAAATAACTTTTCTAGTGATTGCATTATGCAAATGAAAGCCTATCTCCTATTGATTATTTTGTTTAAAAAAATTTTCTTCTGACCCTCAGGTACTTTTAGTAGGAGCAAAATGTAGCGCCATTTAGGAAACAACTGACAACGGAAAGCAAATCTTACTTTGAATTAACATCTTTATTTCTTAGTGAAGGAAGGAAGCTTAGTTATCCTTTATTCTGTATCCTGAAAAAGGGAAACTGAGGCACATAGGAGAGTGGTGACTTGCCTGTGGTTGGGCAGCTGATTCTGACAGCCGACTCTTTCTGCTCTAGCCCAATGTTCATCACTGGATATGGAGTAAGTTAATTCTTCAGCATGTTATTGCAAAGCTGCTGAAATAGCACAGGGCCAGAAATGTGTTTTCTAATTTTAAAACTATTGAAATGTTTACTTAAATTGATTATCAGGGTGGAGAATGTCTGGCCTGTGGGCTGTGTGTTCTTTGGTCTGGCCCTGCCAAGACAACTACATATAGGACTTGAAATTCAACAAATCTATAGCAGACTAATTTTTAAGTTGATATTTTTATGTGGTCTTCAAATGATGTTATAAATATCCTGAAGGAAAGCAGGTTTAAGGATGTGAGAAATGGAAAAGGCACTTTTTCAGTGGTCAAAGTGTAGCAGGAGTGAAGAGGGGAAGTAGAAAATGAAGAAAAGGAGGACCTAGGATGAAAGCAGGCAGGATGGATAGCAGGCAGGACCCAATTATGGGGCAGCAAGGAGGGAGCTGTCCACTGTGGGGTCTTTTGTTTCCCCATTTTTTCCTGAACATGCTTCACTTCCAACGTTTGCTCCAGCGTTCTCCCAAAAAGGCTTTTTGTCAGGGTCACCGGTTACCCTCCTGCTGTTAGATTTAGCAATTCCTTGTTCTACCTTTTCTTGACATCTCAACAGTATTTAACATAGTTGGTAACTCCCTCTTGCTTAAACTTTTTTTCCTCCTGGTTTCTGGAAAGCCATTTTCTCAGAGGGATTCAGTGGCTACTTCTGCTTAGCCAGTCACCAAATGTTGAAATGTCCCAGGTTCTGTCCTGTTCTCCATCTGTGCTCACTCCCTTGGTGATCTCATCAGCCTCATGGTTTTAAATACGTGGTGACTCCAAAACTACTACATCCAGCTGAGACCTCACCTCTGAACTCGGCTGCAACAAGAGTCACCAGAGCTAACTGGACTCCTGGGCTAGGGATCAGGGAATACTGTGGATAGTGTTGGTGGCCACAGCAGAGTTGGTAGGAACAATATTGGTCTAAGGATTTGAGTGTCCTACTATCCCCAAGGATTGAGGCTAGTCATCTCAATCTCCCAAAATTTTCATCTGGAGATGGAAATCTTATTTTTTATTTTATTGTTTTAAACATCATATTTTTGTTTATTTTTTGTCTTATAACATTGTTATTTATCAATTTTCAACCTTTTAAAATTTTTATTTTTGAAATTTATCATACTATTCTGTATAGTCTGGGATTTCCCTCCCCCCAATTTCCAACCCCCAGTTGATTTTTCCCATAATGTCACGACTCTTCATAAGGAGTTACAATTCTATCAGTCTGCTATTTAAGTGTGCCCCAACATTGCTGGTACAGACGATGTCAGACAGACTATCATCTCATTGTCTAAATATACCCAAGACTTTCATTGGGAGTCCATCTTTTATTTGGAAGCAGATGCATGTTGCATTGTGTCTTCACATCTGGATATGGTAGTCTCCCTTACTCCACCACAAAACATTCCAGTTTGCCTGGAAAAGCAGATATACAGAGAGAAGGAGAGACAGAAGGAGCTTCATTCCCCAAGTGGCCACCATGGCCAGAGCTGAGCTGATCTGAAGCCAGGAGTTCCCCCCCATCCCTGGATCTCCCACATGGGTACACGGTCCCAAAGCTTTGGGCCATCCTCTTCTGCCTTTCGAAGCTATGAGCAGGGCACTGGATGGTAGGTGGAGCAGCTAGGACATGAACCAGCACCCATATGGGATCCTGGTGCATGCAAGGCAAGGATTTAGACACTAGGCTGTTGTGCTGGCCCGAGACAGAAATCTTGTGGTGGGCATTTGGCACAATGGTTAAGATGCCCCATCCTACACTGGAGTGCCTGGGTTCAAATTCAGGCTCTCACTTCAAAAACCCACTTCTTGCTAATATGTACCCTGCAGTGCATCAGGTGACAACTGATGTAGTCAGGTTCCTGCTGCTTGGGACACATTGCTAGCTTCAGCTATCCTACTCTTAGCCAGTACGAATGTTGGGAGGGTGAATCAGCAGATGGAAGCTTTCTCTGTCTCTCAAATAAACATAAACTATAAATCTGGAGAAAAGTGGAATTTTGTGGTCCAAGGAGCTACCATGCTTTGAGGCCTGGAGAGGTGCACAAACCTTCATCCTGCTCTGCTTCTGCCTTTACCCACATGACAGTGGAGCCTTACGATAACCAGTGTGAGTTGTAAAGATACAGATCAGTTTGTTTCTCTCCCCAGAGTCCTGTAGTGGCTGCCTTCTGCCTTGAAATAATAACTGAAGTCCTTGTGACAGTTGCGAAATTTCATGTCCTCAGCTTCTCTGTCACTCCTCTAGTCACGTAGGCTCCTTGCTGTGTCTGTGACAGTTGATGCTCCCCACAAAGGGACCTTCCCATAGCTGTTCTCTCTGCCTTAATGGTTCCTTTCCCAGAGACCAAAAGGGTTCATCTCCCTGTTTCTACAGGTGTCTATTCAGATGTCATCTTACCAAGGATGTGATTAAATTTGAAATAAGCCCCCTTTGTTCCTTCATGTTTCTCCCTGGAATAGGAGCAATTTCCAAGTTATTTATTTTCTGACTTCCCACACCATACAAGGACTTGTATTTGTTTATTACTAAATCTCTGGCCTGAAATAGTGCTAGTCATAGAGAAGGCAGCCAGTAATATTTTAGTATCTGGGTGCACAAATGAGTGAGTGGGGATGAGAAAATGAGCAGATAGAGAGGAAGGGAGGGTTGTGGAACTGGCCTGGTCCTACTTGAGCCTCTTCCCTGTGTGGTCCTAGCACCTCCCACCTCCACAGCAATTTGTTGGTGAGGAAATGGTTTTGCATCTGTGGTCTCTCTTAATCTTCGCCCCTCCGCTCGGGGGTAGGTATTTTATTCCAGCATTCTCCAGAGAGGGAAACTGCCTGCCAGTGAGTGCCTCTCTCAAGGTCACACGCTTTGTAGACCTGCATCTGTTTTCCTCCAAGTCAGGTGCCCTTTTCAATTTCCCTTACTGCCTTTCCTTTTGCACTGTTTGTTTGCATTCCAGTCAGTGCCAGCAAGGATGGCAAAGGGGAGTGAGCTGGTTTCATGTCACCAGAGCCTTTGCACTGGGTCCAAGGGCAGATCCTGCTCTCTGGGTCTGACAGTAAGCAGCACTATGACAATCTAGCTCACTCTTTAAAAAAAAATTTTTTTAAATAATTGATTTGAAAGGCAGAGAAATAAATAGAGACATATGGAAAGATATCTTTTTTTTTTCTGTCAGTTTACTCCTCTAAATTCATACAACAGCTGGTTGTGGGCCAGGTAGAAGAAACTGTTGTGAGAGACAGGGACACAAGTTTTTTTTTTTTTTTAAAGAATAGTGGGTTTTTAAATATTTATTTAAAATAATTGTTTATTATTGGAAAGGCTTTGGGCCATCCTCTACTACTTTCCCAGGCCACAAGCAGGGAGCTGGAAGGGAAGTGGAGCAGCCGGGACACAAACTGGTACCCACATGGGATTCTGGAGATTGCAAGGCAAAGACATGAGCCACTAGGCCACCATGCCAGGCCCTGGGACCCAGGTATTGCTGTCATCACCTTTGACCTCCCAGGGTACACATTAGCAGGAAGATAGAATTAGAAGCAGAACTGGGACGTGGGCCAGGCACTCCACTAAGTGATGTGCGTCTTACATGCAGTGAGTAAAATGTGCCACATACCACAGGCTGCTGCTGCTCCCAAATCCTTCCCTTAATAAGAGAGGATGCAGAGTAGAGGACAAGGAGTAGGAAAAGAGCCCAGGGTATGGCCTGTCTCACCCTCACCTTGAGAAGCCACCGTCTACAGCCACTGCTTTGCCTGGAGGACTGATCCAGCACTTGGACCCATAGCTTTCTCTCAGCCTAACGTTGGCAAGCTGTTTAAGCATTCTAGACTCAGCATGGAAAATGGGAGTAGCAGTAATGTTACCACATTGTTATAAGCTGATTGTGAGCATGGGACAGCTTCTCTGCAATGACTTTCAGCTGTTACTCTTCCTGTTTCTAGCATGTCTGCCTGAGAAGGGTTACATCTCACTACTGTACTGACCCTTTCTCTGAGACACTGCTCTATCAAAGAAAAGAGGAAAATCAAACTGGCTCTTGAGCCTTCCAAAAAAGCATTGCTTTTCATTTTATGTGCCTAGAAGCAGCAGTTTGTAGACTAAGACCTGGACATTGCACTGGAAGTTATTCTGTTACAGTCTGGTTCCTACATTTGGAAGCCAGGGTGGAAAGAACCAAGTTCATAGACTCAGGACAGGCTTGATGACGTGAAGACATAAGTATTCAGCTTTGGACTTGCATTTGTGGTGTCATGTGGGCGATTTTGCAGACAGGTGTAGGGGGAATTTGGAAAGCAAGCCTGACCTTGAGGAGAGGTTAGGACTGAATTCATGATGAGGCTCCTTATATGAATGAGAAAGTGGCTTAATCCCACTGGGTGGCTGCTTAGGGAGAGAACAACAGGACGAGAAGCTGAACAGTGACAGAATCTTGGGGGATGCGGTTACAGGTGAGCAGGGTTAGTCCTGATGTGTAGCAGATTTAGGCCGGACTTAGAGGCACGCATTAGTGTTAGCAAAAAGCACAGGCGGGGCAAGAGAACCTCATTTCCAGACAGGAAGGAGATGTTTGGCCTCAACATTGAACCTAGTTGGCATGTGGACTGGTGGGCTGTTGAGTGTTTAGGTCCAGCAGTAATGAAGGCAGGACAATACAAAGCATTGGAAATGGTGAGAAGATGGTTGTATCTGGCAGGAGCACTCATAGAATTAGAAATCCAAAAACACTTAGAAAACACATGAATCACACTCAAATTCTGGGACTTTGAAATATTTATTATTACAAACTCAGAAATAGAGAATGATACATAGGACATTTCATTAAGGATAGCTCCTGGAAAAATCATGAGGAAAAAGGAAGGGAAGGAAGCAGAGTGGATAAAGAGAAGTCAGGCTGCAATGAGGTCTCAACAAGGGCCTCAGGGGAAGATTGGACAACTTTTCTGGGCAGTTTTTCTGAGTGTTGGATAGAATTGAATAGTGGGGTCCCGAAGATGGGATCCTGTTCCTAACCTTTTGTTGCATTAAGTGTGAATTTGTTTCGAAATAGGCTCTTTGCAAATGAGATAGCTGTAAGGTCTCAAGAAAAGATCACTGTATTCAGAGTGAGTCCTAATGCCAATGACAGGTGTCCTCATAAGACAGAGGGAGGGAGATGAAGGTCATGGAGAGACAGACCCCGAAGAATGCCTGCAACTGCCAGCACCTGGTAAGGAGACACGGCACCGACTCTTCCTTAGGGCCTCAAGAGGGAATCAGCTTGCTGACACCTTGATTTCGGGCTTTTGGCCCCTACAACTGTGAGGGAATGCAGTTGTTATATGTTATATATATGTTATAGCAACCCAACAGAAGGAGGCCAGGCATGCTTACGGTATAGGATCAGTCCCTGAGTGTGGGCTGCCCCTGGAAGGACACACAGCCTTGGGCAAGCCACTTTCCTTTTGCTAGAACAGTTCCCAAAGAGAGCTGACAGCTGAAGGCCTCTGTCAGCTCTCCTAGAAGCTGGGGGGGATGTATTTTTCATGCTCAAAGGGGGATACTGAGGCATGGCGTTAGAGCAGCCACATCTCTGGCCCTCAGTTTTCCTACCTACATGAAGTAGCAATCCCATTATGAACTTGACTCACAAAATAATCAGGAAATTAAGCTAAGTGATCATATTACTAGCATTTACTGAGCACAGGGATTCATACTCCTCTTTGCCTGGTATAATATAAGCCTCCAGTACACAGTAGCTGTTATTTTAGGGACTGTGTCCAAGGTCACACAGATGCCAAAGCCTAGCAAGGACTCAGATTTCCTGACTGTCCGGTGGATGTTTCTTCTGTAGTAGGTTATTGCCCTGAATGTGCCAATCATGCCATCTTTTCATGATGCAGATAGTAGTAGTATGCAATGAAACAAAATGTGTACTTCACAAAGTGCTGTTACTTTTCCTCATCAACAGTAGAGAAGAGCTCTGAGTTGTCTGAAATTCATTCACACTCCTTCAGGCCGACCCTGTGTGACCATAGATATTAATTTGTGAGACAGGCAGGGCAGAAGGGCAGCTGAGGCTGGGCACAGCTCCCTCCGCCCTCGTGTAATTGGCCTCTGAGGCCCATGTCCCAGTGTCTGCTGACATAGCATTCCTGAGAAGTGGGGAGAGGCCAGATACTATCATTTTGGAGGACAAAGTGAAGGACAGAGAGATTAGCTGATCTGCCCCCTTAATTATGTGGTGAGCTAGAGATGAAGTCAAGAATTGAATCCAGATTTCTCAGGTCCCAGATGGGTTATTTCATCAAGAGGTCCTGCCACATTCCTTCTCTTGGAACTGCCCCTCTCTGGATCCCAGAAATTAGTACCCGGGTTGAATTTGTATGTGTGTGTGTGTGTGTGTGTGTGTGTGTGTGTGTGTTGTCTTTCAGCTCCATGCTCTCTATCAGACTGATTCTTTAAAGGAAAGTGAAATTCTTCCTTTAGAAAGTTACTTAATTTAGAATAGCATAGATAATACACCTGATTGTTTAAATGCTCTTAGCCACATCTGTTTTTCAAGAATTTTTGGCTTAGTAGATCCAAAGTCCAAATAGATCTTTCAACATTTCACCCATGCATTTTCTTTTTCTTTTTTTTTAAATTTATTTACTTTTATTGAAAAGGTGCATATACAGAGAGGAGGAGAGACACTGAGGAAGGTCTTCCGTCCGATGGTTCACTCTGCAAGTGACCACAGCAGCAGGAGCTGAGTCATTCTGAAGCTAGGAGCCAGGAGCTCTTCCGGTTCTCCCATGCAGGTGCAGGGTCCCAAGGCTTTGGGCAGTTCTTGCCTGCTTTTCCAGGCCACAAGCAGGGAGCTGGTTGGGAAGCAGGGCCACCAAGATTAGAACTGGTGACCATATGGGATCCTGGCAAGTGCAAGGCAAGGACCTTTAACCACTATGCTACTGCTCTGGGCCCTCACCCATGCATTTTCTTTTCAGAAGATTTTTCCATGTGCATGCATTGTGTAAATTATTAATCTGAAAAGTGTTATACAGTCAAATTCACATGTTCTGAGATAAAATTCACATGTTCGCAGTGTAAGATTGGGAAGGGACAGTAAGCAGGTCCCAAGTTTCCATAGGCAAATCTTCCCCCACCAAGGGGCACTTTGAAGAACCTTACTGTGGGCTTTCACCACCAGAGGGCTGGGCCTGATTTATCCACTGCGTGTCCCTTCCAAGTACAATGGTTAACTATTTCCAGATTTTCAGGCCAACAAGGTAATGTAGAAAAGATTACTCTCACTGCTGACTTTAGATACAAATCCCAATTAAATTTACATTCTCTCCCAACTAAATTCTATATTTTAACAAAACACGGGCAGCATTGACAAGAGTCAAACCAGTTTGCAAAATTCTGTCTTAGCTAAGACTTACCACGTTCTTCTTATTTTGTTGCTATTTTTACAAAACGACCAAAGAAATGCCAGCCCATGCAGTTACTTGGTCCATCATCCCAGGTGGTAGCCTCTGCCCAGCCCTCTTATCTCAGCTTCTATCTCATTTGGGAACAGAAGCTGTTTTGTTCTTCTTGTGCCATTGGGCACGGGGGCGTCCCATTATTCCCTCCTTCAGAGAGCCAAGAAGTTGTCTGAAGCAAGGCAAGCTTGTTGATATTTGGTCATTCATTCATTGCACAAACTCTGCAGAAGACTGGAGGATTCATTCTTGAATTTTTAAAAGTTAACTATTTGGTGGGCATTCTAACATAAACAAATGTGGGAAATATGATGGAAGAGTGTTGTAGAAACACGAATTCTACTCAGTTTTCCCTTCTCACCTATTAGCTGGTCTTGACTCAGTTCCTATACTGAGTATGTAGCGCTAAAATTATAGCACATGACCAGGTAATCTTCATTGGTTCAGCTGTTGGGTTTAAAAGCATGTTCTGGGTTCAAGTTAAAATGAAAATAATTCTGTAAGGAAGAAAGCCATAAAAGTACCCTGAAGGGCCCAACATGATAGCCTAGCAGCTAAAGTCCTCGCCTTGAATGCACCGGGATCCCATATGGGTGCTGGTTCTAATCCCAGCAGTCCTGCTTTCCATCCAGTTCCCTGCTTGTGGCCTGAGAAAACAGTTGAGGATGGCCCACAGCCTTGGGACCCTGCACCCATGTGGGAGACCAGAAGAGGTTCTAGGCTCCTGGCTTCAGACTGACTCAGTTCCAGCCATTGCAGTCACTTGGAGAGTGAACCACTGGATGGAAGATCTTTCTCTCTGACTTTCCTCCTCTCTGTCTGTATATCTGACTTTCCAATAAAAATAAATCTTAAAAAAAAAAGGTACCCTGAAGAAGAGGTCTGGGTTCTCGTGCTAGGAGTCAAGATAATTCGTGGGATGGGGATGGGACAGGGTAGGGAAGAAGGATGAGGGAGTGACAAGGGTTCTTGTTTTTCTTAATGAAATCACTTAACTTCTAGGGACTCCAGTTGCTCAGTTTATAAAGTGAAGGAGTTAAACCTGGGTCATATGTTGCAAAGTATGTCTTTTAAAACAGAAGTCCTGAGATAGAGGGTAAAATGAGATCGGGAAAGATGACATAATTCTACCCCACTTTGTTCTCTCTCCCTCATGGAAATTAAAAATCCTGGTTAAAGAGCTCATTTAATTTTACTTAACCCATTACACCCCAAAATCTATTTGCCTGGAGACCCAATTTTATAGAATAGGTATTAACATGGGAAATGTTGGACTAGATGTTCACTGAAGCGCCAGTGAACAATGATCAAGTGACTACTTTGTGCTCGGAATTCGCCTCTTAGCTGTGTTGCATGAATCTATGAATCTCATGATTTAATGACATTAATAGCATACCTAGAAATTTTCCTGTTGATAATACCTTCTAATTAGTCTTTCTGCAGTTCCCAGGAGTGCCTTTCTTCCTTCCAAAGGGCATTGTTTATTATTATTAGTGGTTTTTCATCTGGGTTCTGAAGTTTTCTTCACTTTTTATTGGGGTTCAAATCATATTTGATTCTAACTAAAGCAGCAAACAGCAGAGGATTAGAAGTGTGTACTTCGTGCTGGTGTTAACCCTTCCTCTAATCCTAGCTTGAAATACAGGACCAGCTTTTAGGTACAAAGGGCTGTCTTGAGTGTTTATGCAAACACAAACTTTAATTCCTCTTTTCTCTGGGTTCTAGGTGCTTTAACCATTTTGATAATGTTCATAGCTTTGGGGAGGAGGAACTTTTAGCACATGTATCTTTTGAGTAGCTGAGCAGCTAATTTAAAAAACACCCTGTCTGGTCAGCTCAAAATAGACTCATTTTGTCTTTCACCACTTTCAGACAAAGCCCAAAAATATCATCTAATGTCTTCTTACAGTATTCTCCCAGGTGGCTTATTCTGCAAAAACTTTGGGAAGTGAGTTTGACAGAAAGCCTGGTTTCCAACATTTTAACATTGTTTTACTTTAGGGTTTCAAAAGAAGACAGGGTATATGAGAATGAAGGAGGGGAAGAGTGAGCACAAGCTCATGGTGAGAAATCACATCGCCTGCTCTAACTTTGCTTGACACAATCTGAGGAAAATAGAATTAGGCAGGCAGGAAGTTAGAATCTGCAAGTTAGGAATTCTGTATTCTTTTCTATTCTCTTAAATTGATTCTATGCTGCGGATTGTAATGCCTAAGTGATAGCTGCTGATAAATATTATCTTTGTGGAGACATAGGGCATCACCACATGTCAGATTTGCAGACTAATTTTTTATGCAAGCCTAGCAGATTTTTGTGGGTATGGGCCAGGAATTTTAATGAAAGAAAACATCAAAGATACAGAAGAAATGAGAATATTAGTCAAGGAAGATACACAGCGATGCTCTCTGATAACCCCTGGTATTGACATTAGAACTCTGTGGGAGCAACTTAAATAAACATCTGGACACCGAGTTTAGACATTTTCGGTGACAAACCCCAGACAGATCTTTTCGACTTGCAATAATAAATATTTCAGAGGCTATATGAATCAACCAAAAATCCTGTTTTCAATTATTCTAGTTTTATAAATAGAGCATAGTTAATTATTCAAGTATAGAATTTCTTTTGAAGATTAGGTGAATTTTATATTTCCTTTGTCCATGTTATACTTCAGTTTTATTATTCATATCAAATTTATGTCTGTGTGTTCAAAAATAATATAGCTAGCTTGCCAGATACTATTAAATCAGAATCCAGCTGAGCTAGATTTTTTTTTTTTATTTTCAGGAAAGACCCTTTTATAGCCTTCAGCATTACAATTCTGTGAACTTGTTCAGTGTGGCCAGCCCCTGCCAAAGACGCCAGTGGTAGTAAAAGGGAGATGTCCAGCTCCCTAGCTCTTATAAACATTGATTGGCTGGAGTAGTTTGACCATTAGCTGGTGAAGAAGGCACCAGAAGAGTATGCTGGTCATGCTGCCAGGGAATATAACTTCTTAAAAACAACAACAACAGCAACAAAACGTGACCCAAGTAAAGCGCTATAGAGCCAATGACCATAACTACCTCAGTGATTCTAATGTAATAATATGAATATAGGCTAATGAGAAAAGTTGAAAACTAGAGAGGGAAGTGTGATGAATTGCATACATGGCCTCTAGAGAGCATACACTCACATCTTAGTTTTTTTTTTTTTTTTTGACTGTTTCTTTTTTTTTTAAATTTTAAAAAAAATTTTTTGTTGTTGTTGTTTACATTGTATTATGTGGTACAGTTTTATAGGCGCTAGGGATTCCCCCCACCCCTTCCATACCCCTCCCCCCATGGTGGATTCCTCCACCTTGTTGCATAACCATAGTTCAAGTTCAGTTGAGATTCATTCCTTGCAAACACATGCATTTAAAGTATTTTATTTTTACTTTATTCTGAAAGGAACAGAGAAGGAGGAGAGAGGGAAGGAGAGAGGGAAAGTGAGAGAGAAAGCCTTCCATCTCCTGATTCACTCCCAAGATGCTCACAACTATCAAGGCTAGGCTAGGCTGAACTCAATCTGTGTCTCCCACATGGGTAGCAATAACCAAGAACTTGAGCCCTCACCTGCTGTGCATTAGCAGTCAACTGGAATGGGAAATGGATGCAGGACTTAAACCCAGGCACTCCAGTATGGGATGTCTTGATATTTATGACCTAACATTAACAGTATGACAAACACATTAACAATATGACAAAAACTAGCTTGAAAGCCAGCTGCTGGAACTTTTAAATTTGGTGTTTGGTGGAGTGCTCTTGGTGAAATAGTTACATACACTTAACTACTGCTTATCCCCTCAACCTTGACCAGTCTGCAAACTAATAGGTTGGGGTCATCTCATTGCTGGATCTGACACAGATGGCCTTTTACAATACTTTGAATGAAGAGGTTCTAGTTTCAGTTCTGATAATTTGAGGGGAGGATGTTTAAGGAAAGCCATAATGTCTCCATTTGTCCAGCTTTAAATCTAATAAGTATAAACCGGTTGAGTATTCCTAATCCCAGCATCCAAAATCTGAAATTGTTTGAGCACCAACAAAACACCACAGGTTGAAAATCTCATAAAATGAAACCTTGCTTCATGCACAAAATTGCTAAAAAAAAAATACTGTAAATAATTACCTTGAGGTATGTGTTTGAGGGTTCTATGAAATATAAATGAATTTTGTGTGTAGACTTGAGTCCCATCCCAAGATATTTGTTATATAGATGCAAGTAATCCAAAATCTTAAAAAAAATTAGTTTAAAAAAATCTTCTCACCCTATTTTATATAAGGATATTCAACCTGTCATAATAAGTAGCATTCACTGAACTCTTATTAAATGTAAGGTACTGTGTTAGGACCTACAATCAAGAAATGCTTGTATACAATAGAAAAAGCCAAATAGAACTAATGTATACTAAGCAAAAGCAATTGTTTTTCCAACCCCAATCCCATTCTTAAAGCAAATGACTTTAGTTTTCTCAGTTCTTCATCTCCACATTTGTAAACAAAACAATTTGAGGTCCATTGTTTCATTTTTGAAATAGACATTATCTGCTGAAGAATGTGGCTTAGTTGTTATACCTCACCCACCCCCTCCTGTGTCTGTTCTGCCATCCTCTCAGGTTTTAATTGGATATTCAGTGTTTATATTATAATGACTCTACATAATAGTTTCTATTAACAGTATTTTCAAAGTATTGTAGGATTGTATTTCCTCCTTTGTATTATTTCAGTTTGCCTTGGAATGTGCCATCACTTCTATTTGTTTGCTTAATTTTTTATGTGCATAGAGTAGGAAATCTCAGACTTTCCCACAGAAGCATAAAGCTCCTCTCTATATTGTCAAACAAGTCAAATTATCTTTTGCTTCTCTCACACAGAGCCCTCCCTGCTAGACTCCTCTGCCTCATTCCACTCTGGAGTGATTGCTTGCTTTGTTACAAAGACACTTGCCTTTAGTCTCTCACTGGCAATTTTCTTTCCCTCACTCCTGCATATGAACCATCTTCTGGATCCTGTATCCTGTATCCATATATTTCTTTGTGTTATCTCAGGTGTTGATGGAACACATCTCCTACCAAATATGGAAGCATAGGAGGTAGATTTTTGACAGCGTGTATACTTGATGATTTTATTCTATTGTTTTTATTTGTTGTTCAGAACCTTGCTGGGGTTCAGTGGTATATACTGGATTGCTTTATAGCAGGTTTTTTCCTTCTTCAGGTAGTTAAGTATTAGTTTTCTTTACCCTGGTGAATGTGCACATATTGTTTTCTATATTTCTTTCATTTCTGTAAGTAGAATGGTTTGAAATGCAAGCGCTGAAAGTGTCAAACAATCTATCCAACTACCTTATAGTATAGGAGTTATTATCTATGTGTAACCAATGGAGAAATGGTCATAGATTCGAAGGCAGAGCTAGGAAGTGAGATGAAGTTGGACCTTCAACCTGGACCTGTCCGATTCTCTGCAATGGAGGACTAGACTTGGCAGTCACCAAAGACATGACTGTCAACTCTGAACCACCCAGGAAGGTTTGAAAAAAATGCCAATACCTGGGCTACACTGAAAGCAGATTAAGAGTCTGTGATGATAGACTCCAGACACTGACATTTTACAGCTCCCTTGGAAGAATCGAATGTGTAACCTGGCTAGAGAAGCATCACTCTGAATTCTCTTTCTTTCAAGAGCAGAAGAGCCCCTGCAGCCTGAGTCTCTGAACCTTCCCAGGTCCCTTCCTCACCAGCTCTTCATCCTTTCTGCTTGTGTTCCTTTTAAAAACCAAAGATGAAAGACTCCTAGTTAAATTTCATTTCCCATAACCAACAAATAATTTTTCAGCATAGTGTACCAACTAACATGTGTGACATATCTCTAGAAATGATGGAGGGTGGTATTGGGGAGTAATGGGTAGAGCCACTGCTTGCAGAACTGACACCCTAAATGGGTACTGGTTTGAGTCTGGGTTGCTCCACTTCTGATCCAGGTCCCTAATGGCCTGGGAAAAGCAGTGGAAAATTACCAAAGTGCTTGAGCCCCTGTTACCTACATGAGAGACCTACAGGAAATTCCTGACTCCTGACTTCACTATGGCCCAGCTGTGCCATTGCAGCCATCTGGGGAGTGAACCAGTGGATGGAAGATCTCTCTCTCTCTCTCTCTCTCTCTGTATCTCTACCTTTCTCTCTGTGACTGACTTTCAATTTAAAAAAATAAAAACAAATTTTAAAAAAACTAAATCATTAAAAATAATTTGATCCTAGAAAATTAAAATTTAATGGAGCATCCAGTATTTTGTCTGACTGTCCTATAGAGATCCCTCAAATTTGGCAGAATTTGTTCCCTGGGAGCAGCTGCTTTTTTGCTTTCAGCCAGCCCTTGGCATTGCCACACCTCCTGGAGGAGAATCATACCACTGGGCAGAAGTGGTGTACCAAGTTAGACATCTTTTCTTCTTAGGAACAATGTGATCATATGCTTCAATGCTAACTGAAACACTTTTACTTCCAATATATTTTACCCAGTTTTTCTTGTGTCTCTGGGAGTAATGAACAGGTTGGAGTTGTTACTATTGTTGTTATTTTTAAAGCTTTTTTTTTTTATTTTTTAAAAGGTAGACTGACAGAGATGGAGAGATGGAGAAAGAGATCTTCTAACTGCTGGCTCATCCCTCAAATAGCCACAGCGGTCATTTAAACTGGACCAGATTGAACTGAAGAGCCATGGACTCCTTCTGAGTCTCCTTCATGGGTGGCAGTGGCCTAAGCACATGGGGCATTTTCAGCTGCTTTCCCAGACACATTAGTAGGAGGCTGGGTTGGAATCAGAGCACCTGGGACTCAAACTGACACTCTGACTTGGGAAACTGGTGTCATGGGTGGCCTAGCCTGATGTGCCCCAATGAGTTGTTCTTTTTTTTTTTTTTTTTTTTCAAATGTATTTGAAAGGCAGAGAGAGAGAGAGAGAGAGAGATAAAGACAGGCAGGGAGGGAGGGAGAGAGAAAACTAATCTTATCCATTTGCTGCTGTATTCTTCAAATACCCACAGCAGATAAGAATGGGCAGACTGAAGCCAGGATACAGCAGTTCTCTACAGGTATTCCAAGTGGGTGGCAGTGACTCAAATATTTGAATCTTAACTCCTGCCTCCCAGAGTTAACAGGAAGCTGGATCAGAAGTGGATTGGGGACTCAAACCGAAGTATTTCAGTGTGGGATGTGGGTATGTCAAGTGGTATATTAACCAACAGTGCCACAAGAACTGCCCCAGGTTGAAGTCACTGGACCTGTTCCTTGTATTTTAAGATGGTGTGTGCAGAGCTCTTGCTTTCTCCTTCTTTCAGTACCCACAGGAGTTTTGTCTCCATAGTATGGTAATGGACTATGGGATACTCATGGACTGATTGGGTTGTTGGGAACTAATATCCTTATTGCATGCTCTCCCTTGGGCTTTCCTTGCAGCGTACTATGCATATTACTTGAGATGGCACTCATTTTCAGGGTCATGCAAGTTTAGAACTAGTGTTTGCATGTCCCTAAGAATGCCCATCTTCTAAAATTATATATGCTAGTTCCTGGCTTGCCTCTCTGGCCTTGCCTCTAGGAGAGAGCATAACTGCTCATCCCAAAATAAAATAGACCTTGGATCACTCAAATGGCAACAGGAGTGTTATAAGCTGCGTATGTTTGATTTTGGATATGTTTGCCTCTCCTGCAGCTTGTGGATGCTGAACCCCTGTTCCCTTGCTCTGTGAACACGTGGGAGCAGGTGTGTGAAACACACATTCTAGGGATACAAATGAGACTCTGAAACTTCCTATTTTGCAGATAAAGAAAAACACATTCCTGTTCTCAAGGAGTTTATGATGTATCTTAAGTTAAAATTATATAACCTCCCTTTTGATAAAATATATCTTCTCCCAAAAGAAAAAGTCAGAAATCCTTTGTTTTTTCTGTAGCAGAAATAAGGTCATTGATGCTGTTGACTGATTGTGTTACTGTGAAAAGCCTTGAATGTTGCAAATTCTTGATTTTTTTATTTGTAAGATGATGGGGGTTTAGATGAAACAATGTCTACTACCCCTCTGTGGCTTAATATTTATCTTCTTTCTCTGAGTATTTCCATTTCCACTACTTACCTCCTAGGAAGCAACAAAAATATTTCCATTTTGAATATCTTTCTTGGTTTATCACTTACTTTAATCTAGCTCCATATCCTGACATACTACTCTGTCTAAAACCTGTATTTTAATTTTTTAAAATGCAATTTATCTTTTATAACTCCTTTTCATGTCCCATAAAAATGATGGATAAGGGAAGGTAGATAAAGCTACAGATCAATCTTAGATTCTGATAATCTAATAAATGCTTCGAGCACCAATCTTACAGTTTACGACCTCTTGCCAATTGATTTATGGCCTTGTAGTAAATTTTCTCTCCCACTTATCCAATATTTATTGGAACATCTTGTTCTTAACAGACAAAGTACTGTATAAAACATCTGTCACAACAAAAGCCAATTCAATTAAATATCTTTTACTTCCAAATCTACATCCCTCCTTCTCTCTGGCATCCAGGTTACAAAACAGGAGGCCATGTTACGGACAACCTTTGAATGAGGTTTGGGAATTTAATGTGTGCTGTACATATCTTTAAAATTAATCAGAAAGAAGTGAAATATTGCTGTTTACCCAACACTCCAGAGCTGAATTCTGCCCATAATAGTGCTGGCCCACCCCCTAGTTCTGATGTCTTCATCTTAAGGGCTCTGTTATAGAATCTTCCCTTCTAGACCCTGTCACTTCAAAGCTTTTCTTTAGAAGCAAACTTTGCTTACCTGGCAACAATAATTACACTGTTAATCCAAAGATGCATTTGCTAATTCACCTTGTTAGTTTGTGCTAATCCATTTTCACTCATGGAGTTGGTATAATTACAGCCCAAACAAGGGGAAAGAAATTTATGTACCATTTCCATAGGCGTTATGCAATATTAATCTAGAGTTTGTCTATGACTCTTTGAAGGTAGCCCCAAGCAAATACAAACAGGAATACAGGAACCTTTCCCACTGAGTCTCTCCTCCCTGTTCAGTCCCGTGGGGTGGAGGGTGAGAGAGGACCCACTTCAGGAATTGCCCTGGTGAGTGAGCATCTCAGGTATTTTGCATCTGGGCTTCTTCACAAGTCTGCGTTTATTTTAAATCTCTCTCCAAGTCCTGCCTTCCTCAGCCAAGGACAACCATTCTACTAGAGATCTCTAAACTCTGTAGGGGTGACTCAAACATACAAATGGTGCCTCCCTCAGGCCCTCCAAAGCTCTGCTTGCCCTGAATCTCATGCTAACAACTCAGACTTGCCTGTCCACGCCACCTCCCAGTAAGGCTCAGCTGTGCCAGCTCTTGTGTGCTCTCCATCCTCCTAGCACTGAACACTGCACATTGAAAGTGTGCCTGCTTGCCTCAGTCCAGGGGATCTTCAATTAATGGACAGGATGAAACAGTAGCTTCACCGCAGGTAGACCATTGATCTGGCCACAATGAATTATTCTGCTGATTTGCTTGAGTTTCATTTTTAGTTAGTCAACAAATAAACACCAAGAAATAACTGATCACCTACAGCCCAACACCCGTTTTCACAAAATTACCAAATGGGCAACACTTTTTGTTTGTCTTCCCTCTTCCCATTGTGCTTTCACAGGCCTAATGACCAGTCACTTGTTCTTGGACACTTGACCCAAGCCTGCTGGTGGGTCCTTCCTTCTCCTTCAGGGATAGCAGGTTGATGGGACTCTTCCTGGGAGGTGCAGGCTGCTTCAGCTGAGTCAAAAGCCTATGCTAAAGGACATGCGCAGGCAGAGGGACCTGGCCTAGCCCCCCTGAAATTACACCTGATCTTCTCCTTATCTTGATTTTGTTGTGACTCCCTCAGGGATGATTTTCTGCAGAAAGATCTGAGGGTGGAAAGTCTGGGGCATTGCTGGTGGTGAGAGTTCCTACGCCAGCTGATAAGTATGTCTGTCAGCTCCCAAAGAAGGGGGAGCCCCCTCCTCGGCCCTCGTTCTTCTCCTCTTACCTTGTGGGCTGCTCCTGCATGGACTCTTCTCTCTGCTCTGGCTCTCTGACAATGGGCTTCTTTCAGCCCCTGCCCCTGCCCTTCCCTTCGCCCCTCTCCGCTCTGTGAGCTCATCTATTCTCATGGTTTCATTAGCGCCTCTTTGGAGATGACCTCTTCAGCCGTGACCCTTTCCCAAGTCCCGGACTGCATTTCCAACTGCTGACAGGACGTCTCCACTCACGGACCCTGGAGGCCCGTGAGCCTCGGCCTTCCCTGTCCCCTCACTCCCCTAGAGATGGCCTCCTCATCTGGGTGTTCAGTTCAAGCATGACTCCTGCCAGGCTTGCCAGAGTTCCTGTTGCAAAGCGTGGAGTCAGGTGTCAAATCTGTGGCATGCCTGCTGTCAGGCAGCAAGCTTGGGCTTGAGGGAGAGGGCCATGAATACAGGTCACTGTTAGATCCTAAGGTACCCAGTCTAGAGTAGAAGAGAGGAACCTGGAGAATGCCAGGCAATCCTAGGTCTGAGAGAGGCATGCAGTGGCCTCTGCATGGCAGCATCCAGTCCGTGTGCCATGGTGAGGAGATCTTAGCCTCAGCTGGTCTGGCCTTCCCCACCTGCCCCATCCTCATTGCTACCATTGTGGTTCAGTCCCCTGTCATTCACAACTATATTTCTGCTATTGTATCCTTGATTGTTCTCTATCACCAGCTGTTTTTTTTTTTTTATCACCAGCTGCTTTATTTTTTTCCAAAGTACTCCTCTTACCTTTTTATTCCAACCTCAGATAGAGGGTTTTTTAAAAAGCAATATAAGATCCTGTAGCTACTCTACTTCCCATTCAGCTCCCTGCTTATGGCCTGAAAAAAGCATAGTAGGATGGTCTCCTGGGTTGGAGACCTGGAAGAAGCTCCTGGTTCCTTGTGTCAGATCTGTTCAGCCCTGGCCATGGTGATCATCTGGGGAGTGACTAAGCAGATGAAAGATCTTTCACTCTGTAAATATGTCTTTCCAATAAAATAAATGAATCTTCAAAAAAAAAAAAAAAAACAAACGAAAACACTGCCATCCCTGTGGGTTTTGAGGACACTCTCCTTTGTGCTGTTTATATTTTCTCTTATTATGGGTTAGCAAATTTGATCTGTCAGGGGCCAAAATAGATATTTCAAGCATTGCAGGCCATATGCTTGTCACTCAACTCAGAACTCAAGTCGCCACAACTTGTGGTAGAATATGGCTGTGGTGTGATAACATTTCCTTTACAAAAACACTTGGGAGAACAGCTTCAGCTCCTGTGCTGCAGTTTGCCCGTCCCCGCTGCAAAAAAGAGACTGTTTGCTGGCTCTGTCCCCTCCCTATGAACCTCCCTGAATTTTTCTCTCTGGAACAGACAACTTCAGCCTCCTCAGTCTTAACCAATGTTCACACAGCCTGGGGCATGAAGGTGAAGGAGCTCTTTGTCTGACAAGCTTGTTCCTGAGATCAGCCAGAGCTAGGGAGGATAGGACCCAGGGGGCTGAAGACATTTAAGCCAAAGAAAACCAGAAGTTTCTCATCCCTCTCTTCCTCCCTGACCCACAGTCCATTCATGCGGCCTTCAGCCCTGGTCCCAGAGGTAAATAAATATACATTTTATATCCATCTCAGACAGATTTTTGTTATTAGGAAAGGAAATTAAAAGTCTCTTAAGTGTAGATAATATGCAGTTCGCTAGACAAATTGACAATAGCCAGGAAATTTAAAACACGGGACTCCATACTCCTCCATTGGAGCACCTTGGGACTTTGATGTCTCTGAGCTGGCCAGGCTAGACTCAAGGCCAGTGGCCCTTCTCTTAACGCCCCATCAGGGTATGCAGAGTTTCTTGGTAAGAAAAACGTGTGTGGGCTTTGTGTCTGCATAGCCCAGCATTGATTTAGCATTTATGGACCCTGCTCAGTCTTGACCTCATTGACAGTAGGTTGGGAAGGCAGCTCACTCCCAAACCCAGTCCCAAAGCCGGGTCCCAGTTACTCTCTCTTAATGGAATCCTGCTTTAAGGGAGACAAAAACATTTACCTCCAGGGAATGTCCCGCCTGCCTTCTCCAGAACTCTTTAGATTGTCACCAGGGGAGTCATTACAGTTTAAATCAGTGGGTATTTGAGAGAAGGTGAACAACTTGCCTTTCCCTGCACTTGACATTTTGAGTATGGGACAGTGAAAGGTGACTTTGTTTATTTATGGATCTTGGATGGCTCAGTGCTCAAAGGGGTTCCTGCCAAAGATCTGAAAGAAATCTTTCTTGGATTGTTATCTTTAAGCACATTTTTTTTCCTGTTATTTGTCAATATTTGGGGGGAAATCCAGTGAAAGCCATATTCATTTGATACTATATCCATTCTCCTGTATCTCACTGAGTATGCTGAAAACAGTTTTTTTCTCCAGTATTTCTGACATCTGTTCTTAATATTGTACAGTCTTTGTTTCGTGTACTTTTGATAGACAACATTTTTTTTTGTGTGTGAGCATTTTGTTATTAGACTCTACAAAATGTTGATGTTAATCTGTGCTGCCCTGGTCTGCCTGGAACACAGGGTCAGACTGAAACCATCCTTGGGAGCATCTTTGGGAGAGTAATTCTGGGATCAAGCAGCATATTTTGACATCCTTCCAAGGGCCTTTGACTTTGTTTTGTACAAACACTGTGTACATTTAACCCAGAGGAAAAGTCAGGGTTGCTGTTCATTTCAAATCTCCCCATCCAGCATCTCTGCTGTGTCAAGAACGCTGGCAGGTTAAAAGGTATCAACATTTGCTTCGTTCACTTGATATTCCTGGACTTAGGGGGATTGAAAGACTGTGAATAGATGGCCAGGCTGTATTCCCAAGGGGCTTTCAGTCTGTTTTGATTTTGAATTGAGTTCAAAGTGGGGGCTTATTTTCTTGGAGTGTTTCCTCTGAAATATGTGGACTCAACATTCATCCTACTTTACAGAGTTGGTTAGGCCTGTTCGCAAATGGGCAAATGCCCACTATTACTCTTACTTGTGTGTGTGTGTATGTGTTTGTGTGGTATTATTTATGCACTGTAAAAAAAGAGATTTGTTTATCCACTTGTAAGGGAAAAAGAAAGAGAGAAAAAGGGAGAGAGAGGCAGAGAGGAAAGAGGGTGGGGCGGAGACAGAGAATCTTCTTGCTGGTTACTCTCCATATGGTTGCAAGAGCCAGGGCTGGCCAAGGCCAAAGCCAGAAGTCCAGGACTCTTTCGAGATCTTCCACATGGATGGCAGCGGCTCAAGCACCTAAGCTATCTCTTACTGCCTTCCCAGTTACATTAGCAGAGTTGGATCAGAAGCAGAGCAGCTGGGACTCAGATTCATACTCTGATATAGGATGCCAGCATTACAGGTGACAGCTTAATGTACTGTACTATAACACTGACTTTTCTTACTGGTTCTAAGGATAGTAAGGTACTGATGAAAGGACAATTTATAAGGTGTATGAAATGTGTTAGTGTACTAGAGCCATTTCACAAAAGAATTTGGGGTGAGGAACAATGGTAAAATTGAAGCAAGGGAGTGTGATAGCAGCATTTCTCACTTGGAAACTCTGGGAAACTAAGGTAGGAGATCAAGTTAGTTTTGACTAGATCATGGGCCAAGGGTTGAGTTTCTCACTTAGAAATCAAGTGTGGATCGAATAGGCAACTTGGTCTTTCCTGATCAGAGATGTTGTTGATGGTTAAGGGGCTAGTCATGAAATCTGCATCCCTGATTAGAGTTTGTGTCCCACCTCCTACAAGTGACTCAAGTAGTTGGACTCTGGCCATTCACGTGGGAGACTTGGATTGTGTTCCTAACTCTTGCTTGGACCAGCTGCAGCTGATGCAGTTATTTGGGGATTTAGTAGCAAGTATCTAGCTTGCTCTTTGCCTTTCAAATACATAATTTTAAGAAGGTGTAACATTTGGTGGCCATTTATACACACTCCCAACACTTTTTGCTTATATATAATTTAAAAGTATCAGCTAAGCATTCTAATATAGGTTCCTTAAGTAGCAGAAAGAACTAAGACTAGGGCATTGAGAATTTGAAGGATGTAGTCATATGTTGATTTGTGCAGAATGGCCCCCAAAAACTTCCATCTTCTAAATCTTCTTTCCATAGTACCTGTTTATTTCCAAGCATTGCCAATGCTGTTTTTCTTTCTTTTTTTTTTTTTAACACACACACATCTATTCTGAACTAAACTTCATTATTGAGTTCTCAGTTCTCACATATTCTCTTTTTAAGTTCACTGAAGAAGAAAATTAAATACAAATGCACATAGCATAAAAGAAATTTACCATCAAATATAACTGCATTGTAATACAATTAGAAACCGTGGATGAGAAAAAAATACCTGGTCATTGGTAGTGCCTCAAGAAAGAAAAAGTTAAAAGTATGAACAGTCATTTTGGCAATCATTTTGATGGGTTTGCCCAGCTTACTTAAATTCTACCAACTGATAGAAAGATTTCTAAAATGTTTCTTTAAGAGAAATAAGCGAAGTGAAGAACAGGCTACATAGTGTGCCACTATGTGGTTAAAAAAATTAAGAATTATCTGCATGTATAGAATATATCTAGATGGGTATGACAAACCCAGGAAGGTTACATTAGGGAAAATGAGCTGATTTACCAGGGTCCAGAGTAGGATAGGGAATTGATTTTCACTGTGATGTATGATATATGTTGAAATTTATACCATGGACATGCATTATGTGTTTCTTCAAAATAATTAGTTAAAGCCAATAAGTGGGCAAAATAAATAATTAGCAAGCCCTCAATAAATGCTAGATAGTCTTCTAGAACCCATCTTTGTAAAAGACAACATAGCTCACTAAGTCCATCTGTGGAAACAAGCATGCTTACCCCCCAGGTATTCTCAACCACACAACAGAACACCCAGGGTCATGAATTTTAACAAAGAATTGGTCTCTTTTAAAACTTGAATGCTACCTATCCTTTTATTTCAGCAATCATGGATGGTGGTGGTAAGGGGTTGGAGTAAGAAAATCCGGGAGATAGTGGGCATCAAAGTGGTTTTAGGCAGATGGCTTCTCATGCTGGCATACAGGTACCTCTAAGTGCAGAAAGGAGAGATAGTCAATTATTTGGGTTCCACTTGCCAAAAGACAAGCTTATTTACAGATGATTGTACCCAGAAGCAGTCTCTGTCTAGAAAGTCAGGGTTAAGGCATATGGCCAATGATACAATAAGTGAACATGACTTCCTAGAGGGTGAAGGGAAACCAGCCTTTATAATCCTGCAGTGTTCCAAATAGAATTGTCATCTGACTAATATAGCCTCAAAGGTTATAGTGCATAGGCCACTTTTTAAGATATATCTTCATCATTGAAAGGAACAGTAATTGGGAGGAAATTGATTTCACTTCGGAGTTTAAATTTCTCTCTGACTGTCCTGTTTTTGTCCAGAGATTCAGGAATCTCCTGGGAATGATGTGGAACCAATGAATTTCCAAGAGTTGCTCTTCTTAGGGGTTTGTTTTAGAGCTAGCATTGCTTCCTTAGGGAGAGTAAATAGAAATGAGGCACAAACTAGATCTGGGCTGCTAAGTGTCCATTTGTGTTCAACCTACTTCCTAGCTTTCTAACTCAGACACGCCTGGGACCATCTGTGAATTTCAATTTTTGTGTCAGTACAATGGGGAAACTGACAATGACATGAAAGCACTGCTATAAAAATGAAATGTGGAAATTGGTGTCCAGCAGCTGCCTAGAGTGAGTGCTCAGAAATGTGGTTTCCTTTCTCTTTGCAGAGAATCCTGTGATGGGCACCACCGCTTGCAGCATGGCTATAGCTCAGTTCCTGGTTTCCAGCTGTCTGGTGAGCCTTCCTGGAGCCCTACCTTTTGTGAAAATTGATGAGTGCTTGACCAAGGTGGGTGACATGCTGCAGATGTGTTTTTCCCCGTTAGAGACAGAGCTTTCTCAAGAGAGCCATTTATTTCCTTTACTTGGAGAAGTGCTATTTCACTGTCTCTCAGTAGATGTCAGCAGTACAGCAAACATCCCTGTGCCTATCAAGGAAGCAGTTTTGTTCAAAACCAACTTTTCCAGTGAAAAATAATAAGAGTAAATTCTGTCTTTGCAATTCTTTTGGAAACCCCAGAAACAAAATATGCTGAGCTCTAAATCCCTTAGAGTACCTGCAGTTACTCGATTGCCTTTGCATTTGATAGACAGCCTTTTATTCTCCGTGATGAAAACATCATTTAGGAGACTGGGTTGGGGATTATGGCAACCTTTTTAGAATTTTCTGCAAGTTTATCTTACATTTACCCTGTAGGCAAGGGTGAAATAATAGAAGATGTACAATATTTTATTTCTTCCTGTGAAGTAAATCAAAACCATGGGAATGTTTCTCCCTAATTTAATTTATTGCTGTCTCCTCAAATATGTATCTTTGATAGTATCCAATTAGCCCTCTGATTTCTACCACAGACAGCTGCAATGAGGTCAAAGAATAAGGTAGTTTTTGTTGTCCAAATAAAAGGGATAATATGAGTCAGTGGCTGATTAATATTTGCATGTGGCTGTAAACCCAAGATCTTGTAAGACTTTTAATATCTTAGCCTACTCCTCTTCTTGCTTCTTCCCAGCTCATGCCCAGACTTGATGTGAGTTATACCAATTGATGTAGTAATGCTTCTGCTTACTTCTATGCTCCTCTGACATGGGGTTTTCAAAAAGTTTGTGGAAATGCACATCATGAAAAAAAAAGTACCAGTAGATTAAATTAAATTTTCATGCACCAAATAAGCATGTCTCTCATTTCTATTTTCCATGAATTTTTGGAGTAGCCTCCTAACATTGTGCTGCAACACTTGGCTTCGATTTAGATTGGCTCTTGGATTTTGCATTTGCCTGAACTGTGTTCCTTGTGGCTTGCTACTGAAGCTTCAGTCTGCAGTGGTTTCCTGCCATTTCTGTCATGCTCTCGGTTTTGGTTGGAGGGAAATACATTTTATCCAAGGTTTCAGAATTTATGGCTGAGCTCTTTAAGTAGTGAGCCTCCTGTCTTCAGTACTTGTTTATTAGCAGTTCTCAAACATTGCTGAACATTGGAATCATCTGGAAAGCAAGCAGCACCCAGGGAAGCAAGCCCTCCTGATTCCTCTAAGACAGTTTTGGCACTCACAGTCCCATATCCTGGGATACCTTTTAGTTTGGGACAAACTTTGATGATTTATCAACTTCACAGGCTAGATCCTGTTGTGTTCTATTCCCAGATTTTGGTTTAAGTGAACTCTGGAATTTTTCAAAAAACTTTCAAGGTTTTGACCCACTGATCTGGAGGCCACACAGCCATGGTCAGAAATACTGTCTACAGAAGGATCTTTGAATTAGATAAACTGTTGGCATAGGTGGTGTTAGAGGTTTTCTGCAAATGTGAGAGCCTTGACCTGGGGCTGTGGGATGATTTATTAAAAATTTTTAAGATTTTTTTTTCTAAATTTTTATTGGAAAGTCAGATATACAGAGAGGAGGAGAAACTGAGAGGAAGATCTTCTGTCTGCTGTTTCACTCCCCAAGCAACCATGACGGCCGGAGCTGTTTCAATCTGAAGCTACGAGCCTGAAGTCTCTTTTGAGTCTCCCACCCGGGTGCTGGGTCCCAAGGCATTAGGCCATCCTCAACTGCTTTCTCAGGCCACAAGCAGTGAGCTGGATGGGAAGTAGGACTGCTGGGATTAGAACCAGCACCGTTATGGGATCCTGGAGCATGCAAGGTGGGGACTTTAGTTGCTAGGTTACTGGACCAGGCCCAGTGGGGGATTATTTCTAACACGTGAAACCACTGGACTCTTGGCTTGGAAGGACTAGGGTCAGGACTAACATAAGGCAAGTGCGGTGCTTACTTTATGCCTGAAACTTACAGAGCTTACTGTGAACTCCAGTAATCAAATAGAAACTTCAAGACATGAAAGTCAACATCCATGTTGAACCAAAGATCAAACTTTCAAATAAAGATCAGTAACAGGACCATGTTACTGATATTGGAACCTGAGGCAAAAGGCAAATCAGTCAGGTCCTGTTTTATTTTAGAGTTTGATCTTTCATTTGTTGTGAACTTTATTTTTTTGCATAAATGTTGATTTCTCAATTTTACATAAATAGTGTATATCTTGGTTTCTGAGTTTTTAATGTCACCCTGCTTCCCTTAAGTTTTTGACTACAAAAGGGTTGCTTGCTCATTTCCCAAGTCATATCTTTAGGAAGGATGCCCCCTAGTTTCATCAACAGTGGATACTGATCTCTGGTCTTGGAACACTGTGGGCCCAGAGATGAGCAGTTTTTACCTTTCTCCACTCTCCATAAAATAAATAAATAAATAAATAAAACTAGGCTTCCTTGGGAAGGAGCAAGTAACAGAGTCAGATGATTGCAAGCTGTGAGGAGTCTGCCAGAGGAACTGGAATGTGTGGTGCTCAGTACAAAGACGTTTTGCTTGCCCATCCAAGGCAATACTAGGTCAGCCAAAAATTTCTGTTGATTTGAATTCTTTCAGGGGCAGGTGTTTGGTGCAGTGGTCAAGATAGCAGTTGAGATGCCATTGACTCATATCAGAGAACCTGCCCTAAAGAGCTTCATAAGAACACCCTAGGTTCATGTTGTGAGGTGAAAGTACCGTGCATGTCATAAAGGCTCCACAAACAGGCACGATTGTTGTTGTTGTGCTGTTTATTCATAGTCCATGTTCTCACTGTTTATGCCTTTCCACTAAGGATCTAGTAAGAAATAGTTCCAAGGTATACTAGAAAGAGTCAGTAAAACAAGAGAGGCAAACAGGGAGAGGAGCTATTCTGTCCAGCAGGAAGGATCCTGGAGAACCTGCCAAAGAAGTAATTTACAGTCGGGCTACTCAGAGAGAAGGCCCAGCAGAACAAGCTGGGCAGTGGGGAGGCCTTCCAGGGGAAGATATAGAGGCTACGACTTGTTAACCATCAACTGGGAAAGCTGAGGCATTTTTTTTTTTTGGTTGGACTGTGGGTGAATGAAGCAAAAGATGGGCAAAAGCTTGAAAAAGTTGTGTAGGGACCGAGCTGGAGATAGGGTAGGATCTGGTAGCAGTTACTGTAGCTTGACTGGGTCCCATGTGATGGAATTCAGAGTGGACAGGGCCTTTAAAATCTTTTTAAGCCACAAGAGCACCTCACTGGGAATAGATCAAGGCCTTCATAAAAGAGGCAGCTTGGGGCCTGGTGTGGTGGCCTAGCGCTAAAATCACCACCTTGAATGCGCCGGGATCCCATATGGGCACCAGTTCTAATCCCAGCAGCTCCACTTCCCATCCAGCTCGCTGCTTGTGGCCTGGGAAAGCAGTCAAGGATGACCCAATGCCGTGGGACCCTGCACCCATGTGGCAGACCTGGAAGAGCACCTGGCTTCGGATTGGCTCACCTCCAGTCATTGCGGTCACTTGAGGAGTGACTCATCAGACAGAAGATCTTCCTCTCAGTCTCTCCTCCTCTCTGTATATCTGACTTTTCAATAAAAATAAATAAACTTAAAAGAACTGTTAAAAAAAGAGAAACTTTGTGTTAGCTTACTTCTCTTTCATGTGGGGACAAAGAGGTCCTCCCCTCTGGAAAATGCTGTCCTTGATTTTGAACTTCCAGCTTCCAAAACTAAGAAATTCTTCATGAGTTATGCAGCCCTATGTTATTCTGTTAAGGCAGTACAGGTAGACTAAAGCCATAGGGGATTGTGTGTGAGCTTTGTTGTCTGTGCAGCCTCGTTCCTGGGAATGTCCAGCAGAGAGGACTGGCACCATGCAGCCATGGATTATACTGGCTGTGAGCAGAGCATTGGCCTAGGTCCCAGATACCACATCTCTGCTCTTTTCCTTATGGTACCCCCTAGTGGATGCTGATGGACTGATGGACGTATTCTCAGTAAACCCCGCCCCTGCCCATCTTCCCCTCTGGTTAATCTCAGGTAAGCAGGTACTGTAACTTGTTTCCTTAGGGTTTTGGGAATCTAGAATTTGAAGAATTTTCCAAGTCCAAATGAAACACCAGACATTGTACCAGGACCCAGCATCCAACTGTGAGAAAGAGTGGAAGGCTCAGGCACTGTGGTCCAGCATAGAGCATGTGACTGGTCCCTAACAGGGGCTCTATGGGATAGGTCAGAAAGGATTTCAAAGGAAGGGATGACTGAGCTGAGACTGGAAGTTCTGCAGGAAAGAGAATGTGGAAGGGAAGTGCAGGCAGAGCTCATGGACACAGTGCATTTTCCAGGAGGTAAGAAAGTAGGACTTGGGGTAGATGGCAAGAAACTGAGTGGAGTTGGATCCCAGCATCCAGGCACTGTTGCTGAGAACCCCATAGGCAGGCCAAGGACTTCAGCTTTCCTCAGTGGGCACTGGAACCCATTGTGGATTTAATTGTGGGATTTAACTTGGATTTAACTTGGTCAGATTTGCCTTTTGGAAAGGGACTATTGGGCAGGACAGGATGGTTTTGGTGTGGAGAAGAAGTTGGGGCAATGACAATGAGAAGTGGGACAAGAGTGCTGGGAATAGATTCAGATCAGAAGCAGTGGGATTTGGTTTGGCGTGGATGGTGAACACAAAGGAGAAGATAGGGATGGGTACATATTAAATATGAATATATAAGTTTATGCATTTAATCTTCTACAGCTGCTAAAATTGTTTTCATAAGGATTTCAGATCAATTTAAAATGACCCTTGTGTTATTCCAGGTCTAGTAAAATTTTAAAATCCTATAGCCAAGTATCTGACCCCCAAACTGTGATCTTGGTTGTAGCACCAGGCATACAACATCATAGGAAGGGCATTAGGGAGCAATACTGGGCCTTTTCCTCCTGCAGATGGAGGAGCAAAGCCCCTTCAAGCAGATGAGGCTCATTTAAAGTCTCGGGCCCCAGACTGGAGAGATCTTTCCTTGACTTCCTGCAAGGGCTGTCAGTGTGACGCCCAGCATCCCTGAATCATAAGCTACTCTCCAGGCTTTCTGGCAGCTCTCAGTGGAGTTGACAGCACTGCGCAGTGCTGCAAAACAGCCAATGCCCACCTTGGCATTGCTCTGTTCAGGAAAGACTGTAGGGCCAAATGTGCCCAGGAATGTGCATACCAGGTGTCTCCCCCTGATGATAAACAGTAGTGAATATCTCACTTGGGAGTCTCTGAAGATGACTCCTTAGCTTAATGTCACTTGAACTTATCTATCCGTAGAACACTTTCCTCTGTCCCAGGAAGCTGCTGACACCCCAGAGAAATAGAAATCCAGGAATGCCTCCATCTGATTCTCACGTGTGAATTAAGGATCAGCTGTATAAGATCAGTGGCATGGGTATCACCTGGGAGCCAGTTTGAAATGTGGGATCACACCACCCGTCTCCCCGCTAGTGAATCAAAAATGGTGCTTTACAAGTATTAGGGGACACTTGTGCACATTTTAAGTCTGCGAAGTGCTGTTCTAAATCATCTATTCTCAAACTTGGATGCACATTGGACATAATGGGGACACTTTCAGAAACACCGATGCCTAGGGACCATTCTTGTCATTGCTGCCAGGCAGGGCCCCAGGAGTTGTTTTACTGTGGCATAGTATCATCAAATTAGCATTTCAACCATTTTAAAAGATATGGTTCAAGTGTAGCAAGTACAGTCACCATATTGTATAACTGTCACCAGCATCCATTCCCAAAACTTCATTATCATGGCCAAAACTGCTTTTGAGAGTGAAGATTGGTTGTTGCATCCTAAAAGAACTTTGTACACATATAGACTGATTCATAAAAGGTATGGGAAGCTCACAGCAACAGTGATCTGAGTACCTAAATAAAACATCTGTCTGGTCCAGGGTCTTGCTTGGAGATGTTAATCAAGAATCAGATTTATCACACTGTGTTATTTGGAGAGACAGTTTACTATAATAAAAGAATACATGTTTGGGAGACAAATTTGAAAAATTCTGGATTAGTCAGTTATGAATTATGTCACATGAACAAGTTATCTTACCATCCAAATCCTCTGTCTTCCTATCTATAAAATGGGGTTTGTGCTATCTGCTCCCCTTCACAGGGTCATAGTGAGTATTAACTGAGATGGCACATGCCTGGAATGTAGGAAGTGCACAATGAATGGAAGTAATTACTTATGAGAGTTGTACTGATTACAAATGGACCGCTTCAAATTCTGTGTTCATTTTCTAGTCAAAGATGAAGAGATGTGATTGTTAAATTTGAAATAATTCTTACAGTGGCAAAAATATTAGTAAAATATTAAACCTTTGAAAATTAATTTTTTTTTTTAGTGTAATAGGGGAAGTATTCTTACCAAAGTTGAACTATCTGAGCTCTTTCTAAGTATGTGTTCTTGGGAAAGCCACACCGTCAAGGATTCAGTTTCTTCATCCAGGAAGTGAAGTGTATGCATCAGAAGTGGCAGGCATTTTGACAAAGTTTTTTCCTTTCTTACATCTTTTGGGGGGCTTATCAAAGCTTCATTCCTTTCTTTTCCCATCATTGTTCTAAGCTACCAGAGGCTGACTAAGACTGCTTTCCATCCCCAGTTCAGGACCTCTTTGATTGCGTGAAGGGTCTGACATGTGTAGAACACTCTTAGTAATCGTTTTCTTGTTCCCATAGATATCCACTAAGTAGAAAATTCTTTTCAACACCCTTTCCATTTACTCTGAACTCTCAACCAAGTCAAGAGCTTTCCCAAACCAGGATCATTTTTGTTTGGGCTAAGATGATTCCGGTAATGTATACAAAAATCTGAACCTCCTGGAGGAAATGTCAGCATGTTACTAATACAGTTCAAAATACATACTGTCATACATATTTTCCAATTCATAATAATATGTGTCAGTTTATTCAATTGCTATGTGGCACATGGGATTGTATTTATACTCCTCATGTGTGTGTTTTAAAACATTGTAGTCAGTATGAATTATGCTTGAAGATTTGTAGACTTTTTTTTTTAAGTTTTGATTCTGATACCCTAGCTTTGATTTATCATCAAAATTACTTGGGTTACATGATTAAACCAATTATTATCTTTTTTTAATGCATATCTTGGAATGTATAAGCTGATGAGTATTAGAGATTTGCATCCAGCTAAGATTTCTGTTTTATAGCCGGATGTTCTATTCATAAGGAATCAAAAATGAAAGCTGTGGAGTCATGTTACTAAAACTAATGGAAAAATTGTTAAAAATTGCTAAACATTGTGTGTGTTTGTGTGTGTACATGTGTGTATGTGTTTGAGGGGACAGTGGGAAGTAAATTTGACTGGGTCCACTGGGATGAGGTCAGGAGAGAGCCTAGAATCCTAGGCCAGTGGTCAGTGCTTTATTCTGTGCACCAGGGCTCATACACTTGAATGCCTGCTAAGATCAGGCAGAATGAGTGAGCTTGTAAGCAATGAAGAAATCCTGTATGAAAAATGATATCTTGGATTATACTTCTACAAATTGGATATATTTTGTTGATAAATGTGTAGGAAAAGATTTAAAGTCTACAAAGAACTATGTTTTCTCACATATCTTTAAATGTAACCCTCATAAACTGTGTGTTCCACTCTTAATAGAGGCAAGTAGAATTATTTCTTTCCAATAGGAAAATGTCTATTTACACTGGATCGTCAGAGCAGTTCATTCTCACATTGTGAGTGCTGAGGGCTAATGCTGTTTGGCTCCAGTTGAGTGGGTGGTCCTGGGGAATGTAAGCCCCATGGTGGATAAAACTGCATTTTTACGAAATGTCAGAAATTCACTTTCCGTGAAATCTGTAATTTTATATGTTGGCTTAACAGCACATGAAGAGTGTATACAAAACACAGACACATTGCTCACATTGTAAACCAGATTCTACCTGAGGATTACCAGTTTTAGATCACTGTTAATGACCACAGAGCTAAAGATGAATACATGGGATCAATTTTGTATTTTAGGAATATTTATATCCCATGACATGTTAATATGAAGGAAGCTAATTGTTTAAAGCATTAACCACTGGAATCTTTGTTTTCCTAAATATATTTAACAAATCCTTGTATGATGTTAACTATGTCACAGGAGTGCTTTGCCAAAATTTACAGATGGATATGATCAATACTAGTTTTTTTAAAAAGATTTATTTATTTTTAATGAAAAGGCAGATTTACAGAGAGAAGGAGAAACAGAGAGAAAGATCTTCTGTCTGCTGCTTCACTCCCCAAGTTACTGCAATGGCTGGAGCTAAACCAATCCAAAGCCAGGAGCCAGGAGCTTCTTCCAGGTCTCCCATATGGGTGCAGCATCCCAAGGTTTTTGGGCTGTCCTGTACTGGTTTCCCAGGCCACAAGCAGGGAGCTGGATGGAGGGGGAGCAGCTGGGACACAAATTGCACACATATGGGATTCTGTTGCACTCAAGGCAAGGACTTTAGCCCTTAGGCTATCATGCAAGGCCCAATCAATAAATTCTCATTTTACAGATAAGACCTAAAGCATCTGGGGTTGAGTCAGAATTTCAGCTCAGGCTGTCTGATTCCATAATGTTTCATTTAAGTACTATGTCATGTTACTGGTACCAATAACCAATACTTGTTCATAATGCACCCAGAGGAATGTGCATGTGTGTTTCAGGTAGGGATAGTGACGGATGGTTACATTTTGATTCTGGTTGTAAAAAATACAGAGAGAATTAATTAAGGTATCAAAGGGAGTGAAAAATGTGGGTACATGTGAGTTTTATTTTCTACCTACTACTGTATATAACACTCCTTTTGTTCTGTTACTTTTGTTTGGTTGTTAAAATTTATTTATTCGTTTTTATTGGAAAGTAGATTGACAGAGAGAAGGAGAGATAGAGCAAAAGATCTTCCATCTACTGGTTCACTCCCGAAGTAGCTGCAATGGTCGGAGCTGAGCTGATTTGAAACCAGGAGCCTGGAGCCTCTTCTGGGTCTTCCACGTGGGTGCAGGGTCCCAAGGCTTTGGGTCATCCTCAACTACTTTTTCAGGCCACAAGCAGGGAGTTGAAGGGAACTGGAGCAGCTGGGATATGAACCGGCGCCCATGTGGGATCCCAGTGGGTGAAAGGGAAGGACTCCAGCCACTAGACTGCTACTGTGCTGGGCCCTCTGTTCTGTTTCTTTAAATGACTTCTGATAACCTGCTTTTCTATCTGGATCTACCTGTAGGTACTTTGCTAAGTTAGCTCACCATTGTTACCATAACAAAGTGCCACGAAGTTAGCGACTTGAAACAATGCATATTTATTTTATTTCAGTTCTGGACAACAAAATTCAAAAATGTATTCTATGAGGCTAACATCAGGGGTTGGTTAGAATTAAGTGCTATTTCCATCCGCAGGCTCTCAGAGGAAATTTATTCTTTAACTTTCTCGGTGTCTGGAAGCCACCAGCATTCTCCTTCCTGTGTCCACTGTTTTCATCTTCAAAGCTAGTAAAGTAGCATCTCTGAATCTCATATTCTGGTCTGACTCACGTGGCTGTTCTCATAAGAACCATATGGTTACATTGGACTGGATTATTGAGATAGCCAGGATTTTCTGTCTTAGTCTGTTAGGGCTGACATAAAAAAAAAAAATCACATCCTAGAAGCTTGCAGGAACAATTTGCCTTCTCAAAATTTCCTTCTTAGTTCTGGAGGCCTGGAAGTTGAAGATCAAGGTGCTGGCAGGGTTGATTTTACTGAGACCTTTCTCTTTATCTTGAAGGAGCCCTCCTTGTTTCTGAGGCCTCAGCTGGCCTTTTTGCTGTACACACACTCCTGATTTTTCTTCCTCTTCTTCTAATAATTTGTAACAATAACTTCTGTTACCAGTTATTGCATTAGGACCCCATATTTGTGACATCATTTAACTCTAATGGTCCTGTTTCCAAAAACAGTAATATTCAAAATTTGAGCTTCTACATAAAAATTGTATAGGAGTATAACTCAATCCATCACATCTCTACCTTTCATGATCATTAATTTGGGGCCAGCATTGTGGCTTAGCGAGTGAATATTTCCTATATGGGTGTGAAGATCTCCTTTATGGATACCCAGTTTGTGTCCTGGGTACTTCCCTTCTGATACTTAACCCTGATAATGGGCTGGAGAAAGCAGTAGACGATGGCCCAAGTGCTTGGACTTTTGCCAGCTGTGTGGAGTTTTAGCCTCCCGACTTTACCCTTGCCCAGCTCTTGCTGTTGTGGCCATCTGGGAAGTGAAACAGCAAATGAAAGACTTCATTCTCTCTGTCTCTGTCTGTCTCTCTCTCTCTGTAACTTTGACTTTCAAGTAAATAAATAAACTATTTGCAAAATCCCTTAATATAATTGTATCTATGAAGTTCTTTTTACCATATAAGGTCTAGGGGTTAGGATGTGGACATATTCAGAAGATATTACTACATCGGTCACATATTCTGAGCTTCAAACTTATAATCTAAAGAGAAAAATCTCTAAAATAGCAGCATAGAAGTAGCAGCATTAGCTACTATTCTCAAATCAAGAAATCATAACCAGATGAAAAACTCTAAAACCTTGTCTTCTTTGTGGAAATTCTGATTTATTTGACCAGAGAGAGTAGGCAATAGTGTGGTCTATGAGATCTCTGAAAGGAGAATGGATATCCAGTGTACAGAGTCCTGATGGGTGTTTGGTTGCTGATGTGTTGAGGTGAGGGAGGGTGGGGGAATGGAAACCACCTTGCTCTTTGCCCCTGCATGGGAGAATGCCCTGACTCCTCAGGGGCTTTTGAGTGCTGGGCTCTCTGCCCAGGACTGAGAACGGACCTCATGTGTCTGTGATGGCCCTGAGGCAGACAGATGCTCCCTTTCCTTAGAGCTGCAGGGCGAACAGTCAAGGAGGTGAAAGGACACGGAACCCAACACGCTTAAGGAAACACAACAGCAGAATGCAGAATCTGACCCAGGATTGGATCCTGGACCAGAAAAGGACAATCAGTGTGACAACTGATGGATTTTACAGAGTAAATGTGGTAACCGTGTTCATTTCTGATTATGATTACTCACCTAGGTTATGGCAGGTATTATCCTTTGCAGCATCTGGTTGAAGAGTAGGTAGAAATTTTTTGCAGTGATTTTGTGAACTTCTTCTAAGTCTGAAGTTATTTCAACCTGAAAAAATTAAAAAGCAAAAGCAATTAAGAAAAAAAGCATCAATAAATGATAGATGTAATGTGTGCTTTCCTGAGCATTGGGGTGAGCCCATGAGTGCACAGATATAGGACCCCAGGAGGGTACGTAGCAACTGACCATGAACTGCATTTGGAGACCCCATGTGCTTTGTCCTGATTTTCTTAAAGAACTTTGAATTCCATCAAAATAATTTATAGGAGTAATTTTGTTCAAATTTACATGTTCAATGTTCAAATTTGTTCAAATTTACATATTCAATGTACATGCTAACAGTCTTGGATCTCCTGTGAGGGGCAGAAGAGGACAGGTTCTGGGAGAGTTTTGAAGATGGACATGAAAGCTCAGGTGGTCTGAGTCAGAATCTAATGATATCTATCTTGGTTGGCTAATGGAATGAACATTCCACCAATTAAATACCCAAGTCCAAACAGGCAGATTATGGATTCACAAAGAATCCAAATTCACTGAACAGGTAGAGTAGACCATCTAAGCCCTCTTTGGTGACTCAGAAGGCCTTGCACGATTTTGCAGCATCAATGTAACAGACAACAGTACTGATGATACACAGAAGTCTTGGTTTTCATCCTTCTCTAGGACAGAATGTCTCAAGTCTTCTGGTTATGCTGATGTTATCTTTCATGTGGAAATACCTCAAGGAGTAACGATTCTGCTTGGGGACTTCTAGTATACTCCTATTAGAGAATAATGCTGATGATAAAGGTGATAGGGATGACTGAAAAGCAGTAATAGCCATCAAACTTTGTGTTTACTTATTGCCTTTTTATTACTCAGAAAAATCTGTGTATGTTCTATTTTATAAAAAATTTCTCAGGACATGAATTGAGATCAAAAGGGTAGGCATAGTCCAAGTGGAGAAAGAAGAAGCAAGCTCCTCCCTATGCTGGGAACGTTACCTCACTGCATGTGCCTGAGAGCAAGAGATGTTGGACTGCATCGAGTTCAGGGTTTTTGACACATGGGCATGAGCAACATGACCTGATAACATGACCAAATCAGTGTCCTGGAATCTGGTATAGGCAGATTCATATCTTCTTTTAGATAGGAGTGGGGGAAATTTGGAGAGAAGAACAGAGAAATTGTGCTTTCTCTCACAAATTTGAGATTCTCAATCTATATTTGTGCTTTAACTCCTCTGCTGAGGGACTCGTTCTTCTGTTTTCAATACTGGTGCTCTTGATGATTTTTCAAGTTGTGTCACAGTCCCTGCGTTTGGATCAGTTCTTCAAGTGCTAGATGTGACATGTGTCTTTGGTTCCATTGGCTATAGTAGGCAGTGTAGGACCATAGGCAACTACTTTAGTTTACCTTACTCTCTCCCAGCGGTTCTCTTCCTTGGAAAAGTTCTGGGAGTGAGTTCTTTCTCTTGAACGATTTTCTGGGGGAATTCCTTCTGAATCATGACTTCTTCCTTGTTATTCACTTAGCCCATTAAAGCTGAATTAAACCATCCTGCCCTTGCACTTTTGCCTATTCAAACCTAAATGTATCTTATCAAATCATTCTCTGGCATGCATGGGGACACTTTTTCCCTCTGGTACCATGCTGGGGCACCCTTGGAGCACACACATGATGTAACTGCTCTCCTGCAGTCTGGGTGCACATTAAATCATGTTAATGTCTGTGGCTCTGAGTTCATGTTCTTATTCTTCCACATATCCTTTAAAAAAAAACACTTATTTATTTTTATTTGGAAAGTCAGATATACAGAGAGGAGGAGAGACAGAGGAAGATCTTCCGTCCAATGGTTCACTCCCCAAGCGGCCACAGCAGCTGGAGCTGAGACAATCTGAAGCCAGGAGCCAGAAGCTTCTTCCAGGTCTCCCACACGGGTGCAGGGTCCCAAAGCTTTGGGTCGTCCTCGACCGCTTTCCCAAGCCACAAGCAGGGAGCTGGATGGGAAGCAGGTTGGCCGGGATTAGAACCAGCACACATATGGGATCCTGGCGCGTTCAAGGCGAGGACTTTAACTGTTATGCTACACTATCATGCTGGGCCCTCATCCACATATTCTTAGTAGTCTTCTGCACCCCTACAAAGCCTCTACAAATATTCCAATGAGTTTGCAAAGAGAATGCTTTTTTTGGAGCCACAAATGAGGTTGTCAGTCAACACAGGGCTCCCATCAAACCCTAACCTCTCCAACATCTGATCCCACTCCACCCCTTATTCAGTTTCTTCTGGTAGCAATGCCAGTCTCTCTGCCTATCTCCCACAGCTGTCACTCATTGGGGAGGAGTGTCCTTCCCCTATTTTGTGTTGCATTTGCTACCTGGACTGCAGGAGTCCCTGCTTTTGCGTAGTCTCCTGCGATTCCTCTTGATAGTAACTTTTTTTTTTTCTTTTCTTTTTTTTTTACCTTTAGCTTTACCTTCTTTCTTCCTTTGGAATCTCAAGACATTGTATAGGGAATGAACCATGGCATGCACTTCCTTACTCTCATCTTTCCCCTTTACTTCACATACTGTGCAAACAGCGGTGCAGTTCGCTTTCTTCAAACCCCAATCTGCCGTTTCCTCTCATGTCAGTTCATGCCCTGGCACATGCAGGGGCCCCACCCACCAGTACCGATAGCCAGTCTTGGCATTCCTGCGCATCTCACCTAGAACATTCTGCATATCAGCCAGAGACTCCCTTTAAATCTAGAGATACTCCTAAGAAATGATGACCTAATGTTGTCTTGAAAACCAAAAATCTAATAAACTGAAGATTTCTTCTTCTTTGATGGAACTCACTAAAAGGCCTGTAAGTTAATTATGTGATTTTCCTTTTTATTGGTTTGTGATAAAATATACTTAAAATTCACCATTTTAACCATTTTATTCAACGGAGTAGCATTGACTGCATTTGTGTTATGCAACCTTCACAGACATCTATCTCTAGAACTTTCTTCAGCTTTCTGATCTGAAGCATTGTACCTGTTAAACAATAACTTTCCGTTGTCTCCTTCCCGCTGTCTTTGGGTAATCATCATTATTTTTTCTTTCTGTGAATTGACTGCTGTAGGCACCTCAAATAAGTGAAGTCATACAGTGTTTGTCCTTTGTGACTTACTTATCTTAATGTCCTCAAAGTTGTTTTTATTATAGCATATGTCAGAATATAGTTCCTTTTATGTTTCATAATATTCCATTGTTTGCATTTATCATAATTTCTCTATTCATTCATCTGTCTGTGGATATTTTGATTGTTTCTGCCTTTTGGCTGCTGTGAACATGTTTTTAATTTTTAGTTCTAGCCTTGTTTAAAGAGTTACAGACGTGGAATTACTTTAAAGATGTTACTTAACATACTCAGGATTTTATAATTTCAACTATAAGCAATTGAAACATTTATGAATAACACATTTTATATTCACTTTCTCATACGGAATCTTTGTTATTTAATGTGTACTTTATAGTGCATTTCCATCTGGAGTAGACATACTTCAAGCAAGAAATACCTATATGTAAAACTGCTGGCTACCCAAGAAGATAGCATAGATCTAACTTGCAAGGGTAGAGTTTGCAGATCCTAACAAGATCTTATTTTCGTTGTCCTTGGATTGTCTCTGATAGAGAGAGCCAGTGTCACAAATGAGTCTTTGGCAAGGCATGGATTTCTTTCTGAGAAATAGCTAATTTCTCAGATAAGTGACTGGAGTTCTGAATCTCTAGCTCTGAATGATTAACTCCATGCTGGAGCAGTCAGTTTGATATTGTGAACATGAAAGAGTTTCATTTGCTTTCTCCCCAGGCAGAGGCACACATACCACTACTTATATCCTCTAAGAATGTTATGTGCTCAACACATTCAGGGCATCAAATATATTTGATTTATTTATATATGTTAGAATATACCTGTTATATTTATTATGGGCATGTATATGCATCTGAAAAAAAGAAAACCACTGCACCATAACCTTTTGTTTATTGGTTAGTTTGGTGATGATTTGTGAATACCTTTTGTAGGTCAGGCAATTGCTGCACACTGGGGATCCATCCACAAAGGAAGGACTCAGCTCCTATCATCAAGGGGCTTGAGCTGTAGCTTGTCATATCTTTGAAGTAGTGACTTTGACATTGGTAACACGAAAAGGAGAAGCCCCTCCCATGCCGATCTGGGACATGTCTGTAGTTCTTTTCTCCCCTATAATACAAGATAAATATTTGCCTTTGGGAACTTCCTGAGTTTCTGTCTCACATAACTTAGGTGGGAATTTGAGAACATATTTTTGTAAATGTAAAGTATAAATATAGGAGTGCAAAGTGACCAAAAAATAAAAAAACCTCCTAAAACCTGGAACTCCCTTAATGACAACTGGGATGGCTGGGTATATTTTGCCATCTTCTCAGTCCTCAGGTAGTGTCGGGGGTGGGCATAGGTTTTATTTCACAAAAGTCTTCCTATCATAGCCACTGAAGTCCTGGTAGCATATTTTATGTCATGATATGAGTGGTTCCTAGAGAGAGATTTCATAATCCATGTTGCGTGGGCACAAGTTGAGTCTCAGCTTGCTTTCTTCCCTTTGTTTATTCAAAACACAAGTATACAATGTCTGAAAATTTTCCTAGGTCTTTCTGTCATCCCCTATTCACATTCACAAGGAAAAACAGATTGTCAGGAGCTTGAACATGTGGGCCATTCCTAAAAATTAATTCCTTGATGTAGTCTTTGATTTGAGGTCTTGGAGCTATAGCCTCATTTCCTTAGGGAACATTCCTTAAAATTAATGGATTCTTACTAGCTATCTCATTGTGTTATAAATACTTCCATTCAACTGATTTCTAAAATTATAGATTAAAACCATGGATGAGGGTTACTTTTTTGCCTTCAGGGCAAGTTTCTGGGGATTCAAGTGAGCATTTAGCAGAGGCATCTGCTTCTCCATCAGTCCCTGTTGTTTCTGGGACTGCACTTGGGAGCATGGGTCCTAGAATTGGTAAGGGCAGCGTCAGGTTCCACTCTGTGTTTTCTCATCACCATCAGTCAGTTCAAGAGCCCAGCCTCTCTTTTGTCCAACCAGACCAGTACTCATTGTTACTCATACTCAGAGCTTGTCACCTCTTGGCCTTTCTTCCATAGTTTTATTCGCTGAAAATGTCTTCCTGTCTTTCTAAAGGCAGCTCAAGTGTCACGTCCTTCTTGAGCAACTCTCTTAATTGTACATGCTCTCTGTTTTTCCCACCATCTGGTTCTTCCTATTCAATGAGTTGATGACAGATATCAGTTCATTTTTGGTAAAGGCTTTTTCCCTTTTTTTTTTTTTAAGGATTCATTTGTTTTTATTGGAAAGTCAGATATACAGAGAGGAGGAGAGACAGAGAGGAAGATATTCCATCCATTGCTTCCCTCCTTAAGTAGTTGCAATGGCTGGGTCCGAGCTGATTGGAAGCCAGGAGCCAGGAGCCTCTTCTGGGTCACTCATATGGGTGCAGGGTTCCAAGGCTTTGGACCATCTTCACCTGCTTTCTCAGGCCACAAGCAGGAGACTGGATGGGAAGCAGGGTGGTAGGGATTAGAACCAGTGCCCATATGGGATCCCGGTGCATTCAAGATGAGGACTTTAGTTGCTAGGCTACTATGCCTGACCCAGATTTCTTAGTTCATTTAATAGTATATCACAGGCTGGGTTATTTTGAAACCATAAGAGACTTGTTTGTCCAGGAGCCAGGTTCCAGCATCTATCTAGTTGAGGACCTCCATGCCACATCATCCAATGGTAGCAGACAGAAAGGCAAGTTAGCAAATAAAGAAAGGGGAAGAACCTTTCTTTGGTGAGGAACCTACTTCTGCAATAACTAAGCTGATTTTTCAGTCAATACATTAACCACTAATGGTGATAAAGCTTCCAACGTATGGACTTTTCAAACCAAAACAATAGCCACAACAGGCCTGTTCAGGTAGGAAAAATGGATTCAGTTCCATCAGTGTAAATATTCAAAATTAACTTCCAAACCCTACTGGCTCATAGAACAAAAAATCCAATTTCTTGTAACATCCTCCCTTATATTGTAGTATGTTTCTCAGTATTTTAGGCAGTGTTTCAAAAAGGTACTACTCACTGCTTGTCTCGGGTCCACTCTACAGTCTGGTTTCAATTGCATAGGAGGCCACCATTGTTATCTGACCACTCAGGAAAATCCTCTCTTGTCCCAGGACTTCCCAGTTGAGCCACAGAACAGTATTGTTTTAGTTTGATTCAGCAAGCTTCATTCTCTTGGTACCAGTTTATGATCCAGGCTGCCTGCTCAGCACCAGGGTATACACATATTTCTTGGTTAGGATTGGGTTCAAGGCATACTCATCAAGAAATACTCCTTCAGACTCATTTGTGGAATGTGGCTTATGAGGATTTACCTTTTCCCTTAGCCCTTTTGTCATAGCCTGCAAGTTAAAAAAAAAAAAAAGAAGTAGAGAGGTTCTTTTATAAAGAACCTCTTTATAAAGAAGTTCTTTGTAAAAAGAGAGGTTCTTTTAAAAAGATTTCCCCCTTCCCAGTTCTTTCTCTTAATCACGGGCTTGGAGTATTTCTAGCGTGATAGGTACCTGAGGGATAAGTCAGAAGAATTATCAGATTTGCTCGACAAGGGAACACATACAAATAGCCTGCAGCTTCCATTAGCACCCTATAGTACTCCAAACCTTAGATAACTGACTTTGGAATCCTAGCCTGAAAAGTAAATTCAGACTGTGGGCATTGAGGCCCCTTTGAAGCATTTCCACAGATAGCAAACATAATGCCGGTGTTATACTTTTATATTTGTTAATTTATCCAGCCCTCTGAAGACACTGCCATTGTTACCAGCCTTGTACAATAGGAGAGGAACCCAGTTACAGAGTGAAGAGGTTTGCTCATGATTGTGCAACGGTGCTGGAAGCAGAGCTGGAGAAAGTCAGGCAGACTTGACTCTAATTCTGCTGTAGGGTCAAGATTGGATGAGTGGAGCACAGGTGGCACTGCTTTTGCATCTGTGCACAAACCTTTGCAGTCACGTGGGTGATTTTGTTCCATCCAAGCCTTCTTCCTGTCCGTGTGCCCTCCTTCACTCTACAGCAGCATCCTTTCATGCCGTGAGTAAATCACAGGGTGAGGGACCTAGGTTGGAGACAGTGTTGCCTCTAATCAGGCCTGGCTTCTGTATAGGCATCACAAGTTGTTGGTTCTTTCACATGATCTGAGGAACGTAGGAATCTTACTTTTTCTGCTTTCAGTTCCTTCCATGAAGCTGGGATTTGATTAGCAGTTCATTTTTGACTTTGTACCTTTTAGGTGTGCAAGTCTTAAGTAGGCCTCTTCATCTTTCTAAAAGCTCAGCTTTTTCAGCTGAAAATTTAAAAAGGATTGAATTAAGTTACTACATATTTTTTTATATATATATTTTTAAAGATTTATTTTTTATTATTTTTTTATTGGAAAGGCGGATATACAGAGAGGAGAGACAGAGAGGAAGATCTTCCGTCCGATGATTCACTCCCCAAGTGAGCGCAACGGGCCGATACTATGCCGATCCGAAGCCAGGAGCCTCTTCCGGGTCTCCCACGCGGGTGCAGGTTCCCAAAGCTTTGGGCCGTCCTCGACTGCCCTCCCAGGCCACAGGCAGGGAGCTGGAAGGGAAGCAGGGCTGCCGTGCCGGGATTAGAACCGGCGCCCATATGGGATCCCGGGCGTGCAAGGCGAGGACCTTTAACCACTTTCGCCACCGCGCCGGGCCCTACATATTTTTTTTTAAAGATTTATTTATTTTTATTGGAAAAGCAGATTTAGAGAGAGAAGGAGAGACAGAAAGATCTTCCATCCCCTGGCTCCCACCCCAAGTGGCTGTAGAAGTTGGGGCTAAGCCAATCTGAAACCAGGAGACAGGTCTCCAAAATGGCTGCAGGATCCTGAGACCTTGGGTCATCTGCCACTGTTTTCCCAGGCCTTAAGCAGGGAGTTGGATGGTAAATGGAGCAGCTGGGACATGAACTGGCACCCATATGGGATCCTGGCACATGCAAGGTAAGGATTTAGCCACTAAGCCATTGCGGCAGGCCCAGGCCACTACATTCTTAGACTTAAGATGTGATTCTCACATTATAAAACTCACCCTTTAAAAGTGTACAATTCAGCTTGTTTTAGTCTAGGAGCAATGTTGTTCAGTCAGTAAAACTATCTAATTCTAACACCTTTCATCACTGTTAAAAGAAGCCCTAGACCATTAGTGGTCATTCTCAATTTTCCATTCCTCCTAATCCTTGACAGCTGCTGACCTATATTTCTGTGACTATAGATATGTGTGTTCTGGGCTACATGGCGTGTGGGGTCTGGCTTTTTTCACTTGATGTGTTTTCAATGTCTGTATGTATTATAGCATTGACTGCTGTTTTTTTTTTTTTAAATTTGATTTGGAAAGAAAGTGCTCTAAGGAGAAATCCTGAATGGAACCTCAGTGTGGAACTCACACAGCAGGCTGGGAGAACTGGCTGCCTACTTGGGAGCTGTCTCCGCCTGGGGGCAGCCCTGCAGCATCTTTGGGGATCTCCACAGCTTTACAGGACAGAGTGGGAAAGGCTCTGAGCTGGGCCACGTCTGGAGTGGTCTCTAAGTTCAAAGACTTTGTCTCCCTATAAATCATCTTAGAAGTCATTCACATCTGATTAATTCATAAGTCTTCCTTCTGAAACAATTCGTTGAGAGTAACAAAATTGAGCCAATATCACCCCAGCAAGAGAACAGCAGCTCATTTCCTAGCTGTGACATTTCCTTGGAGATGTAGTGGCATACAGAGATTAAACAGAAAAGCAGGTACCAGAGACAGCCTAGGAAACTTCTTGTAATATTCCTATGGTCTGATCCCCTTGGGGTGGACATTTCTGAGAAACATCCTTTCCTTTTAGAGGCCAAAAAGAATTATATGGGCTGCAGCTGATGGGAACTCTTCTATCCCCAATACCCGATTGCCTTTCTGGGCAAGGAAAACATCCGTGTGTCTCTTTCCAAAGGCAATTATGTGAGGTTTGGAGGAGTGTAGCCTGCCAGTGGGAATTGCAGGCCGTTTGTACATGGCCTGGTATTTCCCAGATCATCTCTCTAACCCTCAAGGGAGATTTCCCGCAGCTGCAGGAGCCTCCCAGCTGCTGTCCACGCCAGTCTTTGCTCTGAAGGGAGTGTGTCTTCTGAGTCAGTGCCAGCCATCTGGTCATGCGGTCAAGCTGTGCCTGTGACATGGCTCCTTCATCCTGCACGTGGCACCTGAATCCAGCTGATGCAGTGAAAGGAACCATAGGCAAGACCCATGAGCCTGAGTTTTCTTTTTTTTTTTTTTTTAAAGATTTATTTTTATTATTTTTTCATTGGAAAGGCGGATATACAGAGAGGAGAGACAGAGAGGAAGGTCTTCCGTCCGATGATTCACTCCCCAAGTGAGCGCAACAGGCCGATACTATGCCGAACCGAAGCCAGGAGCCTCTTCCGGGTCTCCCACATGGGTGCAGGTTCCCAAAGCTTTGGGCTGTCCTCGACTGCTTTCCCAGGCCACAGGCAGGGAGCTGGAAGGGAAGCGGGGCTGCCGGGATTAGAACCGGCGCCCATATGGGATCCCGGGCGTGCAAGGCGAGGACCTTTAACCACTTGCGCCACCGCGCCGGGCCCAGAGCCTGAGTTTTCTTATCTGTTAAAGTATTGATTTCCTGTTTTGTTCCAAAAATGTGATTAGGTAACTCTTCTATAAAATGAAGAAGTTAGGCTGGTTAGTTTCTAACTTCTTTCATTGTTCTGTGGGCTCTAAAGACCCAAGTTGGATATGGATACTGATTTATCTGAGCCTTTCGTACTCAGATACGTATTTCTGGCACATATAGTTACCATGTTAATGTTAGCCATCTGTTAATGCTAATCATGCAATGGGGTTAGATTTTACAGATTAATTTAAATCCTCTTTAAAAACACCTGCTAGATGGGGCTATTGTTCTAGATTATTAAAAAAAAAATAGGAGATGTGAGAACCAAATAGAAAGTTCTTCACTGGATCTTGAGTCCCCTTCCTCCCTAACCACCCCCCTAAAAAAAAAAAAAAACCAACAATGTTCAATGGACACTTTTGGAACCATTGAGATTTACAACACAGAACTCCACAAGTCATTGCCACGCCCAGCTGTCACTGGCTTGGCACTGGCTTCCACTTCCCAATTCCTTCCCTGGATGCTTGGCCGCTCTGTCTTTGTCCTGCCTCTCTACCCATGCACCTCATTTCTTCTGGACTTGGCTTTCATGAATTCCCTCACTTGGTATTTCTGTTGATGGGAATCCCTTTATCTGTGCATGTGTGAGCAAGTGGAAGCTGTGCAAGGCCAGGGCCCCTGGCTGCTGTGCTATTCCCAGGCTATGCATTCAAAACTTAGTTTTGTTATTGAATTTTGAAAAGGTTTTCAAATTTGAACACTACTCTGTGTGTGTGTGTTTTCTCTACTAGGGCAACATTTTGTATGAGGCCTCTTGCTCATTTTTCAGAGGTAAGGGCAACGTGGGCTAGTTCAGCTTAGATCCTGACGAAGTCCAGCCTGCCCTGAGCCCAGGGCCCTGTGTTTATTTTACAACAATTAGAAGCATACAGACTCCCTTGCAGACAGGTTAATCTATCAGTCTAAACTTGTGCAACAACCCCTTCTCAAGCAGGCCTGGTGCAAGGACCTTGAACACAGCTTTAAAAATTACCTTGGTAACAGGATGCTGAGAAGCACTTTTCTTGTTTCTTTAGAAAATGATCACCAGGACCCCAAACTGAGGGTGAAGAGGTATTACTAGTGTTTATTTCAAAGAAAGTCCCTAGTCTAGGATCAAACTGACCATGAGGTCTGATCAAGAAGGGCCAGAATAAGCCCATCACAATCAACCACCCTCTTTTCACCCAAACGCCAGGCAGAGATGGGGAGGGGAAAGGGGGAAACTGTGGAATGGGGACTTGCCAGCTTCATTGCCTGCTATGGTGTTTACTATTTTCCCCCACTCTTCTGGATGCCGGAGCAAGGTGTGAGGGAACCACAAGGAAACAGTGTCTAAAGATTCGCTTTGCCTGTAAGGAAAGACTGTCATTGAGGAATCTGGTTGGATGCTTGCTTATTTAAAACATTGTTCACTTGAGATCACTTGTCAATGTCTGGAGACTGTTTTGGTTTGTCACAACAGGAAAGATACAGTAAGTATCTAGTGTACAGAGGCCAGAGATAGTATCAAACATCTTACTATGAACAACATCGTACCACAAAGCAGTTAACTGGCCCAAAATGTCAGCAGTGCCACTGTCAAGAAACCCTGGCATAAAACTGCCAGTGCTCACGAAGGGAAGGGTGATGTTATTCCTGGGTACATGCTAACCTCTGAGTGCTCTCCTCATATCTTTTTGCTACATTTGTGTTTTTTCCTGCCAAATGCTCAGGTTCTGTCCCACACTCTAGGATTGGCACACTTAGTTTTGACCTAGGTGTTATAACTTCGTGACTGTGATTACATACAAGTGCTTTAGAAAGGAAAGCTGCTTCACTAGGATACTACTACTACTACTGCTGCTGCTAGTGCTAATGATGATGACAATAATAAATAAACATGATGGTTTTACTTGGTATGCCACAATGCTGACAAATAAAAATGATGGTGATGGTGTTGTGTTGGGGTGGGTTAAGCCGTAACCTGTGACTCCAGCATCCCATATGGGAGCTGGTTCATGTCCTGGCTGCTTCACTTCTGATCCAGTTCCTGATTAATGGCCTGAGAAAAGTAGTGGAAGATGACTCAAGTGCTCAGACCTCTGCCATTCATGGCTTCAGCCTGGAACAGTGCTGACTACCATGCTCTTTTTTTTTTTTTGCTGTGAATAAGAATCCTCTGAGAGCTTTTGAGTTTCCCAATAGAATAGGTTTGTCCCATGTCAATTAAATTAGACTTTTCTGAGAGTAGAGCCCAAGTGGGTAAGTTTTTAAAAGACTGACCAAATTGATTCCTGTGTTCAGCTGAGTCTGAGACTGTTAACTCTTCACAAATCTTCTCTTGGAGTGTGTCATTAGGTTAATGCTTCACCCTACTCTCTCTGCCAAGCAGGGTCTGGCAGACTCAGTTGTGCTAGACCAGCCGAGGTGTTAGGCTGGTGATATTGAAAGGTTAACCCATTGTAGGCATTAGCTGTTCAACAATAGCTGGAAATCTTACTCAACTTCAGTGTATAGATGTGCATTACCAATGACCTGAATATTTACATATTTGTATATGCCCTCAATTAGCCGTAACCTGTTCTCACTAATGGTTGCCAAATCACTCCCAGCCCTCTAAAGGCTATGGATTAGTACCTGCTATGAGGCTTCTATGTCATCAGACTCATCTTGTATGCTTTGTCATTATTTGGAGCATTTAATTGATTCTCCATCTTTTCATGCTGGCCCCTGTCCTCTCTCTATCTCTGTCTTTCTTCTGTCTCTGCTTTCCTCTTTGCATTGTGTTCTTGCCATGGAGTCAGATTCTCTAATCTCAAATCAGTAAGTCTAACTGCTGTGAATGCTGGGACATTGGAAGGTTTTCACATAAAATAATTTTAAATCAAGCAATATGTGAAAATAATGCAAGCAATATAGATATTAAAAAAGCACAATAATCAAATGAATGCTTGTGTTTTGCCACCTCCTAAACCCAAGAGCTCATTGATTGTTCTTCCTTTGTGCTTGACTATTCTACCTTCATGTGATATGTCATCTCTAATTTTATTTTTGTTTTCCCTTTGGGAAATAAAAGCAAAATTCTTGAAGATGTATTATGTATGTGTATGTGTGCCTAGATAATACTTGGTTTGTTTTGTTTTTAAGCTATGCTACAATAATAACATGCTGTTACTTGCTTCTTTCCTTCTTTTAATTTGTGGTTTGCCTTTTTTCTCTGTTATATCTTGTTGCAAGATTTATCCTTTAGGAAATAAGAGGATTTAACTGATTTTTCAGTGCTAGTTAGTATTTTATTTTGTAACTATACATGTTTTATTTATTCATTGTATTGTTGAAAGACATTTGTGTTGCTTGCTTTCCTGTTATTGTAAACAGGGCTATAAACCTTCTAGAGCAAGCATCCTCTAAACTAGGGCTTCTCAAACTTTAATGGACCTAGGTGTCACTTGGGGAATCTTATCAAAATGTGGATTCTAATTCTGTGACTTTAGGAGGAGGCCTGCAAGTAATGCCAGTAAGCTGTGAATCCTGCCCGCACTTTCGCTAACATATCTGATGTGATTGGCCAACCTCACCCCATCTTGCCACTCAGTCTTCTGAAGTGGTTGTGCTGATTGATGTTCCTAGCTATCTATCTTACATAAATGACAGATCTTGGTGGTGGCGTTTCTGAGGTCTTAATTTGCATCTCTCTGTTTATTCATGAGGTTGAGTGATCTACCTTTGTGTATTGACCATGCATATGCAGTGCTTCTTCTGTGAAAAGCCTATTTGTATCTTTAATTAATTTATTTATTTAAATTAATTTTATTGCATTATGTGACACAATGTTAAAGGCACTGGGATTCCCCCCACCCCTCCCCTAGCCCTCTCCCCAGGGTGGATTTCTCCACCTTGTATTTGTATCTTTAAAAAAAATATTTTCTCAGACAATTTAAATGTATGTATTTATAAGAGTATTTCACAAAGTTCCCAAAAAGTGAAATTAAAAAATAGATTTCTTTTGATTTAAAAAAATTCAAATCCATGAAGTATTTTTTAATAACACTCAACTTCTACAAACTTTAAAGAAATCCATTGTATATGTATGTATAACTATTTGTATCTTTTGAGCACTTTTTCTTTTAGGTTAAATGCCTTCCTGTTATCAATTTGTAGGATCTCTTCTTCTCTTTCAAGCCCTCCATTGGTTATATGTGCTGCAGATATTGGTGTTCAATTTGATTTTTCTCTTTTACCATTCTTTGTGGTACCTTTTGATGGTGGAAATTCTTAATTTTAATATGATTTCATGTATCAATATATGTAGAATTTCTTGTATCTTTTGAAAGTCAAATATTCAAGTAAAGTCTGTAATTTAGCTAATAACATTGTACTGATTTTAATTTCTTAGTTTTGATCACTGTATTATGATTATGTGAGGTGTTAACTTCAGAGAAAGCTGAGGGATAAAGGAACTCATCATGCAATTTTGTGATTAAACTCCTTGGTAAATTTAAAATTATTTCGTTATAATTTTTTCAGAAGCCCATTTCTGTCCTAACGTTATTAAGATATTTTCTATATTTCATTCTGAAAGTTTAGCTTTACACATTCAAGTCCTTGGTCCATTTGGAATTGATTTTGTGTTTGGTGTAAGGTATGAGTTTAATTCTGTGTTTTCCCCATGTGTATCATCAACTGTCCTATTATCATTTACTTAGTGGTGTCTTCTTTCCCTAGTACTTCGTACTGCCATCTTTATTACATATCAGATATACATAGGAAAGCAGTTCTTTTGTTAGAGAGAGAGAGAATCAATCTTCCATCTAGTGGTTTCTTCCCCAAATGGCCACAACAGCCAGGGGAAGACTTGGTGGGAGCCAGGAGTTAGGAGCTTCTTCTGGGTCTCCTACGTGAGCACAGGGGTCCAGTCACTTGGGCTGTCCCCTGTTACTCTCCATATGAATTAGCAAGGAGCATTAGCTTATATGGGATTCCAGTGCCATGGGCAGTGGGCTTATCCCCTGTGCCACAGTGCCAATCCCAGAAAAGTGATTCTTTACAGACCTGCTACTTACAAAGACATCTAAGACTATCCCCCAATGAGTGCTGTTAAGAAGCCTCTGCTGTAATTAACCCAGACTCAGATGTTCTTTTCTCTAAGGCAGTGCCTTTCTATACAGCAGGACCAAAGGGTGTGTTCATCTTGAGGTTGCAGCTCACCCACATCACCTGATTAAATTTTTGCTTTCAACTTCTAGACTAGCAGGCTTTGCTCATATTCTGTGTTTTTCTTTTTTATTTGAGAGACAGATACAGAGAAGGAGGAATGGAGAAAGTAAAATATGAGCTTTCTTATTTCTTATTTCATCTCACTCTCCACACATCTGCAATAGCTGGGACTGGGGGGGGGGACCTGACTGAAGCCAGAAGGCAAACAAGAGTGTCGGGAGCCCCCTCACTTGAGCACTTATCACTGCCTCTCAGGGTCTGCACAAGCACGAAGAGTCAGGAGTGAGAAGCAGGTGTTGAAACCTGGCATTTCAATATGGGGTATGGGTGTCTTAATTAGTGGATTAAACACTAACCCCATATTCTGTGTCTTGAAACACAGGCCATCCAAGTTGGGAAAGAAATTAGGTTTAAAATTTTCTAGATTTTTTAGTTCATGCTTGAAAAAAAAAAGATTTAAGCAATGACTGTAACATCTGATTCTTGGTTGAGGGAGTAGTTAAGATTAGATCAATTTCTGAAATTTTCATTCTTTTCCCTGCTGTGTTTTTCATTTCAATTAATAGCATTATTGCCTGCTCAGCCACTCAAATGGTTAGAAATGTGGAGGTTCTCCTTGCTGTTCTTTGCTTATCTCTGTGTACTTCCTGTCGTGAACATATTCTGGTAATTCTGCCCCACAGAGCCTGTTCAAATGTATTCCGTGTCATTCATTCCCATGTCTGTAGCCTTACTTCATGCCCTTCTCAATGCCTGATGGCATTACAAGGAGACCTCTCTCTTTGCTGGCTCTCTTGTTTCACGTCACTACTTTATACAATCCATTCACTTGATTGACTGTCTACCAATTATAAGTTTTAAAATGCTTACTTTGTTTTGTCTTTTTGCCAAAGGATGAAGTTGTAATGTTCACCATTTTGTACTAATCTACCTGGTTCATCTATGAATAACTTTTCTCCTTCCTTATCTGTGCCAAGGCTGTATCCTTCTTGCACTATGGGATGTTCTGTGAAATCTCATGCATGTGTGGGCCTGTGATACCCCTCATGTGCTCCATCCATGCAGAATACCCTTTCTTACTTATTATAGCTGTACTCACTTCTCAAGGCTCAGGGATGTACTAGCTTCTCCAGGAATGCTGCCTGAATCCCTCAGGTACAGTTAATCCCTCTCATGGTATTTATGTGATTCTGTAAGCCTCTGTTATAACAATGGGCTTGTGTATATTTTTATTTTCCTCCATACTCTGTGAGCATCGTGAATTTTCTAGTCATATCCTATCTTCTCCCTACCTTAAAAGCCCAGTGTGCAGCAAGCTTAATTTCTTATTTCTCTTACCCCAGCAAATGTGCTCATAACAAATACTTAAAGATTAATGTTTAATGTTTTCATTTTCTGACATCCTTAGTTTTTGTATTATGTCATTATTAAATAGAGCTCTTATGATGGCAAATATGGAAATTCTATTTGTATAAAGTTAAGACAAGAGGCAAATATTAGCTCCTAAAGCAGGTCAAGAGCTGGCCTTCTGGTATTAGAAGCAGAAGTTCAGATATGCTCAGACTGTTGTGGTTTAGATTTTGACCTTGGTACTTTTCTGCATAGTAGGCTTATTCCTGCCCATTGGTTTCCTTCCAGAGAGGCTTTGGACCAATAGTAACAGCAAAAACACAAAGAAGAAAAAGCCTGCCTTCTAAGTTTCTCTGAAACATTTTAGAGAAGTATGATTGTGTGAATTTGGGTTGAGTGTCAGCCCCTAAACCCTCTGAGGAAGTTAAGAGTCAGCCAGGGGAATGGACAAGCATGGCAAAAACAGGGAAGAAAGAGTAGCTTCCGCTAAAGATGACGGCAATAATACTGATAGGTTATGAGCTATAAATGTATGACCAGATAGAGATGAAGATGCAGAAAGTGTTGGTCTTTTGTTCAGGTATAGTACTTGGACAAGAAAAAATGTGTAGTGTTTGCACACTCAGCTGAAATGTTTAATGAAGTGAGTGTGTCTCCCGCTAATGAAGTTATTCCACCTTTTGGACAATGTCTTCATGTTTGACAAGTACCAGGGACTTTAATTGAAAATTACTTCGGGAATCTTGCCAGACATTACAAATTGGAAATATGAAAACCCTTCTCCTGGGTCAGGGGTGTAACAAGCCCCATGTCAAATGTCATTACCCCACATGCGTCCTAGGACTGTGCAGGTGGGAAGCTAAGTGTTGATTGCATATTTTAGCCCAAGAATAATTTCCTGAATGGCAATTTGTTCCTTTATTTGATGAAACTAAGGTTTTCAACAGCAGTAAAATGCAATCTTTCCAGAGTGTATTTCCGTGGGTTATGAAGATTGATTATGCTGCTTAGTGAGAGATTCATTATTTGGTTATTTAGACTATGATTTATTAAAAAGAAAAAAGTTTAAAAAAAAAAGTTAATGATTTCCAGTTAGAAAGGCTTGTCCCCTGAACAGGGGTATTTAGTTCAGCATTGCTTCTAATTGATAGAAGTAGGAATAGAGGAAGGTTGGGGGCAGGGGTAGGGGCAGGTGATTCAAAAATAGGGGCAGCCGGGAAACTGAGGCCTGCTTTTAGCTGAACCAGTGATGTTTTCTCAGACAGCCGAGGTGCCCACTAATTTCTCTGGATCTCACGACTGCATCCACAGCTCCATCTCACTATCCGGAAATGAAAGAGCCAGAGGACATTCAGTGTCAAAGAATTGTGAAGAAATTAAGCAAGAAAGAACCCAGCAGGTCAGCCTGCATGAGCCAAGGTATAGGAGAGAGAGAAAAAAAGAGAGAGAGGGAGAGACCTAGGATACCATAGAAGAGCTCAGACTTAGCCCACAGGAAATGAAGACAGCTGTGAGGGAGTTGCTGTCTGGAGTGAGCTGTGCAGAGTTTCAGGCTGACCGGGGTGACCATGGCCAGCCAGTGTAGCTTCACAGCATAGCACTGTAATAAACCTTTGCCATGGCCACACATTTTTCTTCAAAAAAAGAAAGATAAGCAAAGCAAAACCTCCTAGAACCCCAAAATAAAACAAACAAAGCCAGGAAAAGTTAAGAAAAGGATTCGGAATGGGATATTGACCAGGTCAAGGAGGAGAACCAGAGGAAGGAAACTAGGAAGAATGGGCAAATGAGTACCCTTCCTCCTATTGCATTCCATGATTGGTCTCTGCTCATGTATGCTGTGCTCCAGACACTGCCCTCCAGGACAGCCCTTGCACTGTCAGACACCGTGGGGGTGGGAACCTAGGAGGCTGAGAAAGTTCTTTGCTTCCAATAAAGTGCTCCTCCCATCTGGGGAGAGGGTCCACAGGGTGAGAGCCAAGTGTTGGACAGGAAATCCTTTATTTCATGATAGAAACCAGCCCTGACTCCTAGAAAAATTGCCAGAAAAAAAGCTGAAATGATGGCCATCATAATTACTCCCAGTTGAGCCCCAAAGGGGCTGGGATCTGATGTCATGATTCCTTTTCTACTTCTTAAGAACCGTGCATGTTGGGCTTTGTTACTGCTACTTTCTGTTTTGTCTTCAAAGGCCAATGTTATCTACTCCCTTCTACAGATAAGCACACCAAGGTTCCAGAGAACCTCTCCAACAGTTTGACTCTAGGGGGTGTATAGTCTTTTCTTCACACTTTTTTTTTGTCTTCTAGCTTGTTCCAGGGCCCACAGGAGGCAGTGATCAAATTATACTGTACATTAGGTGAGCGCATTTGTATCAGACTTGATAGTCACATTCACTTGATTTTACTCTAGGGTCAACTGTGGGACAGAGAAACCATCCAGTACAGATGGGTGGAAGGAACTTGAGGTACAATGAGCATAGGTAATGCGTGTAACATTGTGATCTCCGAAGTTTGGAAAACTAGTTGTTGGCCATCCTGTCTCATGAAAGGGCACCTCTGACCCTGTCCCAGATCAAAGTACAAGGATGCTATTTGAGGAGGGATGCCTTGCTTGCCAGGCTGCAGGGGAGCAAATAACTCCATCATGGAGATTGGGGAAGGAAAGGAATGAAAATGGCAAGGCATGGAACACTGCCAAGGACAGCTCCCCATTTGAACTTCAAAGCAACCCAAACCAGTAGAAGGAAAGTCGCTGGGGGAACAGAACATCCTTTATTGTTCCTTTGAGATGGTCCCAACCCAGTTCCCACAAAATCATGCTTCAAATTCCTTCAGCATTCTAACATTTCATTATTATTTTGTCTCTGGGGAAAAATACTAACCTTCCAACACCCAAAGCAATCTCATTTTTGAAGATACAATGGCAAAGTCCATTCACAGCATCATTTAAAATTTTTTCTTTAATTTTCTAAAAGTATTGCTCTAGAATGACAAATTTCATTCTCAGTGGGTTTGTTACATCTTTTTTTATATTTGAGTTCAATAGTTTCTTCTTAAGTCCACATGGGATGGCAGGTTGTTTTTCCATGCTTTCTGCATGTCATAGTTTACTGCAGAGGAAACAAAAATTTGATGAGGATTCCTTTGGACCTGAGAAATGTGGAGTCGATTTTTACGGTGTATTTCCAACTCACAAAGGCAATGCTTGGCACTGAGTATAGAGAAGAGGTTGGGCGGTGATGATGAAGTTGTTATTCATACACAGTCTAGTTGGGTTTCATTAACTGAATCGTAAATGAGAAGCTCAAATTTTAATACATAATTAGAAGAAAAACATCATATAAGAAAAAATGCATTGGTCATGACAGACAAAGGAATATTATCTTTATTAGCTGGGTGATTGCCAATGGCTGAGGGCTAAAACTGTACCCTCGACGGTTCTTTGTTGTGTCCCCAAGTTTTAGCACTGGGGTCTTTTTGTATGACTGTGGCCTTCTTAGGGCTGCCAAGCAGTTAGGGCAAGATTACCAAAATATGGCCTGCTCTTGGTTCTCCAAGCCCAGATGCCCAGGTTTCCCTTCTCTTTCCTGACTTACAGACTTAGTGCAAGCTCTGCCCAACATAAAAGTGTATATCACTTATTTAAAAACATTAACTAGCTGATCTTGTGAAGGTCATAATGCTTGTTAATTTCTTCATCAGAGAATTTGTGGTATTAAAAATATTTCATTTATGGCAAAATTAAAGTGTTGGGGTAAAAATAGATAACATTCTGTAAAGTTTTTTTCTTTTTAAAAAAGATTTATTAATTTTTATTGAAAAGGCAGATTTATACATATAGAGAGAGACAGCGACAAAGATCTTCCATCTGCTGGTTCACTCCCTAAAGTGCAACAAGGGCTGGAAATGAGCCAATCTGAAGCCAGGAGCCTCTTCTGGGTCTCCCACACAAATGCAGGGTCCCAAGGCTTTGGACCATCCTCCACTGGTTTCCCATGCTACATACAAGGAGCTGGATAGGAAGCAGAGCAGCTGGGATATGAACCTGTGCCCACATGAGACCTTGGCTTGTGCAAGGTAAGGGATTAGCAATAAATCTGTCGTGCCAGGCCCATGACTATATTTTTCTTTTAATGTTGAAGAACCAGCAGTATTTCCAGTGTATCACTTAACCTCAAACTGACCAAACATAGACTCCCTAAATTTCCAGTTCCATCGCTACCTGCCAGTATTTTTGTTCCTTAGTGACACAAGACTCTTTCCTACTACACCTTTCAGTCTCATTAGCCAAATTCATTGAACACTGGTTATTATTTTCTTTCCTAAGTGCAAATTGTAAGAACAGAATCTCTGAAATAATTGCTCTTTTGCAATATTAGAAATATTTCAATGGTGATAGCTTGGAAATACTTTAATTTTTAAATAGTTAAACCAAATAATAAATAAACCCTTGTGATTAATGTTTCCAGAAGGGATGATTAACATTATCCTTACAGCTGTTCATGATATAATATCAAAATGAAAAACATGCACGAGAAAAACAGCTAGCCCAGGCTGACTTCGTGTCACTATTTTTTTTTTTTCAAATAGCTCTAATGTGAAGACATCCTCAGTGAGACTCAACCAACGATATTTCATCTGATCATCATTTAGCCAAACCACAACAATACTCTGGAGGCCTCTTCAGTTTCACTGACAGCATCTGTCATTTCAGTTACTGCAAATGCAATCTCTTGCAATGATACTAGTTGGGGCAATCTGTGACCTGAAAGGAGAATGAATCTTTTAATAAAAAAATTTAATATTTTATTTTTGACATAGGACTTATTGGTAGCTTAGGAAGAGAGGTTTATTGCTTTTGTTGGTTTTTGTTTGGGAGAACTTCAAAACAAAACAAAACCTGGATGTGAGCAGTGCATATGTTCCTGATTTAACTACGTACCTGAGCTTCTAAATTGCAAGAATTCCTGTTTACATCAAAGGTAGTTTTAAAGACCAGAAGGTAGAATGGTGACTTAAGAAATCCATAATCTTAGTAGTCAATAATTTATTGGCAGAGTTCCATAAGCATGTATGATTTTTATGGGAATAATAATAACTACCATATGTGGCAGTCTTGCTGTGCTGATACTGGGTTAGGTGGCTTTCTATGTCTTATCTGACTTGGTCCTCTTGAGATAATGTTATGTATCTCACTTTGCAACTGAGGAAACTGAGGTTCTGCTGGATTGCCGAGCAGAGATCCAGTTTAGCATTCTCAAAATTTCCTTCTGTCTTTACCCTGACATTGATATACCATTGCCACCCACCCATTGAAGGAATTGGGGAAGCAGCAACCATCTATGGCCATCAAGACAGTTTTAGATGGAGAACATGGATTCTACTTGTTAGCTTCCTTTGCCTTTTCTTTTGAAGTGGGTCCTGGTGTGGGGTGGGAGTGGATTAAGAACAGGAATGCTCTCCTGCAGGCCTGGCAGTTGTGTCTCATTATTTGAGTTCTACCAAAATGGCATTGCTCTTTGATGACACCTTCTCCCCCAGGGGTGTCTGCCCCTCCCCTGGTTCTGATCTAACAGATCTCTGACAAGCAAGGAGTGTCCCATGCAATGTTAACTAAGAGCAGTGGAGCTTTGATTTGAGACAAATGCCCTGTGATGGATGGGTTCTGGCTGATACAGTTTCCCCACTGGGGCTCAGAAATGGGAGAGAGAGAAAGACTGGAGGTGCCAACTGCCAGCAAGTGGGGAGACGTGGAATGTCAGTGCCTGTCGGCTACACTCTCACATCCTCTGACACATCCATTCTTCAGGTGCCATGTTTGGCCCCTCTCGGAGTCTTTCCTTGTATGTATGCTGGATGACTCCTTCCAGAGGAGCATGGCAGGGACCAAATGTGTTTGCCATCACTTGAGTTGCAATTCTTGCTTATGCAAGAGAAAGTGCTCCCACATTGTTGTAGTTCACATTGATCTTAAAGATGAGGCAAGGCTTAAGTCAGCAAGGGTTTAAAATGAAAGCGGGTGTGAAGGAAAGCTTGTTAAAGCACAGCCCTCAAAGGTAGGAGGTTTTGTAGACCATCATTTAGGCTGATTTCTGTGTCTTGAATTAAAATTTTTGGTTCTCAGAAAATTTGAGTTAGAATAGTCAAATATCTGGCTTCTAGATTCTTGAGCTTCTCAAGATATGACAGAGAGCAATCTGTGGTTTGGGACTCAGCATGGACACTGCTCCCCAGAAGTCCTCTTGATGACCCAGTTCTAGTTCAATTTTTCTTCCATGAGCTTCCTCAGCAACCTCTGGTTACCATTTGGTGTCTGGAGGGAAGGCACTAGGGCTTGTGCACATTTTTGTATTACATCACTACAGCATAAGCAAGAAATGGGAGAGAGTCTTAATGGAGACCCAGAAAAGCCATTGTAGAAGCATTGAAGAAAGTAGTTCATGTAAAAAATATTACTTACATTGAAACCATCAAGAAAAAAGTTGTTTTTAAGATGTGTACAGATTCAAGATGCCATAAAGTTTTTTCCTGTGATTTTCTTTATGACAGCCATACTTTCTGCACCAAAGGCACATTGCTCCTCTCCTGGCCTCAGGGTCTTTAGAAACTAACTTGTGGGGGGTCAGTTTTTCATGATAAAATCAGCATGTTGGACTATTTTCAGCAGAAGATCCATTAAATAACTACTGTCAATGCATTTGTCATACAGTGTGTGTGTGTGTGTGTGTGTGTGTGTGTGTATGTATGCGTAAGTATAAGAGTAGTGCAAGAGATAGAAACAAAAATGAAAAGAAGGTTTCCTGTGCTAGTCACATAGCTCTCTACCCTGAGAAAACGTAGTTATTACTTGATCTCTGCCAGGATTTCTAGCTTTCTATGTCCCACACATCTGCAAATTCAGTCTTCAAACACAATTCTAAGAATGAACCAAGACTTGGGGATTTCATCACCTGACTGACTCTATTTCCATCACCGAATTAATGTGACAAAGCAGACCCATCAGAGAACAGGTCTATTTCCTGTTTGTATTTTCATGTTTGTGTTGAAGGAGGGGATCTCTCTTCTTCTTTTTTTTAATTTTAGATTTTTCCTTAAAATAATATAATTCATTTTCCGATTACAAAGGAAGTTCTAAAATCCTTGTGAAAATTCACCAATACAAAAAGGAAAAAAAATACATCTGCAGTATCACCAAAGGACTTACACTTTCTTATACCACTGAAAGTGTATGACTTATGCTTCCTTCTATATGCATGCAGATTGATGAGTCAATATTTATGTTTCATAAAACTAAGCGCCAACTTGCTGTTTTTATACATCTAATTTTGAAGTTTGCTGTTCTTAGTTAAATGTGTGGCAAACAACTTCATTTTGACGAATGCAGTGTTACACATTACTACTCTCTGTTACATTTTAAAGGCTACAGAATCTCATGATTAATTATACAGTCCCTGCTGTGTCTTGATGTCCAGTATTTTGCTATAATAAACACCACCTTTGTAAATATCCTCACTAACTCATCAGAGATTCCAGAATCTGAACCTACAGGAATAGCTGTGGCCAGTGGGGTGGGTTAGAAAACAAAAGCTGTGTTCTGTGGTATCATGGAGATCTTAGACCTATCTGTGAGTCTTGGGAAAACAGAGTCAATGTTGAGACCAAACTGAATTTGAGTCAGTGTAGGGAGGAGCTAATTGGTGTTGGAACTGGCCTTATCTCCAGGGATCTTCTTGAGTGGGAAAGACCTAAAACCAGGACATAGTTCCTGGAACTGTTTATCTCCACTGGGCTAAATTTACAGCTCCTTCCAAAGAATAGACGTTTCACTCAAAGAACAAAATGACTGTAGTCGTGCCTTGAGAATTTTTACATGTTAGCACAATTGTTTATTCATGTTTAGAGCCCAGTGGAGCCTATTGTTCATGTGGAGCCATCAGGGAGTTGAGGGTTGTGGAGGAGGTATGGGGATCAAGAAAGGCAGATCTCAGTTTCACATCTAGGATAGAAATGCTGTTGGTGGTATAGAATGTTCTGGCAGTGTCATGCCCGTTCTTATACTAGATCTCAAAACAACTCTTATAGTCATTCTTTTGTTTACAGATGAAGAAACAGAACTCAGCAAAATCAGGTCAGAGCTGAAGTTTATATGGACTCTCTTTTCTGGAACTGTCTGTCAGACCAGGGTGAGAAGATTAAGAGTTATCTGTTACAGGGCCCGGCATGATAGCATAATGGCTAAAGTCCTCGCCTTGAATGCGCAGGGATCCTGTATGGGCGCCAGTTCATATCCCAGCGGCCCTGCTTCCCATCCAGCTCCCTGCTTGTGGCCTGGGAAAGCAGTCAAGCACAGCCCAAAACTTTGAGACCCTGTACCCATGTGGGAGACCCGGAAGAAACTCCTGGCTCCTGGCTTCAGATTGTCTCAGCTCTAGCTGTTGTGGCCACTTGGGGAGTGAACCATTGAACAGAAGATCTTCCTCTCTGTCTCTCCTCCTCTCTGTATATCTGACTTTCCAAATAAAAATAAATAAATCTTTAAAAAGAGTTATCTCTTAGATCTAGGAAGAAAAGACTAGTTAATATCTGAGAGTGATGAGTTATTTGCATATAAGGAAGCTGAAAATATGTGGGACACTTATTTTAAGTTACAGTTTTGCCTTTAGACAGAAACTTTGTCGTATGTTTAAGAATGTAGCTAATGAATCTGGGAGGAATTGAGATCTGGTTCCATGGGCACTTGCTCACTTTTTTTTCTTTTTATTCAGTGCCTTCACAGCAATAAGAGCTTATAAATGCAGTGTACACTGGGCAGGGACTACGGAAGTAGTGGGAAGGCATGGAGTAGCTAGAATATCTCTTAAATTGCCAGTTGTCCAACTCTCAGTGTGACTAAATCCCAGCCCAAACAGCTACAAAATCCCAAAATTGGGCTAGCTCTATGAAAATGGGGCTTCAACTGTTATGTCCATTTATCTTTCTCTTGTCACTCTAATCTAAGGGTTGGCAACCTGTAGTTTATAGAGGTCAGAAATTTTTGTCCTTATAGTTCTTGGCTGACAACTCAGCTCTGCCACAGAATGGAGAAAGTAGCCATAATCAAAACATAGCATGACATCTTGCAATAAAACTTGATTTCACCAGTAGCTGTGGTTTGCTAATACCTGCTTTAGTGGAACAACTTTATCAAAACCCCCCACTTGTTCCTTTTATTTTCCAAGTTGATGCTTTAAAGCACAAGCTCTCTCCAGTTTATTGGCCACTGGGCACAGAGAGTGTACACCTGAGTGGTCACTAGCACTTCTCCTCTCCCATCCATAAGGAAAAGCTCATTTCTCCCAAAATGCCAATGTGACTCAACACAGAACTAGTTTCTTTGAAATGTATTTTCTCTGGTGACTGTTTTTCTACAGTGATCACAGGTGTACTGAAGAATGACCTAAGGGAAAGCAAGTCCATCACACGGCTTGGCACAATTGTCTGTCTGGATTTAGGGTTGACTGACTCAATCTAAAGGCAAAGCCTTCTGATTCAATATTTCATTTTCTTTTCACAATTGTTTCTGCTGAGACACAATTGTTAAGTCCAAGGTCACTTACTCTTAGGGTACCTGTCTTATAGAGGAATTGAAAGGACTTTGGACTAAGACACAAAAAACTTGGGTGTTTTCCCTTGCTCTATTGGTTGCCCTACCTTCTGTAAGCTACTTTTCTGGACTCTACTCAAAGTCACCTTTACCAAACACAGGAAAAATGAAGTTGTATCACTAATTTACTCTATATATAAAAATTAGCTGCAAACATTAGTGCTAAAATGAGAAAACTTTTCAGAGAAAACCAGAGGGAAAGACTTCATGACATTGGTTGTGATACCAAAGCCATAGGCAATAAAAGAAAGAATCAATACGTTGAAATTCATCAAAGTTAAACTTTTCAGTGCTCGAGACTGGAGAAGCTCTGGGTTTCAAGCTTTGGGCTGGCCCTGCCCTGGCTATTGTGGCAGATGGAAGCAGATGGAAAAGTCCTCTTTCTGCTTCTGCCTCTCCTTCTCTCTAACTTGGCCTTTCAAATAAGTAAATACAATTTCAAAAAACTGTCTGCATAGAGGACACAAACAAACATAATGCAAAGATAATCCATGGAATGGAAGCAGTATTTGCAAATCAGATAGGTTACTAATATCCAAAATATATGAACTCCTATAACCCAATAAGGAAAACAAAAAATAAAAACAAACTCCTTCTCACACCAGTGATTTAAAAATAAACAAAGTTGATTAATATTTAGATATTACTCAAGCCTATGCAAATATTCAGAAAACGCATAAAAATATACTTAACCGCATTGAAATATCAGCTTAAAACAAAAGAAAATGACAAGTGGATGTCCACAGATTATGGAGTATCTGTAACTATTGTGTCCTGTTGGCAGTTATTTTAGAGAAAAGTAAGACAGTCCCTCAAAATGTTAAAGATGGAGAATGTTCTAGAAATTGAATTTCTATAGTCAAAAGAATTGAAAGCAAAGCCTCAGAGATATAGTAGCACACTGATGTTTATAGCAGCGTTATTCAGCTAAAAAGTGGCAAATACCAATAGAGGAATATTATTTAGCCTTAGAAAGGAAAGAAATTGTGACACATGCTGCAACATGGATGACCATTGAAAACAATATGCTAGATAAAGTAAACCAGTCACAAATATGTACATATAATGGGATCCCATTTATCTGAAGTCGAGTCTATACAGGCAGAAATTTGAATGGTGACTCCAGGGAAGGAGTACAGAGGCTGTTTGCCTGATAAGGAGTTTTAGTATTACCCAATGAAGAGATTTCTGGAAATGGACGGTGTTATAGTTGTGTAACTGTGCAAATGTACTTAATACCAGTTAATCATACTCTTAAAATTTAACATGACAAATTCTGCTATATGTATTTTACTGCAATTAAACAGAAAAATGAAAAAGCTAAAACAGCATTTCCTCTTAGATGACTGCTACAGTCCGTTTGGCTCTAAGATATTGTATTTCTGCTCTGTTGCACAGTTGAAACTGAACTTTAAAGGACACAGGTACTGCTGTAACGCAAAGAATTGGCTCTTCCACTCCTCATCACGGTTACTGTCACTCTATATATTTCTTCACACAATCATCTTCAATTGCCAGCTCTCATGTGAGACTTAGAACAGTATTGCAACATTGGCAGGGTTGTTTGTACCCATTTACAGATGAAACAATTGATGGCCAGGAGTTAACATTGCTTGTTCAGGGCATTGAGTGGAACATGCAGATACTTCAAAAAGCTTGTAGGAAAAAAATGTAATTAAATATAACTTTCTTTTGGTGCAGAAAAATAGAAAATACATATTTTCAAAACAATGCACATTTTCATGAACTTTTGAAGACATGCATGAATTTTAGCCATGTTTACATTAAAACTGCCTTGCCTTTTATCCCACTGCCTATGCCTACTTTTAAGTGCCCTTGGCGTGGACATACAAGGCTCCCTCAGGTTCTCCCTTATGACGTTCCTTGGAAACCTTAAGCAACTGCTCTCCAAGTGGTGGGTGGCACCATACTCAGCAATATGCAGGGGAGCCGGACCCCACTGACAGCTGCAGTTTTTCACTGAGGTTTCTCTGATTCTTTCTCTTTTGGTGATTTTCTCTCTTTCCATAAAGGAATTGAAATCTCTGACATTTCTTTCCAAGTGGATAGAAGAAAAGAAAGGAATTGGGAGTTCAATGAGCATCACCACGGGCCAGTGCTATGTGAGACGGTTCTTCCTGCACCATGACATTATTTGAGAGGCAACAATACTTGGCTTTTTGATAGATGTAGAAAGTGTGATTCTCAGGGTAGACTGGGTCACAGAGCCAGAAAGTGAGTTCATAGACATCCCTTTCTGTCTGACACCTCTTCAGAAAAAGGAGGACCTGGCATTAAAGACAGCCCATGCACTGGAACTCAAAAGATAGAGCAGCAGAACCCAGCAAGTAGAATTTCTCTCTGGATGAACAGCTTGTCTTGGTGAAGAATCTTCTGCTGAGCTGGCAGGTATTGGCAAAGTGCTGAGATGTAGAAGGAAGCAGACAGGGCAGGTGGCTCTTTGGTTCCACTGTAGTGCTCACTTTCCATTGAGGAAGCAGGGAATAAATGCAAAGGTCAGTGTATCCAGGTGGCATTTTCAGATTAATGTAAATCCCATGAAGGGAACGAAGATGCAGGAATGGTAGGTAACTGAAGATGTCTCTGGGGAGGTGGTGCATAGGTTCTGAACCGCAGAGAGAGGAGGAGACCACAAAGGAGAGAAAAAGGGAGACCATGTTGGGCAAGGGACAGCAATTCCAGGTACCTCCTGCTGGACAGAGCTTGGAGAAGGGAAGGAGATCTGGTGAGTGAGTATATGTGAAGAGTGCCACAGAGGCCAACTCTAGAGGAGCCTTGAAGGCCATGGTCTCAACTGGATTGTATTCTGACAGCAGTAAGAATTCCTAGAGTTTTAAGCTGATGTTGGAAGGGTAGTTCTACAATGGAAACCCCCCAGTAACCCAAAACACACAGAGGAAAGTTGGAGAGAGAGTTCTCCTGGAGTTGCTCAGCACATGACCTGGATCAGATTGGCTCCTCTGCGAAATATTCCCAATATCCAGTCAGGAAAAAAATTAGTTAACACATTTTAGAAGTTATAGGATGGATTCACCCTCAGTATTTCTTTTAAGGACCAAAAATTGTCTATTTTATGAGCCACAAATAGAGCTGTGTGAGGGAACTTGGGGAGGGGTAAGGGAGACCACAGTGCCTATTAAACTGCATCATAAAACAATAAAAAGAAAAGTGAAGAAAAGAGGAAAAAAGATAACAAAAAGAAAAGAAAGAAAAAGAAAATAGAAGATTAGAAAAGGAAAGAAAAGTGTAGGTTGGACCTGGTATGCTAACTTAGTGGCCAAAGTCCTTGCCTTACATGTGGGTGCTGTTTTGTGTCCTGGCTGGTCAACTTCCCTTCCAGCTCCCTAGTTGTGGCCTGGGAAAGCAGAAGAGGACATCTCAAAACCTTGGGACTCTGCACCGGCATGGGAGACTGGAAGAAGCTCCTGGCTCCTGGCTTTGGATTGGCTTAGGTCTGGCCATTGTGGCTGCTTGGGGAGTGAACCAGCAGATGAAAGATCTTTCTTTCAGTTCCTTCTGTCTGTAAATCTGACTTTTCAATAAAAATTAATAAATTTTAAGAAAAAAAGTAGTACAGGTTGAATATGTGGACCAGCGGTTAAGCTGCTGGCTAAGACACTCAACTCCCACATCTGAATGCCTGGGTTTGACTTGAGGCTCTGACTTCTGATTCTGCCTTCTTGCTATTGTAGACCTTGGAGACAGCAATGGTGGTTCAATTGGTGGGATTACCTACAACCCACATGAAAGATCAGGATTGAATTGCCAGTTTCTGGCATCAGCCCAGACAACTTATGGCTGATGTGGGCAGATAAGAAGTAAACCAGTGGACAGGAGCTCTATTTTTCTCTGTCCCTCCTATATGAAAGTAACAAAAAAAAAAAAAGAGTAGACATTTCATACCAAACAAGCAATATTTTTTCCTCTTCTGCCTCTCTCCCTTCCTTCTTTCTGCTTGCAAGTATGTTTCAATCCACAGCCTGGAGGAGATGAACTGATTCTTCCTTGTAACTCCCTATGTCTGTTGGAACTCATGTCTTGAAGTCCTGGACAGTCTCATTTGGAATAGACCTCTAGGAAGGTCATGCTGGATGGAAGACTAACCACTGGGGGTGACTTGCAGTGTCCCGGATGAGAAAAGCCTGCAAAATCCACCAACAAGTTAAATAATCATCACTTACCCAGCAAGTTCCAAGGATCATCGTAGTCATAGGGCCAATGGCAGGAAACCCATTATGCCAGAGCCTGGGGAGAGAAAAGAGGATGAAAAATCACTTCTGGAAGGAAAGAACTCACATTTTAAATAGAAACAGGATTTAAGGAAAGAGCCAAAAACCTCATCCAACAGGAAATGATAATCAGCCTTAAGAAATTCCAGGGAGACTACTGTGGGACAGTTGAAAAATTGGCACAAAGACATCAGTTATGCTGAGGAGGAGCTGGGGATGGATTGACAAGTTTCTCACACATCTGGGGTTGTTCTCAATGTTCTGACACTCTGCCAAGTCTGTGAAAGGGAAGAGATTTCACTGAGTTGCCAGAGGAGTCTGGCGAAGGTGGCAGGGACACCTGTCATTGCTTCTCCATGGACTCTTCAGTCAGCACATGCTTCCTGTGCACACAGATTCCAGGGGTGCACGCCCAATACTTGGGAACCCTGTGGTTCCTAATTGGAGAATTCCATAAAATTGGTTACTAGAAATACCTGCCCGGCTCCCACAAGGAGCCAAGAAACTGACTGAAGCTAGGTCATCAGATACACTCTGTCTAAAATTCAAATCATGAGAAGTGTCAAAAATGCTGGGGGAAAGTATAGTTGGGATAGATTCATCCATGTTTCTCAGAGACTGTCCTCTTGTGGCTGTCACTTGGAACCTCAGAAGTACTGGTTTTCAGGACAGCCCCTTCATTACTCCCCTAAATTCTGTGAGCTGCTTATGTAGCTATTGGATAGGTCCCATCTTTGCTTGGGTTAGACAGTATTGGTGTCTGTTGCTTACAACCAAAGATCATTGACTATTATAAGATAGCGAGAAAGAAGTGGCTATACATAAATGGCTGCCTTTGCAGTTTAGATTAAAATGTAGAATTACTACATCCAAATCTTATTTTTCTACCTTAGATACTCTTGTGTGAAATACTGAAGTGACCCTCTTTTGTTCTTCTTGCCTTCAGTTTCTCACAGTGGCTCCAGGAACTACCATCAAGATTATTATTCTAAGCTGTTTCTCCACATCTTCAGAATTATCATCCTTTTTAGCCTGGTAGGCAAAGCCTGCCAAAATCTGGCCCTGCCTTTGTAGCTTGCTCCTCACATTTTTGTGTATGCAATATTGAAGCACTATGACTGGGGTGGTGGGACTAGTCACACTCAAGTTCTTAGTGTGGTGTTCAACCTCAGTGCCTTTGCACAAGCCTTTCTTGCAACCAGGAATCCGTCTACGATTCTTTGCTTTTTTGTGAGCCCTACTTTGTCCTGAAAAAACTCAGTTGAAACATTAGTTCTGGCATGAAGCCACCTCTGACCAGGAATTAATCACATCTCCCTCGGTGTTCCCATGACCCCTATCTTGAACTGCTACTGTTTGCTTCTGTCTTGATTCTGAGGTAGCTCTTCATGTTCACAATCCATTCTGCATGTAGTGTCATAGAGGAAGGGTCTGCACCTTTGGTCTCCCATAAGTACAGTGCCAGGCTAAACAGAAAAAAAATTTTTTTGAATTGATTTAATTTGCTAGGCATAGGTTCACTAAGAGTTATTATTAGTTGAAATTGGTTTTAAGCTAAAGAGTTAGGCTCTGCTCACATAATCAAAAAGTCTCTCTGTCTATAACCCCTTTTGATGAACAGCTATTGTGTCACATTTATACTCTGTGGTAACTGTCTCTTTTCTTTGGTTTATCCCTGGTACATGGCAGGGATGAAGTAAGTTATTGTTGAATGAATGAATAAATGAACAAACTTGCTCCATGTTTGCTGTAGGATAAATTCTGACTCACATCTGATACACTTACACTTGTGAGGCCATGTGCAAGAGTAGTTTGACAAAGCAGATGTCTGCATATTTTAAGTTGTGAAGGAAGTTCAATAGTTGTTATCAGTTTTGTTTTCCTTCTGCCTTGACAAAGATGCTTTCACTACTGGGACTTTGGCAAAAGGTGGCTCAGGAAAGGTTCACTGTGGATTTGCAATGCTGGACCTACTCACTTCTCTTCCTCCCCTGGTGTGCCTTATACAAAGTTACATCAAAGCGTTGGCCATGCACCCCATAAAAATAGCACCATTGGCTGCCCATTGGTTCTCTCTTGCATCTATGTATGTATATATTGCAAGTCTTGGCTAACCTTAGGAGGATTGGCCTGAAGAGTAGGCCCATCCAGGTATGGAAGCAGCTCAGAGACTTTGGAGTAAGAATTTCTGGGTTTCTGCATCCAAAGGCATAGTCCAGAAAGGCATGTGTGGGGGGGAGGTGCTTTTCCTCCATGTTGGTAAGACTTCCTTTCCTGCATACTCATCATTTCACAAGAAAAGAATGGCTAGAGAGGCCAGAGTAGACCAAGGGCAGGGCTCCTTCCTGCTGAGCTCCAATGACAGTACTACTCTGACCTTGTTCTTTAGCTTAAGAGATTTATCTACCTAGAGATCAAATAAGAAATACATTCCTCCCACTACCTCATGAGGCTGCTGCTGCAGTGTTTCCCCTGGGAGTCTGCAAATGAGTGATGGAATCCTTGGGCACACTGTAGGTGAGAGGGATTCAGGATGATCCTCAAGGATGCTCAAGAACACGATAAACTGCAGCAGGTGAGGGCCCCCTCAGAGCGAGGGTGAGTTACCCTTGGATCAAGTATGCTAGACATGCAGGTCCAGAAGTTTCTGTTCCTCAGCATGACATCATATTGGACAGATCCAGTGGGCAGGAGGACTAAAGGCTGACAATGACACTGCGGTTTTCTGAGCTGAGCAAAACCAGTGGCCGGCACTTTAAAAGGGAATTAGATTTTCTGCACAAAGTCTTTCAAATGGGCTTCTGCAGACAGCTGTGGCCAAGCTTTTGAAATATTTCTAGCCTCTGTCTTCCTGCTGTGAAGTCTTTCGAGAAACAACGTAGGAACAAGTTGCTGTTTGCTATTCTGGGGCAGTGGGTGTGCAGATGAAAGGGCAGATGGGTTGGGGAGGAACCATTCCCTAAGCGCCCATAAAATTTTTGATCTTTGGCCCCTGCTGTAAAGTGACTCTGGGAATGCTGTTCAAAAGGGATAGCTGAGTTCCATGGCATGGGGACTTGTTGTAACCTCTCTCCAGCCCTTGGGACACAGTCCTTGTCACCCAGATTTTCAAGATGGGGACTGTCACAGCTCCTGGTGGCTCCATAGACTAGTTGCAACCCCAGGTGACGCTGACGACTGGGGAGGTCTCATTGGATAGGGCCTGACTAGGTGGCTGATTCAGGGAAGCAAAGATTCTACTAAGAAACTGAAGTTTTGTCTCTGTTTAAATTGAGGGTTTAAGTCACTGCTGGACTTGCTGAATGGGACACTTTGCTGAGAGCGATAGACTCTGTCAGCACTGGCTGAGTGACTGGCCACATAATGCCTCTACCTGAAAAGTGAAAGCTTTGAACTCCTTGTTCTAGAAGTTACCATCCAACTCAGCAGTTTGAAGTTGCCTTTTCAGACATAGTGGATCCCAAGGACCAGCCCTGGAAATGTCCTGTATGCCTCACCTTGAAGGGATTTCCTAATTCCATTTTTGTTTAGGTATCCTTTGCTTGGAGTTGGGCCTTTGAGGTGTGGCAGTCTTAATTTAGTCTCAGCTTGGTCACAGACAATAGTGTGAGCTTGGCTATGTGCTGGTTACTTTCCCTTTCCTTATCTGTAAAATGAGATATAATCTGCTTTCCAGTGGTTGGGAGAATTAAGGCTCATGGAGAATTCTATAGGAGGGTACTGATTGCCCCTGGACTGCCATATCCAGGGCCACTATTGAGGAGTGCATAACCTTTCTCCAGAAACAATGTTAAATTTTTTCAGTGGAGAGCCCATGTTCACAACACCGAGTAAAGCAAAAGACATGGCCCAAAAGCAAGGTGAACTCCTCTGAGCCAGCAGACAATTCAGAGGCAAAATAACAAGGGCCCCACACCTTCACCAGAACAGGGACAACTGTGTAACAATGCCAAGGGGGATGGTTTTAGAGTTAGGCTTGGGTTAAGGCATTGTTTAATTTGACTTTGTATCCCTGGTGCTTACTAGTGCATCTGGCATTCTGCTGGAGTTACATAAGTGCATGTTGATTAAACTGAGGAAGGGAGAGAAAGGAAAGAGGGAAAGAGACAGGAGATGCTAAGCATGACACATGACATGAAGCCTGGAGCCTCCATTTCCTCGTTTATAAAGTGTGGATTACAATACTTACTGCAGAGGTTTGTTACGAGGATTCATTGTGACACGGGATTTTAATCTACAAGACAGAATGTTGTTACCACCTACATCTATTTCTAGCTACCTGTCTTTTGTCTGGGATAATAACAATCACAGTAAGATCAGAGCTGAAAGTTGTAGGAGGTGGTAAGAAGATAACTTGACAGCTGAGACAGCTGAAAGCTACACTGGAGTCTGATAACCATTGCCTGGAAAGCCATGCCGTTTGCATGAGGATTAGCTAATTAGGACAAGAGCTTCCAATTCTATTTTAATTTAACATGGATGATTGGTTCATTCAGAGTTATTTCCTGGGCCTCAGATTTGTGTGTGTGTGTGTGTGTGTGTGTGTGAGAAGGGAAGAGGAAAATCATAACAAAAAGAGGAAAACATAACAAAATAATGACATAAAAATTGCCTTGTTGTCTGGGTTTTAACTGGAGTACTGTTATTCCACTCAGTGATTTTCACACTTGATCTTAGCCAAAAGGCCAAGAAGTGATCCACTCAGTGATTTTCAATCTATATAATAAAGATGTTGGGTTTCAACTCATTAGCAATATGCTCAGCCATGAAGGAACTATCTAACTTATTTCATATATGTATGTTTCAAGGCAAGACATTCAGCAGTTTAACTCTGCTAAGCGAGACATGAGCAAACCCTGTGTTCTGAATAGCACTGAGTTATGTTCTTCTTGTGTTCTTGCTGCTCTCCTGCTTGTAGGTATAGCAGTTAGCATAGTATTTATTCTTCAGCATAGTAGTTATTCTAAACCAATCATGTGCCAGACACTGTTCAGGGGTTGAGATTATAGGACGAATGAGACACAGGCTTTGTCCTCAAATGAAATATGACATAATATATGATATCATAATAGTAATTATTTGATTGATTTCCAGTTATCATTGAGAGGGAATTCTTTTGGGTTCTATATAAAATTACTCTGAAATGCAATTAACCGGGTCATATTGTAGCAGTAGAAGGGAAAAATTAAGTAATACTGAGGTCCTATTTTGTGCTAATATGATGTGTTTTACATATGCCACTTTAGGTCCCCACTTTGCCATGGTTCCTGAGAGACAGTATACTTCCATTTTTCTAAAAGTTTTTTTTTTTGAAGTCTGAGATACAGTGGGAGAGACAAAGAGATCTCCCATCCACTGGTTCACTACCCGAATGGCTGCAGTGGCCAGAGCTGGGCCTATCTGGAGCTGGGAGACATGAGCTTCTTCTGGGTCTCCCACCTGGGTGCACGGACCCAATGCCTTGGACTAGTCTCTGTTGTTTCTCCAGGCCATTAGCAGGAAGCTGGATTGGAAGTGGAGCAGCTGGAACTCGGATCAGCACCCAAATGGGATCTGGCACCACAGTGGGGAGGATTTGGCTGTTGTGCCATTGCATTGGCCCCAGTATACACTTGTTTTGTAGCAAGGATAACTGAGAGAAAAGTTAGTCTTCTTGTTAATTTAAGTTCATTCAAATCTTGCCCTTTCATATCACAACTAAATAAAATTCCCAGGTAAATAAAAACAGCATTTCTTTTGTTCTTTAGATCCATCATGGGATCCCTGAAGTCTAGTCATGATATTTGGGGTGAAATACTGAGGAGTTGGTCCAGTTCTGGGGCAGGAGGCTGTCAGCCATGCTGTGGCTTCATTCACAGTGAGTCAGAAGGGCCCAGTTTTAGGAACTAGCCTCTGATGACATAAATGGTCTTTTGTGGGTCTTGACTTGGTCTTTATAGGTCTTAATTAAAGCCACAATTGGTTTCAACAGAACTGGGTGTGAGTTCCAAAGCTGCCTTCGGAAATAAGTGCTCTTTGAGTAACTTCATCTGCAAATTGGGGATGAAGTATTACATACCTCATCGGACTGCTGTATTAAGTCAGAGAGTATCTATAAAGTATTCCCCAAGTGTGAGACCCAGCAAGGCACATTAGCTATCCCTTAGACATTTCCAAAGGTGGAGTGGGCTGGCAGAAAGTTCCTTAGAAAAACTCTATGGGAAGGAGATTTAAGTATTAGATTGGCCAAACTCTAAGCCATTCAATGCTCTATGTCAATGAGCTTATGCCTCTGGGTTTTTGGAAGTTTTAGGACCTGTGTAGCCCACCTGTATGTCTTCTAAGTTATAGTTATAGTTTTTTTTAAGATTTATTTATTTTTATTACAAAGTCAGATATACAGAGAGGAGGAGGGACAGAGAGGAAGATCTTCCATCCGATGATTCACTCCCCAAGTGAGTGCAATGGCCAGTACTGCGCCGATCCGAAGCTGGGAACCAGGAACCTCTTCCGGGTCTCCCACATGGGTGCAGGGTCCCACGGCATTGGATCATCTTTGACTGCTTTTCCAGGGCACAAGCAGGAAGCTGGATAGGAAGTGGAGCTGCCAGGATTAGAACCGGTGCCCATATGGGATCCCAGCACGTTCAAGGCGAGGGCTTTAGCTGCTAGACCACACTGCTGGGCCCAGTTATAGTTATAGTTATAGTTATAGTTATAGTTATAGTTATAGTACCTAGCAAGATTGTATGGTATTTCTAGTCAACTAAAAAGTAGTAACGATTAGTATAAATTAACATAGTGATATAAAAGTTGTATTCTCCCCTCACATCACCATTCCTTAGGAATCCCATATTTTAGAGTCTTACTACATCGCCAAGATGCATGGCATGAACGTGGTCTGCCCATGTATCCCAGGGCCTGTCCCGTAGTGTGAAGTGAGTTCTAGGGTGTACTAGTATCATCCAGCAGAAGCCATGATGTTGACTCCAAAAAGGAATCCTTGCAGATGTTATCTTTTCTTAATTCCTCCCATCAGTTCTGGTCTCTGTGGCTCTTCCTGTCCAAGCTGTGCTTAGCCTGTGCAGGAACTGAGCAAGAGCCTGTAGTCACTTCATCAAGGCCCAGACATCTGGGATGCCTCTAGGGATCCAATTAATTAAAAGCATACCTCACATGCAGATATGTCCATTTGGTTGTTCTGAATTTGAGGAAGTAAATGAAGCAGTTTTTTTTTTTTTAATTGGTGAGATCAAATTTTCAATATTGCTATTTTTTATCCTCTCTCCACTGACATATATGCCTCATTGTTGTTAGAGGGTAGCATGTTTAGAGGCAAATTACACTAGTTTTTGTTATGAGTCACAGAAAAGTTAAATGTAGCACTGGTCTAAACGATTAGGCAATCACTGTGTCATGGAGCAGGAAGCTCAGCAATAGGGTGGGCTCTGGTGCTGATGGAGCTGCTCAGTGTTGTCAGGAGGTTCCAGTCCTCAGGGCCTCTGAGCTGCATCATCCTCTGTGTGTCAGCTTTGTCTTCACACTGGCTCTTTGTAGGCAGGCAAGACAATATCCAGAGTGAGGAAAAGACAGTACCTTCTCTGTGTCTGTGTTTTCAGTCTGGAGCCACTGGCACTCTACCTCACATTTTACTGGCTGGGATTGTATCGCATCCCGATCTCTAGATCAGCCTTTAGCAAGGGAAATAGGATGGCCATTCTGAGCTTAAATGAGTCATTTAGGGTAGAACAGGTGTTGGGTTGGGAAGCCATCACTCCTTCCGGTAGACATAGGCCCTATTTTAACTTGCAGTTTCAAGTTCGTCCTCACTCCAGTTTTGCGGTTCTTTAAATACTTGACAATGATGCAAAATATATATATATATATATATTAGGTTCTGTCATTCAAATTTGTTTCATTCTGTTGCTTGGAGGTTACCATACACCTTCATCTAGCTTAGCACAAGCATGAATGAACTGCAGGGATGCCACCATGTCTCTAAACTTGTGGTATCCATTGAGGCTATATCACAAAAGCAGAAACTTGGGAGCAGTCCAAAGCCTGAATCAGGAGTTTGGCGGGTCCACTGAGGCTCTGTCCACATTCCTCCCTGAAGGCACGACTGATGATCAGTGCTGGGCTGGCTTCCTCTGCCTAGCTCGTGCAGCGTCAGGGGACTTCTCCAGACGCAGCCCTCCGAGCAGTTCTTTCTAAGTTCCATAGCTTTACTCACCTGCTAATGAACTATGACTATCAGAGGAGGTCTAGAAATTGTCACCATGGCCATTTGACTACATACAATCAAATTATTCCATCATTTCACTTTTCCTTTGAGAGGGAAAAGTGCTTGCAGCTCAAGGCCCATGAAGACCTTTCCTGTTTCTGATGTCTCTATCACAGACTTGGCTGCAAAGGTTAAATGTTTTGGATTACAAAATGTACATTATATGGGGGTCTTCCTATAAATCAACAAGGCAGGTATGTTAAACACAGAAAAATATCTACAGCTGTTCCCTTACTCATCCTGCTTGTTATTTAACTCAGTCTGGGCCCTAAGGAACATTTTTAGTTGTACTGTCAACAGTTTCAAAACAAAGAAAAAACTGCGACTGGCAAATGAGGAACCCAGCTGGCCCTCTGTTTAGGCTCCCACTGCATATACTTTAATCCTGACACCTGCAAGCTATTTAATCAGGATTTACAATTGAACATGAAGGATGAGGGGTCTGCAGGGCTGTGTTCCTAGTGTTTGGATTGCAAATGATGGAGAAAAACTTTGTTATCGGATGTTGTAGTTATTTGAAGTTGGGTGCCCTCTAACCCATGGGGGACCCAGCATCATTTATCACTCCCCAGAACAAACTCAGCTCAGGCAGACGCTGCCCCTCACAGCCCAACATTCTATTTTTGCTTTTCCTGTATTCTAGAGTAAACAAACTTGGAATTTATGAACATGAAGAAAAAATAATTTTTCAGAGACATGTGGCAGGAGACAGTAGTTTTGAGTGAAAATAGTGAAAGCACAATTTTGGTATGGACACAAAGCAAAGTGTTAAACGGGAGCATTCGCCTACATTCCAGCCTAGGTGTGCAGTGTGCAAAAGGTTGGAAGGTTCTTACTGACAAACCAACCAATTTTAATGGAAAAACAACAAAGCCTTGAGCAAGAGAAAAATATGACAGTTTTGCTCAGCACAACAGATGGAATTTATAGTTGTTTGTAAATGAACGACTTTACTCAAATTGATATTTGAAAATGCTCTGCATAAATTGCCCAAGGAGAAATCCTACAAGTCTAGGATGGAAGCTTTCTGCAACATGAGTAGTTTCCATTATGGTGTGTTTGGAAGGAATCTCCAGAAATGACAACTTATAAGTACTTATCAAGTCCCCTCTGGGCTGAGTGTTTGGGGAGAAATAAAAAAACAGAAGATAATTGCTTGCGCTCATGGAACTTCTTGTCTACTTAGAGAATGTCCTGACTGAGGTAGTAAGAAAATGGGTTAGAAAAATTGCAGAGAAGAAGTGATCACTGCCAGCTGGAGTCCAATATAGAACTTTCTGAAAATTTCAAGAGTTTGATTTGAAAATGCAAAGTAATTGAAATGGCAGTCGTTCTTAATAAATTCTGAAACAAAGAGGCTCAAATTATAGTCACTGAACATTTACAGTTAGAAACCATTAACAGAGAAATACTTAATGAAGAACTACTGCGAAAATTTACTTTAAAATTATGTTTATGGCCTGGCACTGTGGCACCCGAGATGCCAGCATCCCGTATGAGTGACAGTCTTAGTGTCGCAGATGCTTCACTTCTGATCTACCTCACTGCTAATATGATTTGAAAAGGAACAGAAAATGACACAAGTATTTGGGACCTTGCCACCCATATTGGAGATATGGATGGAGTTCTAGGCTTCTGGCTTTGGTCTGGCCCAATTCCGGACATGGCAGTTATCTGGAGAATGATGGAAGAACTCTTTCTCTATATCTCTTCCTTTCTCTCTGTAATAGGTAATAAAGAAATCTTTGAAAAATAGTGTTTTCGTTTTTAGTCAGAACAATATTTACATGTATTTGGAAAATAATACAAAAAGGTGCAAAGCATAAAACTCAACCTGTGTCAAGACACTGTTTTGCATAGGACCTCATATCCTTTCCTTGTAATATTTCTGTTGTTTTATCTTTGATATCATATATCCATGAGTTAAGACTAGCTGGGAATAATATAGTTGGGTGCTTTTGAGACTATCCTCATAGGCATCAGAGTAAACACCTTCTAAATTGAGCAGATGGTCCTATGGACATCTGAAACACTTCACAGATCATGATCAAAGGAGCCTGGGGCTTGGCTGTTGCTTTAGTAGCAATTTTCAGTATTTCCATCAGCGATTCAACTCTTTGAGCTATTCCTTTCTCTATATCTGCTAATTTCAATATACCCAAGTTGGCAGTGGCACAAATTCAAACGACTCTAGAGAGGAAAGGCAAAAAAGAGTGCATAAAGCATGTCATTTAACATCTTCCACTAAACATGAATAAAGCTTACACTGAAAATCCCTTTGTCAAGAGTTTATGCCATCTTTAAAGACCACCAGGTTATGAGATTTTGCTGGTCTTCTCTAGGAACTACTTACCCATGTGAATAAGAAAATGTGCTACTCTTTTATTCCCTGAGTGTTAAAAGAGCAGATGTTTCCTGATGTTTTTAAATATTGTAAATGCAGGAAATCAGAGAAGAAAACTCAGTTTTCTGCTGTGACTGTTTTGGCATATGTTATCATTCTATAATATGATTTTTTCACTTATATTACTGTGCTTAGATTTCTTATCAAAACATATTTTCTCAATCCTGATTTTTAATGACTGCATAATATTTGACCACGTGAATTTCCCAACATATTTAACTATTTTTAATAGATTTTTAGACTTTTGTTACAGCTTTTTGGGGGTTGCAGTTTTAAGTTGGCTTCATCCTTTTTAAAGCTTAATAAACTGTGATGAATATTTTTAAACCTATTTCTTTATGTTTATCTGTAAGAAAACTCAGCTTCATTTGATCAAACACCTTGAATTCTATAATTAAGCCCTAGATTTTTCCAACTAGCTTTGACCTTCTATCATGTTCGTATTTCCTTTTTTTCCCAGATTTACTGAAGTTTATTTGATGAATAAATTGCAGGTATTCAAGGAGTACACTGTGATGATTTGATATACATGTACAAATCAATTAACACATTCAGTACCACCCATATTAACATGTGTGCATAAACTCATGTGCTTTTATTGAATTTCTAGTGAACTATGTAGCCATTTAGCTAAAGTCACCTTGCTGTACATCAGTTTTTCAGAACTTCTTCCTCTTACAAATAAATGGAAGTGCGGAATCATTTGACAACATTGCCTCATTCCCCACCATCCCACTAGTCATTGCCAACATGATTCTACTCTGCTGCTATGAATTCAAGTTCTTAAGATTCTAAATGTGAGATAATACAGTGTTTGTCTTAATGTTTCTGGTTTATTTCACTTAGCATGATGTAACATTCATCCATTGTATAGCAACTTAATAAGATCCATTTGTATGATTGAATAGTATGTATGTGTGTGTATAATGCTAGTTCCCTTTGTCATTATTCTTTTGATGAATGTTTAAGTTGTTTCCATGTCTTGGCCAATGTGAATAATGCTGCATTGCAGTACATTTATCTCTTTCTGATTCTGATTTTGCTTCTTTTGAAGGTATAAACAGTGTGGGATTGCTGGATCATATGGTAATTCTATTTTTAATTTTCTTGAAAAAGACTCCATACTGTATTCCATGATGGCCATAATAATTTACATTACTGCCAACACTGAACAAGGAAGCTTTCCTTTTTTTCTACAACCTCATAAATGCTAGTTATAACTTGCCCTTTTGGTAATAACCAGATAGGTGTGGAATCATATCCCATTGTGGTTTTGATTTGTGTTTCTCTAGTGAGAAGTGATACTGAGTACTTTTTCATGTGTTTGCTGGCCAAATATATATCTCATTTAGGAAAATACCTATGCATTTACTTTGTTCATTTTAAATTTATTTTTATTCATGTTTGGATGTTGTCTTATGTAATATTCATTAATTTTGATTACTAGCCTCATATTGGATACTTGGTTTACAAATATTTTCTCTCATTCTGCAGATTGCTCTTTTATTTTCGTTGTCTCCTTGGCCGTGTAGATTTTTAATTAGATTTAGACTCACTTGTTTACTTTTACTTTTGTTTGTGTGCTTGTGGTGTCAAATTAAAAAGAAATGGTAAGACCAATATCATGAACTTTTTTTGAAGTTTTTTTTCCTTAAGAGTTTTATGGTTTTATGTCTTACATTTAAATCTAACACATTTTAAGTTTTATATAATATAAGCCAGAATTCCAGTTTTATTCTTTTGCATGTGTTTATCTAGTTTCCTTGATGCCACATATTGAAGCTATTAATTCCCCATTGTATATTCTTGAAGCCATTTTTAAAATATTGGTTAGATGTATTTAGATGTTTTTTTTCTGGATTGTCAGTTCTGTTCCATTGGTTTATGTGTCATTTTCTCCTGCCAGTACCATATTGTGTGACTACCATAGCTTTATAATATAACCAGATATAAAAATATATAATGCCTCAAGCTTTGTCCTCCTCTAGATATCTATTATTTTCTGGGGATCTTTGTTTCTCCATAGAGATTTTAGGATTTTCAAAGTATTACTGTGAACAGTACCATATGAACTTTAGTTTGACTGCAGTGACTCTAAAGAATACTTTGGGAAGCAGGGAAAATTTAACAATATTAGTTACTCCAACCTATGAACATGAGCTATTGTCCCGTTTATCAGTATCTTCATGTTCTTTCTTCAGTATCTTTTAGTTTTTAGTATGTAGACATTTCACTTTCTTTTTTAAATTTACCTAAATACTTTATCCTTTTTGGTATCACAGAAATTTGAAGGATCATAAGAGACTATTGTGAGCAATTATATGCCAATGAACTGAATAGTCTTGGATACATGGATACATTCCTGAAAGCTTACAGTATAGGAAGACCGAATCAGGAAGAAATAAAAAAAAATATGAGCAGATCAGTATTGGGTATGAGATCAAATCAGTAATCAGAAACCTCCCAACGATGGAAATCCTAGGACCTGTTGGTTGCACAGGTGATTTCTATGAAGAGGTAAAATTAATATCAGTCCTTCTTAGATTCTTTTTAAAAATTTGAAGGATAAGAGAATATATTCAAACTCACTTTACCAGGCCAAAATTACCCTCATAACAAAGCAAGCTGAGGGCACAATAAGACAATTAAAAGCTAATATGCCTAATGAATATAAGTGCAAAAGTCTTTAACAAAATACTAGCAACCTAAATTCAATAGCAATTTAAGAGGATCTAACACCATGTCAAGTGTGATTTTTCCCTGGGATGCAAGGATGATTTAATTTATGCAAAACAACTGACACTGAATGAAGGATAAGAAAATTACACATATCATCTTAATAGATGCAGAGAAAATATTGGACAACATTCAGCATCATTCAGGATAAAACCTTGTGGCAAATTAGGTATAGAGTGAATGCACTTCAACATAATGAAAGCCATATATGTAAGGCCAGAGCTAACACCTTATTTAATGATGCAATTTGTGAGGAAACCAAAATGATTCTTAAATTAATGCTCAAAAACTGAGAGAGAGAGAGAGAATTGACTGTCAGACAAGTAGACCCTTCAGCCTTTAATGCCAGACATTATATAAGTTTATTTCTTCTTCAGATAAAGTCCAAGATAACAATTTAGATGTGCAGTTAACTCTTCTTAAGAGGGAAATGCTGGGGACCAAGTTTCCTTCTCTATACACTCTCCATTTCAACCTTTAGTTTTCAAGATTGTCTTTGAATCCTCTCAGTTCTAGATAGTGGAAAAGGGAAAGGAGAGTGGGGAAAAAAATTGTTTTTGTGTGAACCTTTTGCTTTAAAGACTATTCTGAAGGAGGCATACACCATGTTTCCATATGCTTTCTGAGTCAGAACTCTGACAGATGACAAGAAAGCTTCGGAAATGTAGTCCAGTTGTGTGCTTAGAAATAATTTTTAAAAAGAGAGAGAGGTTTAATAAATAGCCTGCAAAGTCTACCATAGCACCAGATGGGCAGGTTCAGAAACAGACCATAGCAGAAGTCAGAATTTATTATGTGACAAATATGGAATTGCAAATCATGAGGAAATTACAGTCAATTAACAGAGCTATAACCAAAGATATTAATTATATCTTTACCTTCACATTATACAATAAAATTAATTCCAGATGTACTACACTGAAATATATGTAAAAAATAATACCCTAAGACCATTTATATTTATTAGAGTATTTCTACCTTATAATACTAATATATACTATTGTCTATTATAGTTTATTTGCTATTTTGATGGGAAACGTCTGAACAAAAAACAAAATGAAGAAACCAATGAGAATTGATTTATTTTTGTTAAAATCAACCAAAAAAGGAAAGTGTCAAAGGAAGAAGATATTTAATATTTGACAGCCAAAAGGTTAAGATCCTGAATATGTAAATTCTTATCATCAATGAGAAGATCACTTCTACAATTGAGAAATAAGAATGAGGTAGAAGTGACTGTTAACCATATAAAATACTAGAGCTCAGGAAAATAACCAAGGAAAGCTTAGAAGTGAGTCTACCTGAGAAGTAACCTCTTGTTGAGCTGTAGTTTCTCCATTTAGAAAACGGAAATTGTCGTAGAACCTACCACTACCAAGGATCTGTCAGAACTGAATAAGATAAGTAATGTCAAGAGCAAAGTAAGCAATCAAAAAACCGATAGTCATAGCTATTTTTATAACCAAGAGTATTCAAGGGCATATTTTAAGAGAAAGTAGAAACATTCAAAGATGTATTATTGAGGTGATATCCTGGTAAATTAAAGCACATAGAGGCACACAAGCAGGAAGGAAACATATCTAGACTTGAGAAGGAGTCCTCTCCTGCTTATGATTTTAGCAGTAGTTATTTTCTCCTTCATAATTTCTGTTTTGTCAAAAGTCTCCCAATAGTCTGTATTGATATGCTTATAGCAATTTTTAAAAATCTCTAAAAAGCATTAAGTAACCACCTTTGATTAAATGTTGAGTGGCCCTACAAAGTTTCTTAATTTACCCAGTACTGATTTGTTTCTCAAACCTGGTTTGTTTCAAAAGCAATATCCGTGGGTGGGCATTTGTCATAGTGCTTTAAATGCTATTTGTGACACCAACATGCAATATCAGAGCACCCTGGTTTGAGCTCTGACTTTGCTGTCCATTCCAGCTTCCTATTAATGCATACCTTGCCACTCACATTGGTGACTAGGAGTGGGAGACCTGAATTGAGTTCCAGCTGTGGCTGACATTTTGGAACTAAATCAATGAATGAGAGATTTCTGTCTCTGTGCCTTTTAAATAAAATAAATAATATTTTTTTAAAAAGCCCATTATTCAAAGCACAAGAAAATCTTCAAATTTCTTTTTGTTTCATTTCCAACTCAACAATTGTTGGTGGTGGTGGTCTAAATTGAAGTGTGAAAAAATTAGCCAGAAAGGAGTCAAAATGGTATGTGGAATACCTTGAGAAAACTAGATTAAGACAAATTAGCTCCAAAAAGGACAAAGTGATGTCAGCAGAGGAATTACCTCAGGGCAGGGCCAGTTGATGTGAAGGCACCTGACTTGTCTCAGTCCCAGTGCTGCTTCTCTAGTGCAGTGTCCAGATTCTGCTTTACACACTTTTCCTTCCTCATCTCCTGGTCTCATTTGTGGACTTTGCCCCTTGCCAGCTGCTCCTAGTTGTTGCCAAGTTACTAGAGTATCAGTTTTCTCATCTGCAAATAGTGCCTTCCCCAGGAGATTGCTTTGCATAAAACCTGTAGTATGATAGTCAGTGCAGAGTAGATGTTCAATGAATAGATGTTATGATTCTTATACTCTTCAGACATCAACATAGAGAAGCACTTGTTCCCTTTTTCTGTTTTGTCTCCAAGATAGGAAGTATTGAGGGAAGGGCCTGTCAGGGGAGGGGTGAAGTTCTTTCGTACCCACACATGGATACATCATCTCTAAATCAAATGGACATTCATTGGACATTTATCATTGCTTGTCCCTCAGATGTACAAATTCAGAATGTTATCAGGTAACTGTGACAGAGTACGTATGGTTGTACCTCTGGCTCACAGTCCCAGCCTCATCCCCAGCTCCTGCTGTAGGCTAAAATAACAAGTACTATCCTAGGAGAGCCTCCGTTCGCCAATCCCAACTGATTAGACCAGGATGGACTCTTGCAATTCAATGCATTATGGCTAATAAGAGTCTGTGAAGAAGATTTCTTACTCCACTTGTTATTCTAGAAAGAACTTTTTTGGATTTTCTCTGGCACAGGCAGAGGATCCTTCCCATCCTCTTGTGAGTAGGCTGGCTGTAGTGTCATATCTTTTGCTACTTCTCCAGGGGTTGGCCCTGGGTGGCTCAGAGACCGGAGACAAGGGGGGCCTGCTAGACCCCAGCTGTCTGGGTCCAAACACAGGACTTCCTCACCAGCTCCATGTAGTTCTGCGATTCAGCATCCAACCTGGACTCATTTGCAGTCAGGATAATCTATTGGCTTCTATTGGGTCTTTGGTTATTTTCCAGCTTACTTAGAAGTTGAATAGAGAAGATGGCTCTTTTTGGACACCTTCTCTGTGATCCTGCCTTTTTGACTTGAGCATTGCAGCAGGGCTCATCAGCTTATCTCTCAGATGTAGAAAATGAATTTAGCAAGACTTTTAGTCAAATACCCAACAGGAAATTCCGCAGCATGTGCAGATGAGACTCAGAGACGCATATAAGAAAGTACCTCTGCTGACATCAGGATGGTGTTGAAAATTTGGAAGTTATTTACATATTTATTAGTAGGGGATGGTAAATGAAATGTTTTTCTTCTATTTTGATGTGTTTACTTGATGGAATATTAGTCTATACTGTGGTTAATAGAAATGAAGCAAGAGGGAAAGAATGAATAAACAGAATTTGATTGGTCCAACAGAAAACTGAAGTGTAACTTTTGAAAAATCATAAATATGAGAAAAAGAGAACAATATGGCAAATTACCATCTGGTAGGAAAATGGGTGTGCTATGTACTTTTCTATAACTAACCTTGTATAAAACATAAAGATACAAAATAAAATGAGGGACTGTGTTTTAAAAGCATCTTTCAAAACTAGGAGATGCAGGGATTGAGCAGTTCAGCATCAGCTGTGCCAGCTGGAACTGTGTCCTGAACTGCGGGAGGCTGGCAGCCACATCCAAGGTCGTCTGGGGAGACCCAGGGCTAAGTGACCAGAGGTAGTCTGAATACAGAGTGTTGTTCATTGCTGACCTAGTTCCCATTCCAGTTCCTCTTTATATTAGTCAGCTCTTTGATATTATAGTGAAATGCCTGAGACAAACTACTTAGGGAGAAAAACAAGATCTATTTACCTACCAGTTTGGGTGACTAAAAGCCCAAATGGCTTAATGCAGGACTAATGAACAGCTAATGAAACGTAGACTTAATGAAAGCCTAGGATGACAGATCACATGGAGCTCCAGGAAAGAGAGAGAGAAAGAGTAAAGGGAGATGGGGAGGGAGAAAGAGAGCAAAAAAGTGCAAACTTAGAGTTATCCAACTACCCTCTTGTGAGAATTGTCTTCCAAGGGAACATCCCTAGTTGCCTAAGGACCCTAAACTTAGCTCACCTCCTAAGCATTATAATGCTATGAAGTGTCTAGGTTCTTTCAACAACAACTTTTTAAAAAGATTTAATTATGTTTTTATTGGAAAGTCAGATCGACTCAGAAAAGAAAATACAGAGAGAAAAACTTCCATCTGCTGGTTTACTCCTCAAGTGGTTGCAATAGCTGGAGCCAAGCCAATCTGAAGCCAGGAGACAGGAGCTTTTTCTGGGTCTCCCACATGCATTCCGGGTTGCAAAGCTTTGGGCTGTCCTCAACTGCTTTCCCAGGCCACAGGTAGGGAGTTGGAAGGGAAGTGGAGCAGTCAGGATATGAACCAGTGGCCATATGGGATTCCAGAGATTGCAAAGTGAGGACTTTAGGCATTTTGGGGTTTAAAGTGTCTCATAATTTCAGGGGCCAATTTTGTATTCAAATCATAGCAATATTCTTAGATCCCTTTTGTTTCAGTGATGATTTAAGTGTGACCAAATGACCCACACTGAGCTGCTTTTAGTGAGATCCAGTTCCCTGGAAAGGATGCTGCATATCTCATGTCTTCTGAAGACCCTCAGATAGGTCTGAGCCTGACACAGGATATTTCAGATATTTCTAACTTTTAGAATGCTGAATAATAGCATAAATGCTAGAGACTTTGTGGATGTTCCCTTCTTCTGGGTTACACTTTAATTAATTGGTTAATTAATTAATAGTTTAGATGCTGTTTATATAATTGGTGAGGGTGGGAAGTATCTAGGGTTAGGGAAAAGTGTATTTGATAATTGTTTCCAAATTTTCTGTTTCTTCTTCCTGTTTCTGGGTTGGGGGGAATATAAGGAGAGAAGCAACACGCAACTTCCTAACCACCCTAGTACCTAAGGATGGGAAACAGCCACCTGATATCAATCTCTTGTGGTGCATGCGCTGAGGTGGTTTCAATAGTTCTGATATGCTGTTGATACCAATGCAAGGATGAGGAAACTCTTCCAATGTCTATCAGCTGACATAATCAACCTTAGAGTCTTCATTTGCCCAGTTTTTTTGTTGTCATTGTTTGGCCAGGGTTGATTGTCCAAATTGTTATGTTCTCCTTCCCCTGCTATGGCACCAGATATCCTCGGCAGGCCACAATAAGCTCCTGTATCTTCCATGTGTATCAGAGCCTGAAGTCCACGGCTCCATCTTTTCCAGTGACGAGGTCCATTTCTTGCAGCAGACCCAAGAACCCAAGCCAGGTGGCCCAGATCTCCATTTCTGAGCCCCATGTCCCTGGCTCGTGGACCTGGCATGCACTGCACAGGTGGCACAAGGACTCCCAACCCCAGGGCTCATGGATCCAGCACCCCTCACATGGGCAGGCCCAAGGACCTGGGCCCCACCAGACTCCCCACCTAGGGTTCATTTTTTTTAAACATCCAACTTCAAAGGGCTTCAATTTAAGGAAAAAAGTTTAAGATAAATCAGAATTTCAATACACTTCACATCCAGTTTCTCTATTGTTAACATCTTTTCTCTGGCTGTTAAAGCCATTGAAACAATTTTAATGATATAAATGTAAGTTCAAAATCTATTCAGATTTCTCTTTTCCTCAAAGATTTTAAGGTGTTTTAAAATCCATTTGGGAAGGAGGAAAAGAGGGAAGGAAAGAGAGAGAGAAGAAATTATCTTCTATCTTCTTCTCCACACTAAAGATATTAGCAATGGTTGGAGTTGGGCCAACTGAAGTTGAGAGCCAAGAATTCAGACCATGTCTTGCGTGTGAGTTGTAGGAACTCAGTTGGGTCGTCACTACTGTTTCCTAGGATCTGAACTGGCAGAAATTGGAGACAACACTTAGAGCTGGGAATTAAAGCCAGGCACTAGCTAACAACCCTTTCCCGCCCCCCCCCCCCATTTGTAATGTCCTTTTTATTCTGTTACAGGATCCCATATCACATTTAATCATCTGCTTCCTTAGGCTCCCGTTAGCTATGGCAGTGTCTCTTATGTTCCTTGCTTTTATTGACCATGATTGTTGTGAAGGGAACTGGTCAAAGCTTTCATAGTATACCCCTCTGTTGGGAACTGTGTAATTTTTCTGTCCTCGTGATTAGACTAGAGTAATCTCACATTCTGACAGAACAGCCTTCAAAACACTCTATGCAGGAAACCTTTCTGACTCCCATAATCTGAAACAGAGCCTCTCTATATTCTCTCGATGTACCTTGTTCACCCTGTCTTAGCACTTACCTCATAGCACTGAAACTCTGTTTCATTCCACACTGCACTGTAAACTCTTTGTAGGAAAAGAGCTACCTTCTCCACATATTGGATCTAACCAATAGTTGAAGCTCGGTAAATACTGTTTGGAATAAAAGCCTACATCAGTTGTTTCTACCTTGAAAGATCTTGGGTTCCTACTATATATTACACTCCCATCACCCATGCCCCAAATTCTTCTATCTGCCTTCTCTATCAGCCACCTTATGAGGTGACCTCATTCCTTCCTGAATGAGGGAGCCAATGGTCCCTTCGCTTTCTTGGATTTTTTTAAATTTATTTTTAAATTTTTATTGGGAAGTCAGATATACAGAGAGGAGGAGAGAAAGAGAGGAAGGTCTTCTGGCTGTTGATTCACTTCCCAGTTGGTTACAATGGCCAGAACTGAGCCGATCCAAAGCCAGGAACCCAGAGCCTCTTCTGGGTCTCTCACACAGATGCAGGGTCCCAAGGCTTTGGGCCATCCTAAACTGCTTTCCCAGGCCACAAGCAGGAAGCTAGATGGGAAGTGGGGCCACCAGGATATGAACTTGGGCCCACATGGGACACCTGCACATGCAAGGCGAGGACTTGAGCCACTATGCTGTCACACCAGGCCCATTCTTGGACTTTTTAACCTTTTTCTTAAAAATTTTTTTTTTTGACTTTTCAACCTTACTGAAGTCTGTGACACATTTGTCCAATGCTTCATTTTTTTTTTCCAATTCTCTCTTCCTTTGATTTCTAGAATATCTGTTCTCTCCTGGTTCTCCCCCAACCTCTGTGACTTTTCTTAGATTTCCTCACTTCTTCCTTCCCTTTCCCTCCCATAACAGATCTCCAAAAATTACCTTGACATTTTCTCTGATACACTTGTTTCTCTTCTTAAGATCCCCATTTCTGTGTGTGGTGTTAGCATCCTCTATAGCACAAGGGCTGAAAACCACAGGACTCTTGCCAGATTCACCATTTATTTATGAAAACTTCTCCCAGGGGCAGCCACATTCAGTAGCTTCAGCTTCCTAAATGTCACTCCACACTTCTAACCTTTGCTTTAATTCAGATTTTCATTGCATCTTGCTTGCATTCTGCCTGGATTCCTGGCTGACTACCATTACCTGTAAATTGGGCTCAGTACTGTCCCCAGTCCACTGTCTCCTCATTGCCCTCAGAACACTTTTCTTGATACAACATTGCTCAGAATGTATGAGGGTTGATCACAACTTCTAGAATGAAGTCCAGACTTTTAAGAGGAGTTTGAGGTCCTGCCCTGGTGCCACCAATCTTCATTCTAGCTGTATCTTCCAACACATGGCAACTTCTTGTAATTCAGTTATTTCCTGCCATTTCTTGCCTACCTACCTCTGTTTCTACCTGCTCTCCCCTCCCCACCACTTCATTGCATCACGTGAAACTCTTACACAAATCTTCATGCTCCCTGTAAATGTCATTTCTCCCATGAAGCCTTCCCTGATTTCTCACTGTCAAGTTTCATTTTGGGGGGAATAGCCTCATGTCTTCCTGCTTTCACCAGTCATTCCTGAGATCTTTGAGGTTCCGTTATTTTTCACTCAGCTCAAAGTCTGATGTGTGTCAAGGAGCTTTGTCTTGCTAGGTTCTTCTCTGATGGCAACTCAGGAATCCTGTTCACTTTTACCCATCACAGCTGCCATCTCAGAATTGTCTACCTTTACTAGTGAGCAGGAGTGGGGAGGCCTGAAGCCATCCATCACTTATTCTTACATTCCCATTGTTGAAGGTTCAACTGCGGAGTTTCCGTTGGGAAGGCTAAAATATGTAAGGAAATACACCAGTAATTCAGTCATCTGCTTTGCCATTGCAAAGGTGTCTAACTGTTTTTGCCTGGGGCTGCCCTAGTTTTAGCATTGAAATGTCTCAAAACTCCAAAAACCCTGCTTCCTGAGGAATCCAAGAAGATTGTCCATATAGGCACGGACGTGCATTTCTGTGCATGCATCCGACATGGAAATGTACACCAGTTCTACCATATGTCTTCATCTGCAGACCTCCTGCCCCTTCTACCTCCGCCTTTCCTCTTGTACCTATGCACAGGAACCACATTGCTGCCTATGTTTCTGCTCTGTCTAGTTCTGATAGCAAACTTTGTGGAGCAGGGGCAAGAACACACAAATCCTTTTTTAAAAAATCTCTTACTCCTAGCCAAGCTCAAGAATATTGTCTGTACTGCATAGAACCCTAAATGTATACAAAGGTTTCTTAAAAAAATTTTTTTTACTTTTAATTGTATAAATCATATATATTCTGTAGTGGGAAACCCTGATGAGCAAAAAGAGAGCAAACAGTTGTTAAAATCACCTTAATTACTAATCTTCCTTAGAACTTAATATTTGGTTTTTGGAGTAATAGATACATACACACTGGTGCACAGTTGAATACATTTATGTGTATAAAATATGTGTGAATCCTAAAGAAAGCCTGGATCATGTTTCATAGGCTGTTCTGTAAGTTATTTTTCCTCATTGACCAATATCTCATAAATGTCTATGGAATTAAATTGAAAGTGATATAATTAAATGACTTACATTTATTGGGCCCAAATTGTGACATACCTAGAAATGCTGGTATGATTAGCAGCTGTATCATGTTCTATGACTTGGCATCCTGACCATTTTGAATAATCAACTGGTTGTGTTCCTTTTTTTTGAAGTAAATGCAAGTGATGTAAATAGTTCCAGAACAAATCAAAAGATGGGCAACTGTCCAGTTCATTACATAAAGCAAGCATAACCCTGATATCCAGTGTTGATCAAAATATCATTTTAAAAAATGACAGATCAAGCTCACTTTAGAATATTGATCTTAAATAAAACACAAGAAAGTAGAATGGAAGAGGACATTCAGTAAGTTAATAATAATGATGATGGCGATGATGTTGACTAATACTTAGATATATTTAAATTCTGGCCAGTAAATACATACATCAATCCATTTGATCCTGTTTACACCCTAAAAAGTAACATTTTACAAATGAAGAAACTAAGAAACAGAGTGTAAGATCATGTTACTTTTAACTGCACAGCAATGCTTGAATGCATTATCATAAGAAAATCTAGTTACATAATATCACTGAAACCAAGAGCCCAGAGCCACATCCAGGTCTCTGACATGGGTAGTAGGGAAGGCAATCTTCCATTGCCTTCCCAAATAGATTAGCAGGGAGCTGGATTGGAAGTAGAGCAGCTGGGACTTGAACCAGTGCTCACACAGGATGCTACCTTGCAGGTGGTGGCTTAACTCACTATAGCACATTACTAGCCCATCAGGAGTATCTTACACAGCATATGAAAATTTACTATTTTCCGTAAAAGGAGTATTTGCCCATTGTGGGAAAATATGGAAGAAAAGACTAGAAAAGCGTAGTCAAATTATAAACTATTCAGAAATACTTCCAGATTTCTATGTACATGTGTTTTTTTCCTTACTAAATTAGCATCATGCAATTATATCATTTGGAAGCTTATTTTTCCATAAATATTCTCTTACATATCAGTTTGATAGCTGTGTAATATTTCATCAAGAAGATACATCTTAATTTAACCTCATTCACTTGGGAGGGCTTCATTATTTGGCCATTTTACATAATAATACAATTAATGTCCTTGTCCATAAACCTGCTTTGATAGCCCTCATGGATAATTTAGCCTAAAGTACTAGGAAGAGTGTTCCAAAAAAGTTGATGTATCCTAACAAGTTTCCTAGAATATTTGTAGCAATATAGCGGGTGCCATTTCCTGCACACTATTGCCTACAATAATTTTGAACGGGCACTGAATATTCATACACAAATAATGTATCAGAACACATATGATATTTATGAAAAATTACAAAAACATTACTGAGTATTGTGATTATTTTGAATAAATGAAGAGACCCACTCCTAAACAGCAGTAATATATACTATAATGTCATTAGTTCTTTCCAAAAGAATGTGCTAATGAAATGCAGTGCCAGCAGGAATTTTGTTGGAATTAGCCTAAATGATTCTAGAAGTTATCTGGAGTAATGAGAAATAAACATATCAATAAATGCTCTCAAAGAAAAAAGGAAGGAAAGAAAGGCATTCAGTTTTTAAAAGGCAGTAATAGACAAACCAATAGCTATGTAAAACTTAGCGTATTTCTTTCTAAGGAAACTCAGTTTCAATTTTAATTAAATAAAGCAAAGGTACATGTAAATGCATTGTTTTTCACGTGGCTCTGCTTCCATGGGTAAGGATTCCTCACGGTCACTCACTCTGCTATGATTGGGACTATTCCTTTCCCATAGCTTGTTTTCTGTGATGAAAATGGAGACTTTCATGTTGTGCTTTTGACTTGTTTTTTTTTTTTTAATGTACTTATTGATTTGAAAGGCAGAGTTAGAGAAAAAGGGAAAAGAAAGGGGAAAGAAAAACATCTTCCATCTACTGGTTAATTCCCCAGATGGACACAACAGCCAGTGTTGAACCAAGCCAAAGCCAGGAGCCAGGATCTTTTTCTGGATCTCCTACATGGATAGCAGGGACCTATATTTATACCATGTTGTGACTCCTTCCTAGGAGCAGGAGTGGGAGTTCAGTCATATGTAGAGCAGCCATGATTTGAACAGACATTCAGATGGGATGCCAAAATCACAGGTAGTGGCTGAATATGCTGCACCGTAATATCAACCCCTTTTGCTTGTAACTTAAAAAAAAAAGAATTCTGGTATACAGACTGAAATAGGAGGCGCAACCCTAACATAAAATTATGAGAATTGCTGTGATTGTATGGGGAGTTGAGGTGTGGAGATTCATTGCATTTTGACCGATGTTGGCTGTGCTTGTTGATTTTAAAAATGGAGACATAGAAATGTTTATTTTCCCAAACTCAAATTTCCTTAAAATGCAAGGGATTAGACTCTTTCCTTGGATGCTATTGTTGAAAACATGGTTCTCCGAGGACACATGGGCAGGCTATACAAAAACACAAGTTCATTTGCTTAAACCTATCCGTGGGAAACTTTCTCATAGAACCTTGTTTTGCGGCGTTTTCAGATTAAGAATAATTTGAAAGAAGGATGCCAGTGACACATAATGTATTTAGAGTGGGAGGGAGATACCCACCCACTCCCAGAGATGCTCACACGGCAAATCAAACCAGTTGGCAGTGATACCAAGGCACTCTGAGTTCAAAGCAAGAGCCACCTCAGAGTTCCCACCATCTGAAGAGGGCCTTGGCGTTTTCCTTTGAAGTAATTCCTTTGAAGGTCAAGGTAAAGGGGGCGTGTTGACTCAAGAAATCGCTAATCTGTAGAAGGATGTGGCCTCTGCTCTATCACACATTTGTAATGATCACATGAGGTTAACAAAACAAATGGTTTTTACTGAAATGCGTGAGTTGGGACCAGTCTTTCATTTAAACTGTCTATGTCACAGGGATATTTCGCCAAGATCAGATGGGTCCCAGATTAAGAAAGAAACCCAAACCAGTTCCTGAGTTAAGTTCATTTTTTAAACTCTCTGCCATCAGAGTTAGCATCCTACATTTGGCTGCTGTTTACCAACATGGTGCAGACAGAACTTGGGGTTAGAAGTTGTGAGTCCAAATTCTGACTTTCTCCCGATTAAGTAGTGTCATCACTGACAAGTTTTCTCACTGCCACTCTTCTCAACCAGTCTCATGCTAAGCCCTACAAAACAATTTATTGAAATAAGCTGAATATATTAAAAAAAAAAAACTCTATTTTCTGAGACTTTTCAAATATAGAACCCATGAGTAGATAGGACTTAGAAGCTGAATTCTAAGATGTATATTAAGTATTCAACAGGCTCATTTACACTGAAAACACATTTTCCCACAGTGTTATAGGCATTGTTAGGATGTCGTATCATTTGTTTTACTATCTTTGGTTACTGGCACAAGTCTAGGAGTCTAGATACTTAATATTAGTTGAATTCTGTTAATTAGGAAGTGCCACATGTTCTCTCCATGCCATCCCAACTACTTTCCATGCTAATATTGGGCCAAAGTTGTTGGTATATTGAGGATAATGTATATCGTGTTAAATATGAAAGTTTTTCTCTTCTGGAGAAGGCATATTGCCTGGAAGAGTGAGAAAACTGGAAATTTCATACAAGTATAGAAAACTTTGCACAAATATTTTGTTTTGCAATTGATACAGTTGACACTTCCCCAAATACCCCCTACCCTACCCACCACTAATAAGGTCACTCATGGAATTTGGAATGGATGTTGCATATGCTAGCCACCAAATGGCCTGCCTCAGAGTCCCAAAGGGTCCTATGTTTAGATAAAGTCTCTCCAACCCCTCTGTTATTGTTTATTTGAGTACTAATTCAAGAACCTTCTTCCATCTTGCTCCCCCCGGCCACCAAAGAAATACCACCCAGAAAGCTAAGAGAATTACCACAGTGCATGAGATGGATGAAGATAGACTATCCCTTTAAAAAGGCAAAGAACAGGTGTGCTTGGATTTTGCATGTAAATATGAATATAGACAAATGCATATTATTTACACAGATACCCATACATAAATCTCATTATCACTTATCTATCTAAGTTTCTGTGTCATTTATCTAACGTGTGTATTATAGTACATTGCTGGGAGACTATATATATGGGGTGCATATATTGCATTTTTATGGTTATCTTACTGCTAGGACTAAAGAAGCCAATTTTTCTCATATTCATAGCATTTTCTATCATTTGAAAGTGCTAAGTTTGCTGAATCTTCATGAGAATCATTTTCTCTAGGAGAAAAGTTACTATTGAGAAGCTGTACCTTCACTTGTGCAGGAATGGGACTTGCCTAAGCCACACTGGACGCTCTTTTTAGGCACTTGGTGGTCTGGGTTGTAGAGGAGGGTCGAGAACACCTTGATTGGTCTTCCAGATGGTCTCCTGGGTGGGTGGTGGGCTTCTCACCTGGGAGTCTTTTCAGGCCATCGTGTGAATGTGGGTACCCTGAAGCAATCTGTCAGGAGAAGGTTGCTGAAATTCAAGTGGGGACAGTGGCTTGGCCAGTGATGTGTCCACCATTTGGTCCCCTCAAGAAATGTTGGTTCAGCTGCTTGGGGAGGGATGGGAATGATATCTGGGAATCTGCAGAGCAGAGGCTTGCATTGTTGCTGAGGCATGATTTGATGGTTGTGATGAATTGCTGAGATTGAGGTGAAATGTATTTGTAGGAGATAAAGGGACTGAGGGTTAGAATTTTAGGAAGGACTCAGCTATGAATTTTGTTGCTAATAAGCAATTGCTCAAATGTTATATGTTAAAAATTTCATGTGCAAGAGTAGTTTTGTGCTCAATTCCTCTTTCATAAAAAAATTTATTTTTGATGATGTTTACAGAGTTGATTAAAGTGGAAAGGGTCAAGGATCAGGGCATAGTATGTATGTATGTATGTATTTACATTCTTATTTTCTGTTTTACAGTTTTGTGGATATAGGGCTTCACCCATTTCCCTCCCTTGCCTCTCTCTCTCTTCTCTCCTCCCCTTTGTCCCCTGTATTTTACAATAGTGTATTATAAAATAGAAGTATCCTTCGGCTCTGGTCTTGACTCCAGTGTTGTGCTCTTTATATGTGTCTTGACATTATAGGAATAAGCAGTTATAGAGACTTTAGTATTTTGTTGTCAAGGTTTGTTTAACAGTTTTATTGGGAGCCTACTTTATTCGGGAGTAGAGATACATACTACAGTTCTTTGATTCCCAGTACTCTGGTTGCTATTACATTTGTTTATGAGATTACAGGTTTATCTGTATATACTTGATTACCTATATGTCTTTTGATTTATATTTTGAATGAAAATTGTCATGCATTAGAGGTTACATGTGATATTTGCCTGTGGGGATTAGCTTATTTCATTGAGTATAATGGTCTTCAGTTGGGACAACTTTGTTGCAAATGGTAGACTTTTATTCTTTTTAATGGCTGAGTACTATTCCATAAATTAGATGTACCTTCCTTCCTTCTTTCTTTCCTTCCTTCCTTCCTTCCTTCCTTCCTTCCTTCCTTCCTTCCTTTAATAGGAATGGCAAATATACAGAAAGAAGGAGAGATAGAGAGAAAGATCTTCCATGTGCTGATTCATTCCCAGGTGCTTGCAATGGCCAAAGCTGAGCCAATCTGAAGTTAGAAGCCAGAAGCTTCTTCTGGTTCTCCCACACTGTTGCAGGGTCCCAAGGCTTTGAGCCACCCTCAACTGCTCTCCCAGGTCACAAACAGGGAGCTGGATGTCAAGCAGAGCAGTCGGGACACAAACCAGTGTCCATGTAGGATTCTGGTACATGCAAGGCAAGCATTTAGCCACTAGACTATCGTGCTTGCCCTTGATTTTTCATTTTAATAAATTGTCATTTAAAACGTAAGAGGATATAGTCAGCTTGGTAAAGGCACAAGCATAACATGGTAAAAAGAGAAGGTCATATGAAGCAAATCTAAAAATAAACTAGACAAACAAAACAACAGAATTAGTAATTTGGTAAAAGATTTGCTTGTTTGGCAACTCTAGCAAAAGAAATCTTTAGGGAACCTAAGAAGAAAACACACAAATACAACACACATAAAATTAGAAAAAGAGCAAGTCACCTATAGAATATAAGAATTCTGGGGTGCACATTGTGTTGGTGCTGCCACTTGATATACCTGTATCCTAAATTGGAGTGCCTGGAATTGAGTCCCACCTCTGCTTCCAGTTCAGCTTCCTGCTAAGATGTCCAGGAGGTATAAGATGATGACAGAGTTATTTGGGTTTCTGCCACTCATGTTAGAAGACCAGGATGGAGCTCCTGGATTCAGCCTAGTCCACCTCTGTGTTGCAGCTATTTGAGGAGTGAAGCAGTAAATGGAAGAGTGCTCTTTTGCTCTATCTTACAAACAAAAAGTTTGAAATTTACTCTGCCTATTTAAAAGTCAATCTGCCTTTCAAACACACAAGAAATCAATAATTATTTTGGGGGAAAGGTAGTGATTCTTTGAAAATATAAAACTGTATAAATAGTGTATTATTAAATATAAGTTCTTCAATTAAAAAATGGTTCACTATGGAAATAATTGAAGATGTCAAAGAATCTTCAGCAAAAGGAATTCAGATAAGGGGTTCACTGCTGAGCACTTCCAGACATCCCTTCCAAGCCTTTAATCAGTAGATAATTCCTGAGTTATCTAAGACCTTCCAGAAAACAGAAATATGAAGAACTATCAAATTTCTCGGGCTCAATTCCAAATCTGGTAAAGCTAGTGAAGAAAACTGAAAAGCAGTTAGAAAAAGGACAAAGATCAACAGGTTTAAAGGCAACAAACCAGGAAATATAATTTCCTAGCGCATTACATGATAGATATATCAGAATCAAATTAAAGCAGAAATATAGGATGATTCCAAAAAAATAATAATGTAGTATATTAATTTTTAAATATGCTCCTGGATTGATTAAACACCATTCAAGATTTAAAACCGCTTAACTAGGGCTAAAAATCCATTTACCCATTTCCCTAAGAAGGCAAAGAATATCTAACCCAAAGAGGCAGTCAACATTCTATTAGGTATAGGGAAAATATTTTTTGAAAATATAAGGTGAATGAATTGTTTCCCCTTGAATCTCATTCCTCACACAGCTCTTCACCTCCCAAATCAGAAGATAGACACTGGACATATATATGTAGATATGGTGTTCTTTCTTTTTTTCTTCAAGATTTATTTGCTTATTTTGGTAAGTCAGATATAGAGAGAGGAGGAGAGACAGAAGAAAGATCTTCCATCCAATGATTCACTCCCCAAGCAGCCGCAATGGCTGGAACTGAGCCAATGGGAAGCCAGGAGCCAGGAACTTCTTCTGGGTCTCCTACATGGGTGCAGGGTCATAAGCCTTTGGGCCTTCCTCAACTGCTTTCCCAGGCCACAGGCAGGGAGCTGGATGGGAAGTGGGACTTCCTGGATTAGAACCAGTGCCCATATGGGATCCCAGTGAGCGCAAGGCGAGGACCTTAGCTGCTAGGCTACCACAGTTGGCCTGACCTGGTTTTCAAAGTCTGTTTTTCCTCTCTCCCTTTTGAGAGAAAACCACCACGTCACTCCTTACCCCCAACATGCACACACGTAGCTGTTACCTGCCAGTGCCCATGGAATCAGTAGCAAGGAAGCAGTAGAGAACCTAATCTCAGTAACTGTTGGCTGGGTTTCCACTGAGATTGGCATCCTGATTGAGAAACTGAGGTTTGTCATTGGAAGGAGGCTATGACAGAGGAAAAGTGAATGCTTGCTGTTTCCAGCTCAAAAGTTTTTAAGAGAGAAGAGGGGAGTGAGCATCAAAGGGTGTGAGGTAAGAGACATGGCAGTAAGAGGAGTTTGGAAAGTGGGAACACGATTTTAAGTTGGGCCTTTTGGAGCAGGCTATCTGCAACGTGGGGAATGGGCATTGTGGTCCAGCATTGTCCTAGAGAAGACTGCAAGCCTTCCCAGAATCCACAGGAACCGAGCAGCCCCAGAAGCTGAACCATTAGGGAAAGACCTAGAAGTGAAGGGAAAGGAGTTGAGAGCCAGATTTCCTTCATGGGACAAGTAGTATGAAGGATATAGTGGGACCTGGGGGTCAAGGTTAGGTCACCACATTTTCACCAAATCATCAGTCATAGCCATAGCCTGCTAGTCCTTGCCCGGTCAGCAGTGAGGCAGACAGAGATTGCCATGGAGCAATTAATGAGGTTCTGAGGGAATCATACACATCTGAGAAGGTTTTGTGTATGTGCACAAGATCATAATCACCTGCAAGATCATCTGATTTTGTAGGTTAACACTGTAGCTAATCCTTACAGACATGTAAGTCATATGACCAGGACTGTTTAGAATCTGAATATTCATCTTGTTATAGATTAATTGGTTAAAGAGGTTACAAAAATAGAAATCTAGGGGGTTGGTACTGTAGTACAGTGGGTTAAGCCAATCTGTAGTGCCCGCATCCCATTTAGGTGCTGGTTCAAATCCCAGCTACTCTACTTCTGATCCCAGCTCCCTGATAATGGCCTGGGAAGGAGTATTAGAAGGTAGCCCAAGTACTTGGGCTCCTGCCACCCACATGGAAAACCTGGAAGAAGCCCCTGACTTTTGGCTTCAGCCACAGTTGTTAAGACCATTTGAGGAAAAAAACAGCAGATGGAAGACCTGTCTTTCTCCCTCTTTCTGTAATGCTGCTTTCAAATAAATAATCAATCAATAATAAAAAGCTAAAGATAAAATGTTCAAAGATGGAAAAATATCAAGTTTCTAAGTTTTGAAATGATGAAATAAGTTTGAAAGAAAATGAATTCCTCATAGGTCATCTAACAGTTTCAATCCAATAATATAAAAGCAGAGGATCTCTCCTTGAAAAAATAAAATTTATTTTTAGCATATGCAATATGCATGACATTGTGCTTGCCAAAATTAGTTATTCCCATTTAAAATAAAGCAAAAGTTTGGCTTTTATGATTCTTTGATAATGTTTTTAAAATTCCAGGAAATACAATAAAGGGTGAAAATTAAAATGCCTTATGATTGTAAATAGAGGGATAAGTCATTCATTTGCAAATGATGATGCTTCCCAAAAATTTAGGAGAATCAGTTAAAAATTTTTGAAATAGCAACTCCCAGATTTATTTTTTAATATTTAATAAGTCATTTATTTGTAAATCAAAATTTAATAAGTCATTTATTTGTAAATCAAACATAATACCCACATAATAAATCTAAGATTTTAGACTGTCAAGACTACACCAACAATCCAGAATCACTTGAGTGGCTCCATGTCTGAACTGAGTGTTGTGTGAACAACAAGTGTTCCGTAACCTAATGTATACCATCCATCATTATCATCTCATTTGTCCTACCAATTCTCAGAATAGCTGTACAGAGCTCTAATTGGAGAATTGCAAATCACAATTTAATAAACCTTTGCTGTATTTGAGGACCAAAGATAAAGTACTGCCAGCCATTCACTTATAGTGTGATATGCACACATGAGACCTGTGTTCAAAAAGCTTATTCCAACAATGTTCTATTAGTAATTGGCAGACGTATTATCCCTAGTTCTGAACATACAATTCAACTGGCTTTATAGCTCTCATCCAAATCTGCACAACTGTTACATGTATACCCAGATTTTCTTATACCTTGTGATCCACCTAGGCATGTCATGAAACTCCTGATTCTTGAGTTCTGGCCATAACCTGTGACCTAACTGGGCTGGGAGTTTATGCGGCTTTGGAATTGTGCAGGATCCCAAGGGATTCTAATGTATAGATAGATGTGATAATAATCAACTTATAATTAATACACAAGATCAGTAAATAGAATGTATTCAAGGTTGTTGTACAAAGTAATTTCCCCATAACACAAACAGTTAAAAAATAAGAATAGAAAAAATTTCATTTTTAACAGTGACAACGTAAACGATGCCCAAGAATTGTCTTAATAAGGAAAGTGTAATGTCTGTACAATGTGAACTTTTGTATCAGGAGACATTGTAGGAAACTTGAGATATCGAGAGAATTTTAAAAAAGGGGGTTAGGAAGCAATACCTCAAAAAGTAGTTTCTAATGTGGATGAGCGAATTTCTTAAAAGTTTAAAAAGCCTGTTTGAAAAGTAACAGTGAATTGTATTTGCCTTAGTAAGTGTTAAGGTAGATTTTAAAAAGATGTTTTGGCCTAAGAAGATTGGTAAGAAAAACATTTGCAGCAAATGATAAATGATTTTCTCAAGGCTATTAAAAGAAAAATCAGTCACAAAAGGAAATGGACAAAAAGCAATTTATAAAAACATGCAGAATCATAAGTTACAAATTTTTAAGAGCACACACATGAGAAGTATACATATTCATAGGGTATTGTGATGTTTTGATAAATGTAGATTGTGTGATGTTATATCTACTCAAATATTTAACATTTCTTTATGGTGAAAGCACTCAAAATTTGATCTTTTGGATTGGTGTGTGTGTATGTATGTATGTACAATGCATTCACATTATCACCACCACTTTTGTATCCCAGAACCCTGGGAACTTTTCTCTCCTAACTAACCTAGTGCCTGTTCAGCTACGTGTCCTTTCCTTCTCCTCCTCATTCCCCTTCCAATATACTTTCAATTTTTAACCATTTCTAATTTATTTTGGGCAAAATTTTAAAAAAAAATGGATGTTACTGAGGAAGAGGGTTTAGTGAGACAGCAAGCACTGATGAGCCCGTCAGTTGATCTTCATCTTTCTGGAGGCAAATTGGCAACATACACTAGGAATCTTCAAATATCTTTTCTCTGACACATAATCCCAGTTCTCAGACTCTACAACAGGGAAAAAAAAAAGGATTTACACCTAAGAGCAGTATGAATGTATGTAAAAATTCAGATCAATCTAAATGTCCAGCAACAGAGAAAAAAGACAAATAATTAAGGTCCATTCTTCTGGAAGGAGAATGTGTAATATCTAAGAGGAAACTTCAAAAAATTTATGGAAAAGCAGTTTTTTTAAAAAAATCTGATAATTTTGGTATAAAATTTTTGAAATCCATGGATAGTTTTTTTGTGACAGAGATTTTCCATAAACTTTTTGCAGAATTCTTGTCTTTTATTTTGCAATCAGATAGAAATAATTTTAACACATATATAGACTTTAGAAAAGAAAGATGAAGTAGAAATATGCTAGAACTTAATTAATGATGGATAGAAGACTTTCTGTATTAAATTATTTTAATACAAATATTTGTCCTTAAACAAGTATTAATTGTGCAATCAGAGATAAAGGGAAGAAGAGAAGGAAAAGAAACAAGAAAACTAAAAATTGTAAAAAAAAAAAGTCATAAAAGCATGATAATAAGTAGGAAAAGGACAAAATAATTTACACAAAGAAATGTGAAGTTTGTACCATATTAAATGTTGTTCATAGGGAAATCCAAGTTATAACAAGATGCTACTTCATGACTGAAATTGAACTAAAAGTTTAAGCTTATTTCCGATGTTGGAGTGTAAGTTAATCCAGTAGTTCTGTAATGGCAAGTTGATACCACACATTGAGAGCTGTAATCATGTCCGCAGTCTGAAAACACCAATCTTATATAGGGATCTATTTCTGAAAATTATTTTAAGATAAAAAGATAGACAAAGATGTTCATTGCAGTGTTAATTAAAATTTAAAAATACTGTAAAGGACAAGACACATTATGTAACAACCCTACAGATTCTTGGGATGTTTTAAAACTAAGGAAAATGTATGTTTTCTGTCTTGAGTGGAGAACAAATGCAGAAGATAAATTCGTGTATATAGTAATGATGACACAGGGAAGGACAAAAATGTGTTAGGATGGTGAAATTATAAATTCATTTCCTTTATGTAATTACATATATAATTATATGACATGTATATCTATAATTAAATTATATAATATAGGTTACATATTATAAAATATAATTACATTAGATTATACATGAGGCATATTGTAAATTATATGGAATAAGTTATAATTAGATGATATATAATTCACATGTTAAATGATAATTAACATAATTGCTTTATATAATATATAGTATATACTAATTACATGTAACTGTTTTAACAATGAGCGAAAATACAGGGGAAAAAGTATTAGAGAGAAGGGAGCAAAGGAGAAAACAATCTTTATATATTAATTATACATAAATTTAAGCATCAATTGAACACAAAGCCTTTATTGTACCTGCAATGTAGGTATTATCTTTATTTTCATAAGTCAGCAAATAGCAGCCTGAATATCAAAGTCACTTTAAATTCTAGAATTAAAATGTAGTCCCTCTTCTGGTTCCATTCCGCCTCCTGCCACTAAGTATGCATACACTACCGGCTGTTGGTCTTTATGTGTCATGGTCTTATTTGGGTATGATAAAAATTATGAGCCACTGTCCCCAAACTTTCACAAATGCACAAAATTTGCATGGTCAGCATCTCTTAAGGGTAAGGTTGCCATAAACCCAGTTTAATGGCTGTTGTCCTCGAAAATCAATAGAGCCACTTTTCATTCTCAACATCCTTCTGATTTGGGTTATAAATTACATGATTATCTTTAATTAAAGGCCATGTATAGTCTTTTCCTTTTCCTCTTTTCCTCACCCCCTTGGCCTGTCCTTTGATGTTTCCTCTCATGGGAATTCTTTAAGTAAAGCCACCAAAATGAGGCATTTTTTCAGCCTCCCCAGCGTATGGAGGGAAATAATGCTAAGTGACTGACCATGGACATTCAACTCACGCATTATTTTGTCTTGTGTGCCAGGCTTCATCTTGGAAACATTGGACAGCAGATAGCATGACACTTTTGGTTGGTTGCAGGAAAGTCTTGGGCATGCAAGTAGGTCAGCACTCATTGGCTGCCTGTATTGGTTACCCGTAATGCCTGGGAGGGATGGAGGAGATGAGTCCCAGCGCAGTGTGGCTCAGGGAGAAATCCAATCACTAGAGGACACCCTTACCGTGCCCCATGGCCACACCTGGATAGCCATTACAGTTATCTTTCTGAGATAAAGATATCTGAGCCACGAACTAAAGCCAAAATCACAATCTACTGAAATCAGTGGGGTTCAGGAGGAAACTGGGTCCTGGTTTCTGGAAGCATCCTCCTACTCACTGTGTGGGAGGCAGACGGTCCTATGGAAATATGGCTGTTGAAAATCCCAAAAGAAAACAATCATCCCAAAAGAAACAAGAAAATCCCAAAAGAAAACAATCCCAAAAGAAAAAAATCATCTTGCTCTTCAACAATTCTGTTCACAAACACAGAGAATGTGGCAAACATCAGTGGCAGGGGCAGACGACACTGGTTTGGAGGCAGTATGGTAGTCAAGGCTGATACCACTTGTCTACCATCAGGCAAAATAGTAGAAACACATTAGATCCTGGCTCTGGAGGAAGTCAGCTGCTGTTGGGAGGCCTGCCTCAGGCTGGCATGGGACAGATGTTGCTTTTTTTGTCCTCAAAGCCAGAGGGACTGAGGGAAAATTATAATGGATATTAATGAGAAGCATTGCCCATGTGGAGGTTGTTGCAGATACGATGGACAAGCACTTAGCAAGGAAGTATACCTTCCTGCCTCTGACTTAATCTGTCCAAAGCAAGGTTTCTTGACATTGGATCTTGAACTCTACTGAGAGAAACATGTGTCATTATTTTCATTAATGTAGCCTACAAATTGTCACTTTCTTTTTTTTAATGGATTTGGTTAACTAGTCACAGTAGTAGGAAAAGTAGAGATGTCTTTATCACCATCAAAATCACTGATTCTTTGTGGTTCATTCCAGTTGTAAATATTTCTGAATGTCTTTTATGCTCACTAATTCTGGGAGATTATGGTAATTTTATGATTCACCTCTCCTGTTTTTATGTGTTAAGAATGCATGAGTGATTTTGTATATTTTTTTCACGTTTGAAAATAATTCTAGTAGCTGTGCTTTAATATAATTGATTTTATTTGTCTTGTTACATATTTTATTTAAAATTTTTAAGAATATTATTTTAAGACAGAGACTCTGAGCTTTATTGCACTGTTGGGGGTGGAAGGTGTTCCTGGCGTAGAAATTATCGCACACAGTGATGTATCATAAAGAACTGGAGCAGAGCCACTGGCGAGTTCCACATACAAAGAAAATATGAGGGAATTAAAAGGCTGATTCCTTATTATAGTAGGTTTAAGCTATTTAAGTGTATTTAAAGGTTGTACTATATCCTTTAAAATGTGCAAGTGTTGCATGTTAATCCTCAATTTAGAAATATATCTAAAATACAGAAACACCTGGAAAGTAAGATCATCATGCGACTCAGCTTTATCACAGATTACTCCTACGGTGGTTATACAATATTTCCATTGTGAATGGAGAAGCACTTATAGTAAAATGACTGAACCATCTCTGATTAGGCAATGAGTCACTAGAAGCTTCCAAAGGTCCTCTTTGGTATTATCCTGTCTTTATTTAAATACTCATTTTTTATTTTGAAAACTTCTTTTCTTGCTTCAGTGTAAATTCTTTTATTTCTATCCATAGATTTTGTATTTTCTGAATTGTGTGATGGCTATATATCTTTTTACAAAGTTTATTTTCATCTAAGACAGAGAGGGAGATGGGAGGAAAAGAGGGAAGAGAGAGCAAGGGAGAACGAGCAAGAAAATCTTTCATCTTCTGATTCTCTCCTCCACATGCCCACGGTAGTCAAGGCTGAGCTAGGGTAATGGCAAGGAGCCCACAGCTCCATCTGGGTCTCCCACAGGACTGGAAGGTGTCCAAGCTCTGAGCCATTGTGCTTTGCCACTCAGAATGCATTAGCAGGAAGTTAGATTAAGGGACTAGACCTGGCACTCCAGTACGGGATGTAGGTGTCCCAATCTATGGCTTAACCTAATATTCCTCCACTTCATTCCTGGATGGTTACAGAGCTTATGGTCCTAAGAAATAGGATCAGCCTATTTCCAGTCCATGGACCTTTAGAAACAGATTTTTAATATTTGTATTTCCCAGTCTGTCCCCTTTATACGACCTCACCATAGGAAGTGGGAATTGCATGACTATTACATGACCACTCAATATGTCCCAAGGCTATACTTGTAAAACCCAGAAAACCCTAGAGAAATAAGTTTGTCTGGATCCTAGAGATCCTAGAATGTTATAGGTGGGAGTTGGAGTTTTATTTTGTGTAAAAAATAAAAAATGTGTACTATATGCAGTGGAGGCTTTGAGCAGAAGACACTGGAAGCATTGTAGAAAATGGATCACAGGAAGCAGCACTGACAGGTGGGAAGGGACCAGCCCAAGGTCATCAGAGCAGCACGCATGCGGACAAGAGTTAGAGTTGAGGCTGAGAGTAAGGGAGGCTCCTCTGCTCCAAAGACACACTTCAAAATTCAACTTAGAGCAGTTCTTTTGTACACTGCTAGTCTGGTTTTGTTTTCAAACTTAAGAGTTTATTTTAAAAATAAAGCTTTCTTTTCCCATCGGAGTTCTGAAGTTTCCCATGTCTGTGAAAAAATTACTTGGGTTTTAGAAATTTACTTTGGAAGCTTAAGGCTGTCAGTCAACTTCTAAGCAATATCCAAAGTCCTTTCAACTCTCCACACTGCCCTCTACAAAAGCAAGGCCAATGCTCCAATGCCTGGCAATTATATTAGTTAGCCATGCTTTGTGTGAGTGAGACTGAAATGTTGTCCACCTTAAGCAAATTCCTTTAGTCTATTTCAGACCATATGGAAATGATGTAGTAAGAGTAAAACAAAAACCTAACTGAAAACATCCTTTTGGGAGAATTAGAAGACTAAGCTCTACCTTCAACTAGTCTTATCGGACATTTGGAGGGAAGACTGTGGAAAGGGATCTACAGCACCCACAGAGGAAGAGTTATGTTCTAGGGAGTTGGGTGCAAACTAGTGAGATTAGATTTAGCCTGGTCCTGATCTGACTCTCAGGCATAGATAGGAGAAATTCACATCTGTACTTATTTAATGCATCAAAAAGATCCATACCAAGGGGAAAGTAGGGTTTTCTAGTTCACACCTTGTTATGAATATTCCTTGATAATAGCTAGGGACAAACAAAGCCAGTGGATAGCTATCCAATGCTTTGTTTGGTTCTGCCCTATAAACTCAAAACGTTTGTCAAACTTCAAGTGCCAGACGCTTTTCAACACCAAAAGGATTTATTCCTTTTACAGGAGAAAATATTTTACCTTGGCTTTGAGGAAGAAGACTTTTACATATTTCATCCATGACTTCAAACGAAGGCACCAGGCCTAGAATTCAGCGTTTTAAAACACTTCTCACACAGATTCTGACGCTAAAGATGCTATGCATGTCTCAAAACTCTTGTCCCTTTGAAGCCCCTGATTATGTCATTTCCGTTCCCTTCTGTTCAAGGACAGGATGGTGATTCTGACATCTCCTGCTTGAAGGACATGGCTGTAGCTGTGGGGGAGCTGCCTGTTGGGCTCAGATGACCTAGCACTGTAGCAGATTTACGCTTCAGACTTGGAAAGGGTGCGTGTGGCTATGGAATGAGGATCATGCAGAAAGGGGTGACAGAACACATTCAAAGTAGGCATTGCAGCATTCGTTAGGACCCTGTTGTCCTCAGGGCTGGAAATGTATGACACAACAGTTTATCTTGGTGTTAAATAACAGTTTTCTACAAGAGGTAACTTTAGTCCCTAGGGAACATTTGACAATGCCTGAAGATTACGTTTTACTTTAAAGACCAGCATAGGAAGGGGAATCCTACTGGTGTCCACTGAAGAGCCCAGAGATGGAACCAAACCTCTGACAATGCACAGGACAGCCCCTCCAAACGAAGTAGATATGGCCCGCTGTGTCAACAGCATGAAGACTGAGAAACTTGGGCCTACAAAGATAGCTTATTAAAGGGATGACAAGTTGATACCGTAACCATGGCATTCAATTCTAGGTGGCTCTGTCTGAAGAAGCTGCTGTCCCAGATGGTAAGGTGGAAATGGGTATCTGAGAACTGATGAGTACCTCATGGGGGTACATCTGTTACTGACAAATTCTGCCCCTGTAGGAGACATCTCTTGTGTCTACCCACCCCAAATCCATCTCCTTTCCATCTGTAGACAGCACCTTGGTTTTTTGTTGTTGTTGTTGTTGTTTTTAATTAGCCAAAGGGTGCACAGGTAGCCCAAGCTAGGCTGCTCAGGGTCTCTGTCTCAGCAGGAATGATACCAAGATGACAAATGGCTGAGTCAGCTAATTCCTGAAGGAGTAATTGACTTGGCACCTAGATTCTCAGAGCAGTTCCACTTTCTTTCTCAAAGCCTGATAGCTCATTTTAATTTTGTTCTTGTATCTTTCTGATAAATGTCTGCCATGCACTGAATGTTTGTGTGCCCTTAGTGTGCCTATGCTTACATCCTAATCTCCAACATGGAAGTGCCTTGTGACTGGTTTGTCTCCCAGGGGTCCACATGTTAGAAGCTTGTCCCTTAGTATATGTTGGGAAATGAGATCTTTTAAAGAAGTGAAGTCCAGTGGGAGGTCCTTGAAGTCATTGGAGGTCTTGCCCTCTGAAGGGAATTCCTGAGGGTAACTGCTTGGAAAAGCCAGTTTTTGTAAAAGCCCAAGTTGGAACCCTAGTTTCTTGTGGTGATTTCCCCTTGCTCACATGCCAGCTGTCTGCCCTAGAGTCTTTGGGAGGAACTGTGCTATGCTGTTTGAACTTTTCATCCACCCAAACTATGAGCTAAATAAACCCCTTTACCTCAGGTATTTCCATTTGTAGTAAGGAGAACACAGATGGCATTGCAAAGGGAAGAGGGTTTCTGGGAGTGATTCACTCATGAGGGTAGAGACCTCATGAAGGGGATTCCTGCCCTTGTAAGAGAAAGCATGAGGTTGGTCTCTCTCTATCTCTCTCTCTCCCTCCCAGGCACAAATACAGCAAGAACGTGTCCATCTGCTAACAGGGAGCCCTCACCAGTCACAAGTCTGTTGGCGTCTTGATCCTGAATTTCTCAGCCTCACAGACTGTAAAAATGAATGTTTGTTGTTTAAGCCTCCTGGTTTATGGTAATTTGTAATAAGAGCTAAAGTTAATTAGGACAGTTTCTTTTTTTGTTTGTTTTTGTCTTTTCAGCTGGTGAGAACTGGCTGCAAAGAAGGAACCCAAGTATCTCCAGATTGCTCTTCTCATGCCTGGGTGATGGGGATTTATGTGTACCAGATTTGTTAGCCACTTCGACGAATGGTTCTAGAGATTTGGAAAGGAGCTGGCTTAAACCACTCCAACCTAGCCCCCATCTCTAAGCATTTCAGCCCTATAAGTGTGAGTTGTCTAGTGCACAGGAAAAATAGTGTTTATTTATTTGTCTATCTGTAGAGGGTCATAGAAAGATAGAGATCTCCCATATTCTGGTTGACTCCCCAATGCTTCTAATAGCTAGGTCTGGACCAGACTGAAGCTAGAAGGCAAGAATGCAACCTGTCTCCTACACTGGTGGGAGAAGTCCTCATCACCACTGCCTGCCAGGGTGCACAATAGCAGGAAGTTAGGAAGGCAAACAGAGATGAGACTGGAGCCAAGAATTCTACTATAGAATGGAGGTGTCCTTAGTGGCATATAAACCACTGTGCCAACTGACTGTACTCTCCCACCCCACAAATAGTGACTTTTTGTAAGTCTGCAGTGGTCTGGAAACATCAGGCTCTGTGAACAGGTTGACCTACTAAATAATGTGAGCTGAAAAATCAATGGTTCAGAAAAGCAAACTTGGCAAAACATGAAAGTGCCTAAAAAATACAATCTGAAATAGCTCAGATCTCTTCCTGCTTGTGTGCTAGGCACAAAAAGCAATTATAGGGAAAATGATTTAATTAAATATGTGGAATGATATGGCTATTGATTATGGAGGATGATATCATGAAAACCCACATATATTTAACGATGCTTAGAAATTCTCTACAGATTTAATGAAATAGCATGAGATTAATATTTACTCCTTGTATCTTCCTTTTAACTTTTATTTTAAAAATGTTTCTATCTGAAATGCCGAGTTGGAAAGAAAGGGACAAGAGACAGAGTGAGCAAGACCTTCTGTCTGCTGGTTCACTTCCCAGATGACCCCAATGGCCAAGGTTGTGCTAGGCTGAAGCCAAAGACCAGAGACTTCATCAGGGTCTCCTGTGCGAGTGCAGAGGCCCAAGTACTTGGGTTATCTTCCAGGGCTTTCCTAGGTCATTCACAGAAAGTTGGAACAAATGTGGAGCAGCTGGAACATGAACTGGTGCCCATATAGATTGCCAATGTTACAGGCAGTAGCATAACATGTTACATTGCAATGCTGATTTCTGTATTTTCCTTTATATATTAACTTCTAAGATATAAAAAAACAAGAGCAGTTCCCTTCTTTCTTCCTTTCCCTTCTCCTTTCCTAGAAGAATAATCACAATTAAGAAGTTGGTTTGTAATACACTATTTATCATTCCAGACATCTTTCCCTAGTTTGCCAAATTTACTGGGACAATTTGTTTCTCTGGTGAATCGTAAAATCAGGCCCACACTATACATATCTTTGGCACTTTTCTTTTTCCATGTTGTCTTGGACATCCTTCTATGTCAGCATGTATTATGTATGTCATGCATGCTATTTCATCTCACTTTTTATTTGTAGCTTATACAATGTTTTCTCAGCATATTACCAGTTAATTTCTGAATCACTCATTAAAAATGATTAAAAAATAGCAGTGATTCCAGGACCACCTCCAGCTAGTCTGTATTTTCCCTCTAGGTGAAAAGCTGCTGGCCTACTGCCCATGATATATGATTGCTATTGTTACAAAAGAGCAGAAATATGCTGCAAGTATTTCCTCAAAGCAGCAGACTCCAGGGTAAGAGGACAGCCCTGAGTGAGCTGCTTGGCAGAGAAAGGTAGAATGCCCTGGAAACGCATTCCTGCACCAACCAAAACAGAGCAGCCAATTTCTCCCACGCATCCCCTCCCCCAAACCTGCAATCAGCAATAATTTTGCAGAAATAAAGCAAATGGATCACCACATTCCTCCACGTCTATTACACTTGACTATTCTGTGCAGGAGCTACTCAGGACCAAATGTTTGGAAAGGAAGTTGGCTGGCCACAGTGGTTTTTTTTTTTTTTAAACTTTTTCTGCTACAGCTGCAAAATAGAAAAGGAAGAAGAAAAAGGAAAGAAATTCAGCTTCTTTGCAACCAAAGACTCTTTTGGAAAAATTCTCCATTTATTCGTTTATTGAAAGCTGTTGTACATTACATATTGAGCTTGTATCTGCTGAAAAGTTTTGATAAGCATTAGAACATAACTTCTTTACTTGTACATGTTTTTTCTCATTAAACATTTTATCTATTTGGAAGATGAAGAGACAGAGAGAGAGAAAACTGATTGACAGCTCTCCCATCCATTGGGTCACGCCCAAGTGCCCGTAACAACCAGTGCTTAGCAGCGCAGAAGCCATGATGTGCTCCTCTGCCGTTTGCCAAAGTTCTCATACATCCAGTCCAGCTCAAGCTCTGCCTCCTGTCGAAATATTGTTACATACATCTTCACCTTGCCCTCTGAATGTAGAAATAAACTCACCATTAGGTGGCATTTTGTTCAGTCTATTAACATATGCCATGCAATAGTTATCAGTAATATTTTTCAAAAGAAACTGCTTATTTGCATATACTATTTGGAGCAAAAAATATTGACTGTTTTCCCTCTTCTCTATTGATATACAGTGAACAAATTTCATGTATTTTACGATACATTGCATCCTACCCTCTTCCCCTCTGCCTACATTCCTCACCCAATCTCCTCCTTCCTGATTCTTTTTTTTTTTTTCTTTTTAGCTTTTACAGTGTCATGGTTTCATTTTACTTCACAGTCGCAGGTTTAGAACCCCTTTGGGTAAAAATAATCAAAATGTACCAAGAAAAAAACAATAACAACTACTATCCTTCGGGAATAAAGACAAAGGTATAAACAATAGTCAAGTTCCAGAATGTCAGTCTCCATCATATAGGTGGTATTTGTTGGTACTGTGTGTATTAGTTATTACAGATCAGGGGAAACGGGATGTTTGTCTTTTGTCAACTGGCCTAATTCACTAAGTATAATGGTTTCCAGTTGCAAATGGTGAGATTTCACTCTTGTTTATAGCTCAATAGTATTCCATAGTGCATATGCACCACATTTTCTTTATCCAGTCATCAGTTAATGGACATTTGCTTTGGTTCCATTACTTCAGCTATTGTGAATTGAGCTGCTACAAACATGGGGGTATAGATAACTCTCTCATATACCAATTTCATTTTGTTTGGATAAATTCCCAGGAGCGTGATGGCTGGGTCATATGGTAGATCTATTTTCAGATTTCTGAGGAATTTGCATATGGTCTTTCATAATGGGTATACTAGTTTACATTCAAACCAAAAGTGAATCAGTAATTTTAGCATCATTATACTAAAAGCAAGTATCTTCAAATACTCACTAGCTACCAGAAACTGGACTATGGATTTATATTAGGTCATTTAAATATAATTTGATTTTTATTACATTTTAGAGTATGAATTTAATATTCAGAGATATAAACTCATAAAAATTAACATACTAAGTGTATGGGGACACCTTTAAAAATTAATTTAAAATGTTGTGGTATAGTGGGTTGAACTGCCACCTGTGATGGCAGCGAACCATATGCATGCTGGTATGAGTCCCAATCACTTTAGTTTTCATCCAGTTCCCTGATGCTGCATCTGGGGAAGCAAAAATAAATAAATAAATAAATAAAAATAAATAAAAAGTATGGTTCAAGTCCTTGGATCCCTGTGCCCACACTGGAGACCTGGATGAAGCTCCAGGCTCCTAGTTTCGACCTGGCCCAATGCTGGTTATTATAGACAAATCAGGAGTGAATCAGTAGCTGGATGATTTCTTTGCTTCACCATCTCTCTGTATAAACCTACCTTTCAAATAAAATCTTCATTTTTAAAATGGAAGTAAAACATAAATGTGTTGTGATGAAAATAATTTTCAGAGATCTATTGGGGTTTTCAAAATTTTCATGAAAAATACATAGCATGAGGAACTATGAATGGATTTCAAAAAAAATTTGAACCAAAGTAAACTTATCTTTTAATTCCATTTTCCCATGAATTTTTTGAAGTTTCCTTATGTTAGTCTGTTTTCCATTACTATAATATGATACATGAGACCGGGTAATTTTAAAAGGAAAAGAGGTTTATTTAGCTCAATGTTCTGGAAGTTCAAGGGCATGGCACTGGCATTAGCTTAGCTCTGCAGACCTCATGGCACATTATGCAAGTGTATGTGAGAGGAAAAGATCATATTGCCATACAGGAAGCCAGAGGGCCTGGGATTTCAAATTCCCTTCCAAGGACAAACTCTTGATGATCTGAGGACCTCCCATTCTGCTCCACCTCTTCTTAAAGGTCTACCGATTTTCAGTTTCACTATCTTGGGGACCCCGTTCCAACAAAAGAATTATTAAGCAAGTCAGACCTCATCCAAACACTTGGATGCAATATGCAAGTAGCAGAAGCAGGAGCTACCCAGCAGGTCTAATTCAGGAGTCTGTGATCTTTAGCCCTGGACTACTGTGCATATTTGTACCTGTCCTCTGTCTCTATTTGTTGGCTTGTGAATTTTAGGGAAAGCTCTCAGCTTTACCTACATTTGTGTTCACTCTCCCACATATGGTGGGTCCTCAACTACACAGCACATTTTGTTGCAAGTGTGATTTCATCCAGATGTTGGAGGCAAAAGTTTTTTGGAGGGAGTTGATGAGCAGACGGAATCAGGCTGCTTGCTAATGGGGAAGGCTGAGCCCTCTGACGTGGTCAATTCCCTAAGTACAAAATATGGCCAATTCCAAATCCCACAGAGGCATGACTGAGAGATAGACTAGAGTAGATGTGCCCACAATATTGAGTATTAGCTGGATAGGAAAATATAATGTTTGAGGGTAAGTGTTAGAAACGGATTGATAGTATTTAAAGAGTAGTCCACACTTTTAGTATTTACCATGCTCAAGATTTTTTTCCTTTGCTCTCCTTTCCATTTACTTTCCTGTTTCCTTCCAATTTGAGATGGAAACAGAAACTCAGAGGAAGCCAAGTAACTTGTCTGAGATTGCATGTTAGTAAGTGGTGGCTAAGCATCCTGTTCAGGCATGAGGCCAGAGCTGGCACTGGTTGGGCAAATTGTGCTGATTTAGTTTCATATCCATTGATCTGCCCATCCTGATGCCACAGCTTATAAGTAAAATTTTGTGCTTTGCAGAAAAGGAGTGTATCAGCTTCATACAGAAATCTTGAACTCTTTGCTTAGAAATGGGTGGAGAGTTAATGGCTAGCTCTGGCTCTCTTGAATTTTGAATTGGCAGGCTTTCCCAACACACAAGGAAAACGAGCTGAAATATATAGCTAGCTGTGTTCAGCTGACACAGGGAGTCTGTCAGGTTGGATGAATGCTGCAGCCATACTCTGCAAATGGAAACCATTCTTTCCAGTGGGGAGTGGACTGTGGAGAACCAGCATTCTTTGCAATCCATCCAGTCCACAGCAGCTCTTTGATGGGGCATAGGGAAGCCCTAGGGCAAGAAGAATGGGTATGTTACCCTCAGCCTGCTCCTCCCCCTCGCCCCAAATGCTTTGAAAGTCAGTCCCGCTCCCTCACATTTGCAGGGCCCATACACCATGTGTCTAAATATTTAATAGTTATAAATCAAACCAACAAACTGTTAAATAAAATATGTTCTGTCCTCCCTCCTTGACAAATTAATTTCATAGTGATGTGGACAATCATGCTGGAATGTACAGTTCTCCTGCTCTTGGCGTTTGGTACTGGAACAAGGTGGTACAGCCACGGGTGGCTCCTGGCTAGAGGTTCACTCTATCCCCCAACACACAAGACTTTGAGTGCATATTTGTGATACATGAGGCTGCACATCACCATTACATCTATAATCTTGAGCATTCAGCTGCTCCTTCGCCATTCTGAGCCTAGGATTGCATCCACTTACAGAGTAGTTTGAGGGGAGAATTACAGGGTGCCAGGTTCCTGAAGTGATTCTTAAATGAGGATATGTGATGCTTTCCCAATCTCCTGTGTGTTCCTGGAGAAGCATCAGGGCCAATCCCTCTAAAGCAACAGGTTGGGACAGGATCTACCTTGCCTAGGTGTACTCTAAAGAATTTTCATTTGCAAATAAAAGTGGAGGGACAAAAGCTTGTTATATCTTAATCATCATCGTAGCCTCTGCTGATCGTAATGTGTAACATAGAATGTACTAAAAAAAAAAAATCGTGATTTTGGGAGTGCCTGTGTTTGAGTCCCGTCTCCTTTCCCAGTTCCAGTTTCCTGCTAATGCTCACCCTGGGAGACAGCAAGTGGTAGGTCCAGTACTTCAGCCCCTGCTTCCCACGTGCTAGACCTGATAGAGTTCTGGGCTCCTAACTCTAAACTTGGCCCAGCTTCTTTTGTTGTGGGCATTTGAGGAGTAAGCAATGGAAGGAAGATTCTCCGTCTCTCTCTAGCTTTCAAATAAAATGAAATAAAATTGAAAAATCATGATTGAAAATTATAATCATAGAAGTCAGTGTGAATTTTATGTCATAGATTATTAGGACAAGAAAGCCATCATGTGCTTTATCTGATTTTGAAGTAAAGTTGGGTTTTAAGCAGTGGTTAATTCTGATTCCCTCTGTTAGTCAAGGTTCAATATTCCTTGCCCTTGGGGTATTATCAAAATATTAATGTGTGGTTTTTCTTGGTATTACCAAATAATAAAAATCAACATTCCTACATTTTATGGAATATCCAAATTAGAAATAATGAGAAAAAAGTTGCCTTCTTATGTAAACTAACAACTTTGTATTACCTTTATGTAAAAAATCTTTAATTTTGAGCACTGAAGCTTCCTGTGTTTCATCCTTTTCCAGTTGGAAGGGGGTGAAGGTCTTGTGTCTGGATTTTCTCAGGTCTGAAAAACTGTCCTTACTTCCTTGTTACCTTCAGAGTAGAGATGCCGTTCAATGCAAAGGATGCTGTTTCACCTGAGGGCTTCATATTGGGCTCTGAATCATTAAGATCACAGTTGTCCAATTCTGTACGTGCACAGGTGAAGTGAAGTCACACTTGTTCTATCATGATATTGGCATAATTATTATTCCTCATGTCATGCAAAGAGCCCAATTTAGTCTTATTGAAGTCCCCATGACTCACCCTGTTTTTCTAGAATTGTGTTCCGTTAGATAATTAGTTATGGGTCTCATTGTGTCTTTAAAAAGCACTTAACTGTAAATACACATATAAAACTTCATTTGGGGGATGCCATTTCAACTAATTTAGCTGTTCACATTTTCTATTCCATTTTCAGGCCAAGCATCTTTGGTATTTCCTATTTGCTAGTCATATTTTTTTTGTGACAAGATGCATTTAAAATCATTAAGATTTTGATAAATGATGGCATCACAGTCTCAACCTCATGCTTTGTGAGATATGGAAGGATGGGTCAATTAAGGTTAAATGTTGGATGACAGGGCATCCCTGTTCTTGACACCAATTCTAAATTTGCAAGAAACTTGAATCTTGTAGCGCTCAACTCTTCTATTTTATGTCTGATGGATATCACTGCCATAAAGGAAGTCTTTGAAATGTTAAACAGAATGCTTGTGGTTTCAAAACATTTTCTCCTTCTCTGGTGCAGTCTTCAAAGCTGCCTTCACTGCCCTCTCCTTCCTCCTACGCATGCTGTTCTGTTGACCAGGCACCTCCTCCAAGCTTTCAGGCTTCCCTCCTCTGCCCAAACAAAAATGACCACCCAGTTAGATAGGAGATATCCTAAAGCCCAAAGGGTCCCCCTAATGTAGATTTTTCTGCCCAAGAACCCCAGCTTTCCATCGGTGAGACACTGTTGATGTTTTGAAAACTATTAGGATCTTTGTATAGAGATAATCTATTAAGATCCAAGATAAAGAAATGTGCTTTATCTTGCTCCCACTTAACCCAGTTCGAGACCTATCTTCTTAAGTCACTTTCAAGGTGGGGTAGTTTTTATATTGTGTTTTTTTTGTCCAGGGGAAAATATTTTTTATGAATATATATTAGTACTACTTTTTAAGCATTTATCAAGGCTTCATAATCATTCTGACCCTGTCATCCCTGATGGGCTGTCATTTCGCTGGAGGTATGACATGATACAGGAGAATGTTACCTTGCAAAGTTCCTTCCGTCTGCAGGATAGTCTTCTGAGGGCAAAGATGGCATATGTTATTTAGAATTTTTCTTATTTTTTAATTTGATTGTAAACTGTGTCTCTTGGATGTGAGTATTAATTGAAGTAAGATGTATCACACAGGTCTTCAGTAAGTGTTCAGTTACAGAACAAACCAGATATGATTTTGTGAAACATCAACAAGCCAAAAGAATAAATGGCATAGGTGGGAATCCGCTTTCTCAGTAATTCAGTAGGAAAAGAGAAGAGAATGTAAAGAAGGCATTCTTTGAATGGAATAAATGCTTTGAATGGAACAGGAAGAGAAGAAAAAGAGGTAAAGGCCATTGATGTGAGTTTGTGTAGAAGCCTGGACTCAGACTTCTAGGTCAAAACGATAAGCTTAAATCAGAGTCCTCTCTCTCCCCAAAATCCTCTGGAAATAAAAACATTAAAGTGTAAATAGTGCTAGAAGACAGAAATTACTACCACTAGGAAATGATTTCCTAGGCAGTAATGAAGGTGGAAAGAAAGTTTAGTATTGCAAAGAGAAACCTCTTGTACATGTCAGGGTACCTTTTCCCAAGCCTGGAGAAAGAAACACTGAGTCAGGAGCAACACATATCACCAGAAAAGCTGGTATGAGCTTCCAGTAGCAAACTCTTCATGCTCTGCCTTCACTCCAGTTCCCCTCTGATTCTCTTTTCATTCCAAGTGGTTGTCTGGGCCACTGGAAACAAAACAAAAATAAAAAACAGTTCCTTAAACAGGAGCAGTTCTGAGCTTGCTCAGTATGAAGAAAAACTAAGAAGTGGATCCGTGAAAGACTTGAGACTCTTTATCTGTGCATGTGCATGTGTGTGTGTTTTCACAGAAAGAGCATCCTTTAAGGGAGAAAGAAACTAGGGGATGCTGATAAAGAATTTTAAAAAATACCCTCTCTATTCAGTCAACTTTCAGGAAATAGTCAATGTTATTGAAATGTGATTTATGTGTTTTTGGTGGGAAAAGTTGATGATATTAGCCTTAGGTGATCACAGGATGAGATCAGGATGGACCTAAAGAACCAGGTCTTCTTATAAGAGCCACATATATTCAACATCAGACATTGGAGGAAAACCAATATGAGCATTGAACCAAAAGACACCAATTGACCCTCCAGAATCAAGTAATGCAGGGAAAAGAATTATCACTACCTTCAGGGTGTTTGTGATTATGCTATTGTCAGAAAACAGAGAAGCACAAAATCACTTGGAAATGATAAAATGTTACCTAAAGCAGGCTTACCAAAAACCTTAGTGTGGATTTTGCTTAAAAACAACAACAACAAATTAAACAAATATATGTGACAAATATATAGAAGTAGAACATGCAGAGAAGTCATCCATAGAACCAAGAAAAAAGTTTTTTCTTCTGAATTCAAAAAAAAAGAAAAACAAAATTACTTAATTTTAAAGGTCAAGTCAAGGATACCCTTTGGAACAGAAAATAATGAAATTCTGAGATGATGAGATCAGAACAAATCCCAAGGATTAAGGAGAAAATACTAGATGCTTTTAGAAAGCAGGTTTTTAAAAAAATGGGAGAAAAGACAGAAGAAGAGAGAGAAGGGAGAAAAACCAGACAAAACAAAACAAAAAGTAGTATGAAAGTTTTAAAATCAGGAGTATGAAAAACACAAATTATATTGACCATAGTGTTGTGAAACCAGAAATCAATAAAATAATGGATGGAAAATGATATATCTGAATTTTTAAACTCTAGACAAATATTGAGTTAAAGGCAATATAAAATGAAAATTAACTGAATATTACCGTAAGTACTGAATATTTTAGTGTTAGACAATATTGAAGAACATCAATAAGAAGGACAAGCCAACAAGTAGAAATGTTAGTGGGAGCTTAAGGGGATTGTTTTAAAACATGATAATTATGTATAATTTTCATTCACATTTTTGAAGTCCTGATAAGTGACTTCCTATGAGAAAATAATTGGTTTGATACAACAAATTTGAAATAATGCTAGACTCACTTTGCAGAATGTTCACAGATTTAGTTTACAGGGTAGTTTCTGAAAAGTTTTAAAAGAATATGTGGCTGCTGAGTCATGTCTATTGGTAAGATAATTATTCATTAATTTCAAAGGAAGAGAAGGACGGAGGGAGAAAATGGAGTGAGACTGTGTATGAGAGAGCAAGAAAGAGAGAGAGAGAGAAAGATGTTTTCCACTCACAGTGCTTCACTCCCCAAATGGCTGGAACAGCCACATCCAGATCTGAGTCAGGTCAAAGCCAGGCAACTCCATCCAACTCACTCATGTGGGTGACAGAGCCCCAAGAGTTGGGCTGTCTTCCTTTCCCTTCCCAGACACATTAGCAAGGGACTGGATCAAAAGTAGTCAATAATCAAACCAAACACTCTGATATGAGATACTGGCATTGGGTTTAATCCGCTGTGCCACAATGCCAGTCATTGCCAAGTCAATTGTTTGATCACACACTGCTGTTAACTTACATTTTGCTGCTACCATAACATCAAAATACATATCAAGCAAAGCAGAGCATGTAGTCAGCTTTACATACAATGAAAAACAAATCCTAAGTAAACTTCTGGCAAATTTAACTTGATAAAATAGGAAAAGGATAATACATTATAACCGAGTAGGTTTAATACCACAAATTCTAGGATCACCTCACCTTACCCAGTGCCCAATATATTAATGCTTTTAAATAGCAACAATTGATACTTTCAGATGAGATCGGGTGTGTTCAGGGTGGATGGCCTATAGACAACAATGGATATTTTCAATAGCTGCTCAAAAGGCATTTGGTAAAATTCAGTAACCATTACCTATTATTAATCAAAAACAAAACTAGGAAATCTAGATCTAGTCCAACATTTTTATAAGAGGAGGGAATTATATTTCTTTTTCTTTTCTTTTTTTTTTTTTTAGATTTTTTTATTTTTATTATTTTTTTATTGGAAAGGCGGATATACAGAGAGGAGAGACAGAGAGGAAGATCTTCCATCCGATGATTCACTCCCCAAGTGAGCGCAACAGGCCGATACTATGCCGATCCGAAGCCAGGAGCCTCTTCCGGGTCTCCCACGCGGGTGCAGGTTCCCAAAGCTTTGGGCCGTCCTCGACTGCTTTCCCAGGCCACAGGCAGGGAGCTGGAAGGGAAGCGGGGCTGCCGGGATTAGAACCGGCGCCCATATGGGATCCCGGGCGTGCAAGGCGAGGACCTTTAACCACTTGTGCCACCTTGCCGGGCCCTCTTTTTCTTTTTTAAAAAATATTTTTTACTTAAAAGACAGATTTTACAGGTAGCAAGGAGATAGAGAAGGTCTTCCATCAGCTGGTTCACTCCCCAAATGGCCACAATAGCCAGAGCTGGGCCGACTCAGAGCCATGAGTCAGGAGCTTCTCCTGGGTCTCCCATGCAAGTGTAGGGTTCCAGGATTTGGGCCATCCTCTGCTGCTGCTTTCTTGGGCCATAAGCAGAGGGCTAGATTGAAACTGTAGCAGCCAGGATATGAACTGACAGCCAGATGGGATATTAGTGCTGCAAGCAAAGGATTAGCTTGTTATGCTACCGATTTTGGCCCCAATTATGATATCTTATAGATAAATTACATTGGTAATAATGATTTCTTTCTACTTAGTCTGTAAGAAGTACTTTCCTACTACATGTGGTTTCTCGGAGAAAAATGGATAAATTATTGTAAGTAATATTCTGTCTGATTCAGAACATGTTCTCATTGTTCTTGGCCTTTGAGAATGTTAGGTTAATTAAAGAATTATAGATTGCTCAACTTTTTTTTATCAAACAGGAGCTTTTAATTACACCTCAAAAGTATGCTTCTCTGGTATCCCAGTCAAGATAATATTAGGCAAACACTCAAGGGCTCTATATTTATACATGATTTACAATACATTTGTACGTCATCTCATTTGTAAGAATTATTTGACAACCCAATCAGTCATTCTATTTTAAATTTACACTGAATTCTGTGTGATTGATCATTTCCGCCTCTCTGTTGTTTCTTGGTATGCTTGTGCCCCACTTGCCATCAGTCTTTTAATATAACCAGATTAGATTTAATGCAGGTATTGCTTTGTTGTTTCACAGTCGCTGCATCCTATTTGATAAATCCAGGAGTGTCAACCATTTATCAGTTATCATGAGGATGGAATTGTGGCTAAATAGGCTAGCCCTTTACCTTCAAGTGCCGACATCCCATTTAACCCACGGGTTTGTTTCCTGGCTGCTTCACTTCCCATCCAGCTCCCAGCTTGTGGCCTGGGAAAGCAGTCTCCCAAGTCCTTGGGACCCTGCACCCACATGGGAGACTCCTAGCTTTGGACTGGCCATCTGGGGTGTGAACCAGTGGATGGAATATCTTCCCCTCCTTCTCCTTCTCTCTGTAAATCTGCATTTCCAATACAAATAAATAAATCTTTAAAAAAAAAAAACAACAATTACCAAGGCATGACCATAGAGCAGTCAGAGCGGAAGCCAACCTTAGGATGGGCCATGAACTTCAGGGGAGATGCTACAACTCACATTGTAGTACCTGAGTGTGGTTCTAGCTCTGATTGCTAACTTCAGCCACCTGCCAATGCAGACACTGGGAGGCAGCAGTGAAGGCTCTAATCCTAGGCTTCCTGCCACCCATTGAAAAAGTCCTGGATATGTATAATCCAGGGGTGGGGTGTCCCATCTTCTTTGACTGGCTTCTCCCAAGTCTTCATTACTAAGGCACCTCTCTGGTTTGTATGATCTCTATTGTAGAATAAAATGATCATCACTAACTGCCCCAAAAGTTATACCCACTCATGCTTAAAGGTTTAGAACAAGCATCACCAGGAAGAGGTAAGTACTTGGAGGCTGATGGCTTTTAGCAATATACAACTCAACGTGTGAGACCTAATGATTGCTATCCTAGTTGGGAAGAAGGTAGAAAGGAAGGGTCTGCGATAGATCCTCACCAGACTTGTTCCTGTTGCTTTCTGATCACTCAGGAACAAGCCCCAGGGCTCAGGGCAGACATCTCAGTCTGTGCGTACATTCCACATCGAGAGACACTTGGGAGTGAGCCAGGCACTACACTCAGAAAACATCCCAGTGTGTGGCTTTGGCAGCTCTGAAAAGCTACATGATTGTTAGCAAGCTATATTACAAGGAAGAAACCATCTACTCATTTCTGTGGATACCCCTAATATTGGAAAACAGGAAAGTGGGCCCAACAAAGTCCTCGCCTTGCATGTACCAGGATCCCATATGGGCACTGGTTCGTGTCCCTGATGTTCCACTCCCCATCCAGTTCCCTGCATGTGACTTGGGAAAGCAGTAGTGGACGGCCCAAAGCCTTAGGAACCTGTACCCACATGAGGGGAAGCTCTGGCTCCTGGCTTTGGATCAGCTGAGCTGTGGCCATTGTGGCCGCCTGAGGAGTAAACCAAGGGATGAAGTATCTTCCTCTCTTTCTCTCCTCTCGTAAATATGGCTTTGCAATAAAAATAAATAAATCTCAAAAAAAAAGAAAGAAAACAGGATAGTGAGAAAATTGTGTGGGTGGAGCTAAGTATTTGTACATTAATGTTCAGATCTGAACTGTAAGATAATGGTTGCAGCACTATTAAAAGCTGATGAAAATAATATATTATACTTGGAGCTCCGTGAGGGCAACTCCTTTGGCCTCTACCGTCTCTGTTGCATTCCTAGCACCTGGCATACTATTAGACAAATAGAGGCATGCAATAAATATTTGTTGAATAAATGATTTAAAAAATTGATTTAAGGGCCTGGTGCGGTAGCCTAGTGGCTAAAGTCCTCGCCTTGAATGCGCTGGGATCCCATATTGTCACTGGTTCTAATCCCAGAGGCCCCGCTTCCATCCAGACCCTGTTTGTGACCTGAGGAAGCAGTGGAGGATGGCCCTAAGTCTTGGGACCCTGCACTTGTGTGGGAGACCCAGAAGAAGCCAGAAAGAAGTTTCCTGGCTTCAGATCAGCACAGCTCTGGCCACTTTGGGAGTGAATCAACAGCCAGAAGATCTTCCTCTCTTTCTCTCCTCCTCTCTGTAAACCTGACTTTCCAAAATGAACAAATAAATCTTTAAAAGATGATTTAAATTTTGTCTCTGTTACTAGTTGTGTGGCTAAGTCATTAAGTGTTTCTGAGACTCCCTTTTTTCCTTACCATTGAAAACACATTGTTGTACGTGTGTATCTGTGTATGTGTGTGTGTCAGTGTGTGTGTCTGTGTGTAAGTGCATGTGGTTGTATGTGTGTGCATACTATGTGATTAGTAAATGGGATCAATGTTGAAGAGCAGCACATACTTTGCTTGTCAGCTTGTCTTGTATTTTCCCTACTCCAACCCTGAAATCAACTCTTGTCCAAGCAGCCGTGTCTTCTTTCACCGGGGAACGGTGTTTAGAAAGCAGCATCTCTGTGCTGAGTATGCTTGCTTCTGTGTGTCATACACCGGGCGGTTAGGAAATACACGTACGAACACTAACAAACATAGTCAGTTTTAATTAATTATGGATATATCTTATGTCCCATTCTGATATATTTTACAAAGATACACAGACCACAGACCATTATCTTACTTGCAGTTGTATATTTGCTTATTATTCAATAGGGACTTCAGTGGTTCCAATGGCTCCAACAGAATCAGCACTGTGGATTTGAGAAAAGGGAAATGAAAAGGCTTTGCTCCCTCTAGTGGTCAAACCGAGTAACTTGCGTCTTATGGCTTTGGAACACCAGAGTTTGGCCATGTAAATCAGATAATTGAGTGATACCTAGTTTAATACAGATATTAACCTAAGGGTGAACTCTATAGCTAGATAGAACTAGTGCAAAACCATCTTGTATGCTGAATAAGCCTAAAGGTGCCAATGAATAGCTAATCATTGTCTGGGTTGCCTAAGACCGTAATAGGAATGGAAACAAGATTTTACAAAAGCTGTTCACATAGATCATCTAATTTTACCCGTATAAAAATATTGTAAGGAAGATGGAATCGATTTCTATCATCCAAACTTTACAAACAAGAACCCTGTCTCAAAGAGGTTAAATTGTTTGCTTAAATTAGCACAGTTTGTTCAGGACAGAGAAGAAGTTGAATTAAACTTGTACGGTAAAAAAATTTGATTTGTAATTGTAAGGCTTCTGCTTTTTGTGCTAAGAGATTTTAAAATATGTTAAACAGTTCACTGCCATTGAAGAAGATTGCAAAACATGGGTCCAGAAAATCTGGCCCCATAATTTAAAAAGGAAAAAAAAAAATCTCCCGTATTTTGACCCTTGGAAATATTTTTAGCAGTTCATAAAAGTGAGAAAAAGACAATCCTAACTATCAGTGAAGTTCTTTATCAAGTTAACACCTAGTTAAAACAGGTAATGGAAGCCTTATAAATACGAAATCCAGACTCTCTCAGTAAAGTCACGAGCACCAGATGTGCACTGGGATACACGGCAGTCTGGGCAGCCGGCCACCATAAACCCTGTGAGAGCCATCGAGGAGTCACATAACCATCCCGGTCTTTTACAGCACTGCCCTGCCTGTGGCTGAACAGAAATATTACCGTTAATCTACTCTTAACTAAAAGGATGCATTTCCTCGTTTTCATTGAGGCATATTTGAAAATAGGAAAGAGATCGATCAATACGCTCATCTTTCTGCGATCATCCGAGAGACCAAAATGGCCTTGGGGGTGATCTATGACACGCACAATGGGAATCTCTAAGAGCTTCTGGTCTCTCAGGGTGATTTCAGAGCCAGCCATGGGAAGTAATAAAGCTGTGTCGTTTATTCAAAGCAAGGGGCTTCATCCCGTCTCTCTCCTTTCTCTGTGTTTAAAGTGCTGACTGGACAATATGGAAGAAAAGAAAGGTGCCAATTTCAAACCCTCAGGGAAGTCCATTTGGTGAATTGATTTTAGGAAGATAAAAATCTATCAAGTGTTTCACAAATAAAAGTTGATGCGTTGTTAACATTCAAACTGATGCCAGACTTAAGCCTTGGCATGTGCCATTTTTATATAAGCAATGATGCAGAGATGACTCAAAAGATCTCTCTCTTTCCCCTGGAGGGAAGCGACTTCAAGGAGAGCTGCTTTTTCCAGACCTGGAAGAATGGATGCATCACATGAATTTCACTGCAGCTGTTTATACCTCTGTGATGTGCTGTGAAATCTGATTGTTAAATCTGGTTTGGAAAATCAGAATGGGGAAAATATGTGATGAAGTACAATTTCCAAGACTATTTGGGAAAACGGACAAACAACCTGTAAAAGTGTATGCATCTGATAGTCTTTGGGGTGAACACTATGATGAAAACAGACAGGTTCTATAACATTTTTCTTGCCCTTTCCCCCTGCCCTCAGCTAGCCTGTGAGGAGACAAAGAGCAGGTTCGTGTCAACATCTGGCTGGTGTCCAGACATGAGCAATAATGCTCTCCACCCACACACAGGTGCAGCCATGTGAAACGTCTGGATGCCACATGACACAGCCCAAAAGGGCATGCCTGGGAGGCAGTGGGTGCGCCCTGGGCTGTGGCCCATTGCATCCATGGGTATAATCCCAAGTGACACATGGAATGAAGGAATCCTTGCTTCCAGCCAATCTGGGTTTTTGTTTGCTTGTTTTGCAGAAAATACAATGACCATGGCAGTCGTCCCTGCCTGCATGTCCTCTGGAAACCTGGGGAAAGCAGAGGGAGGAGGAGAGGATTTTTAGTACCACTGCTGAGTACCCGTCCACCAGGTAACGAAGAAGTTACATTCTGTGATTCAACTGTCTAAAGCACAACATGAACGGGATCACTAGAGCAGCTCCGAAAGACGTTACCCGCCTCATTATGGTCTGTGATCACATTGGTTGATGTGGGCCCTGCAATCACTTTCTGCCTCATGTTCAGTCTGTGAACATGTTGGTTGACATGGGCTGTGCTGACTTTTGCAGCCATCTCTCCTCCCACCGGAACAGCACCCATGCCCCAGCCCTCAAAGGCTGGCACTTCCCTATGGATTCTGTGTGTGCTACTCTCACACTCTGGCCTACTCAGGCCAAGGTACTACTGCTCTTAAAATTCTGCTCAAGATCCCTTCTGCAAGAAGCCTCATATTTCTCTTCTGCATGCATTCCTTGTGTGGGGTGGCGTGCACTTTTGCCCTGTTGTGTGTGAACGAGTGGTATTCCCTCACCCCACCTCCCACAGTGTGAATCCCTAAAGTCTAGATTGTGCATCTTTGTGCACCAGTGCCAATTCAGTGTTTGAGATACAGTGCAAGTCTAATGAACATGTCCTGTTGGCAGGAAAGAATTAATACGGAAGCACGAGAAATAACATTGTGACCTGAGTAATCTCCTCAGATTTAAAATACAACTGGACAATGTCCTAGTCCAACCCACTGTTTCCTAAAGTGTGATATGCAGAACATAAACCCCTTTGGTATATGTTCCCCACTTCCCCCGTAAAGAGTAGAAGTTGCCAGGGGTGTCTTATGGGAAAATAAAGCCAGGAAATTCTTCCTACTATAAATTCCTCCTGAAGAATTACACATACCTCATAAAATTCCTGAGAAGAGTGAAAATTGAAAAGCCTTTTCAAAGCTGGTTTCATCTGATGTTTAACAAACTGTAGCCAGACCAGCAATTCTGTGCCATTTTATCGGCAATCTCTGATCAGCTGATGGTCCCTTGGAGGAAAACAGCAGAGGAGCTGTGGTTCTCAGAGTGTGGTCCTCATAGCAACAGCAGCTGCCGCAGCAGCATTACCTGGAAAGTTGCCTGCAACACAAAGTTCTGGGTTCTACCCAAGACCCACCAGAACAAAGATGCAGGCACACAGGAGATGCAGAAGTAGCTAATTTAATGAGCTTTCTAGAGGACTACTCTGATGCACACTCAAGTGAGAAAACTACTGCTCTGCAAAACACACTCCTGGTTCTTGGATGTAGATCAGAAGGAACAGCGAGTGTGTGGCTTGTCACCTCTCAGTTCCTCTAGCTGGATTTTCCCGTCTTCAATAAGAGTACATTTTGGTCTGCTCTTTTGGCAAGAAGGTGGTAAGTTCAGTGGACCAGAGTTTTCCATGGCGAACTTGTGTGGTTTTCCAGTTTTGCCTTTGACAAGGTAAGTGGCCATCTAATCCAGAAATGAAGTGTGAGAATGCCCTCTCCCTACAAATTGAAAACCTCAGCTTCCAATCAGGGTAGAAGGTAACATTGAAAAAAAAAATCTCCATTTGCCTGTCTTCTGTTTTGTTTCTTAAGCAGTTTGGAGCTTGAATGGGGAGAGCAGCAGATTGTTGAATAAGCATTCCATGTTGCCTAGCACTGAAACTGAAGTGAATAGTACTCGTGGAGTTGCCCATTACTGATGGTTCCCATAAGTTTTCAATATTATTAGCTGTTTGGAATGTTATATCGAGGAAGATTCTGATACCATATCTGGGCTCCATGTAAAGGAAGGCCGAGTTAAATTCTAACATGAACTTGGGAGCAGCTGGGGAGTAGGGTTGGTCAGATATCTACCCCTCCGGGGTCAGTTGTCATTGGAACAAACAGTTCCACAACTAAGAGATGAGTTTGAAAAATATTGCACTTTCCCACTCTGTCTCCCATTCCCCAAAACACCCTGTGACCCATGGCTTGTTCTCCCAAGAGGATGAACCTTTCAGGAAGGCTGATCCTGAGCCAGGGACCAGTTAAAGGGTGACTCACCCGAATAGGAGGCAAAATATCCTCTGGGTTTATGTCTGAGTCTCTCCATGCGTTAATTCATGTGAATCTACCTTCTGGAGTCTGGCCACTTCTACCATGCAGAGAAAGACAGAGTTTCTGTGAGAAGCCCACCCGAACTTCTGGCCGTGAAAGCCTGGCTTACAACAGCTAACAGCCCCTTTCTCATCACAATGGGTGACTGGGTCCAACGCACCCTCTCTCAACTCAGGCTTTCCAGTTCAAAAGGCAAAACATCCCAATCAAGGGAACTAAGAGGAGGAATTATCGAGGGGATTTGATCCCTGTGGTCATTTCTCAGACTAGCATGTCCCATCCATGCCTTTCTTCAAGGGCTGGAATTTGGTCCTCAAATTATCCAGTTCATTACATTACTTCTCTTGGCACTTGAAAAGGAAATTGTTTTGTGTGTCTGTGAGAAAAAGATTTAATGTCTTTATGTTCCTTTGATGCCTGCCTCCTCTGAGTTTCTGTAACCACAACCAAGGATACCCTTGCATGCAGTTTTGTAATGTGAAGCCCTCACACAAAATATCAGGATGTGTATGAGAGGGAGGGGGTGAAACCTCACTTTGCTAAAATTACTTATGAGCTGCCAATTCTGAAAATTAGCCTTTCTTTAATTAGTTTTGAATGACAGTAACCCCAAGCCAGTTAAGGTGGAAGAAAGTGGAGAGGCATGAATACCGTGGGAGTGCTTCTGTCTAATCTCTCAGCCCTAATGCTGAGGCTAATCAGGACGATACTGCTGCATGAAAGATTGAATGACCAGGAGGAGACTGGGAGGACTTCTGAAAGTAGACAAAGGCTTGTCAGAATATTTCAACATTTTATTTTTTCGGAACAGGCAGTCAACATGTAGACCTCCCTGGCTTTCCTTCTGCCTCTCCTTTTGAGATCTAAATGGTGATCACCTTTTAGAAAAAGTGCTCAAAATACCTTACATGTTTCTTGTGCGAACCAAAGCAAAGCATCACATTTAAGAGCAGGGGTTGTAGAGGCAGGCCACCTCCATCGGCATCCAGACTGCACTGTCTACTTGCCTCTTGGGCAAGTTGATCCCCTCTTACCATCCCAGTGAACTTATCTGCGTCATAAGGTCATAGCAATCTCACATCTTTGTGGAAAGAAACTAGCTCCTCATGTCGAAGGCTTACAGCCATCACACGCACGTGTTGAGTGCTTGGCCAGTGCTAAGCCATGCTAAGCACTATTGATGACATTATTTTGTGGGAGTAATCAGTTCCTCTCCTCGGGACTTGAACTGTTTGGGGATGGGTAGAGTTTTCTAGTAAATCTCCAGTTATCAGATGTATGGCTTTTCTCCCAACTTGTTCATGAGCTGACTTGAAAGCAAAGATGTTGTTTCATTCACAGACTTGTGGAAAGGAATACACTCGTCATCTCAGAGGCTTAGAACCACCACAGGCACATGAGTGCTTGGTTATGCCAAACACTATTGCATTATTTTGTGGGAGATGTAAGTCCCTTTGGCTTGGGAGTGGAACAATTTCTAGTTGGTCAGGAATTACATGGCTGTGTCTCACTGGTGCCATTGATAGGCACAGTTCTCTAGTAAATCTCCATACGTATAAAGTGTACAACTTTTTCATTGATTTATTTGTAAGCTGACTTGAAGGTAGAGATACCATTTTGGTGCTCGGCGTGGTGACTTAAAGTCCTCACCTTGCATATACCAGGATCCCATATGGGCACTGGCTTGTATCCTGGCTGCTCAACTTCCCATCTAGCTCCAGGCTTGTGGCCTGAAAAAGTGGAAGAGGATGACCCAAAAGTCTTGGGACCCTGCACTTGCATGGGAGACCTGGAAGAAGCTCCTGGCTCCTGGTTTCGAATTGGCTCAGCTCTGGCCATTGTGGCCACTTGGGGAGTGAACCAGCAGATAGAAGATCTTTCTGTTTCTCGTTCTCTGTAAATCTGCCTTTCCATTAACAATACATATATCTTTTAAAAAGTACCATTTCATGCACCTTTTGACTCCCATTGTATGTAGCATACAGTTTTGCATAATGGAAGCTCCATACAGTAATATGTGGTATTTATAAACATTTATTTTGATTTTAGTTGTAAGAAACAGTGGGTACAGATGAGACACAGAGATCTATTTATCTGCTTGTTCAATTTCAAAATGCCTACAACAGCCGAGGCTGCAGCCACCTAAGGCTAGGATCCTCAACTCCATCTGGGTCTCCCATGGGGAGAAAGGACACAAGTCCCTGAGCAATCGTCCACTGCTTCCCATGATATACATTAGCAGGAAACTGCAACCAGAAGCTGGGCCAGGACTCGAGCTTGGGTACACGGGTAAGGGATGAAGGCATCCCAAGCAGTGTTTTAACTGCTATACCAGAGTCCCATACCTCAATAAACATTTAGAGAATGATGTCCTGCTAGTAAAAGCATTGAAGTGCCTTTTTTGTGAAATATTATGTCTAAGTCAGTTTGATCTAAATGAAAGGGCTTCTGGCACTCTCTGAAGAAATGAGCAGTGGTAACTGAATTGATCTGTGCCCTGGAAATTTCTGTGTTCGTGAAAATGTTCCAGATCTGTGCTGCCCAGCAGGAGAATTACCAATCACATGTGACTGCTGAGCACAGGGAAAAGTGGCTACCCTGGCTAATGTATTGAATTATAAATCTTATTTAATTTTAATTAAGTTAATTAAATTTACATAGCCACTTGCGGCTAGTGAATCCCAGGCTTGGCAGTGCCAAATCTAGACTTCCCATCAATAATCACCTGGCAGAAAGGACCATTTTAGTTAGACCTGTTTGCTTGAAAGTGGTTTTCAAGGAGTGCTCCCCAAACCCTCATCACCCACTAGAACTGCAGATTCTTGAATCTCTCACATCACCTTCTGAAACAGACATTCTGTGACTGAGGTTGAGCAAGCTACATCTTCACGGGCCTTTAGTGTTTGTGGTACATACTCCAGTTGGAAAACCTATGGCTTCCAGAGTGAAAGGAAACAAAGTGTGCCCTTGACTTAGCTATGTTTTTCATGGGCAGATACCACCTGTGTGGACAGGCTGCACAGGAACTCTCAGAACCCACCTTCTCACTCCCACTCCCAAGTCTCGCTCCCCACCCCCCCCCGACACACACACACATACACTCCACTCCTATTGTTTCCTGGAGATTCTGATTTGGGATATATGAGGAGGGGGGAGAATCAGAAGTCTCCATGTTCCCAAAATTCTAAAGTGATTCTGATGCATAGCCAGATTTGGAGACCCTGATAGACATGGTAGGAAGATTCCTGAAATGTTGAGTTCTGTTTATGAAATTTCGACCAAGTCTTACATAGAACTGCAGTTTGCTGTGTTTAAGGCTTGGTTTGGATCACTGGTTTCAGCTTCATTCCTCCATCACTCTGGCAAGTTTCTGTGACAGAAGAAGAAAGGTAGAGCTGTGAGCTAGAGTAACTTTGTCATGTCAGTATTGGGATTTATCTATCATCCTTTCTGATTCGTGATGCCTGCTCTAGCATCAGATTTTCAAACTTCTCTGCTGCTTGTGTTCAGGAGAGACACCGTATCACCGTATGTCTTTGAAAATCCAGTACTGTGGTTCCTTACCTCTCTGCAGCCAGTCTGTTGAATGCTTGGAGCTCCCTTCCTTTCTGTGCTGATTTCGTGATTGGTGTACCACTAAGTGTCAAGTGACAATGACAGATCTGCTCTTTCAATGCATAATTTAAGTTTTAATTTCTCGTTTTTATGCAGTTTTCCTATTCTCATTCATTTCTGTTCATCACTTTCAGGATAGAACTCTGTCTATTTTTCTGTTTCTTCAGGTCATGTATGCTGATCATTGCAATACGATACTCTTGTATAAGATGTTTCATACATAGATGCCGAGTTTCTCCCACAGTTGAACTTTCTCTGCTACAAACATAAATGCTTCCTCTACCACTGATACCCAAAGGGTATCTGTAGGTAGTTCGGTCATTTTTTGTGGCATATTTCACACATATCCTAATGTTGGTATGCCCAGTTTGCACAGGTGCCACTGTTATTCTTGGTGGGTATGCCTGTGTGAGGGTGTGAGGGAATTTGCAGAAAAGATATGTCATAGCTGAAGAAGGCAGGATGGTCTTTTACTGCTGGATAAAACATGTTGTGCACCCGTATTTTGATTGTGATCTGTCACATGGGTCAAGTATGGAATTCTCCATCTGGAGTGTCAAATTATGTTCAAGAATTCTAGACTTTTAGATTAGGGATGCTCAATCTGTTCTCTAACCAGCGAAAAGTAAAGGTTGTCAGGGAAGGTAAGATAGCTACACTTCACTCAAGCTGGTAAAACAGTGACACCAATAGATTAAAGCAAGTTACATAAACAGACATGTGGTGCTTTGACAAAAGGGGTAAGCTCTGAGAAACACACCATCAGGTGATCTTGCTATTGTGTAAGCATTACAGAGTGCACTTATACTCAGGTAGAGCCCACGACACACCTGGGCTCTGCGGTAAGACACGATGCTCCTATGCTACAAGCCTGTATGGCCTGTTACTGTAATGATCACCGTAGGCAACAGTAACACAGAAAAGACACAGTGAAAGTACAGGATAAAAGATAAAAAGGTACACCTGTGTGAGGCATTTACTATCTCTGAAGCCTACCGAGCTAGAAGTTGCTCAGAGTGAGTCTATGAGTGGGTGGTGAGTGACTGTGAAGGCCTAGGACACTTCTATACACCACTGTAGAGTTTATAAACACTGTATGCTTAGACTAAACTGCATTTATTAAAAATTCATTCTTCAATAATAAATTAACTTTAGCTTACAGTAACTTCTTTATAAACTTCTTAATTTTTAAAAAGCTTCTGCACTGTTTTGCAATAACACTTAGCTTAAGCACAAACATGCTGTACAGCTGCACCAAAATATTTCCTTTCGTGAGATGCTTATTCTATGAGAATTTTTTCTATTTACTTATTTGTTTTACTAATTAATCTTGTTTTTGGTAAAACCAAGACACAGCTCCACGCATCAGACTAAGCATACATGGGGTTGGAAGTGTCAATATCGCAGTCTTCCACCTCCACATCTTAATCCACAGGGAAATTTTCAGAGCCAGCAACACACCTGGAACTGTTATCTCCTGGGATAATGATACCTTCTTTTGTATACATTCTCCTTAGAGTCCTCCCTAAGGATGTTTGTTTTACAGCTGTTTTTTTTTTTTTAATAAATAGAAAGATTGCATTCTGAAATATGGATAAGATATAGTAAATATAAATACCAGTAATATATATATATATATAAAGTAAATATATACACCAGTAATAGCTCTCTCTTATTATTAGAAAGTCCTCTGTACCATACCTAATTGTACCTAACTATGTCAGACTTCTCTATGACTAGAAGCACAGTAGATTTGTAGCAGCACATCAAGGATATTGGAGTTATGTGCTACACTCTGACATTATGCTAGCTATGATGTCACCATCTGAAAAGAATCTTCCAGCTTTAGAATGATCTTATAGGACCACCATCTTACACAGAGGCTGTTATTCATTGAAATGTGCAAAGTTGACACACAACTATATGGAATATGCAAAAAGAAACCACTAAAAAAAGCTATCAAAAATACACTTTAGAGGCAGGAAGTTGGAGTGCCTGGTTCAATACAACTTTCTGCTAGTGTATGCCCCAGGAGCAAGTACTTGGGTCTTTGTCACCCATGCAGGAGTCCCAGGTTAAGTTCTTGTCTCCTGGCTTTCGCCTGGCCAAGTCCCACCTCTGGTGGGTGTTAGGAGAGTGAGCCAGCAAATATAATATCTCTCTCAGTATCCTTGGCCTCTCTGCCTCAATGCCTTTAAAACAAAATGAAAACTAAAATTTTTAAATGAATCCTTTAAAACTTCTAGAGATAATTCAAAATGAAATTATAAAAAAAAACAAAAAACACAAGAAAAAATAAAACATCTAAATGTAAATAGGAAAAATGACAGATCAAACCCTATTAAATGTAATAATAAAATTTTCATATGAAAGTTTACAGAAACACATATTATGAAAAAATATGCATGAATTTCAAAATTGTGTTACCAAAATAAACTTATTTTTTAAACTTCATATCTATAAAATTATGAAGTGCCTTCATATATCTTATCACTACATTAAATAGGAATAGTCTTTTCTGCTTTAAAGGTAGAGTTACAGAGAGGGAGGGAGAAAGATCTTCCATTTGCTAGTTCAGTCCCCCAAATGGCCTCTAAGGAAGGAGCTGACCCAGGCTGAAGCCAGGAGCCAAGAAGTTCATTTGGGTCTTCCCAATGAATGCAGGGGCCCAAGCACTTGGACCGTCTTTCACTGCTTTCCTATGCACACTAGCAGGGAGTAAGATTGGAAGTAGAGCATCTAAATCAAGCCATTGCTAATGTGGACCAACATTGCAGGTAGTTTTGATAGTTAAACAGTTCTGAATTGCTGCCAATCTTGTGATTCCAAGCACAATGAAATCTCTCCAGAATCCACTGGCTGACATAGTCTACCTTAGAGTCTCTGCTTGCCCAAATTTTCACTGCCAAAACATGGCTGGAGTAGATAATCAATTTGTTCTGTCCTTCGTCTTCTGTTGTGGTACCAGGTGTCCTCTGCAGGTTCCGATGGACTGCCGTATCCTCCATGTACACCTGAATATGTTGTTCATGTAATGGAAAACATGACTAATCTATATACTGTGTATAAGAAGCTCATTTAAAATATTGGCAGATTGGAGGAAAAGGTATGGGGAAAGATACATTAGGGAAGCAGTAATTAGATAAAAGCAGAGGTGACTTTTTTAGTGTCAAATAAGGTTGATGTTAAAACAAAGGAATAATGAGAGCGGGACGTTACACACTGATGAAAACATGAATCCAGCAGGAAGATATAGTAGATGTGTGCACAAGCACAGGGCTGTAAAATGATGGAGTAGAAAGAATAAATCAGCAGGTTTTCAATAATGCTTGAATACTTCAACACCCTTCTCTCAACAGCTCATAGAACAGCTAGACACACAATGAGCAAGAATGCAATTGAACTCCACACTGTCACTGATAGGATCTAATCAACCTTCATTGATCATGCAAAATAAAGTCTTAAGAACTAAGATTAAGATTTTAAGAGTTAGGGCCCGGCAGCGTGTCCTAGTGGCTAAAGTCCTCGCCTTGAATGTGCCAGGATCCCATATGGGCACTGGTTCTAATGCCGGCAGCTCCACTTCCCATCCAGCTCCCTGCTTGTGGCCTGGGAAAGCAGTCTAGGACGGCCCAAAGCCTTGGGACCCTGCACCCGTGTGGGAGACCTAGAGGAAGTTCCTGGCTCCTGGCTTCGGATTGGCATATCATCGGCTGTTGCAGTCACTTGGGGAGTGAATCATCGGATGGAAGATCTTCCTCTCTGTCTCTCCTCCTCCATATATATATATACCTGACTTTCCAATAAATAAATAAATCTTTTTTAAAAAAGATTTTAAGAGTTAAAATTAAGAATCAAATGTTTTGTGGCCACAGTAGTTGAGATCAATAATAGCAAGAAAACAAGAAAATCACCAAACCCTTGGGCATTAACCAACATACTGATGAATGAATCAAAGAAGAAGTGTTAAGGGCAATTAAAAATACATTGAACAAAGTTAAGATGAAAAATCAGCATGTTGGGCCCGGCGCGGTGGCGCAAGTGGTTAAAGGTCCTCGCCTTGCACGCCCGGGATCCCATATGGGCGCCGGTTCTAATCCCGGCAGCCCCGCTTCCCTTCCAGCTCCCTGCCTGTGGCCTGGGAAAGCAGTCGAGGACGGCCCAAGGCTTTGGGAACCTGCACCCGCGTGGGAGACCCGGAAGAGGCTCCTGGCTTCGGATCGGCATAGTATCGGCCCGTTGCGCTCACTTGGGGAGTGAATCATCGGACGGAAGATCTTCCTCTCTGTCTCTCCTCTCTGTATATCCACCTTTCCAATAAAAATATAATAAAAATAAATCTTTAAAAAAAATTTAAAAAAATCAGCATGTTGAAATTTGTGTGACATAGCTAAAGCAATGCTGAAGGGAAAATGTACAGCTCTAAATTAACATACTTGAGAAAGAAAGGTCTCAGCAATCTGCGATCTGGACCTGGCACAGTAGTCTAGTGGCTAAAGTCCTCCCTCATCTTGTATGCGCCAGAATCTGATAATGGGCCCTGGTTTGTATCCTGGCTGCTGCACTTCCCTTCCAGCTCCCTGCTTGTGACCTGGAAAACAGTCAAGGATGGCCCAAAGCCTTGGGACCCTGCCCCTGCATGAGAGACCCCAAAGAAGCTCCTGGCTTCAGATCATTACAGCCTTTTGGTGAGTGAACTAGTGGATAGAAGATCTTTTTCTCTGTCTCTCTTTTCTGTAAATCTGACTTTCCAATAATGAAAAAGTGATACATCTTTAAAATCTTGAACATAGAAAAAGAAAGGCCAAGTAAACTCAAAACAAGTGGAAAGAAGAAAATGATCAGAACAATTGAAAATAGTAAAACAAAAGAGAAAATCAATGAAACTACAGATGAATTGGTTCTTTGAAATGATCAATGAAATTGCCAAACCCCAAGCAAAATTGGCAAAAGAAAAAGAAGGCACAAATTACTAACATTGGGAATAAAACATGTGCTATCACTATAGGCCCTGCAGACAAAATAAAAAGCGTCTACAAAAATCACATTTTGGATTATTCTTAATAGTGAAAGTCTAAATGATTTCTCTCCTAAAGAGCAGAAGGAGGGGCCTGGCATGATAGTGTAGAGGTTAAAGTCCTCACTTTGAACATGCCGGGATCCCAGATGGGCGCCGGTTCTAATCCCAGTGGCTCCACTTCCCTTCCACTTCCCTGCCAGTGGCCTGGGAGTGCAGTCAAGGACAGCCCAAAGCTTCAGGATCCTGCACCCATGTGGGAGACCCAGAAGAGGCTCCTGGCTTCGGATTGGCTCAGCTCCAACCATTATGGCTGCTTGGTGAATGAACCATCAGATGGAAGATCTTCCTCTCTGTATATCCACCTTTCCAATAAAAACAAATAAATCTTAAAAATAAGAGCAGAAGGAAGCAAAGATGTCAATATTCATCACTTTTATTCAACATAGATGTTCTAGCCAGTGCAGCAAAGAACAAAACAGAAAGAAAAGAAAAAATGTATACATACCAGAAGCAAAGAAAATTGTCCCTACTGAGAGCTGACATAGTTATCTATTCAAAATTCCATGGAGTCTATAAAAAATCCTAAAACTCATATTAGAATTCAGTTAAATTGTGGGATACAAAATAAACATTCAAAATGAGTTGCTATTTTATATGCATAGCAATAAATATGTAAACATCAACATTTAAAATAAAAATATTTTAGGTATAAATTTAGGTATTCATACAATTAGGCATAAATTTATATTTAGGCATAAATTTATGTTATATAGATATAAATATACAATACAATGTATATAAACATTTTATATATTTGTATTTTATAAAATCAGGTATGTTTTTATACTCATATTTTATAAAATTTATATAATTAGGTATAAACTTAACATGGAAGGGAATTGTGTGGTAAAAACTGCTAAAATTTTGTGAAAGCATGCAAGGCTGAGGACTGCACTGAATCTTAAACCAGCTTCATGAGCATCTTTAGGGGTTAGCACCCCAACAGAAGATATCAAGACCAAAATTAAGGTCTGACTAAATTTTGTTCCTTTGACAATTTCTTGTCCAGTACAAACGAAATCTGGAACTACTAGTTTAATTTTATTTTTTAAGATTTATTTATTTTTGTTACAAAGGCAGATATACAGAGAGGAGGAGACAGAGAGGAAGATCTTGAATCTGATGATTCACTCCCCACGTGAGCACAACGGCTGGTTCTGCGTCAATGTCTCCCACGCGGGTGCAGGGTCCCAAAGCTTTGCGCCATCTTCGACTGGCTTCCCAGGCCACAAGCAGGGAGCTGGATGGGAAGTGGAGCTGCCGGCATTAGAACCAGCGCCCATATGGGATCCTGGCACGTTGTTAGCTGCTACACCATGCCGTCGGGCCCAGGAACTTCTAGTTTAATGACCTGACTTCCACTGCTGACCACTAAAAGGATAAAAGTCTCCGTGAGCATGTGGCAGTGGCATGTACACCAGTCCTGTTGAGTGATTGGCTGGGGACGACTGCAGGACAGTTTCCGGAGACTATCTGAGCTGGCCATGCTAACTCCAGTCTGTGCTCTGTTCTCTCAGGGTAGTGAAAAGGAACCTGGAAACACTGCCTCTCTTCCCTGCATCATGATTTACCTAATAACAAAAACTCTCTGGGAGAGGGGCGAACAGTAAATGCTCAAGGGGTCTAAATAAATTGGGAGACATGTTCATGTGTCAATACTCCCTGAAGTATATACAGGTTTAACACAATTCCTATGAAAATCAGATAAGACTTTCTGTTACATGACCATGCTGTTGTTTTTTAAATTTATATTAAAAGTAAAAAAATTAGCTAAAATAATTTCGAAAAAGACAACATGAGATGAATCAGTCTACCCAATTTTAAGACTTAAAATTACAATAACCAAGATGATATATAAATAGACGGGTAGATACATGGATCACTAGAACACTAGAGAACCCAGAAAGAAAGATAAGCAAGTAAGCTAAGGGGCCATTTAATGGAGGTACAATTCAATACAAGGACTGTCTTTTCACCAAGTAGCTAAAGGCTACTGGATATCCAAAGATCTAAAACAAATGGAATAATAAAGAGACACCTCTCTACCTAAATCTTAAACCTCATACAAAATTTAACTCAAAATGCATCACAGGGGCCGGTGTGGTAGTGTAGCAAGCTAATTGTCCTGCAGCACCAGCATACCATACGGACATCAACCCATGTCCGGGCGGGCCCCAGCAGAGGGATTTTTGACACCTACATCCATGGCAGGAATTCTTGGAAATGATACCAGATACTCGCTCATTAAGGGCAAAGCTGATACATTGGGCTTCATGATTTTGCTCGATGAAAGACCCTTGTTTTTAGTATTGAAGTCCTAAATGTCTGTTTAGACTTATGCCTAAATTTTATGAGGAGAATGAAAGAAATGCTATAGACTGGGAGAAAATATTTGCAAATCACATTAATAAAGGAGTGTTATCTAAAATATAGTTTTTAAAAACTCAGAAATCAGCAGCAAAAGCAATCTAGTTAGGAAGTGGATAAAAATATGATGGGACTAGCCAAATAATGCCAGTTAAAGCCACAAGGAGATATACTAAATGCTATCTGAATGACTAAAATAAACAATAATCACAGTACCAAAATGTTAGGCCAAGGAGAAATTGGCTTACTTATTCATTGCTGGTGGGCATGTAAGATGGTATAGCTACTCTGCAAAAGAGTTTGGTTGTTTAAACAAACCAAAAAGAACAAAGCTAGACATTCAAATGTCATGCAACCCATAGATTGTACTCTGAGCATTTTTCACAAAGAAATGAAAACTTATGTTCATACAGAAATCTGTGTGTGAATGTTCATGGCATTTATTATTAATATTCAGAAATTAGAAACATCAATATCCTTTAATGGATGAATGGTTAGACAAACTATGTTATTGAATATTACTTGGTAATATAAAAAATGGATTATTGATAAGTACAACAACTTGGATGAATCTACAGAAAATTATGCTGAGTGAAGAAAGCCAATCCCCAAAGGTTGCAAACCATATGATTGTATACATATGGCACTCTTGGATGTAGCAAAATTACAGAAATGAGGAACAAATTAACCATCCTTCCTTTATGTGTTTGTCATAGTCTAAATTTTCTCAAATTTATAAGGACATTGAATATATTGAGTTAGGGGGCCACACTAATGACTCTAACTTTATTGCCTCTATAAAAACTCTGTTCAAAGTCACATTTGAGGTCCTGGATGCAGGGATTTCAACATCAGAATTTATTATTGGGAACAGAGTATGTCAACCCATAACAGCTAACATTGCCCATGTGCTAAAAAACTCAGATGAAACAACCATGTGAAAACCCTTGACAAAAAGTTCTATGCAAACCCAAGATTTACTAATCAAGAAGATTACAAGAAACATATCCAGGCAGAAATTCCAGACCCCTCTTAGGTTGCAAAGAGATCTTCCGTTAAACTCATTTAGCTTGATCCTTTTGTTGCACCTTTGGAAATTTGATATTAGACTCTTGATCTCTATGACAACTATTGTTCTATTCTAGTTTTTCTTTTAAAATAACTTCAGAATATTCACCTGTAAGAGATCAGTGTTCATTGTGGACTAGGTGGGACATATTCACAAGCATAAGGACAACTCAGAAAATTCTCAATATCACTATTGAGATGCTTCACCTATACCCACTCCAAGCACATAAACAGAGAGAAAAATTCACACTGGGGGTCAGAGACTATGCAATTCTGTGCCTTTTCACCTGATAAGCATGTCAATATAATGATTTTAAATAGGCAGTCCTTATTGGTTATATAATATCCCATTTAATGCAAATTCTGAATTCCCTCAAGCTAGTTTCTCTATGTTCAGAAGGAAGCTGCTACTGATTTCTGCCCAACTCAACTTTAGTCTTTTACATGGACCTCCATTTACTGACATTTGGAATTGAGACATAAGCTAGGGAGAGCAAACCAGACACATGATTTGGGTATGAGGGATATACATCCAGCTGCCTACTTTAAGTCCTGAGGCCCTAGCTGCTGGGAATTCAGTTGAACGAATACCCACTCTTCAGGACAGTATATATAGCAGCTGGAAGAAGGTAGAGTCCCTGGAGATGGAGACAGCAGAAAGGGGGAGGAAGGCGAATGGCAGAGTGAAGGGCGGAAGCAACCCCTGCAGAGGCAGTGTTCCACCGGGACTTCTCAGCTTTCAGCTCCAGGCTTCCCAGAGCACCCCCACTTGCCTTCTGCTCCCCTAGACTTCCTTGGGTAAGGCTGGCACTGGGCCATCCACATGCAAAGCACAATAAAAACACAATTTTCAGCAGGTGCGGCAGCCCAAAGAGAATCTTACAGTCAGGACCACAGACGGCGACCCCAACTCGGCAGCTGCAGGCGTGCAGGGCACAGATGTGGAGGGAGACAATAGCTGCACTCATAAAGATCCCTGCAGAAATCATTTGCTCCGGGCGACCTTCCGGGCTCTCACAGGATACAACCACCAGCAGAGTGCATCTGTCAGGCATTCTTGAAGATCAAGATGGCCAACGTTACAACGATGGAGGAACTGTGGCGGCGTTTATGGGAACGAATTCCCCTACAGACAGTAAAACACCCCAGTTTTGGCTTACCCTGGAAAGAAATGGCTGCCGAGTTGTGCTGACAGCGTTTCCTTCTGATTTGATGTTCTTAAATGGAATGAGCAGCATGCTAGACTGAGGAAGCCCTGGCTCACTCAAAAGATGTGTGATTTTGAACAAATGATATGTAGCACTTTTCTGTAAGTGATTGAACTCTTCTGGAGTTCAACTTTCTCAACTATAGCAAAGACATTGGATGGTTGAAGAATTTCTACATTTTTTTAATGCTGTGGACATTTTTTGTTTGTTCAAATGAAATTTTGCCTGGTAAGACGATGGCTGATATTTAAATACTTCACAATCAGGAGTGCATGCTCCCACCACCTCCAGTTGAAGTGTGTGTTGCCAACAACCTGTAGCAGAGACCTAGGAGCCTTTGACTGCCTGGATCTTGTCCTTTGGTTCCGTAGTCATAGCACAGTATTTGTGGATAGTCATGTGGTGAGACAGGGTACGATCAGAAGGCTCTACGTAGGAAGTGTTTACTACCAGTTGTGTTGATAGCAGTACTAATTCATGATAACCCCAAATGGAAACTCTATCAACTGAAGAGTGACAGAGGAATAATTTATGGTGTATCCATGTGTATGGAACATTATACAGTTACATGAAGGAAGGAAATGGCAACAAATTAAAAATGTTATGCTAAGTGAAAGGATCCAGCCACATATGATCACATGATTCATGATTCCATTTATCTGGAATGCCTGGAACAGGCAAATGTTCAGAGAAATGGGTTGGGGCGGGTCAGTGGTTAGGAGGAAACAGGAAGCAATTGCTACAACCAAACATGGCATCTCTTTCTGGGAAGATAAAATGCTCCGAAATCAGGCTACTGTGATGATTGCAGACCTCTGTACATATAGCTACTTAAATGTGTACTTCAAAGGGTGAATGCGATTTGAGTTACATTTCAATAAAGCTGTTACTTAGGATTATTATGAAAAGCTGTGTGTTCATCTATTTGAACACATTTAAAACTGGCCAAATATCAGGTGGGCATTTTTCAAAAGATTTATTTTTTATTACAAAGTCAGATATACAGAGAGGAGGAGAGACAGAGAGGAAGATCTTCTGTCCGATGATTCACACCCCAAGTGAACCCAACAGCCAGTGTTGCTCTGATCAGGAGCCAGGAATCAGGAACCAGGAACCTCTTCTGGGTCTCCCACATGGGTGCAGGATCCCAAAGCATTGGGCCATCCTCGACTGCTTTTCCAAGCCACAAGCAGGGAGCTGGATGGGAAGTGGAGCTGCCGGGATTAGAACCGGCACCCATATGGGATCCCGGTGTGTTCAAGGTGAGGACTTTAGCTGCTAGGCCAAGCCGCCAGGCCCAGGTGGGCATTTTGTCACAATAGCTAAGATGGCACTTGCGGCACCCACATGCCATGTTGGAGTTTGAGTCCTGGCTCCTTTCCTGATCCACTTTCCTGCTGATGTGCAACCTGAAAAGTAGATGCTGACTCCAACATCTGGCTCCTTACCAGCTATTCCTATCTTCCGCCTTTGGCCTGGTCCAGCCCCAGCTGGTTCGGATATTTGGGGAGTGAACTAACATATGAAAGATACTGGATCTTTCTCACTCCTTTGACGCTTCCCTATCACTCTGCCTTTCGAAGAAAAATAACTACAGAATTAAAAACGCAACATGCTTAAGTAGCTGATGTAAAAACTCAGTATGGTTTAATAGCAGAAATTTTATCAATGTGATTTGCATCATTACTTGTCTAAGCAGTAGTAAACATGATTTCTCAAGCTACTAGAAAAATTATTTAGAATTTTTTAAAAAGCTTTCTAGAACTTAAGAACTACCTTAATTTAATAAAGACTGTATATAAAACTTGCAGCAGACATTATTGTTAATGGAAAAGTTTTGATGCTTTTCCCAGTGATGGAGCAGAGGTGGGTGGACTATCTTTGAGGAACTTACAAAATCATCTCCATGGGAACTGCTGGGATTGCAGAGCCTTACTTCTAAGCCATCATAGTGTCAGTCAAGTAGGACCTCTCCTACCATCTTTCTCTGCTGTGTCCCACACTTTTGCTGCTGAAGGGGTCAGAAACCCCTTCAAGGGGGGTAGCAAGATCGAGGCAATAGATGAGGCGCTCAAGAGCCTAAAGTCCCCGGATAGCCCCTGCAGCAACTACCTCTTTCCAGGTCCAAGCTATGAATATACAAGAGCAAAAGCTATGCATGAGACAAAAAATTCAATTTTTTAATTAGACTGCAAAAATGAATTATTGCACTGAGATTGCTGTTTTTACCTGAAAGGAATCTGGAAACCCATCAATTTTGGCCTAAATTCAGCTTAAGAAAATAGTGCACATTGCGATAGTACTGATCGCAACCCACATGCAGTGATTACTGGAGATAATTTGTGACACAGTTCTAGTAGTTAGATACTATTGTGAGAATAATGTTTTGTCCACAAGGGGGTAACCCCTTGCTCGTGAGAGTTAACACAAATTCAAATTAATGTAAGAGTTAATACAAATCAAACAAGTAGCAGAGTGAGGCACAAAGTCCTGGCTCACAGCCTTACATGTTAGCAAAACATCTAAAATTCCAGACTTGAATGAGCATCACGTCTCTGGCCCCACCTCAGGATCCACTCCACACAGAATGCTCCACCTCGGGTACCCTTCTGTTCCACTGCTCCTCTGGAGTTGAATCCTCTTCTAAATTATACCACATGAAGCATTCCCATCCAAGGTTTCACTTCTGTCTCCCGCCACTTGGCTCATTAGGCTTGCCCTCAGGAAGGAGGCAACTTCATCTTGTAGATCACTAAGTAAAGGGTCCCTGACCCCAGGATGGGAAGAATCCAAGAACTGTATTGGAACCCTTTCTTGTCGGGAAGTAGGATGTGAAGGAGACAGCACCCTCCATCCACTCCCATAAAAAACATGGCAGCAGGTTTCCGAAGAATTTCTGCTTACCAGTCCATGGTTCTATCTCTACACTCACAGCTTATTTGTGTTCTCCTTGGTGTGACATTATAATGGGCAACCTTGCTGAACTTTTTCATTAGCTCTATTCATTTTGTTTCCCATTGGTTCCCAGCCATGTCATAATATATGCAAGTAATGATAATGTTGTCTTCTAATAATAATGTTCACTTCCAATCTTTTCTTTTTCCTTTTTCTATGTATTGGGAAGGTTCTCCAGTATTGTTTTGATTGTCAATATTCTTGACTTTATCCTAATCTTACAAGGACATCCAAATATGACACTATCTAGGACTGCCTTCACCAGCTGAACCAAACTTGTGTGGTTGAATATGTCCCCAGACTTGGTTGAATGCTTTGCTTTTGCTGTCTTGAAATCATAACTTTTTTTTTTAAAAAGAAGAGGGGTTTTGTATTTTCATGTGCATTGCACATTGCAAATTATGTAGCAGGCTATGTGTAGATGATAGAGATGCTACATAACAAATCTCTAAATCTGTTAACAGACAGGAGTTAGCAAAGCTCAAAGGACTTGTCTTATCTGGCTAGGAAACTGTCCTTATGTTGACACAGCGAGGTTGTATTTTCATTCTTTTTATAAATGCAATTCTATATAAATAGGATTTTTTTTCTCTTTAAAAATAAGGATTCGTTTTCTTCAGCATGTGTATGCTTTATGGGGTATTGTGGACAAACTTAACAGAGAGTGAGTTGTGAGAAATTTGCTTCTCTTGCACTTCAGAAGTCAGATCACACTAGGCTGTGTTTTAAGCAGAGGACAACCAGGACGGTGAACATAGAAAGCATCACAGTCTGCTGCTGGCCATTCCCTTTCAGAGCTGGGAGACATCACTGCCATTCACCTGGGAACTTACAAGTTTACCTTGTTCTGGAAAGCAAATAGGCTTAATCAAGTGTGGTGGTTGTCCCAAGCCTTAAGGCTGTCACATGAAGCTCTGTGTGCCCTTTCCTGTGCCTTGTTTATGATAGTCCAGTGAAAAGTCACTTCTGGTCTGGGAATTATGCTCACTTGAATCTGAGAAACTGGAAAGGCAATGGCTCATTAATGGCTTCTATGGGGTTACACAGTGGGAACCTTGGGGGAAATCCTAAAAGAGGACAGAATATCTCCCCCATGAATTCATTTTTCAGACCCTCCTTTGGGTTGGCTGTGGGTTGACAGACAGCCCTTCAGAATCTAAACTTTGGGAATTAAAGCAAAATGGGGGCCCGTGGCTTTTGAGCTTGCCGGAATGTTGCCACCTTTGGTGGATACTTGAGAGTCTAAGCAGTCTCTCAAAGCAGTCTCTCTAGTGAGAAGCCAGGGAGAAGGAATAGAAACAAGCTCTGACAGCTAACAAGCACCAATGGAAGGCCTCTCCTGTGGAGGGGAGTTGTCTCTACATCTGGAGTTTCTGGAACAGAGATTTGATCCTATGATGAGAGCTTGAGAAAGTGGGAATGCCTGACCCAGAGAGAAACACTTAGGGAGCTTGAAGGGATAGCACATGTGTATATGTGTGGCCTGCAGAGGGTAGAATCAGGAACCCAGTCTCAAGCCAATGTAAGAAGCAACTTTCAACCTAGTTCCCACCTGAAGTCCAGCTGTTCCTATGCAATTATTAAAGGCTTGTTTGGGGAGGCCTTCACATTTTTTTTGGTGGTTGTTGTTGCACTAAAGCTAATGTTCAGAAAAGTACATATGTAAGTGCACAGATCTTTGAAAGTTTACAAACTACACAAACCTAGCTATCACTGATACCCTAGCTATCTCCTAAGCAAGCTACAGTGCTTCCTTCCAGTCAGTAGCTCTTTCCAGGGACTCCCACTATTTAACAATACCATCTCGTTTCACCTATTCTGTATTTCTAATAAATGGAATCAGAGATTTGGATAATTTTTTGTGTCTGGGTTCTCAGATTCATCATTATGATTCAGCCATATTGTTACTGGTGGTTGTCAATGACATTCTGATTGCATGAACACAGAAGGGTACTTCAAAAGTTCTCTGAAATGGAATTAAAAACATGAACTTATTTTGATTCCAAAAAATTAATTTCATCCTCTTAAAAAATGCATGAATTTCAAGAAGCAATTTGTATTAAAATAAACTCATGCTTTTAATTCTGTTTTTCTATAACTATTTAAAGTGCCTTTGTAGCATTATTTATACATCCAGTATACTATTGATGGGCATTTGAATAATTTCCAATCTGGAATAATTGTAAAGAATGCCGCTCATATATTTGCTGAGCAGATCTGTATTTCTCTTTGACCTATATCTAGGAGTGAAATTACTAGGCTGTAGGATATGAATTTTGAAAGTTCTGCCAACATTTTTCCAAAGTGTTGATAGGACTTATACTTCTACCAGAAACATGAGCGTTTGGAGGCTCTGTAGGTGCCGTGAGGCTCTCCCTGCAGGCCCCTCACAAATGTCTGATGTGTGGCCGTGAGGGGTGTATCTTGTGAAGTAGGTCTGTGCTCCTTCTTTTCAGTCATGTACACTGATAGTCACTTGGATCTTTTCCAAAGACTCAGGAGAAGAGCAGGAGAACATTGCACACTTAGCAGGAGTCTTCTAAAAGATGACCTTATGCCTCTGTTGTGGCCCTCAGCTTAAGTCTCTCTGGCTTTCAGGTCTTTGCCTGGCTTCAGCTATCAGCCCATGAGAGTCCTAGGTTTGGGATAAGGTTTGGCTTGACCATTAAGCAGACACCTATTCTCCCACATTCCTCCATGTAGCCCGCTGGCTCCCCTGGCTTCTCTGTACTGCTCTTACTGACCCATCCCATTTTTGCTCACCTAACCTTCTTCTTTACTATTCTCCCAAACAGGAAGTATTTTGCACATTTTCTTTCCAAGTACAAAAATAGGAGAGAAGGGAACAGCTAATCGGGTCCAGCTGCTGGTTTTGCTACTTCACAAATGTTTCCAGCCATTCCTGTGTTGTTTTCCCTCACATCTGTATAACCTTCCACCTCACACATATGCATCCTGTACAAAACTGCTCTTTAGAATGCAGAGAATGTATTTTTTCTCAGTAGCCTATAACAGGGACCCAGCCAGCTGAAGGAATCTACCACTCAAGTGCCTAGCCAGCATGCTCACCTCCTGCCTGGTGCACATTCCAGTTGAATCCCTCCTGCCTCCTGTAGATTCCAGAACATTTCACATCAGGTGATGTCCTTGCCTTCTGCCATCTGCAGAGTGTGGAGAGTAGGCCAAAATAACAAGAACCTTAAATCTACAACTTTAGTGTATAGGCAAACCGTGGTATGGCATGTTTCCTTGTGAATTATCATACTCAGAATTAAATTACATGTATGATTCATTTATTCAGTTTGCAGCTCCTGGACATCTTACTGTAGCTTTGATATTATTTGCCAAGATTAATTCAGGCATATTTTTTGCCACATTGCAAGAATTGGGCCGGGCATGGTAGCCTAGTGGCTAGGTTCCTCATCTTGCATATGCCGGGATCTCATATGGGAGCCGGTTCTAATCCCGGTTGCTCCACTTCCCTTCCAGCTCCCTGTTTGTGGCCTGGGAAAGCAGTAGAGGATTGCACAAAGCCTTGGGACCCTGCACCCACATGGGAGATCCAGAAAAAGCACCTGGCTCCTGCCTTCGGATTGGCTCAGCTCCAGTTGTTGCGACAACTTGGGGAATAAACAAGCAGATGCAAGATCTTTCTCTCTGCATCTCCTTCTCTGTAAATCTGAGTTTCCAATAAAAATAGATCTTAAAATAATAAAGAATTATGTTACATGGAGCAAGTTCATGATGAAAGCTGATATAAAAAGGACGCTTGGGGCCCGGCGCGGTGGCGCAAGTGGTTAAAGGTCCTCGCCTTGCACGCCCGGGATCCCATGTGGGCGCCGGTTCTAATCCCGGCAGCCCTGCTTCCCTTCCAGCTCCCTGCCCGTGGCCCGGGAGGGCAGTCGAGGACGGCCCAAAGCTTTGGGAACCTGCACCCGCGTGGGAGACCCGGAAGAGGCTCCTGGCTTCGGATCGGCATAGTATCGGCCCGTTGCGCTCACTTGGGGAGTGAATCATCGGACGGAAGATCTTCCTCTCTGTCTCTCCTCTCTGTATATCCGCCTTTCCAATGAAAAATAATAAAAATAAATCTTTAAAAAAAAAAAAAAAAGGACGCTTGAGGACTTACTATCCATTTTATGTGTGATCACAGAATATACAAAGGTATTTCCAAAAGTTCATGGAAAATGGAATTAAAATATGTTTATTTTGATGTAAAATATTCTGCAACTCAAGTGTAATATTTTCATAATATGTATTTTCCATGAACTTCCTAAAGAATTCTCATATCATCCAAACCAAGGCTCTATTACTATGAAAAGTGCCATAAACAATAATGCTGGGATAGTTTGTCATAAGCTGGACTTGTCCCAGGGAAATGAGGACAAGTGAGCACTCTGAGTGCAGTACAGTTTTGCCCATTGCCTCGGGCACTGACTGTGACTGAAGTGATTTCCAGCTGAGATGCTGTGGGAACAGAGGTACTAACCACCCTCCACCCTCGGATTCCCAGGGACTCTTTTTCCAGGGCCCGTTTGCTATGCAGCCAAACTCATAAATAGCAAGCAGTAGATTTCTGGTCCTCTCCACAATTCACCCAAACTTCACCAGAGGCCAGCTCAGCCTCACTATCTGCCCCATCCTCGTGTCTCTGTCTTCCTCACACTCCTTCCATTATAAATGAGGAAGTAAGACCAGCTTCAATTCAGTTATTCCCACTCTATGCTTGTAAGGCAATTCTCTTGTTCTCTTCTGTGTCATCTTAAGCCAAATATGGAAATGCAAGGGTTGTAGATGGGGTCTTTAACCTCAAATACGTTTAAAACAAAAGATTTTCTTTAATTGGAAAGGCAGATCCATAAACAGAAGGAGAGGCAGAGAGAAAGATTTTCTGTCCACTGGTTAACTCTCCAAGCAACCGCAATGGTCAGAGCTGAGCTGATCCAAAGCCAGGTGTCAGGAGCCTCCTCCAGTTCTCCCACATGGGTGTAGAGTTCCACTTGGGTTATCCTCCACTGCCCTCCCAGGGCACAAGCCAGAAGCTGGATGACAAGTGGAGCTTCTGGAACTTGAACCAGTGCCCATATGGGATCCTGGTTCATGCAAGGCAAAGATTTAGCCACCAGACTATTGTGCCAGACCCCTCAAGTGCTTGTTTGATCTGCAATTTTGACTGTGAATGTGGACTTTTATTCAGTTCAACTTTTGAAATTTCTTTTCGGAGGCAGCTGTAAATGTCACAGTTTGCTAAGTATTCTGGGAAGGGATTGTCATATCCAGATCCAGGTTAGATTTCCTTGGAAAGCTTACAGGAAGGTTTTATTCTCTAAAAGCATCATCTCATTTTTGGCTGAAGAGAATCTAGTGACAAGATTTTTCTCATTCTTAGCATTGAGAACCCCAGTGAAGCTACTATTTCCCACCCCTGCCCAAGGGCTGTAAAGAGAGAGGAATTCAGAAAAAGAAGGAAATTGCATACAGAGGGAATGCCTAAGGCACCACATTTTAGAAGGGGGCAGTAAACCTTTTGTGTCTGGGCATCCCCAACTACTTGTTAGCATCATCAGCACTCAATAAGTATTGGTCAAATTGATTGTGAATAACTGAAAGAATTTTTTTTTTGCTTTGTTCTATAAAAACAGAAATAAATCACCCAAAAAGTCAACTTTGCATGGAATTCCCAAAGCAAATGGGCACTAGAGTTTCTGGGGTTGACCCAGGTAACTTCATAGTTTTCGCAAACTGATGCACTGGCCAGAGTGGAGGTGTGGTTGGTACTGGAAGGTGTCAAGGCAGGGTGCAATCATCTCTGTCTGCCCAGCATCCATTCCTTCTGTGTGTTAGAACTCATCAACTTTCCTTGGAAGATTCACCTGTCACATTCTCAGTTCATGTGACTTTGGTGAGCTTAGCATACCTCTGTGTCTAGTGTTGGTCACATGAACTGGATTTCCAATGGGGATCACAATGATTGCCTAAAGGTGGAAAGATCTTACTTCTTTCGTTGAAGTTTTGGACAGATATGGAGCTCCTAAGGGGGAAAGGTCTTTTGTGAGCAAATAGATTATCTTCATTTTTAAAGTTAAGATCAATTTGATTTTCTATCTCTTCTTCCTGAGAGGGACATGATTATAGCAGGCTCTCTGTACTCCAACGCCCTGAAATCACACCCCAGGGGTGCTCTGACCTATGATCAGATATTTGTACCAACTCCCTATTGTCCATGCTAAATGATGGACTGAGAGGTGTTGAGTTTTCAAGAAGGATTTTCCCTTCTGTTTGGGCTTTCTAAAGGGGCCTACTGATCAACTCTTGGAGCCCAATGTATCATCCTTGTGGAAATTGCATCACCAATATGAGAATTTAGCACACTCCTCCTAATTGAGACTGGGCTAAATCAGCACTCTCTTCCTGGTCTCAGGTGGGCTTCAGTTGTTTCATAAGTCATTAGCTAGAATTCATTGCTGTGGGAATCGTTGAGGTAGTTCTTTCTGACCTGGGCCGCCGGCTTGTCATTGCCGATCTATGATAGGTCTTGCTACAAATAATACTTAATGATATGGTATGATCTCCTTGACATTCAGTAAAGAAAGAACTCAGGGACTGACTGTGGTGTGCAGACCTCACTTGCAGGAATGCTTGCTTAGTTCTCCTCCAGTTCCCACAGTCACACAGAATGCAGTTGTCCTTGACTGCAGTCAGATTCCCAGATGCCAACCTCCTGTGATAGGGCAGGAAATGAAAATGTTGAATCTGTCACAGTATCTCAGACTTGCCACACATTGCAATCAACTGTTAAACTTTTAACAGATTCCATTCTCATCAATTTTTTTTATCTGGTTGGGCTGGGGATCTCCCTGAGCATTTGGGATTTTTAGAAGTTCTACTAGAGAAGTCAAAACTGAGAGCTGTTTCACTAGATCTGGGTCAGTAGTAATTCAGTGCTATCATATAGAAGATCACTTAGAATATTTGAAATATATTTTTTAATCACCACTTCTAGAGACTTCAATTCAGTAGGATACTGAAATTGAAATCAACATATAGCTCAGAATATTTTAATAAAGGTAGTTCATGAACTGCAGCATGGAAGAACACTGCTTAAATAAGCTAGATCAAAATAAACTTAAATAAGCAGAGTTTTAAAAGTTTTCAGCATTTCAAGCTAAACTCTCCTCAATAACTTTGTGCATCTGTTTCTCTCTCCCAAGGATCTCAGTTGTGTTGGACCATCACAACAGGGGTGAGGGATGAGCTGTGAAAAGTATCCACTGAACTCTAAGCCACTTCCTCACCTTGGAGCTTCCCAATCCAATATCATTACTACCCTTTGCTGTTTCATATGGACATCTCTGCCTCTAAACTCTCAAAAACAAATTTCTCTTTAGCTGCATAAAATGGAATGCTCAAAGAATAAGCCCCAGTTAACCTAGACCAGGCTTTGGAGGGACAAGGTACAGTACATGAACCCCAATGACATGATTATGAAACAGGCTTTCCTAATCTGCTTTCTTACACTGTGGGACCATTTCATTGGCTGAATGAACTATCATAGCAACAAGGGGCAACCCATCTTTCATCAGGATGAGGTAGTTTATACTTCCAGAAGTACAGGTGGCTTAACGGTTTGGAAGCCAGATAGAGAGAGGGAGAAATGAATCACAGCAGTGAACACTAAAAGCAAAGTGATCTCAAAAGGAGAATTTCCCCACCTCTGTCATATTGAAGAAGAGGACCTCCCACAAATAGAGTCCTGGTCATCCATCTTCCTAATGTTACTATCGGTGTATTTACTATCTATATATTTATGGGTGTCCAAGTTCAGGCCCAGAGTGAGGATGATTTTCCTAAATAAAGGGCATGGGCCCAAGATCAGTTCTGTGGAAAAGTCCTATTACAGAATGGTGGACAACTCCCGGTTGAAAAATCGGTTCCTAGAGAACATTCAGTGGTAGATGTTGGCGAAAAAAGCTCCTCTCAACAGCTTCTGAAAGAAGCTTTTATGGACACAGAGGTCTTAAATCAACTCAACCTTAGTTTAATTGAGTTTATTCAATGTACAATTTCTATCTGTGGGGAGTCCTTCTTCCTCCTGAAAGCTGGATGTACTTAAGTTCTAAGTATGTTGATTCCCCATGGATATGTTCTGAATGACTCAGAACCAATCCGGTTTACCTTTATTATCCCTGCATAATCCTTACAGCTACTGAATAAAAATGGACTCAGTTTGTGTGACAAATTTTCAGCTACTTCATTCATGGAATTTTTTCCTAGTTAAATCAATGAATATATTTTTTCTTTTAAACATTTTATCTTCAATAAAGCAAAGAAACCATATTTAGAAATGGAAGTAGAAAAGATGTTTTTTAAAAAAATAACTATTGCAACATTTATAAAATTTTCTGATAGCAATTCAAGTCGACAGAAATCCAACAATAATTTTTAAAAAAATCTTGCAGGCAGTTTCAAAAACCTTCTGATGGAAACTGTTGACTCTTCTCTGCCTCAGTGCCCTTTCCCGTGAGGAATCCACACTTGCTAAAGGCCATCAGATAAAATTGTAGCTGGATATTTTTTAAAACCAGGATTGTTTTTGAATCTTACCATGAGCATCTACTAAGCCAACTGAGACAAAAGGAAAGAATATCAAATCCCTTGTTTGAGGGAGGATCCTCAGGAAATGAGGAGATATAAACAAAATGTCCTGCCACAACTATTGTCCCTCAAGCAGTTCCTGTTCTCAAAAATTCTGTGTGTCCTCAGCAGTAAGTGGAGAGACCCAGACAGTTGCCAATCTCTCTTTCTGGGCCCACATGAAATTCATTTTCTAGCTCATTTCTGGGATGTGAAGTATGAAGAGTAGGTTGGCAGCTTGCTTCACAATGGAGCCCTACACTTGTCTCGTTTGGTACTCTAGTTGCTCTTGAAAAAGTATAGACGAGTCCATCATCTCAACTTCATTTTCATTGTCAACCTATCAACTGCTTATTTGAATGTTCATGATATGCCAAGAACTGCTTTAAACACTGCATGTGGAAATTTGCTCTCTCTTCCTTACCTTGTGTAGCCCATGAAGAAAATGAGGCAAAGATAATTTAAGTGACTTGCTCAAATTCACACATGTGTAAGATGGGAAGCGAGACTTCAAATGAGGCACTATGGTTTTAGAGACCATCTGCCTGACTTTTTCTTAATTGTCATTCTGGTTTGAATGACAACCTTTGTGGCAAATAGGTATTTCTGATGATACTATTTCCTTTTCCATCCTTGGATTTCCTTCCCTTAACAATAAAACTCCAATTTGTCAAGCAACATGATTGTACCTACCAGTAACTCTCCAATTTCCCTCTCCCCATCTATCTAGAATTCCTCTCAAACAGTCACCCTACCATACCATTAAGTCCACTCCTTCAAAGAAACCAATGGCTTCCATACTTCCATATGGATGGAGATAATGGGAATTCTCAATGTTTATCTTCCTTGATGAGTCAGTAGCGGACAAGTTAATCATTCTCAGCTTCTTACAGAACACTCTCCATTGGCTGCCAGGGTAGCACATTCCCTTACCTCACTAGACATTGTCCATCTATCAGCTAACGCCTCCTGATCTTGACATCCTAATATTGATGTCTCAAACTGGTTGTTAAACTCTTCTCTATCTGTACTCTTTTCATCTATGCATTCACTTTTGCAGTTTCCAATATCTATGTTTTTGCATTTATCTCCCCAGCCTGAATTTCTTCTGTTAACTGTAGAATCTAATATCAACTGACACCCAACTTCATCTTCTGAAACTGAACTCCTTTATTAACAAAACCAACAAGACTTAATTTTCCTATAGTATTCCTCCATTTCACTTTTCACCATATCCTTTGCTACTCCATCATCCAATCCTTTACAATGCCCTGTCTGGATTCTTTAGAAGCTTAATCTTAACTAGCCTTTCTTCTACTCTTGCCCACTTTCAGTCCATTCTCAACATAGCAACCAAAAAGAATATATTTAAATGTGAGTCAGATCATATTATTGCTCTGCTCAAAATAATACAGTGGTTCCCCATTTCACAAAATATATTGGATTATATTATCCAACCAGTATTTTCTAGCCCACAGGCTCTTCTTGTGCCTTTAGAGAAGTGAGAATTGTGTTTTCTCCATTGAATCTGAACAAACTCATGACTATAGCAAAAATGATAAAAGCAACTTTGAAGACTTGATCATACAAGACAAGGCAATGCAACTTCTGCTGGGTTCTCTGGAGACATTTGTTTTTGGCTCCCTGAATTTTCACCCACCCACACCAAAGTACTTTGAGGAAGTCCAAGTCATGTAGACTGTGTAGATGTCCTCGTTGAGAACCATAACTGAAATCATGGTTAATAGCCATAATTTACTGCAGACATAAAAGAGAAGATATCTCCCATTTTTTTTACACACAGCCATTACCCCCTCAGTCATTGAATGTCTCCAATTTTGACCCCAAATATATAAACATTAGAGTATAGGCAAGCCATTCCCTCTGTTACCTGTTTGAATCCCTGACTCACAGAAACCATGGACATAACTTTTTGAGAATAAGTTTTGAGGTGTTCTGTTAACAGCAAGAAAAGGAGAATAAAGTGTGCAAATGCTGAACTAAAAATCAAAGTATTTACAGTAGACACTAGTTATTCCATTGTCTGACTCTTTGTTGGAACTTCAGTTTCATCTGTAACCCCTCCCTCTCTGCACTTCAGGCGTCCTAGCCTGCTCCCTCATCCTTAAAGATAGCAAGCCAGTACCTGCCCTGGGCTCTTTACATTAGTTATTATTGTTGTCTAGGGGGTTCTTCCCAGTTATCGTCAAGCCCAATCTCTCATATCCTCACATCTCTCCTTTCAGTCTTCTCGTGCGTGACTGTTTCTCTCCAAGATGGCTCCAAAGAAATGAGCTCTGGGCATCACATTATGGCATAGTCTCCTCCCACACTGAACAGAAGTGATTCACAGAACCAATTAGATATAGAAATGTCAGTATGTGGCTTCAACACAGAAGTCATAAAAGACAGTTTTGCTTCCATCTTTCCATCTGTATCACTCACTCTGGGGGAAGTCAACTGCCATGTCATGGGGAAATACAGAAAGTTCTGTGAGAGGTCCATGATAAGGAACTGAGGTCTCCTGCCACTAACCCCAATAGTGAAATGACTTTAAAGAGGCTTCTCTTATTCAAGCCTTCAGATGGCTAGTGCTAGCCAATGTCTTCTTAAAACTTTTAAATTATGCTGTGAAAAGAATTTCTGTAAAGTAACTTTTACTACCAATTACAAATGTTATTTATCATTTGTTGGATCTCACACAAATGCTGGTAAGTATTTGACGTTCAGTTGCTCTAGTTTTCCTATATCTCAAAGTAAACAGTTTCTTTCAACACTCCTTGGGTAGCAAGGAACTCTGAAATGATTACATCAATTGCTATTTAGAAGCCATTGGCTTACAAAGCAGTACTTTGGTTCTTTCAAGGGAACACAGTTCTAGATAAGTACCTTGACATTATTTTTCTTTTCTATGGTGTGAATTGCCATGTAGGGGAGAGAAAAGGTACACTGTCAGCAGAAGTGAGTCACCCTGTTCAATTTGTAAGAAAGTGACCTCAAGAATTATATTCAAAGGCTTTCTCAGGAAAGAGATCCATGATTTGCACATCATCTACAACTGGACAAAAAGTTCCTTTGGGGCTGGCATGGTCATGTAACATGCTAATCCTTTGCCTGAGGTGCTAGAATACCCAAAAACCTTGATAATGAGAAGTATAGTTCTTAAGTCTGGTTCTTTCCTTGCCATTTTAGCCAAGATAAGTTTGTTGTTGTTGTTGTTCTTGACTTCACTAAGAGACAAGGTTGCACTTGGTTGGCAAGGCTTCAGTGAGCATCCTTCATATAACTAAGGTCAATCTTGACCTGCTGGCAGGGTTGAAAGGGATTTGGCTTAGGTAGGAAGGCGGGGAAGTGCTTTAGACGGCCCACTGGTCCTGGTTCAGCTTGGAGTCTGGAGGAACACTCAGTACAAAAAACTGCTCAGAACTAACTCTGAGGGCACAGGAACCTCCTCTCAAGCCATCCTGTCTTCCACAGATTGTATTCATTTCTCGGGACACCTAGTAACCTCTTATCGAAGGAAATTTCTCAAACAACCAAGCTCTTGAGACCTCTGGAGACCCTGGCTGCCCCCTGGGGTTAGCTGTGAGATCTAGGATGGGGGGATGAGGCACGAGAGGCACAAGAGGCTTTGTGGTGCCCTGCCTAGCATCCTCATAGACTGTGAGTAACTACTGATGCAGGCCTTTTTCAGTTGAGAAACCTGCAGAGACACAGAACCTTCTGGGAAGCAAAGTGATGTCAGACCCAAAAGCCTGGTCTCCCCTGTTGTAGCCAGCCTGCGCTTTAAAACATGAAACTCAAGGCCAGCTGACTTACCTGTCATGCCCTGGAGCGGGACAGGGCAGGGAGCAGGGCAGGCTTTGGGATGGTAATAGCAAGCATGAGAGATTCCTCTCTGATTCTACCTGGGAAATAAAAAGCAGGAAGCTGGCTCAGTCCTCCCTGGTGGACTGGCACTACTCCAGATGTGGCCAGTCTAACTCCAGGACTTGCTGGGAAATGTCATAGCCAAGGTCCTTACTGCAACCTCATGAAGGACTTATGACCCAGAACCACTCCACAAATTCCTGCTTAATTCAGAACCCAGAGAAATGGCAAAATAACCAAGTTGTCTTAAGCCATTAAATCCTGGAAAACATTACTCAGGACAACACACTTGCCTTTTTTATTAAAAAAAAAAAAAAAGCCATGTAGCACTCTGTTCCAATAATATCCATCTCTCTTTGCTGATATATTTTTATACACAGAACTTATTACCATCTCACATACTTCACATTCTACTTATCTTGATTACTGACTGCCTCCTCTCTAATGCAAAGTCTAGGATAGTTTTTGCCTATGCATCACAAATCCCCAGGACTGGGCATACAGCCAGAACTCAGTAAATATTGTGCTATGATTCAGATGTGATTTGTCCCCTGAGGGTTCATATGCAGGAAGCTTGGTCTCCAGGGGCAATGAAAATTGAAGCCTAGTAGGGTGATTGGATCATGGGGGCATTACCCCAGAAGGGATTGAGTAGTTCTTGTGGGATCCAGATAGCTCCCCTGAGAGTAAGTTTTTGTGAAAGAGTTGACCTTGCTCCTGAATCACTGTCTGTCACTCTGTCTTGCAGTGTGATCTCTCCCTACACACTGTCCTTGTGACGCTGTTGCCATTGTGGCAGTCCTACCTTTGTCGGAGCCAAGCAGAAGCCAGTGCCCTGCTCTTGGCCCTCTGGAGTTCTTAGTTTCCCAGTGTAGCAATGGAAAACAGACTACTACAAAATGTTAGAAGGCTAAGTCTCTTATGCTACCCTGTAATCAAACGGGTAAAGGTCACCTAAAACTCTGTATTAAGAAGGATTTGGCAGCACTTGGTGGGAAGAATGCCGCAAGCAATTAGTGACCACCACTATGTGTGTGAAAGTAGCAGAGCTATCAGGCTTGCCATGTAGTGCCCTTCCCTGCACCCCTTCCTCATTCACAGTTCATTAACCTGTTATCCTGGACCCATGATAACAGGATCTATATTTTGCCCAAACCCCAGATAAAACAGCTCACTTGGAAATTTAACGTCACAATATTAGGAAAAATATTTCTTTCCTGTTAACTCCACACAAATGCCAAGATTCATTTTATCTCTTGGCTCTTCATTATCTTCTAAGGAGGCAAAGAATAACTGGCTATCATTATCTTTGAAATAGCTCTACATGAAACAGAAAATAAACATTAAGACATGGAAACTCGAAGGCCCACACTGGGGGAGTTTTAACCTTGAAAACTGTCCAGCAGTAGAATTCAAAAGCTTATATAGGAATTAGAAAGCAATTTGCAAAGTGGGCAAAAACAGTTATGGTGCCTTGAAAATACCACCAATTCTGCTGTGAATGACAAGATGGAATGTAGCATTCGTGAGCATCAGATCTGCTGTATTGCTTGTGGATCTAGCGGTTCTGTGTGAACCCATCACTCCCATTTATTTACGCAAAATGATTTCCAACCTTCAACTCTGTTCTGGACATTGCTTTGTAATACTAGGAAATCAGCAAGGAACTGAACGGAGTTCTTGCCTCAAACATCTTAGATTCCCTCCCTTCCTTTTCTTCCTTTGATTTTTTTTCTCTAGAACTGTTCATATCAGCTAGACAATGAGAACTTAAGCATCTAAGATATTTCTGTGTTCAGATTTCTTTATCCCTCCTCACACAGAATAAAAAATAAAGAATAAGAAAATTCATGCAGTTTTACTCCACTTGTCAGTTTTTTAGTGGTTGTCCTCAAATCCGGAAATTTTTTTCTTTCATGAAACAAGACAGGATTTTCATTCCATCCTCTAAATCTATATATTCTTATCACAGGATTCAGTTTAGTTTTGAGGAAACAGTTTTGCAGGTTCCTCCTGGGGAGACTGGAGAAGGCTGTCGTGGGGAGAAGCACGGAGATGCATACTAAGCACAAGGTCTACTCCAGGCCTGTGTCTCAGAGCCGTGAGAGCACCACAGGCACCAGAGACAGGTCTGGGTGATTCTGACTAGACATCAGGCAGTGGAAAATACCAGAGTAGTTCAAAAAGTCTGTGGAAATGGAATTATGAGGAATGCTTACTTTAATGTAAACAGTTTTAACTGCATGTGTAGTATTTTCATAGTATACCTTCTCCATTAATCTTTGAACCCCCTCATAAGTCAGTCATTCAGTCATTCAGCAGCGTACCATTCATCATGGTGATAATCATAGGGGTGATGATAGATCAAGAAACAGAGGGTGGAGGATGCAGTTCTGGGGTACCTCAACATTTCATCCTTGAAATAACCACGGCTGAGGAAAAACAGTCCTGGGAGGAGAGAGATATGATGCTTTCTCATATTGGGGTTTACTTGAGGTCTCACAAAGTCAGAAACAGTCTTCATGGGCCCCGCTGCAACATCACTGCTTGTAACTTAGACTTTGGGTAAGATAGAGAGCATTAATGGTGTCACACTGCTGTTTCTGCTCCATTTGTGATGATGACTTTAGCTATCTATCCCCCTTACAGCTGGGAGAAGAAGGACAGGGTGCAGCAGCTTGGGTTTGTTTATATGCCATAGAGCCCAAGAACCCAGGCCGAGGGAATGTTTCTCATCCCACCCGAAGCTTATTTCCCTGTGTGTCCAAACCTGTTTATTTTTCCCCCAATGAAGTAAGAGTCACAGAAACATGGCCAAAACTCAGATATGTTTTGTTTTACCAATGCAGCAGTCCAGGCAAAATGAACCACTTTAAGAAAAGAAAACTTTTAAAAATATTAACTGATTTGAGAAGGACACTAAGAAGGAGAAGGAAAAAGAGAGAGAGAGAGAGAGAGACTGACTATCATAGAATATACATCTATGGAGTCATTCCCAAATTGTCAAGGGCTAGACTGAAGCTGGGAGCTGGGAACTCAATCCAGGTCTCCCATGTGGCTGACAAGGATTCAATGGCTTGAGCTATCACTGCCACTTGCTACGGTCTGCAATAACAGTAAGGTAGAAGTTAGGAACCAGACTTGGGTATCCAGTCTAGGTGCCCCAACATGGGATACAATCCTCTTAATTGTTAGGTAAATGCCAACTTCAGGAAAAAAAAAAAACATTAACAAGCTAGAAGCAATTTCTTTGCAAATGCCAAGCTTCATGTTTATGTTCTCCCATATTTTCTGGCAGCACATTTAAATTGGGTCAATCTGAATTTACAAGAGGAGTGCTGGGAGAAAGCAGACTGCCTCCCCTCCCAGCTCAGGATCATGTTTAACCATCAGTATGTCTGCATTATTTCCTTGGGGTGTGAGAATGAGGAAACACAGTGATGATTTGTATCTCTCCCTGTTCCATGAGGCATGAGGAAGGAGTTTCTTGGCTGTGTTTTGGGGAAATGACTAGGCAGTTCCTAAATGACAATGTTTTTCAAGAAGTACGAACTATATTCCTGACATCTTCTAACAAAATTTCACGATCTTCTAAGGGGACAAGGTTAGCCTACAATGTCTCATGGAATGTGCGGTGAATGGTATTGCAGGAGACGTAGTTGGACTAACAGTTTTCTTCTTGTAAGTAAAAATTTGACTTGGAGTCCTGTATGTAGTCTGGCTATGTGAGAAATGACTTGAGTTCAGTTCCAACCCCCATTCCACCTTCTTCCTGCACACCACTGGGGCTCTGCTCCTCTTCCTCGTGTGGTTCTTCACCCAGTCTTCCCTATTCTCAATTCTCTCAGATATCTAAATTCAGTATCCTTTCCTCTCTTGTCACTGAAATTGCTTCCCAGACCTCACAGGAAAGTTCTGGAAGTCCTTCAGACCCACACCTGTAGGTTCTGTTGTCTTACTCCACAGCTGAGGCTCATTCATCAGTCTCCTCTCTCCTCTTTCCTCTTAATTGAGAAAATGACAGACTCTGTTCTTGCCCCTACCCTCACGCCTCACTGAACAAAACCATGTCCAGAACAAAAATGGCCCTTCTATGTTAACTACCTTTCAAGCTTGAGTACCATCTCAGAAAACGGCAAACACTTTTGCTGTTTTGAGTCCTATTTCTCTCTCTCTCTCTCTCGTTTTTTATCTGTTTTATTAAATTCTTCTATTTTGGTAATCTTTACATAGTTGATTAGGGCACAAAGGGTCAAGGGCTACAGGAAAGTGGGTTAAGACCATTGTTTCCACATTAATATATAAATATTTTTCTGTATCCCGGGTAAAGGAAGAGATAAAGGGAGAAGCCCCACCCAGCCTCTCACCCATCCCAGGTCCCTGATGTGAGGCATACTCTGAGAGTCCTGCTCATGCAGTTTTAATAGTTCAACAGTTTTGAATTTCTGCCAATCTCACTGCTCTAAGTGTGATGAAATCTCTTCAGAATCCACTGGCTGACATAGGCTCTTCATGGTTGGGGTTCTGAGATCAGCAGTTCAGTTGGAGGGATCCCCACAGAAGCTTCATCTGAGGTGATCCCAGACCTGATTCTTGTGTGTGCTTGCCAGTACAGGGTCCAGCACAGCCATCATCCCAATCAGCTCATGCATATGCTGGTGGTTGCAGTTACTGTGTTAGTTCTGTTTCCGGTCTGTCTGCCTTGCGAGCCAAGTGGTGTTGCAGTCTAGCCCAATCGTGCCCACTTCATACTTGTGATAAGAAGGGAGCATGTGTGGATGCTGAGCTGAAAGGTCAGCCAAAGGAAGCCAGGGGTATCAGGATGTGAAGTAACCCCAACCCAGTTTCAGTGTCTTTTTAGCTCCCCAATTGGGCCTGTTCTCAACCATAGATCCTGTGTGTGCCAGTGGTTGCTCTGACCCTGCTTGGCATAGCCCCACCTGTCTTGGCTTTTGCCTTCATTGCTGTGTCCTAGTATCCCTGACTCATGCAGACCAGTTGGTGTAAGAGGCTAGCTTGGCAGGACCTGTGATCCATCCTGATTTCTGTTCTTCCTTGTGAGTTAAGGATTGCTCGGCCCTGCCCGGTCTGCCCTCTTCTAGTTGCAGCTCGGCCCACCCCACATCCTGTTTTAGGATGCACATTTGGGTGCTGCTGCCTTGACCTGCCAAAATCCCATATGGGTGCTGATTTGTGTCCCGGCAGCCCCACTTCTCATGCAGCTCCTGACTTGTGACCTGGTTGTGACCTGAGAAAGCTATGGAGGATGGCCTAAAGCCTTGGAACCCACCCGCAAGGAAGACCTGGAAGAACCTCCTGACTTCGGATCGGCTCAGCTCAGGCTGTTTTGGCCACTTGGGGAGTGAACCAGTGGATGGAAGATCTTTCTCTTTATAAATCTGACTTTCCAATAAAAGTAAATAAATCTTTAAAAAAAAAGCGAGAGAACAAGAGAGAGAGAGAGAAAGAAAGAAAGAAAGAAAGAAAGAAAGAAAGAAAGAAAGAAAGAAAGAAAGAAAGGAAGGAAGGAAGGAAGGAAGGAGGGAGGGAGGGAGGGAGGGAGGGAGGAAAGAAAGACAGAAAAAAGAAAAGAAAAAAGAAAAGAAAAGAAAAGAAAAGAAAAGAAAAGAAAATGCAAATGGGTAGCTGGTGTGATGGCTCAGCTGGTTAATCCTCTATCCACAAGTGCCAACATCTCATAGAGAAACCAGTTAGTATCTTGATTGGTGTGCTTCCCATCCAGCTCCCTGCTTATGGCTTGGGAAAGCAGCAAAGAATGGTCCGAAGCCTTGGGACCCTGCATCCACAGAGATCTGGAAGAAGCTCCTGGCTCCTGACTTTGAATTGGTACAGCTCCAGCCATTGTGGCCATTTGGGGAATGAACCAGCAGATGGAAAATCTTTCTTTCTTTTCTCTCCTTCTCTCTGTAAATCTGCCTTTCCAATAAAATAAATAAATTTTTTAAAAAGAAAAAGGATATGTAAATGACACTGAGGATCCCTGGAAAATGCAAATGACTTCGAGGATTTCACATAGAATTTCGGGAGGGCATGCAATATACATGAAGGAAATACTGAAAGCACAATGTTTAAAAGAGAAGAATGGGTCCACATGTATAACTTGAAGAAGGCTTATGTTAACTGTGATCAGTGCTACCACCACAAGTGCTCTGTTCTATAATTCCTACATTCATGAGAACATGTTCACCGTGGTCTCCCGAACATTGGGGAGCATAGCAGGTGTTTGGCAAATAAAATGACCACATGGATGCCATTTCCCAGGATATCCCCACTTATGCCTATTGTCCGCCAGTCCCATATCTCAGTGTCCTGTCTCATTTCTCAATTGTGTCACCTTATCATTAAATGTTTTTGAATAATTTCTTTGTCAAACATGGGTTTAGAGATATTTCCTCTTGACTCATCCGCATTTTCTAAATGTATACAATAAATGTATGCATTTGGATAATGAGAGGGAAAAGTGCTTTGTTCCTTCTTTTAGATTAAAACTTTGGCTCCCAACCAAATCAGCTCCAATTGTTCAGGGTAGTCAGTAAAATGAATTATTTTATTTCCTGATAATAATCTACTAATTGCAATTGATCTCCAAAGCTTGCTGTTTTTTAAATAAAAGCAAAACTATCCAGCTTATTCATGTAGTGTTAACAGAATACCAGAGCAAAAATGAGTCACAATTGTTAAGCTCAGATGACAAAAAACTTTAGTTTTCAAATTATGCCACGTTTTTAAAAAACTACATAATAGCAGAGTATTGGTCATTGATAAGGATACAAACTTTTCATGTAGATTACGTTTTTAAGGTTTTTAAAAAATAATTAGTTTTTGTCAGTTCCCCAAAGAGTATTTTGTTCCAGTACAGTGTTAAGAATACCCAGTTGCTTCCATTATCACAAAAAGCAGCTGTTCATAAAAATGTGATGCCTATTCATAAGCCTCATGAAAACACACTTGCTTATTCACTGAAGTGAGACTACACACACACACACACACACATTAAACATTAAATTTAACATTGCAGAAATATACATCAGAACTCGGTGGTAGGAGTTATGGGAGTAGAGAGTAAGAATTGGTGAGTCCTGAGAAAAATCAAAGAGGAAAATCAGGAAAGCCTTGCCCTAAAAGAGAGCCTGATTACCAAGCAGTTAGAACTACAGGGCTTGAGAGAAAGAGAAGGACTACTGTGGGCATTGGGCCTGGGACTCTGTCCTGCCAATGCTGCCACCTCCTAACTTCCAGGACACTGTATTCTTGGACCCTCATCAATCTTGTGTCCTGTCTTTCTCAACATTCCTGAGGCTTAACCGTGAGCATTCTGAACCAATTCTCTAAGAAGTCCCTCCTGTGTGGTGTTGGTCAGCCACCAATGGTTCACTTCTGTATCAACGAATATCTGTCTCACTCAGCATCATCACATAGTGCTTAATGTCCGGTTGTTTCCAGATACCCTGCTGTTCCTGGAGTACAGAGTAATGGATGTAAGCCAAGCACCTACTATGTGCAAGCTACCAGGGGGATACATTTTCATCTTTTTTATGCCATCAGATTTAATTGGAGGAAGTATATAACAATATTGGCTCATAGAGAAGGAACTGGAAGTGGACCCCACCTGGGCTGAGCATATGTGCATGGGACCCATTTACTGCTTTCATCACTTGCCTTCATGAGACGGAGCCACATCTGGATCCCATTACCATTATGAAAGGTGCAGGCTTCATGCTTGCTCCGAAGTCCGGCTCTGATTTCACAACCAACCTGGAGAAGCACGAGGCAAGTAAATGCTTCCTGTTCCATTTATAATCAACATGCACTTGACATCAATAAACTGGGATAATTACATTATCATTATCATTACCATCATTATTATTGGACACAATCGAGGCGATGCTAATTGGGTTTTTATAGAATACTCTTGGGACAGATGTGACTGAAAGTAGAGCAGACGGTAGAGGGAAGATGCCATTTGCCTCTTTCTTTAGATAAGTAGAAGAAAGAAGTTTTTAAATACTTTCAAAAAAGAAGCTATGGAGACTGAACCAATAGAGTAGCAATTAATGCCTTCCATCGTTTTGTGCACACACAAAAGAATGACAGGATCTCTAGGATTGGAACATTTTCTGGAGTCCTAGAATATTAGAAAAGGAGGAGACCTTGGAAACAGCCAAATTAGATCTCTCTCTCTCTCTCTCTCTCTCTCTCTCTCTCTCTCTCTCTCTCTCTCTTTCTCTCTCTCTGTCTTGCTGTAAGGAAATTAACTGAGGCCAAATGAATTTGTGGACAGGTTTATTTGTAGAACTCTAAAGCTAGAACTCTGGCTTGACACTTCCCTCCCTATCTTAGCTTAAGAAGGGCTTAATCAGATCACTTTTACCCTTAAAAGGCAGTTTCCCAACTGGAATTGTACTTTTGAATGACTCAAGATTTTTTGCTTTGGCCCTTGCACCCTTTATGTATAGTCCATTATCTAACATAATATAAATATTTGGAAAGCAGATATTCAACCTCTGAAGACAGAATTTGGATGATTGAATTTTATAGCAGATTCATTCCACAGAAAATCTTCTGGGTAGTGTGAGTTTTAAGGTATTGTCAAGAACTGTACAGGAATAGTTTTTTTAATGACATTCAGTCTACTCTCTTAAATTTTTTATTTATAAAAAGAGAACGCATTTCATGTATTTCATAGTTTCAAGAGCTTAATGATATGTCCTCCGCTCCCCTCGCTTTGGTTTCTTTATTGTGATTTGAAGCCCAAGGAGTGTGTATGTATGTGTATAAATGTGTATGTGTGGGTGGAGGGAAGTGTGGCAGGATGGAGAAGAGAGCTCAAGATTAGTTTGTGCTCTCCTTTAGTTGGTATGATAGCACAGCTACAGTCCTGCTGTGCTTTGGGAAGTGACTGAGCAGTGGATAAATCATGTTTAGTGAAACTACCTACTATGTCCATATCTGCAAACATGAATATGATGTGTGTACAGTTGTCTCCTGGTCCCCCATTTCTTTCAAGTTTACTTCATCTTCATCCATTTTCACTTTATTGCCAGAAATTTGAAAAAATAAACAGTACCACCTAGGATCTATATATACTTGGAACAGCCCCAGTGCACAGCTGGGAACCAGTAGACATCTCTGAATGTGTCATTAACCCTTTCCGTCTTTGATTAGTAAACTAATGCCATTCATTTAAAAATTGCTTTAATTAAAATTTAAAACCAAATATGATTCATAGGTAAGTATTTACCCAGAAGCACCTCCCAAGTCACTTCTTTGGTAAATTTTTTAAAAGAATTGAATTATGGGTCATATGTTTGAGCTGCACTGATCACTTATGTGAAAGCAATCCTTTGCAACATCAATTTTGTTTAAAAAAAAAAAAAGAAAGAAAAAAGAGGACAAAGGATACAGTGTAGCTGCTCTCAAAAACTGGCTTGAGCGGGCCTGCCACAATGGCATAGCAGCTGAAATCCTCGTCTTGTACGCACCAGGATCCCATATGGACGCCGGTTCTAATTGTGGTAGCCCCACTTCCTACCCAGCTCCCTACTTGTGGCCTAGGAAGGCAGTGGAGGACGGTCCAAAGCCTTGGGACCCTGCACCCGTGTGGAAGATCTGGAAGAAGCCCTGGGCTACTGGCTTTGGATTGGCACAGCTCCAGTTGTTGCAGCCACTTAGGAAATGAACCATTGGATGGAAAATCTTCCTCACTGTCTCTCCTCCTCTCTGTATATCTGCCTTTCCAATAAAACTAAATAAATCTTCTAAAAAAAACTGGCTTGCACAAAAAGAAGAGTGGTGAATACCTCCAAATTGGGGTCTTGGTCTCTCTTCATTGGGGTGAAAGTGCCTTTGTGATTTTTCTCAACATCTTGATGATTTATTGTAAATAAGTGTTATTTATAAGAACTTTTCCTGGAGGAATAGCAGAATTATGTAATGTCTTTCCAAGAGGCCAGCTTAGTATTGTTGCTCCCTTTCCTCCAATTCAGGGCAGAAACAAGAAAATAAAACCTCATATAACTGTTTATTGAACCCAAATAAACATGGCTCCAGGCCTACGTGCCAAAATTTTACAGTGCCAAAGGCAAAGGGGCAAGAAACCAGAAAGGGAAAGGAGGAGACATGAACAAAGTGAGACAAGGAGACAGCCCACAGGACCAGTGAGCTTCCTGCTTTCTCATTCTGTTTGTGAAATCTGAGCTCTTAGTCCCCCAACATATGGAGCCAGGATACAAAACGAATGAAAAATAAGGAAACATCGAGCCATTTCCTGACTTCTCCATTATGGCCCATCTTTTACCAGTTGGGTCCCAGACTGCACTGGTGTGAACATTTCCTTCACTTTGCACGCTGTTGTTCAGTTTTCCTTTGAGTCCCAAAGGTCTGCATGTTGCAAAAGACTCCAAGAAATAGGTTGGTTGATTCCCTTCCTTCAGGCTAGCTGTTTAAGATCATGCTGTAGTTTGGTTATTACAGGCACAAGTAACTATCTGGTGGCTTCTTAGGACTCAGTCTGACAGTCTGGATTGGTTTGGAGAGAAGAAAAAGAAGCATTTGTTAGAGGTGGAAGGAAACCTTTTGTAACCTTAAAGGACTCACTGTCAGAGTTCAGTGATCTTTTCTTTGCGTCGCTATTCTGTTTCCTAGTAATGAAAGCTAAAAAGAACCTCAGTCTATCCATCAGAGAAAGAGGTCAGGAACATGGATACCAAGACCGACTTCATGGATTTGAAATATATTTTTATGCTTGTTAGTGTGTGATGTTAAAGTTATTCAACTTTCCTGCATCTTACAGTGAGAAGAGAATACTAGTAATACCTTCTGTAGAGAGTTGTTGAAAGAACTAAATTAACTGAAATGCATAGAAGCCTTTAAATTAGTGTCTAGTACAAAACAGGGGCTATATATCATGGATGATGAAACTGAAGACCAGATCTTAAGATGACCCCTTGAGGTCCCATGGAAGAAATCTTAAGCTGAATGTCATGAAGTCTGAAAAGAGTCAAAGTTTGAAAGTGAGCATACATGGTCAAACACATTGACACCAGGGTGTACGACTTTAGAGATGGAATGGTTCAGTTGGGCCAAGATGGTGTGTGTGGCTGAGGAGTGTCATATGAAACCAACAATCTATCCACAGCCTTTTCTTTGGGTGGGGAATCTTGGTGCAAGGACCCTCATATCTCTTTGTCCTCTTCTTAAAAATATTTATTTATGTATTTTCTTTTCATTTGAAAGATAAGATGAAAATAGATGCAAAGAAATCTATCAATCCACTCATTCACTTCCAAAATGCCCCTAAACGCTAGAGCTAGACAAAGCTGAACCCAGGATCTCAGAGCTCATCCAGATCTTGGTTGACAGGAACCCCTGTTACCTGAATCATCAACTGCTGCCTCCTAGGTTTCCCATTGGCAGGAAGTTGGACCAGAAACAAAGCAGTCACGGGTCAAACCAGGCACTTCAGTGTGGGATAAGAACACCCCAGTGACTTAGCCCCTGTGCCAAAAATTTGGTCCCTTCCCTTTTCCCTGTTTCCTGATTATCATTCAGAAATTCTATAATCAGTATCATTCTGAGAGTCCCATGAAAGTTGCTGACAGTCAATGCTGCCTCTACAAGTATTGCAATTAGGAGCATGAATTTTCTGGTTTGGGGATCAAAGCTCCATTCTGCTACTTTCTATTAGTTTGGACAAATTGTTTAATTTCTGCTAGTCTGAATGTGATTATTAATAAAACTGGGATATATGTTCTTAAGTGGATTGAATGAAGCACTGTATTTAAAAAAATTTTTTTTAGACTTTTTTATTATTATTATCATTTTATGATACAGTTCCATAGGCCCTGGGTTTTCCCGTACCCCCTCCCCAAATTCTCCCCCACACTGAATTCCCCTAGATTATTACTGTAATATAGTTCTTTGTAAACAATCATATGTCCATCATTGCGGGCATGGACAATGGCAGAGAGTCCAGCATCCTACTGTCAAGATATAGTTAACAGTTTCATTGGGAGTATATCTTTGATCTGGAAATAGAGATGCATACTGCATTGTATCCTCACATCTGGATATGATAGTCTCCATTACACAGTTACTGTACACCCCCTTAAATGAAAAGCCACAAAACAAAATCAAAAACAGAAAGAAAAGAAGAAATTAATACCATGAAGTTGAATAACATGTTACTAAATGACTGGTATGACACTGAAGAAATGAAAAAGAAAATCAAGAAACTTCTTGAAAAAATGATGCTAATGTATGATCTATGAGTCATTGAATAATTCAATGAGAAAGAGTTTTGAAGAGATAAAACTAAAACAAAAATCAAAATCAGTGAGGTATAGTTTCCACTGATCTTTGTTGGTAAGATATGTCTCCTAAAGGCAACAAATAATCTGATGTTTGATTGATGAGTTTAAGTCATTTACATTCAGGGTTAAAAAGAATGGCTGGTAATTTGGTACTGTCATTTTAGCAATGGGTTGTTCATTGATTTAGTCTTCTGTTGTTATTTTACTGGGATGTTCTTCACATTTGCCTTTGGTTTTGGTGGGCACTATTCCTTTTCTCTGTCATGAGAACATCTTTAAGTATCCTTTGTAGGGCAGACTTGAAAGAGGCATATTCTTTTAACTTCTCTTTAGTATGGAAGAATTTTACTTCACTTTCAAAAACAAAAGAAAGCTTTGCTGTGTACATTATCCTGGGCTGACAATTTTTTGCTTTTAGAATCTGGAATATGTCGCCCTATTCTCTTTTTGCCTGTAGAGTTTTCTCTCAGAGGTCAGCTGTAAGTTTAATTGCCATTCCTCTATATGTCGATTGATTTTTTCATGTGCGCATTTAAGAATCTTTTCCGTATGTTTGATTGAAGAGAGCTTGATTATCATGTGTTGTGGTGAAGATTGCTTTTGGTTAACCCTGTTGGGAGTTCTGTGGTCCTCCTGGATGTTTCCCAATTCTTTCTCTGGTTTAGGGAAATTTTCCCTTGTTATTTCATTGATTACACATTTAATTCCAGTTTCTTTTTCTGCACCTTCTGGGACTCCCATAACTCTTATATTTGGCTCTTTCATAGTGTCTTTCAATTCTTCAATATATATATATATATTTTTTTTTTTATCTTGACCCGGCTCTGCTTCCAACTTTTTGTTTCCCCTTGGTGACAAGAAATACCTTCTAATTCTGGAATTCTTTTTTTGCTTCCTCCATTCTATTTTGGAAACTCTCCATTGTACTTTCAATTTGCTCCACTATATTCTTAATTTCTGATATATCAACTTTCATTTGATTCATTTTCTGGGTGACATGTTCCTTAAATTTCTTGAACTCCTGTATTACATGCTTCTCGTAGTTGATAAGAAGCTTTATAACAAATGTTTTGAATTCTGTATCCCCCATTTTCTTGATGTCTTCTCAGTTAACTCTGGATTTGGTACAGGGTTTTGCTCCTTTTCAGGGGGAGTTTTCGGTATTATCTACTGTGCCTGTGTTTCATCTTTTGCTCTTGGTCATTGTACTTCTGGTTATCAGAGTCTTCTCCTTGGGGCAGGTTTCTAACTGTGTCACCCACAGGTCTACAGTTTGATTTTATTTATTGTGGTTAGCACATGGCTCTTTGTTTGCAGTCATTTGTGCCACTCCCTCCAGCGAGTTCCAGGTCTGGGTTCTTATGTTAGATTTCCACCATGGTCTCCATAGCCCCAGCTCCTGGCTCACCAATCTCCCCTTCCTGTAATACCATGCTGAGGCTGCACCATTGTCTGTACCACCTTTCTCCCACTTCTTGTTAGAGCAGTTTCCAGGATTAGGGAGACACCAGGTGTCCTATCTAACTAGATTGTTGGTGGTGTTGATCTTGCCAGAACCTGTTGGCTGTTGAGTCTGAGGGCCACATGGGTCTAGTTTGACCTGTAAAATGCCAAAGTCAATATCATTTTCCCTGTGGGATCAGTGCAATGCACTGAGCTCAGTGAGTTTGCTCCCATCTCAGCACATTTGCAGGTCACTGTTGTTCCTCCAGTTTTAAAGTTGTTCCACACTGTACAGAATGGTGCCTGATGTGTCACTACTAGAGCTCTTAATCTACTGGCTGTCAGGTGTGAGGGCTACCTGGACCTGTCTTGGGTAGAACCTGTAGGATGCTACATTATTGCAGTTCACTGAGTCAGAAATGAGTTCATTCCCAGCTCAGTGCATGCACAGTACTGTTCATAGCCTTTGCCTCCCTATACAAAATGGCACCCAATTTGGCTCTAGGGAGCAGGCTGTGCTGTGAAGTCTACCCTGTTCCCGCACCACCCATATGGAATCTGCCACTCCATTAAACAGACCAGCAGGATGAGCAGTTCTTCGTTTGGGTTCACCTCCTGAGCCCCTTCGCACCTTGTTGCTGGTGGAGTTCTGGCTGCTGGTACAATTCAACTGCTGCTTGCTGAATGCCACTTGGGTATCAGTCACTGCAACATCACACTGTTGTGTCCACTGCTTTCCTGTGTCTGTCAGTCTCCAGGTACCACTTGCTGTCGTTCTGTCCTCTCCTATTTCCTGGAATGTGCCCTCTCTGCTTCACAGTGGCTAATGTTTCTCTATTTAAACATGTCCTTACCCCATTCTACCATCATGATTCTCTAAAGCACTGTCTTTGAACATTCAGTCCATCAGTTAAAATTTCAAATCCTTTCTGTCTGTAAGAAAAAAAATTGTGTTGCTTTCCCTGAGTGACAACAAGACCTTGACATTCATAATTTATAATTATATTTTGTAAAACTTTTCCATTCTTGAATTACATAATACTTTACCAGGTACATCTAATTTATACATTTCTGTTTCACTCGCATGTCATTGAACCATCAGCAGAGTAGGTTTTTTTTGGGGGGGGGCAGGAGTGGGGTAAAGATGTATTTTATTTTTATTTGAAAGAGTTACAGAGAGAAGGAGATAAAGAAGGATCTTCTGTCTACTGTTTATTCCCCAAATGGCTGCAATGGTTAGAGCTGAGCTGAGCTGAAACCAGGAGCTGGGAGCTTCTTGCAGGTCTCCTGCATGGGTACAGGGACCTAAGGATTTGAGGCATCCTCTATTGCTTCCCAGGGCTATAAGCAATGAGCTGGGTCAGAAGGGAAGCAGCGAGGATGCAAATGAATACCCAAGTGAGATGACAGTGCCACAGGCAGAAGCTTAGCCCATATGCTCTGGCAACAACCCCAGATTTTTTTTTAAGTATACATGGAATATTTATGAGAACAATCTGAGCCATTAGACAAGTTTAAGTAAATTTAAAAAAAATTAACACTTTATGATGTTTTTCTCTGACCCCAATGGAATTAGTAATAAGTAATAAATAAATCTTCAGATATTTGAAAACTAAGTAACACACTTCTGAATAACTATAGGTATATAGGTCAAAAAAGAAACTAAGCAGAAGTCAGAATTTGAACTGAATAAAAAGGCAAACTCAGCATATTACATTTGTGGGATAGAGTTCAGTTAGAGCTTAGCTGATTGCATGATAATATTATTAAAATCTACTTTATTAACCATATTTGAGTAAAAAATAAAAACCATATAATCCATAAATGCAAAAAAAATGCACCTACATTAGAAGTAGAAAGTAATTCTCTGCCCAATAAAGGCCATCTGTGGAAATAGCAGCAGCTAACATCTTACTTAATGTGAAAGATGAATGCTTTATCTCTAAGATTAGAATCAAGATCTGTCTGCTTTCCAATTCAAACTCTGCTTGAGGCAAGGAAAGAACTGAAAGACATCTAGATATAAAACTCTATTGTCAAACATGAACTCCCAATGAAATTGTTAAATTTATCTTGACAATAGGATGCTGAACTTTCTACCATGGTCCATACCTGCATTGTTGATTATACACTTAAATAGAAAAATGTTGGACATGTGACTATTGTCGAAGGACTGTATTAGTGTAATAATATAGTGGAAAACAGTGGGGTGTGGGGGAGGTGAAGGTGGGAATCTTTGAGCCTAAGAAACTGTGTCATGAAAAGTAAAAATTTTTAAAAGAAGTAAAAACCAAACAAATAAAAGCACCAACTTTATTTTCAGTTGCATGATAATTTGTTTAGAAGGAGGCATGGGTTTATAATGGCATTAAAATGCATTGAATATATAAGAACATATATACAAGTATGTGTAATATTGACAAGTATAAATACTAAAGACTACAACACACACACACATACTAAAAAAAAACTTGTACAGGAAACAAAAGGGGACAAAAATAAATGAGATAAATGAGATATAGGATGTTCATGGGAGAGAAAAATTTAGTATTATAATATAGGTTCACCCCAGATTAGTCTATAGATTAAGTGCAATTCAGTGCAATACAAATCTCAATAGATTTGTATGTATGAATGTAAATAAACAAGTTTATTCGACTTCTTTGAGAAAAGTTTGCACAGTTCTTAAAAGAGAAAAGTTGGATACTGAATCTACTTGGCTTCATGACTTTCCATAAAGCAAGAGTAATCAAGACAGTGTAGTATTGGTGAAGTAATTATACCAATGGAACAGAGAGATCACAAATAGACACATAATTACAGAATGTGAGGTCAATACAACCGATTTTTATCAAAGGTGCAAAGAAAATTAAATGAGTAAAAGGCAATTTAGTTTTCAAATAAATGGTATTAAAACAAAGAGACAACTATATGAAAACCTGAAACAAAACTCACGTTTTGTGTACTATAAAAACTTAAATTTGGGCCCAGCACTATGGCTCAATGACTAAATCCTCACCTTGCACGCACCAGGATCCCAAATCAGTGCCAGTTTGTGCCCATCCAGCTCCCTGTTTGTGGCACAGAAAAACATTGGAGAATGACCCTGCACTCATGTGGGAAACCTGGAAGAAGCTCCTTGATCCAGATCAGCTCAGCTCTGGCCATTGCAACCTCTTTGGGAGAGAACCAGTGGACAGAAATCTTTTCTGTGTCTCTCTCTTTCTCCCTCTGTAAATCTGCATTTCCACTTAAAAATAAAATTACTTTTTAAAAAAAAAAAACCCTTAAATGTGATAGGAAATAAGTGTAAACCCTAAAACTTTTAGAAGAAAATTTAGAACAGAGCCTTAGGCAACTCAGATTTCTTAAATACAATACTGAAAGCACTATTCAGCAATGAAAAATTCCTAAGTTGGGCTTTCCCAAAATTAAGAACTTTCATTCTTAAAAAGAAATTGTCAGAAGAATGAAAATACAAATCACAAATCAGTGGAAACTACTTTAAGTCATCTCTGATAAAGGTCTTGTATCCACAAACACAAAGGGCTTGAAGTGTCCGGTAAGATTTGGATAGCCTCTTCACCAACCAATACGTGAAAAGTCTGTGGGGAAAAGGAATTCAAAGATAAGTTTATTTTAACTCAAAAAAGTTAGAATCCATGCATGCTTTCTTCATAATATGCATTTTCTATGTACTATATGAAGACCCGTCAGAACAGTTTTGACTGTAATCTGCAGAAACGGGAACCAAATGTTATCATTCTGGTGAATGGATAAACGAACTGTGGCATATCCTGCAGAGCAACACTGCTGCACAAGAAAGAGGGACAACCACAAATGCACAGCAACATGGATAAATCTCAGGAACCTTTTTGCCAAGCCAAACTCAAATACTATATCTTGCATGACTCGACTTGTGTAACGTTTTTAAAAGGGCAAACTCTAAGGACAAGAAATAGATGAGTCATTGCTTGGAGCCAGAGTCAGAGGGAAGAATGAACTGCAACGGGGTTTGGAAAATTTTGGTGTTGGTGGAACTATTCTATATTAAAATTATAGTGGTATTTATCGTATTGTATGCATTTGCCAAAATGTATAGAACAACATATTAACAAGTTAATTGACTTAGTGTGTTTTATTTTATTTTAAAGAACATATTGGCTTCACATTGGTCAGGATCCACTATGAGTGAGTGGTGAAATTGACATTTGACTACAGAACTCTCTGACTCCAAAGTGTGGCAGAAACAGTGGCATTCACAAGTCTGACTCTCAGTGTTAGCTCTTCCTCAACAGGGTTCAGCTCACCACCTCGTATCCAAGACACTGAGTGAGTCATTCAGGTGGTTTTATTCTGTGCAGAAAAATAGCAACCATGTGAAAGAAGTGGGGGCAGAGAGAGAGAGAGAATTCCGCCGGAGGAATGTGCTTCTTATGATGAAAGGGGGCGGGCATTGAGACAAAGTGCCGCTGGGATTGATGGATGTAATGGCCCCAGGGGATTGGTGCATGGAGCCATCAGTTGCAGGGATGGGGGGGTCAGAGCAGAGGTGTTAGGGCATTGTCAGATGTAGGACCAGGACATTGGTGAATACAGAATCCAACAGAGGAGGCTATAGCAAGCCCTAAAGAAACTGGCAGGTCTAAAATGATGGGGTTCTTCACAATCTCTGAGCTTGAATCACTCCTCACACCTAGTCTTTTCCTTGTTATAATTAAAATCTTATATTCCAAATGGCCCCACCACAAAGCAAGGTATCCTCTGTTAGCCTGGATTCCTGAGTGTCCATGTGAAGCAGTGACCCTGTGTGTCATATGGGAAGAGCAGCTTGCAAGGCATGTAAAACTGCAAGTTGAACTGTGACATTGTGGGGATGTTCGTTATTTCAGCATAGCATATGATGTCCTGACTGATGCAATTCTGCTGTACTTTCCAGCACCTATCTTTTGGGTTATAATCTTGAACAAGAGAGAGGAGATAGTTGTTGAGGAACTTTTTTAAAAAAAATTATTGTGATTAGAAAGGCAGATTTACAGAGAGGAGAGACAGATCTGCCATCTGTTAGTTCACTCCCCAAATGGTCACACCAGCTGGAGCTGAGCAGATCCAGAAGTTTCTTCTGGATCTCCCACGGGAGTGCAGGGGCCCAAGGGGCTACCTTCCCAGGCCATAAGCAGGGAACTGGTTGAAATGGAGTAACCATGCATCCCATATGGGATGCCGGTGCTTGGACATGGAGGATTAACCCAGTGAGTCACGGTGCGGGCCGCCTATATTGGGGCTCTTAAATCTCAGAATAGGAGGTTGTCTCTTCTGCATAGGAGATTAGAAGTCCGGCATATCTGGTTGTCAGGATCCAGTGTTAAAGAGCCAGGTGAGGGCAGTGGCGAAGATGCAGAGTTTTGCTGACTCTGTGACTTGGTCCCTAATGGTTTGGCCAAGAAGTCATTTTCCTTGTATTGAAATTCTAAATTTCTCACTGACAATCTCTCCAAAGCTGCTCCTGTTAGGCAACAAAGAACATCCAGGGCCTTCTTATTCGGGACCAAAGGCTCTGGCTGGCTCCTGCACTTGCAGGCAATGTTTTCCGGTGCAGGTTGCAGTGTTCTGTGGAAAATGTGAAGCAGAAATTGTTGTGATAAGCCTGGAGCTGAGAGGCCTCTAGGGAGCAGCCCTGGTGAGCTGGGTCACCTCATTTCATGAGGGCCAGCCCTGAGGGAGACTCCACAGGCTTAATTAAAGCCAGCAGGAGCGTATTTGACATGAGAGGAGCCAAAGAGCAAGGGCAGCAAAAAGCAAGTGAAGCCAACACACCTCTTCCAGCTAGGGAGGAACTGGGGCGCCCTAACAAGCCTGAGCCCATTCACAGCTGCAGCACTTATGAGCGAGACAGCCACACAGGGAGTGCTGGGGGTTAAAGACGTGTGGGGTACCCAGAAGGCAAATGAGGGAGTTTGAACAGAAAGGCAAGGAGGCCAATTCTGGAGGAGTCTCAGGTCTTCTTTTAGAAACTGTTTCCCAGGGCAGAGCTGCTGCTAATCACCAGAGTATGCAGCTGGGCTGCGTGGGTTGGGGCACCCAGGAATCCCAAACAAAAGTGCTCATCAAAGGGACAATTTAAAGCCAGGCGCTGCCACTTTACTTCCTCTGGAAAGATTTGCTCACCTGCTGCAGCCCAGATAAGCTCGTCCCTGCCCTGGAAGGAGCTCTGCCATCTGCACTGTTCACTGACTCCTGTGTGGGCAGCAGGGGCCCTGCTCTCTATCCCTGTGTGTCTGTCACCACAGCTGCTCTAGGCCCCATCTGTTGACTGCCCCTGGTTCCTGGGGCTGCCTACCTCACGCCCTGCTTTGGGTTAGAGCAGAATAGATCAAGGAGTGTATGCTGCTTTAATTCTCATCTGTAGTAATAAACTTTGGGTTTGTTTTTAAGAAAACTTGGTTTCAAGACCTACAGAGATGGTTAATGATTGATAACCAGCCTGATGAAGATTCTGCACATCTGCACAGCATCCTGGGGTCTGCAAAGCTCTTTCACATACTTTCTCTCTTGCTTCCTCTCATTAGTTATGAGGTCATTAAAACAGGACTTCTTATCCTCATCCACAGATGAGAGAAAAGGGGCCCAGGAAGTATTCAATGACTCATGCAGGTTACAGGGCTACAGCTAGGTTCTGCCTGTGGGTTCTCTATTTGGAGATGTCCTAGCTATTTTATTGTAGCTCTGGGTGTATTTAGTTTATTTTGTACCACAACAACAGAATACCTGAGACTAGATAACGTTCAATGAGAAGAAATTCTGTTTGGAGGGGTCTGGGACGACCAAGATCCTGGTAGCCACTGTCTGGTGAGGGCTCAGTCTCTGCTTCCAAGTTGACACCTTCAATGCTGAATGTCCTCACAAGATACAAGTACAGGAGAGCAGCAGGCAAAGGAGAACATCTGTCCTTGCATAAGTAGTTCCAACAGAAAGCAAAGTCCTCATGGCCCAATAATTTCTTACACACCCCATGTCCCATGGCCTCCCCAATGTCAATCAAATTCCAAGTTGAGTTTTGGAGGAGACACCCAAACCTTACCAAGGGGACACTGAGGGCACAGAGAACTTGTGGGTCCTTCCCATCACTTCAGCCAGGAAAGTCTATTTTATCTCTCTGTTATATACTTATATGGGACATTAGTAAATGATTTGTACTTTTTTTTAGATGGCTATTTAAAATATTCACAAAACATTTGTTGATGCATGCTCTGATTTTTCAAGTGCGTAGACAAAGACCAGGGAGGAGAGTTGATTTTCCCTAGAGCATGTGGCCATGATGATGACAGAACCCATTTCTCCTGCTTCCAGGCCTCTTCTCGCTTTCTCAACCAAAATGTCTTCCTGGGCCAGAATTTTTGCAGCATGCGTTTATTCCTTCCTGTGCCTATACATTGCTGACCTTTCATCCCAGAATCCAAACAGACCCTCAGAATGCAGGGTAGGCAGGATCCCAATCCTAGGAACAGGTTTCACATTTCACCAATGACAACTCTAAGGGCAGGGAGTCATGCTTTTTCCCATAGCATGAGGGACAGAAACAGAATGGACCCAGAGCCCTGGACCTCTGATGCGTCGTTCTCCCATTCCACTGGGTCTCCTCTTCAGGTCACTATCTTCCTTCCACCGCTCCCCCCCCCCCCCGCCCCGGGCTTTGACTTTCTACCTGGAGTAATTAGAACCCCTTTCCCAACTAGCATTAAATTACCTCCTCCTTTGATCCAAAACCAGATGAGTACCCTTTCCGATCCACCTGAGCCTCAGTACCAGAATGTTCCCCTCTCTATCCCTGCCCTGTCTCCTAACCACAAATTATGATACTTAAGACAATCAGTATGCAAAAGTGTCATAATACATGATGGAAGAAATGAAATGGGATAGGGTAGAGGAGAGGAGGTGTCCTTCAGTCCAGTTCTCTGGCTTAAGATTTATTACTTCTAATATTTAATTATACTATGATGCTTAGTGAATATAATTAGTTATATTTATTGATAGAGTATATTTATTGTAATCATATTATAATACACTATTTCATTATATATAATACTGTACTGTGTTTACACATTGAGCATCCTTAATCTGAAAATCCAAAATCCAAAATGTTCCCAAACCCAAAACTTTTTGAGTGTTGACAAGACACCAATGGAAAAATTCCACGTATGAAATCTTCTTTCATGTACAAAATTACTTATTATATAAAATTTCTTTTATGTGTGTGAAGTCTTCAAAAGGTTTATAGAAAATTGTATTATGGAAACATATGCCTGAAGAGTGGCTGGGCATTTGGTATAGCGGTTAAGATGCTACTCGAGACACCTGCATTCCACATCAGAGTCCCAGCTCTGCTTCTATCCTGCCTTCCTATTCATGTGCCTTCTGGGAGGCAGCATGTGGTGGCTCATGCACTCGGGATCCTGTCATCCTGAAGGTGTTCCAGGCTCCCAGCTTTGACGTGGTCCAGCCCCAGCTGTTGTAGGCATCTGGTGAGTGACTCAAAACAGAGAAGATCTCTGCATCTCTTTATAGTTCTAATGAATTTTTTAAAAAAAGAAAAGCTATGCATGCATTGCAATTTTAGCACCAAAATAAATTGATATTTTACTTTCATATTTCTACAGACTTTTTGAAGTCTCTTTGTATGTAAAACATAATGGATGTTGTGTTTAGCCTTGGGTTCCATTCCCAAAATATCTCATTATGTTTGTGCAAGTATTCCAAAATTCAAGACAAATCTGAAATTCCAAGCATTTCAGATAATGGATGTATTTAGCTTATATTATATTACACATTTCATGATAAAATATTATTATAATTAACACACTGATTAATTAACAATTAATAATCCCTGTTTACTTGTATAGGACCAATGCTTGAGGGAGAAAGAAGCCTGTGAAATGTGTTTCATTTACTCAAAGAACGGAAACTGTATTCCAAGTGCATTTCCCCCAAGTATTTGTCTTGTGATGTTCTGATATTTGATGGCACCTTAGAACCCTTGTCCCACCTGGTACCATAACAGAAGATGGAGGACATAACAAATGGATCAACTACCCCAGTCAGTGTTGTCAGTGACATCTTTAAAGTGGACTTTGTCAACCAGTGCATTCTGGAGAGATTTAATTGTGCTTGGAGTGGTGAGATTGGCAGTAATTCACAACTGTTGAACTATCAAAACCTCTTGAGCAGGACCCTTGGAGCATGCCCTACATCAGGCATCCTGGGGTGGTGTTGGGTAACTGTCCTCCATCCCAGGGTACAGAGGCGTTTGGGAGGCTGGGTGTGCCTTCTCTCCTTGTCTCTCCTCTTCCCCCAGATACGGGGGGGGAGGGGAAAAAGAGAGAATGTGGAAATAACGGTCTCACCCACCTTCCTGTAGCCCTTGACCCTTGACCTTTATCACCCTAATTAATGATATCAAAATCATCAAAATAAATAAATTTTTAAAAACCCTTATCCTCATGGTTATCAGTCTCCTGAACTCTAGGCTTTCTAACTTGAATCATATTCACTCCTGACAAGCTGTCAAAGTGCTTAATATTTACCAACTGGATGCGGTTTTCTGGCCAAATCAAGCAGATGCCTAGATCTGATGGTCTGAAATGAGTTGAAACATTCAGTCTGTCAGTTCTGCAAATGTTCTAGATTTGGAAAATGCCTGTAAGTGACCCAGGGTTGGGAGGACGAAGCAGTAGAGGTTACTTCATCTCATGTCACCCTTTTTATGAGCTTCGATTTACTCACCTGCACCAGGGTTGAGTAAGGGAGCTGTAATAATTATCCCTCACAATGGGCCTGTGAGAAACAATTAGAGAAACATTGCAAAGTGTTTGCATGAACAAATTCATCTGAAAAACCACTTGAATGGGCCTCTGGGGAACAACAAACAGACTTTTACAAGTTCACAGTTACTTAGCTAAGATCAGGTGATGATATTTTATTTCAGGAGAATACCATGTGCTAGCAGAGCTGTTCATGCCTGGGCCTGGGGAGGACCTTCTGGGGAGGACAAGGAGAGGAGGCTGCCCAGGGCGGCCCCTGCCCTGGGGAAGAGCACTCACTCTTTCCAGCCATGTAACACTGGAGGCATCTTCACCTACATCCTCAGTCCTGCTGCCTCCTTTCTCAGATGTCTGGCTTTTTCAGACTTTCCTCTCCATGGCACCTGCCCAGCTTTGTGTCCTCTTCCTGGGTCTCATTCTATTTGCTTTTTCTTTTTCCTTCTATTTAGAAAATTTCTGGATAAAAATGCGCCACAGTATTTTAGTGCTTAGATTTGGTATGTAGTGAGAACTGGCTAGAAGTATAATCTCCTATACCTCTGCATTTTCCAGACTATTCTTCAGGAAGAAGAGAATGATATGTGCTATCAGGGCACCTCAGCAGGCTCGTGGGGAGTGGCCAGCATTGTGGCAGACTAGGTTAAACCACCACCTGTGACACTGGCATCTCTTATGAGCACTGATTTGAGTCCCAGCGTCTTTGATTTCCGATCCAGCTCCCTACATCAGAGGATGGCCCAAGTACTTGTGCCCCTGCCAACCACATGGGAGACCCAGAGGGAGTTCTGGTGTCCTAGGTTTGGTCTGGTCCAGGCCTGAACATTGCAGCCATTCAGGGAGTGAACCAGAGGGTAGAAGGCCGCTTTCCTCTTTCTGTCTCTTCCTCTCTCCATATAACTCCGCCTTTCAAATAAATAAACTTATATAAAACAATAAAAAGCAAGTTCACTGGAAAATGAAATTAAAAGATACATTCAGGATGGGCACTGTGGCACAGCACATTAAGCCAGGCTTCAGGTGCCCACATATCATTCCAGAGTGCTGGTATACTGGTTACTTCTTGCTGCTTTGGAGGCAGCAGGGAATGGTCCATATACTTAGGAGGGAGACCCAGATGAAATTTTGGCTTCTGGTCCCAGCCTGGCCTAGCCGTGGATGTTGTAAGCATTTGGGGAGTGAACCAGCAAATGAAAAATCCTCATTCTGCCTTCCAAATAGATGAATTAAGTCAAAACAATTTTTGAAATCCATACATAGATATTTTTCCCCAATGATATGCATCTTCCATAACGTTTTCCAATACCTTCCTATTTGGAAGCAAACTTTGTCTCCTATCTTCTGTCTTCCCTTCCTTCCTAGTGGTTAAATAATTTCCAGGATTCTTAGCTCTGGAGATGAGGGGGCCCAGCTCGTGCTGGGCCTAAAGAGTATTTAGGGCTAACTGCAGCTATGGGAGCCAGTGTGGAAGGCTGGAGATGAGTTCACAGGTGACTCTGGAGACCTCAGGGTGGGCAGGTTGTGGTCATGGCTGAGTCGTCCTGAGTCCATACACCACTGCTAGGCCTTGAGAGCCACGCATAGATGAATAGCTTTCAGACTTTGACTTGTTCTTGTTTGGTTTTTTTGTTTTGTTTTGTTTTTTCAGCAGTGGATTCTTTTTCTCAAAATTCTGCCTAGGACCTTATTCTAGAAAACTTAACTAAACGGTTCTACCTCATCCCATGCCCACTCTTCTTGATTGAAAAGGGTTGGAGGACTTGCTCCAGCCACACTACTTCCAGGGCACCGGCTCAGGGCAAGAGGGAAGAGAGCCTGGTCTGGACCTTTGCAGCACTGACTGGTGGCCTGGGAACTTTCCACCCCTACTCCTGACTCAGATTGAGGATTTCAAAGAGGTGCGAGGAACCCTAGCATACCCTCCTCCTCCCTATCCTTGCACCCCGCCTGGCTCTCGAGTCCACGGGAACGTTTGCTAAGAGGCCTTTGGATTCCGGGTTGAGCTTATGTAAGAACCGGGCCAGCCCAGCCCCTGCCGCGGCCCCCTCCTAGCCCGCAGGCCCCTCGGCCTCTCAGTTTCCGAGGCCCGGGCAGGCAGATGTGAAGGCTGACCTGGGACCTGGGAGGGGGCCTGGGTAGGGGACGCGCTGACGACCGCCCAGCGGAAGAGATCAAAGGAGGCTGAGCGCGTCGGAGCTGAGGCCGGGACAGCTGTGCGCGCCGAAAGCCGAGGGAGGGCCGCGGCTGCTCCAGGCGGGGAACCGGGCGGCTCCTGGGCTGGCCTCGGGTGTCCTCGGTGGAACCCAGCCTCCCTCCCGGCCCCCGTCGGCGCCTCCACCCTGTGCTCGGCCACGGCTGGCCAGCCTTGCCCGTTACTCAGCACACTTCAGCTCTCACATTCCACGCTGCCCTCCGCCCGACAGCCCCGGGAGGCGCCCACCCATCCCCGGCCCCCCAGCCCGCGCTAGCTGCCTGGTGAAACTGAGGCGATAACAGTGCCCGTGGTATTTTCAATGAAAAATTCCTGAAATGTTTCCAGCCATCCGCCTGCGGCCAGAGAGGAGGGTGATGGAGAACAAATGGTGACAGGGAGAGAAGGGAACCCGGAGTGGGAAAAGGAGCATGGGGGCTTCGGGCACGAGCCCGGGAAGGGGTCAGGGACTCTCCCTGGCACACAGAGCAGGCCAAGGAGGGGAAGGAAGGCAGGTCCGAGGGAAGCCACTGTGGTGGCACATAGAGGCCAAAGCCTAACAAGGACAAGTGGGAGCAGCCAGATCCAGGGAAGTAACTGGTACTTAGTTGGCATTTGCTGGCCACAATGTATGAAAGGTTCTTTTCCCCCCCCCCAAGATTTATTTATTTTTATTGGAAAGGCAGATTTGCAGAGAGAAGGAGAGACAGAGAGAAAGATCTTCTATTTGTTGGTTCACTCTCCAAGTGACCACAACAGCCAGAGCTGAGTCCATCCGAAGCCAGTAGCTAGGAGCTTTTTCCAGGTCTCCCACATGGGTGCAGGGAACCAAGGCTTTGGTTCATCCTCAGCTGCTTTTCTAGGTTGCAAGCAGGGAGCTGGATGGGAAGTGGAGCAGCTGTGGCACCAATTAATGATCATATGGAATGCTGTGCTTGGAAGTGGAGGATTAGCCAGTTGCACCATTGTGCAGCCCCTATGCAAGGCTCTTAATGTTTCCTCCATTATTTATCCTTTAACATGGTCTACGTCACACTGATTAGAGGCTGTCCACGAAAGATGCCCAAGGTCATAAGAAGGAGTCATAGAGATATCTAACTTTTTTAAGGAAAAGTGTGTTTTCATGGCAAAGCCTATGACTGGCTTTTTTGGACAGTGTGGGGAAGTAAGCCCAGCCACACTCCTCAAGTCAGGTGCTGTGCTTGAGATTTATTTTGTTGACACCACTATGGCCCTCCATCCATCCTGCTGGGGAAGGTGACTCACAGGAAAAGATAAACAGGGGGAAAAGGGGAAGAAGGCCGGTTACATAACCCACCCACCCACCTCTCTCTCTCTCTCTCTCTCTCTCTCTCTCTCTCTCTGTCTCTCTCTCTTTCTCACACACACACACACACACACACACACACACACACGCACACCACACACTGCAGAGAGCATGCAGAGCGGGAAATGAGAACCGGCCATTTTACAAGCCAGATAGCAGACCCGAATCCCACAGGCCCCTGCAGCCACAAAGCTCTTGTGGAAGAGGGAAATCAGCAATGAGCATGGTCACCAGGGAGCCGAGAAAGAACACACAGATGGTTGGGGTCCAGGGGCTTCTGTTGCAGTGTGATCTCTGCAGTGTGCCCTGGTTGAGACACCAGTGCCACCCGGGGCAAGGTGGGGGCACATTAGACACATGCCTCTCCCACTCTGTATTCTTGGTCAGCACCTGATACCTGAAAACCACCTCCTCTTCTGGTCATCTCTGCGGTCACCCCACTTTGACTACCACCTGTCTTCCCTGAGGCATGACAGTAGCTCCCATGACCTCTTTCCGTCTGCTCTTGCTGTGGCATTTCATGGCTTAGATGGAAGCTTAACTGTGGCTTCTCACTGCCCTTGGCTGGAGTTAAAGACCAAGCATGGGCTACCACTGGTCCTTCACAGTTCTCTGTGTAGCCTACACTCTGTTGACCACATGGATTTCCTTCTAGCTCTGAATTTCTTTCCATCATGAAGCTAGAGCACCTGTGGCCTGTAACAGAATCTCTTTCCCTGTGGCGTGGGTCTTCTCCTGAGCACCCTCTGCCAATCTGCAGTCTCCGTCCTGCCTAGTAATTGCCAGAGCTGGTACCAGGTGACCATTTCAGGAAACCAGGGATCCTTGGTGCTTCCCAGCATCTCCGACAGCTCTTGTCTTTGAATGGCACCATGCCTGTGTCCCACCACGTGCTGCTTCCGAATGGTTATCAGCATTTATTGCCCCAAAGGTTTAAGTGAACAACGCCAAGTTATGCTGAGTGTTGAGAACAGGGAGTTCTGGCTTGGTAGGCTAGTTCACCCCTCAAACTGAAGTGGGGTCAGGTGTAAGGCCTCACATACTGTTTTTATTTGACATGGAGAGAGGCAGAGGAAAGAATCTATGTCCTGATGCACTCCCCAGCAATGATCACAGCAGCTGGGATTGGACTGCAGTCAAAGCCAGGAGCTCAATGCTCAGTCTCCACGTGGCTATCCAAAACCCAATTTCTTGAGCCTCTGTCTCTGCTTCCCAAGGTTCGCCCCGGCAGGAAGCTGAAGTCGGGAGCTTGAACCAAGTCCAGGCACTCAAATGAGAGCTATGGGTGTCTTGGCTGAATGCTACACCCTGTCACATTTTTTGAGTGGAAGGTACCCTGTTCTCCCAGCCTTTGCATTTCCTCCCCATAAGGCTCTTTGTGTCCACTTTGAACCCAAAGCCCTCCTTGCAATCCCTAGACTGTTCATCCTCCTGGGCCAGAAGCAGAACCCCAAGTCTATCCACAGTGCCCCTAGCTCAGACGTCAGCCGGTTTCACAGGGCTGTCCCTGCTTGGGTTTACCTCCTTCAGAAGGGCAGTGGGCAGCCCTGCCTTGATTCCCCTGGAATTTGGTGTCTATCTCTGGGCAACGCTGGTTACTAGTTTCTTTTTTACATTACCTAGCATATGCCATTGTAAAAATCTAAATTTATTTTGTCTAAACATTCCACCATCTAAGGCTGTGGAAAAAGCCAACTTTTTCTACTTACATGGTTCTGACCTTCTGGAAGAACTTAATCTTTTAATGTTGTGTATTATACACTTAGGCATAATCACAAATACAGATGCACATGTGCCTCTTTCCTCAACCTGTCCATTTCAGAGAGTCCCTGCCCTCGGCTCCCATCGCACATTAGCTGGCCCTGGATCTGTCTGCCCATGTGGGCTGGAGGAAACTATCTGCAAATAGTTTCTGGTGTCTCCATTTTCTCCTGTGAAAGTGAGGGAGAGTTCCTGTCATTTGTCTCCCCATGCTTTGCTTTCTTACTGGAATTCTACTGCTCCTACCCACCCTAGACCATCTATCGGATTGGATGCTGCTTCTGTGTCACTTCTATGCTCCTGCATCTTCATGAATTTGCTTTCCAGTTTCTTGCCTCTCTCTCTCTCTTAGATTTATTCATTCCATGCTTTACACTGTGTCGGGCTCTGTGACATATGGTGGAGAAATAAAGATGAGTCCACGAATACATGCCTCTGTCCTTTGGGGGCTTCTCAGTGAGGATGTAGAGGGGAATAGACAACTTCATGAGTCTAATTGTGCAGCTATGGCAAGCTCCAGGTCTGCGAGGCACATGGGCTCTGAAGAGCTGCAGGCAGGAAAGCTGGACCTTGGCAGGGAGACCAAGAGAAGCTGCTTCAGGAGCTCGAGGAGACAGAATCATTGGGAGTAGAGGAGCAGTCCACGAGGAAGAGCTGGGGAGGCCAGAGCAGAGTAAGGTCTAGGTTTCAAAAAGTGTTTGGAAAGGACAGGGGAAGGGTAGATGGCCAGGATTTTGTTCAAGAGTTTCTTCTTGATTCAAAAAACAGAGAGAACACATTGGGGTCTTAAGTGGGGAATGGGCTGGGAGCTTCAGAGGGGAGGACAGTGTAAGGATAAAGAGTGGCAGTGTGTTTTCAGAGTGTCTTGGCTGGACTGTGCTAGAGTGGATTGTAGGGGCTGTCGTGGGTGGGAGTAGACCTGGTGCAGGGTACTGCAGTGACCAATCAAAAGATATTGCTGTAGGGACAGGTGTTTGGTTTAGTCATTGGGCCACATTCCATATCAAAGTCTCTGGGTTCAATTCCTAGCTCCTACTCCTGCTCCTCATTTCAGCTTCCTGCTTCTGCAGACCCTGGGAGGGAACAGGCAGCTGCTCAAATAATTGGCTCCCTGCCACGCACCTGGGGGACCTGAATTGACTTCCTGTATCCTCACTTCAGCATGGCCAGTCTCAGCTGTTAAAGGCATTTGGAGAGCAAATCAGTCAATGGCAGCTCTGTCCATCTGTCTGCTTCCCAAACACAGAGAAATAAACAAAGAAGGTAAAAATGTGGTGGTTCTAGTGAAGACAGTGTCAGAGAACACAGAGAGAGAAATGGGATGGGGCTGGGATGTATTGAGGAGCAAACTCCAGGAGACTTGTGAAGTATGCGTTAGAGCATGAGTGATGTGGGGATGCTCTGGTTCTCAGTATCCACACGGGTAAGAAGACATTGTTCTGTGAGTTGGACTGAAAGAAGCCCTGATACAGCAGGTAGGACATGAGTTTTAAATACACCTTTTCTGCCTTCTAGGCCTGGGTTCTCTGTATAAACTCAACCAGAACCCAACACTGCTGAAATTAGTCATTATCTGGATGGCCTTGGGTTGATTGCATGAATCTCTCAGACAATTACTAGCTCGGTGAGGGTGAAATTCGAGTTTGTATTATTCACCAAGAAATCTGCAAGGCTTGACTTGTTGGCATTCAGCAACATTTGTTGAATACATTAGTAACCATCTCCCTTGCTCCATCCACCCAGGGGAAATCACCACGAGAAGCATTTCACCATTTCTGTAACCTCTGTGTTCCCCCTAAAGAATTTGTTACTAGCTTCATGGGCTGGAGTTGAAAAGTGCTGGGCTTGGAGTCAAGAGATCTGGACTGAAGTCCCAGTAGGTATGTGCTGTGCTAGCAAAAGGGCTAGAGATGAATCAGAAATATCCAAAATTACATTCCTCTGTGGCAACCTGACAGCCAGGTGGGGCTAGAGCCTACACAGCGTACAGAGACTCCAAGGTCATCATTCCAAAGGTGCCATCTCTGGCATGCCCTGCAATGCTTACCTTGCTTTTGTTTTATCTCTTTCCTTATTATTTTTTAATGGCGAGGGACATCAGAACAAGCAGATCAAATGTCTCCAAGAAACGACTAAGTGCCTCCCTAACAGTGGGTTTGACCTGAAAAGGATTCCCCTAGGAGCCATCGCTGTAAGACACTTGCCCCCCTTTGTTACGATTTTCTTGGGAGGGGAAGCCAAAGGGGTTAGGGCCTGTCCTCCAAGTCACAAGGCAAGAACACTGGCTCGAGTCTTGGATCCTGATCCTTGCTGCTCTGTGAGTGGACAAGCCACAACTCTTTCTTAGCCCAGGCGTGGGTTTCTGCATCTCCATGGTACTTGGAGGTGTTGTTATGGAGGTTGCAAAAGGAGAAGCACACAAGGCCAAAATCAAGAAGAGCCAGAGCTGGTAAAATACAGCTATCGACCTAGTCAGGAGAGATCGTGAGGCACAACTTTGCGACTCCAACTGTTCAGTCTCCTGGGATCCTATCTATCCTTTCGTCAATAAAGCACAGCCTGAACTTCATCCTAAAATGTGTCCCCTGTTGTTTCCTATCCTTGCACCCTGTACAAGTACCCTTGCCCATAAAAATTGAGCAATTTAGAGTTAACTATTCATGTGATTCTGTCATACTTGTGTGACTTGCTGGGCTGCAACCTGTTTCAGATGCCCACTGTGTCTTAACAGCACTGCACCGAGGGCCCACCAGGCACAGGCTAAATGCAGCCCTGTTGAATGGATGAATGGGTAGATGGGGGTTGTCCCTTCAAACGAGCCTCCTGCTTTCCATTTTCTCAAGAATTGGCTTCCTCTTCTCCAGCAACTAACTGCTATTCTACAGTCCCATCAGGACCCAAACACCTTTCTCTATTCCCAAGAAAAGGCAGGGGGTCTCCTGTACCAGATTGTCAAATACAGTGCTGGAACCCTGTTCACTGATTACGTGACTGTGGTCCTCACCATCGTTGCTTGGATGATTGTAAAAGTTAGAAATTAGCCCATTCTTAAAGATCACTTCGAGGCCCCAACCACCATCCAATTTCTGAAATAAGATTGCCAAGACCCCCAAGACCACAACAATGCAATTTCATGATTTTGCTACTTTTGTCAGGCCTGTGCTGATCACATCCCAAACAACATCCTTCCTCCTCCCTGGTGCCCTGCATGTGGACACCACTCTGAGCTCTTTTGTCCAAATGAAGACACCACAGCCCAGAGGAGGACTTGCAAACAGCAATGAGCGGAGCTGAATTTAGATTCAAGCAGTCTTGCCTGGTCTCAGGACAGAGGCCATTGCAATAGATTGCCTCCAGTCCTAAAAGTGTATTCCTTTCCATTAAGTTCTGTTCCAGCTGTGAGCTTTCTAGACTAGGGTTCATATTGGGTCTCCAAGTAATGCCCAATTGCAAAGCAGGCGGGTGTGGAGAGGGCTGCTGTGTCCCGGGGAGAGGAAATATTTTGATTTTTGAGTGTAAATGGTGCATACAAGCTCTGCAGATTGTCCTCCAGGGGCTGAAGGCTGTGCTTTCAGGAAATGCTCAAGTGTCTGCTCTGGAAAGACTCAGCCCCAGGGGGAGAGGCAGGTGCCCAGCTCACTGCTCCTGCCAGCTTTGGGCAAGCAGCCCCTGCTCAGAGAGACTCCCATTCTTTGGCTTCCCCAGTAGAAGTCTGTCACTGAGAGTCTGGTTCAACAGGGCTAAGTTCTTTCTCACCATTGCCTTTATTACCATTTTAAACAATAAACATTTTTTAATGTATGAGTAGAATCCAGAAGTGTGCCAAGCAACAGACCACAGCACATAGAAGGCTTGATGGATAGTTCCTAAATCACCCCGATAGGGATAACAGAAACTTCCAAATTAGTGCTTGTTAACCCCTTTTTAATTGCTTGGATTCAAATCAACTTTCAAACAAGCCTGGAACCAATATGCTGTTGTTTCTCATGTTTGTATCAATCTTACAGCTGTTGCTTTGCTAGGATTAATTTGTCTCCAAGGGGTTTCAACACCATCCTCCCTGGTGAATTTTCAGAGCCCTTAAAGCCATGTAATCGGGACCATGTTATTTTTGTCTGAATCTCTGGGAGTGATGTAAGAGGAAAAAGGAAACTAGCTAACTCCCATCCATTTGACCAAAGGTTAAATGAATCTTGGCCTTTCCCCAATTGGACAGAAGACCGTTCAGCCAGCCATTCCATCCACCCGGCCAGGCGGAGTGAAGGGTCCCTTGAAGGGTTTTCCTTAAGACTTTCTCCCCTATTGTGCCCCCAAATAATATGCCCATGTTCTTGCTCCTCTTCACTCTCCCTCCACCATCTTCACACTGATCCTTGCAGATCATTAATACAACAGAAAAGAAGCAGAAAAGTCATAGGAGGTGGAAGCAGGCTCAAATGTGGGAAATGTGTTCTTGGAGGAGACTTCTAGCTGCTCAGTGACTGGAGGGCACACTTCTTAAATCCTTGTCCTCATAACCAGGGCAGATGTCCTGGACCAGCAGGATTCCAGAAACCCTGGTAGCTCTAATCTAAGTGTCTGATTGAAACTGCCAGGCAGTGCAAGCCCCTAAACCTGCCCAATCCCTGGATAGGTCAACATGGCACTGATCAACTAAGCATTTCTTCCATATGCAGAAGGCTTTATTTGGATCTGTGAGTGGATCTTTTTTTTTAAAGATTTATTTTTTTTTAATTTTTATTGTAAAGTCAGATATATATAGAGAGGAGGAGATACAGAGAAGAAGATCTTCCGTCCGATGATTCACTCCCTAAGTGAGCGCAACCCCCAATGCTATGCCGATCCAAAGCCAGGAGCCTCTTCCGGGTCTCCCACGCGGGTGCAGGGTACCAAAGCTTTGGGCCGTCCTCGACTGCTATCCCGGGCCACAGGCAGGGAGCTGGATGTGAAGCGGGGCTGCCGGGATTAGAACCGGCACCCATATGGGATCCCGGGCGTGCAAGGCGAGGACCTTAACCACTGCGCCATCGCACTGGGCCCTGTGAGTGGATCTTAAAAGCATAACATCTCCTGATTGACACCATATACTGCGATGGTTCTTGAAAAAGTCCATGGGAAATGTGTATTTTTGAAAATATGATGAATGGATTTGAGAGGTTTAGGCACTAAAGAATTCCACTCTCTACAAACTTTCTGCAGTATCCTTGTGTTTTAAGTTACTTTAGGGCATGAGTTGTGGCTATTGAATGGCATACCAAGTACAGTAAAATATTCATGTTTCATGTTAGCTATTTCCTTTTATGAGGAAGTAGAAATTCATAAGTGGCTTGTAAAGCAAGCCACTGTCATGTGAATGAGCATCTCCTAGGAGCAGAGAACACAGGGAAGCAGAGAAATAAGCTAGAGTTTGGGGCTGGAAGACTTATAAAATCAATGACTAACATTTGTTCAGATTTCACCAAGTCCATGCCAAGTGTGTTATGTATATTACTTCCATTAGCCACTGCAACAATCCCAGGTGGTGGAGCTTTTATTGTCCTCCTTTTTGGAAGTGGAAATTAATCCTGCAAGAGTCTGCATAACAGATTTAAAGTCCCAGAAACAGAAGGTGGGACCCAATGTGCGGCTACTGAGATGGGTTAGCTCAGCTGTTCCATACTCTTTCCGCAACAGAAGGCTGTGGGCACAACCTCAGTTTCTTCCTTTCCAAAAGGAGAACACTAAAATCGGTGTTTCCCACAACCAAAGATGGTTGTGAGAATCAAATTGAGAGAGAGAGATGGCAAAAAAGTGGAGTGCCATGGAGGAATGTGTTTGTTGGTACTTCTATGCTGGGGAGATGATGCACAGAGCCCTGCCCCCTCCTAGGCTACTATTGACAGCATCAGCTCTTGCCGTTTGTGAGATAGCTCACGGTGACAGAGAGGCCTGTGGATGATGGATGGGGATGTTTCAGCTTGAGGTAGATGAAGTGTACGTGGTAAAGTAGGAGCAAGAGAAAAGGAAAGGGATCTAAGAAAACAAGGGCAGATGGTAGCAAGGAGAAAGGGGGAAAAAAACCCAGACTATGAACCTCTGGGTCAGTTAGCTTCCCTAATTCCTCCCATCCTAATGTCCATTTGGGCTATTTTGCCTCTCCTCATCAAATCATGTTCTACAGATGTTTCTTTTAGGCAGCTCTCATATATGAAGTCCATACTCACTTGGGTTTTGTCACAGCTGAGTCTTGCCATCCATCCTATTTCCTTCCACCTCATTCTCTAACAAAAATCTTATGCTTCAAAGACTACACTATATCTGGGAAAAGGTGTAGGACAACCTTTAATTCCTGAGCATAAGAAATTCCTTTACCACCTGGGCCCTGAGTGCAACCACAGGCGAATATCTCTTCATCCTGTATTGCAGCCACACGGAGCCATTAACCATTGCCCTCCCGTGGCATCTCCTCTGGCATCTCTGTGCTTTCAGTATGTGGCAGGTGGGAACAATGTTCTTTCCTTTCCTTACCCACTGAACTCTTAGCCATCCTGCAAAATACAGCTCATGAAACATCCATGTGTCCAGATGGCACTGTATTTGAATTGCCCCGGGTGACTATTACTCATCATTCTCCAGGGTTTCTCAGATGTGTGTTAGTAAACAACAAAATCCCAGTCTTGGTGTCTGCTGCACATGAGACACCTGATAGGAGTTATCGTAAAGTATCAGTGAACTCAAAGTTTGCAATTGAAAATGATGGCTCTTCCTGAACTAATTGGCTATATCCTTCTACACACTTTTAGAAGCGTCCCAACCATTGCAGAGACTGTATTGATTCAGATTCTTCTTAAGAATGATTTATTTATTTGAAAGGCAGAGTTAGAGAGAGAGAGAGAAACAGGAAAAGAGAGAGAAACAGGAAGAGAGAGAGATCTCCTATCGTCTGGTTTACTCCCCAAATAGATGCAACAAGCATGACTAGGCCAGGCCAAAACCAGGAGCTGCTTGCTTCATCCAGCTCTCCCTCATGGATCACAGGAGACCAAACATTTGAGCCATCTTCTGCTGCTTTCCCAGCCACCTTAGCAGGAATCTGGGTCAAAAGTGGATCAGCTCGGATCTGAACCAGCACTCATATAGGATATGAGTAACCTAACCCACCATGCCACAATTCTGATCCCTTTGATTCTTGTTGAATTGGGTGACATTGGATGATATAAAATATATTAAAACAAGGAAACAATACATGTTTAAAATTGAAATTTTTATTCAAACACATTTTTAGTGAAGCTTTAAATTCTTAGAAAGGGTTTTTAGGTTAGGTTAAGATGAGAACAAGCCTTTTGCCAGCAAGCTAATCCACAAGAATGTGCCTCCACACCTCCCTAATTTGCTCTTCTCATTGTTTTAATGAAAAGGGTTAGAATGTGGTTGATGACAACAGGTTATCCAAAGGGGCAAGAGACTTAGAGCTATTCTTTCCATTAAAGAGAAACAATGCAATCTTGGCAAGCACAAGCATGTTTCCGTTATTTTTCCATGAAAACTTACTCCACATTCGTGGGTTAACCACAGCTATTTTGGAGATACACTGGATTAGATATATGGATCTGTAAAACCAAAATGTCATAGAGGTTTTAACTATTTCAATTGACTAATATCCATTGATTTCTCATGCACACACATATATTTCTAAATTTTTCTCATCTATCAGCATCTATGATAGCCTAAAATAGGAATAGATTTAACTTTCAATTTGTATTGGTCTCATTACAAATGAGGATTAAATCATGTTGTTAAAAACAACTGCAAAAACTTCAGCCAAGTTAAAATGAATGATTTCCACTGAAAGCTTCTCCTTAGAAATATTTCTTGGGCTTAGCCAGAATTCTAGACAAAACCAATTTATTTTCTGGGAAATCACTATGGTAATGGGAATGATGATCTGGTCAGTGGTTCTCAAACACCCAGGGATTAACATAAGGCAAGTGGCACACGGTTCTCAAAATCGAGACTCTCAAATGTGCTGCCCCAGACACTGGCCCAGGTACATACGGCCTAGTGTGTGTCTGAGGGAAGGTCTGAGAACCTGCACTTTTCCAAAAGCCCTCATGATTCTGACCCAGCCTTATCTTTCCTTTGTCTAGCCTGGTATAACCTAGGATAGCACGGGAGATGGCCCATGTCCAAGGAAGCAGGTAGTCACAGAGTAGTAAATTATTAAGTATGAATCGCTAAGCATTTTGGATTTCCTTCTTTGTCACTAGATTTCTGTTTTAAAAAAAGATTTTAAATACTTACATGATTTCATTGTCAAAAATGAGAATTTTTAAAAACTGAATTATGATTCCTATGTGGATCAAGAAAACAATTTAAAATTTTTTTTATCTATCCACTTATGTAAGAGAGAGAGGGAGATCCCATCCATTGAGTTAACCCCCCTAATGCACTCGATAACTGGGGCTGGACTGGGGCCAAAGCCAGGATGCAGAAGACAGTCAAGGAATCCAGGCAGCAGGAACCTGTTCCTCACCCCATCACTGCTGCTTCCCCAGGTCTGCATTATCACCAAAGTGCAATCAGGATGTGGAGCTGAGAATCAAACCCATGCACTCTGTGGTGGGGTACAGGTATCATAAACATTGGTCTAAACACCTGACCTTGACAGAAATTTAAATCTAGAAACAGTGCCTGTATCTTTACTTTCATCTTCCTTTTAGAACAGGCAGGAATTTGCATTTCTGCATTTTAAAAATTTTTATTTATTTATTTTTAACTTGTTACAAAACAAATTGTTCTGGAGGGAAAGCAATTAGTTATGGACCTGCAAACCAAGTTGCTGTTGAGACATGGAATACTCGGGAGTTATGCATTACTGCCGAAGATCATTTCAAAACTTAACCAAATCGGCTGTTTCACTTAGATAGTTATAATATGAGAATAACCCAAAACAGTTTGTGGAAAGATGGAGTTAAAAGGCATTTCATTTGGTGTAAAATAATTTGAAACTCATGCCTAGTTTTTCATATTGCTATTTTCTACAAATTTTTTAAAGTGCTGTCTTATCTGGAGCTATATCCAGATGAATCCTAGAATCATTCCGTCTCCAAGGTGAAAAGGAAACTTGGAAATCCCACCATGTGATCCTGTTTCCTGCTGAGACACCAAAGCCCTAAGCGGTTGTGCACTGTCTTAGACCCCAGAGATGTTGGTGCCATGATGCCATCACAGTTAGTTCACTGTGGCTCTGCTTGCCACAGCTATGTTAAAACAGGAGTGTGAGAAGAACCATCCCTGACCCCAGAGCAGATGTTTGGCTTAGTAGACAAGACACTGGTTAAGATCCTGGCATACCACATTAGTGTCCAGGTTCCAGTTCTTCCTCTGTCCTGCTTTTTGCTGATGTAGACCCATATGGGAGGCCTGATTGGGTTCCACGCACTTGGCTTTGGCCTCAAGCCCTAGCTGACTGTCGTGGGCATTTTGTACATGAACACAGAACACACAGATCTCTCTCTCTCCTCTCTCTCTTTCCCACCAGGTCCTACATGTCCCTCCCTCACCCTGATGAGGAATATTATCACCTTTTCTCTTTCCAAGGTTTCCAGTTTCTCCCCAATCTAAAAAATATGGCAATTGTAAAAGATTCTCATTCCCTGAACCATATTCAGGCCTAAGGAAGCAGCTTTGGTTCATCTTGACTTCTGGCAGATGGTAGCAGCAACATCTATCTGGTTGTGGAAACAGACGTGTCCTGCATCTGAGGATCACTCATCCTTCCACTGCTGCACCCCGAGGAGACTCTGCCTATTGCCTCCCCCTCACCAATCTTCCCTATCTCTCCCCTTTCCTATTTCTTCATTCTCCCTGCCTCTTTTGTCTCTTTCTCCTTTCTCTTCCCTTTATTATTTTTTTAATTATTTGCTTGAAAGGCCGAGTTACAGAGAGAGAGAGAGAGAGAGAGAGAGAGGTTTCATCTACTGGTTCACTCCTCAAAGGGCTATAACCGCCAGGGGCTGGGCCAGGCTGAAGCCTGGAACTAGGAACTTTGTCCAGGTATCCCACGTGGGTGGCAGGGGCTTAAACACTTGTTTCATCTTCTACTTCTCCCCCAGGCACATGGCAGAGAACTGAATGGGAAGTAGAACAGCAAGTACATAAACTGGTACCCATATGGGCTGCCAGCCTGCAGGTGGACACATAATCCACCACCACAGCACCAACCCCTCCTTGCTTTGTTATATGTTGCTCCCAATTCCAGGCACTTGCATAGAGGTGCCCTGAAGGAGTCCCTTGCCATGTAAGAGTGGCTGAAGCCTCCTCCCACCCTGCTCCTTGGCACCTCCTCTCAGGCATGTTGTAGTGCAATCCATCACCAAGAGCAGACCTTGGCATCTGACTGTCTTTCTGGGGAAGCTGTAGCCTTCATTGTGAACATGGCAAGCATCCTGCTCACATCAAGCATATTTCTCATAACCACAGTCTCTGCCTTTGCCCACTTGCACCATGTTCTTTCTTTCTTGCAGTTCATCCTATGATGGCTGCCCTGTCGGGTATTCTCCTGCTATTGGTATCCAGGCTATGACAACTGAGTGTGGGTTGAATTTATTGAATGAAGAAATTTTTAAAATAGTCTGGTGGGTAGTACTCGGGAGTCATTACACATGTATGTGGGTTATTTCTTACATGGTGATTTTAAAATCACCTTTTGGCTCACAGAGAGATATTCCCTGACATTCACTGATCTCTCATGCATCTGTAAAGAGCTCTGAAGGTAGGGGAGAGATGTAAATAGGAAAAGCAGTATAGTACTGAGTCTGTACAGCCATTATGACAGAGCCTGTGATGCTTGTAAGAGGACTACATGCCACTAACACCATCTCAGCTGTAGTTAAAAGATGATGGGTCTGCAGAAAAATAACAAAAATGTTCAGATGCTGTTGTGAAAATCTGACCATCCAAGTCCTCCAGGAGGTGGCTGGCGATCTGCAAGCCAGTGGAACCCAGGAGCCAGGCTCCATCCATCACCTTCAAAGCAACATCCCTCACTGTGTGCTTCCTGGGGCTGGGTGGGGTGGGGTCTCCCAGGGCAAACAGGCATCTTATTTGCATTTCTTTGTTGCATTGTTTGCATTTTGCACTTCACCACCTGCTGTACCCAAAGGTAGAAGTTCATTAAAATATTCTCCAGCTGAGGCAGGCTGTCCTTAGGAGAAAGACTTCCATTTTCCCACACAACTCCTCCCAGGGCCAGGCTTTAAGTCAGGGCAAACACAAGACAACACTTCTCATGTCTTAGGAACTTGCTGCAATAAGATGTCTTCCTCCTGTGTTTTCAGAACCCTTCCTCCTCTCATTCCTATGTGGTAGTTTATGCTCTCTTGAACAGCCTCATCCTTTAATAAGCCTCCTTCAATTTATTTATTTATTATTAATTTTACTTATTTGAAGGGCAGAAAGAACTCTGATTTGCTGGTTGCCTCTCCAGGGGACAGCGCTGGGCAGAGACTGAAGCCAGGAATCAGCAACTCGGCCCAGATGTCCCACACGAGTGGAGGGAATCTGATTACCTGACCATGACCACTGCTTCCCAGGGCCTGCCTCAGCAAGAAGCTCCATTAAGGAATAGGAACTAGGATTTGAACCCAGAAATTCCCATGCAGGATGCCTGCTCCTGCCCTCCTTCAGTTTAACTTTGTGGGCTGGAGAGAGTTAAGTGGTTGACTCTGTTCACACAAACGCGCAGTTGGAGAGTGGATCTGATCTGATGGCATCTGATAAACCAACACATCTATGGAGATCCATGCTCAGCGTTTGAGAGCTGAGCAGTTTTGCTCCTCCCAAAGTCCTCTTTCTGTAGGGAATGAGCACTGATTCCCACGGAGAGAAATATTTTTCTTTAATATTTCTGTGTCATCTCCAGCTACTTCTGGACCTATCTACAGATGGGCACCCTGTGAAGAGGGCCCTGCACAAAGTTCTTGGCATGTTTGGACGAGTTTTTGAAACATTTCTTAAAGTAACTTGGCTATAATTGATTGAGTTATGTTTATTTGCCAGGCAAAGCTAGCATAACATGTTGAGTTACATTGGACCTTTAATATATCTTGAGTAAAAATGCTTTCATGCAGGAATGGCAAATCATTTTTTCTCAAACACCAGGACGTATACTCCATCAATAAGCTAAAATATGTGAAATGATTCTTTTATAGAAAAGAGATGTGTGTGGTTACCATATGAAGACATCTTCAAAAACTTCCTGAAAAGTGAAATAACTATGCAAGGATTTCAGAATGCATTTTCTCCCAAATTAACATCTTTTAGTTTGATTTTTCCATAAACTTTTTGGAATACCTCCAATATATTTAAAAGAATACCCCTATACATTAAAAAGAGAAAAATGTATTTTGGTGAAAATTTTTCAAAATCGAGGCATACTTTTTCTATCATCTACATTTGCCATGCTTCTTGATGATGTGTTCCCCAAAAGGATACTTGAACGTGACTATCCCTGTAGCAAAATTAACGTTCCAAGTTAGTTAGTTAGGTTTTAAAGGACTTTTAAAGTTGCCTTTTAATCGGAGCTGAATCTTCTCTAAAAGTCTTGAGTAAACTACTTAATCCTTCTGAGTCTGTTTCTTGCCCTGTAACTCGAAGGTGGCGATGACACCTGCTACCAAAGGAGACAGCACGTGAAGGTGTTTTGAAACACAAGTGTTAAGTTGCTCGCAATTTGTGTCCTTGAACTGGTCCACTGTCAACACGGGAATCATCCTACCCAGAACTGATTTTTCTCTGCCAGCAAGCAAAATATTCATGCTGTGTATAAGGTTTTTATTAGAGTTGCACTTCTCCTACAGAAGTCTGGTGAGATGTGTGTGGAAAAAAAAAGGACTTGAGAAATTTTTATTGAACTGAAGCTCCATTGGAGTGGGTGTTTCATGCCTTGGGGAAAGTGAATTTGTATTATTAGCACACTGAGATGTGAGAATCAGACTCTTAGGATGAAAGTTTACTAATTTAGAGAAGCTTTTAATTTCTCTGGCCTTAGTTCCCTTATCAGCAGATTAACATTGGATAAAGTGTGGACCTTTCCAACTCCAGGGATGCTTGTTGCTGATAATATGGGTGTGGTAAGGATTCTCTCTCTCTCTCTCTTTAAGATTTATTCTATTCTTATTACAAAGTCAAATATGCGGGCCCGCGCGATGGCGCAGTGGTTAAGGTCCTCGCCTTGCACGCCCAGGATCCCATATGGGCGCTGGTTCTAATCCTGGCGGCCCTGCTTCCCATCCAGCTCCCTGCCTGTGGCCTGGGAAAGCAGTCGAGGACGGCCCAAAGCTTTGGAACCCTGCACCCACGTGGGAGACCCGGAAGAGGCTCCTGGCTTTGGATCGGCATAGCATTGGGGGTTGCGCTCACTTGGGGAGTGAATCATTGGACAGAAGATCTTCCTCTCTGTCTCTCCTCTCTGTATATCCGTCTTTCCAATAAAAATTTTAAAAAATCTTTTAAAAAAAAAGTCAAATATACAGATAGAAGGAGAGACAGAGAGGAAGATCTTCTGTCCAATGATTCACTCCCCAAGTGGCTTCAGTGGCCAGAGCTGAACCAATCTGAAGCCAGGAGCCAGAAGTCTCTTCCAGGTGTCTCACACAGGTGCAGGGTCCCAAGGTTTTGGGCTGTCCTCGACTGTCTTCCCAGGAAACAAGCAGGGAGCTGGATGATTAGTGGGTCTGCTGGGATTAGAACCAGTGGCCATATGGGATCCCAGCATGTGCAAGGTAAGGACTTTAGCCACTAGACTACCATGCTAGGCCCTGTGGTAAGGATTCTAGTTTTTATTTTGCAGATTCCTTCCAACTTCCAAGAACTTAGTTATTGGACTCCCCTGCGTAAGTAGTACTATTATCTTCACATTAAGCTTGAGGAAACAAAAGTAATGATTTAACTGAACTCTCTTCAGAGTCACATATGCTGGAATAAACTATTTGTTTTATAACTTTAAAATATTATTCATTTAATTTACCCATTTAAATTTATAAACACATTCTTTTAAGAAACCGAAATTTTCCTAATAAAGCTGAAGAACCCTTTGGCAATCCCATCCCATATCAGGTCCTTTCCCAGAAATAATCACTGGTAACCTTTTGGCATTAATTGTTCCAGGTCTTTCTCTGTGTACTTACAATTATGTATACAAACCATGAACATACATATCAGATGTACAGTTTAACATACATAATGTCATGCCTTGTGAAACAAGCCTTCTTCACTTAATGGTATGTTTAAAAACATATTGTTCTCCCTCTTCCTAGCCTGCCTGTATATATTTTAAAATAGCATTATTGGAAGCTTTACCACACTCTAATTTGGCTTGCATGTTCAGCTAACCCATTGCACAGCCAACTATGCATGAGTCTTGCTCAGTTTGCAGAAGAGGAATATGGGAGGTGCCTCATGTCCCATGTAAGTGATGGCTCAGCTTTGCAGTCTGCCTTTATGATTCCAAAGCAGTCTTGCTGTTATTCTTGACCTTTGTCTACGCTAATGATCCTACTTACCCAAATGGAAGCATTATTTCTTACACCTCAGGTACACCATTTATTAAAGGTAAGCTCTTCAATTCAACCAGTATATTCTCATGCATTTGTCCTTAATGTCATTTGCTGTGACCATGTGCAATAGGAACAGGCCATATCAATGAAGCCATGAATCCCTTGGAGGCAGAAACCAGGTCTTGTTCACAGAGCTCAGAATGGTGCCTGACATGAAGGTGCTGGAAACGGATGAGCTGAAAGGTTCTTTCTCTAGTGGGTGCTGTTCTTGCTAGGAGATGATGCTTGGGAATAGATTCCCCCCACTGGAAATCCCCACCCTCTGAACAATGGACTGAGATCTGTGTCACTAAATCCTTTAGACCTCCCTTACTAGCCTGTCCTGGGGGCCCTTTGTCTCAGCATTCACTGCTTCTCTGGGATTCGAGCAGCGCAGCATTCAGGCCACAGCCAGACTGGGACATTAGAGCAGCCTAGATAGAAATCAGTGTCTGCAGTCACAAAAGCCAAGAAGCCGACCTCTGGCCCTGAGTTTATTGTCAAGAACCCTCCCCCATGTCATGCCACATCCATGTCCAGGCCAGGTCCATTGGGAATTGCAGAGAAGAGCAGAAAAGTTGTTGCTCCCGCTTGTGGTCATAAGAGTCCTGGGCACCCACCCACTTTCTCAGTCAGCCTTTAAGCCCTGCCTGCACATCACATTCATTTTAATGTACCCCTGGAATGGATCTACCTTTGGCTGATGGATAATGTCCCCTTGAAGTTGATTCCATGTACTTCTGGTTTTCTTTTTTAACTTAACTCTGCCCTTTTTTTAGGTAGCAAATGTTTTATTTATTTATTTATTTATGTTTGAAATTGCTTTATTTTGATAATCTTTACATAGTTGATTAGGGCACAAAGGGTCAAGGGTGACAGGAAAGTGGGTAAAACTATTGTTTCCATATTATTGCTTTTTTTTTTTTCTGTATTTGGGGAAAAGTGGGGAATAAAGGGAGAAGCCCCACCCAGCCTCCCACCCATCCCAGGTCCCTGATATGGGGCATGCTCTGAGGGTCCTGCTCCAGTGGTTTGGATAATTCAACAGTTCTGAATTGCTGCTAATCTCGCCATTCCAGGCACAGTGAAATCGCTGCAGAACCCACTGGTTGACATAGTCCACCTTAGAATCTCCGTTTGCCCAGATTTTCACTGCCAACACATGGCGGGGGTAGTTGATTGATTTGTTCTGTCCTCTGTTCTCTGTTGTGGTAGCAGGTGTCCTCTGCAGGCTCCAGTGTACTGTGCCTGTTCTATAAATAGAAGCTAATGATCTAGAAACAGCCAAGCATGAGGTTGAGGAAGATTCTGGATGTTGAACATACCTTCAAGTCTTCTAGCTGTGTTTCATCAGGCAAATGCCTGGTAGGTGATATAATAAATTATAATATTCTTGTTCTCTGACCTCTACCCTCCGTTAATCTTTTTAACATTCTGTTTGGAAGCAAAGAGACATAAAGTAACTCAGATGTCACCTTCCTCTAAAATGGCCCTACACTGTCACTAAATCCAGCCATCTTATCAAAATGTATCGCTTTCCTCCTCTGCCTTTCCATTGCAGACTATTGTCTACCTAATGCAGCATGCATCATATGATATTGTTTGTTCTTGGTTTATTGATCTACCACATTGGACTGGGACTTATGAGCATTCATACTCGTCCTTCATAGGTAGCTCTGGTATCCAGGACAACACTTGACACTGCACATGGGGCAGGTCAGCCATTCTAAAAGTGTGAAGAAGAGATGACAAAAGGGGAGCACCTCTGGCAAGAAGGATCAGAGACCCTGCAGTGGAGGGTAGGAAGGATACCAAATGGGCCAGCAGGAGATGGAAGAAGAAGAGTCAGGGGTGGTTTGACAAAGGCTGGAGCCAGGGTCTCTACTGAATGCTCCTCCCCAAGGTCTAAAAGAAAAGTGAATCCCAGCTCCTCGGCTGCTACCTTGGGTATCTTCTGAATTCTGTTTCAGGGGCAAGGTACTTGACCTAGTGGTAAAGACTTTAGCTGAGATCCCTGTATCTCACATGAGAATGTCTAGGTTCAACTTCCAACTCCAGCTCCTGACACCAGCTTCCTAACAAGGCGTACTCTGAGAGGCAAGAGTGATGTCTCAGATATCTGGGCTTCCATCACTCACATGGAAGGCCTAGATTGAGTTCCCAGCTCCCACCTTCAGGCCGACACAATCCTGGTGGTTGTGGGCATTTGAGGGCTGAACTAGTGGAAGAGAAGCTCTCTGTCTTCCTCTCTCCATCTCTCTGTCCCTCAAATAAATAACACTTAAAAAAAGTCTCAGTTTGTACCAACAAAACAACTGATCATACCTTTTACCCAGGGTAGTGGTGAGATTTACAGAGAATAATGTAACATGAAGAAGCATCACAAAGGAGAGGGGCCACTCACAGTTTAAAGAACACGCCAGGGCCCGGCGGTGTGGCCTAGTGGCTAAAGTCCTTGCCTTGAATGCCCCAAGATCCCATATGGGTGCCGGTTCTAATCCCAGCAGCTCCACTTCCCATCCAGCTCCTTGATGGTGATCTGGGAAAGCGGCAGAGGACGGCCCAAAGCTTTGGGACCTTGCACCCATGTGGGAGACCTGGAGGAAGTTCCTGGCTTCTGGCCCCGGCCGTTGCAGCCGTTGCGGCTACTTGGGGAGTGAATCATCGGACGGAAGATCTTCCACTCTATCTCTCCTCCTCTCTGTATATCTGACTTTGTAATAATAATTAAAAAAAAAAAAAGAAAAAAAAAGAAGAAGAAGCAGAAGAAGAACACGCCAGCCAGGAGGCTTCACTTACTAGTTTAAAGGGGCGGAGTCAGCGCACAGCTGGGACCAGAACCCAGGTGCCTGGTCTCCTAGTCAGCAAGGCCTCCTTCTGCCACAGTGGATGTTCCCCCTGGGAGCTCTAGAGTGTAGGAACATTGGATTTCAAAAAATGCAAAGGAATTTTTCCTACACTCATACACAAAGACCATACTTCCGTCCAGCTCTGAGGCAAGCCAATTGGATGCTTAGAAACAGGAAACAACCAGGCTAGGCAGTAAACTGATCTAAGTGTTGAAAAGATAATTTGTCCGAAAGCAGACCCCTGGTGAAGCTTCATTGTGTTATTTATTAGCTAAGGATAGGAGTATGTGGAGGGGAAGGGTTGTTGGGCCATTAGCAGAGATCTGTAAGGCCATTACTGACTCAAATGTCAGCAATGAAAGGCCCTGACTCTCTACAATTTCCAACTCCTTTTCTGGTACAACTTTACAGATATGAAATCAGTCAACTTTGGGAAACAACCTCTCTATGTTAGTTTTTGATGAGAGAGGAGGGGATGGGACAGTACCCACGGTGGTACTTGTGTCTCCCCACAGGGGCCTGGGAAATGGCAGGAGGGAGGAACCTGTTTAGTTTCCTCAGAGGCAGCACCTGGATCCTGAGCTCCCTCCAGCACATGTGAGCTGCTGTGCGTGAGCTGTGAGCCCGGGAGAAGCTCCTCCTGGTGCACGGCCATGCCAGAGGCAGGCTCAGCTCTCCTCCAGCGGCAGAAGAAGGCCTCTGTCGTGGATAGGGCTGCAGCCCTCCAGTCACAGCCCAGTACCAGCAAGGCGGCATTGGCCAGGACAGTCTGGGCCTTCAGAAGGAAGGGCATGGCACACAAGAGCTATTGCCATCCCCTGGGCACAGCAAGCCCCAGCTGCCTGGGCTGTGAGATAAGGAGCCCCCAGGAGGTTCCCATGCCTGCCTGCGGACCAGCTGCAGCACAAGCTCTTGGGCTGTATGTGAAAAATGTCGATGACATCTTTGGAAAGATACCAAGAAACAGATTCCAGCTTTGCTTCTGGAAAGAGCACAGAAGGCTGAAGACAAGGGATTGGAAGGAAACCTTCCTGTATGAGGGCTTTAAACTGTTTTTGAACAAATGGAATGAAAAGAAGTGTTGTGTGTTTTTTTGTTTGTTTTGGTTTTTTGGTTCAAAGTATTTTTTCAAAGTGCATCCCTAGCTTTTCCCTAGTATACATTTTCCATGAACTTTTTTTTTTTTAAAGATTTATTTTTTATTATTTTTTCATTGGAAAGGCAGATATATAGAGAGGAGAGACAGAGAGGAAGATCTTCCATCCGATGATTCACTCCCCAAGTGAGCGCAACGGGCGGATACTATGCCGATCCGAAGCCAGGAGCCTCTTCCGGGTCTCCCACGCGGGTGCAGGTTCCCAAAGCTTTGGGCCGTCCTCTGCTGCTTTCCCAGGCCACAGGCAGGGAGCTGGAAGGGAAGCGGGGCTGCCGGGATTAGAACCGGCGCCCATATGGGATCCCGGGCGGCAAGGTGAGGACCTTTAACCACTTGCGCCACCGTGCCGGGCCCTCCATGAACTTTTTGAAGACCAATCTCTCTCTCGTGTGTGTGTGTGTGTGTGTGTGTGTGTGTGTGTGTGTGTGTGATTTTGACTTTCAAACCTAATGCTTGTCATTATCACTCAAAAGTGGCAAATTATTCACATTTAAACTAAGATGAGCAGCAAATATATATCTCTTGGACCCAGCCTGGTTCAGTAGAGTCAGAGAGCAAAGGAACAGCTGTTTTTAAGCAATTTTCCAAAGTGATTCGATGCCAAGTTCAAGAACCATTGCCTTCAAGGACCTCTATTCCCTCCCCACTCTTGACCCCGTATCTCACAGATAAGAAAACCGAATGCCAACAGCAGCACCGATTGGGCCAAACTGTGTAGGTGCTTAGAAACAGCGCTGTCGGTGAAATCGTGGTCTCCCTTGTCAGCATTTCCACACTTTGATGGCACTCACTCTCACCTCTCAGCAGTCCCCAGCATTTTTCTCTGAGTTCTAGAAGGATACTTCATCAGGTTCTTGTGAGAAGAGGATTCAAAGACAAATTTATTTTAATGCAAAAAAAACTTTAAAAGCCATTTATAGCTTTCCATAGTCTATTTTTTAAAGACTCATTTATTTATTTGGAAAGTCAGATATACAGAAAGAAGGAGACAGAGAAGAAGATCTTCCATCCACTGAATCATTCCCCAAGCTACCACAATGGCCAGAGCTGAGCCGATCCAAAGCCAAGAGACAGGAGCTTCTTCCAGGTCTCCCACACGGATGCAAGGTCCAAGGTTTTGGGCCTTCCTTCACTGCTTTTCCAGGCCACAAACAGGGAGTAGGATGGGAAGTAGAAAAGCTGGAACACGAACCAGCTTCCCTATGGGATCATGGCATGTGCAAAGTGAGGACTTTAGCCACTAGGCTATTGTGCCAGCCTCATAGTCTCTATTTTGCATGAAGTTTTTTGGAGACTTTATAGTTTTTAGGATTTATTTTACTTATCTGAAAGGCAGAGGTAAAGGGAGAGAGAGAGAGATTTCTTTCATTCACTGTTGCACTCCCCAAATGACCGTAGTGGCCAGGAAGGGTACATTGGCCTTAATACTTGAGCCATATTTTGCTGTTTTCCCAGGCCATTAGTAGAGAGCTAGATTGGAAGTGAGACAGCTGGGACTAAAACCCATGACCATATGGGATGCCAACATCCCAAGCTTAATCTGGTATTCTACAAGCTCTGGCCCAGTCCCCCCACGTACTTTTCAGTACAAGAAAGGTTTGTGCCAGGTCCCTTGCCCTAAAAACCACAATACTCTGGTAAGCTGAAAATTGCTCTGCCTCCTAACTTTAGGAGCATATGGAATTTGTCTGTGTCTGGCTCATCTCACTTTATGTAATGATCTTAAGGCCCATTTATGTTCTAGCATGTATCAGAACTTCCTTTCTTTTAAAGGCTAAATTATATATATTATAGACTGAAGTATATATAAAATATATATATATATAATTATCTACTAATAATACATGTTTTGTATGATTGTGGAGGTTTGAGTAGCTCTGGGCACCAGAAACAACATGGTTTGTGGGTTTGTGTCACTTCAGGATTAGGTAACTAGGGCCCCGCACGATAGCATAGAGATAAAGTCCTTGCCTTGAACACGCCGGGGTCCCATATGGGTGTTGGTTCTAATCCTGGCAGCCCTGCTTCCCATCCAGCTCCCTGCGTGTGGCCTGGAAATGCAGTTGAGGACAGCCCAAAGCTTTGGGATCTGCACCTGCGTGGGAGACCCAGAAGAAGCTCCTGGCTCCTGGCTTTGGATTGGCTCAGCTCCAGCCATTGCGGCCACTTGGGGAATGAACCATCAGATGGAAGATCTTCCTCTCTGCCTCTCATCCTCTCTGTATATCTGCCTTTTCAATAAAAATAAATAAATCTTTAAAAAAAAGAATTAGGTAAGTAGCAAGGTGAGCATTTGTGATTCCAAATAGGCAAGAGTTTCACTGGAGAATCTGCGAACCTCTGTCCCGGGGTAGGGCTTTAAAGGTTAACAAAACATTGCTGAACAATGTGTGGAATAGACAAGATGAAAACTGTGGTTTCATTTCCTGAAAAGAATTCCTGACAAGCTTATTATTACAAAACCATTGATAGTGCTGAGGCTAAGTGGAAAAAAACATGACAAGTGTTCCCAATATGTATGTGGCTTTGGCATTGATCTCTTTGTTATCTTTGAGAGGGGAAAGAATGGAAAGACAGCCAAATCAGAACCCTGGGTCATTGTACCCCAAGCTGAACCCTGAGGATGTAGTGGGTTTCTGGGGCGGGGTTATGTTTCTAAGGGTTTTTTAAGGTTATCAGTTTCTCCTGGGAGCCAGCCTTGTGTCCACTTTGTAAAAATAAGGAAGGAGTTTGGAACTGAAAAGGAAATGAAAACGCCATTGCAGAACTGTTCTTAACAGGACTGCTCTCTGCGCAGCCGCCTCTGGCCTTGACCCCTTCTCCACCAGCTGTCACTCTCGGCTCCCAGGGCTTCTGTTCTTATAAAGGCCCTGTAGCCTTGGGAGAAGGGGGACTTTGTTTTCCAGAGAAGTTATCCTTTCCAAGGGGTTACTGTCAGCTTGCTGAGAAGTGTTACAAGCCAATCAGACAAGTAATTTTTCCCTCCTAGGAACAAAGTCATCAGGATCTTTCAGCTTGGTGACCACCATAACCTGCAGTGAAAACTGGGGAGTACTACCACAGTGACAACCTTCACAGCCACCCCTTGCTCAGCACAAGGTAGCACCCAAGTCAGTATTTGCCAGGAATCAGAGCAGCATCTTCTGTGCTGGAAATCTCTGGGCCTCAGTAACTTCACAGGTAGAGCTAACCCACACATGCGTGATTGCTTCTTCCTTTTTTAATGAAAACATATTTTTCACTTGAATGTCAAGAGTTACAGAGAAAGAGAGAAGGAGAGAGAGGGAGCAATAGAAATCTTTCATCCGCTGCTCTATTCCTCAAATGGACGCAATAGCCAAAGCTGAGCTGAACTGAAGCTGAGGAGCCAGGACTTGCTTCTGGGTGTTCCGTACGGGTAGTTTCCCAAGACTTTGGGCCATTCTCCACTACTTTTCCCAGGCCATCAGCAGGAAGCTGGATTGATCGTGGAGCAACTGCGATTCAAACAGGCGCCCATATGGACTGCAGGCGCTGCAAATGGAAAATTAACCTAGATTTCTAAACAGCCATTACCCTTCCAAAGTCCCAGCATTCCCAAAATTATTTGTCCTCATGCCAGCATGAAAGCCCATCTCAATGCAGGTGTCTTTCTTCATGGCTTCTACACAGGAACTGATCCCAAAGCAAATGTAAGGGCCCTTTTTGCCCCCAGCCTCTTTGGGATGACAATTGCAGCAAATGTGGACCTATTGGCTTATTAATCGCTATCATTGTTTAAACTCTGATAGTGGAGGCTGCTAAGCACTTCACAAGTTACTGTGTGAGGTTGAGAACCTCCCCCTTTCCCAGGTGAGGAAACTAAGGATTTGGGTAGCTAACTACCCCAGGGCACGCTGCTAGGGAATGGAGAAAATCTGTTCCTTTTACTTGTTAGAGAAGGGTTTTGTATTATTGACAAGCTTCCATTTTTGGGATTAGAATGTGTCAGATGTGAACTTTAAGGACTAAATATGTGATGGGTGGACAGATCCTCCTCTCCCAACACCTGCACCTCAATCCCCAGCCTTTGCCTGAGAAGCCCAGCCCCCACCTCCCAGGGGCAGCACAGCATGTCTGGTACCCTAACAGTCCTGGGCCGGTGGCTGCAGCGGCTTTGCCTCCTTGTGGTGGACAAGACACCTCCCACAAGGCCACCAGACAGGGAGGTTGGTGGTATTAACAAGGAGTATCTGGATTGTACTCAACTGTATTGTTTATGGATGAGCCTACTCAGGAAATACAGACTGTCCCTGGCTCTTTCACAGACAACCCAGCCCGTATGGGGTTTGCCCCATGTGGGCAAGCCAGAGAAACACTATGGGCTCTTGTTCATTGCTGCCCAGGAGCTCCTCTGGGAGACTCGAGGGTTGTACCTTTCAGGTACCAACCAAGAAGAACTGGGGAAAGGTGCCCACAAACTGGGTTTATCCTCCCAGCACTGGAAAGAAAGAGGTCTCCCCACAATCTTGGAGTCCTTGCATTTTGCAACAGGTGGGTGGGGCCCATGACTCTAGTCTTTCCAAGCCTGGAGTGTGAGAATGGACTTCTAATCTTGTCCAGAATAGAAAATTAAAAAAATAATAAAATAAAAAAACAGAATCGCACATCTGACATTAAGCTGGGGAAAACCACATTGTAAAAGAAATTCAGCAACTCTGGCCCTCTTGATTAATAGCATCTATTGTTCATGAGGCGCTTTTGAGAAACACACCCAAAAAAGCCAGGCCAGAAGACCTTGAAGCCATTAAGAGATATTCCGGTGCCAGTGGCGATAGGACGGGGCCTGGCCACGGTGGTTTCAGGTTCCTCCTTGCTACAGAGATAAATGGTCAGAGGAAACATTATCCAAGCAATTGCACATCAAAGGCTAACTGGCAAGCCGATCTGCCTTTCGGTCTGGCCCACAAACCAAGTGAAAACCAGACAAGCAGCGTGCGTGCAAGGATTTGTGCCATCCAGAGTGGATACCCCCATTCCACTTCCCAGCTGGTCTCCACTGGTGAGCAGGTGTCACAGGGTTCATTCTGGGTAGTAGGAGCAGCCCTGCCACAGCCTGAGGGGTCAAAGCCCTCTGCAGTGTCTAAAATGTGGGTGCCAGGACCAAAAGCTGAGGGCAAGTTGGGGCTGCAATCCTCATCCTGGCCCCTAGCTGGCTGGAGAAGATTGAGTAACAGCTCATCTCCAGGCAGGGAATTGCCCCCCCCCCCCCCAGAAATTTCCAGAAAGCCAGCCTGGAGAGCCCAAGCCTCAAAGCTGGGTGAATGGTGATGTCTCACAGACTGAACCCCCCAAAGCAACACAGGGCGTTTGGTTTGTACTTTCTGTCCTTGCTGAGGATGGTGTACAGCAGGGGTGACACGACAGGTGGAAAGAGCCAACATCCTGTGGTGTGGCACAGTCCTCCATGCCTCTGTCTGCTGGAAGAGTGAGGATGGCCACCTGGTACCTGCAGAGTGTGGGAGCAGTGGCAGCAAAGTGACTTGAACCTTGTAAGCGACAGATAAGGGATGGGAGTGAGGACTTTCCTTGCCATTTTTGACCTCTGATGCAATGTGCTTCTCCCTCTGACACATTGTTCATCAGTCCCTGCTGAGGGGGCCAAAGTTATTCACCCAGATTGCTTACTAAGCAGACCTGGGAAAGGTGCCACGTGGTTCTTCCATGGACTGCTGTGGAAGCAGGCACAGTGAGACTTCAAAGGGAGCTGCTGGCTGCGGGCTCTGAGATCCACACGTGTGTTCCCAGCCCCTGTGCGTGCCAGTGACTGGATGGTAAACAGCTTTGGGCAGTGGGTTTGAGAGGGAGGTTAACTCCTGAGGATTAGAGTGCACAGTGTCTATTCTCAACACATGGCAAGGGATCTATAAGAGTGATGGGCTTTTGTGGAGGTTTGCCTTCTTCCATGAGCTCTGAGGTCTGGGGACTTGCCCTGGAGGTTGTCGGAGTGGGCCTGAGATTGCTCATATGTTTAGGTCCCAAAGATGGGTGGGGAAGGAAGAGGGAAAGGCCTCAGCCTAGCATGGTGTGATTGTGGGCTATGCCTGGACCCTGACTGGCAAGCACCCACAAGTCAGGTCTGGGATCACTTCAAACGAGGTTTCTTTGGGGACACCCCCAACTGAACCATCACACTCAAAACTGCAAGCATGGGGAGAATCACAGGATCTCTGGTCTGACTGTGGAGTGCATGTGTCAGAGCTGGGCCTCGTCAGTGGCTTAGACAGAGTAATAGATGGCATATTCAGATGCACATGGAGGATATGGCAGTCCATTGTGGCCTGCAGAGGGCATCTGGAACCATAACAGAGGAAGGAGGGCAAAACAAATTGGTCAATTACACCAGGCGAGCATTGACAACAAGTATCTGGGCAAATGGAGACTCTAAGGTGGACTATGTCAGCCAATGGACCTTGGAAGGATTTCCTCGTCCTTGGATCAGCAAGATGGACAGCATTTCAGAACTATCAGAACCACTGGAGCAGAATTCTCGGAGCATACGCCACATCCGGGGCTCCGGGATAACATCGGCTGGCTAGTCACTATCCTTTGCTACTGAGGCAGTTGGGAGGCTGGGTGTGGCTTCTCTCGTTATTTCCCCCCTTCTCTGGGACACAGGAAGAAAGAAAATTTGGAAACAATAGTCTCACCCACTTTCCCCTAATCCTCAACCCTCCCCGCCCTAATCAACTATATAAACATCGTCAAAAAAAACCAGAGTGATGGGGAAAAAAGTGATGTAATGTGAAAGAACCTTGAAAAGTTCATGGAAAATGTGGACTGTGAGAAAACTGTGCTTGAATTTCCAAAAGTTTAATATCCAGATATGCTTTTTTCTTTCCTTCTTTAAAAAATTTATTTTCATTGGAAAGTCAGACATACAGAGAAGAGGAGAGACAGAGAGGAAGATCTTCCATCTGATGATTCACTCCCCAAGTGGCTGCAATGGCTGGAGCTGAGCCAATCTGAAGCCAGGAGTTCGGAGCCTCTTCCAGTTCTCCCACACAGGCACAAAATCCTCGACTGCTTTCCCAGGCCACAGGCAGGGAGCCAGATGGGAAGTGGGGCCATGGGGACATGAACCAGTGCCCTTATGGGATCCCAGTGCATGCAAGGGGAGGACCCTCAGACCCTAGGCTACTGCACCGGGCCCCAAATATGCTTCTTTATAAATTCTATTTTCCATAAACTTTTTGAAACCCCCTCACATTTTCTAGCCTCATTCTAACTTCAGTTCCTCACCTTCATGTTCCCTTTTATATTCATACTTTAAATTTGTGTGTTTTTAAGATTGTTATTGCTGTTACCCTTTAAAAGTATACTTGCTGCCAATTAAAAAATCTGAAATACAAATCAACACTCCAAAGCTCAAAAACTAAGAAATGACAATACAAATTCATGTAACTGGCACCAAGCGTTTCAGTCTGGCTGTCCCTGCACCTCTCCCCTTGCCAAAATGTTGCCAACATAGAACTAACCAATTCTGCATAGTGATGTTGTCTTAGCCATCCATGCGCTGTTCTCACCCCAAATGCCCACAACAGGCACGGCTGAGCCTCGTCAACATCAGAAGCCCGTAACTCAGTCTGGTCTCGTGAGACCTGAGCCTCTCAGCATGGACAGCGGCAGGAAGATGGAATGGAGAGCAGAGCTGAGACTCAAACCCAGGCACATCTGTTCCCAGGGCAGAGGGAGGCGTGTCTCCCAGCCGGACGCACTACGGGACTTTGTCGTCATCAGGTTTAGCTCTTGCCTCACTTGATCAGGATGTGGGAGGAAATCCCAAGAATTGGGACTGGAGGATTGTCAGTCTGAAGAGTGGAGACTACTTTTCCAAAAGTTCACTCCCAGAAAACAAAGATAACAAAGTTGTAGCTGCATGTACAGTCACCATTAGAGCTTCCTTTTTTCAGCTGCAAAAATATTCCCCCAGGTTGTCAGCCTTAGACTCCAGTTCACTTTGGTAAATAAGAATAAAGCTACTTGGAAATGCCATGAGCCCTGTGAGCTCTCGCTGTGGACTCCATGTTTGTGAAGACAAACCTCACGAACGCATCTCCACTTCCGCTTTTATGGAGGTATTCTGGGTGGACCTTGTCATTTAGTGTGTATCTGCTGGCCCAACGACACACACACTTGGCCTTCTCACAGAGTCAAAGAATGAGGTTTTTGTTGACCTCAGTGCATTCTGTTCAGGAATGTGGGAGAACACCACAGCGGAGACGCCCAGCTGCTGGACCTGCCCGTGCTTAGGGTAACACATGCAAGGACTTACAAACACACACGGCCAGACTCCGAAGGAGTACACAATATAAATGCTTTATTGCTAGCACAGAGGTTTCTTTTTTAAGTAAATTAAAAGAGATAAATCTTCATTTTTCACATTCTATATTGCAGTTCAAAGGTAAAGGTAACTAGTTGGTTAATGGGAATGTTCACTTGGACACACTACAGGAGAACAGGACATTCATGTGAAGAACTCAGAAACGGGGAGTCTGTCACGGCCTGGGGCTCCTGAATGCACTGTCGTTTGTAAGTAACAAGGGGGAGAGATTTCTTGAAAGCCTCATGGACAGACAGGGTTATAAATAGAAAACTGGTATAGTTAGCAGAACTGCTCAATACGGATATAGCCTGTGTTCCACATACTCTAGGTTATGTTTGGTACTTTTAAATAGGTTCAAAGCAGCTAGGTTAAAGACTGGATTGGGTTTGGCAGCTGGAAAGAGGGAAGGGGGCAAGAAGCAAAGACTGCGGTTGTACTGGGAGGTTTGGTGGAAAGCAGAGCAGAATATGGGACTGGGAGGAAAGGGAGACAGGCTCCTTTCACGTTCTCCTCTCTGTAGGCCAGCGCATGCTCACTGACAGACGAGAGAGCTGTGGGGACCGACCACGGGGTGTGACAGGGGAGCTGTGGTGGAACATGGTGGCTGTGGCACATGGAACTCTACAAGGGGAAGAGAAAGCCCTAGACTTGCCCAGATTTTCCAAGGTCACTGCCGATGGACTGAGTACACATTATTAGGGATGCCAGTCGAAAGTGAGACTTGCAGCACTGCAAGGGGCAGAGGCTAGTACAGGACTGCTGGGGTGCAGCAGGAGCCCCAGATTCTACTACAGGAATAGATAACTTGGTAGGCACTGTCAGCCAGCATTGCAAACTGAGTCATTTCTGCAAGTCATCCAGCATTCGCAAATTCTCAAGCTTACTTGCATTGTTTTTGGATTGGTTTTAAGATAAGCTTTGGAAAAGATCTTATCCATCTATCAAAAACAACTCACCCCTTGCTTATTCCAAAATAACTAAGCAAAAAGTAAACACACACACACACACACAGATAGAGACACATAGCATGCTCAGAAGCTGTGAACTACTTTTGATCTGCATTATCCTGGTTTTCTTTCACTCATGTTGCTTACAGGTATAATAAAACCAGATTGGGGATGGACTATACCAAATCTTAACTTCTTAGAAAAACTGTAGTATATCAGCTCCTGGCATTTTTGTCTAGTCTGACTCTAACTAAAAGCATTTCGTGTTTTGCTTTAAAGAAATGGAGAACATGAAATGGTAATTTGGCTGCAAAACTTTGGAAAATTGTTCCCGGCCCAAACATCTGCCCCAAATGAGCTCAGCCGAGAACTTGCTGGAGGCCAGGGCGGGTGGGTGAGGAAGGAGAGCCTGAAGGAAGAAAATTAAGATAGTGGCAAGGCCACCTTTCCTCAAGAGGAATGTTCCTCATGACAAAAGGCATCAAACACTAGAGCTCCCTTTTTGTCCCTTGCCCCACAGCTAAGCCTCTGACCTCTACTTCCCCAAATGTTTGGTGCCATTCAGGTAGCCCCTTCCAGAGTGCCAAGAAACCATGCCCAGCTGGTTTGCTCTAGTTGTTCAGCGACCTGCCTGGCCTGCATGTGATCACTGCAGTCTTTAAATCAGGACTGTGGCTCAACTTCATAGTCCTGACAGCTGGGTCCTACAGAAAAAGCAGAGCGGGAGGGTGGGGGGAGGGGGTCGTGCAGGCTGCCTCCATCCTCCTCCGTGGCCTTCTTAGGAGTTCTTCTGGGGGATCTTTACCGTCACGGTCTTAACTTCGGAGTATTCTCGCAAGCCAAATTCTCCCCTGAAACACAGAAGTGGTCGGTGTCAGACACCAGGGACCCCAGGCAGCAGCACCCGAGCCACACAGGCACCGGTCCGGGTCTTCCCCACAAAGTCCCCAGTAGATGGACAGTCCTGCCTTCCACCTAGAACAGAGAACTGCCACCTCATGAGCAGTCATCATTCACTACTATACAATTTGTCTTCATAACTCTGTACAGAAAGACAATGACTCCCAACTGTGTGGAGAGCAGGCCCTGGGTTAGCCTTGGCAGGGAGGTAGATAGCCACAGCTTGTGTCCCTGAGTGGAGCACTGCAGGCAGCACAGGAACCAGGTCCAGGTCTCAGAATGCATTTGCCACATTTCCAGCCACAAGGCAACTATGGTTCTTTAGGATGACATGTTTTCCTCCTCAAAACCCCACCCCCACCATTACATACCTCCTCGCTGCAAGTCTCTATTCTGGTCACTTGCTAAAGATCTGGTCCACTTTACCAGAAAGAACAAGTTAAGATCCCAGGCTGGAATCTTAAGTGTTTGCTATTCTTTATATTTGATACATGAGAATGAAAGCCTACCCCAGAATTAAAAAAACAAATCACCTGAGAGGCATTCTGGCAATGCTAAATAAGTCTGTCATAGCCCCACAGAATGAGGAAAAGGTTTAGGAAACAATCATAACAGCCTACAGCAAAAGTGGGAACTGTGAAGCAAGCACCACCTACCCACTGTGGCCCTGAGATCTTTGTGATGGATCAAGGATCATCATTCATTCAATCAGCAAACGCTGACTGAGCCATCTTTACAGGGCAGCTCTATGCTGGGCTTGGGGCAAGTGAGAGGGAGGACAGATCACCCATGAAAATGGTGATGGGGTCACCACCCTCCCCAGCCCTCTGGGACAATTCTGTCCAGCAACAAGGATGCTGGCCTGTGGAGGAGCATGCTTACTACAGTGCTGCCTTTCTGCCACCTGTCTTCTTGCATCCCTCCTCATTTTCTCCGTCACTGTTTTTTGTTTGTTTGTTTTTGCTTCACTGTAAAATACAGCATGCTTTAATTTATCTTTTAAGAACAAAACATTCTTACTTCCACTCCTTTTTTTCTTTTCTTTTTTTGGAAGTCAGCGAAGCTTTACTTGACATCAGGCCTCAGTAGTAGTGCCTCCTGCCTGTGTCACAGACCCCTGTCCCTGCCTCGCTATCGTTCTCCCCCCACCTGTAGGAGCTGCATCTTCCCTACTGGGCTGTGGCTCAGTGCCTTCTTTCTAACTGCCGCCCCCCGGCTGGATACTGTGTGTAGCCTGCATTATAAGGCACAAAGCAGGCACCCGATAACTGAGAAAGGGAGGAACGGAGTATCTTTTCCTAACCCCTCTTCCCCAGGTCCACACTATTTTCATAAATGCCTCTACCAGGGAAAACGAAAAGAACACTTGGAGATGTGTTTGACGCAAAGGATGAAGAAAGGCTGTCCTCAAATGGCCACCTACAAAGGTACAGAGCAACTGTGGCTGGGCTTTACACAAGAGGCCTGCTACACGTGGTTCATTCTGGTTCCTCCCAGGAATCCCCATGACCCTACGCAAGGCTCCAACAGCTTTGCCAGCAGATCCTAGGAGCACCATGGGCTTCTGAGTTGACTGGGGCCAGAGGGCATGAGGGGGCAGCTCTCTTCTTTTACACGGAGAAATGAGATGGGCACCCTGGATTGACCCTCTGGTGACACGGGTGTTCATTAACGCTGTCCAGGCACTGAGTGGCTTCATTACCAGGGCAGCTCTGGCACTCACTGGACTTGTTCCTGCCCTCTGGCAGTTCTGATGTGCCTCTTCATCAAAGACCTCATGTACTCTTGTTTGAAGTGAGGTTACTCCCTTCTGGTTTCCTGGCCCTTGTGCATGCAAAGCAGACCCTGAACCACACTTCCCTTCCACTTGCATCCCTAACAAGGCCTGAGAACGTGAGAAAGTCTACAGGGTCAGACACGGCATGGTAACATTGCTCTCCATGGAGACCCATGGTATTTTTGTGTGGGATGTGATGTGGAACACCACTGCAATGCAAACGTGCCTCTCCTGGACTAGGTAGCCAGCTACATCCAAGCTGCTCAGAGATGGTGAGGGAAATTTCCAAAAGAGGGAGGGGGGATTCAGATTTGCCACCAAAGTGACTGTCCACGGGGCCCATAGGTCTTAGAGGTCTTAGAGCAGTGCAACCTATGCAGCATGTTGGGGAGGAAGGCTCCAGGACCAGGAGAGCTGTCCCAGCACTGTCAAGAAGACATTAAAGGATTCTAGTTGAGTCATCCCAGCCTCTGCTGGCCAGGCATCTTTCTGGGCTTTAATTGCACACACGAGCATCACCCAAAAGGACTGCTTACCTGCAGGGGCCTTCATCACTCCCCTAACAGCGCTGGTTTCATCCAGTCTGAGGTGAGGCCCAGGAGACTGGGACACAGGTGCTCATGTGGCCCAGCCCTTCGGAAACACTAACTGAAGGTTTCTAAAAACCATGAACTTTGCAGTCTTCAGCTTTTTCACCATCTCGCTCCAGAGTCTATCTCTAGAATCTGTTTACTCTGGTTAATTCTGGGACACATGCATTTCCACAATGAAGAGTGCAGAGCCCCATTGGTGGGCACACTCAGACGTATCCTTGCAGACACGTCCTTGTCTCTCTGTGGGGTCACTGTGCTGCCTGGATAGTGCATCCGGTACAAATGGGTTTAGAAGCTTGGACTCCTGCCTCTCAGCATGCTGAGTTATATGCCTAAGATGAGCAAATGTGGCGCACCTGGAGGCAAGCCAATATTGCTTTCTCACTCAGACTCATAAAACAAATCAGGCTTTCTGATTAGGATATGTTTTCCCCACCCTTTCATTTGGCTTGCCGCAGCAATTCTCTGAGAAAGGTCCCCAGACCACCTGCAGCAGAATCATTCCAGAAAATGACTGTTAAAAATGCAGATCCTGGGTCCCAGCCCAGAGCTACTAAATCAGTTTCTGAGCAGGGGTCCCCAGATAGGTATGCTTCACAGCCCCATCCCCCAGACTGCAGGTGACTTCTTCCTGTGCACATATATACTATGCATGCATCCATGTGCACACATGTGTCCATGCCCCCCATACACCTTCAGAAGCCCTATTATAAGTATATTTTAATAATGCTCCCCAATTTCAAGGCCTGTACCATTCGATTTTTAAATGCTGAGGTTCCCAGCTTTCCTTTCATTCCTTTGGTTCATGACACGTACTTTGTAGCTTGTACTTGACCATCCATCATCTCAGGGAAAGCTTAAATAAGGAAGTAAGTAACGTGATGGGAACAGCGAAACATATGGGATTAGCTGGGCAAGGGAGCCCAAAGCAGCTCTGCCAAGGTCTGACTGCTGGAATGAGAGGCTGATCCGCCTGATAACCTGCAGGGGGCAGCCCTCCCCACTGCGCTCTGGGGGAACTCTTTGGGGAGCTCAATCTGGAAGTGCTACTTCCCTTCTCCGCTCCCTATAAGGGTGAGCAGGAAGAGTGTCAGGGACCAAAGCTGCACAAAGTCTCCAGGCCAGGAGACAGGCAGTTCTGTCCAAGGGCAAGGTTGGGTAGAGTTTTGGTGGATGTATGAATCAAGGACTGGGCAGGTTCTTATACATGAAATGTTTCCTACCTGTCTAGGTCATTTACGGAAGAGAAAATATTACATGTTTCGGGGGCAAGTAGAGACAAAGAACTGTGTGATGTAGACAGACTGAAGTGGGTCTCATTCCCCACTTCGCAAAAATGTGTTTTTGTTTAATTGTTTTGAAACTACACTGAGAAAGCCAACTCATGGTGGTGCCTATTAGAGGAAGGCTGCTGCCCTTCAGTCTCAGGCGCCCCTGTGATGTGTGGCTCCACCTCAATCACACTGTCTCTCCCAACTGTCTTTCCTTGCAAGGCGAGCATTTCTGATAGGAACAGCCTGCACCTGGACAGTGTCAGACACCTGGGTCTGGGCAGCGGACCTGCCCACAAGGAAGGACCTAGACTGCAGCCACCAATGATCACTTATTGCAAGTTTATTTTATACTGGTGACTCACCCAATTGATTATGTATAACAAAACAGTAAGAGCAGCATTCCCAGAGCCACTAACTGCCCCAACATTTCAGAAACCTGGGAACAGACAAAGGCAGGATATGAAAGAACAAGTGGAATGCATCTTGAAAAGCAGCAATGGAAAGTGAAGGTCATAGGCAAAGGCAGGACACATACCTGGAATGCATGAGGATTTGATAAAAGATGAAGGGCACTAATGGTTGAGCAAACAGCACCCAAACTGGCCATGGATGCCTGCTGCAAAGACAACATACACTGATGGCCAGAGCAATGGCTAAAGTGAGACTAGCTCCTCCCTGACACTACCAGGCACAGAACCTAAGTTTGTAATGTTAGCTGGAATGTATAAAGATTTCCCCTACACTCCCAAAGTAATGTACTTCTTAAGAAGAATGGGGCCAGTGTCGTAGTGTAGCAAGTTGAGTTGCCTGTGATCCTAGCATCCCATTTGAGCCCTGGCTGCTCCACTTCTGACAGAGCTCCCTGCTAATGTGCCAAGAAGGCAGCAGAAGATGGCCCAGTTACCTGGATCCCTGATACTCATGTGGGAAATCAAGATGAAATTTCCTGGATCCTGGCTAGATCCAGGATCCTGGATCCTAGTGTCAACCACTGTGGCCATTTGGGGAGTGAGCCAGTGAATGAAAGTTTTCTTTCTCTTCCTGTTCCTTCCTCCCTATCTGCCACTCTTTCAAATAAATAAAAATTACCCTTTTAAACAAAAAGTATGACCTACATAATCATCTACTTGATGAGTGATGATGGCAGCTAACACTGTATACGCTCTCTGTTGGATGATTTAAATACTCAACCCTAACACTTTATCCTCTCAGCAACCTCTGAAGTTACTTCTTTCTCACACACAGGGATCTTGAGGCTTGATGAACTGAAATAATCTGTCCAAAGCTGCACAGGTGGTAAAAAATAAGGTAGAATTCAAATCTGAGAAATGTGATTCTAATAACTGCATTTGGCCCAAAGCTATGCCTAAAGTTGGTTTAACAGTTAGGAGCCAGGCAATTCTAACCAAAGGATCTGAAACATGGAAATGCTCTGTTCCTGTCTGTGGTTCATGGCACATTCCTGAAACACCGTACTTACTTCTCCCACAGTGCCTTTACTCATCTTCCCCCACTGCGAGCCACCTTGCTTCACCCAGCAATACTGAAATACTTTCACCTACTCGAGTATTCAATGAAAGGCCAATTCAGATGCCTGTACTTGATCCCATCTAAAGACGTCCCAGACTCCTCCAGCTCACAACTCCTCTGCTGTCTTGGAGTGTTCTCTGGGATTCTCCTGATTCTTTCAATATTACCTCTCACTAACATGACAATACCTAAGTGTCTGACAAGCTGCACCTGCCACCACAGACCAAGCAGAATGCTTCTACACAGTTTATACTCAGTACTTGTGTGCTGAGCACTGCTCACAAACACGTATTCAGTGATGGCAGGGGAGTGGGCAAAAGAGACCTTTCCTCCATGAATGCCAGGACTTAGGAACTGTGGATCAGCTCCTTTGCAACTGAGGGAAAGTGGGATTTTTTTTTATGGAGATGTTACTAACCACCTTCTGAATGTCACTGAAAAACAATTTACATTGACATCTGCACCAAGATCCCTCATGTCTAGTCCACCTCTGTGACAACACACTTTTCAGGTCCTCAGCATCTCGGGGGTACTGTCTAGCTGTGACCATGTCCCAAAAAAGTCCCCCTGGCTCATGTCCAGGCTTCCTAGGCTGGTGTCACATGAGTTGAGTGCATTTCAAGTTACTGAAATTGGAAACGCCAGCTCTGCCACTGACTGGCTGTGGCATGGGGGAGCTCCTGAAACACTGCAACCTCGAGTTCCTCATGTAGGCCATTTGTCTGGTAAGGCTGAGTGTATCCATCCCATAGAGTCATTGTGAAGATCTAATGAGACAACACTTCATAAAAAGTTAGCATAAGGTCAGATAACAGCAGGCATTTAATTAATAGTAACTATTGTGGACTAAATGCATCCCTGAAATTCATATGTTGGAACCTGACCTTCAATGGAACAGTAATAATGAGGCGTTCTTTGAAGTGCATAGATCATGAAGACTCCATCCACATGGACGGGATTAGTGTCCTAGTAAAGTGAGTGCTCTTGCCCCTTCCTCCAAATAAGGACACAGAAGAAGCCATCCATAAGGAGCAAGTCCACTCCAGAAAGCAAAGCTTCTGGCACCTCAATCTGAGACTCCTCAGCCTCCAGGACTGTGAGCTGCAGGGTTCTAATGCCCATGAAATGCCCTGTCTGAAGTATTTTGCTGTTGCAACTCACATGGAAGAAGATAACATCTATTTCTGTTAGTGGAAAATCTTTCTAACTGGTCTTCCTCTTTCTCTGCCAGGAATCCTAGGTTTAAAAATGTCAGGTGTTTCCTCGGTTCCTAAAAATTTCCTTTGAAGCCTGAAAGATTGGGTTGGTTTAAGCCGTCCCTTCCACAGTATCTGCAAGAAATTCCCTCCATGGTTCCTATGCTCTAACCCTGCATTCCCAAATTCAGAAAATCTGTGGGGTCGGGTGGGTGATGGGTAGTGAATCGCATGGGTGTGAAATGAATGGCAACAAATATTCAGCCCCTTGAAGCAACAGAGGCAACTGGCAAAGTGGCAAAATGTGGAGCTCTTAGCACCAGTGATTTTGTTATGAGAGAGTAAACCTAAGTCTAGATTTTGCAAAAGTCCTCTGCATCTCTGTCAGTTAAAGATTTTCTAATTTTGTGAAGGCAAAACAAGGCCTTTCTGCAGGCTACACGTCAGCCCTGGTCCAGCATCAAGTGACTTGCTTTTAGCCCATCAGGCTGTTCTGCTCCCTGACTATTCCACCTGCAGTGCCCTCAAGCCTCTGTGCCTGCTGCTCCCTCAGCCGGGCAGACCTGCTCCTGACAAGTCACAACACTGTTTTTCCCATGCAATCTTCTCTGAGCCCCAGCCGACAAAATTAATTGATTATTCCTCTCTATTTACAAGATGTTTGGCATTCTTCTATAACAGTCCTTATTTAGAATTACTGACACATTAGTTAGCATGAGGGCATGTATCCTTCTGACTTCTGTAATATGTAGGACTCTGCTTACATCAGTAGGTGCTCAGTAACGTCTTAATGACTAGATGAGCCTAACAGAGTTAAGCTATTTTGTGAGCGTTCTGTGCTGATATTCACAATTCCTAGTTCCCTTCAAAACATCAGCAGCTTGGACACTTACATTTCTCTTCCATTTCCAGACATCTTGAATCCCCCAAAAGGGCTCTGGGCATTTAAAGCATTGTAACAATTGATCCTAAAAAATAAATAAATAAATAACACAGTATTAGGATTAGCAGGAATTCTATCTGTTCAAAAGTAAGCCCACTGGCAAATTTCTTCTAAAAGTTTTACATTTTTGTTCCTTTTTCCTTTTCAGATGAAAATGTATAAAGTTTACATTGATTTCCTGATCTATCAATAAAGAAGAATCCCCTCTCGGGGTGAAATCTGGCTTCCCCACCCTTCTGGAGGATGCTCTTTATTTCATACTGGCCGGCAAGAATCCTAAGGCTCCTACACCATGAACAGCGATTCATTACGACCAGAACAACAAAACAGAGTCTGTTCTCACCAAACAGTCCCAGCTTGCATTGCAGAAGACACTGTGAGAGCCTTGTTGATGTCATTAGTGAAAACAGCTGCCACAAGCCCGAAGTCGGAGTTATTGGCTCTTTCAATAACTTCATCCATGGTCTTAAACCTCAGAATTTCCTGAACAGGGCCAAAGATCTGAAACACAACAGTTTGATTCCACGCGGCTGGGTTGCTACTCCCTTACCTGCTTCCCCACTTCAAAGCAGGCTCAGTCTGCCTTGATTATTTAAATGGCATTTAAGTTTGGCAGTACAATACCATAAAATATCCCAGGCTTTCCCAGAATAAGATTATACAAAGGGACTACCAAAACTTGGTTGAAAACAATTTGAGTAAAAACTTGTATTTTGGGAACAGAATAACGAGAGAGAAAGAAACAAAAAGAAAAAAAAAATGAACTTAATTTTGATTCAAAGAAAGTTAAAAATCCATGCAGTTTTTCAAAATATACTTTTCCATGAATTTTTTGGAAACCCTCCTCATTTAAGTGTTTAACAGGAGAATCTGCTTCTCCGTCATTGCTTGATGCCACTGGGCGCACATGGCATGCTCTTTACTAACTGAAGTCCAAGTGGCTTTCTCCGTTCCCACCTCCCTGCCAAGCACTGCTCCAGGACTGAGAATTGCCACTCAAGGTGGTGGGATTCCTGGTTCCTCCCCTGCACGGATATAAGGATGTGGGGATATTTCCTGTTTCTCAGCTGCCAGCCTAACAATACGTATTTGGGAAAACTGGATTGTTGTCAGTATATTACAGAGGCCAATTGTTCTCTTGGCTAATATTAATAACATCTATATTACATGTCATCTGGCCTCCACACAGCTTGCTTGCTTGACATTGGGATTTTCACAGCCCCAGATAATTGCTAAATGTAAACAGCTAAAACTCCAAATTCACAGATTAGTAATGCGTTGAAAAGCATCCCAAGAAAGATGTAACTTTTGAAAGAATGCTGTATTTGTTACCTCTTCTTTCGCAATCCGCATGTCATCAGTGACATTGGAAAACACTGTGGGTTCAATGAAAAACCCCTTTCGGCCGAGTCCTTTGCCTCCACATTCCAGCTTGGCTCCCTCAGCCACACCACTCTGGATGAGCTCCAGGATCTTGTTGTACTGTTTCTTATCGATCTGTGGGAGAAATTACCTAGATGAGTCCAAACAAAAGCTACTATGAAGATGAAAATAGCTATGTACAAAAGAAAAAGATTTTGAAAATGTGTCAAAATTTATTCATGGCTGATACGAGGAAAAGGTGACTTCTATCATGAAATGAGTCATTTATCAAGTTCTGATGTTAAAAGACAGGAACAATTGTAAGTTCACACACAGCCTCTTTGGATAGTGCCCACACTGAATCCTACTGAGTTTCCATTGAAAGAAATTTCTAGTATACCTAGAAAGGGATTAAGCATAAGACATGAAGGTAAGATTTTTAGTCTAAAGAATAAAGTGATACTTGCCCCCTCAAAACCAAGTTAGAATCCAGTTATAACAGTACAAACTTCATTCACTGCCATTTGAGCTGCTAAGCTACAACATTCACTTTTATTTTCTGAACCAAAAACATGCTGCCCTTCACCAGGGAAACTCGGGTTCTGGTGTTCCAAAGGAGAGCTAGTCCAGACATCGCCTTTAAACATCTGTAAGGACTGTCTACAAATTAAAATCAGAATTCTGTTTGGAAATGCCCCTCAGTCGTGGCCTCTCAAATGTGCAGTCTGGCCTCTCAGGAGGGACATGGGTGGCCCATGGGGCAGCCAGGGTCAGACATCATCATACTGCAGAGGGACAGTCAGCCTTCCTTTCCTACACACTGACAGTGCTCTCTCCCGATCAGAGCAGGGTGGTAAAGGGAACCCTTGGCAGCTAGTGTAAAGAGAGGACCCATCCTCCTGACTGTGGCACCTACAGGGATGTCCTCAAGTCCAGTGGTTATTAAGAATTGGGACATGTTCCAGGATCAAGCTCCATTTTATCATGCCCAGGGCTTTCTTTAGAGGTGAGAGAGACTCTTACTGCCAAAATTCAAGGCATCATTGTGGCAACCCTAATCCCAAGATCTTTGGAAATAACAGTTCAAAAGGGGAAAAGAAATAAGCAGTGTCATTTCTAGCCATGATGATAAGGTGGAAGAACAGGGAGGCAGCAGAAAAAGGAACAAATTCCTTGGCTGGTCCCATGAGTGTTCAGTATCCACACTAGGCAGTAATGAAGGGCATGTTTAGGATTTGTCTACCTGAGGACCCTGCTCAGTAGTGGGGTCAAAAGGGCTTCCCACTATGCGCCTCTTGGCCCGCTCCACGCTCCTCCTCACAAACTCCTCGTAGATGGACTCCTCCACAAAGATGCGAGATCCTGCGGTGCAGCACTGGCCTTGGTTGAAGAACACTCCCTGGTGAGCCTGCTCCACGGCATAGTCCACTGCAAGAGGAAAGGGCCACGGTGTCAAAACTGCACAGAGTGTCTGCAGATGGTGGCCCTACACTGGGGACACAGCTTAGTTCTAATGAGACTTAGCGAGCACATGCTGTGTGAACATAGATCACTTCACTTCCTCCAGTCTCCTTGTTCTGGAAGCAGAAGGCTTGGACAACATGATTTATAACAGGCATCTCAAACCCAGGGACCCAAAGAGGTCAGGCAAATAATGTATTGAGGCAGATTATGAATCTGTCATGTGAGGAAGCAATGTGTAAGAGAAAGAAGGCAAGCCTCTGCATTTGGCTATCACTGAACATGAATGTAGTATGCCTAGATCTTTCCAGTCTGGAGAAAATCCAGACATCTTTTTAATGGGCAGTTTTTATTTCTTAAGCCCAGCATAATGTTTAAATAAGTATAGTTGGCCATTTTCTGCAAATAGGCCTATATCTATAATTGCCTGCTTATAACTGCTCATCCACAGGACCTTACAGCTCTGTTTAATTAACATTTTGTTGATTAAGCTGATCACCATATGAGAAATCTCTTACTTTCAGCCTCTTTTTCCCTTTGATTCAAGATAATGATAATAAATCTGGTACATTCTAGTGTCTAAATGGCTGACTGAAAAAAATCAATAGGTCACTCAACACCAATGGACCACGTTCCTTAGGAGAATTTTGATCTTCCCTGAACGTAGTGTAAAGCTAATGCAAAATCCCTGCTCTCTGATCTTCCTAGTGGTGAAACTGGGAAGGCAGCTTGGCCTGGTAGGAGGTGAAGAAGAAAAAGAACGAGTTAACGAGACTTTGGAATTTGTTGGAGAGCTTTTCAAAACAGAAGGACCACATCTGTGCAGAACAGACCAGGTGGCGTCATTCTTAGAGACGTGGGATTTCCTACTTTGCTGCTCTACATCTCTGCAAAGTCCTTCTGACAAGCGCAGTCGGGTCAGGTCCAAGACAGAAGCGACACAACTGTGTTGTTGTCTTAAATCAAAGTCCCAGCAACAGCAGACAGGGTTGGGATGGCTACACCACGAAAGCACTGTAGGTGCTTTCTTCAAAACAAAACAGAACAAAACAAACGCCAAGGTTACAAAGACATCACTGAAGGGTAGTATGCTGGGACATCTAGAGTACTTGAAAATGAAAATGTTTATTCGGGTGTAAAAAATTTTCTGAAACGCATGCAAAGTTCATTCATTATACATACTTCAATAAGCTTTATAACATAACCCCTTTTCTGTATGGGTTTCATTTTGTGCCCAAATGGACTTATCTTTTAATTCCATTTGGCATGACTCTTTTGAGGTGATTTCATATATGAGATCAGGAGTTGACTTACAATCAGCATCTGCAAAAATAATATTTGGACTTTTCCCTCCAAGTTCCAGAGTTACCCTCTTCAAATTACTTCTTCCTGCTGCTTCTTGAATAAGCTTTCCAACCTGAAAGAGAAGAAATAAAGAAATACTTTGCACACCTTGCGGTTGAAACAGTGTGTGGCCAATGCCAGTTCTGGCAACAGTGGGAAGCAGCAGGAAACTAACCCACTGATTGGCACAGGGACAGTTCCTGTGGTCAGTTTGGTAGATGAGATATATCACCTAGGGTGCATTTTAATATCCATGCTAAAGTGAACCAGAGGTTTACTCTAATTTTATGATGAAAGGTAGAAGACAAGCGGAGTCAAGTCTTGGGGATTGGTGTTGTGGCACAGCAGCCTAAGCTGCTACTGGCAATGCCGGCATCTCATAATAGAGTGCTGGTTCGAATCCAAGCAGTTCTGCTTCTGATCCAGCTGCCCAATAATGAGCCTGGAAAAGTGATGGAAGTTGGCCCAAGTATCTGGGCTCTTGCTTCCCATGTGGGAGACCCAGAGAGAGTTCTAGCACTAGGCTTTGCCCTGGCCCAGCCCTGGCCATTGTAGCCATTTGGGAGAATGAACCAGTAGATGGAAGATCTCTGTCTCTCCCACTCTGTTACTCTACTTTTCAAATGAATAATGTATATGTGTGTGTGTATATATATATATATATATATATATTTAAAATACCAAAAGTCTTGAGCACTAAAAGATTTCTCTAAAAGACAATGGTAAGCAAAATATAACTACAGATATCCACTGAACTGTGGCCTCCAGCTTTGGACTCTGGCTTCCAGGGGAAAAAAAAGGTACCTGGCTCTCCTTGTAAGACATGACGAGGGTAAAAGAAATTGTTTATGTATGTCTACAAATTCATGTATGATTTTTTTTTTCACACAGTTCAAAGACAATCACTTCCCTTAGCTCTGCCTAGAATTCTAGGTTTTCTCTGCTCATATAAAACTGGAAATGCCCATTTATGCAGAAGGCAAGCAAACAAGACATTGCTGGAGAAACATTCGTGTAGGTCACCATTTGGGACAAAACTGAAAGCATCAAAATGGAAACAAAAATGTACCACATATAGGGGTGAGTGTTGTGGTGTGGCACATTGAGCTGCTGTCCCATGAAAGAGTCTAATTTGAATACTGACTTCTCTGCTTTCAATACATTTTCCTGCCAATGTCCCTGAAACTAGCTGCATCAGTAATTAATGCCCCAAATATTTGGGTCCTTGTCAACCATGTGGGAAGCAGAGGAGATCCTGACTCTTAGTTTCTACCTGGCCCAGTACTAGCTGCTTCAGGCATTTGTCCAGTGAACCAACACATGAAAGATATTCTCTTTCTGTTCTTCAAGTAAATAAAAATTTTAAAATGTATTTACCACTAAAAAAAAAAAAGAAAGTAAGAAATAAAGAAAGAAAGAAAATGTCCCGGGCCAGTGCCATGGCATAGTACCTGAAGTCTCCACCTATGGTGGTAGCATCTCATATGTGTGCCAGTTCATACCCAGATCCCTGCTTGTGGCCTGGGAAATCAGTAGAGGATGGTGCAAGTCCTTGGGACCCTGCACCCATGTGGGAGACCCCAAAGAAACTCCTGATTTCCAACTTCAGATAAGCTCAGCTCTGGCTGTTGTGGCCATTTGGGAGTGAATCAATGGATGGAAGGGGTCTCTCTCTCTCTCTCTCGTGTGTATGTGTGTGTGTTAAATCTTCCTTTCAAATAAAAATTAATCTTCACAATCCAAAGAACATGTCACAAGGAGTCCCTGCTCAGGGAGGAGCTCATGGCCTCAGTAGTGAAGAATGCTATCTGAAGGCTTGGAGCTGTCCACACCTTCAAGGTCCATCTTGGTTGAAAGACTCTCCTATGTTCAAGGGTATGCTCTCCCTTGGGTGGTTCACATCCACCTACTGATTAGCATGACAGCTCTGAGAAACTATGTATGTTCTGCTATGCTTGAGGTAGTTGGCCAAGACTTTGTCAAGATTTCAGTGCAGTTTTTACTTCTTGGGCCACTTCCCCCTCAGCAGCAATCCTTGGTAAGCACCTCAACGCCAGACTGTCTCTGCAACTACATCCTGTGACCTGAAGCACAGAGGTTGTCTACTGTAGAGCACAGATAGCTTTATGGAAACATGTCAAGCCATCAAATGCTTGTTGAGGCGATTTGGTCTTGTTAAGATGAAAAATACTATCTGCACCCAGAATTTTAAACTAAATATTTAATTAATTAATATTAAACCTAATATTTAAAGAGCCTAGAGAAGATAAATACTAGATATATTTTCAACTCCTCCTGTTTCTTGTTGAGATCCTTCAGTAAGATGAGTAAGTCCTCTGGCAGTTACGGGAAAGGGCTTTTGGGGGAGCAGTTCTGGGAGGGGCAGTGACAGCCTGAGTCACTCACATGGGAGGATGAACCGAGTTCTCTGCTTCCTAGCTCTGGCTTGGCTGCTGTGGACATCTGAGGAGTGAACTAGTCTGTGACCCCCAGTCTGTAAATGGATATATAACTAAACTTTCATTTTAATAAGTCAGTCTGAACTCGGAATGATTACTAGAAAGATGAAGAAGAATGGTAGAGGGAGGTTGGTGAGTTAATTAGTGCAAAAGCAAAGAGGAATGAAGTTCTCTATTCCTTAATGTGGTGGGGTGACTACAGTTCACAATAATCTATTACACACTCTAAAAGAATCAGATTCAAGTGCTCAGAGTCTCCAAACACAAGGTTATCATAAAAAGACAATGCTAATTAACCTAATTAGGTCAGTAAATGCTAGACACATGTGCTGAAATAGCATACTGTACCACATAAATATGTTCCTCTAACATTTAAAAACAGAATAAAAGATGCAAACTAAAACAAAACCTAATTTTTCTAAGTTTTAGAAAGAAATATATATGGAGGTACTTTTAAAAGTTTGTGGAAAGGAGTAAATGAAGTTCAATTTAAATATATATATATATTTGTTTTTATTGGAAAGTCAGATATACAGAGAGGAGGAGAGATTGAGAGGAAGATCTTCTGTATGATGATTCACGCCCCAAGCAGCCGCAACAGCTGGGGCTGAGCCCATGCGAAGACAGGAGCCCAGAGCCTCTTCCAGGCCTCCTGTGAGGGTGTAGGGTTCCAAGGCTTTGGGCTGTACTCAACTGCTTTCCCACGTCACAAGCAGGGAGCTGGGTGTGAAGTAGGACAGCCGGGATTAGAACCAGTGCCCATATGGAATCCCAGCGCATGCAAGGTGAGGACTTCAGTCATTAGGCTACCATGCTGGGTCCTAAAGTTCATTTTGGTATAAAAATACTTGGCATGACATTTCTGTTTGCCCTGCTCCCTGTCACCTGTCAGCAGATCATTCCATGGGCTGATTTTTTTTTTTGGCTAGAAAGAATGCTGTCCAGTGACTATTTTCATGACTACAGCAACTACAAAATCTTACTCACTACATGGTCATCAGAGAAGAATACCTAAGAATGTTTCCTGTATTAGTGCTTTGCCAACCTTTCCTTAGAAACCAAATTTGTGTTAAACACTGCAAAGCAAATCTCAGATGAATAATGCCTTGCCTCTTCATCTCTGGAAGAAGGTCAAGTGGTAGTCTGGTCCCAAGAACTGGGGGCATTAGGCCAAGGGAAAACAACTCCCATCCAAAGCGGCATCTGGACGGGATGCTCTTGAAAATCTGCAGTTATCACCAAACTTTCATTCAACACATGTCCACAGTGTTTGGCACCGTATTTCACCACCACCAACAACAAAAAAAGTGACAGCTGAAAGGACTCCCAGGTAAACTTAGCATGTGCCCAGTAAGTGTGGCTTTTCAGTCCACTGAGGAAAAAAAAAAGCTGGATCTAATTTAATATTCATTCTTAGCATATTATTACACTATACTTTCCAGTTCTGTGTTATAACCTGGAGCCATACCATTCTGTCCTAACCCAAAGAGCTGGGGTTTGATACAACCACCCTCAATTATAGGATCAAGCTTATATGCCTTTCCATGACATTCTGTTTCACAATCAAACTCTCTTTGGAAAACATCATACCATCCATGCAATTCCCCTGAAAGTGTGGCACAAGGTTAAGTGACCCCAAATGGGATGTACTCCCATAATTGTTTTGAGGGGGTGAAGAGACGACAGAAATGAGAACAGATGCAGCTCTAAAGTAGGGAATGTTCAATAGGCACAAATATTATGTTCAGTAACAAAGACTTCAGTGATAAGTGACTCTACCTCTGCTTTTTAAAGTAAGTCTTGGGCCCGGCGCGGTGGCGCAAGTGGTTAAAGGTCCTCGCCTTGCATGCCCGGGATCCCATATGGGTGCCGGTTCTAATCCCGGCAGCCCTGCTTCCCTTCCAGCTCCCTGCCTGTGGCCTGGGAAAGCAGTCGAGGATGGCCCAAAGCTTTGGGACCCTGCACCCGCGTGGGAGACCTGGAAGAGGCTCCTGGCTTCGGATCGGCATAGTATTGGCCCGTTGCGCTCACTTGGGGAGTGAATCATTGGACGGAAGATCTTCCTCTCTGTCTCTCCTCTTTGTATATCCGCCTTTCCAATGAAAAAATAATAAAAATAAATCTTTGAAAAAAAAATAAAGTAAGTCTTAAGCAAGCCAAGCTAAAATATTGCTTAGACCAATTTTATGCAAAGACTATCCCATCAATGGGATAAGAAAGTCTGAGAACAAATTACAGACATGGAACAAAGGCCAGGAATGGAGCAGCCCTTCTTGCACTGAAAGGATCCATGTTATATATTTAACCCTTCTCCATGAAGTCCTGTACCATGAGATGAGACTCTCAGGTAGTGAAGGTCTTAGGAGTAGTTGACAGTCAAGTGCACAAGGACAGGCCTTGTGAAAGCAAGCCTTATTCTGATGAAAAAAGCAGTATGTAAGAAATAACTGGTGAATACAGCTTGAGAAACTAAATCCTGTGTTTGATATGCAGAATAAAGACGCAGAGACCCAATCTTGAATTTATCCTGGTTTTTTTTTCCAATCAGAAAAGATGTTACACTTTTTTACAATGTACCCACTTACTCCTGCTCCACTATTGGCAATCTGGCTAATGTAGATTTATACACCACAGTTTGGCCCCCAAGTGTCAGAAACTGAGGTACTACAAACCCTGGCCTGAGTGCTAACACACTTTCTATTTAGACAAGATACTACTTCTGCCCCAGTGTCTCAGTTTCTTCATCTGCAGCATGAAAGCAAGGGACATATGGCAAGTCTGCCCCAAAATACTCTGGTTAATAGGAGGAGTTAAAAAAGGAAGAAACTCTAGGGCCCCTGCTCACTCTTAAGCCTTGGCACCCAGATTATATATATATATATTTGCCCAAAGGAGCAGAAGTAGCTTTTCTTATGTGCACCTCAGTTGCACTGAATAATACAAAGTCCTGATCTCTTTTTAGTTTCCTGCTCACAGATCTTTATGAAAGAGTAAGGGATGGTGTTCCTTATCACGTTTCCTAACTCTGCCCTCCCTCGCTGCAGAGCCTCCCCATTGTAGTAGTGGCTGGGTACCCTAACCAGACAAGGGTGGTGGCTCCTACACATAATGAAACTGGGCTGATTCTCAGCAGGAATGTTGGCACACAACAACTCTGACTCCCATGCTCATCTGAATTGTTTTCAAGATTGATATGAGGAGTAGTCCTGGAAGAGCCACAATGTACGGAAATCATGTTCACAGCACTGCAGCAGCTAGGGGAATGTAATTTGGTGCTTCGCAAGAAGATAATCTGTTATACAGGACAAAAAACACAAAAGGCTTTTCATACCTCTTTGTTCAATGAAGTTGCACCCGCCACAGTTTCTAAAGTTGGGTAAAACTTCGGCTTTTTTTGATTGGTTAATTATTCTTATGAGGTACATTCATTTTCAGAGTTATTTCAGATGTTTGTTAATTTGCATATATAAAAGTGAAATTTTCACAGATATTACAACTTTTTAAGAATAGAGAAACACATCTCTACTACAGATCTCAATAAACTAAGCAGAGATGCCTACTTTATGCAACATATTTTTCATTTTTAAAAGCAAAAAGAGGAATTGCATCCTTCCTCCTTTCTTTTCCTCATTCTCATTGTTGGATGAAACTGTAATGGAAATGGAAATGCTCAAAGTATGCAAATTGAGAGTTGTCCTGCTGAAATATGCAGAAATAACAATACAATATATTTGTCCTAATGTCTACCAGAAACTAGCAGGATTAAGGCATCTTAGAAGCTCCTTTAATTTACATGCTACCAGCAATTTCAAAACTGTGAAATTCAGATGATAAAAACGTTCGCAACCATTAACTACATCTCTCCTTCTTTTCTATTCTTCCCATCACACACTCACCCACACATGGCCACCTGCCCTCTCCTGGACCCCTCTGTGCCTCCACAGAAGCTGCTTCATCCACCTGACATGCTTTTCTTCCACTGCTTACCTACATGACAAACTCATTTTTCCAGACCCAGTTCTTTGCCACCCCTCTGAGAAGCTGGCTTTCCTTCTCCACTCTCCCACAGGGTTTGGACTTCCTCCTCTGCTCCCATAATAACTCTGGGACTGTACTTGGGCAATCGCTGTCTTTCCTATTAGATCGAATTTGTCAGTGAATAAACTCTTTCTGATATATTTTTATATGTGCACATAGACACATGATTTCCAATAACCTTTACTGAGTCACTGAGACAGAACATGAGTTTCTCTTGAGATATCCAGAAATCAGTCTTAGAGAAACCAATGAGAGAACGTGGGCTGTCTATGCCCAAGGCTCGGCTTTGCCATGACTAGCAGGGAAATCTGGAGCTTTCTTCCTTCTTGTTTTTGCCTTGAATTTCATTAATTCCACAGCAATCAGTGGCTGCACATCTAGTCTTTTCTCAAAGTCAGGACCTTTTCCTCAGAGATTCTGATCATTTTAGCATGGGACAGAACACATAAGCCTGAGCATTCTTCAAGAAACTAGAACAAATCAAACTCCAAGAACATATAGCATGTTGCTAGGGTTCAAAACCACAGAATTAGAAAGTCTTTGAAGACAGGTCTCTAAGCTTTCACCATTGGTTCTTTCAATCATTTAATGTTATTATTGACTGAACATTTCCCCTTTGTAGTATTTCCTTTCAAAAACATTTAATTTTCATGGCAATCCTGTGAGGTAGGAATTATTATCTCATTTTATCATTGCAAAAAAAAAAAAAAACAAAACAAACCCAAGACTCATGGGGTCAAGAAATGACTTAGTTATAGGTACTCACTGAGTGGCAAAGCCAAGACCAGACACAGAATGTTCACAGCAAGCTCTGGGTTCTCTTCCTTCTACCACAGCTTCTCTCAGTTGGCCCTCTGCTTCTCTAGACCTTCTCTGGAGTCTGACATTATGTACATTACCTATGACTAACATATTCCAGATCAGCTGCCCTCCACACTTAACCATCTTTTTGTTACATAAGATTCCCCATTTCCATTTCAGATTGCTTAAATCAAGTTTTGTTATTATTGTTGTCTTTTTGCTTTTCTTTGCTAGCAAAAAGCAGAGAATGCTCAAGTTAAAGGTACATATCTTATGTCCACCAGCATGGTAAGCTAAAGACACCTATTCTTAGGTAGCCTGAGTTCAAACAAAAGAAATGTGCAGATTTTCCCATGTAACCATTACGTAAAACTACAACAACCTATTTTCCCACAAAGTGTGAGGCTAAACAGAAAGCTGACCCAATGTATTACTCAAGCAGCAGAGATGGTGTCTCTATCAGGCAATGTGACATTCATCTCACTTAGGAAATGAAAGGAGAACTCCAGCTGCGTAAATTAGAATCAGTGATAGTACAGCTGTTAGCTACAAACATTTGTTTGGCACGAATCAATCTGAACTCTCCTGTCGCTTGCTTTGATGGTCTCTCTACTATCTTGTTGACTAATGATGAAATCATGGTTTGTTAATCCTACCTAATAAAGAAAACACTAGACCAAATGAAATGCAAACTGTATTTCTGCACTTTATTAGGACTGTTTATTGATTCTATGTTTATAAGAGTCCTTTCATATACACTCATTAAATATTTACATGCATTGCTTATGTATCTAGCTGCATAAGGAGAAATTAATCCTATCTTTAATCTGAGTGACTTTGTTTGCTTTCAAAAGGTCTTTGCTTAAGATGGAAAGCAGCCACCTCAAATAAGTTTCTTATTGCTGACTAGTCCAATTTGTGATGTACCAATAGGTGTCTCATCTCCTAGGGTAATCATAACAGAAGCCATGCTCACATCCATACTTAAGTGATATATTCAATCTGGAAGACTTATACAATTTTCCTATGAAGTTAGAGAATAATAAGGAAACAAATAACAACAAGCTGATCTTCCTAATGTCAGTGCAGAGAAGAAACTAAGAGATCAGAAGTCACTGGAGTGGAGTTCCCCTCCATATAAAAGCAAATGTACCTCTGTAGGAAAAACCTGGCTTAAACTTGCTCTGTGTACACTGAAATAAACAACCTAATTGTTGGGAATAATTCCTAACAGCAAAATGCTCTACAGGGTCACTTTCACCTGGTTTTCATTCCTAATTTTCACTTCTTCCCTCTCTCTCAAATCCCAGTGACAGCCCTGTTTTTGAAGGTAGCATACCTATTTTTTAATATCCCATGAAGAAACAACTTTCTAATCATTATAAAGCTACAATAAATAAAACAGTATGGTATTGGTGAACAAACAGCCACATGGATCAGTGAGAGAGAACAGTCAAGTCTATAAAGAAATGCACCCAATGCAGGCAAATAATGGTTGATCAAAGCTTGAAGGCAACTCAGTGGTGACAGGGATCTAACAATGGTGTTAAAACTACTGTCATCCATGTTAAAAAAACAAAAACAAATACTATTATCTATATCTTATAATATGTACACAATTTAACTCAAAATATTCTAATTTAGGCCTGAATTTATAACAAAAAGCTATACAATTCTTAAAGAGAAACACAGGAGAAAATCTAGTAATCTTGGGCCCAATACCGTAGCTCAGGGATAAATCTAAATCCTCCCCATCTATGTCCCCGGATCCCAAATGGATACCAGTTCATGTCCTGACTGCTCCACTTCCCACCCAGCTCTCTGTAGCCTGGAAAAGCAATAGAAAATGGCTCAAAGCCTTGGGTTGCACCCACATGGGAGACTCAGAAGAAGCTCCTGGCTTTGGATCAGCTCAGCTCCAGCTGTGGTGGTCACTTGGAGAGTGAACCAACAGATGGAAGATCTTTCTCTCTGTGTATCTGCCTTTTCAATAAAAATCAATCTTTAAAAAAGAAAGAAAATTTAGTAATCTTAGATTAGGGAAAGATTTCTTAGACATGGCACCAAAAGCCTAAACCTTAAAAATATTTGATATACTAGATACTATAAAAATTAACAACTTCTGTTCTTCAAAATCTGTTAAAAGAATGAAAATATAAGCCACATGTTGATAGATAATATTTGCAAAGCATAATGGACTGACCTCTAGAAGATACAAAAATTTTCAAAATTCAATAGAAAGAAAAAAATCTCACCCCATCTAATTGCATAAAATTGAAAAATACCTCACTAAAGACTATACAGTAGCAGATAAGGGTCTGGCACAGTGGCCTAGTGGCTAAAGTTCTCACCTTGAACACACCGGGATCCCATATGGGCGCCAGTTCTAATCATAGCGGCCCCACTTCCCACTCAGCTCCCTGCTTGTAGCCTGGGAAAACAGTTGAGGATGGCCCAAAGCCTTGGGATCCTGCACCCACATGGGAGACCAGGAAGAAGCTCCTGGCTTTGGATCGGCGCAACACCGGCCATTGCAGTCACTTGGGGAGTGAATCATTGGACAGATGATCTTCCTCTCTGTCTCTCCTCCTCTCTGAATATCTGACTTTGCAATACAAATAAAATAAATCCTTTTTAAAAAGACTATACAGTAGCAGATATGCAAACTAAAAGATGCTCAATAATGGAAAAATAAGCATTTAAATAATATTGAGAAAACACTATGCTATATCTGAACATACACAGTTTAAAGGCCAAGATGTGAGGAACTGGTCATCTTACATGAGTACACTGCTGGTAGGAATATAAAATAGTTAAACCAAATTGGAAAACAGCTTCTAAGCTTCTTAACCTATCATATGATCTAGCCATTCTGCTTCTAGGTATTTGCTCAAAAGGAAAAAAAAAGATTTCTATATGAATGCTCATGTAAGTGTTTATTTTTAGTAGTTCCAAATTATAAACAATCCAAATGTCTATCACATGGCTATATGAAATATCACTCAGCAATAAAAATGAGTTATCAATACACAGAACAACATGGATGACCTCAAAATAACTGTGCTGAGTGAAAACAAACAGCCTGCACACACAGACATAACTGTCCGAAGGGCAGAGCAGTGCAGTGAGAAAGAGCTGGAGCTGTGCTGAGCCTGCAGAGTCCTCCGAGGACTAGGCCTGGAGGACAGCAAACCTGCAGGAGAGAGGGGGAAGAAGCCTTCATACAATTCAGGCGCTTTTCCCAACAATCAACTCTATGCTCTTTCTGTGTGTGTGTGTGTGTGTGTGTGTGTGTGTGTGTTGCGGGGGGACCCAATACCTTTATTCACAGTATGGAGTGACTTGACAGCATGTTTGTACAGAAAAGAATCACACAGTAAAGACTCCAGAGCTTACTGGATCATTCAGAAGCCTTAATTCTGAGATTATCAAAGTCATCATTGTACGGCAGCTAGAAACTTCATTAGTGCTTTTGTGAACACAAGAGCTACATCAAAAAGTTTACAGAAAAAAATGAAGGCAAAAGTGAAGTGGTACAAAACTTTTTAAGACCTACGCATGGTTTTCTTCAAAATTTAAAATAGATTTTTAATGAGCCTTTTGAAGAACAACTAGTTTACAAGGAGGAAGAATGAAAGAAAATACAATACAAACAGACTGAGAAATGGCACAGGAGACACTGTCACCTGTTTCTGAGGTGTGGCTTTCACAAATAAGCCTTCCTGTTTTACAGCTGCACTCTGCGAGCCACAGCTTCATGCTGAGAAACAACGTAGGCTGCTGTTCATGTCTCAGTAAGATTCTCTGCCCTCATTGAGCAAATCGAGCACGTCACTGAATCTACTATGTAGTTTTACAACTTGTATGAATCTTTAGAAATTTGCAAACTTTTAATATAACACAGACATTTTTATTTATTTCTTTGTTAATTCATGATCACAGGGAATGTTTTAGACCACATCTTGCTTGGCTAATCTGATTCTGAATTCATTTTTTGCCCTTCAGATACATGGGAGAGGGCCTGGCACGGTGGCCTAGCAGCTAAAATCCTTGCCTTGAACACGCCAGAATCCATTATGGGAGCCGGTTCTAATCACGGCATCTCCACTTCCCATCCAGCTCCCTGCCTGTGGCCTGGGAAAGCAGTCGAGGATGGCCCAAAGCTTTGGGACCCTGCACCTGCGTGGGAGACCCAGAAGAGGCTCCTGGGTCCTGGCTTCGGATCGGTGCAACACCGGCTGTTGCAGTCACTTGGGGTGTGAATCATTGGACGGAAGATCTTCCTCTCTGTCTCTCCTCCTCTCTGTATATATATTTGACTTTGCAATAAAAATAAATAGGTCTTTTTTTTAAAAAAAAGATATAGGTGTGAGATAAATTCTGGCATAAAATTACAGGCATAATAAGCAATATGAATTGTCCCTTTTAGTTTATGCAAATATTCCATTTTTGTAGATGAATAAATTCAGAACTAGTTTCTTTTCTCAACAGGATCCAGGAACATGTTCTAATATATGCTTGCGTATTTAAATTACATATAAACTAGTGATTCTTAACATCAAGGAATGTTAAGAGTTACTAGGAAAGCTTGTTAACATGAGGATCCTTGATCTCATTTACAGATTTTCCAACTGCAAGATCCTGGGTATAGCTTAGGGATGTGGATTTTAATAAGCATTCCTTCTGCCCGCACCACCTCAGGTGAGGTGGCCGAGTCTAGGCCTAAGAAAGATAATGAAATGGAAACAATGGTAACTAGAGAACATAAACAGTCTTCCCGAAGCAATCTCTCCCTACTCCAGAGTCCAACACTGTAAAATGCAGGGTGGAGGAGCATCCCTCCTCTAGCCACACTGATAAATAACCAAGTTACTAGGTATCAAGGAAACTTTACTAAAGCTCCCCCACAAAGAAAAAGGATTCAAAATTGGTTTGTACAAGCAAGCTCTCAGGCAGTCTTCCAAAAAGTGAAACGGAAAAGCAAACCCACACAGAAAAACATTTATTAGAGGCCAAACATGTTTGTAAAAATATTTATAAAAGCCACAAAACAAACTAAAAGAAAAGCAAAGTGGTCAGAGAGCAGGAATTAGTTTGCAAGACATATCACTTGCAAGTGGCTGCTTCAGTTCAACTAACATTTACTGAGTTCTCAAAATGTACCAATATATAATTGGAACTTTCAAATATATTGAATCCACAAGTAACTCTGCATGTGGTTTATCCATAGGCTTTCTTAATAGATGAAGAAATGAAAGACCAGAAAGAATAACTATTTTGCCAATGATCATACACAACAGGCAAGTTAGGATTTGGACTATAATTTGTTGAATCCAATGCCCTCTCTCTGTTATACCTCACTTCTCTGAGCATAAATTGAGAAAAAAACTCATCTAAAATTCATAAAACTCACCTAAACTAACCAGAAAACAACAAATACTTACTGGCATTTTACAAAAAAACTAAGATAAACTAGATATTTCATTCTCATAATCTATAGTATCAACAAATAAGAAGCCTGAGTCCTGCAGTGATAATGTACATTATAATATAATATAAATACCATGAGTGAATCCATACAAACATAATGGGTTATTAAAGAATTCTCTTTGCTCATGGTAAGCCACAAACACAGTAACAGATGGAAATCAACTTGGCTTGATTGTGGTTCTGAGACTATAATTTGAAGAGTAGCAAGATGATTTATGAGAAATGGCTGTGGAGGGATATCTACTGTGTTACCCAAATTTACACACAGTGGCATCTTTTTTTTTTCCTCTTCTTGCTGCTACACAGTGGCATCTTAAGTAATAAATATACAATAATAATGAAGTTATTGGTTTGGCAGACACTGAACATGTGGCAGCCAGGATGGGTTCACCAACGATGAGGATCCTCTGGAATCACATTAGCTCCTAACATGCCCCATTTGTTAAGGTTGATATCCTAGGACTAGAATACCCTCATGCAGACTTTTCACAACCCATTAAGGTGATACAGACAGAATTCACTTAAAATTTACAGCTCTAGAGTTTAAGTCCTGTTAAAAAACAGAATTGCTAGAATCAAAGAACCATGTCTGCTATGTAGAGGAACAATGAGATCTAATTGATGTTGCACATTCCAATAAGAACAACACTCACACACACATACACACATATCACGTATACACTGAGCTTTTCAGAATATCCTGGTACTCAATATATGGCATGGGAAATGATTCTGAGAATGAAACATGTATTTGTTGATTACCTAACAATATCCTTACAGTTGATGCTCTTTTCCTCCAAGTTTTTATACTTTGGTTCCCATTCCACCATAATTTCATTCTCTCCAAGAAAATAGTGATAAGAGAAAATAAGATTAGACCTAAATTCCTACCACTGTGGAATTAAAATGTTAATTTATCTTTTCCTTAAAATATTATTCCATTCTTGGGAATATAACCAAAAGAAGAAAAATCTGCATATGGGAAAGTGACCTACAATCCTACGTTGATGGCAGCACAATCTACAATAGTGAAGACATGGAAATAACCCGGATGCCTATCGAAAGAGGAATGGATAAAGAGACTATGGTACATTGACTCCATGGAATATTACTCAGCTATTAGAAAGATGAAATTCAACCATTTGCAGCAAAATGGTCCAACTAGTGACCACTATGCTCATTGAAATAAGTCATTCCCAAAGGACAAATATATGTTCTTTCTGATATAAGACAACCTTCACATAAAATACAAATCAACAGATATATATTTGGATTGTTTGCTTTTGGCACTTAGAAATAATGATGCTATAAACATTATTGCATAGGCTCCTGCATTGTACTATATGTTATCAAATGCTTTTACTATATCTACAGAATGATTATATACTAATTATATGCCAAAAGATTTGGCAAAACCAAGTAAGAAGGTAAGATATCATCTTGGAAAAGTCAATAACTAAAGTAGGCTGGTACTTTTCAAAGAAGAGATAAATAAAAATTATTAAATCATCAATAGAAAAAACATGGAAATTTACCATGTAATGTTTCGTTGTATTCAAATGAGTTGCAAAGGAATGCATGGCTTAATAAATGGCATTAAGTAAATGAACAGACATCTATGAAAAACATTTGGCTACCACCTTTCATTATACATGAAAACAAATTCCAAACAGATTAAAGATTTAAACAAAAACAAATTCATGAAAGTAGTGAAAGAAATGTTAAGGACCATTATATAATTTGAAAGGGGTTTTTGTAAAATATGTCAGGAAATCCAGAAAGAATGAAAAACATGTCTAAATATAACTTAAAAGTTGTGTATGGGTAAACATATTTTTAAAAAATAAAAAATAAAAGGAAAGAACTAAGATTCATATTTATAGATTCTACAGCAAAAGCTCAATATGCTTAACACACACAAAAAAATCAAGCAAATGTAATGTATGCTTGTTAAGCAAAGAGAAATATAAATACCCTTTCATTTTGCAATTTAACTTCTGGAAACAAATCCAACAGAATATCTAACACACACACACACACACACACACACACACACACACACACACACACACACCAATTTCTGAGATTTCCAAGGGTTCAGTAGTCTAATAAGAAAAACAGTAAAGAAAACAAAACAAAAATCCTTGATGTCCATTAATGGAATATTGGCCAAATCATGATATAATGATGTAGAAGTAGCTTATGCAGTTACCAAAAATAATGGAGATTTAGGTACTGACATTGTAAGAGTTACATCTATTTTATATATTACAACTCATTTTGCTAAAAAAATTTTATTTTAAAAAGTATACACTAAAAGCCTCTTAACTGAGTCAACCAAGACCAACAAAGAGGGGCAAGACCGGGAAAGATACCTTAAATGTTTTATTTTACTTTAAAAAAAAATACATATATTCATTCTCCAGTCTTTTGTAACATGAGTAAGAACTGATCTCACTGGGTCCACCTGTCCTTCGTGGTTAGAACATACCCCCTAAATCACCGTTTAAGAGCTTCATTTAAAGGAAAGTGGGGACCTCGAAACATCTGTTAAGCAATTCAGGTGCATGTTCTGATTTATATTTACCGCCAATCTTCTGCTCTTGTCCTGCTACCCCTATCTGCACTTTCTCTTAGCATCTATTCCATAGAAAATATCCTCTAAATATTAGACTGAATTTACATTGGAACAATAATTCTCTTTCACAATCACATTTTAGTTTATACATGTATAACTAAACTGCAAAAACTGTTTTAACAAGAATAAATGTTTGGAAACAAGATTAATTCTTAAACAAAACTCATTTCTAACTGGTTTAACATTTAAATTTGTTAATCTCTTATAAAATTTCTTAACATCAGTTAGTTTAACCAAATGTCATTGACTTTGTACTAACCAATATGACAGCACTAAGTACAGAGAATTATGCAACACTTGAAATGTTGCTAGCATGAATTGGTTGCCTGATAATATAAAAACACATCCAAGATTCCAAAGAACTCATATGAAAGAGAATGTAAAATATTGTATTAATAGTTTTTATACTGACTTTATGATGGAATGATAATATTTTGGAAATAGTGGATTAAATAAAATTCACTAAAATCAGTTTCACTTGTATTTTTTCAATGTGGCTAATTGCATATCTTAAATAAAAAATGTTGCTCATTCTATTTCTATGAAGAATCACTGAATTCTAAACCTGCAGACATTCTTTGTCCAAATGATAGTGTCATCTATGAGATCCTATTTGACAATGAGTTGAATTCTTTTATCATGTTACTTAAGTGAAAGACTTATTAGAGTATCATTTTATACATTTCCCTAGCAGTCTTGTGATTCTACATTAGAGGTCTGTCAGACTGTGACCAGTTCATTGACCAGAGGTGGTCTGCTGCCAGTTTTAGGATAGCCTACAAGCTAACAACAAATGTGCATTTTTAAATGGAAAATAGTTTTTTAAATGATTAATATTTTGTTAGTCATAAACATTTAAATGTTGGGGCCTTGAGTCTGGCACAGCAGGTTAAGCTCTTGCTCCACGTGAGTGCTGGTTCAAGTCCTGGTTACTTGGCACTTGTGCTCCAATTCCCTACTAATGCATCTGGGAATGCAGCAGCAGATGTTGCCAGGGCTTGAGTCTGCGACCCTCACAGGAGGCTTGGATGGCATTTCAGACTCCCAGCTTCAGGCTGGCCCTGCCCCGGCCTTTGTGGCTGTTTGGGAAGTAAACTAGTAGACTGAGGATTTTTCTTTCTGTCTCTCCTCCTTTCAAGTAAATTAATTTTAACAATTAAGTGAAATTCAGATTTCCATGTCTGAAAAGTCTTACCAACACACAGCCATGCTCATCAGCTTGTTCTCTATTATTGCTTGATGCTACCAGAGCACAGTCAAGTAACTGCAACGAATACTATATTGCCTGCAAGCTCTACATCTACTATCTGACTTCTTGGCAGAAAAAGTTTGCTTGTTCCTGCTCTGTGTGCTCCCTATGGCTTCTTATGACATGATGCATGCTTAGTCACTGATCGCACCTTAACACCTGCTGAAATAATGAAAAGGGAAAGCTGTGTCTCCTCTCCTTTACCAGGACTTAATTTTCCAGTTTCTTAATTTGCTTCTGCCATTATTGTTCTTGACCCAAAGTGTCCAAAACTGTGGCTTCTGGGACAGGTTTTAAACAGACAGCATCACAAGTTCTCAGTAAAGGTCAACATGCACCTCCACATCTCCATCACCAATGGTCGCATATAACACTGGTGTTCCCTTTGTAAGCTGTGTGCTCATTGCCCATTTAGTGTCCAAGCTAGGGGTATGATTTGCAGTGTTCTTTTTTCTCCTCTACCCATTCTTTGGACTGTTCCTCAACCCATGATTTTTCAGGCACCTACCTCAGTAGATCCTGTGAATGCAATCTTGTCAATGCCAATGTGAGAAGCTATTGCTGCCCCAGCTGTCGGCCCATATCCTGGCAAAATATTGATGACTCCAGGTGGAAAGCCAGCCTAAGAAAACAGGAGTGGAGGAAGTGTGGCTTGTGAAAGCTGATGCATCACGTTAAATGGGACATGCTCGAGCAAGTTCCAAATGTAAGGGGAGTCAAAGCCATACCTCAGGTCAGCTTCTCTTACCTCTTTGATGAGAGCACCCATGTACAGCGCGCTGAGTGGGGTTTGCTCCGCTGGCTTAATGACTACTGTATTGCCACAGCACAGGGCTGGAGCAATCTTCCAGGCAAACATCAGCAGGGGGAAGTTCCACTGAAAGGCATAAACTCAAGGTTGATAGCTGGAAAAATATCCCTCCATGGCTTTGTTTTCAAGCTGTGACTTCTCAAATTTCTCAAACTAGTCCTCAATATAAATCTTGTCCACCACAAAGTATAGATGTTTGGATTTGTAATGCTTCCTTAAGAACAGAACAGCATTGGCCTTGGAAAGTTCTCGTTTTTCTTTGTGTTCGACAGATTACTGTATTTTGACTACCCACCAAAAGAAATCTCAGGGCAAAAAGGGAGTTTTTGTTTTTTCTCTGCTTTGTTTTAGTTTCTCATCATTTTTTTTATTTTTAAAATTTTGCTTTGGTTTCAATTTCTCCTGCCTTTGAGATTTCTACAGAATTTTCACACTGGTACGAAACTTTTTTAATCCTAAAGAACTAGAAAAGGAAATTCCAGCTATAAATTATATTTGAGTCAGTGTGTATTTCAAGGTAGAAATTCATTCTTCACATACATATTTTATCACAAACACCATTACAAAAACTAAAGTATCTCTACTGAGGAGTATGGAAAATTTGTATTGCCTATATACTGCAAAACAAGCTAATGGAGACTATAAGAACCTGGGGTCTGAAACAATTTTAACTGGTTTTCACAGGATATTACACTTGTGTTGTCATCAGCTTAGGCATGAGTCTTAGCACTATCAGGTGTCATTGATAATTTCATTAAGAGGGAAAACAGAATTCCTGGTCGCCTAGCTTCGGCCCCTGATCACAACGTGCTCCAGGCTGAAGCGCCTCAGCTGCCACCCTTGAAGGATTCTCCCTGGCTCTGGCAAGCTTGCAAAAATATACAAGTGTCTTGCCTTCACCAAACACCCAATTTCTTTTCCCGTTGGTTGTTTATAAACTGGGGAGTCCACAGTGTAGTTTTAATTCCATCTACAGTATATAAATCTTGGAGTGTGGTAAGCGAGCTGAGTGGGCTGACAAGCAGCTCTGGTCCTGTCTGTGAGGCTGCAGCCCAGTCGGTCTAGGACAGGCAGGAAGAGCAGGTATGAGTCCTCCAAGCAGAGTAACAGAACTCACCCTTGGCCTGGTCTCAAGAGGATTTCCCGGTGGGCAGGGGGGAGTGGTGGGAACAGAGGAACTTCCACCAAACCTTTCATTTTTCCTTTGCATCCCAAGATAAATGTCACAGTATGTCAGAGTTTACCAACTATTTAAACAAATATTAAGGCTTCCAAAAAAAATCCTTGGCTCCCCAAACCAAGGATTATCTTGAGTTCTTCTCATATATTTTTAAAAGAGAAAAAAATGTCTATATTGCAGGAGTTTAATCTGAGCTTCCCCTTGAAGCCCCTGCCAGAACTATTAGCTAGCACTGTTAGAAGATTCAGGAATGTTTTGTATTGTGCCAAGGGTGTGTGAGAGACAAAGAAAAGGACAATGTTTAATGTTCCAATCCAAACACTAAGCACTACATCTATTTCCCTTTACAAGATGCACAACAGCTCGACATGGTTTCAATTATGACCGTGACGTTAATTGTATTTCTGTGTCTTCTGCAGTGTCTTCTATCTAGATTTTTGTGACAAGAAACAGCGGGAAAGAATAGCATTAAAAGATCATATAAAATAATATGACTGGAAAGATGGTGAGTCATAGTTCTAAAAAATAAACAAGCAAATACAGCAGAGCATTAATTTTCTATAAGCAGAATGGACATCCGTAACCAAGGGCAGATTATTAATACACTGCACTTTGCTTTGCTTATTTTAATCATGAGAATTCCATGACTTGAGAACTCAATTCCTGGTAACAGAGCTGAAACCCTATTAACCTGTTCAAATAAGCATTTTCAGGGAGGCTGTTAAAGATATGTCAACAACATGAGCTCAGGTTTTTTTTCTCCAGTAATGGAAAACACACATCATAGAGCACTATGTTTTATGTGTCTTTAAGAGAACTTAGTCAAATGAAAATAAACACAAGGTGTGAGAAGATTCACTCACTGGGATGATCTGTCCACACACTCCAATAGGTTCATGTCTTGTGAAGGTAAAGTAGTCTCCATCTGAAAGAAAGAAACATGGTCACTCCCCAACAGGGCAAATTAGGAAACAAACACAGAGGGACAACTTCGTTGGCAATAAAAAAAAAACAGAAATGATAAAAATAATGCAAGTTCCATTCTTCGAAACATCTGGGATGAGACAGTATCAATGACAGGTTCAAAAAATAACCAACAACCAAACAAAAATTACAAGTTAAATCAAGGCAAACATGTGGTATCTAATCTTTTGGGATAAGCTCATTTCCCTTAGCATTATAGTTTCCAGTTGGGCCCATTTAGCCACAAAGAACTGCATTTTGGTTTTTTTTAATAGCTGAGTAGTATTCCATGGAGTAGATGAACCAAAGCTTGCATTATTTTTAACATATTGTTTACCCAATACTATGTCAATTAATTCCATAATGTTGTATATTGATACTGAGGTTTTGTTGGGGCTTTTAACTGACCGGATCTTTACTCTGTTAGCCCTATCTTCAGACTAGAGAAGGTCTCCCCAAGAGGCCACTGAACTTATCTGGACAATAAGATGCTGGACTTTATGCTAGATATGTGTTTGCAAGGAACGAATCTCAACTGAACTTGAACTGTGGAGGAATCCTCCATGGGGGGAGGGGTACGGGAGGGGTGGGGGGAATCCCCAGTACCTATAAAACTGTATCACATAATACAATGTTAACAACAATAAAAAAAAAAAGAAAAAAAAAAGAAAAAGAAAAGAAAAAAAAAACAGAAATGAAATAAAGAAGCATCGTACTAGGTGTGCCCAAAATTTAGGAGAGGAGATGTCATGAGGCATAGGATCCCTGTGACACCTCCTAACACAGCTCCTGGTTACCCAGAGATGTCTAGAACCTCGCACCAACATGAGCAAATGCATAACTAAATTTAAAATAAATAGAAGTCCTGGTTTGAGGCAGGTGTTTGGTGCAGCAGCTTGAGGAGCTGCTTGGATTCCCACACCCCACATCAGAGTGCCTAGTTCAAGGCTACTTCACTTCAGGTCCAGCTTTCTGCTACCGTGCACCCTGGGAGACAGTGGATAATTACTCAAGACCCATGTAGGAAACTCAGAAGGAGTTGTAGCCTCCTGGCTTTGGTCTGGCTCAGTCCTGGCAATTGTAGGCCAGGAGTGAACCAGCAGATATTCCGTTTCTCCCTTTATTTCTCTGGCTTTTAGTCAAAACACAAATAAATTCTTGTTTTTTAAAGATGTTATTTTTATCGGAAAATCAGTTATACAGAGAGAAGGAGAGACAGAGAGAAGGTCTTCTGTCCAATGATTCACTCCCCAAATGGTCACAACAGCTAGAGCTAAATTAGTCCGAAGCTAAGAGCCAGGAGTCTCTTCCAGGTCTTCCACATGGGTGCAGGATCCCAAGGCTTTTTGACTGTCCTCAACTGCTTTCCCAGGCCATAAACAGGGAGCTGGATGGGAAGCAGGCCTGCCAGAACACGAACCGATGCTGATCTGGGATCCCAGTGAATGCAAAGTGAGGACTTTAGCTACTAAGCTACTGTGCTGGGTTCATAATTATTTTTTTAGCAAGTCTTGCAGGATAAACTAAAAATACTTATAAATACTAAAATGTATGTAGAACAGTTTTTTTTTTTATTTTAAAAAGGAAAAAGTATCCCAAAACTTAGAGGCTGGCAACTGGAAAAAAGTGAGGAGTAAAGCTAAGATACATTTCATAACTGAACCCAGGCATCAAAATGTACTCCTTGGGGAGGGTGGGACATGGCACCATCCCCCTTGTCTCTCTTAAATACAAGGGATGAATGTCCTTCTTTGAAGGGATCTTTTGGTTCTTAAGTAGTGCTGAACATGTCCACTTTCACCCTTATATTTTACTTTTGTTTATTCCTCCTTTTTGATATATGTGAACACATCTTCTCAATGGCTCATGCTCCTCCACTGGATCAATAACTAATGATAGTCCTATAAACTCTCCTGAAGGATGACAAGTCTTCTTGTAGCTGGGACTGTTGCAAATATTGTCACAAAGATGATCCTTTTATGTAACTTTGCATAAATGATGCAACTTCAAAAACTTTGTGGAAAAATGGATTTAGAAGGTAAGCTTATGTTGGTGCAAAAATACGAAATTTATGCAGTTTTTCATAATATGTATTTTCCATGGAGTTTTGAAGATTTCTTATGTCTGTGGAATTTCTTGATTAAGATATATGCGTGTTTCATTTTTAAACATGTTGCCAAACTCATTCTTTGGAAAAATTAAACAATTCATATAATTCCAGCAACATTCTATTTCTTACAGTAACACTGAAATTTTTCAACTGTTTTAATTTCAGCCAATCTGATAACTGCAAAAATGGCAATTTGTTTATTTTTGCATTTTCATGCTGACCATTTTCAATTCTGCTCCTGCAGTTTATTTCTTTTTCCACTTTTTCCTTATGGTTTGTTCATATCTTTAATCATCTGAACAGTTTGACAGATATTAAGGAATGTAAGCCTTTGTATTATTATTGTAAAGTTTTTCCTCAACCTACTGTTTGTCTCTTCCCTTTTTTTAAAGATGTATTTTATTTACTTGAAAGGCACTGTTACATAAATAGAGAGAGAGACAGAGAGAAGGAGATCTTCCATTTGCTGGCTCACTTCCTAAATGGCTGCAACAGCTGGAATTGAGTCAGAATGAAGCCAGGAGTGAGGAGCTCCTGGCTCTCCCATTTGGGCACAGGAACCCAAACACTCGACCATCCTCTGCTATGTTCCCTGGATCAGAAGTGATGCAGATGGCCCACAAATTGGCCCCTGTAGCATGCTGGCAGTATAGGCAGCAGCTTTACCTGCAATGCCACAGAATCAGCCCCTCTCATCTTTCTTTATGCATATAGTTTAAATCAAAGAAATGAAGTAAGAATGGTTCAGCAACTTTAGAACCTTACTTTTTAATATATCTCTGTTACTAAAAATCTAGCTAAGATGTAGACATGCTCCATAGGATGATAAGAAATTCAAATTCAACTAATATTTTAAAAACCGAATTAACTATCTCATTCTGTAGAAAGGCATTTTCTAGATCTTTCTAAATAGATGTAATTCTTTGTAATAATACTAGTTACAACTCTTCTTCAATTTATGAATTTCTAGGAAGAATTACACAAGAAGCAACATACACCAACAGGCAAGAGTTTGAGTAAGCTGACAGAACAATGGGATCAGCTAGATCCTCACAGCACAGAATCAGAGTATTAGATCAAGACAGAGCAAAGGGGCTGAGGAAAATATGGGAAGATAAACTGAAAATAAACAGCAGCATTTGCAGGAAACAGATTCAGAGAAAATTCCCAAGACAACTGTATGAGTATAGCACTGTAATTCACAATGCAGCTTTCTATTCTGAATGGTTAAGAATTGGTTGTGCTATTACATATCAAAAGTTACTAAATCTCTCTCTCTCTCTCTCTCTCTCTCTCTCTCTCTCTCACACACACACACACACACACACACACACACAATGTAGACAAAACTTAAAAACTGACCTCACGAGTAACTGAATTTGGTTTCATATTTGTGTCCCAAAATAAACAGCTATAGAGAATGAAAACTTTCTTGGATAAATTCTTGGCAGATCTGATGAACAGTTAGGTAAACACACTGGCACAGAGAAAGTGGCTCAATCTTCAGTCCTTACAGTTCTTCTAATTCGTGAACAGCAGGTAAAGGGCAGTTTGGTGCTTGAACCCTTTCTAAAGCTGCACTGCCTGGAAGAGATTGAGGGCAGGCCTGGGGGCTCATGCAGTAATTAAGATGCTGCTTGGTTGCCCACATACCGTATTGAGGTGCCAGGGCTCCAGTTGTGGCTCCTCTTCTGATTTCAACTTCCTGCTCACATGCTAATGTGCATCCTGGGACACCGCAGATAATGGCTGAAGTGCTTGAGTCCTTGTCAGCCACATGAGAGACCTAGACCCAATATCTCGCTGCTGATTTTGGCTTGACCAGAGCCTGGCTGTGGTGGGTATTTCAGGAGCGAACCACACACAAAGTTGATCTATTCTCTTTCTCTTTCTCTCTTACTATCTCTGTAGTTCTCTCTGTGTGTGTACCTCCATCTCCCTTATCTTCAAATAAAATGAGAATTTTTTAAAAAAAGGAAAGACCCTAGCCTTACTAGTTGTTTCTGTGCTACCATCTGGAGGGCGGTACATGGCAGCCCTCTAATGAGCACCACTCCAGGAATCCTTCAAAACTAATCTTGCCCTTCTTTGAATCACCCCCCACCCCATGCACACCAAGTCTCTAGATCACGATTATCCTAGGAACAATCCTACAAGAGTCAAATACCTTTCTAATTTTTCCATTTCCCAGAATCACTTTTAACTGCTTGATGAATTCATCTTTTAAAATATGTAAGTAGCTACCTGTTAGCCTCACATTGAGGAACATCTACAAAATGGCAGGGTTTTTGGCTAGTAGTATTATTTCTAATATTCTTCAAGCCTGAGAGTTAAAATACTGTTCATAAGGGCCTGTCGCAATAGCCTACTGACTAAATCCTTGCCTTGCACATGCTGGTATCCCATATCAGGGCCAGTTTGTGTCCTGGCTGTTCCACTTCCTACCCAGCTCCCTGCTTGTGGCTTGGGAAAGCAGTAGGGAACGGCCCAAAGCCTTGAGACCCTGCATCCATGAGGGAGATCCAGAAGAAGCTCCTGGCTCCTGGTTCCGGATTGGCTTAGCTCCAGCTGCTACAGCCACTTAGTGAGTGAGCCAGAGGATAGAAGTTCTTTCTCTTTCTCTCTCCTTCTCTCTATATATCTGCCTTTCCAATAAAAATAATAAGTCTTTAAAAAAAGAAAAACACTGATCATCAGTTTACTGCACAGAAGCAGCCTGCTCTCCATGCTGCATGGTGCTTCTCCAACAGAAATGTGCACCCAAAGCACTTGCAGCCCTTGTTTAAATGCAGATTCTGAGTCAACAGGCCTGAGATGAACTCTGGGAGCCTGCATCCCACCTGTTTCCAGGTAATGCCTGTGCAGCTGACCCATGGCCCATGCACTGAGCAGAGGCTGAGAGGAAGCAAGCAGGTAGAAGACAGTCCACAGGTGTCACGAGGAGGTGCAGTTACATCACAGTTCTTTACTCTCAGTTTTATTTATTTACTCTTTGTTATTTTGGCAACTCCACTAATTTGCCTGGCATAATTATGAAGTAAGGAAAATCTGGTCACTTTTTAAATGCCTTTTAAATGGTGACATAAGTAACAATACATATTTCAACTCATATATTTCATGTATGAAATATATATGACTCATATATTTCACATTCTTTCCACTTCATTTGCACAACTGTGAAAAACAGTAAAGCACTGATTGCTATCAGAACTTTATAACAGAGAAAACCTGCATGGAAAGGTGAAGTCCAAAGTGATGTAACTGGCTAGGCTGTGGCTCCTGGAGTTGCTGCTGAGTTTCAGAATTTAAGTTCTCTGCCCATGAAATGATATTCACGATGCTTTTGTGAGGAAGATGTTGAACAGATATGGGTAATCACAAACAACAGAGCTACAGTATAAGATCTAGAAGGAGGATAAGTGGACAAGAACAGGGGGAAAATGACAGACCAAATCTGTGACAACCCTTTTGAGATGAAAGATATAGATGATTCTTGATTATTTGGACAGAGAACTCACACAAACTCCAGTACCCTAAGTTTTAAAGCAAACACTGCAATAAATAAATAAATAACAAAAAGAAAAGTAGAAACAAATGAAAAATGAAAGAAAAACAAAAAACAAACAAAAGAGAGAGAGAGAGAACACTGCAGAGCAACATCCCCACTGGGTGGTGAGCCCACAACCGAACGCCTCTCTCCCTGTTATCTAGCTTGAGTCAACTTCACGGGATTACAGAGTGCAAACTCTTTCCCTCTTCTGTGGCTGAGATAACATAATGAGTGCTCTTCTCTGTCCAGAAAAAAAAAAAAAAGATACAGTCTGCTTTCCCATGTTTCATGTTAACGCTGTCCTTTAAATATGTCAGAATAATGTAAAAACTCATTTTCCCCGTTCTTTTAGCTTAAAAACTTGACATGAAAACAATCTCTACCCGAACTCAGATATTCCATTTTAGGAATATGATGAGTTTAGGTGTAATTATTTAATAGATGAGATTATAGCGCATTTAGGTTCCACTAAAAAGAACTGCATTTGGTGAGAATGTTAGAACTATTTTCTAAATGCTACATTCTCAATCAACAGGTTAGAAGATATCTATGGTGAGACAAAAAATGAGAGGAAAAATCAAAGCAGAAATTCCCACTCAGTGGTTAAGACATGCTCACGGGCCTGGGTTTGACTCCTAGCACTAGCGCCGGATTCCAGCTTCTTGTTAATGTGGAGGCTGTGGTGACAGCCTAGAGAACTGCGCTCCTGTCACTCAGGTTAGACATCTGGATCAGATAAGTTCTTGGCACTGCCTCTGGCCTCTGCTCCAAGCAACTGCAGGCACTTGGGAGAGTAAGCAAAGTAGACGGGCATGCTGTCCTTCTCTCTGGCTCTACTGCTAACAAAAAATTAATTACAAGAAGAAATATAAAATCACATGTATACAACCTTTTCCTCTCTCACTGTCTTTCTCCTTTCATTTAAGAAAATAAAAGTTCAGATTGAAAGGGGTTTATTTTGAGGCACAGCTGAGACAACCTTTTATATCTGGGTGTTTTTAATAAATAAAGAGTAATTTTCAATTCATGAATACAGAAGCCTTACAATTAAATACCTCATTATACTATGAATTTAGCTGAACTATGGATTAACTTTTATTGAATATATGTGCACTGAGACATTTGTACAACCATATTATGGACGCTTGTTCCCTAAAAGTGAGTAATGGAATATGCTTCTTCTGAACGCATAAGCTGCCGAATATGGAGACACTTTTCTGTTTCCTATTCAGGAAAATTAGCTTTCAACTTATATATTCACTTTATTTCAATGGTAGCAAGACAGACACATAGACCAACAGACAGATGTTGATTGACTCCGTAAATGCCTAACAGCTGGGGCTGGGATGGGAAGGCAAAGGCTTCCAACGTACTTTAGTTACCACCTGTTGCCCCTGGGGTGCACATTAGCAGAAAGCTGGAACGGGAGAGTGGAATTGGGATTCCAACCCTGGCACTCCAGCATGGGATACAGACATTCCAAATGACCACTTAACTGCTACAACAAACACCTGCTCCTGCTCTGTATTTTTTAATGGGGGCATATCAACTTACATAGGAAATCCAGCTATTCTTAATTAGAACAATTAAGACTCCTCCACTGTAAATATTATTTCTTAAAGGTAACTTTGTCGTTGTTTAGAAAAATGACAATTTATATTCTCATAAGAATATCTGGCATGAGTACATTGTATACATAAAATAGAGTATGATTATTGACTCTATAGTCAATTAAGTAAGAAAATCTGAAATATGCCAGAAACGGAGGAGAAATTCATCAAATACAAACTTTAAGAAATGTTTTCTAATTACAACATTAGCAGTATTTCAGGAATTACAGCAAATACTACACACAGCAGCAATAAAAAATGAGTTTTCAACAAAATAAAATATGTAACATGACTCAGTGAATGCAGGTGACCTTCTTTTCTCTGTGTTCTGAATTAACTCAAGGGGCTGCCGACCCTTCTGCTGATCCAGATTTAAACAATTAGACAAATGACACTGACCTATCGCACTGCATACTCTGCAGCTGCCTATCAATTCAGTAGACAGATCTCACTGAATATTTTCAACTGTGATGATAAATTTTATCAATGCCTACACAAACACTGCAACCTTACTTTAGTAGGAAGTAGTTCTAACACTATTCTCCCAGAAGTCTGCTGGTAGCTTCTAGAAGGAGGACTTACTGTTCCTGAGTCTGTCATGAAGGTATCTTAGCTCTCCCACTGCTGCCTCAGATGGTCATTAAAATAATTAATTTACTTATTTCAACCCTGATGAAGTGAGGAGACTGGCCTAAAGGGTAGCGCAGACCCTTGCTTAGTCCTAACTTCTCAAAGAGGTCCCTGTGAAGCGGACAGCACTTTCAGTCTGCACCAGTCAGGTTCCCTACCAACCCAAGGTCCTCTGAGAATTGAATGAATTTCTTCTTGCTTTCATTCTAACTGAACAACTACCCCATGTATTCACTGTGGACAACACTCAACAGATTTGGCTGACTAAAGACAAAACCCTAGGATCTAAGTCAGACTATTCTTTAGTCTAATTGGTGAAACTGGAAGCGGGTGAAGCAGGTAAATAATTACTTATAACCTGGGAATTTTAAAATATTTTCTACGTATTAATAGATTTTATGAGCATTTTTATGCTAGAAATCAGCTTAAAACATGGACTATGTTTTTTCATAAAAGCAACGAAAGCAATTGTTATATGACAATCTAAGGTTATACAAGTCAATTAACCTCCATTTTTCTTTCAGCAAATTGAAAGCAAGCTTTGAACCTTCATCACAATGATGTTGGAAGCATGAAAAAAGCAAAAGATTCTGAAATAGGTGAAAATAACCAAAATGGGGGAAATCATACTTCTGCTCAGGGTTGCTCTGAGATTAAAGATAATATAATAGGCATAGATTAAGCATTCAATAAATCATAGTAACGATTATTATTTGTCATTGTAATTAAGAGTTGCTATACTAGAAAGATCAAAGAATAGGATTTATGAGCAGAGAGAATAGCTCCACTGGGTACCATGGCAGGAAATAATGGATAGTGTTGTAAAGATAATCACATCAAGACCCTTGTGAATCAACCTGGCACTTCATAATTCTACAGTAACATTCAACTGTAGGCCTCGGGCTGGATGGGCCTGGAGGAAGCTCCCAGTTAAGTACAAGAAACAGTCGTTCAGTTAATAGCTCAAAGGTGATTGTAAAATAATCCTTTGCTCCTCTTCCTAAATATTCCACTGAGAGGCTAACCTTAAGGAGGAGAAATAAATCAGATATGTGCTCTCTCAAAATGATTCACCATTTGCAGTTCAAGTGCTCTTTCTAGAATGCAATTCCGGGGGCCAGTGCAATGGCTCAATTGGCCAAACATCCACATGCAAGCGCCACTATCACATATGGGCTCTGGTTTGTGTCCTGGCTCCTCTACTTTCAAAGCAGCTCCCTGTGAAGAGTAGAGGATGACTCAGAAGCCTTGGGACCCTGCACCTGTGTAGGAGACCCAAAGGAGGCTCCTGGTTCCTGGTTTCAGATCAGCTTAGCTCCAGCTGTTGCAGCCATTTAGGGAGTGAACCAGCAGATGGAAGATGTTTCTGTTGATCTTTCTAATAGAAATAAATAATATTTTAAAAAATTTGCAATTCTGATCCAGGAATCCATAGATTTCAAATAATTCAGTGACTCACTATTGCTTATAGAATAAAACTTGTGGCATAGAACAAGTTTTGGGGTCCAGGCACAGGCCCCCAATATCTTTTCTATCTGGTATAGTTTCAGACCCACCATCACACTGTGCTCTCCTCTCCCTATGCTTTGCACAGGCTATTCCCACAATCTAAGCTTTAGACATCATCTGGTATTACCTACCTACTTCCTCCAGGATGCCTAATATTGGGTGAGAGGTCTTGCCTATAGACTCTCACAGAAATCTGTGCTTTCAGATATGAGCAGACTGTACTGCAGTGCAGTTGTATGCCCACCTGTTTGTCTGCCTGACTCTCAATAACATCTTACTCACATGTATGTCTTCATTGCCTAACAAAGGACCTGGAAAATATTAAGTGCTATTTGTAATGAATGAATGAACAAATGAATGAATGAATGAGATGCTGAAGTGTACTCCTGAGAGAGGACATGAAGGTATGTGGGCCCAGCCTTCCTAAATAAGCAGGAGAGAAAGAGACAATACATAATTCTTCCCACTCACTGGTTATAATCCTTCAGTGTTAAAGATACTATGCTGTATTAACCATGGAATGACTAATGTAGTAAAACAATGTAGTCTTATATTTTTAAATAAAAATAACCTTTTGATTAATTTTTATGGATGGACAGAGTTGTATGTTTTTCTCATTATAAAAGCCACCTTCACTCATATGTTCAAGGATGGGATATTTATAGGATGAGGGGTTGTACAATATTAGAGATTTGTAACTTTTATCTTGAGAGAATGAGGTTCCAGATACAGTTGAACTTTATCACCCACAGACTGTATTTGAGATCTTGCCTATTCACTAAACTTTGTTCACTGAAACTCAGTACTCAGAGCTTTCACAGTCATTTACTAGCATGTGTATGCAGAACAGAGAAAATGTCAGTTCATCCTGAGCACACATTCTCAGCTGAGACTGAATCAGCAGGTACTTGGCCTTTTTCAGCTCCAAGATTATAAAAACAAATAAATAAAATGTTTCCTGTCATCCTGTTAGTGTCATTTTGTTCACATTTTTGTGGGTTTTTTGTTCATAATTTCTTTGCTTTAAATGGCTGAGTGGCTCATCCAGCATTTCTATGTGCAAGAAGGCTGCCATGGCCTTATGCAGAAAGTAGGTGTATTAAACCAACTTTGTTCAGGCATGAATTATAGGACTGTTTGCTGACTGACCATGAGTTTGAGTCTCATAAATCAACAATACACATTAAACAAAGAGTCTTTCAACAGAAATTCACATAAAACATGTTCTGATCAGTTGAGAAAAATGTGACCAGAAACTCACAGGAACGAATGTAACTGTACATTCCCAAGGAGCAACCGCTTTTTTTTTTTTTTCTTATTCAGCATTCGCAATGACTTTTAGAGAACACAGCTAATGTGAAGAAAAATCAATTGCTTATGAATCTAAAAGTCTGCATAAGATAAAGACTTCACTTTCCTGCCTTGCTGAACCAGTATCCACAGAAGAGGATTTACAGGATTGGGTCTGAATCTTAGCCCATCACCTATTAGTCACATTGACTTTGTTCAACATGCTAAACACATATTATCTCTCTTTCTAACCTGTAAAATGGGTACAATGCCTTCTTAGATCCAGTCTATCTCACGTACAAAATTACAGAAATGGGGTAGGTTAATCATCTGCCTTCAGTGCCAGCACCCAATATGAGTGCCAGTTCAAGTTCCAGCTGCATTGCTTCCAAGCCAACTCCCTGCCAATGGCCCGAAGAAGCAGCAGAGGTTGGCTCAAGTTCTTTGGTCCCTGCATCCATGTGGGAGACTTGGAAGAAGTTCTAGGATCCTGGCTTTGGGCCAGCCCACCTCTGGCCATTGCAGGCATTTGGGGAGTTAACCACTAGAAGGAACATCGATCTTGTGTAAGTCCTCAAATTCTTACTCCTGGGTCAACAACCTCGGGCTCTCCAAACAACCTCAGATGAAAATAGTAAGGCTTTTGGATAAAGTTACACTAAGGCACTGAACATTATCAAAGGCTTCAACAAATTTTTACAAAGTCTATGGCCTTCCCTCCTAGGAGATAAAATAAAACCAAGATACTCTTAGGCTAAACACATCTGTGTGTACAGTCTTCTGTTTAGTCATACTCCTAAGATATCTGTTAATAATCTGAAAAAATATATAAATATATAAAAATTTTAAAATTTATATATAAATATAAATTTTAAAATTTTAGATATATAAATATATAAATATATAAAATTGTTTTAATAATGAAATGGCAGCTGACATGAGAGACAAAATAATAAGTAAGTAAATATTTTGGTCTTAATTTAGCTTTCCTTATTGAAATAGAAGAGTCGAAATCAAAAAGTTGATATGGATGTCCTCATTTTGGCAAAGGTTTTAAATCTCAGGCCCTGTAACTGATGTGCTCACAGCAAACAGCGACCTCTCATGGAGGCTAGGCCCAGATGCAGCAGAGGCGCTGCAGGACACTCGTTCTATCATCTCCTTAGTGCCAGGGATGAACCAAGGAACTGACCTCACCCAAAAGCAGTCTGCTGAATGCTTGAGTCTGCGGAACAAGGGAGCCTCTGAGTGGTAAGAAAGACTAATATTCTACAGGTCCTGACTACCCAGAGGGAACAGTAAAATGGTCTTTTGAAATGCTGTCTCGATCCTTTCTCTACACTCACTATGACTTCTCTTCCCACCTTATGGCATGATGAGACATCACAACAGAACAGTCACACCACTTACTCATGTTCCCTTGGTCCTACCTTTGTTACTCAATGCACAGGATCAACAAGACACGCGTGACTGGCAGCTGGTTAGAAATACAGAATCTCGGGCCTGGCACAGTAGGCTAGTGGCTAAAGTCCTCACCTTGCATGAGCCAGGATCACATATGGGCACCTGCCTCTCATCAAGCTCCCTGCCTGTGACCTGAGAAAGCAGTCAAGGGCGGCCAAAAAAACCTTGGGACCCTGCACCTGTGTGGGAGACCCAGAAGAGGCTCCCGGTTCCTGGCTTCAGATCTTCGCAGCTCTGGCTGTTGCGGCTGCTTGGGGAGTGATTCATCAGATGGAAGATCTTCCTCTCTGACTCTCCTCCTCTCTGTATATCTGACTTTCCAATAAAAATTAAATTTTTTTTATTAAAAAAAAAAAGATGCTTGGTTCCTGTGCACATTAAAGTTTGAGAAGCATTCTTCTAAGTCCTCCTATAATCAGCCAAACCACTCCTTTTTCTGGTGGATCAATGCTGCTCAGCCTGCAAAGAAGACCCTAACACAGACATGCCAACATAGCCAGCCTTTCCATTCTCACTAGTATGCACTTTCCAGAGAAAGCACTGTTTTCCATAGAACACGTAGCTCAGCACTCAGCAGCACCCAGCGTAAACATGTGATAGAGTTTCTGTCTACTCACTATCAACAACATCCTTTTATCTCTTTTACTCTGTCACGCTGTTTTGTATGGCATTTCTCCCTCCCAGTATCTAGCATAGATCAGCTAGTAAAATTAGTAAAACATATGTTCTAATAACAAAATATTAGCTTTAGCTTTATTTGCTGAATGAATTACAAAAATGATTGAATTTTTGCAGGCCAATTTCCCCCCGTTAGGTGAGCATGTTAACAATAATGCCTTCTTGGGGCTACTGTACAAGTACACAGTTGGTATAGCGATTACCAGCACTCCAGCTCAGATCAGGCCACTGAATGCTTCAGGCTTGAGCATTTTCTCCATCCAAGGAATGCACCAAAGACAAGTCAAGTCACACAATTAGCCCTAACTATAACTCTTCTGTAGAGGCCTTTAATTGTTCTGCGTTGTCCGTTTTTTCTTCTAATCTAGATTTTAATATTTTTTAAAAAGGATTATGATTATTTTGGTTTCTTAGATTATAAAAGTACTCACTATTATAAAAAATATAGAAAACGTTTTAATGAAAATCCTTTATAATCTCACGAGTTGGGCACAGCTGTTTACATTTTAGAATATTTTCTGCCTAGGGATAGCAAAGTGGCATATCATGTTAAGACTCAGCCTGCAGTGCCAGCATCCCATATGGGGACCAGTTCAAGTCCTGGCTGCTCTGCTTCCAAACCAGCTCCCTGGTAAAGCAATGAAATATGGTCCAAGTCCTTGGGCTCCTGAACCGATATGGGAGACCCAGAAGAAGCCCCATGTTCCAGACATCAGACAGGCTCAGCTCCCGGCCATTGTGGCCATTTGCAGAGTGAACCTGCAGATAGAAAATCCCATTCTGTCTCTTCTTCACTTTGTGGAAATCTGCCTTTCAAAATAAATTTTTAATAAGTTTTTTAAGGCCTACTTTGTTCCAAAGAGTAGATCTTAGTTTTAGGAAAGTGAGGGCCCAGACCTAGCCTCCTTGGTTTTTTCCTGGAGAGCCCTCCACATTCCCAGGACTCATCAAGCACACAGCTGAGCTCTAAGCAGTTGAGAACATACATCTGACCCCCTGTGGACTGAGGTGTCAGCTTTAGTGCCTTGCCACTACACCAACAGGTGAACTATCTAGATACAGAAAAATGTGACTGTCAAAGTTAATGACATAATCTGTTTGGTTCTTCAAGCCAGCTCCAGCTGCTCTAAAAATGCTTGTAGCTGTTTGCTCTGTGACTGCTTTTGTCCTTGGCAGTGGAAGTGTTTTCTGATGAAGCCTCACATTTTCCTTTCCAGCATACTCAGACATTACCTACCTACAGGAATGGTCATCCCGTGAATTTTGTCAGCCCAGCCTGCGTAATATCGAAGGGTTTTGATAACACCCTGCAAATCCACATAAAAAGCTTGCAGGAATGGTTTTCCTCCATTTAGGGATTCCATGGTCTATAAGAAAAGAAATGGAGAGGCATTAAGTCATCATTGTATCCTATCCCAATGAGATACTAAATAGTTTGTAAAGCAGAAGTAATAGAGAAGAGAGAATGCAAATAAATATGAATGCTGATGTATACTAGGTCAACTCTGACTTCCCAAATAGGAACATTTCTAATACTGCCAGTGTGATTTGGTTTCTAGTAAAATCCAGAGTGATATTTATACATAAGTACACGTTCTTGTGTCTGTGTGTTTTCAATAACCATTATCCAAATACATATACACAACAATTCTTAAGCTGATGATAAAGAAATATTTTGTTTGTCAAACCAGCCTCTGTTATATTAACGGTCAAAGCTCAATGGGGATTTAGGAGAGTATATGGCAGTAATCTGAATCCAGAAAGAGGAGAGGTGACATGGGCTCTTTATGCAGCTGATGAGAATATAAAATGTTCTCCACAGCTGCCAAGACCCCTGCTGAGCAATGGAGTATCCACAGTGCACGGCAAGTTTATTTATCACCACCAAATAAACAAGAGCTCCTCTAGGGCAGCCCAGATTTTAACCACTTGAAGGCAGGTTTTTTTAGTAAACATTTACATTAACAAGTATTATCTACTAAGAATGAAGTATCTGGCCCATTTAATAAAAAATGATGATATTAAACAGTTTTATATTTTAAACATTATTGTAATGACACTCCTAGACTGGTTAAATCTGTAGCAAAAACAAGGGAACACACTGAAGTGGGGGGGGGGGAAACTATTTTGACTTAAAAGAGATTAAAGATGTTGCAAGTTTAACAAATGAAATAAACGACACATGTTTGTAACTTCACAATCTATTTTCTATAAGGACATTTTATACTAACATATACTAATGTGGGGAATGATTTTATTGCTGACAAAGCTAAGATTGGAATGCTCCCCAATCAATGAGATGAAAATTCTACTGTTTGCAGTGTAATTTTTCTGTTTACCAGATGAAACTCATTTTAAAACATCATGAAACTTAATTACTGTGTGCTCATCACAAGGAATAAAGTCATCTCCCAAGACTTTTCACAATACTTACATGTTCTGTGATGGCGCCACATCCCTGTAGTTGGCAAAGCTCTACACGGTGCAATACAATCAGTAAGCAGAACGTAGGCCTCATGAATGGGCCCAACGAATTACTGACACCAGTCAAATGTGCCTGAGAACTGTCAGCCTTAGGTCTAGTTTCAATTGTGTTTATTTTGATGCAATATTCATTTTACTTTCCTGGACAGGAGCTCACCTTTATTCCAGAAGCTACCTCTTAATAAAACTTCTCTTGTGGCTTAGGAATATTTAAAAATAGGAATCTCATTTGAGAATATGGACCAAAAAAAAAAAAACCTTGAGCACAGTAAGACAAGGCAGAAAAAGGCAGAGTGTTATGATATGAAAATACAATTGTAGGGGCCAGCATTGTGGCTTAGCAGGCAAAGCAATGCCACATCCAATAGGGGCACTAGGACAAGTCCCTGCTGCTTCATTTCCAATCCAGCTCCCTGCTAATGGCCTGAGAAAAGCAGCAGATGATGGTCTAAATACTTAGGCACCTGCCACACATGTGGGACCCATATGAAGCTTCTGGCTCTTGGCTTTGCCCTGGTTCAGGCCTGTTTGGTTGTTGCAACCACCTGGGGAATGAACCAGCAGATGAAGAGTTCTCCCTTTATCTGTCTTTAAAATAAGTCTTTTGTAAAAAAAAAGAAAATATAATTGTATAAATGAACTATATCATCTTCTAGTATATATTGTTAAAATGTTAGAAATACACTTACATGCCATAATACATTTAACTCAATTAAGTAGGCTTTCATTGATCATTGATCATCTATCTGTTCTCATTTACTGTTTATGTGCCAGGAAGTGTACTAAAAATAGAAGAAGAAGAAAAAAAAAAACAGAATAAAACGCAAGTTTGACTTTTAAGGAAATCCTACATTCTGGCAAGGTAGTCCAAAGAACTAAATTCCATCTAATATCATTAGGCTACCTGAGGCTTGGGGGAAAAAAACACAGAAAAGAAAAGAAAACATCAGGTAGAAGTTTTTGGAGCTTTTCATAGGCTCAGCATCTTGTGAAGCTCTCAAAAAGGAGCTACTTCCCCACACACGTCTTTTTTTTTTATAAATGCTTCACTGGAATAGTATTCCCTGGAATAGCAGAAATGTTTTCACAGACAAGTAAGTTACCCATAGCAGACTGTCAAGCCATCTATCTCCACAAGGAGATCACTTTGGTTTCCATGATATGAACAAATCCCTTGGCAGAGAGTAAGAAGGAAGAACCATGAAATGAAGACACTGAGGAAGGACAGTAAGGAAGCCCAGGTGTGATCTGTTTTCCTAAGAAGAGGGGTGGATACAGTACTCTTGCCTTGCATGCATAAGAGGTTAACTCTGGAGAGGTAAAAAAAATGTTCCCAATTTGATTCTTAAAAAAAAAAATCGGGCCCTGCGCGGTGGCGCAAGTGGTTAAGGTCCTCGCCTTGCACGCCCGGGATCCCATATGGGCGCCGGTTCTATCCCGGCAGCCCAGCTTCCCTTCCAGCTCCCTGCCTGTGGCCCGGGAAAGCAGTTGAGGACCAAAGCTTTGGGACCCTGCACCCGCGTGGGAGACCCGGAAGAGGCTCCTGGCTTTGGATAGGCATAGCATCGGCCTTTGTGTTCACTTGGGGAGTGAATCATCGGACGGAAGATCTTCCTCTCTGTCTCTCCTCTCTGTATATCCGCCTTTCCAATAAAAAAATAATAATAATAAAAATAAATCTTTAAAAAAAATCATTTGAAACTGGTTCTATGAAAGTAGCAAGGAAACTCTCCCTTTGCTTGCTTTTGTTTTGTATGTTAAGGGGGTGTCTGTAAGGATCCTTATCAGGTCATAGAAAATTAACAGGTTTTTTTCTTTGAAATTCCGGGAGAGGAGACATTCAAGCTTATCTCTTACCTCCCCTGATCTTTAAAACCAAACACCTCTCATTTTTCACAGGTATTACATACTTTTAGCTTTTTATCCATTTACCCAGGGCTGCTTCTTGCTATACTCTCAGAAAGAGCAAACAAACAAACAAACAAACAAAAAAAAAAACAAAACTAAATTTCAGTGGAATGGTAAATTTTGGATAGAAAAGTAATGTTCTCTTGGTTACTTACTGCAAGAATTGCCCTGTCTCGTTCCACCAAGTCTGCAAGCTTGTCCAATAGACGTCCTCTTTCAGAAGCATCCATCCTTCTCCACACTGAACCAAGAGAGAAAGCCAGGCGGGCGGCCTGCACTGCCTTGTCTATATCTGCCTGTTAGAGAAGGAGAGGTACAACTGAGAAGAAAACAAAACTTAAATCGAGGAAAAATCACCTGCTCTCATGAGAAAAGTGGCAAATGGACATGAGTGGCAGTATCTAGAAAGCATATGTTTGCTGCTCTGCTATTTGGAGATGCTTCACATAAAATTTTTTTCTATATAAAAGACGTACCTTGTCTGCTTCTTGAACTTCACACACCTGTTCTCCTGTGGCTGGATTATACACAGGGAAGACTCTCCCACTCTCTGAGTTCTGCCACTCATTATTAATAAAGATCTATGGGGATAAAGAAACAGAATAGGAACTTGTCACAAGTAGTACAAGTGGTACAAAACCAGTCAGTGGTCAAACACTACGGAAATGTCATGCTTAATAAAACCTGTTGGTATGCATGTTGGCATAACTGAATGTAGCAGAAACACAGAATCTTACATGAATCAAAAGTCCTTCAACTATCCTATCCAGCCACATCCCAAATGCATGAGTCTCCTCTATGATGTGCTTGCCTCAGTGTCATCCAGAAACTAACGTTCTTACAATCATGGAAGGACAGAGAATCTGACATACATACAAACCATTCTCTTGAGGTTAACAAAATAGGTAGTGATTGTCCAAGCCCTGGTCCACAGAGGGTTTCCTCCCTGCAGACATTTTAAGATTAAAGTTTAACATAATGAATTTAAATGAACACTGTATGTCATAACCTGTAAAAAGTTACACAATTACAAGGTCATTATTTTTGTACTCTAAACACAAGAAGACAAAGGTGACTCTGAGAGTTCAGTCCCCCAGGGTTCTTACGGTTTCCAGTAGTGTATGAAATGTTCACAGCAAGCCTGTGAGGCAGGACCTTGTTATATGAAAGATGAGAAAATGGAGAGGCAGAGAAGTTAGATTCAAAGCAGCAGGTTCTTGTCATGGCTCAGATTCAAGGCCTCCTTCAACATACTTGGCTTCCAGGATTGCTCAGTCCAAAGAAACAGCATTAGTTAATGTCCAAGAATGAACTAAAGTTACAGTTCTTGGACACCTGGTTTAGTTCTCGTTTCACTACATGTAACAAATTTTCTCACACCTGTAGTGCTTCATGCCTGCATATTTCCTTGAAACACAAAATGGTTTACAGGTAGCAAGAACAACAACAAGAAAAATTCAGATGCTCATTTCACTAAAAAGTTACTTCTGGAATATTATTTGGTTTAGGAAAAAGGAATCCTTTATAATGTTCCTTATTCCTTTTTATTCACTATAGGACTGTATTAAATTTCTTAACATTTGGAGTAATACCAGAATCCACTGGATCCAAATTTAGTTTTTTAAGTTTTTTTGGTGGAACACTTTTAACTGTTTGCAGGGATGAATATTTCACAACTTTCATTCTATCTTGAAGATCTTCAAAGGAACACAGAAAAAAACCTAAAATAGGATGAAACTAATTTTCTCACTATAATAATGAAAGTTCATTAGTCATTTTATAAATCGACTATGTATTACGGAATTTCAGTGATCTTACAGTTCCTATATTGTGAAATATTTGCCATTTTATCTTATAGAAATTATTTCATCATAAACTTCTATTATGCTCCCCAAAACACCAGATAGTTTAAAAAAAAAAAAAAGCAACATTGAGGGATAGAGGAATTTCTTGAAGTCAAGAACCAAAGAATAAACAACATACATAAAAATCAAAGGGAAATAAAATAACTCTTTAGTTAATCAATAGGAAACACTTTTTTAAGATTTATTTATTTTTATTGGAAAGTTAGATATACACAGAAGAAGAGAGACAAAGATCTTACATCCAATGATTCATTCCCCAAGTGGCTGCAACAGCTAGAGGTCAGCCAAACTGAAGCTAGGAGCCTGGAGCTCTTCTGGGTCTCCCACATGGGTGCAGAGTCCCAAGGCTTTGGGCTGTCCTCGACTGCTTTCCCGGGCCACAAGCAGGGAGCTGGATGGGAAGCGGAGTTACCAGGACACAAACCAGTGCCCTGGCAGTGCATTCAAGGTGAGAAGTTTAGCCGCTAAACTACTGCGCTGGGCCTAATAGGAAACACTTCACCATTTAATATTACAAAATGAGAACCTAGACTATCCTATAACAGTTTACATGGCAATTCTTTTATCTTTTGATATCTATGGGGAAAAAATTACTTGACATCATGCAGAAACAGGCAAACGCTGATGATATGAACACATACAAAGGTGACTGGAAGGACAGATTGCATAGAAATTAGAAAAGTTCATTAGGTATATCAATTTAATGGACATTTATTTTAAAAAGGCATTAAAAGCATGTCTGTCTTCTTATGTAGTGATAACTCACATGGAAGAAAAGGCAGAAGTAACATGAAGCTGGAATCTATTAGACCTGTGTTTATAATCTGGAGTCAGTACGACGACATGAATATGATCCAGATCCATGTACGACAGCTGATGAGCAGGAAGTTGCACTCAAGCACTACTCATTTCAGGTTACATACACCTCCCAGGCCAGGGAAATACAAAATAAAAATCCGATTTGCTATGTTTAAAATTTTCCCGATCTCTTTATTTATTTAACTTCTATAAAGTATTCATAAAGTTATTTACAATTTAAAAAATAAAAAGGGTCACTGGGATCAGATAGTAAATGCAATGCCTTTTTTCCCTGGTATGCCTGGGTTAGATTTTTTTTCTACATTAATTGTATAGACCCAGTCTTACAATATTTTATAAACTGAATGGTTTGCTGCAGGGCTGCAACAGAGACACTATCAAATGAGTCTGGAACATGACAGTACCAGAAATCAAATGAATTCCAAAAGTGAACAGGCCCAGGTCCGGCACAATAGCCTAATTGTTACGGTCTTGCTTTGCACGTGCCAGAATCCCTTGCGAGCGCTGGCTTATGTTCTGGATGTTCGACTTCTCTTATCCTGCTTGTGACCTGGAGAAACAGTAGAGGACGGCCCAAAGCCTTGGGACTCTGCACTCGCGTGGGAGACCTGGAGGAAGTTCCTGGCTCCTGGCTTCGGATCGGTGCAGCACCGGCCGTTGCACTCACTTGGATGGGAAGCATGGCCACTGGGACTAGAACTGGCACCTATATGGGATCCCGGTATGTTCAAGGCGAGGACTTTAGCCGCTAGGCCACCACACCAGGCCCAAAATTCTTACTGAATAAATAAATGGAAGACAAGAAAAAGCTCTTCTTCAAAGGTAATTCCAAGTAATAGACAAAAAGAAATGATGGTATTACATCATCACTATTTGTCAAATACCACAGTAATAACTTCTACAGGTAAAAATCACCAATGGTGATTAGCATTAGCAGAAAAAGTATAACAAAAAACTAGATGTTCATCTAATCTCAAAATACCTCCTGTCAAAATACTTATTATATGTGAGAGGGACAACAGTAACTTTACATTGGAGAGTCGACAGAAACTACCTTAAATAATTAAAGTTGACATCATTGGTAATGGGACAAAATTATGTCACGTGCAGCTAACATAATGTACTGAGAGGTATGCAACATTGTATCTGCTGTATTCTTGACCAAAAGGCATAACCTGTATTCAATCATGAAGCACACTAGGCAAATCTAAATTAAGGCAAAACCTACAAAATAACTGGTCATCACAATGTTTAAACCGCAAGGGTGATAACATTTAAATATTAATTCCCAATTAAAGGACATTAGGAAAATACAGAATCAAGTGCATCATATGGAACAAAAGCTTGACTTCTGAACCAGAAAAAAAAAGTGATTGGGACAACTGGTAACATGTGAATAAAGTTTTTAGATTTGACAATATTATAACAATATTATTTTCTCACCTTTTCCATTGCATTGTGGTCATTTAAGAACATGTAAGAAATCAGGACAAAAGACATATAGAAATTCCTGGCATTATTTTTTAAGCTCATTGGTGTAAATCTCTAATTATTTCAGAATGGAGATTTTTTTTAAAAATCAAAATTAATGTGTTCTTTTTTTTTTAAAGATTTATTTTTATTATTTTTTAATTGGAAAGGCAGATATACAGAGAGGAGAGACAGAGAGGAAGATCTTCCGTCCGATGATTCACTCCCCAAGCGGGTGCAACGGCCGATGCTATGCCAGTCCGAAGCCAGGAGCCTCTTTCAGGTCTCCCACGTGGGTGCAGGTTCCCAAAGCTTTGGTCCTCGGGCCCGGCGCGGTGGCGCAAGTGGTTAAGGTCCAAAGCTTTGGTCCTCGACTGCTTTCCCAGGCCACAGGCAGGGAGCTGGAAGGGAAGTGGGGCTGCCGGGATAGAACCAGCGCCCATATGGGATCCCGGGCGTGCAAGGCGAGGACCTTAACCACTGCGCCACCGCGCCAGGCCCAATGTGTTCTTTTGAAGCCTACAATCCATATTACAAATGCCCAAAACAAATTTCTTAAATGCAAGAATAGGGATTTACCATCCTTCTTTCACAACAACTTCTTTGAATGTGAATATGTGGAATATGACATAGACAATTAAGCTATGTCTTAAAATTACGGATCATTGAATACAAAAATATTCATTTTATTCATTCATTATAAAATATTCATTTTATAAACTGTTTTAATTCAAATGTTTGTTAATGTCAACATGAAACCAGAAAATTTGCTGAATTTCAAACCATGCATCAGGGAAGATGCCATCTTTTCCCTCTGGAGCGTTGTGAGAGTCAAAAAGGTGTCGATCCTAAGTCACCTGACAATTCCTCATCTTCTTCATTTGTGATACACAAAACTACTTACTTGTACCCTTACACATTCTGTGATGCCATAACCAAAGAGAGGAGGGCAGACTGAAGAAAGTACCTGTCTACTTTCTGTTTCTGAGACGGATTAGTATTAAACCTAACTTACTTTCCATAGCTGTGAAGAACTGACCACTGACATTTTATGAGTTGTTGTTGGTATTAAGACATAATGGATACGGCAGACACTTAGTTCATGTTAACTGTAATGGAATGTCTGCTAGGAAAGGAAATGAATCACTGTCTAACATTGTTCCTGATAAGAGTGGAAACATAGTACCTCCTTCACTGAGGTGCAACCTAAAACACACTGAGGAATGTAAAGCATATTTGGGAAATAAAATTTTTATGTGGTACTTAAATTAAACCATACAAAAACACATTTAACATAAAAGTGAGTTCCCATCAAATTAAAATACAATGTTTCAACACTAGGATGTTAGCATCATTGAAGCCACTCTCTTTCTATTCCAACCTTCAAGTAGACCCATTCTGCCACAAGAGTAGCCACTAACACTTTATCTGTTAAACTGTTAATGTTGAAATTCTTGTCTTGGGTTCTGGCACAACAGCTCAGTGGCTAAATCCTTTCCTTGCATGTGCAGGAATCCATTTGGGGGCTGCACCCACATAGGAGACTCAGAAGAAGCTCGTGGCTCCTGGCTTCAGGCTGACTCAGCTCCAGCTAATGCGGCCACATGGGCGAGTGAATCAGCAGATGAAAAATCTTTCTGTCTCTCCTTCTCTCTGTAAATCTCCCTTTCCAACAAAAATAAATGTTTTTTTAAAAGAAATCCCCATCTTGGTGGATATGTCTATGCATCTCTTAGCTCTGCCATTTTATATTTATAAATATCTGGTACTGCACTAATAAATATAAGTTTGTAACTATTAGATTTCTCTGGTAATCTATTTATCAATACTAATATTAATAGATTTAAAGGGAGAAATAGACTCCGATGAAATAATAGTGGTAGACCTTAATATCCTATTAGCATCAATGAACAGATAGATGAGACATAATTCAGCCAGGAAATAACAGAGCTCACTCAGACACTACAGCAAAGGGACTTAGTTGATATCTACAGAACCTTTCATCCTACAGAGAATACACTTTTCTTCATCAGTACATGGAATTTTTTCAAGGATTGACCATGTTACATTCCATGAAAAAAAAATCAGCAAATTATAAAAAAAAAAAGGTCTAAATTATGCCCTGCATCTTCTCAAACCATTATTGAGTGAAACTGGAGACCAATAAATAAAATACCCTAGAAGACATGAAAATACCTGGAGACAGAATAAATAATATGCTACCAAATGAACAATGTGTTAGAGAGGAAATCAAAGGGAAAATTTAAAAATTGCTTGAAACAAATGAAGGCATCAATGTAGCATACCAAAATTTATGGGACACAAAAAAGGTAGTGTTCAGGAAAACATTCATCTCAATCAATGCTTATGTTAAGATATTAGAAAAGCAACAAGTAAATGAACTAATCATACATTTGAAGGTACTAAAAGAACAACAGCAAAGCAATCTCAAGATAGCAGGAAAAAGGAAATAAACAAAATAAAGGACTATGTCAATCAGTGGATTCTTTAAGGACCTCATAGTGCTTGGAGTGGCAAGATGGGCAGCGATTCTTAACTGTTGAAATTTGAGCCAAAACCTCAGAGCATACCCTACATCCGGGACCTGGGGAGGGTGGGAAATTGGATGGGCCTTTTCCCTTAATACCCCCTTTAAACATGAAGGAAACAATATGGAAAAATTAAAAAAAAAATAAGGGAGGAAATAAACCAAATAGAGACCAAAAGAATAATATATAAGATCAATAAATCAAAGAGCCGGTTCTTTGAGAAAATCAACAAAACAGACTCCCCACTAGCCCAACTAATCAAAAAAGGAGAAAGAAGATATCAATCAATAGGATCAGAGACAACAAAGGAAATATAAAAACAGAAACCTCAGATATCCACAGAATTATTAGAAACTATTACAAGAAGCTATATGCCAACAAATCAGAAGACCTAGAAGAAATGGATAGAATTTTTGGACACACACAATCTATCAAAATTGAATCATGAGGCAATTAATAATCTAAAAAGACCTATAAAAAGGATTGAGATTGAATCAGTAAATAAATCCCTCCTAGGCAAGAGAATCCCTGGACTAGATGGCTTCACTGCAGAAGTCTACCAAATGTTTCAAGAAGAACTTACCCAATTCTCCACCTGCCATGCCAAACAATAGAAAGAGAGGTGATCCTTCCAAACTCTTTATGAAGCCAGTATTACCTTAATACCAAAGCCAAATAGAGGTGCTACAGAAAGAGAACTACAGAACAATATCCCCGATGAACATAGACATAAAGATTCTCAACAAAATACTAGCCAACAGGATCCAACAGTATATTAGGCAGATCATTCGCCCAGCTCAGGTGGGATTTATCCCTGGCATGCAGGGACAGCTTAACATTTGCAAATTGATGCATGTAATTCACCACATCAACAAACTGAACAATAAAAACCACATGATCATCTCAATAGATACAGAGAAGGTATTTGATAAAATCCAACACCACTTCATACTAAAAACCATAAGCAACATAGGCATAGAAGGAACATTATATAACACAATTAACACAATAATATATATATATTACATATATATATACTTCAATAACAGTATTGGAAGTCTTTGCCAGACCTATTAGGCAAGAAAAATAAACTAAAGGAATTCAAATAGAAAATAAAATTATCCCTGTTTGCAGATGACACAATTCTCTACATAGAAAAAAAAGATTTAATCAGGAGACTGTTGGAACTCATAAAAGAATTAATGAACATGCATCGATGACACTAGCATACACAAATAACTCCATGGCTGAGAAATTTTAAGCACAGTCTTATTTACAATTGTGGAGAGGAATCTTAAATATCTAGGAATTAAACTAACCAAAGATGTGGAAGGCCTTGTCTCTTCAACAAATGCTGTTGGAACAACTGGATAGCAGTCTACGGAGATCAAGAAGCAAGACAGCCACCTATCACCTTACATAAAAATAAGCTCTAATGGATCAAGAACCTAAATCTGCACCCAGACGCCATCAAACTATTGGAGGAAAACATAGGAAGCGCTCTCTAAGATACAGGAATTGGGAAAGACTTCTTAGAAAAGTCACCAAAAGCATAGGCAATCAAAACCAAAATAAACAAATGGGACTGCGTCAAACTAAAAAGCTTCTGTACAACAAAGAAGATGATCAACAGAGTGAAGAAGCAACCAACAGAATCAGAGAATATCTTTGCACACTACACAACTGAGAGAGGGTGCTACTCAGCCATTAAAAAGAATGAAATTATATCTTTTACAACAAAATCATTCCAACTAGAGACCATATGCTCAGTGAAATAAGCCAATCCCAGAAGTCACGCCAGGCCCTATTTTTGTTTTTAATTTCATTTCTTCAAAAAAGTTTTGTTCTTAATTTCTTCACTGGTTTATAGGTCATATATTTGTGTTGTTTGTTTCAAGAAGGTTTTTGATTTTCTTTTTCAATTCTTCATCAACATGCTGGCTGCTCAGTAGCATGTTATTTAACTTCATGGCATTGTAAATTTCCTATTTTTCTTCCTGTTGATTTTGTTTTATTGCTTTTCATTTAACGGGACATCTAGTAACTGTGTAATAGAGACTATCATATCCAGATGTGAAGAAACAATGCAGTATACATCTCTACTTCCAAATTAAAGATGGACTCCCAATAAAACGGTTGAATATATCTTGACAAAAGGATGCTGACCTCTCTACCATTGTCCATACCTAATATGTCAGAATACACTTAAAGAGCAGAATGATGGACTTAGGACTGTTTGTGAAGAACTATACTACTGTAATAATATGGGGGGAATGGGGGAAGGGACTTAGGGAGAAAAGAAGGGAAATCCCAGAGCCTATGGAACTGTATCATAAATAATAATTTAAAAAACAGTAACTTGGTGGCCTAGTGACTAAAGTCCTTGCCTTGAATGCGCAGGGATCCCATATGGGTGCCGGTTCTAATCCCAGCAGCTCCACTTCCCATCCAGCTCCCTGCTTGTGGCCTGGGAAAGCAGTAGAGGACGGCTCAAAGCCTTGGGACCCTGCACCCGCATGGGAGACCGAGAGGAGGTTCCAGGCTCCTGGCTTCAGATTGGCTCAGCTCCAGCTGTTGTGGTCACTTGGGGAGTGAATCATCGGACAGAAGATCTTCCACTCTATCTCTCCTCCTCTCTGTATATCTGACTTTGCAATAAAAATAAATAAAATCTTTTTTAAAAGGATTTACCTATTAAAAAATAAGAGTATCTTGATTGGTTCTCATTTGGGCAAATATCAATAAAGCTCCTATAACACTGATATGTGACCATGAGTTTCAGTTCATCCACTTGCATGCCAATGAGAGCAATTGCTAGATCACATAGTAAGACTGATCTTAGTTCTGCAAGAAACTGTCAAACTGGGGCCCAGTGGCCTGGCCTAGCAGCTAAAGTACTTGCCTTGAACGCACCTGGATCCCATATGCGTGTCGGTTCTAATCCTGGCAGCTCCACTTCCCATCCAGCTCCCTGCTTGTGGCCCGGGAAAGCAGTCAAAGACGGCCCAAAGCTTTGGGACCCTGTACCCTCGTGGGAGACCTGGAAGAAGTTCCTGGATCCCGGCTTCGAATTGGCACAGTACCGGCTGTTGCAGTCAGTCTCTTGGGGAGTGAACCATCGGACGGAATATCTTCCTCTCTGTCTCTCCTCCTCTCTGTATATCTGACTTTGTAACAAAAATGAATAAATCTTAAAAAAAAACTGTCAAACTGTTTTCCAAAATGACTATACCATTTTGCATTCTCACTAATGTTGAATGAGAACTTCTGCCCACATTCTCATCAGAATTACATGCTGTCAGGGTTTTTGTTTTGTTTTGTTTTGTTTTGGATTTTAGCTATTCTAGAAACTACACAGTGATATCTCTTTGCTGTTTTAGTTTGCCATTCTTTGATGATATGTGATGTTAAGATAATTTGTATATTCGGTCCCGGCGCAATGGCGCAGTGGCTAAGGTCCTCGCTTTGCACGCCTGGGATCCCATATGGGCACCGGTTCTAATCCTGGGGGCCCCGCTTCCCATCCAGCTCCCTGCCTGTGGCCCGGCAAAGCATTAGAGGTTGGCCCAAGGCTTTGGGACCCTGCACCCACTTGGGAGACCCTGAAGAGGCTCCTGGTTTCGGATCGGCATAGCATCGACCGTTGCGCTCACTTGGGAAGTGAATCATTGGATGGAATATCTTCCTCTCTGTCTCTCCTCTCTGTATATCCAATAAAAATAAAATAAATAAAAATAAAATAAATCTTTAAAAAAAGAATTAAGATAATTTGCATATTCTTATTTGCAATCTGCATATTTTCTTGGTGAGATGCCTGTTTATACCACTCTTGGAGAATGTTATATTGTTGAGTTTTAAGAGTCTTGTATATTTTGAATAAAAACTATGCATCAGTTACACAATTTGCAAATATTTTGTCACAGTTTATGGGTTAGCTTTTTATTCTTTTTTTTAATTGCGTTTTTTTTCTTATTGGAAAGTTAGATATACATAGAGGAGGAGATACAGAGAGGAAGATCTTCTGTGAGTTGATTCACTCCCCAAGCAGCCACAACAACCAGAGATGGGTCAACCTGAAGCCAGGAGCCAGGGTCCTCTTCTGAGTCTCCTTCCAGTGACTTGGGCCATTCTCCACTGCTTTCCTAGGCCATAAGCAGGGAGTGGGATCTGAAGTGAAGCATCCGGGTCTCAAACTGGTGCCCATATGGGATGCTGGGATGAAAATGGAAGCTTATGCCACAGCATTGACACCAGCTATTCTATTTCTTTCACTTTTCCATATAAACCTTAGAATGAGTTTGCTGACATTCACAAAATAACTTTCTGGGATTTTTATTGCAGCTGCATTAAATCTACATCAAGCTGGGAAGAACTGAAATCTCAACAATACTGAGTCTTCTTATATGCAGAACATCTCTCCATTCGGATCTTCTTTGATTTCTTTCATAGTCTTGGGATTTTTATTTTCCTCATTAAAATTCTGTGCCTAATTTTATTATATTTATAACTCAGTATTTATTTCCTCTTTTGTGATCATGTGAATAGAAATGTGTTTTTATCTTTGAATTGAAACTGTTCATTTCTAGAACATAAAAATGTGAATGACTTGGATTTAACTTTTTATCCTACAACCCTGTTATAATCTCTTATTTCTAACAGGATTTTTTTGTTTGATCCCTAGAGTTTCCACATACACAACCATGTCATCTACGAACAAAGACATTTTATGTATTCTTTCCTATCCTGTACAACTTTTCTTGTCTTATGGCATTAATTAGGGGTAGCAAGACAGGACGCTTGTTGAAGGTCCAAGCATAGAATGAAGGCATCTGGGTTCTTTCCCATTAATGTGATATTAGCTATGGCTGTTCCAGGTACATTCTTTGTCAAGTTGAGGGAGCTGGTTCTAGACTGCTGAGAGACTTTAAAAAAATCCTGAGTGGATAATGGATTTTTTTTAATGTTTTTTTCTGGGACCCACTGTGGTAGCCTAAGTGGCACTGGGATCTCTTAAGGGCACTGATTTGTGTCCCCACTACTCAGCTTACTATCCAGCTCCCTGCTTGTGACCTGGGAAAGCCTTGGGATCCTGCACCCATGCGGGAGACCTGGAAGAAACTGCTGTTTCCTGGCTTCGGATTGTCTTAGCTCAGTCACTGTGGCCACATGGGGAATGAAATAGAAGAGGTAAGTTTGTTCTGAATCTCCTACTCTCTGTGTATCTGCCTTTCCAATAAAAATAAATAAATCACCATAAAATGCCTTTTCTGTATGTGTAGGCATGATGACACAACTTTTTTTTCTTAGCCCACTGATAAGAGAGGTTGTGTTAATTGAATTTTGAATGAAAGTCAGTCTTACACAGCTGTAATAAATATTATTTGGTTACAGTGTTTAATTCTTTTTTATACACTGCTGGATTCAATTATATCTTGCTGAGTACTTTTTTTTGCATAAATGTTAATGAGAGACGCTGGTTTGTAGTTTCCTTGTATCATTAACATCTTTTATCTGGCTTTGGTGTTAGGGTAATAATGGTCTTATAAAATGAGTATATATTGCTTCTCCTTCTGTTTTCTGGATGACACAGGAATTTTCAGATCAGCCCAATTTCTCCTTCTTTGAGTGCTGCTCACAAGTACCTTTGAAGGAACTGTCACATTTCACCTAAATTATCAAGTTCTTGGTAACAAAGTTGTTCATAATAGTCCTTTATTATTCTTTATTGTACACTGCAATAGCAGTAATGTCCTTTCTTTTGTTTCTGATTCTATTGTTTCTTCTGTCTTTTGGTTATTTGGACTGATTTTAAGCAAATTCATTGACTTTTTCTAAGAACCTGCTTATGATTTCATTAATTTTTTCTACTGTTTTCCATTTGTTTCTTCTATAAATAAACATTTTCGTCCTGTTTTCTTTAGTTGAAATATTTTTTGCTTTCTAGTTTCGAAAAGAAGCTAAAACTGTTTCTTCTTTTCTAATATTTGTACTCAATGATATAAATTTCTCTACATACTATTACAGTTGTGCCCACAAATTTTGAAATGTTTTATTTTCAATTACTTCAAAATATTTAAAATCTGGCTTCAAGGGTCTGGCACAATGGCTCAATGGCTCAATTGTCACCTTGCTTGTTACCAGGATCCCATATGGGTTCTGGTTCATGTCCCAGCTACTCCACTTCCCATCCAGCTCCCTGCTTATGGTCTGGGAATGCAGCAGATGATGGCCCAAAGCCTTAGACCCTGCACCCACGGGGGAGACCTGGAAGACTCTCCTGGCTCCTGGCTTCAGATTGGCTCAGGTCCAGCCATTGTGGCCACTTGGGGAGTAAACCATCAGGCAGAGGATCTTTCTGACTCTCCTTTTCTCTGTAAATCTGACTTTCCAATAAAAAAAAAAAATAATCAAATCCTTTTTTTAAAAAAATGGCTTTAGACTTATTATTTTGCTCCTGTTTGAAAGTGTATTGTCTAATCTCCAAATATTTAATTTGTTTTCTGTTTTCTGTTTTATTATAACTACATCAAGGTCTGAGAGTATATTTTTGTATGATTTCTACCCTTTCAAATTTGAGGTGGTGTATTTTTACAGCCCAGAAAGTGTGTGTCTTTGTGAATGTTCTATCAGTACAGAAGAACACGAATTTCCTTGATGCTCCATTTAAAGATTTATTTTAGGATTATAACAACTAGTAAGGGCATTCTCTCCTAAAGAAAACACAGCTTTTGCACTGTCCTTTAGCTCCTGATCCACTGGCAGACTACTGTTCTTTGAATTAAAAACAATAATAATAAATATAAGGCTAGCTCCTTTATTCTCACTTAACATAATGTAATACCTTATAATGTATTATATACATATATACAAAAATTATGTAATGTATTAAGTTATGGCAAGAAGAGAAAAGAAGGCAAAGCAGTAACACTGTCTTTATTTTAGGATGACAGGCTGTATAGAAGTCCCCAAGAAATCTACCAAAAAAATTACCAGAAATATAAATTTAGAAAAATCCCATTAATACAAGCTCAATATACTACCAACAAACTACTGGATAATTAAATTAAAGTACATATTTATTACACACAGACACATATACATACACATACACACCTGTATACTCTTTCAAGTATGTAAGTGTATGTATCTTTTTGGAAAGTCCAGGCAGCAATATATGGCAGCAATGTTTAACCTCTTAAAATATACGAATTTAAAAACAATTTCCTGGGCCCAGTACAGTAGCCTAATGGTTAAAATCCTCACCTTGAACACGCCAGGATCACATGTGGGTACCGGTTCTAATCCCGGCAACCCCACTTCCCATTAGTTCCCTGCTTATGGCCAGGGAATGCAGTTGAGGATGACCCAAAGTCTTGGGACCCTGCACCCGTGAGGGAGACCCAGAAGAGGCTCTGGGCTCCTGCCTTCAGATTGGTTGCGGCCATTTGGATAGCGAATCAACACAGAGAAGATCTTCCTCTCTGTCTCTCTTCCTCTCTAACTTTCCAATAAAAATAAATCTTAAAAAAAAATTCCAAAGAAAAGTCTAAAGACAATTATGATTCTGAGTTGCAATTCAACCAGTTAATAAGGTTAAAGGGCCTACATAACTTCCTCACCCCTTTGTGCCCCAGTGATAGAATATAAGCAAGTGATAGAATATAAATGGGAAAAGTTAGAAGGAGCAAGGAATATCTAAACAAAAATATGATTTTACAGAAAAAAATTACAAAATACTTATTCCAAGCATGAACTTACTTGAAGTTATTATTGAAAATCCATAGAAGATACATACTCTGTTGTTTGAAGTTAATAATAATGTCAATGACAAGATTACTTTCTGGAAAGTTAAATAATGTACAGGACTCAGTGATTTAGTGTCAAGATGAATGGTAGAGATAAGTGCTGCAGGAGCTCCCTTCAGAAGAGAGAAAGCTTGGTGTGGCTGACATGTTACAAGAACACTTCAGGGAAACCAGAAATAATGAGGGAGGATAAGCTGGGGTAGGAAGGGGGAAAGCAGAAGAAAGAAACTCTATCCCTCATAAAATGATTCAGTGGGCCTGATCAGTTTTTTTCCTGACTGGCTGTTTTCTGAAGACTATCTGATACTCTGGTTTAAGAAGTGTGACAGAGAGAAACAGCCACTGATCCTCTCCTCCCCTTGGACCCCACCAAAACTCAAGGGACTGTGAACCCTCCCATGGACCTGGAGTCTCAGCAGCAGCCTCCACCCACTGTCCTCAAAGTCAGGTGCACTTAGGCAAGCAAGACCCAAAGTCCTGAAAATCCCTACAAAACAGAGGCAAATCAGTCAGAAAAATCAACAGTAATCAAATTGAGTTAGAAGGAATTTGAGAAAGAAGAAAGACACAGAAGAGAGGGGAAAATTAATATGCTCAAAATTAATCATGCATTAGATACAACAGTGATAAAATATAGGAAGTGGATGTCTCGACAGTCTTTAATTGTGTCTACAAATCATATTGACTGTTAAAAAGCTAATTTAAAATAAAAAATAGATACAAATATGGTGGACAAACAGGATGAAAACACTGTTTGAAGTGAATATTGAAAAACAGGGCTAGAAAATATTTTAAAAATAATAAAATAAAAGTGCTGAAAATTCTTACAGATTTCATATTGAGAAACAAGGTAATGAGAAGGGAACCAACAATAAAGGGGCGCAACATGGTAGAGGGAATGGGAGAGAGCATGACAGGGCAAAGAAAACAAGGTAGTGCTCATGTTTCATAAAAACTCAAAAAGCAGACTTTTAATATTTTGACCTTCTCAATGTTAAATAGCTTTCTTTTATTTCCATTAAGAAAATATTGCTAGAAAAACCGTTACAGCACTACCATCTAGAAAACACTGACAGCCTGTGTCATGAGAAAAATATTGGCAGCCATATCCTATGATAGAATCTTGCTGTCTGCAGATTTCTGCCATACTTTTGGTTTTGCAATTTGGTAGGTCCTACACAATGGAGGAGGAATTACACTGAGAAAGTGTGGTGTTCCTTGGGTAGCTTCATTCTAATATTTACATGTTCTTGAACCAAACAGTTCTAAGATACTATGCAAACCAAAGTAGAAACAAAGACAAGGAATGGAAACAAGTGGTGCTAAGAAATTATACAAACAAAAAATGAAAGACAGGGAGTTCCTGCCAACTGGTGGTCTGTGATCCACCTAGGCAACTTTGAGATCAATGGGACTCAAAAAGATACATTTGGGTTTTTTTTACAATGTGGGTTCCTCTTTCTACTTTCTTGATATCTGTATCTGATAATGTTTGCCTGTGATTGTTTCAGTTTTTCCATATGTGGCCTCTAATTTTTCTGTCTTCTTGCTTCCGGAAATGTAAGCACAGCAGAATTAAGGTGAATATATCTCCTAAGATATGCCTTATCAGGATAGGCATTGTGGCTTATGTTAATCATCCACCTTCAAGTCCCAGCATCCCATATGGGTGCCAGTTCATGTTCCGACTGCTCCACTTCCCATCTAGCTCCCTGCTATGGTCTAGGAAAGCAGCAGACGATGGTCCAAGTCCTTAGGACCCTGCAGCCACATGGGAGACCTGGAGGAAGGACCTGGCTTCTGGCCTTAGATCAGCTCACCTCTGGCTGCTGTGGCCATTTGAGAAGTGAACCAGAGGACAGAAAATCTTTGTTTCTTTGTCTCTCCTTCTCTCTGTAAATCTTTCAAATAAAATTAAAATGTATCTTTTTTAAAAGGACAATAATTTCCATAATCTTTTCCTATTAACATAATCTCTTCCTTCCTTTTCTTAGCTACCTCAACAGTATTTATTGTCTACTCCTTTCTAGACACTGTGATTTCTATGGCATCCTTAGAAAGACACAGATTTCTATATTTTCCTGCTAGTCCAGGCCAAACAAATTATGTCTCTCAATCTAAATGTATTTGCTTCTCTCCAGTATATGACCCCAGCAGTAAAAAAACAAACAAAATGGACCAAGTAGTCCTGTGACAGTAATACTAAAACAAAAACCACTGTATTCATTATTTTTGAGAAAACAGTGATTTCTGGGGGTGATTTCTCTCACAGAAAACAGACTTGTCTAAAATAAATCCTACTGTGGGTAATCAGGATGTATACCCAGACCATGATTCCCATATCTGTGCTGTTGACATCTGTTATATGAAACAGACAACAGGCCTCAACAGCCTTGATAGAAGCACACTGAATTACAGCATTTGTTACTCTGTTGAAGCAACATGGCATTAGAGCCAAGTACACACCAGTGTCAGTTGTGACATATTCCCAAATTGGAGAAACTAAACTTGCTGTCAATGTTGTGGTGGAAGGCAATGGAAATTGCTACTGGTAATGGTTAATGTTCATTTCTTCCTGTTTCACTTTCTATAAACAAGGTAATGCCTATACAAGCTCATTACTGTAAACTGAGCACATTTAAATTGGCAGTAAAACCGGAGTATTTACTCTAGTGCACATATAAAGTGCCTCATCCAATGTTTTGGAAATGTTTCAAGTTTTGAAACCAAGCAGCTGGCAGCTTTACAAGCCAATCCTTACACTTAAATCACTCACTCTGGGAAGTTGCTTGGTGTCCCGTGTCAGGTAGTACCATTCAGCAGACAGTCATTCCTCCACCCCTTGAATTCTTCTGCAATAAATTTGCATTCACAAAGTTCTTATAACTCTTGCAGCACCACAGACTCCGATGGCTGTTGATTAAATGTATGTATCCTGTGCATTTAACCTGACTTTCATTATGGCCACTTCGTAAAACCGCCAGACTGGACAAGCGATGACACATAGCTAGAACCTGGAATCCCTGCCAAGTCTCAGATTAGGTTTTTTGGTTTTGTTTTTTTTTTTTTTTTCCTACTTCTTTATTAATAGTGACCAGTTTGTGGCCTAGCTCTAAATCAGCAAAAGTATTTGACAGCAAATGTTCCTATCTATGGATTATATATAACCTACCCTAAACACCAGATGAAAAAGGGATAACCCCAGGAAAGGAAGGGCTTGCTTCCATGTAAATCATGTTACAAATTGGACAACACCCAGAGAGTTCATTGTTCAACCTCAATTGTGAAGGCCATTCCCATTTACTATTCCCCTGCAATCGATGTTAATTAAGGCAGACTGAGACCATAAATCAGCCTGGGAGTTTTACAATGTAATTCAGCATTAAGCACATGTATTTAAATAAAAGGTAACTGATTAACCACTAGAATTTTTTCCAGAAGTTGCAGAGGCCATTTCTTTATAACAGCACCAAGTCACCTTTCATTTTTGTCAAGATAGGAAATGAAAGAAATACTGCCATCCAAAAATGATGAGTTGCAAGTAGCGAAATGACTCAACACTGTTTATTGGGAGGAAGGGAAGAAATGAAGAGAGGGAAAAGAAGACAACAAAAATGGAGACGAGCTGCATGTAAAGGGAGAGGCATTTGGCATGTTTGTTCTAGCTGCCTGGAAGACCTTAATTCTTATTTTATTCACAATTATTCCATGACACACCTTCTGTAAGGTAACGTGCTGAGGTAAGGCACTGAGGGATGAGGAGGTAAATCAGAATAAGCCCCTGCTCTTGAAATACATCTTCAGAACTCTACTGAGTGAGGCCAATTCAGTAACACTTCTGAAAATGTGATGTGAAAACATTCAAAAGTATTCTCCGAATATTTACTACATTTTAAGGTTACCAAAAAATTGGGGCAGGCTTCAAAAATTCATAGTTGGGCACCTGCTTGGTGCAGCTGGTAAGATGCTGCTTGAAACAGCTGCATTCCACATCAGACTTCTGATTCCAGCTTCTAGCGCCCAGAGAAGCAGCGCATGACCTCAGTGACAGAATCCTTGTGACTCACTTGGGACCTAGACTGGGTTCCAAACTTCCGGCTTGAGCCTGGCCCAGTCTTGGCCACTGTTAACATTTGGGAAATGAACCTGCAGATGGAAGATGTGTGTGTGTGTGTGTGTGTGTGTGTGTGTCTTTGTCTTTCCCTCTGTCATTCAAATAAATAAAATGAAAATAAATATTATAAAATTTAATGAAGATATGTAACTTAACTGTCTTTTGGTCCCCATTACTAACCTGGATGACAGACCATGTTTTCTGATAATCAAATCCATTTTAATTTACCTACAAAAACTAATCACAGACTTACAATTTTATAGAATACCAGAGAGGCAGAAGCCAACAGAACACGTGTCTGCAGAAAGAACTTTGGCTTCAGTAATGAAAACCCCAACTCACTTGGTAGAGGAGACAGGTTTTAGGATGAGCATTCGTCAAGAGCTGTGCGAACATAGTTCATCTGCACAGGTCCAAATACACCATGATGTTAAAACAACCAGCAGACACATAATATTGAGAGAGGAATTTGTTACTGCCCAAGGTGCAGGGATAATACACATCCAGTAAACAACTCAGATACAACCATCATTATTAAGTATCCATCATATACTACAGGCTTTCCCTAACTCACTTCATCTATAACACATCCATGATGTTGGCATTATTTTCCTTTCCAGAGGAGAAAACTAAGGTTTGTGTCATAAGTCCAAGCTTACTCTGCATATAACCTAGTTGCAAAATCTTGAACTTCTATTTCCCATTGATAAGTATAGAGCTCCATCCATTCTGCCCAACATTATCAGTTACCTATTCTTCTATGCTAAGATATAACCTTAAGTACCTATTTTCCGTCACAGAGAATATAATTAAGACATTCACTATAGTAAGAATTGAAAATCAAATTAATTGGAAGTGGTGCAGTGACACAGCAAGCTAATCCTCCACCTACTAACAACAGCATCCCAAACAGGTGCAGGTTCATGTCCATCCAATCCAGTTATCTGCTTACGGCCTGAAAAAACAGTGGAGAACGACCCAAATCCTTGCCCCCTTGCATCCAGATCAGCTCAGCGCTGGCCTTTGTTTCCATATAGGGAATAAATCACAGGATGGAAGATTATCTGTCTCTCTTTCTCTCTGTAAAATATGCTTTTCAAAGAAAAATGAATTTTTAAAAAAGAAGTCATATTATTTAGGATAAAAGTTATAAAAGTGAACACTGGGGGAGGAGGGGACTTGCAGTGTGGGTAAGGGAAATCCCAAGGCCAATGGAACCGTATCATAAAATGATAATAATCATAAAAAAGTGAACACTGAATAGTTACTTTGCCTAGACTTTTATTTTAAGACACTTCTCATGACTTAACACATAAATCCCTCACAACTACTATATGAAGTAGACACACCCTGACTTCCAATGAGGAAGGCGAGGCTGAGACTTAAACTTGCTCATCAATAGGAACAACAGTGAAGCTGAAATACAAAATCTAAGCAGCCTGGTATTTTATCTTTAATCTTAGATACAGAAAGATTTAAGATTTATAACAAGACAATGCCCTGGTACAACTTCCTACATGCTGCATAATGTTCAAGCAGTCATTAACTGACAAAATAATCAAACGTGCTTCTTGCCAAGGCTCCTTAATAATCTGGATCAAGGACCCGGGACAACAGCGTAATGGTTAAGGTCCTTGCCTTGAATGTGCTGGGATCCCATATGGGCGCCTGTTCTAATCCCAACAGCTCCACTTCCTATCCAGCTCCCTGCTTGTGGCCTGGGAAAGCAGTCGATGATGGCCCAAAGCCTTGAGACCCTACACCCATGTGGGAGACTGGGAGGAAGCTCCTGGCTTCTGGCTTTAGATCGGTGCAGCACTGGCCGTTGCGGTCACTTGGGGAGTGAATCATCGGACAGAAGATCTCCCTCTCTGTCTCTCCTCCTCTCTGTACATCTGCCTTTTCAATAAAATAAATAAATCTTTAAAAATAATAATAATAATCTGGATCAATCCGTATCTCCAACCTCTTATCTGCACACTCCCAAAAAGTAGCTAAATCAGAATAATATCCATAAAACACCATTTATGTAAATAAAACACATAGAAAAAAATACCATATTTTCAAACTGACGAAGATGATTTAATGGATGATTCTTTCTTCCTCTGTCTTCATGATAAAAGGAACAAACTAGCAAGCACTCTAGGGTCAATTTTAGAAGGGCACTAATTGCATTCATGAGGGCAGGGTCCTTACCTCCCAGAGTTCACACCTCTAATACTATCACCTTGATGTCCGAATTCCAACCTACATGTTTTGCAAAGACAGACACATTCAAACCCTAGTACTTTCATCATCCTCCCAAATTCTAAATATAACATCAACTTCTGTTTAAGCTTGCTGTTTCTTAGCTTCTTAAATATTCGAAATAAAGTATAACAGATTAGTCATCCAAAACTTAGTTCAAATACAATATTATGACAAGGGCTTCCAAAATCCACTTGAACAGAGCTAAATCTACTAAAGACAGCATACTGAAAAACTTTTCCTATGTCCCACTAAACTGTTCACTCCTTAAGGACAAACACTATATCATTATGTTGTCTTTATTTTCATATCTCCAATTCCTAATGAAATAATGGAAATAGTAGTTGCTCATTCAGTGTCTCATATATATTGGTGCTTCACCACGAAGCAAAAGAAAGGAAAATTTTAAATTACAGGAGTCAATGTTCATGGAATCCCAGAATCCTTTCTGTCTCATGTCCCTCAGCACATTAATACCATTCTCCCTTATACCGCTCGCTTCCTGCCTTGTGTGATTTAAGCAGTTTTCATTCAGAACATGGTTACCAATATTCACTATGGCCACTAGACAATGGAATTATTTCTTTGGAAAATGCAGTATTACTGGTGTCTTGTTAAAGCCCTTGGGAATAAAAGTGACTTACAAACAACTGCTCTTCTTTCAGCCTCTGGTCCATGTACTGAACTTTTCAAGTGACCTGCAAGGCAGCTAGCTGGTCAAGGCAGAACTCAGGTCACTTCATCCAACCACCGCCAATTATGTGGTGTGGCCATTTTATAATTCATGATTTCTGCTTATTTGAAAAGTTTTTTCTAATACACAAGAAGGAGCAGGAAGAGGGGGAAGCAAAACTCTTACGTTCTAGACCTGACTTCATAGTAAATGTCTGGAAAATCACACAACTTTCTTAACTCTGTTTGCCCATAAACACCGGATTTGGTAACAAAAGGAAGGTTATTCTTTCCTACACCTTCACAGACATTGATCACTGATCATGACACTCTTGAGTTAGTTCTCAATATGGAATTTCAGAAAGCTGCATAAATTTAGATAAAGATGCCATTTATTGTTAAATCTATTGCCACCCTAATGACCCCTGAATCTAAACTCTACATTTGAACTACAGATATGGAACTTATGTGGCCACCAGTGGGCACTCAAGTAGGAAAATTTATCACAGGCTTTGCGATACTATAGGTTTATCTTGATCATTCTCTAAGTAAATGAATAAGTTTCATAGCCATTTGAATCATAGTATCTGTGACCACTTCAGAACCCACTCTCTACATTCAAAAGTGACAGCTCCTTCCTTAACAATGTCCAGTGTTTCATCACACACGGAATTAGAAAGACATCATGTGAGAAAATGGAAGTATCCTACAACAAACTTTTCAATCTGTGGACTCATCAAGAAAACAGTCATAAATCTCTTCCTTCCCTTCCTCAAATGAAAAACCTGGCTTTGATGGCTAATTGTGAAACTCTACAGTAAATCAAGATATAGTTTAATAGGCAAATTCTGTTAAAGCACTATTTTAAATGGCACTGGTAAATGAGTATATTGTTATTAGACTATATGTGAAGGAACAAATTCACAGAGCTGGAAGGTGCCTTAGACATTTACCTATGCAAAAGGAAAGTGTTGTATAAACAAACTTATCAAAAGAAGTACAACAACTTGGCTCAAAGCTCTGTATTGTCTCCAGTTAGTGGCACAGAGCACAGAATCCCCATTCCTTCATTTCCTTATTGGTGCTTCATCTCAATTAGTAATATTTACCTGTAAAACAGGTTGAATAACTGACCAGGAATATGGTCAATCCTTAATGCGTCTCTATCACAATATTTCTTAGACATTTTTTGGCACAAACAACTTTCCTTATGTTCCCTTCTTGAACACAATCATCACAGATGACAGTGAAATAATTTTTCATTTCCGTCTTTGAAAGTAAAATATGTTAAAGAAACACCGTTGATTTACATCCCTAATACGACCCTACTTAAGGAGGAGATCCTGGGACATTTTCTGCAGTCTCTGCAGGTGCAGAATCAGGAGCTGCTGCCAGAAGCCAAACAGCAGCCAGACTATTTTTATCCCAAAATAGGAAATTAGTTTCTTCGGTTTATTAAACAATAGCTTTGTGTTCTTGTTATAACCACAGTGCTGTAATCGGGAGTGTCTTGATTTTCCACAAAAAGGCTTAATTTGCTTGAGCATATGAACAAGATTACAGCTAATTTGGACTAATTCAGAAACTGACTACATTTCATCAAATTTCATATTCCATTTTATTTCATGAAACTGTATATGTTACTTTCTCTCTTTTTGTAATTATTTTATTTGATAATCTTTACATAGTTGATCAGGGCACAAAGTGTATATGTTACTTTCTTTGTAAATCTGGATATCCAGGGCTATAAGACAGGAGCATCAAAGCTATAAAATCGTTGTTCAGTTCACCTTCATCCAGTTAAGAAAACTAAAATGAAACTTCACATTAGCACTTCAGTAGAGAGCTAAGAACTTGAGAAAAATCCATCAGTACAATTTCCTGTAATAAACATTTCCAGCATCCCAAATTTTGGGTATCAAGGCAGGAAACGTCCTAAGAATTCTACTTCACCAATTCCACCTACCCCACGGAATGTCTTTAAGAACTCCAACAGGATTCTTGAATCTGTTGCTTTGTTTCAAGAATCCAAACAATACTTTTCTTTTTCATACAGCTGTGTGTGTGTTAGGAAATATTTAACTATTGAACATTAAGTGTTTATGTTAGTGTTTGCTGGAAAAAAAAAAAAAAAAAAAAAAAAACTCCAACAGGGACAGTGCTCCTCCAAAACAAAGGGTTTTCTCCCTCCCAGTTAAGTGTCCCAGTGGGGCAGCTGACTGACACTGGTTAAGCTGCTGCTGGGGAAGCCCCCATCTGATATCGAAGTGCCAGGATTCAAGTCCTGGCTCTGCTTTCACAGTTCCACTTTCCTGCTAGCACAAATTCTGGAAAGCAGCAGGTAATGTCTCAAGTTATGCTGGGTCTCTGCCACACACATGAGAGACACAGACTGAGTTCTGGGCTTGTAGCTTTATCCTTGCCATGCAAGGGCAGCTCAGCTGTTGCAGACATTTTGGAAGTGAACCAGGTGATGGAAGATCTCTCTGTCTCTGTCTCTCTCAAATAAAAATACACCCAAATCTACCTTATGGAATAGCCTAGGAAGGCAGTACCAAAGTTGAAGGATCTCCATTCAAATGCTTGTCTTCTGAGCTTTGTTTCCTCTTTTGTAAAAACAGAAATAAGACCTACCTTACATATATGCTCCATAATTAATTAGTGAGATAAAATGTGTTGTGTCATAGTTGGCTAAGCCATCATTTTGGATATCCCATATTACAGTGGCTGGGATCTGGGAGTCCTGCCTTCTTTTCCTATACAGCTTCCTGTTTAAGCAGCTTGGAAACCATAAAAAAGATGGTCCAAGTAGGTGGGCTACTCCCACCTCAATGGGAGACTCTAGTGGAGTTCCTGACACCTGGTCTTGGTCTGGTGCAGTACTAGCATGAAGCAGTGGATCACGCAGATCAAAGACATCTGTGTGTGTGTGTGCATGTCCACTCTACCTTTCAAATAAACATGAAGGAATAAAATCATGTGTATATTTTTTAAATGTAAATGTGTCTAAGGCTTAAGTGACTATAATGGAAATTTCTCTTTCCTAACTTCCTTGAGGAAAGAGCTCTTACACTCGTATGGTTTCCCTCACCTCCAAACACTGCATGCTATATGCAATATGTGCTCAAAAGATATAATAAATCATGTTCTATGGGAAAGAAGTGGGGACAGGATAAGGAATTCAAACTGGCTGTCAACAGGGATCAGATTCATCTCAAGTTGCTTTTGTTTTTTTTCTATAAAGTTCAGCAGCCACTTGAATAAGAATCCAAAATGGTGCAGCTTAGCTATGCAACCTACATCATTGGGCCACTTTTGCAGAGGAAATACGAGGGCCACATCAAGCTTGCTACCCTTTTTAGCCCACAGCAAAATGGTGTGATTACCATCTAGAGAACGCCTTCCATGCATTTTCTAATTGGGAGATCCAAACCCTGAGAATTGTGAAAGCAATTGGAATTAATCGCAGTTAGGTACAAATCATTTCCTCTCCACAATGAATCTCTGACATAAAGCTGTCATGTTTTATTTCAGTAATAATTTTTTTTAAATAGCAAATGCTTTGAATGATTTGTATTAAATCCTGCAGTAGATTGTGCATTGGAGAGCTCCTTGCTTCTCAGCATGCCACTATACTGCCTTTGGATCACCCCAGCAAAGTACCAGACAGGAGTCAATAAGTAGATTGATCTATTTGTATGAAAAAAACCTAACTACTTTTTATTTAAAAATGCAACAAAGATATAGTTTGGGTACTTGTCATATGAAAGCTTTGTCCTCGTCCATGATTGCTTCACTATTTTGACTAATGTACTTCAACATTTGTGGACAACAAAGAGGCAGCATCGGCACTTAATTTCATACAATTCTTAAATTGTTTTGCTGATCATCTCAGCACATTTCTCTGTAAAACTAATGGCTTCTGAATGTTATAATCAAAGATAATAAAGATATATTTGACTTTTATAAAAATAACCTTACCTTCACTTTGACTAAAGAGTTTACCTACACAGAGTAAAAGGATAAAGCAAGTGATCAGCTCATTTACACAAAAGGGGGAAACAGACCTTCCTCTTGAAACATTTACATGGTTAGAGCAGAAGCGATTCTGTCGACTTTCATTCTTTGCTGTGCTTCACGCCAAAACATCTGGCTAAAAAGTGAAAAAATCACCCAAATGGCATTGTATAGGAAAAACACCTAAATGATTGATTGCATTTTTCACTTTAAAGCCAATGTTTTGATATTATAGTGACATGGCCTTTGTTCAATGGATGTAATCTTTTGCTGGCAAAACAGGGTTTTACAAAGCTTGCTTTGACAAGGACTAATATCAATTTTAATCTTAAATCAATTAGAAATTTTAAGTAACAGATTCAATTACATTGAATGCCCTGAGTCACAATTTAGCTGAGTCCTAGCATACTTGAAAGTAAAAAGAAAAAGGCTTCCTTAGAAAATAGGAAAACAGTGCAAACTAGACTCTAAGGGACCTAGCACAGGTGAAAACAAAAACAAAAACAAAAACAAAACAAAAAAACCTACAATTTAAAGAAAGTTGAAATATTCACCTAACAGCACTGCACCACACCAAAAAGTTGGGAACTTGAATATACTTGTTATAGGCCCGACACATTACACTAACCTGCAATGATGACATAGATTCTGTTACTATTATAAAGAGAAGTGACTAAGGATATCAGTGGCTCGGCAGCAAAGGTTCACGCAACTTCTCACACACCCATCTAACCTCAAGGTCTGGTTCTGAAAGTAAAAGAACACTGACAAGAGTAAGAGACAAAAGGTCATCAGTCACGCTCCCAGAAGACAGTTCAGTTTGGCCAGCTTGAGAAGGACATGGCTACATTTCAAATGAAGTAGGAGGGGAGTTGTGGGAGCAGAGGGACCTGGCCCCTTTCCCAGAACAAGGGTGCTTGCAATATTCAACGCTATCGTGGATGGATCAGATTAAAAGGTCTTGGGGGACCATCTAAGAACCTGTGATGCAGATAGAATGCACATCTATAGTGTTCCATTTGATTCAGGAGTCCAAGAGTTATGACAGGACATCCCTACAACAGATCTAAACGATCCAATTTCCCCAGCATCCTTTAGTCATAAACCGTGTTTTACTAATACCTGGGTTTGCTAGAATGGAGACCTTCTGGGCATTTTTAAAACACAAAAATTGGCAAAGGTGTTGTACGATTCAGTTTTGCCTCTTCCTCTCACATGACTTCTTAATGGATTGACCTCCTACAAGTATAAAGATTACCAGATGGTGTGACTTAGGTATGTCATTTAAACTTTCTGCAGCCCAGTTTTCCCATCCATAAAGAAGAAAAACAACCTTATCATGCCGTCCTAAGGGTTAAATAAATTATTAGAATACTGAAAAGTGGCATGATGTGCTTGCAGCCTTTTTTTAAAACTGATTCTCATTCTGAATGTAAAAAGCTGACGACCCCCTCTTTTGTGTATGTTTGTTCATTCGTTTATTCTCTACTTCCGTCATCTAAGAATCCTTTGCCAAGCCATCTGAGACACACAGGGCAACCACAACAAAAAAGAGGGGAAGGATCGTGAAGTCACGCAGCACATTAACTGGTCTCCCAGGATGTCTGGTGGGCATCTCTTCTGACTGTCCTGAAGACGGACTCCTGCAGGCTGCTCCAGCACCGCAGAGCTGCCTTGCAGGAGGAAGGTCTGAGCAGCAGCCAGGGAAATGTGTTTGCAGAGGCGAAAGCTCAAGGAGAGGGGCTTTCACCACCCCCTGTCAAGTCTTGAGAAAGTAGAATGCAACACGATTTCTTTCTGTTTTCTGCTTGCAAACAAATGTTCCTTTGCCTATCTTCCCTAGGTTTAATTAGTCTTCTGTCTTCCTCAGAATTCAGGCTGTTCATTTGCAAATGGCAGACATCAGAAAGGCGTGCTGGTGTGGGTGCTGGGGAGAGGGAAGAGGGGTCTGAAGTGTTTATTTTCAAAGCCACAGGGGGTCTCCATTTGAAAAAGCACCCAGCTTATCTCAATGTTTTTGTTTGTATGATTTTGAATTAGAAAGTTGGAGCAATTCACTTAGGAGATTAAGCTGTCTTTACAATAGACCTAGTTGTCCTATTTATTCAATAGTATTGCCAGGGTTAAAAATAATTCTTTCTACTGCCCTCTTCATTATTCAAGTGCAACAATTTTAAGGGATTCCTTGGTTTTTGATTTTCACATCAATTTCACACTGAAGTGATGCTGATTTGCTCTTTGAGGATGAAAGTCACAGCCAAACTATATGTACAGTGGCTTAGGATTGTCAGTTTCAGAAAATAAAAACAGAAACACAAACAGAAAAACAACAAAGATAATTTTAAATCAAGTAAGTTCCAAATCACCAGGTATGAGGTACACTTACACTAAAAATTTTTCATTTACCTAAAATTCAAATTTAAGTAGACAGCCTGTATTTTATTTGGCAATCCTTCCAGAATTTCATGGATATTGTGCATGTTCCAAGAATGCCAAGTGAAAAATAGAGGAGATTCTGTTTCATTATTACAGTTAAACTTGCTCTCTATAGAGCTGAAGTACTTCATCAGTCAGAATAATGACTCCCGGTTTATTAACAACACAAAGTGATATCTCAGCAAATCAAGTGAATGTTGATTACATGATAAGTCCTAGTGCTCGTCTCCAAAGCCCATTTTGTTCTTGCCAAGTTTTCTCATCACACACACACACACACACACACACACACACACACACGGAAAACCAAAAGGGGCAGCTGGCCTAAGTTAATGTTTTGAACTACTACTGTTAAAAGTGACCATAATCTTTCTTTCATTTGTGTTGCAAAGCAAACATCCTTTGCACGCAGGGGCTGACTCAGTACATGTCCTCCAGGGGAGCAGGCCTTTGGACCAGTAAATGAGTGGGTGTCCACCCCTACACCAACAGGAGACTAAACAGTTGGTTTTGACTATAAATAAAAAGCAAGCTGGATTTATGTGGCAACATTATCTTCACGTATCTGTTGACATAAGTAATTAAGAGATTCTGCCCTTGACTTAGATCCTAGCAAATAATTTCAAACATAATTACACATATTTTGTACTTGAATAATCAAATACTTCTGCTTGACAATTACAAATATGCAAAAAACTGAAAGGGATGCCTCCCCATACCAAAGGAATTAGGTTATGTATAGGAATAATAAGCTCCTGACTTAACAAAATGTGATAAAACTATTAAGTCCAATTGTGCATAGTTGATAATTTCATTATCTTTAAGTGATAGCTCATGTTTGAAAAATAAGCTTTTTTCTTTTGGTAACCCTTAGTGCACCTTAATTTTTCTCCATATTTTAGTTTTTAAGTGAGCATCTTCCTGAAAAAGTATAAAGAAAGAAAGGAGACATCAAATAAAAAGCACAAATGGGCCATTAAATATATGGCCAAGAAATTCCTACTTACCATTTAAATAAAACATTAAAAGACTTTTGCTAGCACTTGGTTTTGAAACAAGCCCCATGTTGGAGCTAATTCCTGCTAAGAAATACCACTGCAAGCTGCCACTTGACCCGGAATTCCTCTACAAGAAAAACTAGCCATAACTACAGGAGAGGTCTATATGAGAAACTGCCGGAATGTCAACTTCATTTGCAGTGGCCCCATATGGCTTGATCACTCTCCCTGGCATGATAAATCACTGGCAGAATCCGTACCTTCCTACGTTTGATCTCTGCTCAGCAAGATGTGGTTTTGATGTGAAGAACTCCAGATCTCTTAGGTCAGAGACAAATAGCAGTGGCACTGACCTGCAAAGTGCTAAGTCTCTATTAGACTGCAGCGCAAAGCCAGAAGCTTCTGACAAGTTCCCTGGCTGCAGTTTCCTGACCCACTGTGGCTTTCATGAGCTTAGCTTGGCAGAAAAGCTGCTGAAACAGTTTGGAGGAGATATGATAACAAATCTTTCTATCACTATTACCAAGAACTAAAATTTTTCTGAAGACTGAAAGGAGATTTCTCTTGGGACTCATTACTCTCACTCTCATTTCTAGTACTATACGTGTGTTTTGTTTTTTGCTTTTTTTTTTTTAGCAAACATGAAACATTTTGATTTCTAGGGGATCTTTATGATACCACTAATCACTTATTTATAGAAGGAAATAATTAACAAATTATTAGAGCCCACTCTTTGATAATTATGAATATATCTTTGGAAAATGCTTTTAGTAAAATTATTGTGGGGCTTGTGCAATAGCTCAATTGGCTAATCCTCCACGAGTGCCAGCATCCCATATGGGTGCCAGTTTGTGTCCCAGCTGTTCTGCATCCCATCCTGCTCCCTACTTATGGCCTGGGAAAGAAGTGGAGGACAGCCCAAAGCCTTGGGACCCTGTACCCATGTGGAAGACACAGAAGAGGCTTCTGGCTCCAGGCTTCAGAGTGGCTCAGCTCTGGCCGTTGTGGCCATTTTGAGAGTGAACTGGTGGATGGAGGATCTTTCTCTCTCTGTCTCTCCTTCTCTCTGTAAACCTGCCTTTTCAATAAAAAATTTTTTTTTAATCTGAAAAAATTGCTTTGAGGACAAACTTTCGGTCCAAGAAAGACTAACTAGACATGCTCACAAATTTAGCATTGTCCTCTGATCTTCACAATCCCAGCTTCTAGACCCAAAAGAGGAAAAAGTTCTGAAGAGTCAGGATGGTTGCAAATATCTAAAAGTGCTTACAGTCAAATATTTCTATAAGTAGGCAGGTTAATACATAAGCACTTTATTCTGCCCTCTCTATTTCAAAGTAACTAAACGGATACCTGGAAAACTGAAGGGACTTGAGCAGTATCACAAGGCTTTTTTGCATCCCAAGAGCCCAATATAGAGAAAATACTTAATACGTGATCAAGTGATTTCATTCATTCAATACGTATTTCTTGTATAAGTCAGAGCTGGATCCAATACACTGCTGTTCTCACTGCTCTACAGTGTGCCCTGAGGAGTTTCTATCTCAAAAGAGGGAACAAGTAGATTGGATTGGAGTTTTTCATCCTGATTTGTGTGGCTAGAAATGTGCACTCCTTCAAAGGAAGCATATAAAAGGAAGTTAAGTTATTTCATAACATTTTATCCTAGAATTCACATCATAGTCCTGATGTTTTATCTATCAGTGGCTTTGCAGATGAAATCAGAGAATTTTATTTTCTAGAATATATGTGTTGACTCATTCATTCAAAACAAATATGGACCACACTCTGTCAAAGCAACCATGACCCTAGTTCTCATGAAAATCTGAGTCAAGGAAGGAACCAGTGTGGGTATTAAATAATAATTGAACACTCTGATGTAACACTGTCAAACACAGGTTATCTAACAATGATAACAAATAACAAAAATAACAATTTGACATTACTATACAATAGCACATTTGAAAGACTTGAAAGAGATCTAGTGGGTTCTGAAATCATGTGTCCCTGTCAATGTAAAAATATCAGCAGAAATATTCTGAAAAGTATTACTAAAACAGGCATGAAATTTTAGTTGACGGAAATAGTAATTTCTCAAAAAGCAAAAAGCAAGACATTAAGCCATCATCTTAATAGCTGTACTATTTCAATGGCTAACCCCTTTACACAAGTGAAATAAAAGACTCATAAATTAAGTTTCTCATTATCTCTTTAGAACTCCAATGGTAACTTTGTAAATGTTGTTTTAAAACAAAATGATTTAGCTTCTTTTTCAGCTAAACATAGTTTACATATGCTTATGTATGCATATCTATACTAAGTGTTAACCAATAATCTCTCCTTGATTCAGATAATGAAAAGTTCAAAAAAAAAAAAAAATCACTGTTTGTGTACTTCTTTCCTAAGCCTTCCCTTTTTCTCTGTTGGAATCCCTGGTAATGATACCAGAATGTGGCCAACCTCATTAGTCTCCCTGCTGTTTACAAGACAGGATTTATGCTCAATGTGCCGAACACAATGACACACATCACTAAATGGCAAGAACTACCACCCAGGCTTTAATCTGAGAAACTTTTCACTCTGTACAAATACCTACTGGCATGGAGAAACATGGAAGAGTAATTACAGCCAACACTTGTAGTTTTTTAAGAGTACACCAATAAATACCCATTTGTGAAGGTTAATTTAATGCAACCCAGGCTGTTATCTGAAATAGTGTATGTCGCCAATTCAATCCATTAAGTAATTACTAAATTCTCAAGAGGGCTCACAGAAGTCAGATGTGGTTATTCCAGGTTCATTGCTTCTGTTCTCCCTAAGGAACATTTAGACCAACAGCAGGGAGGGCCAACTACAAAGGTTCTGGGGTATAACTAACCACTTATGAAAACAGGTACATGAGTTCAGCCAAAGAATGAGAGTCCTAGAGGGCCTGTCCTTAAAGAAACCCTTGGGGAAGCACAAAAGAAGCAAAAGTGGGAACGAGTAAGCACGGAGATGGAAAAACTGAAAATAAGGGGTACATCTGACTGAAGTGCTTTCTCTACAAAAGGCAAGACCGAAAAATCAAGACATTATAAAATCTGCCTTTAGATACCTACTTTAAATAGGATTGTTTTTCATTTTTTATGATTTCTTTTATTTGAAAGGCAGAATGAGAGAGATTCTAGAAAGGATTTCAGAGTCATTAAAAATGAAACACAAATTGCACATTCAATTATCATCACCTTCTCTTACTGAAATTCTCAAAATTTAAATAGTGCAAGAATTTCTTTATCCCATACCCCCATTGAGCTTACATTTAATAGAGAAACTGAGTTGCTAAATCTGAATTAGAAATGTTTGCGGGCCCAGCGTGATGGCTCAGTGGTTAAAATCCTTGCCTTGCAAGTCTCAGGATCCCATATGGGTGCCAATTCATATCCCAGCTGCTCTACCTCCCATCTAGCTTTTTGCTTGTGGCCTGGGAAAATAGCAGAGGATGACCCAAAGCTTTTGGACCCTGCATCCATACAGGAGGCCTGCAAGAAGCACCTGGCTCCTGGCTTCAGATCAGCTCAGCTCTGGCCATTGCAGCCATTTGGGGAGTAAACCAGCTGACAGAAGATCTTCCTCTCTGTCTCTCCTTTTCTCTGTAAATCTGCCTTTCCAATAAAAATAAATAAATCTTCAAACAAAAAATGTGCCTAACAGGCAAGAGAGAACCTATCAAAAACCAACTTGTTTTCACAAGCTTCTCTTTCTCATTGGTTAGGGCTGAACTACATAAAATGATGGCCTATGAGGGGAGAGGAAGCTTTAGAAAGTAAAACATTACTTTTCAACAGCCTTACACATCCTCACTCCCAAGTAAATCCTAATAATCACAACCAAGAAAAACACATTTTAAATGAAAACAGGTGTTGTTAAGTGCAGTGTGTGAGGATCCAGTGGTAATACAAAATTAATCGCTCATCAAACCCTGATGAATCATACATAATCACACATAGCCAAGTGATTTGAATCTAAAGTGACACATTCTATCACCCTTTTCACTTGTGTTTAAATTCATATTCCCATCTCTATGTTGGCTGACACAGTATGAACTGGATTTAATTTGGGGATTTGTAATCAGAGAACTGGGCTTGGCACCATCCTGTAAAACACTCAGCAGAGCTACTGTCCATCTGCCATTGTCTTCCTGTGGTTCTTGTGCTTATTCTGGTGGTCAGCAGGCAAGGAAGGGGACTGGGTCCTGGAATTGCAACCCACTATTGTTTTTTTTTTATTAAAGATTTATTTTTATTATTTTTTCATTGGAAAGGCGGATATACAGAGAGGAGAGACAGAGAGGAAGATCTTCCATCCGATGATTCACTCCCCAAGTGAGCGCAACGGGCCGATACTATGCCGATCCGAAGCCAGAAGCCTCTTCCGGGTCTCCCGCACGGGTGCAGGTTCCCAAAGCTTTGGGCCGTCCTCGACTGCTTTCCCAGGCCACAGGCAGGGAGCTGGAAGGGAAGCGGGGCTGCCGGGATTAGAACCGGCGCCCATATGGGATCCCGGGCATGCAAGGCGAGGACCTTTAACCACTTGCGCCACCGCGCCGGGCCCCCACTATTGTTATTAAGTCTGGAAAGGTGATATACTAGTCCCACCCCAGGAATAATATAAGAAGAATTAAATAGTTAGGAGAAGAATTAAATCTATCATAGGAAAAAATTTCTTTGAATATAATAAAAGTTGTAGCTATTAACAATAATAAAACGGACTAAATCTCACACAACAAAATTTTTGAAGCATCTACACCCGCAGATATTGAGTTACGCAAGTGCTTTAGAAATACTAAAAAAAAAAAAGGAGCAATCACAGAGGAGTAAGTAGTTGCACATAAAATACATAAATCAAGGAAAAGTTATATCATTTAGTAGAAGTGCAAGCAACTAATACGGGTGCTCAGAGGACACAAATTCTTGGCCAAAAAATTAGGAAAACTGTATTTGATCCTATAAAAGTATATTGTAATATGCACAGAAGGGCTAGATTAAGCTTTAAGTCTGGAAATTTTTACTCTTCTACAGTATTTCTTTAAAATTTGCTGCACACATGTATGCACTGCAACATAAAAGTAAATGTATGATACCATTTTGTCCTTAGTGTTAACCAAATGTAAAAGTTGTAGTATTATTTTCAAGTCTACTGCTAAGGAATAATTTATATTTGCTATACCAACAGCATTGAATTAGTCAAAAATAAAGATCTCTCTTCTGGAAATTATTTTTCAAGTAAATTGTCACATATGCATGTTATGTCCAGTGCTATGAACAAACAGCATATAGTGAAGAATTCACCCATTTACCATGGCTCTTCAAAAATGGGCTGTGTGTGTGCATTAAGAGAGAGAGCATGCACTAGGGAACACAGCAGTAGCTAACATTTAAGTACTGACTGTTCTACCAAAAATAGGGAAAGAAATCCAGGTAGGATGGGAGTAAGAAGGTTGCCAAAAGGTTGTATATAGGCCACTTGAAGGCAGGCTTATGTAGTACATCTCTCTTCCTAGTCTGGGGAAACCAGCACAAATCATGATCAACCACCAAAGTAAGACCAGCATCTCATCATCCTGCATAATCCTGCAAGACTAGGAGAGGAAGAGCCTGGGGAAGAGGAACCCCCTCATCTGGTTCCAACATTACACAGAATACACTTCTCAAAAATTATTTCCATATTAATCACTTCACCCTTCATAATTTGTGTGTTCTTTTATATAAGTTAAAGCACAACTGTAAAAAGCCAAAAAAAATTTTTTTAAAGCAAACATTTTTAATAAAAACATCTGCGTTCTTCATCTTATAATGCCTGAATTAAGAATTTCCAGATTTACAAGGGTATAAATGCAAAACTCATCTTACAGAAATTACAGTTTGAATTTCCATCTTTTCCTGGGTTGGTAATAAGCAGAACTATATTGCCTCCCAATACTCAACTAAAGGCGAATATAACTGTTTTTTCTGAGCACATTCAAGTTAGACCAGGATTAGCTATGATGATGGTTCAGGTTGGCAGGAGTAGATTCATGAAATTCACTTTCAACTAAATGTAAATTTTCAATTTACAATGGTTTTATTGAGACACACAATAAAGAATAAAGAATATTGTAAGGAAAACATCCACTAAAGCATGCGATAAGAATGGATTTCTTAAATAGCTAAAATAATAAAATACTCTTCATTTGCATTTAAAACAGTTTTATAATGAGAAAAAAGTGGAAGGAGAAAAAGTGTTAAGGAGGAAGATGTGTTGCTACCTAATACATAACTGACTATAACAAAACTGTTATAAATCAACAAGTACATACACAAAGATGATAAAATGAAAAACCAGCCAACTCATTGAAGAGGAAGGCCAAACTGGCAACAAGTATAGAAAAAGATGCTTATCTTTATAAGAAAAATTAAATTTTAGATGAAATCAAGAAAATGCACATTGAAATAAGACAAAGAATTTCACACTTAACAGATTGACAACTTTTAGTGAGTGTGAGAACCCAAATGTAGGCGAGAGTGTAGAGTAACTGGGTATTTGAAATACTGACACTTGAGGTAAAATTTCATAAAACCTCAGTAGGAAGAAATCTGACAATTCTTAATTATGCTACAGGTATATATATACCTCATGAATCGGCAACGCGAATCAGCAATGCCTTTATAAATGTATATTCTTCTAGAAGCTTTTTCACCCAATTGTATAGAAATATGTTCAGGACTGTTCAACACAACATTAGGGTAACAATAAAAACCTATATTTTGAATGTCAATAGAATGAATGAAAGTCAAGCTGTTTTCAAAGAATGTTATATTATACAATGATAATGAATGAACAGCAAGTGTATCCAACAACATGTTAAACCAACAAAACAAGCTGCAGAAGGATATGTAAGGAATAAAGTACTACAGAATTTTTAGTAAATGATTATGTATATATAAAAGCATATTATTTATGAATGCATACATATGTATGGTATGTACATCTGTAAGACAAGCAAATGTCACTGAGGAGGGAAGAAGCAAGAGAAGGGAAAGGTAGGCTTCATAGGAGAGAGTTGATATCATTCTTTAAAAGTCAGAAGCCATTATAGCAAATGTGAAAAATTGTAAGATTTGGGCATATTACTGTCTGTGCTCTTCTATAATATTAAAACAAAGCATAGCCTGCTGAACTTGCCTCACAATACAGCATGCTCTTGATCTGCTAAGGCTGAAACATCTCTAAATGCATTCACCTCAAACACTGTGCATCCTCTTCCACGCACCAAGTTATATGCATGCCCATTCTTATTGCACACCAGTGGCAACCTCCGTCAGCCTTTGCAGATCAGGAACCATATCTATCTATTTTTTCATGCCAGGCACTAATTAATAATGCACAGGAAGTCTAATAAATGTTTTATGAAAAAACACAAACAAATTCAAGGGAGCAAAAGAGTAGTTCAGATTGTAGCCAAAAATAAAAATCACCCTGAGATTAACAAAATTTAAATAATCATCCCTGGATAGGGGTGGTAGTGTAGCCAGCTAATCCTCCAGCAAGTGTAAGCATCCCAAATGGGCACTGGTTTGTGTCTTGGTTGCTCCACTTCCAATCAGGCTCCCTCCTTGTGGCCTAGGAAAGCATTGGAGGATATGTCAAAGCCTTAGGACGCTGCACCCACATGGGAGACCTAAAGAAACTCCTGGATACTGGCTAAGGCCCAAGTCAGCTTTGCTCATTGCGGCCAATTGGGCAGTGAGTCAGAAGGTGGAAGATCTGTTTCTTCTTTTCTGTCTGAAAAATCTACTTATCAAATAAAAATAAAATTAATAAATCCTTAAAAAAAATTCCATTGGGCCCAGAATGGTAGCCTAGTGGCTAAAATTCTTGCCTTGCATACATTGGCATCCCATATGGGCGCCGGTTCTAATTCCAGTAGCTCCACTTCTCATCCAGCTCCCTGCTTGTGGCCTGGGAAAGCAGTTGACCAAAGGCCCAAAGCCCTGGGATCCTGCACACATAAGGGAGATCTGAAAGAGGCTCGAGACTTCTGACTGCAGATTGGCGCAGTTCTGGCCGTTGCAGACACTTGGGGAGTGAATCATTGAATGGCAGATCTTCCTCTCTGTCTCTCTTCCTCTTTGCATATCTGACTTTGCAATAAAAAAATTAAAATTAAAACAAACTATTTCGGGAAAATCTCGGGACTCTAAAATACAGATGAATCTGAGTCCATCTCTTTCAAGTTTGCTAGGGTATTTAACAAAACAATGCTATATTGATTGTGACTTCTAAAAGAAAGTATTTTGTGGGCCCTGCATGGTGGCCTAGTGGTTAAATCCTTGCCTTGCATGTGCTGAGATCGCATATGGGTGCCGGTTTGTATCCTGGCTGCTCCTCTTCCCATCCAGCTCCCTGCTCGTGGCCTGGTTAAGCAGTAGAGGACAGCCCAAAACCTTGGAACCCTATGCTCGCCTGGGAGACCCAGAAGAAGCTCCTGGTTCCTGGCTTCAGATTGTCTCAGCTCTGGACATCGTGGCCACTTGGGGAGTGAACTAGTGGATTGAAGATCTTTCTGTCTCTCCTTTTTTCTGTAGACCTACCTTTCCAATGAAATAAAATTTTAAGCAAAAAAAGTATTTTGTGAAAAAGCTCAATTTTCACACCTAGCAAGTAAGACTGGATAAGTTGCTCTCCATGCAATTATATCGGCATTTTGTAATGCCACATTCCCAGGCAAGGCTTTCTTAATTCTCTTTTTTCTTTCCACTCTAAGCCCTTCTACCATGGTAACACCTCTTGGCCCAGTTGACCAGATGTAGGTGTTGGTGATAAAGGCTAGGGCAGAAGGAAAAGAGGTTATCTGTACTTATTAGTGTGTTTGGCAAACCCACAATATTTTGCCAGATCCGTTAACTTGGAGGTAATTTCCACTCTACTTGTGGGAAGAGTCATACAACTCACTGCTTTCTGACTCAGTTTAATCCTTAAGCAAACTCTACGAATGACACAAGGGAAAAATCTTGAGTCATTGGACTTGAAATCAGAAGAGTCAGATGAATGAGAATCACACATGAGAAAATACTCACATATGAAATTTAATCTTTCAATTATTTTTGAAGTTTTTGCTATCTTACATGGTCAAGATTGGGATGTTTTTTGGGCCTGTGACAACCTAACTCTTTTGGGAAAGAGACAGGTGTTTTCCGTTTCACCTGGACAATAGGTTTTATCTTGCCAGAGATCCAGGGATAAAGAAAGGTTACTCTGGCTCTCTGGAGGTCAGAGTGATGAGGAAAAGAAGCAGAGGAGATAACTACTTCCAGAAGCACAGAGCTGAGCAGGACTAAAAGGAAAGCTTCCTTCTATAATAAAGGGGGAATGTTCATTCACAGTCATTCCAATTTTTAACCACATTGTACAGGGTCGATTAACCCCCAAGTTTGACCCTGGGGAAGTGTTAAGAGCTCCAAAGAAGCCTGTGTGGTGAAATTACTTCATTGTTATTCCAATTGGGGTTTTCATAGCCCTCCAAGTATCTGCAAACCAGCAAACAACACAAAGTTGCTGTAAGAGTTAGGATTTTGAAAGCAAACAATTTAAATATAACTCAGACCTAAAGACATGCAAATAACATAAAAATGGCAGATAGGAAATTTATAATTTGGATAATCTCACATATTTGAAAGCTTAAATGAAAGATAGCTTAGATATATTTGAAAAGAAGAAATAAGGTAATTGCCTCTATGCATCAGATTCAGTGTTTGAGAGGAAATGAATGGTTTTGAAGTGACCTGTCGCAACAATTAAGAATGCTTTCAAATGATCACTGCCTGATGCTTTTACTTTCTGGAAGATAACTTCCTGGGATCCGCCAAAATTCCACTTGTTATCTTCGACAGTTAGGATTAGTAAAAGTTTCATTTTTTTTCTAAATGAGTACCTTCATTTCTAAGGACTTATTGTTTTATTTTAAAGGCAGAGCAATAGAGAGATTGATTGTCCATCTACTGATTCAATCCCTACATGGCAACAGCAGGGTCTAGGAGCCAGGAGCTTCATCCTGCTCTCCCACATGAGAGCCACCACCTGCACCTGCTGCATGCAAGGCACAATAGAAGGAAGCTGGATAGGTAACAGAGCTGCCAGCACTCTGGTGCCATGGCCTGGCGGCTAAAGTCCTCACCTTGAAAGCGCCAGGATCCCATATGGTTCTAATCCTGGCTGTCCATCCAGCTCCCTGCTTGTGGCCTGGGGAAACAGTCACGGATGGCCCAAATCTTTGGGACCATGCACCCGCATGGGAGACCCAGAAGAGGTTCCTGGTTCCCAATTCCCAGCTTCGGATCGGCGCAGCACGGGCCATTGCTATCACTTGTGGAGTTAATCATCAGATGGAAAATCTTCCTCTCTACCTCTCCTCCTCTTTATATATCTGACTTTGTAATAAAAAATAAAAGTAAATCTTTAAAAAAAAAAAAAAAAGAAACCAGCACTCCGATACTCTGGTATAGGGTGCTGGCATCATAAAGTGGTAGCTTAACCCACTGCATCACAATGCTGTCCCCTGTTCTAATACACTTCCCACAGTCAAAAGCTATCTACCTTCTGAGGATGTTCTAATATGACGCCATTGATCTAAGATTTGTGTGCCAATGACTTGTTCAAACTACTTTTAAAAAGCAATAATGTTTATTTTCAATTTGTGGTTTAGGCTCAGCCAGTTGGGCATCGTGAGACATTATAAAGCAGAATTTTGGCACAAGTATCAGATATCTAATTTGATTATTAAGTCACTGACTAGGAAATGGTTTGCTTTAGTAACCTTTCAGTAAGGATCTTGCTGAAGAAACCGCCAAGAAGTTCCAGCTGTTGAAAATGCAATGAAAACATAATACTGGGCCCGGCGCGGTGGCGCAAGTGGTTAAGTTCTCGCCTTGCACGCCCGGGATCCCATATGGGCGCCGGTTCTAATCCCGGCAGCCCCGCTTCCCTTCCAGCTCCCTGCCTGTGGCCTGGGAAAGCAGTCGAGGACGGCCCAAAGCTTTGGGATCCTGCACCCGCTTTGGGATCCTGCACCCATGTGGGAGACCCAGAGGAGGCTCCTGGCTTCGGATCGGCATAGTATCGGCCGTTGCGGCTCACATGGGGAGTGAATCATCGGACGGAAGATCTTCCTCTCTGTATCTCCTCTCTGTATATCCGCCTTTCCAATAAAAAAATAATAAAAATAAATCTTAAAAAAAAATAATACCACAGTTACCCAGAGTATGACATTCTTATGAGCAATTAAAATAGTACATACTGATCTGCTTTTCAAAACTATATATTGGGTGCATTATTCTAATCTTTCTCAAAATGGATCTCCATTTTTTGCTACTATAGTTTTAATGTCCCAAATGTAATTAAAATAATCATCACGGGCCTGCCGCGGTGGCCTAGCAGCCTTGAATGTGCTGGGATCCCATATGGGTGCCAGTTTTAATCCTGGCAGTTCCACTTTCCCTCCAGCTCCCTGCTGGCAGCCTGGGAAAGCAGCAGAAGATGGCCCAAAGCCTTGGGACCCTGTACTCGCATGGGAGACTTGGAGGAAGTTCCTGGCTCCTGGCTTTGGATCAGCACAGCACCGGCAGTTGCAGTCACTTAGGCAGTGAATCAAAGGACAGTAGATCTTTCTCTCTGTCTCTCCTCCTCTCTGTATCTCTGACTTTGCAATAAAAATAAAATAAATCTTTAAAATAAAGTAAAATAATCATCACTTAACACTGGTTCATCATTGAATACCACTTTCACACATTTTGATTTAGTCATTAGCCTCATTAGGGAGGTATATTAATCCTAACAGATATGAAATTGAAATCAGTGAAGAAACTCTTTAAGTGAAGATGACACATGTCTTTCTCATTGTTGCATTCCCAGAACCTAGCACCACACGGGCACTATGCACTGAATGGCAGTTGTTCACACAACAAAGAAATATCTGCCTGAGCTCCAACCAGTGTGAACTGGGAAGGGAGCAGACTGGACCAGGCCAGAGTATAGCAGCAGCCGGGAACTGCAGAGCTGACATAGGCTGTGCCAGACTGGGCCATAGCAACCACCAATATAAGTGAGACCTGGACTGGGGGGCGGGGCTAAGCCTGGTAGGAGAGCAGTGAGGACTCCAATGCTGGGTCACCGCTCATGCTGGCGAGTATGAGAATTGGAACTAGGGACATCAGGCTGGGCAGGGCTACAACACCTGTTAGCTCACATGCGAACTGGGTTGGGGAGAGCCAGGCTGGGGTAGCCAATTGTATCCACTGGTACAGGCATGAGCCAGAATAAGGGCAGGCAGGTTGGGTTTTGCCACAGCATCAGCTGCCAAGTGCTAGGACAAGTCCTGTAAAGCTAGACTGCAAAACCACCTGGAGAGTGCAAGATCTGGGGCAGGGAGTAGGTCCAGTGGAAGAGTTGTGGGCACCTCTCTGAAGGGCTGCCACTCTCACTGATGAGCAAGAGAACCAGGACTGGGGGAGGGCCTGGCTGGACAGTTGGTGGCACCTGCTGGCATGAACGTGTGCCGGAGGGTGGAGTTGGTAGGGTTGAGTTACGCTTCAAAGCCCAGTGATGTATACAAGATCCCAATGGGATGTGGGACAGACCAGACCAGTCCACTGCACATGCTGGTAGGCACAGGAACCAGAGCTGAGGGGACAGTCCAAAAGGGGTTGGGGGGGTTAAGTTCTGACTGGGCTGCAGCTTCCCCTGCAATATGTGAGGGCCAAGCGTGTGTCGGGCAGGGCTGGGGTAAGCCGTAGCATCCATTGATTTACTAAGAATGGAGAGAATATTTGACCAACTAGCACAGTGAAACTTGACAGCAAATTTCGGGGCCAATGGAGTCTAAGAAGCAGACTATGACAACCAACTAACCTTGGAAATATTTCCTTATTGTGAAGCAGAAATATCAGTAACATCTCAAAACTATTGAAAACACATGAACAAAACCCCAGAAAATGCTCCACATGGGGAACTTGAGATGACATCAGGTGGCAGTTCCCCAGTACCCGGGGTAATGCAGCCGTTGGGAAGCTGGGCATGGTTATTCCTTTTTTTATCCACCTCTTCCCCATGTATACGGGAAGAAGCAAATGTGTAAACAAGAGTCTCACCCACTACAGCCCCTGATCCTCAACTCTTTCCATCCTGATCAACTACGTAAGCATCATCACTAATAAAATTCTTCAAATTTAAAAAAAAAAAAAAAACAGCAACCACTATCAACAAAAAACATATCTGCCTGGTCAGGATCAAAAGCCCATTTTAACTTCGGGCCTTCTTTTTCCAAGCTAAGAGTTTAAAACCTGGGCCTGGCACATTGGCCTAGCAGCTAAAGTACTTGCCTTGAACGCACCAGGATCCCATATGGGCACCGGTTCTAATCCCAGCTGCTCCACTTCCCATCCTGCTCTCTGCTTGTGGTCTGGGAAGGCAAGTGAAGATGACCCAAAACCTTGGGACCCTGCATCGGCATGGGAAACCAGGAAGAAGTTCCTGGATCCTGGCTTTGGATCGGTGCAGCACCGGCCACTGCAGCCACTTGGGGAGTGAATCATCGGATGGAAGATCTTCCTCTCTGTACATCTGCCTTTCCAATAAACAATAAATAAATCTAAAAAAAAAAAAAAAAGAAAAAAAGATTGACTTATTTTTTACCAGAAAGTCAGATGTACAGAGAGAAAGATCTTGTGTCACTCCAAGTGGCTACAACAGCCGGACCTAAGCTGATCTGAAGCCAGGAGCCAGGAGCTTCTTCTAGTCTTCCATGTGAATGCAGGGTCCCAAGGCTTTCAGCCATCCTTCACTGCTTTCCCGGAACTGAAGCAGGGAGCTTGATGGGAACTGGAGCAGCCAGGTCTCAAATCAGCACCCATATGAAGTCGAAGCACATGCAAGGCCACTCGGTTACCATTTAGCCATGAGGCTACCATTCCAGGCTTATCACTCTACTTTTCAAATAAATGAATCTTTTAAAAAAATGTTGTCCATATTGCAACTATTTAATACTGAGACTGCAGGCCCAGGACAAGCATGATAATAAACAACTAAATGTTATGAGGGACCTGGCACAATGGTCCAATGACTAAAGCCTCACCTTGCATGCACCAGGATCCCATATGGGTGCCGATTTGTATTCTGGCTACTCCACTTTGTGACCTGGGAAAGCAGTAAAGGATGGCCTAAAGCCTGGGGACCCCTGGCTTCAGATTGGCTCAGCTCTGGCCATTGAGGACACTTGGAGAGTGAACCAGTAGACAGAAGATCTTTCTCTTTGTATCGCTTTTTCCCTATAGTTCTGCCTTTCCAATAAAATTAAATATTTTTAAAAAGTTATATTTTTAACAATATTTATTCACAAAACCAAGGAAACACTGTATAGTTTGCTGACCCCTGCAAACTGTTATCAAGATGTATGTACCATACATTCCAAAATGTATGTACCAAAATGTATGTAAGTGTTAGGATTTGATTCTTCAACTTAAAAAGATTCTGAACCAAGAATTGTGTGTACTGGGTTATCATATTCGTCATGGTTTGATCATGATGCTCCACTGATACCACAGAGAACTAACTAAGCCTGGCGACAAGCAAGTTATAGAACAAGCTCCTCAGAGAACCTTCTACCTGAAGATGGATAAACTGGCACGAAGTATTTCACAGAAGCGCAGGATCAAGCATGTCTCAGCAGATGATGATTCCATCTGGTGTTATAAGCACAAGTAGCAGATGGTATCAGGGTGGGTCCTCAGAAGAATGACCTAACCTAACCTTACAGTAAAGTGGAAACTTTCTTGGATTAAACGGAGATGACACAAACATGAAAATTCTGCATAATCATGAAAAAATGTTGACACAACTGAAGTTCTTGATAATCATGGAGCTTGACTGACAATATATGATCAAAAACAATTTAACAGAATAACATTTTTAAAAAGATTTATTTATTTTTATAGGAAAGCCAGATATACAGAAAGGAGGAGACAGAGAGGAAGAACTTCTGTCTGATGATTCACTCCCCAAGTACCGCAATGGCCAGAACTGTGCCGATCCAAAGCCAGAAGCCAGAAGCCAGGAACCTCTTTCAGGTCTCCCATGTGGGTACAGGGTCCCAAGGCTTCTGGCCATCCTTTTCACTGCTTTCCCAGGTCACAAGCAGGGAGCTGGATGGGAAGTGGGACTGCTGGGATTAGAACCCACACCCATATAGGATCCTGGCAGTGCATTCAAGGTGAGGACTTTAGCTGCTTGGCCACTGTGCTGGGCTGAATACCTATTTTTTTTAATTTGTTTTAATTTTTTTGTAAGGCAGAGTTACTGAGGGACCGAAGAGAGAAAGCGAGAAGATCTTCAACCTGCTGATTTATTTCCCAAATAGATGCAGACTGGGCCAAGCCAAAGCCAAGAACCTAAATCTTCATCTGATTTTCCCCTGTGGGTTAGGGGCCCAGCATTTGTGGCATCCTCTGCTGCCTTCTCAAGCACATTCTTAAGTAGCTAAATCAGAAATAAAAAAGCTGGGACTTGAACCGGAAGCCAGCACCACAGGCATCAACTTAATGTGGTACACCACAACACTGGTTCATTCTCCTTAAGACCTGTACTATCTCCCACCTCCAACACCTATCTTTCAGTAATTATTCCTAGGATCGTCCTACTTCATAGTTTTAAGAACTCATAGAAATGTCAAAATGTGTAACTCAAAACCAAGGAATAAACAGTCAAAAAAGGTTGTTCCTTCTGAGGAGCAACCCAAGTCAGATTTTCTCCATGTCTGTAATAGAAGCAATACACAGACACACACCCTCACTCTCTCTCTCTCTCTCTCTCTCTCTCTCCTTCCCTCTCTCCCCTTTCTCTCTGCCATAGAGTATTTGAAAATCCAAAATATATGGTGAGGGAAGTTTCATTAAATAAGTCAACACCAAGGTCTTCCTTATCAGTTATTCCTACTTGCTCCTGTTCTGTCTCCTGCAAAAGGTTTTGTAAGGATTTTAAATATGCAAACATATATATGAAAGTACTAGGCAAATCATTATGCCCTACAAAAACGTAAGTAGCACTCTAAGTATTATTGTTATTAGTATTATTTTGATCAACTGAACTAACACCATGTTGACAATTTTTGGCACTCAATATTTCTAGTAAGACTCCAAGCTCCTCAAGGCAGACATTTACAGCCCAACCAGCATAAAGGGAAGCACAGCTGTCAGGTCTATGGACTGTCTACTGCCCTTTGAATTAAAATGGAACCAAGAAAACAGCGAATGTTTAGTAACTAAAAAAGATTTCAATGAAAAACTAAGAGGTACCTAGAGCACATTCATTGTTTTTCCTGATGTTCATCTTTTATTTTTGTTCTTTTAGTTTAGTAGATCAATACTCTATGTTTCCTGCTGTGTTTCAGATCCCTACAGTTTCACATAATAGACAAAAACATGATCCTTTGTTATCCTTTAGTTGTGAGTGTAAACTCTTACTGAAAAAATAATCAACAAAGACTTATGTGAGAAGTAGGGTGGCAGCTGGGGTTCAAGAGTAGAACTACGAGAGAAGATAGTGTAATCAAGAAAGTAGAAGTGCAATAAAAAAGAGCAAGTTTGCAAAAACTTGGGTATCTGAAAAAGATGGTATCTCTTTGCAGTCAGTGCCAAGCCTTGATTTTTTTTAACATGTATGCAACTCACATAATATGTTCAGCTAAACAAAAATGTAGAACACAGACTGATAGAGTGAACTTAAAAAAAAAAAGAATTTAAAAAAGGCTCTGCAATCCATAACAGCACAGCTACATGCAATCAGAATTCTATGCTAGATGCTAAACTATCTTATTTGGGTACAAGCAAGAAATTGTAATTCTCATGGCTCCAGATTGCTACCTATAATGCTTCATGTCACTTATTACTCCTTTACCAATACAGACTTTATCCACCTCATTCTTTCCTAGGGGATCACTTTGAACACGTGGGGATCGAGCTTTTGCAGTTATCAGAGAAACTGAAATCGACATACCCCCCAAAATGAAACTGCCACTGATCATTAATCTAAAATGGATATTGGAATATCAGAACAGCAAGCTTATCTTTTGCAGAACAGCAAGCTTATCTTTTGCAGATATTTTATGGGAAGCCAAAAAAAAAAAAATCACACATTATTCTAAATGCATGTTTCTTGAAATTATCACAATCTAACAGTCTATTTGTAAGCCATGATTTTGTTGATCCCAAAATCATGTTGAAAAAAAAAAAAGGCCAGTAAATCTCACATCCAATATCCCACCGGAAATTTATGTTTAACAATACAAAAATGACCAGTTCTTGACACATCTTGGTTTGTCTTACATTACCGTTTTCTAATGCAAATAGTTTGTTTCATGGAGTTCAACAGGCCCTGAAGCACAACACTTTTCGTAAAATCCATTACCCTCTTACAATTACCTAATTAACATGGTATCATTGTTTAAAGGACTAACTGTCCATCTACCTGATTCTTCTGTTTGAAATTGCCAATATAATTTCCCTCACGTCTGACCCTATGTGAAGTTTTAAAATTTCTCCATTAATCTAATTTTGCTTTTCACTACAAAATTATTAGTCATTATTTTGGGCTACCAAAAAGAGCAGCTTCTGCTCTTCATTTTTTTTTTTTTTTAATGTCATGGCACTTGTCTTAGAAAATTTAGAAGCCTGACTAAAGAGTTGAGGAGGAGAGCTGTTGCAAATGTTCACAGACACCTGATTTTACAAGGTCTGTGGCAAGAGCTCGTCTTCAGATTAGTGTTACTCAGTGTTTATGAGGGTGGTTTGTCAAGACAGAAATAAGGTGCCTCCTCCCCACAAATTAAAGAATCAAGTTACAGTCCATTATTTCATTTCTGATTGTTTTTCTTTGTAATAAGTGGGAAAGTGGATACTGGATAAAAGTCTTGCCGGAGCTAAAAGAATCCACATTAAAGGCTCCAATTAGCTATAAATCAGCTGTCTTTCCTACTGGGGGAGAACAAGAGAGAAAAGAGTCTTGGGGGTAGTTAGAGGAAAAGAATTGAAAGAGCTTCCAAATTAAATTCCGAAAAAGATACCTACGGCATACCTAAAACTTCTTTCAGGGGCTATTAGAAAAACGCCATCAAAAGTAGAACTAAAATCAACCCTGTCCAATCGGGAGGGTTAGGACCTTTCTTCAGCGTAATCTTGGACCTTAAAAGAAAGCCCGGGGAGGTTAGAGACCCTCATAAAACCAAACTTTTATGCTGCCCTGCTTGTTCCTAAACCCCGAGATGTGCCACACATTGGCAGTATTGTTATGCAAACAATGCCTAAAAGGCTATAACCATTAACGACCTCTCATTAAAATGGCTTTCAAAAATTTGTCACACTACCTAAAAAAAGCTAATAGGTATATTCAATCCGCCCAGGTCAACATTCAAAACACAGCTCGCCCTCATTTGGAACCCCAAATCCAATGCAAGCAAATTTCAGAAATCTGATTTTTTTTTTAAGTCAACTTTTAAGCTAGAATCAATCTACTTGCTCTCCCAAATTTAGTTCATCCTGTAATCAATATGGTAAAATACAAATGAACTCTCACTGTGTGCCCGCCTGTGTTTAAGTAGGTCGTGAGAAGTTTGTGGTGGAAATCTAGCAGAGAAAAATCAAACCGGACAACTTAAACAAACAAAAAAAAAATAAAGCCAAGAAATTTGCCTTTAAATCCCATTCATCTCCCTCTCTTCCAAAAACGCATTAACATCTACAGCTCCCCAGCCCATGCGCGTATTCGATAAATTCTGGGTCGAATTTGTAGAAAGCAAATTCAATTCATATTACTTGGCGGGTGCAGTGTCTTTTTCCCCACCCCGTGGTCATCAAAAAAAAAAAAGTGCCGTTTGGCAAAACCAAGATGCTAGAATTTGTTGGTTTGTTAGAAAATACACGTTTTTGCGTTCAAAATCGGACCCACTAATTTGCACAAATGTGAACACGTTTTCGAGTTTTCCAGGGAAACTGTCACAGACTTGATAATTGAAGGGAACGACCGGGGCATTGGATCCCTGATACTTGGTGAGATGCGTCCCAACCCGCCAAGCGCCCGCGTCGGCTCCGTCCCGGCTCCGGAGGCCGGGCGGCTCCCCGGAGGGAGAGGCCGACGACCGCCGGGCTGCGGGGCCACGCCGCCGGGAAACCGAGCCCGCGTCCAGCCCGAGGCGCCGAGCGGCTTCCGACGCCGTCCCCCGGCCGGCCGGCACCCCCAAACAGCCGCAGACGGCGGGGCCTGAGCCGTTGACGGCGACCGCTCAGCGCCGCGCCTCAGGTGGCCGCGGGTCCCCCAAGATGCCCAAAGCCCGGGGGTCGCGGAGACACACGGGGCGTCCCGCAGCCGCGCGAGGACGGCAGATCGGTCCCGAGCCACCCGGTCCGGCCGCCGGCCCTGTCACGCCGCTTTGCCCGCACCCCCCTCGCCACTCCCTAAGGAGCATCATGGACAGGAGAGAAGGTTCTAGAAAGTCTGTGTGGACGGCAAGCTTGCCCGCCTCGGCTTACCTTGGTGTACTTGATTTCGAGGTTGGGCGTGGGCGACGGCAGGAGATGCAGGGACGCCATGAGGGCGGCAGGGTCGGCTTTCACCTCGCCGGGCATCTCGATCTTACTGGAAGTCATGGTGGTGGGCCGAGACGGCGGCTCGCCCGCGGCGTGGGGGGAACGGTGCGGACCGTGCGCGCGGTGCGGGGCCGGAGACGCGCTCGCCTGTATATAGGCAGGTGTCAAGCCGGCTCTGCTCTTATTGGACGTGAGGCCCTGGGCGCGGGGGGCCGGGCCGGCCCACCTAAGACGCCCCCCGGCACAACCCCCCCCCATTTACATACAGCCGGCGCCCCACGGTCAAGTCCTCCCGCTCCCGCCCCTCGGGCACGGGGAGCGGCCCACGGGCCCCTGCCGCCGCTGGCCTCGACGGCCGGGACGTGGAGCTGCGCGGCAAGCCGGCGGGGCTCGCCCCCTCCAGACCCCGGCCGCCCGCCCGCCCGCCCGCCCGCCCGTCCGTCCGTCCGCTCCCGGCTCGGCGGGAGTCGCACCTGGGTCGTGGCCCTTAAAGCCGAGCGGCCACGGGGGTGAATGAAGCAGGGGACCCGAGCTGCCTCTGGCGTGGAAAGCCGGCTGGACGCGGACAGCCCAAGCCCTCCCGGGCACTCAGAAGGTCTCCCACCCCGTCCCGGGACGCGCCGGCTCCCTCACTTCCCCTTCTTCCCACCCCCGAGACACTGGGGGCGTCCTCCGGCCTTCTCCCGGGGCCGAGGCACCGGGCTCGCCTCAGCGCCCCCTCCCGTGCTCCCCTCAGGGTGGCCCGAGGGACGCCGGAGCCACGGGTCGCGGAGAGGCAGCGAGGAGAGGGCGCGAGCGAGGCCCTCGCTCCCAGGGAGGTTCCCCCGCGAGCCGGTCGGCGCAGCGCGGCCAGCGCCCGCCTTCTCCCGCCCGCCTGCTGCCCTCTGCCGGCGGGGACGTGCAGGGCGGGCCGGAGCAGGGAGGCCTTTCCTCTGGCTCTCCGATTGGCGTTATTTCATGACCATTTCTTCTCTCCAAAACCCTCCAGTGCTTTGGGGTTGAACCTCCAGCTCCATATCCCCTACTGGAAGTGTTTCCTCCAGTCCGTCAAGTCCTCCTCTAGTTCAATGCATCGATATCTGGTGTGAACCAGGACCTTAACAACCCTAACCCAGAACGAGTTTCAAGTCTTGTAAGTCTGACTCTCCCCCAATGAAACTACTTTTGCAGGTTCCAGTGGTAGCTTGACAGGGTCTAAGGACAAACACCGTCGTACCCCGCTTTTCACATGGAAAAGACTAGTGCCACGTAGCTCCTTGATTCTCATCTTAATGCTGTGTTCAGAATCCCTAGAAGTCTGTTCTTTGGGTGTTAAATTTCAGCCAGAAAATATGCTCTGGATACAAGTGGTGCGTGGCGGATAGTTGGATGCTTAAGCAAATCAGTAGTGGAAATAGACAAATCTTGCTTTTCCTTATATAGTTTATAGCATGAGGCACAAGTTTTCATGCTCCTTAGGCTCCTGACTTCGGATCGATATAGCACCGGCCATTGTGGTCACTTGGGGAGTGAATCATGGGATGAAGGATCTTCCTCTCTGTCTCTCCTCCTCTCTGTATATCTGACTTTCTAATAAAAATAAGAAGCTGCATGGGAGCATCAATAACATGACCTGGGCACTCCACTACTTTTCTGGGGAAATTGACCTTGGAGCTGTGAGAGGAAGGCTGGCAGTGGCATAGAGATGTGGGAATGCCTTGGGGGAGCAATAGCAGTAGTTGGAGGAATGGAAACAAGCATGAGGAGGTGGTTAACTCTGGGCTGTAAAGACCTGTATGTTTAAGGTGCTGAGGAGCCCTGAAAGATGAAGCAAAGGGAACCCATGCACATTGACTTGGTGCTGAACATTGTAAAAGATCAGAAACTACTGGTGAATATTCTTCTCAAAGTATCAGATAAAAGTTGGTGCACCCTTGGTGGAGTTCCTGCCTAAAAGTTGCAATTCCGTCACCTGGTCGGTCTCAAAGATCTCTCCAAAGAAAGGAACTATATATCTAACAATGATGGGATTATCACTATTTGTTATACATTGAGGAAGAGCCAAAAAAATATTTTTGTCTACTCCAGGCTAGAGAGGCAGTATCTCTCGCTTTCTCCAGTGGTGGGGAGTATCTGGCTGCTAAGCCAGGAAAGCCCCAGACTCATTAGGTTCTGGGCCTGTTAAAGTAGCTGCATGAGGGACTTGAGATTCAATAGTATACAGCAGATTAACTTAGGATATGATGAGTTTGTATGGCCTACTCATGGTGCTATAAGTATCCAAATGACCCCTGATGGTGAAAAATGTTTCCCACTTAATCATCTCTAAAAGGCCCAACTGATCCAGTGACAGATGGCAGACCAGTTTAAATTGCATCTTCCTAGCTCCTCTGGTAAGATACTGATTCTTAGTGTGACAAGAAAGTGGTCAGTACGGAGGCAGTGTCTTCTATGTCCCTGAGCCCTTCCTCAATTTCCAAAACAGTATGGAACACATTATAACAGTTTAATAGAAATTTTTGATAAATTTGAGCAAAAGACAAAGCAAAATTGACTACTTCCATGAAAAATGGAAATAACTTCCCTATACTCACAGATTAAGAAATACTTTTCTTCCTGGGCAGAAGTTTCTCCTTAGCTTCTCCTATTTGAATATTTCAATGTCCTTTTTTCCTTCACTTGATCATCCTCTAGAAAAAAATACATTTTCCGTCTAATCAAGTCACAATAGAGCCAGTTTTTATCCCAGTTTTTTAATTCAAGGTGGGGGACAAGATTTAGCAGAAAAGAATCCTGAATTTTAGCTTCCTCTTCAGTCTACATCTTGGTTTATATTAATAGGACTTGAAGTGCTGCTACTTGAAAGGTTTCCTGAAGACTTTCCTCTCTTTATCTTTCATTATTATCTCCCATTTCCACCGTACATTTCACAACGGTTAAGGAGACTGTCTCTGCCATGACTGCCTTCAGATTCCTAACATTTTTGAATTTCAGTCTTTTCCCTAATTTGGTTAAGAATCATTTTTTCCCACCTTTATAATGCTTCTCCTCCATCTGTAATTATTGTTTAGGATACATCTTGCTGGAAACCCCTTGACAAGGGATCCTAAGCTACAGCATGCTCTACTTATTTCCTTGTGAAAACAATTTATTGGGCCTGGCTCCACCAATATCCTGGAGTTGCAGCGGAGAAAAATAAATTCTTGCTTCATATTTCCTCAACTGAATAATCGAATGCAAAACTCAAACTTGAAGGCATCAGTCTTTTGTGAAGTTTGACTTTTAGGCCTGAAACCGTAACAATGTGGGCTCCTTTTTGATGGCAGGTAAAGGGGAAGAAAGTGTGAAGTTGAGAATCATGCCCTAGAACTCAGGGGAGGAAATGGAATGCAGCACAAAGATCCCAGTCAAGGAAGATATTCCTTAGGTTTTTACAATAGCTGAGTGACAGCTTCAACACCAGCCTCAGGTGGCCCTGCTTCATTGCCTGCCTGTCCCTATTGCTAACCGTGATGACAGCCCACTTTTCCCAACAGTTCACTTGCATTTTAATTTATCTCCCAAAATAAATCACACGTTATAGCAGTTCCCTCTTCTGGGTTAATTGAATCAGTTCCTTAAATGTCTCTAATGATGGGAAAGAGACACATTGTTTGAAATATTTTTTGAAAGTAGGGCCCTTAGGTTGTATGCGGAATGGGCTCCATGCTTATATCAGATGGAAGTGCTTCCTAATGATCTCATTCATCTCAAACTGGATATGCCTGGCCACTTGATTTAAAATGTTTCCTGAAAACTGTAATAGGGACGCTCAACATAAAGTCTATTTATAGAGAGATGGTATGTCATTTATTAACAAAAGCTTATAAAGAACTTTAGTTTTTTTTTTTTTAACCCAGAAATATCAAATGAAGTATTTTGGACTCACTATGAAAACTTTCATAAAATAAGTTCAGCTTTAAATATGTAATGGGAACATTAACTTTTTTTTATCTGCAATCTAATGCTCATTTAATTATCCTTCTCCTTCTAACACCCAGAAGAAAAGAGGCTGAGATGGTGGCATTTATGAACCATAAAAAGTCCCTAGCTATTAAGTCCCTCATTCCTCGAAGTGGCTTCTGCTGTCTGTAGCTGGCTGTCAGCAGGACTGTTTGTGGTTGCAGAGAACAGAGTCTTCATGATCAGGCTTTTTTAATGACTCCAAAAATCATGTGCAGACACAAAGGACAGCCTCCATTTTGGGAGGCTCCCAGGAAACAATTTTAAAATTGGGATGTGGTCTTTTTTGGTTCCATGTCTCTGTGTTCTAGAGGCTTCACTCTGAGCACAGGCATGAGCGCAGTACTTATCAATACAGCAGAATGCTAGCGGAAAACTAAAACCACAGTTGTGCAGCGTCTCTGAAGAACGTGAGGAAAAAGACATTAGCTCCCTCTGCAGGTAGCACGGTGTATGTGCACGTGAACGTTCCCAGTTTGAACATAATGGCTTGTGTTCAGTGCGTTTTATCTGATGAAAGGGAGAAATTTTAGGATTTGTTGCCATTCAATCTGAATTTGTTTGGAAAAAGAATATTAAAGATTCGTTTTAGAAGAAGGATTTTCATGAATTACCTTTTGACTTTTTAGAAAAAGCAGTAGTATTCATTAGCTAAATTCACTGTAGAAAGGGTGGTATAGACCTGATCTGGATGTTTGGCTTAGTGATTAAAATTCCCTTCTCTTCTCTTCTCTTCTCTTCTCTTCTCTTCTCTTCTCTTCTCTTCTCTTCTCTTCTCTTCTCTTCTCTTCTCTTCTCTTCTCTTCTCTTCTCTTCTCCTCTCCCCTCCCCTCCCCGCCCCGCCCCTCCCCTCTTCTCTTCCCCCTCTCTTCTTCTCTGCTTTCTTCTCTCCTTTCTTTTTAAAAATTTTTAGCATTAAAAAATAAATAAATAAAATGGAATTTTTAGCATTAATTTATTTTTATTGGAAAGTCATATATACACAGAGGAGGAGAGCTAGAGAGGAAGATTCACTCCTTAAGTGGCCACAGCAGCCGGAGCTGACTGATCCTAAGCCAGTAGCTTCTTCCGGGTCTCCCACGTGGGTGCAGGGTCCCAAGGCTTTGGGCCATCCTCAACTGTTTTCCCAGGCCACAAGCAGGGAGCTGGATGAGAGGCGGGGCTGCTAGGACACAAACGTTAGCCACCAGGCTATTGCACCAGGTCCACTTTTCCCTTCCCTCCCCTCCCCTCTGTTCTCCTCTTCTTTCCTGCCCTCTCCTGTTCTCTCCTCTCCTATCCACCCCTCTCCTCTTCCCTCCCCTCTGTTCCTCTTCCTTCCCCTTCCCTCCATTTCTCTTCTCCTCTCTTCTCTTTTCTCTCTCTCTCTCTGTATATCCCTGTTTCTCTCCCTTTCAAAGCAAAATACAACCGTTTTATCTTGTTTACAGTTCAGAACACTAAGTTTCACACAGAAAATCATATGGACACGTCTTAGATTGGAAGTAACTTTTTATCATCATGCGTGAGGAAGTGTTATTAATGGGCAGACTTCAGAATTTGGTACATTGCTTCTCCAGGTAGGTACTTGGCATATAAAGGTGATTTTGTTCTTCCTTTTACCTTCTTTAAAGTTTTCTCTAAGATTTATTTATTTATTTATTATTATTATTATTATGATTTTGAAAGGCAGAGTTACACAGAAAGAAGGTTCATTCACCAAATAGCTACAACATCCGGAACTGGCCCAGTGAGAAGCCAGGAGCCAGGAGCCAGGAGCTTCTTCCAGGTCTTCCCTGTGGGTGCAGGGTCCCAGGGACTTGGGCCATTTCCTGCTGCTTCCCCAGGCCATAAGTAGGGAGCTGGATCAGCAGCGGAACAGCTGAGACATAAATCAACAGGCATGGCCTACCACACCATGGTGCTCATCCCTCTTTTCACTTTTTAAATCCTTCATTTCTGTGCATAATTGTCTCTTTAGTGTCTTTATTTTTTTTTAACAGATTCAATATATACAAGTGTAAATTTCACTCATATTTGCCATAGGACCCTGCAGTTTCTAATTATAAACTCTTCCAACTCTTTCTGTCCACACAATTTATCATATGAAAGGCACAGGGCAAAATAAAAGGTATACAGGGCAAAATAAAAGGTATTCAGGGCCAATGGACAGGCACTCAGATGGGACACGCTTCACTAAGCAAGACTGGGTCTTGCTGTGATTGTCCATATTCTCCTTTTCAGAACAAGCAGAACTCCTTGCCTGCTGTCACTAAATATAGATTTTTTTTTTCATCCTCTGACCATCAAAAAAAAATCCCATTGAACAAACATTCATTGTTGCATCATGCATGCCAGGCAGTGGTGGAGTCTATGAAGAATACCAGATAATCATATGATACATCCCTAGTAGCATGTTAGCTCTGAGCTGGAATGACAGTAACTGAAGATATGAAACTGTCCAGGGTCACCTGAGAGAAGGGAAATTGGAATACTCAGTGCAGAATAAGAGTGAAAGAGGATGTCAGGAAGCAGGCAACTCATTTCTAAGTATTTTTTTTTGTTGGGGTTTTCCATAGGCCTTTGTGTACTTCTGGATAGAGAAAACAAGAACAAAATATAGACAGGGTGGACATTGTGGTCCAGGAGATTAAGTTGATGGCTGCAGTGCCCGTTCCCATATCAAAATGCTCTGTTTCTCTTCCAGCTTCCTGCTAATGTACCTGGCAGGCAAAAGGAGATGGCTCAAGTACTTGGCTTCCTGCCACCCAAGTGACAGACCAGAAAGAATTCCTGACTCCTGGCTTTAGCCTTGCCCAGCCCTGGCTCTGTGGGCATTTGGGGAGTCTTTTTTAAAAAGTTAATTTGCTTCAATTTTTGAATGTGTCCTTTTTCTGATGTTAGAAAATCAATAAAAATATCCCCAATTTTTTAAATTTAAAAAAAAGGGAACCTCATTTTAACTTTTTTTAAACTCTAAAAGTCATGTAAAGATATTACCTAGCAAGTCAACTATTTGTAAAATCAGAATTTCCAACATAATATCCTTAGAACTGAGATTTCCTCCCCATTTTCAAGTTATAGGATTACAAGTTTAAGTCTTTTTTTGGTATAGATCTATTCAGAAAAGAGTATAGAGGAGAAAAGGAAAAACCATGGGTTACTTATTTTTTTTCCTTATTTTACTAAATAACGTAACAGGACCTGTTACATGGGGTCATGCAGCTCTCCACCTGCTCTTTCGCTCCCCAACATGGCAGCTGGGCCTGGACCATGCCAAAACCAGGAGGGAGGCGCTCCATCTGGATTTCCCATGTGAACAAAAGGATCTAAGAGCTTGAGCATCATCTGCTGCTCCCAAGACACGTTGGCACATGGACTTGAAACAGGCTCTCTGATATGGGATCTGGCGTCCCAAACTCACTGTGCCACAACCTTCACCCCAGCACTGATATTTTTAGTAAAGCTTTCTGGCATCTGCAATGAACGACTTCGTTGGAGAACCATCGGTTCATCTGCAGAGGTTATCTCCCTGGGATGATTTGAATGCCTTTAACAACCTCTGGATTGGAAGAGGACTTTCGTGCCTTCTCACTTTCTAATGCTCTCTGATTTGCTATTTTTAATTTAGTATTTGAAAAACACATCAAGCCTCAAATGGATTGACCTTTCTGCTAATGTATTTTACCTAAATTAACAGAGACGATTAACTAATTTATATTGGAATTATGCACTTTCCAGTTCACATTTATCAGCTCTTAAATGCTTGGTCTGGTTTTGCAGTTTAAATTTTTTATTATTACCCTTTAAATCTGAAGAAATGTCTCACATCTAATTAGCCAAACTTACGTATTCCATTAATAGATTCATTATGGGCTAATGAATATGGAGGCAGCACTGGGGTAGTGTCTGCCTGCTGATTGGAAGGACTATAACAAGAGAAAATAGTCTGTTATGTAGCTTGAACAGCCTCAGCTTTCTGTTTTCCCATTTCTCTGCAGTGCACTGCTCTTGAGGAGTTCTTGTAGGTCTGTCAGCAGAGGGAAGACAAAACACTATCCTCAGATAACTGCCTTTCTGGAGGAACACAAAATCAGAGTTGCAAAAGAAAATACATGTCCCAAGACACATTTCAGTATAAAAGGCTACAATATTTAGGTTGTCATTCCCAATGATTAAAATGTTGACATCTGAATTTTTTATAATACATGCTTGAGAAGGTAAATTCCATGAGAAGTGAAATTCTTAACTATGGTGTGTTTTTGGACAACTACAAATTCATTGAATTTTATAACATAAGTCTAAGCAACATTTAGGAAATTGAATTTCTTGTAGCTCGTTATATTTGGGATCCAGATAAGACACCTAAAATGAGTTTCAAAATTATTTTTTAAGTTGCTAGAATTCTGACTTTTTTTCTTCTCTGGTTATAAAGAAATAGTGATTTTTAGTCATTATGAAAAAAAAATCATCTGCTTCAGGAAAAGTGGAAGAGAGATGGACTTCACTTGAAAAACTATTCCAAAGGTGACAAGATAATGAAGATATTCAGATCACTTCCGGGCCCAGTGCCTTGGCCTAGCGGCTTACCTTGTCCTCACCTTGAATGCACCAGGATCCCATATGGCAGCTGATTCTAATCCCAATAGCCCTGCTTTCCATCGATTGCCCTGCTTGTGGCCTGGAAAAGCAGTCGAGAATGGCCCAAAACCCTAAGACACTGCACCCACATGGGAGGTCCAGAGGAGGCTCTGGACTCCTGGCTTTGAATCAGCTCAGTACCGGCCATTGTGGTCACTTGGGGAATGAATCATCGGATGGAAGATCTTCCTTTCTGTCTCTCCTCCTCCTCTCTATCTATCTATCTATCTATCTATCTATCTATCTATCTTTGCAATAAAAAGAAATAAATAAAAAAGGAATCACTTTCAAAAACATGCAAGTTCTTCCTTATTAGGCAAGAGTTGAACAGCACTTGGAACCAACGGCTTCAGTGTGACTGAATATTTCAGGAAATGTGTACACATCCAGTGAAAGTTTCATGGTTCGTTTTTCATGCCGTTATATCCCTTACATTCAGTCTGACAATTGGTTATTAGAAGACATGCCTTACCTTGAATTATACAGGAACAAAGTTCCAATATTCTTTCTAAAGTATCAACTGTACATTTATGAAACATTCTAGAAATCAATTACTCACACTAACCAGTTGGCAAGCTTTGGGCAGAGCTGCTATCAAGCATCTTCTTCCCTTGTCATTGCTGAGAATAACAGGGTGAATTTTAAGACCTGGCCTGGAGTAAATATCCCCTCAAATCAATTACTACAAATTCCTGTGTACGATATCAATGACTTCTTATGTACCTAACATTGAATAGGCTCCGTGGTTCAGGAAAGCTGTGAAGTCTGGCCTTGGCTTAAGAAATTCATGATCTGATTTCCCTAAGTCTTCATAATTGACTTTACAATTATGTTTATGGGGGCTGGCACCATTGTTCAACAGGCTAATTCTCCACTCTGTGGCACCAGCATCCCATATGGGTGCCAGTTCCTGTCCTGGCTGCTTCACTTGCAATTCAGTTCTCTGGAAAAGCAGTGAAGGATGGCCCAAGTCCTTGGGACCCTGCACCCAAGAGGAGACCCGAGTTAAACCCCCAGATTGGCTCAGCTCTGGCCATTGTGACCATTTGGGGAGTGAGTGAATCAGAAGATAGGAAGTCTTCTCTCTCTCTCTATCTCTCTCTCTTTTTGTCCCTTTCTTTCTCTGTAATCTGCTTTTCAATAAAAATAGATAAATCTCAACACACCCACATACAGTTACACCTATGCCCACAAGATTCTATATAATATGTTTCAGTGGTGGTTTAAAGAGTATATACACACACGACATCAATGTCAGTAAATATTCTCCATGCTGTTCATGGTAGAAGTAAGGAGCACAGGATGTGAGAAATGAAGGAAAAGTAGTTATCGTGCATAGAGACCTGGATGCAGACCATATAAGAATTATCTGATAAAGAATTCGGTCTGCCCTAGGGCTAATGCTATAGGAGGGCCCTGTATTTACAAATACACAAAAAACAACATGGATTCCTCTGTCACTTGGGATCTGACATTTAGGTGGTTGCAAATGTGTGCATCTTATGAAACTCTAAACTGTTAGAACCAACACCAGTCAGGCTCCAAGGAAATGCTCTTCCTCATCTCTTGCCCTTGGTTCTGAAAACCAAAGACAACATTCTTGGCTGGGAAAGTGGGGAAGATCAGCATGCTTAACAGCTGTGACCACCAGAGTGCCAAGTGTCACTCCAGTGGAGGATTGGACATGGAAGTGGGAGAAATGACAAAGCACTTAACTTATCACATCCTCTCAGATCACATGAATGCAATGCTTTCTTCAAAAGTGGAAATTTTGTATCCTGAATGTTGTATATACAGTATTTTGCCTCTCTTTGTGTTTGAATAGATGGTTTGTTAACCACAAATTAGCATGGTGTTTCTAACAGTTCCATGTGATGACTAAGGAATATTTTGCAACATTAAATAATATCCTTATATCTGTATATTTGTATATATAGAAGAATGTGCACTTGTAATTAATCATTTCTATTGGCAATTAGATGGGTACTAAACTCCAGAATTTCTGGTAGCTTTATTTTTATATAATATTTTATAAGATGTAATTATATATTTTTTAATACTTATTTTATTTTTTACTGGAAAGTCAGATATATAGACAGGAGAGACAGAAAGGAAAATCTTCCATCCAATGATTCACTCCCCAAGTGGCTGCAATGGCTGGAGCTGAGCTGATCCAAAGCCTGGGGCCGCTTCCGGGTTCTCCCATGCATGTGTAGCATCCCAAGGCTTTGGGCCGTCCTCGACTGCTTTCCCAGGCCACAAGCAGGGAGCGGTATGGGAAGCGGGGCAGGCAGGATATGAACTGTCGCCCATATGGTTAACCTGGCGTGTTCAGGGCGAGGGTTTTAACCAGGCCTGCAATTATATTTTAAAGAAACTGAATAAATAAATCATTTTATTAAGTTCAATATTCACTAATTTTAATTTCTATTCTCCTAATAGAAAATTTTAACTATTATAGAAAAATAGGAATAATTCAATGTCTCTGTTTTTATGTCAACATTCCATTGAAAATATATTCAAAATTGTTTTACCTTTCAAATATTCTCCAAAATATTTACTTATTTGAAAGGCAGAGTCAGAGAGAAAAAGATCTCCCACATGCTCCACATGAGCAGTAGGAGCCCAGTACTTGGGCCATCTTTTACTGCTTTCCCGGCCATCAGCAGAACGTTGGGTTTAGGATAGTCCTGATCAGTCTCCACTGCTGGGTTCTGCCATCGTGTAATAATCTAACCCTCCCTCACATTTTAGAACTTCTCTTTGAAAAGGTACACAGAGCACTCACAGAAACTTTGATCATTTTAAACAGCTTTGACATACTGTTGAAAGATTTTTCGACAATGTTGATTTTCTTTTATTTTCTGTTTTAAATAATGAAAGATACCAGATTTGGATCTAGGAAATTCAAATCTTGCTCCTAGATATGTCTTTATTAACTAACAATGTGCACTACTTCCCTGAATGGAAGATGTTAATGTTAACACGAGTCTATCCCAGTGAGAATACAGAAAAGTTCGTGTTGGAGTTTGTGTGGAGTTGAGCCCTACAAGTTGTGATATACATGAGATATTATTATATTATAGCCTTATAATTCAAGAAAAACAGTTGCAGCACTTTTAGTGTAAAATTTATGCAACATCATCATATGCCAAGCAGAGAAAGGGAGAGAGAAAGAGAACAAGCAGGAGGGAATTTGAAATAGAAAACTTGCATATAATTACAGCATATTTGTGGAGGAAAGCTTAGGATGTAAGATAAGATAAATCGGTTTACCCAGAACTATAGTAAATCACCTCTCTCTCTCTCTCTCTCTTTCAGACACAATCAACTATTTTGTATGTTAGATAGTAGTAATACAATTGAAGTACGATGTGTGATTCACTGCCATTCAACATCATAAACAACCAGGCCAAAGCAGAAAGGTTCCAAAAGGTTTGTACGTAGAATCAAAGGGTCCTTAGATGTGGGACAAATTCCTAAAGGCCGTAGGCAAAGGAAGAGTCAAGGTGCTGAAAAGGAAAGGGTTGTGAGATGCCTGATGGTGTTGCTAATAAAAAGTTGCAAATGCACACACTCTCACTCCACTGGGTATAACACCCCACAAGGTACAAATTGGTCTCCTTGTTAACCCTTTCTTCCTCAAACTCTGCATCTTCTTTGTCACTGTCATTCCCTATATCCAATCCCACTTCTGATCCTCCACCCCTCTGAAATAGTGTATGTAGCTCTGCAAAATTATATGCTCATAAGAATAGATTATGCCGGACCTGGCACGATGGCGCAGTGGTTAAGGTCCTCGCCTTGCACGCCCGGGATCCCATATGGGCGCCAGTTCTAATCCCGGCAGCCCCGCTTCCCTTCCAGCTCCCTGCCTGTGGCGTGGGAAAGCAGTCGAGGACGGCCCAAAGCTTTGGGACCCTGCACCCGCGTGGGAGACCCGGAAGAGGCTCCTGGCTTCGGATCGGCATAGCATCGACTGTTGCGCTCACTTGGGGAGTGAATCATCGGACGGAAGATCTTCGTCTCTGTCTCTCCTTTCTGTATATCTGCCTTTCCAATAAAAATAAAATAAATCTTAAAAAAAATAGATTATGCCATATCATTTCCTGTGAGATGTGGAAAGCAGGAATGTGTTGATGGGAGAAACTAGTTTGGTTGAGCCATTCAGCACACATTTAATGAATGGAGATCTCATGTTAAATATTTGGCATTCATGAGAGAGAGTGGGGAACATAAAAACAGTGAAAGAGATTTGGTCTTTTCCTTTGAGTTGCTCATGGTCTGGAGAGAATAGCCATTCAAACAAACAGTACTATAAGCTGGAGATCACATATCTTGTATCAGAATCTAGAAAAGGGAATAGCTAACATTCCTCAGGTTAGAGAAATGCTGCAATTGAATTTGAATTTGGAAGCATTAAGAAGTTTTCACTGCGGAATTAATAGAGAGAAGGAAGGACATTCAAAGCACAGGAGCCGAAGGAACAGAAAAGTTTGTCATTGTTCACAAGACAAGACAAAATAAGACAAACCAATAGCCACAGGGAAAAAATCAGTATACACACGCCAGGGCACCAGTTCTAATCTCGGTGTCCCCACTTCCCATCTAGCTACCTGCTTGTGGCCTGGGAAAGCAGTAGAGGACGGACCAAAGCCTTGGGGCTCTGCACCTGCGTGGGAGACCTGGAAGAGCTCCTGGCTCCTGGCTTTGGATTGCTTCAGCTCCAGCCGTTGCGGCTATTTGGGGAGTTAATCATTGGACAGAAGATCTTCCTCTCTGTCTCTCCTTCTCTCTGTATATCTGACTTTCCAATAAAAAAATAAAATAAATCTTAAGTTCAGATTCTAAAACCAACTATTTGGGTTCAGATTCTAACTTTGCCACATGTTAAATATGTAATTATTGAGTGAGTATTTTCTTTCCCCGTGTCTTAGTGCTTCTGCCTTTTAAATGTGGATAATAGTGCCTTCTTGAATGAGATGCTTTTAGAATTAAAAAAGTTAATGTAAGCAAAGCACTTGCACCATTGCCTGCAACATAGTAATCTTTATTCAAGCATTAGGCATTACCATTATCATTATCACAATTCCAGAAACCTGGAAATAAAGGAAGTATATAAATAACTATGGAATCAGTATGGCAATTTTATACCACATATCTATGTGTTTGTGTTTGCTGCCTTTTTTTCCTTTCATAACCCAATTTTGCGATCAAGATTTAAAGATTTTCATTGATCGTTACTTGAAGAATCTGTTCTTCTCTTTGATCGACGTGGTAAGTAGACAAAGTAAATGGTAGATTTGTACTAGCTTTCCTTGGGGGCAACCATATCAAAACATCATAGTCTGGGAAGATTAAATAAGAGAAATTTTGTCACCATCTAGAAGCTAGGAGCCAAAGACTGAGGTGATGGTAGCACCGATTGGTCCCGAGGCTTCCCTTCCTGGCTTCTATCTTCATGGTGCTTAATGGCAAGCACCTTCACATGACCTTCCCACTATACATGCTCACTTCTGGATTCTCTTAATACGCCCCAATAGCTTCATCCTACAAGGATAGGCATCAGGTGAGCTACGGTTTTCATTTTATGCTTCCTTTTCAAGGTCTTCTCTCTTAATACAGCCACATACCAAGGTAGGGAGGTGAACATTTTGACCCAACAACTTGGGAGTTGGAAGTAATTCAGCCCTTACACGACTCTTTATGTGTATATATATACACATATACGTGTATATATATTTTATATATATGTATATATGTATATATATTTTTAATATATATGTATATATATATATTTTTGTCTCATCACATCTAGTGGCTAGGAGCTAGATCTGTTACTACTTTTTGAAGTCCCCATGGTCTCTTCCAAGGTATTGCGCCAGGCAGCAGGAATCTTAGAATATATAGTGGTTTGTCAAATAGAGTGGGTTGTCAAAGCTTCCTGGTTTTCAGATGAATTGCTGAGTTCTAAGGGAAAGGGCATCTGAAGCCACTCCCTAGAGGCACCTGGACAACCTCTCACTGACCTTCCAGGTACTGCTTTGCACATGCGCAATGCCAAACTGGGAGGTGTGTTTCTACCAGTGAACGCTAAGGTGGGTCAGAGATCTGCAGTTTTACTTCAAAGGATGTGATTATTTAAGTTTAAAGTAAGTAAAAGTTCACTTTCTCTAGGCATTTTTATTAGGAAACTTGAACAGAAAGAAAAGGAGGGAGATAAACTGGGGCAGCTGAGAATGTGATGGTGTAGCAAGAGCTTGCACTGTGTGTATCCCTCAGCTCTGGGATGCACAAAGAAGCTTGTGTATGGTACAACTTCCTGAAGTGGGATGAAGCAGTGAGCTCTAGCCATTCCAGCACTGAGCTTTCTGCCAGTCCACATCCCTTTGAGTGGCTTGACCCGCCCTGTAAGAAGCGAACAGCAGGGTAAGTAATGAAAGTGGAGGCCACTGCAGGTCATCAGTTACTAATAAATGAAGCTAATACAAAGGAAGTTATTTTATTTTGCATCTTTTAAATTAAAGAGACAGAAGCTGGAGTCAGGAGCCAGAGGTGGGAAGTGAACTCAGCCACTAAAAGGCATGGGCATCCAACAACTAGGTTAAATGCTCATCTTAGAGACAGCTATTAATGGCTTCAGTTAATTCAGAGGATGCCAGGAGAAGCATGCATGCTGAAATTTCTTCCCATGCAGCAGTGGCCTATTTTTACCTTGTAGAGCAAGAGAGTGTTATAATCAAGTCCTTAGTTATACTTATTTGGACTAGTGGAATATACCAGAACTGCAGAACCCAAGTCGTTCTCAGGCCTGCAGGCATAGCATGATTAGTTTTGCTTAAAAACCAAGTCCATCTTCTTTATTTTGTGCATTGATCTCCTGAAATGCCTTGCTAGATTTTCTCCCAGTTGTTGCAGCTAGATACATATTTCTTGGTTCTTGGTGTTATTTGATCTCATTTGCAAGTGACTGTTACCTCATTTATAAGTCACTTTCTCATTAACACTTCATTGGGCTTTATAGTGAGGATAACCAGAAGCAGAGACAGACACTTAATATCAGCACTCTTCAAAATTATTCTGTCTGCTTTCCTGTTTTCACAGAAGTTGCCAACACCATACTTTCTCTACTAGCTTATTTAGTGTAAAATATTTTCTCCTCTCTCTCTTTAGAAGATTATTTAGTTGAAAGGCAGAGATACAAAGAGAGAGAGAGGAGAGAGAGGAAGAGCTTCCATTTGCTCTTTTTTTTCCCTCTTGCTTCAGTCCCCAAATGACTACCATGGTCATTAGATTCTCCCACATGGGTTCAAGGGCCCAAGGATTTGAGCCATCCTCCATTATTTTCCCCATGCCGTTAGCAGGAATCTGGACCAGAAGTGGAGAACCAGGATTCGAACTGGTGCCCACGTGGTATGCCAGCATTGCAGATGGTGGATTCACTCACTACACCACATTGGTCCCATTCTTTCTTAAAGTAGGTCTTCTTTGGTTGGGATCAATACTCACTGCTTCCTCACCTTTCTTGGTTTCTTGTGTATCAAATCTCTTATGGAAAGAAGGGGAGACTTGAATTTCTCCTTTCTCATCTGGTCAGTCTCATTTTCTTTTTTTTTTTAAAGATTTATTTTTATTATTTTTTCATTGGAAAGGCAGATATACAGAGAGGAGAGACAGAGAGGAAGATCTTCCGTCCGATGATTCACTCCCCAAGTGAGCGCAACGGCCTATACTATGCCGATCCGAAGCCAGGAGCCTCTTCCGGGTCTCCCACGCGGGTGCAGGTTCCCAAAGCTTTGGGCCGTCCTCAACTGCTTTCCCGGGCCACAGGCAGGGAGCTGGAAGGGAAGCGGGGCTGCCGGGATTAGAACCGGCGCCCATATGGGATCCCGGGCGTGCAAGGCGAGGACCTTTAACCACTTGCGCCACTGCGCCGGGCCCGGTCAGTCTCATTTTCAACACAGAACAGAAGTATGAGCTTTTCCAGCTAACATCATGCAAAACTTTTGGATAAAGTTATGAAATAGCTGGGTGATGCAACTGTACAAGAACCTCTGATTCAGAGTCACAGCACCTGGGTTTGCATTCTCCTTCCATCATTTACCAACTGTGTTAGCATCCATGAATTTGTCAATCTCTTTGAGCCTCTGTTTCATCATATATAATCTGGGAAGAGGGATACCAGGGATTATATCAAATACTTTATGAGTAGATCATCACCATGACATCAAAATACCTGAGACTAACTACTTATAAAGGAGAAGAAGGGAGAGGGATTTATTTAGTTCACAGTATTGGAGGCTCAAGTTCAAAATCAAGCAATCCCATTTTTTTTTTTAAATTTCTGGTGATTGTAGGAAATATCAGTGGCAGGGCATTTGTGGAGGACCATAGGAAGATCCAGGAAGCAGACAGAGCAGTTGTGCCAAAACCCAGCCTTTATAACCAATCTAAACTAGCTGGTTTAGAAGTGAGATGATCAGATCAGCTGCCCATGTCTCGTATCAGAGTGCCTGGACTGGAGACTTGGCTCCACTGCTGAGCCAGCTGCCTGTTAATGTGCACCCTAGAAGAAGGCAGGTGATATCTCAAGTTGTCGGTCCCTTCCACCCTGGCGAAAGATCTGGATTGAATTTTTAGCTTCTGGCTAGCTCAGCACTGGCCATTGTGCACATGGAGAGAACCAGTGGAAGAGTTTAAACCCCAAAATGTTTTTTTAAAAAAAGAGTCTGCTTTGTAAAACTAGAGCTTTTAGATCACTAGGCATGGTTTCCCTGTAGATAAAGGAATATGTAACGGGGGGGGGGGGAAGAGAGAGAGAGAGAGAGAGAGAGAGAGAGAGAGAGAGAGAAGTGAAGCAACATCACTGTAGAGGTGCTAAAAGCCATTGAAGTGTACACTCTAACTGGATCAGTTGTGTGGGGTGTGACTTTTACCCCAACATTGTTGTCTAAGGAAAAGCATGATACAGTTATTGCAGAAAGCTCAGGGAGGAAAAATACTGAGAAACAGCTACAGGATTTGATGATTAAAAGTTCCTTGGTAACCTTTAAAAAGGGACTTTCTTCTCTGAAATGGTGGGGACAGTAGTGAGTGGGTGAGGAGGAAGTGAAGGTCTAATTGTCTTTCAAGAAGTTTGCAGAGAAAGAGGACCCAGCAATAACCTCCTCCAACTTTCGTGCACTCAGTCTTGACATTTATTCCTAAAATCTGATTGGAAGCTCTTGCTTCTAAAGAATATCCCCCTATGATTGGTGCAATAAGTCCAAGCACAAGCATCCTATACGGACGCTGATTCATGTCCCAGCTGCTCTACTTCCCATCCAGCTCCCTGCTTGTGGCCCGGGACAGCAGTGGAGGGTGGCCCAAAGCCTTCAAATCTTGCATCCGTAGGGGAGACCTGGAAGAAGTTCCTGGCTCCTGGCTTCAGATCAATTCAGCTCCGGCTGTTGAGGTCACTTGAGCAGCGAACCAGCAGATGGAAGATCTTTGTCTCTGTCTCTCCTCTCTCTGTAAATATGCCTTTCCAATGAAAATAAATAAATCTTTAAAAAAAAGAATACCCCCCTATGAAACTAGAGTGTGATTTCCACCTAACTTCTTGAATTCTCTTCACATTCATAGCCTCAGAAGCTTGCCTCGCTTACTGCTTCCTCTGTGAACTGAATTGTGAAGAAATATTAGGCAAACCTAAGTTGAGGGGCAGTCTAGAAAAATAAAATTCTTCTTAATATTGGAAGGTGTCAAAGTCAAGACAATCCAGGAAAGACTGAGAAACTGTGCCTGTCTGAATGTGACTAAAGAAGCATGATAGGTAAGGGGCCTGGAGCGGTAGCCTAGCAGCTGAAGTCCTGGCCTTGCACGAACCGAGATCCCATATGGGCACCTGTTCTAATCCCAGTGGGCCTGCTTCACATCTGGCTCCCTGCTTGTGGTCTGGGAGGGCAGTGGAGGACAGCCCAAAGCCTTGAAGCTCTGTATCCACGTGAGAGACCCAGAAGAGGCTCTGGGCTCCTGGCTTCAGATCAGCACAGCTCTAGCCATTGTGGCCATTTGGTGAGTGAATCATCGGAGGGAAGATCTTCCTCTCTGTCTCTCTGTATATCTGACTTTCCAATAAAAATGAAATAATAAAAATTTTTAAAAGTTTCAAAATTGTGTGCTCACTAATATCTTTTAACATACATAAAGTAAAATTAATGAAACCACAAATAGAAATAGACAAAGTTGCCATTATAAGGACAGATTTTGGCACAATTTTCTCAGAACTCGTCTTGTTTTTAGTATTGTTTACATAGCTGAGAGGGATGTATGCCCATGTGGGCCTCCAATTAGGGTGGGTAGGATCAGGCATGAAGGAAGGTGGGTGGGACAACATTTCAGTTTTTTTTTTCTCCTGTGGACACAGGAGAGAAGGAGGCTGCTCCTTGCTCAGAACTATTAAAATTTCCAATTGATAAATTAAGCAAAAAGAATGATATATATATGTACCTATATATTTCGATTAGCTCTTTGGAGAACATATATTGAATCTTTACAAAATTTAAATATGAGCTATAATAAGATCATATAATTAATACCAAAAATGGCTAGAGAAAAGTCCCTTATTATAATGCTGGCACTTCATATGAGCTCTTCCTAGCTGCTCCATTTTTTTTTTTTTAATTTTTAATGATTTTTACATAGTTGCTTAGGGTGATTAGGGTCAAAGGTTACAAGAAGGTGGATGGGTGAGATCACAATTTCCACATTCTCTTTTTTTTTTGTTTTTGTATTTGGGGGAAGAGGGGAGACAGGAGAGAAGCCACACTCAGCCTCCTAAATGCCTCTGCATCCTGGGATGGAGGGCAGCCACCGACACCACCTCAGGGTCCCTGAGGTGGGGCATATTCTGAGGGTCCTGCTCATGAGGTTTCACAGTTCAACAGTTCTGATTTCCTGCTGATCTCACTACTCCCACTATGATGAAATCTCTCCAGAATCCATTGATTGACATAGTCCACCTTAGAGTCTCCGACTGCCCAGATTTTCACTGCCAACATTTGGCTGGGGTGATTGATTTGTTCTGTATTCTATTGTGGTAGCAGGTGTCCTCCACAGACTCCAATGTACTGCCATATCCTCCATGTGCATCTGGATATGCTGTCCACTGCTCCATCTAAGTCATTGAGGAGGCCCAGCTCTGACCCACGCACTCCATGATCAGACCATAGAACCTGCAATTCTGTTCATGATTGGGGTTCTGAGTCAAGCAAATCAGTTGAGGAGATCCCCAGCGAAACTTATCTGAGGTGATCCCAGACATGGTTCTTGTGTGTCCTTACCAGTACAGGGTCCAGCACAGTCCATCACCCCAATCAGCTTATGCACATGCTGGTGGTTGCAATTGCGGGGTCAGTTCTCTCTCTAGCCCTGTCTTTTGCACAAACCAAAGGGTGTTGCAGCCTAGCCTGATCCTGCCCACCACACACTTGACCTTCATGAACACTAGTGGGAGCTGCAGCCTAGTTGGAGTGACCCACAATAACCCCTACCCAGACCCACCCCCTGCCATGGTTCCCATGCTTGCCAGTATGCACAGTGGACTGATCCAGTCCAGTCTGTTCCACATCTCATTCATGTCAATGGGCATTGCAGCGGCATTTCTGAACCAGCTAGCTCCCTACCAATAGTCTGGGAAAAGCAGTGGAAGATGGCCCAAGTGTTTGAGCCTCTGCCACTCAAACAGGAAACTGGGATGAAGTTTCCACTTCTTGGCTTCAGACTGGTCCAACTTTGGCCATTGCAACCTCCTGGGGAGTGAACCAATAGATGGAAGATGGGGAAAAGTCAACAAAACCAAAATTAACGTTCAGGGGAACTCTAATGGTAGACAGATTACTGGTGTGCTTAATCAAAGAAGAAAGAGAGAAGATACAAATAATCAATACTTTCAGTTTAAAAGAGTTGTGCCTGTCCAGTTGCTGCAGATTTTGTAGAATATAAGGAGATATTAAAATTGACTGTATTATAATATATTTGAAAAATTATATAAAATTAATAAACATCAAGACAAATATAGCTTATTTAAGCTAATTCAAGATGAATAAAAATTTGAATGTTTCCATATCAAACAAATCAAATAATTAGTTAAAATTTTTTTTCTTCAAAGAAAACTTAAAGCCTAGCTTTAGAAAACAAAGAACACAGTCTTCCAGAAAATAGACAAAGCAGGAATTTCCCAACTTATTCTAGGAGCCTCCCATAACCTTGATACCGAAACTCCAAAAGCACATTACAAAAGAGGAAATTATAGGCCAACACCACTAAAGAATGTAATTGCAGAAACCCTAGATAAAATATTAGTAAGCCCAAATAGCAGTATATACAAAAGTTAATGACCAAGTTGAGCTTTCTCTGGAATGCAAGGCTAATTTAAAATTAGAAAATTATATAATGAAAGCCACCATATTAACACATTAAAGAAAAATCATGACCGTCTTAGTAAATGCACATTAAGTGTTTAGTAAATGTCAACATTCATTCATCATAAAGAAAAATTAGTAAATGAGTACTAAAAGAAAAATTAGTAAATGAGTACTAAAAGAAACTTTATTCATTTAAGAAAGACACCTATTTATTAAAAAAAAATATGTAGAGCAAATATTTAGCTTAGTGAAGTAGTTAATGCTTTCTCTTTAAGATTGAATACTTGAGGGGCCCGGTGGTATGGCCTAGCAGCTAAAGTCCTAGCCTTGAACGTGCTCGGATCCCAAATGGGCACTGGTTCTAATCCTGGCAGCCTCACTTCCCATCCAGCTTTCTGTTTGTAGCCTGGGAAAGCAGTTGAGGACAGCCAAAGCCTTGGATCCTGCACCTGCGTGGGAGTCCTGGAGGAAGTTCCTGGCTCCTGGCTTCAGATCGGCGCAGCACCAACCATTGCAATCATTTGGGGAGTGAATCTTCGGACGGAAGATCTTTCTCTCTGTTTCTCTTCCTCTTAGTATATCTGACTTTGTAATAAAAATAAATAAATCTTTTAAAAAATTAACTCAAAATACTTGATAGCACAATAAATTCAATTAAAATGGGTAAACAATATAAACAGACATTTCTGAAGAGAAGGAATACAAATGGCTAAAAAAAATACATAAAAATACTCAATATTTATTTATTTAGCCACCAGGGAAAATGTTATGAGATATTATTTTGCCTCAATTGGAATTGTTGTTGTCAAAAAGACAAAGAATGACAAACGCGTGGGAGAAAAAGAAATACACTGTGTGTGGGAATTAAAGAGAGCAACATGGATATTCCTTCAAAAACTAAAACTAGACCTACAATGTGACTCAGCTATCCCATTTTGGAGTATGTATCTGAAGGAAATGAAATCAGCTCATTCATTACGAGACTATTCACAATAGCTAAGTTAGGGAAGCAAAATAGAAGTCCATAAGTAGATGAGTGCATAAAGAGATACGGCTTAAGTACATGGTGGAATTCTACTCAGACATAAAAAGAATTAAATACCTCCATTTGCAGCAAATTGGATGGAACTGGAGGACATAATCCAGACACAGAAAGACCAACATCACCTTCTCTTTCTCATATGTGGAAACTAAAACAGATGCATTTGAATGAACTGTGATTACCATGATCTGGGAAGGATGAAGAGAGAGGGGTTAGGGGGAGAATGGGAAGCAGCTGCCAAAACAGAAGAAATAACTTGTAGTGTTTCACAGCAGTGGGACTGACTATGGCTCACAGAAATCTGTTTTATTCACTAATTTATTTAAAAGTGAGAGTTACAGGGAGAGGGAGAAACAGAGAATGAGAGAGAGCCTTCATCTGCTGGTTCACTCCCCAGATAGCCATAACAGCCGTGGCTGGACCAGGAAAAGCCAGGAACCAGGAGGTTCATCCAGGTCTCCCACATGGGTTGCAGGAACCCAAACACTTGGGGCATCTTCTACTGCTTCTCCCAGGCCATTAGCAGGGGGCTGGGTTGGAAGTAGAATAACCAGGACACAAACCAGTACCCACATGGGATGCTGGAATCACAGGCAGCAGATTTACCCACCATACCACAATTACAGCCTCACCTGCTAACATTCATTTTATTAAAGAAGATATCCAAATTGCATAAGCTGAGGACCCACAAAGTTTGGACCCACATCTAGTCTCTTCACATGTCTACTTTTCTTTCCAAGTAAACTTTATTCCTAACGGCAGCATTTTAGATGTAGAATAGTTTTCTGTTTCCATTTGAGCCTTTTTTATTGCCTTCCTAAACACTGTGTGTGAAATAACTTGGTTGAAATGTTTCTCTTTCTCTAAACAAGAAGAATACTCAGATCTGTTTACAGCAAACATTCCTGTCCATTTTGAGTTGCTGGTAAACAAAATAGTATTTTTTTTTTCCATTTGTGGAAGAAACCAGACCCTGGTACTCAGATTTCAAAGAATGATCAGAAATGACAACAACATCATTGCCAGCTTGAGATCACTTGAGCACAAGAACAAACCGTGATTCCTACAGTCTTCCTATCCTCCACTACCTGTTTTGGTCCCAGTGACAGCTCAGACCCAAGGAGGCTTATGTGAATCTTCCTAAGCCTAGCAAGGAATTCACACGCTGATAGTCTGTGGTTGAAGTAGAACTGATATAGCTGACTTTAAGGTTTAAAGTCACAGTTGCCAACCTCACTGAGAAGCCAACACATTTAAAATTGTCCTAAAAACTAATAACTTAAACACCAATATCTTAGATTTCTGCTTATCTAGAAATGAAACTTTCCTTGAGCTATCAGACACATTTTTTAAGACTTATTTATTTTTATTGGAAAGTCAGATATTCAGAGAGGAGGAGAGACAGAGAGGAAGATCTGTCCAATAATTCACTCCCCAAGTGACCACAACGGCTGGAGCTGAACCAATCCGAAGCCAGGAGGCAGGAGCTTCTTCTGGGTCTTCCTCACAGGTGCAGGGTCCCAAGGCTTTGGGCTGTCCTTGACTGCTTTCCCAGGTCACAAGCAGGGAGCTGGATAGGAAGCGGGGCTGCTGGGATTAAAACTGGGATCCCGGTGCGTGCAAGGCAAGGACGTTAGCCACTAGGCCACCACACAGAGTCCCTCTGAGTGCTTTTTTGAATTCATGATTTTACTGAATTGATAACTTAAAATATTGGTAGAAAGTCTGTTTCTCAGGACTGGCATTAACATAGTGGGTGAAGGGCCTGGCGTGTCACTCTATCAAATAAATGAGTCTTAAAAAAGAGAAAGTCTGCTTCTCTTAATTTGACTGCTATTCTTTCTATGCATATATATGTATGTACTAGCTTTAAAACTTAACAATGTTTAGTGTTGTACCCTGCAGTTCATATATAGACATTATATACATGCACATATGCACTATTTTTGCAAACAGAGATAATAATAACACAAACTGAGGGATCCATGACAATGATATTAACATGGGGAAAAAAGACTATATTGTCATGTACCTGGTATGACTCAGTGAGAGGAAATTTTAACTGTGTACTAAATGATATGACTTCCACACAATTGTATACTCTAAATATTCTACAAATCAGAGATGAGATAGGATATTTGTTTTTCTGTATCTGAATTATTTCACTTAGCATAATGGTCTGCAGTTCCATTCGTTTTGTTGTAAATGTCAGGATTTCACTGTTTTTTAGTGCCCCTGTCCTTGAGCAGCAACATGTCCCAGTGGCCAAAGGTGATATCTTGAACTCTGCTTCTTTTTTCTATGGTTGTTCAATCCATGACACTGCCTTGAGAGTCCAGATGGGGGCGAGGTAGAGCCGGGTTGGGGAGAAGCACATTCCTAGCAGAAAGCATGTCTACACAGTGCTCTGAAATCTCGTTACATGTTGAAGTAGACAGAAAGATGATCCCCCAAAGCACCTGTTTTTAGCCCTTAAACCTGTATGCTACATTTATTATATGGAAGATCTTTAGATGGGAAGATTATCCTGGATTCCTCAATGTAATCACAAGAATCCAAGAAAAGGATCAGAATCAGGGAGAAAATACAAAGATGGGAACAACACTGGGGTCCTTTGAATCTGGAGCAAGGCATCATGAACTGAGAGGAGCTGGCTTCCAGCAGCTGAAAAAGACAAGGAAATGGTCCACTCCCTGGAGTCTCTGGAAACAGCACAGCCCTATGGACCTCTTGATTTTAATGCAGAAAAAAAAATTTGGAAACTTTGACCTCCAAGACCATAAGATAAGAATGTGTGTGCTGTGTACATAAATGTGCATGCTATCTGCATTTGTTGTCACTTGTCGTAGCAACAATTGGAAATATGTAAAGACATTCTGCATCAGGGACCATTCTCTTGGCCAGGGGAAATCACTCCTGTGGATGCCAGATGTACCTCGAACTCAACACAGCTTGGGAGATGACAAGTCCTTCAGTCTTGCCAACTTCTAAGGTTCCATGGCATGGTGATCTGTATGAAGCAAGTACTTCTAGTACTTATGCTTACCCATTCTGCTTGCTGGCTTCTGCAACAACCTACTTGCTACCATTAGGGATCATTCTGAGTGTGCTCAGGAGAAATTCACTCACTTTCTCCCTTTGGTAGGTCTCCGAAAGCTGGAATGAGTAAGGGATCATTTTGTTCTGACTCAGACTCAAATCTACCCATTTTCTTCCTTGTCATGTTTTGCAATCGAAGAATGGATTCTGTGTTTTTTCTTGACTGCCTTCTGTTGGTGAACCTTTCACTCTTTCCTAGCTCATCTGAGTTAACTTACTAAGAAAATGGAAGAGAAAAATCAGGGCTCTTAGGTCAATTCATCATAGTTACCTGGAAGTCTTCATTGCAACATTATTGCAATGAGAGAAAGAGAGAGAGAGAGAGAGAGAGAGAGAGAGACAGAGAGAGAGAGAGAGAGAGAGAGAAAGAGAGAGAGAGCTATCACCCACTAGTTTATTCCCCAAATGCCTACAACAGTAAGGGCTACACAAGGCAGAAGCCACAAGCTCAGGACTCAAGCTATGTCTCTACCATTGCCTTCCAGAGTCACATTAGCAGAAATCGTTAGTCAGAAGCTGGATAGGATGTCAAATTCGCACACTCCAAAGTGGGATGCAGGTTTCTTAGGTGACGTTTCAACCATTATACCGACTACCTGCCCTCACTGTAGTTTCTGAGTTTTCATTTCCATGCACTTGTGTCTTTATCTCAGATGACTCTCGTTTTTGCACTTGTAGCATCTTAAAATCATGAACTATAATTTCTCCAAAATTAACTTTTTAGGGAGAGTTTTTCTCCTAACCCATTTCTCTAATTGCGTAGAGTGATTCTTTTTGAATTGGGAGAATATTTTCATTTAATTTTATATTTCATAAAATTTTTTTTTCTCTCCCTGCCTCTCTTTGTTTCTATCCTCTTTCTCTTGGTGAATGGAAGGAACACTCTGGAAGTAGATTGTTTTGTTTGTTGTTTATGATGACTAGAAAGAGAGAGACTCTTGCATCTTCTGATCTATTCCACAAATATCTACAACAGTTGGGGCTGGGCCAAGACAGAGCCAGGGGCCAGGAAATTAGCCCAGGTCTTCCATGTGAGTGGCAGGGAGCCAACTACTGAGTCATCATGTGCTGTAGGGAACACATCAGCAGGAAATTGGAGACAGCAGGTGGAGTAGAGTGCTCCAACACCAGATGCAAGTGTTCCAAGTGGCATCTTAAGTGCTAGGCCAGATGCCTGCTCTGTCTCTGCTTTCAGTGTGAAAAAAAAAATCTCAAAGCTCATTATTCTGGTAGGATGAGCTCAATAAATCTACAAACTTTCTACAACTGTCAGGTTAGCATTATGATTTCCACATTTCCATTTCATCTGTTATTAATGTAGCCACTTAAGTTTCCTTTTTCTTTCTTTTTTTTTTTAAAGATTTATTTATTTTTATTGAAAAGGCAGATACACAGAGAGAAGGAGAGACAGAGAGGAAGATCTTCTGTCTGATGATTGACTCCCCAAGCTGCCGCAGTGGCTGGAGCTGAACCCATCCAAAGCCAGGAGGCAGGAGCTTCTTCCAGGTCTCCCACGCAGGTGCAGGGTCCCAAGGCTTTGGGCCGTCCTCGACTGCTTTCCCAGGCCACAAGCAGGGAGCTGGATTGGAAGTGGAGCTGCCGGGATTAGAATCGGCACCCATCTGGGATCCCAGAGCATGTAACGCAAGGACTTTAGCTGCCAGGCCACCACACTGGACTCACTACTGCCTTATTTGGTGTTAAACTTTTCAGTGTGCCATTTTTATTTCCTTGTGTGGGATTTTATCTAGTTTGCAAGTCAAACATTTTAACAGCAAATTCTCCGTTCTTAGCCAACACAGGTTGGCTTTTCTCTTTCAATAAGAAAGTATGTTGAAAGAAAATAAGTTATAAGACTTAGTTTAGAGTCTCCTCTAACATAAACACTATGAGAAGGCCTTGTATATTTGAAAAGTGATTCCAGGAAGTGCAAAAAGAGGAGGGGATGCATGACAGGGAAGAAATGAGAACCAACCAAGGCTGCATCAGTGATTGAACAGGTCGCCAATGTGGGCAATGGTATCTCAATTGCTCTAAGAGAGGATAGTTCAGAATTCTCTTACTAGGGTCTTCTTGCTCAGGTATTAATCCACAGATTTCTGTTTTCCGTTTGTTGGGATTTCCCTTCACGGCATTTCTGAGCTTTCCTGCAGGCATGTAGGACAGATAGATTCCTTTGTCCTGAAGACCTCAGGCAAAAAGGCTGATGGATAGGCACTCAAACTAGGAATGGATTAGACTGTAAAATAGCTGTCAGCCGCAGTGGCATGGCAACTCCGACCAGCAAAGGAAACAAAGACCAAGGGATCACCATGATCTGCTGTGTAGTCCTTGATTTCAAAGTTTTTTCTTTATAGGTAGAGACAGGCACATGAAGAACTGTTTTGTCTTAGAAACCACCTAGACACTCCAATCTTTTTCACTAGGCTTAACTGATTCAATCAATTGGGACAAGGTGGGGACAGGTCAACAATCAGATAATTATATGATCCAGTGTGAACTTGAGAGATAGATATTTCAACTATGTGGAAGAAAACAGACCCAGAGGGAAAGCTAGATTAGCTAGAACATTTTGTGGTAATCCAGGTAAGAGAACACGAGACCTTGGATTAAACCTATGGAAGTGGAAGTGGAGAGGAAATTCTAGAATAAAGAACACAGAATTGAGAGAGAGCAGGCAAGGATGGCTCATTCTTGTTCATCAAACTCTGTATGTGTGTGAGTTTCATCTTTCAACCCTTCGTAATGCACTGTTGGATGGTGGACAAAAGAATAGAGGGAAGAACATAGTGTATTTGTGAGACGGGGGTTTGTTTTCTGGTGGAAGGTGAAAAGAATTTTCTGTTTGTAAACTTCTCTAGGTGTCCTGATAAATATACAAGAAGGTTTTATCCTGAAATATTTATCTTCCTTCCCCTAGAGGATGATTCACAGCAATGGATGACTATAGTATTGGTCAGTGATGATTCCAAGGCCTCTCAAAGGAAACAATGATAAACGCCATGAAGGAAAGTCTTTGATCAAAATGGAGGGAACTATGTTGGTGGAAAGGGTAAGATAAGAGCACATTCTTGCCATCATTAAGAGTCATGATGAAATCTCAGGGTAATGACTCAGAATGTTCCCGCTAGAAAACATTGGAAATTAAATTGGGGAGATAAATGGGGGCCTATTGGTTGATGGTTGTGAGTGTTGGGCTCCCAGTATGGATTGATCTGTGATGCAGTTAGGCTCTGCAGAGAGAGGAATAGCCTGGAATACCTGAATGGTATCAACGTAATCATAAATGTTGTCATAAGAGGTAAGCAGAAGAGCAGAGTGAATAACAAATAGTTTCTTATGCAACACCGTGGCCAAGAGTCTGTTCTGATATAAGGAAAGAGTCACACATCAAACAGTACAGGTGGCCTCCAGAAACTAGAGAAACAAGCCATGAAAGAAGGGGGAGATACACACTTAACAATTAGATGTTCAATTTATGACCTGAAAGAATGCATTTGTGTTGACCTAGGAGAAAGAATTTATGTTGTTTTAAGTCATTAACTTTTTGATAATTATTATAGTAGTTAAAAAGAATCTGTTACAAAGCCCTATAAAAGACTAATAAAATCTACTACAATAAAAGCGTACATGTGCAAAAAACTAATTCAGAGGTTTTACATACCTGCTAAAATTTAACTGTGGTATTTGGGTCTAAGATTAAAACTCTTGAGATGGACAGGTTATTTTAATACAGTGCTTAGGGTCTGTAGCAAAATTCAGTATATCTCAGGACAGCATCTCTCCCAAATGAAGCAATCAATTATGAGAAAACTACAGGCTAGAGCTCAGATTGATGGAGAAATGCAAATGAACAGTAAAGAGAGGCCAGGGATGGGCTTTCAGAGACTGTGTTTCCAGCAGGAACTGAGTAGAGCCAGACAGGAACCAGAAAATTGATCATCGTGGATGCCCTACTGGTGGGCATGGGGACACTGCCCTCACTTTGTAGCCACCAATTCTTCTAACCAACATAATGATTAATACCCACCCTGATACCCACCCGAATTTCAGCCTCAGAAAGAGAAAAATTTGAGAATTCTAGGTCAAGAATGTACAAACTCTGGGCTGGAACATTGGCTCAACTAGTTAATCCTCCACCTACAAGCACTGGCATCAGATTTGAGTGATGATTTGTGTTCCGGCTGCTCTACTTCCCATCCAGGTCACTGCCTGTGGTGTGGGAAAAGCAACGGAGGATGATAGCCCAATACCTTGGGACCCTGCCCCCACACTGGAGACCTGGAAGAAGGTACTGCCTCTTGTTTTTAGATCAACTCAGCTCTGGCTAAGGCAATCATTTGGGAGACTTAAACAATGGATGGAAGATCTTCCTGACTCTGTAAATCTGCCTTCCCAATAAAATACATTAATCTTAAAAAATATATATTATAAACCCTGGGCCTGGTGTGATGGCCTAGCAGCTAAAGTCCTCGCCTTGAATGTGCTGGGATCCCATATGGGTGCCGGTTCTAATCCCAGCAGCTCCATTTCCCATCCAGCTCCCTGCTGGCAGCCTGGGAAAGCAGTTGAGGACTGCCCAAAGCCTTGGGACCCTGCACCTGCGTGGGAGACCTGGAAGAAGTTCCTGGCTCTTGGCTTTGGATCAGCACAGCACCAGGCGTTGTGGTCACTTGGGGAATGACTCATTAGATGGAAGACCTTCCTCTCTGTCTCTCCTTCTCTCTGTGTATCTGACTTTCCAATAAAAACAAATAAATCTTGAAAAAAATGTATAAACCCTAAGATGAGTGGTCTTCGGTTAGAAGAATGATCAAAAGTATAATTAATTGATTTTTATTAGGGCTAAGAAATCCTGAACAGAGGCCAACATAATAATAGAAGCAAAATAAATAAGCAAAATGCAGAAAATCTGGGTGCCTAAAGGAACAAGCAGAGAAATCCCAGGAAGTCCCAGACCCCGCTTTGGAGTGAATGTGGATAATGACATCTATGTCATTTTAGGAGTCTCTAAGGAGGAGTCTATACAGCAGACAGGCAGTTCAAGGAAAACGTCTTTCTGACCTTTCTGAGCCTTCTCTACGGTATGCTGGAGGAAATTACGGACACTGGATTAAGGACAGCTGGATTTGGGTCAGGCCTCCTCCACCTGCTGCTCATGCCAGGCAAATATCACCGAGCCAGGAAATCCAGGGTCCTTTTCTTCAGAATGGCAGTGACAATGCTTGCCTTTTCAGAGATGCCATTGATGTTGTACACAATATTTATATTATAAAGATTTTTAAATTTTTTAAAAGTTATGATGTTTTGGCTATGTTAAGCTGGGTGACCTATATGCCATGTTAGTGGGTGGTCATTTTATTCATAGGATTTCCAAGCAACTGCATTTTTAATAAATTAAGATGAATAAAGGCACAGCTGAAAATAAAAAATAAGGGCCCTGTGTGATAGCCTAGTGGCTACATCCTCACCTTGCACATGCCAGGATCCCATATGGGTGCCAGCTCAGTTCGTGTCTGGGTTGCTCCACTTCCCATCTAGCTCCTTGCTTACGTACTGGGAAAGCAATTGAGGATGGCTCAAAGCCTTTGGACCCTGTACTCGCAGAGGAGACCCAGAGGAGGCTGCTTGCTCCTGACTTCAGATTGGCACAGCTCCGGCCATTGTGGCAGCTTGGGGAGTGAACCAGCAGAAGGAAGATCCTTCTGTCTGTATCTCCTTCTCTCTGTATATCTGCCTTTCAAATAAAAAAAAAAATAAAACAAATTTAAAAAAATCAAAGACAAATTATGATATTCTGATATCTTGAGAAACTTTTCAGCCTGGAGAGGGCTTACCCCTCCCATGGCTAGCCTGTTCTTAAAGACTCATAAAGAGCCCAAGCAAGACCATGCCTTTGATCTCAAAACTAATTGAATCCAGTGCCAAGGGCCCAGAGTCGTCACCTAGTGACAGAGTCCTCGCCTTGCGATTGCCAGGATCCCATATGGGCACCAGTTTGCATCCTGGCTGTTCTACTTCCCTTCCAACTCCCTGCTTGTGGCCTGGGAGAGCAGTGGAAGATGGCTCAAGGTCTTAGGATCCTGTACCTGCAGGAGAATCTCCTGGCTCCTGACTGGGTCATCTCAGCTCCAACAGTTGCGGCCACTTGCGGGATGAACCAGCGGATGGAGGATCTTTGTTACTCCTTCTCTTTGTAAATTGAATTTCCAGTGGAAATGATTAAATCTTAAAAAAAAAAAAAAAAAGAACGAAAAGAAAAGAAACAAATCCAATGCCAGTCCTCCTCGTTCTGGCCTATATGCCCTAGAAGACAATCTTTGTTGACTTTAATCATTCTAGGTTTAGATAACAAGCAACAAAGGACCACTCCTGAACCACAAAGCCCACCCTAATCATCAAACTGTGTACCCTGTCCTGATGTTTCTTTCATTAGGCAACCCTATAAAGGAAGAGTTCCAAAGTTTTTCCTCATTCCCATCTTCTGCCCTTGGTCCTATAGTGGCTTCTTCATGTAACCCTTTGTGGGATGGCATGGTGTGCCCATACCTCTTGTCTCTAGGATCCATGAGTGTAATAAACTGGTCCCTGCCCCCATCCTCTTCTGCATCTCATCTTGTGGCTGATCATCACCTAAAAGAGCACTAAACAATATTTATGGGCCTAGCACATTAGGGCTAAAGTCCTTGCCTTGCATACCCAGGATCCCATATGGGTGCCAGTTTGTATCTAGGCTTCTCCCCTTTCCTTCCAGCTCCCTGCTTGTGACCTGGACAGCTCAAAACCTTGGGACTCTGCACCCAGAAGAAGCTTCTGGCCTCAGATCGGCTAAAGTCTGGCCGTTGTGGCCACTTGAGGCCACTTGAGGAGTGAACAAACAGATGCAAGATCTTTCTCTCTGTCTCTCCTTCTCTCTGTAAATCTGCCTTTCAAATAAAAATAGATAAATAAAAAAACAATATTCACGAAGCAATTTTGCATGGTACTAGCAGATACAACCTACTCAGATTATCACTGTGATGAGCCAGGTGCTAATGGTACATCCTGCAGATGGTACACAAAGAGGAATGTGCTCCTCTCTGCAGTCACATCCCATTAACGTAACATGCACCTGCACCAGATCCGGAAGGTGTGATCCTGAAACTATAACCCACTCAATTATGTTGTGAAACACCTGAGGCCATGCTGTTCTCATAAAGGAAAGGTGCTGCCTGGAATCTAGAATAAACATAGGCAAAGAAGAGTAACAAGTGTTGTGTGCTTCCTATGTGTCATAAGAACTGTGTTATATAAAATAATTAGTTTACTTCTCAGAACCATCCAATGAGTCATGAGTTTTGAAAGTCTCCGTTCTATAAATGAGGATAGAGATGAAATACAGTTAATAACTTGCCCAAGTTTTCAAAGTTATGAAGTAGTAGAAGAAAAACAGAAATCCATACCCTCAAATTCTGTGCCTATCCAGATCAGCCTTTTTCTCTGCTCCCTTGAAAGAGTGCAGTAATAATCTGGAGTCACGCTCTGGAGTGAAGACCAATGAACACAATGTGCTGGTTACTTCTCACGATAGATTTCCAAGACAGAAACAGAAACATTCGCCACATTCCCATTCATATTCTCTCCAGAAAGTGTAGGTTATCAGATGTTCAGCTTTTTACAAGGTAGTTAAAAAGGATTCTAGTTACTAGGTAGAATTTGGGAATGAGCAAACACCAGGTGTTGCAGTTCAATGAATTCGATTGAGACTCCAAGGCGAATGAAATGATTTTAATGTCTAGTCTAGGGGCAACTTCTTGCCATAAGCAAAAAGCACCCAGAACGAAATAAGTGTGAAGTTTTTATGGTAAGTATCTATCAGAGAATCAAAAGCTACGTGACAGTGAGCAAGTACAAGATTAGGGGCATACAGTGACACAAAGCAGAAAGTATGCAATAAGAATTTACAATGTATAGGTTGAGAATCCTGATTGTATCCCTTCAATATAGACAGTAATAAAACAGCATGCCTCGAAGGTAGCTGTCTTTCCTGTAAATCTGAAAACTCCAAGATTCTCCTTACCCCCCTCTGCCACCTGGTGTTTCAGGAAGCAGGAGCTTCGCTCAGAGCAGGATGCAGGTGTCTCTTTGGAGACTCCAGACTTCCAGGAATACAGTCACCTTTACAATTTACCCTTTCATTTCCCCTGTCTTAGAGAATTATGAGGCATGAACACATGAACATATTGATACTATATCGGCGTTGCACTATTGCTTGGTGTCATTGGATCCACTTTTGCACTAAACAGAGACATGATGCAAAAAGAGCTGAAAGTTAAAAGTTAGGCTGAGAAACAGTGACCATCTTAAAGAAGAAATAAGGGGTAGGCATGTGGCACAGTGGTGGTAATGCCACTCGGGACACTAACGTATCATATCAGGGTGTTTGGGCTCAAGTCTTGGATCCAGTTCTGATCTAGTTTTGAGCTGTTGGGCATTCTGGAAAACAGTGAGTGCCTCTCCTCGATATAAGAGGCCTAGATTGAGTTCCTGCCTTCTGAGTGTAGTCTGGGCCAGTCTCAGCTACTGCTAGCGTTTGTGGGAGTAAACCAGCAGATGTGAAGTCTCTCTCTGTCTCTTCCTTTCAAATAAATAATAAAGGAAAAAATTGTTTCTAAGAAGTATACCAACTGGAAGATAAAAATCCCATTGAGGAGGGCCTGGTGTGGTAACCTAGTGGCAAAGTCCTCACCTTGCAAGTGACCCTGGGGACCCTGCACCCGCATGGGAAAACCTGAAGAGGCTCCTGGCTCCTGGCTTTGGTTTGGCTTGGCTTAGGCTGTTGTGGTCACTCGGGGAGTGAATCAGTGGATAGAGATCTTTCTCTCTGTCTCTCCTCCTCTCTGTATATCTGACTTTGCAATAAAAATAAATACATCTTTAAAAAATACTGAGGAAAAGACAGAATGAAATGGAGCTAAAGGATCAAGTTATCATGTTCTGGAGAATCTAGAACCTGACTGGAGAACTCCTGAGTGTGGAATATGAAGGAAATTCTTTACAGAACAGGACCTGCAGGGCCCAGCATGCTAGCCTAGAGGATAAAGTCCTTGTCCTGCACACTGGGAACCCATATGGGCTTTGGCTCTAATCCCAGCAGCCCCACTTCCCATCCAGCTCCCTGCTTGTGGACTGAGAAAGCAGTCAAGAATGGTCCAAGGACTTGGAGCCCTGCTCTCATGTGGGAGACCTGGAGGAGGCTACTGGCTCCTGGCTTGGGATCAGCTCAGCTCCAGCTGTTGTGGCCACTTTGGGAGTGAATATACAGATGCAAGATCGTTCTTCCTTTCTCTCCTTCTCTGTATATCTGATTTTCCAATAAAAATAAATCTTCAAAAAGAAGAAGAAGAGATCCTGCCTCTGGGGCTAGAAAGAGCAATTCATTACAACAATGGCTCATTATGGCAGATGGTTCGCTCTGCACTAATCCATGTTTTTTAAGCTTCCAAGAGTAATTTGACTTTTCTTATAGATTTTATGACTGATCAGCCAATAGAAATAACATGGTTGTTTTCACATTCCAAGTGAATAAGCAGGCATCATTTTATTAGATAACATCTAGTGAGTTTTTATTTTTAAAATTCATTTATTATTATTTTTAATAATGATTACATGGTTGATCAGGGTGGGAAGTACCAAGGTTTAGGAAAAGTTGGGTGAATTCATTGTTTCCAAATTTGCTATTTCTTCTTGTTCCTGGGGTAAGGGGAAAAAGCAAAGGGGGAAACCACCCATGACTTTCCACACATCCCAGTTCCCAGGGACGAGGAGCCACCACCTCATATCAACCCAGAGTCTCAGTGTGTACATATTGCAAGGGTTCTGTCCAAGTGGCTTGGTTAGTTCTGAAATGCTGCCGATTTCACCGATCTGAGGATGATATCACCCTCCCATTGTTCACTGGCTCCATCTACCAAGACGTTTTGCTGTCATCATTTGTTTGGAGTAGTTGTCCAGTTAGCTCTGTTCTGTTACAGCACTAAATGTGCTGCCTTGATCTCCTTTTACAACAGGGCCTGTGTCCATTGCTCCACCTTTTTCATTAAGTAGGACATGCTCTTGCAGGCAACTCCAAGTAAGCTGAGCCAGGTGTCTCAAGCATCACCAGATCCCCCATCCTTGGGGTTCACAAGACCAACACCCATCTAGAAGGTGAGCCCCAGGATCTGGGCCAATCAACCCATATCCCACCAGTTCCCCTGTCCTCGGGCCTAGGATTCACCCATTCCCCACCACACATGTGGGCCCCATGACCTGAGCCAATCCACTCAAGCCCTGTCAGATCCCCTGTCCCTGGGATTCACGTACCTGGCCTCTGCTTGGCCCAGGCTGGCATGACTCACCTTACCTAGGCTTCTGCAGTTGTCTAGTGAATTTTTAAAAACATGAGTCAGTTCTATAGTGCTTAGTCACAATTCAGCAACATGATGAAATTAAGTTTCGAGATCTGTGAAGCTAAAAACAACATGCTGGATCATAGTTGATTTTATTCAAAGGACTATCTCATTCTATGACAGAGTTCAGTCAACTTGTCAGTTTTTTAGGGGCAAGAATGCTAGATACTCAGAGTTTGCTTACTAGCATAAAAATTAGATGACAATATTGTATTTCATAAACAGCAGCGGCACTAAGAGGTGGCTTGTAAAACATTGAGGAGTCTCCTCATTTCTGCAAGACTTTGCAAATTTAATTATAATGAAGCTATTTTTGATGGATGCAGTGTTTTCTAAATCTTCTATAAGGTGTCTTTGCAGAACAGTTTCTTCTATGGCTTTTTATCATACACATAACACAGGGCTCCCAGCTCCTCCTTCAGCCACACATTGGACAAAGGCTTCCACAGTCACTGAATGAAATCATTGTTAGAGAAGACATAAAACATCTTCTATGGGGAAAGAACAGGACAAGGAATCAGAAATCTTGATTCTAGCATTCTAGCCCTGAGCCTGTCATTCGTTATTTATGATAGTGGAGTTTGTGCAAGGTCTTTCCCAATCCTAGAAGTCTGTGATTATTTAAATTTCTCTAAAACAAACAAACAAACAAAAAACAAGAGGGTGCGACCCAGTGCTAGTAGCCTTGAATGCGCCAGGATTCCATATGGGCTCTGGTTCTAATCCCAGCAGCCCTGCTTCCCATTTAGTTTCCTACTTGTGGACTGAGAAAGCAGTCAAGAATGGTCCAAGGACTTGGAACCCTGCACTCATGTGGGAGACCCAGAAGAGGCTCTTGACTCCTGGCTTGGGATCAGCTCAGCTCTGACCATTGTGGTCACCTTGGGAGTGAATCATCAGATGGAAGATCTTCCTGTCTGTCTCTCCTTCTCTCTGTATATCTGACTTTCCAATAAAAAAAAATAATTTTTTTTAAAAGAGGAGGGAAAGCGATTGTTTTATTAATTTCTTTGAAAATTGAGCTGCCTAACAAAGTGATTGGTATTTATAAATAATTTAGTTCTTATCTCTGATCTAACCTCATCCTGGGTTACTTGATAAGACATAGGTTCTATATATTGACCAAGCTCACCGATTTCTTTATCAGATTGAAGTATTTTTCAGGGCCAAAGCTGCTTTTCATTGACCTGCCTGTGCTGAGGGCTGAACAGATTCAGTCTGGAGAGAAGCAACATGTCATTCTACAGATAAGACAAGCAATACACCCAATAAATGCGTTCTAAGATGATTGATTAAAACCACCTTCAAGAAACTGCCTTGATTCTTTCCAAGCAGCAAATCTAGTAAGTAGTTTAAAATTATAAATGTCAATTTTAAGATTATAGCTAAAATGATAGGAAGGCAATAACATCCACCATTTTGTACCAAATAAATTATAGCATTTCCCTTCATGTCCTTAAGTAACATACCAAATTTCAGCAGTCAAAACCATTAGATCATGTCACGAATGTAACAAAAGCAACATTGCTTCATTTAGTCAGCACACATCTTCTTAAACAAATCTCTGAGCAAATATTTGAGTACACAGCTGATTCTAACCTTTGTACTGAAAGATCATTGAACTCAGATCATTAGGACACAAATATCACGGGCTCAAGGATTGATGAAAAACACAATAACTGACAGTTTTCAGTTCAAGTCATTCAGTTAAATGAAGTTGACTTTGAACTTTTTCTTTGCTGCTTGTACTGCTCATAATTGTCTGATACTTGATCATTTCAAATGTTCAAGCCACTCAGCTCTGCAAGGATTTGACCAGTTGTTCACAGATTAATTTACCCAAGTTTTGCTGAATAAATATGATTGCAGTCTCCATGTCCTTTGTACTAAACCAGAAGATTTTTTTTAAAAAAAAATTGAAACATTTATGCTATTTATGTTTAATTTATTTGTAAGACAGAGAAGCAGAAAGAGACAGAACAATGTCTTCCATCTGCTCAGTCACTCCCAAAATGACGGCAGCAGCCCAGAACTCAAAATGGATCTCCCAGCTGGATGGTAGGGATCCAGGCAGGTGAGCTGCGGTCTCCCAAGGTGGACATCAGCAGGAAGCTGGAATTGAAAGTAGAATCAAGCACTCTGACATGAGATGTGGACATCCCAAGTGGCCACTTAATCACTTCCCTGTTTCTGAGAGAATATTTCCATTGAGAAATAGAACATCTAAAGCATACCTTTAACTTACCACCAAGAAGAAAGTTTTGGATGACAGTGGAAGACTGCAACAATTTCCTAAATAATGATCTGTTGAAACTACATGGTTTTCTTTCTTATCTCACTTTAAAAAAAATCCATTTCAGGGTCCAGCACAAAAGCATAGTGGTTGAATCTTCGCTGCGTGTCCTGGATCCCATGACTCTGCTTGGGCCCCACACTATGGCTCAATTCACTAATCCTCTACCTCTAAGTGCCAGGATCCCATATGGGCACCTGGCAGCTCCACTTTCCACCCAAAACCTTGGGTCCCTGCAACTATGTGGGAGACCAAGAAGAAAGCCTCTAGCTCCTATCTTGGGATAGGCTTGGTTCATGCCATAGCAGCCATTTGGGGAGTGAGACAGTGGTTAGAGAATCATTTTGACTCTCCTTCTCTTTGTATATCTGCCTTTCCAATAAAACAAACACATCTTAAAAAAAAAAAATTCAGCCCCAACACAGTAGCCAAGTGGCTAAACTCTTCGCCTTGAACGGACAAGGATTCTATATCACTGCTGGTTCTAATCCCAGCAGCCCCACTTCCCTTCCAGCTCCCTGTTTGCAACCTGGAAAAGCAGTCAAGGACGGCCCAAAAGCCATGGGAATCCTGCACCTGCATGGGCAACATGGAAGAAGTTTCTGGCTCCTGGCTTTGGATCAGTCAGCACCAGGCGTTGTGGTCACTTGGGGAATGAATCATTGGACAGAAGATCTTCCTCTCTGTCTCTCCTCCTCTTTGTGTATCTGCCTTTCCAATAAAAATAAATAATTAAAATAAATCATCTCAGGGGTTAGCACTGTAGCATAGCTGGTTAAGCTAAAGCCTGCAATACGGGCATTCCATGTGGGCACTGATTTGAGTCCTGGCTGCTTTGCTTATAATCCAGCTACCCCCTCCCATTTGTTTAAAAATCAGATATAGAGAGAGGAGGGGAGACTGAGAGGAAGATCTTTCATTCATTAATTCTTTCCCCAAGCAGCTACAACAGCTGGAGCTACCCCGGTTCAAAGCCAGGATCCCGGAGCCTCTTCTAGGTTTCCCATGTGGGTGCAGGATCCCAAGGCTTTGGGCTGTCCTCTACTGCGTTCCCAGGCCACAAGCTGGGAGCTGGATGGGACGTGGGGCTGCTGGGATTAGAACCGGTGCCCCTATGGGATCCAGGCACAAGTAAGGTGAGGACTTTAGCTACTAGGCTACTGCACTGAGCCCTAGTTTTAAATTTCTAAAACGAAGATTGAAAGACAGTAATAAAAACTTTCCGCATACTCTTCATTTGATTTTTCTCCATTAACCTCTGGTATTACTATCATTGCCTTGATTGATGAACCACACTGAGTTTTTCCTATCTTCGAATTGTGTTTAAATTGGCTAAGATTATTGTAATGCATTTTCTCCTGCCAATAAGTTAAATTATTTTTTCTCTAAATTTCTTTTTTTTTAAAAAAAAACTATTTTATTTCGGAGCAATTTTAAATTTCTGAAACAAAAGCAATGAGGCAGTAATGCAGAGAATGCTGCCTTTGCCATGGGGATGGGTGCGACACCTTCCCTGAAGGTGAGATAAAGGCCAGCTTACAGGAATATCAGTTAGTGACTCTTGTTTTTTTTTTTTTTCTCTCCATCATGTTGCAGCAAATGTGGAGGTAAGGAAAGAGAAGTATAGTATGTTAAAAACAGACAAACAACAGAAATCTCCGTAGTGCATTCTTTTCCCTAGGTGCTTAAGGAAGCAATTGGAAATTGTAATTTATGGAGTCACTTCTGTAACAAAGGTCTCCTGATGTTGCAGGGAATTTGACACACAAAAAAACAACAACTTGTTTCTTGTCTCACCCAAAAGAATTTTCATGTGAGTAATTTTAATGTTCAAAGCAAAATTTATTTAAGAGTATGAAAGACAGATTTCCTGCCATAGTGAGAGGAGGGGCTCTAATAAGGCAAGACCCCTGATCTGGTGGAAATGGCATCTTTTATCCCAGGAGAGTCACTCAAAGGGTGCCAAAAGAGCAGGAAAAATACCTCATTTACAATGGGCAGCCGTGTAGCACCTTATCCAGAACCAAAGAACATTAGAAGCTGGTGGGCCCTGCGCCGTGGTCTAGCGACTAAAGTCCTCGCCTTGAATGTGCCTGGATCCCATATGGGTGCTGGTTCTAATCCCACCTGCCCCGCTTCTCATCCAGCTCCCTGCTTGTGGCCTGGGAAGGCAGTCGAGAGTGGCCCAAAGCCTCGCGAGCCTGCACCCACATGGAAGACCAGGAAGAGGATCCGGGCTCCTGGCTTTGGATCGGCGCAGTGCCGGCCATTGCAGCTACTGGGGGAGTGAATCATCTTGCAGAAGATATTTCTCTCTGTCTTTCTTCCTCTCTGTATATATCTGACTTTGCAATAAAAATAAATAATTAATTAAAAAAAAAAGTTGGCCTGGTAGTTTCATCCACCCATTCTAATGATCATCTGAAAACTCAGACAATATGTCTTTGACAATAATCCAGAGGTGGGATTAATATGGGCTATATCTACTTGCCTTTGTTCTGCTAAGAGAGATTGATAGGTTGATTCCTTCAAGGGGAGAAAGTGCTCTTTGAAGGGTAAGAAATGGGTAGAAGCGCCATGATATGTTCTAAAAGATAACTTCGCCAGGAACCAGAGACCCTAACTGCCTACTATCTCATCTGACTCCTCTCCCTGATGTTGCACTTTGATAGATATGACTGACAAAGTAATCAATTGATATGTGACTGTTACTTGCTAGGAGAAATCACATGGAGGACACTCGGCAGTGGCCTGGAGTCATTTAGGACTTTGTGCTGACAGAGCTCAAAAGCAAGAAATAGACAGCCCCCCCAAACCCCTGAGATTTTGGGGGGGACTTGAGCAGCTCTCAGGATACTGTGCTCAGCATTCATGCTTATGGATGTGGAAGGCACTCCTAGATCCGTTTGGCCCACTGTTAATGCAGGAGACATGCGTTTCCTCATTCTGATCTCCAACGCGGAAATCACTTTAGCCCCTGAAATGCTGCAGCTGTTTGCAGCACTGCTGTCTTGCCCAGAGTTCTTGCTAACGCCCTCTCAGCAGACAGCACGCTTTTGTTAGCTCATCTGGAGATGGATTTGCACTAGATCACTTCTGGCCAGTGAGATCAGCTTGTGTGTGATTAGAAGTGCACATGGCCGGAACTGTGGAGTCCTTCCAGGCGCAGTGGCACATGCAGGACAAGACCTTGACCTCAACCTCACTCTCACAGAGACCCACCTTAGGAGCTGTTGCCTAATTTCAGTGCGTTCAGTCCATGAAACAGCCTACACCTGAAGACAGTAGGACAAGTCCAACAAAAATCAAGAAGCCACAATCTTCCCATTTTTGTGAAATATGATTTCCCCAGTGTGCCTAAGCAATGGCAGGAGAAGGACTTAGGTTTGACTTGTCATCCTCACACTGCGATTTTGAATAGGCTACGCCTCTCTGCTGAGTTTTCATTTTCTTAATTCTGAAGTAAGGGTTCCCTTTACTTTCTTACTCTAGATATGTTTACTGAAGGATTTTTTTTTTTTACTGAAGGATTTTAAAACATGAACACACCAGGTACAGCATTGGTCATTGCCTCTCACAGAGGACAGACAGATTAAGTGGCCAGAAACTGTAATGTATATATGCTTTTATTTTCCATGGTTGTTTTGAGATAAAACAATTTATACAATAATTTATAATTATTGAGATAATTTATAATAATTTATAATAATTGAGATAAAATAATTTATACAAAAGGTTACTAAACTGTGAAGACTTATTTTTGCCCCTGAAAAATAAAATCTAACATCTGCTCCTGAACATTTTTTATTAAATTGTACTTTCATGTTGACTTTTTTGTTTTGGGGTAAAGGCAACTTTCATTGCTTTAGTGGTGAGGGGTGGAGAGGGGTGCTTCCCCAAGGCAACCCCAATTGGAGGCAAGGGTGGGTGCGCTCCCTGAGGGCCAGAAGAATCAGATGGTCCTTTCAGAAAGGGCTCTCTCTCTTGCGGTCCACTGTCCGGATCCAGGCTGTGGCTCCTGCGCCCTCGGAGACACAACTGGAGGTATGTGCTGATGCTGACAAGGAGGGAGGGAAGCAGGGGCCCTGAGCTGGGCAGCAGAGGGCCAGGGTGGCCAGCCCCGACCCTGAAATGGCTGATGTGACATTTGGCCCAGAAGAGCCTTACTCGTTGGGACAGCTGGCCTTTAAAAGTCCATCTCAAACTGCGACTCTTCACCACCATCTGTCCACTTGTCATGTGGGGCTGTTGCACACGTGGCTCTGGCTGACCTCTGGAGGTACTCACATCGCTGGAGGGGTTGGTGACCCCCGGGAATGGTGGGCAGGTGCTGCAGAGGCATCTGGCCCTCCGGGGAGTTCATTCCATCAGGAATTTATGGTAGTGGATGAGGTGTTGAAGAGCGTGTCCCTGGGGGAGGTGCTGAAGTCTCCAGGTTTGTTTTAATTGAAAGAATCACAGAGAGGAACAGAGACACACAAAAAAGAGAGAGCCTCCATCCTCCAATTCCTTCTCCTAATGGCCATCACAGCCAGAGCAGAGCTGGTCCGAAACTGGGGCCAAGAGCTTCTTGAGTCCACCGTATGGCTGTAGGGCCCAAGATCCTGGGACCATCCTCCACTGCTTTCCCAGGCCCCCAGCAGGGATGGCTGTATATATACTATATACTCTTGCTGACCTTGGTACTGAAATATCTTTCTTTTTGCCAGTCCATTTCATGTAAAATATCATCTCAGAAGTTAGAACCGGCACGCATATATATAAGATCCTGGTGCCTGCAAAGCAAGGACTTTAGTTGCTAGGCCACCGCGCAGCATGCTGGGACAGGGAAAATCTGTTTTGATTAAAGCGAAAAAGATCACAAAGAAGTCATAATGATCACAAAAATTTATACAAAATAAATTACAATTATATATACCCCGGCACGGTGACCTAGTGGCAAAAATCCTCACCTTGAACGTGCTGGGATCCCATATGGATGCCGGTTCTAATCCAGGCAGCTCCACTTCCCATCCAGCTCCCTGCTTGTGGTGAGGGAAAGCAGTAGGAGACAACCCAAAGCCTTGGGACCCTGCACCCACATGGGAGACATGGAAGAAGTTTCTGGCTTCTGGTTTAGGATTGGCTCAGCTCCAGGCATTGCGTTCACTTGGGGAATGAATCATCGGACAGAAGATCTTCCTGTCTCTCCTCCTCTCTGTATATCTGACTTCGTAATAAAAACAAACAAATCTTTAAAAAATTATATATATATATATAGCTGGGTACAATTATATAGATAGATACAATTATATATATGAGTATACGTGCATGTGTACAGGTATAAATTTAAAGGAATTGTGTTACAGTTATCTGATCATAAACATCTGTGAGGATTGACCTTAAATAGGTGTGGGTTTAGAAGTCTTATTTAGCATCAGCGTCTTCACATCTGAAGGTGGAGGGAGAGAAGACGGATGTACAGCAAGTGACAGCAAGAACAACAGACTAGCGCAATCTGAAAGTTCAGCGGGATGGTTTGCTGTCTCCCGAAACCTGAGTCAGTGCTCATTGCCTCTCCTGTTGACTGTAGAGCTGTCCCATGAAGCTGGACACTTCCTCACATGCTGAAACACACACACACCTCCTGTAGGAGTTGGAGGAGCTGAAGGAGGATCCAGGGCAGGTGGAGAAGTTGCAAGTCTGGACATGGCCTCATACCAGAAAGGTGAGCCAGCTGGCAATCTCTCCTGCTCTCCATGTCTTGCACAAGAGTCTCTCTTGGACATTCACTCACTTTAGCCACACCTACAGACGACAAAGCCACAGTGCACAACATCACAACATCACAACGCACTGGTGATCCACATAAAGCAAAAGCTTTGCAGTAATACAAAGAGAATTTCATAACAGAATATAGTAATGCTGCTATGCTTTCACCATGATGGGTGGAAGATTTGAACATACTTCCTCAACATTTCCCAGATTAAAACTGGGGCTAGAATTCTAGGTGCTCCCAAGTTTCCTACCTCCCAGACTATACATGGTCCATAATTCGTGGCTACTCAGCACGAATCAAGCTATAATTTCACTCTTATGACCAGGTTACATTATGTGGCAGAGAGGATATTGTTGATTTTAAATGAAACAAAAACAATTTGACAAATAAAATCAAGGTGCAATAGTAAAGTTGGAATGCTTTCATTGTTAAAAATTGGGCCCATTGAGGTGGCCTAGTGCCCAAAGTATTTGCCTTGCATGCACCAGGATCACAGATGGGCACCAGTTCTAATCTCAGCAGATTTGCTTCCCTTCCAGCTCCCTGCTTGTGGCCTGGAAAAGCAGTCGAGGACGGCCCAAAGGCTTGGGACTCTGCACACACCTGGATGACCTGGAAGAAGCTCCTGGCTCCTGGCTTCCAATCTGCTCAGCTCCAGCTGTTGTGGCTGCTTGGGGAGTGAGAACCAGCAGATGGATCATCTCTCTGCTTCTCTCTAACTCTCTCTATCCTTTTGAAATTAATAAATAGATTGCTTTAAGAATATTTAGCAAAAAAGATTAAAACATACTTCAAATTATATATCAAAATACATTCTAGAAAATTGAAGCTTTCAATGTAAAAATAAAACCACGTAATTCCTTGTATAAAATATAGAACAAAGCTTAATGTTGTGAGTCAAGGCTACAGAGTCTTTCTTACAATAACTTCCAAATTTAAAAATTGTACAGAATACGTAAAATTCTCTCGATTTCTATATGACGGCAAAACACAATCATCACATGCTAAGAGATTGGTGATTTACTGGAAATTGTATACTACAAGTAGCACTTAAAGTATTTCTGATCTTACATTGTAAAGACGTAAAGCAAAAATTAAAATTAAAAAAAATAAAAAAATAAAGAGAAAAAATGGGTACTGGACATAAATGCTAAAGGTTATAAAAAATTCCACATGTGGGGACTGGTGCCGTGTCAAGGTGAGTTAAGCTTCTGTCTGCAGTGCTCCCATGCCATCTGGGGGCCAGTTCCTGTCCCAGCTGCTCCACTTCTGATCTAGTTCCCTGCTTATTACTCGGTAGAGCACTAGAGTATGACTCAAGCCTTGGGCCGTGTACCCACAGGCAAGTCCTGGAGGAAACTTGGGTTCCTAGCTTGGAATCAGCTCAATTCCGACCACTGCAGTCATCTGGAGAGTGAACCAGTGCAGGGGGATCTCTCTTGTTCCTTCTCTCTAGCTGTCTGACAAAAAGGAAATACAAAATAAACTTTAAAAATGTTCACATGTGAAGGTAGATTTCTTCACCGTTAGGGAAACAATGAGTTTTTAGACTCTTTCCCACCTCAACTTCTTTAAGATATAATACCACTGCAATGTAGGGATGATTTTTCAAAGCTTTTATTTTTATTTTATTGGAAAGACAAATATATAGAGAGAAGAAGAGATAGAAAGATCGTCTGTCCATAGCTTCACTCCCAAGTGGTCACAACGCCCAGAGCTGAGCTAATCCGAAGCCAGGAGCTTCTTCCAGGTTACTCACAAAGGTATGTGGTCCCAAGGTTTTAGGCCATCCTCTATTGCTTTTGCAGGGAGCTGGATGTGGAGTGAAGTAGCTGGGATGCGAACCTATGCATGCGATCCAGTGTATGCATGCAAGGATTTAGCTACTAGGCTATCATGCTGGGCCCTGTAGGGATGATTTTTATGCGCAGTCTTTGTCAATACACATAAATAAAAAGAACTTATAATCAGAAAATTAATAAATTCAGAAAAATGAAGCAGGCCCAGGTAGAGCAGCCTAGTGGCTTAAGTTCTCGCCTTATTTATTCTGAGCTCACATATGGGTGCTGTTTCATGTCCTGGCTGCTCTATTTCCCTTACATCTCCCTGCTTGTTGCTTGGGAAAGCAGTCAAGGGTGGCCCAAATCCTTGGGACCCTGTAACCATGTGGGAGACCTGGAAGAAGCTCCTGGCTCCTGATCGGTTCAGCTCCAGCCTTTGTAGTCACTTGGGGAAGTGAACCAGTGCATGGAGGAACTTTGTCTCTCCTTCTCTCTATGTATCTGACTTTCCTATATAAGTAAATAAATAGATCGTTTTAAAACAGAGAAGCAAATAATTAAACATGGGAAAGATGATTAATATCACTGCTAACCCAAGAACTATGTACCATGATTTTCAACTGTTAATTTGGGGAAAGACTGAAAAGTTTCACATTATACAATATTAAAGAGACTTTTAAAAAACAGACATTTTAAAACCCTAAAGATTCATAATCTAAAGAGTCATTCAACTTTTTTTTTTAAGATTTATTTTTATTGCAAAGTCAGATATAGAGGAGGATACCGAGGAGGAGAGACAGAGAGGAAGATCTTTCGTCTGATGATTCATTCCCCAGGTAGCCGCAGCAGCCAGAGCTGCACCGATCTGAAGTCAGGAATCAGGAACTTCCTTCAGGTCTTTCATGCAGGTGCAGGGACCCAAGGCTTTGGGCTGTAGTTGACTGTTTTCCCAGGCCACAAGCAGGGAGCTGGATGGGAAGTGGGGCCCCTGGGACTAGAACCAGCACCCATATGGGATCCTGGAGCATTCAAGTGAGGACTTTAGCTAGTAGGCCACCACTGCGATGGGCCCATTCATTTAACTTCTAAGAAGTTAATGACTAGAGGTAGGGAAACATATGCCAAAAGATATCATCACAGTGTTTAACAGAGGAAAATGAGAAACAATATTCTGCCAAGAAAACCTTGTGTAAATCATGGCATTTAAATAGTCCATAGCCATTAAAAAGTGAAGTGGAGCTGGTTGGGTTGAACTAGGCTTCAGTGTCCATTGACATGTATGAGAGCTGAATGGAATGTGGGACAGACTGGACTAGTCTGCTGTGCGGACTGGCAAACACGGGAACCAGGGCAGGGGGTGGTCCTGGTGGGGGTTATTGTGGGTCACTCCCACTAGGCTGCAGCTCCCACTGGTTTATGTGAGGGCTGAGTATGTGCTGGGCAGAATCAGGCTGGACTGCAACACCCATTGGTTCCAGTGGAAGACAGGGCTGGAAATAGAACTGACTCAACAATTGCAACCACCAGCATGTGCATAAGCAGATTGAGGTGATGGACTGTGCTGGGCTCTGAACTGGCAAGCACACAAAAGAATCACATCTGGGATCCCCTCAAATGAAGCTTCTTTGGGGATCTCCCCAATCGAACTGCTGGACTCAGAACCCCAACCATGAAGAGAAGTGCAGGTTCCATGGTCTGCCATGGAGTGCAAATGCCAGAGCCGAGCCTCCTCTGAGGCTCAGACGGAGCCATGGAGAGCACAATCAGTGAAAAACTGGGCAAATGGAGACTCTAAGATGGACTATGTCAATCAGTGGATTCTGCAGTGACTTCATCGTACTTGGAATGACGAGTTTGGAAGCAATTCAGAACTGTTGAACTATCAAAATCGCTTGAGCAGGACCCTTGAAGCATGCCCCACATCAGGGACCTGGGATGGGTGGGAGGCTGGGTGGGGGTTCTCCCTTTACCTCCCCATTTACCCTAGATATAGGAAGAGAATGCGGAAATAATAGTCTTACCCACTTTCCTGTAGCCCCTGAGCCTTTGTGTCCTAATGTAAAGATTGTCAAAAACAAAGGAAAAAAAAAAGATGAAGGACTAACAGAATCTTTTTTTTCATACTGATGTAAGGATTATTTTATTTTTATTTTTTAGCTTTTATTATTATTATTATTATCATTTTATGATACAGCTTCATAGGCCCTAGGATTTCCCTTACCCCCTCCCCAAGGACTAACAGAATCTTTTAAGAGCCTAATCCCATTTTGAGGGGAATAGAAAGACGAAATAGATCTGAAAAAATTACAAAGAGACACTGATGAACCGTGGTTATCTGTAAGGACAGGGATCATGACAGATTCTAGGATTTAAAACAATTTTGAATTTTTTCAGCTTGATTTTTTTACTCAGAGAAGTACAAGATTATTTTCCCCAGATGGAAAAGAAAGTGGAGGAAACAGATGAAAAGCTAATTTGAAGTGAAGTAACTAGAAGGAAGGGTTTTCAGCATGAGAGCTGAGCTTGTTTCAGGCTCCAGCGAAAAGGCCAATCTGGGAGAGGCTAAGAGGATGAGGCGAATGCTAATTGACCAAGGTCACAGGGGACTGGATGGGAACCCCAGCCTCGGTGCCAACTTTGAAAGAAAGAAGAAAGGAAAGGAGGACAACAAACATAAAATGTGGGCAAGTTTTTGATGAGAAGGAATATCAAAGTCATCAAAGCCACCAAGCCCTATTTGTTTTGCCCACAGATTGGGAGACACAACAGTCTCAGGATAGGAGCGTTAGACTAGGAGTGGGAGAGCATAGAAGCAGTGCACCGATGCTGTGGCATAGAATGATGACAGCATGCCACCTGAACGAGCCAGCACACACGTGAGACGCCTGGACTCCATCCCAGAGCCTGTGCGAGTGGGATGCTTCTCATGAACATTGAAATACGGAACCTTGAGAAGAAAACAGTAAGACTGGCGAGCTGCCGTAGCACAATGACCTACAAGACTGTCAGTCTGTAACACGCTTATGTGCTTTTCTTCAGCATTCTTCAACAGCCTGGGAAGAGAACATTCAAGAAAAACAGATGGCTGCTTGTACACAGAATTGGGCTTTGGCGACATGGTTGTAGAAGAAATCCAATGGGTTCGTGGAACCTGAGCTGCTGGCCAGCGAGTGCATCACTGCCCTGGGTAACCACGAGGTAAGAATGAGGAGGACAGGGAGGTGTTGAGGGACCAGGATGGGAGGAGGATGTGGATTCAGGAAGTGCATTCAGGAAACTCAGAGAGGGTGAAATGTGAGGACTGGAAGTTTTAGTCAGTGAGATGAATTTTGTTTTTGTTTTTTATTACATTTGATTTTATGACACAGTTTCATAGGCTCTGGGATTCCCCCAACCCCTCCCCATACCTTCCCCCATGGTGGATTCCTCCACCTTATTGTATCATTCCAGTTCAAATCCAGTCATAAATCTTTCATTGCAAGCATGTACTGAGATGAGTTTTAGCATAAAAGATTTTTTAAAGGGGAATGGTGCCAGATGAGGGACAAAGTCCCAGCAATGACCAGGCATAAAGGGTTCTGAACTAGAGAAGAAGTACAGTTTCCCAAATTTTGGAGAGATTGGGAAATAATGTCAGCAAGTGAGGTGGTTACTGTTACAAACATCAGGCATCTGTCCTGTGGTCCTACGCCATGTGGGCTACGGGGGCCACAAAAGGCACAACCAGGGAGAGAAGAAAATTTTGGGTCAGGAAGGGACAGAGCTGGGAGAACTGGAGGAAGTGCATTGGCTGGCCCTGGAGATCTGGAATGGCCCTGTGACCAGGGAGGAACAGGATTTCAGGATCGCTCACAGTGGGATGAGTTGGAATATGGAGAGTGACTTCCCAGATGCCTATGCAGGGACAGCTACAATTTAGGTTTGGTACAATGTGTATACCTCCTTTGTTTTGCTTTTCTGTTTTAAAATTTAAACTTTTTTCCCCCAAAGATTTATTTTATTTTTATTGGAAAGGCATATCAGATTTACAAAGAAGAGAGAGTGAGAGAACTGTCTTCCATCTGCTGGTTTGCTCCCCAGATGGCTGCAAAGGCTGGAGCTGTGCTCATCTAAAGCCAGGAGCCTCCTCCAGGTCTCACATGCAGGTGCAGGGTCCCAAGGCTTTGGGCTACCCTCCACTGCTTTCCTAGGCTACAAACAGGGAGCTGGATGGAAAGCGGAGAAGCTGGGACATGAACTGGCACCCATATGGGATCCCGGCAATTGCAATGTGAGGCTTTAGCCATTGAACCATCGGGCCAGATCCTTAAAATTTGCTCTTGAGAAAGAGAGAGAAAGAGAGAGAGAGAGAGAGAGAGAGAGAGAGAGAGAGAGAGAGAGAGTGCTCCCTTCTGTTAGTCTCTCCTGGTTCACCTCACAAATTGCCACAGGGCTGGGCCAGGGCCAAGAACTGGTAACTCAATCTAATCTCTCCCACATGACTGACAAGATCGCAGTTACCAGAACTGTGTTCTATTGATGTTCTGTGGTAGGGTAGGCTACTACTTCAGAGTCACGAGTTTGGAAGCCGCACCTCAATCACTGCCTAGTGTTCCCTTCAGCCCACAGGTGATGCTATCATCACCTGTAACTTGAGAGGAGGTAGTACTGTATTTGTAACCACGCCCCTTACAATCCCCCATAAAGGCCCAAGATAGGTAGGAGCTGGTTGTCTGGGTTGCCTGATTCCAACTCTCTGGCATTGGACTCTTGGCCTCCCCAGTGCCTGCCTGCTCTCTGACTTCCCGCGGACACACTCTGAGGACAGGTATCCCCCGAGCATGGTTTCTGTATGTCTGTATTCCTCACCCTCTGTTCACTGCTTGGATGGGAGGGTAAAGATAGCAATGCTAAGATGCTTTGTATTTCTAATTTGTGTACTTTCAAGAGTTCCAGGAGAGGTGAGGTCTAGCAGTAATGGGATGTAGGCAGAGAAGCCAGGGAAAGGTGAATGTCTGCAGCTTTGTAAGTGTGCCCAGGTTGTTCGCTGCACGTCTCTTAGGATAACTTGTATTGCTGGGCAAAGCTGGGACATAGGTCTGCATTTAGCGGATGGACTTTGGGGTAATTACCATTTGTTCCTCTTGGAGCTACGATTGATTGGATTGCCATATGGACTTGTCATTTGCTAATTTCTAGTGGCCCTGTTATCATCAAGTTTGGTTAATAAAGACTCCTTAATAAACCCTAGACTTGTCTAGCCTGATCTCACTCGTACCAACAGTTCAGGGTCTACACTGGCAGGGAGCTGGATCCAGACTCTAATCCAGTAATTTCATATGGGATATAGGTATCCCAATGGTGCATTTACTATTAGCCCAAACACATGTCTCTGGTATCTATTTGAAATATCTGTCATTTAGACTGAGTTCTCTTTAAAAAATACTTATTCTTTATTTTTAAAACTAAATTATTTAGTAGCAGGGACATATCTTCCTCTTTTTGAAATGATTTATTTATTTTTATTACAAAGTCAGATATATAGAGAGGAAGATCTTCCATCTGACGATTCACTCTCCAAGTGAGCTCAATGGCCAATGCTGTGCCAATCTGAAGCCAGGAGCCAGGAACTTCTTCCAGGTCTCCCATGCAGGTGCAGAGTTCCAAGGCTTTGGGCTGTCCTCGAATGTTTTTCCAGGCCACAATCAGGGAGCTGGGTGGGAAGCTGGACTGCTGGGATTAAAACCGGTGCCTGTATGGGATTATGGCACGTTCAAGGTGAGGACTATAGCCACTAGGCCAAGGCACTGGGCCCTATCTTCCTCATTTTTAAAACTCCATGGCTTGAACCCAGCGCGATGGCACAGTGGTTAAGGTCCTCACCTTGCACACCCAGAATCCCATATGGGTGCTGGTTCTATACCGGCAGCTCCACTTCCCATCCAGCTCCCTGCCTGTGGCCTGGGAAAGCAGTCAAGGATGGCCCAAAGCTTTGGGACCCTGCACTTGTGTGGGAGACCCAGAAGAGGCTCCTGGCTTGGGATCGGCATAGTATCGACTGTTGCACTCACTTGGGGTGTGAATCATCGGACAGAAGATCTTCCTCTCTGTCTTCTCCTCTCTGTATATCTGACTTTGTAATAAAAATAAAATAAATCTTTTAAAAAAAAACTCCATGGCTTAATGATGTGCTTAGCACATCATGAATACTCAATGGATGAATTTTTTTAGACAAGCGAAAAAATAGTAGAGGAGGGTACCGCTTGATGGTAGGTGAGCGTGCTTACCTTCTCAGGCTGCTGGTGCATATCCTGCTCAGTTGCAGGCTTGGGAGTGAGTTCAGGTTAGATTTAATGGCAAATTCCTTGCGCTGAAGGAATGGCTGTCACCTCGTCAGTGACATGAAAGAATCAAGATTGCATCCTCTGTGTGGAAGCATGAAATAGTCGGTATTTCAAGCTCAGCATTTGGTGTCTTCGCTGTCCCTGGGAAACCCCATCAGGATTCCTAGCTCCATTAGTGTCTTCCCACTACGCTATTGTGCTGGGACCCCAACAGTGTCCTCTAAGGGCACACAGCCATTCTCAGTGGGGCTGGACTGTGTCACTTCCTCTTCTACATCTCTCATAAGCGCTTAGTTGCAATTTTGCATGAGCAGATAAAATCTCCCGGTCCAGCACGGTGGCCTAGCAGCTAAAATCTTCGCCTTAAACACACCGGGATCCCATATGGGCGCCGGTTCTAATCCCAGCAGCCCCGCTTCCCATCCAGCTCCCTGCTTGTGGCCTGGGAAAGCATTAGAGGACGGCCCAAAGCCTTGGGACCCTGCGCCCGATGGGAGACCTGGAGGAAGCTCCTGGCTCCTGGCTTTGGATCAGCACAGCACCGGCCGTTGAGGCCGCTTGGGGAGTGAATCAGCAGAGGTTAAGATTTTCTTCTCTGTCTCTCCAGCTCTCTGTATATCTGACTTTTCAAAAATAGATAAACAAATCTTTAAAAAAAAAATTGGTTCCTTGTTTCTGACTTGCTGAGGAAGATGCCACTGTGACAGATGTGCTAATAGTTAGGAAGGGCCCCTGTTGGGAAGAGAAAAGGGGAGCCCCTTTAAGAGTATATACAAGTTGTATGCCTCTGCCCAAAGGTGCTTTAAAAAGCAAGACAAAAAATATACTCACCTCATTCTGAGTTTCCATTTTATATTAATAGAACCAAATACACCCTCTTGATGTCTTACTTTATGTTGTGCAAGCTGGATTTGATTACAAGTCTAGCCTTCTATTTTTTTTTAAAATTATTTTTTATTGGCAAGGCAGATATACAGAGAGAGATAAAGAAAGATCTTCCATCCACTGGTTCACTACCCAAGTAACTGCAGCAGCCAGAAATGAGCCTATCCAAAGCCAGGAGACAAGAGCTCCTTCTGGGTCTCCCATGCGGAGGCAGGGTTTCAAGGTTTTGGGTTATCTACTGCTTTCCCAGGCTACAAGCAGGGAGCTGGATGAGAGCTGGAGTAGCCAGGATTAGAACCGGCACCCGTATGGGATCCCAGCGAATACAAGGCAAGAACTTTAGCCACTAGGCTACTGCACCAGACTCCCTTGCTTCCTTCCTTGCTTCTTTCCTTTCTCTTTCAAGATTTATTTATTTTTATTGGAAAGACAAATTTACAGACAGAAAGAGGACAAAGAATGTTCTTCTGTCCACTGGTTCATCCCTCAAGTGGTCACAGTGGCCAGAACTGTCCTATCCGATGCTTCTCGGTCTCTCACGTTGGTGCGGGGTCCCAAGGCTTTGGGCTATACTCTACTGCTTTTCTAAGAGAGAGAGCTGGATGGGAAGTGAAGCAGCAGGGGCATGAACTGGTTCCTGTATGGGATCCTGGCTGCTGCAAGGCGAGGATTTAACCCGTAGGCTTTGGCATTTGGTCCCAGGAATTTTTCAGTATCCGCAGACAGTCAGACCTGTGCACACCTAGGTCCCTTCCAACTCGCTCTCTACCACACAGTTAAAATGATTATTTCAAAACTTGAGTTTGACTGTGTTCTATTGCTACTTAAATCACCTCAATGTCATATATTGGGCTTTTAGCCCTCTGTCACTTGGGATGTTCAGCATAGTTTGACACATGCGCAATGACTTTAGACTTGCTCTGCAACCAGCACCTTCACTCTGAAAGCCAGCCACCTTGGACGTTTCTTTCACTCCTTGATGGCTATCTGGCTGTCCCCACCCACACCCCCGTCTTTTTACTTAACACTTCCTTCTCCAGCTTATGTAGTTCACCTTCAGGATTTCTTCTGATATCAGCTCAGATCTCATCTCCTTGGAGAAAGCCAGCAAAGAGCTCTCTGACAAGGTGAAATTTTTGACAGATTCAATTACCAAAAAATAGGAGAGTATTTGAAAAAGTTCATGGAACGTGTAATTAAAAGGGACTTTTTTTTTTTTTTACAGTATACATTTTTTTGTGACCTTGTTGAAAACACCTCATGTGCATGGATTTCAAAACTTTGTGTGTCCAAATCAATGCATCATTTGTTTTCATTTTGCACAACTTTTCAAGTACCCTTGAATGGCTGCTGTCTTTACATCTCAGTTGTGATGCTGTATCTGTGTATGTCTGATGTGTATGTCTCGCTTAGGTCTCTCCTTAACTAGGTCTTGATTCTGAGGACAAGAGCCTGATGCGATTTTGCCAAGTACAGTGCGCCAGACATAATAAGTGTGCCATAAATATTTGTCAGATGAATGAACAAAGAGAGCAGAGAACAACTTCGTGTGTTATTAGGTGTAGTCACACTAATAAAGTCCTGTTTCTCTGGTCCATCCACTGAGAGCAGGGAGTCATGTGGCCATATGTAACTCTTATAGACAATGATATCTGTGCTGATCGGGAGTTGGAGGCCAAATGCAGGGGGTTCCACCAGGTTCTGCTAGAGTGTGAATTTAAACCACTTATAGCTCTGTTAGATCTCAACCTGATATTTCACCTACAGATAGTGTCTGCTTTTCCCTTGGGTTTTGCCCCAGCTGCTTCCTCTTCACTTCGAACCTGCTTGTCTGCCTGGCTGCCTTCTCAGCTGGAAATGAGCGAAGGCCTCCTGCAAAGGTAGGGGAGAGCTTGGAACAGAGCTGGCTACTCTGTGGGAGGTTGGGAGAAAGCACACCAGTGGGCAGGCGTGGGTAGTGATTCCGGGTGGTGGGTGCGGGGGGTTCCCACTGTAGTATTCAAAAACTGCTGAATTCTATTTTGAAAGACAAATCAACTTTGAGAAGCAGGGGTCCACTAGTCCCAAATGTGGTCTGTTGCTTGCTGGGATGGTAATGCAACAAACTCATCATCAAATTCAAGCAGACTATTCTGTGAGCCTTCACCAGGCATGTTACTTCCTTTCCTATTTGCTTCAGGATGCATATACTCAGGTGATTTCTTTCTGGCTCAGTCATCTCCATACTGATATCTCCATGCTGATATTGGGTTTTTTTTCTCCTACTTATTTGGTTTAAATATTCTAAGGTAAATGGAGGAGCATAGCTTGGTTTGCAAACTGGAGTGTTCTGTAGAAGAAGCTCATGAGGTTGCCTTCTTTCAGTCTCTAGGGAGATGACTCAATCTTTCTTCCTTCCCTTCCCTTCTCTTCCCTTCCCTTCCCTTCCCTTCGCTTCCCTTCTCTTCCCTTCCTTCTTCTAGATTTATTTTTATTGGAAAGGCAGATTTATAGAAAGAAGGAGAAACAGAGAGAAAGATTCCCCAAATGGCCACAACAGCCAAAGCTGAGCCATTATCTTCTTTTGGGTCTCCCATTTGCATGTAGGGTCCCAAGGCTTTGAGCCATCCTCTACTGCTTTTCCAGGTCACAAGCAGGGAGCTGGATGGGAAGTAAAACAGCCAGCACATGAACTGGTTCCCATATGAGATGCTGGTGCTTGCAAGCTGGAGGATTAGCCAACTGAGCTGTTGTGCTATCCCTCAGCATGTCAGTTTCTCTGTCTAGCAGTGTTACAAGTTCTCATTATCCTCAGAATGGTGTCAAGAAGTCACTGTAATCATCCTGGGAGGAAGTGAGAGTGATTCATTTTGGTGGAAAATGAATCTGTTTTTTCTTTGTATTCTCTAGTTCGCAGGAAAACTTTTTTTTAGTGAAGAGTGTTTACATTGCATATTTATTTACCTAATTTGAGATTTCTAAACTACACCCAACCACCCACTTCCGAATAGGAAAAAAAAAAAAAAATCAGAAGCCTGCGGTTGTGTAACACCTGAATCTTTTCTGGACCAGGGCCCATCACTGTGGTTTGGCAACACAACCCACACGACATCTCTCTTCTCTTCTCATCAAAGAAAAAAGAGAGAGAGAGAAATACTTTGAGAATAAAGGTAATTATTAACACAAAGATTTCATTGGAACTTTCAGGTTGCATTTGTTAATTCAAACAGAGCAGTGACTAGGGCAAGACAGTGTCACCAGAGGAGAATTTAATCAGAGCCTTTAATTGCAGAGAATTCCATCCGACATCCCTGCGACGAATCTGAGGAATCAGCTGAACAAAGTTGTCTTGTGCCGGTGACGTGGTGTGAACCAGAAGGAGCTGGTAGCCAGAGTGGTCCTCGGGGAAGCTCCAAGATGCAGCCGGAGAAGGGACACAAGAAGAGCTTCAAACAGAGATTGGTCTTGAAGAGCAGCTTAGCTAAAGAAATCGTCTCTGAGTTCTTGGGCACATTTATCATGATCGTAAGTGTGTCTTGATTTCTTGAATTCTGATCCGGTGTTGGTTACTCCCCAACCCCCCATCCCCCTGCCTGCCAGCTAGCTGCCAAGCAAATAGTAGAATGTTGTATTGCTTTGTGTTATTGAAGTCACTTATCAGGCTTTTTAATTTTCTTCCTGCTAAGAAGTAACAGGTGACTTTTAGGTGGTTTGGCTACTTAGTGGTATCACATTGGGTTTTAATTTACTCCAAGCATCCACCAAAGCTGATGGGGATGAGGGTGTGTGAAGTGTTGTCTTCATTGAAAGCATCTACTTAGACTCCAAAATGACTGATTTCAAAGTCAGTCTTTAGAAATGTTTTTTTTTTTTTTAAGATTTATTACTTATTTTTGATGGAAAGTCAGATATAAAGAGTGAAGGAGAGATAGAAAAAGCTCTTGCTTCCACTGGTTCATTCCCTAAGTAGTCACAATGACCGGAGCTCAGCCAATCTGAAGCCAAGAGCTAGGAACCTCCTCCAGGTCTCAACAGGTGCAGGGTCCCAAGGCCATCCTTGACTGCTTTCCCAGGCCACAAGCAGGGAGCTGGATGGGAAGTGGAAGAGCCTGGATATGAACTGGCACCCATCTGGGATCCCAGCGCGTATAATGCGAGGACTTAAGCCTCTAGGCTACTGTGTCAGGCCAAAAATGTTTTTTTTTTTAAAGATTTATTTATTTTTATTGTAAAGTCAGATATATAGAAAGAGGATGAGAGACAGAGAGAAATATCTTCAGTCTGATGATTTACTCCCTAGGTGAGCACAACAGCTGGTGCTGGGCCAATCGGGAGCCAGGAGCCAGGAATCTCCTTCAGGTCTCCCACATTGGTGCGGGGTCCCAAGGCTTTGGGCTGTCCTCGACTGCTTTCCCAGGCCACAAACAGGGAGGTGGATGGGAAGTGGAACAGCCGGGATTAGAACCGGCGCCCATATGGGATCTCAGCGCGTTCAAGGTGAGGACTTTAGCTGCTAGGCCATGGCGCTGGACCCTCAAAATGTTTTTGTTGATTAATTGAGCTCTGCTTGTCTGCCACAAACATTAGAGAAACTTCAACACTTAGAATACTAAGTATTGATACCTGATAAATATGAATGGCAAGAAATGCTGGACAAGCATGGTGTGATTATATCATTTAACTTTTAATAAAGTAATCATTCTGTAAGAATGGCCTACCATGCAATTGTCAAGCTTTGATTTTATATAATTTCCCCTCTATTGAACTCAATCTGATCTCTAGAGATCTTTAAGCAGATAGCTATATTGAAACTTGTAGATGTACAGGAGGGACTTACTCTGAGAACCACTGGAGGCTTGGTCAACAGGACTGTGTAGCTATTGACACTGAATCTTAACCAAAAGGCCAAGAAGCAATATGTGTAGCTGTTAACAAGACGGGAAGGTCCCTGGGCTTTCAGCATGCTGCATGTCCTAACACTTCTTGGAAACCAATTTTGTAGCTGGAGCCATGTCCTGCTTTTGAATAAGCAGTTATTACCATATAGGACGCAATGCCTGCTCAAGTTTTTCTCTAATATGCAGGACAATTTCTCATAAATTTTGTAAGCTGAAGATTCTTTGCTTAGGGCAAATACATGGCATATTAGAACAAGAAGCTTGGAACGTGTCATTGAAGTCAGGATTGAGAAAAAGAACCAGAACTAGTGTAACACGAAGACAGCACCATACGTTTTCTGATTCTGAGAGATTCATCTTAACCTGATTAACCCAAGTATGACCTAGGCATTGTAGACCATTTCTTACCTTCTTCGCCCCCCTAGGCAGGCTGCTCTGACCATCTTTGATCTCACGGTTTAGCCAAGCAGGTAGAAGGCAGCGGTTCTTCTCATTGCAGTCTCTTGCTGGAGGATGGCTCTTGTTGAAACAGACACTAGTATCCTATTATGTGACCATAGAGAGCAGATGTCACCACAGGCTACTTTCAGCCCCAGTGTCTTGTGGTACAGAAAATTGAAGCAAATTTAAACACCACTCAACACTCTGCAGAAAAACAGAGGAAGTTAACTGAACATCTTTTTTTGTAACTGGAAAACTTACAACCCTGTTATTTCTAAGCAAAACCTGTTTCATAATCTCATTCTTTTTGAGGAAGCGAAAGTTGTTTTCAACCATTCACTGTTCAGCTCATGCAACTAGTAAAATTTCTTACTCAGCAGGATATTGTTATATATATGTATGTATGCATGTATGTAAATTTGGTTTTCAGTTATGGTTCTTGTCTTATAAATCCCTCCGCAAAACAGACTATAGAAAGTAAAATTTCTTCCCCAAAGTGGGTCATAAAATGCTAATCTTTCCCCACCTGTGTGTTCTGACAATCTACTTTATCTGATGGTGGAGTGTGCAAGAGTCTTATTACAGAGTTCCATCCTTTGGAGGAGGAATGCTGCCCAGAGATGCTAAGATAGAATAATAGGCCTGCCTTGATAGGCTTCCCCAACCGGTCTATTATCAGAATATCCTATTTTTGTCCGGTCACAGTTGGTGTGGTTGTCCTTGCATTCATCATACCAGAGCAGGGAAGTCTTCAGGAAGAGTTTTCAGAGAGCTCCTGTTGCTAAATGTGTGGAGGCTCTTGGATGCGCAGGTTCCCAGGGAAGGCATGGAAGCTCTCTCCCTATCCCCACCTCCACCCCTTCCTTACCCAGTATCTCTTTATCTGTGTCCTTTTTAGTGTCCTTTATAACAGATCGATTTATTGAACCCATCAAGCCATAAGATAAGCCTTAATTTATTACTGGTTAGCCAGAAGTACAGGTGAGTCAACTTGACCTGCTGCCGGCATCTGAAGTCCGGAGACTACAGTCTTGAACGGAGCCCTTAACTGCTGGGCTCTGATAACGGCTTCAGGTAGACTGGTAGAACTGACTTACGGGACTGCCAGCAGTCATCTGCCACAGAGCTGCTAGCTGGCTTGCTGGCGTGCTAGTGGGGATAAGTTCACGTACCTTTGTAGTCTTTTGTGTTGCTTGTCATGGTGTGAGAGCACATCCAGTATTCAAAGTGAGAACTAAAGTAATAGTATCTTACTATCACACTGAAAAAATTAAATCATTTCCTGAAGGGATCAATTTTAGTATACTGGTTACTTATTTTCTAACACGAATGCTAATGAAATCTACAATTATAATCTTCACTTTTGTTGGCTTGGAGCGATGTGTAAACAGAAAGCTCCTGCACCAATAAATCTACCTGATTTTGCTCAAAGGTCATCCAAAAGTAATTGTTTCAGCCCTATTTGCAAAGGTGCCTTTTGCCTTGCTTTTTCTAAGAACAAGTCTTGCATGGGAAGAGGTTATGGACAAAGAGATCACTAAAAATATGGCAGCTGATGATGAGTCCCTGAAATGTGGGACTGGTCTTCCCCCAAACTCTGATATCTTTTGCTCCTTTTTTTCTAAAAATTTGCTCTTTAGAGGTCCATGAATATCTCTTAGGAAAAGGTAGTTAAAAGCTGAAAATGATTATATCATGAGGTAAGGAACCAGCTCCGGTTGGGAAAAACTTTCTCCTTGACTAGTGTTATGGTTTGCACTTCCTATCACGGGGAAGATGTGACTGAGTTGCAAGGCTAGGGAACGTGTGTTAAACACCCGATATATGTTAGTGTCTTTAGACCACTTTACTTAATCCTTATAAGAGCTTTATTGCTGCAGCTAATTATAGCTATCTTACAGTTAATAAAATAATTGAAAAGCAGCTGCTTTATTTGTAAGCAGGTGGAGAAAATGAGGGCTCAAAGAGAAAATGACCTACCCAAATCAGAAACGCAGTGAACTGGGATTCTTCGTAACTCTAGCTTACACTTCACTGCTTCCCTCACATGAATAGAATCCTCTAGGGGGGCACTTTGTCATTTGTTTGTGGGCATGAGATTTGAACTGGTGGGCGTGCTGAGACCACACCCTTCATTGCCCCCAGAGCATGAGTGCTCATAGACGCTCCGGCCAAATGGGACAGTGGGAGGTTGACAACAGGAAGGTGAGGTAGACCTTGCTGTGTCTGTGCTTGTGGCCTGGAGAGCTCAAATTTTCAGAAACTGTACCAGCACTGGGACTCCATGAGGACCCTGAGACCCTCTGCTCCCTGCTGGGTGTCTGCAATGCATTCTGGTCTTGTGCAATGGCTTCAACACCCCGAGTCTTAGTTTCCTCAAAATGAAATGCTACTTCCAAGTACTCCTGTGAGGACTGAGTGCTTCAAGTCATATGAAAATGTGAAATCCCTGACCTTGCAAACACTGGCTCCTTTTCTCCCATATGGCTCCCCTTCCCTTCTGCGTGAGCCTCCTTCCAGCTGGAAACAGCTGCTTCGTCTCCTCCTGGGCCACCCTGCGGGGGGTCTTAGCCCAGCTCTTCCTGGAGATCTGCACTTGTGTACTGGAGACAGGTTGAAAATCCAAACTTCCCAGTATCTGACCATTTCAGTCATTTTCCAAAGGGGCTGTATTTGCTCCTTACTCTTCTGTAGTCCCTCTTCTCTCTCCCAACTTTATAAGATTCTTTTAGAGCCTACCTAATCGGAGATGTTGTGAACAGCTCTATGAGCCGCCCTATTTCTCTGTGAGGAGCAAAGAAAGACATTTTGGGGGGCTGGATTTACAAGCAGGCAACAACTCCTTGTGTGCACTTGGGAAGATGCTAAATGCTTTTCCCTCCCTGTCAAGCTTCCATATCACAGGTTACCTTTTGGCATCACCAAAAGTGAGAAAAAAAAAAAAAGCAACTACTTCTGTAAAACTAACACCCTTGATCTGTGCCCTGAAGGGAGGTGGAAGGGAATTGTCCTGGAACACAGAACGGGGTGGAGTTGTTACAGCAATGGGTGGCTCAGGAAGGTGATAGTAAGAAGGTGAGATGACCAGCAGCACCCGATACTGCAGATACCACAATGCTTTTTGCTTCTGGCTCCTGCTTCCTCAGTGGCTTCGGGGCCAAGAGTTCCTCCTTCTTAAGGTCACAGAGTTCTGTTCTGAGATGATCCCTGGCCAGACAAGCTAAGGAAATTCTAGAGCTTTTATTATTATGCTTTTAAAATTATTATTAAACCAGCAGCCGTTTTAGCACAGTAGGTTAAGCTACCACTGCAATGTCAGCTTCCCAAATGAGCACCTGTTCACATCCTGTCTGCTTCTGACCCAGCACCCTGCTAAAGAACTTACAAAGCACTGGAAATGGTCCAAGGGCTAGGGCCGCTGCCTCCTGTGTGCGAGACCCAGGTGAAGTTCCCGGCTTCTGACTTTGGCCTGATTTCAGCCCTGGCTGTTGTGTTGCAGCCAATTGGAGAATGAATGAGCAGAGGGAAGACTGTCTCTTTCCACTTGTGCGTGTACGTTCATCAGTTTCTCTGCCTATCAAATTAATTTTATAAGCAATCTATTTTCAAATCATTTACTAGGGTACAGAAACGGTATTGTGTATTTTGATCTTATATCCAGCAAATCTGAAAATTATTTTTGTAATTTCCTTATTAGTTCAATTAAGTTTGTAGACTGCTGCTGACCTACTATATAGATAGTACTCTCAAATAGCCATTAGCCACATGTGACTACTTAAATTTAATTAAGGAAAAATGCAGTCAGTCTTGCATGTCTCATTTGAAGTGTTGAAGAGTCAGGAGCGATGACTGGCTTCTCTATTGGACTATACAGGTGCATAACTTTTGCTCATTGAAAAACATTCAATGGGAGCACCAGTGTAGTATTTTTTCCTGACAATAATAAGGGTCAGGTTTTATTCAAATTTTTTTTCTTTCTAGGCTTCATAGTTTTTACAGAAGAAGCTATCATTGTGGTATTTTTATTCTCAGTGCTTTTAATTATGGATATTATCTATGTTACTAGTAAATACTCATTTTTGTTTGTTTTGTTTGAGAGATATATTTATTTTACTTGAAAGGCGGAGTTACAGAGAGAGAGTGGGAGAGACAGAATCTTCTGCTCACTCGTTTATTCCCCAAATGGCCAACAGCCAGAGCTGGGATGCTCTGAAGACGGGAGTTTCCCACGCGGGTACAGTGGCCCAAGTTCCATGCTTTGCTGGTATCCCAACTCATTAACAGGGAGCTGCATGAGAAGTGGAGCAACCAGGACTCAAACCTGGGCCCATATATGATGCTGGTGTGACAGGTGGTAGTTTTACTATGTCACAGTGCCAACCCTGGTAAATATTTTTGACTTTGAATAAGTGAAGGCATGTCTATCCTTCATTGACTACAACATTCATGTTTGCTGGCTTTAAAAAAGAACTCCTTTGGGCCCAGCGGTGTGGCCTAGCGGCTAAAGTTCTCATCTTGAACGCACCGGGATCCCATATGGGCACCAGTTTCAGTTCTGGCGGGTTCACTTCCCGTCCAGCTCCATGGTTGTGGCCTGGGAAAGCAGTCAAGGATGGCCTTGGGACCCTGCACCTGTTGGAGACCTGGAGGAGGTTCCTGGATCCTGGCTTTGGATTGGTGGGACCTTCCTCTCTGTCTCTTGTCCTCTCTGTATATTTGACTTTGCAGTAAAATAAATAAATCTTAAGAAAAAAAATTCCTTTTCCCCATGTTTCTGTTTATGTGTTGATCGATCCAGTAAATTAAATTGACGTATTTTTTTTTACATTTCTGGGATTAAGCATCAGCTAATCACTGAACTTTTAGTTTCCTATGTTAGTTGAAGATTGGACTGTAATATTTTTATTATGCTATTCCTATCTAGTTTTAATACCAAGGATATATCAGCTTAATGAAAGAATTCAAATTCTTTCCCCCTTGGTCTAGCCTCTGGGACAGTTTGTATAAAATGGAGATTCTTTTTGATGTGTACTGAGAGACAGATTTATTTGAGAGTTGTAGATGTAATTTAGATTTTCTGTTATTTCATTTGACAATTATGTGTTTTTTTCAGGGAACTATTTCATGCATGGTTTCAATTATAGCTTCTCAAAATTTTAAACTTTTTTTAAAATTTATTTTTATTGGAAAGTCAGATATACAGAGGAGGGAGAGAGAGGAAGAACTTCTGCTTGTTGATTCACTCCCAAAGCGGCCGCAATGACCAGAGCTGTGCCTATTCCAAGCCAGGAGCCAAGAGCCTCTTCTGGGTCTCCCACACAAGTGCAGGGTTCCACAGCTTTGGGCCATCCTCAACTGCTTTCCCAGGCCACAAGCAGGGAGCTGGATGGGAAGTGAGGCTGCTGGGATTAGAACTGGTGCCCATTTGGAATCCCTGAGCATTCAAGGCAAGGACTTTAGCCATTAGACTGCCACGCCAGGCCCAAATCGAATAATTTTAGCTGCAAGACTATCTCACTGGGCCCTGCTTTCTCTTACGTGTTTATTTTTTCTCTTGTACCCATCAAAACCTAGTGTGTTTGTAGGACTACTCTGTCATCTCAAGTGTGGGGAAGCTCATCCTTCTGTTTATTTTATTTTGACACACTTTTATGAAGACTAGCTCATCCTTCTGTTTATTTTATTTTGACACACTTTCATGAAGACTATTTTCCTTTAGTGTTTTGTGAATTTGTAAATTCTTCGGGGAGATTTAGTTTTCTCTGTGGGCATTCCACATGACCTGGGCCGTGGGCTTAACCTGCCAGGGCAGGTGTGTTCCTTCCTTGTTAGGTTCTGCAGGTGGATCACAGCCAGGCAACATGACTGTCAGATGGGAAACAGAGAAGACCGATGTATGCAGATTTCTTTTGAGGAACCCTGGCCTGGAGGTTCAGCTCTCCCTTGCTTACAGAACTGGACTCCTGAATGACTAAGTGAGGCTGCTTCCACTCAGGTCCCTAGTCAGCCAGTCGGTGACAGTTGAAGGAGGAGTTACCTATGGCCTTCCCCCAGGTTAGCAATGAACGTGAAGGGTTGAACTTGCCTGGGGAATATCACAATTCCAAAGGACCAGGAGAAGAGGTCTGCTCTGGGTCACTGATTCTCAATGCTGCAGAGTCCTGGAGTCAAACAGGATTCGGTTTCTGATCTTGTTTCCAACTTGAACCTTCAAAATAACCTGTCCACTTGCATTGACCTTAAGGGGGAAATAGTTTTTTCTCTTTTCCTAAAGGGAGTTTGGCTAGTTCTTCTTCAAGCCCACCACAACATATTTTCATTATTGCCAAGAAAGTAGAATGTAGAAGCGAGAGCAGAGGTCGGCTCCTGTGTCCTCGGATCTTTAATGAAGATGTAACATAGAACAGAGGGCTCTGACCAAGAGAAACCTCACCAAAGTGGAGGGGGGGGAAAACAGAACCGACAGACATTGCAGCAGTTAGGACTACCCTTTGTGCCTGGTGGGTGCTCATGCCCTGTCTTGGGTAAGACTGCTAAGATTAAGGAACCTGTTGAGCAAAGCAAGTACTTAACAGAATGAATTCCGGCAATGCCCCCTGGCCCTTTCTTATCTTGGTAAGTGGATTGATTCTGTGGACACTGGCCAGAGATGGCCAATCAAGACCAAGGAGGACCTAAGAGCCTAGTTCTTCTCAGCCTAGAATCCGCCTGTTTGCCCAAGACCATCTAGAAAGTGAAGTTTCTATATGAGAACTTTTCCCCAATTCACCTGCATTTCTATCAATAGAGAACTAGTTACAGAAATGAGGTACTTGCATGCCTATGGACCTGTCTGTAGTCATTAAAGATAATGTTTACAAGTGAACATGGAAAGACTATCAATGATGTAGTGAAAAAGCAGGCAGGAAATGCTGTGCATAAAGCGCCCCCATTTGTGTGTGCATGCAGACACATATAACATAATATATTAGAAATGATCGCTGATGATGCTAGTTACAGCTCGGGAGTAAAATTTAAAATGTGGGTTGGAAAGGAAACCAATTTCTTATGTTATTTTGGACATTTTTGTCACCTAACAATTTTTACATTCTTTTATATTCTTATCATTTGTTTATACCTCATAAAACAGCTCAAACAGTGGAGTATTGCTTTTGCTCAAAATGTGTTCCAAAGACACTTGTTTTAGAAGGTATAACCAAGAATTGTGTGAAAGAAAAGATGCATGTGGTCCTCCCCAAATATGCTTGGCAAACTTGTTTAAACCAAATTAAGCCGTTTTCTCTTCTATTTTTAAAATATTTATTTATTTTTACTGGAAAAATAGGCTTATATAGAGAAGAAATGACAGAGAGAAAGATTCTCCATCCGCTGCTTCACTCTCCAGTGGCCACAATGGCTGGAGCTGTTCCAATTTGAAGCCAGGAGCCTCTTCCAAGTCTCCCATATCTGTGGGTGCAAGGTCCCAAGCTTTAGGCCATCTTATTCTGTCCTCCCAGGCCACAAGCAGAGAGCTGGATGGGTAGTGGAACAACTGGGATAAACTGGTGCCCATATGGAATCCTGGCGGATGCAAGACAAGGACTTAGCCACTGAGCCATCTCACTGGGCCCACTAATTATCAGAATTTAAGATTTGCTCTAAATCTCTGAGGGGAATAGTAGATATTGCCCAGATATACTTGATCATAAACTTTTTTCTTAAGTAGCATATCATGGGACTGGTGGTCTATGTAACATACTTTAAGAGTCACAGGTGCTAGAATGAGTCTAAGAAACACTTTGTTCCAAGTATTTCTTTGTCTGCAGATTGGGTGGAGGTAAGCTCAATCTTGTTGGGCTAGATGAATAGCCCACTGTCTCCAATAACTGCTTTCCACACACAACACATGCAGGTTTTGGCTATTCTAAGATGAACACACCTTAAGACAGCACAGTAATTAAGCTATTGTCTGAGGCACCTGCATCCCGTATTAGATTGTATGGGTTTAAGATCCGGGTGGTCTTTCCATCCACACTTCCTTTCTTTCCTTCCTTCCATCCTTCCTTCCTTCCTTCCTTCCTTCCTTCCTTCCTTCCTTCCTTTCTTTTGTTCTTTCTTTCTTTCTTTCTTTCTTTCTTTCTTTCTTTCTTTCTTTCTTTCTTTCTTTCTTTCTTTCTTTCTTTCTTTCTTTCTTTCTTTCTTTCTTTCTTTCTTTCTTTCTTTCTTTCTTTCTTTCTTTCTGACTTATGCCTACTATTCACGCCCAATCCAGCCTTCTGGTTAGTGTTCACTTGCGAAGGCAGCTACTGACCACTTGCAAGGCAGTCCTGAGCACCTGCCACCCACATGAAAGACCTGGATTGATGTCCAGCTTCTGTCTTCAACCTGGCCTAGTCTTAGCTGTAGTGGGTATTTTGGCAGTGAAATAGCAGGTAGAATCTCTCCGCTTTTCTTTCTGCATTTCAGATTAGTAATCTTCAACAGAAATTTTTAAAAGCGATCTCCTGCTGAGGTCGAGTTCTTGTCCAGATCATCATATTCAAGATGAGTTGAGGGATGTGGATGCCTGACATAGGTCAGAGAAGGAGAGCATTGTTCTTTCCAGCCTAGTGGAGGTTATGGTATTTAATCACTTCTCATTTTGGAGGCCTGAGCTATGTCTTGGTATTCTTTGCAGCCCTGTGATTGGCCATTTGCCCATTCATTTGACTCTCAAATAGCAGATTCCTCTCCCCTTTACGAGCCTCTTTTCAAGTACAGCTGGTTCTCAAGGAACAACTGATCTTGTGATACGAGCAGTCGCCCAGGCTCTGTGCCACTTAAGGCTTTATTTTTAACCAGAATGTCTAGGTTTCAGTCTTGACTCTTTGTGGTTTTGGTATGACAGAAAGTTTTATTTTCTGGTTTCAAAACTAAGAGTTTGGAAAGGCATGCATAACTCTACACACTGTCCCCATACAGGGAACAAGTTGATTTTTCTGAGACAGCAGCATTCCTACAGGAGGATTGGAGAACCTGGCTTCAGATTCAGATATTGCCAAGTATCAGCGAGCAACAAGGTTTTCTTTTTTCCCTTTCCTATAGGCAGTCAAGGCCAGGAGCCTGAAAACAATTCAGAGGCCAAGGTGACCATCAAACAACACACCAAGATGGTGCTTTGCAATGGTGTCTCTCCCAAATTCATATCTATGTGGAATCTCAGAAAGTGATCTCATTATGCAAGTGTCATCAGTTAGGGATTTAGGCTGGTACCTTCTTGGGTCTAGGAACCACTCTAAATGACTGGTATCCTCAGAGATGATTGAAGATGCAGAAAATCTACATGGCTGATGTTGGGCAGGAGGCCAGACTGAGTGGCGCTGTCACAGCGAGGTAGGCCTGCATCCACCAGAAGCCAGAAGGCCAGCAAGGAGTTTGTCCCAGAGCCTCCATTGCAAACCCAGCCACATGATTTTCATCCAATCCCTCAGTCATTCAATTTTTAAATAGGGATCAGGTCCTGTAAGCATGCCTGGCCTGTGTGCACATGCTGTCAGCATTTCCCCTCTTATCCAATCCGTGGTGAGTATCACTCAGTCACTTACTGCTTTTGCAAACTCTCTCACCCTCTCTAAGCTTCGGCTTCCTTTTCTATGCAATGGAAACAATGAGAGTACCTGATTCACGGGGTTGTTGAAAGGACTACTGAGCTGTAGTATGTAAAGTGCCTGGCTCATGAAAAGTACTCAACAAATCCTGGCTGTTAGTGTTACTGTTAGCATCATTTTTGTTTGACATAGTCACATAAGCAGAATTGGTAAATCTAATTGAGTGGAGTGAATAGATATGACTCTTTTTGCGCACTTCCTCTCTCCCCTCAAAGTCTGGTCTTATGACTAGGTTGAAATAGCAACTATTTATAATGTCTGCATAGATGTATTTTCTGTGATGTTTTTATTGCTAGGAAGTGAGTTTGTGGATAACTGCATGGGTCCCTTGTTATTAACTCATTCACCAAGAGCTAGTTTTCCTCCTGAGTTTATCCTGAAAATAATAATATCCTGCACTTGTTGACTCTTGTTTTAATAGCCTCTTAAATTAATGTTATCTCATTTGTACCTTTATGAAGAAATCTTATGAAGTAATCCTGCAAGGATTAATAAAATGAAATAAGATATTCATTTATACAACCACCTAGACCCATGCCTGGAAAAAACATAGGATCTGATTATTTAATTCCACTAAATGCCATATAAATTTTTACAGAAGCAAAGCTAATGAATTATTGAGAACATTTGCTTATAAATTTAGGAAAACAGGGCCTGGCATGATAGCTTAGTGGGTAAATCCTTGCCTTATATGCAGCATGATTCCATGTGGGGCTGGGTTTAAGAACTGGCTGTTCCACTTCCAGGCCAGCTCCTTGCTTCTGGTCTAGAAAAGCAGTGGAGGATGGCCCAAAGCCTTAGGACTCTGCACCCATGTGGGAGACCCAGAAGACATTCCTGGCTACTGGCTTCGGATCAGCTCAACTTTGGCTGTTGAAGTCACTTGGGAAGTGAACCAATGGTCAGAAGATCTTTCTGTTTCTCCTTCTCTCTGCAAATCTGCTTTTCTTTTCTGTTTTTAAGACTTTATTTTTACTGAAAAGCCAAAGTCCAAGGTTTGGGCTGTGATAGATTGCTTTCCCAGGCCACAAGCAGGGAGTTGGGTGGGAAGTGAAACAGCTGGCATACAAACAAGCATCCATATGAAATTAGGGTGTATGCAGGGCAAGAACTTTAGGCACTAGGCTACCCTGCCAGGCCAGTATTTTTTAATGTGTTTTAGGAAGATCCATATCAGATATCATCTCTGTTGTTCAGCTGTTCAGTTCAGAGGAGCAAAAGGTTAGGTAGTATAAGGATTGCAGAAACAGGTTCCCAATCTAAGGTTACTGCAAAATGTTGGTGGGAAACTAAAAGTTTATTTTACTTTGCTACACAAATGGTTTGAAATCTATGAATAAAAGCCAGCTTCAAATAGTTGAAATGTGTATAATAACAGAACATATGCTTAAATTTTAAAATTTTTCCATATCCAAAAACCTTTTTTATTTCTTTATATTATTAGGTCAGGGTGCTAAAATTATCCTTAAAAAAAAAAGAAAAAAAAGAAACTCTTGGCACAGGAGCTCAAGTACTGGGGATATCCTCCACTGATTTCCCAGGAGTTGAGCCACTAGGACTTGAACCAGCACACTTATGGAATGCTGGTAGTGCAGGAAGAAACTTAATATGCCACGGCACCTGCTCCAGAATATTTTCTTTTCTTTTTTTTGTAAAATTTATTAATTTTTAAAAAGATTTATTTTTATTGCAAAGTCAGATATACACAGAGGAGACAGAGGAAGCTCTTCTGTCCAATGATTTACTCCCCAAGTGACCTCAACGGCCTGTGCTGAGCCTATCCAAAGACAGGAGCCAGGAGCTTCTTCCAGGTCTCCCATTTGGGTGCAGGGTCCCAAGGCTTTGGGCCATCCTCGACTGCTTTCCCAGGCCACAAACAGGGAGCTGGGTGGGAAATGGGGCTGCTGGGATATGAACTGGCACCCATATGGGATCCAGGCACGTTCAAGGCAAGGACTTTAGCTGCTATACAACTGCGCTGGGCCCAAGATTTATTTATTGAGAGAGAAGGAGAGACAGAGAAACAGATCGTCATCTACTGGTTCGCTCCGCAAATGGCTGCAACAGCCAGAGCTGAGCCTAACTTTATGTTCTAACTCAATTTTTCTTTTTAACTCAATTTTAAAAAAAATGTTCTCATGTGCTACCATCCTCAGAATCCAGCAACCATTTAGGAAGACACCAGGTCATGTAGAGAAGCTAAGGCATTAGAACCAGCCAATACCATTCACCAGATGAATGAATGCATGAGCTTTCAAATTATGCCAGTGCCTGCACTTGTAAATGAACCATCAGCTCATTTGAATACAAATGGAGCAGAGATGCTCTGCCAAACACTGCCCACTGTCTTCCTCATTGTTTTTCAGACAAAAATAAATAAAATTAGCACAGGAAGACCTGATGGTGTGAATCTGGGTGTAAGTCCTCTGAGGGACCACTCTGGTTAAAGCAACTCAGTTCGCACCCGGTTTCTCTCGTTCTGTTTCTTCCCGTCGGTCCCCAGCATAGATTATCCTCCCCCTAGGAAAGCAATCTTAACCCCCAAGGTTGGAGAGGAAAGTGTTAATCACAGTGACATTGGACAGGGTGGAAACCTCCTGAGATCCATTTAGAGTTTTCGCAGCCTCTGTAGACTAGCACAGGTGCGCACACATCTGAGCCAGGAGGAAAAGGAAGGTGTTGCTTGGGAGTGCGTAACTGCTCAGGGATGGCCTCACTTAGAGTGGGTCTCTTCATCAGGTCATTTTAGCTGCAAGGATTGTTTTATTACTTTTCGCAGGAACCTCATGCTCACAACCTCATTCTACTAAAATGCCAGTTAGCTTGGAAGTCATGCTCACAGCATTTAATTGACTTAAACTAAAAAGAAAGACCAATGTGGCTTTTCATCCTGACAGTTGTAATAGATGTGGGTTCTACAAAAAGAAAAAAAAAAGATAAATCTAGGTGTAGCTGATAGACTTCAGAATGGATTAGGGAATTTCAGAGAGGGAAGAGGAAATGTGCGTAGTATCCGAAGCCAAGACGGGAAGAAGTCAATGACAGCCGTGGGCATAGGAGGCACTCAGGAGGTCAGGGTCTCCTACTTTCCCCTACTGCCCAGCAGGATTACAGCCAGTACATCCAGGAAGTGGGGACTAGAAGGGATCTTAAGAGATCATCTATCATCGTTTCTCTGCCTTTAGGGAGCAGGAAACTGAAAACATTCTGTATGAATTAAAGAATTCTTGTTTGTAAATTCTGTTTCTCTGAAGGATCTCACCAAGAGCCCCAGGGAAGCCATTAAGAATCAATCCATCACTATCAGGAAATTGTCCATTCAATCGTTCCCTGCTCAGTTTTAGACTCTTCCCTTTTCATCTCTTTGTGAAGGAAAACCATCACTGATGATGATCTTCCCAATAAGAACCCTTCATGTTGTTCATCTCTTTTTCCTAAAATATGTTTCTGAAGCTTCTCTTAATGAGCTGTTGTCTTGTCCTTAATATATTGGTTCATACTGAGCCAAATTATAGTAGTCCTCTATTTCTGCACCTTTAGTTACTCATAATCAAGAAAAAGAAATGCAAGTTCTATATAATAAGGTATTTTGAAATAAAGGGAAATTATTGGTGTATTATTTTGATATTTAGTAGCTATTATTGCCATTAGTCTCAACGTTTCTAATTTAGAAATTGAGCCTTATTAGAAATCTGTAGCTCAAATGCACGCCAGCATTCTAAACCACAGCCTGATGATAGTTGGTACGCTTTTGCTTATCACTTTCCTGCTATTTTCCAAGCTTGCATGAAATTGTTCCATCTTTTCCAAGAACTCTCTTTAGCTAAATATTTTTAACACCCTGTGATTGCAAATTTTAACTGTCCTTTCAATGAATATGTAGAACCCATGTCTTAAAAACATAATTTTTTTTCCTTTTTTCTATTTATTTATTTTTATTTTGACAATCTTTAAAATAATTTAAAAACATGTCAAAAAGGTAGAGGAGTATGCAATGTAAATTTTTCTTCCACACTTGATCTTAGCCAAAAGGCCAAGAAGTGATAAATTTTTCTTCCGATATCTGTTCCAGTTATTCAATTCTCCCCCATGAGGTTCAGCTACACATGTATATGTTGTATATTCATGGCTGGAGTTCAGGAATACATATGATTTACTTCATTGCTTTGCAGTGTGTTTTAACATGGCACTACATCTGTTTAAAATGTTTAATAGTATAGCTCGGGAATCTTTTCACTTTGGTACACACAGATCTCCCTCACTGTATTTTAGGTTTGAATAGCATACTAAATGTATGCTCCATAATACATTCTTAAGATTTGTTTATTTTTTTATTGGGAAGTAAGATTTATGGAGACAAGCAAAAACAAAGACCTTCCATCTGCTTCACTTCTCAAGTGGTCGCAGTGGTCAGAGTCAAATCCAGGAGCTTCTTCCTGGTTTCCCAAGGCTTTGGGCTGTCCTTTTTTGCTTTCCCAGACCACAAACAGAGAGTCGGATGGAAAGTGGAGTAGCCAGGACACGAACCAATACCCATATGGGATCCTGGTGCATACAAGGCGAGGACTTTAACCATTAGCCTACCGTGATGGGCTACTTTATAATATATTTATTCCTATCCTTTCTCAATCCTGATTGCTTTCTCTAAAAATATCCTCTATCAAAGCTTGTAGGAGACCCACTGTCAGGGCTCTCAAACCCCCACATTTATAGGGCCCAGGAAATTTACTTAAATGAATGAAATGAACCAATTGGAACCTGAACCTTAGAACCATTGTATGATATTGCCTGGTCAAAGTTTTTAACATTATGCAGGCCAAGAAAAACTCATCTGTAAGCCAGATCGGATGCAACCTCAGATCCACCACTTTGCTGCCCTTGCATTGCTAGCTAAAAATGCATGTTATTAGTTTCCACTGCTTTCGACACCGATCATCCCCACCTATTTACTGAGGTTTTCTCTCATTCCAGGTTCTTGGTTGTGGCTCTGTTGCCCAGGCTGTACTGAGTCGAGGACATTTTGGAGGAATTGTCACTCTCAATGTCGGATTTGCCATGTCAGTTGTAATGGCCATTTACGTGACTGGAGGTGTTTCTGGTAAGCAGTAGAAATAACCACAGCTACTGTTAATTCAACCACTTTCCAGGATGTTAGTGCAGTGCTGGGTGTTTCAAATGCTTGAATTTATTTAGACCTCAATGATCTTTAAGAGCTCATCTTTTTTGTGGATAGTTTAAGAACAATTACTTATGGAAAGGCAACAGTTAGCAGGAGACAAAGACGGGTGGGAACTGATGACTGATTCATCCTTATGTCTGGTCCCTTTTACAATCAATGTGATGCTCTACTGCACCATTTCTGAGATATCCACAAAAGCCACTATAGCAAATAAAGGTTGTCTGGACATTTATCCACAGTTGTCAATGAGGGTCCAAGTCCCTTGAAAAATGGATGGTGCTTTCATAGAAATGCATATCTCGTCTAGAAGGTCTTGGCTGAATTCTTCTTGACAACAGAGCTGTTCAGAAGCCACTCAGGGCTGTGGCAGGAAATTTTACAAATGTTGATATTTAGTGAGCTTATGACCATGGGGACTTCAGAATTGAGCTGGCTACTAAATGTGCTCTGGGTTTGAGTGGCCGGGCTGGACTCTGAACACTGAACAAGCATGCTGGTGGTAAGGGATGAAAGCATTCTAGCAATATTGCATTTCAGGCATCAAGCTGGGTGTTGGGTGTGTTTGATCACCTTTCTGCTTTAGGACCACACTCTGAGGTTGGTATGATAGTCTCCATTCTATAGAGAAAGCAAAAACCCCAAAAGGGAAGGCAAGCCTAGACTACTGGGAGTATTGCTTACTGGTCAGGACAATTAGAGGCTTTAGGAATGTGCAGAGACAACACATTTTCCCATCCTGACCTCTATGCAGAGCACAGCCTCGGTACTGAGCTCACAATCACAGGAACGAGAGAAGATTGTGTTGGGGAGGTGACCGAGTGAACATACTGGTTTACGGGCACTTGTGAAGCTGTCTTTGTAGATTTTAAAAATAATCAATGTATTCTGTGCATAAATAGAAACATGATCTAATTTTTGTGCCCATATACTGGTAAGGTCAGATGACATGTGACTTATTTATTTGGAAAGGTAGATTTACAGAGGCAAGGAGAAACCGAATAGTCTTCCATCCACTGATTCACTCCTGAAGTGGTCGATATGGTCAGAATTGAGCTAATCCAAATCCAGGAACCAGGAGAGTATTACTGGTCTCCCGCATGTGTACAGGATCCCAAGACCTTGGGGGCATCCTCTGCTACTTTCCCAGGCCACAAACAGGGAGATGGAGCAGCTGGGACATGAACAGGTGCCCATATAGGATCCCGGGGCATGCAAGGTGAGGACTTTAGCCACTAGGCTACTGTGCTGGGCCTGACATGTGGCTTTTAAAATATGAATCATTCCCTTACTGTAAAAGGAGTCACAACGTCTGGCTCTCTTGTAATTGTGACAATCAAATCTAGTCAATCAGAACTCATAATGCCTTAATTATGTAGCATCTCTCACAAAGTGTTTAACAGCAGTTGTTTTTGATGTAGCAATATGTAAGTGTAATAAATTCACTGACAAAGCAAAAGTAAGCCTGCTTAATCATAAGTAAAACAAGAGTTTATCTCTTCTACATGACTAATGTGGAGGGAAAGAGGGAATTAGACCAGCAGAATCCTGTAGACATTCATCATGCACATATGGGGTCCAGCTCCGTGGAACCATTCTGAATAATCTGATCACAATAATGACTTTGATAGAACTGATATCCGAGTGCAGCATTCGATGGCTCTAGAACTCATGCTTTTTCCACCACACTGCTACAACCTTGTGGCAGCCCAAGGTTGACTATTGAATTGCCCTCCTTGTTTCAAAAAGACACACCCTCTTCACCCTCCATACAACTTCCCTCACTGTGGATTTCTATGGTGTGACTTAACTGAATAGGGCTTTTATTTCTTCGCCATTCATACTTCAAATACAGAGTACTCACTTTCACTGTGCAATAAATAATAGTTCTGACTTCACGGATTAGTGAGGAGTTATAAAAGTATTAACTTGGGCCTGGCACAATAGCCTAGTGGCTGAAGTCCTCACCTTGCATGCACCGGGATTCCATACAGGTACCGGTTCATATCCCAGCTGGTCCACCTCCCATCCCTCTCCCTGTTTGTGGCCTGGGAAAGCAGTAGAGGATGACCAAAGACCTGGGGACCCTGTGCCCACCTGGGATTTCTGGAAGAAGCTCTTGGCTCCTGGCTTGAGATTAGCTTAACTCCAATTGTTGCAGCTGCTGGAGAGTGAACCAGCAGATGGGAGCTCCTTCTCTGTCTCTCCTCTCTGTAATTCTGGATTTCCAATTAAAAAAATAATTAATACATCTTTAAAGAAGCGTATTACCTTGCCTGTGGGAGTTTTTTATGTTTGGGAAAAGGAGCTTGTAAAACAAGGCTCTTTGCTGATGGAGTCACCAAGGTGAGTGATCTTGATAGGAGGTGATTGCTTAGGTGTCGTTCTGTCCACAGTCAGTGTGTAGCCTGGTTGGGTGGCAGCTGCTCTCCAACCAGCCTCTGGAAGAAGAGGAACGGTGTTGGCCCTGGAAACCTCCCCCTGCCTTTCGTGCCCGCCTCCAAGTTCCTGTTTCCAGCCTTCCTAGTAATGAGTTTTCCAGTCAATCCCCAGACTGGCATTCTTAGACTTCAAAGCAAAATGCGATGTTAAAGATTCATCTGCACTCTGAAATGTTGGCATATTCTTGCTTCTACTAGTCCCTAAATAGCAGAGAAAGGCTAGGACAAGACCCTTGTGATTCTTTCCATGCCTACTTGTATTTGGAAACTCAGAAAGAGCCCGGTTTTCTTCATAGGAGGAAAGTTTCTGAAAAAACTGTGGAGGGTCAGCGAGTACAGGATCATTATGGCCACCATCTGCTTTTTTTTTTTTTTTAATTTATTTTGAAAGCAGACTTACAGAGAGAAGGAAAGGCAGAAAGAGAGTTCTTCCATCCATTGGTTCACTCCCCAAATGGGGGCAATAGCCAGAACTGAGCCAGGAGCTTCACCCAGGTCTACCACGTGGGTGTAGGGTCCCAAAGAACTTGGGTCATTCTCCATTGCTTTCCTAGGGAAGCTGGTTTAGAAGTTGAGCAGCTGGGACTCGAATTGGTATGCCTAAGGGATGCCAGCACTGCAAGAGGAGGCTTAGCATACTATAACACAGTAGCAAGATCCACCATTGTCTTATCTACCTTTTGTTTACAAAAATATGCACAACTTGAGACTGCATGTTTCAATGTGGTATCCTTGAGAATGACTCTGATTGGACCTCACATCATGGCTCAATTGGCTAATTCTCTACCTCTAAGTGCCAGGATCTCATATAGGTGCTGGTTCATGTCCCGGCTACTCCTTCTCACATCCAACTCCCTGCTTGTGGCCTGGGAAGGCAGTAAGGATGGCCCAAAGCCTTGAGACTCTGTACCCACATGGGAGACCCAGAAAAAGATCTTGGCTCCAGACTTTGAATCAGATCAGCTCTGGCCATTGTGTCCACTTGAGTAGTGAACCAGCAGATGAAAGATCTCTCAGTTTCTCCTTGTCTCTGTACATCTGACTTTCCAGTCTTTAAAAAAAGAAAATTCTTGATTTGTCACCACACAACATGTCTACAATAAATGATTACCCTCTTTCCCTATAGGTGAGCCTAAATGTGTAAAGATGATTTTTCAACTATTTAGTTTTTCTGGCCACTAAGGCCAAGAAGACTCTAGGTAAGGTGGCAAATGTCTGGAAATGACATGACATACTGCATAGATCTACAGTTTAGGTAAACCTGGAATTCAGTGCTGGTTCTACTCTTCATAGCCAAGTGGCCCCAAGAGTGATAGCTTCTGTGTCTTAGCTTCTTCACTTGCTAGATGTTGTTGCTTCCATCTCACTGGGCTCTTACGGGGATTCAACGCATATGAGAATATCCCAGCAAGTGACAGCATTTGGCAAGTGGTCAGTAAATGTTGCTGTTACAAACACACCAGCTGGAGATGCTTTCTGCACTGCCCTCTGATATCATCTTTTATTCCTTGTAGGTGGCCACATCAACCCGGCTGTGTCCCTTGCCATGTGTGTCTTTGGACGAATGAAATGGTCCAAGTTTCCATTTTATGTGGGAGCCCAGTTCTTAGGTGCATTCGCAGGGGCTGCAACCCTCTTTGGTGTTTACTATGGTGAGTAGGGGCCCCTGAGTCTAGAAGTTAGGAAGAGGTGACATCAAGGTTAGAAAGAGATGACATCAAAGTGATAAGAGGAAGAATTTTAGAATTGACAAGAAGTTCAGCATCATGAGGGGCCATAAAGTCTTGTAATGAAAACAGTGACATCTTTAATAGGGGGTCAGATGGGATGTGGTGGGCATGACAGCACTGCAAGGTGAACACACAAAGCAAGGGTTAGATCCATTGTTTCTCTGCTGCTTTTTCTAATTTGATTAAGAAAGGAGTTGTTAACTGATGGCCAAAGGTTTCACCAGTCAGAATCCTGGAAAATCTCTGAAGAAAGAGGCACAGCGGAGAAAAAAAAAAAGGCTGGATGGGGAACCACAACTCCCCTTTTTCTCAGTCAGAGCTTCTAGTTCTGTAACTGTCCTCAGGAAAAGCATGATAATAGTGATCCAAGACCCACATTTTACCTCTATTGTAACAAGAAATATTGAGTTCATCTGTGTGAATTAAATGAATTACCTCATTTAGGCTCAGTGTCTTCCTCTGGAAAGTGAGCACATTTAACAAAATTGACTCCCAAGATCGTTCCCGAGAGACTCCTTCTGTCTAATTCAATGCATGATTGATGGTTGTCAAAAAGACCTTGGGAATGAGAATTTATAAAGCAACCCAGGGAGAAACAAGTTGTAGAAAGGGGCGTCTCTCTGCACAGTGCCTCTCTGAAATTTAGAGACTAGGAGGATAAAGGAGAAATCAGAAGCAGCCCATGAGGTTAGAGACCCAGCTGCCCTGGCAAGAAAAGCCTGGAGTGGGCGGTGGGGTGGAGGGGAGGGCAGGGCGTGGATGTAATTATGTTGGTGGCTGCCATCTTCCTGCATCTGGGGGTATCTTCTCTATGCTGTGATACCCTCCAATTCTAGAGTACTTATTACAGATTACAGAGACCCTCTAGGAATCATGGATTCTTCCTGTTAGAGGAAGTGCCACCCAGGCATTTGATTGGTCTTAAGCATTCTGAATTCCCCCATGTAAAACTTTGGTGGTTGCCAGGATGGTTCTGAAGATTTGTTTTGAGTCTGTTATAATTCACCTGAGCAACCAAGGGCTTTTGAGCACTACCTCACCATCATTGGACTCCTAGGAGCATCTCTAAAACTACCATACTATGAAAGGATAGTGCTATGTCAAGCTCAATATGATTGCTTGAGTTTTACTATGGTTAACTTGTACAATATCTGCTTTAGTCTTCCCTCAGCCCTTGTCAGAAAACACTGATGTTCAGAGATTTTTTTTCCATAGACGCGTTTGTGTCTTTTGCTGGAGGAAAGTTGCTCATCGTGGGAGAAAATGCAACAGCACACATTTTTGCAACATACCCTGCTTCATATCTGTCTCTGACAAATGCGTTTGCAGACCAAGTAAGTGTAGATTCAACAAAGACTTAACTTGGGTGGCACATCATGATCTAAGAAGCAAAGTGCATTGGCATGTTAATGGGTTTATTAGGAAGGAGAGATTGTATTTTCAGAGGTCCCTGGGAAAGTTTTCTTGATTTTTAGCAAGTTGATTCTTTAACAAGTAGATGCTTTAACAAGTAGAAGGATTTTCTGCTTCATCTTGAATACATATGTGTTTTCACATCACTGAAGGTCCAGAAGAGTGGACAACTGGATATTTCAGCTGCTCTACAGGGAAATGCTATTGATTTCACCATTTTTATCTCTTGTGGAGTCCACAAGGAAAGATCTCCATGTCAATTCAAGAAATATGAAGTGTGGCATTCAGCCCGGTGAATCACAGATCTCTGTCTTAAAATGCACATAGGTTTATATGTACTCAAGGGAGTTAGAGGTTTCTATGTCCTATTAATATTTCAACAAGGTGGTGTGCTCAATTGCAAAAGTTTTTCTGGTCTGTGTATGGCAAGCACACTGTCCCTACTTCTACTACTTCTTCTACTGACTCAAGAAGGCTGCTGGTCACTTTGATCAGGACAGAGGAAGAAAGAAGGAAGGTAACAAAGAAAGAAGGAAGGGAGGAAGGAAGAAAAAAAGGGAAGAAGAGGATTCTTCTATTGTTGGGATTTAAGCAGTGATGCAGGTTAGTGCAGATATTGTACAAAGTGAATCATCCAGTTGACCAACTTTGATTGCTTCCACTCAATGGATGGATGAGAAACTATGCCCTCTTTTCTTGATAGTCTTCCCTTCCAGTTTGATCAACAAGTCATGCAAGGGTCAAGTGTGTTCAGCCTTGTGTCTGGAGCTTGAGGGACCAACAAGTAAATGTGGGTTGGAAAGATCCAAGAATTGTGGCTGAGTTCCTGAATTAAAAGAATTGCTCTGATCCCAGCTTGCTGTGAGGCCTGAGTTTCTTTGGACCCATGGATCTTAGGCCAGGGACCATTAGAGTGAAATAAATAAGTACTAGAAAACCCTGATGTCTCAACTGTGTGCAGAAACCCCTTAGGCTTTGGGGTGCATTCTTAAAAAGTCGATTATCAGTAGATACTCAATAAAACTCATGATTGCAAATTATTTCATCTTAAGATTACTAAAGACCTAAATATCATTCAAGTGCATTCCATAGTTTAATAACCATTCATTCAGCTAATAAATATTTATTGGGAACCTACTGGGCCAGATATATCTCCGTGCTTTCAAAGCACTCAGGGTTGGATGTTCCATCTGACAAATCATGCTGTTGTAGGTGACAAGAGCAATGACAGACAGGAAGCCAGAACAGCATGGAAGACAGACCCATGCGCTTCTGCGCTGCCCAAGTGTGGCAGGACAGGCTTTTCAGGAAAGAAAGCTCTTGGGAAAACATATGTCTTTGAAGATAATTTTTTGCAATATTGTCATTTTGAAAGCAGTTTGAATAGGTGTTTGGTTCCCATCCCGATTCTTCTGCAATATGCCCTAGGGCCTCTTTCTGCTCAAGTTTTCTCATCCACAGGCCAAGAATCATAGGATTCACCTCCTGGGGTTATTATGAAGCTTTCGTAAGACAAAGCACATGAATTACCTGCCATGTAATGTGTTCAGTAAAAAATAGGGAAAAAAATTAGGGGAAACAGCAGCAGTAACACTTCAGAATACTTGTTCTCATTTTTGCGTATCTCTTACAATTTTTCTTTTAAATAAAAACATAGTATTTTCATTTAATTACATAAGCATTTTCAATGCTACTAGATAGCTTTTATATTTATACCTTTTAATGGTTATCTAGCCGACAATGAAACAATGGAATATTCCTTCTCTGAAATGTTTGGAACCACAAGAGGTTCAGACCAGATTCTTTCAGATTGTGTAATATTTGCACTTACATCATGAAGTATCTTGGGAGAGGGGCCAAGTCTAAACACAACATGTGTTGATGTTTCACATGTAGCCTGAAGGATATTTATGTGGAATTTCTGGTGCACATTGAGTGTAACCTGTCACCTATAGGCAGGTGTAGAATTTTCCATATGTGGAGTCCTATTGATGCTTAAAATTTCAGATTCTGTGGAGCAATCCAAGTTTCATGGTTTTTTTTTTATTAGACAGATTTACAGAGAAGGGAGACATAGAGAGAAAGATCTTTTGTCCAATCATTGATTTACTCCCCAAGCAGCTGCAATACCCGGAGCTGAGTCTATCCGAAGCCAGGAGTCAGGAGCTTCTTCCAGGTCTCCCACACAGGTGTAGGATCCCAAGGCTTTTGGTCATCCTTGACTGCTTTCCCAGGCCACAGGCGTGGAGCTGAATGGGAAGTGGAGCAGCTAGGACACAAACTGGCACCCACACAGAATGCAAGGCAGAGGTTAGCCGGTTGAGCTATTGTGCCAGCCCCCAAGTTTCAGATGTTTTTATTGAGGACGCTGAACCTCTCACAGTTAGGTCTTTCCTTATTCATGCATACTTAGAAGGCTTCTAGTCTTTCAGCACTATAAGTAATGTTTAAATGAACATATCTGGTTTTTGTTTTTCAGTTTTCTCCATGATTTGGATTACTTGTATGATATAACAATGACAGATCCACTACCTTCAAATTGTCTGAATATGCTTCTATTTTAAAATGTGTCTTGGTGAATTACTGCTAACTTTCAAAGGAATGAGAGATGCTTTGTTCTACAAGCAAAGCTTTAAGAACTGGCATCCCTTCTTCCTTTGGTTCTATTTATTTCTTTCATTACAAATGAGTTCTTCCAATGGTTTTAAAAATGAATTTGCTGTTCATTTCTTTTGCCTATTGTCTTTTCATTGCCTATTTCCACAAGCGCTTCATTATTTTTTTTCCCTAGTCTACAGCTTACCTTTTTAGCTAGCTAGGGAAAAGCTTAGCAGAATTTTGTGTGTTCAAATAACCTTATTCAGCACTAAATTTTTCTAGATCCAAACCTGACTGCCAGTTACTAAGCATGTGACTTTGGCCAGGTGACTAATCTGTAAATGAAGATTGGATTGGTCTCTGGGATTACTGTGAAAATAAGACCCATATGCTCACTTAGTGAATGCTATTACCAGGCTTATTTTTAATATTAAGGGGTGACTGTTGGGGTGGGAAGTGAGTAGGCTACAAGGTTGCCCATTTCCTCTTGTCCATCTCCTCTCTTTCAGGTACTCTCTACCATGTTCCTCCTCATAGCTGTGTTTGCTATTTTTGACTCCAAAAACTTGGGGGTGCCCAGAGGCCTGGAGCCCATTGTTGTGGGTCTCCTGATCATTCTCCTCAGTGGCTCTTTGGGAATGAACAGTGGCTGTGCCATGAATCCAGCTCGAGACCTGAGTCCCAGACTTTTCACTGCTTTAGCTGGATGGGGATTTGAAGTCTTCACGTAAGTGTTTTTTTCTTTTTCTTTTCCTGTTTTTTTTTTTTTTTTAAGATTTATTTATTTTATTGGAAAGGCAGATACAGAGAGGAGGAGAGGCAAAGGAGAAGATCTTCCGTCCAATGGTTCACTCCTCAAGCGGCTGCAATGGCTTAAGCTGAGCCAGTCTGAAGCCAGGAGCCTCTTCCGGGTCTCCCATACACGTGCAGGATCCCAAAGCTTTGGGCCATCCTCGACTGCTTTCCCAGGCCACAGGCAGGGAGCTGGATGAGAAGTGAGGCTGCTGGGATTAGAACTGGCGCCCATATGGGATTCTGGCACGTTGAAGGCGAGGACCTTTATCCACTATGTTATCATGATGGGCCCCCACATAAGTGTTAAAGGTGGAAAGAAGAGACAGTGATTTATGCTGCATGTTATCAGAGTGGGCTGGGTTTGCACTGGGAGATAAGACAGAGTTGTGATGGGAAGGTAAGTACTCCTTGTGGTTCTCCATAGGGGGACATTTCTCTAGGGCTTTGTGGCAAGGTATTTCTAAGGGGGTTGGGGGGACAAACAGAAAGTTAGCTTCTAGATAATAAATTCAGTAGATCTATGCATGTCCCATGTGTTATGGCAATGATAATCTACTAATCTGGTTTTTAAGATTTATTTTCATTGTAAAAGCAGATTTACAGAGAGAAGGAAAAGCAGAGAGAAAGATCTTCTGTCCAATAGTTCATTCCCAAAGTAAATTGTTCACTCTGCAATGGCCAGGGCTGAGCTAATCCAAAGCCAAGAGCCAGGAGCTTCTTCTGGGTGTCCTATGTGGGTGCAGGGTCCCAAGGCTTTGGGCCGTCCTTGACTGCATTCCCAGGCCACAGGCAGGGAGCTGGATGGGAAGTGGAGCAGTCAGGACAAAAACTGGCACCCATTTGGAATCGGGGTAGAAGGCAGATACAAGGCGAGGATTTAGCCACTAGGCTGTTGTGCCAGGTCTTTTTTTTTTTTTTTACCATTTGTTTTTTTTATTTGTTATTAACATTGCATTATGTGATACAGTTTTGTAAGCACTGGGAAGTCCCCCCACCCCTCCCACCCCCCTCCTCCCATAGTGGATTCCTCCACCTTGCTGCATAACTGTGGTTCAAGTTCAGTTGAAATTCCTTCATTGTAAGCATATAGTGCCAGGTCTTAATCTGTGGTTTTGTGTCTACTTTTTTGTTACATAAATTTAGGCTCACTTTTCAATGAATTTAGGACTAGGATATGTAACAGTATTGCAGGGCATCATGAATGATCTCAAGAGATCTGCATGGAACACTCTCCAGGCTGTGGTTCCAGTGCTAGGCACCCGAATTTGACAGTTCTAAGTGTTGAGTAAATCCTGTACGTACTGAGAGAACACAGATACAGGGAATGAGTAATCAGACAAGGAAGTAACAAAAGGCATAACTGAAACAGTGAAAGCTGAGTTAGGTCCTGAGAGATGAGCAACAAAGTCCTAGCAACACAGACATAAAATAGAACCAGTGCCTGAAAACTGGCAAACCTCCATGCTTCCATTGCATACCATGCTGAGGAAATCCACCTGCTGTTAGGACTCGTCTCCCAGGACCTGCTTTGCTGATTAGGTTTTTCTCCCTGTCTTCCCACAAACTCTAACCCCATCTAGTCATGGCAGATCTCTGTGGGAATGAATCATTCTGTTTCATCAGGGAACAGGCCTGGAATACTGGAAAGGAGGAAGAAGCCCATGTGTGAACAAAATCCTAGTTTAGTGTTTAAGAACCCAAAGCATGAGAACTTACATATGCTGAATTAGATACATAGTGCATGTCAGGATTTTATTTAAAAGAAAGCTTGGGTTGCCTTGTACCAGTCTGAAAAGTAAACTTTTAAATTGGTGACCCCCTTCAGCACCATCATGGAATATCTGATACCCTCTAGCACACACATATCCAGGAAACCTACACCGTTGCTTCCTGATATGTCTGTCTCCAGTGCCCATGACAGGGCCTGGGCCATAGAAAGAATCCATAGAAATATGAATAAGAGAATGAATACATTCTTTATGTCAGACAATGCCTAGGTATTGAAAGATCCAAAGAAAATCAAATGATTTCCTTAAGGTCGAGAAACTGACAATGTAATGAGTTTCCTAGCACAGAGATTCTGAGCCAGAGGCAGGCACTTTTGCTCCAGAGAGCTTTGACAATGCCTGGAGACATTTTTGACTGTCACAATTGAGTGGAGATAGGACTGCCGCTGGTGTCTAATGAATGGAGGCTAGAGATGCTAAGAAAAGATGGGACAGACCGCCCTGTAGCATAATCATTCAGCCCAAAATGTTCATACTATTGTGGTTGGAAAACTATTCCTGAGTAGTCACAACTAAAACATGAATATTTCTATTTAGAGAGGCTCGCTGTTCCAATGGAGCATCAAAGACCCACGCCCAAACATCTCCTTATGCCAAAAGCCCACAATTAGCCCACGAGTTTTTTTTTTTTTAATCCCACCTTCCAAATCTACACATTTGGAGATCACATTTCTCCAAGGCAAGAGCCTTGGCCTTCGTTGATGATTCATTCAAGGCTCTGAAAAAGCACTGTGCCTCTGCAAACAAGCAGGCAGAGAACTTGCCTGAGAGTTCCAGAATTTCCTAATGTCAACCTTGGAGCCCCAAGTCTCTCACGAGCATCTGTCTTTTCCTCCGAATATTCGTTAGCTCATTCATGAAGCTATTTGCTGTCTTATTCAAGGGTCTGTGCTAAAGGTGGTAAGACCCTGTAACTTTGTTTATACTCTACTTAAGACTGGAAGGCAGAGGCTCTCACACAAGGTTGAAGGTGTCAAACACAATTAAAGGGAGTTCACTAATTAACTCCAGGAGTTAAGGGAAGATTTATAGCGCCAAAGGTAGGAATTACAAGGGCAGAAGTGGAAGAATGTTGTAGGATTTAGTTAAGCATGCGTAACCAGGCAATAGAGATGACGCCTGACGCAGGCAGGACCTGTAGTCAAAAGAGAATTTTAAAATAGTAAGACATCTAGTCTAGAAAGGGTACACAGAGAGGACTGGGTTTTTCTAGTTCCTATTCTGTAACTTACAGGGAGTAGCAAAGGACTTGAGGCATCGTTAGAATGTCCATTTAACAAAATGAATCTGGCGTCACTATTCGAGCTGGACTGAAAAAGAGGCGCACGGATGAGAAGGAATCCATTAGTAAAAAGCTGAATGGCTGTTAATCCTCAGCCAAAAGGTTTTGGGGAAAAAAAAATTATACAGGAGCACAGCCCTCCAAGGTCTCCTTACCTTGTCCCATGCCTCAGAATTCCACTTCCAAGGTGGATGTCATAGCTTGGACCAGCAGCTGAGATCTCCAATATTATCAAGACCGTCTTGTTCCCAGTCCTCACTTGCTGCTGTACAGCCAGTAGGGGGAGAGATTGGGGAGCCCAAAGATGTGCCAAGAGCAAGAGCCAACTCTGGCACACTCCTGCACTGTCTCTGATTAGAACCATGTTTTCCAGCAGCGTCCTCACCTTCATGCCTATGTGGCTAGTAATGATTTAATAGATTGAGGATCTGTAAAGTATAATTGATTTTCTAAAATAGTCGACCATAGTAATAAATGTCTAAATTTTTAAAAAAGATTTATTTATTTTTATTACAAAGTCAGATATACAGAGAGGAGGAGAGACACAGAGGAAGATCTTCCATCCGATGATTCACTCCCCAAGAGGCTGCAATGGCTGATGCTGAGCTGATCCCAAGCCAGGAACCAGGAAGAGTCTCCCAAGCGGGTGCAGGGTCCCAAGGCTTTGGGTCGTCCTCGACTGCTTTCCCAGGCCACAAGCAGGGAGCTGGATGGGAAGTGGAGCTGCCGGGATTAGAACCGGCACCCATATGGGATCCCAGAGTGTTCAAGGCGAGGACTTTAGCCGCTAGGCCAGTTACCAAGTTCTTGGTGTCTTCCAACTCAGTTGTCACACGGTCACTGCCCTGTGCACATGGAAGCCCACCTCAGGCAGATGACCACAGCTGAGCTCCTCTTCTTAGGACCAGTGAGCCTGACACAACTTAGCTGTTTGACCTTTTAGAAGGAAGAGAACTCAGTCCCTGGCATGAGGGCATGTCGGGCATGCTTTGGATAGGAGAGTTTCTTTGGATAGGAGAGTTTGGATAGGTGCTTTGGATAGGAGAGTTTCTTTCCCTTTGAAAGGAAACGAAGCATCATACAGAGTAATCTACCTCCAGAGAAAGCTCCCAGTTCTTTAAAATCAGATGAAAGAAGCAGTCACCCTCCGGTACCTCCCTCCTAAGGAAAGTCTGTCATAAATGAGGGTGGGGGAGTGGCTGTGAGTGGCCAGACTGTCCTCTTTCCCATGCTGTAAGAGCGACATCTGGTGGCTACTCTGCTCCATCTCACTGCCCTTCCTTTAAGCCTGCATTGATGAGAGACTCGTGAGGATTGGGATGCTGCAGGTGGAAGGGACCCTGAGCAGGGAGCAACCGGAGCTCGGAGAGTTCTAGACAATCCCGAGATTAGAACTAAGTCACATGGAGACCAGGACAGCGCTCTTGTTTTCTGCTACTTTATTATCTTTTCTAATCAAAATTCATTGTAAACAAACAAACAAACAATCCTACAGAGTATGTGTGTAGCGATCCAGGATATAATGAAAAGATGAGGAACGTATCTTTGTAGAATGCAACCGCTACCAAGTCCTTACAATATGTGATCCTCTGATCTGCCTGTCTCCCCGAGAAGTATCCTGAATTTTTGCGTTTATCATTCCCATGTTTTAAAAAGATGGTAGGGCCCAACTCAGTAACCTAACGGCTAAAGTCCTTGCCTTGCATGCACTGGGATCCTGTACCGGCACCAGCCCATATCCTGGCTGCTCCACTTCCCATCCAGCTCTCTGCTTGTGGCCTGGGAAAGCAGTGGAGGATGGGGCAGGCTTTGGGACCCTGCATCTGTGTGAGAGCTCCTGGCTCCTTGACTTCAGATCTGCTCATTTCTGGCCATTGGGACCACTTGGGGAGTGAATCAGCACATGGAAGCTCTTTCTCTGTCTCTCCTTCTCTCTGTAAATCTGATTTTCCAATAAAAAGAACTAAATCTTTAAAGAATGAGATCGTTTTATTTTGAACACTGTATGTTTTGTTCACGTCCATGCACTTGTGGACCTTTGTACAGTTACTTCAATGATCTCTTTCCAAAAGCCATCTGCTTTTCCCTAGAACTATACCTTTAATAGAAAGTGCTAATACTGAAGATTTTTGAAGGGCAGTGAATCATGGCACAAAAACTCAATCAGAGCTGTGACCTTAAAAAAATCCATAAATTTCAAATAAATAAGAAATTAATATATCCACCTTGGATTTTTTTTTAAATCATTCATTCATGGACAAACATTCCTTGATCACTTATTCTGTTTGTGCACATACACTAATCATGGGCAGAAACCTTCCCGAGTTCTGCACATCTCCATTGACAAGCCCAGGCCTTCCGGGCTGAGGCAGAGGCAATTCCCAAACAGCTGAGCTGGGTGCAGGACCTCCGTCTGGACCATTGACATACGACACACGTTTTCCAAAAGGAAAGGAGACGGAAGCTAATGTCTCGCAGGTATTAACGGAGTAGATCATCTGAAATCGGGGGTCCTAGGAAATCTAGGGTTGATTCCCATGCGGCAGTGATGATCTTATACCAAGCTCTGCTTAAGGAAAAGGAAGGCCAAGAAATGTGTCACTAATTACTCGTTTTGTTTCAGAGTCGGAAATCACTTCTGGTGGATTCCCGTAGTGGGCCCTTGTGTTGGTGCCGTCCTTGGAGGTCTCATCTATGTTTTGTTCATTGAAATTCACCATCAGAATCCGAAATCAGATTTCGAGGCAGAACAATCTGAGGACAAGCCAGAGAAATATGAACTCAGTGTTGTAATGTAGTGGTATACTCTAAAAGAAGACAGCAAAGTGTGTGTGTATTTTTAAAACTCAGGTGCAATTTTCTCCGCTAGCTGTGTGGAGAACATGAAATGACGAAAGCAACCAACTGAAGGGTTGGAAACACCACTTTCTGCAAATTTCAATAGCAAGAACTGTCCCCTGAAGCAGCCTTCCTTTCTGCCCTGTTTATTTCATTCTTGATGGTCATCCTCATTGCTAAGTAGAAATTAACATCCTGAGATCTTGGCTACAGACTCAAAATGATGGTCTTAATATGCAATGCCTTCATGAAACCATGTCGCCAAAAGCCTCCTGTCCAATGTCAATAATAACAAATTCCAAGTATCAGCCAGAACCCAGAGTGAAAAAGCCAAGTTAGCATATCCACAAACTAGAGAGCTGACAGGCTAGCTAGCTGGTAAAATTCTGCTACTGTATTTGTACACAGCTAGGTATTCTGGATTTGTATGAATCCCAGCCTTTTTGAAACCTGGGGATTGGGAAGGTCATCGAACGAAGCCGTGAAGCACAGATGAAGGACGCTGTGACACTAAGAAACCTCAGGAGACAAGATGGATTCAACAAAGCAAGTGCAATTTTTCTAATGGAAATCATTCATCAAGTTAATCTTTGGTTCTTTTGCATTTTAGAGAACCCCAATTAATTTCTTTATATTCAGTATATAATGACCTAACATACAATTGTCACCTCAGTCATGAAAAATACATCATTCTATCTTTCTAACTCCCATGTATTTTCCTAATTGCTCCCTTGAGGACAGCCATTTGACAAGGTAAGTCAGTGGCTGTATTCATCCATTATTCTACATAGGACCTCAGAGCCAAAGCTGGAAGCCTTCCCATCCTGGGTTAGTAAAACCTTCACACTAGAAAGTCCCTAGAGAAGTAACAATAACTTACTGGACTTTACCTTTCACAAGGCATTTTCATATATGGTCTAATTTAGTCCTCATAATGACTGAGGAAATACCTTGCTGTCCATTTTCCAGATAAAGAAGCAAAATCTCAGGACGTGAAATGAGAGCCTGGGATCATATGACAAGCTGCACACTGTGCAATGTACCCTTGACCCTTCAGAGGGTCAGTTAGCCCCCCGAGAATCTCAGCCAAGCCTTGCTGGCTGTTCAGAAGCAGCAGAATTGGCAGCTCCCAGGACATAACGGACACGCACCGTATGCTCCCACATTCTGTCTGGTTTTCCTCCCATAGTTACTGGAGTGCTATTGAGGAAAGGAGGCAGCAGTTTGATTATAATTTTCCTGTGCTAATAGGCATTATCAGAGGCTTCGCTTCCTAAACCATCTTTGGCCTTACTGAGTCTCGATCTGGCTTCCCTATCAATCTAAAGCATTGTATTCCAAGAACTGCTTTTCCTCGGCCGGTTTAGGAATTTTTTTGAGTTGATATTACTTTCAACTGAAGAGTCTTAAGCGCCAGAGGAACTGCTCTGTATCAACGGATATACCTTCAGTCATGTTGCTAAGAAGCCCAGCATTCCGAGGCATCCAGTTACCAAATGCTGTGTGATGATAAAAGAACAACAAATGGCAAATGCAAACTGGTTCTGATGTCCTACGATTTATGGAATATGGAATTTTCCCTCTAAGGTTACCCACATATTTCCCATTTCCTATTTGAAATAAAAAGGTTGGGTTGTTATTGGTTTCTTTGTGACTTTTTTCTTTTTGCAGGTAAAAAGGCAGCTTACATATACTTAGTTCAGAGATTATCCTGTCTACCAAAGTTTGGTTTCTCTGGCAAGATTTGAGCAAATATATGCAAATAGTTCAGAGAGGCAGCAAGAGTTGAGAACAGTCATTAACTAAAATTTTAACTAAAAGTTTGGTTTCAAAACAATTTATTACAAACCAGTATTTACTATTGGAAGCAAATTATGATTTTTAAAGCAAAAGAGAACCCAAAGTTGGAGTTCCCGGATGGATTGTGGAATCGGTGCGTTACTTAGGTGCTCATTAAACACTATTTGATGATTGATGACTAGGATTATGAAAAGGAAACATACTCTTAGTGGAAATCGACTCCAGGAAGTTTTTAAAACAGAAACAGTCTTATTCCATGTGCTCACATAGAAATCCTTTCCTATCGTCTAGTTTGCAAATATGTGGGATTGCCTTTGTCAAGTTCTTTCCCAATAAAAAATTCATAAGATTGAATAACTGGTATCCATCAATACCAGAGCTAAGTAATTTTTTTTTGAAAAAAAAAATTGTTCCTTTAGGAGTCGGAGTCAGCATTGTAGCATCACCTCTTCCCTCTCTTATGACAATTGGAAGACGAGCATTTATCATAATGCCAAACTTAGAATTTCTCTGACTCCAATCAGCTAACATCTCAGGGCATGTCGAAAGATTTTTCTAACCACTCACAACCAGAGTCAGTGTTCAGCTGCTGAACAGAATAAATGAAGTATAACTCATATTTAAAACTTCGCTCCTCAAGATATAAATTAGTACTTTCTTGGAATTGTTGATATACACGCATTCACACAGATCTTATTAAGGTATGCCATTGCTCATTAATGGAAAAGAATGTCTTAGAGTCACTCTTTTATTTTACAGATTGACTTATAAATTTTATTTACCCATAAAATCTGTCGTTCAAGTAACACCATATTGTTGCCCACAGGTGAACTGGAGCTGCCATAAATACATCCCACTGCAGCCCTTTGAGGGTCCCTGAAAACTGTGTGCTGGGGTTAGTTGGGAAGGAGCAGTATCATAGCTGGAAATCGGGATACATTATTGGCGAACTTTTTAAAGTTTGAAGGTTAGAACCTAGCAAAGGGCATATATTAGGTCAATATTAGGTAAGTTTCTGTAGATGTCTTAGTAAACTGGATGTCGCATATGGATTACTTGGCTCACCAAACATCACCTACAAAGAGTTGTTACATGTTTGTTCCCTGAGATAACATGGGAGCCGATCAAACTCCACAGAGAAGCAATAGTACAAAGGGTGGCTGGGTGGGTAGGTAGAGCCAATCAACCAAGACACAGACTCTTGTTACTGGAGAGGGAATGTTTTTTAAAAGGCTGCCTCTTGAGTTAATAAAAAAGGAGAGCCTCATATTGACGGAACACGAATACATGAACTCAGCTGATAGAACCCATGGAACTACAGATGGGTGGAGCTGCTGCCCCAGCACAGCTGGTCTGTTTCCCTCAAGGGTTGCGTAATTTTTCAGGGTTTTCAGCACTTTTGCCTTCCTGAGTCTCTTCCCCTCTATTTCCTGCACAAGTAATTAACATAGTTTTAGAAACGTCCTGGTGATGGGATGCTTTGTACTCCTTTATTCCTCTATAATACTTCTGAGATCAAAATAGTTTTGTAGGCATCTAAAAGTAGCTTTGGCTGCAAGAAAGCATGGAGCCTAATGGGGTCAGCCTTTCCTCTGGTTTCCTTCCTAGTGTCCAGAAACCAACCACACACAGACTGCCCGAATCAGCGTTGTAAAGTCTTGGGAGTCTGTCACGAGGAGCGCCCCAGAGCCCCAAAAATGAAGCTACAGGAATTGTTGATGTGTGGCCCCCCCACCTCTCTTCCTCAGATACCACTAGGGAAGGGACTTCCGGACTGACGACCAATCCACTCAGTGTCCTCTCGCGTATCAATGTATCTTCATTAATTTGACAGGAAGAGAGAAAGTCCTCATTTTAAAATTTTAATTATAAATGGAAATAAATGTTTAAAGAGTGGCACAGCAGTTTAAAACACAGGCGATTAATGAAAATCTGTCAGCTCTGTTTTCAACATATATTTCAAGTCTAATTGCTCGTCTCCCAGAGCCCTAGCGTAAGAGCCTGGTTTCTCTCTACTGGATGTTAGAAGAGTGTGCTAATTGGTCTTCCTTCCCCCTGCTTAAACTTGCACAGTGATAATCAGATACCATGCCCTCCCCCTAGGACATTCTTGACATCATATGCTCTAATTGTTTTCTTGTGTTGTAGATTTTACTGTTCTTCCCTCGTCTGTCTTCTACCTCCAGGCACACAGACCTTGGCTGCGATCCTGGATCTCACTGAGCAATCCCTGCTATAGGGTCTGTGCACCCGATGTGTCTCTTGGACTTCCCTGTCTTGTGAAGTCTAGGTCTGAATGTTTCCACCTTGGACAAGTCTTTCTGGTCACTTGTTGCTTCTCCTCTCTGCTTTACTTTTTTTTTTAACCTTCCCTAAATATGTACATGCTACATATTAAACCTGACAAGGTAGCAGAAACTTTCTAGGTACACTGACATTCCATATATTTGATAGATTAGCAGTTTCAAGGATGTATACACATATCAAGATTCACCAAACCTTACTCTTGTAAATCTGTGTGCTTCACTGTAATTTATAAACATGATATCTTCAAAAATACCTACATCTCATCAGAAACTGTGAATGCCAGAAGGCCATGGGATAGCATACTTCAATTAGTAAAAGGAAAGAAAAAAAAAAACCTTCAAGAATTCTATATCCAGAAAAAAATCCCAAGGAAAACAAAAGAGAAGTTAAGACATTGTATCCCCAAGTCCTTCTCCTCCGAAATAGGCATTTGAAAGATGCACATCTAAGCCATCATCTTTTGGATGATCTTTCCAGCTGTGCACATCACAGGTGTTGGTGTGCAGGTGGAGAAACTGGATTCTTTCCACTGGCTTTGGAAAGCAGTTCCTCAGTAACTAACTTTCCAAAATTTCTTAGCAATTTCACTTTCAGTTTTACATCCAAGTGGATTGAAAACATATGTCCACACAAAAAGACTGTATGCTAATGTTCAACGTTTATAGCTAAAATATACTAGTGTTATTTATAACAGCAAAGATATGGAGGCAATCCAACAATTGATGCCTGGGCAGATTAAATGTTCATCTCCGTACAGTAGAATATTACTCACTCACAAAAAATGAAGTAACAAAACATGGTACAAACTGGATAAGCTTTGAAAATACTGTACTGGGTATGCAGCAGTGGCCTTGTGGCTAAAGTCCTCACCTTGAACACACCGGGATCCCATATGGGTTCTAATCTTGGCAGCTCCACTTCCCATGCTTGTGGCCTGGGAAAGCAGTTGAGGACAGCCCAAAGCCTTGGGATCCTGCATCTGCATGGGAAACCTGGAGGAAGTTCTTGGCTCCTGGCTTTCTATATATCTCGGCACAGCTTTCTGTATATCTCTGTATATCCAGCTCCTTCTCTCTGCATATCTGACTTTGCAAAAAAAATTAAGATCTTAAAAAAATACTGTACTGAGGCATGGAGCCATGGTACAGCAGGCTGATACTCAGCCCTGTGGTGCCAGCATCCCATATGGGCACCAGTTCATGTCCTGGTTGCTCCACTTCTGACCCAGCTCCCTGCTTATGTCCTTGAAAAGAAGAGAAGATGACCCAAAGCCTGCTCACATGGGAGACCCAGAAGTTCCTGGCTTCCAGCTTCGGATCAGCTCAGCTCTGGCCATTGCAGCCATTTGGAGAGTGAACCAGTGAGTGTAAGACTTTCTCTTTTTCCTTCGCTCTCTGTAAATCTGCCTTCCAAGTAAGAAAAGTAAATAAATCTTTTAAAAGAGGGAAATATTGTGCTAAGTTTTAAGAGCCTGACATAAAAATCACATATGGATTTTTAAAATTCCAATAATATGAAATTTCCAGAAGTAGACAGGTCTATAATGATAGAAAGTAGCAGTTGCAAAGGTGAGGAAAGTCATCATCAATGGTTATGAAGCTTTTTTGGTGTGCAGTAAAAAAATATTTTGGAATCAGATAATGATGGTAATAGTTTTGTGCATGAACTCTAACCTATTAAATTGTGCACTTCAGAGTATCAATTTTATTATACGGGAATTTTTCTCTATTAAAAAAAAGATGTTGTGGACAACTGGAAGACAATCTGGAAGCACTTAGTAATAGCTGATACATACTCCCCCGTGACTCAGCAACCTCAATCCTCTTTATATATATATATATATTTTTTTTTAAGATTTATTTTTTTTATTGGAAAGGCGGATATACAGAGAGGAGAGACAGAGAGGAAGATCTTCTGTCCGAAGATTCACTCCCCAAGTGAGCGCAACGGCCGATGCTATGCCAATCCGAAGCCAGGAGCCTCTTCTGGGTCTCCCACGCGGGTGCAGGGTCCCAAAGCTTTGGGCCGTCCTCGACTGCTTTCCCGGGCCACAGGCAGGGAGCTGGATGGGAAGCGGGGCTGCTGGGATTAGAACCGGCGCCCATATGGGATCCCGGGGTGTGCAAGGCGAGAACATTAACCACTGAAGGAGGTAGGCATGGAATGCTTCTTTTTTTTTATCATTGTTATTTGTTTTGTTTTATTTTGTTTATTTGCAGTGGGGTACAGTAGGACTTTCCAAGAAACTTAGAGTGCATTACTAGGGAGTAGATAAGTGAAATGTGGGGGATGCAAACCATCACACTCTCATTAGGCAGCAACTAGCCACAGGTGTCAGATGAACATAATGTACCAAATAGCTCACTGTTTGAAGAGAAATACTACTGAGCTATAAACAGAAACAGGATAAGGCCTATAGCAAGCATCACTCATGTAAATTAGAAACGCATAATACGTATTCTTCAATGATGTTTGTAAATAGAGGAACCCAGAATGCCTACAATGAGTGAGAGCAGGGGCAAGGAGTGAAAGCCCAGAATAAGATGGGGAAATGAAATAAGAACAAACCAAGCACATGTGAATGTTAATTCACCATGACTGAAAGGTATAAACAACTTAACTGCCCTTGAGGCTCGAGGAGAAAAACAGGGAAGGAGTAAGGGAAGAAAGGACCCATCTTATTACAATGCCAGAATTTCTAGATATTTTCTTTAGGATGTAGGATTATTGTGATGTTTATTTCTCCAACTTGTTAAAAAAAATTGGTTTTGAAAAATTAAGAAATTGGAAAAGTCTTAGATGACTTTTGATTGACACCTAAGGACACCTTGATGCTATGGACAGGTAGAAAATTAGTAGCACCATTCCCTGAGGTCATTAAAGTGGATTAAAAATGACTGCCCCGTGAGGTATAACCCATGACTGCCTCTCTGTATTCTTATAAAAAGTGTTCTAGCCTTACTACTGACATTTTGAGTACTCAGAGAGAATCACTAGTGATCTGAGTCCTACTCAGTACAGTCATATATCATCATCTTGAGTTTCTGACAATCCTTACAGCAAGGTCATGTCTCACAGACTCCAAGTTAACTCCTCACTGGCAGAAGTTTCAGCAATCTTAGAAATTCTCTTGGGAAACTCGTTAGTTCCAACTTGGTTCTCTGTAGGTGTGGTACAGAAACTACCAATGTTGAGTCCCCAGCAAACTGCTTGCAGACTCCATACAGACACACGATCTAATGATAGCTATTTTACAAGGCGGTTCTAGGAGCCAAGGACTTAACACTTCCTGATTTTATACTGTGCCAGTCTTGTAGCAGATTCCACATGACTTGGCACTTACATCTTTGCTATCTGGTTCTGATTTAGTTCCCCCCGGGTTCTGATTTTTCCAGGACAAGGGTGATCTCCTGCTTCCCCAGTTTTATTGCTAACTCAAGATCCCTTGACTTTTTAACGTCAGTTGAATCTCTATTTTGGTGAACGTAAGTGTTTTTTTGTTCTGTTCTAATTCAGTCCTGGTCATGACAGATCTGTGCAAAAGAGAGCACGTAGAACTTAACACATGTGAAGAATGGCCTCAGTGGGTTTGATACCAGTATGAACTGACGAACTGAATCATGGAAGACATTCAATAGCTATTGGACAGATGAATTGGGCACTGAGGTGAGGAGGATACATTTTAATTAATGTGTTGAGCAGAAGAACAAAAAAGTTTAGACCAGTTTTGGGCAGATGGTTAACATGAGCAGATGGCAAACAGAAGTAGCACTATTTTAATTTTTTCTCTATCCTTCAGCCTAGGACTTTAAGATAGGCATGTGCTATTCAAATTTTCAGAGAAACAAAACAAAAAAAAAAGAGGCCAATTGTGGAGACTATAAATTGAATCATAACTTTCCGTTACAATCATAAAATAGTAAGAATAAAGAACCTCAACATGTATTGAATATTTATCACATACTGCACATAGTACTGAGTTCTGTCCACACATGATCTTGTTTTTTATTTTTTAAGATTTATTTATATTTATTGGAAGGGCAAATTTGCAGAGAGAAGGAGAGACAGAGAGAAAGCTCTTTCATTCATTCCATTCATTGGTTCACTCCTCCAAGTAGCTACAACAGCCGGTGCTGAGCCGATATGGAGCCAGGAGCCAGGGGCTTCTTCCTGGTTTCCTATGTGGGTCCAGGTCCCAAGACTTTGGACCATCCTTTACTGCCTTCCCAGGCCACAAGCAGGGAGCTGGAAGGGAAGTGGAGCAGCTGGGACTAACACCTATATGGGATCCTGGTGCTTGCAAGGCAAAGATTTAGCCACTGAGCCATTGTGCCAAGCCCACACATTATCTTGTGTTGGTATATATAAATCTATAAAGTACCATTACTGTTGCTTCATAAATGAAGAAGCTGAGGCTCAGGGAGACTGAGCAGGTGCACTAGCTTATAACAGAAACTGCCGGAATTTCAGCCTCAATGCCTCTGACTGCCAAACCTCTTGGTCCTCACATCCCAAAATTAATTGTTCATGACTGTGTAAGACATAAATGAGTACTTGTCATCAGGAGACTCTATGAGTTGATTAACAGTCAGTTACATCAGGCTAAAATCAAGTCAATTTATGGAAAGTTTCATCCTTAATGTCTGGAGAAATTTAGACCCCAAAAATGTCTTTCAAAAGCAAAATTCATCACAATGTCATCATGAATCAAAAGAAGAAAATCAACCTAGTAGACAACAGATGAAATAGAAGTGTAGCTGGAATGACAATTTCCAAAAGGTGTTACCCAATTGATGTAGCAAAATCTACACACAAACAGGTTGTTAGTACCTTATCAAAAGTCCAAATCTGCCTGGTCTTATTGGACAATTTTATCAATTACTTGGATAAATTATCTGGTATATTTGTCATTTCAAAGAACGCAGAAACTATTTCTATATTAAATGACAAAGTAAAATCTTTTCTTTCAAGTTCCATTAAATTGTCATGGTGATGAATCACAATAGACAAGATGAGAATTGTCAAGAAAAAAAGGTGTTAATTCCTTTGTTTAGGTCCATACAAGCACATAGGAGGAAATGGAGGCGATATAGCAAACAGCAGTCCTTTGACAAATGTTAAGAATTTATGGTTGGCTACACATTCAATCTTATAATATGATTGCTAAATGTAAATGCAATCTAGGACTGTATTAACCATGTCAGGATGAGCAGTGCCATTGCTCTCTCCATCCTCAGCCTCAGACAAACCTTCTGGCTCTGAGAATATATTTTGAGAGGGCTTTTTCAGTTTTCTTTTGTAGAATAACAGACAACTCAAACTTAGTGGCTTAAAAAGCAAATCTTTTTATTTTTCACGATTCTGTGCCTTTACTGGGTCCTAACAGGTGGCTCTTCCTCTTGTATTCCTTTGAAACTGTCCTGCAGTTGGCATCAATTGGCAGCTCTGACTGTAGCACAGTTAGAAACATCGAAGATGGCTTCTTCACTCCCACAGCTGAAGTCTTAGTTCTTGATGTGGCATCTCACACCCCAGGCCTTTCCTCCCCAGCAAGATGCTGGCAGTGAGCTTTCGAGAGCACACGCAAGTTTTCAGGACTTCCTATGGCTTGTGATGAAGGCTGACACAGAGTCACACCTGCCACATTCTGTATGGGTCGAATGACAGCTGAATTTCAGCATGGAAGGAACTACACAGAGACATGAAGACCAGGAAGGGTTACTCATCTTTGGAATCCAATACAAGGAGATGACTTAGCTTCATATAGAACTTGTTCAAAATCATTCACAACATGAAAGCCTTTAATCAATTTGGGTGCTTCAGCCCCAGACATGATGTTTTATATGTTCACAAAATTTCTTCTCAAATTCCTTGGAACTCTGGACAGAACTGGGTACAGGGCCTGACGCAATAGCATACTGGTTAAAGTCCTCACCTTGAATGCGCCAGGATCCCATATGGCTGCCAGTTCTAATTCCAGCAGCCCTGCTTCCCATCCAGCTCCCTGCTTGTGGCCTGGGAATGCAGTTGAGGACAGCCCAAAGCCTTGGGACCCTGCACCCATGTGGGAGACCCAGAAGAAGCTCCTGGCTCCTGGCTTCAGACTGGCTCGGCTCCAGCCACTGTTACCGCTTGGAGAGTGAACCATCGGAAGGAAGATCTTCCTCTCTGTCTCTTCCTCTCTGTATGTCCGCCTTTCCAATAAAAATAAACAAAGATTTAAAAAAAAAAAAAACTGGGTTCAGATAAACCCAAGAACGCCATGGAGCACAATGAATACTAGAGATAGGTCTTAACTTGAATGCTAAGTACTCAGTTGTCAGGGTTATGGAGAGAAATTTCTATTTGGGTAGAAAATCTCATTAGACGGTCTCCAAGGCCTCTTTCAACTATTTAAATCTAAGCTTCTAATTACATGCTTCCTCCTGTTAATTATTTCATGGTTTATTAATCTTATATTCTGAGCCAGATTTTAAACTAGAGAAATTAAATTAAGGAATAAACAGGTTTCTGAACTAGTTTACAGATGTGTAACCCAGCATCCACATCAGAGTATTTAGGGTCTGTGACCCACTCCAGCTCTTGACTCACACATCTAATCAGCACAGATGCTGAGAGGCAGCCACCAGGCCAGCAGGCAGGAAACCAGCATTCAGTTCTCTGCTCCCATCTTCAGCCCCAGCTTGGTCCTTGCCATTCTGAGTATTTGAGAAGTACTCTGTGGCATGCACTAGTGCTGTTCCTCTGCCTCAGCCTCTTTACTCCCTTCTCAAATAACTGAATAACAAATCTTCAGAGGCAAATCCCTCTCAGGGGATGCAGCGGGTGGTGGCTCAAGCACCTTGGTCTCTGTCACTCATGTGGGATACTGGATTGGGTTTCAGGCTCCTGTTTCAGGCTTAACCCAGTCCTGGCTTCTGCAGGTTTAAGGACTGAAATAACAAACGCAAGATCTCAGTGTGTCTGTCTCTTTCTCTCATCTTTCTTTCAAATGAAATGAGGATAAATACATAAAAATTAAAAGAATGGAGATGAATCATAATCATCAGCAGTCCAGATCTTCTCATCAGCTCCTCAGAGGCCCACAACCATCTGGCAACGAGCAAGATCTTGATCAGTAATTCAGTTAAATCCAAAATGGTGTTGGCAGTTAAGGTGTTCTCTTGCTGTGTCTCCAGTAGAGGGAGCAAAAGAGAAGGAATCCATTCTTTCCCAGTCTTGGTGGCAAACGCTGAAGAAGACACACAGCTTTCAGAACTCTCCCATTGCCCTACCCCACTCCTTGCTTTTCATGGATAGCACAACTGAGGCCAAGAGTGGAAGAGGAGTCGCCCAAGGTCACTCATACTCTATGGAAAAGCTCCCAGAAAGACAGTCCTGTGTTTTCAATTCTTGTTCTTGGCCTTTCAATCCATGACACTTCCAATGCTATCATGTTTCTGTCCTGTTGTCCTAGGAAAGTTACTGCAGATCCTGTAGCTTCATTGTCTTATTCCTCATTGCCCAACGCTGTGGGCTTTGGGGTTGAACACTGATTCTCTTCCTTACCACGTAACTAGTGCAAGTTCCACAGCCACTGGAAGATTCAGAAACATATTTTAAGTGATTGTAATAACTGCATTTATCTCAAAAGATTGTTGGGAGAAAACAAAAAGAATGTAATGAAATAGTCCTTACTAGGCTGCCTGATGGTGTGAGAAGTTGTAATATATGTATCTATTTCATCAAAGGACTTTGGTTTATATGAATGCACTGAGTAACTAAGATGAGTCAAGTAACAGACACTTCCAGGGGTCAGCCATTTAACTAAAGTTTAAACTAACTGGAACTGTTAGCAGTGGTGTCAAACCACAGCGTTCCCAGCCATTGGGGTGTCATCAGTCTTGATCAGGAGGAATTTCAAGCCCCATGCTGCCAGAACTTCCAAGAGACGATGGAAGGTATTTGTGTAAGATGTTATTATCTTTGAAGTGCTATATAGAACAAACCAAATCCAAGGCAGAAGCCTGCTATGCCTACTTCTAAAGCTAATTTTAGTATTCCATATGTAGATACCATACTAGAATAGAGAGACCTGATCCAATAAATCTAAAGAGAGAGGTAATGTCTGTCATTGGATAAGATGTGCCAATAGTTTAAACCGCACACTTGCTTTCCTAAGCACTGACTCAGCAATCTGACTCAGTTTCTGAGGATTGTTTTCAATCCCTGGGATCTCCTCCAACCTTCCTTGCTGACCTGATTTTTTTCTGCCCACTTCGTGCCCGGTACCATTCAAGCTGCTGTCATCTTCCAGCTGGACTATAAATTATGCATTCTATACTAAAATCTTTTTTCTTTATATGGTAGAAGATAACATTTCAAAATTATGTGTATCATATGCATTTTTATTTAACAGCCACCTGCATTAGCTATTCATGGAAAAGAGGCTCATCGTAAGCAACAACTAGTTAGGGTAAAGGGGCTGTGTGACAAGAATTTTTGTAGCAAACTTCCCAATATAGATGCAGAATAATAATCGTTTTGTTCCAAGGGAAGAAGAAAAATACAGTGTGGACACATCATAATAGGAAATAAAAGCTGTAATAGCAAATAAACATGGAAAATAAAGAGGCTGCTTGGATGACAATAAGCACAACAATTCAATTCAAACTTCTTAAAGATCCTTGCAATTGTTCACTTCTCTGTCTGGACAGGTTTAAGGTCTTTGGTTCATGTTTCATTTCTGCTGAGCATGTTTGCATCTAGCTCCTGTCCTTTATGTGAAGCAGGACTGACTCAGGATCTGTATGAGTTATTGCTGGATGATCATACAGAATGTTCATGTGCAAAGTTAGCATGGTGCAGCTTAACTTACAGGTTGATATATGTAAATGTGGGCCTTTGCACAAGGAGCCAGTCCTTTGGAGATTTGAGAAGTTGCCACCAACAGCATAACCTTTTCTTTAAAACTGGGATTTCTGGGACTGACATGGTGGCACTGCATGTTAATCCCCCAACTGCAGCGTCAGCACCCCATATGGGCATTGATTTGGGTCCTAGCTGCTCCACTCTGAATGCAGCTCCCTGTGGCTATCCTTTCACACATGGATATATTTGTAAAGATTTTATTTATTTTTATTGGAGAGGAGGAGAGACAGAGAGGAAGTTTATTTCCCTCCACTGATTCATTCCCCAAGTAGCCGCAATGGCCAGAATTGAGCCAATTTGATGCCAGGAATCAGGAGCCAGGAGCCCCCTTTGGGTCTCCCGTATGGGTGCAGGATCCCAAGACTTTGGGCCATTCTTGACTGCTTTCCCAGGCCACAAGCAGAGAGCTGGGTGGGAAACAGGATTGCCAGGATTAAAACCAGCACCCACATGGGATCCCGGCACGTTCAAGGTGAGGACGTTAGCCGCTAGGCTACCGTGCCGGGCCCTACACATGGATATTTTTGCCACAATGTTTGACCCAGGGATGGACACACTTGACCCAACCCTAGACAATCAGAATCTCTTCCAGGGGTTAGAAGAATTAGAATCAAGAGAAAAGGGTCTTTTCTCCTCTGGTAGCAAGTCTCAGAATGAAAGCCTAAAAGCTGCTGGCACCCACAACATCTGTTCAGTAGGGAAAGTTGATATGCACTAGGGAACAACAACAACAAACCTAAAGCAGACACTTCATCACTAAAGGAGAAACCTGACAATATTTGAGTCCCTTGGTGTGGTTTCTGCTTCAACTTTTCATAGCGGAAACTGAAAAATGACATCACTGTCAGTGGAGCAAGTTAAATGATCTTCCCCAAGGACAGAGATGATGATTGGGGTAACGGTTGTTGCCTAAAGTGCTATACAGTCAGAAAATGGAACATGGCAAGGACAAATCTAACAACTGCATGAATAAATAGGCAGAGGTAAAGATGTCAGATGAAGGAGGTAAACAATTTCTGCAATGATCTGTAGTTCATTAGCGGGATGTTAAAAAGTTCAGCCATTTAAAACTGCATATGTAAAACACAGGAATTTGTCCTCTTTGTATTAATAAATAGAATGCAACAGGTCGTTGGAGGAGACTTCGTCTTCCTTATCCCACCCTTGCCCCTTTCCCACTAGTAACCCCTGTGACTCCATAGGAGGCTGTGGTCTCGCATCAGGAATGGGATTTACTAGGCTTACAAATCCCTACAAATATGACACGGAGCGGTAGAGGGTATTTCATTTGCTTATCAAGGAAGTGTCAAAAAGTTCCTGTTAGCTATGAGCTAGCAGAGCTGTGATAAGTTGCCTGTCTACATTGGTTTCTGTTTTATATTGTTTTCTTTTTAATGTTGTTCACATAGTTGGAAAGGATGTATATCCATGTGGGCACTGGTTAGGGTGGGGAGGACCAAGAGATGGAGAAAGGAGGGTGGGACAAGTTTTCCAATTCTTTTCTTTGTCTCCTGTATCTGCAAGAGGGGAGAAGAGGAGGTTGCTCCTCGATGCAAAAACAAACAAACAAACAAACAAACACATTAGCATCAGGGACGAGGGAAACCCCCTAAATGTCATCTTAGAGACCCTGATGTGGGAAAGAATGTTTTGAGGGTGTTACTTGAGTGGTTTTGATAGTTCTGAGATGTTCTTAATTTCATTGCTCCAGGGTTGAGAAAAATCTCTCTAAGATGTATTGGTTGACGAAGTCCACCTTAGTACCTCCACACAACCAGATCCTTGCTGTCAAAGCTAAGGCTGGGAGAGTTGTCCAACCTCTTTTGCTTTTTATCCTTTGATGAGGCATTCAAAGTCCCCTCTTAGCCTAGATGATCTGGCTGTCATGTCCCATGTGTGCATCTGAGCATGCTATCCACTGCATGTGCATCAGCAGTTGAGGAGGTCCAATCCTGACACTCTAAGGTTGAACTGCTTGTTCTGCGATTTTCTCCATTGCTAGAGTTTGAGTCCAGCAGTTCAGACATGTAGCCCTGCCAAGAAACCTCACTTCAGGTGATCCTAGCCTTGATTCTTGTGTGTTCTAGCTAATGTGGGGTCTGACTCAGTCTAGTAACCACATCAGCCTATATACACACACTCATGAGTTGAGTTGCCTGGTCAATTTTATCACCAGCCCCATCTGTGCAGCAGCTTCTGTGCATCTCCTGTGCAAAGCAATGGGTACTGTGGGCCAGCCCTATCTGGCCCAGCACAAACCCAGCCTTTATGCACACCAGCAGGCTCTGTAGCCTATTTGGGCTGATCCTCAGTAATCCCCACCAGGCCTACACCCATTCCTGATTCCTGTGCATGTCAGCATGTGCAGGAGACTAGTCCAGAGCTTCCTGCATCTCATCCAACTGTTAAATACACCAATGGTGCCGCAGTTTAGCTCAGCCTGACCACCCCTAGACACAGCTCACATCTGTGTTGGCAGGTGCTGCCTCCTTACCTAGCCATCCGTTACCCTGATGCTCACCAGCAGGAGCTACAAACTAGCAGAGAAATGCCCACAGTTGCCCTACTAGGCCCACTCCCAGTCCCAAATCTTGTGTTTGCCAGGGAGGACTGCAGTCCAACCTGATATGATTTTCATCCAGTGCCTGCACTTGCCAGCAGTTGCTGCAACAAAACTCCACTGGCCCACACTTATTCTAGCTCTTGCATGTACCAGCAGACACAGTGGTCAACACTACCTTGATCCTTCCACAAACCCAGCTCATATGTAGGCCAAGGGTGTTGCAGCCCTACACAGCCCACGGCACCCCTAGTCCCTGCTTTCAGGCTTACTGGTGGGAATAGTGACCTAGCAGGGGAGTCCCTGAAATTTCCCTACCAGTCTCATCCCCAACCCTGGGTCCTGTGCATGCTGCTGGGTGCTACGGCCCAGTCTGGTATGGCCCACCTTATTTCAATGGATGTTACAGCTTGATTCTGCCTGGCTTGGCTTGGGCCGCCCTCAGTCCAGGATCTTTGCACTTACCAGTGAAAGCTGCATCCTATCAGGGGAGTTTTTCTATCAGACTAGCTTCTAGTCACAGATCTTGCATGTACCAGTGGGTGCTCAGCCCAGCCAGACATGACCCAGTTCTAGTCACAGCATTCACCAGTAGGTGCTGTGGCCTTCCCAGATCTGCCTGAACCCAATGTGGCTCTCACTGGTGGGCACTATAGCCCAGCTCCACCTGGTATATCCTGAGGCCCAGGTATCATGTAGACTGCTGGGTGCTGGGATCTAGCCCAGCCCATCCTGCATTCACTGTGGCTCTCGTGAGCACCAGTGGGTGCTGGGGTCTATCCCAGTCTGGCACACCTCTGGACCTAGGCCAAACACATGCCAAGGAATGCCGCAGCCATATTCAGCCCAATCTGCCCATAACCCTCATGCTCACCAGTGGGAACTGCGGCTCATCAGAGAGTCCCATTAGTTCCCTTACCAGGCCTGCTCCCAAACTTGGATCTCACAGGTGCCAGTGCGTGCTAGGGCTCTGCCTGACATAGCTCACTTCAGTTCCAGCCTTTGTGTATACTGGTGGGTGCTACAGCCCAGCCTGCCCCCAGATCCAGTTCTCAGGTGCATCCACAAGTGCTGCAGCCTGAGCCAGTCCAGCTTGCTCCCAATCCCAGTTCCCATGTGTTGGTGTTCTGTGGTTGTGCCTGGCTTGGCCTGCCAGCAACTCCAGCTCTTGTTTAAACCAGGGTATACTGCAGTCCTGCAAGGATAAGCCCACAAATCCCCCATGAAATCTGCCCCCACCCAGGTCTCTCACATGTCAGTTGGTGCCATGTCCCAGAATTACATGGCCTATCACCCACCCCTATACTCACTGGTGGATACTGTGGACTAGCCCTGCCAGGCAGGTCCTCCAACCCTAGCATTCCTGTGTACTGGAGGCCTCGCCACCAACTCCAGTCCAGGTCTCCCACAAAGGCAGGTGCATTGGTCTGGAACCAGATATGCCCTCTGATTTCCTCCTTCTAAACTACTCATCTCAACTCCCTTGTTTATCTGTGAGTGCAGTGGCCCAGTCCATGGAATCCCCTAGAATCATTTCATACTTGTAAAGTGTTCCTTTGGTGATCTCCAGTTTATACATTTCCAACTCCCCTTCCCTGAGCAATCCAAAGTCTACCTGCCAGAGCATCTACTGCGCCTGACTTCCGGAGGCGCATGCTCCTGCCACGCTAGTAGTAGTGGTGGCCCCTCCCTTAGTTTCATCAATCACTGAATCACCAATTGCCTGTCCTAAGACTTGGGGAAGTAGAGCTTTTATCTTTGCAGGTGTTGGATATTAGCTTTTCTTTTTGTAGACTAGGAAGAGTGGTTTTAGTCCAGCACTAAGTACCCAAAGAAGAACACCACTGTCTTAGTGGAATTCATTTATAATATCATTCCCCAATTCAGCTCTAGATAGTTTTTTGCTCAAAGGATAAACTGTATAAATTGTGGGAACTGGCCTTCTAAATTTATTCACTTTGCCCCTCCCTGCCCCTCCATTTGTAATCTTCTTGTGGTGCTGGTCAAACCACACCAGAGGCATCCTCATACGCAGGTCTATGCAGTTTTTACAGTTGAAGGATCCTGGGTATATCACATTCAGATTTTTCCTGAACAAGCAATGTAACCCAAATGGATTGGTCTCAAGCCTGGGCATCTTTCCAGGGATAACATTTTGAACTTCTCTGGGATTGGAGATGAGCTGTTGAAGCTGCTTCCTGCAGGGAGATATCATCAAGAAGTGGAAAATAGCACTTTCCACACCATACACCGCCCTGCAGCACTAACACTCAAAACTTCAATTCCCTGAGCACACAACCTTGCATCCAAAAAAATAAGCAAAAAGAAAAATAATGCTTACCTCACAGGGTGTTTGGCTCAGGAAATGCTGATTGAGTAAGTGAATAGCTGAGATAATTCATTTACTGAAGAGATGAGCCAGAGTTCTTCTTTCCAAGCAGTAGAAATGCAACTGGACTAGCTTAAGCAGAAAGAGAAAGCTATGAGCGAAGTACCAGGACACTCAGACTAGACAGAAGGCAAGAGAGTCTGTCCAAGAATTTGGGCTGGGATTCAGACAACAGCAAGTATTGTCAAGGTTTTGCTCCAGGAGTTTTTTGTTCAGATACAGTTGTATCACCCCAACAAATGCATCCCAAATGCAGTAAGGCTCTCCATTCATATGTGGTAAATATCCTGTCAAAGAAAGTAGGAATTGACCTGAGTTTGCACTTCTGGATTCTCCTGATGTCTGAAGCACACATGACTATGACAATGTAGAGACGGTATCACAATTGTGAAAAGATTTCTTCTATGACCAGAGAGCCATTTCAACTTTAGCTTATATGTGTTTCTGCCAAGGACTTGAGTCCTAACAAAACTGTTAAAATCTAGTCTAAACATGAATGGATGGACAGGTAGACAGATGGATGGACAGGTGGACAGAAAAATAGTCAACTGTTAAAAAAACAGCTGAGGGAAACTATATTTTGGGCACCTGATTTGAGCAGATGAACACATTAGGATGATGAATTTACCTTCAAATTGCCTGGCACCCAGGACTTGGAGAGAAATGTGATGGATTATATGCTTTTAGCTTTCATTGTCATATAAGAGCTTCATCTACACAGGCAAAATGTATTCTGGGAATAATCTTCATGCAAGCATATTTTCATTTGGGTTTGCACAAAAAGCATTACATAAAACAGTGGACAGGACCACCAGTTAAGGGTTCACAAAAACAGAAAGGATAGGTATTTTTGTGTAAAACATTACTCACAGGCAGATTGTGTCTCAAGAATATGTCTCCCAGTCCTACTGGAAAAGCAGACCAAAGGCTTTGGCTCTTCCTGCATTTCTACCCCAGATACACCTGAAGAACTTGCAGGTGCACCTGGCAGGTGTCTCCATTGGGCCCCTCTCTCTGATGTCAGAAGTGATGAAGTGAGGGTTTGGCACAGGCTGCTCCTCGATGAATGTGTAACCAGAGCTGGGCAGCGTTGCAGGTTCTTGCAGTCAGATACAGTGACAAGAGGGGGCAGACTGGCATTTTGTTCTGAAAGGTTTAAACCCAACCCAGATAAGCAGCACGAACCTCAGCAGCAAAAGAAGTATCTGCAAATAGACGATTTTTGTTCTTTCTTTTTTTTTTTCCTGGAAGAAATTCAGAAACGGCTCCAACTCTTTACGGTGATGGCACTCTCATCAGCTGGGAGGTGGCCTCCAGAAAAGCACAGACCCTTAATCAGAAAGCTCATTGCCTAGGGTGAGCAAAGCAGTCAATTCCAAGTTGTTGCTTAGTGTAGAAGAGGACTGGGGGAGACAGAGCATAAAAACAACACTAAATGTGAATGCTTTTTTATGAAAGAAATGGTCAAAATGCTCGAAACCTCAACTTCATCTCCGAAGAAGATTTGAGATGGGGATTCATTTCCTTTTAAAAAAAAAACCACAAGGAAGACAAAAATAAGACGAAATTCCACGTCAACATGGATTTTTGCAGAAATGCCTGTGCCTGTGCAAGCTGGATGCGCCTGTGCAAGACAGCCTGCCATCTGAGTCTGTGCACAGACAGGAGCTGGACCAGGGGACAGTGCAGGAGGCACAGGATCCATCCAGAAGGGCCACTGGGGATCTAGATGGACAGGGCAATGTGTGGCTGCTTCAGAAGGCGTCACCGTTTCTTACCCCTCAGAATTGACTCAGACCTCTGGGTGGGTCTCTCCCCCTCTGGCTGCTCTCCTGTTACAACTCTGCACATGCACACTCAACCGCCTCTCCCTGAGGTCTCTCTGGGGTCTCAGAATGCTGTTTTGATTCAGTAGAGGGAAAGACTTGGCCTCATCTTAAAGGAGCCCCAGTCAAGCAGATGGAAGGAAGAGAAGGTTTGTGTATCACCTTTGGGAGGGGAGGAGGGTGGCCGTTAAGGGATGCACGGGAGAGGGAGGGTTAAGGAGAAAGGTGAATAGAGCCGAGCCGAAGGTGGAAGGGAAGTTCTTACCTTCAAGTCAAATTGTTCTTGAAATGGGACCTGAAAGTTTTGCTCAGGGAACCATGGTGAAGCTGGGAAATGGGGAGATCCACGCCTCCTATCCTTCCACTCCACTTTTAGTCTCCTTTAAATCTATCTGTTCCCTTCGTGACATCTCCTTCGCACAAAGCTCCACACCCAGTCTAGGCCTGGCATTGGTGGCTTCCATCCTGTGTGGGAAAGTGAGAGGAAAGAGGGTAAGACTGTAGGTGGGGAGCATAAAATATGACTGGGAGATTGTGCTGGCAAGGATGGCAGCAGTAGGATGGGGGAAGGAGAGGGTTTCTGGTTAATATGGCAGGAAACTCAGTTCTGTGATTTAAATAGAGGGCAGGGGCAGCCCAGGGATGTGGAAGTAGGATCTGAGGTCATTTGCTGAGAGAGAGAGAGAGAGAGAGAGAGAGAGAGAGAGAGAGAGAGAGAATGAATATTTCCATTCACAACTTTAGCCCTCAAAAGACCAAAACAACCAGAGTTGAGTCAGGCCAAAACCAGATCTCTGGATCTCCCACATGGGTGGCAGAAACCCAAGTACTTGAACCATTACCTGCTGCCTCCTGAGGCATGTATTAACACGCATCTGGAGTTGAGAGCCTGAGCTGGGACTCAAGTCCAGGTACTTCAATATGAGGTGCAAATATCCCCATGGCCTCCTCAGACCTGTACTAAGCACATACTCCAAGTTCTGAATTTTTGTGTTTAATTTGCATGTGATAACCATGTCCCCAAGACTAGTACCTAGATTATGGAACACTCCCACATACACCATCTACCTCAGCCAGTGACCCACAATTGTTATTTCAACAGATCCAAAAATCTATCCCTGGTGATCAAATTACCTGCCCTAAAGAAGGAGCAAAGTGCACCCATGGGATTTAAATCGACAAAGTATGTTGATTGATAAATCATAAAGTTTAGCAGGTTATTTTTTAAAAGATATTGGCGAGAGAGTGATATAAGAAAGCAAAGATTATATGAGAAAAGAAAGACATTTGCTAATGTAAATAAAATTCCAATTAAGTTTCCTGAATTGAACTCCTAATTCTTGTGTTGAATAACTGTAGAACTAAGTGTGATAATGGGTATGATGAACCATGTCTAATATATTTCTTACAAATTTTATTTGCTTATTAGGATCTAATAAGATTTATGCATCTTTAACATTTTCACAAATTATGTTCTCCATGTTATCTGATTACAGTCTCCTTAGTATTCAATTATTTTATGTGGCTTCATAGGCACATGGTATTCCACAGGAGGAGGAGGTACCGGCTAATAAGAAATAGAGACCGTTCCAGATTGAATTCTAAATAAGGACAATTGTATCACATGACAGGTTGGAGTTTTTATAATTTGGTTTCAATGAATTACTTCCAAATCAGGAGGTTCCTGATACGAGGTTCCCAGAGGGTGAAGGGTAGCTCTGCTTTAGGTATACTGCCACCAGATGGAAGCAGAGAGCCATAGACTATGAAATCCAAACCAAGGCAGAGACTGTTAAAATTACAGACTGTGGTTGTGGGTTCAAACCCCATGGATGTTTCATCTCCAATTTTTCTTTTTCTCACGTACCAAAAGCATTTGTTAAAATAGTCAAATGTAGACAAGCTATACACCGACATTTAAAAATCATTCACTTAAAGGGTTTCACGGTGGAACAATACAGTCATGTCTTTCCCTTCCATCTCTTCCGTTTCCTTTTCTGACACGCACCTTCAGACGGAAATTGCTGACTCTTCCTGATATTGCCTTAGTGTGGAAGACCCAAGCTCGCAGGACAATGTTGAGCAAAAACTTCCAGAGCTCAGTTTTAGGCTGTGACCTCTCGCTCTTCTCTCCTTCACTCTGTACTTGCATGAGAAAGCGCTAGCAGAGGATGTGCAGGATGGAGGTGGGGAAAGTTCCCGTCTGCCCCAGTCTGCCCAACACTGTTCCAACCTTAGCAATAAACATCCTGCGTGTAGGGAAATTCCTCAGCCACAAGCACATCAAAAAGGAAGAAAGCATAAGCTTCATTGCAGACTTTGCTCCAAGCCCTTCATTTCCTTTCATAATGAAAAAAAAAAAGAGCAAAATTGCCATTTCATTAGATGAATATCTTAAATCCCATGTGTAAGATATTTTTTAAGGATTTGTTTTATTTTTATTTGAAAGAATTACAGAGAGAAGGAGAGAGAAGAGAGGAAGAGAAAGATCTTCCATCTGCTGGTTCACTTCCCAAGTGACAAGAGAGGCCAGAACTGAGCCATTCTGAAACTAACACCAACAAGCCCCCTCTGGATCCCTGAGTGGACTTGAACTCTCCTCCACTGCATTGCCAGGCAATAAACAGGGAGCTGAATTGGAAGTGGAACAGCCAGGACTTGAACCAGCACCCATATAGGATGCTGATGCCATAGGTGGTGGCTTATTCTATTGTACCATGCTGCTGGCCCTCTGTAGAATCTGTAGATTTATTTATTTTTATTAGAAAGGCAGATATACAGAGAAGGAGAGACAGAGAGGAAGATCGTCTGTCCAATGATTCACTCCCCAAGTGAGCGCAATGGCTGGAGCCTAGCCAATCTGAAGCCCGGAGCCAGGAGCTCCTCCGGGTCTCCCACGTGGGTGTAGGGTCCCAAGGCTTTGGGCCGTCCTCGACTGCATTCCCAGGTCACAAGCAGGGAGCTGGATGGAAAGCGGGGCTGCTGGGATTAGATGCGGCAGCCATATGGGATCCTGGCGCATTCAAGGCTAGGACCTTAACCACTACGCTATTGTGCCAGGACCAGAATCTCCCTTTTTAAGTGTGAGTCTTTGCTGCTTGGTTTGAGCTGTGCTTGACATTGTCCCAGAAGATGAGATGTGCAGATTGTATGTGAGTAAAGTGACAATGGGCAACCTTGTCAGATAATAGACATGCCTTTATGCACTTTTATATTGATCATGCCCATCTTTGTACATATTTGAATGACAGAGAATCAGAAAGAGAGAACTTCTATCCACTGGTTTACTTGCCAAACGTCTGTCACAACTGGGAGTGTACCAGGCTGAAGCTGGAAGACTAGAACTCAATGCAGGCCCTTGACATGGGTAGCAGGAACCCAGGGGCTTGAACCATTGATGCTGCCTCTTGGAGTGCACATGAACAGGAAGCTGACATCAGCTTCCTGACGAACAGCTTCCACATGAACAGGGCCAGCCATTCCATCATGGGATGCGGGAATCCCAAGCAGACTCTCAACTGCTATGCCAAAGGCCTGCTCTCCTCACCCTCACTCTAACATCATATTCGAAGCTGAGCCTTGAGGTGTCTGATGAGGCTTGTTAGCAGGCAGGCTGTCAGCCCCAGCTAACAGGCTACTGTCTGGTGCAGAGGTTGGAGGCTTGGGAAGGGCTATATTTAGCCCAGTTCTGTTAATAGCTGACCCCTTGGATCTCCTCAGGAGCGCAGCAAGCTGAGATCTTGACAGTGAGTTGGGAGTGCAGCAACATGCACAGGCTTATCACTTGCAAAGAAAAAGAACTTTAAGGAAATGACCTAAAAAAAAAAAAAAAAAAAAGGTAACTCCACAGGGACTAGCTGAAAATGTTAGCATTGTTTTGTGAGTTGCTTTCTTGAGTAGTTCATATTCATTATGCTCAATTTCCCGTATTCATTTACGTAATTGGTTCAATCATAATTTAGCTTTTCTTGAGGCAAAATCTTTTTCAAGTTCATGTTCTCAGGCACTTAGTACTATCAAATTCTGGTCTGTGCACCTGTCACCTGCCAGTGCCTATTGGTGAGGAAGGCCAGAGATGTTGTAACGTTCTCAAGAACCAAGGTCTGGTTAGAATTCCACCCCCTCCAAAAGGGGTTGGGTGGCGGGAGAGAGAGTCACTGACCAAGAAAGCTATCACGCTGGACTATCCTTGCGTGGTGCATGGGCTGGGAGGAGTGGGCGTGGCTCCTGAGCGCTGAGGCCCAGAACTGGCCCAGAGAGTGCACAGAGAGGACACAATGGCACAAGCCCTAGCAAAACAACACGTTTATTAATCTAATTTGAGTCTGGAAACTGATGACAGCTGAGAAGCATGGTTGGGTTCGTGGCTTGACCATGAATGTTATTTAAATAGCTGGAGCTTCTTTGTAGCAGACGAGGCCCTTTTGTGCTGACTCTGAGACCTTGCCTGATTTGCAGATGATCTAAGGCAAGCCACCTGGAGAGAGTGGCCAGGCAAAACACAGAGCACCCAGAGACATTCACACTTCAGATAACTCAGGAAAGTGCTTCTAACCCAACATCCTCCTATTGCAAAGAGTTTGTGTTCTTTATCTGACACGCGGTTTGGACAGGTGTCGTGTATCTTTGTTTCTTAGGGTTGGTAAAGCTAGACCTGGGAACAAAAAGGAAAGACCCATGAGAAGGAGGAGCCTTGGCATTAAGGCAAGGTTGGGTATGGAAGCGGATCCCAGCAACGCCCCAGTGAGGAGATGAGCCGTGCCAACAGCGGGATGACCCAGGAGCTCCACAAAGATGTGCTGCAATCCACAGCCCAAACTCCTAACAGCCTCTCCAAGAAGCTCAAAAATGTTTTAGTTCTTCTTGCTTCTATTGCAGAAAGTGACCCGGCACTGAAAATGCTGGATTGGCCTTTTTAGGAGGGCACAGAGTGTTCCTTTTCAAATGGTGGAAGGCTGGATTTCCAATATAACTGGGTATCCCGGGCAGCCTTCTGATCACATACTCGCTCACCCACCATCCAAAGGGGAAGAAAAATTGAGTGAGGAGGAAGAGAGAGGAGCAGGAGAGGATGCAGGACATGGGCCAAAGGGAGCTCCTGGAAGGTGGAGTGCAGGTGGGTGCAGGAGCAGCAGTCCCTGGAGCTTGCAGGGAGCTGCGCCACAATAGGCCAGGCGTCCAGGGTCAGTCAGAGGGCCGTCTGTTTGGAAGGTCCTACAGTGAAGCGTAGACACCTACAGCCTCCATCCTTCCTCCAGCGGCTGGTCAGTCGTCCCTCGCGAGGAGACTCTCGCCTTATTTTCAGCAGACACTGAAAGGTAAACATGTTAGTCTTGGAAACTGCAGGGAGAGTTGAAGACAGGAGCAGGTCAGCCGCACTGAATGTATTGCAAACCCCCAAGTGGCAGAACGTAGGCCCGTTTTTTCAGCGCCGACACACACTGAAAACCCAGCTAAAGCCTCAGGCAAGAAGAAAGTCCCTCCACCGACTCCCTCCTCGCGCAGAGAAGGGCGATGGTCTCAGTGTGGGGGTCTCCATAGCTTCCCTGCTTCTCAGCACATAAACAGAACTCACAGATCCCCTGGTGGTTTAATGCATGTCATCACCCTAAATACAGACACACACTACTGTTCCCCCAAATCCAGCCCCTTGCCCACACCGAACAACCAGAAAAAAATTGATAAATAATGTTAGACAAATAGATGATCATGTCAGATAGAGAAAGAAAAACACTTTTGAGTTTTAATTAGCATCCTCAAATATTATATGATGTGCACATTATACACTCTTCCTTCTCATAAAGAAACCCAACATGATTAAAACGAGAGCTAAATTTCAAGCACTTCAGCAAAGAAAAACTCAATATTGGGGCAGGTGTTGTGGTGCAGCCAGTAAAGCAGCAACTAGAGATTTCCACATTTCATATCGGTTTCCGAGTCAAGTCTCAGCTATTCTCTGCTTCTAATCCAAATGCCTGCTGATGCACTTGAGAGGCAGTGAAGGATGGCCCAGGGTCCTAGGTTCCTGCTACTCACGTCGGAGAAGCAGGTGAAGTCCGAGGCTGATATGGGCATATGTGAAGTGAACTGGTAAATGAACAATTTATTCTCTGTCTCTTTCCCCTCCCTCCCTTCCTCCCTCCATCTGCCACTCTGCCTTCCAAACAAACAAATAAAATCTTTAAAAAATATTTCAGTAGAAAGCTTGTAATATAAAGAAAAGCTATCTCATGCAAAAATAGAATAAAGGGCCCAGCGCAGTAGCCTAGCATCTGATGTCCTTGCCTTGCTTGTGCTGGAATCCCATGTGGGTGCTGGTTCTAGTCCCAGCGGCCAAATCTCCAATCCAATTCTCTGCTTGTGGCCTGGGAAGGCAGTTGAAGACAGCCGAAAGCCTTGGGACTCTGCACCTGCGTGGGATACCTAGAAGAGGTTCCTGGATCCTGGCTTCAGATCAGAGCAGCTCTGGCCGTTGCGGTCACTTGGGAAGTGAATCATTAATGGAAGATATTCTTCTCTGTCTCTCCTCCTCTCTGTATATCTGCCTTTCTAATAAAAACAAACCTTTAAAAATAGAACAAACAGGCAAGGATATGGAAACTGTGATAGAAATTATGAAAGTCATAGAGAATCAATTTGAAAAAACAACATTCATACAATATGCATTTTAGAAACCGAAAGTTAAAAAAAAAAAACAAGAAATAGGACATTACTACATCATTGTAGTAAAATGGAGAAAATCTGTCAGGGGAGTTGGGAGTTTGGGGGGGGGAATCCCAGCCTATACGAAATTGTATTACATAATTCAAAAATTCCAATATATATCTATATATATATAATACATAGAACTGAAATAATCATAGCTAACATTTGTTGGGGGGGTTACTATGTATTTTATGGATGTAACTAACTTAATGTTCCTAGTAGACCTGCAAGATAGCCTTAATTTTATTTTTATAAATAAAATAAAGCTTTAAACCACATTCCCCACCACCTATGTGGTCCCTCTGCCCACCTGTTGATGCTAGCATATTATCACCTGGAACCTGAGAGAGGATGGTATTATTTTGTTGTATAACCACTCTGCTCGCAAACCCCCATAAAGGCCCATGACAGCCCCATAAAGGGGCTCACTCTCTCGGTTGCTTGCTTCCATCACCCTTGCACTCCAACCCTTGGCCTGCCCAGGACCTTCTTGTTCTCTGGCTTCCCCCAGATAGACCCTGAGGACATGACCCCTGTATGCCTGTATTCCTCAGCCTCTGTTCACTGCTTGGACAAGTCAGCGAAGATATTAATGCCAAGATGCTTTGTATTTCTAATGTATGTACTTTCAAGAGTTTCAGGAGAAGCAAGGCTTAGCAATAACATAATACAGAGAGAGAAGCCAGGAAAAGGTGCATGTTTGCAGCTTTGTAAGTGTGTCCAGGTTGTTCGCTGCACATCTCTTAGGATAACTTATTATTGGGGAAGCTGGGACATAGGTTTTCAATTAATGGATGGGCATCGTGGTAATGACTATTTGCTCCTCTCATAGTTTTGAATCAGACTGGATTGCCATATGGACTTGGCATTTGCTAGTCTCTAATGGGCCCTATTATCACCAAACTTGGTTAATAAAGACTCCCTAACACATTCTAGAGCTGTCTGGCATGATCTCTCTCACAACTTGCAGCACTCAGAGCTGTGTTCCTAGTGACTGGGGGCCCCTCTATGCCCCATCACACCAGAAGGTAGAAACCAAGCTCCCAGTACCAGGACCTCAGGGACAAATCACACCCACACCATGGCAGGTAAGGTCCATGAATAGGAACAAAGGCTTCCGAGGCAGGCGTGGTGGCTCAGTGGGTTAGCTGTCAATTAGGATGGCCTTATCTCAAATAGAGTGCCTGGATTCAAGGCCACACTCTGCTTCAGATACAGCTTCCTGCTGATGTACACCATGGAAGACAAGTATGTGGGTTCCTGCGATCCACTTGGAGGACCAGAATTTAGCTCTGGGATCCTGGCTTTGGCCTGACCCAGCCATTTAGGAATTACACTTGCAAATGGAAGAAGATGGAAGATCTCTCTCTGTCTTTGCCTTTCAAACAAAAAAAAATTTTTTTTTAAATAGAATAAAGACTAATTAGTGTCTGTCATGATCCTTGAAATAGCCTGTCAGCAAACATGGACACCAACCACATCAATAACTAAAAGCCACCCTCACTAGCAAGAGGTCTCCTAGGGGCCTCAGTGGCATTTCTATTCACAGTGGGAGGAGCAACCTCTTGAATTCCATCCAGGAGCAAGCTCAGCAGTTGCAACAAAAAGCTCTTACAGTCTGGGCCCACTGGACAAAACTCCCCTCTTTAGCCTCCCAGGAGGTTTGGGAGATAAAAGACCCAGATCCCTGGGACTTAGGATGCCTATCAGAGAAATCCAATGAAGAAGACCCAGTTCATGAGTGCAGATTCCCCAAACTGAGTAGCAAGGAAAGCAGAACCCATAAATTCCTTAGCTTCTTGGACCTAGAGGCCTGTGCACCTGTCAACAAAATTTTGAATGTCTACCAGTAGTGGATTGTAGTTTGTATGTGCTGTGTGTGTCTGTGTGTGTGTGTGTGTGTGAGAGAGAGAGAGAGAGAGAGAGAGAGAGAGAGAGTGAGTGAAATCAAAGAAATTCCCCACAAGTCCAGAAATGTCTTCAAGTCTCATATTTATCTGTGAAAGTCCGAATCCTTAATTCCTCCTATAATACATCCATTTTTACTTTAAGGCAAACAAACAAAAAAATCCTAATTCTTCCCCAAACAGTCAGGAAACCTGGCCCCTTTGAGAGAGACCCCATGACTACTGAAAAGCTCAGATTCTCTTCTGGCAATCCTAGTGTACTTGCTTCCCATGTGAGAAGCAGGCTGGATAGAGAGAGTACCGTGTGAGTAGTCAGCTGTGCCCCAGACACCTGCAGCTCTTGGGGAGCCGAGGATGCTCATTGCATGTCAACTAGAGAAACGAACAAAGGCAGGAACAAAGAGCGGAGAGGTGCTGACTCCTCACGGAATGCAGTTTCCTGGAGACCAAATCACGTGCGTCACGACCTGACGCGGCAGCAGAAGGCGAGCCGGTTCCACAAGACAAACACACTCGAGACAGACTTTCAGAGCAGACCCTGAAGATACAAAAGGACGCACTGAACCCAGCAGGAACAATTAATCACCTGGGAAAACGGAACCTGAACCAGAGAGACAAAGCAGCTGACAGGAGGGGGAATTCTATATGGAAACCCATTAGACATGGGAGTTAAACAGCTCCGCCATCTGTGGCAGGAGAATAAATCATGTTGCCAACAGCAATTTGCAGGCAAGGGAAGGTGAAGGAGATGAGAACAGGAAGACCAGGGAACATAGAAGAGTCTCTCGAGTGGAAAATGGATGTGGGCCAGGACCTGTGCAATGTGCACTGGGAAGCACAGAGGGTCCCCAGAAGGAACTGTGACGATCTGGTTCAAAACCAAACAATGACAAGGCTTTGCAGGGACTGTTCTGCTCCCCCAGCCAGTTGGACAGTTGTTTGGCAAAAGAAGGAGAAGTATGGCCACTAAAAATAAGTACATGATGGCTAAATAATTCTACGCTGTGTTTCAGCGCAATATAGCTCTCTAGCTTTTTGCTTTTAAAGATTGACTTATTTTGTGCTTGAAAGGTTCACTGCTCAAATGGCTGGAACAGCTGGAGCTGAGCCAATCTGAAGCCAGAAACCAGGAGTGTCTTATGAGTCTTTCGTGTAGGTATAGGTTTGGTCCATCCTCCGCTGCTTTCCCAGGCCATGAACAGGGAGGTGAATCAGGGGCAGAGCAGTCATGACTGGAATCAACATCCATATGAGATGCCAGTGCCACAGACGGGGGCTTAGCCTACGGCACCATGGTGCTGGCCTCTAGAGCATTTTGTGTGCTTTATACATGAAGAAGTAAGAATTTGCTCATTCTGTGCACCTTCAAACCTTGGACCAGTGTATAAAACATGTCCAGGGCAAGAAAATACATCCATATAGATAGAACTTAAGCTAGGCAGTGGTTGCGCAGGGCTGAGAGGGAGAGCTGGAGGAGATGACTGCAGGTAGTTATGATTGCTTTGGCTCGTGATAATTTTCTAAAAACGGTTGTGGCATTGGTTGCATAACTTTAAATATACTAAACCCACTGAACTGTGCACACTAAATGAGTAAGTTGTAGGATGCACTAAATATATCTCAATAAAGCTGTAGAAACAAACCATCCCTGGGACAGTAGCTGCCACTGATCAGTCCAATGTCCTTGAAAAAGAGCTTACCCCATCTCCACTTCCTTGGGTGGACAATGGGAAATACAGGATGGTACCATCTAGATCATACAATAGATGTGAGTTTACACATGTGATCACACATGTCGGGGCCTGGATGTGATAGAAACACAGCTGATGGCAGCTTTCTGTGCATCTGTCCCTACATAACCAATAAATGGCTGTATTTGGAAAGGGAGGCTTGAGGTTAAATTGATGAGGTGGCGTCAGACTTGCAGAAAACCTATCACACAATCACTATGGTTCCTTCTGTTGTTTCTGGCCAGAAAGGCTATCTGAAGCTGTACACTGACTAGAGGTCAAGCCGCCCCACACTGACTGCCCCAAAACATCATTTCCATGCTTTGGGCTAGCAATGGATTAGCATAGCCCAGTTATTGGCTGATCCAAAGTTCCCCTCAGCAGTTATATAAGCCTCTGGTATATTAATCCATTATTATTTGGTAAAAATATGGTTTGTTTGGGAAGCAAAAAGCTTTTTAAAATAGGAAGTCCATGGAAGAAACCAAGAAAAAGTGCTTTAGAGGTGTCAGGGCTGGGATATTCTGACACCTCTGAGCTATTCCAGCTCTCGTTTGGGGTGAGTTTTAGAGAAAGAGTACTTATCAGAGAGTCCAGAGAAAGGCACCTCAGGCTGCTGGAATAGCAGCATCAGTGACAGTTTGGAGCTCAAGGTATCGGGGGTGGAGAAGGACAAAATGCCATGACTCTTCCTGGCTTCTCTGTGGCTCCAACCTAATTTCTGGCTATGGGAGTCATGGCATTTTGAAAGTTACTTAGAAATCGTATCCATTCATATTCTTATTGCTAAATGTGTCCTTGCCATTATTAAATGGTTCTTTTCTTTGGAGACACAGTTTGGGTCAAAATCATGATCTTGGTTATTATTTCCAGATAAACAAAAGCTCCTAAATTGTCTCCTACGGAACTTGGTGAGGTTTACCACAGCACACTCTCAGCAAGCTAAGTACAAGGAACAGCTACCTGGAACCTCAGCTGCAGGTGAGCCCAATCATGTTCGGGGCACTCATTATCCCTTAGCAGGGCACACAGTATATCAGGCATTGGCGCCTTCCTGGACCAGGGAGCAGGCCCCTTGGTCTGTGAGCCAGTTGACAGAGAAAGTCTTCCGTCTGCTAAGTTCAAAGTCAGAAAAGGACTTGCCTGGGAGTATTGGCTTGGAGAAGACGGAGAGGTTTTCAAGATGGTAGTCATTATTATTATTATTTTTTAGAGATTTATTTTATTTCTATTGGAGAGTCAGATAGACAGAGGAGGTGAGACAGAGAGGAAGATCTTCCATCCACTTATTCACTCTCTAACTGGCAGCAATGGCCAGAGGTAAGCCAATCCGAAGCCAGGATCCAGGAGCTTCCTGTGGGTCTCCCATGTGGGTGCAGGTTTCCAAGGCTTTGGATTGTTCTTGACTGCTTTCCCAGGCCACAAGCAGGGAGCTGAATGGGAAGTGGGGCCGCCAGAATGCAAACTTGTGCCCATATGGAAATCCAGCGTGTACAGGGTGAGGACGTTAGCCACTCAGCTACCGCACCAGACCCAAGATGGTAGTTATTTCTTCAATGACTTGACCATGACCTGTGGTCTGAGGATAGACATGAAAGCTGACAGAGGCCTGAAAACATCCTCCTTCTGAAGATGAAATCTGAGTAGGATGCCGTCCAGCTGTGGAATGTTGTTTCGTGGCCTCAGTTAGGTAGATGAAAGCTAACCATTGTTAGGACTGGCTGAGGTAAGTCTAACTGAGAAGTAGGCCGAGCCCTCTTAAAAGAAGGTGACTGAGCGTTGGCTATGCAACCTCCTACCAAGACAAAGTTCAGACAAACATTGTCCACCCTTGTCTTGGGGCCTTGTCGGTCCTTGGTTTCCATGGTGACCATGGCCTTGTGATGGACACTACCTGCCTTTAACACACTAACATATTCAGTCAAATTAGTTGACTCTCAGAGGCTTAAGACCCAACTGGCTCTCACATGTATTCATGGCCGCAGGGTTCCAATGGGACTCTTAGACGGCATTCTCATCTTCGGAATATTAATGGCAGATGAATTTACCAAGCACCGACATTGTGCCAGGAACCGTACTGAGGCTTTGTCATATCCTAACTTGTTGAATCTTCGTAAAGTCTTTGTGAGGAGGTGCAGTGATTTGGATATTAGTTTGCGCAGGGCTTGTCCCTACAGAGGTCTTGTGATAAAGGTTTGGTCCTGGAAATCTTATGCTGATGACACTATGAAGGGGCAAACCTAACATATCGTAGCACTTTGGAGAATTGATAAACCCATTTTATAACTAGGAAAATTGGGCACTCACTATTCTACTCCCACGTCCCCAGCGACTACACACCAGAATTCTAAATGAAACACTGTTGTGAGTGTTCTGTCTTCTTCCCTCCTTACATAGAAGATACACTCCTGGGACAATCTGTTAGGAAGTGTCATGATTCATTCAATAAAACGAGGAAAAATAAGGGTGATGGAGAATTTGTTTCATTAGACTAAATAACTCTCTTGTATTCTGAAATTATTCTTCTCTTCCTTTTTGGTATTAGAGTGCCCTTGATAGTATGTGCTTTCTCTTTTCCTTTTAATACATTTACATGGCCACACACACACACACACACACACACACACACACACACACCGTTGGCGGCATTGGGAACCCTGGGACAGCGTCTGGTGGCTGTCCTCCATCCCAGGATATGGAGGCGGTTGGGAGGCTGGGTGTGGTTTCTCCCCTTATCTCTCCCCTTTCTCCAAATGCAAGAAGGAAAAAAAAAAAAAAGAATGTGGAAATAACAGTCTCACCTATCTTCCTGTTGTGCTTGACTCTTTGCACCCTAATTAACTACGTGAAAATCATCGAAATAAAAATAATTATAAAAAAAAATACATTGGTGGTAATTCTTTCGATTCCCAAATCTGTTTGCTGGTCTTTGAACAACTGCTCTAAAGTGCACCATCTGTGAGGGAATCTAGAAGACCATTTTATCTTTCAGCCCCATGAGTAAACCTCTCTCACCATTTTCCGTATCTAAATTGTCGGAGACCTTGGCCTTGATGGAGGAGGACAGGGACACTTTGAGAAGCCTTGGGCTGAGTAAAGACAAGTGCTTGCAATCTCTACTCTGATTTATACAAGGCGCACAGCACTCCACAGCCATGGCAACTAGCCAAAATGACAAAGCTGATTAACTCCACGAGTGCATTATTCATTTGTCACCAAATATTGACTCTTATCAACCCCTCCCCCCAGCCATCTGCCCTGGGGTATCAAATCAAAATAAATCAACAAACAAAAACTGGCAGGCAAATGCCACCGTAGGGTCTCTGCAGCCAGGTCTCAGTCCTGAGTGGCTGCTCTGGCCCTCTCTCCTGCTGCTTCCCACACATGCACATACATTCACGTGTACATACCCACAGACACCAAGGTTGTAACTGCTAATGTTATGTTTATGTGAGGGGAACTAACTGAGGAAAACAGGATGAAAAAGCCTTGAAAATCCTAGATGCGGTGGGCCTTTGGCCTGGCTATTCATTTCTTGGTGATTTCCACATGCCACATTAGAACATGTAAGGCTAACTGCTGGCCACTGACACCAGCTTCCTACAAATTACAGAACCTGGGCGGCAGCAGCAATAGTTCAAATAGTTACGATTCCTGCCACTCAGGCCACTCAGGTGGCTTAGTGACTAAATGCTCGCCTTGCAAGTGCTGGAATCCCTCCAGATACCAGTTTGTGCACTCCGGCCATTGCGGCCACTTGGGGAGTGAACCAATGGACGGAAGATCTTTCTGTGTGTCTCTCCTCCTCTTTGTAAATCTACCTTTCCAATAAAACTAAAAAAAAAAAAAAAAAAAGGGAAAGATTGCTGCTACCCAATGGGAGACCTGGATTATGTTCTTGGACTAGCCCTGTTCATTGTGTGCGTTTGGAGGGTGAACTAGCTCATGATTTCTCTCTCTTTCTCTCTGTTTATGTGTCTACCTCCACTGCCCTTTCTTTACTTCTCAAATTAAAAAATGGTTTAAATCTGAAGTATAATAATAGGCAATGTTTTGGACTCTCGTTACAAACCAGTCCTACAAAAATTACATTATGTTTCATCTTCATCTTGACTCTGAGCTACAGAAGCTATTATGAATCCCATGTCATAGAAAAAAACTAAAATTCATATGAATTGTTTAACTTGTCCAAGGCTGACTGTCTAGAAATGAATTCACAGGCAATGCTCTTCATCTGTGCTGTGATAGCTTGGACATATTAGTTTGGATGTCTCCCAAAGGCCTCAGTGTAAGAGAACATCCCCAAAGTTTTATGTCAATCATGCTAAATTCAATCACGCTGTCTTCATGTGGGGCCTTGAAAATGACTGGATGGGATTAGCATATGGTGGAGCCCATGTAAATAGACTTAGGTTGACTCTACAAGGTGACTCCCTGTCTCTCTGCTTCCTGGGTCCCATGTGATCCCTCCTTCTCATATACAGCTTAATTGGATGACACACTAAATAGGACTGTGACCATTATAAGGTGATGAAACATATGAAGCCTTCCTTCACAAGGATCTTCTTCCAGGCATACCTTAATAAAGTTGTGATAACAAGTCAACTTACCTGTCAGTGCCATTTGGACATATTATCCAGTCTCTCTGTGCCTCTGCTATGGTTTGAACAGGAATTGGTTCCTGAAATCAGAGATGTTAAATCCCCAAATTGCAAGTTAATGATACTGTGAAGTAGAAATTGAATGCAATTATCTTCAAGAGATGAGTCTAGTAGGAAACCCAAGGTCATTGTGGGCATGACCAAAGTAGTTCTTGCAGAATAGTTGTAAACCTGTAGTCATGTGATCCTCCACACACACACTCTACCATGGCCGTTCTTCAGACACACCGGTCAAGTTTGGCTGGTGGTATTTTGTGGACTTCCAAAACTATTAGCCAAATTAGACCTACCCTGTTCATAAGTAGCTTGTCTTGGGTATTTCCTGGCAGTAACAAAAAGCTGATTAATAAAGCTTCCATTTCAATATCATAGTACTAGAATAATTATGGCAACCAGCTTGCACAACTATAGTAAGAACTAAAGTTAGCTAAACACATGTAATGTCTTTAGAGTTATACCCAGAACATAAGTGTTTAATATGTATTCAGTTCATTTTTATTGATGTTGTTTTATGACATGACATTGCCTTCTTTTGTTGAATGTGGATGACATGGAGTCTACAAGCAAAGAGAATACATTTGAGTGTGTGAGCATTCTTGGAGATCAAGTGTCAAGAGAATTACATTTCTGTTACCAAGCATAAGATGTCGTTTTTCTCTGCACCTGCTTACCCCATGTTGTGCTTTCTGTGCTCTACAGACTCCCTGGTCTCTCTTGTTCTCCTGCTCTTGGTCTTCCATCTCCTCCCTTCTAACCGTTCTTTGGAGAGGCTTCGCACCCACTCCTCACAGCCTTCTCTCCACTCGAACTTGTAAAAACCACGGTTAGGAGCCATACTCACAGATTGGTTATGGTGTATGTCATTCCTGAAGAAACATGCGGGGGACACACAGAGGGAGGCCAGCAAGTTGCTATAGCCTGGTGATTTTTAGAGGCAATTCTCATCACTTTCCCCCTCCACTGTTTTCCACCAAATCATAGGAAAAGATAACAATGAATTGACTCTAACACCCCTACTGGCTGCCTTTCCTCTCCATGTGGGGCTGGTGGTGCACACCAATAACTATAAGTTTTAGCTTTTGTAATTTAGAAACTATTTCCAACAACCACTGCAAATGTGACGACAGTGATTGCTCTTTTCCTTCCTTAGTAAAGGATGCCTAATCTCCCAGCCATTTGGCCTAAGTGTGTCACAAATGTGTGTCCCACATGACCGTCCTCTGGGGATGATTGCATTAGGCAAAGCAGCCCAAGGCAAGAGAACAGCTGTCTGCTGGTTCCCTCAAGAACATGTTACAAATGATGCATGATTAGATTGTGTCCTTTGCTTCTCCGAGGCTGCATTTAAATGTGACAAATATCAGCAAAGAATCATCAAACGAGTTAAACAAAAAAGGTTGTTAAAATACAAGGATCTGATAGTTATCAAGATATAATTGATGTAAAGCAAAAACAAAACAAAAAGCTGTATCTCCAGCTCCATAATTCCAAGTGCTGGATGATTCTAGTGTCAGTTTCTTCTCACTGGACACTGCATGTCCCATAACCCCCTACACAGAGTGCCCTAGATTTAAACTGAATACAAGGGGTCTAGGAGGCAGAAGGGAAGGACAACCTCTCCTACTAGGTCCCAGTGCACTCCAGACAGCCTTTCCTTCTCCCTGCAGTGCATCCGGCGCTCCTGAATGTTGAGCCTACTAGCCAACAGCAATAGCAAACAATCATAGTCATGTTGCTATAAACTTTGAGGTAGTAGCCAAGCTGCAAGTGATCCAGCAACTTCTGCACTCTCACCTTTTCTTGTATTTTCCTTTTTTTCCTTCCATCTACTGGTTCATTTCTCAAATAACCACAACAGCTGGAACTGAGCCTATCTGAAGCTAGGAGCCAGGAGCCTCTTCCGGGTCTCCCATACAGGAGCAGGGTCTCAAGGCTTTACACCACCCTCTGCCATTTTCCCACTCGGCCTGGCAGTTACAGGTGACATGGCATGTACAAACCAGGCATTGTGTACCTCATGCTGTACTGGAACCTCAGGGATAGGAGGGGACACAGAGGGGTAACACTGGGAATTTGGAGGGCTATTCCATCTTCAAACAGAAAAGTCACTACTTTTAAAAAATTATGTGATTATTTATTTATTAAAAAGCAGAAAGAGAGATCCGCCTTCTGCTAGCTTACTCCCCAGTACCTACAGCAGCCAGGGCTGGACCAGGCTGAATCTCAGAGCCACAGTCTAACTTAGGTTTCCCTTGTGGGTGGCAGGGAAACATATCTGAGATGTCCATGAAGTGAAGCCCTGGTTTAATTCCACTTGCACACCAACACACACTTTAGTTCCTACACCTTGGAGGGCAGCCAGCCTGAGAACTGGGTGCCAGCATGCAAATATGTACTGGCCACGTTCACCATAGAAAGTTTTATTAAAAGGAAGGATGAGTATCAGTTCATTGTGTAAATAGGCTAAAAATAGGTAGTACAGCAAGCTGCTTCCCTGTCCATGCCCCTGCTGCCGCCCTGTTCTGCCATCTGTCATTGTCCCAAGGTCTATTCTGCAACATCACAGGACACTGAAGTATCCACAAGGACAAGCCGCAAAGACTCTGCTCACACAGTTCCCAAGAGACAAATCCGCTGCTTATTGCACACCACTAGGTCTGAGTGTCTCAAGGTGAGGGTAGGGCTGGGCAACAGTAGCAGCAGCTTTTCCATTGTGTTCTATGTGATCATCAGTTAGATGCAGCTAGCAAAAAAAGGCAAAGGAGAGATTCAGGAAAGCACAATAGTTATTATATTTTTAAAGATTTTTTTTTTTACAATTTGAAAGGTACATTGGCAGAGAAGGAAAGACACAGAGAGAAAGATCTTCCACCCACTGATTTCCTCTCCCAAATTACTGCAATGGCTGGGGCTGAGTTGATCTGAAGCCAGGAGCCAGGAGCCTCCTCCAGGTCTCCCACATGGGTGCAGGGTTACCAAGGTTTTGGTCCATCTTCCATTGTTTTCCAAGGCCACAGGCAGGGAGCTGGATTGAAAGTGGAGCAATTGGGCCACAAACCAACACCCACAGGGATGCTGGTGCTTGCAAACAGATTAGCTGGTTGAGCCACCGCACTAACCCTAGCACAATGTTTATTACACACTTGGGTCCTAGGCAGAGAGAGCATGCCACAGGAAAAAAAACTGGAGTGAAGGTGAGAGCACCATTTAAGCCACAACTTTTATTGGATTTCTGGGGAAGAAGCAAGGTAGGGCATGTTGAACACTTTGAGACTGACTCAGTTTGGTAACTCCAGCCACAAACTCTAGGTTGACTCTAATGACCTGACAGCTGGCTCTGGCAGACCATTGCTGCCTTCTGGAGCGGACCAGACAGAGGAGGGCTGGGCTGAGATTGGGTAGTTTGCATTTCAAAGATGTGTTTCCGATTGTATCTTTGCTGTCTCTGAGAACTGACTAGCCCAGAGAGGAGTGATCTTGTCTGAGGTAGAAAGTTTTTACAAAACGTCAAAATATCTTAATATTTAAATGCAGATATGTTATAACTGTAAACATAAGATATAGGACACTTCTCAACTCAGATGAGCCACTGCACTTCCTCTCCAGGTTACTAAGCTTGCAGATAATGTGGCTGTTACATCATCCTGATCTTGGCATGTTCCTACTGCCTAGAGACCACATTCAACTTGTCAGGCTGCACACCTGCCTTTCTCAAAGTTTATTCTTACTTATTTCAGTTTGCTAAGGCACTCAAAATCACACCCTACGATATCAAGGGCAAGCATGCAGCCAAGTCCCTTCAAGGGCCCAGCAGGGAGCAAGAGGTGGAAAGGTCTGAATTCTCTAGGCAGGACTTGGCTGGGTTGCTTTCCACACTGGAAGCAAATCTATTTGTAATTGTGAGCCGTGACTGAGATGACACTTAATGACGTATAGCAAAGCAGGGAAATTATCTTTTGGAGCAGAAAGACAAGACATGCTGTGGGTCTGATAAGATAACAGCAGCAGCAGATAAAAACATTTATAAAGGGAGAGGATGGCCACCTGCCAGCAGGAAGAAGAAATGGGAGGAAGTCAAGCCAAATTTTGTGAAGCATCCTTGCCTGCACTTTATGGAGATTCAGCAATGGGAGGGGGGAAAAAATGGAAGAAATGTCAGAGCAGGGGGTACTATGTGACCTGGGAAAATGTGTTAAGATCCCTTCCCTTTCCTGTGTATAACAAGGGAGTTGGGGGCCAGTGCAGTGGCTCAACAAGCTAATCCTCTGCCTGCAAGCGCCAGCATCCCATACGGGCCTGATTCTAGTCTCGACTGCTCCACTTCCAATCCAGCTCCCCAAACCAAGATCCAGGAAAAAAATCCAGCTTCAATCCAGCCATGGTCATCTTGGACATTTGGGAAGCAAACCAGCAAGTTTGCTCTCTCTCATTTTCCATCTCTTCTAATACATATCTATATCTATAATGAACAAACAAGCAAATAAATAGTTTTTGAAAATATAGATTGTGGATACAAGGTGGAGGAATCCACCATGGGGGGAGGGGTATGGCAGGGGTGGGGGGAATCCCCAGTGCCTATAAAACTGTACTACATAATACAATGTAAGCAACAATAAAAAAAAAAAAAGAAAATATAGATTGTGGATCTCAACTGCAGAGATACTGACTGAGATTTGAGCTTGGGCCAAACAAGCTGTATTTTGGTCAAATATTCCAATTCTTCTGAAGCAGGAAGTCTCAAGAATGCCATGAAGTAAATGCAGATATAATCCCCATTTTACACACCAGGAAAGTAAGTGCAATACAAATCAGGTAACTCGGCCAAGGTCTTATAGCTCTTAAGTGGCCCAGGGGCCTCCCAAGATGGCCGGGCTCTAGGCAGGAGTGCCTCTTTCTATCCCATTTGCTGAGGAGCAGACTCCCAGCCCACTTCCAGAGGCATCTAACACTTTCTGAGTGCTTGTATTTGCATCTTTTGAGCTTCTTGCAAAGAACTACCAACAGGTGTATGTATGAAGCATAGAGACAGAGGAAGGAAGCCATGCTAGAACTGTCATTCACACCAGGGCTGTGCTCCTCTGGGTATCTGTGAAGACTCATGGGGGTGGAGATAACGCTCTACAACACATCAGCACCAAAAGGATGGAAAGAGCTGTGTCCTCACAGGTCCAAGAAGAGGGGAAAAAAAGGGAGATCAGGTGTTCAGAAAATGCTGGAACATTAAAATCCAGTCAGAGACTGTTAGATAGGCTTGTCCCTGGAAGTTATCTTAGTTCGCTCCTTTGTGTTTCTGAAAGGAAAATGAGTCTATGTGAGGAAAATGCCAAGGTTGGCCAGTGGAGCCCCAATCCCAGACCTTATCTCACTTTGCACTCTATTCTGGTAAGGGGTAAAGGAAAGTCAGCCCATAGGATAGCCTTTGTGCCAAGTTTCTTTAACTCTCATGCAGTCTTGATTGCAAGCTTGGCTGAAGGAAGAACAGAAGAGATGAGGAATTCTGAGCAGTAGTTGATTAGGTAAATGGAGAAATTGCCAGACACCAAATGCTCCAATTCATAGAGCACAAGTGAATAGGAAGAAGGGACCCCAAAGAACCCTTCACAGAAAGAATGCTGAGCATGTTCACAGACCCGTTTGTCCAGGCATGCTCTACCAGAAAATCAAAAGCTAGGACACACAGGGCAGCATGAGGGTTCAACTGGCTAATCCTCCACCTGCAAGCACTGGAATCCCTATGGGTACCAATTAGTGTTCTGGCTGTTCCACTTCCCATCCAACTTTCTGCTTATATCTTTGGAAAGCAGTAGAGAATGGCCCAAAGCCTTGGGTCTCTGTACCCCATATGGGAGACCCAGAAGAGGCTCCTGGCTCCTGGCTCCTGGCTTTGGATTAGCTCAGCTCTGGCTGTTGAGACTATTTGGGCAGTGAACCAATGGATGAAAGATCTATCTCTTCTTTTTTCTGTAAATCTACCTTTTCAGTAAAAACAAATAAATATTATAAAACCAAATAAATAGAAAAACAAGCTCAGGTATAATCTGAGCTTTTTAAAAAAGGATTTATTTATTTTTATAGGAGGAGGGATTAGATTGCAGGACAGCTGATTCATTTTCAACTCTAAAAACTCCCCTAGTATATGTTGGCCAAGCACCCCAGGGTTGCTGGGGTCTGGCTGTACCCTGACCATTACATTTCATTTTTTTAAAATGTATCTATTTTTATTGGAAAGACAGGTTTACAGAGAGAAGGAAAAAGATCTTAACATCTACTGGCTCAATCTCCAAATGGCTGCAACGGCTAGGGCTGAGCCAACCCAGAGCCAGGAATTTCTTCCAGTTCTCCCACATAGGTGTAGTGTCCCAAGCATTTGGGCTAACCTTCATTGCTTTCCCATGCCACAGCAGGGCTCTGAAAGGTAAATGGAGGCACCAGGACATGAACCAGCACCCATATGAAATTCTGGCACTTTCAGACAGAGAATTAGCCAATTGAGCTATTGCAATGGCCCGCTATTTCATTTTTGACCACTGCCGTGATAATGGCACACATCCTTTCCTCCACGGATTGGCTTGGCTGGATGATATCCTGGGAAGAGTACTGGAGTCTACATGTGATACCCACATAGGAGGAATCCTTGGCAATTAAAAGGAATATGTAGGGGATCGAGAAATTGAGAGTGAGGCGATGAAGAGAGTCTGTGACTGAAGAGATAAGGCCAAAGACCCTTGGAGGCAGAACTGGACAAAGAACCTTCCTGGGTACATGTACTTGTCTACCCACTTGAGACATCACTGTCCCTCTGCACATGCGCAGAGACCATCTATGATGTCACATCAGCTGTGGAGGAGGCAGCTGTCCAGCCCCAGCTTGTGAGTGCCCAACTCTCCAGTGACCAGGTAAGTCAAGGCCAGATTTAGAGCTTCAGAGTACACATTGGTTTGCGTTCTGATAATAGACGATAAGAAGAAAAGATTAGTATCATAGACTGATTAAGCCCTGAGAGTTATCCCTAGAACGAGGGATCCCTGGGCATGAAAGATGAAAAACAGTCTCATCTCAGTGGTGAGGGGTAGAAGAAATATCTGCTTGCTTTCTACCCAAAAAGTAACACAGCTATTACCCTGGAATAAGATGAGAAACACCTACTGGCTTTGGCTTTAACTTTGTTTAAAAGCATCCTTGAAAAAAAAGGAGGGGGGAAGGTGCTCCAGTTGTTACCTGCGGAGTAACCTGAGTAGTTAACTGATCGGTACATCTAGCCAACTGTCTTCATCTGCTGTGCAGATCCAGGATACTTTGGAGACACTGAAGAGATCATTTACCCTGCTAATCCAAGCACATTCTAAAGGGCCTCTCAGGGCTCCATTTTGTTTTCTTTCTTTCTTTCTTTCTTTCTTTCTTTCTTTCTTTCTTTCTTTCTTTCTTTCTTTCTTTCTTTCTTTCTTTCTTTCTTTTTTAATCCTTTGGGCAGTTTTATTTCCATCTGCAGTTCAGGGCAGGGTTTATGGCCCAGACATTAGGTCACCTCTTGGGATGCCCACATCCCAGGTAAGAGATACCTGGGTTCTATTCCCAGCTACTATACTTTCACGGTTCCCTTTTCTTCGATTGATCTTGGTAATGAGCTCTCTGAGCCTTTGGCCTGACAGTTCAGCTGTCTTTCCCTATCTGTGAAAAAGAGCGTGACTGTGGGGGAAAGATACTGTTTTCTTAATCAAATGAGTATCAGTGAGATCTATGCTGCAGCTTCTGACAGTTTTTAATGACTTGATTCTTTTTTTTTTTTTTTTATTGTTGCTTACATTGTATTATGTGGTACAGTTTTATAGGCGCTGGGGATTTCCCCCACCCCTCCCATACCCCTCCCCCCATGGTGGATTCCTCCACCTTGTTGCATAACCATAGTTCAAGTTCAGTTGAGATTCATTGCTTGACTTGATTCTTTATTACTTTCTCTTAGGAGAAAGTCTTTGGGTAGGATGTGAATATGAAAAAATATTCCGGATTTACCCAACTCATTTTTTTTTTTTTTTTTAGAATTGGCTACAAAACCCCTAGAACTTTCTAGCTTTTTTACATTGAGAATGAAAGGGGGACATTTGAACAAGTATTTGGAAAATCTGATTGGTTTTCCTTTCTAATTTACCTGATCAGGCATGAACATTTGAGGTTTGAAGAGACCTAAGTAAGAATCCTTGCTGAGTTTCAGGGCCAGCACTATGGCAGAGAGGGTTAAGCTGGAATTTTCCATGCTGCCATGCCATATTAGAGTGCAGGTTTAAGTCCTATCTGTGCACTTCCCATCCAGGTCCCTGCTAATGCGCCTCAGAGAGCTGTGGATGATCACTGAAGTACTTGGGCCCTTGAAGCCCACTTTGTGGAACCTGGCTGAGTTCTGGTTTCTGATTTCAGTCTGGCCCAGCCCTGGCTATTGGGCCATTTGGGAAGGCGATCAACACATGAAGTACACTCTCTCTCTCTCTCTCTCTCTCTGTCATTCTACCTTTTGAAGAAATAAATATTTTTTAAAAATTTGTTACGTTGTTATGTCTCTTTACTGTGGCTTCACAGTGTCCTCCTCACAAATATTATAATTACAAAAAATAGTGACTATCCAACATTTGACACAGATTCTACTTGGCAAGTTTTAGACTTTCCTTCCAATAGAAACTATACAATTATCTCAAATCTCCATCTTATTTGACTTTTTGCAGACATGGTTTGTAAACATTCGCCATGCCACAGCCAACAAATAACTTGTGTTATTTAGAACTTGGAAAGAGGAGTTGACTAAAATGTCCCTGCATTCATTTCCTGGAAGTTCCACAATGAATGACTCAAAACTAGACTGTTTAAAAAGCCATTTATTGGGCCTGGCGGCGTGGCCTAGAGGCTAAAGTCCTCGCCTTGAATGTGCCAGGATCCCATATGGGCGCTGGTTCTAATCCCGGCTGCTCCACTTCCTATCCAGCTCCCTGCTTGTGGTCTGGGAAAGCAGTCGAGGCCTTTTCTGAGTCTCCCTCTTCCAGGTACAGGGTCCCAAGGACTTGGGCCATCTTCCTCTGCTTTCTCAGGCCATGATCGGGGAGCTGGATCAGAAATAAAGCAGCTGGGACACAAACCAGTGCTCACAGCAGAAGTTGGCACTGCAGGTGGAGGATCTGGTCTATTGAACCACTGTGCTGGTGCTAGTTACTTCTTGAAGCTCTGAGAAAGGAGGTGTCCTTTGCCTGTCCTGGCTTCTCGTGACTGTGGGCAACCCTGGCATCCCCTGGCTTGTGGCAGCATGAATCCAGACCCTGCCTCCACCTTCATGTGATCCTCTCCTGTACCTGCATGTCTCAGCTATCGCCCTTTTTCTTATTAAGTAGCAGCCATTGGTCTTAGGGCACACCACAAATTCAGCATGATCTCATACTGAGATCTTTAATTATGTTTGCAATGACCCTATCTCCTAAAGCAGTCATATTCATAAGAACCAGGGTTCTCCTGGCCTCTGCTTTTGGCCTAGCACAGTTCCGGCCACCGTGGCCTTCTAGGGAATGAACCAACCGATGGAAGATCTCTATTTCTGTATCTCCCTCTCTCTCTGTAACTCTAACTTTTAAATAAGGAAAATAAATCCTTTTCTTTAAAGATAACGAGATGGAAAATATAGGAGAAAAATAAGAAAACTACAGAATCTAGAAGTCCAGAGTTGACCTTATTCATTATTATGCTATAGATTTCACTCAATGTTTTGGTACCTAATTCTGTGTTAAAATCTGTCCATGATATCAGATGTGTGTAAACCTGGTCTGATACATCTACCTGCAGAATATTCTGAGATTTTCCTTCTGTCATTCCTTCTCTATCCCTTTAGAAGTAGATATATCTCAACTCCCTGGTGCCAAATATCACCACTTGAATAGAATGAAAATTTTGTTTCATCAGGGAGCAGATAAATGCTGTTTTGTTGGTGCAATCAGGTGATCAGGAGAAAAGAGTTACATCAAAAATACATTAAGAGAATAAAACATGAACTCCGTGGGTATCTGAGTGACAAGTGTGATCCTTGGATTCCTCTGTTCATCGTTTCTTTAGGGGTCACTCTCTGCCCTGACCTTCCCTCTCCCTAAGAGATCCTGGGGAAGCCAAAGCCCTAACAATTGCGGCTGTCTTGGCTGACAAATTGGAGTGGAAGTCAGCTCAGCAACTGTTTTCCCTCCAGCATCCTCTGGGAAATCCATCCAACTGCCTGTTCCCAGCGTGCCCTTTCTTTCAAAGCTGTAACGTTCAAACACCAAGTGGCATATGCCATGTAGAGGACATTATTTTCAGAAAGCAATACAAGGTCTGGGAGGGACAGAGACAGACAGACCCTGAGAGCAAGCAGCCAAAGCTAATATTTAAATAGAAGACATGGGGATGAGATGGGCTTAGCCAGCTCCAGGAGCACAAAGACGGATGCTGAGCAGCTGTGCTTTCACTGTCAGGAAAAACACGTGGTGGATCTAGGCTGGTAGGAAACATGTGTCTTAGACATTGGGAAAAAGTTTTTAAACACATCAACTATAGAAAATAATCATGCCATTTTGAAGGTGGGAGATTTGGAGTAGAATAAGTTTCTAAGAGCAGGCATTTTGTCCAGAAGGAACCCTACCTCATCTGCTTCATTTTCCCCATCACTTTTCTTAAGAATCTGAACTAAGCCCCTTTCATCAGTTTCCCCATCTGCCAATAAGAGGGTTCACAAAATGAACTCAAGGAAATGTGTTCACACAAAAGATGTGGCCACAAAGAATTAGCTCACAAAACAAAAGGGAAGAGTTAAAAGCATCAAGAAGAAAATGGAGGAAGAGATCTTTACGACCTAGACAGACTGCTTGAATAGAACATCAAAGCATCATCTTTAAAAGAAATAAGTTGGGCCCGGCGCGGTGGCGCAAGTGGTTAAAGGTCCTCACCTTGCACGCCCGGGATCCCATATGGGCGCCGGTTCTAATTCCGGCGGCCCCGCTTCCCTTCCAGCTCCCTGCTTGTGGCCTGGGAAAGCAGTCGAGGACGGCCCAAAGCTTTGGGAACCTGCACCCGCGTGGGAGACCCGGAAGAGGCTCCTGGCTTTGGATCGGCATAGCATCGGCCCGTTGCGCTCACTTGGGGAGTGAATCATCGGACGGAAGATCTTCCTCTCTGTCTCTCCTCTTTGTATATCCGCCTTTCCAATGAAAAAATAATAAAAATAAATCTTTAAAAAAAAAAGAAATAAGTTACTAATTAGACTTCATCAAAATTAAACAACTTCTTAAAAATGCCACTAAGAAATAAAACATAAACCAGAGAATGAGAGAAACATTTTTACTTTACATATCCGATAAGCAGTTATAACTAAAACATGTGAAGAATTTTCACATTTCAATAATGAGGCAAGGTTTGCATAAATATTTTAGTAAACATATATGAATGACTGACAAACATATGGAAAAGATATTCTGTGCCATTGGACAATAAGTAAAGGCACAGTAAAGCCACAGTGGGATAGCATGACACTACTGAAATGGAAATAAAGGGAAATGATATGCAAAAAATGGAATACTCACACAATACTGGTGGGGATATAATAGGTTTCCATCAACTTTGGAACAAGTTTGGCAGTTTCTTAAAAATTAGGTACACACCCATCACCCAACTCAGGAACTTCAGCCCATATATTCAAGAAGACAGAAATGTATGTCTAGTGGCTTGTCCACAGAAGTTTTTTCACAAGGTCTAACACTCGAGGCAGTCGATGCATCTACAGATGCAATATCCATCTACAGATGTAATATCCATCTTTACAAACATGGTGTTAGTTACACATGAAATAGCACCAAGCAACATAAGGGAAAGTACAGACACAAGTGACAACATGGTTGAGCCCCCAAAATATTAAATGCATGACAACCAAACCTGAAAGGCTACATATTGTTTGATTCCATTTATAAGAGCTATCTTATAAAGTCAAAACTGCAAATACAGAAAGCTGTAGTGACCACCTGGAGCTAGAGGTGGAAAAGGAAGGTGCGATGGAAATTTCTAGAGTGATGGAATCATGACAGCTATATAACTGTATAAAGTCACTACAAATCATCGAAATGTAAACTCAGAACAGACATGCACCAAGGTTTGTCCCTTATACTTTGGCAAAACTGAATGAAATAAGATTGAGAAAAAATGGATATACCCCACGTCCCTGATGTTTTATCCAAATGTTCTCTTGGGTTTGACACATGCAACTCTTGGGCAGAAGATGGACACTCTGGTCAGAAAATCAGTAAGAAGAATGAACTAGAAGGTGGAAGAGTATGGATGTTCTATAAAACATCAAAGACAGCTTTGAGTTAAGCCAATATTGCTAAGCAGGTGATTTTATCCTAACATCTGTGCTCACCTCCAGCTGATCACTTTTGCCCACCACATTTCACCTTTCTGTTACCTCGTGTTCTCAGCTGGATACAACATAGACCTACTCCCATGGTCAGGTACTGTGGACTATGGAGGAGAGTTTCTGTGTAATGTAAGAATAAAGAAATAAGCTAGGCAGGTGTGGATCCATGAGATGAAATGTCTGGAAAACTTCCAGCTCAGTGTAAGAGATACAGGCAATGCTCCACAAAAGTTTGCTGATGGGACTGGCTGGATAGCTCAATGGCTAAAATCCACACCTTGCAAGTGCCAGGATCCCATATGAGTGCCAGTTGATGTCCCAGCTGCTCCACTTCCCATCCAGCTCCTTGCTTGTGACCTGGGAAAGCAGTGGAGGATGGCCCAAAGCCTTGGGACTCTGCACCCACATGGGAGACCCAGAAGATCCAAAGACCCAGTCTTTGGGGGAGTGAGCCAGCAAATGGCACATCTTTTTCTCTTTCTCCCCTTCTCTTTATAAGTCTGATGTGCCTTTCCCATAAAATAAATAAATCTTTTTTTTAAAAAAGGATTGCTGTTACTTGGTTACTTTCTCCTATTCTCTCTCTCCAAACCTGACTCCAGCATGAGGGCACCTTTCACACCATTTTGGGAATACATTTTACTAAATTCATTATATTAAATGTATTAAATTCCTTGAACTTTTGGAACTTCTTCCTTAGTCTTTTTCCTTGTTACCCATGAATGACGTTGTAGTTGTTGTAACTTTTGTTTTATTTCTTCACATCAGACAAGAGCATTGAGATTATGCTCAATTAGTGCCATTAGTAAATATCATTCCTAAAAGTCTCAAGAATTTAAACAGTTAAGAATTGTAGCTTTTGCACACCATATCTTGCTTGTGGGTCAGCTGGGAAGCTCCACTCAGGGGCCAGGCTAAGAAGCAGCCACCATATGGAACACTGCCCTGGTCACCATGCCAGGGGGAGAGGGAGCTCCAGGGAGCCGCATTAGCTGCTCAGACAATTAACAGCTCAGCCCAAGAGGGACACACACATCACTTCCATTTACGGCTCATTTGGCCAGAACCAGTCAATGGGCCCAGCTGCCCACAAGGGGTCTATGCGCTGTGCACTCCTAACCTTTACCCATGACCCAGAAAGCAGGAAGATTTGGCGAGCAGCTCTAATGGCTACTACATTATTCATTTAGCTTTGTCTGCTTCCCCTGACCAGAATGGCCCATCAAAGCAGGATGGACTGCCTTGTCACCACTGGTCCCCAGGGCTGGCAGAGTAACTGTCTTTGGAGTAAATGATTCAAGTATTTTAAGATTGGTGACCAATGGGGCCGGTTGGATGAAGGTCAATTCCTTGCCAACTGCCCACCTCCAACCTCCACATTAGCCAAACACAGGCAGGAATAACTGCAAGGACTGTTCGTATCATCTGTCATTGACTGTCTAACCACAGACAGTATGGCCACCCGTGCTGAGAAGTGTTGTTTTCTTCTTCATCTTAAAAGCTGCATGTGAGTTGTATATTGTGTCCCATACTATACATTTTACAAAGTTTAAAAATACAGAACTGGGGCGGGAAGAAGACACAGTGGTGCAGCATGATAATCCTCTACCTACAGTGCCAGCATCCCTTAAGGGTGCTGGTTCATGTCCTAGTTGCTCCACTTCTGATCCAGCTCTCTGTGTACAGCCTGGGGAAGCAGTAGAAGATGGCTCGAGTCATTAGGTCTCTGCATCCATGTGGGAGACCTGGAAGAAACTCCTGGCTGCTGGCTTCGTACTGGCTCAGCTCTAGTCACTGTGGGCAATTGGAGAATGAATCAGTGTTTGGAAGATTCTCTTTCTGCATTTCTTTCTCTTTCAGTAAAATATGCCTCTCAAATAAAAATAAATAAATCTTTTAAAAACACATTGAACTGGATAAAATGACTGTTTCCCTGACATTCTGGAATTTTAAGGTCCCCAAGAGCCTGCAAGTTGTATCTCAGGGTGGATAACTCCAAGCCAGGAACTCCAGCTCAGGGCCTCCAAGGATGTCTGCTAAGGCCTGCTAGCTGAAGCTTAGCTCACTGAGCACATTCTCTGAGTTTCTTTCCCTTCCTTTTTGTTTCCTTTCAGGCACTGTGCTGATGTTTTTCTCCTCTGATGGGGATTAAATTTCTTTTTTTTTTTTTTAACAATTTTTGATTCTTTATTATTCTTTTTTTTTATTGTTAACAACATTGTATTATGTGATACAGTTTTCTAGGCACTGGGATTCCCCCCACCCCTCCCACAACCCTACCACCATGCTGCATAATCCTCCACCTTGCTGCATAATCACAGTTGAAGTTCAATTGGGATTCATTCATTGCAAGCTTATACCTAGCATAGAGTCCAGCATCTTATTGTCCAGATAAGTTCAGCGGTTTCTAGGGGAGACCTTCTCTGGTCTGAAGGTAGAGCTAACAGAGTAAAGTCCCGGTCAGTTAAAAGCCCCTACAAAACATCAGCAACAATTTACAATGTAATGAAATTGATTGACATAGTATTGAGTAAACAATATGTTAAAAGTAATGCAAGTTCAATTTTTCACAACACATGGGTTGAGACAGTATCAATGACAGGTTCAAAAACAAATAAACCAACAAACAAATAAAATTACTGGTTAAATTAAGGCAAACAAATGTATGTGGGAGTTGGCCATTGTCAGGAAAGGCCTCATTTTCATACCAACACCTCGATGAACCAACTTCTCCTGATCTGGTGTTTGACATCATTTTCCTTTTATTATAACCTGCTCTAAGAAGTACCTTTCGTTTCTACCACCAACACTGCTGACACGCTGTTTAGGTGGAGTACCTGACCACTTGCCATTCGCAGCCCTAGCTGTTGATCACGGCTCACTCCTGCTTTAGAGAACTGTGATGGCAGAGCAGCAGTTCTTTGGGCCCTTCTTCCTCACTGACTGGCAACCCACGATTGTCGATGTGAGGTTGGATAGGCTGGCTCCCTTTTTCAGTGCTGAGCTTCAGGGCCCCCAAGGGGCTGGCCCGAGCACATACAGTTGCTCTGCTTCCCTCCAAGTTGCTTCCTTGTCTCTTTTCTAAAAAAAAAAAAGTCCCCAGAACAGATCACATGCAGATCCTTTCCTTGAGCTCTGCCGTTATATAATTTGACACAGATTCTACCCAAAACATACACACATGCAACATGTAAAATAAAATTTCAAGAGAATGACATACTTCACGTGACGTACTCTGGCATTTTCTGTACTGTTCATATATGTAGGTACGTGTATATATATGTATACACACATACACACATTCACCTGCTTGTAGCCCTGTAACTTGCTTTGATAGCCCACTCTTGGGTCACAGCCCTGCAGTTCAAAAAGCATTGCAGTTGTCTTCGCCAAATTGCCCGCTGGAAGTTGGAGTAGAGTAACCAGGACTGTCAGGAGGAAGGCGGAGTGAAGGGCACCTGTCTTCCTCTGCACTGCATTGAGAATGTTGAGACTTGGAAACTCACTGCGCTGCAGCTGCATATGTTAAGGCAGCCCAAGTGTTCACTGACCTCTGGCTACTGGGAGAGGAGCCAGCCTCCTTTTACTCCCTCCGTCCCCCTCACACGTGTACTCAAAGCTTCAACAGAAAATGGGAATTCCAAGAGAGAAAGTCATCTTTTTTTTTTTTTACCTTGACCAAGGACACAGAGATATACCACAAGAAGTTTAATTCAACATTATCTGTGATAGCCAAAACAGAGTCATCTAAATGTCATCCTCCTATGAGTTGCAAGTGCAGCAGACAAAGGAATATCACGTATCCATTTAAATACTGAAATAGGTTTTCTAAGTACAGAAAACTATCTACGATACACTCAGTATAAAAATCAATTCCCTTCCCCCTTGAGTTTGCCAATATAATTCCATTTTTATTTTTAAAAGCTAGAAACTTGGACGGTGACAATATGGAAAAATACACTCAAAATTATTTGCAGCAATCATCTGCAGGGCAGCGATTATGGGAAACAGTGACTTTTGCGGTCACACATTTCCATAGCATTTGAACTTTTTACCGCAAGCATGAATTACATTTAAAATGAGATAAAGCAATAATTTCTCATTTTAAAAAGGTAATACACAAAGAGAAGCTATTTATAAGGTGGCAGCATATGTTCCTTTGAACGCACAAAGGTGCTTCTTCAGCAGGTGTAATACTCTTTCAAGAAACAGAGATAAGAAGCTTTTTTTGTAAGTTCATGCTCTAAGGCAACAGCTTGCTCCAACGGACAGAAATGTTTGAGAAGGTACAAACGGAGGGAATTCATAAGCTGGTGTAGGGCTCAGAAAATGGATAAATATCCCTGAGTACCAGAAACAAAGAGAAATCCATCAGGGGAGGGATGAACAGTAGGACTTCCGGGCTCAGGTTCTGAAAGCTGCTAAAGGGGGTGTCTCTCTCCATCACTGCAGTGGGAACCCCAACATAGGGCACAAGGAACTGGGGATGCAGAGTGAAGGGCTCCCCAACTCTTTAGAAAGCTAGAAGGCTTTCCAGAGCATTGTGGATGTTTTGTTTTGTTTTCATCAGTCTTGTTCTGACTGCATCTTAAAATCACCTGGGAGTTCTTACAGAAATACTATTGTGCAGGAACTGATTTGAGTTTCATATTTTTTTTCTCCTTCTTCTCCCTCCTTCTTCTCTCCCCCTCATTCTCACTCTCCCTCCTTTCTTTCCATGTCCTCCTCTCTCTTTCATCTCTAAAGGCTCCTTTGGAGCCCTCAACAGAGACCCAAGATTGTGATCACATTGAAACCTCAAGCTCAGGGCATTTGGATGCTGATGCTGAACTGACCCAACTTCAGCCAAGTGGGCAGCCAATTAGATATGACCTGATCTTTCCCTGTTATCATGCTATTGGAAGCCCTGGGGAGGACATGTGGTCCATGGCAGCCCAAACACTGCTAATCAGGGTGGGGTAAAAAGAGACAGACAAGTAGGGAAGAAAATATCCCTCTATGGATAAATGGATGAGTACAAGTTACGCATGATAAACTCATACAACAGAACATGAGATAGAAATGAGCCTTTATAATCAGCATAAACATGGCCCCCACAGGAGTATCCCTCAAAAGCATAGCGGCAAATTATAAAAGCAAGTTGAAGCATGTTTTGTAAGTCCTGATACCACTCATTTAAATTGGATAGCACAGGAAATTAAAAAGTACATATTGTTTTGTGACTAGATAGATTTATACTAACAATATTAAAATATTCAGGAGACTCAGACATCAGGACAGTGGTCACCTGTGTATACAGAGGAGACAAGGATTAAGGGACCGCTCAATAGGGAGAAATTATTGAGACACACACAACAATCTGGGTGGGTTCCAAGGGTATCATGAAAGAAGCCAGTGTGAGACAGTTACATATGACAGGACTCTGTGGGTCACACATGTGAAACGACAAAAATACACTGGTGAGAGCAGAGTGATGGTTGCCAAGGGAAGAGTGTGGTTAGTAAAGGACAGTGCATGGAAGGTCTGGGTACCATGGGAGTCTTTTGCATATCAGTTGTTGTGGTGTAAACACAATGTTACATGTACACCAGAATTGATGGAACTGGATTTCACAAAAAGAGGAAACAGAATGGTGTTTGTCATGGATTGTGAAGTCTCTTATTGGTGCAGCAAGAACCAAAACGTACTGCAAGAGCATTCAGTGGTTGGTCCTGTAGACAGGATCGGGTGCATTCAGGGTGGTATGGCTGTAGACTGGTTAGAAAGGATGATGGGACGCAATTCTACCAACATTTCATTTGCAAATATGGTTTCAGTTGATGAATGACTTATATGCAAACCACATTCTCAGGACCCAGAAAAAACTGTTCTAAATCAAGAACCCATAATCACCATGAAAGGCATCAGCCTTAGCAGTTACCTGGAAGGACTGATGGCAAGTACGGTATCTTGAAATGCTTAGTAAGGGCCGAGAAGCCATGGAGTGGGTAATCCATAAGTTAAATGCTGAGACTGAAGAACTGGCAGCATCAGTGAGGGCGAGCTTAGCGGCCACATTCGCAGAGAAATGAGGACAAGGCTGTGTGCTCCAGCAGGCCCCAGCTCTGCAGGCCGATGTATTTATTTGTTATTTAAAAAGAACAACTATATTTTAGGTAGAATGATTTTAATGAGCTGGAGTCAAACTATGTGACTTTTGATCAAAGAAGCAGATGCAGGGTTTTTAAGTCAAGGGATCCTATGAGGTGAGTGTCATTTTCTTTAGGTAGAATATGAACTTTCCATGCGTCAGCACGCTGCCTGTCTTCGGACCAACCCCGAGGAAAGAAGAGAAACGCCTCTTGGTGCACACTGGGGTGGCTCCGGGGAAGCAGACTGTGGTGCTGTCCTAGGGAGAGGCATACAGGGTCCAAGGTCGTTAATTTGCACAAAGTAACTTGCTCTGCTAAACCAGTGTTTGATTTGGTACTTTAATGGTATTTTTGAAGTGACATTGACCTTGCATGCACTGGGATTCCATTTAGATGCCAGTTCATGTTCCAGCTGCTCCACTTCCCATCCAGCTAGCTGCTTGTGGGCTGAGAAAGCAGTAGAGGATGGCCCAAGCCTTGGGACCCTGCAGCCACATAGCAATACTGGAGGAAACTCCTGGCTTCAGGTCCGTGCCGTTCTAGCTATTGCGGCAGTTAAGGAGTGGACCAACAGAGGAAAAATCTTTCTCTGTCCTACTCTCTGTAAAATCAGACTTCCCAATAAAAATAGTAACAGTAAATAAATCTTAAAAAGTTTAATTAAAACCTCCCTTTGGAAGAATTGGCAAAACAATTTTATAAGAAAAAGTTGCAAAACTAACCCATCAATTTGACTGAGATATCCTAATTGATCTCCTAAGACATTTTAATTTGCTTCCTGTCATCTTGCTTCTGTCTATCTTAGTCCTCACCCCCGCTCTCCTCCTATTTAAATACAACCTCACTCTGAAAATCTCCTGTGACCTCCTCTCACCCCACATCTCATCTCGCTTTAATTAGAACTTTCTTCAAAAAGCAGTACTCTGCAAAATTTTAGGGTGAATTAAAAAAACCCTCTGCCTTTGTATGTACAGTTTATAAGCAATAAAGGTGGGGAAGCCAGGCCTGTAGATGGTAGGATGGAGGGAAGGAAGCCCAGCGCACTGGGAACTTTGCTGCAGGTACCACCTTTGGCACTGTCACCAGCAGCATTGTCATCATGCTGCAGCCTTCATAACGAATTTCTCATCTGACAGAAAGTCTCCCAGGCGTTACTCTATGGAGACGAAAGGCTCTGAGGGTCAACTCTGGGCCAAGGCTGAATCCCAGTCCATTGCCTGGAGCTTCCTCAAAGGCAAATACAACCTGGCCTGGCAGCATTACCACAATGCAGGACTCGGCTCTTTCCTAAGTAAAGACAGAACTCAACCCTGGGTAGCACAACAAGGTAAACTCACCCACCTAACAACCACACATGCCCCTCTTCTCTCACACACGCCATCATTCTCCCCTCACTCCACAGGACTTTCCTTTAGGCAACCAAAAATGTACTCATTACCTCTCTAAAGAAACACAATGCTGTCATACTTGAAACAGCTGCTTCTACAGCTTGCCCTTCATAACTGTATCTCTGCACAGCAACCACAATGATTACCTCTGTATGTAAGCTAGATCTCATCACTTGGCTCAAAGCCCTCCTGTGGATCCACCTTCAAAGAAACAACTTCACCTTTACCATGATCATCTAGGCTCAACCTTGTGGACCCAATTATGTCCGCCTGACCTCATTCTCTGCCACCAATCCCCTCCCTCTGCTGTCAGACCCAATAAGGAGAGGTAAGGCAGCAGGGAATGTAGCCAAACATACATGGTCATCTGGATGCTTCCTATGGGATAGGAAAGGTAATCCTTTGGAAATCTCCTGAGTTTCCCAGGTAGGTGAGAGTCCCAAGGTATTAGGCCAGCCTCTACTGCTTTCCCAGGCCACAAGCAGGGAGCTGTAAGGGAAGTGGAGCAGCTGGAACATGAACTTGCACCCATACAGGATCCCAACCCATGGAAAGCAAAAATGTAGCTACTGAGTCATCACACCAGCCCTCTCTTAATCATCACTACCTACACACTTAGTGCCAAGCTCATGTGCCTGGAGTCTCACATGTACCACCATCCTTGCCCAGTCACATCTTCCCTGGCTCTCTGTTTCCACTTGAATACACTTGTTGTGCTGCAGTCTCACTGCTGTTCAAATGCACAACTCCTGCTTCCAAGCCTTTACACAGGTCTTCCCCATGGTCTAGGACACTTTTCTCACTGGTACATTTTCATTTTCAAAACCCTGTTAAAAATCGCTGCCTCAGGCATGCTGTGTTCTCAGCACCCAGGTACACTGATTAAACTCTTTATTTTGTAACTCTGTTTTTTTCTGTCTTTCTTCATCATTAGACTGTTACTTAGAGATGGCAAGATATGTGTCTAGTAAATAGTAATTAATCAGCTGAGTAACGCAAATTCACCCAAAGAATAAGGTCTATTTATTTGCCCAAATAAGAGTCTGTTTTCATGCTTAGTAAATGTTAAATTAGTAACTTCTGTAATTAATAAAGACCCAAAAGGTTAAAATACTTCTAATAGTGCTGCTTAATGGATCCTTGCTTGTCAGACGAGAATCTGCTAAAATCTAATCAACTTTTTCCTCGAACTTGAGAAAATACTGGAAAAACAATCTGATATTTCACCCCTCTATGTGAAACTGTCTTTATGTCTAGTATAGACTTCTACTCTACTGCTTCTTACTAGTTACTTGGAGTTTCTAGACAGAAGAAAGAGAAAAGCTCCTCACCATCACTTATAGAACTTTCAGGCAAATGTGGGTAGGGGTGTATTACATGTAAAGGCTTCTCTTTCAATTGCTGCAGTTGTCATAGCAAAATGCCATAGACCACGGGGTTTAACCACCAGAATTTTTTCCTCCAAGTTCCGGGAGTCAAGGATCCAGGGCTAGCAAGGTTGGCTCTCTCTCAGGTCTGTCTTCTTGTTCTATCTTCTTGGCAGTTTCCTCCCTGGGTCTTCATGCCCACATCCCTCTTTGAGCACATGTCCCTGGTGTCTCCTTGTGTCTTAATCTCTTCTTTTTACGGCAACACCAGTCAGATTGTTTGAGAACACACTATAAGGCTCGCCTAGCAACCTCGAGAGGCCAGTCACAACCTTAAGGTTCTGAGTGCTAGGGTTTCAGCATACTCATTCAGGAGAACACAGTTCAATATGTTGCAAGCCAGCATTCTTTCTCAGACAATAAAACCAAAGAAGACTCATGAGGAGCTAGGCTATTCCTCCAGGATTCAAATTTTCATCTATTCTCTTTGTTAGTAAGAGCCATTTATTACCTTCACATAAAACCAACACAATGATCTTTCCAAAAGGCATTTCTGAAAATTTCTCCCTTCAGAAGCTACTGAATGTTTCCCCCATACTTGGATAAAGATCCAAAACCCAAGCATAGTGTATGATTTGTACCAGGAGTTGCTTGCTACAGTTCCCTTACATGTCTTTTGTTCCACTGAACTACTAGGGTATAACGATTCTACAAGCAAGCTATGCTGAGTTACTCTTAGCATCACCTCGGGCAAACATGTGTTTTAGTCAACAAATATTAATTATCATCTCCTTTATGGAGCTGTAGTGAACCTTGAACAGATAACAAGATTCCATCCTTGGAGATGTGGAGGAAATGTCAAGGAAGTAAACACAAATTACAACATACTTCACAGGCAATATAGCATAGATATATGCAGAATGTTTCAGAATCTCAAAGGAGGTTTGCTTAAGCTTCCAGAGCATAAACTTCGCCAGAGAAGCATTTTGCCAATCTCGACAATTAAACGAACACGTAGGCTGCTTTTAAAGCATTATCTATGTGTTGTACTGACACATTACTAAAATAAATTAGAAATGCACATTGAGTTTATAAGAATGAGACTAGTAGTATCAAACACAACCAAGGAAATGAAAATTGGCTACACAGAGAGATTTTAGGTGGAAATTAAAATTTCCTTGTTGGTATGCATCCATCTGTGGAGTGTTTCTTAAGTGAACATGTGAAGGTCACATGGGACAATCACCGTGTAAACCATTCCAAAAAGCCAGTAACACCTAACATTAGCAGCCATATCTGACAGCAGACTGAAATAAAATAATGCAACTTGCAGTAATGATTACTTCACTGATAATTAAAGTCTTCCAGCACGCATCTCAAAAAGTTACCTGATCTGGAAAGGTGTGGAAGGAAACTGAAGCAAACAATAGATATTATCAAGGGCAAAAGATATTGAAACCTTCCACTAAGATCATGTAGAATTGTGGGGTATAATGTATGACACAGAGTTTTGGATACATAGATGAGTTCACAAGCAAGAAAGGGAAATTCCCAGGCGAAGATAATGGAAAGAGAACATCAAAGACAAGTAGTAAGTGATGAGCTGACTGAGCAATACCAAATTGAATAGGCAGACTCCACTACCAGTTTTCTAAGTGGTCGGGTTTTAGTGCTTGTATAAGTATGGGAAAGGACTCCTTATCTCCTCAAGAAGTAAGGAGTAGGAAGAGGGCCCCTTCACAAAGCCCAGACTCTAAGAGTGACCTTCAGAAAAAAAGTAGATCAACAAGAATCTACCCACTGGCATATCGATCCAGGGAGTGTGTCTTAACTCATTGTAGTTAAGCAAAAATAGGAACACTGATGGATGAATGAACTGAGGCATTTGTCAAATTAATGCCTCTGTTTCTCAGTTTGTAGCTGGGCTCATTGGACTCTCTGAGCACTCTCCTTTACAGGAAGCTTCATACTGTGCTGCCAGCAGAAGACCCTGGAGAGATACGGCAGGACACAGGACATGGCCCCTGGGTACCAGATTCCATGTCCTCCTGTCCTTCTCATTGGGTAGTGTGCAAGGTGGGTATGCATACCCACAAAGCGCATCAGCCAGTGGCCAGAGTTTTCAATAGTGCCTAGGAGACATCAGCATCCCAGCCACGTCTGGTAGCCACCTTTCCATGTGTACTCCAGGCATCATGCCCCCAGTGGCACCTGTAATTCATCACAGAGCAGCCTTTGGGCAGCAGTACCTTAGAGTAGCTTTCTGCTTGCTGAGAAACTGTGGATCAGGGAGCTCAGCTAGCTTCTCTGCCTTCCTGTGAGCTGTAGGTAACCCCTCACTAGTGAAGTATGACCATCAATTTTGAACAGTCCCCTTCCCAAGTGTGTCCTGCTTTGACTTCTACAGAGACCCAGAAACCCAACTTAACTTTCTCTTCACATATTTTTATTCTTCTATCATATTTTAGCAGTTCATTTAATGAAATCAGTCTATTTAAATAATCATTTGGTTTCTATATCTTGATTAACTTCAGACTAAGACAACTGAGAAATCAAAATCACTGGACCATGCTATTATTAATGTTAAACTCAAGGCAGGCTGGGCTAACTGCACCCCTCTCAATTTTTTCTTTCTTGTTTATAGAACCCCAATATTGATATGACTATCTGTGCCACTTTTCCAAAAGTCCCTTAGTGCCTGTAAGGATCAGACAACATAGTTCTGGCCAAATAGACTAGGATGAGCTCCCTGATGCAATAAAGCAGCCACAATAGCAGCAACAATGTCCTGTATATGGAGGCGGCTCCTCTCTATCTCCTTCCTGCCTGGAATGACAAGCATGACAGTGACATAGCTATTTCAGGTCGTGAGATTACAAGTCACCTTTGGTGGTGTCAAGGGTAGAGAAGCAACAAAATGAGCAATTTAGTCCTTCGGGCATCTCTAAGTTATCATCTTAGCTTTATACTGCCTACTTCCAGAGTTCTCATAAAAGTAAAACTCTTACATTTTAAAGTCTAAATTTCCACTTTTATATTATAAGCTCCTAACCCCAGTTCTGTGGAGTGCCATAGTGCTTAGGTTTTTCTTTTTCTTTTTTTTTTAATACTATTTACAATGAAATGGTTCATTAAAAAAACTGAGATTAAAAGAGGAGGCAGAGCATACAGGGCGATGGAAACCACTTAATTAAATAAGAGTAGCCCCTCCATTCTGTTCAAGCTGGCCAAGGGGAATCAAGGACTATCCCAGGACTATTCTTTGTCTTTCACATATAGAATCTGACTTCTGTCCCAAATTTGAGAAATACACCAAAGTAAAGTAGTGCTCGACTCTGCCGCACTAACACCCACAGGAATGAAAATAGTTCTCTTATCTGCTAGAGCCCCAGCTTGTAGAGCTAAGGACAGTTGATTGTTGTAATTGATATCACTTACAGAACCACTGTCTAGGGGCTTGTGTACCCCATTTATAAGACAAATCACGTTAAGGGTCCCTGATTAGCAAAAAGCAGGAAATAACCATGCAGGTTAGGCAGGTAGAGAACGGGTGCGAGGATATTCACACAGCCTGCCAGAAACACAAAGCGCATCAGCAAGTGGCCAGAGGAGCCTCAGTGGATCTTCCTGGCGAAACAACTCAAAGAACCTGGGAAAGGCCTTGAGTGACTGAACAGCACCAACCATTATCTCACCCTGTGACATTGCAAGTGAATGCTCGTGTGTGTGTGTGTGTGTGTGTGTGTGTGTGTGTGTGTGTGTGTGTGTGTGAGAGAGAGAGAGAGAGAGAGAGAGAGAGAGAGAGAGAGGAGAGCAAGAGCGGGAAGCTTACACACACATGCAAGCAACTTACAAGTTAAATATAAGCCCTAGGCGTTCTTCTCTGTTACAGGATTTGGACTTGAAAAGAATGACAAAGAGCCAGGTTCGATTGGGAAAAGGCACATGCTCCTGATTGGTGGCTTCTCTGTAGGTTTGATGGTGCTGTGGCTCCACGGGTGATGGGGGATGGCCCAGTGCTAGGGTAGAGGCTTGGGACACTCAGACTGTGATATCTATGTTCCTCATGCAGAAAGGAATTCATTCATGTAGTCGAGAGATCCCATCAGCCCCTAATTTTCAACAGTATTACAGCATACCAGTGGGGAATTTCACTTTCACAGACATTTGAAAGACATTTCTAATATCCTTGTTGAATAAATGCACGGGTCTTATTCTTAACTGAAAACATTCTTAACTGCTCAAAACATGGACTTGACAGTCGTTAGACTCAGAAAAGAGCAACCTGTGATTTATTTTCAAGAAGCTTGGAACCACGTTCATGTGAATAATCCACATTCCCAGTAAATAAGAGTAGTGACTGTTATAAAACTTAACAAGGTACAGTGTTGCGACACCATTTATTCAGACAAAAATTGTTACACTAAATGTATTGAGTTTATTACTTTATGATACAGTTCCATAGACTCTGGGATTTCCTTTCCCCCTTCCTCAGCCCCCACCTCCCACACGATTTCCCCCTTTGTTGTTACAGTAGTATAGTCTTTCCTAGTCAGTCATGAGTCCATCCGTCTGCTATTTAAGTGTTCTGACATTGCAGGTATGGACAATAGCAGACAACATATTTTTAAAAAATAAACAGGTACACAATGACCTCCTTCATGCAACATTAAACTTGCTTTCGAAAATTACTTTTTGAAAGTAGTGAATACATTTCCCATTCTTTTGAAGTTCATTAACTAACCAGTTGACTTTTTACCTTAAAGCTTAAGTCGGTATTTCTATGTATTTTTAATCTGTCTTTTTTCTGCACATTTAAAAGCCTTTGATGAACAAAGTGAAACATAATTAAATCCTAAGTTGGAAAAAACTGTTGTGGCTTGTGGTTGAAAATGATGTATGAACACATATGCATTATCTCATGCCAGAGACAACAATGAGATGACAACTAAAGGAAGGGAAAAGGGCACAGTCAATAACCACAAACGGACCATCAAGGGCAGGTGGGGGAGTAAGACAGTCACCCGGGTAAAGAGTGAGTGTGACAGAGAAGGAGAAGCTGGTGGCCGTGTTTGCAACTTACTGTTGTCTATCCTCTGCCCACAGTTGCTTCTGTTTCTCTCAAATAACCAGATGTAGTAAGTTCAAATAGGTTCTGTCTGAGGAACAGAACAGGGATTGTATGAATCAGGTTCTTTGGAGAAACAGAACCAACTGCTTGTGTGTAGAGGTGTGTGCATGTACTTGCTCAGATAACAACAAAGATATTTACCACAAAGAATCAGCCATGAAATTCTGGAGGTTGATAAGTCCCCCATGCTCTCTCTGCAATGTGCAGATTCCAAAAAAGCTGTGCTGTGGTTTCAAGTCTGAATCCAAACCTACAAACCAGGAAAACTGACAGTGTGAATGCCAGCCCAGAATCAGAGTTCTGAGATCAGCAGCACCCATGTCCCAGCCCTGGAGAAGACTGATCTCAAGCTGAGAGAACTAATTCTCCTCTTCTCCACCTGTTTTGTTCCTTCCAAGCCCTCAGTGAATTGCATGATGCCCAGCCTTACCGATCAAAATACCAGTGGTATTCTCAGATTTAGAAAAAGCTATCCTAACATTCAGACAGACTCACAAAAGACCAGAATATCTGACAGTCAGGCTGACAGCATCACAATACCTTTGATTTCAGACCAGAGACTATGAAGCTATTGCAAGAAAATACAGGGGCAGCAGTTGAAGATGTTAGTGTTAGTGATGACTTCTTGGATAAGACTCACAAAGTACATGTAACAAAAGCAAACCTAGTTAGAAAAAAAAAAAAGCAAAACTAGTGAAAGCAAAGCTAACAACGTTTTTTTAAAAACTTATATTTATTTGAGAAACAGAGAATGAAAGAAGGGTGTGGGAGAGAGTCCATCTGTTGGTTGATGCCCCAAATGTCCACAACAGGAGCGCCACCAAAGTCAAGTCTGGGAGCCAGGAGCTCAGTCCACAGGAACAGCAGGAGCCTGATCGTGGAAGCTGCTACCACTGCTTCCAAAGTCTGTTTCAGCAGGGGACTGTTGTGATGGAGCCTAGGCGATCTAGTGCAACTTAACCACTTGCACAAATACCCACCATGAGTGTCTTCACTAGGTCTTCCAAATCAAGAGCTTGTCTCATCCATAAACACCAGCACAGGCACACCCAGAAATAATATTTAATCAAATATCTGAGCATCTCTTCGCCTGTCCAGTGAATACACAGAATTAGCCACCACAGAACAAGGAAGAGCAGAAATGGGATTTTCCTTATAAGCCTTTCCATCTTACTCATTTGGAATATAACTATGATTGGTAAAAATTAACATTCTGAACACCATGTAAGATTTATTACATATAAACCCCTTGCTCTGGACAGAAAAAAAAAACAACCAGAAAAATCTGTTTTTTCTATTCTCACTTAATAAATGCTTGGCAATATAATTGAACATGGATTTTAAAAAGTGCAAGATCATTAAACTGCCCAGAATACACATTCTTCAGTCTTGCCCTATCTACCCATGGGACTAAGGATTTGATTAAAAAACATAATTGCATACATTCATAATGCTCCTTACACTACAAATATTTTCCAACTCACCATACATTATCCAATGCTTCTGGTCCTACTTGGTGGCCACTGTTATATTGAGCCACATGGAGGCCACAAAAGAACCAGAAAATAAGGTTCCCACCAGCAAGGAACTGACAGTTTAGATGAAGAGATCAGTTGCCCTACGCGAGCCGATTCTAATGCATTATCCTAAATTGGAAGGACATAGAAAAGAGACAATCACTCTTCATTTTTGCAGCCCCATCAGGGCTCTCCCACCTTCATAGCAAGACCTTGACATCTATGTACTAGTGGACAGGTGGATTGTTACCTGACAGACCATTGCTCAGAGGCTCCACCCAGCATCTATGGAAGGCGAAACAGAGAAATAGAGACAAAGGCACTGGTTACGCCTGACAAAGGCACAAAGCCTGGGCTTGTCTCCCACACTATGGGATATGGGAAAGACACAGAGTCATTGGGGGAAGATAAATTCCTCAGGCGAGCATAGCCTGGATAAGGGAAGATGGTCAGAAAGCAGGAGCTCAAAGCAGTCTGATTGGAACCAAGAGGAAAGAGGAGGACAGTAGAATCCTCCGAGTTCCTGCCTGTTGCCCTTACGATAGTGGGCAGGCAGAGGAGGCAGGAGAGTGGAAGGACCAAGTGGATAGTGGTGAGAGGCCCTTGAAGCACAGGGAGCATGAAGAGAACAAATCCCACCCCCCAGCAGGCCCCAGAAGTCACAAACACCTTGGCCTTTCTGTAGTAATGAATCCCACCTTCTCCCTGAGCTTGTGTTCAGCACCTGCTCCTCACTTTAATTAGAGTAGAAAGCAAAAATGGGTTGCATTCTCCTGGTCACCAGGACACTGGAGCCTTTCACAGAAGGAAAGACAGTGGTAACTCAAAAAATGAAGGGCCCTGGAAGCACTCCACAGTGGTGAAAAAGCCGAGCTCTGAGCGTGGATTCCCCAGAGTTCCTGCCTCTTGGATCCAGCCCTCATAGGTCCAAATTCTCAGGGCCAATTCCCCTTTCTTAGCCTCAGTTTCACCATTGAAGACAAATTCCTTGCCTCCCAGCCATGAGGATGAAATGGAATCAGTCAGGGGATGTATCAAAGGATCCCCAGCTCACCTGCACAACTCAACGAACTTCTGTATTGTTAGACAGAACCACAGCCAAGAGACCAGGGAACACAGGCTGCGTGGAGGTGCTGGCTTTTAGTGTAGACTTGGAAAGAAACAGGGATGAGCAAGCCAGGGTCTCCCCAGCAGAAGCCATGAGAAGTGAGCCTCATTAGGGAAGGAGCCACACAGCTTTCCACAAGGTTCCCGAAGGTGTGTGTCTGTAAAGAGAGTTGGGTATCCTGGAGGTGTTCTGCAGCAGCCATGGGGAACCCTGGAGACTCTCCCCAAAGGTAGTGAGCAACTGTAAAAGTCTGAGCGGGTCAGGATACCTAGGATAGGAGAGAGCCCAGAGTTCCACGGCAGGTCAGGGCTGGATGCTGGTGCAAACGGGTCGGATGGAGAAATCCCAGGCCCAGGCCCAAGCCCATCCCCCAGAAAGTAAAAAGGTAGGCACCTTTTCAATAGATCAATGCTGACAACTGACTTCAAAGGGGGAGAAAATGGGGTGACAGAGAGGAGATATAGGGCCATGTTAACAATTGGAGAGGCAACAGAGTTCAGGCAAACACCAGGTTGCTTGTCTAATCATTCATCAAGCAAGCATCACTAAGAGTTGCCTGAGAATGCAACTCTACCACCCTGGCAAACAAGCCAGAGTCCACACCCAGTGTGAGTTCAACATAGAAACTGGGCTGGTCTCTGACTCTCTTCACATTTCTTTAGGAACCCATTTCCCTGTTAGCATTACTGCTTCTTTCGAATGCTCAGATCCAAAGTCATACCCAAATACATCTTTTTTAAACATTTTTTTTATAATCTTATTTAGTTGATTAGGGCACAAAGGGCCAAGGGCTACAGGGTGAAAGTGGGTTATACCATTGTTTCCACATTAATATTATCATTTTTCCCTGTCAGGGGAGAAACAAAGGGAAAAGCCCCACCCAACCTCCCACCCATCCCTCATCCCCAATGGGAGGCGCACTCCGAGGGTCCTGCTCAAACAGTTTGATAGTACATCAGTTCTGGATTGCTGCCAATCTCACAGTTCCAAACGCAATGAAACCTATTCAGAGTCCACTGGTTGACATAATCTCTTCGTGGTTGGGGTTCTGAGATCAGCAGTTCAGTTGAAGGGATCTCCGAAGAAACTTCATCTGAGATGAAATACATCTTGACAGGTAGATGTCGCATGGACATCAAATCCCTCCAATGCTATCCCAGGTGGTAGACCTTTGGCAGGTGGCTCAGTTTGGTTACTGGACACCTCTGCAGTAAACAGAGAGAAAGGTGAATCCTTCAGCAGTGGATGTACCATCTGGAAGTCTTTTCCTCCAGCAGCTATAAAACGTCTATGAGGTGGGAATAAGAATTCGACATAGTGTTTAGGAGGCTGTTTGGGACACGCCAGCCCACATTGGAGTGCCTGGATTCAAGTATTAGCTCCATGTTTAATTTTAGCTTCCTGGTAATGCACACCCTTGGAGGTTGCCAATGATGGATCAAGTTGTTGAGTCTGTGTCACCCATGCTGGAAAACCTGCATTAACTTTCACACTCCTTGTCTTGGTTCTTGAAGACTTTTAGAGATTAAACCAGCAGGTGGAAGCTCTCTTTGCCTGTTTCTGTATCTCTGCTTGTCACATAAAAATAAAGGCCATGAAATCCTGGACTGAGAGTCCCTGTAAATTCCAGGCCTGTTGGACTACCGAGAGTATGTTCGGAGAGCTCATGTGCCTCCCTTTCATGTTGATTCTAGATACACATATCCTGTTTGCTCATTATACAGGGACATGCCATGTTCTGTGAGAACATCTCAATATACACTAAACTTAAAGCCACGCAACAAAGAAATTTACACAGAAGTTGCAGGTGTTCTCAAACCAAATTGTTCTTTTCTGAAGAAATCAGGTTTTGACAGTAGCAAAGCAGCTGCAAAATGAACTCTGATTCAGAACATCTCTGTTTATTTTTTTAAACACAGAACAGATGTCTATGATAGGATTTCCCTTTCAGCTCTAACAATGATCTAATAGGAGTTTGTTATTGCTATTTTTTCCCTAAAATTTCAGCTATCTATATCAAGTATTTACATTTAGTTTATTTATTTATTTGAAAGAGACACAGAAAGAGAGCTTCCAACCACTGGTCATACTGCAGATGGTCACTAGGGTTAAGCTAGGCCAAAACAGGAATAAGAAACTTCATCCAGACCTCCTACATGAATGGCAAGGGCCCACGGACTTGACTTGCAAGTTATTGCACCTCCTTTCTTTCAAGCAGAGCACAGGTCCTGACACTAGATCTACATGGAATTCCAGCCTATTAGCTTTGCTCGTAGTGGTTAATAATGGTTTGATCTTAATAAAGCAAATATATTTTTAATGGGTTATGGCTTTTCAAACAGAGAAGCAAGAAGCTTTTACAATTCTACAAAAGCTCTACAATTGTAGAACTGAATGCAAATCTTATGGTCACAGAAAACATAAAACATAGATGTAGCTGATAGAGTTCCAGATTAATTCAGTGGATTGCCTTCTGTTCATCTACACACGAAACTGTTAAGCAAGAATCCCAAACAATTTCATCGAAATAAGATGCAAAAATCCTAAATTGGCTTTCAGAGACCAGAGTAAGAGCCTACCTCAAGCTCAGAGAACAAGACATAGAAATTAAACATATTATTTGAACTTAAAAAAAATCAGCACTAGAGGACCTTTTAAAAATAAAATATCTATGAAGCATTAACAAGATGAAAGATGAGGAAGTACAGGGCCACACAACCTAATTCTCATCTGCCATAATAAGGGATCAGTAAAATGTTCTAAAGCTGATGAAATTAAAAAGCAGTGATATACATTCAATACAGAACTGTGAATTATGATATGAACCACATACGAATAAAAAGCAAAGGTTTCCTTAGCAAGTGGAACTCTGACTCGAGAGAGATATATCAGGAAGGTGGCATTTTTATTGTAAATTTGCTTATGCTATTTTACTTTAAAGTGCATCAATGTTGCCACTATTTCTGGAGAGGTGAGTGTGTGTCCCTGTACATGCATGTGGCTAGGTGTTTTGCGTACTGACAAGGACTATAGCTCCCACTCTTGTTTTCCTGGGTCTATTTTATTGGCTGACACGACAACAATAAAAAACAACAGGAATAGTAAGGCGGCATATCTGTTCACATCTTCCATTCCCCAGCTTGGTGCTTCACACATCATCGTGACTGCTTCCACAACTGTGCAAGGTCAAATCTGGCTCCATTTTTCGGATGAGGAAAACAATGTAAGGGAGTTTAAAGCAGACATTGTCTCAGGATGCACAACTGCGTTTGGAACAAAATTAATGACTTTATTTGAACCTGAGTCATTGCCTCAAAGACCCTGATCCTCTTTTTCTTTGAAGATTTGTTTATTTTTATTTGAAAGGCAAATTTACAGAGAGAAGGAAAGACAGCTATCTTCCATCCACTGGCTCACTCCCCAAATGGCCACAAAGGCCACAGCTCAGCCACTCCAAAGTCAGCCTCTTCCAGGTCACCTACATGCAGCGGCCTAAACACTGGAGTCATCCTCTGCTACCTTCTCAGGCCACAAGTAAGCAGCTGGATTGGGAAGTGGAGTAGCTGGGACGTGAATCAACATCTACATAGATTGCCAGTGCTGTCAGGTGGAAGATTAGCCTGTTAAGTCACTATGCTAGACCCCTCCCTCTTTTTTTTTCTTTTTAAAAACTTTTTATTTGAAATGCAGAGAGAAAGACATAAAAATAGTTCTTCCACTCACTGCTTCATTTATGCCTGCAATCGCCCAGGCTGGGTCAGGCTGAAGCCAGGAGGCTGGCATTTAGTTAGGTTTCCCATGTGGATATCAGAGACCCTAGTGCACAAGCAATCACCTGCTGTCCTACCAGAATGTTCATTAGCAGGAAGCTGGAACCATAAGCAGAGAGGGGATGCAAACTCAGGAGCTCTGAGAAGGGATGCAGGCATCTCAAGCAGTACCACGAGTATCAACTGCCACATCAAACACCCAACCTTTTCTTTTCCCAACTGAATCAATCCTTGAATAAATTATTATGAATAAATGAATGTGTGGAAAACTTAAATTATTGATTACATTGTTCCAATCCTCAAAAACGTCATTCTTTCCTGCTACAAATGTCACTATCTATATGCAAAAATCTTTGGACTCACAAAGTTGTTTGTGCCAAAAATAACTTGAAGAGGCCATTGTGCAGTAATAAATAAGGTTTGGAGAGCTAGAGGGGAAATTTAGATTCTAAAAATTAAGTGGAGAGATTTTTTTTTCCATTAATAAAACAAATTGAAATATTCCATGCTGAAGGAACACTAGGTAGTAAGTATATATATTGAATCAACCTTGAAATTTTCAGCTTTCTGGGCTAAAAATCTAATCTTCATGCAGATTTAAATGGCACAGGCATTAAGGCTTAATGCAAAATTAGTCTGCCTAAGTGGCTGTATCTTTCAGTCCAAAGAAGGTCACACAATTGCAATAGCGTGACCTGCCTCAGGAACACAGCACAGATCCCAGGCCTCTTGGATCATTTATTTTATACAAATGGTGGAAAACACACACACATACACATTCTTTAGATATGGGTTTCTAAACTGTATTACATCTACCTAATTGAAATATATATTGCAATACATACACAACGCCAACAACTTGAAAGGATAAAACAGGTACTGCAGCAAATCAGAACTTCTTTTTTGTTGTCTTAGTCCCCAAGAGGGACTCATTATAACCCCAAAAGCTCCTCACTTTGAATAATGCTCATCTAGAGGTACATCACCACACACTGAGAAAGTAGCTATGGGAATCAAGTTGTGTATAAAAAAATCTAATTAGGGCCAACTTATATTGAGAACCCACGCCACGGGCCTAGCGTGGTAGCCTCACAGCTGAAGTCTTTGCCTTGCATGTGCTGAGATCCCATATGAAAACCAGTTCTAAACCTGGTGGCCCTGCTTCCCATCCAGCTCCCTGCTTGTGGCCTGGGAAAGCACTGGAGGAAGGCCCAAGGCTTTGGGACCCTGCACCTGTGTGGGAGACCTAGAGGAGGCTCTGGGCTCCTGGCTTTGGATCAGTGCAGCTCCGACCATTGCGGCCACTTGGGGAGTGAATCATCGGATGGGAGATCTTCCTCTCTGTATCTCCTCCTGTCTGCATATCTGTCTTTCCAATAAAAACAAATAAATCTTTTAAAAAAAAAAACCTACCTCATGCCATGCCCTATTCTAAGAAATTTGTGTATTGATTCAATTTATCCTTACAACAGGCCAATGGACAGGTTTTGTTTTTAGCACCACTGCCCATTTTGCAAAAGACAGACTGAGACGTTGAAAGATTCAATACTTTATCTGACATCACAGATTCTTAAATGTTGGATCCAGCCAGCTTCTTTTAAAACAAAGCTTTTACATTGTAATAATGTTTAGTTCAGAGAAAAGTGTAAATATAGCACAGAGAGTTCCTATATACTTACAGGGTGGCTTCTCCTCCTGTTAGTACTTTATTTAACCAGGGTACATTTGGTAAAACTAAGAAACCTATTCCTATTAACTAAATTCCACATTTTCTTTGAGTTTCACCTATTTTTCCATTGACGGCCTCTTTTGGTTTTAGCATCCAGCCCCCAGAGCATCACATTGCATTTGTCATCTCTCTTCAGTAATGGTTCCACAGTGTTTCATTGTCACTCAGCTCTTTATTATCTATGAGAATTATTAGAAGGGTATTCTGTAGAATACTCCTTAATTTGATTTTATCTGATATTTTGCTGCTGATTGGGCTGAGGTTATGAGTTTTAGGAAGAGGACCCTGGAGGGAAAGTGCACACATCATATAAGGGACACAGGATATGAACAGGATGTCATTACTGATGCCATCCCACGTCACTGGTGTAATGTGATGTTCACAGGTTTCCTCCATTATGGAGGTACTTTATTGCACCTTCTGTATTCTGGGAACAAATCACTTGGAAAAAGGAATGGAATTAAACTTTGCCTTCTGGCGTATGGGGTATCTACATGTGTTGGAATTCGTGCATGGAAAAAATCAGTCTCTGCTGTTTATAACACTGTGGACTCATATGTACTTGTTTTTACTTAAGGTTATAGCTCAATACCAAGTTATTTATAATTGCTCAAATTATCCCAACTTTGGTCATTATGTGCACTTTCAGCCAGCCCCTTTGACATGCCTCCATCAATGTGGCTAGGTTATTTTTGGTTCATTTTAACACTTTATTTTTTTTTTCACCTCTACAAAATACTCCAGACTCATCTAGCATATTTCTTGCCCTAATATTAGAATGAATCATTCCTCCAAGGAGCCATTTTTTGTTTTTGTTCTTTTCTTCTTATTATTATTATTAGAGGATAATATTTAGAGACCAAGATCTGGAAGCTGAGTGTGCTCATTGCTACTATAGTGGCATTGTTTCTTGGCTCTCTTAGTGAACAGAGCAAGCACTCACAGATATGTGTATTAATTCATTCTCACACATACATCTATAATTCATCCCTATCTCTAAACATGTTAAACTAAACATGACTTTGTTTGGTGGTCTTCAACTACAATCCACAATCACAAGTTGTGTGGTCCTGTCTTGGTTGCTTATCTGTAACTCCCGGTTCTAAAAATGAGACACCTACATACCACAATCTAGATTTTGTTACTTATTTTGTTCAACTCTAGTACACAGATAGAGTTTAAACATTAACCTGTAAGCAATGCATGTACCAAATATAATGCTTTTACCTCCAGTTTCAACCATCACATAATGTTTTGATAACAGACTTCCATCTACAGCCACTGTCCCTTAAGATTACATCGCTTAGTAATGTCATAGCTTCAAGGGGATTTTCACGAATGAGGAAATTGCCTAATGAAGCATTGTTAAGGGATGCATGATTTAACTCCCTTTTGCCTGTATCTTTACAGTTTCCACTCAAAGTACCTTCCCAAAGTTACTTTGGTAAATTCCTCTATACTCCATCTCCTTTGGTACTGTCATATTGTACACTTTGCATCAGTCAAGGTTCTGAAAACCAGATCCACCCCATCCATAGGATCTCAGTTCCTCGGCTTACAGGTGAGCAGCTTCTCCCTGTGTGTTCACATTGTCTTTCCCCTATCCAAGTCTATGATCAAAATGATTCCCTTTTTATTTCCCTTTTTATCAAAAAAAAATGTCCAAGCTATATTTCATCTGCCCCCACCCCTGACCACCACCACCCCTGACCTCATTTGATTATCTGTGAAGATTCTCTTTCCAAATAAGGCCGCATTCGGAAGGTACCGGAGACAGGGATTTCACAATCATCTGGAGAGAACACAGTTCAACTGTAACACTGGGCTGCTCTGTGCTGCGTAAGGCAGCATCTCACAAAGCACCAGCTGGACCCTTAGACAGAGGTGACTGGTGGCTGCTGTCCTGGGGAGAATTTCCTCTCTTCAGGGAAGCCCCAGTTGTGCTTTGAAAGCCACAGTGTCTCAAAGATTATCCGGGAGAATCTTCTTTATGCAAGGAAAACAGATTATGGAACTGAATCTTATCTACTGAATACTTTTGCACCAATCTAAATGGCTGTTTTATTGAATCAGTGGGGAGGGGGCAGACCTGCCACACTGACTCCCAGGACTGACCATGCCACACTGTAATGTCTAGAGGTCTCTTTGCCATCATCCTCAACGTACAGAATGCTCTTCAGGTCACAGAATATCCAGAGTCAATGTAGAAGCTGTTGTCAATTAAGCATCGATTATGGAGTCTCAGGCGTCTACTACCAATGCCAGACTTTTTCCATGTGAATGGGCTCATTTAATCTTCACGGATTTCTGGGAGTTAAGGTACCAGCCCTGCTTGCAGAAGAAAGCAAGCAAGAAATACCTGCAATGACAACAGCAAATGCGGAGCCTGGGAAAAGTTCTGTTTGGCTCCAAATCTTCAGGATCCAAAACTTTAACCTACAATGCTGCCATGTCTCCCTCATTCCCATTGGGGTCTTTTGAAACATACACACACACACACACACACACACACACACAGAACACAAATACAAGGAAAGCTACAGGAGCATTTAGGCATTTTAAAGTCATGCATTAAAAATTTCCATTTATCAAATTCAGCACATCAAGCTTTATCATTTGAGGACAAAGGTTACACATAGCACACAATTTACCATTAATTATTTCAAGAGTTCAGTTCTTCCATTATCTTTTGAGGTTCAACTGGTATGGGTACCCCTTAAAAAACAAATGTTTGTGAAAAACTGGTTAGTTCATTATTAAACCTGTGATGACATCTTCCCTGGTTAATCACAAACCAGGCAAGACCCAGCATAAGAACGACATTCCTAGACACATGACAATGGGCTTTGTGAGGCAAAGTGCTGTAGAATGGCCAGATTTTCCTGGCTTTGTGCCTGCTTTGTGGGCATGCAGTGGGGCAGCTCTTGGTCAGCTGGCACAGGTCAAATACAAACCTGCAGGTTCTGTCAAGGTACAATGTGGGGTATTGTACAACTTCCTCTTTATATTACTTATCTTTGCAATACTGGCAGGTTCTCAAGTGAGGCTATGATACTCACTGCAAGTTCATCTTTGTTTAGGTATGGATCACTGGTGCAACATGCACCCACCCCACCCCCCCACCCTACACCCTGCAGGCAACAAGGTTATTACTGGTCTGACATTGTCTTTAACTCGCTTGGTGGCTGCCAGTAATGCCCAAGCCCTGGGTGAGGCTATGTTTTATACTTCTCACCACTTTATATGTTGGAACAAAAGGACTATATTTTAGAATATTGCTTTACTTGAAAGACAGAGTTACAGAGAGCAAGAAGGAGAGACAAAGAAAGAGATCTTCTGTCCACTGGTTCGTTCCCCTCAAATGGCCACAATGACCAGCTCTGGGACAGGCTAAAAAGGCAGGAACCAAGAGCCAGGAGATTCTTCTGGGCCTTCCACATGAGGGTAGGGTCCCATGCACTTCAATCATTTTTCATTGCTTTCCTAGGCACATTAGCAGTGAACCAGCATCCCTATGGGGTTACATCTTTGCCTGCAGTGCCAGCACCAGGACTAGCCCCAGCACCAGGATATGCCAGAACCGTGACAGAATGGAAGGTGCCCCCAGACGTATGACCACTCACCTGCAATTTTCATCTGCTTTCCTGCAGCCTTCACCTTTGCACCTGACACATTCACATGGTCCTTGAAAAGCTCATCTGCTTGCTGGTAGCTCGTATCTGTGCACCTTCAGCTCTGACCTACACATAGCAAGCTAACATCATGGAGCAGGTGAAATTTCCACAATGAAACAATTTCCTCACACTTGAAATCTGTCTGTCCTACTCCAAGTCAACCACACAACCTAACAGATTAGACCTGATGTCTTGGCCTCCATAGGATCCCCTACTACTGCTTGAAGACCACTGATAATAATAGGGACCCAAATCTACCTCTAGACATGGCTGAGCATCTTCAGCAAATCTGCTTTCCAGCCATAATCTGAGACCTGTCTGAGAAGGGCAGGATAAGATTACTTCCTTCTCTGCAAAGGAACTAGCCCAGAGTCAAGGGTGTTACAATGTGAGGCTAATTACTGTCGCCTTTTAATATTCTCTTCTCTGAAGTCCTCCCAGGAAGGATAAAATAAAACACTGCATAATAATAGGTGAAATGAACAGTGGACTGGGAATCATCACTAGCAGAGTGACCTTGGACAAAGTAGTTGACCCAGACTTGTCATCTCATTGCAAAAAAAGAGGGGGGGGGAGAAGAGAAAGAAAAGAGAGGAAAGAAAGGGGGAGAGAGAGAGAGAGAGAGAGAGAGAGAGAGAGAGAGAGAGAGAGAGAGAGAGCTCTCTTCCTGCCAGAATGAAGTGGTTCAGGATGACCTAGTGTAGCAGAGAGGATCTGCTTACCTACTACTAGATGTGGCACTTTTTGCTCAGCTGGCAGTTTTCCATATGCTGTGGCTTTTTGATTTTAACTGTGTTCTGTCTCATATACACAGAAAGGTACACAAAAGATTATATATCACATAGAAACTAATACCAAAATAAACGCCAGTGTATTGTACAGCATCCCGAGACCAAAGTCAACCCTTATCAAACCTTAGCATCCCCCTGTACTACAATTTGATTGGTTTTTCCTCCTTTCCAATTCCAGGCCTGAGGTTTGCAGCTCTTTTGTCTTTTCCGATTACCTGCACATTTAATCTAAAAAATGTAAATATTAAAATATATAAAATCAATTTTATTTTTATATTTATAGTAATGTGGCCATACTGCTAGGAATTCATCTATGATTTGATCCTTGTGATTAATTTTACCTTTTTAAAAAGATTTATTTATTTTTACTGGAAAACCATATTTACAGAGTAAAGGATAGACAGAAAGATCTTCCTTCCACTGGTTCACTCCCCAAGTGGCCACAACAGCTAGAGATGAGCAAATCCAAGGCCAGACGCCAAGAGCTTCTTCCAGGTCTCCCATGTGGCTTAAGGGTCCCGAGACTTTGGACCAGCCTCTACTACTTTCCCAGGCAACAAGCAGGGAGCTGGATGGGAAGCGGGGCTGCCGGGACATGAACCAGTGCCCATATGAGATACCGGCACAAGAAAGGGGAAGGCTTTAGCCACTAGACCACTGTGCTGGGCTCCTAATTTTACCCTTAAAGACTTCTGTGTACTATTGAGGGCATCTGTGTGTTCATGTGTGTAATTCCTTCATTTTCACTTCTGCATCATATCCCCTCATGTTTTCAATTGTATCTACAACAGTTTATTTGTTCATTCTGTTATAGTGGACCTTGGGTCCAACTCATTCCCCAAGAAAAGCATTCATTCACCTATGATGGCTTTGCCCCATGGCCTCCCTTTAGGGCTTCTCTCCACATTGCGTCACTAAGTAAGAAAAATATCTAAAACACACACACACACACACACCAAAAGCTCCTATTGGAATTGTACTAAATAAATAGGTCATAAAGACGCCATACATCTTTAGAATATTGTTTTCTTATTTAAAAATGTTATATAGGGCCCAGCGGCATGGCCTAGTGGCTAAGGTCCTCGCCTTGAACACGCCGGGATCTCATATTGTCTCCGGTTCTAATCCCGGCAGTTCCACTTCCCATCCAGCTCCCTGTTTGTAACTTGGGAAAGCAGTCAGGGACAGCCCAATGCCTTGGGACCTGTATCTGCATGAGAGACCCGGAAGAAGTTCCTGGTTCCCAACTTCAGATAGGCGAAGCACCAGCCATTGCAGTCACTTGGGGAGTGAATCATTGTACGGAAGATCTTCCTCTCTGTATCTCCTCCTCTCTGTATATTTGGAATTTATTCAAGCCAAGTTCCATAGGTGCTTGAGAAAAAGGCTTAATCTCCAAATACTGGATGCAATATTCTCTCTATGCCCTTCGATTAAGCTCATTTTCTTTAGATATCCTATACCCTCACTGAATTTTATTTGTTTAATCTAGAAATCACAAATGTGTTAAAAATCCCCCACTAGGGGGTCCAACGGGGTCCAGGTTGCCGGCTGGTTGGCTGGGGTCCTTGGGCCAGCCCGCAAGAACTGGTCCTCCTCATTGGAAAAGATGGAGCAGTAGACTGCAGGCCCTGTTGCACACAAAGGAAATGGTGACCCACTGGGGCCTGCAGAGGACATCTGGTACCATAGCAGAGGAAGAAGAACAAATTGGACAACTACTCCAGCCAAACGATGACCACAAAAAACTGGGCAATGGAGACCCTAAGGTTGACTGTGTCAGCCAATGGACATTGGAAGGATTTCCTGATCCTTGGATCAGCGAGATGGACAGCATTGCAGAACTACCAAAACCACCTGAGCAGAACCCTCAGAGCATAAGTCACATTGGAACCCTGGGTTGATAATGGGTGGCTGTTCTCCATCCCTGAGTACTGGGGTGGTTGAGAGGCTAGGTGTGGCTTCTCCCCTTATCTCCCTGGTCCCCCCAGAAACAGGAAAAAGCAATTTAAAAATTGGAAACAATGATCACACCCACTTTTTCTAACCTTCAATCCTTCCCACCTTGATCAACTATATAAACATCATCTAAAATAAAAATTTAAAAATATATATAATAAAAAAATCCCCCAGCAGATCTTTCTTTGTAGGGCTGTCATCTGTTTGTTTTAGGTATCTGTGGTTATGTATGAGTACATTAGGGTATTATAAACTCAGAATTATTATACACTTTTTGAAATCAAGCATTATAGTATTATCTGGTGTTCTTGTTTTTTTTATCACTTCTAAAGCCTTTTTCCTTACAGTCTGTTTTTTTCTAATGTTGATAGGTTCTCCAGATTCTTAAAAATTTATTTTAGTATTTGCTTGTTATAGCTTTCCATCATTTAAATGTCAGTATTTCTCTGTCCTTATGTTTGAAATGTGTCTTTTATATCATATGCTTAATTATACTTATTTACCCAGGATACTGTTTTGTGTCTTCTGACTAAAGCATAAACTCCTGCTATATTTATAGTAAATATATTTGAATTTATTTTTTCTGTCTTATTATGTGTTTCATATCTGTCTTTTTTTTTCTGTAAGAGAGGGATTTTCAACTTACTTTATTCCATATCTCATTCTCATGAAATGAGAGTTTTTTGGGGGGGAGATATTTTATTCCCCTCTGTGTATTGGTCCTCTTTTTATATTTTATTTCAGGTTTTATTTGTTTGGAAGTTACATTTTCCACATATTTTATTTTAGCAATTGCTCTAAAATTTTCAAGATGAGTCTTTAGTTCATCTAAAATTAGCATCTTTGACTTCTTAAGGCCATTTTTTGCAATTCCAATTACTATCTAACTCAGCTCAAAACTTATCTTATTGACTATTTTATTTCTAATTTGCTCCCCCACACACCTGCAAATGTAACATTATTTTATAGAGTTTAAGTCTGCTTCAATTCAAGTTAAGGCTTATGCAGGGACATCCACATGTTTATAAATACATTTACTTACTATTCCCTCATATAGCCCAGACCTTCCTCCTTGGACAAGTTCCTTTGGCCCAAAGTAATCATGCAAAATTTCCCTCACAGTAGAACTTTTGGTGACAGATTTTCTGATTTGTTTATGTATTTACTTTATTTTAAATACCTCTATCTTGCCCTCATCTAGGAGTCTGGATATAGAATTTGTGAATTATTATTTTTTCTACCATGCTGAAGATACTTCAACTCCCTATGGAATTTATTATTATGGATAAGGAGTCATGAGTGATACTAATTTTATTCTTTTGTAGAGCCCATCCTTCCCTCTCTTGCTGCTTTTTAGGATAGTCTTCTTTTCATTTTTCTCTATGCTGCATAAACACATACAAACAAAAGATACCTAGATAAACTTTGTCTTTTGACTCTTAAGGTTTGGGTGAAATTTCCAACCCTGTTCACTTGAAATAAATCCCTTCCCGTATGTGACAGACTTCACACTTAATCCTCCCTCTTTTTTCCCTTTTTTTCATCTTATCAATCCTGTTAATTAAAGTTATACCTCGGTGAATCTATTGTTTCCATTTTTAATATTGAATTTTAATTTTTAGTTATTTCATCTATTGATGTTTTACTTTTCAAATGCATTTTTCATTTTTATAATTTGTATTTGGCTGCTTCATTTTTTCCTACTGGTTCTTTCAATCTGTTTCGCTGCCTTATGTTGTCCTGCCATTTTGCCAGTAAGCTGCTCATTTTCCCTGGATATTATCTACGGAAATCCTAAGACCTGAGTTACAATAGGATTTCTTCAGAGTATGTTTGTGTTTATTTATTTACTATTGTGTTTATCGTGAGAGAGTATCAAAGTAATAAGGCTTTACATGTTTAGAGGTAGATATTTAAGATCATACCTCTTATGGTATGAAGCTGCAAATGTAGGTAAAAGTCAGTTTGTGCCTAGTAAACTTTCTGTGGTTCTCTTTCCAAATTCACAAAAAAAAATTTGCCATTCTTCAGGATCCTACCCTTATTTAAGAATTTCCTATGAGCTACTTCAACTTGGTCATCATCTGGGCTTAACCCTTTGTCTCCTAGCTCCACATATCTCTAAGACAGCAGCTCTAGTAATTAGGCAGAAATTTCCAAAACAGAAATGGGTTTGTTATTTGTTTGTAGCATAGAGTTCTGTTTTCCTGTTTTGTTTGTTTGTTTGTTTTTGTGTGTGTTGTTTTTTGTTTGTTTTTTAGCTTGCAGAAGTTCCTACTTTTATGTCAACTGCGGATGTGCTTTTAAAGAATTTTGAAATATACATTATCCAGCGTTTCAGTTGTCTGGAAAGGGAAAATGTTTCAAATATCTAATTCACTATATTGCTGGAAACATAAATGCTCAGACTAGTTTATTTTTAGCCAAAGCTAATTTCCAGATTACTCTGCACCTGTGAACCTGAACCAATTTGCATGAGTGTGCCATTCTTTTCTAGCTGGAATAAATTTCCGAAAAGGAAATCAATGAACTTCTGCTGGAGAAAAACGAATAGCATGCCAATCCACCTGTTCCTGTGGCTCCCAGAATGATGATCCTAACCTGCATTTGAAATGAAACTAGTGCACTGACAATAACAGCTGAGGTGAATCAGGAAAAGATTTTTTATTAAAGGCCAAACAGGAAATGTGCTAGCGTTCACAGCCACCCACCTTACTAGGCACTGCAAAGAGCCCCAGTACATAGATGAGGAAACTAAAAAGTCAAATGGTTAAGTAATTTTGCTCAAAGTGTAGAAGAGGGAAGCAATTGGGCCCCCATGGCACACACCCTCAGTCTTGCCATTAGCCTGTCTCTGACGAGGAAAAGCAACCACTGAAGATCTGGCTGCCTGGGAACCATGGCCCATGTTGGATTGTTCTGGCAAAACCCACCATGGCTATGATCATGAATAGTAATGCATTTGATTTACATCTAGCAACTTCCAACACAATTTCTAACTTAGTTTGTCTGGAGCCCTCACATACCTATATGGTCCAGGTTCCCAGGTATTCTGATAAACCAGTTTGAGTAGAACCACTGCTACATGACCACTACAAATACAGCTTATCTTATCTTTCTCCGTTCATGATTGGAATTTTTAATAAGCTTTAACTTCCCATAAAAGCGAACATTGTCCAACTTCCTACTCATATCTAATGCTTTTACAAATTCAGTTCACCTCCCTGAAACTAAGCATGACTCCCGTTGGTGTTAGTAGGTAGGGCCCTCAAGTTTCTGAGAGGACGTTGAGTAAACTCGATCTCTTACGGACTAAGATTCCATATCAGCAGATCAGGAGTCAGAAGAAGCCAATCCTGGCTTATAGTAGGCATGGGGATTGTGGATTTAAAACATCCAGTGTTCCCCATACATGGACAATCTGGGAATAAGTCATCAGAGTATATTGCCACCTAAGAGGTATTAGATAGCCTGCAACACAGAGGACCCACTCTTTCTCCTTCCCATCTGAGATGCTAAAGTAAAGCAAGAAATTCAGTTCAACTGGAAAAGACAAAGGGACATAGGCCTAAAAAAAAGAGGGGAGGTCCAGACTGAAAAAATATCATCCACCTCCACATGCTTATGTGCGCGCGCACACACACACACACACACGCGCGCGCACACTCACACATCTCCTTCTGCCAAGACTGACTGCTAAATCCATCTGGACAGAAAGATGCTGCTTTTAAAGAATTAGACTTTATCAGTGCTACATATTAAAAAAAAATTCAACACAAATGCTCCTCAGTCACACAGCACCTAACTGCCTTGGACCAATTGCTTTCCTGGCTTATTCTGGATCAAGGTTTGCATTATTGACTCAGTCCTTCCATCAAGCACTTCTGCACTCATCCTTCTCACCACACTGAATGCCTCGCACAGGGCTTGACTTTGGATCTTCCTCAGTGTTCATTGCCTGGGGCTCAACCAGGCTTTGTGGGCCTGCCCTCTGCACTCACAGTAGCCTGGGGTCCCTCACAGGACAGGGGCAGAAGTCTCTCCTTATGCCTTTAGAAAGGTACAGAAAACTGTATTGAATGTTCTGGGGTCCCTGATCAGTTGTGGGTCTGGATTGGTAACCACCTCATCTACCTCTGGGCTGCTTGAGATGTGACTACAGCACAGACGCTCAACACATCTCTGGGGCTCCGCTCAGCCCGGCTGTGTGTCTTGAGGCTTGGGGACTGCTGTATTGAGGCCCAAGTAGGGCTACTGAAGGATCACCAGAAATCACAAAGGAGATGATGTTTGAATTCTGTTTTACTCATGCTTATGGATTCAAAATCCTTGAACTTCCTTAGAAAAACTTGTGTGAACTCTGCAGGGTAAGAGGCATGAAAGTGGAGGCCAAGAAGACTGTGTCTAAATAAAATGAAATAACACAGTGTGTTACCTGGCATCTGGGAAGGGTACATCATGGCTATCAGCACAGAATCCTGGGCAGGGTGGCCAGTAGATTTCTTGTGAGCACTTCATACATCTTCCCCATGAAATATAACCACAGTTCTGGCAGTTTAGGTCTTGCTAACCCAACTTTATTGATGTAAAAACAGAAACTTACAGAGGTGGAGTCGCTCATTCAGAGCTAGAGATAGCTTCGGGATTCAAATACAATTTAGCTCAACTTCAAAATTTGGACCCTTTTCATGACTTTGGGCTGTCTTACTCCCATTTTCCACAAAACAACAGGCTTCCCAATGCTTTTTAAATTTATTTAAATGACTAATAACATTTTTAGAAAAGGATTGACAAGAGTCTTGAGGAGAAAACCAAAACACCAATCATCATTATTAAAGGGAATGTTGTAATTGAGCATACGTCACATCCTGGCTTCTGAAAGCCCATAGAGGAAAATAAAGTAAAACAGGACAAAATAAGAGACATGCATCTTGCTAGATCCTCTCTTTTCTGTTTTCTCTCTCTTCACTCCATTATCTACTTCTGTCTTCTGCCAGAAGGATTCTACAGCCTGGTGCTTCATTCTAACACTAGTCCCATACCTCATGCCTTGATCCTCCTCCCTGAGCTCGTCAGCCTGCCATCAGAATGGATGCATAGTTCAGTGCATGAGTAAAAGTCAGAAAATAAATCATGTGCAACAAAGCACAAGCCATTAGAAATCAGGGCAGGAGATCATGGAGGTGGGAGTTTGAGATTTAGACAGGAAGGGCAAGGAACGAGAAGGAAGCATCACCCAATGGCAGAATGAAGATAAAGGAGAATTTGGAGCCAGAGTTAACTTGGGAACCTTGTTGTATCACCCAGTCCCCTGCTTGCTTTGTCATTTGCTTGGCTTTTCAATCTTTACACAGGTAGTGCAAGATCCAACAAGTCTCAGTATATCATCCTAAAAAACACAGCTGCCTGCTTAAATGTGCTGCTGCTTCCAATTGCGCAGGGCAAACGAACCTGTTAAGTCCTATACCTAAGGCAGAGTAGGCAGCCTGTGGTTCCCAACTACTAGGGATTGTGTGACTACTTTAAGAGTCTAAGAACCCATTTGTGCCCCCAAAATTTCCTGCAGACTTAAAATATCTCTAATTATTATGCATTCAATTTTGCAAATGTAGGCAGACATGATTGAGTTTATCATGCAAGATTCTTTCGATTGTAAGGAACAATGTCAGAGAAAGGGCTTTCTCACGGCAAGGCCACAGGAGAATCAAAGGTGGTCAACTCACACACTGTAGGAGCAAGAATTTTCCAGAGAAAGGAAACCAACAAGAAACATACTGCCCTTTCCCTGAAGACCTCAGGTTTTGTCCCCTTCTCCCCCACTCCCCGCTTTTTTGTTTGTTTGTTTGTTTGTTTGTTTGTTTTTGTCTTTTAGGTCTTTGATTGAACAAGGACAATTGATATTATTGAAATGGACTCCTATTGAGTTTGATTCAGTAACTGGATTGTGTAGAGAGGCGAAGTTGACACGTAACTACCACACATAAGGATCCAGGAACAGATGCTACTTTGGCCTCAGGGAGCCAGTGAGAAGCTGGTCTGGTTCTTCTCATTCCCATACATTATGCTTATCTCCTCTATTTCTTCTGCTCCCAGTGGACACATCTTTTTATACACTCAGTTAACAGTGTCAAGGGAGAAAATCATATTGCTTCAAGTGTTTTTTCATATCACACATTAAAGGCAGTGTGGGGTTGTTTGCCCTTGTGTCAGATGATCACCCACTGTCCAATCAGCAGTCGCTGCTGTGCAAAAAAGCAGTCAAGGACTACAATTCAGAACAGTTGGCTGTGAGCCATGGAGTTTCCACTCCAAGATACCTTTGGGCACAACAGGAGCCATGACAGATAATGTTATCCCTTGATTGTACACTGGCAACACACTCTTCTATCTTCATGCTCCAACTCCACGTATCATAATCATCATTCATGCAGCTACACAACTCACCACCCCAGAAAGGAGACGAAACCAAGGCTGTGTGTCCCCCTGGTTCTGCATGCAACAACCAGGTCACGCAGCACCTGAAAACCTGTTACTCAGTTTTAAGTACATAATATCCAATGGCACTCATTCCTCCAATGGTTTCTAAGGCCCATGCCTCACCATTCTGCAAAATTGGTGGGGTGGTATGGTAAATGGATAAAACATGAGGGAAGGAAAAACAAACATTTTCAAGTTAGCTGGTAGTAACTATTTTTTTTTTTAACAAAAGAGGAATTCAACACAAATCCCCTGTTTTCTGTTATTTTAGCAGGGATGGGGAAGAATATCTGAAAAAGGTGGAAAGTAAGCTCTTATTTCTCCAATGGATTCTGAGAACATGACCAGCTATCGCTCCCTCTTCATCTCTTCCAGGTTCCTTACATTTCGGCTCAATAAATAATTCTAACTTCTTCTATCAAAAAATTCTTTGGCTGCAATGATCAAAAATCCAGGAGTGTCTTGGATCTATCAACAAATAACAGCAAAGCTAGAAGTGACTTAAATAAATAAAAATGTGTTTTCCACACATTGCACACAGTGTTCATCAGTTTCTGTTGTGGATTAGTAGTGACGCCAAGTCCCTGGTGACATCTCCAGTGCTCTTCTGCTCTTTGCCTCAGATCACAGAGGCCGCCTTGGGCACCCTGCCCTTCTGAAGAATGGGAACATTGACAAGGGATTGGTGCTGGCTACAGCTAGACTTTATGCATGTCAAGTCAAAACTTACCCAGGAGCCAACAGCAGCCTTTCACTTCCATCTTCTTGGCCAGAACTGATTCATGCTACCACTGCTCTTGACATCCAAGGCTGTGAACTCAAATATCTAGCATAAAGAAGGGAGCGTGGCATAGCAGCTTAAATTAGACATGACTCTTTAACTGCTTAATGGCAGGTGACCTTTCTCCGAGGAAAAGCAAGCAAAAAACAGATGGGGAAATAACAAGGGTTGTAAGCCCACTTGCCTCTTAAGATATAGGCACAGCTTTCTGCTCCCTTTCATAGCCTCCTTCCCTTGATAATCAGCTTCAAACTCTTTTCCAACACGCTACAGCCCCAGCATCTGCCAAACTGCCAGTGGTAATCCAAGTTCCAAAAGATTTGACCATGTCCCTTTAGTGGAAGTATCTCTCTGCTGGGTAATAAAATCTGCAGATTAGCATGGTCCACCTGTAGTGTGAGACCACATCATCAGGTGAAAGCATGACGAGGGACCCTTGAGGGTCATTGACTGTGTTAGTCACAACTTCTATTTTCAGAAACAAGAAAATAAAGAATGCAGAGAGCTCAGTTCAGAAAGTCTTATAATTTCCTTAAGAAAACTAAAGCAAATTGAAACAGTTTGGAACTTATTTGGGGCTTTTCACCTTCCAGACTAATCAGCAATGCATCAAAGGTATCACAAGGTTCTAAGAGAATTCATTAATGCCAAAGTTCATTTATTCACACATGGTGCAGAAATGACGGTGTACCATGGCAAAATAAATCTTCATTTAAAGGAGAAATGTCAAGAGTATTTGAAGACATTTTTTTAAAAATTAATTGTTTGATTTTTCTTGTCTCTTTTTATTGCCCATAAATGATTACATGGTGGGTTACAAAGAACTCTGGTCTGGGAACCAGTTATTAAAAACCATTGGCTAGATCCAGCACAATAGTTCACTGACTAAATCTTTACCTTGCATCTGCCAGAATCCCATTTGGGCACTGGTTCGTATCCCAGCTGCTCCATTTCCCACCCAGCTCCCTGCTTATGGCTTGGGAAAGCAGTAGGGGTTGGCCCAAAGCCTTGGGATCCTGCACCAATGCGGGAGACCTTAAAGAAGCTCCTGGCTCCTGGCTTCGGATCGGCACAGCACCTGCCATTGTGGCCACTAGGGGAGTGAATCATCAGATGGAAGATCTGCCTCTCTGTCTCTCCTCCTCTCTATATAAGTGTCTTTCCAATAAAAATAAATAACTCTTCAAAAAAGAAATTGGCTGTACTAGATGTGTGATTATAATTAAGTCCTGCGTCCTTTAGCTATAAGATGAAGATAATAATTAGCACTCAGAACTTTGGTGACAAATCACACCAGAAATGAGATGATAATATACCCCAAGTTTTTTACAAGCTACAAAACTAAATCCTCCTTTTCTGCTAATATGGAAATGATGAAGAGTCATTTGTAAAACATGATTTGTAATAAATGATTTCGTTTCAAATTCCAAAGATCCTCTGCATCTGAGATTTTCTTTTCTAGATAGATTTGTCAAAGTCTAAAGCAGCTGAATTAGTGTATGAGCATGCACACACACATACTCTTCTTTAATAGGATCTTAAAAGTTTGCTTTGATTTATTCCAAAGAACAAATTTCGTTCATTATTTTAATTGGAATTCTTACATGTACATATACATGTAAAAACTTAGTGGATTGCATACTTAAAAACTAGAGCAGTTGGGGCAGCAGGTAAGATGCTACTTGGAACACCCATTTCCCATTTTGCAGTACCCTGATCCAAGTCCCGGCTTTCCTTCCGGTTCCAACTTCCTGCTAAAGCACACCCTGGGAGGAAGCAGGGGACGGCACTCTGCCTTCCACATGGGAAACTTGAATTGAACTTCAGGCTCCTGATTTTGACATTGTCAGCTCAGGCTGTTTTAGACATGTGAGGATTTGAACCAGAAGTTAAAAGATCTCTCTCTTTTTTTTTTTTTTTTTTTTTTATCTTTCCTTCTGTCTGTTTGCCCAATAAATGATTAAGGAAATAAAATAATTGCTAAAAACCAAGAGCAAGTACTCAAGTGGAATCCTTTTTTCTTTCAAAAAATTGATACACATGACTTCATTATATATCAGTTTTATCTTAGCAAAACAATTCTACAAGGCCATTTAGCATTGACAATTACATCATTCTTTGTAATTTCTTCTGCATCTTTTTCTCTCTTGATTTTTTTTTTTTTTGAAGGAAGGTGATCAGCACATGTCCCTAGGGTTATGGTCACACCATTTAGGGTTAAGACCTAATGCAGAGACATCACAATCTCCTCTGAGCAGTCATGAGAGAGGAAAGGTAGAGTGAAACTCTGAAAGCAATGACTGACCCCAGCATGGGAGCTGGCAGGGGTGGACAGAGTCATCTTCTGTCCATTTTCAGATTTCCCACCCACGTGCTCAGTTTTACTTTCTCTGAGAATTCAGCACCACCACTTTGCGGGTTCTTCGTTGCATCTGCACGAAAATATTCAGGTGCATCCAGAGAGGGCAAGAAGGCAGAGACAAGGCTGAGGTCAGAGCCCATGTAGCAACAAGGAAAGTTCCTCCTCTAGTTCCCTTGAAATCACTGTTCCTGCCTTCCAGCTGTCTTCCTTGAGCCTGGCATGGGCCGCAGGGCACACCTGGGAGGTAGGACATGGGAAGAGATCCCACTGCAAGCTGTTTCCATTAACACAGAGATTTCTGGATGGATAAGATCACACGTGGCTCAACACAAGAATACAAGAGAAAAGAAGTGTGCGAAATGACAAGTTTAAACCAGACTGCTAAGGAAAAGGGTGCTCTTCCAGATTGTGCCCTTTTCTGCCAGCAACAGTTCATGATCTATTCCTTGGCTTGAAGGCTTTGACTTTTATGAAATGTAAACCCACTAGGCGTATAACACTTGGATAGAATTTTTATTGTAATATAGGCTTGATGAGAGCAGAGTCTTAACAGATTCCCAGGACTGATGGTCAGGTGAAATCACCCGATTGGGTCTTCCTTCCTTCCTTCCTTCCTCCCTTTGTTTCTTCCTTCCTCCCTTTGTTTCTTTCTTAGATTTATTTTACTTGAAACAGTTACACAGAGATCCTCCATCCACTGGCTCACTTTCCAAATACTCACAATGGTCTAAGGTGGGTCAATCTGAAGAAGGGAGCTAGGAGCTGCTCCAGGTCTCCCACAGGCGTGCAGGGTCCCAAGGCTTTGCCTTCCCAGGCCACAAGCAGGGAGCTGAATGGGAAGTGGGGCAACTGGAACTCAAAATGTTGCCCATATGGAATACTGATGCTGTAGGCAGAAGATTGGCCTGTAAGCCATGGTACTGTCCCCAGGTTTGTTTTGTTTTGAGATTGTTTGATTTATACAAAAGGCAGAGTTACAGGAAGAGAGGGAGAGAGAAAGAGAGAGAAAGACTTCCACCTGCTCTTTCAGCCCTCTAAATAACCCTAATAGCTAGTGCTGGGCCAGTCCAAAGCCAGGATCCTGGCACTGCACGCAGGTTCTCTGACATAGGTGCAGGACCTTATGCACTTGGGCCATCTTCCACTGGCTTCCCATACTATCAGGGAGTTGTATCGGAAGTAGAGCAGGCAGAACTTCAAATAATGCCCATATGGGATGCCAACATTGCTAATGGCTTAACTCATTGTGGCACAAGACAGGTCCCTGATTAGGTTTTTAAATACTGATAGCTGGGTCTCATCCCCACAGAGTTTGATTTAGTTTATCTGTGCTGATGTCTTGGGCTTACAGATTTTTTTTTCACTCTCTGTATGGCTGCAATCAAGGTTGACAACCACCTTTCTAGGGCAGGATCCTCACACCTGGCTGGCAATCAGAATCCCCCAGCAGCAAGATAAGCATACAGATACAGGGTTCCTCCTCAGATCTTCCACCTCAGAATCTCTGACATGCAGCCATTCACCGAACCAGTGCTCAGACCTCCCAGAATGACTGCCTGCACAAGCGTCTCCACCATCTTGCACAAGGCTCGGACCTACAGCAACACTGCCCCAATTTGAATAGGGATTATTTTAACGTCTTGCCAAATGAAGGTTCTGATGGATATGGAGATGAAAGAGACAGGTATTTAGTGTAATAATTAAAATGCCATTGGGAATACCTGCAACTGATACTGGAATGCCTGCTTCAAGTCTTTGCTGTGCTTCTGATCCAGCTTCCTGCTGATATGCTCTCTAGGAGGTAACAGGGGATGGCTCAAGGAGTTAGATCCCTGCCACCTATCTCGAAGACCTAGAGTAAGCTCTTCACCTTCAGGGCGCTTGTGGGATGTGAACCAGCAGATGGAAAATATCTCTCTTTAGATATCACTGCCTCTCAAATAAATACCATAACAATCTAAGATTATTCTGTGTTGAAACTACCAGTAGCTCCCACCTGATGCCTGAGCTACTGGTCTATGGGCCATATTTTATCATTGAGAAAGGCCTAAAGTGATGGTTTTCAATCTTAGTTACCTTTTGATAATACTGATGTCTGGAAAATTATGGTTCAACTTTCTGGGGTGAAGGCAGGGACCTGGGCTTGTGTTTGAAATTCTCCAGGTGGCTCTCACATGTATCCAAGGTTGAAAACTACAAAGCAGCAAAACAGAAGGCTTTAAAAAAAAAAAGGATATCTGCTTTAGGCTGTTGACAAAATATTACTGCTCTAAGTTTATGATGGGAGTCAAAAATGCAAGCAAAAATTCCCTGTGTGTAGTTTATAAAGGGTCCTAAGAAAGAAGCCTGTGCTTGCAGAATGGAGGATAGCAGTGCAGGTGCTGGGGGCAAAATGAAGACTCTTCTACATGTATGAGCACTTCCAAAAGGCTGTGAAAGGCAGAATCCAAAGAAAATTATTTGGTGCAGAAATTTTTTGAAACCCATGGGTATAAGAAATATTCAAAAAAGTCATGGGAACTGCCTGCTATGAAAAAAAAAACTAGATTTAAAAATTCAGATTACCATAATAAGCTTATATTTTTAAGGATTTATTTATTTGAAAGGCAGATGTACAGAAGGAGAGGCAGAGAGAGAGAGAGAGCTTTTCCATCTTCATTTCATCCTCCAAATGGCTACAATGTTGTGGCTGAGTAAAGCTGAAGCCAGGAGCCTGGAATTCCATTTGAGTCTCCTACATGGGTGGCAGAAACCCAAATACTTGGGCCATGATCCACTATTTTTCCAGCTGCATTCACAAAGAGCTTTATCAGAAGTAGAGTAGCTGGGACTTGAACACAGTGCTCGTAAGGGATATCTGCATCACTGGCGGTAGCTGGCTGAATCTGCTGTGCCGCATTAGTCCCTAAACTTATCTTTTGACTATTTTTAAAAAGTCAGTTTATTTTTATTGGAAAGGCAGATATACAGAGAGAGGGCAAGACAGAAAAATCTTCTATCCACTGGTTCACCCCCCCAAGTGGCCGCAGTTATCAGAGTTGAGCTGATCTGAAGTCAGGAGCCAGGAGCCAGGAGCTCCTTCCGGGCAGCCAATATGGGTGCAGGGTCTCAAGTCTTTGAACCATCCTCTGCTGCTTTCCAAGGCAGTTAGCAGGGAGGTGAATGGGAAGTGGAGCAGCTGGGCCATGAAACAGCACAAACACAGGATTCAAGTGCTTGAAGGGGGAGAATTAGCTAATTGAGCCCATTTCTATTTTTTCATGAACATTTTACAGACTCTCATATAAAAGAGTGTGTGGCTTCCATGGGAAATTTACATATATAAGTATATACATGCGTACATATATATGTACATGTACATATACATCTATATACTGAGAGAAAGAAGATGCAGTGAGGACTGGCACTTTGGTAAGAGGATTTTAAGAACATTTTACTGTCTGTTGGATTGTATAAACTTCCTCAGTGTCCACAGGAAAACTTTAACACAAACTTAGCACAGATAATATTTGGATTCAGATGGATGGGTTTTGCTTGTTTGTTGCCTGAGGCACCATACCTAACAGGGTCTTGTAACAAGCCTAAACTGAAAATACTGTTATCTCCATGTGCTGCTGATGTGAGCTTAGAGAAGGTGAACAATCTGCCACAAGCCTTGTAGCTGCCACAGCACAGCAAGAACTGAACCTTGGGATGGACCATAAACCTCAGCTCAGGCTCCCACCAGTCTAGGTGGACTCAAAGATTCACCAGAAAGGAGACCCCCAAACCTCAGCATTGACTTGTAAGAGATCAACCCTGGCAGGTAGGGGAATAGGACTTAGGGAGTACCACATGTCTGCCTGACCCAGACCACACTTCAGGGCTCATGCTTGAACTACAAAGAGACAAAAAGGCTGTGAGGAGCTAAGGCAAGGAGAGTCCTGAAGCTTCTTTCAGCCATCTCCACATGCATCTGGGGTCAACAGACAGTCCTGTCTTGGGAACTATTTGAGAGTGGATCACTGATTGCCCAGGGAGCATTCCCATCTACTTTTTGCAAAAAGTAACTTCAAGAGCTTTGTGAAACAGCATTTTCTCAGCCAAGCATTTATTTAGCATCATCAAGACTAATGGTGCTCCACCTCAGACATGAAGTTTACCAAGTCCCATGCCAAGTTCACCCAAAGGCAAAGATGCCTCTGCACACGGTTTTAGCCATGCCCACGTCCTGAGTATCACTCATTTCCCCAGTGAAGAGTTATTCCCAACATCCTTGTACTCCAAGCTTTTTTTTCTCTTTCCAGTTTCCTGGATGCCAAAGACAAGAATGTGTACATAAAATGAAAACAACTACTTAAAGACTTGGAAGACATCCTGCTCACATTCTTTCAGGAATTCATACAGCATAATGCAGTCCACAAATCAACAACAGCCTTATTACAAATGAAGAGTTTCAAGGGTCGTTTTTTTCAAGTGCTCCTTAATCTAAGTTCATGTAGCATGCCAAAGAGCAATTCAACAAAACCATCCCACAGAGGCCCGTGAACAAGGCTGTGCCCAGAGCACTGGCTTTATCTAGGGAGATGTTCAAGTGATAATTTTCAAATTTGAGAGCTAAGTAGGAGGTAGAGAATCTGAGGAAAACAATGGAATGCCTTCATGAGAAGCAATGGTTATTTTTGCACAACCCACACAAAGTGTTCTAGCTCTGGGATTCCAATTCCTGATCCCCCAAAGTCCAATGATGGAGAAATTAGGGTTTGTGAAGCACTGGTTAAGAACTCCCAAACCTACAGTAATGCACACCCAGCCTCTAGGGCTCCCTTTGGAAGGTCTGCTTGCCACTAGGTTTTAGAGGAGAATGAGGTAGCCAGGAGGTAGTGGTTCTGTCCCTGAGAAGAGGCCAAGCAGCCCCAGCTCTGCAGTGACATAATAAACACCAAGTACCTGCAGTGACTTCTCAGGTTCATCTAACCACTGACATTGGAATCCTCAGCTCCTTTGACTCAGCGTGTTCTGCTTTAGATCATTGAAAACTTGCATCATAGGGACTTTCACCAGTGAACCTAAGGTGGATAGAGGGAGAAGATCATTGTCCTTGCCTACAAGGTCAAGAGACAAAGAAAATTTTTTTAAAAATCAGGAAGGAGGGCCCGGCGCGGTGGCACAAGTGGTTAAGGTCCTCGCCTTGCACGCCCGGGATCCCATATGGGCGCCGGTTCTATCCCGGCAGCCCCGCTTCCCTTCCAGCTCCCTGCCTGTGGCCTGGGAAAGCAGTCCAGGATGGCCCAAAGCTTTGGAACCCTGCACCCACGTGGGAGACCCGGAAGAGGCTCCTGGCTTCGGATTGGCATAGCATCGGCCGTTGCGCTCACTTGGGGAGTGAATCATCGGATGGAAGGTCTTCCTTTCTGTCTCTCTTCTCTGTATATCCACCTTTCCAATAAAAAAAAAAAAAAGAAAATAAATCTTTAAAAAAAATAAATAAAAATAAATCTTAAAAAAAAAATCAGAAAGGAAAGAGAAGGAAAATCGTTAGTAAGCATCCACAGTGCATCAGACACTTCGCTGAGAAGCTGACATACTTGGGGGAGATGCTAACAGCAGTGTGTTTTTCTTACTCTCTGGACACACATTCTGCTGGTTCGCATCCCATGCCCATCCCAGCCATACAGAACTCCAACGAGCTTCATGTTAGTTGCTTTACAGTTGCTGCCTTGACGCTTGTCCTGCCTGGTAACCCCATTTCCCTTCCCTGAGCTCCCTAGTACCTTCTCAAAGATCCCTTCATCAGCCACCTAGGAGCTGGGAGCCTCTGACCAGCCCTGCCTGTGCTTCAAGCTGAGTACCATCTCTGGAGAGCTCAGTGCACATTGCTTTCGTACAACACTTTCATAAAAGTGGGAAGTCAGAAGGGAAATTTGGCTTTTTAAAAATATATTTATTTATTTGCTTGGAAGGGAGGGGGAAGTGAGAGATGATTAAGAGAAAGAGAGGAGAGAGACAGGGAGAGAGAGAGAAACAGAGAGAGGTATTTATCAATAGGCAAGGCTGGGCTTCTCCAACATCATGGTCTGGTCAAGTGGGTCCTTCTTTATTTGTTTAGCCAACATCTGTTGAGCAGCTGTTATTGGCCTACTATGCTGCTAGGAGCAAGGGTGGACCAAAAACCTGAGAAAGACATGATGTGGTTCTCAAGAGCCCATGGCCAAGGACAGACATTGCAAACAAATTATTGTAATGCATTCTGGGAAAATCTGTAATAGATCCCATACAAGATGTAAGGGAGCTCAGAGCAACAAATAATTAGTTTGGCTGCCAGATTGGGAAAGATCCCATAGGGAGGCAGCATCTGAAATAGCACTACAGATGGATGGGTCCACATGGTCCCTGTGGTTGATTCTGTCTTCAGTTCTGTAAAATAAGAGAGAGTGTGTTGGGGGCACACACCGGGGATAATGCTAGATTGAGCACAGGCTCAGGCCAAGGCTTAGTGATTCTCCAGCCTCCATGAGCACCCCAGCATGCCGCCTGCTATTACCAGATGGGTCCTGAAAGGTATCCAACTAAGCTATGACTTGGAAATTATGTCATGAGATTAGAGAATCGGCCTCCAGTGAGCTGCTTCACTGTAAGCCATGTACTTCCCAGAAGTCTCTGATTCCCTGAAATTTCCATGGGAAATCCCAAGATGCACTAAAAAACTCTTCCAAATGACACAACTTTTCAACTCATGTTCGCCTTGGCGTTGTAGGAAGGAAAAACCTTTCCCATTGAATAGTTTGTTACATCTTGATCTACACCACCTCTGCTGCTGCTTCTATCAGTGAGGATTGGAGTGATGATTTTTTATAAAGGGAAATCTTTGATATCTCTAAGTAGAAGCTTGAGGGGAAACTTGACAGCTCTCTGGGGAGTTCAGTAGTTAGTGAATGTTCAGTCTGGAAGCTGAAGGAGGATAGAACAGGGCAAGGGAGGGAAGAACACGTTTCAACAGCAGACCAGGGAGAAGCCCTGTACAGAGAGAGAAAGCAGATTCATTCACTCCAACTCTTCTCTCACTCACCAGCCTCACTGAGGGGAGGGCCTTCTCCTGCAACAGTTCAATCGATAAGTTTCTCTAACCAGTTTGACAGAGCACCTGTGAAACCTAGGAAGGAAACAAGAAAATCAGAATGTTAAGGTGAAGGAGAAGGGGATCCTAGAGCTTACAGCTCTATTTATAGACATGGACATTCATCTTAGTGGGTTTTAATTGAAACAAAGCAGAGACTGGCATCTGGAGCTACTGTGCAAAGGCCACAAGGAAATTCTGTAACTGAGCTTGAGCGCACCTTGGAATAAAAGAATTTGTGGAAACACTAGGTGTTTGGAACAGTCCTCTCAGAGAGATTTCCTAAGAATGAGTACTATGTGTGGGATATCAAGGCAGTGGTCCAGGGCAAAATGATACTTGCTATATGACACTGAAGACAGCAAGTCTGAGAGAGAGAAAAAAAAAGTTGACTACAATGTTTCTTAGAGCCAAAATTCTTAACAGCAAGTCAGTGTTCCTGGGTTCTCCTTCCAGCTTTGGTCACCTGTAAGGCTGTCCTATCAGTGGCCATAGAAACTTTGCTTGGTGTCTTGGCCTCAGCTGCCTCACCAGAAACACAGCCTTGGCAGAAAGGGAGACATCTCTGCCCCAGGACCTGAGCAGATCAGCTCTCCAGAGACCTCCCATGGCCCTCACTGGAGGCTGTTGCAGCAACCTGAATTTGGCAGGGATGCAGACAGGAGGAAGGAATACTGTGGCTTTTCAGAGGAGTGAAAGGGGTTTTTTTGTGACTAAAAGAAAGGTTCCATTGAAGGGAGCCAGTATTGAACTTCTCACCTCATGCCCTTGGGACAGTAAACAAGCAATCTGCTACCAGGAGATACTGTACTTTAAAAGACCAATCTAGCCTGTCCCCTCAAGTCTGCATTTCCTTGCTTCCAGAGAGAAAGCTCTGCCATGGTTGAAATGCCTTGGAAAATCTGGTCAGTTTCCCACCTACTCCTACATTTTCTTGGAATTTCCCCACCCCTTGGAAGACCCCAAGATCCAAAACTATAAAAAGCCCAGCCTGCTGACGGATTGGGCCTCTGCCACGTCATTCCATCTATGCCTGGGAAGATGACCACACTCTTTGAATTTATGTCCAATAAACTTGATTCGGCTCTGAGTTTGCCCCCACTTCTTCTCTCTGTTTATGCACCTCTTTCCCAAACATTTTGCACCTTGTTTCTGAATCATGGTCCTAACACTCTTGATGAAAATTTGCAGGTTGGTGGTCTGCCTTACAGCCTTCATTTGGCTTCTCAGGTCTTGCCAACCTGGGATCACTGACAATACTGGAAGACTATCACTGGGGTGATGGCGTCTCCCAGCTCTTCTTGCAGGTTTCTCTTAAAACTACTCGCTCAGGACCCTTTTCTTCTCTCTGTCATCCACTTGTCCACTGGGACTTGCTGGCCTAACAGTTTACTGTCTAGCTGGGAACCAAGATGAAGTGATAGACTGAACTGTACCTATTATCCCCAATCTATCTGCTAAAGTCCATCACTCAGTCTTCCAGAAGGCATCCTGATTTGGGAGCAGGGTAGTTGCAGATGTAGTTAAAAAGAGAATTGGAGGGCCTGGTACAGTAACCTAGTGACTAAACTCCTACCTAGCTTTGCATCTGCCAGTATCTCATTTGGGCGCTGGTTTGTGTACCAGCTGCTCTACTTTTCATCCAGCCCCCTGCTTGTGGACTAGGAAGGCAATAAAGGATGGCCTTAAACCTTGGGACCATATACCATGTAGGAGACCCAGAAGAAGCTCCTGGTTTCTGGCTTCATATCAGCTCAGCTCTGGCCATTGGGGCCACTTGCGGAATGAACCAGCAGATGGAACATCTTTCTCTCTGTCTCTGCTTCTCTCTATAGATCTGACAATACAATAAGTAAATCTTAAAAAAAAAGAAAAAAGAAAAAAGAAAAAGCAGGGTGGGTGATTGAAAGAGTAGGTGTTAATCTACCATATCTTATGAACTTATGAAAACAGGTGTGTTAGCTGTTTGTCACAATAACAAACACCTTAGAGAAGCTACGTGTGAAGACAGAAAGCTTGCATTGCCTCATGGTTTTGGAGCATCATGGTCCAAGATCAAGCAGCCCAGGAGTCTGGTATCTGATAAGGTCAGAGATAAAATGCTGACTGAAACGAGCTGGGTGTCTAAGAGCACAAACATGAGAAAATATATATTTATTTTTATTGGAAAATCATATTTACAGTGAGAAGGAGAGACAGACAGAAAGATCTTCCATCCACTAGTCCACTCCGTAAGTGGCTGCAATGGCCAGAGCTGAGCTGATCTGAAACCAGGAGTTTCTTCCAGGTCTCCTAAGTGGGTGCAGGATCCCAAGGATTTGGGCCTTCCTTCACTGCTTTCCACAAGCAGGGAGCTGGATGGAAAGTGGAGCAATTGGGATATGAACCGGAGCTCATATAGGATGCAGCACTTGAAGGTGGAGAATTAGCCAGTTCAGCCATTGCATCAAGCCCCTGAGCACAATTTTTCAGTTTCATTACTGTGAATTTCTAAAACAAACAAACAAAAACTCATCTAAGGAGAAAGATTGAAGAAACCGAGTGCCTCTTACAGGAGAATGATGCCTGGAAAGGGGCTCATGGAGACTCACACGGGAGGATGATCTCTATATTGTAATAAGGAAGGGGGACAAATGTGTGTTGAGTATTTATCTGTCAATTGTGCAGTTAAATTTTGTGCATTTTATTGGGTGAACTTTTACCTTACAAATGTGTGAAGAAAATGATAACCATCACCAAAAATCACATCAATGAAGATAATCTTGTAACACTTCCTTCTACATACAGTCCTTTTTACTGAGACTCTACTGAAAATTCAGTTTTGTCTCCTTTTTTATCTTCAAGGTTATATGGGGAAAAAAATTTCCCCATATCATTAAAATTCTAAGTCACCAATGTTTGCAAGTTACTGCGTGGCATTCCATCATTGGGGTATACTCAGCCCATCTGCTATTTCCACAGTATTGGGTATTGAAGTTTCTTTAACAATAAAAAATAACACCATGATTAACATCTAGCACATATAGCTTTATCTGCATTTCTGATTACTTCTCTAAAGGATTCCTGAAAGAAAAGTTGCTATGTAAGGAGTGTGTATATTTTAAGATTTAGTAAAGGTTTTTTTTTTTTTAAAAGATTTATTTTTATTATGTTTTTATTGGAAAGGTGGATATACAGAGAGGAGAGACAGAGAGGAAGATCTTCCATCCAATGATTCACTCCCCAAGTGAGCGCAACGGCCGATACTATGCCGATCCGAAGCCTCTTCCGGGTCTCCCACGCGGGTGCAGGGTCCCTTGACTGCTTTCCCGGGCCACAGGCAGGGAGCTGGAAGGGAAGCAGGGCTGCCGGGATTAGAACCGGCGCCCATATGGGATCCCGGGGCGTGCAAGGCGAGGACCTTAACCACTGCGCCACCGCGCCGGGCCCGAGTAAAGGTTTTGTAAAGCCTATTGCAAATCACTTTCCTGTACACACTCCCTTTGGCACAGGTGCACTTTTTGTTTTTGTTGTTTTGTTTTGTTTCTTGTGTGTTTGCTCACCATAGCCTGGCCCTCCTTGAGTAATGTCATCATCTTAATCTTGCATAATGCAGTGGGAGGGAAATGATGTGCTGTTGTTGTTTCTTTTACATTCTGTGATTACTGGCAAAGCTGAGCATTTTCCTGTTTGTAAGTCATTTTTATTTCCTTATCTGTGAACTGTCTATCCATGCTCCCTCTCCACTCTGCTATCTTAATGCTTAATGGATTTCTTGGCAAAACTGAAATGCTAAAGACTGAGGTTATGAACTACTTCTCATTCATGTTTGCATTAAATATTTATTCATGCTTGACTTTGAATTTTGCAGGATTTTTAAAAACATGCATTTCCCACACATCCATCCATTTAGAGTAACTTCCTTTGTTTTCTTTGCCAGTACCTCCAGGCCTAGTAACTTGGAGTAGAGCATTCTAGGTAAAATCAGGTAATAGGAGAGGTGGTTTAATTTCTGGAGATAAATGAGGCCAAAGTAATGGGAGAGGGGGAAAGGTGCTACTGGAGAGAAGGAAGAACATGTGGCCAGTTACATATGGAGGGAGTCAAACGGATAGAGCACTTCCTGTGCAGACTGGGAAGAGGCCGGGGCCGGTGTGGTGTGTGGCAGGCCACATAGATTCAAGAACTGGATTATTCACCGCATAGTTTTAACCAGCTGTCGAGCCTTTAGCATGTGCCTACTCTCAAGTGAGAAGTTCTGTATGTATAAAGCACAACTAGATTTAAAGACTTAGCTTGTGTTTTAGTCTGTTTCTCATCACAATGACAAAAGGCCCCAGGCAGGGTAACTTATCAAGAAAACAAGTTTGGAGAATAAGATGGTGGAATAGGGTAAGGACATGTTTAAACAGATGGAGAAACATTTAATCAGGATTAAGCAGAGAGGACACATTCCAGGAAATAGGAGTCAACAGAACAACAGCAGAGGGGTACCTGGAGACTGGCAAACACAGGAAAGCAGCAAAAACAATGGTGTGGTGTTGCAGTGAATAATACCCCAGCAGCATTCACATAACGGCCATCTGAACTCCACCAGCAGGCGGAACTCCACCAGCAACCAGGTCCGTTTGATTTGACCAGGAGCAGAGACAGAGTAGCAGATCTCAGATGGGCTGTGTGGGAACAGGATGGATTTCACAGCCAGTCAGCCCCTAGAGCTGAATTGGGCACCATTTAGCTTAAGGAGGCAAAGGCAAAGGAAAGGACTGAGCATACGCCGAGCTGGGAGTGAACTCTTTTCTGACTCAGTGAATTGCAGCAATGTGGCATTCTACAAGTTCCACCCAAGACAGGTCCAGGTAGCCCTCAGACCTGATGGCCAGCAGATCAAGAACTCTAGTAGTGGCATGTTAGGCGCCATTTTGTATACTGTGGCAAAAGATTTAGGATTGCAGAGACAACAGTGAACTACGCATGTGCTGAGCAAATACAGTCTCAGAGGCAGCAGTGCTGGCTCAAGCAGTTAGGCCCCTCCCTGCCAAGCATGAGGGAGGCCTGAACTGAGTTCCCAGCTCCCTGCTTTTGCTTGGTCCAGCGCTACTATTGTGGGTACTTGGTATATGAATCTGTAGATGGGATCTCTCTCTTCCTCTCTGTCTCTCACTTTGATTCTCAACTATTAAAAATAAATTTTTACTAAATGGAAATTTCTTTTTTAAAAAAAATAATTTCATGTTTTTCATATTTGGAGCTAAATCTGAAAAAAAAAAATATTTTAATGAAGGACCTACTCAATAAGAGGTACGGGGCCCAGCGCAGAAGCCTAATTGCTAAAGTCACCCTACATGCACTGGGATTCCATATGGGCGCCGGTTCATATCCTGGCTACTCCAGTTCCATTTCAGCTCCCTGCTTGTTGCCTGGGAAAGCAGTAGAGGATGAGCCGGAGCCTTGGGACCCTGCACTCACATGGGAGACCTGGAGGAAGCTCCTGGCTTTGGATCGACTCAACTCTAACCATTGCGGCCCTTTAGGGAGTGAACCAGCAGATGGAAAATCTGTCTTTCTATATCTCCTTCTCTCTGTAAATCTGTCTTTCCAACAAAATAAAATAAATCTTAAAAAAATATTGTGGAAGGAAATTAAAGAGGATCTAAGTAAATGGAAAGGTATTCTTGCTCATGGTTCAAGAACATGGCTCATGTGCAGAATGCTCACTATTGTTAAGATGTAAATTCTCTCCAAACTGATTAAACAACAACAAATCCAAGCGAGCCACTGTGATGAAAGCAGGCAAAACGGAGGGCTCTGTAGGTCAGCTCCTATGACATACATGTGAGGTTCAGATAGAGCTAGAGATACTAAATCCGGGCTCCAGCCTTAACCTCTGCCCAATTTCAATCGTCTTGAGCATTGGAGAGTAGACAGGCGGGTGAAAACCTACATATCTACTATCAAACTAGTATCTACCGATCTATCACCTATATTGGAGATTTGAGGAGTGAACCAGCAAATGTGGTATCTAGTTAGCTCTGGCTTCCAGATTTAAAAAAAAAAAAACAAAACATAAAATACAGAGTTATGAGATGACTGAAGCATTATTCAGCAGTTAGACTCCAGAGAATCTAACAATTGATGAAATGTGAAATGATTTTGACATTAATACCACAGTAGTTGATGGGGCTGTTTACTGAACTTGAACTGGTGAATTCTAAAGACACTCTTCTGAAGGAAGGGGAAAGAATGAAATTCCATTTTGATCTTACTGAGTTTGAGGTGTCTGTGAAATCCAAGTGTAAAAGCAGAGTTGGCAGCTGGAAATACAGGCTTGGAGCTAATAAGAGTCTCCCCAGCTAGTCAAGGTGTTCTCCAGTAGCAAGTGGGATTGCAAGGCAGGTGCACAGGCTGTTTTTAGAACGGAGAAGCTAGAACTGATTCTTAAGAAATTCCTGGACTGCAAGAACAGAGGAGGTTGGCTCTACAATCTCATTTTATAACTGAAGAAATCGGGGCTCTCAGAGACTCAGCAACTTGCCCTAAATTACACATGCCAGCAATGGACAGAGCCAAGAGGAGGCTGGAAATCCACCCTACTGACTATTTTCCTCTTGCAAAATTTAAAAATAAATAAATAGATGGATAAAAACTTAAAATGTTTCAGAAAAGAGCCAAGGCCTGGCATTATGCAGCATGAGCCTGACCCTATCCAATAGCTCCTATCCAATAGCTACCTTCAAGAACAAATTCTCGGCCAGCTGTGACTTGGTGTCTTCATCTAGGAAATAAAGAAAATGTGACTGGCCTTTCTCATGTCTGGGATGATGACAAGGACCAGATGATTGACAGACATCTGTAAACAGAGAAATATTGTTTGATGATGATACATGCATCAGTCGCTATAGGAGAAGCTCTTCCCCCACAACTGGCAACAAAATTCTTAAAGGGATCATAATCCTCCTTTTAGTTGCTTCCACTTTAGGCCCATATCATCATATTCACTTTTCTCTGGGTATGCTGGCCCCAGCTTAGTTCCTCATCTCTGTCAGTCCCCAGAGCCTGGCTCACCAGATCCATGCCTGCTTGAAAATTGAATCCTTTTCTTGCTCCAAATCTTCATGACTAGAAACTGGAGCATGTCCCACTTTGCTTGCCAGGGCTGGAATCTGGGCAGAGACAGGTGCCTGTAACTTGATGCTACCATTCGACCTAGACTTCTGGAACTAACCAGCACCGAGAACCTTTGGCTGCTGGACCCAGCCGGAAGCCTTACTAGTAGACTAAACTCATCACTTGTTTGGACCACTTTCTGTTCACAGAATCACAAACCTGTTGGCTTCTGTGTGCTACATTCAAGTTAAAAATCATCAATGCACTAGCTGATGGGGAAGGCCGGGGGCAGGGGGAGTAGGAAGAGGGACAAGGCAGGGGGAGAAGAGTAGAAATGGAGAAAGGAAGTAGAGAAACCCTTCCCCACCGCACACACAACAAGCCGACCCTTTTCTTACAGATGCTAATGGAAAAAAAAAAAAAAATCCCATGCCCCACCGTGTCTGAACCCGCCATCCCTAGGGGCACTGCCAGGCATACCTGGGTACAAAGTCTGTGCTAGATGAATGAGTGAGTGAGTGAGTGAGTGAGTGAGTGAGTGAATAGACAAATGAAGGACGAAGTTTGTGCTCCCCTCTCACTGGATCCTCTTACTTTTTCTGAGCTGCCTTCCCTCCTGATATGGGTCTTAGATGAGATCAGGAAAAGAGGAGATTAGTCAAAGCCAAGCAAATGCCCTGGGGAAACATGAGTTCCTTCAGAGTCAGCCTAGGGACCTGCTTCAAGGCATTTGCCCCGAGGACTCACTTGTCCTTTCAGGAGATCAGGAGAAAGTAGAAGGGGCACTCAGACTTCCAAATAGCCCAGTCTCCCTAGGTAGGGTCCTACCTGCTTTCGTTTTCTGCTTAGCTACTCTTGCCAGGCTTCTTGATCGCACAATGTTGAACAAACCTTGACCTTTATTATCTTATTTAATGCACTATCCTCCCCACCTCGCCCCCGCCCGCCCCCCACCCCCATCCCATCAAAGACCTTCCAAGGCAGAAATACTGTTTTCTCCACTCTCCAGATGAGAACAGAGGCCTGAGTTTAAATAACACTAGGCCAGGATTAATGTGCAGCTCATGAAAGGAATAGAACAGGGATTTTCCTTTTGCATTTTGCATATTGCATTTTTACTGAAACGGTGCTTTTTCATCTTTAAAATATCAGCAATTTCCCCGCATGCTCAGCTCTGCTGGAATGTATTCTTTTCAAATTCAGCAATGAACTGCAGAAGTGTGGAAGTAGACTTGTTTTCAGGATGAATTAATCCAGCCTGGGGGCCGGGGGAGCTGAGCATGCGGACTGCAAATACTTCCCTCCCTACTCATCCTGCTCCTAAAATAAAATAACAAATGCTGGGCAAGCTACGGGTGACAGACTTCTGTGTCTGCTTCTAACTCCTCGAGATGTTGTGGTTCCTAGCTCTGTTTACTGGCTCATCCCTGCACTGGCGGAGCTCATTCCGGAAGTGGAAAAGGGCATAAAGGGGAGTGGCTTTCTGCCCAGCTCCCCTTCGCAGCTGCATAGGCTGCGTGTAGAAAAGCACCGAGCCTTCCAGAGACTGGCTCAGTGGCAGGACAGTGCCCTCCCTGAGCAAGTGCTGGCCTCCCATCTGTGTCCCTAACTGGCATCTTCTATTGCTCCTCTTGGTGACTTCACTTTTCACTGTTGTCTAAAAATGGGCCCCTGCTGGCTTATTCTATCCCGGGTGTTGAAAAACTCAAGAAGCTGTGTGGGGCCTGCTCCAGTACTCAGATGACAAAGTATGACTCAGGAAGGCCGGTGGGCGGTGGGAGGTGGTGGGAGCGCAGCTGGCAATAACTGCTGTTCTACCACCGGGCCTTCTTGCCCTCCTCTCTGAGGCAGCTGTGCTCCCACAGGGGAAAAGGACACCCCCAAACCCTATGTCAGAGATGGAACAGACAATCTCACTGGGCTGTCATATCTCAAAGCTGATTCTCCATCCAAAGCCCAATGCCAAATGTTCAGTTACCTTTCAGAGAGAGCACCAAAAGAGAAGTAGCATGCAACCCAGCGCCTCCACCACCAGCAGGTGCAAAAACCTTAGAAATCATATATCTCAATCTTATTCTACCTGAAAAATCAATTCAAGCTGCAGGCAACTTGACCAGGGCCACCAAATGAGTTAGAGGAAGAGTTGGGGCTTAGAACTTGGGTCTCAGCCTTTGAACACCCCCTTCTCCCCACCCCCACTCTGTGGTATTACAAGGATTGAACTGGAGCTCTTGAGTAAATGGCCCTACTCTGTCCTCCAGGAACAGGGGTAAGAGAGTGACCTGATTGCAATGTCAGCTTTGCCCTGGTTCCTCTCTGATGGTCTCTGTGCTTGGCAGGCTGCCTGTTGAGTCCTGGGGGATCAGGGTCCCCTCTTTCAGGAGTGATCTGTCACTCTGTAAGAAGGGGGCAAACCAAAGATGATGTGCACACCACTTCTTGGCTTAGGCAAGAGCCAGGTGACTAACTTAGAAGAGTCCATTGTGTTCCATCTGACAACTCAGTGGCCTCATTTCTCTTCTTCTCGTGACCTTCTGAGTAAACAATTTGATAGCTTGGGGGACTCATATTCATGGAATCAATCAGTCAAAAAAAAAGGACCCTGGGGGTTTTTACATTGAAACCTCCTAGACTCAACCCAGGAATCTTCTCTCCCTTCTCCTGTGCCACTGTCCTGTACCTAAGCACTGAGAAAGACGGATGACTCTCCTTGCTTCCCGGAAGCCTCCTCTGTGGCTGGACCCAGGCAGCAGAGGTGATGCCTGCCAGGCACCAGCTGCTATGTGTAGCTAGTTTGGCTCTTACAGCTGATGCAGAACAAGTGTTTCCCCTTCTTTGCTAACTGCAGCTTGTGTCTGTTCACGACTTACAGGAACAAGCCAAAGTCAGTAGCCTTTTTTTTTTTTTTAAGATTTATTTAGTTTATTTTTATTGCAAAGTCAGATATGCAGAGAGGAGGAGAGACAGAGAGGAAGATCTTCCATCTGATGATTCACTCCACATGTGGCCGCAAAGGCCAGACCTGAGCTGATCCGAAGCCAGGAGCTCAGAACCTCTTTCAGGTCTCATACATGGGTGCAGGTTCCCAAGGCCTTGGGCCTTCCTCCAAGTCCTTTCCCAAGCCACAAGCAGGGAGCTGGATGGGAAGCGGGGCCACTGGAACACAAACTGGTGCCCACATGGGATCCTAGCATGTTCAAGGCAAGGACTTCAGCCACTAAACTACCATGCCAGGCCCAGTTGCCATGTTTTACCCTCTAAAGACCGAGTTTGTGATTGGCTAAGACAAGTCTCAAGGTTCCTACTCAACTCTTCCTGTCCAATTACCATCGCATCATAATAACAATAGTAAAGCCTGCCCATCTTCCCTAGAGAAAAAAGGCAAGTGTCTATAGCCTGTGTGCTTGTTACTAGCAATCCGGGTGAAAGCTCTGACTGGGCCCAGTAGCATGGTGCAGTAGCCTAGTAGGTTCAAGTCTTCGTTGCTCCGTTTTCAACTCAGCTCCCTAAGTATGGCCTGGGAAAGCAGTGGAAAATGGCTCAAGTCCTTGAGCCCCTACATGCATCTGAGAGATTCAGAGGAGGCTCCTGGCTCCTAATTGGCTCAGCTCTGGCTGAGACCATTTGGGGAGTGAATAAACAGATGGAAAATCTCTCTCTCTCTCTCTCTCTCTCTCTCCTCTCCTCCCTTCTCCTCTCCTCTCCTTTCTGTAACTCTGTCTTTCAAATAAAACTAAAATAAATATCTATTTTTTTTTAAGATCTGGCTGAAAAGTAGACCAGAATACTCACAAAAAGTATCTGTATCTCTTCAAAATTTCTCATTTGCCATTCCATTTCTTTTGAAAACAAAAATGTTTCATCCAGTCTGAAAAACACAAATTACTCATTAGATGCCACTGAGTACGATAGGGGATTCAACAACAAAGCTGCTGTTCTAACAGGTCAACAGGCCAACAGCCAGCTAGTGGTGTGACTCAGGTAGCAATGAGAAACACAACCAATGAGGGGCAGAAGCTGAGGGAGTGGCTGCTCTGGAGAGAAGCCCTGGGCGGGACTTGAGGAAGAGTCTGGAGTGGTATGAGACTCCTCCATGGAATAGCTAAGGAAAATGCACTGAGACAAAAATATCTGCCTAAGCCAAGACATGGGGACTGGTGTTGGAACTCTGATCAGTATATTGGTTCTGTTTCTTAACTGACATGTATAATATGCAGTCCAAGGTCACCTGGGCTTGTAAATTTACCCACCAATTCACATCATCAATACTTGGCACCTGTATTTCCATGGCAACAGGGCAGTGCACCTGTGAGAGGATCTGCCCAGGGCAGCAGAGTTGCAGGCCAGTCCTAGCTAGGGTCCTGCAGTCCCGCCCCCTTGATGATGCCCAGGCCACATTTCCTCTGGGTTGCCCCGACCCACAGCTGAGCACGGTGGTGGGGTCCAAGTGCTGACTGACTCCTGCTGAACCCAGGCCACCTCCAACAACAGCACCTGTTAACCCGACCCACAACCTCTGAAGAACACACAGGGGTGTGAATGCCCTGCCCAGTTGCTCCTTTCCTTTGACTGACCTGTCAGTCTGACCCCTGTCCCTGCCAGCCCCTGCTAACTCCTCCTGGCTCCTCCTGGCACTCCTCCGCAGTGTCAGACTTCTGACCTCTTTAATGGTCCATTTTAACAAAAACATGAAGGAAACTCTGCTTGTGTTAATGAAGGTGAGGTTTGGGGCTGAGTCTAGTTTTAGCCTAGCAGGCTCTTTCTGTAGCAAACACATCAGGTGCTTTGCCACCTACCTGTGAATTCCAAGTGTAGAGCCATTCCCAGCTGCAAATGCATATTCATTGCTCTTAGAAGACAGCAACCAGGAGGAACTATAAGCATTTGAAGGAATCTGGCCCTATTCTGCTTCACAGAAATATAATGAGAGCCACACAGGGTAATACTAATTTTCTAGTAGCCAGATTTGAAAAAGAAAGTAAAACAAATATTAATTTTGATATGTCTTATTTAATCTAATACATCCAAAATGTTATCATTTCAACTTTTTAATATGCTATTGTTAATATATTCAACTCTTTTTGTTGTTGCTGTTCACATGAGTTAAATGTCAAGTTCTCAGTAATTCCCTGTGACTGGAGGGTACCATACTGATCGGTGTCAATCTGGACACAGGTACTCTTGTGTCCAGAAATAATATTTGCATTTGGAGCAGCTGACAAGCTGTCTTCTAGTGTTCCCCTAACTCGGCTACAGATCGATACCTTCCCCTTACTTCATTGTGGAATCTATCAGATCACCATCTAAAGAACTTTCTTTCAGGACTTTTTGCTTATATTGTAGAAAATGTTAAAATGGTCATGGAAACAAAATATTCCCAGGATTGAGTTCTTAGGTATATGAGAGATATCAACTCCTATAATTATTTTAAATAAATATTTATAGTTATGGAATCAAGTGTACAAACGTGAGGATAGGAGCAGACACTGGTTTAGCCTAGCTGTGGAAATGCCCACATCCCACACTGGAGTTCAATTCCCAGGCTCTGGCTGTGACTTCAGCTCTCTACCAGTGCAGACCCTGAGGGGTAGCAGCGATAATTCAAGAAGTTTTGAGTTCTGCTACCTGAAAGGAGGACCTGGATTATGTTTCCTGGCCCAGCTCTCTCCATTGCAGACATTCAGGAAGGGACTCAGCAGATGGAAGCCCCCTCTTCCTCTCAAATAAATTTCTCTTTCCCTAGCATGTCCAATGTGAACAGCTGTGGCTGTTCACTATGTAACTCTGACTTCCTCTTCCCACCCTCTAGAGGAGCCACTTCCTACCACCCATCATTTATGCCCCAGCAAAGAGCAGCAGTCATGTCCTTGACTACTTCAGGAATGCACTATGGTTCCCCAACACTTTTAACTGGAATTGCACATTTAAAGTTGAGTCTGCACAAGGCAAGGACTATATATTCGCCTATGAGTTTGCCCCTTCTGTTTTCAGCCTTATATCATTATCTTCATTTTATAATTTAAAGAACATGAGTCTCAGAAATCTAAGATACTTGCTGCATGCCATACTGCTAATCACTCCACGTTCCTTTAAACGTTGGCATTGGCAGACTGATATTCTAAACCAATTGACAATGCTGATGACATTGTAAATTGGTTCAATCTTTTCTGGGATTGACTTGGCAATGTTTAATGGCAATCAGATTGTCCATATTCTTTCAGATGATGAAATAGGGATTTTTAAAAAGATTTGTTTTTATTGGAAAGCCACATATACAGAGAGAAAGATCTTTCACCTGCTAATTCACTCCCCAAGTGACCACAACTGCTGGAGCTGAGCTGATCCAAAGCCAGGAGCTCAGAACCCTCCTTCAGGCATCCCAAGTGGGTACAGGGGTCCCAAGGCTTTGGGCCGTCACCATTTGCTTTTCCAGGCCACAAGCAGAGAGCTGGGTGGGAAGCGGGGCCACCCGGATTAGAAAAGGCACCCATATGGGGTCCCAACACATTCAGGGCAAGGACTTCAGCCACTCGGCTACCGCGCTGGACCCACAGAAATTTATTCTAAGGGAATAGATTAAATGTATGTGCACACACTGACACATCAACTTATGCTAAAATATTTATGATAGAGAAACATTCATGATGCCCTCCTAAAAATAGTAAACATCTCGAATTTCTTCAGTTATTTATAAAACATTTGTTGAGTAGCTTATGGATGCAATACTGATGTCTAACACCAAGGATTCATCAGAAGAGAAAAAAATTAGAGAACACCCGATCTTTACTTTCTAGAAGTTTCATGCACACTTATCTTAGAAGCATTTAAAGTAAAGGATCATGAGAGCCATGTTCATAATTTTAAATGGCTTAGTATACACTTTAAAACATAAAAAGAAATAGGATATATCAAAATGAGATGTATGTCAACATAAAATTAGTACATTAGTAAGATATACATTAGTAAGATGTTCTGTCTTCCTTTTTCATACGAAGTCTTCAAAATCCAATATGTATTTTATTCTTTATTTTAAAACATTTTTTATTTATGTTTATGGGGAAGACAGATTTGTGGAGAGGAGAGACAGAAAGATCTTCCATCTGCTGGTTCACTTCCCAAACGGCCTCACAGCCAGAGCTGAGCCCATCCGAAGTGAGGAGCCAGAACCAGGAGCCTCTTCAGGCACACATGGATGCAGGATCTCAAAGGTTTGTACCATCCTTCACTACTTTCCTGAGGCCATAAACAGCGAGCTGGATGAGAATTAGAGCTGCTGGGACAACTGGTGCTGGCACTTGTAGGTAGAGGATTAGCCAGTTGAGCCAACAGCGCTGGCCCTGTATTTTACTTTTATACCAGGTCTCAAATTGAGCACCAGATTTTTGGCAGAAATACTGTATATTATGTTTAGATTTCATGATTTACTGCTAATAAAGTAAATTCACATAGTCGAGGTGCTCTATATTTTCTTAAAACTCCCCAGTAATTAAGCACAATATAAAATAGCTTTCATTCAATATTTCCACCCATATTGGGAAATAAATCCATTACATAAGAATTTATTTGTTTGACTTTGAAGAAAAAGTGCATCAATTTCAAAACAAATTTTGTCCAAAGCAGGTAAATTTACCAACTCTCAGGTCAGCTCAGTCTCCTTGGCATGAATTCAAAGAATTATTCTGACCAGTTTCATTTAACTAGAAACCCTAAATCTATCAATATCAGGCAAATGTTTTTAAATTTTTCTTAAAGCTTTATGGCCAATTTAAATAATAATGTCTATTATGATTAAAATCTTTGACAATAGATTCATGTTATTTTTCATTTTGAGTGTGAAAAGTTTTTATTTCAACACGTACTCTGGTTCTGATCTAGCTGAATCACAAATAAGTTCTTACTTCACTTGAAAGTTCAAATTTAGCCTATTCCTCCAAAGTTCTATGTCAATGGGAAAAAGGGTTATACCCCCATTTGTGTCTTTGATTACTGACTCATTGGCAGGCATTTCCTTCATGTTAAGAAAGTCCTGATTGTACCTAACAGTACAGCAACTTTTTGTAAAATGTGTCCACAACTCAATCAACTGGTATTCACAAGAAGCCCAGGATCATTAAATTAATTATCCTCTATTTTTCTTTTTCTTTTTCTTTTTTAAAAAGATTTATGTATTTATTGGAAAGTCAGATATACAGAGAGGAGGAGAGACAGAGGGGAAGATCTTCCATCCGATGATTCACTCCCCAAGTGAGCCGCAATGGCCGGTGCTGTATCGATCCAAAGCCAGGAGACTCTTCTGGGTCTCCCGCACGGGTGTAGGGTCCCAAAGCTTTGGGCCGTCCTTGACTGCTTTCCCAGGCCACAGGCAGGGAGCTGGATGGGAAGTGGAGCTGCCAGGATTATAATCTGCGCCCATATGGGATCCCGGTGCATTCAAGGTGAGGATTTTAGCCGCTAGGCCAAGCCACCGGGCCCAAATAAATAAATCTTTTAAACATATATCCAGGTTAACACAATGCAAGTTATAGCAAAAATAAAGACCACTCAAATCAATTGCCTAACAGCTAGACAATTAAAGTATTTGCGTAGACCACAGTAAGCTCTTAGAAAATGTAGTGAAATAATCCACCTGACAGTAGAGTTGTGCTGAATAGATAAATATTTAATACTGCTTCAGTATTTAATTTTCTTTTTTTTCCATTTATTTGATTTTGTTTTATGACACAATTTCATAGGCTCTGGGAGTTCCCCATCCCCTCCCCATGCCCTCACCGCATGGTGGATTCCTCCACATTGTTGCAGTAGCACAGTTCAAATCCAGTCATTCTTCTTTCACTGCAAGTATGCACCATGCATAGAGTCCACCATCTTATTGTCCAAATAAATTCAACAGTTTCCTGGGAGGACCATCTCTGGTCTGAAAGTAGAGCTGGCAGAATATCACCCCGTCCAATGAAAAGCCATAACATAACATCAACAACAATTTACAACATTATGGAGTTAATTGACATGGTATTGGGTGATCAATATGTTAGAAAATGCAAGTTCTTAACCACATCCTGGGACTACTTCATTGACATTTCAATTTTAGTTTATATACAACCGGCTGCTATACGCCTTAAAATGGTTATAGGATACTATTTAGCTGTCCCGTGTCTATTTTCATTTTTATATTTAGCTGTTTATAGAATAATTCAGAATTTAATTTTCAAATTGAATTAGTAATTATGTTTTCCCACCACCCAGCCACGCCTGGGAGCTACATGTACTCAGTAACAGCCCAGCTGTGCGGAACGTAAGCAGAAGGTCGGAATCAGTGAGCAAGGCCTGATATTTCCTTGAGGCTCTGTGAGTTAACAGGGAGGGAGACGTTTTGACAATGTTCCCGGCTATCATCGTCCCTGCAGTCAAGGTGACCTCCACTCTCTTGCTGTGCTTATTCCATCTTCATATAAGGCTTGGTTGGAAAAAGCAGTTTGGGTGTTTTCCGAAAAGTTTGACAGCAAGGGTCCTCTATTTCCTTCTCAACAGAGCAGAACTTCAGCATGGTGCTGACCAAGAACCAGTTAGGAATGCAGCATGTCCTGCCCTACCCATTACAGGTGACTCATAAGTTTATGAAACTTCAAAACTACGGGAGTACATAATTAGCCCTGTGATCTCCTTTCCGAGTATTTTTAAAAGATTTATTTGTTTGTTTATTATCTATTATTTGAAACACAGATTTTACAGAGAGAAGGACAAATTTTCAAAGAGGAGTTAACCCAACATGACACCACAGTCATTCTGACATTTTAGAAGCAATCACACATCAGGGGATGTCGTCCCTCATATTGCCCATGGGTGGCTTGGATCCATGTAGAGTTACAGCTCTGACACTTCTCTCCTACCCTGGTTGTTGTGCCTGGCAGAGTCGCAGGGCTTCAATTTATCTGGTTTTCCTCCTGCTATTAACACCAAAATTTTCCAGGATTATTTGAGTGTAACCTCATAAATACTTTTCATGATTGAACGAGTTCCAAACCTACAGACGTAAGAACCTCCAGCATAAGCAAAAGCTAGGCATTTGTAACAAATAACGTCAGGATATTTGAAAACAGAGTGAAGCAAAAATACAAAATAAAAATGTAAAACAAGCAAAAATAAAGCTGTAGATATTTTTGTGTAGATCCCTAGGGCCACTTTATACAAGGGACTTTTATTACTCCTTTTCCTTAGTCTTCCCTAACTGTTCTAGTCAATTTCAGCCTTCAATTTTCTCCAATAGATCCACGCTGGTCAAAGTAAGGAAAATACTCTTCCATGGTCTCTAGGTCTCTGAGACCACAGGAAGCCTTCCTCCTTCAAGCAATCAGTGTCCAAAGTGAAAGAGAACAGCATGTGAGGGAGAGGTAAGAGGTTCTTTTTGGTACACGCCTATTCTGAAATCACTGCCCAGGAAGTGTGTCCCTACAGAATCAAGCTGCAGATCCCTGGCCCATCTGTCCAAATTTTCTAAGAACATTGCAAAGTGGCTTGTGCTTGACAAATTGGGTAAGTGTGTGGAAAAGAGGGTCTGGTTCTGGGAACAAAGGACAAACCAAATCCATCAGCAAATGCTGGAACATTTTGATTCTTTCTGCTGAAATCATGATGGTTTCTAACTGAACAGGACACAGGGCTCAGTTCACATCTCACCCATGAGTTACAGGAACCTAACTGCTTCAGCCACCACCTGCTGCCTCCCATGACGTGCCAGAATCAGAAGCAGAGTCAAAACTCCAATCCAGACACTCTGATAGGCTGTGCCCAAAACACCTGGCCCTCTTACTCGGTTCCCAACCAACCCTCCTACACTTCCCATATCTCCATTCTCTGCTGCAAGTTGTCCCTCGTGGGTGTTCCCTACTATCTCCTATGCACTAAATTCCTGCTTCTCCCTCCCTGCTGAGCTACACCTACAGTGGAAACATGGAGCCACAGCAGAGTTGGGAAACACTGCAGCCACCGCTGCTTCACACAGTACTGAGAAAGTCCCTGTCTCTGATGGAGTCCAGAGAAAGACAGCCAGAGAGACAGCCCTTTTCTGTGTGTACCCCATATGCTACAGAGAATAACATAAATCTTTATCCTCTCAAACTGGCAAATCAGCTCCAAGAAAGGCTAGAATTCTTGAGGAAACCACCGGTGCAGCTTCTGTAGGAGAACTCCACAGTGCTGGGGAGAATATTCAAGTTTCTGATTCGCATCTATAATGATGAAACTCTCTGTCATGTGTTCTTCAACTGAAGCCAAAGCTTTAGGTCTATTTGCGGCTCTAAATACAAGTGAGATGAGGGATGCTGGGATAGGGCAAGATCAAATCAGATCAGCTTTGCTACCTGGTAGAGGATAGAGTAGCAGGTACTAAAACAGAAGCCTTGAGATCTAAAGAACAATGGAAGGTCAAGCAATTTCTTTCAAACTTTTTTTTTGGAGGGGGGTCCATTTGGTTTTATGTAAAAGTAAAATAGCTAGAATCAAGGCTGACTTTCTAATGGTGAAGAATTTTGATTTTTGTAGGTATGAGACTTTTCTCTTTAAAGATGAAGTGACATCAACAGTCTAAGAATGTCTCACAGCCCTGGCTGTTGGCAACCTCACATGCCCAACCTGGCCACTGCTCCAAAAGTTCTAGGACACTCAAGGCCAAATTCAACAGCCCTCCCAGGAAGCAACTGAGTTGATGGATTCCTTCATTGCAATGGGAGAAGCCAGCTAGTTTAGTTCTTTCTTTACAGATTTCTTAATTGATGAAGAAATACATGCTTACTGTAACAGATGAAACAAATGCTGGTATTTGAGCATAACTTTCTTTAAGTGTGTATGGAGGGGTCAACATTGTGGCACAACAGGTTAAACTGCCACTACTACTATGACATCTAATGTAAGAGTGCTGGTTCCAGTTCTGGCTACTCCATTTCCAAACCAAATTCCTACGAATGCACCTGGGAAGGAAGTAGAAGACTGACCAATCACTTGGATCCCTCCCACTCATAAGGGAGATCAGGATGGAGTTCCTGGATACAGTCTAGACCCAGAACTGACTGTTTCAACCATTTGATCAGTGAACCAGGGAATTGAAGTGTACGCCATCCTTATCTCTCTCTATTTCCTTCTCTCTCTCTATCGCTCTATCAAATAAATAAATAATAGACATTTAGGAGGTGAGTTTCTTTGTCTTTCTAAGGACAGGATTATTTACATACATCAGTTTATATTTCTCTTTTTCCATTTAACAACACATTACAAACACTTCTCCAAATCAATGCATATAGTTTCAATTCCTTTAAACAGCTGTATCATCATGTAAAGTGTGAATTTGATTCCATTGTTTCCAATGTAATGAATATTCCAATTATTTCCTGCTGTGTTTGGCTTATTTGCTTGACTTTCGTTACAAAAGCCATCACCCACAGGCATTAAACACTTCTGTAGATGCCCCCTCCCCAGGTGGATCTGGATTTTTCATTCTGAAGGAAACACACCACAATGAAATTGCTTTGAAATGGTGCTTTGATCCTTTTTAAAAAAAGGTGTTATCAAATTACTTTCCAAAATAAGAAATCCATCCACCCACCCAAAAGCAAAATAGGAAAATGTCAGTCTTCCCACATTGGCACTAGTACTCTCTTTTCATGATGACTTTTGCCATTTTCTAAAGAATATGCATCAGAGAAAAATAAGAAATGAGATCACCTCTTCACCTCTACCTTTCACACATTAGACTCACAGGTTTCTCTCCAACTAAATAAGACTGAAGGCCCCCAACCTGTCCAAAAGCTTGAAAAGCCATTGAAACATATACCCTGTGATGCTCATGGTGAGCCCTCCTTCATGAATTAAGAGCCTTACTGAATGCAGAGGTCATGTCCCAGTCTCAATTATTACTAGACTCTACCTACTCGATCTACTATGTCAACCCAAGACCACTTTGCAGGGTCGTCCCATCTCTAGTACTATTCTCAGGTCACTCGCACAGCTTCCCAGAGACAACTCTGCTGCTCCATCTCTCTCCCTTCTCATTTTCACAGTCATTCTGCAACATGTGCTCCATTCATAAAGTTATTGTTTACATTTTTAGTTATTTCCTTACAGACATTCTCAAGGGTGAAATTCACTTAAAGGTATAAACATTTAAAAGTTGGTTGTATGTTTTAGTTCACTTTGGAAGCTCCACCCACCAGTCATCGTTTTATGTTGGAAAAGAGATACTGCAGTGAAGATACCCTATTCAAATAAACACTTAGCATTGGTGGCTGTGGTCTGTGTCTCGAGTTACTCTGTTATTCAGGGAAGCACATATGCATTATATCTAACAACTATAAGTGACTATTTTAAGCATAGTGGGATGTGGATAAGCTTGACAAGATCCTGCTCTCAAAGAGCAAGGGATGTGTGAGCATGATGAACAGTCATGGATTGTATAAACACAAAAGAGTGAAACAAATTCTCCATGAAATTGTAAGCCAGCATGTGGGAGGGAAGTGGAGAGCTAATGTAGTTGGGAAGATAAGTTGGTAAGTTACAGTTTGATGAAGACCCCCCAGAAGCTGCTGGAGTCCTTTATGTAATTGATATTGATTTACTAAACCAGTCTAGGGTTTGGAAAGGATTCTAAGTTTTACAAAGTTCACTAGTCTTTTTGCTTTTATGATGCACTACTGGTCACCACTACAGTCTCCTTCAACCCAAGTGCCAGCAGGTAGGCACCACATTTTTCCTATCATTTCATTTCACAGAGCCACTGAATTCTGTGGGCCTGGAGATCACATTGTGTCTTCAAGGCAGGGATCAGTTACATGAAATCACTTCAATAAGTTCATAATTAGTAACTATTTAACTTATCTCAAGCCAGTGGTTTATATGGCCATGTTCCTCTATTAGAGTGGTTGGGTTTGGTGCCCACCTCTAGCTCCCAAGCCCAAGTTTCTGCTAGTGCAGAGACTGAGAGGGACCCGTGATGGCTCGAGTAACTGGGTTCTTGCTTCTTTCATGGGAAAACTTGCACTGAGTTCCCAACTTCCCATGTTGGCCCCAGTCCAGCCCTCCTTACTGTTTTGAGCATTTAGGGAGTGGACCAGTGGGTGGGAATATTCTCTTTCTCCTTCTTATACACACACATACATTTTAAATTTTAAGTTCATAAAAATAGAATTTAAAAGATCCAGCACAATAGCCTAGTGGCTAAAGTCCTCACCTTGCATGCATTAGGATCCCAGTTAATATCCCGGCAACACCGCTTTCCATCCAGCTCCCCACTTGTGGCCAGGAAAAGCAGTAGAGGATGGCCCAAAGTCTTGGGACACTGCACATGCTTGGGAGACCCAGAAAAAGCTTCTGGCTCCTGGCTTCAGATCAGTTTAGTTGTAGTCGTTGTGGCCACTTGGGGAGTGAAATAGTGGATGGAAGATCTTTCTGTCTCTCCTTCTCTCTGTAAAATCTGACTTTTCAATAAACATAAGTAAATCTTAAAAAAAAAAAAAGAGTATTGATAGACATGCACATTAAGGGTTTTCAAAAAGTTTATGAAAAATATGTTACAAAGCCTACATACAAAATTTTACACATCAGAATGAACTCTGGTTTCAAAGGGAGTCAGCTGCTGGCCTTCAGCACAACAGACTGTCCATCAGTCAAAAGTTAACAGGCCTTGCCAGGGTTCCCTCAAGGCAATGTGACCCTATGGACCTGGAACCAGACTTGTGAATTTGACCTTTGCTTTCCCTGCTTACCCATCTGACCCAGACAACTTGTCTAAACATTTTGTATTTCTTTCCTCAGTCATGTCATACAACAGCAAGCAAACATGAACATGCAAAATGATATAGGATAGGAAAACATTTTAAAGTAGATTGTCACCGAACTATAACTCATTATCTATTTTGGCTTCTAAGTGAAAATTTTTCCCAGCCCCTTCTTTTTAAACAAATATTGATGTCTATCAAGGATGGAAAGGGTGCACAAGTAGATGTCATTACTCCATTTCACAGCTGAGAATGCTGAGCCTGAGAGAAGCTAAGAGTTTGGAGGCTGTTGGAGGCTCATCAGAATCCATAGTTTGGAGGTTATGGCTGGGCTCAGGTCCTCAGCTTCCAGGCCCGGAGAGAAAGGGAAAGTGGGAGCTAGGAGGTCAGCCCTGGCCACAAGCCCTGGTGCACAGCTCCAGGTCACAAGCAGACCTCCTCCCCAGCCAGCCACAAAGGTGGGCCGGCCTGCAGTGAACCTCAGCCTGCAGGGGTTGTTGCAAAACACGGTGCTATGAGGTCAGTGAGTGAAGGCAGAACCTCCTGGTCAGTGTTCGTGTGGAGGGAGGCCTGGCCACCAGCAACCAGTAGCCAGAGGAGCTGTTTTGTGGGGGGACATGAAAGGCCCAATGTCCTAGAAAGGAGTGAAATCACTGCAGATGCCCCTGGATGGACATCAACGCACAATCTACACTCATTCACTGCACAGCAAAACAAACACTATCCTCCATGTCCCCTGTTGCATTTCTCTCTGCTTCTGCTTTGACCTGATATTCTAAAACTGATTTCTCTCTCTCTCTCCAGTAGCAGGAGCTGGCCTAGAAACTGACCCCTCCAAGGACAGCCAGGTCACAGTTGTGGCTGTGAGGGGCCTGAGCAGCTGCTCCCAAGGCTAGAAACTTTGTGCTATATCTAAAGGCTAGAACTGCTAGAACAAGCCAGACCACACTTCTAGAGACAGCACTCCTCCTCAGCAGATGAGGGCCAGGGCCTGGGCACCCTGCATCTTTTTCAACCTCATGGGAGCAAGGGAGGATTTTCTGCTGATATCATGGGCATCAGGATGTTCAATACCCAGTTTAAAGAATCACCTTGCTTGTTCTCCTTCCTTTGTCGTCTCAAAGCTCCACTGCTCCCATCCTGAAAAATTCATAGCTCCTGGTAGGATTTGCACAGAGCACTCATCAGAAGAGAAGGTCCTGAGTTGGTGATGAAGCCCTAGCATCACTGTGTATCTGTCAGTGTTGGCTCATCTGACCCTGAAATCTAAATGGGAATGCCAGTGATGCTGTTGGTATTAATATTAGTATTGATGTTAGTATTGGCATTAGCATTTTTCTTCAGTTCGCGGTTCTCTTATCTGAGATGGATGGATTCCAAAGTGTTAAAAATTTTATATTTTTTCAGATTTTAGACTATTTGCATATACATAATGAGATATCTCAGGAACAGGCCCCAAGTCTAAATATAAAATTCATCTATATTTCATGTAACTTATAAGCATCACTGAAGATATTATTTTCAGTTTACCTAACATGTTTCACTACAATCCGTCACAAGAGGTCAGGTAAGAAATTGCCAACTTGGGGCAGGTGCAATTCGCTCAACTGGTTGATCCTCCACCTCCAAGGGCTACATTCCATATTGGAGTCCTTGGTTGTGTCCTGGACATATAAAGGGATGCCAATTAAGCTCACAGGAAATTTCTCACAAGAAACTCTATAGGCAAGAAGAGAATGGAGTGACATATTCCAGATTCTAAAAGAAAAAAATTGTCGGCCTAGGATAACATATCCAGCAAAGCTTTCTTTTGTCTTTGAAAATGTAATAAAACTCTTCCACAGTAAAGAAAAGTTAAAGAATTTGCCACTTCCAAACCTGCCCTATAAATGATACTTCAAGATGTTTTCTTAGGGAAGAGGAACAGTACCCACAAAAACCAAAGGCAAATGTGAAGAACATCTAGTAAAATAACAACAGAAGACTAAATCAATGAACAACCAATTCCTAAAATGACAGGACCAAATTACCACCCATACACATTAACCCTGAATGTAAATGGCTTAAGCTCAATCAAACGTCATAAATTAGTAGACTGGATTAAAAACAAAACCCATCTATTTGTTGTCTTGAAGAGACACATTTCACCAACAAAAATCAGTGGAAGCTATATCATGGATTTTGATGTTTTTGTTTTTGCTAGTTTCATCTGATTAAATTCCTCAATAACTCATAGATCACACAGTAGCATCATTTTCTTCAAGAAGGTTCTTGATTTTGTTTTTCATTTCTTTAGTGACACACTAGTCATTCAGTAGCATGCTTTTTAACTTCATGGTGTTGTTCATTTGTTTTTTCTTCCTGTTGTTGATTTTGTTTTGTGGCTTTTCATTTAACGGGATGTATAATAGCTGTGTAATGGAGACTGTCATATCTAGTAACATGTTATTTAACATCATGGCATTGTAAATTCCTATTTTATTCCTATTTTTGATTTTGTACTGTGACTTTTCGTTTAAGGGGATGTACAGTAACTGTGAAATGGAGACTAACATATCCAGATGTAAGGATACAATGAAGTATGCATCTCTACTTCCAGTCAAAGATGGATTTACAATTAAACTGTTTACTATATATTCACAATAGGATTCTGGACTCTCTGCCATTGTCCATGCCTGCAATGATGGACATATGACTGTATGAAGAATTATATGTAGTAATGATATGGAGGAACTAGGTGGGTGGGGCAATTGGGGAGGGGATAAGGGAAATTCCAGGATCTATGGAACTGCATCATAAATGATAATAATAAATTTTAAAAAGAGAAAAAGGAAATTGCACACTTGTGGCTTTATGTTGGTAATACAAGAAATAAGTAGGGAATTGGGAAGGCAGGAGCTAGGAGATATTTCCCATCATTCATGCCTCAAAGCCATGCACTACAAGTCCACCCTTTGCATGCCTATTTAGTATGCCCACTTTCCCATGATACAGCTGCATCTTTTGGGGACTGGGAGCGAGGAGGTGTCATGGTGAATGTAAACTAAAGGATGTTTGTTGAATGCCATGTTAGGATACCACAAAGCACTCAGACAAATTTCATACACATTAAACCTTGCCAAATTCCATCTTATTTGTAGATTCAATTAGGGCATAGCTCCTGGCCCCATAAAAGGGACTGCTATATTTGGGAACATTCTTCTGTGTATCCTTTCCTCTTGCATTCTCCCACATTCACTCCCTTTAAATAAATCATAGTCCTTTTTGCACTTACCTACTCTCTTGTTTTACATTCTTATCTCACATAGGGAACTACTTTGAATAAGAAAACACTAAACATTCCTACAACATTGGAACTCAGAAAATTCTAGATTTTGTGAGCAGTTCAGATTTGGTATTTTCAGATTACGAATGCTCAAGCTGTATTTGTATTTGTCTAGTTTTTAGATCCCCATGCATCTTCACATTAGCATTTTCTCATGTTGGTACCTATGGTGTCATCATTATTGATATTAATATCATTCATATTATGTTCATAGTTTACAAGAACAAGTGGAGAGGGTTCAGCTGGGAAGTGCAGAGCTGTGCTACCTTGCACCTATTCTCAGCTGTGACTAGATAAGATCTTTGACTGTGATTGCAAGTGCAAAGGTTCCTGAGTTCCCTTTAACTTAGAACAGGAAGGGGACTTAAAGGGAGAAGGACAGGAAGACAGAGCTAAATTGAGAATGACATTCTGGGCTATGACAAGGAACATTCCCCATAAAAATGGGTCACCACTGAGATTCTAGAGTTCTCTTAAGTACCAGGAACCAGAGCCTAGGTGCTTGCCCTTGTTCTAGGTCAGTCGATTTCTTTCTCTTTCTCTTTCTCTTTGTCTTTCTTTCTCTTTCTCTGTCTCTCTCTCTCTCCACAAAGCCTCTGACAGTTGGCCAAGCATTACTCTTTTGCTTTCAGCACATCCACAGAGCAAAGAGTCAAGCTTGTTAACTTAGCCAGAGTGAGTTTGAGGCTTGTGCCACAGATGTCAGCTTTGGGGTGGCTGGTGTCACTGACACTATTCAACAGAGATCCTATGCTTCTTTATGACAGGAAACCAAAGCCTTCTGGCTCTTGAAGCTTCTACAAGCCTGCTCTTGACGGCCTCATTTAGCCTGTGGTCAGTCCAGGTGGCATAGAGGCCTTTTGTGGATAGCAACAGGGTTCAAGGTGCTTTCATCACATTCTGTAGCAAATGTCCCTGCAGCAGGGGCCAGCAGTTCCTGTCCAATCTGTCTGTCATCCTGCATCAGGCCAGGGAGGACTCTGTGAGTCTTCACATCTCCAGGAGTTTCCACCACAGGAGGCCAATACAAAGCCATGGGTTTCCTTTTTCATGTTGCTTCATGACATAAAAAAAGCACCCACCCAGGGAGCTGGAATCTGAAAAATATGCACGTTCCCTACATTAACATGCTTTTGATTAGCAGAGACTGAAGGAGGCAGAGGGAATGAGACTGGGTTGGCAGTTTGGTCTTTTCATCTTGGCACCTCCTTCCTGCTTGGGAAGCACAGATTCTCATGCATACCTGGAGACCAGCTAAGCATCTGGCCAGTAAGTTACACATACCTGGAGACCAGGTGAGCACTTGATTCAGACACACACACACACACACACACACACACACACACACACAACTTCCTGAGCGCATTCTATCATCAACCCATAAAACCATCACACCATTGCAAAGAATTCTAGAATTCCAGAATTCTCCTACTGCAAAACACCTGAGAGCCTGTGTGATCCTGTGCGACTTCATCTCTCTGCAAATGCAGAAACTTAGGGGTCCATCATCCAAAATACAATCCTCAGACTGGTGACACAGAATCACCTGTGGGCAGACTGTTTATTCCTCACTCCTCACCCTAGCCCTCTGCTAGACTGCCTGAACCAGGAATCTGCATTTTAAGCTGACAAAACAAACAAACAAAAAAAAAATTTAGGAATCTGCATTTTAAGCTGACTTGCTGGGTAACTGCTCTGCCTGAGAGTATTCTAGACAAGCTGCGTCCTGAGACTGTAACAATAATATTCACATCCAACACAATATGGAAGAGAAATCAGCTGGAATGGCCCCAGAGACTCCCCCTCTCTCCACTGGCTCACCAGGTCTGGGCATGCCGAAGGAGGACTCTGTCCTCAGTCACAGAGTACAGGATAGGGAGAGAGTCTGATGGGAATACATAAACCAGAAAATTCTCTAATTCTGTAGGCCCCTTACATGCCAATCCAGCAGATTCATTTTCCCATAATGCACCTGCATCTCTCTGGGACAGGGAAGGAAGAGATGCCACAACACACATAAACTGAATTCCACATGACAACGCAGCAAAACTCCCAGAAAGCCTTCAGCAACTCAGGAGTACTCAGGCCTAACCTCTCCATCCCCACCCCCCACATACATGCCCATCCATATGATCCAGAGCTCATGTTGCTGCTGCGCTAACCCAGGGCTCCTATGTAATAGCTGGTTTTTCTTCCTCCACAGTCCCCAAACCTTCCACATGCCCTGTTGGGTTAGTTACGGTTCCTCTCTGAGAGTCAGTCGTGCAGTGTGTTCTGATGAATGAATTCTGTCAGGACCTGTTTCCTCCTGCCTGGTTCCCTTTGCTGTCATGACGAGTGATGAGAGAAAGGACTATAAGGTCAGACAGGCCTGAGCTACAATCCCACATCCACCACTTCCTAGCTGTGTGGCCTTAAATAATCTGCCTTACCTCCCCAAACTTCAATTTCCACTCTGCAACATAATAAAAAATGAGAATACCTTTCAGGTAGCATTGTGGATTAGAGATGGTTTTGGTGACACTGAGCATCACTATGCCACAGTGGGTGCTTAGTAAATAGTGGTCATTGCTCTTGCTGTCTATGTGGCTTTTGTCAAATAACCCAAATCCCCCCCCCCCCAGGGCCCATTCACTCAGCCAAATACATGAGCACCTATTTTCCACCAGGCACCCTGAACATATACCATGAACCAGATCGGATCTCTGTCCTTGTAGAACTTACATCCATAGAAAAGAGAGAAAGTACCTTAGGCTCCTTGGCTTCCATGATGAAGTACCCATAAACTGGATGGCTTAAACTGCAAAAGATATTGTGTCATGATTCCGGAGCCTAAAAACATCACAGCTGGTTTGGAGTTCACCGAAGACTGGGCAAGAGAACCTATTTTATGCTTCTCCACTGGCTTCCGGTTTTTGCCTGGCTAACTGGCATGCTTGGCCTAGTAGAAGCTCCCAATAAAGCCACATCCTGAGGAGCAGGTGGCTTGGATCCCAACACATTCTTTTTCCAGAGGGGCACAATTCAACCCCAGCAGTGTTCCTTCCTGTCTTCCCACTCAGCTTCATTTGACCTGTGAGTTTTATTAATTCCACCCAGCCACCTTCATAATCCATCTTAATCCCGCAGAATTCAAACAATCTAACTCAAGTCGAACCTTTACCGGCTATCTCCAACCACACCAAGGTCTCTCTCCTCTCTGCTCTCAAGGTCAGTGATTTGGGTTGGGCAGGGTTTGCCTCCCCACAACTCCTACCAATTTTTGAGATCAGATATTTTATTGGTTCATAACTACAGTGTGGAGAGTTGATCTAATGAGAGTGTCTGAAATCTGGGTCTGGGAGGTCTTCAGACCACTGGGGACATGCTCTAAGCAAATGGCACTTGCAACAGGCTTGTGAACTTAAGGTCTTTCTAGCTGGTCTCTATTTCCTGACTCACCTGCTCGCTTAGTGCCAGCCTCCTTCAGATGCTAGATTATGGGAGCTACTCTACCCTAAGCTGTAACCTTGAACCTGTAAGCCAAAACAAACCTTTTCCTTCCCCTAGAAACTCCTTCCAAGTGTTTCAGTTAAAGCAAAGATTGTGGACTAACACAGTAAGGAATTCCCTCATGGAACTTTCCCTTTCTCACAAGATGGGGACTGCATGAGATCCTCACAAGGGCATGTGACAGCTTTGTCTTACTCGTTCTTCTGTGGTCTTCAGCTTGGGCACCTGCCCACCACACTTGGCATCTCATACTTGTCCTTGCCCTAGGCAGTAGACCAAGAATTTCTCTCACTGCACACCTTGTATTTCCTGTTGCACATAGTCATCTCATAGAAATGGAAAAAGCATCTCTTTGTGAAATTGACTATCTCCTGCAGCTTCAGTTGGAAGAATGTTTACTTACTTTGCCCCAGGGAATCATAAACATCTTGCTGCGTATGTTAACAGTTACTGCATAACACCATTCACTTTTAGTATCTGAAATTACAAAGTGTTCCCACCAGGATTCACCTCCAGCGGTTAACAGAATGATGGGTTCAGTTTTTTTCTGTCTCGGATCTCAGAGGGACAATCTCCATAATTTTGGTTAGTCCCTGGCTGAAAAACAACATTTCTTGGTGAGGAGAGAGCAGAGGCACCAGCCAACACGATCAAGTCTTGTCACAGAACATCCACAAATGTCAAAATGAAGGAAAATTAACTACTCAAAAGGAACAGTGATGATCAAGGGCTAGGGTGTGGAGGGGAGGTTTAAGGTATACAGATGAATTTGGCACAGTGGAACTACTCCATGTCTTAGTGTATTCAGGTGTGGGAGGGCTATGTTTTCTTGTATTTGTCACACCCTGCAGCAGAAACAACACCAAGAGCAAACACCAATATAAACTATGCATTTGGCTTATTGGTTTTTTTTTTCAAGATTTATTTATTTTTATTTGAAAGGCAGATTTGCAGAGAGCAGAAAGAAACAAGAGAGGCCCTGGCACAGTACCCTAGTGGCTAGATCCTCCACCTCCAAGGGCCAGGATCCAATACGCGTACTGGTTTGTATCCCAGCTGCTCCACTTCCCATCTGGCTCCCTGCTTGTGGCCTGGAAAAGCAATAGAGGACCCTGAATCCATGTGGGAGACCTGGAAGAAGGTCCTGGCTCCTGGCTTTCGATTGGCTCAGCTCTGGCCTTTGCAGCTACTTAGGGAGTAAATCAGTAAATGAAATGTAAGATGTTTCTCTCTGGTTTTTTTTCTCCTTTTCTCTAGAGATCTGCCTTTCCAATAAGAATGAAAGAATGAGTGATGAGAGAGAGAGAGAGAGAGAGAGAGAGGGAAATTTTCCATTCATTGATTCACTCCCCAAATGGCTGCAAAAGTCAGAGGTGAGCCAATCCAAAGCCAGAGGCCAGGAGCTTCTTCTGTGTTTCCCATGCAGGTACAGGTTCCAAGAACCTTTCCAGCAGCTTTTCCAGTCCATAAGCAGGGAACCAATTGGGAGTCAGCACTTGCAGGCGGAGGATTAGCCAGTTAAGTCATCACACTTGCCCCAACCACGCGCTGTGGATTTTGGTACAGAGAAGGTTGTATGTGTAGGGCTGTGGGGATGGGAAGGGTATAGATGGCTCTGTGCTTTCTCAATTTTGTTGTGAACCTAACCCATTCTAAAAAATTTAAGGCTATCTTAAAATGTCAGTTACTACGTTAGAATGGCAGCAACTGGTTCAGTTTTAAATAAGGATTCTTAACGGCCAGGGAGTAGGCCTCAATGAACCTGATGAGGGAAGCCATGGCCTTAAAGCTACTCAGGAATAAGCCAATCTTACCCAAACTACTCTGGGTGGGAGGTAGAGGGTGTGGTGCTCCTGTCCTTGGGGATGACTGGCTGAAGGAAGTTCCCCATGTTGTCCCTAGCAGGACCTTCTTTCCCAGCATCCCAGGCAGCACACCCTTCTTCCTGCCCAAGATTGAATAGGTGGGCACACTGGGGCTCAGCAGAGTGCCCATGCCCTGTAGCCACACCCCCCAGACAGATGTAGTGTTAACTACCCTGCTGTTATCTTTACTATTTTTCTACATTACACTAATCTTCCTGTGTATCATGGGAAAGATATCTGGCACCACGGATGTCAGAATGAGTGACTCTCTGCTTGCTGTGTTTTCAATTAATTGTCCAGTGAATTCCGCATGTCCTGGCAATGCTCACCTTCCTACCCCACCCAGAAACCCTGTTGAACTCAACACACTTGCAAATTTAACAGTGAAAGAGGCTCTTTGGATGCGGTGAGTTTGAGTGAGTGGCTAAGACACTGGATGGGATGTCCAAGTTCCACATTGAAGTACCTGGCTTTGATTCCTGGTCCCCAGCTCTGACTTCAGGTTCCGGCTTCCTGCTAGTACAGGCTCTGAGAGGCAGCTGGTGACTAACGGATCACAAGCGTGGGACCATGTCACCCACATGGGAGACCTGGACTGAATTCCTGGCTGTTGGCTTCGGGGCTGTTGTAGAGTGAACCAGCAGATGAGAGCTGTTTGTCTCTGGCCCTTTGCCTCTAAATTAAAGGCGGGGAGCAGTGAGGGGATTCTGTTTTACAATGTAAATTTTTGCCACAAAGCATAGGAGGTCTCTAACAGTTCCTTGCAACTCAGTTAAATTAAGCAGGTGTTTATGGAAGAAGAAGAAAATCCTCTTAACCTCTCCAGACCCAGTTCAAGTGTGTTCTTGACAGAGGTTAGCTCTCTCCTGGAATGAAAATAGCACCTTAACTTTTCATTGCTTATTTTCATTTCCAAAGTTCTTTTTTTATCATTGTTTCCAAAACATCCCCTTAAGTTAAGTATGGAAAACAAATGTAATTTCCCCACTTGACAATCTCTAGCACACACATGGACACACACACACACACACACACACACACATATGCGTGCACTTTAAATTGTCATATTTAACAGAATTCAATTGCTTTAATTCTTAGCTGAAAAAGTATATGAGAATTTTAAGTTTGTAAATTGTTGTGTCATGTTTAAGGGAACTTGATCTACTATAATTACATATTTATCGGCTACAAGAGTAATTTAAATGCTTAAGAGATTTCACTTATTAATAGTGTAAGTTTACCCCTTCCAGGCACATGAAATGTTTAAAAAGTCAACATATTAATTCATAAATATAGCTGGAGATGCTTAAGGAAATGTGATTAACTAAGTTTACAAACTTGCACACATTTTAATCTGGGCCCATGAGTTCACTGAGATCAATGAACAACTGAAAGTGCTTGTTCTCTCTCTCTTTTCTAAATAAGAATCGTGAGATGTCAAAAAACAATTTGAAACTTGGATTTAAAGTTTTTTAATTTTTTGCTTCTTTGGGAAGCAGAGGCAGTGAGCTCTCATCCACTGACTTACTCCCCAGATGCCCAAAACAGCTAGAACGGTTGCACTTCTGATCTAATTCTCTATTAACATAACTAGGAAAACAGTGAAAGATGACCTGGGAGCTTGGGTCCCTGCGACCCTTGTGGGAGACTGAGACAGAGCTCCAGGTTCCTGGCTTTGATTTGACCCAGCCTCAGCCACTGGGGCCGTTTGGGGGCTGAACCAATAGGTAGAAGATCTCAGCCTCTTTCTATTTTCACTTTTTTTTTCTGTGATTCTTTCTTTCAAATAAGTCAGATTCAAAAGAAATAATAAGAAGAAAAAAAGTAGAGCATGTACATACACAGAGATCTTGTAAAGATACCTTCTTTACGTCCCATAAAGATTGACATTTGCAAAACCAGGAAAGAGGTTTCCAAAGAAAGCAGCTCTGCTGGCCCTTTAGTCTTAGACCTCCAACATCCTAAATTGTGACAAAATAAACTTCTGTCATTGAAGCAGTCCTAACAAACCGATACAGATTTTAATTAACTAGACTCGAGAGGTTTATCCTCACAGGAGAGGGAAAATAATTTTCTGCTAGTTTTTCTGAGTTCTTATTTGGCACAGACCTCTGTAACAAATACATATTTGCTATATGTGTTCATACATATGTGCTCTCTCTCTCTATATATATATGCACATATGTATATATGTGTATGCATGTATGAACAAGAGAAAAACAAATAGAAATGCTTCTGCATATATATTTGCATATATACCTACGTAGCAGATACCCAACATAAACTGAGCAAATCTCCAAGAAGGAGCTTTGAGTTTTGGTTTTAGTACCAAATAGCTGAGGATGGGATGTGCTCAGGACATGTGTGGAAATCAAAATCAAGGTGTGTTATACCAAATTTCTAGGACCCTGTCCTCTGCTCAGTCTGCCTGTCTTCTACCCTGTCCTCTGCCCAGACTTAAAACCATCCTTCCTTCCCTGGCACAGAGAGGAGATTTCCTACAAAGAGAGGTTTCCTGCAGAGATGTAGACTTCTCTTAAAAAGGGTAACTTCTACTCTCTAGTAGATTCTCTCAAAAGAATCATTATGCAAAATAAGCACATTTTGGGGTGGCATATTTTGGGATGGTATATTTCTGGTCTCCTGCATCCTGGATTCCTCAAGTTGGCCCAATGTAACAGCGGGAAGTAAAGGAGAGAGAAGCAAAGAAAAGGGCAGTGTATAAAGACCAACCCCTGCCTCCTTTGACTCCTTCAGTCAAGCCCTGCCTGAGCACCACCTCTTATCCTGCACAAAGGATGAGCCAGGCCTGGAGGGAGGCAGTTAAAAACAACAATGATTTTAAAGCCAATGGGTGACGGCAATAGATGTGTTGAAAATATCATGGATAGCCATGCAGAGAGCAGGAAGGTGACTCATTACGACTCTGTTATAATCACTTCGGTGTGAACTGAGAGAGGCCTGCTAAAGGCAAAGGGAAGGAGAGGAAGGTATGGCTTCAGAGTCAGTGGACTCAGTGACATGCCTGCTCAAGGGATGGGGATGACCAGCACAGAAAGGGAACAGTTGTCTTTAGAATTTTCAGGGCTCCTCGTACCCGAAGGCTGGTCATGAACACACTGAGCAACCATCAGCCCCTTGGCTGGGACAGACCTGAGAACATTGCCTGGTTAGCTCAACTAACTAATCCTTCACCCCATGGTGTTGGCATCTCATATGGATGCTGATTTGTGTCTTAGCTACTCCTCTTCTAATTCAGCTCCCTGCTGTGGCCTGGAAGAGCAACAGAGGATGCCTGAAGTCCTTGGGACCCTGCACAGATGTGGGAGACCTGGAAGAGGCTCTTGGCTCCTGGCTTCAGAAGGACTCATCTCTGGCTGTTTCAACTAATTGTGGAGTGAACCAATAGATGAAAAGATCTTTCTCTCTGTTTCTCCTTCTCTCCACAAATCTGCCTATACAACAAAAAATAAAGTCTTTAAGAAAAAAAAAAAGACTTGGTCTCAATACTTGCTGATTTAACCGTCAGATTGACAAGCTTTCTGAAATCAAGTCCTGCAGCAAGGTAGAATGGCAGAAGCTGAAGAAAGATTTGAGGAAAGAAAGGACAGCGCCTTTAGATGTCAGGACTTTAGGCCTTTTGAGACTTCCTCGATGTTGGTGGGTATTTTGTCCCACATGAATTAAGCTCAGTGCCTAGTCCAGAGGAAGAGAGTATTGAATACACGAAGAAACTAAGACAAGAGGGCAGATGTTTAACCACTCTTCAGAATTTAAATGAGCTTTTCATGCAGACTTTTCTTTTATTCTTCAGAAGTCAACTTTGAGAATTCAGTGTCTGAAGCCAATGAGGATGCCGAGTTTTCTGGAAAAACAAAACAAAAGAAAATGCTGTAACAGAATGAGAACATGGTCTCAACCTCAGCCTGTATCTTCTATCAGGAGCAGGAAGAATGTGGCTGTCCAAGGGTGTCCACTGTTCCACTATTTCCTAATAGAAACCTTAGCAGCTATTTTCCATTCAGTTTTATTCTGCTTGGGCTGTGTCTTCTGATTAGCTCCTGCATATCCTCCTTCCCATGAAAAGTGTAAACAGACAAACAAACAAGCAAGCAAGCAAAATGTTAGAGGTTTGCACAGTTCAGAATGAAGGCAAGGAGGACAGATTTCCCATTCCCAAGGTGGGTCCACTTCACTCCTGCTTCACTCTTGCCACTTGGTGATAATATCGGTTGTGATCCTGAGAACTGGAAGGAGCCTGGCAGGGCCACACCCAGCCAGTGAGGCTGCTGGCTCAGGCTGCCAGGTCCCAGTTCTGAGTACTCAGTGACTCCTGCCCTGTTTCCACTTCTCTGTCTTCAAGGCATCACTTTGCTTCAATCCCTAAAACTCAAGGGATATCATCACCAAGCGCTTTTTCTCTCCAAGCAATAAAACCACATGCCCTAACTCTCAAGAATGGGCTGTAAAGCCTACATTGCTTCATTTAGTGTGGGCTGCTTTAGCAAAGTGTCACAGACTGAGCAGCTTAAACATGCAAGCAGTTATGGGGAGTCTTCAGAAAGCTCATGGACAATGCATATTGTTTAAACACCGCCCCGCCAAAATGGGCACAGCATGATGGCTTGATTGGTAATCCTCCACCTCCAACCACCAGGACCCCATGCTCCACTTCCCATCCAGCTGCTTGCTTATGGCCTGGGAAAGACATGGAGGATGGCCCAAATCTTTGGGATCCTGCACCTGCGTGGGAGACCTGGAAGAAGCTGGCTACATACAGCTTAGGTCTGGTCATTGCAGCCACCTGGGGTGTGAATCAGTTGAAAGAAGATCTGTGTGTTTCTCTTCTCTCTGTAAATCTGCCTCTCCAATAAAACTTTATAAATCTTTTTTAAAAACAGATTTCAATGATTTTGCACTAAAATAAAATATTTTCATTTCATTTTCCACAAATGTTTGAAAGTTCGCTTTTACTTCTTATGATTCTAGGGACTGGGAAATATAAAAAAACCAGTTCTGGCAGATTTGGTTCTAGATGAGGGCTTCCTTCGAGCTTGCATCTTCACTAGCGCCCAGATAAAGAGTACAATCATCCCAAGTGGCAGGTTCACTTGCTCAATACAAGGAGATCTTTTCTTTTTTTTTTCTTTTTTCACAGAGTGGTGAACTTTTTTTTTTGATTGATTTTTTTTTATTATAAAATTTTATTTTGACATTCTTTACATAGTTAATTAGGGTAAGAAGGTTCAAGGGCTACAGGAAAGTGGATAATACTAGTATGTTTTCCATATTGTTACCTTCATGTTTAAAGGGGGGTATTAAGGGAGAAGACCCACCCAATTTCCCACCCTCCCCAGGTCCCGGATGTAGGGCATGCTCTGAGGTTCTTGCTCAAGTGGTTTTGATATTTCAACAGTTATGAATCGCTGTCAATCTTGCCACTCCAAGCACAATGAGGTCTTTGAAAAATCCACTGATTGACATAGTCCATCATAGCTGAGATGGTTGGTTGCCCTGTTCTGTCTTCTTTTTTTTTTTTTTGCTAGGTTTCTGAGTCCAGCATTTAGATTAGGAAGATCTACAAGGAGATCTTTTCTTTTCTCTTCGAAGCTGATGTTGATGACTTGCAGGGACCTCCCTTTGTGAAACAAATAAATGGGCAACACAGACAATCCAAGTTAAATCTTGAGCAGGGTGAATGGCTGTCCATCTTCATAACCCTTAGGATTCTGGCCCCAGAATCCTACTTTTTCATTGTCTACACAGGACTCCCCTGTCATGGCTAAGTGCTCACGGCAGAGGATACCATGAAGAGTGGGCAATGTGCAGTCTAATACTGCTTCTGTAGAAGATGAATCCCAGTGTTGAAAGGAGGTTTGAGATCATTCTTTTCATTGCCCACTCAGAGTGTTTATCCTCTGCTTTAGGAGTATGCTCTGGACCTAACACTAAAGACACTGAGTTGGTTCATGGGCATCCCTGATCCCTAGGTTTGAGTTTCCTTCTATCCCTGACTCCAGCTTCCTGCTGTGTGTACCCCGGGGAGGCAGCAAGTAATGCTGCAGGTAACTGGGCGCTAACCAATGAGGAGGACCTGGATTGAGTTCCTGGCTCCTGTCGTCACCCTGATTCATTTCTGGTCATTATGGGTATTTGAGATGTGAACCAAGGGTTGAGAGCCATCTGTCTCTCTGCCTATCATGTAAATAAATGAATGTCCTTTCTTTTTCTGTGCCAATGATGATTCAGTTTATTTGTAATGACCAGTATCAAAACTGTTTTTTTAGTTTTCCCTCACTTGTGTATTTGCTTGCTTGCCTCTGAACACACACACGAGTTTTTTGGAGGATGCAAAATGTAGCGTAGGAGAGAAGATCTGAATGTTGCTGTCAAAGGGCTCTATAATCCCAGCTCTACCATTTTTGTCTAGATTTAAAGAAATGTTATATAATTTTTTGAGCTTTAATGTTGTCTGCTAAAAAGAGAAGAAAAATAATATCTACTTCCTGGATTCTTATATCAATAAATTAAATGAACTGCTCAATAAGGACTATGTGTCAATTACTGTGGGCTCTTCTCCTGTTTCCTCATAACTCTTTCCTTTTTGCCTCTCATTCATTTTCTGCAACATGAATATCTTGACTGATGATCTGGATCAATACTGAAACACTACAGCCAATATATTATTGATGAAAACATCACAAAAAAGCCATAAATGAAAGAGTATGTTGAAAACAGAGATCTATGATAAGTCAAGAATAATAATGTCTTTACTTAATTGCAAATTCTTCAAGGGTATGGATCTTGTCTTATATTCTCCTTGGAATCCACATAAGTTGGAGCAGAAACTCAATAAAGGTTTCTAAATTGGTTGTATTCCCTGTTAAAAAGTGAACTTCAAGGATGGATGTTTGATCTAGTGGTTAAAGCAATATTTAGGATGCTTGTATCAGACTGCCTGAATTCAATATTCAGGTCTCACTGCTAATTCTAACTTCCCGCTAATAAAGACTCTGGGAAGGATCCAATGATGGCCGAAGTCATTGAGTCCCAGCTACCCACATGGGACATCTGGACCGAATTCTTGATTCCTAAGTTGGGCTGGCTCTGCCCCTTATATTGCAAGTATTTCAGGAGTAAACCAGTGGATGAAAGCTCACACACACACACACACACACACCCTCTCTCTCTTCCTTTCTTCTTCTTCTTCCCTCCCTCCATATCTGCCATTCTCTCAAATAATAATAATAACAATAATAATAATAACCAACAATTTCTGAAGTGTATAGAGATGTTTGCCAAAACAGAATATTTGGACATCCGTTATTTGAAGATCATCAGTCTCTACCTGGGGGTATAGTAGCTTGTTCATGCATTTAAACAATCACAGAGAAAGTTTAGATTATCCAACATTGGATATGACTCTGAGAACTACTACAATAACTAAACAATAAGTATTAACCAAACTGTTACATTCAATCCTTTTCCTTTTATGCATGGTTGAACTACAATGCTTCCTTTGGGAGAATGGAATATTTTAAACGTTTATTCTTAGTTACCCTTAAATTCCTTGTGCTTAACTAAAGGATTAGCAGCATTTCATGGATAAACATACACATAGCTAAATTTGTGAATTCTAAAATTTCTATTCTGAGTATATTTTTGGGAAGACATAATGAAAGTAAAATTCATGATTATTCTTGATAATCTGTTATACACATTGTTTATCTTAAGGTCATTTCATGCTGACATTATCATTTAAAATAACACAATATTATTCTGCTTTATTAGGTTATTAATAAGGATTACCAGAATACAGATTATTCTGAAATTATGGAGATAAGTCCCTCTGTGTGATTGAATGTGGTTCAAATAAGTATTTAACAATAAGCTCAACCATTGCAGAACAATGAGATAGTTTGTAAAAGTGTTGCTGTGACAAATTTAGCAAGCACCTAAATTCAATCAACGTGGTTTTGAGAGTTAAGAAAGAAAAAAAATGTTAGCATTTGTCAAGCAAGCAAAGCTCTCAGCAATCTTTTTAATGTGTGTGTTTCTATGTGTGTGTGCGCGCGCACGCATATAAACACACATCTTAAAATTTAAGCAGTTAACTATCTCCAGGAGGCAGAAACCTTTCTTTTTTCACTACAGCATTTCAAGATCCTAGCACAGAACCTGGTGTGTCACATATGTTGGCATGTCTGGAAGAACCTTGATGTTCTCCTGTTGGTCCCGCCAGGCTCTAAACCATTAGGGAATAGACTAGGTGGGAATCAGTACATCAGCTTCCCAGATCTGGAAAGCAAAAATAGTTCTGTTTCTTTTTTCAATAAGATCATTAGGAGAGTTTGGACTCTCAGACAGACACTCAGCAGTCAATGTGGACACATGAAGGAGACAGTGAGGCTGGAAGTATAGAACAATTACATAGGCAACAACACACACACAACACAATCACATGGCAGGGCAAAATTGCAACCTCTCAATTTTAACTCTCAACACAAATGGTCTAAATTCACCAATCAAAAGACAGAGATTAATAGAATGGATCATCAAACAAGACCCAACCATCTGTTGCCTACAAGAAACGCATCTAACCAGAAAGGATGCAAAGAAACTGAAAGTGAAGGGATGGAAAAAGATATTTCACGCCAATAGACGAGAAAAAAAAGCTGGGGTAGCTATCCTAATTTCAGACGAAATAGATTTCATTCTAACTAACATCAAAAGAGACAGGGAAGGCCATTTTATACTGGTGAAAGGAATGATCCATCAAGAAGCAATCACCATCATTAATGTTTATGCACCGAATCTTAATGCACCTAGTTACGTAAAGCAATTACTTACAGACTTAAGGGAAGACATAGACACCCGCACAATTCTTGTAGGCGATCTCAACACACCTCTAACAACAATGGACCGGTCTACGAAACAAAAACTCAACAAAGAAACAACAGAGCTCACACAAACAATAGAACAACTGGACTTAGTAGACATATATAGAACTTTTTATCCTAAGGCCACAGACTATACATTCTTCTCAGCGGTGCATGGCACCTTCTCCAGAATCGACCACATGATAGGACATAAAGCGAATCTAAACAACTTCCAAAACATTAGTATCATACCATGTACCCTCTCAGACCACCATGGGATGACACTGGAAATCAACAACTCAGAACTCCCCAGGAAGTATAGGCATTCTTGGAAATTGAACAATATGCTATTAAACGAACAATGGGTCAGAGAAGAAATTAAAGATGAGATCAAAAAATTCATGGAAACCAATGAAAACTCTGATACTACATTCCAAAACTTGTGGGACACCGCCAAAGCAGTGCTACGAGGTAGATTCATCGCAATCGGAGCGCATGTCAAGGCCCAAGAAAGACGCCAAATACAGGAACTAACCACACACCTCCAGGATCTGGAAAAACAGCAGCAGAAGAGTCCCACGCACAATAGGAAACAAGAAATCATCAAAACAAGGGAGGAGATAAACCAAATAGAAATCAAAAAAACTATACATAAAATCAACAAATCAAAAAGTTGGTTTTTTGAGAAAATAAACAAAATAGACACTCCACTGGCCCGATTGACCAAAAAAAAACAAGAGAAAGTGAGAATCAACAGCATTAAAGATGAAAAAGGCAACATAACAACAGACACTGCAATCATTAAGAAAATAATTAGAAATTACTACAAAGAACTGTACTCCCACAAATTTGAGGACCACCAAGAAATAGAAAAGTTCTTGGACTCCCACCATTTACCAAAACTCAGTCCGGAGGCAACTGCAGAATTAAATAAACCCATAACCGAGGTAGAGATTGAAACAGTCATCAAGGATCTCCCAACGAAAAAAAGCCCAGGCCCAGACGGCTTCACTACAGAATTCTACAAAACATTCCGAACAGAACTAACCCCAATCCTCTACAAGCTCTTCAAAACAATAGAGGAGGAAGCAACCCTCCCAAACTCATTCTATGAAGCCAACATCACCTTAATCCCAAAACCGGATAGAGAACCATCAGAGAAGGAAAACTACAGACCTATTTCTCTGATGAACATTGATGCTAAAATTCTCAACAAAATCCTAGCCAATAGAATTCAAAAAATCATCAGACAGATCATTCATCCGGATCAAGTAGGATTCATGCCTGGAATGCAGGGATGGTTCAACATTCGGAAATCCATAAATGTTATAAACCATATCCAAAAACTGCAAAACAAGAACCACATAATAGTTTCAATAGATGCAGAAAAAGCTTTCGACAAAATCCAACACCTCTTCATGCTAAAAACTCTAGCCAAAGTAGGCATAGATGGGAAAATCCACAACATAATTAAAGTAATTTATGAAAAACCCAACGCCAGTATCATACTGAATGGAGAAAAGCTAGAACCCTTCCCACTGAGATCTGGAACAAGACAAGGGTGCCCACTATCACCACTGCTATTCAACATAGTCCTAGAGGTACTTGCAGAGGCCATAAGACAAGAAAAAGAAATCAAAGGCATACGTATAGGAAACGAAGAAGTCAAGCTTTCACTATATGCAGATGACATAATCCTATACATAGAAAAACCAGGAGACTCAATACAGAAACTGCTAGAACTTATACGAGAGTTTGGCAGAGTGGCGGGGTACAAAATTAACGAACGAAAATCAACAGCCATAGTGTACGCAAATAACACCAAGATGGAAGAAGATCTAACCAACAGGATACCATTCAAAATAGCAGAGAGAAGTATGAAGTATTTGGGAATAAATCTAACCAAAAGTGTAGGAGACCTATTCGAAGAAAACTACAAACTATTTAAAAAGGAAATTGAACAAAACCTCAAAAGATGGAATAACATCCCGTGCTCCTGGATAGGCAAAATCAATATCATTAAAATGTCTATACTACCACAAGCAATATACATTTTCAACGCAATTCCAATCAAATTGCCCAAAACATTCTTCACGGAACTGGATACAATGATTCAAAAGTTCATCTGGAAACACAAAAAACCATGAATAGCTAGAACCATCCTGAAAAATAAGAATTTAGCAGGGGGAATCACAATCCCGGACCTCTGGACATACTATAGAGCAGTGGTTATCAAAACAGCCTGGTACTGGCACAAAGACAGAAAGGAAGATCAATGGAATAGAATAGAAGCACCAAAAGGGAATCCACACAGATACAGCCAATTAATCTTTGACCAAAAGACCAATGACAGCTTAAGCAAGTGGGAAGGACTCTTTAGTAAATGTTGTTGGGACAACTGGCTGATAGCCTGTAGAAACAAAAACATAACACTGTCTATCACCATACACTAAGATCCAATCTACATGGATAAAAGACCTAAACCTACATCCAGAAACCTTCAAACTCTTGCAAGAAAATGTAGGAAATACCCTGCAAGACCTAGGAGTAGGTACCGACTTTCTAAGAAGGACACCAAAAGCAATAGCAGTTGAGAACAGAATAAACAAATGGGACCTCATCAAACTAAGAAGCTTCTGTACAGCAAGGGAAACAATCAACAAAGTAAAAAAGCAACCCACAGAGTGGGAGAAGATCTTTGCACACGATATAGGCGATAGGGGGCTAATTTCCAGGATATACAAAGAACTTCAAAACAACCAAAAAACCAAAACAAACAAGCCACTCAAGAAATGGGCACGGGAAATGGGCAAACATTTCACAAAGGAACAAGTCCAAATGGCAAACAAACATATGAAAAAATGTTCCAGCTCCCTAGCAATAAGGGAAATCCAAATTAAAACATCGATGAGGTACCACCTAACACCAGTAAGATTGGCCCACATAAACAAGAACACCAACGACGCTTGCTGGCGAGGATGCGGGGAAAAGGGAACCCTACTCCACTGCTGGTGGAGCTGCAAATTGGTACAGCCTTTATGGAAATCAGTCTGGAGAACACTCAAACAACTCAAAATCTGCATACCATATGACCCAGCAATAGCACTCCTAGGAATATATCCAAAACACCTGTTTTACGACAAACCAACATGCATCCCTATGTTCATTGCAGCACAATCAGTAATTGCGAAAACATGGAAGCAACCGAAATGCCCATCAGCAGAAGATTGGATAAGAAAGCTTTGGTTCATCTACTCCATGGAATACTACTCAGCTATTAAAAAAAACAAAATGCAGTTCTTTGTGGCTAAATGGGCACAACTGGAAACTATAATGCTAAGGGAAATGAGCGAATCCCAAAAGATTAGATACCACATGTTTGCCTTGATTTAACCTGTAATTTTTTGTTTGGTTGTTTGTTATTTTTTGAACCTGTCATTGATACTGTCTCAACCCAGATGTTTCGAAGAATGGAACTTGCATTATTTTTAACATATTGTTTACCCAATACTATGTCAATTAATTCCATAATGTTGTATAATGATACTGAGGCCTTGTTGGGGCTTTTAACTGACTGGATCTTTACTCTGTTAGACCTATCTTCAGACCATAGAAGGTCTCCCCAAGAGGCCACTGAACTTATCTGGACAATAAGACGCTGAACTTTATGCTAGGCATGTGTTTGCAAGCAATGAATCTCAACTGAACTTGAACTATGGTTATGCAACAAGGTGGAGGAATCCACCATGGGGGGAGGGGTATGGGAGGGGTGGGGGGGATCCCCAGCGCCTATAAAACTGTACTACATAATACAGTGTAAGCAACAATAAAAAAAAAAAAAAGAACAGTGTTATGTACAAGAAAATCAAAGCTTTGCACTGGTAGCAATCGTGAAGGGCCTGATATTTTCATCGACTTGCAAACTAACAAGCTAACTTACACCTATTTCATGGATGCAGGCAGAAGATACGAGACTCTTGGGTTAGAGACAATTGGCTAATAAAGTAGAACAGTCAAGTTGTCAGCAGGATGTTTCCACAGGTTTCCAACAGCCTCCTCTTACCCTATTCCCCCATCACCAACAGCCCTCCCCCCTCGCCGGGAGCAAGGCAGGTGATGCTAGCAGCTCTCTGCTCAGGTAGGCAACTGTGTAACATGAGGGATAGTCTGTGCTGGGGTGATCCATCACTTCTGCTCTTTGTCCAGAGAGAGATGTTTCCTCCTCAGCCAAGATAGCTGCTGCATATGCAGCCCTGAGGAATGGCCTGGAGAAGCAGCCCTTTGAGTCTGATGCTAACAACATACACAGGAAGAACATGCAGAGACAGGACTCATGGCAAGTAAGCTCTCCCAGGACCCATCAGAACCGGCCTCCTGGGCAGGAGGAGAGTAAAGAAAATGAGAGTGTTGTCCCAATGCCTCTTTTCCTGGAACTCAGCAGCAGTCTCCTTAAGGGGACATTTGGTTCACTGGACTGAGCCAGCAGGTTCCTCCTTGGAAGAAGAGTGGCAGTTTTGGATGACATGTCACTCCGACCCTTCACTCTGTCCAGAGAGGCCTCACAGTCATGAGTAGCCGCCTCAACCTCCTGCCTCAGGGCCCTTCTCCTAACCTACTGCTCTCAACAAAGACTGGAGTTGAGAAACATGAATGCCTACATTCAACTCCACTAGTTATCCAGCCATCCCTGCCTATGGTCTTTCCACTCTGGTGCATGGAAGCTGCTTTTTCAGAATCTGGAGCTTGCTTGGTCTGATGAAAGTGCTCAGTGCTCTTGTGTTGAAGGAAGTAGGGTACAAAGGCAATAAAGAGTGAAAGGGACTTCACAGATGAGACACGCATCACTGGCCAAGTCCAAAGAGCACTTACCAACGAAAGGAGTCCTAGATTGGAATACCGCCTGCATTTCATGTTTAGGGGGACTTTCAGGCAAGTGGCAAATTTTTTGGTTCTCCAGTTTTCCTCACTTGTAACACTGGAGTCATAAGCTACCTAGGTGTTTGGCAAGTAACACCCCATATATGTGTATTTGATTACTGCTTAAATTACTCTATCACCAGCCTTGATCTGCAATTTCTCAGCTATAAAAGGCAGATTCAAGGCATGTGTCTTTCAACTGCCTTCTATTCCAGCAGTGTTGTGACACGTGAAGGCAGAAATCAACTCTATTTACATCCACTCCTCTCCTCAACTGACAATGGACACCAGAGCAGTAGAAGTGCCAGAGTTCAACTTTGAACTCACCCCAGCATCAGGTTCCACATGATGCCGTTGCTAAGTCCATTGAAAGGCTTCTGCCCTTGGTTCTGCCCTCCCTAAATTGCCTTGTATCTTTTTCTTGTTGCAACACTAAACTAATATTAAATCTAACATTCAGCACACATTAAATTGCTATTGATTGTTCCCATGTGCATCACATTAGCTTTATTGCGTTATACAGTCAGTCATGTCGAGCTCGCTAAAACCAGGAGGCAGAATCACCTCTCAGTTTCCCACACGCTTCAAAATGTTTTCAGGACTGCAATTTCTCAGGGCATCAAACAAAATTTTCATTGAACAACTGGCAACTTTCATTGGACAACTGAGATTGAACGGCACAAAGGAAGAGCCTCCAAAGCACTGTCTGTGCAGAAGATAAATCACTAGTGATCAATTTCAGTGACTCCCAGTGCATGAATCATTTCAGTAATAAAACTGTTTGGGAAGAGATTGAAGGGCTGTGTCTCTTAATCTTACGCTCCCAGAATCTGTTATTTAATATGTCCAGGACAACAATGTGTTATGGATTCATTTGAAAAACCATTTAATTCCTCAAAACTCACAGGATTCAAGTGGAATATATAAGTGGAATTGGACAGAAGAATTGTGGTTTTTCAGAGTTAGTCACTGGAGCTGAAACGCATGGGTAATGTTTTTCTCTCATTAACGAATCTTTCAATACTTGGAAAGTAATGGCTTCTTAAGAATTGCACTTATCTGGGACATACAGGGTACAGCAACTACAATATTTCTTAGTACATACTTCATAAACTTCCCTTCCCCCAATGAAAATAAAACTACCTTTTAAAAAAAAAGATTGCTTGAATTTCTGTCTCTTGTTCTCCACCAAAGATGAAGAGAAAAAGTAAAGCATATGTTCAGGTAAAAGTTCGATTCAGGATGCTTCATAGTCCTGTAGCTAATTGTTATTATATTGATCCATGACTATTAGCATTGATTCATAAATAGACTCAGAGATCTTTAGTAGAAACAACACTGGAAGTGTTCTCTGGGTTCTTTCACATATGCAGAACAGTGTTTCTCAACAAAGGCAATTTCACCCACTGAGGGAATATTTGGAAAGGTCTGAATACATTTTGATTGTCACAACTGAATTGTGGTGGGTGCTGTTGGATCAACTTGGTAGAGGCCAGAATGTTCATAGATACACAATACACAGGACAGACCCGCAACAAAGGAGTATCCCACCCAAGGTGTCAGCAGTGCTGTGGTTGTGAAATTCTGATGTAGAATCATTCTAATTACATAATACCTACCCCACCCCCACCTCCCCGCAAAACAACAACAAAAAAAAATGATGGCATATAGCCAGTGTTCTTACATTAAAACAAAGGCTAGGGCCGACACAGTGGTATAGTAGGTTAAGCCTCCATCTGAGGTTCTGGCACCCCATGTGGACACTGATTCAAATCCCAGCTGCTTCACTTCTGATTCAGTTGCCTGCAAACATGCCTAAGAAAGCAGTGGAAGGTGACCTAACTGCTTGGGCTCCTGCACCCCTGTGGAAAACCCATGTCGAAGAAGCTCCTGGTTTTGGATCAGCTCAAGCTCTCACTGTTGCAGCCATTTGGGGGATTAACCAGTGGATGGAAAAGCACTCTCTGTAACTCTGCCTTTCAAATAAAAATAATATATTTTTTAAAAAATCAAAGTAGGCTCATGTAGTGGCTCAATGGTGTAATTCTTACCTGTTAGCTTCAGCATCCCATATGAAAGCTGGTTTGTGTCCCAGCTGCTCCACTTCTATTCCAGCTCCCTGCTTATTGCCTGGAAAAGCAGTGGAGATGGTTCAAGTTCTTGGGACCCCTGCACTCACATCAGAGACTTGCAAGAAGTCCCTGGCTCCTGGCTTTGGATTGGCTCAGCTCCAGCCATGGCAGCCATTTGGAGAATGAATAGCAGATGGAAGACCTCTCTCACTGTCTCTTCTCCCTCTGTAAAATTTGCCTTTCATATAAAAATAAATAAATCTTAAAATAAAACACAAAAGGTTGCTCAAGATTAGGTAATATAGTGAAGGGATCCAGGAGGAGACAGACTTGGCAGAAAATTGTAAGTAGGTGTCAACCTTGGGTGAGCAGGAAAGAGAATGGGTGATATTCCAGAATGAGTTGGGAGTAAAAATTCCCAGATAGGAAAATGATGTTTGCAAGAGCCCCAGGTAGAAAAGTGATATTTATAAGCTAGGGAGCATGATGTTTGTAAGAGCCGCAGGAGAATAAATCCCATTGGCTAAAACCCTAAAGAAACATTCTACATCTTAGGGATCTTAGCAGAACAGAAATAGATGTCAATTTTGAATCAACAATTGACAATTTGTATTTTGGGGCAGGGAATCAAGAACAAAAATTACCGTTAGCACTGCCTATATTTGTGTAACCAGCATCAGTGCTGGATGTTAACACAGATGAAGAAACTGAGAGATGGACTTCAATGATAAGGCTGGGATATTTTGCCTTACAATTTGATCAGATTGTTTTAGCTATGTCTGTTTGACTCGTGGTGGGTATCACTTCAGACAAAACCATTAACATGTGATATCTCATGGTGTCTCCAGCCAAGGTTCTGGAGCTAGAGTGTGTGGCTCAGACTGGTCCTAACATTTAGCAATCTTTGGCCTTATACAGGTGGCTGGACACATGTGAATACAAAATTTGCTCATATATACAAACAGACAGAGCAGGATGGGATATACAGAATATGCTCCGTCTTGTGGGCTGCTTTCATACTCATCAATCTTTTTATGGATGATTTTTTTTCTTAGAAGCATTTAACATTTCTTAAACTTCATTTCATTTTATGACACAATTTCATAGGCTCTGGGAGTCCCCCATCTCCTTCCCATGCCCTCACCGCATGGTGGATTCCTCCACATTGTTGCAGTAGTACAGTTCAAATCCAGTCATTCTTCTTTCACTGCAAGTATGCACCATGCATAGAGTCCACCATCTTATTGTCCAAATAAATTCAACAGTTTCTTGGAGGACCATCTCTGGTCTGAAAGTAGAGCTGGCAGAATATCACTCCGTCCAATGAAAAGCCATAACATAACATCAACAACAATATACAACATTATGGAGCTGATTGGCATGGTACTGGGTGATCAATATGTTAGAAAATGCAAGTTCTTAACCACATCCTGTGACTACTTCATTGACATTTCAATTTTAGTTTATACACAACTGGCTGCTATACACCCCAAATGGCCATAGGATACTATTCAGCTGTCTCATGTCCTTTTTCATTTTTATATTTAGCAGTTTATACTACTGAAGCATAATTTTTACTGAACTTGGAGAGTTTTAGGATAGTCCAAACTGGCTTATAACTCTAACAAGGCATATGTCAACAGTTGAGGCACAGAACAGTTTTAGGAGGGGTGTGCAGAGAAATCTTCAATACCTTACTGAGGAGTAACTAATCTTTGTGTCCTACCTAGTAAGGTATTTATGGGTGATTTCTTAACCCCAGCCTGCAAGTTGCAACTGGATTTGCCACCAGACAAACAGCATCACCTCATCTAATGGTGGGAAAATACAAGGGAGACATAATGGAACACCTTCAAGGACATCTGCAGGTCACAGGATTCTTTCATGGATCTCTCAAAACCAACCACTTTCTTTTTTTTTTTTTTTTTTGATTGCATTTCATTTTATGGCATTGTTTCGTAGTAAAATCAACCACTTTTAATTCACTGTTTGAGCTGAACACATTGTCTCCTGTAGTCTTCTTAATAGACTTGCAGTTCACTCACAGTTCAGACAAATCAGTAAAACCAGCCTATGACGGCTGCTACTTTTAGTGGCGTGCGCATGCGTGTGTGTGTGTGTGTGTGTGTGTGTGTGTAAGATGGGCTACACACTAGGACTACTTGGGGTTTCCCAGAACACAGCATCAGACTGCAGGCAATAGGGACCCTGAGATAGCATCCCAAGGCTCAGTACCTGTATGTATAGCTTGTATTTCCAATTTTCCAAAAGAAATTGGAGTAGGAGAGTCTCTCTATTAAAGCTGCCTCCCTGGCTCTTAATGGCTCATTATATGAGAACTTTCATCAGCAGGTGAAAATGGAACTGGAGGCTCTGATGTTAAAATACACTGGAAAAACTGACCCTAGGAAAGAAAGGTTACTGGGGTCCAAGTGGCTGCCTGCAAACATCTGTAGGGCTGATTGTGGGGATGAGAGTTAAGCTTGCTGCATCGATGGGGCAGGCGTCATGGCTAGTTAAGCTGCCGTTTGTGACTCCCACACACCACATAAGAGTGATGGTTGAAATCTTAGCACCTCTTCTCCCAATCCCGCTTCCTCCTAATGCATCCTGAGAGGTAGCAGGTGATGGCTTGGGGCTTTACACTTACATGAGAAGCCTAGATAGAGTTCCAGGTTCCTGGCTTTGATCTAGCTTAGTCCTGGCTGTTGCAGGCATTTAGAGAATAAGCCAGTAGTTGGAAGATGAATCTCTCCTCTTTCCCTCTCTCTCACTGTTTCAAGTAAATGAAGAGAAAAACATGTCACATGAAGGAGCAAGTTACAGGGATGCAAGGAGCAGGTCTCAACCACAAACTGAATGTCCTTCTATTACTTGGTGTGATGGAGTTCTATTTCTTGTCAAGCAATAGTGAGGCCCCCATCATTATAAAGTTGTTAGCAGAAGTAAAATGACCACGTTGCAGGATTGAAGTAATGATTTCAAGGTTAAATCTGATTTCCAATTACATAGTTTCTCGCTTAAAATGTGCACAGTCTACAGATATGAGCAGCAGGTCTTGCTATTTTTCTTTACCTTCCACAGACCACACAATGGATGCTGAGAGTTGCTATCCCCAAAACCAACTCTTGTTGATTATTATTGGCTGATGGGAACACTGAGTAAAAAAGGCTTCCAAGACTATCTAGTGTGATAGATCAGTATTGTCTGCAAAGGGCAAAGGAAAGGAGCAAAGGGGCCCATTCTTCCTTCTTATTGTTTATACAGTAACTATACACAAGACATCTTCAAGTTCATGAACATGCCCATTACTAAAAACTGTGCCTGGATCTCAACAATCTTTGAATAAAATAAACTTTTTAAATTTTTAAATTATTTTTTAAAATTTTTGTTTGAAAATCAGATTTTCAGAGAGGACAGAAAGATCTTTTTAAACTCCATTTCCATGGACTTGGTGAAGTACACTTTTATGATAAGACTTTTTAAAAACTATTTATTTATTTATTTGAACTACAGAGTGGCAGAGAGGGAGACATGTGGAAGAAGAGTACTTTCATTTGCTGGCTCATCCCTCAAATGTCCAAAAAACAGCCGGAGCTGAGCCAAGCCAAAACCAGGAGTCAGGATTTCCATCTAGGTCTCCCACACGGGTTGTGGGGACTCAAGTATTTAAGCTGTCACCTGTTGCCTCCAAAGTGAATTATCACGAAACTGAATCAGAAGCAGAGTAGCCACAAGTCGAAACAGACACCCTGATATGGGAAGAGGACATCCAAGGGGCATCTTAACCCTGAGCACCACAACATTGACCCCTGTAGTCTATTTTTTAAATCACTGCACTTCCTATTTGGAATTCCAGCAACAGTCCAACTCATGCTGCCCCCTGCTAACCCAAGGCAGATGTGTTTAGGACAAGGCAGCATGTTTAGGATGAGAGAGCTGGAGAAGGTACTGTACATGGCCCTGTTCACACATGGTTTAGAAGTGTCTGAAAGCTCCCATATGCTGTCCCTGGAAAAGGATCAGCGGTCTGCCTTGGTTGGTCAAGTGTCCAGATGGAAGATACATTCTGTGCTCAAAGGATCTGCAAGGCCGTTGATGTCTGTGATGCCATCAAGTCAAAAAGGGGGCAAACCTTGAGTGACAGCACTTCCAGCTGTGTCAGTAGCAGAAGCACAAGGACAGACAGAGGTCAGAGTGAGAAAGGTTTGAGCTGCAAGTCAGAAGAAGCTGACAGAGCAGCCCAGCACTCAGACCAAGAGCCTCTCCCCATAGCAACAAGGATGCAGAAACATACTTTGTTTCTAGGCCTGGGGAGCACAGGAGAGGGGAGAGTTCCTGCGTGCCTCCACAGGGGAGCCTGAAGTCTAAATTGACTGAATTGTTTAAAAGACCTTTTAAATCCAGAAAAGGCAGAGAGACTTTTCAATGGGACATGTGAGCTGGGGACAAGGGTATACATGTTATCAGGGTCCCAGGTGATCTATGTGTTCGCTAGAGTTTCAGAGATATTGTGTCACATAATTTAACACAACATTCTGGGAGTTCAAGCATATTCTCCCATTTGGGAGATGTTAAATGTGTTCATCAGATTTCCATCATTACAATGAATACTTGTGCTTCTTAGAGAGGAGGAAGACTTCTTTCAGCTTACAGTTTGGAAGGTTGCAGTCCACAGTCAGGCTCCCCATTAGCCTGATTTTTGATGAAGGCAGAAAAATACATATGAAGGGAAGTTCATGTGATCAATCAGGAAACAGGGAGAAAGAACAGCTGAGCCAAACTCAGCTTAAATAACCAACCACCTCTCAACAGCGCACCCACTCCCAGGGATCTAAAGCCAGGGCCCTGAACAGCTCACCTCTTAGACACTATAATTATATCAAGTGTCTAACTTTAACCATTACCCATCAACCTAAGACTTCAGGTCCAAGCCTTCCATATATGGTCCTTAGGGGATAACCAAGCTATTATCCAAACTGTCTCAGCAGATGAGAAAGTTGAGACCCACCAAGTTCTTGTATCTAATAAGTATCAGAATCAAGACACCAATCAAAGCTATCTGACACCAAAGCCTGCCCTCTTCTCGGTATCAAAAGGTTAGCTCACTTCACAGGTTTGCTTCTGTTTACATGTGATGTATGATTGTGTTCATGCATGTCTAGAATGGTTTGCAATGATCAGTAGAGTTACAATAGTGACAACATTTCCCTTTTCCAACGTTTTGTTTTTTCCAAAGTAAAACACCAGATACTCATGACTCAATCCATGCCTGGGATTCTGCATGATCAAGTACTCCCAGTATTTTACGTTTTTGAGCAATTCATAGCTATCATGCATAAATTGTTCTGCTTGTTCTAAATTTGCCCTGCATGTGTACCTTTCAAGAATAGTTCTTTTAGCTGGCAAACCCCCCATTTTCAAATGCAAATGTATTTTGAAATGTATCTGCTCAATCATTTCTCCCTCAAAATCATACTATAGCTGAGTTGTTCAAAAAGAATCCATAGTGAAGCATGGAACATTTCTGAGCACAAGCCTGTGGAGCTTTTCATCTAAAAAGGTGACTAACAGCTTGCATAAGCTTATAACCAGACTTAAAGCTTAAAATCCCTGTGGAGTTTGCAAAGGGCACTGAAAAAGCGAGCCAAACCTGGGAAACAAATGTCTTTGCACACTGACTTATCTACCAGTCACGAAACCAGTCTGATTTAAAAATCGCTGTTACTCATTTGAGCTCTCCAACTACTGTTTTCGTGACAGTGAGCCGAAAACGCATTATTCGCTCTCTGCTAGGAAAAATAAGGACAGGCACCTATCTAACAAATGTTAATTAGGTCCTGCAACATGGTGAATAAAAGATCTAAAGGGAGACAGAATCCATGCACCACTATCTAACATCAAGCGAGTCATTATAAACGTACTTTGAAAAACGTGAATGATTTCTAACCCTTGATGAAGTTAAGCAGCCATGTGACCTTCACAAAGGTCCTGCTAAGTTCATTTGCCTTGGATTCAGTGACTTCCTGAGGTTCCGTCTCACCCTACAGTCTCAACTTAAAAATCAGATCATAATTATGTGCTACAGAAAGTACAGCATACTTAATTTGAGGGATGGCATATTGATGTAGTTAAGTAGATGACAAGGCAAAATGGAAATTTATTATATAATATATAATATGGAACAAAATATATATAATATGGGACAAAAAATGTTTATAATCTCTAAATCTATGTAAAATTGTGTGTCCTGGGGGAAAAAATAGAAGAGAAAGAGAGGCAGTGAAAACAGAGTGATATCATGGGCTGGTGAAGCTTCCTTATATTTTAATTTTGTTTGATTTTTAAAAATTATACTGCTAGGGAACACTTCTTCATGTCATATGGAAGAACTGTTGAACCTGGCCATTTGCTGTCATTCATTTCCTCTGCTTCCAAAATGGTGATAGATGTTTGTGAACTGGTCACTTTCTAGAAACCAGCCATCTTTCCAAAGTAGTCACTTGTCTGTATCCAGGAGGGACGAAACCCACTTTCGTGGGTTATAAACCCATAACTACAGTCACAGTCTCAAGGTGATTTCTTCCTGCAATAGAGGACAAGGATTGAATACAAGGGTCCCGTCAGAGCAGGAATACTCAAACTGGCTCCAGGTGGCCTCTGCCCCCGTCCATTTGTAGGGTCTGCCTGATTCTTACAAAAACTTGGCTCTGCTTAGATCTACAAAACCGAGGACTCAGCTGCCAAGACCAAGTAGCTGGCTCCTTAATCAAATCTCCTCTGACACCTCTGAAACTCATCAGCCTTTTGCTTTTATAATTCCCATTCTTTCCCCATCCTCTACTTCAATCATAAGCTTGCATTGATTAAAGTTCCTGTTTTCTTAAGGGATCTGCTTAACACTGAAACACACATGCACACACAGCAGAACTATGACCAGAGTTGTGTTCCTCCCTCTGGAACCACAACTTGGAAAAGAAATGGAAACGGAAGACCCCAGCATCTTCAGGTGGGACTTGTCACACACATTACGACTTCCACTGTCGATACGCCTCCTCACACCAACACATAGGTGGTCACTCTGTGGACCTGTTCTTGTCTGACTTCTTTTTTCCGGACCCCCAGTTTTGGAGGCAGGTTTGAGTCACAGCCTCCTGCCTCTTTTGCTGACCAGCAATTAAAGCCTTTCTCTTTTCAAAAGAGCAGAATCACAGACCTGCTTTTGTACCCATTAGACCATGGACTTACTTCCTTCAGGAACATAGTCCTTTTGGACAATAGAAGTATATCTTGGCTCCGATGGTAGCAACGTTTGAGAGGCCAGTTATGACTGTCTGATTCTAGATAACCCATCAGAGTCCCTTTCCCAGAAATTTTAAACCGGGGCTATTAAAGATTCCCTCTTGATTGTCAGACTCTGCAACATGTCAGCCCACCAGATGGAGTGCTGTGGGGCAGGCTTGGGTGGTCATCCACGTGGACGGTAAAGGCAGGAGGCAAAGAAATGTCAGTTTGAAAAGATCATGTTTGGATGTCCTTTGCCCCCTGTTCCAGCCTCTTCCTATGGAACAGCTACAACTTGTTCTTGGCTTCTGTGAAACAGACTAAATCCTCACAATAATAAAGTCCCCTTTCAGCTTTAGCTAAGGCAAACTGGTTTCTAGTTAGAATCAAAAGCACCCCAACCCACACAGCCACCTGGTGCCTGTAAACTCTGAATGTCCCAGCAGTCTATCCCAGGCCTTGTGTGCCTCCTGTCTAGCTGTCTCCCACTTCCCATAGCAGCCATGCTGGGCCCCTCCCAGTAGTTCCCATGCCCCTCCTTGCTGTTTGTCTCTGGGTTTTGCCAGCTGCTTGGCCTGGAAAGCTTAGCAGCCCACTAAGCTCCCACTCCAGCTTCCCCAGGCAGGTCAAAAGCCTGGCTGCAGGGGTCTATTGGCTTCTTCCCTTGACTTTCAGCCTTGCATATGATTAAAGCACTCAGAGCAGTGCCACCAGGGATACTGGGACCTGCTCTCGCTCACTGGCGCTAGCCAGAACAGACTTGGAGCTTTCAGAGAGCAGCTGCCTTCCCACCCCAACACACACACACACACACACACACACACACACACACAAACACACACACACACACACACAAAAAGCCAAGGGAGCCTTATTGCCGCAGCCCGAGATGATGTTGTTCTCATTAGGTTTGGCTGCATTATTTATAAGCATTCCCTGAGCAACCAGGTTAAAGGCAGCGGTGCCCAGCATTCCCATGCTTAATGAGGAATAATGGCAGGCAGCAACAGTAGATCTTAAGACCTTTTTTTTTTTTAATGCCTTAGAGGACACAAGTGAAAGAAGAAACTCGTCTGATATGCCTGGGGAGAGGAATACCTTACCCCACAAAAGATTTTTCTGGAGAGCAGCAATGATGCACATTGCAGTACTCAGCCCAGGAGTGACAGATGATGGTAGCATGATGGTGCCACACAGCACCTCTCAGAAGTCCTGTACCCTAGATGGTGTGAGTGCCCCTGACTTACAAGCAAGGAAGCAGAGTGCAGAAATTAAACAACTCGCCAAGATTACCAGCATCCAAGTGGGACTCAGAGAACACCTGCTTGCAGTGACTGGCCTCAAAGCCAGTGGTTCTCCAAGCATTCTCCCCAAGCCAGCAGCAACAGCATCACTTCTTAAATGACAATTCTTGGATCCTATTCCAGGTCCACTAATCAGACACCCAGATATTGGATGCCAGCAAGCTAAGTTGCAACAAATCTTCCAAGTAACTCAGGTGACCCTGGGAATCCTCGCCTCTCAAAATGGATCTCAGGTCAGAGGCATCTGTCTGGGAGCTGACATCTGGGGTGGGTATCATGGCAGAGTGAATTAAGCCATGTGCCTTACAGGGTTTGTAACACCAAGTAATATCAAGTCCTGGTTCCACTTCTGATCCAACGTCCAGCTAATGGGCTTGAGAGGCAGCAGATGATAGCCCAAGTTCATGGGCCACTATCCTCCACCTGGGAGACCAGGATGAAGTTCCCAGCTCCTAGTTTTGGCCTGGAGCAACCCCAGCTGTCACAGATATTTGGAAAGTAAACCAACAGATGGAAGATCTCTTTCTCCCTCTGTCTTACCCTTTCCATCACTCTGCCTTTCAAATTTATTAATTAATAATTAAGACTTTTTAAAAAGAAATGCTGATTACTAGACCCAGATTTAAAGAATTAAAGTTCACATTTTAATATCCCCAGTTGATTGGTGTTCACATTTAAAAAACGCTGATCCTTCCTAAAAGGAACAAACAATCAGCATGTATATTAATCATGCCTGAAGCCCAGAAAACAAGGGGAAGAGGAGGGGAGGCCCACTGCAAATGAAATTGATGAAACACAGATGAGCAGGATGAAAGGAATACAATATCATTAATATTTTTAATTTGACATGGATACAGGCTTCACAAAAAAGCAGTGAAAACTCCAACGGCTTGGCTAGACTCAGGGACTTACACACCATGGTAACAGTCAATTGTGGCGACATAACTAGACAAAGGAAAGGGAGTTAGAGCTTCCAGCAGGAATAAATTGTGGGTAAATGACTTAGGAAATACATAGGGGAAACTAACGGAAGCTAAAGGGGGCATTTTTATAAGATTTTTATGTCGACTCATCCAAACACCAGCTTTCCATTTCCAGTGATAAGGGTTGCTTTTCTTACCTTGCAATGCAAGGGGAAGCAGGGAAATTTATGCTCAGCTTTTAAGCAGATGACAGGAGGGCAGAGAATTTCTCTATCCCTTGACTCTCAATTGTCTTCAGTTCAAAACAATCCTGACAGTGCCATGGAATGCTTTATGGCAGCATATTTTGGACCCTTTCACCAACAACCAGTATAACTCATGAAAGCAAAAAGGTCCAGCTTTGTAGTTACTTCTCTGCCCACACAGGAATGGCATTGTCTGGTGGTGGTTAGCATGGAAGTCAACAAGCCCAACTGGCTTATCATGATCACAATTTTTAGTTTTCCAAATAATGTTTGTGCAATATGTGAGATCACAGATATTTACTAAATAACTACAACCCCTAAAATGACTATTCACACTATGAAATACAAAGCAACCTCTAAAGCGATGCTAAAGGGGGTCACTTCGTTATAGTGAAAAGCATCTTACCTGTACTTTAAGTGGGAGTAAATGAAAATCACAAAGTGATGTGATCCAACTTCTTATGTATGGTTCCTACAAGTCATGGGTGGATAGACAAGCATAAAGCAGAGATAACTGGTTATAAATTCACAGACACACATGAAGAGAGAGCGAGAGAGACAGCAAAATGTTAGCTTAGGTTATATCTTAGCAGTGGAGGTTATAGCTATGTTTTATTTTCTTCATTTTGCTTCTATGTATATTTTTAAAATTTTTGTCAATGAACCTGTCTTATTTTTTTGAGAATGACAAAGGTCATTTGTAATATTTTTATTCACTCTGCTCCTGGATACATGATTTTTTCTCAAAGAGCTTAGTGTTTAACTCCCTTAGTGTGTGTCTAATATTTTTATTTTAAGCATTTGCAAAGACATCTCTTTGGTATATGGCCCATCTTCCTGCTCCTGAAATGGTCTCTGCCAACCCTAACTAACAATGCTGATAACTCAGGCTTAGGATGCCAGGTTCCATTGTTGTCTCCTGGTCTCCTCAAGCAAAATAGGAGGGCCACAGCACACTTTATACCTAACTAAATGACCCCAGTTGGATGTGGTTTTAGATCCTGGTTCTGTTTTAGTTTTGCCATTTTCAGACATTCCTCATTATTTGTTAAAGTGATTGCTACTACACATTCTCTCCTCCCCTTTAATCTGAGGCTTCCGATACACTGAGCCTTAGAAATAAAATACTCCTATGGTTCTCCCCGAATGTAAAATAAAAGTGAATAATTTTCTGAGTCAAAGTTTAAGAAAGGAAGGCAAATGAGCTATCCTACAATGGCTTGTTGACCATCTTGTCCGTATACAGCATTTTTTTGAGTTTATCCCAAAATGTAAGTCCCTAGAGAGCAGAATTTTGAAATGGTAGTGTTTCAGATGACAGATATCTCCTTGATTAAGAAATAGCACGACTGTAATGCACAGGACATCTCCCTCCAAAGGAGGCTGCAGATGGAAAAGCCAGAGCCAAATGGGGTCCTTTCTCCCGCCATCCAAGTGAGGTTATTTAGGTTCACCACCTGGCTATCTGATTCACCAGATGGCAAGCCTGAGTAACTGCTCAGAAAGAGAGAAACTACCCCATCCATCACCCTAGCACAGTAGATACTGCTTAGCATGTGATGCACGTAGCAGTACATAACAAGGGTAATGAGGCATCACGTCACTACCATAAAGGCAGCCACTTGGGCGCGTGTTGGACGGCCCTAGGCACTGTGGCCATGGGAACACCCAGCTGAGTTTCATGGGGTGTGGGGATGAGGAGGAGGTACAGCAGGGGTGGTGCATAGGGGTTTTGGGGGAGAGAACCCTCATGTGCTATCGTATCTCACTGCTGAAGTTGTTCTAGTCTCGGCAAGTTGGGTGACTTCATCTCTGGGATTTTGCTGACTCTTGCCCAACCTCACCTCATTCTCAGGGTTGTTGTTTGCTGTTATTTTCAGTTTTGATGAAAAAATAATGATATTTCTATGCCAATGCAGGGGAAAATAGAACTGTGACTCAAGATGGTTTTGAATATTTTGACAGTTCTAGTCCATCTCTGACAGTGACAAAAATGGCTTTCCTAAAGGAAGTGGTTTGTGTGGTCGGGGTGGGGAGGAGGAAGAGTCATGCACTTAGTCTCTCCCCCAGAACAGCCTGATGACAGAAAAAGCTCCAACTGGCCCCAGTGGGGCCAACAGGCAGCACAAGAGCACCACAAAGAAAGTCCCAGAAAGATGTATATGTGAACTAGGTCAAGCTCAGAATTGGTGATTGTAAGCAATTGCAGGGGACAGGTGCAGAAGATAGAAAATGTTTCTCATCTCTGTCCACTCCTGTTCCTGGCTCTCCTTATTCCTCTGTAGTATCCAGCACAGCGCTTCCATATCAAGCAAGCATGTTTCTCCTTGTGGCAGCCACCTCAACATCAGGAGAATAATGGCAGATAAAACAGAAATGGTGCCTTCCCTCCTGGAACTAGTAGTTGCAGAGTGACAGTTTGAATCCAGATGGGAGGATATGCAAAGAAGAAAAATGTAGGCTTGATCTCTTTGTTGTGCTTCTCTCCTGTAGCATGCATACTTCATAGACTATGGATGAGAATGGGTGTTTTCACTGCCATTTTACTGATGTGTTAAATTCATGTCCCTTTGATCCAAAATTCTCATTTGTAGGAATATATTTGAAAGTGATATTCTCATTGTGGTTAAGGCTTTAGGCAAAAAAAAAAGAATTTTAGTCCAAAAGATATCAATCGATGAGCTATGTATAATAGTCAAAAAAATAAAATCACTCTTCAATACTATATAAATGGTTCAATTAAAAATAGCATATCTCTTCAACACAAAAGTATGTAGCAATTTATAGAGAATGTTTAATTATGTTGTAAATATGTATAATACAATATCAAGTAGAAGTACAGGATATAAATTTGAGTGCAGAAAATAAATAATGAATGCAAACTGAAAGAGTGAAGAAAGAATGTTCAAATATTAACAGTAATTCCAGTATTGGGTGGAGGTCCTTCTGTACAATTTTCCTCACTGTCCATTTTGACCTTCACCTTTGTTTTGTTTCATCTGTAGCCTTACAAGCAAAGGACCAAGACTTGACTTTTCATCTTACTAAATACTTAGAAATTTAAAAAAAAGAGCAAGCACATTAAATAAACATCTTTCTGCCTTAGTACTTTTCTGTCTACTTGACTCTCTCGATGTAGAATTGTGTAGATGTATTTCATAATGTAGATAAGATGGAAGTTTTCTAAAACCAAGGTGAAGGACATTCAAGTCTACCTGTGCATGCACAGGAAGGTAGAATGTGTTCTGATTAGATCGTTAATGATGCCTCCATTAAAAAAATGAACTGGAGGCTTCTGCTTTGAGACATGGAGTACACATCCTTTTTACTACTGTCTCATTAAGTACAATTTAAAAATCCAGAGCATCACATAACAAATAAAAATAAGAAGACCTTAAGCAGTGAAAAACAGGTCACCTTGAGACCTCAGGACTAAAGTAGGTCACAACAGTGAGATCCCCGGCTGAAACCTTCCAAGGCTTTTGGTTAGGGTGAGGAAATGTGCTTGTGACTGTCTTCACTGGGTTGCCACCACTTCAGGATGGTCTTCAATCAAGAGCTACTTCATTTCTTCCCAGAAGGCCAAGTCCATTGTTCTCATCACTGTCCTGGGGGAGGAAACATGGTGGCTTCAAGAAGGAATACAAAAAGTCTGGAAGAGTTTCTTCAGGCCTTACATCAAGTTAACTTGATTTCACTATCAAACACAAAGAAACACAACACCAAAGAGAATTCAACATACATTATATGTTATTCATGTTATGAAATTGATCCAAACCTTTTAGCTCTTCTAGCATGCACAGTAACCTCAGAACCACAAAAATGCTGGAATCCTCCTTGACAGATGAGAAAACTGAGTCACAAGGATTGTGAATCCCAGGAAGGGTGAGACAGTAGGTCTGAGCTACCGTCTTCTGCCTTGGATTCCTGGATGCTAAACCCCATTGCTGGCAGCCTGTTCTGCATCCTCATTTCAGAATGTTCTTTCCTTTTCCTTATCTCACCTGCATTTTCTTTGGTGAGCTCACACCTTTTCACCCTATTTCCATCAGTGTTGCTTCATTGTACTTCAAGGGTATGTTTCCACTTCTCAATTCCTCCTTACATCATAAAGAACTGCAGTCTCTCCAGTCACAGTATCATGTGTCCCAGCTCCTGGGCAGCTGATCTTAATTCAGAATAATTCCCTCTGGGGAGAAATCTAAAACAAGCCTTTCTCAGAGACAACGCTTTGTTTTCCTTAGAGCCTTTGCAAATGCCATGCCTAGTGTGACATGGAAACCAGAACACCAGAACCAGGCAGAACCAGTGTCAGGCAAGCTACATTCTGACAGTGAACAGAAGCCGAAAGCATACAGGCTATCTACGTGGATGTCACGGAATGTGGAACCATGAATGAGGATCTGGGAAAGTGGGTGGTGTGACAGGGAGCAAAGCTGAAGAAGCAAATAATTACAGTGTTTGTCTGGCAGAAGGAGGCTCTGACAGACCAGGTGTGACTCTCTGCTATTGCCCCACCACGTCTCAAAGGCACCACCTGTCGCCTGCTGGAGAACTGATTCAGCAGCCTGGGAATTCACAGGGGGTCTGCCTACCTTGGACCCAGCCCTGTCGAGAGTAGCCAAGCTACCTCACCCAACAGAGATAGGTTAAAGCCAACAGATGTCTTCATACCCTCCATCACAGAGAATGTCGGGATGAGAGAGGAATTAACGGACAGCATCCCTGATCAAAACAGACATCTTGTCAGAGCATATTTAGTGGAAAATGCATAGAAAACAAAAGCTAAATCCTCCATCCAGGCTGTGGTGATCTAATACGTCCCTGCCAAGAAGAAAGCATTAAATAAGTCCCTTTAAATGCTATCTGCAGTGTGTACTATGCAGAGTAATCAGTCAGCTGACAGCCCAGCCCTCAGGCTGCCAGGGCAATGCAAACACCTCTGACATGGATAAACAGACACAGCACATGAACTCAACAAGTATTTAGTGAGGACACCTATTATGCCAGGCATCAAAGCAGGCTCTCCCATTATAGCAGAGCTGTGCTCTCAAGTTCACATCCACAACCAAGGCTAGTTCACCTCTACAATCAAATCCAATCCCCATAAAAACAAGTAACAAAAGGCCTTGTTATACCCACTTTGCAGGGGAGTAAACTGAGGCCTACTAAGTGTAGATGCACAGTTGCAGCTCATACGACTAGAACTTAGTGTAGCACCTAAGCTTTTCTGTGCCAGGAAGGAATCTCAGGAAATGGCAGAGTCAAAAAACATCTCACAATGAAAGTCTTTTAGTTTGCGTCAACCTCACTTGTATATAATTGTTCCAGATATCACCCAAGAGCTACTTGTGTTCGTGCCCCTAAACACCTTTCCTCCCTGGGACAAAAAAAACTCATCCTCAATGTCTACACTGGCTCTACCCTTGACAGCCTGCTTACACAGGCTCTAACAGGAAGGGCAACGTATTAGTAAGAATGTGTTTCACTTCAGGCAACACAGAATCCAACAAAAAAAAAACCCGAGACCTATACCATAAAGATACTTAATCATATTACATGACAGGAGATGCTATCATAGGCAAATCCAGAATTGACAACTTAGCTCAAAATGGCCATGAAAAAGAAACAACAACAATCTTCCTTTGCATTCTACTGCCATCCTCATGGGTATAAAAAGGCTGCAGTAGCTCTATTTGCTCCAGGCCAAGGCAGATCCCAGTCTCATGGCTGCTCTGTAATAAACAAACACAGACTGAAGTGTAAGAGAACACCCATGTATGTTTTCGTGGTTGTAGGCCCAGAGTCCAGGAAGGCTTGTGTGTGTTCTCTGCCCAAGATGTTAGCTGGGCTGAATTCCCGTGGAGGTTCCAGCAAGACTGTTTTCACACTCGTTCAGATGTTGGCAGAACACAGCTCCATACTGAACAAGACTGAGCCGCCCACTGCCCTGCTGCTCCCAACCAGGAGTCACGCTTAACTCCAAGACCACATTTTCTCTTTGGCCAGGGCCCCATCCATCTTCAAATGCAGCAACAGTGCATTCAGCTCTCTCATACTTCAAATCTGACTTCCCTTTCTGCTACCAGGCAAAGAGGGCTTAGGACCCTGGCTTGGCTCAAGGTCACCCAGACTATCTGCCTCTTGCTGGGTGCCATGCCAGACTGTGAAGATCATAGACATGGTCTTCAAGCTTGCTTGCTGTGTTCCCAACTTCTGGCCTGATATTTGGGCTAAATCACAACAGGGGCACAAAGATTCCCAATCAAAACTGGGGCTCTGTGAGCAAAGCTTGCAACAACAACACAGCAATGCTTTGGAGGGGGCCACTGAGAGTGTGTGGTCTGATCAACACTTTTTCAATGAAACTGAGACACTGCCCCTAATTTGATTAAATAATAGAAGACCAGCCTGCCGATAAACGTTATCTTTATGAGGATATAATGTCTAAAAGCCCCTTTGAACACCAGGATTCCCACTTTGCAGAATTTTCCCACCTTTGCCTTGCCACTCTCACCATCCCTCTACCGTGCCCCGTGTGCACAGCCTGCTCCACGTGCCCACACAGGTCAGGAGGAATGCCGGCTTCTTGCAGGGCGTCCAATGGGTTTTTGTGCCAATGTGATCATGATGGCTACAGTGCTCCTTTTGTCTGTTCATATGTTTGTTTCCATTTAGCAAAAAGGAAAGAGAAGAGTTATTGTAAGAGAAGGGTCATCTCTTAGAGCTACCACTACCCCCTGTGTTTATAAGGAGCCTTGATGGGGTCTGCCATGTTTTCTGGTGCAAAACTCACCTGTCTTTGCTTGGTAGAGATGTCTCTTTACTAGTTATTCCAATACTCTATATTCCTTCCCTGCTGCGGACTGACGCAGACCCCTTGGGTTCTTCACTACAAGTAGTTTTTCTGCTCAATGACATCTGTATGGGTTTACCCTTCTTCCCCTTGCACCAGAATGTCGACAATCCCAGGTCAGATGTCTCCAAGGAGTCTAGACATGTTTGCACAAACATATGGAAATCCTTAAGAACTGCAAATGATCAACCAGGAATGGCTGGATGCCTCTCAGAATTCTTTACTTTTGTGGAGGTTTGTGTTTACCTTGTACTGGAAGTGCTTTCAAGCCTATTCCCTTGAAGTGCCTTGCCTTCCTGGGTGCCTTGCTCATTTGTGCTTCGTGCCTCCTTCATTCACAAGAACCATCAATCAGGGCCTGAAACAAGGCAGCTGCTTGTAGAATCAAAACCACCACATCACGGCTGACAGCAAGGGGATGCAGCGGGCATTGTTGTGTGTACACAGGCCTTTATCTCTTTGAGAAGCATCTCTGTTTGAAATGAATGAGGCAGACAAGAGTGGTAGCTTCAAAAGCAACTCTCCTCTGGGCATGTCTTATTGAAAGCCCTGTGCATCACTGTTCCTAGAAAGCAGACAGAATAAAAATAAAGCAAAGCTGAGGCAGGCTCCCAGGTTCCAGTGCAAGGGACTCACTGCTGCTTCCACCTGGATGGACTGCTGGATGTTTGCCTTTGCTTTTTGGATTTGGGTTTGTAAAGTTAACGTAAAAACAGCTGTTTATCCTGAACCGGTGATTATGCTTTAAAATTACATAAACTTGCCTCCACAAGAGCCCAGCCCACAGGTGTGATGGCCCCTCACTTAGCTGCCATCTCTTCAAGGTACCATCGCTGGTAGGAGCAGAGCAGCCATCAGTACTGTTGCTATGGTTACAGCTGCTGGACTACAGGGTTGGCTGATCCCTGGGCCAGCTCTTCCACACTTATCATCTCCTCTAAAGCAAGAGGCTTCCTTATTCCCTGATCCATTTGTATTTGGCTGCTAGAAAATGAGAGTGCACACCATTTTACATGATGTTGCTTTATCCTCTGTAGATTTTTAAAGACCCTAACGCTGCTTAGAACCCAACATCTAGGGCTAATGGAAAAATTAAAGTTCTAGATGTTCTATTCGAAGCCCAATAGCTGAGATCATCCTGATAATTGACTTGTGGATTTTCACCAATATGTTTTGTTTGCAGAGGGTTTGCAATGAATGCTAGAGTTTCAAGCCAAATATCTGGCTTACAATTGGAAAAAAAGGTACAAAATGTATTTGATGTATGGTTTCATTTATGAATTCACTGATTTTTTCCATTCTCCTATATAAGTATTCTTGTAATACGTCTTACATTATTGCATTGTCATATAAGAAGCATTTTTATTGATGTCTTTACATTTTATTTGAAAGAGAGTAAGAGACAGAAGGGAGGGAGGGATCTCTTTCATTCACAGGCCATTTGCCTGTTCCACTGCCAGGGCTGTGCCAGGCAAAGCCAACAGACTACAACTCAATCTATGTCCCCCATGTGGGTGAAGAGACTGGAGTGTTTGCGTCTCATTTGTTGCCTCCCAGGGTGAGCATAAACAGGGAAAAAAATCTGTGGGGAGGGGCTTGGAACCTTTGCTGAACAAGAGCCCACATGACAGCTGTCAGAGAAATTTCAGAAAACTGCTCTACTGCATCAGGCTGGAAATGCACCCCCATATTCTTCTGACAGAATGGGTAGATGCCAACAGAGATTTGCAGTTGATGCAACTAAAATTAAATCACATCATCCTGGACTTTGTCAGATCATCATCTTCTAGGCTGTTCGGCTCTCTGTGTGGCAGTGGAGCATTGTCTAATTTAAGGAACTCCAGATCCTAAAATACTAAGAACACACTGGAAATCTAAAAGCAAACTCTCATTTAAATACCAGACCTTCCTTTTGATTAGCTGTGCTGTCTGCTCCAGTTTGACCCTGGGAGCAGAAGTGAATAAGCTTGGCTGCATTCCACGCAACTTTGATTGACATCGAGGTTCTTGTGGTATAAGGGACAGAGAGCCTCTCCAGATTCCAGCGTCACTGGATGAGCATGTTACGCAATCCAGGAAGTATGAAATCTTGCTTTCTGATGCTGCTGCTGTTGCTTCCGTTTTTCCACTCTTGATGGACACAATGGAGCTGGCAGCTCCCAGGTCTATCATGGGCATAAAGACACCTGACCTGTACCGTCTGGGTACTCAGTGAACTAAGTGGAAAGCAAAGCAGTGGTTCCCAGGACTACTGAGTTTGAATCGAGCTGTGACACTGTGCATTGCAGCCAGAGAAGAAGAGAAAGAGAAACTGAACTGAAGCCTGCTTCTCAGAACTTCCTGTTGTAAGTTACTCTAATGAAATTCACGAGAAATTTGAGGTCTATTTAGAGAAAAACATAGGTGTGATTAGCCCCAGTTGCAGTATAGATGTTTTCTGTAACCAACTTACTTTATTAGTTACTACCCAGAAACCTGCTTTGAGTGAGGATTCCAGAAGTGATGTCTAAGACAGCAAAAAACGGTCATGACAGTTATATTTTACAAGTCGCTATCCTAATGATATGCAAGGCTCATACACTTCCATCCTTAAGAGCTTGTTTCATCTTCACAGAAACTCGAGGGGATTGGCGTGCTTACTGGGAGGATTTTACACATGAGGAAACTGGTAGCTCCTGGCGGGGTAATTCAGAATCCTGTGGAAAATCCACGGTCCGTAGGTGAGGGCCCACATCATTTCACGATACTATTTGCATCCCAATGACTCCACAGATTTAACTTCAGGACATCTTCTGACATTGGGTTAAAACAAAAGACCCACTAATTAATATGTGTGCTGCTTAAACCTGGGTATGCAAAGTATTAAAGTTGCAGAAATGCTATAAAGTTAAAGAAACTCATAAAACCCAAAACAAACACCTGGTAGAGTGGCTAGCATGTAAACGAGACTTTCAGCCCAAAAAGTGGGAGAAGCATGTGAAGAAGCTCCTGACTACGATGACAGATTTAAAAATCAGATGGAAAGTCAGCAGAGGTAGAAATGCCAAGAGAAACAGAACATACAAACTTCACTGGGAAGCTTCATCTCTTTTGGAGGGTAAAGGGAAATATTAGATAACATTAAAATAAGGATACATTCAAATAGGCAAAAATTTAGACGACATTCGAGTTGTGACGAAAACACATATAGGCTTAAAAATTACACAGAGGTTATGAATATACATGGATTTTAAGAAAGTTTGCATCAAAACTACTTTTGAAGTGGCCATGAACATGTAATACAAATACTAGTCACCTCTGTGCACGTGGTTTTCTGGTTATTTTTGTTATTTGCCTTTCTTTATCTGTTATTTTTGTGCTATGACCCTACAGTAAACATATAATAATAAAGCACTAATAAATATGATAGTAAATGTGGGGTTTTAAAGGATCTAGTATAAAAGAAAACAAATATTGGGATATTGGTATCCCAGAGATGATGGTTTCTACAGAAAAATTCATTTCAGTTTTAGTTGTGTCATCATCACATACATTCTAAAATCTTCAATCTCTTATTGTCTATCTATATATACATGTATATGATATTTTAACTGGGCTATTAAATACAGCTATATGGTAAATGAGTGGCACACAGCTACCAAGATGAGTAAATTCTACAAATACCAGAAGATTACAATCACAGGATATCTTTTATAAAAGAATTTCATTCTTAGTTATGAATTGTATATGTGTGAGACTGGAAAGAAAAGTGGAAAACATGAAGACACAAAAGATACATCTGAAGAAAAAGATTATAAATCTGACTATATGAAAATTTACAACTCTGTTTAACAAAGACACCATGTGAACTGGAGGGGAGGGAGGGAAGACAAACTGGAAGAGGATATTTACAATGCAAATAACTTCAAATAATTAAAATCAGTAATAAAACACTAATGAACTAATTGAAACACAGGCAAAGTACACAATTTATGACAAAGGATATTTAAATGGCCAATGACAGACATATAAAACTATTCAACTTTCCCAGTAATCAAAAAGATGAAAATGAAAACAGTGAGATTCCATTTTTATCCATCAAACTGGTAGCAATGAAATAATCTGACATCCTCAAGTCCTGGTCATGACATGGGCAAACTGGAAGCATATTGTAGAGATAACCATTTTTGGAGAATAAATGGTCAGTATCTGGTAGTACTGAAAGGAATCCTACTTTATAATCCAGCAAATTCACTTCTAGGGTTAGATTCTAGAAATTCTTATGGATTATTCAATGTCCATTTAAACAATGTAACACCAAAACAAGAAATAAAATTAAAATAGACAAGCAGCCATCATCCCACAAACAAACTGATGTATTCATGTGTGAAGTCATGTATCAACAGAGGTAAAACCCCAAAACATCATGTTGGATTAATAAATAAGTTGCAGCTAATTGTGTAGAGTATTATAGATTTAAAACATGCACAATCTGGTATATGTATGTATAAGCATATTTATGTGTACACATATTTATATTTATCTGTGTACTTCTATTGCAAACATACATAAACATGAGTCAGAGAAGTAGACACCAAAGTCAGGATACAACTGCCTGGGAGGAAGTAAAAAGTTTGGAAAGAAGTATGTCTTTTTTTTTTAATTTATGTATTTTCATTTGAAAAGAAGATTTTATAAAGATAGAAGAGAAAGAGGTTTTTGCTTCTGCTGGTTCACTTCCCAAACAGCCACAACAGCCAGAGCAGAGCTGATCCAAAGCCAGGAGTCAGGAGCTTCTTCTGGATCTCCCATGTGTTTGCAGGGACCCAAGGCTTATAGGCCATCCTGCACTGCTTTCCCAGGCCACAAACAGAGAGCTGGATGGGACGTGGAGCGGCCAGGACAGGAGCTGTTGCCCATATGGAATGCCAGCCCCACTGGTCAGAGGATTAGCCTGTTGTATCACTATGCTGGCCCCAAGAAGTATGTCCTTATGTAGATATTCAGCACATTAATAATAGGATGCATCTATAGTGAAATGTTGTAAGTGCTCATTATACTTTAGGGAGCATTTGAAATCATTAAAAATTTTTCTTAAATGAGCAGCTGAGTTAAAAAATATAGTACGGGGACAGGTGGATAGAACAGCAAATAGGAGCTAGCAGGGAATGGCTAAAGTGGTTGAGTCTCATCTCCTGTGCTTCAATCTGGCACAGCCCTAGCAGATGCAAACATTTGGGGTGCAAACCACAAAAGGGTCCTCCTCTCTCCTCTTCTATGCCTCTCTTCCCTCCCTCGGATTCTCTTCCTCTCTTCCTTTCAAATAAATAAAATTATTTAAGATCTATTACACATATAAAAATATATAAGCAGGTATACAAAACATACAAATGTCATGAATGAGCAATTCAGGAAGAAGAAATATGCAAAAAAGTGAGAAAATCAGCATGCTGATTTATTCAACTTTAACCCACTTGTGAAAGAATTAAAACATGCATTTATAATTTTGGCTTATCAATTTAGCCTGAACCTAAGGCAATGTTAGCAGGGATAAAAACCGGGACAAAAGAGTGAGCACACCTATTCAGTGTCAGTGAAAAGCACAAATATACATGGGGGCAGGAGCGCCTGGAGCGATGGCTCAGTGGCTAAATCCTTGTCTTGCACACACCAGGGTCCCAAATGGGTACCAGTTCATGTCTTTGCTGCTCCACTTCCTATCCAGCTCCCTGCCTGTGGCCTGGGAAAGTAGTCGAGGATGGCCCAAAACCTTGGGATACTGCACTTGTGTGGGAGACCTTGAAGAAGTTCCTGGCTCCTGGCTTTGGATTGGCTCAGTTCCAGCCATTGCAGCCACTTGGGCAGTGAACCAGTGGACAAAAGATCTTTGCCTCTGTCTCTCTTTCTCTCTCTAAATCTGCCTTTCCATTGAAATATAGCTGCATCATTTAAATTTATTTATTTATTTACATGAGGGCAGTGGCGCAAGCCTTGGGCCAATAGCACTGCTTTCCCAGGCACATTAGCAGGAGTTGCAGGGGAAGTGGGGCAGCCAGAATTTGAACCAGCATCTATATTGGATGCCAGACCCACAGACTGTGGCTTTTTACTCTCATGGTACCAGCCCCTATGGCTATATTTTTTTAAATAAATATACACACAGGAGAAATGATTTGGAGGTAATCAAATGAAAAAGTCAACAGTGTCTATCTTTGGGTGTGAAATTGTAACTACTCATGTTTTTCATTTTGTTCCTTTTTTATTTTCTTGTTTTTCAATAACAAACATTTATAATAGAAGAGGCTATTAAAATAAAATGCAGAAAATAAACTTTGGTTGATTAAAGATTTAAATATAAAATTTAATTATGGAAGAACTTAGAAAAAATATTTATCAAATCTCTGTGGGAATCTTAACTCTCTCAGCTTGAAGTAACTGAAATGATTATACTATAAAAATTAGCATTAATAAAGATTTTTAAAGGGGGAGAATATTTCTATCAAACAATATAAATAATCAAGATCTATCATACACAGCTAATTTAAATTTGTAAAATAAACGTTAGAATGCCAAAAGATAAGTAAGTAAAAGGACCATTCCCACGTGAGAAATACAATTGGTAGACAAACTGGGAAATTGTTGATTTTCACTAGAAATCAAAGAAGTGTATATGAAAGCAGTCAGAGGACAACAATTTACATATTCTAAAGAAACAAGAGCAAAAACATAGAATGCCAATTCTCTGATGTTGATGAAGCTGACCAGAAATGGATCTAGGCATCCTTTTATAACCATAGTGTCCATTCCCTTTAACCAAGGAACTCATTCTTACGAAATTGCCTGGCAAAAGCAGAAAGGTCCCTCTTCGTCAGCATGACTTCCAGCTATTGGACTACTCAGGGCTCTGTCCTTGGAGGCCTTCCCTCCTCCACCCACATACAGTGCTGGGAGACTCCCCACCTCCACACCCAGATGGCATCGCGTGAGTCTTTGGGGAGAAAGGCTGGAGCCGAGCTGGCCGAGGGGCAGGAGAGTGTTTGAGGGGAGTTAGGGGCTTTTCACTGAGAGGAGGCAATAAAGATAAGAGGAACATGCCAGGGAGTCTGAGAGAAACCAATGGTATCTCTCATCATATGCACCCCTGATGTTCATAGCCAAACATCCAGGCATCACACATGAGGAAGGTCAGCTGCCCCAATCCCACTCAAAGCCGGAGGGAATTGTTGCCAAACAGCCCACAGAACACACCACAGCACACCCTTTGAGCTTTCTCAGCAAGACCTGTCCCACCAGGAGCCAGATTTGGCCTTCTGTGGAGGGCTAAGGAACAGTGAGGTATATCTGGTCTGAGGCAAGAAGCAGAACTGCTTGGGACCCCGACTCAAGATCTCAGTCCCTTCCGGGGGGTTGTCCATTTGTCCCTGGCTGGCATTCCTGCTTCATGTAGACTATTTAAGGATGGTTGGATAGTTACCTTCTCATCTTGTTCATGACCTTGTTAGGTGATGGCCTTGTGAATTGGGAGTTTCCAGTTCTGCTGTCTCCATGGTACATCATTTCCATTTTAGCTAAGGCAGAGCTGGGCTCAAATCCAAAGCTTCTGTCCCCAAACCATGCCCTGGGTTTGCCAAAGGGTGGATTTTCCTTTTTTTTTTTTTTAATATTCTTCTCTAAGATTTTATTTACTTGAACATCAGTTGCAAAGAGAGAAGGAAAGACCAAGAGAAACAAAAAAAAAAAAAGAGAGAGAGGAGAGAGATAGAATGAGATCTTTCATCTGCTTATTCATTTCCCTAGACACAAAGGCTAGGGCTGTGTGAAGCCAAAACCAAGAGACTGAAACTCCAACTGAATCTCCCATGGGATGTCAGGGGCCTGAGCACTTGAATCCTCCTTGATATTTTCTCAAGTGCATTAGCAAGGAGCTGGATTGGAAGTCTAGCAACTAATATCCAAAAGGCATCCATTTCAGATGCTTGCATTGCAGGCGGCAACTTTATGTGCTGTACCATAATATTACCATCTCTCTCTCTCTCTCTCTCTCTCATTTACACTTTTTACTTGAAAGACACAGCAACAGACAAAAAGTAAGAATGTTCTTCCATCCATTGATTCTTTCTCTAAATGCCCTCAGCAGCCAGTACTGGGCCAGGCTGAAGTCAGAAGCCAGAAACTCCACCTAGGTCTCCCATGAGGAAGGAAGGGGCCTGAGCACTCAAGCTGTCATTTGCTGCTTCCCATGGTGCACATTACCGGGAAGCTGCATCAGACACAGGCACTAAGAGAAGGTTGCAGGCAGTTTAACTTGCTGTGCCACAGTGCTGATGCCAACGAGTAGATCTTTTTATACATATCAACCTGTTCTTCCTTGTCTATGCACTGCCTGTGAAAAATGAACAAGCAAAGTTCATCTTCTATCAAGACCTAAAACAAACAATTTTGCTCTGGAGATGATATGATAGCAAAAAGAAACAGTCCTCAGAGGTCATGCGCCCTGTACAGATCTGTGTTCTCTTTGGGGATTCCACTAAACTCAATTCCACATAGGTTAACCTCTACGATGGAATCCCTGCTGTTTGCAAATGGGGAAAGAAGTTTCATTCTCTGAGAATCATAGTCAGACTGTTGTGGTAAAGGCCTCTGGTTAGGTCGGATCCAGATTGTTACTGACATGTGAGAAAGAAATCAAGGAGGAGATGTAGCTACAGGTGAGCTGAAAAGCAAGATTTACTGAGAGGCCAGTTCATACTCCAGAGAGAGTGTGATATTCCTGACTACATGAGTGAAAGAAAGAGTGATGCCCTTAAGATTTGAGATGATCCTTTACAGGATATGGGGAGGTGCCTGGGATATGGCTTAACAGTGTATTCAAAGGCAGAGCTTACGACAGGGCTTGAGTACCATCCATTTCCATGCTCTCTTTTTGGAAATCTCAGAAACCATGTGGCATCAGGTGTACAACTGGCGTGGGATTCAGGTGCTGAATGGAGTGGATATGCTGATTGTGGTAACTTCATTATCACTGGGAACACCCAGCATGCAGCTATGGTGGATATTTCTAGCCAGTACGAACCCCAGCAGAGTGTGGGATTTGGGTGCTGTATGCAGAGCTAGGGCCCACGTGCTGGCCATCCTTACTTCCTTTGTACTCATTACCTCACTATATCACTTCCCCCATGAGAGATTTTTACCCATTAATCTTTACGAGAGGTCAAAAGAGGAAGGTCCAACTTCTTTAACTTCCTCATACTATCAAATCAGGGAGTGAAAAATCCCTTGCTATCAAGCCTAGAGATCTCATTGCAGATTAGCAATGCCTGGAATCCCTTCATGACCACTATTTTTGCCTTATGCTGTTGAATTCTGGAAGAGACACATATGACAATCTAAATGAGTATTCTGAAGCCAAAAGGGAGCAAGGGTGAGAACCATGTCAGATAAAGGAATACATTTTTTACTGCTTCCCAGATAGTCGAACCTTTGGTTTGATCATAAACTTTTTGACATATTTTTCTCATGCCCACTGTTGTTCATGTAAGGGCTGCAGGTTTTATTAATCATAATGTCTATTTCTCCCTGCCCTGCCAGTAGATAATCTAGGACTAGCTTATTGTCAACCATCCCTTTAGCTAAGGAATCTAAAAGAATCACATAGTTGCTCCAAGGCAATTCTATGGTCTGGGCTAGTTACCAAAGGCAACAGGTATCTCAAAGATATATTTTATCCCATTTATCAGTTGGTTCTTTTGCCAACAGCAGGGTTGGGCAATGGGAATGGAACAGAGGAGTCAAGAAGCACCCTGTCTGGAGCATAGCCTGTCACCATACTCTGTCACAGGAGCATTTTGTCCTTTTGTATTTGAACTTTACCCAGAAGCAAAGATGCTTTCCAAATCCAGCTCACTGAAGTAAACCCTTGTTCAGGAGCCTTCTCCTTCTTCCCTGCTCCCTGATGTTCCCAATGCAGGCTGCATCTCAGCCACCTGGAAGTGTCTCCTGGCCCCAGAACTGACATTAGGCCAAATGAGGTCAATTCATGCAGATACCCCATCCTCCTCCTGGGAATAAAGAAATTTCCCCTCCACCCAAGCCAAAGCAACAGCACAAACTTCCTGAAGCTGTGCTAGAACAAACCTCTTTGAGCAGGGCTATGTGGCTGTGTTCTCTGGTGCTGGGCATGCATTGCCCCCAGGGGCACACACATTCTGGGCCTTGGCCATGGTCTCTAGAGTCTAAGAAGACAGATGGAGGAGACACTCATCAGCAAGTTTTGATACCTGACCCCAGCGAGACACCCCCAGGCCTTGGTGTCCCATCTCCAGCAACACTGGGCAGAATGCCAAGTTATGTCATTCCACCAGTGTGTTTTCTCTGAATATGAACTGTAGAACTGAGAAAACAAGCCGTTTCTCTAGACTTAAATTCAGGGTTAGCCACTCTAAGACTAGTGATGAGAATTGCTGAAGCATGTTAATGCACATATGGGGTGAAGGGGAAAGATATGGTACTTTATTATTATTTTTTAATGGCAAGGAATACGTAACAACTTAGGTAACAAATTTTTAAATTAATAGCTGGAAATGTAGACCCTATCCTTTTAAAAACACCATATATAGTTATATCCTGTATTATTTCAGTTAGATCCACAGAAAAAGAGAGAGGGAAGAGAAATACAAGAAACAGGAGGAGTCAAAAGCACAAGGAAAGATTCATAAATAAAAACATGAATTACTGATTGGCACTGCGCCAGGCACAATCATACGCACAATTCATGGTTTTCCTCATTTAATCTTCCGCAAACCCTGTGAGGGAAATTAGTGTTTCTTGTTTAGATGGAGGAAAGTGAGGCACAAAGGCACTAAATCTTCTGACAACTGAATGCAGTTCAAAAGCAAGGAGCCAGTTTGGAAATCCAGTTCCCAGTAATCACTAAATCTCACTTACCAAAGTCAAAGAAGGAGACAACCTTTCTTCTGAAATGAGCTTCATCCTCTTATCTTTAGAATTCTGTAGCCAAACACTTTATCATTTCTTAGCTAGAGGAATTACTGGGGAAATTTTGTGCTTCAGCGAAAACAAAGCAGTGTCCACATCTTAACTCAGCCTCCCTTATCTGATTCTAGTGTTCATTGCCCTTGAAGCATTTTACAACTCTGTAACTTGGATAACTTACACCAAGGCCAAATGCAAATTCTGTCCTATCCTATAGAAGTTTCACTGACTTTATCCCTTCCTGTCAGAGAGGTTGGTTCCCATCTGCACATTCAATTCAACATTTCAGCATTTATCCCTATAATTTTGTAGGTTTGTTTGTTTGTTTGTTTGTTTTTGCTTTTCTGAACTGATTTACACCCTTAGCTGTTTTCTCACTAATGAGTTAAACAATTTACCATCTGTTCATTTTTTTTTTAACCTACATACGAAGCTATCTTTGAATGAGAAAATCAAACTATTTTCCTAATGCTCTCTGGAGAACCCTGGTTATGATCTAACCCAAATGGTTTCTAGAGGGAATGGAAATGTGGGCATCTAAGTCTGTTGTTATAGCCTCACCCGGTCAAGTTCCTGTCAAACACTGCTCTATCCTTCACACAGTTCCACTTCTCTCATCTTAGCTGTTCTTTACTTTCACTGAGGAGAAGTAAGTTGTATCTAAATTATACAGCTACATATCCATTATGTATTCTCTGCTATGTCTTATGGGCTATTTCAGGGCATATAGCCAAATAGCTGATGAGAAATTTCCTGAGAATTTTTGGAAAATAGCAATAATAAGCACATGAGCTATGTTGTTACACAAAGCACAAAATATGTCACAATTCCGTTTCTTTAACCTTAGATACAAGGAGATCTCACAGCCCATTTCTATTGTCTTGGCAAAACGATGTTTCGTTGTATGAACTTTGAGTAATGGAAGCACAGTTCAAATCCCATTCCTCCACTTATTACTATATGGGATGGGGAGATTCAGTAACCTCTGCCCTCCAGAGTTTATCCCTCTGTACAAAGGGTTAACATGTCTGCCATCTGGGATTCTTCCTGGAGTTTAAAGGAGACCACACAGAGAGTATGACACTATGCACCTGCTTTGGAAGTTGGCCCCTGAATTATTAACCTCTGACTTCAAGACTTGCTATAGAATCAGTGACTAACCTCGCCTCCCCCATCAGTTTATGGGAAAATGATGAATCATTGGCAGCTCTTCAGAACTTGAAATAGATCATTGTGAATAACTGGGAATCAGTTCCTGGTTTCTTGCAGCCACCAGCTCCCTGTGCTAACCCCAGGAAGTTTTAGAGAGACGAGTTTGTGGTATGGCATGAAGAGGCTGGACCATTCCCATCTAACTAACACCTAGTCCTGCCCGATACCATGGTGAGAACTGTCTCCCTGGACACTCCATGGTTGGAAAAGCTGGAACCCAATGAGAGCCAATGTCCTAATGAGTCACCTCCCCAAGTGTAGCATTAGTTGGCTGAAGTTGGCCAATTCATCTCATGGCTTGGTCATTCTCTCTGAGGACTCTGATATGAACACCCCTCACCAAGCCCAACTAACACTACACACTTGCAGGATACAAGCACACCATGGATTCTCCCTGCCTTATGTCTTCCTTTCTTCCCACAAAGAAAAAAACTGGCAAACCCAAGGAGCCAGCAATGTTCAATGCTCAATGCCTTCCCAGCTATTCAAACCCAACCTCAATCTTCATTTACTTTTGCTTGCAAACATAATACAAAGAGAAAAAACCTGGCTTTCCCTTCTACCAAAACTACTAAAATCAAATGCATTTTTGCTACAAAAATCATCACAAAAAGGGTTGCTCTGACTCTGGGATTTTGTTGTTGTTGTTGTTTCTCAATTATTCCACAAACAACCCCCAATCTCCTGACAGGCAGAGTTGCTGGGCCAGCACAGACCAGGAAACGGAAGCAAGTGTGGCAATAGGACTCGACTCTTTATTTCCTGGCTGTGTGATTCTTTGTTTTAGAAGTTAAGAATCAGAGCCTCAGAGCCTCGTGGGGTCTAGAACCCTTCAATTCAATCTGTAAAGATGAGGCACGGAATCTTCCACAAGGGCTTTCTGAGCCTCTGCTTTCTTAACTATAAAATGGAGTTCTTTTTGACTTTCTTGAGCGACACTGATTTAACCTTTGCAATATTATATGACAAATGAGAAAACAGAAGTTGTAGAAATCTCCCAAGGTCACACAACCAATCTGAGATAGACCTACTGACAAAAACACTCAAAACCTGCTGGAAATGCCTGAAATACTTCATTCTTTCCAATAGTTCAAAATCTCTACAATCTTGTTACCACCCTTCATTTGTTTACAAGTCTATTTTTCTGACATAGATAAGGAAAATGTTTAACTCAGTCCAAACCCTTTCCAAACAAAGACATGTTCCAAACCAACTAGAAATGACAAGGTTTCCCCATCTATATTGCCAAATTCTACCTGTTTTTTGCTGTATTCTTATACCTATATTGTGCAAGAATGTCCACATCAACTGATCAATGGTCTAATAAAATCTCGCTCATATCCCTATGATATCCTGGTCCTTGGCAGGAGTAAGAGAAGGTGAGTCATTTCCTATGACGTGTTTCTGCAAACTTCCTACAAATCCCTTGAAAGTGGAATTTGTTCAGGTGTGTGGAAAGCCAGCTGGGGAGGGATTACAGGCCTGTGGTTGTTAAAGGAGTGGACGCTGGACTCGGATACCTTCACTGCCCCTCTCAGCTATTTCCTGGTGTGACATGGTTTTGTGCCATCCTCTAAGCTCATATATCTCAACTGTAAAATTAGAGGGAAGTACCAATCCTAGTGTAATTTTGTCAATGACTCTTTTCTTATCATGCCAACAAGAGCCTGGCATTCTTTGGGCAAGTATCCCCAGTTTCTAAAGATGAAGTCAGGAAAATATGATTCTGAATATAAAACAGTTTCATTCACTATAAAACAGTTTCACCTCCCTGACTCCCTGGCATCTTGCTCCTGGGATTTACTCTTTTTATCCCTGTAAAATGTTTCTTTCTTTTCTTCTGATTAACTTTCTTATCAATATGAAATTAAAAGAAAAGGTTACATTCAGGTTACCAAGTGCCAGTCACTTAAAAATCTCTATTTCTTCAAACAATTCTTCAAATTAAAAGAGAGCAAAGATTGGGCAATTTTTAAAAACTTAATTACAAGATCATTATTATTTTAGACTGAGGATTACAGACCAGAGTGAAGAGTCCCAGGAATTAGACAATTCTTTCTGGGATTGCAGACAGGGAAAAACAAAACAAAACTCTGGACTGCTAACCTGGATGATGCTGACAGGTTGGCTGGAAGTTCTGACGTCTAATAGGCTCAGCTGACCCCTGTGAAGTGCATAGGAAAGGAAGAGTTCTTAATAAATGTCTGGATCTGGGTCTGGGCAGACATGCAGCACAGTGGTTAAGCTGTCCACACCTCATATAGGGTTATCTAACTCAAGATCTGGCTAGTCTAATTCCCACCCGGATTGCTGCTAACATGTACCCAGGAAGTCAGCCCTGAAGACAAAAGTGCTCCGGTTCTTGATACTCAGATGAAGATCTGATGGAGTTCTGGGCTCTTGTACCAGCCCCAACTGTTGCGGGTATTTGAGGAATAAACCAACAGACGGAAGCTGGCTCGTTCTCACTCTCTCTGTGTTATGATAGAAAAAAAAGAAGAAATTAAAAATTAACTTCCGGACTTTCGTGGGCATGGGAATGACCAAAGATCCCACTGATGGGTCTGTTGACTAACTAGATGCACAGATGGAGTCAGGCATTGAAGGCCTGGCAGCTAGTCTGTCCCTCCAAAACAATCCTCAGACTTTTTGAAAACATCTATTTATAAGTTTTTAAAACTTGAGCACTCCCACAGTATACAGCTATTTATCGGCTTGTAAATAACGTTGCACTAATTATACAACATAGTACTCTATGCAAATTATCTAGTGCTAATATATTGTAAGCATTACACAAACACATAGAGTTTTCTAAATATGACATAATCAAATATGAAAAGTCTGTCCGGCCCTTATATATCCTAGGCAATGACTCTCAAACTTCATTGTAACCCAGAATAACCGGAGAATGTGTTTAACAGAAAGGTTCACCAGACTCTCACTCGAGCTTTGTCTTAATCATCGTTTAGCTGAACCCATAATCTGGCCCTTCTCTGAGTTCCAAGGTGACTAATGCTCCTTTCAGTTTTGGAAGCATGAATCCGGCCTGTTCTGGGTTCCTTTCTCCTTTCTTGCTAAAATTGCAATGGTGATTCTTGCTGTTGTCTGCCTCCTTGGCTCCCTAGATGAATTTAAAACAATGACAATAATAACAGCTTCCATGTATTGTTTCCCAGTAGTCAGGATTGCTGAAGACTTTTCACACATTGCCTCACTTAATCAGATCAGGCAGGAATTAGTCATCAGTCCCCTAATACGAAGGGACAAATTGTCAATGTCTTACCTATGATTACACAGCTAGTATATGATAGGAGAGAGATAGGAAGCGAGATCTATGTGGTTCCAAAACCTGGAGTTTTGACCACCAAATAAATTATCTCCCAAATAATTCACCACAATTTATTGAACCTCTATCACAATCCAAGTTCTTCACTGGTCCCTTGCTTAGAAAAGTCTGCAACAGTCAGGACATGCCTATATTTGTAGAGTTGTGACAATCCTGATGTATAATAAATAAGTTTATTTTCTGTAACCCACCTGAATTACTAACCCTATACACCTGTCTTTGGGCCTTTCTGGGTTATTTCTCAGCCTTCCCCCAATCGTTACTGATGTTATATATCTGGAGCAGGCACAACAGCCAGGCATGGAGTTGAAGAGTCAGCAGCGGGTTCTCTGTCATCAGACCACATGGGTGGCCACTGAGGGGCCTGTACTTTCATCAGCATGACTTCCAAGTTGAGGACATCTTTGACCAAGCCACATACAGCCATTTCCTCTCTGGGCTCCCATCTTCCATCTGGGTTCCCAGAAGGCAAGTGACTATTCCCTCTGCTCTCACACCCAAGAACCCATCTCTCCTTCCTCTGTACCTGCAAAGTCCAAGAGACTGATGGAGAGATGGGGGTGTCCTTCTCCCTCTGCATCTTTTTATAACATTGCAGCCTTTTGCTTTTCTTTTCAGCTGAGAATTCACTTGCTGTGAGATACACTATTTGGGAGAGACACAATATTTGCAGACTTCTGTCTATCTTGTTCCAAAATATTTATAGACTTCTATTTTGTTTTGTTTAAGTAGGAGGGAGCACAGGGGAACAAGTTGAGGCCCACATGATAAGCTGACATCTCAAATTACCCCCATTTTAGACGTGAGGAGAGGGAACTCTTGAACATTATGTAAAGTTTTACACAAGTGGCAGTAGCAGACCCAAGGTCCCCAGGCTCTAGTACCTCACACACAATGAAGGCCTCCCTAGCAACCTCTCTGCTCAGCTTCAAGGAAACACAACAGTCTGAGGGTGGAAGAGGCAGGGAGAGCATGCGTAAAGGGGGAAGCAAGCAACATCCCTGCAAGGGGGATGGACAGCCAATTCGTGGTTTCCAGCAGAGCTCCACTCAACCTGATTTGGCAGGAAATGGTGGCAGAGGAATTTGAGGGTGAGGCAAAGAAACAAGTGAGAGAGAACTACATCGACTCAGAAGGCTTTATCCATGTGGGATACTATCCAGTATCCAGTAGGTTAGTATTTCCCAGGTACTTGGTTTTGTTGGTGCCTCATGGTGAGTCAGTCTACAAGGAAGGATAGGGAATGGAAGTGGCTACTCAGAGTACTCAGAGGAAAGGGAGAAAGGTAGGCCCAGGGAAAAGGAGACCAGGGCTTTTGTGTCCCAACAATAAAGGAAAAAGGAAGTGAAGTAGACCAGTCACCTTCTATTTAACTGTGTAGAGTCGGGAGGAGTCATTCGGGTATCCAGGTATACCTGCTTCAGAAGCATCCCCAGGGTGCAGCCCTTTGGAGGAGGAATAGCCAGAGGAGAGCTCATGGGCTTTGGGCTGCAGTTACGGTGGTAGAACATCTGCTCGTGGCTTCTGGAAGGTACTTTCAGGCACACCCACTAGGGTGATCATGACCAAGTTATTCAGTTGCGCACTCAGCATTTCCATTCAGCCAGCCAGCTGCACACCCAAAGCTTAATTCCTAGTCTCCCACCACCAAAACTTCATTACTCTCAGCTTTTCCTCCTTCAGCTCAAAACAACCCCACTAATCTGCTCTCTCAAACCAAACTCCTTGAAATCATCCTTAACTTCTCTCTCCTTCTCCCATATCCCAACAGTCAGAAAATCCTGCTGGCCCAGTACCTTCAAAATATATCCAGCTCCTGTCTCCACCAATCCCAGTGCCATTATATAACCACACTGAACCAAGCAGTCATCACCTGTCACTGAAGAAACCTCGTCACTTTACCTTTGACTGCTTGCAAACTCAAGTGGTATTTCAAAAGTATAATAAAATAACTCCATTCTTTCACTCAGAACTGCTCCACGAGTCTTATGCTGTAAAAGCCAAAGCTGCTCACTGGCTCCATTGCTTTTCCTGGAACAAATCAGACTGGTGCCTACTTGAGGACCCTTGCATTCTCCTCCCCTAAGGTGTCCACAGGGATAACTCACTCACTTCCCTCAAAACCTTTGTTCAAAGTTCCACTTCCCACTAAGTTGCACCTGGACCCCTCTGTTTAAAAATCACTACCGCAGTGTCTCTCCTCCGCCGCCTGCATTCTCTTTTCTTTTTCTATAGGTCTCATTGCATTGTTACACTCAATATAAACTGTTCTTACAACCGTTTTCTATCATCTGACTCCTGCTACCCACACCAGGACCTGAGCTCCACAAGGATTCAGATCTGCTTGATTCACTTGTGTATCTCAACTCTGTAAAGTACCTAACACAGGGTAGACGTACAAACAAAGATGAACAGTTGCAATAACACAAGGGACTCAACGAATAGCACAAGAGCCAGATGCAACAGTATCACCCAACCTGGGCTTGCTGGGCTGCTTTACCTCTCAGTTGGAGTTTTTTTTTTTTTTTTTAAGGTTTATTTTATTTTTATTGCACAGTCAGATAAACAGAGAAGGGGCAGAGAGGAAAATCTTCTGTCCAATGATTCACTCCCCAAGTGACCACAATGGCTGGAGCTGAGTCTATCTGAAGCCAGGATTCAGAAGCCCCTTCTGGGTCTCCCTCATGAGTGCAGGGTCCCAAGGCTTTGGGCCATCCTCCACTGCTTTCCCAGGTCACAAGCAAGGAGCTGGATGGGAAGTAGGGCCGTCAGGATCACAGCAAGTGCCCATATGAGATTCCGGCGCATGCAAAGAGAGGACTTTAGCTGCTAGACTATCGTGTTTGGCCTCAGTTGGAGTTTTAATTAACCCAAGAAGGAAATGGCATGTTTACTCTTGGATCATGTTCACATGGGAATCTGAGCAAAGACATCTTTCCTGCCTCATCAGCTCCTCCTTAACCCTGAGTTTAGGGATTTTCGGCTCCTTTTATCTACAGGAAAGGGGACACCACACACTTTAGTAATTTTGCTCAATGGAAAATGAATTCTTCAGGGTGGTTTTGGTTGAGCAGCGTCCTTTCTTTTCCTTTCAAGGCTTAGTCTGCAGTTGGGATACCACTGTTCTGAGCTACCAGCCCTCCCCACTTGTGGTGTTGTCAGAGGGACACTTGGGCAACTACACCAAAGCCACCTACCTCTGACCTTTGGCAGAATTTCCAAACACGACCCTTTAACTCTAAATTGATTGATTCAGCATTACGACCTTGGCCCAAGAAGGCAAGGATACACGACAAAGTATTTTATTTTCACAACATTATCAGGATAAAAAGCTGTGTTCTAAACTAATCTTTTGTGTGTTAGATACAGTTAGAGTTGGGGTTGGGGGCAGCAAAGAAGGTGTCTGAGCACTGGATACCATGTGGAAAAGTTAATTATTAATGGGCGGACTTCCCTGATAAAGTATCAATAGCCATTCTGGTTTCTTTGGCTTCAGAAATTTACAAGAAGGCCTCGAGACCCTGAGTGAGACAGGAGAAATGGGAATTCTCCCGTGGGTCCCCATTTTCTTGGTTATATGCGTCTTGATCCAATCAAGTGCCCTTGGACAAAGCCCAAGACAAGGTAAGAGCCCATCTTCTTTCAGAAATGGGCATGGATTTTCCTTTCTTAAACGTGCGTCACAAAGAATCTGAAGGTTTCTGACTGTGTGAGACACATCTTGCTCTGAGGTATACCAGGTGGTTTAAATGGTGATCTCACAGGTTTCCAGTGACATGTAAAAGTTGATAAGCAGGACTTGAGTCTTAGAAAACAACTCTGAGAATACAGGTCTTCTATAAGCACCTGCAGCAGGCAGCAAGATCTCTCTTGTATCTGATTCTTGGAGTCATGCCACAACTCTTTGAGCAGAGAATGATATGAAAGAGTTTCTGATCTTCCTGAGAGTTAATCTGGCATCTAATTTGCAATTGGGAAACACAGCTTGCTGTGAAATGCTCCATCTTGTTGGAATTATCTAATTGCCTGGCTCTCTCAGAAGAGAGAACAGTTCTGAGAGTCCTGTTTCCAGGCAGGTCTGAAGCAGAGAAATCATGGCACAGTTTCCAGACTGCAGTTTACTGCCAAAGTTTAACCCTGTGTCTAAAGAGCTCAACCTATTTGTCCTGCCTATTTTTCTGGAAATTCTCCAATTTGATTGATGGCCAAAGACAGATCCAAATGCTTGATAGGGTAGGTGGAGTCCAGATTCCTGGCTGAATAGGACCAATAAAGGATGAGTGTGATGTTAACTATTTGGCCTAACTTGGCAGCTATTGGGACTTTTTTTTTTTTTTTTTTTTTTTTTTTGCCAATTACTTGTGAAGAGCTAGTAATGCTAAGTTATATACTAAGTTTTTCTTTCTTTAAATTTTATACTTCCAGAGTTGTAAAAGCTTGAAAATTAAGAATTTACTAACGGGAAATATACCTGAAAATCACAGAAACTTCCCCTTTAAGAAAAAGGGATGTTTTGTGTTTGTTATCTCACCTCCTAGTTGATTAATAAATGGCTCATTAACAATACAAAGGCTGTTCAAGAAGTTCATGGAAAATACATATTATGAAAAGCACGTTTCAGTAATTCTGTACCAAAATAAATATCTTTTCATTCCAATTTCCTATGAACTTTGAATCTTCATTTAGTGCCGTTCACTGAGCATTGTATATGCCAAGCACTATACTAATTATTTTAATGCACCATCTCATGAATAAAACCATGTCCAAAATTGGCCTTTCCATAATAATTGGGAGCCATGCGGGCAAGCTTTCTGATATTTTTTATTTGCTGTGTTCACAGTGATTTTCCCCTGTCCTTTGGCCCAGAATAATATTTCTTTCCTACAAAATTGGATCTTATAAAAGGATCCGATTAATTTTCACCAACTGAACCAGTATCTCCAAAGCCTTGAGTGCCCCCTTGAGACTCAATATACATTATTTTGCCATTGAGGGGACATTTCATACATGGAAACTTGAGTGTTCTCTTGTGTCTGACTTGGTCTCCATCAGTGTTAGGCTTGTAAGTTTTCCGTGCATTTCGTGCTGCAGCAGCTCATTCAGTCTCATTGCTGACGTATTCCCACGTGTGACTGTACTGCCATTCCTTTGTCGATTCTTCTACTAAATGGTCTCAGTAGGTTTTTGTCACTGAGACTTGGGACTCAGAAGCCCCTGCCCCGCACCTGTGGCAGGACAGAGGCTGAAGCAAAGGATGATTTCCTCCAGGCTTCTGAGTATTGTTCTCAAACATCTCATTATCCTGATCAGCCTGATGGTTTACCTGGCTCCTGGTTAATCTGAAAGCTATGGGCAGTGACCATGAGTAGCAGGAATCCTCAGGAGGCGTCTTGTTCCCTGAAAAGCAGAATCTCTTGGTAGATTTCTTTCTATGAGGAGAGGGAAAGATCTGGGTCCTTGAGGCTGGTGTGACGTCCTCCTGGGGACACCGAGGGGAAAATGACACCCACAGTGGCTCTTGGCAGATGAGAGTCTATGCCCTTCGTCCTCAGAATTGAATCTTCCAGCATCTCATGGTGACAGACCAGAAATGCTGCTAAAGAGCCTGCAATGCGCACAACACACACCCCTTCACAACCATGAGTTATCTGGCCCCTAGTGAACCAGCTTGAAGCTCAGAGACTAAAGCCCAATTACCACTCATCAAGAAAGTATTCACTCATGGACTCTCCCCACTTGGCCTCAAGCCTTCCACCCCACTTTGTTCAAATACTAACAATAGCATCTTACAAATAGACTCAGTAATGCACTATGCACCCAGTACATGCCAGACACTGCACTGACTCCTCCTCACTGGATGGTTGAGCAAGTCAGATGTTGATTGACTTGTTGGAGATCCTGCAGCTGGACAGAGCCGAGAGATGCACATAGAGGCTCAGTCCTTCTGTGGGACCACAGTGTTCTCTATCATGCTCATGCCCAATGACTTGCTAGCCAGAGATCCTTAGAAAACATTCTGCTCAGCTCCTATTACAGGCAAAGTGGGTTCGGACACTTGTCCCTGCCCTTCTGCGCCAAGGGGATGGGATGCAGTGAGCTTGCTGAGCCATTGTCACCTTTCATGCCACCTGACCCCCTGGTCCAGTCCACTGATGTTTGTTGCCACCAAAGCCAGTTCTGCTCTAGATGGCAGCTCCTGCTGTTAGGCTCTGAGGGTGTCATCGTCCAGTCATCAGTCCCACTCTCAGCAGAACTTCTGCTCCTTGTCATACGAGGCGTAGCTTACAAACGTCAGGAGGCAGCTAAAGGCTTGCCATCAGCCATTCATGGATGTAATAAACATGTTTCATGTGCTAAACAAGCATCTACTGAATATAAGGGAATCTTGAAAGCTTCAGGGAAATAGTTTATTTGGATGCAAAAAAATATGAAATTCATGCATATGGGAGGTATTTTGAAAAAAAATTCATGGAAAATACTATTATGAAAAGTTACATGATTTTCAAAATTATTTTCCACCAAAATAAACTTATCTTTTAATTTCATTTTCCACCCTCTTTGAAGTTTCCTTGTGTAAGGCAATGCATTAGTGCAATTCAAGAATTCTAGTCTAGAATGAATTTACTCTCTTAAAAATTATTGAGAAGAAGGTATTGTGGTGTCAGAAGGTTAAGCAATTGCGTAGGACACCTACATCCTATGGCAGGTGCCTGGTTCAAGTCCCAGCCATCCCTTGCTTCTGACCCAGCTTCCTGCTAATACACATGGAAGACTATGAAAGATGACCCAAGTGCTTGGTTTCCTGCCACCCATGAAGGAGACCTGGATGGAGCTTCTGGCTTCTTCACATTTAGGAAGTGAACCAGTGGACAGAAGATCTATCTCTGTTTCTCTCCCTCTTATGCTGCCTTTAAAATTCATTAATAATTTTTTAAATAGTATTGAGGACCCCAGATAGCCTTTTTTATTCAATATGCATCTATACACATTGCCAAATTACAAAATCGAGCTTAGAAACCTTAAAAATGTGTATCTGTATTTAAATATAATAATCAACCCACTGCGTGTTAACAGATAACATTATTTTATAAGAAATAATTTATTTTTCCAAACAACAAAAATGAGTTAGAAGAGTGACATTGTTTTTGCAAAGAAATTTCATGTCTTTCATGTCTAGCTTAATAGAAGTAAGCTAGATTTCCTTGGTTTCTGCATGGTCTGTGGTATGTAGCTTGGTTTGATGTGTATCAGGAACATGTTACCTCCCCTGTAGGAAAAAGGGGAGCAGCCTTGGTGATCCCCTGGCACCCTGACCCACACACTGAGAACCCTGGCACTGCACCACACTCACTGGAACTATGTACTCCTGTCACATCGGTGCTCCAGGCTGTGAAACTGGCAGTTGAATGCCCTGGAAGCAGCAACAAGAGGTGCTCACTCCCAGGACAGCTCCATTCGCTGCTTCTCTGTCCACCAATTGTGAACCCAATGCCCACATCCCCACCATGGCCTCAGTGCCCTATTTCTATCCAGTAACCACAACTCTGCAAAGCATGCTGGCTACTCACAGGCAACCCAACAAGGGAGAGGATGGCCTGGTGCCCAGGCAGACAAGTCCAGATTACCTTACCCAAGCAGATGTACCCATCAAACTCAGCCAGTGGTGAGTGGGAAGGTGCCCTGACATCCATAGCATCCGCATAGGACAGGAAGACGGTGATTCCCACACAGCCTAGAGCTGGGGTTTGACCCACCAGGGAAAAGGGACTGTCCGGAAGGCTGTGGACCATGGCTGGACATCAGTCCCACTGTGAGAGCCAGACAGTAGGCCAAGCCTGGTATGTACCACAGGGGTATTGTGTGGGACCCACTAGGGATCCAGGGGCAGGCAACCTCCCCACTGGCTTCTCAGACAAGCTGCAATCCTTAGCAATGGCCACAAGGTAGCGCAGTGATGTCTCAGGAGCTTCAGGGTTGCAGGAGAGGGTTCTGGAGCTTGAGCCCGTGGCTAACCTCTCTTTCCTCTGTTTGACTCTATTTCCAGGCAGGCTCATAGTTCTGATGTTACCCTAACGCAGGCGGCACGGCGGGGTGGGGACGGGAGGGGGAGAGTATTTAGAGAAAAGTGGAGAATATCAGAGGCAGAGATGGGAACCTCCTGCTCTGCCCACAGCATTTTCACCTCTGTGAGGGTTCACTCAAGCTCACGTTCCTAGGCGTGGTAAGTAAGCCAGCATCGCTGCTCCACGACCTGTTGTGTGCCCGTGGAATACTTTTCTGACGACATGCGGGTGGCAGCAGTGACAACACAAAGCGGGGAGAATACACTTTGTATGTGCCCTATGTGCCCTGTGACCACAGCATGTGGAAGTGACTCTAGACAATAACACTGGCAGAAAAGGTTAAAAAGGGGGTGGGGCTTTAGTTTATATATTTTTCCCCTTTCAAATTTTATCTGATCGTGCAACATTATATACGGCATATGTAACAATCCGCAATTTAAAAATAAATTTACTTCAACATGATCAAGTGAATGGGATTTGATCAGATCGTGGTTCTGGAAACTTTCATGATAGCAGAAAATCCAGGGAGTGCTCATGAATACTGCTTAAAGGGCCCACTTGTAGAGTTGCTCCTTCCGTGGGCCTAGGCTAGACCTGGAACTGGGCATTTCTAACGAGATGCTGCTGGCCCGGAGGGCACAGAGATGGTTAACACGCTGCATGCCACAACAGACTGCCCCGGTTCGAGTCCCAGCTCCACGTGCAATGTCAGCTTCATGTCAGTGTGCACCCATGGAGATGGCAGGTGTTGGCCCCCATGCCTGGGTTCCCAGCTAGTCATGTAGGAGGCTCACACAGAGTTCCAGGCTCCTGGCTGTGGCCTGGCCAACCCCAGCTGTTACAAGCATTTGGGGAGTGAATCAGCAAATGAATCAATCTCTCTATCTTTTTCTCCTCTCTCTCTGCATTCCAAAAAATTTTTAAAACACTTCATGACAAGCCTCGATCCTGGGTCATCCAACATGTGGGCTGGACTGTGACCTCTTTCTGCAATCTCTATAACCCGAAGGGTATCTTTGAACCAAGATACTTGTGAAAAATCTATGACTTCAAAATGACTTTTTAAAAAATTGGTTTCTGTAATGAAGAAAAAAGTCCCCCAAGCTGTCTTACTTGTAATTAGCAGCAAGCTAGTCACTGCAGCACCTAATCAACCATCCACTCTGAGCTCCTCCTTGGCAGGTCTGACGAAAGGATTAAAAGAATTCTTTTCCTATGAGCCAGGCATTACCAGAGCTGGGCAAAGCCTGTGACTGGCTGTTTACTGGGATCAGCATAGCCTTTGCGTGACTTTAAAAAAAAAACAACTTTCCAGTGACAAATGTTCCAGCTTCCTTGTCCAGAGAACCATTCCTGCCCCCCACCAAATAGTGAGAAAACAAGATACTACTTTATACTGAAACATAACAAGACCGACAGCAGCAAATGACAGCACTGATGATGCTCGTGCTGTGTCACAGGCTCTGCCAGCTGTGCCAAACTACCCTGCAGACACAAAAATCAAAAGACACACTTCCATTCACTGAGGAGCTCGTGCGTGCCAGGGTCTCCAGCCTCCAGCCTCTCCTCTGCATGTCAGGAGCTGGGGAAATAACTGCAATACAACATGAGAAGTATGCTAGGTACCTGATGAGTGAGGAAGACTGGTTCAGACACCCATATTGGAGTACCTGGGTTGATGTTCAGCCACTCTTCCTAAGAGGCAACAGCAGATGGTTCAAGTGCTTGGGCCCAAACACCCCTGTGGGAGACCTTGGTGGAGGTCTTAGATCCTGGCCTCAGCCTGGCCCGGTCCTGGATGTTACAGGCATTCAGGAGAGAACTAATAGGTGGAAGATTCTCTGTGTGGGTCTCTCCTACTCTTATTTTTACTGTGCCGTTCAAGTAGATGAAAAATATATAGACATTTTTTAAAAAGAAAGAGATGGGGGAAAACTTGCATTATGTAGGAAACAATACAAAAGACCTAAGGCCAAAGAGGTCAACTGAGCAGCGTTAGGGAGGGCCACTTTGAGCTGAGTCTCAGACAGAAGTAAAGCAAGGTTATAAGCTGAAGCAAACACATGGACCAGCTTCATCTTGGAAACTTTAGAAAAGATAATGGAATTTTAAAAAGGGGCCCTAAGAAATGGTCTTATAGGCCATGGTCAGGGGTTGAGCTCTCACCTTGGAGGCCAGGTGGGCCACTCACTATTGACAATGGTTTTGAAACAGGAAAGGCTGCAGAGGCTATCTACCTTTCCAAGTGGGGTTGAGGACCTTATCTCCCAGTCTGGTGGAAACCCTGGCCACTCCGTGGAAGGGAACAGAGCTGTCAGCAAGCCAAAGTCAGTGCAGGACTCAGCTCTCACTAGTTCCACTGCTTCATCTCGCCCTGTACCTGCAAAGTAGGTCCAGTCTGAAGCAAATCTGTTTCAAGTGTTCTTGTTCATTCTGATTTCTAATCCTGTATTACAGAGAGTATCCACGTTGATGACATTGAAGCCAGAACACACGATGGAAGCTTCAATGGGAATCTGCCATCTTCAAAAAGTACATACTTTATTTACAGAGTTACGGAGAGAGCAAAGGGACAAAGACATCTTTCATTCTCTGGTTCACTTCCCAGATAGCTGTATCAGTCTGGACTGGATCAGGCTGAAATCAGGAGCCTGCAACTCTATCTGGGTTTCCCACGTGGGTGGCAGGATCTCAAGCAGTGGGTCAGCTTCTGCTGCTTTCCCAGACACCTTAGCAGTGAGCTAAACTACAAGTAGAGCAGCCAGGACTCAAACCAGTGCTCATCAAGTGCTATGGCCTGGAATTTTCCATCTTAATTCCTTTATTCTAAGTCTGAAAAGAGTGCCAGCTTCGGCAGCACATATACTAAAATTGGAATTAAGTCTGAAAGGAGAATAGTTTAAAATTCGATGTCATCCTGCTTTATAGACCTATAGAAGTTTCACCTTTAAAATTGTATCCCTGCCTGTATTGTCACTTGATTCTGACAGTAACCTGTAAAAAGTATTTAGACAAAACATCGGGCAGACGTTGTCATCCTCATTTTACAAATATAAAAGGAACATGTCTGATGTCAATGGCAGTTGTCTGTGTGTTACCACGGCAAGGGAGAGGGCACGCCAGGTACCCTGAGGTGTCACCGGGCGACAGACTGGAGGGGGCTACTTGGAAGACATGGGTCTGGGATAAGTGAATTTAAGGGTGGCAGAGGAGATTCTGGATTGGATTCTGCCAACAGTCAGGGGACAACTTGATGGTTGGGCACCTTAGCAGTTTAATCATTAACTGTTAACATATTTTTGCTTGATTTTATCAATAATGATTTAGCAGATGGGAAGATGAAAGTGGGGCTCAGATGATGTTGACAGACATGAGTCACTCAGCCCTGTGCATCAGAAGTCGTTTCTAGATTTCAGAATGACCCCCTTGCTGTCTGGTTCCAAACACCTTGTGGAGAGTCTGGTGTTCAGCAGATCTGCCTACATTCATCAGGAGCATCATGGTCGGCTGTCAGCCGGACAAGTGTGGTACTTGTGTTTTCATGGTCTCTCACATGGCAGGATTCAGGCAGTGCCCTTGAGGTCACCTGCTAATTCCACATTAGCTAGCTGCACAGCGTCCTGCTACTTCCTGCATCTCTCATCTCTCAGTATATTCAGGGTCCCCTCTCAGCCCGCCCCCAGGCACTGACACCTTGGGCTCAGCTGGGCTCATTGGAGTGGCCATCTCAGTACCAAGAGGCCTGCAGTAGTTGTCTCCTCTAAAATCACCTCACGTGACCTTACAAGGAAAGAGACATCTGGAGGCAAAGTTTCCTCTGCTTTAAATAGAAGGCCAGGTGCCCTAACTTAACCCTAGTTAGTGAACTCAATTGCCTTGAGTGATTCAAAGACTTCCAAATGCCAGGGGGACAATCCAGGCAGTCAATGACTCCTAAATCATTTCTTTCCCAGCATCAACGTTTGACTTTCCCAGTATCGTGTGGGTCTGACATGCCTAGTGCTGTCTTTATACAATTTCCATACAAGCAGTGTTCAGACAATATTTTAGTACCCTACCTTGGGTCCTAAGATCTTGCAAATAATGCTTTGTTTTCTTTGAGTTGCTACCACTCCCTTTGAAGGGGAGATGGGGTGCATGCTTCAGCGTTAGAGTGGAAGCTTATAAATATACATGTGGTTGGAAAGTGAAGGTAAGTTTGCATTGGGCTCCAACAGGGGGCTTTGGCTGAGAGCTGCAGGAAGCGAAAGGCCCCGCTGGGCACACAGGAGCCAGCTGGCAGCCAGTGGGGGAGGGGGCTGTGAGGGTGGGGCAGCAGCCCCCTTAAGCTGAGTGATTAAGACTTCCTGGCAGCTCTAGCCATCATTGGCAAGAGCCCAAGAAGAAGCCGTTTATCTGGCTCACGTTGCGAGCAAGTGATAAAATTCAGACTCTGGCATGGCGCCATCAGGAGCTGTAAGGAATGATGATCATCTTTGCAGGGACGCCCACAGCGTGAGCGCAAAACACACATTCTACTTTTTCCCACGCAGGCTGTGTTCAAGCAGGCCGTTGCCTAGGCTCACCCTGGCCTTGGCCAAGGAGAAAGGGCCCAAGGCCAGCTGCCACCTTCTCATGGCCTGCCTGCCCCCCCTTCCCTTCTCCCCTGCCAAACCCCAAAAGGGTGAGGTGATGGCTAATGGCCAAGCACAGAGCAGGGACTGAGAAGACAAACTCTGGGCTCCCTTTTCTGTCTGGGTTAGAGTCTCCTGGCCTGGACAGGGGCTCCCAGTTAAATGGGAATAAGCTATGGGCTCCAAATAGAGACCCTGAGTGAGAAAAGAAAATGGGATGTGGAGTCTAAACACCTAGGTCTGAGTCCTGCTAGGTATGCTGCATGTGATCCACAAGTGGCATTGGCAGTTGCCTCCCACTTAAACTTCTTGGATTGGATTCCAAGCCCTTGGCTTCACCTAGCCCAGCGCTGGCTGTTGCAGGCTTTTGGGAAGCAAGCCAGTGGACACAAGCTGTATCTCTCTCTCCCTTTCCCTCTTGGACTTTCAGAAAATTAATTAAATTCCTTTAAATAGTTTTTTTTTTTTAAAGTGGAGACCTTGATTAGTGACTCTTAATGAGATCATTGTTAGGGACCCACTGGGCTGCTCTGAGGATGGGATGAGATCATGTTTGTGGAAACATTTTGCAACTATTCATGACACATCATGAAATTAACAGGTGTCAACATCTGTTTACCACGTAGATCTGTCAGGGTTATGATCACCTGACCCACTGTTTTCTCTTTTTATTGCAGAAGTGTTCAAATATGGAAAGAAGCTTAAAGTATGGTGCAATGGGTTGCCTTACTCTGTCCAGATTATTGATTATTATGACACTTTGGTGTATTTGCTTTACTCTTCTCTGTACATGAGTGTGTGTGTGTGTGTGTGTGTGTGTGAGAGAGAGAGAGAGAGAGGGAGAGAGAGAGAGAACTGTATAACCATTTAGAGGAGAGAAGGAGGGAGAGAGACACACTCCTACCTACAGATGCCACGTGAACATTGAGAATCTCAGAGTTCACTTCTAAATGTTAATACTTCAGTATTCAACACTCAATATGGACATTCTCATACACAGCCGTAGTACCCTGCCACATCTAAGAAAATACAAAAAATATCCATCCTCCAATTTCCCAGTTGTCCCACGATTCTTGTTTGTGACATTTTTCCAGTGAGGATCTAGCCAAGATTCTCCTGTCAGCCCTGGGTGCCATGTCCCTTTAGTCGCTCCCTAGTGCTTTTGGAGGTTAAGAGACTCCTGGTAGCTTGGTACCAGCACTCACATACATCCATGCTGCCCGCTGTTCCCTGGTCCCTCGTGCATCTTCTTTCTGCATCACCGGGCTCATTGTTGCTTCATGAGCTACCTGTTAAACCAGGAGCACCTCCAGGGCAGAGCAGGGGCTGTCTTGGTCACTGTTGTCACCCCAGGACCTGTACTTGCCTGGCATGGAAGGAGCATGTAGCAAATGACTGTGTTTGCCTCGTCTTCAAAGGGCTGAAAAATCTACATTTTACAAGTGAATGTTAAAGAATTTCACCTGGCAAATCACATATACCTGCTAGAAAGCAGCCAAGCCCTACAGAAGACCTCCAGTCTGGCCCTGCTTCCCCCCAAAGTCACTTGGGCTCTTACTTGGAATCTACAACAGGCCTATGGCTCGAATGAGAGAGACATTCTTCAAATTCTCTGCAAAGCATACACAAGGGAAGCTGACTTGGTCCCCTTTGAGGATCTCACAGAAGTGGTTCTAAATCCCATGGAATGAGCCAACCATTTCCATATGAGCTAGAACAGGAGAGACTACATGTATCATATTCTTTTTTTTTTTTTTTCTTTCCCAGGAAATCACCCACAGTGTTCACTACCTTAACTGGGAATTTTAAGCTTCCTCTGGCTTCAGAGGATGTTTCTGAAAGCAGAGCTTCTCAAACTTTATTGTACATATGAGTCAGCTGAGGCCTCAGTAGGACGCAAGTTCTTCTTCAGTAGATATGGGATGGATTCCAAGAGGCTGCATTTCTAACTAGTGCCAGGGCCAGGCCCTATACACTGATCACAAACCACACATTAAGAAACACGGTTCTAAAGGACACTAAATTGCTCCTTGTTGACACAGTGATTAGCACCGATTATAAGGCAACAGCAATGCTGTGGGGACAGGAAGATGAGAAAAATGCAAATGAATAAACAGTTCTTGTCCTCAAACATGACTGGACATACCATATTACTGTCTACCATCTTGATCAAATTGGTCTGATTCTCTTAACAACCCTCAATCTATGAACTGCATATAGGGAAGGAGGTCTAGCACTGTGGTTAAGATACTGCCTGGACACCCACATCCATACTGGAGTGCCTGGGTTCAAGCCCCAACTCCCATTCCAGCTTCCTGCTAATGTGCACCCTGGGAACCAGCATGTGATGGCTCAAATACTTGGGTCTCTGCCACCCACATAAACTTGTTGGATTGGATTCTAAGCTCCTGCCTTCATTTAGCCCAGCTCTGGCTCTTTTAGGCTTTGGGGAAGCAAACCAATGGACACAAGCAGTATTTCCCTCTCTCCCTCTCTCTTGGACTTTCAGAAAATTAATTAAATTCCTTTAGATGGGCTTTTTAAAGAGGATAAATGGTTATTCTGCTTTTACATAGGAAGGAACTGGGGCTGATGCAACGTTGTTTTGGTGTCCCGACTAGTAAAAGGCAGCAATGGGGTCTACCTGAGGGTTTAGTTGGCACCGTGGTCTCTGTGGTTCCCCATACATATTTCTCACTGTTTCTCTCAGTTCTCTGGTTACCAAGTCTTTAACCTGGAAAAGAAGGGGCAAGTAGAGAATTAACTAGCGTGGGTCCAGATTTTAAAGCAGACGCGGTCATTACCCTGGGACAGGATGGGGCAGGAGCAGATGGAAGATCCAAGAAACCACCAGAGGGGATGCCGACCAGAAGTCTTCTCTATTTTCCCAAGGACTTGTTGACTATATCCCTTTGTGACAATTTCCTAATGTGGCATCAAGCACAATAAACACTCCAGCAAACCATAGCCATATGTTAGGACCCCAACATTGTCACCAAATGGCTGTGTGATACTGACCAAATCTCTCCCTTATCACGACTAAGGGTGTAGGTAGCTCTTACTGTCCCTTCTTCTGAGATCTTAGCTCCCTTGCCGTTTTAGGATGAAACTTCTGTATGAAGCCCCTCTAGGGGTGGGGATGGGGGTTGGAATCCCCAAGCCCCATTTCCCCTTCAGAACCAGCTATTTCTGGGGCTCACCATGTAATCCTTCCTTTCATCAGACTTCACCTGCGTTGACTGAGAACCAACTAGGTACCACCCCTTGCTCAAGCCTGAGGACATGGAGGCAACTGAGATGCATTGCCCTGCCCCTGCTAAAGAGACTGAAATAATCCAGAGGTTCCAGGTAGAGCATTTAGGACACAGGATGTGAGGACAGCCCTGGCACAGCGTGGGCTGGAGTAAATTGGCTTAGGTGGACTGCCTAGCCTGATGCCGGACCTTGCCACCTCTGAAACAGGTACCTTCCACTGCATCCCCCAGCAACCCCATGAGATAAGCGCTATCATGGCTCCCATTTTTAAAACAAGGATACAAGCTTTAAGAGGCCAAGGGACCAGTTCAAAGTCATGGAGTTGATAAGGATTAAATGAGACAATGTACACCAAGCCACTTAGCAGGGTGTCTGGTATGTACATGGGAACTCCAATGCCTTTTCCAAACAGTAAAACAGGTGGTGCAGAGCCAGTTGTTCACACTCAGAGGCACAATAAATGGGCAAGCAGAAGAAAGGTCTTTTTCACTTCTTTTTGGTTTTTTTCTTCTTTGAATTTAATGAGTTTACATTCAAAAATTAGATAGTCATTTCAGGAGACAGGCCTTTGTCTCCTCCTTAGAACAAAGACCAGGCCTGGCACTGGACATCCATGATGAAAGATAAACTGTCGGACCTGACATAATAAGGTAGCGGTTAAAGTCCTCGCCTTGAATGCTCCAGGATCCCATATGGGTCCCTTTTCTAATCCCGGCAGCCCTGCTTCCCATGCAGCTCCCTGCTTGTGGCCTGAGAAAGCAGTTGTCAAGGACAGCCCAAAGCCTTGGGACCCTGCACCTGCATGGGAGACCCGAAAGAGGCTCCTGGCTTCGGATTGACTCAGTTCCAGCCGTTGCGGCTGCTTAGGGAGTGAAGCATTGGATAGAAGATCTTCCTCTCTGTCTCTCCTCCTCTCTATATATCTGCCTTTTCAATAAAAATAAATAAATCTTTTTTAAAAAAAAGAAAGATAAATTGTAGAGAGGCAAACAAGAGCTGGTAAGTGGACTTGGCTCAAGTAGAAGCAGCTGGCAGGTGCGCACGGGGCAATGAGGCTCTAATGGTAGAGGAATCCAGGGGAGGAGGGGGAATGAGTCAAGCTGCAGAGTTCCCCAAGGCCCCATTACTTTCCTAGAAGGCTGCCCAGAAGGTGTTCCACAAACACCCCCAGCACAGCTGCTCTGGGTTTCGGCTGCCTTGCTCCTCATCTGGGTAATGGAGTGTTAGGAGGCATGTTGGAGGTCGTTCATGAGCACTTACTCCACAGTCACTGGGTTGTGTTTCCAAGGATGCACTAAGATCCATGCAGAGGTAAATCTCTCTTCTTCTCACTTGATGGCTTGGAGTTAAAATACCACCCAACAATAGCTCCCAGAGAAATTGAGATTTATGGGTCACTGTCAGTATCAACACATGTTGCCCATTATTTCAAAGTCTCCTTGCTCTTTGGGACTGATTGCTATTTACTTTGAAAGATAATGTGGCTTGATAATCCATGTGAGTTCCTAGGAGAAATGGGTTTTTAAGTGCACTTCTTTTATCCCTTGGAGATTCTATTATCCCACTTCATTCTGTTTCTGTATGGAGGTAGAAAAACCAAAGCCCCTCACTCTTCAAATATTCTACAATTCTCTGAGGCTGCAGACCAAAGACTAGAGGAACATCTCTGTGCTCAGCCAAGGGTCACTGGTGTGACAATACGGAGGAGACCTATAGCACTATCCCTGTTTCATGGGTTGCAGGCATGAATTCATGACTGGGCCAGCGTAAATGCTCTCAAGAAATTAGCTGGAGGAGTAGTAAACGGACCCTTCTTGAATACTTTTGTCCTTTCATGTGGCTGGATGGGCCTTGGAAACTGAGGTAGCAGATGAGTCCCTCTAGTTCAAGGTTGTCAAACTTGAATGTGCATCAGGATCCCCAGCAAGGCACACTGGGGCACATATTGCTGGCCTCAATCTTAGTTCAAATGGCTCAAGGGAGGGCCAGGAGTCTGCATTTCTAATGGAGTCCCAGGTGCTACTCATACTGATGCTGGTCCTGAGTGCCCCTTTAGGAACATCTTAGTATGAGAATGGGAAGTATTTGAGGCTGTGGGTGGGGGCAGATAAAGCAGTATTTGTTGCTGGGGGAAAGAGCACCCCACCGGAAAGAAAACTTGGTTAGGTTTCCTGGGCAATGTGCAATTTAAATCCTTTGCCATAAAATCTGCAGTTAATAGTTGATTTCTATCAATAAGCTGTAAGTAGAGATCTATCTTTTGAAATGCATTAAAGTGCTAAGTGGATCTGGGATCTCCCAAGCCACCATTAGTGGTCTGCTGCACCTGCTGCACCTAAGAATGTCAAGACTCTGAGGAGGAGATTACAGTCCTGCAACTGGGAACTTTAAATAATCAGTGACTAAAAGTCACAAGGAGAATCCTGGTCTCATTCAAAGAGTCTGTGCTACTACTTCATACCAGTGATCCCTAAGCTATTTTCCCTGCAACAAAATTTACACACATACCTAGGCCCAAGGCTCCAAGTAGGTACAGTCAAAATTAGAGTCTGGAAGTTCCAGAGGCCTTGGGATCTGGGGTAGGTGACAGCTTTTTCTGTACAGCAGGGACCTTGCATGATAAATCACAAAGAGGTTGCAACTGCATTTTATCAGCACTGCCTTCCTTTCCAGGAAATAGTGCTGGGAAGAGTTATCGTGCACTGAAGCCAGGCTGTACAAACCCTTGCTGTCAAAGGCCAGGGGACTGAGAGATTATCACCGGGGGTTCAATATTTGGAGGTGGTGTCCCCATAGCAATCAAAGACCTTAATTCTCACAAACTTTAGAGGACTGTCACCAAGACCAAGGTCCAGGGTGACACATTATGCAGTGGGAATGGAAGAAAATCAATAGAGCTGGAGACAGAAAAATGGTAGATAAGAGCTCCCAATGATTACACTGGTTGGGACTTTGGATCACAAAGACAGAAAACCCAACTGAAATTAAGCAGGAAGGTGGATTTATTTACCCACAGAACAGAGGTGGGCAAAATAAAGGCTTCAGATACAGCTGAATTTATGACCCTACCAGCATCCCCATGCACCTTCATGTTCTCGCTACCCCTACGCCCTTTCCCTCCATGCCAGCCCTTGAGCATCCCAAATTTCCTTGGCCATTAGCAAAACCTAAAACTTCCAGAGCCAATGCCTCAGCTCTGGCAAACATTCTAGAAAGCATTCTAGTCAAGTGCTTGTTCCTGAATAGATAGAGAGGGGATCAACTGAAAGAATGGTATCCCTGATTGGCAGGCTTTGGGAACGAACCCCACTCTTGGGTAAGATCAGCTTCACTAAACAGACCTATATAGGTGGGCACCTCTTCCGAGAGGGGATCTCAGTGACCTCAAGGATTGCCTGTGAGGTATGAGGACAAGCAGGTAGGCAAGGCTGGCTCTACATTCACAGGTGCAAGCAGAAGGCTTTCTCAGCCCTTTCTCACACACCCCAAACTACGTGCACCGGCCCCAGCTCAAAGGAATGCTGTCTGCAGAGCTGCCCTCCCTGGCATGGAGGAAATACTAGACAACACTCCAGACTCAGCCATTTGCAGGATGATGAGGTTTTCAGCTAGTACTGTAATGACATAGGAGAATCAATGAGACTCACAAGCCTTATACCTGCCAGAGCAAACAGATGGGAGTCATCAATAAAATTAGCATCTCTATTGGTGTTCCAGGATGTTTAGAGACTATTTTCAAGACTGTGTGTGTTAAATACACACTTTCATAATGCTCTAGTCTATTTCACTGCAATTCTCCAATCGTGGCCCTAGATCAGCAGCCTCAGTTTCACCTGGAACTTCGGTAGAAATTCACGTTTCTAACCAATCAGAACCTCTGGGGTCAGGGCTATCAGCCTTTGGGTGATTCTGATGCATGCGCCCAAGTTGAAGAATGGCTCATCTACATGTATTGATCCATTTCACCCAGTTCAAAGCCTGCTGTACAACTGAGATTTACATTGCAAGTGTAAGAAGTATTCTGAAGTTAGAGGGATACTTTCAAGAAGTTTCTGTTTTTGTCACCCCTTGCCTTCAATCTATTGAAGGCAAAGGAAAGCTATTACGTTGCATTTTTCCATTTCTTAATAACATCTTGGGTAGATTTGTTAATTTTTGGTCAGTTCCATATTAAAAATTTATTTTATTCTACTTATCCTGAAGTCCATCCCACCTCTAACTTGATACTCTTTCTCCTCCATGAGTGAGCCTCAGGGAGATGGGAGTGAAGCAGGAATGAGATGGGCTAGCTCTGCACATCTCTTTCCAATGGAACACCATGTGAAGATGGTGTATGTGGCATCTGAGGCACCTGTTGCAATGACAGAGATGTCTTGTAGCTGCCAGTTCACTCTCTAAGTACCCTAACAATCAGGGTTGGGCTAAGTCAAAGACTGTGAGCTATTTAACCTGTGAGAGTGAGGACCAAACCTAGGATCACACAGCTGGTGACAATGGTGGATGAAAGCCCAGACCAGTGGCTCAAGAGTACCTGTTCTTTCCCTGCTATTTCATGCAGATGTCATGGCCACTTCTGTATTCCAGCACTAGGTGAATTTGAATTAACTAGCCAGAAAAATAGCTTGTTCCCAAAGCCACTGAGCAGCTGAGCGGGAAGGGTTCAAGGCATGATATTTCCCTAGAGGAAATGCCAACTGGTTCAGGACAGCTGTGCCCAGTGGCTCCTGACCATTGTTGTCCACATGGCTCCAGGGAACCCTCAGTTGACAGGTGTTAGCCAGTGGGATTCTTAGCTTCTAAAGCTGAAAACTGGGCTTTCTGGCTGGCCAGACCTTGAGTTCCAGCTCCATGGAGTAGCCAGCCAAGGTCAGGTGGGGTCAGAGCACCATCTGTGCCTTCTAGATGGCTCTTTCCTGAATGACTCAGTTCTACCCATGGTGGATGGAGGTTTGTGGCCATACTCTCTATCATGGAGAGAACACATGGTAATTTTCTAGTCGACAGATGTGGTTGAAGCCCTTGCTACACAAGAGTCTTTTGTTTTGATTCTAAGGCTCTTGACATATCTAGGGCCCTGGGCAGAACACCCCCCCTCTCCAGGGCAGGAATTGGGTGAGATATGACATCCACATGCACTGGGATCTCATTTTCCCCATTGAAGATCAAAGTCCTTGCCCTTTACAGAGCCTGCTATTACATTTTTGAGAATCTTGCAGGCTAAATTTTCAACTAGCAATTCAATTTTTAAATTTGCAATTTCATATGATTCAATAATTTATGTTAAAATTTCATATGACTCATTACATTATGTTTTTTAAAAAGCAGGAATAAACACTGAAAAATGCTCCCCGTTTCACTGCATTTCGCTATTATCACTGTTCTTAAGTTTGGTGACTTAAACAATAGAAATGCCATACAATCCCGTGCTACACTGCATCTCTTCCCAACTCCATGTTCAATAGCACAACACTCACAGCCTAATAGTAGACATCTGTATTTATACATGAAAATTATAAACACTATACACACTGCTTTGTTGACTGTGAAGAGCAAATATTGCAAACTTCTTTTTATAAAAGCAGGCTATAAACCTTGTCCTGTAAGCCACAGGCCTCTGTTACAATTGCATGGCTCCATCACTATAGTCCCAGGCACATGGATATGACTGTGTTGCAATCAGCTTTATTTTCAAAAACAGATAATGAACCAGATTTGGTAAGCCAGAGCATGTTGGTTCCTTATGTAGACTTAAGAAAACCACAAAGATTGCTAATAATGAAGATTAAACTTAAAAAATACTACCTTTATAGTTGTTCAGATTATAAGTGCCATCTGAAAATTGAGAAAATATTCTTTTAGTATTCAAAAACAATAATCTATTTCAGCAAAGAAGTGGCTTTTGTAGTTGTAGAATTCACCATTAGCTTTTTAGCCACAACCCCAAAAGCCAGACGCAGTAAGTCACTCAAGCAGGTCTTTGTTTCAGTGGAAGAGGTAGCCATGGGGCAGGGAGAAAGCAGGAGCAGAGAGAGAGAAAGAGAGAGCACGCAAAGCAGAGAGAGAAAGCAAAGCAGAGAGAGAAAGCAAAGTAGAGAGAGAAAGAGATGAGGAGAAGAGAGAAAGAGAAAGGGAAGAGGCACCTTCATAGCCTCGAGGTGGTGTCGGGAGTGGGGGTCAGGGATTGACAGATGGAGCTACGGGTGGACACCAGGGATAAATGGCTCGGGGGATTGATGGAGCAGACGGTTTAAACCTAAAGGTCACTAAGCTTATTTAGGCAAGTGAGTATTAAGGGAGCCAAGACCTACGAGATTTACGGTAGTGCTAGGTAAGCAGTTACTCAAGGTGGCCACTGGGTCCAGGATGGCAGGATCAGTAATGGGGACACTGTTTGACCCTCTCCTTTTACTCGCTCTTACTGTCTTTACTCCCTCACGACTAGCCAGGGAATCCCATTTGGAACAGCCAAGGCCTAGAAACATTGGCTGGGTTATTTCCGTTATTTAAATTTCACCAAACTGGATATAAGCTGCAAATTTCTATCTTGCACATATCCCTATCTCCGTCTATTGATTCATGCAATTCCCTGGGCTCCTGGCTCTCTCCTGCCACCAAGGCCGCCTCCGACGCCGGCATTCTCCACATTGCTTCCTATGGAGATGTCTTGTTGTCCATCTTAAATTTCTGCACCTGGAGAGCAGGAGATATGCCGGTTTATACTTTGAGAACACACATAACAACAGGATCAAGAAATACATTTTCACGAGCCAGATAATAATAGAAATTAAATGACGAAAGTCCTTACTGTTTCCAGTGACTAGAGAGCTTTAAAATGAGGTAAATAAGTACCTGCTCTGCTTGTTTCACTCCCACAGAGAGAGGGAAATTACTAGAGAAAAAATTCGAGCCCTTATAGTCTGGGCCATACCCTTTGGGAGAAAAATAACATTTTAAATGGAATCATCAGTAAATGCTCACTAAATGTGAAGTTCACAAACTGACCTTTGAAGTTGGAGGACAGACTTCCCTTTAGCAAGGTCAGTGTGCACTGTGAATAGACCAACAGCTCTGCCTGTCTACCACTCTGTCCCTCCGCCCTTCTCCCCGCGCAATCACAGCCTTCCCCAGGAGAACAGCGCAATCGGGTTTTTCTCTGTATTACTGCCTATCATGATGTTACAATTACTAACAGAGTCATCGTCCCGCCCCCTCCCATGCTCTTTGCTCTACATCAGACCAGCCAGGACAACACCGTCTGGAGATTAAGCCTCCTTGAAAGACCTCTTACTCTCTTGCCCCAACCTCCCAGCCCATTGCCTTCAGCATTCAGACCAGCTTTCCACCAGAACTAAGTATCCATCTGGCATTCCTTTCCTTTTCTGAGAAGGGCTCAGAAGCCAAAGAACTTCCTGTTTCCCAGCTCTTCCTGCCAGAATCTGATCTTCTTCCTGCCCCAGGGATCACACACCAAGTACCACCCATCCCTGCTCTTATATCCATCCTGTCTCCAGTCCTCCACCTTGGCTGCCCAGTGAAACAAGTGAAAGAGCCCTCTCATACCTTCTGCAAAAGACCAACCGTCTGTTCTTTAGCAGACAGACTGCACATTAGGTCCGACTCAAAGTCTGCCATTAATAACCCCAATGGGGTCCTTGTGTCCATGGCCCTGTTACTTTTCTAGGGAATATTTAAGAGGCAGCAGTAATTCACCGTAGGATTTGGAGTAGACTAGAGAAGGGAGTGACATGTTCTAAGAGGAAGAGATGGTGGGCGTGCCTCCTTTTTTTTTTTTTCTTAAGGTGAGCTAATAATAAATACATGACTCAAATAAAGGCTAAACATGCATGCAAAAGTTCCAGGCTTGGTCCAAGCTTTCAGGAAAGCAGCTGTTTGTGGGGGAAGTCCCACCCACTCCTGAAAACAGAAGCAATAAATAAGGTGAGTGTCCATGACAAACAGGTGTTCCGGCTCCTCCGGTCATGTAAGCAGATTTTTATATTCATGAGAAAACAAACGTGGACTTTGTCTCTGTTCTGTATTCCGGCTGCTTTCTCCACACTCCTCCTCCAGGAGTCCTGAACTGGACTGGCATCCAGCTCCCTATAGCCTGTAGTAAAGGCTGGGGTTCTATCTTAGGGACCTTTCCCTTTTGCAAGCAGCACCACTTCTTTCTAGATGCACAGGCCCTGGGAGGCCTGGTAGGGCTCCTGGCTTCCTATGAGATCAGAGCACCAGAGAGTTCATGTGGAGGGCGTAGGGAGAGGGATGCAGCTGTTCATACTCAATAAGACTCGGTCTCTTGTTTGTTCCCCCAAGAATAGGCAGCAACTCAGGTTGACCCTGAAGGCTCCCAGGCAAGGTCATGCGCCTCCAAGCCCATCAGAGGCATCTCAGGACAGTTCAAGAGAGTTCTACGCCAAAGTTCTTTTTAACTCCTCCGTGGTCTTAGGGGTATTTTGAATGTAATTTTGAACTCAGGTTTTGGATTTTGGGCGTCTAAGTTGTGAAGTGGTAAGATGTCAGGGAATTCAGGAAGTGAAGAGAAGCTGATGTGGACAGGAGGGGCTGGGGCTGGGCAGAAATAGCTTGGGATGTGGCTGTCAACAGGAAAGAGGCCTCATGGGGACAGCAAGGGAAGTCCTCATGGTAGGCTCTTGGCCAGGGAGGATGGGCCTTACGTGCTTCTGAGCCCTGAGGCATGTTGCAGACATACCACTAAGCCCTTCCTTTCACTTACACGCCCATCTCCCACCCTGATGGAGAACCCTGCTCAGATAAGCCCCATGTCTTGTTCAAAATTGCCTAGCCACTAAAGGGCATGTCTCAGCCAAAAACGCCAGTGCAGCTTACACAGCTCCATCTCCCACCCTGCCGCAGTGTCTCCCTGGTAAAGTTTGGAGAAGTTCTGGAGTTGGGAAACAATGGGGCGCAAGAACAGGGAGTGGGCTAACTCAGGCTGTTGGCTGGCAGAATCAGGAATCAAGAGCCCCAGGACCCAACTGCTTGGGAATGGGGACTGGGCCTTTATCCTTCTAGGTGTCGTTCTCTGGAAGAGTACCATGGGTCAGACTGGGGGCTTCTCAGAAAGGCAGGGTATGGAGTCTATTGAGCAAGGGAGTGAATGCAATGAGATGCCCAAAGGGGCTCTGTTAGGGGCAAGACCATAGGTCCTCAGGTGGTTCCATGGAACACAGCAGGTGAGAGGGGCTGAGGCAGAGAGGAGCAGAACCCCACCTGTGTGGTAAGGAGAATGCTTCTTAGGGGCAGAGATCTACATGGTGGCTGTGAGCAAGGAGAACCCAGAACAAGGTAATAAAACATACCAAAGGAAACCAAGCAGCATCTGGTGACTGGCTGGAATAACAGCACCAATCAAGGTCAATACCCAGTAGGACCCATGCAGGAGCCTGGCGAGTGCTCCACTGCTACCTTGCAGCCGTGCTCACTAGCACCCCGTATCCAACTCTGCCTCCACGCCTGCATCGCAGTGACAAGGGTCCCCACCTGGATAATTGGTGGACCCCAAGTAGGTGCCACTAACTGGGCCATCCGTAGAGGTGCCTGGGGGAGAGAAGGAAAGGCCTTAGGAGGATCCAATGGGACATTTAGACCCCACCTAAAGAGGCAACCACTAAGGCAAAACATGCTCCTTCTGTATTTTGCTTTTATCTTTTTTATTGATTTATTTTTATTTATTTGAAAGTCAGAGAGAGAGAATGAGATTTTTCATCTAACTACTTCACTCCTCAAATACCCACAAAAGCCAGAACCAAGGCAGGCCAAAGCTTGGGACCCAGAGCTCTATAGGATGATTTGTGTTTTATATGTCTGGCCAGGCCCTGTATCAGCCCATTCTGTGTGTCAAAGCAAAGCAAGGAAAATAAGGATTACAAGTCCTAGCCCTGTGAAGGCATGCTAGGAACTGACTCAGAAAAACACTGTCTCCCCAGCTCCCCCTGCCACACACAAACACGCGCACACACACACACACACACACACACACACACACACACACACACACTGTGCCAGGGTTGATCTCCATTCCTACATCCTTCACCTGTTCTCCCAGGCCTTTGACCAATGGCTTGTGTTATCTTCTGCAGGTGAACTGTCAAACATCTGTTCCAGTTTGTTGTATTCTATTTGACCTGGTTCTGTTTGCCCTCCCCTAACTCCTCATGATACCCTAACTTCAAATGACCAGCTTTCCACTTCACTCCTCTGGGTTTATTTCCATAAGACTTCATCCAGCTGCCGAGATCTGAGTCAGGGCTCAATTCCCCATTGATGTTGCTTACGCAGCCTCTTCTCTACAAAAGGTGCTACCCACAGCTCTCCTGGGCTGAGCCAGACAGACTTCTCATGAAGTGAAGTGAACCATTTCTCACATCTTCCCAAAAATTCCATGAATCCAGTGATCAGATGAGGAAACTAAGCCTGAAAGAAACTAACAATGGGCAGATCCAGAATTCAAACTCAGAGTTCCTGCCTCAAAGGCAATGTGTGATGTGCTAAGAGCCTGGTCTTCCTGAGTACAGCCTTGAGCTTGAATCCAGTCAATCCAGGCTTCTCTGAGCTTCAAGCACTTCATGTGCCACAGCATCATGTGGCTGCAATAAAAGGAGATGCATGTCCCTTTCTTCGTCTGTCCCTGCTGACTTTAACATGCCTTCTAATGCCTTGCTACATTGTCTGAACACCAGCAGGTGAGGCTCTCCCAGGGACCCACAAAGGCTTATGTTCCCCAGGGTCCTACAGCATGGAGACCTACTCACAGGGGATGTGTCACAAACATGCTGATTGGCTGACTGGATTCTTTAGAGGCAGCTCTACCAAAAGCACGCTCTGTGACCCAGAGCAAATGGAACTTTCAAAATCTTCTCTGCTCCTCCCCTTCCCTTCCCACCCTAGTGCAGTCCCAAGCTGCTGGCCACTGCTCTTCAAGCTACAGCTCATGTCCTCTCACCTAGGCCCCTCTAACCCCCGTGAGCCACTGCAGCCAGCCAGGGTCAACAGAGCCGAGTCTCCTTTCACCAGGAAAGAGAGGGGGACGTCCTATCTTCTCAGGCCCCCAGGCTGAGGGCATGTCCCTCTTCTGTCCCATCATCCTACTCAGGAATCCAGATACTAGGTACTGACTGGCTTCTCTGATTTCCCTTCAGCCCCTTTAGCCTCCTCTGTCAATAAAAGTACTTGTTATCTTTGAACATCTGATTTTTTACAGTACATTTTGCGTGACACTTCAATAAGAGGCCAATCCAAATAAAATCATTTAAATGGCTTGATATTAAACTTTTCTGACCCCCAAAAAAGTAAAAAGCTTTTTAAGTGATAGTTACGTTGATACAGGAGTCACACGACAGATTTCAAAGATGAAAGTAATGGCTCAAAAAATAGAACAGAAGCAAAAATACAGATGAAAGGCAAATAACCCCATTTGAGAATCTAAAGTTTTCATTAAAAAAATAATGCCAATGCATTCTCCCCGTGTTAAAAAGATCATGATGAAAGGAGTGCACACTTGTCACTTACATGAGTCCTCATCTCCTGCATACTGACTTGACCATTTCTATCTGCATTAGGGTGTTTGTTGGCTCAAAAATCCCAGGCTGATGTTCTTAGGGCCCAATGACACAGGTGCTATGGATAATACCTATAATTCAAGGGCTACAGACACTGGCCAGAGAGGTACAGGGTACCATCTGAGTATGCTAGACTCCAAAGAGCTCACCATTCACATGGTTAACCTAGTCAGGTGTAAGCTTACTACTCCATACAACTCAAGCTCATCAGGACTCTTCAATGAAAAAGCACATGGCCCACAGTGCCACACCAGCATATGTGAGACTTTGGGGAGAGTGGGCGAACTGGTAAGAGGACTGCAGGGAGTTCCCCTGCTGGGCCACTATTCCCACTAGTAAGTGTCAGAGCTGGGATTGAGTGCAGACCAGGCTGGGCAGCATTAGAACACCTGTTGGCCTGCATGTAAGCTGGATCAGGGGACAAATTAGGCTGGGAGGACTATACCTACTGGTACATGCATAAGCCAATACTTGTCTTGTCCATACCAAGCACCTATTTTGTTGCTAAAACATCCACACATTGCCATGACTGGCTTGCACTGGAAGAAGGCAAGTCTGGTAAGGTAACTACAGTCCTGTCATTTCTCTGGACGCCCAGTCAGGATTGTTCTGTCTTTTCCCTCCAGGAAGTCTCTGTCACATTTGCCCTAAGTTCACTCACTCCCACTTTGTCCATCAAAAGGGCTTATTTCTCCTACTCTGTCACCTCCCTGACCATGGTTATAGATTGACTGGCCACTACTGACTCACGGTTGGTAGCTCTTATGTAGGCCAACAGTTTTTACTCCTGGGGCTCTTGAACAGATCTAATACAAACTGAAGATTTTCAAAAGAAAACACATTTATAGGGAAGTCCATGAAATGCCATATGAACAACAGCAAAGGTTTCAAGTGGCAGAGGAGAGGGATGAGCTCAACAGCAGTTGTACAAAATAATCGGCATAAGGCCCAGAGAGATGGAGACCAAAAGTTCACTGAGGAGCAAGGGTGGCACGAACATTACAGATCAGCACTACAATGGTCAGAGTCCAAAAAGGATCCACGCGTGTGAGGGAGCAGGGGAGGCCCCTTCACTCAGGCCCTTCGTGGGCCCTGGAAGTCAGCTAGGGCAGGGAAGGCGGTGGAGTTGCCCAGAGTCTCTTGCAAAGATTTACTTACTCACTTGAAAGGCAGAGTTAGAGGAAGACCCATCCGCTTGCTTACTCTCCAAATGACTGTAATGGCTGGGACAGACCAGGCCAAAACCAGGAGCCAGGAGCTTCATCCTGGTCTCCCATGTGGGTGGCAGGGGCCCAAGCACTTGGCCTATCTTCTACTGTTTTCCCAGGAACACTAGCAGGGAGATGGATCAGAAGTGAAGCAGTGAAGTGATCTGAATCAGGGCTCATAAGGGAAGCCTACATCTTCCTCAGAGGTCACAAAGCTGACCCCGTTGTTTCTAATTAAAACAGGCAAGGGTGCCAAATCTTATGATGGCAATCTAAAGTCCCCTGAGATTCTGTTGAGTTTCATCTCCTGGTGATTCTGCCACCCCTGCAATGGGAAGACTCACTTCTCACCCAGCAGATGCTGGGCTACCATCATCACACCTGTTCTAAACTCTTTGGTGATGTCACTGTGAAGTCCTCTCTATATGATTTCTCAGGCATCATGCACAGATTATGGTTTGGAAACTCTTACCAGTGGCAAGATGTGTGGTCTTGGTGACTAGTCCTTTACAGAAATGCAAAGGGACAATATTCATTTGGTCAATCTAGTTCATCAATCTAAAAAGGGTCTGAAAATTCCCCCATGCTCTTTAAGGTGGCCTTAGTCAGGGTTCTGTGAAAGTCGAATTAATGCTTCCTTCTTGGGTATTACAGTCTCTAGCTAGTCATAAAAGACCACTTAGCTCTTCAAATCTCAATTTCCTCACCTATGAAGTTAAAGAAATCAATAGACTACAAGCTCTTCTTCTAAGTATCTAGAGTTATTTTAAATACTGTGTTAGCAATCTTGACTGAACTCATATCCTATGTGAGAAACAGACTGAATATTCCAGGATTCTTCTCCGGCTTATACTCCTTAGGTTAACCTCAACCACAATGCATGTTGTTGGAGTTACTTTATCCTAAAATGATTCCTAAAATGAAGGTCATTCCTAAAATGACACTGAAGGTCATTTTCTTTTTTCTACCCACTCATGACCCCACAGGATCTCCCATCATCACAATCAGTGAGCAGCTGGCCTCCTGAAATGTGTGTGGTTCCTTTTTCCTTTCCCCATATCGTGTAAAGCTCTCACAAGGGAGTTATTCCACTTGCTAAGTCAAGTCACTTTTCACAACATGGCATCATTCAGAAAACTATCCCGGTTGTTGTACCTGCCTTTCTCCTGATGCAGAACAATTGCAATTTTAAAAGCACTTTTCAACCTCCATTGCCTTACCCGATTGCTCACAACGATCCCATTTTCCAGCAAGTAAGGTGCTACTCAGCATTTCTACCTGTGTCTCATTATTGTAACAGTTTCTTTTCTTAAACACAGGCATGACATTTTGCCATGTTCTCATTCATTACGTTTCAATCCAAATGTTTACTGGCTCTGGGAAAGAAATCTAGTAGATCAATGAAGTCTGAATCTGACAGAGTGACGGGAGCCAAGAGCCAAAAGGACTTTCATGTCTTTCTGCTCCGCCCACCCCTGACCACAGAGGCTTGTGGCACATGCTCCTCGGGTGCTTCCAGAAGGGAGGAGCAGACACCTCCGATTACGGGCTCTGTGTGTCCAGGGACACTCTTGAGTCACTCATGACCTTCCATGAACTCAGAGCCTGCAGGGTGGCTACAGCCAACTCCTTCCCAGAAGCCATTTTTCCTTTCCAGCAACATGGCGAATCTTCATGAGTCAGCCACAGTTAGGGGAGCTTTGCCTGGAGGCAGCTGGGCTCTGAGCAGGCTGTTCCTGAGCCCTCTGGTCTGCCTGCCAGCTATTTGTTTCTTTTATCCTCCTAATTAATGCCTACATCATATCAAAGCTGCCCATTCTCAGATTAGTATAACTGAGTCATGGATATGCTATATGATATATTTTTTTCCCAGTTCCTTCCTGCTCTGTACAGACTGAATTAATTGGGCCTTGCTCACTGTTGCATAGTGATTCACCCACCAGATAACCCTGACGACAAACCCTAGTCACCCCCTTAGCAAAACCACAGCTAAAACTTGTTAGGTTAGTTTCGGTGTTCACAAGGTTTTCCCAGTGAGAGTCGGGACAGTTTGGTTCTGTGGTCAGCCAGAACTGCTCTGATACAAGGATGAGATCTTCCTAAACTTCAGTTTCTAAGCCTGAAAAAGAATAATAAGATGTACTTTCTAAAATAGTTAAGAAATTGAACATTGAAATACTGCACAAGAAATGCTCAGTACTTGGTAAGAGCGCAATGAGGATTATTAGGATTATCTCCATGCAGCACTTGGGGACAGGCCTCACAGCTATTATCCCAATTCACCGCTGAGGACACAAGGCCCCTAGAAGGGCCTGTGAGTCTCCCATTCCACACTGTGCATGCATGAGCCTCAGCAAAGCTAGGCTCTCTCAGTCCAGGTCCTTTTTCAACTGCCACACTGACTCATCCCACCTCCCCAGCAAGGTCTCCCAGAGCCCAAACTTGATCCTCCACCACAGTGGTTCCCAAAGTGTGGTCCCCAGACCATCAGAATCACCTGGGAATGCAAGAGACATATTGGCTTGGGGTCTGTCTCCAGACCTAAAGAAGCAGCAACTCTGAGGATGGGAATCAGCAAAACCCAACTTTCCCCAATGCTCCAGGGACATCTGATGGCCTTTGACGTTTCAGAACCATTGCTCCGTGGGATAAGCTACCTTTTGGTTTCCATTATCCACTCTTAAGGTGAGCATTCATCTCTCCCAGTATGGATTCCCTTGATGAACTAGCCTCTTGAGCCTGTAACATCATCAGGAGTCTGTGATTAACACACAGCAATTGGGGCAGTGGTAGCAATGGTTCCTATCTGTGTAAGCACATGGCAGGGGGGATTGTAAAATAGCACAAGAGCTTACTCTTATTCAATTTTACATGCAACTCGAGGCACAGGAGCTGGCATTTGGCAAAGCAGTTAATACACTGGGCTACCCATATCCCTTCCCGGTTCCACCTGGAAGACAGCAGGTGACAGCCCAGTCTCAATGACTTGAGTCTCTATCATGCATGTGACCGACCTAGATTGAGTTCACAACTTCTAGTTTCAGCCTGACCCATCCCTGGCTGTTGCAAACATTTGGGAGTTACCAGAACATAGGCAATTTATCTCTCTTTCTCTCCACCCCCCACCAACCCACACTGCTTCCTCTCTCTCTCTCTCTCTCTCTCTCTCTTCCTTTTAAACTAATTTATTAAAAAAAAAAAAAAAGACACCCCAAATGTACAGAATGACAGAGCACCTGCCATGCCAGCTTCCTCAGAACTCACTAGACCAGTAATATTTGTACCTTGTGGAGGTCTGTGTGTTTTGTGGTCGCGTTCCAACCCACAACTCCTTCCGGGAACCTGGGACTCTGTCTGGTCAAGCCTCTACCTCACGCCCAATTATTCACACAGCTGCTTCTGTTTGGGTGTAGGTATTTACTTAACACGCCCGGTGTTATCCTGCTTGATCTAGAAGGTAATGAGATGATATGGTAAACACTGAGCCCTGACTCACTGTGGCTCTTGTTTTTCTTCTAATGACTTAGGAGAACTTGAGGGATAATAGTTTTATGAGGGTGTTGGAGTTGGGAGCATCCCAAGCTCACTGGTAAACACGTGGCCCAGAGGGTTCTAGGCACTAACAAGGCTTCTAGAATGGAATCAAGGAAAGAATAGAGAAAAGCCATGTGTTTCATCCCAGGGAACAGAGGAGTTGGTGGACACTGCTCTGGCCACGCATAGGCCAAGAGCATGGCCCTACCCTGTCCATGGATGGAGCCGGTTTTATAGGGTCAGAAGAGTATACCATTTGAGATGGAGGGAAGTACATGCTAAAAAAAAAGAAAAAGACAGAGAAGAAGAAGAAGATGAAGAAGCAAAAGCCCATATTTACAACTAGGTGCATCCCAGTAAAGGTGGAAGGCTGAAGTGCCAGCTGGATTTGCTGCAGAGTAAATTCATCTTTGCCTAGACACTCTCTCCTTAAAGATGTTCTGGACTTGCGATCTTTGTTTAATTGGCCACCCCCAGGTGAACATTCTTTCCCTGCAAAGTGACTTTCTATGGTTCCATCATCTCCAATGAATACCTTCTCTGAACTTGTAAAGATGCTGAAGGAAAGATTTGTTTAAGAAAAAGGATTTTACATGTCCAAAGGACAGCTTCTACTGATTTGCTTATTATCAGATGCTGTATCCACATGGTCTGTTGTTCAAAAGATACTAAAGGGTATTAGTGATAAGTCTGAATAATCTCTATAAGCCTGATTCAATTAAGGACATTATTTTTATAGGATGCATTTTTTTCCTACTTAGAAAACATGTGCCTAATGTAGAATTTGAAAAAGCAAACAAACACACACAAAAAAAACATCCAAAAGCAAAATGTAAGATCTTTCGGCACATTTTGTAAACACTTGGCAAATGTGAGTAGATGCTGGAGGGCATTTGTCCTTTGGTCTGCCTGCTTTTTACCTCCCTCATGTTTAACACTGCTCTTATGGGTCAAGCAATGGGTGAAAAATGGGCTTCTGTAAAGAACTGGGACATGACAATATTTAGTGGGCAATTACAAGCTTTAAACTTTTGGAACAAATCAGTATATCCCCCATAGTCCAAGTTCTAAACCAAAGATAACATGTAGCTTCTAGCCCCCAGTGACGTCTACTGCAGGCTTCAGGTGACAAGATTTTCCAATTCATTAGTTGTGTCCATAATGGGCACAGGAGTAGGACCAGGCTGCATAACTCAGTGGTCTATAGGTGGGCTACAAAATGACTGCAGATTTACCCAAGAAAACAATCTAGAGTTAGTGTTCCAAAGATATCACTCAGTTAAGGAAAGGGATGAATGGACAAAACCAAACAGAGATGCGTAGCCCTCAAGTCTGTGGTGTAGAGGCTTAGAGAGGGGAGGGCAGCACCTGGAAGTCCACCACTGTCATGCCCACCTCTGGCTGTCCCCAGGGCTCTCTACTGAAGCCCTCTGAGACCAGAGGCCATGTCCTGTCCTTCTCCTCCTTCCCTGCCTCCCTGCACATGCTGTGAGCTGGTAAGGCTTGCTGAATGTCAGCAAGTTCTTTGCGGCCCACCAGGTATCAGGCCACATTCCTCAGCACTTCAGACTCTTTCTGGCCACTCACCCTGCAGTGGAGAAGAAAGTACACTCATAAATGGTCCATAATAAATCCTAACACTATTGATATTATGCATTTAAAATATAATGATAGGACCCGGCATAATGGCTCAATTAGCTAATCCTTCCCTTGCAACGCACCAGGATCTTATATGGTTGCTGTTTCATGTCCTAGCTGCTCCACTTCCCATCCAGGTTCCTGCTTATGGCCTGGGAAAACAGCAGAGGATGGACCAAGACCTTGGGTCCCTGTACCCATATGGGAGGCCTGGAGGAAGCTCCTGGCTCCTGGTTTTTGTATCAGCTCAGCTTCAGCTGTTTCAGCCTTTGGTAATGAACCAGTGGATGGAAGATCTTTCTGTCTTCTCCTTCTTTGTAAATTTGCCTTTCCAATAAATATAAATAAATCTTTAAAAACATATATATAATGACAGCTATATCATCATAATTATTTAAATTAGAAATAATAAGAGCAGCTAGGTGCCAGATAGGAGCTAAGTCTTTCATGCAGATTTCATGTCATCTTTCCAGTTGTCCCAGAAGCTTTATGAAGTCTTATCTCTGATTCACAGATAAAGCAACAGAGATTTGGGGCATTCAAAGGAACTCATGCAACCAGCCAGGCTTCTAAGCCAGGTGTCTAACTAAGGCTGTTACTCCCAGGAGCAGCATTTGAGGCAGTGAGCGAGTTGCCACTAGGGAAGCAACCCCTATCCGAGTTCTTGGGTTGAAGCCCTAGCTACTCGTTCTGTGAGTGTACACCACGGAAGACAGCAGGTGATGGCTCAAGTGCTTGGGTCCTTGTCACCCAAAAGATGCTTTTTTTGAGTTCCCAGCTCCTGGTTTCAGCTCTGACCCAGTCCCGGCTCTTAGGGAGTAAACCAGCAAAGAACAGCTCTCCATTCGTTTCCTTCACTCTCCCTCTTTCTCCCTCTCCCTTCCAAATAAGTACATTAAAAATAAATAAATAAAAGGGAAAGAGAATCATTTTAACTTGAGTTTGACTGAGCATCTGTTTTGATAACTTTGAAACCACTTACCATTGCCAACGCTGCCCCACCCTCCAACATCGGCAGAGCAGAGCTGAGCAGCTGGAGAGGGGCAGGACAACACACCAAAGAAACTACTGTAGACCTCCTCAAAGATGGCCCAGGCCTGGCCCTGGTCCCAGCGCATGTCCCCGCCCTTCCAAGCAAGGAAGACAACTGGGGGCCTGTGGTTCCTGCATTTCCTGCACCTGTGCTGCTGTGGTTTTTTTGGTTGTGTGTGTGTGTGTGTGTGTGTGTGTGTGTGTGTGTGTGTGTGTGTGTGTTTTTCCTTAGTCAATGAGAGCAGGGAACTCTGCTGAGAAATCAGAGATCCACCAGGGAATGGGAGAGGAGCCACAGGAAATGCTTTTGTCTAAAAATACTCCGTTTCTGAAAGGAAAACAGTCGTTAGGGGGTGTTAGAAAACCCCTGTGGTGAAGGAAGCAAACCAGTGACACTCCCACGGAGGCCAGGGGAGAGGCCCATTCCCCACCCACTTCCTGTGCAATGAATGAGGCAAGCCAACAAAATGACAACCCACAGACAGGACTCCAGGGGAGGTGTCTGGGGATGGCATCACAAGATGCAGTGCGGAGGTGGGAGGAGAAGAAACTGTTCCAGTTAATATTTGTCTCACATCAGCTGCTTCCGCTATAGAATTGGTTAAAATTCCCTGTGTACTCCTCACCATGTCGCAGGCACAGTCAGGGCCTGGTATGCATCCTTATCTACAGGGTTTCAAACACCAATGCCAAAGGGAGGAGCAAGTGTCGGAGGTCAAATGGCTTGGCCATAGGCGCACAGGGGACAAAGACAGGGTTCCCTTACAGGTTCCCCAAATCCAAATCTCTTGGACAATTCCATGGACCAAGCTGCCTGGTTTGAAGATTAAGAGTCCAGACCTTCCCTAGGCCATACCAAGGCAGGGTCAGTTGCTCCAATATTTCTGAAAGACAATCGTTCTGTAGTCTTTATCTTGCGTTGGCGTAAATTCATTATTGTTTTTCTGAATGATTCACTGCCAGTCAAAATGCATTGCAGCCATATCAGGTGCCCTTAGCTGCCTGAACCCATGAGAAGATGAACTCCTGGAGTGAGAATGTCATGGTTAGGACAGTTGATCCAAAATGCTTGGACAAGTCACTATCTCTCCTCTTCTTTTAGGGACTAGGGCAGGAGGACTGCAGGTGGAGAGGGAGGACAGGCCCTCTGGGTGCATCCTGCCATTGTGACACAAGCGGGGGGGGGGCACTTTCCACACATTTCTCATCCCAGTCTTCACCACCTCTGGTAGGTAAGCTATCAGCATTTTGTAGATGAGGAAACAAAAGTTTCCCTTACTCTGAACCTAAATCCAGCTACTTTGGACTCTGTAGGGGAATCCAGAACTTTCTACCCTCTGAAGGTTTGAGAAGTGAATCTCTGAAGTAACTTTGACAGTAGAACAACCAAGAAGAGAAAAAACACTCAAATGTGTCATATCCAAGGGACTGCCCCAGGGGAGTGGGGAAAGTAGATATGCAAATAACCAGTGAGATTTAGAAGCATCCACTCCTTCTTCATGGAGGAAAGTGAAGGGCAGGCAAGGAGGTTAGCTGATCTGGGCCTGGAGGCTAGGTGTCAGCTTGTGGTGGAGTCAGTCTGGGTGCAGTATCACCCCAATCTTCCCCTTGACCTTGGGTGAGTCACTCTGCTCTGCTGATGAGACTCCTGGGGAGGGGATTCCTGACAACTTAGTTCTTCCTGGAAGACCAAGTCTCAAGGCAAATGAGGGAAATTCAGAGTCCCTTTCTGGACCACAGGGGAGAAAATGCAGAGAGAGACGGGAAAGCTGGGAAAGGCGAGGGAGTAGGTGTGACAGTAGTCTTTGGTTCACTCTATACTGGCCCAAGCGCCATGCTTTGGGGGCATCATATTCACAGCCCCCATAAGCCTCACTTACTTGTTAGGGTCAGGGAACACACCGAGCTTCTTTGCAGACGGACAGGCTACCCAGGAGGGTAGCGTCTTGCTGGGCCCCTCTGAGGCTTCTCTCCAGGCTGGCTTTCCCGGGTCTTTTGGTCCTCCTCTCAGCACACAATTCTCATTTCCCTACCCCACCCCACCTCACCTCTACCCAGTCCCAACCCCGGACATTTCACCATGACCTTTTGTCCTAAGACAATCAGGATTAGCCAGCATGTCTCCCAGCCACCACTGTGCATGCAGGGAAGGGCCTCCTGCTCTCTGTCCAGCAGCCAGAGCAGAAGAGGACCCAGCTTTGCCCTTCAGCTTACCCTCCAGTTGCTCGGATCGCAGAGAATCGCTGTGTACTTCTCTCTCCCTCCTCCACCCCACACAGTCAGTCCAGTGGACTTTCCCTGTCCCCAATGCCACTGCCCTTTCAGGCATTGGCTTCTGTGTCCCAACTAGGCCAGAGATGGGCTGCTCGTCTTCCACAGGGCCATCCTAGAAATCTCTCTGAAATGTGAGTCTAAGCATGTTTCTTTCCTTCCCAAGCTGCAGCCCATAGCTGCTCATATCCGCCAGAGAGAAAGCAAGCAAGTGCAGCCTTGGCCCCCAAGCTCTGCCCTTGCCTGCTTCAGGACCTCCTCCCATGACTGACAGCTTCCTGAACATGCCCTCTTTCCCTCCTCTGCACAACAGACTCCCAGTCCTCCTCCTAGACTCAACTCAAGTGTGAATTTCCCTCCTACTCAACCTCATGTGCTCAAACCAGGGGTCACCATGCCTCTTCTAGTTTCCCCCCACTGCCTGCAAACTCACCCCCTTCCAGACTTATCTGGAATGACACTGCAAATACCCGCTCACACCTCTGTCTCCACCCCGTTAAACCACCAAACTATGGGGAGGTAGCTTTTGAACCACATCTCCAGCCAGGTTCTAGCTCTGTGACTTCTCATGGAAACTGTTAAGCTTCACCTAGGAAACCAGCTCCAACCTCATTCACTACAGGGTGATGCTTTGAGTATGTAGCTAATATCTGTGTCTGGGTTTGGGGATACAAAATGTTTTGCAAATGGTCTCTGTTAGCTGTGAACTTAGATGAAAGTGAGTTTGGCTTCTAACTCCGCACCCTTTGTGTTTCTGTTGGATTGCATCGTGCCCAGAGTTCATCCCTCCGTGTAACAACAATCAAGCTCATTCTAACTTGCCTGGCTGGCCAATCAAGAGCACCCATACCTCAGAACCCATTGCTCTGCATGCAGGGAATTGCCCATGGCTGAGTCCAGCTCAGTCGGTGTTGCCTGAGCTAAGTACAGATCTTCCCCATTAGCTCCTTGGAGTGGCTGTGTTTTTCTTAAAAGATATTTTCCCATTAACAGCAGTCCACTGGCCATGAATGATAAAACTAGCAGGTTGTCTGTATGTAGACTTGATTCCTGGGAAGAAAGTGGCTGTGCTACCGCCTACGCTTCTAAAAACAAAATCTGCCTTGATTGTTGACTCCAGGAAATGTCTCTAGATAAGGTACAGTGCTTCTGGGACTGTCTTAGCCATGGAGTAGGTGCAGAGGGAGGTGACAAGCAGAAGCAGGGAGGAGACTGCCATGATTCCAGGGTCAAACCCCACCATTGCAGAATGCATGCCTAGCAATGGTTCAGGCTCTTGAGGACATACCTGAAAAGGCCAAGAGAAAGAGGAAATGAGACTTATAGGCAGGGTATATGTCAAAACACTTTTAAAGTCTGATCATCTGCGGCGAAAATGTCCTGCATTTTCATCTCAAAGGGAAAACTCAGCACAGAGGCAAATGCAATGATGCTTCTCCCTCTGCACTTGGAGAGGCATGGCTTTCTTCATCTGCGCCATCCTGGCTTGGAAGTTCATACCAAGTCCTTTTTTTTAAAAGATTTATTTATTTTTATTGGAAAGGCAGATGCACAGAGAGGAGGAGAGACAGAGAGGAAGATCTTCCATCCGATGATTCACTCCCCAAGTGGCCACAATGGCAGGTGCTGTGCTGATCCAAAGCCAGGAGCCAAGAACTTCTTTCCAGGTCTCCCACGCAGGAACAGGATCCCAAAGCATTGGGCCATCCTCGGCTGCTTTTCCCAGGCCACAAGCAGAGGGCTGGATGGAAAGTGGAGCTGCTGGGATTAGAACCGGCACCCATATGGGATCCCAGGCGCACTTACAAGGCGAGGACCTTAACTGCTACGCTATCGTGCAGGGCCCTGCCACCAAGTCTTAGTGATGGGTGATGCAAACATTAGGAAAGGCCTTCCACTGCCTTTAATGCAGGGAATTGCCCAGCAGAGCAGTATCTATATCTCATTTATAAAAGAAAAGACTTCATCTCCAGGGAAGCGAGGCCTCAAGCTACAGATTTTCACCAGATCCTTTCCCTAAGGCCCATGCGGACCTGCTTGATCCTAGAAGAAAATGTGAACTATGTGCCAATCTGCAGGAGTCCACAAGTCTTTCCATGATCTTATCTACTGATGTTCTCTATCTCCTTTCCAGACTTGCCCCCTAGCCACATCTCTACCAGCCCTAGGCACTCACCTTCAATACTTGTCTCCTTCAAGACCCTCCTCCTCCTCACAGCTCACCATATTCCAACCTGACCCACTCTAAACTATCTCAGATAACCCCCCTACCACCACCTGCTTTGCCCCTCAGCTAAAATGAATGACTGCACTCCCAGAACAGTAATAACAGCAACAACAGTTGCAGTTCACATTATTTGAACTAAGAGGTACTTTACAAGCTCACTCTCATTTAATCCTCTAGCAACCCTATAATGTGGCTATTCCTGTGATTTACCCCCATTATACAGTTGGGAACATTAGGACTTAAGGAGTTTATAAAAATTGCCCAATGTCACATAGTTGACAAATGTTAGAGTCACTAATGGCATGCTGCCATTGCCAACAGCGTGGGAGCAGGATGGGGGGGAAGCATTGTGGTACATCAGGTTAAATCACTGCCTGCAATGTCAGCATTCCACATGGGCACTGATTTAAATCTTCATTGCTCCATTTCCAATCCAACCCCTTGCTAATGCTTCTGGGAAAGTAGCAGAAAATGGTCCATGTACAAGGTGGTTTGGTCTCCCATATACGTGCAAGCGACCTAGATGGAGTTCTAAGCACCTGGCTTCAGCCTGACTCAGTACCAGTCACTGAGACCATTTAGGGCGTGAGTCAGCAAATGAAAGATCTTTGTCTCTATCTCCCCCGCACCCCTGTAGTTCTGCCTTTCAAATAAACAAATTTTTTTTTTTTTGAGAAAGAAAATATCCATCAGATGTGAAAGCTGGACTACTTCTATAACCATTTGCCAAGATACCATATTAAGTATTTTTTAACTAGCAGTTGTGAGGCCCCTTTGCTGATGAGCTCAGGGCCCCAAAGTTGAAGGTAGGCCCATTGGACTTTCAGATGTTCCATAAATTTCCACTTCCCAACACACGACACCCAACCTTCTTTCAAAGACTAATTTTCAGCCTCTGGACAGCTTCTCGGCTCATTATTGCTTGGCAAACAACGTGATTTATGCATGAGATACACACATTAAGATGCAATGTAGTTATTACAACTGTCATAACTACTAAATTGAATTGAGCAGCAATCTACTGGTAGCTCAGCTTCTGCAGGAAAAAAAAAATCTGCCCAAAAACAATCAATTCAGTGCTTTTGTGGAGACATTTCCAGAAACAACTTGTACCAACAGTGGGAAGGTGATGTCATGACTATCATTTATGAATGCATAGACTTTGGTGTTCTGTGCTGGGATGAAGCCCACTGACATACAAACTAATTTATCCCAAACAGAATTTCTGAGAAATACCTTGGATTATTCCTTTGTCTCTATCCCTTACCAAGGATAGGCAATTAGCAGCATGTGCAATATTACAAGTAAATGAAATTGGGTCTCTGCCCAGCCTGTCTACAAAGGACTTCCACAGCAATAAAAATAATCAATTGGATTCTTCATTTTCTTCTGGGTCCATGTGATTTCCTAATAATTTCAAAGCAGAATGTAATTTGCAGGAAAAAGATAAATACTGCTTGCATGAGGCGTGAAATTTCAGAGCACAGGAATGTCATCTTGTCTTACAGGATTGTTTTGTCACAAGGGTATGCAGCTCGGACAACTTGAATAGGCCCTAGATCTTGTTCCCAATTCATCTTTCACGGGATGGCCTGTACTTTATCTTCTAAACATTCCTTGTATGTTTTTCCCTCTGTACCTTAGCTCTCCAATGGCTTAGAGTAGAGGAAATGTACAATCATTAGAGTCAGAAAACTAACGTTAACCCCCTGGCGTGGCCACCCATCCACTGGTTATTGAACTTTCCTCTGTCTCAGTTTGCTGTTCTGCACATTGAGACAGCCAAATGTGCAAAATCCTACAAGTTCCCCAGGCTCCTGAGACAAGGCCAAGCCCTCGGCAGGTGCACGGTATCCATTGCTTGGACAAATGAATGAATGAAGGTTTTGCATAACACCTGGCATGTGGTCAGAACAAATTCACTATTATATAAAAATTAAGAATTAATAAGGCAGTAAAGGGCTCAGATAACAGCTTCAGTTGCAATGCAGCGTCCCATGAAAGCACATCCTAGGAGGCAGCAGGTGATGGCTCAAGGCTTGAGACCCTGCCATGATGTGGGGGATGGGGATCAATTGCCAGACTCCTGGATTCATGCTGGCCCAGCCCCAGCTATTGCAGACATTTGGGGAGTGAGCCAGCATGTAACTGTCTCTCTTGTTCTCTGTCTCAAATAAACAAAAATAAGCATTTTTTAAAGAAAAAGTTTTAATTAAAAATTAACACCCACCTTCTTCCCTTTGGCCCAATAAAATCTTCTGACCCACTTTTCAAGGCTAGCACCAAGTCTGCATCATCTAAGAAGCCTTGCCGAGACTGTACCAACTGCAAGTAACCTAATCCCAAAAACTCCTAAGACAGTTGCTGTCCACAAGCCTCCTGGAACTCTGGGCCTTATGGCCTTGGACTGCTGGCTCTTTTCTTGTAAGAGATTCCTTGACTGCACAGGGAGATCAAAAGCTCCTTGGAGGCAGACCCAGAATTTGATTCCTGGTGATCTCTGCAACTCCAGTAAGGTGCATGGCATGCAATACTCATTCCATAAACACCCACAGGTTAACTGATGGGGTGGATATTCAGTCTCCACTGAGTGGGCAGATGCCCAACACTGCCCTGGAGAGGCACTGGCACCAATCCCTACAGTTCTTGGTTGAAGGCCTGTCTTCCATAGAATCCACTTTGTTGTACTGAAATCCTTCCCTTTGGAGAGTAAATTAACTTCCTCTTGCCTTGTGGTGGAAGAGTAATCATAAGACATCTTCAGGAGACCTAGCTCTCAAATTATTAATTATACAATACAGTAACTTTTAAAAACCATATGTACAATTTAGAATTTGAGATCATACTAATATCAAAATACCCCAGAAAGTACACTTGTAAATGTTTCTCTTATAACTTGACATGTGTAAAGAATCCTTAGGAATATTCACTGTTGGATTATCTAACTAAGGAGCAAATGACCAGAAATTATTTAAATGTCTGTTGACTGGGGACTCGAGAAACAAACATGATATATACAAGTAGAGAAGCACTACACAATCATTAAAAAGGATGAAGTCAAATTATACATACTTAGGTGGGATAGTCTCCAAGCCATACAAGGATTAAGCAAAATAATAATAATAATAATAATACATATGGCTGAATCCAACTTACATCAAAAGGGGGGAGATGCAGGACTATGCTGCACAGGTGTGAGGGCTCTTCAAGAGTAATAATAATGACTGACTTGGGAGTGGGTGGATATGAGGGCTTGGAGGTCAGAGGTAGGAAAGATTTGGGATTCTTGTTTTTGCAGACTAAATTCTTTAGCAAGTACATCTATTATCATTTTTTGTTTCCCTCTATTAAATTTTACTTTTATTCATCTTTAATAAGGTAATCCATTCACATGTACAAAATTACAAAAGGTACAAAAAGGCATTTAATGAAAATTCTTCCTCAATGCTCTGTCCCCCATTCACCCTAGAAGTGACTAATGGAATTTTTCTGCCATTTTGGAGATGGTCCATGTGCTTCAGGCACCCTCTCTTGAAATACTCTTCCTAAAATGAATGGAGGTGCATTTGGCCGAGCCAGTGATGCTATTTCAGACACCCACATCCCAAATTGGAGTTTTGGGTCCAGTTCCCAGCTCTGGATCCTGAGTCCAACTTCCTGCAAAAGTGGGACTCTGGGAGGTGACGATGAGGCTCAGTTGGGTTCCTACCATCAGCAAGAAAACCAAGGTCAAATTCTCAGCTCCAATATTTGCTTCCTGCCATTTTGGGAGCGTACAGCAGATGACAGTGTCAGCTCTTTCTCTTGTAACTAAAAAAATAAATGAACTGGGAGAAAGCTTCCAAGGACCCCATCCTCCTCTTCAGCTCTCTCCCTTTCCACAATGAAATCAAGTTCTGCATGATGAAATCAAGTTCTCCACCTGATTGGAGTTGGGGAAAGAGGTGTGCACGCTTTTAGAGTCAGGCAGACCCAAGTCTAGGCCTTACTGCTTCATCTGGAAAATGAGCAAAGAATACTTGCCTCTTAGGTAGTTGGAAAGGTAAAGAAACAACCCATGAAAAGCACACAGGTTGTTTTGCTGTAGTGGCCCTGGAGCTTTGGGCACCAGTCTCCTCCCCAGCTGGGCCCCACTACTCTACTCTAAACACAGTGCTCCTTGAGGCCACAGTCAGTCTCAATAACCCTGGGCATTCCCTCGAACCCTCTGAGAAGTGCACCTTGCCTTTCTGAAGCAATATTTTGTAGTATACATCTACAGCATGTAAAAACTTTGTAGAGCTGTTGGTCAGGACCATACCCTTGCTGTGGGTATGAGAAGTTTTGAAACAGCAGGAAACCTATGCTGAGGCCAACTCTGCCACCAAATGGGCCTCCTTGAGCTATTCACCTGCACGCAGTCATGCCCGTGTGGGGTAGGTGATTTCTGAGACCCAGTTCCCCGGCAGCCTTGTAGCCTCCCCCTCTAGTGTTGGTCAGAGGAACCTTGCGCTTGGTGGGAGGGTGGTGGTGTAGGTTACTAAGACTTTTTTTTTCAAGAAAGGGGAGTTAAAACAAGGTTATTCTGAGAGTTTTTGAGAGATGGAATTAAAAGATAAACTCATTTTGGCACACAAATCCATGATGAGTATTTTCCATAGTATCATTTTCCAGGAACTCTTTGAAGACCACTATTTCCAATTTATATTACTTCTAACTTATTTGTATCATTACTGAAATTAAATGCAAATCATACCAACAATGGAGAATTGAGATATAATTCCCCCTCTGTCAAATGCCAAATGATTAAAAGCATCAGGACTAAACAGTGATCACTTTAGGGCTAGCATTGCAGCACAATGGGTAAAGCCATCACCTGCAATGCCGGCGTCTCACAGGGGCGCTGGCTTAAGTTGTGGCTGTTCTACTTCTGATGCAGCTCCCTAGCACTAACCCAGAAAAAGCAGCAGCAGCAGAATTTTCCAAGTGCTTGAGCCTCTGGCACCCATGTGGGAGACCTAGATAAGGCTCCTGTCTTTGGCTTGGCCAGCCCTGACCATTGTGGCCATCTTGGGAATGAACCAGCAGTTACAAATTATCTCCCCCCAGCCCCAGTTTCCCCATATTTCCTTGCCTCTCTCTCTCTTTCTCTCTCTCTCTCTCTCTCTCTCTCTCTCCCTATAATGCTGACTTTCAAACAAGAAATGTTTTAGGAAGGAAGGAAGGGAAGGAGAGAGGAAGATGGTCACTGGTAATACAAATGAGTGATGTAGACAGTTATTTCAGGACCTCGGCAGGCTTGGATTTGCACATAAGCAATTGAGACATTGGCTTTGCAGCTTGCAAAGTGACTTCTATGATCCTGAAGCTGGAAGAGGATTTGCACCTGGTAAAAGTTTCCCAACACACACACACACACACACACACACACACACACACACACACACACACACACACACACACACAATAACAACATGGGTGGGAGTCAGTTAAGAACCTGTTCTCAGGATAGAAAGTGGTAACCAGGGTCCCCTCACTGTATCTCTCATGCAACGTTCAGTTTCTGTTCCCAAAAATAAGCCACAGATTTAAAACAGGATGGTAGTACTTCTATTTTTTTTAAGTAAATCTGGGGAGTTACACAGCTGCCTCCAATAATACCACGTTCATTGGGTAAAAATATCCCTTAGCAAATTGTCCTTAATTTTGTTAATGACTTCTGTTTTTCCCATTTTTTCTGTGATATCAGTAATTTAATAACTCTGCAGACAAGAAAGCTACTGAATCAAGAAATTTACTATTTTCTAATGTATTCTCTAAGAAACCAATTGCTAATCAAATACCTTGATTCCCCCCATACATATGAAAGGACATTATAAGGTGACATTTCCAATAATTCCAGACTATTCCTTGAGTTTTACTGTCTTTTTTTCTTTAAAGATTTATTTATTTGACAGAGAGCGATGGAAAGAGTAATATCTTCTACCCACTCCTCAGTTAGCCATAACAGCTAGCCAAACTGAAGCCAGGAACTCCACCTGGGTTGCTAATGTGAGTGGAAGAGTCGAGTATTTGACCCATTATCTGCCGTTTCCCAGATGCATTAACGGAAAACTAGACTGGGAGTGGAACAGCCATGATTTGAACTGTGCTCCAATATGGGACAGGAGAGTGCCAAGCAGCGGCATAACACACCCACCTTGTGGGATGGAGGTAAGGGAGAAGGTCCCAGGTGGCAGTCATATAAACACCCGTACCACCCCCCTTTGACTCACAGGTTGTATTGGGGGTCCTGATCCTTATCCATGCTAAACTCTGATATCTAAGTCACCCCCCCCATCCCCACGCAATATGATTCAACTTCAGTGTCTCTTCCTCCATACACAGACTACGTGCAGTACTAGGCTGGGTACTGGTGGATGTTTTCTCTTGTTTGGACTTTTCAGTTTCCTGGTGAGAAAGACATTGCCATCCCCATTTCACAGATTTGTGAGAGGATCAAAAAAGTTCCAAAGTTGGCCTGGTCATTCCAATAATAAATGAGAGAATCCCTGCCTCTTGCCCCCGCAGTGTAGCCTTCCCAGGGACACAGAGGTGAAGCAGAGCGTGGCCTGAATATCACGTCCTCTTAAGGCATTGAAGGTACCTGCCATGGAAGTTAGAGCTAAGAACTTGAGAACGGTGAGATGTTCCAATGCACAAGCTTTGGACCAAGTGAGAACAGTAGGTAGGGGTCCTGGTGGGGTAGCTGGAACCAAGATGAGCATGCACTCCAGAACGTGCCTCTCTGCTCATCGCCGAGGTCTGCACACTCCCTGCACCAGGCACTAGAATTTCCCTGTTCTTCCCAGCTGCTTGTTCCACAGAACAGATAACCCACAGGGTCACTAAGCCCAGTTGTTTTCCCTTAACTTCCCCCACCAAGTACATTTTGCCTCCTCCAGTATTGATCTGTTGTCTAAGAAAAGAAGTTTTTATAGCACATAGTTCAGGAGGTCCAGAGCATGGTGATGGCTCCATGGAGGGCCCCTCTGGCTACATCACCACTTGATAGCTGGCATCACGGTGGGAACACCTGGGAAAAGAGAGCTCACAGGGTGGGACGGGAAGTCAGAGGGACTTGCAGGTTAGACTCACACTTTTCTTAACAATCTTCTCTCTTGGGAACTCACTGGAGTCTCATGAGAAAAACATTAATTCCTTCTGTGGGCAGCATCCCCAGTAATTCATCCACCTTCCACTAAGCCCCGTCTCAGTTCTGCTACCTTAATGCCACCACACTGGGAACAGAGCTTCCAGCATGTGAATGTTTGGTGAGACACTCACACCATATCCAAACCCTAGCACTCTCCTACCATTCCTTGACCCTCTACCATAGCCATGCCACTCTCTCATGCCACTGTGTCCAACCCTCTATGTGGCTCCTCCCTCTCCCTTTTGTCTGCCGGGAGAGGTCTTCTCCTTGGATCAGTTTCACCCCCAGCATTCCTTCACATCTCCTTGTGCCGGGTGAGAGGTGATTAGCTGTCCTGCTTTTCCCAAGACTGAAGGATGATTTTCTAGTTTGTGGGACTTCTGTTGCTACATCAGGATAGCTGTTCATCCTACTTAGGTGTCCATCTTGTCCTTGCTTACAGCCAAGTACTCAAGCTGTCTTGCATCCACCATTCCTTCCTCTAATGCAGATTCACTGGGAGGAAGTCACGTGCCTTGTGTATTCTCAGTGTCTTCTCATGCCTGGTACAGCTCAGGGCTGCAAGCAATGTTTGTTGCATGAATAGATGACATGAACCAGGCTCAGAGAGGGCTCCCAACAGTCAGAGAGCAGGGAGCAAAGCAGTCAAAGGCTCCAACCAAAGAAAGACACAAGCAAAGTTCTTGGCCTGAGAAAAATTGAACTGCAGCCGATGGAAGCCAAGAACTTGGTTTTTCATTTATTTGTTTGCTTTGTGTTTGCTTATTTGTCCTATTTGCTCCCCTGGATGTTTGGAAACTAATTTAGTGGAATTCCTTGAAAGATGCATTTCACCTGAAGGAATTCACTCTAGATGTTTGGCATACAACCAAATAGTGAGCAAGTATGATAGAGAAACAGCCATTTTAATAGTGGGATGGCTTTACTCAAAGGACCGCAGGGTGTTTGTACAGCAGTGAGGGTGAGACGGGAATAGACAGGTGCACTTTTTCCTCCTGGAGGTGTCTTTGATTGAGTGAGCATCTTGCTGTGCTGAGTGTGGTCTGACACATTTGTTTGGCATTCAACCTGGCCCCACTACTGGTTTATCTGGTGCTGAACTGGGAATCCCATTGGCTGCATTCAATACAGAGGAATGATAAAGAGACTTGTTAAGGTTGCTTTGACTACAATGCATGTTGACTTGCAAATCCCCATGGGTGAGACTCTGGGTTTGGGAGTCAAATACTCAGTTTGAGTCCCAGCTCACTATTCAGTCACTAAGCCATCTTAAGCAGGGAAATGGCTTAACCCCCCAGAAGTTCAATTCTCCTTGCATGTAAACAAGGCTAATATCTGCCTCTCACTGGGATATTGCAAGGATTAGGACAGGAGAATGCACACGTAACACTCCACAGAGTACCTGGTATACAGTAAGTGCTCAATAAACTGAAACTATTGCTCCTCACAGTGCTAATACTGTTGCTTTTATTTGGAATGTAAAACCACGTGGCCAATCTGGGCAGTCCACCAGTTCATTGAAGCAAAAGGCAGTCCCTTAACAAACAGCTTCCAGACAGCTTGTCATCCAAAACCAAGTGCAGTTCTGTTTCACAGTTACCAGTTATTTTGTTTGCTACCTGATGGTCTTGCTCTGAAACAGCGTGGCCCAAACAAGCAAACTAATTATAGCAATTCCAGAGCTTAGGCCATCATTCAGAAGCAACGCTCTCAAGAGCTGGGATGAGAATCAACAGGCAATTAGCAGGTTTCACAGGAGTTATGCTCCCCATCTCATCACACCCTAGATCTTGAACACAAGAAGCTGATCACAGCAGTTGTTTTAAAGGGCTTACGGCTGAGGAATTTGTGCAATTGGAGTTATTCATCGGTCCACCATGGAACATGGTGGGAGAGGCCAGTTGGGCAGCAGAGCCATGTTCAGTCACCAAGGATCTGTCATCCCTGATTCTGGGTTCAGCTTCTTCTGCAGTAGAGTAAGGACATTACGCTCAATTCCTAAGGTTCTCTAGCTGAGGTTTGCCATATGCCTCGTTTTCTGTATCTGTGCTATTGCATCAACAGCTCTTAAAGAAGTCCCTGTTGGGTGCTAAGAAGCATGCCAACCATCCTCATAGACACCCAGCAACCTATAGGAACATCCTCGCTTTTAGAGGTAGGCTCTGTTGTGGTTGGGAAATCATTCCAGGTCATTCCAAAAGGCTCATGCACTGGGAGTTGGACCCAGGGCAGCAATGCTACAGCATGGTGAGACCCATAAGTGAAAGTCCTGATGAGAGGTTATCTGAACCTTATGATGTTTCCCTCAGAAAGGATGAACACTGCTCTGGTGGGATCGCAGTCCTGTCTTGCTGGGTGGTCTCTCCCTCTTGCACCTGTAACCTGGAGATGACTCCATGTCTCCATCGAGGCTACCCCAGAGCCAAACAAGGGGCAGTATCCTATGATTTTGACTTTCACCCTCTGAAATTGTGAGCAAAATACCTCTTTTCTTTATAAAGCATCCAGCCTCAGGTATCCTGTTAGAGTGACAGATAAAAAAGACTGATACCATCTGCTTGAAAGAAAAACACTGGTCCTGGTTCTGTGACTTCCCCGAGATCATCAGGAGCTCTCCCCAGCCATCCCCATCCCCTTGACTGATGCCAGATGAGCAAAGTCCCCAAATGGGATCATGAGCACAAATGAACCAAATCTCATGAGAGAGATGCTGGGAGCAGAAGACCCCCTGGTTTTGTTTATTTTGGGGGCCTCTCACTATTCTGGTCCTAGAGTAAAATGATTCACTGAAGAGCAGGTACACATCCTTAACAATTCCATTTGGTAACAGCCAAGGAGAACCCTCTCCACAAGGAGGACCATACCCCAGCGTCTTTTGAATTGAACTCATCATTACATCTCACCAGGGGAATTAAGCAGACTTTAGAAATCCTGGCTCCAACTCTAGAGAGAGGCATTTTCATCTTGATTCTGGTTTTTGTCATGTGTGAAATGTAGATGGCCTTGATGGCTGCTTAAGGCAGCTCTTGGTGGGCCACAGGAAAGCATGCTCCCACCTCCGAGAGGGCAGTGGAAACTGCAAACCTCATGATGCTGGTTCTCTCCTGGCCTTTGTCCACTGCATGACAATAGGGAGCTGACCTTTCAAATAAGCTGAAGAGATTGCTCCCCCTGTAATAGATTTGAACTATATCAGAAAGATTCATGTCTCCAAAAATATCTACACTGTGGCCTGAGATTTAGCTATTTGTGACTCACTTCTTCAGGGCTTCAAGCTTTTCAGTGCTCAGGAGCTTCCCAATAGTTATGCCAGCTGTGGTCTGCTAAGACAATAATGATAAATGACAACCATTGGGGTCTTCAGCATATAACCCGCACCCTTTGTGATCCTTGGTTTTCATTTCAGCTCATACCAATCTGTGAGGGAGGGTTTATTATTCAATGCATTTTAAAAACTGGGAAACTGAGTCTCAACGAATTTAGAAAACTTACCAACTTGTCATGACAAACTTGGGTGAGATGGGAAAGGCTGCCCACCTCAGGGGAGCATGCCTGGGAGAAAGGTCTGAAAGAGACAAGGCTGGTGCCAACGTGCACACGCTGCCCTACTTAACAGTTCCTTCCAGCCCCATGTCCATCAACGCCCCAGTCATCTCCAGGCACACAACTGAAGGAAAGAAATTCTGCAAAGCAGCATGTCACCTCCGGCCAATCTGCAACTCTTATTTACAGAGTTCTCCATCTCCCCTTTGTAGCTGAGTGGGTGAATAGGCATCACAAATATTTAGCCCCCTCTGCTCCAATGAGAGCCAGCCCTGATTCACTGAATAATCACTCCGTTGTCCTCTCACCTCAGGAGAGAATACCAGGCACCCCTCTTTCCAAATCTGGCCTAACCCACTAGCAACACTTGCATTTTTAGAAGCTGTTTTTCCCTGATTGTTTCATCACCTCTCATCTGCCATTCTCCTGACACATAAATTAAAATCCAACAATGAAATATACAGACATCCTTTTCTCTCATCATCAGCTCCAGCTTTCTGATCCCAGGGTCGAGAGTAGCTGGAGCCCCTCTCTTGTCTGCCAAGCAACAGGGAGGGGGAGACAGACAGGAGAGGCATCACCTGGGGACTTCTGACTGTGAGGAATAGCAGCCAGCCTGTCATTAGGGAGGAGAAAAGCACTTGCAAAATTTTCAGGTCTCTGCTCGTCCAGAGCCTGGGGAAGTGCAGAGGATTATAATTACACCCAGGTGGAAGCCTGACCACGCTCACCAGCGCAGGAAAGAGTGTTCCCATTAAATAACAGGGAGGTATGGAGTTCACCAGGGATTGAATTTCTAGATGGCAGCCTTCAAGTCACTCTCAGGTTTATGTCCAAAAATCCGGGGATGGAGGAACAAAAGCGCCCTTGAAAAAGAGTTACAGGGAGCTCTCTCTCTAAATCCTTGGTCCCCAATGGCCACCATCACAAAGGGACAAACATCCTGTTGATGCAGCCAAAGAAGGCCCCAGAGCTGGAAGCTTAGAAGCTGGCACCTCCGCAGGTGACAGCACCTGCCAAATAAAAGAGAGGGATACTAATGTCTGCATATGGAAAGGCAGGGCCCAGGAGTGGTCAGAGCCCAGGCATTCCCACCACAGTCACAGGTTCAGATCCTGACTCTGCGCCTAAGAGCTGTGTCATCTTGGGCAGGTCACTCAAGTGCCCTGAGCCTCAATCTCCTGACCTGGAGAATGGCAATCATTACACAACTTCTTTGTTGTTTTAGGAGACAAATGGAATGGGAAGTGCCTGGAAGAGCATCTGGAACACTAAGAGATCCTTCTCTCAGTTCTGTCCATCCCACCCTGCTCCTGTAGATCAGAAAGCAAATTCTCAAGAGCTCCTGATTCCTGGGACCTGGAGCTGGGCAGGATGCAGTTTTGCAAATAGCTGTTGGACAGCAAGCCCTCTGCAGTCCTGGCCATTCTACCCTCTTTGTCTAGTGCATAACACACTTCTGGTGCCACAATCAGAGATCTGCACCTTTAAGGAACGCTTGCCACTGCCTGCCTACACTCAGAACACCATCCATCCTTCTGTCAGGGCCAGAGTGCAAGCTGACACCTGTAAGTGAACTGGGACACTGTGGGGACGTCCATTCCAGGGAGTACTCGGTGGTGCAGCCAAAGCTGCCTGCCACGTGATTCCGGTTGATCTTTCTGGGGTGCCAATAGCCCCGAGGCTGGATGGCTTCTCTGCCCACATGATCTAGGGTCAGCGCCCTCTTTCTGTAGCTGCATTTCTGACCCACTTGGATACTTTGACATGATCCCAGCAAGCAATAGAGCACCCATTGTTCAAGCTTCTCCAGCCCCAGGGAGGGAACAAGCCTGCCAAGAGCAGAGGTCCCACCCAATTGGATATCACCCAATTTTTCTACCCAGAAACACAATCACCCTCACCCAGATGGTCCAGGGCATGCTTAGCCCTCAGTCCCTGCAATATTCATGAATCTGCTTTGCCATTTGTGGCGAGCCAACAGGAGAGGTGGGGTGAGTGGATGGATCCTAAACCATGCTCTGTGCTGTTAGCCATGGATATGGTTCATAGACATGATTTTTAGTAATAGTATTAATATTATGTTAAGACAATCATAATCAAATTACATTGGAATGTAACTACAGCATGCTAAAACCCATAATATAAAGATGTTATAAAACTGACCTCCATTCTTGCTGAATGGCAGGTTTGTGCTAAGCATTATTGTGTTCTCCCACAAACATTGGAGTTAGGAAGTATCATTTGATCCCATTGCATAAGTGAAGACAATCAGAAAGGTTGAGTTGCTTCCCCAAGGTCCCACAGCTTGTAACAGCCCAATTCCCTCTCAAGGCAGCCTGACCTCAGTTCTGTCTCTTAGCTATTGTGTTACTTAGCTCAGTGAACATGGCCACCCAAACCCACAAGCCTCTGCCTCTCCCAAGGTCTAGAAAATCTGCTCTGGTGCACAAATCCCACCCTCACTCGGTGCCTTAGAGTCCTCTGTTTGTATTCCTGTGTGTTAAAGCTTCACTCCCCACTCCTCCCCAACCACCCCCACTGCCACCAGCTCCACTTTGAACAGGACTGAATTCACAAGCAGATGCCCCTAGTAGGTCTTGGCTTACCAGGCCTTGAGCCCTACACAGCTGGCTGACAGCAGGAGGCCAAGCTCTAATGTCACGTCTGAATTTGTTTCCTCCCTCATTCATCCACTGATCTGACATTCACATTGCCATAAAGAACTGATGCAATAAACTCATACTGAGCATACTCCTCATCACTTCCTATAACAGCCTCAGGCTGATACCACACCAAAAGCACCTGTGACCTCATCAGATTTTTTCTTTTTTTTAAGAAAAGCATTCTTCACATGATCAGGAAGCTCATGGGACGAGCAGCAAAGAGGGGCTGACTTGCTGCTGTCTGCCCTCTTGTACTAGCATCTGGGATACTAGACACAGGTACCACGTAGTTGCTCAGCTTTAGCACAATTCAGGCTGTGTCACAACTACAGACCAGAAACCTGGAAGGTACTTGGTTGGGTGGTTCTGGCTCAAGGCTTCTCATGAAGTTGCACATGGATAGGAGCTATAGCCATCCCAACTGTGGCTGCAGAAGCCACGACAGAGTTCACTCATGGTGTTGTTGACAGGCCTTGAGTCTCTGCAGACTGTTAAGACAGACTGTTCCATGTCTTAGGGACCTTCCATAGCATGGTGATTGGATTCTCCCACCACGAGAGCTCAGAGAGAGAGAGGTGGGGAGGTGGAGGCAGATTACAATCAAATCCTGGTAGTGGCCTGCCATCACTGTGCGTTTCTGGCTACACAGACCAGTACAATACAGGAAGGGGTTGCATGCAGGCATGACCATTGGGAAGTGGGAGCCCTTGAGTTCATTTTAGAGAAGGGCTACTCCAGAAGTATATAGTGTTTGTTGAGCACTGGGGTTGGAGGTATGCAGATTGTATCCACATGCCCAAAGGTAGGTCAGCTAACCTAACTCAGCTCAGTCTGCTCTTAGAGAAGATGAGAACAGAGTTGCCAGAGAGGAGGGTCTTGCAGATGGAAGGCAGCACTGCTTTGGTAACAGTGCACATGGTTTGGGGGATTCCCATACAGATGCAACTAAGCTGTGTAATTCAGTGTTGGTGTGTGTTTGCCAGTGCCCAGTGTTGGATAACGGACAATCTACAGCGTGGGCGGGACCTCCTTAATGACCTGTTAGAGCTGATCTATGATTATTAGCCTTCTACCTGAATGCAAACAAGGAGTCTGCAGTTCTTGCTAGCTCTTGTTTGGAAATGACCTGTTGTCTGTCTTTGAATGTCCTTTCTCCCTCTGACTTGCTTTGCAGGCCTAGTTTGTCTTTGCTGATAACACAAAGGCAGGTATCAGCCCAGCGGCAGCATAGCTCAGGTTCTAAACCACTCAGCCCCATATGAGTCCCTTTTCAGCCACCCCTCCCCATCCCTTTCCCCTGTCCTAAGGGCTTTCCCACACAGACCTGTTGAACTCCAGGCTTTTGGGATGTAGGATGCTTTTCTCCCTACGGAATACCTCTTTGGATCCCCACCCAGTACCTGTCAGATCAGAGCACTGGGACAAGGTGTCAAGAAACTAGATCCTTATTGCTGGCTTTCATCTTCATCAGCAGTGTGGCCTACATGGGCTGCTGCATGGCCCTGAGCAGCTCAGTCCTGATTATCCATAACTCGGTACTTCCATGGGTTGTTCACTGAGTATTATTTCTGTTCCTTCTCCAGAGGTCCCCCTCCCACATCTGCCCTGCAGCTCACCACCAAAATCAAAGGCTCTGCAGCATTCCCTGTGCATGCCAGGCCCTGGGCATGCAACTACAATGGGTTTGTTTTGCTGTCTGGCTGCCTACCCCCCACACCGTTATAAGTACCCATTCTCCCTTCTGAAACCTTCACGACAGCTGTGAGCTCATGACTATCATCAGCTCCATTTTAGAGATGAGGCTGCCGTGGCTCAGAGAGGATAAGCCACTTCTTCAAAGTCACTCTGGATTCCCAGGGGCAGTTTGGGACCAGAGTAAGTTATTTGGGCCTGGAGTTTCTTTCCCTCAGGGAGTATGTAGGGACAACAAAAGAGAGAGCAAAAATGACAAGAACGATATCAGGCTTTCCTAGGGGACAAAGTCCAAGACTACTGATCGAAACCTATGTTTATCAAACTGGAGAATGTTACTTGTCTCGGATGAATGCTTGCTTGCTTTTTTTTTTTTCCATTAGAAGAATCCCTCTGAAGACCTCAGTTAGGCAGTAGCATAACTTAGGCCTCTGCTGCCAATCAAGCAGAGGCTTGCGTCAGAGATGTACCCCAGGCCAGTGAAGTCCCAACTGATGGATGTATGGAGCCAGAAAGGTACAAATGTGCTGCCCTTTTCAAAAATAACTGGTTCTGTGGAGGTGTCCACTGGGAAAATTGCAGTACTTCCAGCTGCCACGGAGGAGGTCACGATAGACAGCTCTCATTCCATAGCAAGCCAAGCCCCAGAGGAGGGCTAGCCCCGAGTGGACTGGAAATCCAAATATCCAAATGCAGTTCATGCTTCAGCCCCCTACCAAATGACAAATGGCTGCCCTGTCAGAGGGAGCTGGCAGGTGATGTACCACTCCCTCCTACCTCTGCCCCCCACTGTGGCACAATCTGTCAACAGCCGCTGGTCCTCGGGATTGGATGGGGAAGAGGGAGCCAGTGGGTGGTTGTCTCGCCCAGACACATCCCTCTGTGGCAAATAAGGCTCAGCAACCCACAGGAGCAGGGCAGTCCTTGCCTGTGTTCCAGTCAAGTCAACAGGAGCACCGAGAAAATGCCTCATGCGACTGTCACTCAGGAATGTCCTCCAGTTGAACCTCCTACCCACCATAGCTCTCCCCAGCATCCCTGTCCTAGGAAGTCACTCCACTGATGCACCTCTGCTGAAGCCCTAACAATGCCCCTTGCCAGTCACCTTTCCCAGGGACCTGGTCCAGAGGATGCCTTTCTCCCCATTCTGTGCCCCAGTTTGCACAGGCACCTCCATCCCCTTCACCATCTGCCCCTTCACACCCCTGGCTGGTGATAATTCAACCCTGCCTCTCTACTCCTTTTTGTTCTGCCGCTAGCTGCATCATCATCTGATAGGCCCTCCCTTGTGCCAGCCACCATGGGCTGACTTTCCACAGAGCCTAGAGCGTTTGCCTGCATCGTCCCCTTCTAAAGTCATCTCCCTACCTATGTATTCTTATCCATGTTGCATTCCATCTCTTCCAGGGCCCCTAAATTAGTGTCTAAAATTCAAGCTCTATAAACTTGACTCTTTCCTGTCCAGACATCCTTATGTGCCTTGCACACAGCAGAGGCTTAATAGGGGTTAGGGGGTTGAAAGGAATGGATCCTGGAGATAATGACCAATCATTAGGAATCAGTGTGTAGTAGGAAAGTGGGGGGCTTTACTGATTCTTCCATGATCAAACTGAAAACAACCAAGACATCTTTCTGTCATCCAATCCAGAGACTCTCAAACTGGGACCTACTGCAAAATCCCCTAAGATGCAGCCAGCTGGGCTCCTGCCCCCAAACGTGTGGCCCAGGCTGTCTGGAGCAAGATTGAGGACTTGCACTTCTAACAAACTCCCAGGTGATGTTCCTGTTGGCAGTCCTAGGACTACACTCCAAGAATTACCTTGAGCACATGCATTCTGAATGAGAATCAAATTGCACCACTAGAAGGTGAAATCAACTCATAGGGGAAGCAAGGTGGAAAAATCTTGCTCTTTTTATTTTAAGGCTACGCACACACACTGTACATAAACAGATCTTCAGTATTCATGGTATTCAAATTCCATGGCCAGAAAATCAGGAGGACAGTGTCCAGAAACACTCAGGCAGGGGTAAACATAAAAACAACTGGTCTGCTCCTCCTTGAGGCGCAGGTTCTTCATTCTTGCATCAAATCCCAGTGTCTCCCATCTGTCTGCATGGATGCTGTTGACAAACCTTATCCAACGGGCTGTTCATGTCCTTCTGTTCTGTCCCATCCTCCACCTTTGACTAACCTCTGGGCCCTGTTGCTTTCATCCCCGAAAGCGCTCCCCTACATCGTTGCAGCCATACCTCCTGACGGAGAGATCCCTGTAGTAGCTTCCTAATCAGGCATTTCATTGCTCTATCTCTACTCTTTCCAGAAGAGATTAAAGAGGCTTACCCTGTGCATATTCAAATACCTCTACTTTGTCCCAACATGATCCTTACGTGGAAGCCGCTTTTACTATTACTATCTCCTTCCAGCTGCCTTCAGGTTGTTGTTTTAGGAGCCTGTGTTTCCAATTCAACCATCTAGTATTTCTTTGATGGTGACAGATCCTCTCCCCCAAGTGACAACAAATTTAGAAATATTATCAGTTTATTTTTAACCTCGACATCAATGAACAAGGATACCATAGTTGATGGCAGCATAGGGAGAGAGAAACACAGGAGCTTAATTGGCTGTAGCTTTTGTGAGGACTTCCATAGGAGCTGGATGAACTGGGATATGATATCTGGTAGAGTCTAGTCACAAGAAGGAAGAGTGCATTAAACTGTCATGAATATATTTGCCAAATTTTACAATACCATTTTTAAAACTCTCTGCAGACGCCAGTTTTCTTATGAGAAAATTATCCTACCAAGATTTTATTTTATTTTTTTAGACTGAGCAAACCCAAATTTCTGTCCTGTCCCAAATCAGTTCATCTGACTCAAAGGCTGCAGTTCAGAGCAGAGACACCAGCTTGTTTGGAGCCTCTGGCTCTCTACCCTTTAGGAACTGTCTGCAGTCGGAAGCAGGTAGGGAAACTTGAGGATGAAAAGAAGAACCAGACACCTGTTATGTTTCTTGATGTTAGGAGGTGGGGCAGAAATACCAGCTTGGCTGCACTCCTGGGTAGACTAGAATTTAGTGGCATCCTCAAGGTGTGCAGGCTAAGAATGAGGCAGTAGCAGACAATGATAGATGCTGGGCCTAAAGACCAGCTGCCAGAAAGGCCAAGTACATTAGCCACCACCTTGCATGGGCCTCAGTGACAGCACAGTTGCCGGAACATACCCAGGGGCTGATGCACGACAGCCTCTGCCCTCTTTCTTTCTTTTCCTTTTTTCATCATCTGAGGCATAGAGACAGCTGGAAACAGACAGACAGACAGGCAGACAGTGAGTTCCTATTTGTTGATTCACTCTCCAAATACCCACAATGGTCAAGCCTGGACCAGGACAAAGCCAGGATCCAGGAATGCAATCCAGTTCCCCCATACACATAGCAGGAAATGCCAACTACTTGAGCCATCACTGTGGCCCTCCAGGGTCTGCATTAGCAGGAAGCTGGAATCCAGAGCCTGAGCTAGGACTCCAACCCAGACCTATCAAATGGGATAGCAGCATCTTAACCACCAGGCAGATTACCCACCTCTCATTTTCTTTCTTCCCCTCTTATTCCCCAAACCATTGCTGTTCAGAAATAATTGGCTCTTCCCTTCACTGGAGCCCCAGAGCACTCTCAGTTTTTCTCCATCAGTGTTTCCACATCCTCTGCTGTTGCTTAGGCACAGAATTCATCAGACTAGACAGACCTAAACCATAAACTTGGGACTCCTTCATCTGTGTGACCTGGCCCATAGCTGGTGCGAAGCCAACATCTCTGTTTAAGAAGTGTATGTGTTGCATCACCACTCAGCTCCTATACTTGGATATTTCTATTCAACCTCATGTGATTCTCCCCCTTTTTCACACACACACACACACACACACACACACACACACACACACACACAAAGCATTACCATGTATTTTCCATCACATTTACGTTTAGGTAACAAGTGTCAATGTGGCTAACTCCGAGTCACTAATGTGTGAAAATTGAGGTATAATGTTCCAAGATTGGAAATATGTGTTCTGAAACTAAGATTTCAGTGGTGAAAAGAAGAAACAAAATGAGCAGGGCATTCACTCACATATTTGTGCATCCTATAAGCCATGCTGTTATGTACCAACTGAGCTTAAGAGTCCAAATATGAATACATTGTTACTACCATCACCCCCAGGAAACCAGCCTATGGATCTTCTGAAACCACTGTCACTTAATGAGCCTACAAGGTGCTGAAACTTATGGCTTGGACTTTGATTAATCCAGCACATCCAACAGTGAACCAGCATAGTCTATATAGTATGCTTTCTTCTGCTGTAACAACATAGCACAAACTGGGTAGCTCATCATGAATAGAAATCCACTGACTCCAGATCTGGAGGCTGAGGAGTCCATGGGCCACCTCTGGTCCCTACACCTTCCTTATGCTTCTTGCAATAACAAGCACATCAGATAGTAAGAAAGAGCAAGATCCAACTTGCTTGCATAACAAACCTACTCCCACAATAACACTGATGCACTAAAAACCTCCCATCAGGCTCCACCTCTTAACATGGTTGCATTGGGGATTATGAACTTAGGACACGTTGGGACCATTATAGTATATAAACAATATAGATAGTGTGTGCAAGGACTTTGTAAGTGATATCTCATCTTTATCACGGCTCCCAGCTATGATGACAGCTAAAGGATCTCTTTTAACACTCAAAATTCACTGAGAACATGGTTGCTCATCGTGTGTTAAAGACAAAGGCACTGAGGCTGTCTTCCCCAGTGACACAGCCCGTGAAGCGATAGCAGAGAATTCGGTGGGCCCCTTCGCCCCTGACCTGAATCTGTAGCTGGATCAACACTTCAGTTCAGAAGCTTGGGGTGAGAGTAAGGGCCAAGGTGGGAGACTGGGAGGAGCCAGGGGGAGGTGGCTGATGATCAGGCTTTAGGAGCTTCATGGGCCCATGGAACACAGGGTTCCTGGGATGTACAAGCATCTGTGGTAGGGCCTTAGGTGCTGAGAACATTAGTTTACAGGAAGCAGAGTCTACCACCTGAATCCAGCACACACACACACACACACACACACACCCCACCCATCATTGACTCCTCTTCAGCAAGCCAGGCTCCTGCTTCACCTGCTAGTTTCAAGAGCAGAAAGAAGAACAGGGTTCTGCTGGGCCTTGCTGCCAGCTGTGCCAGCTGCTGGGTGCCTGCAAGGGCAGAAGACAAGTGAGAGCTGTCAATACCTGCCCATGCAGGCCTAAGCAGTAGGCTCCACACCTGCCAAGAACAAAGCACAAAGTGAGCATCTGTCAGCAGAGGTAGAGACCAAGAAGTGGGGTGTCAAACAGGTCTTCCCCAGCCCAAGTCTCCAGCTCCCGGATGCAAAGATGAAGGTTTATGTACATGTACACACACATATGAAAGCATATACCAGTCCTAAAAAGAAGGAAAATATTTCCAAGCCTTAAAGGTTTATTAGTTCAGTCCTTAAAGTCATGCTCCTTTCCAGAGATGAGCAGACACCATTTCCAAGCAGAGAGAAAGAAATTCTCCAAAAGCCCTGTTTGCCACTAAATTCCCTCTACCCATTGGAAATCTCATTCCAACAGATCAGACCAGAGGGCAGCGCACGTGATACCTCAGTTAGGAAAGAGGAGATCCCGCTGGACTTCACTGAAACTCCAGGAAAGACCTGTAGGCTTAATAACAGTCTCCTTGGCAGTGAGCCCTCCAGCCCTGTGTGAGCTGGGACCTCTCAGAGCAGGCAAAATAAACATGCCGCTGCCACACACCCCCAGGCAGAAGGGCACACAGCTGACCACTCTATTTCTTTTTTTTGGTACCTGGTGGCCAACTTTGGACCTTGCAAAAAGGAAATTGTCTCTAAGTTTTGCACAGGCATTTCTTTGAGCCAAAGCTGCAGGGAAGTTCCCATCTGCCCCCTCTCTGCTCGCAGGTGGTCAGGGCTGCTGCTTAGTAGGATGGGTAGATCAGAGAACAGCCTGCCTGGCATACAGCTCCATGTGTCAGCCCAGGGCCCTGGATCAGCCTGCTCTCCTGTCACTTGCAGCAACTCATTTTCTCGGTGTTAGACTGTGCACAATAAATTCTGATTTCTTTTCTTCTCCCCCTGGCTATCTCAAATGGTTTCAGAAGAAAGGAAATTCCTATCATTATTGTCAGAAATGAGACAGAAATCACATGTCACCCCAATCAAACACCAGTATTCTTTTTCACCAAGATGCAACTCACAGAGAGGGCTGAGGCCGTTAAGAGCCACTCTGTGTGTAGAAATCCAAATGACTCCATTGTAGGAATGCAAGGAGGACTGCAATGCTGTAGCCTATTTTATTAGCCTGGCATACTTCTGGGTCACAAAAGAAACCACCCACTAGAAGCACAGGAACACCAAGAACAGTCAGGGAAAGAACACAACTTGTGGGCTCAAGCCTTTCCAGCCATATTAGGCCATATCAGTCAAACCCAAGCCTGACTCAGCTGCAAAGCAGGAGGCAGGAGGGAGGGAAAAGGAAGGCAAATTCTCCAGTTCCTGAAAGTCAGAGAGATTTTCCAGCTTTCCACAGCCCAGAACCTTGATATTCAGCTCTGGGAGAGATTAGCAGTCCAGGAGTTGAGACCAGGGCCTCTAGGGTGGGAATACTACCATCAAGGTGACCAGGGGTCACCCTATAGGCAGGGCTGGGAAAAGCAGACCCATGTCCACATGCCCACTAGACCCTCTACTATGTGTGGTCCCAGCCCCATCACTCACTAGCCACATGGCATCAGCTTCTTCATCATTAAAGAGGGCAATGAGGGGCAGACAATTGGCCTAACAGGATGCCCACAGGCCATAAGGAAGAGCAAGGATGGCAGTGGGTACCAGTTCTGGCTCCTGACTATGTATACATCCTGGGAGGCGGCAGTGATGGCTCAAATAACCGGATGGCTGCCACTCACACGGGAGACACGGATTGAGCTCCTGGTCCCTGGTTTCAGCCCCACCCAGTTCTGGCCACTGTCGCCATTCAGGGAATAAACCACTGGATGGGAACTCTCTTTCTCACTCGTTCTCATTCTCTCTCTTCCCCCTCCATCTCTCTCTCTCTCTCCTTCTCTCTCTGTTTTTCCTCAGTGTCTGTTTCTCTGTCAAAGAAATTAAAATGATAATAAAAGATAGACTCCTAGGAGCCATGACTTTGAGGATTCAGTGACTTCCTAGACAAATTAAACTGTTTCCAGTCCCTCACCCCTAATACTTTCCTTGGAACAAGCTCAAACTCATTTCTAAAATCAGACCCCATCCAAATCAGCATACCAAGTCCAGGGCCACCTCCTGCATTGGAGTCAAAGGGGTTACTTTAACAGGGGTTTCAGCCTACAGGTCAGCATTGAGGAACCAGCACCAAGCAGCTCCCCGTCACCATCCCCCACTTCCTCCCTCACCTACCCCTCCAATCTCCTGCCCATGCCTCCTCCTCCTAGGACAACAGCTGTCTCTTTTTCATGCCAGCTTAGAGGAATGAACTGCCTGGTCTCTTCACCTTACCTATCCAATTTAGAGGAACCTCCTTAGAGAGTAGTTGGGCCCTGTGTCCCTTGAATCTGGCCCTGTGGTGCTTACCCTGCATGGGTTGGGGATGCACCCTCCATGGCACCTCTGCCTGCCCTGCTGTGGTCTCAGACACACCTGCCAGGGGCTTCTTGTCCCAGCACCTGGGCCTTCACTGGATTCTCATAGATTGGGAGAGGAGAGATTGTCCCAGAAAGGGGCAGCTGCCATTCCCGTGGTGCTACTGAGGATGAGGGTTGGTTCACGGCCCTTCCTGTGTCAGTCTATGTCTGTCCTGTGTCTGCCAGAACACAGGAATAGCAGCCCCACCCCACCAGCTTGGGCATGAGCACTGGGTTCAGGCCTCCTGCCATGATTGAAAGGGCACCCTCTCCGGAGAGCACCCAACTAGCTGTTCCAGGGACATTCATAGCTCAGGGGCAGAGTAGGGGAAGTGTTGCGGAGAAGGCAGAAGGCACAGCCTGGTGGCCCAGACTCCCTGGGCCCATTTTCCCTATTTAACTCCCTTCCCCGACACTGCGTCCTAATCCAGACCTCCTGGCTCCTTGACAAAGCTGTGCAGGTGGCAGTATTTCCTTCCCCAGTGATATCAACAGTAGGAGAGGCTGGTCCAATAAAGCACCAGTGTTCTTCCAGGAGACAGAGGCTCAACTGGTGTTCTGCCCAAGGCCAGCTGTGGTCTTCCAGCTAAGCCTGCTGGCTTCCTCTTCCCCCGACACTCCACCCCAGGCTCTGCCAAAGGAAGAAGCGACAGGTGTGCATGGCAACCAGCCCAGCAGCAGGATCCTCACCAGCCTTCATTGGCACAGGCAATGACTTCGCCTTGCACAAAGACTCCATTGTATGCAATTCCTTCTTTCTCCATCGTCTCCAGAATCTTTCTCACCTAAAGAGAAAAATGCATTGATTTCAATTGGCCCTCTATTAAAAAAAGAACCTACAAGGTAAGTCAAGCTCACTTGACTTAACTGATTAACAGATAACTTGAATTTCTCCATGCTTGGAATGTGACCAGTTCTCTGCATAAGACTTCATGGCATCCTATCTATGCTACAGCGACTTTTTTGAGACCTCCCCTTACCCTCATGCACTGGTACTTGCCTGCCTGGCTGTCCCCAATCAAAAGGGCTCACAAAAGTGGTCCTTGCTGAAGGCAAATCCTCCTGTTTTTCATCAGCAGTGAAGTTGGTATTGAAGTCAGCATGTAACTCATTTAATACAGAAACAGTTGTGCTGTTTGAGATCAAACAGCCTGTATCACACACAATGAGTTATTGTGATGTAACCAATGAACGAATAATCAATGAGAGACAGACTGCCTATGATCTACATCAAAGAACTGAAAAGCCTGATATGCTTTTAATACCCTATGTTATTCCACAATGGGTCGGGAGAGCAGAGGAATCTTCCACCTTTTTGGAGTGTGTGAGGAAGATGTTAAATATAATCTATCAAGATTGTAACAGGTAACTTATAGACAGCAGACTCGAATCTGCACTAGACATTAGCAAAAGCTATAAAGACATACAGTGGGATCACAGTGTATGTGGAGTGAAGACTCCAGAAGGCCTGGATCAGAATCCTGGAGCAGCTACCTGTTAGCTACAAGCAGGGTACTCTCTCGGAGTCTCAGTATCTCACATTTTCAAAGCGAAATTTATGCTATTTAATCAAACAGCCACTTTGAGAACTAAATAAACAACATTAACTCAATAGGTATTCTTAAAGATACATTTCTATTTTTCCCTACAAATCTCATCTCCCATCACTGCCACTGTCCTTTCTTCCTTCCTTTCTTTCTTTTTTTTAAAGATTTATTTATTTAACTTGAAAGTAAAAAAGAGAGAGAGATCTTCCATCTGCTCCTTCACTCCCCAAATGGCCACAGCAGTCAAAGCTGAGCCGAGCCAAAGCCAAGGGTTTCTCTGGGTTTTCCATATGGGTGCTACCCTTTGCTGCTTTTTCAAGTTACCGCAGGAAGCTGTATCAGAAGCAGGGCAGCCAGGATGTGAATCAACTCTCATATGGGATGTTTGGTGCCCCAAGTAGAAGTCTAGCTTGCACCCCAAGTCCTCATTCTTTTAAACCTTTCTAAGTATATGAGCCATACCATTGCATGCCAATTATTGAATATATGCTCTTTGTCCTTTCATTTATATGGATATAACTCTGTCTCCTCAATTCCCAAATGTACAATGCTTGGGAGTTAAGAATCACTTCCGTCACTATTATCAATGACACCATGTCCATGTTTGGAAACGAAAAAGTGTTACTCAAAAAAATACATCACAATATGATGAAAATTCTGTCAATGAGAATCTGTCATCATATCTACCGGTCAAAATTGTTGTCCTTAGAACTGGCACACCAATTAAACCAATTCAGACTTTTAGAAATAATGGTAACTATTTACATACTCTTTTATTTCCCTAAGACTTGAATCAGTTCTATTGTTTATAAAATGCACATGCACAGAATTATTTTGCTTCCTTCATTCATTTATTCAGTACCTTCTGCATGCCTACTTGCTATTAGGCGCTGGGTACACAGTGGCAGACATAATTGTACCTTGGGAACAGGAAATAGATACTTTATTTCCTCAATTCTAAGGTCTATATTTGTTTAGATTTAACATCTTCAAAATTGGGATATATCTTACAAGTGCTGTTGACAAGGCCATGTTTGTGTCCAAAGAGCTTGTCTTGCTGTCACTGCAATTGAATCGTGTGCACTGTTGAGTGATACTGCTTGGGTTGAGTTTAATTGCCAGTTAAAAGGTTTTTGAAAAGCCTAACTTACGATTTATATACAGAAAGGGGGGGGAGGAGACTGAGGAAAGGCATAAATCTGATATTCTTCATTGGATGGGTAGCTGCCAGCCTCTATTTTCTTGCAAAGGAACAAACAAGTATTTTCTGAAAGGATAATCACAGCATACAATGCTAGCCTTGATTGATGCAAGACACTCCAAGCAAAGCAATGGACAGGAGGGAAACTGCCAAACCCATAAGACAAATGAAATATCTCCAAACAATGACAGGCTACTGTGACTGTGTGCGTGGCATGGGATTGTCATTAAGATATCAAGTCACACACAGTTCAGTGTGTGGCTTGTATTTCTCCTTTATAGTGGTAGACCAAAGAACAGTTTATTCTATTACCCATGGCATGTTAGTAAGTAAACCAAGATAAAAGATCAGTTTGGTATGAGAAGTTGACTAGCTCATTTATACGCATCCTGGGAAATTTGAGGTTAACTTCCTTCTAAATTCTTCTCAGTCTCCTGATCCAAACCATCCATTAGTTTGCAGGAATTTGTGACATTTTGGCAGAATGTGCGTTTGTGAAGGACACCAAGACAAGGGTACAAAGAAACTTCAGAGAGAGAGGCAGAAAAGCGTGAGTTTGCCCATGTGAATTAAGCATTAACTTTGCCTTCTGTGGTTATTTATTATTGAATTTCTTTACAGGGGGTGGTGTTCATGGACATTGCCTTTACTAGAACAATCAGAATAAGTCTGACTCCACATAGTTCAATAAGATATAGTAAGTGTTTTTAAAAGCTTAAAATTGTTTTTATTATAAAAAATAAAAGAGGACCCTACCCTCTTATACAAGAGCTGGTCACTAACCCCTCCAAGACTCAGTGACTGTTTCTTTCAGAAGAGTTTAAGATCATCTTTTATATTTTGTTTTTTCAATTTTATTGTGTATAAGTGAATTTTTAAATAAAAGTCTTAGGTCAAAAAGAAACCAAAATCATAGCAGCCTGCAGACACTTTGACTAACTCCTAATCAAAGTAATGCACAAATACCTTCTAAGGAAATCCAACCAATGAGACTGTTGTTTCTGCTTCTGGCAATAAAAAATTAAACTTAAAACACATCTACTCTTTCATCTATTAGTGAAAAATAACCAATTTTGATATATATTTTATTCATTTGTTTGAAAGGCAGAAGAAAAGAGAGCGAACTTCCCATTCATTAGTATACTTCCCAAATACTACAACAGCCCAGGTTGGACCAGGCTCATATAAACATTCAGAAACTGCATTTGGGGACTGCGATATGTGTGACAGAGGCCCAAGTAGTTAGGCCATCTTCTGCTGCCTTCTCATTAACAAGAACCTGAATTGAAAGAGGAGCTGCCAGGGCTCAAACCTGCTCTCTAGTGTGGGATGCTGGTGTTGTAAGGCCAGCCTGAGGCGCCTCACTGAAATAGGCATTATAGCTTCTGAAATAGGTTTCATTCATATTTGCTTGCGTGATCCTCCTGACCTCTCTGTGATGTGAGTATCAAGTGTGTGGCTGCACTGAACTCCAGGAAACCCAAGTTCAGGTGGACAAGTGACATGCCAGGATCACACAGCTTGGACAGGGCAGAGATTAAAGCCCAGTTTGAAGCTTTTTCATTGCTTCAATCAGGTCATATGACTTCAACGTCAAGGAGCATTTTTGGGACGTGTTAGTCTGGGGATTCCGGGCAATATTAAAAATATATATATATATATCCAGTTAGTCTTGAATTTCAGACAAACAAGAAATAACTTCTTTTAATATAAGAAAAATGTTCCAGATGATCCATAGGCTATACCAGAAAAGTGTTAAACATTTTCTCTCTGAAAATCAAGGCTAACTGGACTAGCCGTATTTGATTTGCTAAACCCAGCAACCCTATCAGTCACGTGGTTATGAGCCGCTCTTCCTTCCCATCACTCTTTGCCTTTGGAAGCCTTTGTAGTAACCAATTCTCCCTCTTTTCCAGTCATGTTTTCTTTAAATTGGCAATTCTTAATCTATGGTCCATGAGCTCTTTATTAATCTCTAATTGAATTTAGCACTTTTTTGTATTATGAATGTAAACAGTTGGTTATATTCTAGTTATTATATGTGTAATGTTGTTCACACTCACAGCTACTTCAAAATCACTATTGTTAGTAGCTATTGGATCTGATTTTAATGCATAGTGCAGTTTGGACTCCCCAGAAGCAGGCTGTGATAGAGTTCAGTGTGCAGGAGGTTTCTGAGGAGACACCTTGGAAATCCACACCTTAGATTGGTGGGGAAGGAAACAAGCATGGGCAACAGAAATCCAACTGAAGTGCATATCCAAGGCCATGCCAACCCTATAGCCAGCTCTAGATCTGCAGTGGCCAGGAGACCTGTCCCCTGGAGATACGAGATGGCTGGGCCTTCTACTCTGATATGGATCTCAAGTTGGTTCTCAAGGGCTGATGCAAACCCTGAAGGATGAAGCTCAAAGCCAATACTGACCAGCTTCCTGGGACCCGGGCCAATAGGGCTTTCCTTGAAGTTGACCCGAGCAGCACACAGACATGACCTATAACCATCGTCATGAGGAAATGCTGTTGCTTTTCTTCTTTGATCCTCTCACCTGAACAATATTCATTTGTGTATTAGTCTGAATGATGCCAAGTTTGTATTCAAGCTATACCACTCAACCATACACAACTCCTACTGGCATGCTCTATATACCACTCATGCCATGCACAAATCCTACTGGCATGCTCTACAGAAAGATCCAAGAGGACTGAGCTGTGGGGCTGGTATTTGGAAGCAGTGACATAACCAAAGATCATAAGAAGTCTGATAGTCGACTGCCCAATTCACACTCTGACTTCACCTTCCTCCCCAGAGTGAATCTGCTGTGCTCAAAGGAACAGCATCTACTCAGACTGAAGAGTTCCACACCATAAAAGCCCACTCTACTATTTATTTTTAAGACTTATTTATTTTTATTACAAAGGAAGACTTATAGAGAGTAGGAGAAGCAGAGAAAAAGATCTTCCATCTGCTGATTCACTCCCCAAATGGCCACAATGGCCAAAGTTGAGCTGATCTGAAGCCAGGAACCAAGAGCTTCTTCCAGGTCTCCCACATAGGTGCAGGGTCCTAAGGCTTTGAGCCATACTCTACTGATTTTCCAAGCCATAATCAAGGAACTGGATGGGAAATGGAACAGCTGGGACACAAACTAGTGTTCATATTGAATCCTGGCACTTGGAGGTAGAGGATTAGCCAATTGAGCCATAGCACCAGGCACCCCCATAAAAAACACTCTTGGGATTCTGTGGGCATCAGAAGAACTGAGTGGGGATACTGGCCCTCCCAGGACCTGACCATGCGGCACTGGGCAGATCCCTCCACTTCTGCATGTATTCCATGAAGCACTAATGCTTTCCAAGCAAGGTTGTTTGGGGTTGAATGAAAATACTTTGCAAAGCACCTGGCTCTCAGGGCCCTCACTGACAGGTGCCTTCTTCTCTGTCTGTAAGACAGCACAGACACATCTGAAAGGGCACAGGCACCCTTCCCTTTGCTCACAGCCTTCTGCAGCTTCCGAAACAGAGGCTTGCCTGGCACTTTTTAATTTTCTCTTGGCCAAATAACCAGAAACTCAGCAGCACAAAGAAGTGTCTGTGGCGTATGGTTACCCATCCAACCTGGTGAGACACTAGAGGAATAACGCAAGTGCCGCCCTGTAAAACCTTTCTCCCACTTCCAATTGGAGGAGGTCCCAGGGTTAGGGAGACATCAGGTGTCCTATATAGCTAGGTTGTTGGTAGTGCTGATCTTGCCAGAACCTCTTGGCCGTTATGTTTGAGGACCACATGAACTTATCTTGACCTATACAATGCCATAGTCAATATTATTTTCCTGTGGAATCAATGCAATCCACTGAGTTCAATGAGTTCTCACTGAGCTCAGCACATGCACAGCTCACTGTTGTCCCTGAAGTCTTAAATTCTTTGTCACACTGTAAGAAATGGTGCTTGATATTCCACTACTAGAGTTCTTAGTCTGCTGGCCGTCAGGTCTGAGGGCTACCTGAACCTGTCTTGGGTGGAATCTGTAGGATACCACGTTGGTGCAGTTCACTGAGCCAGAAATGAGTTCACTCGCAGCTCCATGCATGCACAGTACTGCCCCCCATAACCTTTGCCTCCTTAAATAAAATGATGCCCAATTTGACTCTAGCAGGCAGATTAGGCTGTGAAATCCACCCTGTTCCCACACCGCTCATCTGGGACTTGCTGCTCTGTCTCTGCTCCTGGTCAAATCAAATAGGCAAGCAGGATGGGCAGTTCTTTGTCTGGGTTCACCTCCAGAGCTCCTGGTAAACCTCCTTCCCACCTGGTTGCTGGTGGAGTTCAGATCGCCATTTGCTAAATGCCATGGGGGTATCCGTCACTGCAACACTACACCATTATGTCTGCTGCTTTCCTGTGTCTGTCAGTCTCTGGGTACTCCTCTCTTGTTGCTCTGTCCTCTTCTATTTCCTGGAATGTGCCCTCTCTGCTTCACACTGGTTAATATTTCTCTGTCTGTTTAAACATGTCCTTACCCTATTCTACCATCTTGATTCTCTATCATACATTACTTTTTAAATTTATTTTTTAATTCATACAAAGTTTGGTTGGGTTTAGGGGTTTAATACCTGTATTTTTGCTTTGAAAGGCAGAAAAGTCCATCTAAGTCATAAACGGGGATGGATAACAAAACTTAGGCTGGGTCAGGGAGGCACGTGAATGACTTGGGCATGTGGGCTCTGCTAGACCATGTGGAGAAATGCCAGGCACCAAAGCCTAGGAAATGACATCTCTCCACCGGACAGTCAAGTCTTAGAACAATCCTACCTCATCTTAAGGTGACCTGTCATGACTTCAGAGCCTCAGCATGTATGCGTGCCCTGGGTTAAGATACTGTAATAGGGCACCACCACTGATGGCTTGCACAGCAGACATGGCACGGAAACAGTTTCCACACACTGTCCTTTCCACCTTCTCTTCTCTTGCATCATTCAAGTTAATTGAAGGTGTAAAAAGTGCACCCTGCCCCTCCTGCCTTCTGCACCATTCACAACAACTGACAGAGCAGAAATTACTCCAGAGGTTCCTTGCATCTGGCCTCTCCTGTCTCCTGTTGTGCTACGTTAGGTAAATTAACTATAGGATAACTTTTGGCTCTGATAACTTCCTCCCTGCCTGAAACTTCGTTTGTACTGCATGGCTCTCAATCTGATTGGAGGATGAGAGCTTAAAAACCTCTGACTTTGACAGCTCAGCACAGTAGTTCCTGGAGTGTAGCGGGAGCTGCTATTGTCAAGCTTGGGAAATAAAGAGTCCTCCTAACATCCTGCACTTGGGTCCAGTATGTTTTCTCTCGCACTCCACAACAGTACTAAGTATATAGTCTGGGCATCAACTGCTGCAGGCATGAGACATGAGGCAGGCAGGGAATGGAGGTAAAACTACAGCCCCTGTCTTCAACGTATCTACAGTCCTTGTGAGGGACGCCATCAGCCTACCTCACACAATACATCCTGTCACAATGAGAGACATTCCATAGGATCCCCTAGACCCCAGTCCAAAAGTCCTACCAGCATCCACCAAAAATGAACAATACCTTGAAAGCAAGACAGGAGGAACACTGAATAGAAAAATCTCCAAACCATTTAATATTTCATTCCCAGGGATAGTCAACCTTACTGAGGCACCTGCCACCAAGGAACTCCATTATTCACAGCCCATGGTCCCCAGATTCAGCTCAGCCCAGTCTGGAATGAAGGAATACATTTAATGGCAGCTTAACAGATTCAGATTTCTCTAAAATTCCACATCTCTCTCTGCCAAGAGGCTGTTTTGAAAGATGACACTCCCTTGATGTGAATTTCCAGCCTGCCCCATTAACGAGGCTTCACTCAGAAAACATTTTTAGATCAACCCCGTTCCAGACACTTACTCCCAAGGACAAACCAGAAGAAACTCTGCACCACCAAAAGAAAAGGAAAAAAAAAAAAAAAACTTTCAGAGCTCTTTGATGATCAAAAACGAGGGAGAATATGACTCCAAGTGTTATTAACCCAAATATTCTCAACAGTCTTCAAAGCCAACCTTGAACCCCCTGTACTCCTGGAAGCAAACCTCATGCCAAGCCAGCCCCTCTGGCCTGGACTCTTCCAAGCCAGGCCAGCCCCCTTGAAAACAAACAGAACTCAGAACAATGGGAGGAAACGCTCAAAATCAAAGGTGAGGAAGGTACAGAGGAAGAGGAAGTAGGTAAAAGAGAGAAAGGGGGGCAAGGGTTGGAAAACCAACCAGGATTCCTAAGCGTGGAGGTGCTCTGATGACCCGGACTCTGACAGAGCCCTTTCAGTTCACTACCGTGCATCTGAGAAGTCTGGGAGCTGCTAGAGCTGCCAGCCTCTGCATCCTGGCTCCACTCCCAGCCCACTGGGAACCCCAGATCTCTCCTCCTTGTGTGCCACCCTCCCTTCCCCATGCAATGCATTTCCTCCGGGTGTGGCAGGGGGGGTGTTTCCGTTTCCAAACCTCGGGATCATTTGCTCTCAGATAAACAAACATCTCCTCAGCCTTTGCCAACTTTGCTCAGCCAGGAAGTCGTAATGCTAAATTAATAGTGTTTCCATCACGTCTGTGACAAGCTGGTGACAGGCTGGAATAAGAGGAAGGGAACAATCCGGTGTTTTTCCAACAGGGAGGCCTGAAGAGAGAATGATAATTGGATGGTTCAGTCATCACCACCATCATCTTCCTCGGTCTCACCCTGGCCCCCATTTCCCTGCAGTCTGTAACTGCCAGTGTAACAAAGTGGACAAAAGCACCTGTTGGTAGCCAGAATTTCTGCTCCTTGGCTGGCTACTGTGGGACCCTTGCAGGCGTCTTGATCTTTCTGAGTCTCATTTCTCCAGCTATTGAAGGTGAACAATGGTCTCTACTTACAAAGATTTAAGTAAAGGTTTGAAAGAGACAAGTGTATAAGGCATTTGCACAGCATTGGGAGTGGCAGTCATATTAGAAATAGTATTTTCTATTATTCCAATTAATATTACGTGCCATTTCATGTTACCATTGTTTCATCTAGGAGAGATTTTTATTTTTATTTTTATTATTAAACACATAAAAACAGAGACAGATCTTCCCTCCACTGGTCTACTTCCCAAATGCTTACAACAACCAGGACTGGAGTCAGGTCAAAGCCAGGAGCCAGGAACCCAATCTAGAATTTCCAGATGCATTTCTGGGACCGAATTACTTGAAATATCACGTGCTGTCTTCTAGGATGTACATTAGCTTAAAGCTGCAATCAGGAGCAGTGCCAGGATGAAAGTCTGGTTTGGTAAACACGGGAAATAAACAGGGAAACAAGGAGAGTGTACTAGGTACTTACCACTTTTATGATAAAATACTACAAATGTAATGACTTGAGTCAACTCAGTTGATCATCTTACTGCTTTGGATGTCAAAAGTCCCTAAAACCAAGGTGATGGCAGAGCTGGGCACCTTCTGGAGCCACTTGCTCATCTTTCTCAGTCCCTGGAGGCTGCTTGCATTCTGCAGTTGGTGGTCTCCACCTGCTCTTCAAAGCCAGCAGTGTAGCATCCACCCTTTTCTCTCTCTGACTCTCTTGCCTGTCTGCAGTGGGGAACATTGGGATTACATTGGAACCACCTGGCAACTCTCCGCATCTCCAGCTTCTTCATATAATCGCACCTGCAAAGTTCCTTGAGTGTACGAGGTGACATGTTGACAGGTAGAGAGGATTGGCAGGTGGACATCTGTGTTATGGGGGCGGGGGTTCATTATTCAGTCTAGTATTCAGGGTTGGAGTAGAATTTCTAATTTGTTATTTTTGTTTGGCTTTAAGTCTTTTTACTTATTTATTCAACAAATACTACAGAGCAGACACTTGTGCACGTCTATAACTTAAAACCAGTGAGGACCAGAATCCAGCTTCATTAGCGTAAAATGAAAGTGATCTGTATGTACTCATAGATACTCTGAAATATTACTGAGACCCAGACTTTAAAAGCAAAAAAAGAGCCTTGGGAGATCATTAGCCAATCCCCTCGTCCTATAAAGGGGAAAACTCAGACCCAGAAGAGTAAAATGGCTTCCCCAATGTCAAATAATGAGTGTGTGAGACGTTGTGAGGCCTGAATCCCAACTGTAAGAAGCCAAGAAAATTTAGAAGCACTTGGGAGACAAAAATCAGTGGGCTTCAGGAACAGACCTGAGGTGGAGTGTAAGGGCACTAAGTGTGAGAGGCATCTCACTTGCCTTGCCTTAGGATGCCCTTCACTGAGCCGGGGACAGAGAGTAGAGAAAGGAAATCATGTATTTAGGGGAAAATCACATATTTAATGTGTTCTAGAGCTTGACCTCTTTCACTAGACTTGGATGAGCTCACTGTGGAATTTTTTCTTGACTCTGCGCTCATATCTACCTTTCCACAGAGTGGGGGCATGGTGTGACTTCATAGGATCATTGCCCGTCAGTGCTTTTTTCCCCTCCTTTTGCAGACACTGAACTAGGCTTTAAGGGTAGGTTTGTTCCCACACCTGCCCATCTGCTCTGGATGCAGAGGCCATACAATTAAAATAAGCATACTGCCTCGTTGTTTTCTGGCTTATTCTGCTTCTCCCAGGATATTTTCCAACAGTGGGCAATCAGCAGCATTTGAAGGAAAGAGAAGAAAACAAATGAGAAAATCTCTCCAACTGCTCTGGTTTAACAGCCAGAGAGCATATCCAGCCCCCTGAGCACTCTCTGCAGAAGGGGCGACACTGTTGAGAGAGCAGAGACCTCTGGGGACCTGCAGAAAGCCCCCTTGAGTTTTCAGCTGAATAGAGAGCAATGCAAACACATTAGGAAACTGTGACTTGGGGGAAAGAAGCAGGTAGAGCAATTCCCTGATGCTCACACAGGGCTGGGAAGGATTTGTGTCCCCACCAACCAGAATGAAAGAGCCATGTAGACATATGGCATAGAATAATCAAAAGGGAAGCAGTTCAAGAGTGGGGCAAATTAGATCTCAACTAAAAACAGTTACAGTCCCACCTAAAAAAGCTTTAAATCAAGCCTCAAATGGATTGAAATCCTCCAAGAAATTTAGCAGTAACCCAGAATAAAGCTTTAAAAATTAATGTAAGAATATCCAGTACCAACAAAGTGAAACCATAATGCCTGGTAACTAATCAAAAATTACCAGACATGCCAAGAAGCAGGGAAATGCAATCTGTATTGAGTTGGGGGGGATGGGGAGATTCAGTCAGTGAAAAGCAACCTAGAAATGAAACAGATGCCAACATTAGTAGAAGAGTATATCACTATGCTTTATATGTTTAAGAAAGTGTAAACACATTAAAAAGAAATGTGGAAGATTTCTTAAAAATTTTAAATCAAACCTTTAGAAATAGAAAAAAAGCAATGGGATAAATACATTAGGTAGATTGGACACTACAGCACAACATTTAGTGACCTTCAAGGCATGACAGCAGAAACTATCCAAAATAAAACACAGAAAACAGATGGAAAAATAATTAACAGAGCATCAGGGTGCTATGAGGGAAGTTCTGAGCAGCCTATGGAGGTGCAACTGGACATTCCAAAGGAGAAAAAGGAAAGGACAAAAAAAATGACTTGAAGAAATAATGGCTGAAAAACATCTAAGTTTGATGGCTATAAACACATAGCTCTCAGAAGTACAATGATCCCTAAAGTTAAGAAGCATGAAGAAAACTACAAGGTGCCACACACATTTTGTAAAAACCAGCCATGCACAAAAATATCTTCAGAGAACCCAGAGTTATAGCCACTCTACAGAACAAACAACAAAGGTGCAAATTTAATGAATACAATATGCATATATCTCGTCCAGTTGTTCCAGTGGGGGGAAAAAAAACAAATCTAAACCCGGATATTCCATTCTGGCTGGAAGCAGATGTGCTCTGCCCCGCACTTGTGAGTACTAGCATGGGGGCTTGCTTACTGAAAAGGACCCAACACATATCCGTCCTCCTCAGTTACTTGGCAACAGTTTGATCCTCTGGGAGCTCACTTTAAAACTTAGATGGCACCAGAACAGCCCTTGGTCCATGATCACTTTGCTTCTAGATTCCACACACTGCCCATGCCGTTAATAAGGTCAGCACAGTGACTGAACAGCAACCTCCCACACTATCATTTCTAAGTCTCCAGGAAACCCCGGGTTTAAGTTCAAAGTGTTTTATACCTCACTTTATTTACTCACAGAGAAAAATTCCCCAGTGTTTAAATACATAATTCAGGTGTCTGTTATGCCAGCTCAAGCCTCTCCTGCACTGCATCACACAGTAACCAGGGCTTAGGACCATTCTGTGGGACCAACATCATCACGACACTGCAAGTCCTCACCGAGGAGGGCCTGGAGCTACCCAAGCCTCTGCAAGGACACAACCACAACCAAGTCTCGGCATTACAAATATGTGGCTGTTCTGCAGAAAACCCCTTTGGAGGTTTTATGAGCATCGAAAAGAGAATTTCTAGACCACAAGTTCCATGTCAAGAACTGCAGCCTTGGGGAATTGCAGGGACATTTGAAGCCCTGCCCTGGTTCCAGGAAACACCTTTTGTGTGTGAGCTACTTTCCCACACTAACAAGAGAGTGAGGCCATGCCCCCAGCAGCTGAACACCGGAAAACAGAAACTCTGTTCATATGATTCCTACCCTGGCTATAGACACATACACCCTTGCAAGCCTGATTTGCTATTACAGTCAAATAAAATAATAACACAGAAGCATTTCAAAGAGATTCTAATGATTTGCTTGCTTGTGATCCAGACAGGAGCCTACAGTGGGAGAAGCAGGAATCAGTTCCCCAGCGAGAAAAGGAAATGAGGTACATGGAGGTTAAGTGATTTGTACAGCTCTGGCTGATGGGTGGCCTGGATCTTCTAACCCTAGGTCGGGAGCTCCTTTCAGGACCGCTGTTTGGCTCAGTGGTGAAGATGCCGCTCGGGACACCTGCAACCTGGATCAGACGGCTTGGATTTGAGTCCCAGTTCCTCTTTCTATTCTGCTTCCTGCTCATGTACAACCTAAGAGATGGCAGATAATCTGACCCAAGTGCTTACAGCCACCCACCTGGAATGCTTGCATTGAATTCCAAGATCCTGACAGCCTCAGCTGCAGGTGCATTAGGGGAGTGAACGAATGGGTGGCCATTAGGAGTTCTGTCTCTGTCTTTGCCTTTTCTCTCATCTTCTTCCTGTCTCTCTGTTTCTCTACGTGTGTCTCTCTGCCTTTCGAATAAATGAAAAATAAGTACTTTAAAAAGAATAGCTCTCATTCTGCTTTGTTTTCTCCCTTTCTGTATCCAAAAAGAGTCACTGACTTCCTGTGTGACTCCCTCCCCCCAAGACAGGGTTTCTCAGTAGCAATCTGATTGGCTGTGGGGACTGGCTCGTTCTTGATTGTGAGGAGCTGCTCTGCGTGTTATAGGATGCTTAGCAGTGCCTCTGGCCTCTACTCACTAGATGTCAAGATCACCAAAAATGTCCCTGGACATCCATCTCTAGGAGTCACAAGAATCTTCTAGGATTCACACATCAGTTAAATGCCAGAGAATGTTGTCTGCATATTGGAGAAGGCAGCAGCGATGAATCTTGTTCTGAAAATGGCAAAAACAAAACCAACAGAGCAAGTTGTGCATGTATCAGAGCCTGGGACCCTGGGAGTCATCAGTGAGAGCCAGGGCAGGATTTTGGAATTTCATCATGGCACTCGTCTGTACCTGAGCTTTTGTATTCTCGCTCTACCCACTTCGGGCCCAACAAACTGGGTTAGAACCCAAGGAGCTGTTTCCAGAAGGCAGAGTATGTGTGAGCCTGCTGTATGCGACAGCGTGGGTGAGCCTTACACAGTGTGGGTGAGAAAATCCAGGCATGCAAGATCACTAACTGTGTGAATTCACTTGTGTGACGTTTAAGAACAGGCAAACCCAACTTCTGGTGATGGAAGTCAGAAGAGTGAGGCAGCCTTGGTGTTGTCTGGAGATAGAATCGGGGGACCTTATGGAGAAGGAAAGTGTTCTGTTTTGATCTCTATGGTAGCTATACTTGGCTGCGAAACAGGGAGAAACACATTCATTTAGGATTTGTGCACCTTCCTGTGCAGGAATTAGACTCCATATAAACAAGCTTCATCACCTTGAGAGAAAGAGAGAGAACGCTGACTCTGGAACCACAGTACCTGGGTTTGAGTCCCAGTCCTGGGACAGCTCTGGCTGCTTAGTGCACTGGGGAGAAATTAATGAACAATACAGAGCTTGACAGGACATGTACAGTATGTGTGGGAATCAGGATTATTTGAGACCATCCTTGTAAGGAGCGAAGCAAAGCAAAGAGTTAACTGTGAAGCTTCCCAAATCTCCCCTTGGCTCCCTCTGGCACACCTGCTGCTGCCCTTAGCACAGAGTGCAAGTCAGCTCAACCCAGCCCAGCGCTGTGGGTGCCTCCCGCCCCAACATCAGGCCAGGCGCAGCTGCCACTCTTCTCTGCCTCCGCATTCTCCCTGGATGCTTGCCCAGGAGCTGCCCCTATTTGCAGAGCTCTTCATCAATAGATGGGACATTTACAGAATACAGCAGTTTTGATTAAACAGTTCATTTCACCGGAGGCCAGGGTATTGTACTGTGTCTCCTCCTTGAGTTATTCTTGGCTCACGCAGCACTTGCTCTTAGCAGGCATTTCTTTGCATGTGAAGGCCTAGGCCTACCAAAAATGATGTAAACAGAACAGATGAGGAGCAGATGGGGTTTCTCTCTACCTTTCCCCCAACTGTTTCTCCCTGGATCAACCACAGCATCTCCACTGCTGTTTGTGCCTTATTATCTTTTGTTCTTCTCTTTGGAAACTAACTGAGTCAGAAGGAAACAAACATATGCAAATATTAGATGATGTGTCAGGCAACCTAAATTAGAGATCCAGGAGCTCCTTGCCTGTTGGGTTGATTGACTGACTGATTGGCATGTGTTTGAACATTTCTGCACCTCAGTTTAGGAGCTATTTATTTTCTAACCTGTGAAATGAATGACTAGTCTGGATTGGTGGCTTTCAAATGCATGTCAGCCATGAAACTCTTCTTAAGAACCGAAGCTCAAACCAAAAATGTTAAAACTGACATGCAATGTTGTTTGGAGTGAAACCAAAGCATGCACTTGGAAGCCTGCCTGCTCATCTTCTGCATTGCCTCCCTCCTCCCACAGCAGCCCCCAAAATATCCCCCACAGGACCCTTGGGATCCTAGAAGCAGTATCTATGAACCACTGAAAAGAAGATAAATTTTTCAGCCAGCTAAAACATTGCACACATTCCTAAGTATACACCGATTTTAATCATCAAACCCCCTGTGCTTTAAAAAGTGTACATTTAGTCTAGCATTTAGGATGAAACCACATTTTAATACCCAGGTTTAGTTCCCAGCTGCGGCCCCTGACTCCAGCTTCCTCCTAATGTACATCACGAAGGTGATGACTCAAGCCACTGGGTCCCAGCCACACATGTGGCAGACCCACACTGAGTTTCTGGCTTCCCACTTAAGCTCCACTCTGACCATTGAGGGCATTTGAGAAGCAAACTATCTAGTGAGAACTCTCTCACTTTCCCTCTCTCTGTTCCTTTGCCTCGGAAACAATTCTTTAAAGAGAAGGAACATCTGGAAGTAAATCCTACTTAACACATATGAGGATAGTTTAAAAAGTTCATGAAAAAACGGAATAAACTCACAAGTCTCTCTAGTACAATAATAATAAAATTCATGAATATAAAACATTTTCAACGAGTTCATGGAAGTGCACATTATGAAAAAAAATGCCTAGGTATAAAAAAAAATGTTGCACCAAAATAAATGTATCTTTTCACCCCATTCCCCAGACATTCTGAAGAAGTTGTGCATATGTGTGGACAAACTAGAAGGCGTTCTTCCACACTCACAATCCCAACCATGCAGTTCACCAGCTTCAGACCCAAGCCCAACAGACATCTCTACCGTGCACTTAGACCTCCACAACTATCAGACAAATAAGCTTTGTATAGATATGCTTTATACATATATATTTTAATATATATACATGTTGGTTTAGAAAATAAACAGAAGAAAACACACAAGAAAGTAAGGAGAGCTCAGTCTTGGGTGACATGAATAAGCAAGAGTACTGACTGTGTGGGGCGCTATGTCTTTCTCATGTGTCTGCATCACCACCAATGACAAACATCTTTCCAAGGACCCCAATTTGTGTCCCACACAGAAGACTTGCCTTTGTTAGCACTACTAGGTCTCCTCCTTTGGAATAACGGCACATAAGCACGATGGAAACCCATGTGCAAACAGGATTCCCTCTGCTGTGTCCCACCCGTGGAGTGTCAGTCCCACAAATCCTGGCCACAGAGAGAAATGCAAGGAGGGGAACAGAGACAGGGGCAGTGATGGCTGGCAATGAGGGAGTCTTAGAGACGCCATATTTCACGTGTCCTTACCAGAGATTAAAGGCACTGTGGCTTTCTAGAGTTCCCTCCTGCCAGCGGGAAGCCTGATGAATGTTGCTGAATTCAACAACTCCCACATTTATTTGGCCCATAATTCCTGTTAGTATCGCATGAAATTGCCTAGGGTTAAAAAAAAGGCTTCAGAAAGATAAGTTTGAGAAATAAAATTGCAAGGCTTGAGAGAAGCAAGGAATTGCAGAAGGGAGGGCTGTAGACTCCTCTGAAGTTGGGAGTCCTTGGAGAGCAGGACAGAGCCAAGACCATCCATGAATCAAAGAACATCTGCAAGTCTCTTTGTGGCTGTTAGCACGTTTCTTTCCAGCTCATTCCTCAAGAGTAGGCAGAGGCAGAGACAGCTGTCACTGATCTAACATCTCCTGGCCAGAGAAAGGGGACTCGGCACGTCAGAAGTCTAACAGTGCAGGCTTCTGCCAAAGCTCCCTTCCCAAGACCATCCAGCTGTGACCACATTTCTCCAGGAAGATAAAAAAAAAATCAGTATTCTATCAGTTTAGCTCAGTAAACGACCCACTTCTGTACCTTGCCCCAGGTATGGGACCCCGTGGGTGCATCAGACACGTGCAGCTGAGAGGCTGGCTGAAGTCAGCAAGCAAGCAAGGAAACCCCTCTCACCCTGGAAGTCTGCATGAGAGGTTGGCATGCACACGGATGGGTCCACCTTAGCCAGCTGTTAGGAGAACCTCCTACACGTCCTCATGCCCTGAAGTGGAAGGGTGAGGTGCAGGAGCAGAAGAAAGGGTCCAAACAGAGGGTGTTCATTACAGGAGTGAAGGTGTTAAGAACAGATGTAGGGATATGGCGGGGAGCTCCCAGGAGTTTCCCAGCTGGAGCTGCATGCTGCCAAGATGGGGAAGACAGTGAACAGAGGTGATGGCTGAGCCTGATGGGAAGTTGCTGTAGCTCATGTCCACACTATAGTGAGTAGCAGAGACAAAGCAGAAGGAAGCATGGGAATGAGTCAATGGGAGTGAGTTGGTGCCCAGAGGAAGAGGAATATGCAAGAAGGAGAAAATCAGTGAATGTGGACTGCAACAAGGTAAGCAGGTTGTGCAAGTGCAGGCATGGCAAAGGTGACGCTGCTGATGGTGGTGATGACAAATGAATGTGAACTCTCTCCTGGCTGTGGGAGTTTTAGGGGATGAGAAGTACGGGAGACAGGAAGGGAGACAAAGTGCAGTGATCCAAAGGGATGCTGTAAGAAAGCAAAAGCACCTGCGCAGGCCATCCGTTCTCAATACCACCACCTGTTCATCTTTCTGCTGGGCCCTGTGCCCTCCATCAGCCCCAGAACCCCGACTCCCCTCCCACCCCATTGCCCATGCCTGAGCCTGATCCTATAGTCCTGCTTCAACCATTGCCTCAGGGACCACCACCCCACAACCCCACAACCAGCTCCAGCTCCTGAGCAGCCTGGAAGGGGGTCACTTAGCTATAGACAGAGAACCAGTGACACTACACACAAAGCAAGGCTGAGTTGAAAGCGCTTCTCTTCCTGTGCATTATCTATGAAGGTGAATGTTGAAGATGTGATGTCTTGAAATGCCAACATGCAACAGCTTCTTCCAGCCTTGCTATAGGCCAAGACCCTAGGCTCCTTTCTAGGCCTGGACTGGCACTCAACTGGCCCAGAGGCAGCCCCAGCCCTGCAAACTAGAAGCTCTGCTGACTGCAACCCTGGGCTAGAAGATGCCTAGAAGAGTCTAGAAGATGCCTGTTTTAATGTTCCTTTTGAAAAAGACAGACAGACAGACAGAGCTCTCATCCACTGGTTCACTCTCCCAAACATTTGTAACAGCCAGAGCTGAGACAGGGCAAGAGCCAGGAGTAAGGAACAGGGAACACAACCCAGATCCCCCCCCCCAATCACTTGCATTACCACCACCTCTCTCGGTGTACCTTGGCAGGAAATCAGAACCAGAAACCAGAGTCAGGTCCTCAATGTGGGGTGCAGGCACCTTAACTGCCAGGCTAAACACCTACTGCAAGCCGTCTGCTTTGAAGCCTTCCCAATTTCCTGCAAAGCCCAGGGTTTTGTTTTTTTCTTATTTTCTTTTTCCAGAGAGCCTGGCACATCTTCACCACAGTATGAACTGTGAGTTCCCAGAGATGCCAATGGCACTTTGAACATTCGTCGCTTTTGACACATCTAAAATATCCTGAGTCCCAGAGCTCCACGGGCACTAGCCCAGATGGTCTGGCTGCTAGGGAAGCATCAGCTTCTCAAAAGCTCCGAGAAGTCCTGGGGCTGAAGGCGACTGTCTGGCAGAGCACCCGCTTCCCGCTCGTTCCCAGCACTGAGCCAAGGGTGGGCATCTCTGGACTCCAGCTCAACCCTCACTCCAACCCAACCACTGAGTTCTCTGTCCCTTGACTCCCCCTCCTTCCACTCCCGCCTCCCCCCCAAAACCCTGGCTCTGAATATTTGGCCATCTGCCAGACTCAGTTTTGCTAGAGAGGGAGAAGCCTGGTAGGAAGCTCCCTGCAAGGTCACCTTGACTCTCCCAGGTCGGTATCAGAAGAAGGAATCCCCACCCTCCACCCTGACCTGTTCAACAGCCAAAGTCAAGGGCTAAAGTGAGTGAAGCATAGCTAAATGAATGAAAGTAGTCAGACATCCAGCTAGGCAGAAAGGTCAGCCAAAAGGACAGATAAGGCTGAGTGGAAAAATTGACCCCTCAATCGGACTGTGAGAGGACAGCTCCCAGTGTCCTCTGGGGCAAGGGAATAGGTGGGCATCATGCAGACCAGTGGATCCCATGGGAAGTGCAAGCTGAATACCACAATGTGGGATCTTGCTCCCTGATTTGAGTCCCATCTGCTTTGCTTCTGATCCAGCTCCCTGCTAAGAGTCACATAAAGCAATTCCTTGGGCCTCTGCTGCTTATGTGGGAGACCCAGAGGAGGTTCTGGTCCTGCTCTAACCATTTCAACCATTTGCCATGGTTCATTCTCTCTCTCCTCTCTCTCTTGCCCTCTTCCTCTTTCCATCAATCCCTCTTTATGTAACTCTTCCTTTCAAATAAAAGCAAATCTTTAAAATAATGATAATAACAAGGTAAATACTTACATGGCTCATATATTAAATTGCAATATGCTTTTTTTTAAAATCTGCCTACCTCCCTACACGCACACACACACACACACACACACACACACACACACACACTTCCATAAAGATGTATACTCTACACACTATGACGCCCTTGCTTGTGCGGTTTAGCAGTGTTCTTTTCACAGCATTCTCTCGGTTGAGCTGGGAAGCAGTCCACTTTGGGGCGTGTCCTAGTTTACATATCTGCTCTCTAGATGGGCACTGGGAATGTGCCCGGTGGTTTACAGTTACAGATGGTACTGCAACAAATGACCTTGCACTCATTTCATGCGTGTGCAGACATAGATCCACAGGCTGATTTCCCAGGAAGGGACAGCAGAGCAAAGAGTAAATGTGTCTTGCCAGATCCCTCTCCACTCAAGCTGCAAGATTTTGCAGTCCTGCCAGCCTCCCCATCAAAGTGTGTGGTCAAATTTGTTCATGTTTACCCATCTGGTAGGTGAGACTCGTGTCCATAGCCCATTTTAATTTGTGCTCCTCATCTTAGCAGTGAAGCTGAGTTGCTTTTCACATGATGGGGCTGTTTGTACTCACTCTTCTGTACAATGTCTCACCATGACCTTGACCCATTTTTCTGGTTTGCTGGTCTTGTTCCACTTGATTTCTACGCATTCTTTATCAGGGAGGTTAGCCCCTTGTGTTACAAGTTGCAATCATGTTTTTTGCAGGTTATTATTCGTCTTTTTCTTTTTGTTTATGAGGTTTTTAATTTTCATTAACTTAGCTAGCCATGCAGAAGTGTTTTGTTTGCTATAATGTAGTCTAAACCTAACAATCTTTTACAGCTTCTGAATTCTGAATCACAGAGATCATTACTCAAAAAGTTACAAAGGAATTTACATATCATCGTAATCATTTTATGGTTTTCCCAATTTCATTAAAAAATTTGATTCATTTAGAATTTTCCCTGTATATGAGATGAGGTATGGATTCAACTTATTTTTCCTCTCTTTCCAAGTCTCCTAATATAATTTTTAAGTCCATCTTTACCTCACTAATTGAAGGGTCTTCTCTATCAAATACTAACTTCAAATACAAGTGTACTTCAAAAAGTTCATAGACATGGAATGAAAAGAAATTTATTTTAACACACGCACACACAAAATTGGAAGTCCAGCATAATGAAGGGTCTTCAAGAAGTGCCACGGAGGTTCTGGCTTGTAGCATCGAAGCGCCTGTGCTACCCACATCCCATACATGGGTTTATGTCCCAGCTTCTGTTCCAATCCTTTGCGCATGGAAAAAAAAACAGTAGACAATGACTCAAGGCCACCCATGTGGGGGACCTAGATGAACTCTTGACTCCTGGCTCGCTGCTGCTCTACTAGCTCAGCACTGGCTATTGTAGCCATCTGGGGAGTGAACCAGCAGATGAAAGACCTCTTTCTCTGTGTTTTCCCTCTCTGAAACAGACTTTCCAAAAAAAAATCTAGTTTTTCAAAGCTCACAGGAAATTACATCATGAAGAAACTGTGCATGGATTTCAAATTTTTTCCACCAAAATAAGCTTTCGTTTCCAGTCACTTTCCATCCATTTTTGCAGTTCTGTTTTATATGTATCTTTGCATTCTGGGTTTCTGTTTCTTTGGCGTGCCATCCATGCTCAGCTTATACAGCACAGATGATTGCATTTTGGTGATGTTTCTATATCCAGCAGAGTGCATCTTCTCCTTTCCTTGAAAGGAAAGTGAAATGATATACTGAATGTCAAGTTCAGGACTAGACCTGTCACTTAGCTTCATCCCATTCTCAAGCAGCCCTGCGGGGTAGACTTTCGTAGTCCCAGCTTAGGAGATAAAAACAAGACTTTCACATATTAACTGATTTTCCAAGGTCACACAGACAATGGTGGCTAAAAAAAAAATCCATGCAGACCCCTGACTGACTCCTAAGCTAACACTTTTCCAGCATCCTGCCCCTGGTGTCACTCCCCAGTGATGACTCAGAAATGGCAAGGCACTTACCTGTATATATAATCTGGAGGTGGCTGGCGGCCGAGCTTCCAGGCATAGGTGGGGAAGGAAGGATGTGCATTCCAAAGAATGTCTTGCCAGAAAAACTGCAACAGAGACAGTTGGGGAAAGAACTAGGAAAATATAATTATGATCCAGATTTGATATTCCAACCAACAATATGCCTTGGACCATCATGAAATCCTTCCCCGTTTTTTCATCAGGAAATTAAAATAGAGGATGGAAAGAACCACGATGCTAGCCTCACGGTCAGGCAAGTCTCCCAGGAGAAATACCCAAGGTCCAGGGAAATCTGCGGGACTCAGCCTGCAGCCTGCAGTTGTGACCAGAGTTCTGTGGCTGCATGGGAACCCATCGCCCCCTCAGATTGCAGTGTCCCAGCGGCCATCCACACCAGGCTTGTCTGAAACCTCCAAGATGATCTGCAGAACTTATGGCACCTCCTACCATGGGGATTCTTCTGACTGCTTCCCACCAGTCACCCTCTGGTGGGTAGTCGCTCTCTTGCTCTCCAGACACAACACTTACCAGGTGTAACTTGGCACCAAGCCCCTAGCCAAGGGAGTCCAAGGGGGTTTCACGGGCTAGATCAAGTTTATTTCCTCATCAGGCAGCCCCTAGACCTCTGGTCTACATGGCTCAGCTCACTCCCCTCACCCACGGTTTATTATTGCCTCAAAGAATAACCTTGTGGGCCCAGCATGGTAGCCTAGTGGCTAAAGTCCTCACCTTGCGAGCTCTGGGATCCCATATGGGCACCAGTTCGTGACCCCATGGCCCCAATTCCCATCCAGATCCCTGCTTGTGGCCTGGGAAAGCAGTCAAGGATGGCCCAAAGCCTTGGGTTTCTGCACCCAGGAGGGAGATCCAGAGGAGGCTCACAGCTCCTGGCTCCTGGCTTCGGATTGGCTCCACACTAGCCACTGCAGCCACTTGGGGAGTGAATCATCAGGTGGAAGAGTTTACTCTCTGTCTCTCCTACTCTCTGTATATTTGGCTTTCCAATAAAAATAAATAAATCTTTAAAAAAAAAAAAAGAATAACCTTGGAACTGAATGGCCAAATGAATGCTTAATGCTTTCCTCCACGCAGCAAATGCTTATGTCCACCAAACACGGGCAGGCTACGTCCCAGCTCAGCAGAGGGAAGCCTCTCTTTCTTGCAGAACCAAGCAAGGGAGATCCCAAGTCACTGGCTCTGCTTCTTGCTATGCCTTGGGCTGGAGGATTTCTGGGAAGGAAGGAAGGAAGGAAGAAAAGAAAGAAAAGAAAAGAAAAGAAAAGAAAAGAAAAGAAAAGAAAAGAAAAAGAAAAGAAAAGAAAAGAAAAGAAAAGAAAAGAAAAGAAAAGAAAAGAAAAGAAAAGAAATCTCAGTACCAAAATGGGCAGGTCTTAAATTCACATGTGTCAGAATCAGAGGGGGCCTGCAAGCATCTCTTACTTTTTCAGAGACAGAAACTGAAGCCAGGATGGGTTGGGGAAAAAAATCCAGGAGGATCTTCCTGATCCAGCTGACTCAAGAGCTGAGGATGCGTCCCTCCACCACCAGGCGGACTGCAGAGTGGCTGCTCCAAGCTCCTCCTTGAATGAAGGGCCTATACAGTGAAATGACATGCTCACAGAAAACTAGAAGTACTCAGACATTTCCTCAAACACAATCCCACCCACCCAGCTGCAGCTGCCTAGGAGGGAAAAAGCTCCAAGTGTCTTGGGCCACATTATCTACCAAGAACTGCCTCGGTGGCTTGTCTCAGGGGAAACAGCCCCAGCTTCCTTGCTCTAAATAGGCACACACACACACACACACACACACACACACACATACTCACACTCCACCCCAGTCCCACTATACCACGGGAACACAATGGAAACAGTACTGAGCTCAGGGACCCGTTGTCAGGGAGCCTCCTGCACGGCTCTGATGGTCTGTGTATTTCAGCAGGTGACTGCATCTCTGAGAGTGAAAAGGAACCACCTTTACCTCCAAATGATACTGGGTTCTGCTTAGCACAAAGACTCAGGAACTCGGGGCTTCATGGGTTCCAATCCTGCCTTTGATGCTTACCCTTTTCCCTGACCCCAGGCTGCTGAACTCTCCTAAGGACCAATGACTTTCCCTGTAAAAAGAAAATGAAAGGAACAGTTGCCATCCAGCATTATGAGGATGAGTTGTAACATCCAGGCCAATAGCTCAGTGCCCTGGGCGCCTAGAATTCTTAGCTTCTGGAAGGTAGTAGAGGGAGCAGTTAGAGTGCCTGAGTCAAACTGGCTGGCTTCAGACCCTGCTCAACTGCTTCTTGGCTGGCTATGGTCAAACCTCTTAGAGATCCAGTTTCCTTTTGGGATAAGCTCCTGCCTCACAGGGCAGTGGTAAGGATTAAATAAAAGCAAGCATGCCAACTGACTAGCAATAAGCTAAGTGACAGCCACACCAGAAGCACTCTAATTTGAAGCGAGCCCTGATTCAGCCATTCTACCCACTCCCTAGTAACCCCTCTTCCTCTTAGGGCCTCCTTGGGGTTCTCTGGGTTGAGCACCAGTATGGCTTATACCCTGAGGGATCACTTATCTGTAAGATGATTTCAAGCCATATGCCAGAAAAATGATCATCACTGAACCAAGTAATCCCATGCCAGATAATTCATCCTAGTGGAAATGATTGTCTGAAAGGAGAAGTTCTTTTTATGAAGTTCATTGCCACTTTGTTCGCAAAGGTGAAATACTGGATGCATATTGCTTGTCCCATGGTAGGATAATAGATGCATGAATGATAATGCAATTCCTCCATGGAATATTACTCAGCATTTAAAAATGATGAGCAGGAACACAGAGAGATGTTTATTATGTTATGTGAGATGAAACAAGTGAAAAATCAGACCTGTACAGTGACATAAAAATATATTTGCTTCTGGGTATGGAATGGAAGCAGAACAATAAAAAGCTACTCCGTGGATGATGAGATAGTAAGCATATGCTCTTAAAACCTCGTATCTACTATGACTGCTTCATGCAACACATACATTTTTGAAAGAATGTGGAGGAAATCCTGATGCTTGCCCTAAAACTAATGCAACTGAAGGCAAGTTTGTTTTTTTGAAATTGTAACTGGCACAGAGTGAGTTCTTGGGAAGCAGTGGTAGAAAGAACATGGTAGAAAGAACCGAAGAGAGTTAGTGGACAGGAGAGGAAACAATTCCCATTGCTGCGCGGCACTGCAAACCTGAGCAGGTGCAGACAGAGTGTCTACAAGGCTGAGCAGCTTCCCTGACATGGGAGAAACACTTGACACCTGGTGGCTACTCCCATGACCATTGGTAGGGGATGGCAGCAGCACCAGGCTACAAGAGTCACATGATGCAGTGGCAAGAAGCAAGGCTGGGGGCAGGTGCCCTGTGTTCTAGCTTCCTCTTGACCCTCTAGCTAAGTGAATTTGCCTCTCTCTGGGCCTCAGCATTCTCCTCTTTACTGAGATATTGTTTGGAGTTTATTTTCCCACAATTGTTTGGTTTTACAGGTGTTTTCAGGACAGAAAGCCTATGCCAGTCTGTGTGAAAATCTAAGCCCACCCAAATCTGAACCTAAATATACCCAGGAGAGGAATAACGACAGTAAATGCTTAAACCTCCCCTCCCAGATGGAAGCAACTAGGAGCTGATGTGTTCCTGGGTAGTGACAACTGATTCAGGGTTTCCAGGCTGTTCCTGCAACAGGAGGTAGGGACTGCCACCTGTTTGACAGGATGTCCCACCCCTCAAACACAAGACCAGTGTACATAGGGTCTGAAGCAACTAAAGGGACTACTTAGCAGTGAGACCTGGTGGAAACAGTGGCTGATACAAAAGCATCTTCCCCAGGCCAGGGTACATGAACTTAGACCAAACATGCGCAGAATTCACCAATGTGGGATGGTGCTTCAAAGCCACCGTTGAACTGAAGAAGCTAAAAAAATGCACTACTCATCGCTAAGTTCTTTAAGATCTCATTTGGTGGTGCGCATGTTTTCCAGCTGGTACTCTCTCCAAAACAACTAACTGAATGTCAAACCTGATTTTCAGCCTTGGCCAGTTTCTGTGGTGTGAGTACTCCCACAGGTGTCACTCACAGAGTTACTGAATGTGATATTCAGGAAGAGATGTGCGGCCAACACACCCCTGAAAGTCACATAACATGAGGGCTTTGTCTAAAAAAGCTCTCAAAAATCCAGGATACCAAGCCGGGGCTCGTGAGTAATGGTCAGAATCATTCACTTGCTCAAGCGTAGTCTAATTTTATTTAAATATTAGCTGAATTATCAAAATATTTAGCCAATTTTATTGAAATATGGCCTGGTGTAATTTATAATATTCCTACCCTGAAGGGTATACCCAGCTCCAAATGATCTGCCTCTTTGCCCATCAATAAGCAGTAACTCAGACTAAATCTATACTTTCCTTTGATGAAGTGACCTAGTGACCTAGTGACCAAGAGCAGGTCAGGTATTAACCTTAAGGGTCACTGAGGGAAAATCCATAAATCTTACATCCAAATGGTTTTGAAACAACATAGCTCATGAGAATCTTTCAAGATAGATATTCCTGTTAATCTTATTTTACTTCAAAGTTGAGACACAAAGTCATTAAGTAATTAACCTAGGGCCATGTCACCAAGCAGTAGTAGAGCTTGAACACCAGCCAGACAGTCTGACCCCAGAGTTCAGGCTCCTACTCTGTGCTTAGCACCACAGCCTGCTCTGGGTAACAAGTGAGCAACAGGTTATATCAGTCCATCTTGGCTCTCCAGCAGGGCTAAGCCACTCAAAAGCCAGCAATCATCTTTGTTCACTTGACTGCAAGTCATCCGATTTATCTTCTGGCAGTGTGCAGTGTCTTTTCACAGGCACACGCACTGCCAAGAGTAAAACATTAGCACCTATCCCCACCTGCCAGGGCTCCCAGAGTACTCACCTCCAATGGGGTGGGTGGCTCTGGGCAGAGGCAGGATCCTCCAGGCTCCCAGGCCCTCTGACTGTGAAATTCTCTGACAATGCCCCCAAATGCCATCATTAAGGCTAAGGTCCTCCCTCCACTTCCAGCCCTCCTTCTGTTCCTTGGAAACCTTGCTTGGCAACTGTGTAGGTTCCTTCTGACACCGGCAGTTGAGGTTTACAGTTAAATCATACTCAAGGAGCTACACAGTCAGAAGACATCCAAGAAAGGCCAGGTGACATGCTCCGAACCATGCACACCAGACTGTGACTCTCCTGACTTTCTACAGAAGTCCCACCCCAGCCCCCACTCCCTGGGGACCGTTTCCTTCAGTGTGTAAAGTGCAGAAGACCCAAACTCATCAGAGAGGAAACTGCTTGAATCAAAGAAGACATGCCCGGGGCATCCTGTGGGAAATACACCACCCCATACCACCCCCAGAGTGACAGGAAACATATTAGAAATGTAGTGGTTGGACCCAGTCTCTCTCTCTCTCTCTCTCTCTCTCTCTCTCTCTCTTTCTCTCTTTCTAATTAATTAGTTAATTAATTTTGTGGGTGGCTGTGCTTGCCCAGAACTTGCTGTCTACCTGGGGTGACCCCCGTCCTCCCCAACCCTATTCCCAGTCCCAGGGGATGATTGTCATGAAGGATGTACCTGCTTACCTGAGTTCATATTTCCCTCTCAAAAACCCCTGACACTCCTCACTGGTGTGCCTTTATCTCTCCTCAAGACATGAGAAATTGACACTTGGGAAGGATCTGCTTGCAGCAGGTGCTGCCCTTATCTCATGCAATATGGGAGCAATTTCTGTGCCTATAACTGAATCATGCATTTCTCTCACAGCTATTCATAGAGTTGTTGAGAGGTTTAAATGAGTCAATATAAATAAGATTGTTAGAAAAGGACTTGGCACAGAGAAAGCACTCAATAAATATTAGCTTAAAATGGCTGAAAAACAATTTGGTGACATATATTTGTATATAGAGAAATGATGAGGGCCATACCTAAGCAATCCATACAGAGAGCATAGTCATAGAATCAGACAAATATTTATGGGTAAAGATGGTGACCAGAGGATTATTTGTAATTGCAATTAAAAAGAAACTTAGAAACCACCAAAATTTGCAATAATAAAGGAATAAAAAGTGTGCTATTTTTCAAAAACATGTTTTTGAAAAATTCTTGATGCTGTAAGAAAATTATTATGGTGGGCCCGGCGCGGTGGCGCAGTGATTAAGGTCCTCCCCTTGCACGCCCGGGATCCCATATGGGTGCTGGTTCTAATCCTGGCAGCCCCGCTTCCCATCCAGCTCCCTGCCTGTGGCCTGGGAAGGCAGTCGAGGACGGCCCAAAGCTTTGGGACCCTGCACCCGCGTGGGAGACCCGGAAGAGGCTCCCGGCTTCGGATCGGCATAGCGTTGGCCGTTGCGCTCACTTGGGGAGTGCATCATCGGATGGAAGATCTTCCTCTCTGTCTCTCCTCTCTGTGTATCTGCCTTTCCAATAAAAAAATAAAATAAAATAAATCTTTTAAAAAAATAAATAAAATAAATAAAAGAAAATTATTATGGTAGGTGACAATGGATATAAAACCACTCACACAATATGACCTCAATTGTAGATACACCAGATATATATTTATATAATACAAATCTTCAAACCACTAGATAAAATACACCAAACTTAAACATTTTTCTAGTAATAAGATTCTTCATTCATTCAGTACTTCCTAAATTGCCTATGTACAATGAGCATGCATTAACTCTGCAAGCAAAAATAAACATAAAATGGTCAAGAGTCTATTACAATATCACAGTTAAAGGAAAAAGCCGAGGTGCCAGAGGCAGGGACAGAGGAGCATTCTGGTGCGGTGTCCCACTAGCAAGAGAAGAAAGTGTGAGCACTGAACTTGACAGATTAGCAACAACAAGGATGAGTGGTGGTGCAGCATGAAGAATGGGGTGGAATTCAACTTGGTTTTATGGAGTTTGCCTCAAGGATCCACAAGTGAAGAGACTGCATCCACAGCTGGTGACTATCCAGGCTAATACTAGGGAAGAAATTTCAGTGCAGACACGACTATGGGCCACAGTGGTGTGTCCTCAAAGTCCCAGTCTTGGCTAAGGATGCCTCCGTGTTGTGGGTGCTTACATAGGAGATGAGAGGACTTCACTGCGCTATGGGGCTCTGCCCCTTTCAGCCAGGATGTGACCTGAAGGGTCCCAGCCTCCTTCTATCCCAGGGACTGCTCCTTCAGTCTGATAAAAAGCCCTCCCCCCCCCCAACACCCCCCCCGGGCCCGGCGCGGTGGCACAGTGGTTAAGGTCCTCGCCTTGCACTCCCGGGATCCCTTATGGGCGCCGGTTCTGGTCCCGGCAGCCCCTCTTCCCTTCCAGCTCCTTGCCTGTGGCCCGGGAAAGCAGTCGAGGACGGCCCAAAGCTTTGGGAACCTGCACCCGCGTGGGAGACCCGGAAGAGGCTCCTGGCCTCCGATCGGCATAGTATCGGCCCGTTGCGCTCACATGGGGAGTGAATCATTGGACGGAAGATCTTCCTCTCTGTCTCTCCTCTGTGTATATCCGCCTTTCCAATAAAAATAAATAAATCTTAAAAAAAAAAAAAGCCCCCTCCGCTGGCAGAGACACAACATGACCTAAGTGCTGTTTGGCAATGTGGCTGTTGCTTTGCTTGAGGACCACGGAGCTCCGGAGCCAGCCACAGAAACTTGCCACTGGGCTGGATGTTTAGTCTGCTGGTTAAGACCCACAACACACATTGGAGCACCTGCATTTGACTCCCAGCTCTGGCTTCTGTGAGGTTGACCTTTAGAGGCAGCAGTGATAGTTCAGGTAACTGGCCTACTGCCACCCATGTGGGGAACCTGGGTCGCATTCCTAGCTCTGGGCTCCAGGCCAGCTCAGCCTTGGCCATTGTGGGCCCTGGGGAAGTGAAGCAGCAGATGGGAGTCCTCTCTTTCTCCCCCTCCTTCCGTTTCAAATGGTGCCCCAGCCTCACCAGTGACCTCTTTTACCAGTAACACAAAGGAGAACCCCCTCACGTTTCAGGATGAGGCAGGGAACAGAGAGCACCTGGATCCCATGAATCCTCTTCCTGCTCCTGCTTTCCTCTCTGATTTGCCCAACGGGAAGCTCAGAACACAATCTGTGGCCCAGCTTTCACAGACTCAGCATATCCCATTATGAGCAGCATACAGGGTGTTAACACTAACATGTTTGCCTTTGTTGTTACCTTTAGTTGGTCTTTGCCTCTATTTCTTTAACCATGAATTTCTGTGAATTCATTAAAGTCAAAAATTTTATTCCAAGTTATGCACAGAATAATTCTACTCCCTGTTCTCCACAATAGCCCTTTAACTCATAAGTCTTTCACTAAACCTTATATGTTAGACACCAGAGTCTATTTTCTTCAAGAATTTCTCATAGATTGAAATAGAAGGAAGAAGAATCTTTCATCATTTTAGCCTCAGATGATATTGCATCTTCTCTTGGCATCTTCCCTTGCTCAGGGCTTCCCTCAGCTACAACACTTACAGCCACCACTTTCAGTGCTATTTTTCATGTCTGTTTCCCCTGTTGGCCTGGGAACCCCTAAAAGACAGAGGACAGGCCCTATCTACCTCTAACAAGTACCTAGCCAGGACCTGGGACATGATAAATCACTAGTAAGAGTTTACTGAAGTGAACGCATGACTACATATTTAATGGTTAGGATATGTCCAAAAGCCCATATAAAAACAAAGTTAAAAACAAAGTTTATTTTGGTGTCAAACCTTTTGAATTCCATGCATGCAAAGGAGGGTCTTCGGAAAGTTCTTGGGAGCATGCATTTAGCCTAGCAGTGAAGACACCTGTGTCTAAGATCAAAGCGTCTGGGTCCCAACTCAACAGCTCTCACTTTTCATCACCCCTTCACTCTCCCAACCAATGCAGAGCCTGAGAGGAACAGCGATGCCTGCAGTCAGGTTCCTGTCACCCACATGGGAGACCTGGATGGCACACCTGCCTCTTGATCCAGCCTTGCCACTGCATTTGGGAGTAAACCAACAAATTAAAGCTCTCATTCTCTCAGAGTGTGTATCACTCTAGTGTGTTTCTCAAGTAAATAAACAACAAACAGGTGAACATGGAAATGCATCTAATGAAAACACTATGCATAAATTTCAACATTGATGCACTGAGATAAAACTCTTCTTTTAATACCTTTTTATCACAAACTTTTTGAAATATCTTCATAATGATATGACTTCCTCTTTCATATGCATGTTAAAGAGAACCTCCAAAAAGGAGGAAGGGGAAAGTGAGCCCCTTTCGTCGTGGTTAGGGCTGGCCTTTCCATCTGACCATTCTTTCCCATGGTCTCCTCTGCACAGCCTGGACATTGCAGGCACCCGACTGGGCTTCTTCCTGCACCTAAATCCAGAGCAAATACACACAGCCCAGAATGGGTCCTGTGAGGGCAACTGGGGTAAAATTCCACACAAAGAATAAAATTTCACAGATCAAAAATGCAGGATGCAGGCTGCTCTAATCAGGGCTTGTTTTCCCAACACACCCTTATAGAGGTGTTAATTACGTGCCAGGCATTGTTCCTCCGCTCTCTACAAATGTTCAGTTCTCATAACAACCTCATGGGATGGGTACTATTTTTACTGCCATTTTACTTTCCTAGGATTCTCTCAGTACAACACAACCAGCATGGCATGAATATGGTTGGAGAAGGGGTGATGAATAATTGAGAAAATAAAAAACTAGACAGACACAAGATAAAAACTATGAAAGCGGGCAGCTTCTCTGAGGCAGCAGGTTGACGTAGAGGGCTTGTTGCCTCAATCCTTTACTGAACTGCTTGGGAATTCAAATTAAAGGAGTTGATGTGGCACAGACATTGACAGCTACATCCCATGTTGATGTTAACCAACCATTGCTCAACGGTCAGGAAGTAACAGTGTAATCCATGTGCAAAGCCAAGGATATTCCAAAACACACAGTCCTGTGGCCTTGGACCATTGCCCAACTGCAGACCCTCATCCACAGGCCTCAATCTTGGCCTTGGACTTTTGCCCACTCGTGGACCATTATCCTCAGAGTGTGACCTCAGTCTCTGGCACTAGCAAGTGTGTGAACTCGAGATTCCAAACACAGTCCATCCTGCTCTTCTTTATCAAAACACGCTATTCTCTTTTACAGGCTGCCTGCACACGGCATTCAAGGCAGCTATCTTGCGATGAAATGTGTAGCTCCTCAGTCACTGAAAAAGGAGAACTGGTTATCTTAGGTGCAGGTGTCAATGATGGGCAATCAGCCTTTGCTACGGAGACCGGCCCTAGAGAACACCATGCGCTGCACATCAAGCATCCCCTGAGCTTCTGCCACGAGCCCTACACTGCCCTCGCCCTCCGTAATCACTGAGCCTGGGAAGGAACCCACAGCTCAACAACTAAACGACCAGGTGGCAAGACAAGTCATTAGAATCAGGGCTACACCAAGAAGGCATCATTATCTCTGGCTGGATGAGAAGCCTTCCTGGAGGGATGGATCAGAGTTCACTTTGAAGCAGCAGACAGAGGTAGGGGAGCAACTTGGCTATTTGGGAGCCACTTTTAACTAGAGAATGCAGAGCAGGAGGAGGTAAGGGAATCCTGAAGTTTTAACCTGATTGGGGACTGAGATGGAGTTGTCAGCCCAGCTGCTGACGGAAGCAGCCAGGAGGGGCACACCTCCATACAACAAGGCAGCCAGTGAGCTTAAAGCTTGCACGAAGTGAGAAAAAACGGACACAATCTAGAAACTTAGGGAAGCCCCCCGCTGTGCAGTAGAAATTCTCTTCATTATCTCAACGCGGTTCCTCAGATTCACACTGATATCACCTTTTAATAAAGTATGATGTATTTAATTGTGCCATTGCAGTGAAGTTGTTGCCCTTTGCTGGGCATTAATAACCATTTGAATTAATAGTCTTTGGACAGGGAACTGGATTAATCATCTCTCAATGCTGCTGTCGCCTGAAACCATCAGCCCAAGACTAACTACTAGAAACGCCTGAAAGGTTGGGTGCCCAATAGGGATGACCAAGGCTCTGAGTCATTGGGCTGAACTGAGTGTACCGACCACAAATGTCAGTGTGGCTTTGTGCCTGCCCCCTCAGCCACGGTGAACTGCCTTCTGACAGAAGGGAGGGTCAGAGCTTCCTTCTCCAGCTCTCTGCCTGATGACAAACTTCACAAAGAGATGGCACCCAACTCCAGGTGTCACCGCATAGGAGAAGGGTGCCTCAGCAGATGTCACCCACTTCTGAGCCAAGGTGTAACCCTTTGGTGTGGCTCTTGGACTTAGCAGCTGTTGGAATGCCTTCAAGAGATGGATAACACTTCCCAAAAAGAGGGGCTATGAGGACTGTCAGCAAAACAACAAGGGTGAAATCTTAAGAGTCGTCTTTCTTTCCCGCCCCCTCCCCGCCGCCATGGTCTTAAAAGACTCAGCTGACACTCTCCCGCTCCCCACTCCGCTTTTTTTTTCCTGAAAGCCTCCAGAGCAGGGGCCCTGTTACCCACAGCAGCCAGTCCAGGCTCCTCAGTATGAAGGATTCTCACTCCAGCCCTGCCCAGCTTTGTCTCCTATGACACAAGTTTACACACCTCTGCACCTGCCCTCATGTTCTTCTGTCACTTCAGACAGTCCCACCCCACAAATACACACACACACACACACACACACACACACACACACTTATGCCTCCCTCACCCTTCAAGGCCAAGATCAGCATTATGCTCCAAGAAAAGACCTGCCTGAATGGCGTATCCCCCCTGACCAAACAGAATCCATCATCCCTCTGTAATCTCCCCATCCCGGACCTTGCCAGGCAAGAGCTATGTGATAGAAAGTATCTGCAAATGAGTACAGGTTGAGTCGCATGAATTAACACCCAGCATCATCTGATTCACTTTCCCCAGCACAGGGAGTCAGAGTTCAAAAAAAAAAAAAAAAAAACCAAGTCACAGGGACCTGGGTTCAAATTCTGACTCTCCTACTTACTGCAATGGGGTCAAGGTGAGGATTTAACCCTCTCCCAGCCTCCTAATGGCATCTCCTACAATCCTCACACCCTGTGGTTGTTGTGCTGTCATGGGAATGGCAGGAAGGAGAGAGGAAAAGAAAAAGGAGGGAGGAAGGAAGGGAAGACTGCACCCCATGGCCCCTGTGACATGTCTTCCCAGGACACCCTCCATAGCCGGGACCAGAAACGCTCCCTGGGGATCCCAAAGTCGCAGCTGATAAGGCTGCCTTGGGGCCCTCCAGGTCCGGCCAAAGTGGAAGACAAGCCAGGCTAAGCGCCATTCCCAACCTTCTTCTATTCCAGAGCCATTCGGAAGAAAATTTCGAGTTACGGGCATGAAAAAAACACTGCAGGAGACAAAAACCAAGTTCCTGCTCTTCAAAGACAAAGCCAATCAGGGCTGTGAGATTCAGCTCCATCGCCCAGACACGCTCCAGGAGTGCGGCTTCAACGCATCCCTGCCTTTGGTGATGATCATCCACGGGTGGTCGGTGAGTAGTACTGACTTGTCTTCCTCTCTGCTTTCACTGTTTCTTTCGTTCTTTTTTTTTTTTTCCTCTCATCTCAGTATGTACAATCTGATCAGAAAGATAGGGAGTTGGTGATAACACTGTCATGTATCATGTGTACAAAAGCAAATTTGAGGGCCCGGCGCGGTGGCACAGTGGTTAAGGTCCTCGCCTTGCACTCCCGGGATCCCATATGGGTACCGGTTCTATCCCGGCAGCCCCGCTTCCCTTCCAGCTCCCTGCCTGTGGCCCGGGAAAGCAGTCGAGGACGGCCCAAGGCTTTGGGACCCTGCACCCGCGTGGGAGACCCGGAAGAGGCTCCTGGCTTCGGATCGGCATAGCATCGACCCGTTGCGCTCACTTGGGGAGTGAATCATTGGACGGAATACCTTCCTCTCTGTCTCTCCTCTGTGTATATCTGCCTTTCCAATAAAAAAATAATAAAAATAGAGCTTTAAAAAAAAAAGCAAATTATAAAAAAAAAAAGCAAATTTGAGCTTTGCACGTGCTCTCCCACACATGATCTCAGTGGTTACTTCAATTCCACATGTACCCAAGGCAAGGAAAATAATCAATGCTACGTTTCTCATTAAATGTTGCTCAAACAGGGTTCAGTCCTGCAGTCCAGGCAGGAAGGGGGTACCTACCTCAATCTGTATGTTTCACAAGAGGAGGTAGAAAGCCAGTAGACATGGGTTCCTTGTGACATGTTATATTGGGAAGGATTAAATTTAGCTGCAAACAAAGCAGAACCCCAGATTAGTGGTGGTGAAAAGTAAAATAGAGCTTCATTTCCATTGCACATGCTAACCCAGAAATAAGGAATCCCAAACTAGCTGGACCAAGGCCCCAGCTCCTGCCAGCTCAATGCTCTTCCATCTTGGGAGGATGGGGAGAGGACGACTCATTCTCACAGCCCAAGATGGCAGCTAACATGCCAGCTGGCCACACTCAACCCAGGCAATTCAGTGTAGTGAGGGATGCACACAAAAGGTCAAAAAGCAAGGTTTTGAAAAGAAGCTTATTGAAATACAATTCATGTAACCTATTTACCTACTTCAAGTATACAATTCTATAGTTTTGAGGCTAAAAATATTTTTTTCAAATTGGCTTCCCAGATCATTTATGAAATGTTTCCAGTGACCTACACTACCCATGCTTACGTGGAAAGGTGGCTGGGAGGTGTGGCCTCCTAGAGCAAGTGTGTGGTCTTCTGGGGCTGCTCCCAATTCCACCACTGCAGGAGGAGGAAAGGAAGGACCCTGCAAGCAGAGAATGAAATGAGACTGTGTCTGGACTGTTTTCCCAGAGGATATTCTAGCTTCCTGGTTTCCGCCCCACCCTACACGTGAAGGGTAGTCACCTCTGGAACCCCCGCTTGAGAGCTCAGCATTTATTTTGTGACTTGACAACCCTTGTCTGACATCTAGGTAAAAAGCATTGTGGAAACCCCCACTTATCCTCCCTAGAGAGCAACTGATCCTGTCCATCCATCCTGTCCACCCATCCTGTCCCCTCACCCTTCCCTGCTCCCCTCACCTGTTTCTTGCTACCCAGCACCACCTCCATGCCTCCCACGTCAGTTTCCAAAAACACTCATTCTCTCACATACCACCAGCTTTCTCTCCTCTTGGCCTTCACTCAGATGAGCTCTTCACCTAAAACATCTCCTCATCTTCTGAGTAACTCCCCCGTTTCCTGTCCCAGTCCCAGGATGTCCTCCTACAGACCTTGGCTGCCACAGTCCAGCCCCCTCCCAGGACAGTGGATGCCCCAGTGTTGCCCTGGCCCCCAGCCCTCTGACAGCTGCTCTCCTGCTGGGAATGGTTGCTATCTGCCTGCCAGGCTGTGAGCTCCTTACAAGAAAAACTTCTGGACTATTCTCCTTTGATTGACCATCATGGGACGGCATTCATAATATACCAGTTGCTCCAAAGTGTTTGCTAACTCTGTAACAAAAGAGCAAATCTTGTTTACAAATGCAATAGGAAGACAGTAAAGTTCTTGACCCAAATGCACTCTTCCTCCTCAAGGTCCTTTCCAGCATAGCCACATGTACTGCTATTATCACTGCTGTCATTACTAGCAGTACTTCTACTTCCACCAGCAGCAACAGCAGCTGGGTCCTTGCTGTGTGCCAGGCCATTCTGATGCCTTCTATCCATCCGCTTATTCCTTCTTCACAACAATGCTGGAAGAGGGTATTATTATCCACATAAAAACAGTAAAGCACGGATGTTAAAGAGCTTACTCAAGGTCACTCAGCTGATAAGGGAGAACCTGAATCTGAACCCAAGGTACTGCATGCACAGAAAAGGTACTCATTCAAGCCTGGCTCAGGGACAGCCTCTCACCTGGAATGACAGGCCCAGCCACCAGTCGTGCTCTCCTGCTTCACCTGCTCCGATCCAGCCTTCAACACAGCCAGCTGCTCCCCCAACTCTCCCTCCAGATGCAAGACACAGCTCTCTGGTGACACTGCACCTGTGCACATGCTATTCCTTCCCCGTGGAACACCCTAGAACCACCATGCCAACACTATCCTGCCTAACCTTATTCTTCCAGCCAAATTCTTGCTCATCTTTCAGGATACAGCACAGAAGTCCTTGTTCCAAGAACCCACTCAAAGGACAAGTCAGCTCTCAGGATCCACTGCGTTCAGAAATAGCAGTCTCAAAGAAGGGGAAAGTTCAGACAATGACCCTTAAGGAGGCACCAATCATCAATGCTCAGGGACATCCGGGATTTCTCAGACTCTGAGGTGGTGGGGCTAGCATGGAGTTGGAGGATCCAGGATTGCTGTTAACCCAAGTACAGGATTGCTGTTAACCTACTGCCACAATGTTCTGCCCCCCAATGTCAATAGTGCCTGGGTGAGGAACTCCTTTCTTTTTGGGAGGAGTCAACATCGTCCAAGAATTGGTGCGTGGGGGTGAGTGAATAGAGAGAGACTAACACAGCCCTCCCTTTTGGTGGGACTGACCACCTGTGACTCACCCTCAGGTCGATGGCAAGCTGGAAAGCTGGGTCTGGCAGTTGACAGCAGCGCTGAAATCTGAGCTGGCCCAGCCAGTGAACGTGGGGCTGGCCAACTGGATCTCCCTGGCTCACACCCACTACGCCACTGCCGTCCGCAATGCCCGCCTGGTGGGCCAGGAGGTGGCGGCACTTCTCCAGTGGCTGGAGGTAAGATGTCCCCTCTTGTTTCCTCCCCTGGCCTCCTCTAAAAGGAAGTGAATTCTTCCTCTTATAGTGGTCTCTGACAATGAGAATCATCGAACAGAAATACCTTTATAGCTTTACAGAAATACCTTGAGGCAACTAACCTGGTAACAAGAAAAAATTGACTTAATTCACAGTTTGGATCAAGTCGCAGATCAGGCAGCCCGGCTGACATGGCCTCAAGGTGGGAAGGGGGAAGGAGATGGCAGCGGCAAGAGGCCATGTGGAGGAAGGGGCTTCTGCGGAGTCAGCAAAAACAGAGCACACCTGCCTGGCACAGAAATCACCTCTGATAGCAGCAATAACCTGTGAGGCCACAGGAAGCTTGTGAGGTGGCACGGGAACCACTTCCCAAGGGCTCTGTCCCCAGTCATGTAAGGACCTCCCCTGCTAGGTAACACTTCCTCATGTTTCCACCATCCCCCAGTAGCACCTGACTCAGGACCAGTGCTTTAACACACAGACTTCTGAGGGATGCTCAAACTCATCACCGAGACCATGGCAGCCCCAATGCCAAGCTCTCTCAGATGCCTCCCCTGGACGTTCGCGTTGTAGAACCGTCTTCTCCCATTGCCCTTCTACGTCCACCACCTTGAGCATGCTAAAGAATCTAAACACACACACTCACATGAAAGGATCTCTGGATAGGGCACTGATGCCCAGGGGAAGGCAAGCAGGCAGGAGGCAGGGGCTGCAGAGCAGGGTCCCAGGTAGCTGAGCCCCAGAGGAAGGCCGGTGCCTCTGAGAGGACAGGATCAGAGAGGCGAACCAGCTCACAGCTTAGAACAGAAACAAAGCCCCTTGTTCACAAGCCAGCACAAAGAACAGGGTGGGGGCATACACAGCAAGCAAGACCCACGAAGGCTTTCGTCCCCACTGCTGTCTTGCAGGAATCAGCTCTGTTTTCTCGAAGCAATGTTCATCTAATTGGGTACAGCCTGGGTGCTCATGTCTCCGGATTTGCTGGCAGCTACATCAGGGGGAAGGACAAGATTGGAAGAATTACAGGTAACCGTGGCTGACAGTGGACATCCTGTCATTACCATGACTGCATGGGCCCAGCCAGCAAGGATCTGTGTCTCCAACAGTTTCATTATTAAATGCTCTGGTTTCTTTCAGATTTTATTAGAGTTTATGGGTAGTCTTGGAACACTCCCTCAAGCACAACCACCATCAGGGATTGCTGTTCCAAGAGAATTCAGATCAAATTATAGCCCCAATTTCTATTGCCATTAGTGGAACAAAGGGCTGTTGTAGATGTGTCAAAGGGGACTAAAAACTAACCCTTCTGGATGTTTTTGTAGCAAGAGTCTCTTTATCTACCTAGGGATCTGATTGTTGGTTGCCTTCCCAAATGCCCACAAGGGCCAGGACCAAAGCCAACCCCTGGTAGTACAATCTAGGTTTCCCACATGGGTAGAAGGGACCTGCTGTGTCCCCGGGTCCATGCCGACAGGAAGCTGGGATGAGTAGGGGCCAGGAGTCAAGCTCACACACTCTGATGTGGAATGCAGGCGTCTCAATCACTAGGCAAAACACCCACTCGCAGTGAGACTTCTTTTGTGATCTGCAGTTGGCAGAGCCCAACGTGGGGGAATTAGGGTGTGCAGAATCACAGCCTTAGTCTGCTGTAACACATCAGCTGCATGGGTGCCTCGGTTTCCACACTTGTGAAACACCTGAGTTTTACTCTGGGACCCACTAGGGGTCACCAAAAGGAGCCCTGCACCAAAAACCCACACCCCAAACGTCACACTCAGTTGGACATGACCCCAAATACTCAGAAGAGCTGGACACGAGCAACGCCATGCCTTCCAGGCATCCCTGACTTCAGTCCCGTCTCCACACTGCCGTTGCAACAACTGGGGAGTGAAGTAGCAGCCTGAATCTCTCTCTCTCTCTCTCTCTCTCTCTCTCTCTCTCTCCCTCCACCCCCCTTCCCCCGATCTCACTCTCACTCTTTCCATGGGTTGGTAGATATGGGTGTCTCTCTGTCTTACAGGTAAGTTAACTAAATTATTTTAAAAACTACCATCTACCATTACCATTCCTTCAAAAGAGATTTATTTTTACTATGACAAGCACTAGAGAAAACAACAGATCGCGATGAGCACTCATTTCCTCATTCATTTCTCCATCTTGCTGGTGACTAGAGAGGCCTGGTCCATACCCCAGCCATGAGCCCCAACTGCTGTAGCCCTCCTCAGCTTCACCAAGACCGTTCCAGAGAACTTGGAGAGTCTACCGCTGTGGACGCAGGGCCAGAGACTGAGCAGGAAGCATAGGGAGGCAGCTTCAGGCTTGAAGCCCCCAGCCCTTGTAGGTGGGGCTGGCGGTGTGGGTCACATGGGGCCCACAGAGGTCAGGAGCAGCAAAGGAGCTCCCTGCTGCATTGTTAGCCTGATGGAGAATGGAGTAGGTGTCACCCCCAGACCTCTTCCATTTGCCACTGGGGGAAACACTAGAGAACAGGGCCTCTCCCACTCGGGCTCCAGTCCTTCACCCAAAGAGAGACAGAAATGAGGGCCACTTCCAGAGAAGGCACAAAAAGAAACAGACTGGGAAGACACCTTCAAAAGCAAGGATTTGAAAGGCAGAGTGATAGAGAGTTCTTCCCTCTGCTGGCTCATTTCTTCAAATGGCCAAAATGGCCAAAGCCAAAGCCAGGAGCCAGGAACTCCATTTGGGTCTCCCAAGTGCATGGCAGGAATCCATGCACTTGAGCCATCATCTATTGCTTCCAAAATGCATTCACAGGGAGCTAATGAGGAAGCTGAGTAGTTGGGACTCAAAATCAGCGCTCCTACATGAGATACCGGCATTGCAAGCAGCAGCTTAACCCTCTGTGTGCCACACACACCACTGGAAAGAATCTTCATTGCATAAGCACTCCCCAGCGACAGCCAGCCAGGAGCAGCCTATTGCCTCATGCAAGCACATGTTTTCCTAGAGGACAAGATGCTGCAGCAGCCTTATTGGCTCCTATTTTCATCCTGAAACAATGATGTTTTGGACATTTACTAGCAATGAAATGACACTAGTGTAGGAGACAATCCGGCTTGTTTGGGGAAATTATTGACAATATGCAGGCAAATAGATTCTTTGATGGATAGGCAAGAACTACATATAATTAGCACATAGGTTTTTTGAGGGGGGTTGTTTTTCTTTTTCTTTTTTAAAATACAAACAGATGCTCTCCAAAGTCGCTTTAGAGGTAGTTACCACTGATTTGTTTAGATGAATCATACATTCCCTCAAAACCTTATTTCTACCTTTGGATAGCTTTTGTTCTTCCCCACTAAACAATGCCCAGCCTAGGTGTGATTCTTCAGCACCATAAATTACAGTGGTTTTCACTGTGAAAGGTCAGGATGAGGTTTGTTAGGAAAAAAAAATCCATGCTCTGGGTTCCTTTTCTTCCTGTTACACATGAGTGTATGATATCAGAGAGCCAAAAGGCCCCATTTCTCTTCCCTCTTCCCTAGCTCCCACCCACCCCTGAACTTGCTTTCTGTTTAGGGCTGGATGCTGCAGGCCCGCTGTTCGAAGGAACATCCCCCAGCGACCGTCTTTCTCCAGACGATGCCAACTTTGTGGATGCTATTCACACCTTCACCCGAGAGCACATGGGCCTGAGTGTGGGCATCAAACAGCCCATAGGACACTATGACTTCTACCCCAATGGGGGCTCCTTCCAGCCCGGCTGCCACTTCCTGGAGCTATACAGACACATTGCCCAGTATGGTTTAAATGGTGAGAAGGAAGGAGTGGGGCTTCAGGGGGTCCGCTAGGCCTGGGCTGAGTTCAGCAAGGGTGGGGCCTGGGGCACCTGCTCACTGAGTCCACACTGAGAGTGGAGATGGAGAAGGCCGCTGTTAGGTGGCTCCTATAATAGGCAGCAGTCCTTGGAGACCATGTCGCGAGGGGGGGCATCATCCAAATCCCACACTGTACCCAGGCAGAAATTCCCCAGTGATGCCCCAGTCCTGCCAGGCATTCAGAGGGAGCCGCATGGAGATCTACCCCATGTGGGGTCATGGCCTCTTCGTCGCTGGTCCCCCCCACCCCCCTCCCCCCGCCGAAGAGTAGAGAGAATTCCTTAGGTCTGTTTGACCAGTCTCCCAGGGTGAAGTCCCATGCCATGTGTACCCTTGGCACCTCCTTTTGGCTCAGGGCAGAGACCACACATCACATTTTCTGGCTTGTGAGCCCACTTCTCTCACCCATAGCACGAACACACATATTGATAACACACTCAGGATTGAAGAACATAAACATCCACAGAAAACGCCCATCCCACAGCCCTGCTGCCTCGGCAATACTCAGCTGGAAAATGCCGACTCCACTGAAACACAGTGAAGCTGTCACAGCCCACCGGAAGCCACCTCCTCTCACCAACACACACTCACATCCCACCTTCCAGCTTGCGATGACGTCATCAACCTCACTTCACCCATGATCTCGGGATGACCTTCACGCACACTGCGTCTCATGCTGGCTGCATTCCCAGCTTCCACCCACCCACGCCTGACACAGCTTTCTGGGAACTTCCCCCTTATCACTCTTTACTTCTTACACACACACACACACACACACACTCACACTCACACACACTTCCCCGGGGTCACTGCCCCTAAGACCACAGGCAGTTCCCGCTCATTGTCCATCCCTCACCCCACTCCTACACTCTCACACAGCTCCACACAGACCGTCTCATGAGGCATCCAACTATGCCTGCCCACCCTTGCTGTGGTTTTTCTCAGCCTTGGTGCCTGTTTCCCTGAGAGGAAGGCACTCAGCATTCATGTGCTTCATGGCTGATACACTATAAATGCAGGCACAGGGGACCCAGAACAACAATTAAACAGTCTTGCTGTTTAACCTCCAGACATGGGGAAATGGCCTTTGGCAAAGTTACCTATGCCATACTTGCCCTATCTCATGCCGGCTACTGAGAGTCATTTGATAGAGGCTAACACTTGAAGATTCAAGGGGAAAAAAAATGTAAAGGCCAAAATTCATGGTAGATTAGCCTCCTCAGTTTGCTTTCTTCGGGTTAGGCCTCTCAAGACCTGGTTACTGGGGTATGGATTTCTGAATCCAACCTCCTGGGCATGTGGGCTGCACTGGCTGCTTGGGATGCCGGGAAGCAGGCACAGCTTATGCCACAGCATCAGGGTGCCCCCGTAATGCCACTTGTCTCCAACTTTCATTAGAGACAGAGGCACCCCACACCAGCCAGTCCCAGCCACCCTTCAGGCATACACCTGCAGTTTTAAACAGTTGAGAAACATTGTGAAAATAAATCCTCAACTTTGCTTATTTATTTATTTATTTATTTTTATTGGAAAGGCAGATTCACAGAAAGAAAGATCCTCCATCCACTGGTTTACTCCCCAAGTATTCACAGTGGCCAGAGCTGAGCCGACCTAAACCAAAGATCTAGGACCCTCCCCTGGTTCTCACACATGAGTGCATGTTCCCAAGGCTTTGGGCCATGCTCTGCTGCTTTCCCAGGCCACAAGCAGGGAGCTGGATGGGAAGCAGAGCAGCCAAGACACAAACTGGTGTCCATATGGAATCCACAGCACTTCAAGGAGGGAGTATTAACCATTGTGGAAGGCCCATCAACCTTGCTTTGTTAAATAATTTGTTCTCTTCCTAGTGTTTGGGTGTCCATTAAACCAGCTGCTGCCACATGCCATAAATAAGAGGAACCCAGCAGGGTCGGGGATTATTTTTGACCATGACCCTAAATGAGGGAGGAGATGTGTCTACTTTTCTAAGCTTTCCTGTATCAATTGTTATGTCTGCTCTTGCCCACGGGTTAGCTTTCTCCCTTCCCCCCGCAGTGTACTTCTCTGGGCTACGAAGTGGGATGAGCCTTGTGAGCAGAGGTGACTTGGGGTTCACAGGTGTACTGATGCCCTTCCTGCATTGCGTTCTAGCCCTCTCACAGACCATCAAATGCGCCCATGAGCGCTCAGTGCACCTCTTCATTGACTCCCTGCTGCACCCAGAAATGCAGAGTACCGCCTTCCAGTGCAGCGACATGGACAGCTTCAGCCAGGGCATGTGTCTGAGCTGCACCAAGGGCCGCTGCAACACGCTGGGCTACCACATCCGCCAGGAGCACCACAGCAAGGGCAAGCGGCTCTTCCTGGTGACCCAGGCCCAGTCACCCTTCAGAGGTGAGTGCTCCTTGGCCCTGAGCCTGCAGCGGGGTCCGCTGCTGTCACCACCTGTCTAGCAAGGTTCAGAGGTGCCCACTGCTTCCCTGGAGGGGCTTTGGCTCCACCATCCCAGGTTTTAGGAAACTACATGGGCTCAGACAATGAGATTGGTGCAGCCTTTATTCCCTTGCCCAGGAAGGGGCCACCTTGCTGTTGAAGGCTAGAAAGCACCTTGACAACTTCTAGAACATTCCTCAGGTTGACCTCTCCTTAGCCACTTCCTTGACTCCCTAAGATCCTAGACCTGGAAGACCCTAAGCAGTCAGCAGGACTACCCAGGAACAAGAAGGGTTTTCAAACTCAGACTAGAACCCAATTCTTCCACCCCAGTTCAAGGTCCCCTGACCTCTCCCCAACAACAACAAAAAGAAACACAGTGCAAGGCTGTAGTTGTAGCTTCTCCTTTCCCCCTAAGACTTGAATCAGCTGATTGGCCAGGCTCTGCCCTATGGAGGCCCTCCCAAGATGACCCAGCTAGGCTCTTTAACCTCAGGATGCAGGGTGAGCCTTTGGGTTTCCCCGAGTTTAACAGGAGGTCAGAGAAAGGGCGGCCACCCGTTGGGCGGAGGCCAGCAGAGAAACACTTGGCTACAGCCTAAATCTTCCTGGAGGGAACAAGCCGACATCTGTTGCCATTAACATTTCTGCCTAATCCTGAAAACAGCTCGGGAGTGATTTAGCATCCGACTGTGTCACTGCACACCCTCCCCGGGGCAGGCAGGCGGGGGGAAGCAGTCAGCTTGGGCGCAGGCAGAGGAGCAGCTCCTGTGTCTGCAGCCGAAGAAAGGCCCATCATCACCACTTCCCCATGCACAACAGCATTTCTTGCAAAACACTTTCTGCACTCCGCCCATTCCTCATTTCTTGCAAAGTGGCGCAAGCCCAGCAATAACTCTATGGTAAAGAAGAAGATCATAGTCCTAGGTCAGAGGGCTCTCAGCCACGCAGCCGGGAAACCCTGGGCCATCTGCCTCTGTCTTGGCTCTCCTCTGATGGGCACATTCACAAATTCAAACTGCCTGGCCACTGGCCTGGGAAGCCCAGGACTGAACTTGTAGTCTCCAGCTTGGTCCCTGCCTGGAGCAGGTCTGGGAAGGGCAAAAATTGTGACGGGCAGTGGCAGCATCTGAGGAAGAGGTAAGGGGCCGGGGGTCCCCTCCAGTGTAACCCCTTAGGGTTGCAGTGGGAGCACCTCACAGAACAGGAGAGGATTTGGAAGGAGCTCCCTCAACTCAGGCTGCCAATGAGAAGCTCGTGTGGGTTAAGCAGCTCCTCTTTTACACAGCACAGACGCCCGCAGTGATTAAGCCTCTTGGATAATCACATTGCCCCAGACCTAGCTCCATCGTGGCCGGTTTGCACAGCCGGGGCTACAGGTCGACCCGGCCATGTGACAGATGGGTATCCTGAGGTCCAGGCAGGGGAGATCAACACACAAAGAACACACAGTGAGTCCTTGGTGAAGTCCACATCTAGACCTCAGACCTCAGACCTCCAACAGCGGGTGCTGGGGTGTCTGCTACCCACACAAGAGACCCAGATGGAGTAAAGGGCTCCTGGCTTCAGGCTGGTGCAGCCCCAGCCAGTACAGACATTTAGGGAATGAACCATGGGATGAAAAATTAATCAGTGTGTGTATTGCTGTGTATCTATTAAAAAATAAATAGATAAATTTAAGAAAAGATAAAGAAGACAGGGGAAGTAAAGACAGAAGGCAAGAGCTCATTTGCCCAAGGTTGCAGTTGGCCCAACCAGCATTTCCCACTAGGATCCCTTTTCCATTGGGGGAACCAAAGAATCCACCAGCTGACACAACTGACCCAGAGATAACCTTTGTGTCTCTCTATTGCCGCTACTTCCGTTACAGTGGGACCATCATAGTCATGCCAGGGATGTGCAGGCTCCAAGGCAGGCCTGCCTACAGCTGGTCTGAAGCCAAAGCTGGCTCTGGTGCTGAGCTGTGGTCTGTGCCACACCCTCCTCTTCTCTGCCTGCCTCCCTGATACCCACCAAGCTCCTGTCTCACTCCTTGCTGTGAACAAAGTGGAGGTAGCCACCCAGGGGATGCTTCCATCTGTGCAATGCTCTGTTATCCAATAGGGTGACCGCTGACCACAGGTGGCAATTTTATACAAATTTAGATTCCCTTGAATAAAACCAAAACTGTGGCTCCTCAGTCACACAAGCCACCTTTAAAGGGTTCCAGTATGTGGTTGTCATAGCAGAGAGCACAAAAATACAGCACTGCTGTCCTTGTGGGAACCCTTCACCCAGGCCGCCATAACCACCCTATTCTCTGCGCATCATGGTTTGAGGCCTCAATATCCATTTCCCTGGCCACCTCCAGCGTTTCAATGAATACATGAGGATTCTTTTAAAAATCATCTTGTTCAACCCTAGCATCCTGAGAACCCATAACCCATAGTTTTCAAGGCCATTTAATTGTACTTTCTATTTAGTGCAGGGTCTGGCTGGGCAAAACAAACTCCTGGCTATGGTTTCACAGAGGATGGCTGACTTGTCTCACATTCTCCTGGCTCCCAAGATACTTCACCAAAACCATCAAAGGATCCATTTTCTACCACTGTCCATATGCCACAAGAGTACTACAGTAGCAAAAGAGAACCAGGAAACAGTAGCTGAGTAGAACGAGGCAATTTACTGACCATTTTCATCCACCCTCACTCAGGAGTAGTCTTGACCAGCTCAGGAACTTGCGCTGAAGGGAGTCGGGATTTGAATCAAGTCCATCCTGTTCAGCAAGCAAAGCAGCTAATTTGATGTTCAAGCAATGGGAGGAGTTAAGTGGGTGAAAGTCAGACTGGTGGCATTTAGTGAAGGGGGAGTGGGACAGGACTTCCTGCCTGGGGGTGATGTAGGCTGTGTTGGCCAACTAGCTCAGTTATTTCATCCTCCTAACAACTGATAGAGACGGAGTCAAGGTCTAGGTGCTTAATGTCGCAATGACACAGTGAGATTCATAGAGGCTGGATCATCTTGCCAAGGCTGCACAACTTGTGAGTGGCAAATACAGTATATTTGTGTTTGATTGTTTGTTTGTTTGAAAGACAAAGGACAGCCCAAGATCTTCTATCTGCTGGTTCATTCACCAAAGACCTCCAAAAACCAGGGCTGGGCCACACCAAAGTCTGGAGCTAAGAATTCAAGCCAAGCCTGCCATGTTGGTAGTGGGGAACCAGCTACCTAAAGCATCCCTTGCTGTCTCCCAATGTGTGCATTAGCAGGAAGCTGGAATCAGGAGTGGAGTTGAAATTTCAACCCAAACACTCTAATATGGGATGTAGGTATCCCAAGTCAGGTCTTACCCACTGTGCCAGACATCCACACCCCACCAACAACGCATACACACACACAGTATTTAATCAAACCTCACTCAGATCCCACAGCCCTGCTCTTTTCCCAGATGTGGGCGCCTTGGTGCAGAGCCAAGTTGGCCTCTTCCTCCAAAGCCACTCCAGCTGTGGGCACCCCCCCATCCCTCCCTCTTTCTGCTCTGGCTCCTCTGGCTCTTGCCCTGCTCTCCCTCTGCCTGCACTGTCTGCACCGGGGCCTCAGTCAGCTGGGGAAGCAGTAGCTCCTGTTGCCCAGCCTCTCATCCTGCCCAGGAGAGGGTGTGATCCTGCTGGCTGGTAGATCACTCAGCAAACTGGTACCTGGGGAAACTGGCTGACTTGGCTTTTCTCAGATTCTTCTCTGGGAGGTTTTCACTGATTGGCAGAGAGAATTCCCGAATAAACAGTGGGCACAGTAGGAGCACACGCTTTCTTTTGGCACAAGGAGCATCAAGAATTTTGGTTTTCCTGCCAATCACTTGATGTGACCTTGACCTAGAACAGCTACAAAGATGAACCATCCATGAGCCATCCACCAGCAGGTGGATCTCAAAACCTTATCTGGTCAGTACAACCTGGAGAAAGGGGATAGGTGATGCTGGATACACACCTGCAGGAAGACAGGTGCCTGTATACAACCCTCTCACCACCTTCTCCCCACAACTCTGAGACAGCTCCAGATCCTCACATGCCAAACAGGGAGACTGCTCCAGAGAAGCCATGCCTGCTCAAGGTAGCAGGTGACAGAGTGGATTGCACCCCTAGGTACTGAGCCCGCATGAAGCATGCATCATACAAGTAGCCGATAGCTGTAGTGCATGTACATGACCAATTTACATACACACACACACACACACACACACACACACTCGTGCGTGCTTTTACTCCAAGCAGTCAACAATAAATCACTCACAGTCATGCACATGACAACTTGGCATCACATACATAAGGCTGTACTGCTGTTTAATCTTTGTTTTATTTACTTGAAGGGCAGAGAGACACAGACAGAAAGATAGGCAGAAAGAGGTCTTCATCTGCTGGCACACATCCCAAATGCTCACAGCCACCGAGGCTGGGCCAGACTGCATCCAGGAGCCGGAGCCTCTATCCTAGTCTCCCATGCGGGTGGTAGAGAGCCATCATCTGCTGCCTACCAGGGTGTGCATTGGCAGGAAGCTAAATCCGAAGCAGGGGGGTAAGAACTTGAACTCAGGGCTCTCCAGTATAGGACACTGGCATACCAAAGGACATCCTAATCAAACGCCCACTTTGGCTGGACTTTCACATTCAACTGCAATTACCAAAATAAGCTCTCCCACATATGCCCCTACACATGTTTCTACACATTCTTCACATTTTTTTTCATAAGTCTTGAAGTCATTCTAACAATATCTTAATGCTTCATTGAGAGTAAACCAAATGATTGGGGATACAACTCAGAATCAGCGGACCAATTTCTAATTGCAGCTTCACTGGTGATTAGCCACAATGGCAATGGATAAGGGACTTCATTTTTTTCTCTGAGCCTCAGCTTCTTCATTTGTGAACTGATGAGGGAGTGCAGATTAAGTACACATCTTGTAAAGTTGTTCTAAAGAGAAATGAGATAATTATGTGAAACAATTAGCTTGGTGTCTAGGACATCATACAGGATTAAACAGTAGTTATCCTGTCATTATTAGTCTATAGTCATGCCTCTAGTATTTAAAAATGTAGGATGTTTCCAGCTTTTGGGTGTTTGTTTTGATTTTCCATCTTATTTGGAAGGCAGAGAGACAGAGAATTCTTCCACCTACTGATTGATTCCCTAGCCTAAAATCCGGAGCCAGGAACTCCATCAGCGTCCTCCATGTGGGTGGCAGGAACCCAAGGACTGGGTCACCAGTGCTGCCTCTCCCGGTACCCATTATCAGGAAACTGGGAGTAACTATGACCATAACCCAAAGTCTCCAATAAAGGATGCAAGAGCCCAAGTGGCATCTTAAGTACTCCCCTCTCCAGTTATTTATAAATAACTACTTCTTGTGATCTTTTTGCCCCTAATCTCTTTCCTTTGGGCACATAAAGCTATTGGTTCCAGGTATAAACGTTGACAAGTCCAGGGTCTGGAGCCAGGCTGCCTGGGTCTCTGTCCCAGTCAGGTACTTCCCGGCCGTATGATCCTGGCAAAATCAGCACCTAGCTCCTTGCTTCTGTTTGCTTCTCTTTAACATGAAATAATAACAATGGAACTTGCTGTGAGACTTAGTGGAGATAATATATGCAAAGGACCTGGTAAAAAGCAAAATACATATTAACTGATACTGGTATCATGCAAACTACCAATTATACCATTGATTTCTCATTCATTTCCAACAGTGTTCAACACTAGGCTAAGCACACAGTGTACTTTCAAAAACAAACGTGTGTCACATCCAACTGAGTTTAAAACTGGTTGTACAGCAGTTAAGATATCCTTTGGGAATGTCCAGTACCTATACCAGAGTGCCTGGTTCAAGTCTCACCTCTTCTGATCCAACTTCCTCCTAATGTGCCTGGGAGGCAGCAAGTGATGGCTCAAGTCCCTTTCACCCATGTGGGAGACCCAGATGGAAGCTCAGGTCTTAAGTTCTCAGAAGTGACTTGCTAGGTGTCACTGCCTACTAACACACCACTCCCAAGCAAACTATCGGTTCATTCATTCCACAAAAGTCTATTAAGCACCAACTAAGACCCAGGCACCCTGTTAGGATTGTAGTGCATCGATTGCTGTATAGAACAGGAAAGGCAAAGGCAGGACAAATTGCTTATCAATCCCTTAGCCATTGCTCAAGGCAGACACCCTTGGACCTGGTCTCAAGGACTTGGTCATGGTCTCAGGTATCTATCCATCTGAATTTTTCTTCTTCTTTTTTAAAGATTTATTTATTTTTACTTGAACAGTAGATTTTACAGGAGAAAAGGAGAGAGACAGAGAGAAAGAGACAGGTCTTCCATCTATTGATTCACTCCCCAAATGGCTTTTATGGCTAGAGCTGGGCCAGTTCAAAACCAGGAGCCAGGAGCTTCCATGAGTCTGCCATGTGGGTTCTGGGACCCAGGGTCTTGGGCTATCTTTTGCTGCTCTCCCAAGTATACTATCAGGGAGCTGAATTCAAAGAGAAACAATCAGTACTTGAACAAGCATGCATATGGGATGTTGGCACCACAGGCTGAGGTTTAGTCTACTATTTTTGATATTTAAAACATATGATAATTTCATCTTAAAATTTCTGCTTAAATATTTTCTGTGTATCTCATTTTATCTCTTCTCCAACCTCCTCACCCCTACCCCCACTCCCAGTTTATCATTACCAGTTCAAGATTCAGTTCATCAATCAAATTGAGAAGCCAGTAGAACCGACTTTCACAATGTCCCTTCTTGGAACAAAACAGGAAAAGCAGAAAATCCCCATCACCCTGTGAGTATGTGACGTGGACCCTGCTTGGGGTGCTGACACCCTTATTTCTCCCAGGGTCTGGATGGATCTGACCAAGCATTTGCTATCTTTTGCATCCAGCTATGGATGTCTCCAAACCTCCGCATCCAATAGGACATGCACACAGGCCTTGCCTCTTCTCAGACTCAGCAAGTCCCAGCTACTACAACCAGCCAGTGAGATACACCAGCATGGGCGGTATAGCTGAGCACAGAGAGAAGCCAGCGTTGGCCCCAACAGGGTCTGCAGTGCCAGGTGGGAGGCAGAGTTGGTGTCCCCAAGAAGTCCCCGAGCCCCTTTCCTGGGAATTCTGAAAACCACAACCCAGAAATAAAACTGGGTCTGACCGTCTGTCTTGGCACAAACCTCCGATCTCAGCCAGCTTGCAGGACCAGTCCTCCCCATCTGTGCTTCCCCCTCTTACACACCTGCTTCCTACCCCAGCCAGCAGATTAATATGCTTCCCAACACCTCACCTTCCTCCAGGGACCCCAGCTTCACTGAGTGTTTTTCCCTAGCATCTTGACACTCACTCCCCACCAGGAAGTGATGCTAGCCCTTCCCCCAGCCCAGTTCTTGCTGCCTCCTGAAGGCTGCCCCCAGCTTCAGGTCTCTGCTTATCACCCTGCTTTGGTCATTCAGCAAATATTTGTTCATTCTTTGTACAAGTGGGAGAGAAGACCGTATCCTTAGGATGCTCACAACCTGGCCGAGTGTGTGGGTCCCACACCACAGTGCTGGCAGAGCTGAGAGGAACTGTGCCAGGCAGCCCTCTGCCCATTGCCTCATTCTAAACCCAGTATCACCTCTGCACCTGCTGGAATGTTTCCCCAGGGGCTTGTTCTCAGTAGTGGCAAGGATGCCTTGCTGCTCCAACAATGTTGAGAGATTTCACCTCAGACAAAGTTTCACTAGGGATCCCCTCAATTGAACTGCCAGACTCAGATCCCTAACCATGAAAAGACAGAGCACAGAACAAATCAATCAACTACCCCAGCCATATGTTGGCAAACTGAGACTCTAAGATGGACTACATCAACCAGTGGGTTCTGCAGTGATTTCTTCGTGCTTGAAATGGCAAGAGTGGTAGCAATTCAGAACTGTTGAACTATCAAAACCACTTCAGCAAGACCCCCAGAGCATGCCCCACATCAAGGACCTGGGCTGGGTGGAAGGCTGGGTGGGGCTTCTTCCTTGATCTCCCTCTTACCCCAGACATAGAAAAAAAATGTGTGGAAATGATAGTCTTACCTACTTTCCAGTAGCCTTTGAACCTTTATGCCCTAATTAACTATGTAAAGATTGTCAAAAATATAATAAAAATGGAGAAAAAAAGATTTTACTGTCTTAGAGATTAGTGAGTAAAAGTGATAATGATACCTCGGAGCTTGCCTTGAAATCTCGCCCAAAGTGGGGGCCTTCTTTTCTGTGTGTGTGCTTTTTTTTTTTTTTCAGTTAATGTTAGGCTTTGTTTTATTAGAAGCTTCTGTTTCTACAAGGTGGGGGAAGGGAGAGCATCAGCTAGAAGAGAAAACTGTCGTGGGCAGAGTGTGTTAGTCAAACCTGCGAGAGAGCTGAGCTATGCAGAGGCCACTGCCAACAGCCCAGCATCTCCTCCCAGGGCTTCCTCCCACGAACAAGGAAGAAGCAACCTACACTAAAGCAAGTAAACTAGACTCATGAGAGAAGGAGATTTCTTAATATGCCAGCACAGAAAACAGTGCCTTTCCCCACTCTGTTGTCAGGAAAGCCCTTGTCATCCTGGCACACCCCTTACCACCCTGAATGGTCCATGGAACACCAGTTTAGGAAACGCAGCCACATATCCCATTGCACATCACCCAGGCTGACTCAACACATCCCAAATACGCCTCGCCGCGACTTTGCCATTCAAATTCGGTTAATAGCCTGTGTTTTCATTTGTGTCTTCAAGGGGCGAAGGAATCATTACCAATAAGACCTACTCCTTTCTGATCACGTTGGATTTGGATATTGGTGAGCTGACCCTTATCAAGTTCAAGTGGGAAAACAGTGCTGTGTGGGCCAATGTCTGGAACACAGTGCAGACCATCATCCCCTGGGGCACAAAGCCCCACTACTCGGGCCTCATCCTGAAGACCATCAGAGTGAAAGCCGGAGAAAGCCAGCAAAGGTAATGGAGGCACCAGTCCCCTCCCAGCACCCACCAGGGGGCTTCGAATAGCTCATGGGAACAGGAGATTAAAAGGAGAAGTTAGTTCTGGTGCCAAAAACAGATTTTGAAATTCATGCAGATTTTTCTATTTCGCAACATGCACTTTTTGTGTGAACTTTTTCTTAAAAGTTACATTTATTTGGCAGGTAAAGTGACAATGAAAGAGGGGAAGAGAGGTCTCCCATCTGCTGGTTCACTCATCAAATCGCTGCAGTGGCCCTGCTGGGTCTCTCACATGGGTGGCAGGTGCCCAAGCATTTGCACAGGTGCTCCAACATGGGATGGCAGCATCACAGAGGCAGCTTAAGACACTGTGTGACAACCTCAGCTGCAACAAATAGTTGCAATGTTTCTGAAGACCCCCCTCATATACATAAATTTCAGATATTTGCACCAAGATCAACTTTTTTTTAAGATTTATTTTTATTATTATTATTTTTTTTTTATTGGAAAGGCAGATATACAGAGAGGAGAGACAGAGAGGAAGATCCGTCCGATGATTCACTCCCCAAGTGAGCACAACGGCCGATAGGAAGCCAGGAGCCTCTTCCAGGTCTCCCACGCGGGTGCAGGGTCCCAAAGCCTTGGGCTGTCCTCGACTGCTTTCCCGGGCCACAGGCAGGGAGCTGGAAGGGAAGCGGGGCTGCCGGGATAGAACCGGCGCCCATATGGGATCCCAGGCGTGCAAGGTGAGGACCTTAACCACTGCGCCTCCGCGCCGGGCCCAAGATCAACTTTTAATTCCAGTTTCCATGAGATCTCTGAAGTAACCTCACATTAAGCAGCTGTGTGTGGCAGGCAGTTTCATGTGTCAGGTGAACTGGATGTTATGATGCCCCAGTGATGGAGCATAGATGCTCCAAAAGGTGAAGTACCCTTCCCAAGTTCATGCAGATGTGGTTGTTGGGACAGGTTTTGCACCTAGGTCTCTCTCTGAATCCCCACCCAGCCTCTCACACTGCCCATGGCTCCCATCTACTGGCCTCATTCTCTGGAAGCTTCTCAAACTTCACAGTGCAGTTAAGTCACAATAGGCACTGATTGCAGGTGCAACATTTCGTTTTCACTGTTTACCCGGAGGAATGCATTGAACAGATCACAGACTCCAAGACCTTACCTCTTCCCATGGTGCTGCCTTTCAGATCTTGGAGGCCAAAGAATCACCAGAAGCTCATAAAATGTGCAAATTACTGGATCCACTGCAACACTTGTGGTTCAGGGTTGCCTTGTTGTTGTTGTTTTGACAAGATCCCTAAGTCCTTCAGATGTGGACCAATATAGATTACTCTTGAAAAATGCTGCCCTATGTGACTGATCCTGTCTCCTGACCCTTGGAGACAAAAGGGGCTGGCAGCGTAGAGCAGGGAGTAAAGAAGAGGAATGAAGGTCCAGCTGGCCCTACAGTTTCTCAGCAGAGTTAGCGGGGTGCGGTTTGCAAGGGGGAATGCCCAGCACATCTTACCATAGCAACCACACTTCTCAGGAGTTCTTGGTGATCTGCAAATTCTGTGCTTCCCAGGCCCTTTTCTGTCTCCACCCTCCCACCACCCCCCACACCCCGTATTCAAGAGGCTCATCTCTCCTCTCATACCTTCCTCTGCTGGGAAACCCATGTCTCTCTTCGGCTCGTCCTCAGTAGAAATGGAAGACAGCAAACTCCTGACCTCTGAACCACTCTCCCCCGACCCCCAGGGCCGCTTAGGTTTCACTGCCAGCCTGTGGCAGATTTATGCCCCTGTGTTCCTTCTACAACCGCACTGTGAGATTTCATCTCCCTGGGATGCAAACTGCTGGCAATTATGAGGCGCATACTCTGCAGCCTGCCAACAGATCCCGCCACATGATCAATCTGAGAAAATTAAACTCCTCTTCTTGCCTGACTTCTTGGTCCCTGAGAACGGCACCACTTCTGAGTCCCTTCGCTCCCCGCCTTCTCTCAGCAGAGAGGAATTCCACAGTGGTGGAATAACCCACCATGACAATTCTGTGGCACTTGACCTGCAAGGAGGAAGCAAACGACCCATTCCACAGTGCGCACATACAGGGCTCAGAAGGAAGGACGAGGAAAGGGAAGAAAAGCACACCTAGAGGGATGCAGGACGTGGTGGCCACTTACCTAACTGCTCCCTCATGTTTACTCTCCCGTAGCCTTTGCTGTGTCTCTGAAATGGGTACTAAGGGTGGAACAGGTGAGGGACCTGATGCTCATAGAAGTTACATGGCCCAGGGACATTGCAAATTGTTGTTTAAGCCCACACCTGCCTTGGCTTTGTCTGATGTAGTGCCTGGGAACTGTTTCCAACAGTTCCTTCTTCCATTCGTTTTGACCCCAATAGCATTTCTGGGGTATCTATATACATGCTCAAAACATACACAAAAGATACATATGCTCAGAAATTCCTGTGGTGGTGCTGTTTCTAAATAGCAAACCACTGGGGAAGCCTTGATGTCCATCAATGAGAAAATGCATTGGATGCACCCATACAAGGTGAAGTCACAGCTGGTGAGAAAGAATGGAGTAGACACCGGTGTGATGACCGAAGAGTTCACCAAGTAATTTAGTTTGGTGACAAGGAGAAATTGTGGGAAGGTACATACAATACAACCCCACTTCTATTGAAAAAATATTCCATGGCTGTTTTGTATGAACATTGGCATCTATGCAAATGCATAGCAATCGGTCTAGAAGGACATTCAACAAGCCAGGAGAGTTAGGGAAAGAAAGGGGTGTTGGTGAAGAGTGACTGTGAAGAAAGCCTTTTGTAATTGGCTTGCTAGCTCTTTATCATGTGTTCACCAGTTCCTCTTATCTCTTTTTAGATCTGTAATTCTGACTTAGTAAAGACTTGTACTAGGTGCAATTCAAAGAACAAAGAAGCCATAAGCTGGAGTTCTGTGTGACCACTGGTACACTTGCGTATGTGTGTGATATTGGATGCAAGCAAAGTGAACCACCTAAAATAGAAGGGAGATGTGCAGGTGCCACGGAGTAAGCCCCTGTTCTGCCTGGGATGGCTGATCTTGTATTGGAATGCCTGAGTTTGAGTCCTGACTCTGTTTCCAATTCCATCTTCCTGCTAAGGCAGGCCCTGAAAGGCAGCAGGTGATGGCTGAAGTACTTGGCTGACACCCACAGAGGAGACCCAGATTGAGTGCCCCATTTCTAGGCATTTGGGAAGTGAAAGTCATTCTCTTTGTCTCAGATTAAATAAATCGTAACATCAAAAAGATTTTTAATAGCACCAAATGGCAACTCATGGTCCAGGCAGCCCAGCAGCTGGTTTTCTTTTTTCTTTTTCTTTTTTATAATCTTACGTAATTGATTAGGACACAAACGGTCAATGGCTACAGAAAAGTGGTTTTAATACCATTGTTTCCACACTAATATTTTTCCCCTGTATCTGGGGTCAGGGGAGAAACAAAGGGAGAAGCCTCACCCAGCCTCCCACCCAACCCAGGTCCCCGATGTGGAGCATGCTCTGAGAGTCCTGCTCAAGCAGTTTTGATAGTTCAACAGTTCTGAATTGCTGCCAATCTTGCCATTCCAAGCACGATGAAATCTCTTCAGAATCCACTGGCTGACATAGGCTCTTCATGGTTGGAGTTCTGAGATCAGCAGTTCAGTTGGAGGGATCCCCGGAGAAACTTCGTCTGAGGTGATCCCAGACCTGATTCTTGCATATGCTTGCCTGGACAGGGACCAGCACAGTCCGTCACCCCAATCAGCTCATGCACATGCTGGTTGTTGCAATTGTTGGGTCAGTTCTGTTTCCAGCCCTATCTTCCACACGAACCAATGGGTGTTGCAGTCTAGCCTGGTTCTGCCCAGTACACACTTGGTCCTCACATAAACCAGTGGGAGCTGCAGCCTAGTCAGAGGGACCCACAATAACCCTCACCAGGCCCACCCCTACCCTGGTTTGCCAGTATGTACAGCGGACAAGTCCAGTCTGTCCCACATCCCATTTAGCTCTCATACATGTCAATGGGCATTGAAGCCTAGTTCAACCCAACTTACCCCAATATCCAACCCACACACTTACTGCCTTTCTGTCTAGCCGCCCATGCCCCAGTCCTGGTTTTCATGCTGTCCTGTGGGAGCGGTAACCCAAGAGGGAGGTGCCCACTGTTTCCCTACTAGACCACTCCCACTCCCGGATTATGCACTAAGTGGTTCTGGAGTTTAACTTGACAGATTTAGCCCTCAGTGCCAGCCTCTGCCAGCTGATGCTGCAGCAAAGCCCAACCAACCCTCACCCACTTTAATTTATGCTTGTACCGGTAGGAACAGTCAGCCCAACCTGGCTTTTCCCTGTTCTAGCTGACATGAAGCCCACAGATGCTGCAGCCCTGCCTGCTCTGGTCTGCCCCCATCCCAACTCATGCTCTCCAGTGGGAGTGGTTGTCCAACAGGGGAGCCCATATTCCCCCTGCCAGCTTTGCCCCTTCCCTTCCTAGTTCTCACATGTGCTGGTTGGGCGCTGCAGTCACATGTGGTATGGCTCACCTCACCTTGGCATTCTGTAGTGTGCACTGGTATTAGTTGCTACTGAACCTGGTCCAACCCACACTCTATTCTGGTGCCTAGATTTGCCAGCGGGTGATGTGAACTCATTCAGCCTGGTCTACCCCCGACCTATGCCAAATATATGCCACTGGTTACCTTTCCCTGGCCTGGTATGAGTTGCTCCCTAACATGGTTCTTGCACTCACCTGCAGGAACTGTGTCCTGCCAGAGGTGTTGCCCAAGCTCCTCCATCAGAACCTCTCCCTGTGCCAGATCTCGTGCATACTGGTGGGTCCATGGGCCAGCCCTACTTAGTCCACCTCCTGTCCTAGCAGGAACAGTGGCCTTTCATGACCAGCCTTCAATCCATTCCAGTTCTTACTATTGGATGCTTCAGCCCAGCCAAACCTCATCCATACCCAGACACTGCTTACACATGGTTCAGTAGGGGCTGAGACCCAGCCTGGTCCACCTACATCTACCCAGGTCCTCTAGGGCACCAGATGGTGCTGGAGTCTAACCCAGTTAGGTGTGCCTAGCCCCAGTTCACACTTGTGCCAAGGGAGACTGCAGCCATATCTGTACTAAAATGCAGACCCCTACTACGGCCTCCACACTCACCAGTGGGAACCCTAACCCAGCAAGGGTGTACTCTCACAGCTCCCCAACCGGGCCTATTCCCAGCTCTATTACATGCATGCCAGTGATTGCTCTGACCCAGTTGGCTTAGCCCCTCACCTATCTCAGCCTTTGCCTTCAATGCTGTGGCGTAGTATCCCTGGCTCATGCAAACCAGTTGGTGTAAGAGCCTAGCTCGGCATAACCTGTGCTCCATCCTGATTTCTGTTCTTCCTTGTGAGTTAAGGTTTGCTCAGTCCCACCCAGTCTTCCCCCTTCCAGTTGCAGCTCGGCCCACCCCACATCTTGTTTTAGGATGCACATTTGGGTGCTGAGCAGCTGATTTTCAAGAGACCCAGAATACATAGCATTTTCCTGGGCATCAGCAGCCTCAATAAGGGCAAGGGAAGGGGCTTACAGGACTGGGCCCCAGCAAGGCTGATTGGAAACATCCAAAGCAGGACAGCATCGAGGTAAACACTCTGGTGGGGAGTATTTGAGGAACATTTGCCCTGGAACCAGGGTAATGTAGTGAAAGAAACTACAGTGGCCTCTTTGATGAGCCCTTTGGGAGAACAAAGGAACTGCCCACGCTCACTCTGCTATCCCCACCCCAGCACCACAATCCTTCCGGTGCCCAGGCCCAGGAAGCCTCCCATTGATGGCGTCTACGAACTTGCCTTTTGTTTTTGTTTTTCTCTTTTCTCTTATAAAAATATTTGCAAACATAAGCATCTAATGTGAAAATGTACAACCCACGCATGACAAACTGAGCAGGCATTGGTGAAGGTTGAATGCTCCAGTGAGTCCCATCTAAGCCTTGATGCTGTGTCTGTTTCACATTCTCTCTTCAGAATGACATTCTGCTCAGAAAACATGGAGGATCTGCAGCTTCACCCCACCCAGGAGAAAAACTTCGTGAGGTGCGAAGTAAACCTGAAGATGACGAAGCCATAGATCAGATGAGCTCTTGTCAGGACCCAGGGTTAAGAATAAATAAAAATACAATTACTCCTCACCCGGAATGGTTGTCTTCTTCAGAAACCAGAACTGCATAGATGATCTTGCATAAAACTGTAGAAACACAATTTAGGTTTATGTGGAGGAAACTTGACTTCTTAAAACTGTTTGATCTAACTATTTTCAAGTATTATCACAACTATAAATTTCTTAACTTGTCTGTTCAAATGTTAACAAATGCAATTAGCTACAAATGATGCATTGTTTTGATTTGCAGTGTCCTTTACAATGATGTCAAATTTCCTATAGGCTGGGACTGGTATTGTGGCACAGCGGTTAAGCCACTGCCTAAAACTCCAGCATTTATATCTGTACCTGTTTAATCCTGGCTGCTCTGCTTGATACCCAGCTTCCTGCTCACGTGCCTAGGGAAGCAGCAGAAGATGGCCCAAGTGCTGGGAGGGCTGGAAGCAGCTCCTGGTTCCTGGATAAGATCTAGCCCATCTTGCCCACCTCTAGCCACTGAGACCATTCAGAGAGTGAGTCAGTGGGTAGCGGATCTTTCTCAACCTTTCCGCTCATACCTCTGTCTTTCTAATAAATAAACCAATCTTTAAAATAACAAAACTTTCTTATATTCTCTTGCTAGTTTATCCTGGTCTGTTTTTAAACCATGCTGGAAACACAGTTCTTACCTAACTAGTCCTTCAAAGAAAATTTTAATTAACCATCAATTGTATGTATCAAAGTGCACATTCTCTTTTTAAAAAATATTTGCTTTTATTGGAAAGGCAGATTTATGGAGAGGCGAGACAGAGAGAAAGATCTTCCCTCTCCTGGTTAACTCCCCAAGTGGCTACAACAACCAAAAATGAGCCAATCCAAAGCCAGGAGCTAAGAGCTTCTTTCAGGTCTCCCACACGGGTGCAGGGTCTGCTTTCCCAGGCACAAGCAGGTAGCTGGAAAGGAAGTAGAGCATCCGGGACACGAACCGGCACCCATAGGGAGTCCCAGGCGAGGACCTGAGCCACTAGGCTATCATGTCAGGCCCTAAAGTACACATTCTTCAAGACACCATAGCTCAGTAAAAATTCTAATAATTTTATCATATAAATTATGCACATCAGGGCAAACACATAGCATTCTGTTAAAATTACTAGTGATAGTAATAAAAGCCAAAAGGTTAGCAGTTTTAATACCTAATTTACTAACTGAAGAAATGCAAATGTCTTTTTTTTTAATTGTTTTTTTTTTTTGCTAATATTAGCAACAATTGCTAACGGAAAACTTAGGATATCTCAAAAAGTTTGCTTTGGGTTGAATGTTTGTGTCCTGTTAAAATTCATATCCTGAAACCTGACTTCATAGCAGCAACTAGGTCCTGAAGGAGGAGCCCTCGTGAATGGGACTGGTGCTCTCATGGTGAGGCCAAGAGCCCAGAGCTCTCTGCTGCATGGAAAACAACAGGAAATGTTTAGGATCACCCCAGATAAGGCCATCAGCACCTGGGAAGAGAGCTGGCACCCAGTGCCTACAGCTTCGATGTCCCAAGCTACAGCACTGGGAGGAATTAATGCTTGTTGTTCAAACTGTGCAGTCTCTGGCCATTTGTTTGTAGCAGCCTTAACGGAGACACCATTAGGGATGGAAGCTCAAACTGTCCTCCTAGAAGTGAAATAGTGGTGTTCTGCCCAATAATTCCACCGCTAAGCAGATGCCGGAAGTGGATCTTCACTGTGGCTCTGCATTGGGTCTATATTTTGGGGAGTTCAGAAAGCAGCAGCGTTCTGTGCAGGTTGAGCAGCCTAGCCTGAGATACACAGAGCTTCAGCTATATCCAACGCATAATCCACCTGCCCTTCCCTGTAGCAGGGCAAAGCCGGCTGTGGGAAACGAAGGCCCTGAAGAAAAGCCTAGCTCAGGCACTCAGCCGGGAGATGAGGCCCTCACTGCATCCCATGTCAGAGAGCCTGGCCTTGAAATGTGGCTCTAATTCACACTAATGTGCACCCTGGGAGACAGCACGTGATGATGTCTCATGTACTTGGCCTGCAGTCCGTGTGGGGGACCGACTAAGTTCCAGGCTTCTGACTTTGGCCTGGCCCAGCCCCACTTGTTGGACATTTGAGGAATGAACCAGTGGATGGAAAATATACTTTCTGTCTCTAATTTCTCTTTCCATCCCTGTCCCTTTCCAATAAATCATTTTTTAAATTATCTTTACATAGTTGATAAGGGCACAAAGAGTCAAGGACTATAGGAAAGTGGGTAAAACCATTATTTCCACATTCTCTTTTTTCCTTCCTGTACCTGGGGGAAGGGAAAGATAAAGGGAGAAGCCACACCCACCCTCTCAACCATCCCAGGGTCCTCAATATGCAGTGTGCTCCGAGGGTCCTGAAGTGGTTTTGATATTTCAACAGTTCTGAGTTGCTGTTAATCTCACCATTCCAAGTCCTATGAAATCTCTCCAAAATCCACTGGTTGACATAATTCACCTTTGAGTCTCCATTTGCCCAGATTTTCACTGCCAACACCTGGCTGGGGTAGTTGATCAATTTGCTCTGTCCTCCATCCTCTGTTGTGGTACCAGGTGTCTTCTGCAGGTTCCAACGTACCGGCATATCCTCCATGTGTAACTGGCTATCATGTGCATTGCTCCATCTAAGCCACTGAAGAGGCCAGCTCTGACACATACATTCCATGGTCAGACCATGGAACCTGCAATTTCCTCCATGGTTGGAGTTCTGCGTCTAGCAGTTCAATTAGGGAAATTCCTAAAGAAACTTTACCTGAGGTGATCTCAGACCTGATTCTTGTGTGTGCTTTGCCAATACAGGGTCCAGCACAATCTGTCACCCCAATCAGCCTATACACACACTGTTGATTGCAATTGCTAGGTCAATTCTGTCTCCAGCCTTGTCTTCTATGCAAATCAATGGGTGTTGCAGCCCAGCCCAGTCCTGCCCACCACACATTCAGCCCTCACACAAACCAGTGGGAGATGCAGCCTAGTTGGGGTGATCCACAATAACCCCCACCAGGCCCATCTCCGCCCTGGTTTCCATGCTTGCCAGTATGTACAGTATACTGGCCTAGTCTGTGCCACAGCCCATTCAGCTGTCGTGCATGTCAATGGGCGTCCAACCCTACTATCCAGTCCACACTGGTGCCAGTGGGTGCTGCTGCCTGTCTAGCCATGCCTGCCCCTAATCCTGGTTTCCGTGCTCACCAGTGAGAGTGGTAACCCAAGAGGGAGGTGCCCACTCACACTCTCGGATCTTGCACTCTTCAGGTGGTTCTGCAGTTTTGCTTAGCAGAATTAGTCCCCAGTGCCAGCATTTGAGAACAAAGCATTCTACCCTAAAGGAAAATCTTGTCTGCTCATCCCATCGGTAAAGCTTGTGTAGAACTGACAGATATGAAAATGAACAGTGCTTTCCATTATGTCTAAAATATTAAAGTTTGGAACTAAATCATGCTTATATTGGATTAGTATATTTTATCATTAACTGTAAAGGAGGAATTTCAAACATCACTTTTATGAAATAATAGAAAAGCCTTCTTTGGTATATATCCTACAGTGTCTGTGCATCTATATTTCAGAGATATGTATGTATAAGGACATCTACATGAGCCTTAAAACCATCATAACCAGAAAGAGTCAAATACCCACCCGTATAAGCCACACATAAACAATGGTAAATTCTTGCTGATGGAAGAATACAACTGGTAAAGAAAAGCAAGCAAAGCTACACTCACAGGAAGAACGGGACTGGGGACAGCACGAGGTGGCTGAAGTGTCCTTGTATAGCTCACTATGCTCCAACTGAACTCATTGTGAGGGATGAATACACACGTGGTCAAGCTCCAAGAACAAGCAGTAACATCATAACCACAGGAGTGAGCCCATGGTCACATTAGGAAAGAGAAAGGTGACATCGGAGCTGTAAAGGCAGCCGGTGGTGTTGCACTTGTTACTCCAGAGCAAGTGGTTACCCAGATGTTTGCCTTATAACTCTTCTATAAATTCTAACTTATAGGAGCCAGAGCAGTGGCTCTACAGGCTACTCCTCCACCTGCAAGTGCCACCATCCCATATGGGTGCCAGTTCGTATATCTGCCGCTCCACTTCCCATCCAGTTCCCTGCTTGTGGCCTGGGGTAACAGCAGAAGATTCCTCAAGTCCTTGGGTCCCTTCACTCACATGGGAGATCCGGAAGAGTCCTGGCTTCTGGCTCCTGTCTGGATCGGCTCAGCTCTGGCCATTGTGGCCATTTGGAGAGTGATCAACAGATGAAAGATCTTTCTTTTTGTGTGTCTACTTCTCTGTAAATCTGCCTTTCCAATAAAAATAAATAAATTAAAAACAAAAGCCTCTAATGTGTGATTTGTACGTGTTAGGCATGAATGTCACATTTCACGATAGAACAGGAGAAGGAAATAAAAGGTAGAGTTGGGCAAACATTTCTGCCACAAGGTGACATGTCAATACAGTCTCACTGGAAATGGAGATTAGTTTTTCTTTAGTGAGAAAGCGTTGAAGTCACATCAAACGCCATGACATTCAGGACAGAGGATTTCATAAGCCAACCCGGGGCCGGTGTCTAAGTAGAACATCTGAGACTCTTCTTGGGGTGTCCGAGTCAGACTGCCAGTCCTTCTGTCGGTGACTTCACTGTGGGAAGATGCATTCATCAACACCACATGTTTTGAAGGAGGGCAAATGGGGAAACTGAATAATGTAGCCACATCTGCTCATCACACACAAGATGCTGGCTCGTGTACCGATCACATACACCTCGTTCCAAAGAGTCTGCATTCGAGAGCCTACTCAGGAACGGAAGCACTGGCATCTTGCCTTTGAAGCAAAATGTGTCTGTGCTGTTCTGCTTATGAGGTGTGCATGGCAAGAAAGGGAGTGAAGGCGGCACCACAGCGATGGCCTTGGAGGTCAGCAAATGACGGAGAAGGAAGCAAGCCCCTGGTTCACATGAAGATGAATGTGCACTCCTCCACAGCCAAGTTGCTGTCCTCAGTGTCCACCCAAGTGACAGGGGCTACCAATGCCACAATGGCTTTGATGGCAGAGATGCCCAATGCCATGTCTGCCGCACCCAGAGGCAAAGCCCGATGGATGACAACTAAACAGCTCAGAAAGAGGAAGACTAAATCAAGTTGGTCTCAGGGTAGATGTTTAGCATAGTCTTGGAGATCTCACACATCCCAAAATTGGAGGGTCTGGGTTGATTCCTAGCTCAGGTCTTCCACCTATGGTGGCAGAGCTACACTGAGTCCCCAACTCCTAGCTTCCTAGTTTTGGGCTAGTCCAGCGCCAGCCAAAATTGTGGGAGATTGGAGAATGAACCAGCAGTCAGAAGCTCTCTCATTCAAGTAACTGAAATAAGAAAGCCAATCATTAAAATCCCCATGTACCTGCTTACCTCTCCTTTTGCACCTGTACTTCAGTCCTCCAGTGATTGTGCGTGATCAGTACAGCCCCCAGCACACCCCTCATTCCTTCCCAGTTCTGACTTTTCTCTTTGTCTCCTCTCCCACAGAATGTCCTTCCCCTGCCTAACTGGATATTATCTGTCTGTCAGGGCCACTTTTTTCCACTAAGAGTTCTCCAGCTCTGCCTAGCCCTGCGGCTCTCTCGCTCCCAGCAGTGCTCTCTGCAGACTCCGGCCCGTCCTCCAGTCTCCCGGCTGCTCCTGGCCCTCATCTCGCCTTTCATGGCAGGTGCTTCACAGGACCTCCTGCCCTAGCACTCAGCTCAGTCTTTAGGCCACCTCATGCATACCCTTGGCTTTATTTAGGACCACAGGGCAAACATGCCCACACAAGTGCTCCAGGGCACTTGCAGGCATCATCTGTTCAAACAGTAACTCTTCTATGAAGTCAGCATGTCTGAAACAGACCCCTAATGCCCCCTGTGCCTGAAGCCTGTTTCTCTGCATACGCCCTGTCCTCTGTCTCAGCAAAGGTCATCCATGTCCATGCAGCAGCTGACCCCAGACACTAGGCAGATATTCACACGGTTCCCTTTTCTTTGACCCCTCAGTCATCAAACAAATGGGGGGCGGTCTGTGCTAGTGTGCTTGTTTGTTTGTTTTTTATTGTAAAATCAGATTTACAGAGAAGGAGAGACAAAGAGAAAGATCTTCTGCTGCTGGTTCACTTCCCAAGTGGCCGCAATGGCAGGAGCTGAGCCAATCTGAAACCAGGAGCCTCCTCCTGCACATGGGTGCAGGGTCTCAAGGCTTTGGGCTGTCCTCAACTGCTTTCCCCAGCCATAAGCAGAGAGCTGGATGGGAAATGGAGCAGCCAGAACACAAACCAGCACCCAGACGGGATTTCAGCACATGCAAGGCAAGGATTTGAGCCACTAGGCTACCCTGCTGGGCCCTCTGCTCTGTTTTTATAACAGATTTTTAAAATATTACATATCTTTTGGGACCAGTGCCATGGTCTAGCAAGCCCATCCTCAGCCTGCAATATGGGCATCCCATTTGAGCACAGATTTGTGTCCCTCCTGCTCCACTTCCCACCTTGCGCCTTGATCATGACCTGGAAAGACAGTAGAGGATAGTCCAAACAACCCAGCTACTGTGGTTATTTAAGGAGTAAGCCAGCCGATGAAAAATATTTCTCTCTCCCTGTTTCTCTCCTTTTCTCTATAAATCTTTCAAATAAAAATAAATATTTGCTATCTTATTTGTCATAGTTTTTTGCATGTTTTGAATATTCTGCATTGAAGTCCTGTTTATTCTGGGGCCAGCATCATGAAGCAACAGGGAAGCCACCACTGGTGACGTCAGAGGCCCTGCTGCTCTGCTTCTGATCCAGGCCTCTGCTGATGTGCCTGAGAAGCAGCAGGTGCTAGTCAATGCACTGAGGCTCCTGCCGCCCCTATGTGAGGCCCAGTGGAGTTCCTGAGTCCTAGCTCCAGCCTGGCCCAGACCTAGCTCTTGCTTGCAGCCATCAGGGGCGTAACTCAGAGGATTGGTGCTTTTTTCACACACTCTCTCTCTCTCTCTCTCTGCCTTTCAAATAAAAGAAATAGAATTTTAAGGTATCATTTATCTTGATAACCAAGTTTTTAGAGTCCCTTAAACTGTGTGCCCAAGGTGAATCCTCACTAATGTCACTGTTGTCCTGGCTCTGCTTTTTTAAAGATTTGTGTTGGAAAGCCAGATTTACAATGAGAGGGAGAGACAGAAAGATTATCTATCCATTGGTTCACTCTCCAAATGGCTGCTCTGAAGTCAGGAGCCAGGAGCTTCTTCTGGGCCTCCCCTATGGGTGCAGGGGCCCAAGGACTCTACTACTTTCTCAGACCATCAGCAGGGAGCTGAATGGGCAGTGCAACAGTTGGGACACTAACTGATACCACCCATATGGGATCCCAGCACTGCAGGCAGAGGTTTACTCTACAACACCACAACACATGCCCTGATACTCCTCTTTTTACCAGGTATGTTTTCTCTCTCAGTTCAATTGAAAGCTCTAACTACTGCCCCTGTCCAGTATAAGAATTCACTACTTCCTCATTCGGTTCAGATTCAAAGTCAGGTTCCTGCCAGCACCAACTTCCTGCCTGCCTGCCTCAAGCACATTCTCAGCCTTCATCCTTATCCCAGCTCAGCATCTGTCTGTCAGTTTATCACAAACCCTGAGCATTCCTTGATGACATCTCTATTTTTCAAATAGGGCTTTCACAGGAGGGATTTTTTCCTGGGATCACTGAGCCATTTCTAGCAAACAAGTTAGAATCGGAGAAAAACCAGCAGCAGGGCCTCTCCAACTGAACTTTCCCAGCTTTCTTGTTCAACGCCATCCCTGCACCCTGAAGGGCCTGAGACCCTGCTCTTCTCAGTGATGCCCTTCCTGCTGGCCGCAGGTGCCCTGCGCAGAGCAGAACACAGGCCAGGGTTTCCCAGCCTTTCCCAACAGCACACATCATCCGGGCACCAACCCCTGGACTTGAGAGTCTAACGCAGCGACTGCCAGCATCCTGAGTAATTTTTCTCATCACGAAAGTTGAAGCAATACTGATCCAGCCCAACAGGTGCCTCTCGGGTATCACACCAGTGACTCAGCGGCTCCAGGCAAGGGAGGCCCCCACTTGCTATAGCTCCCCCAACTTGCATTCCTCCCAGGAATGCACAGCAAGCCAGTGAGCGGCTCTGATGAACGTCCAGAGTCTGTGCAGCAGGGGCTCTCAGCAGGCAGTCACAGCCTCGCCTTCTCAGGTGTTGCTCAAGTGGTTATTGTAAATGTCCCGTTTTTGAGAGGCTTGCAAAAACCTGAAGGCAACATGAAAATCTCATCATCCTCACCCTCCCCCACCCCAGGGACCTGCAGGAGGAAAGGGCGAAGGCGTGAGACAGAAATCCTTCCACGTGTACAAGCGTTTGCACAGGCTTGGGTTTTGTCGTGTTTATTTCCATCAAAGTACAAAGACTTGCAGTGCAGATGGGCTTCCACTTAGAATCTGTCAGCATGAGGTTGTGACTTCTCATGGGTGTGAGAGCAATATGCATCCAGCAAAAACTGTAGCTCAGATTCTGAATTTTTATTTTTTCCTGGGTTAACTCTATAATTATAGTGGGAGACTGTCCAGACATGCTGGGCAACAGCAATTTTTTCATAAGTGTATATTTTCCATGAACTCTTGGAAGACCAGTCAAATGCATGGATTTCTAAAAAAAAAAAAAATTTCTTTAGATATTTTTCCATGGATAGGTAGGAGACAAAGAAATGAAGAGCCAGAGAATGAGGGCCCTTGTCCTTTGGCTCACTCCACAATTGCCTACAAAGGTGGAGACTAGGTGAGAGCCAGAGCCAGGAAGTGGAAATTTCGTCGAGGTCTCCCATGAGGGTAGTAGTGGCCAGAACCCCACACCAAAGCATCACTACTGTCTTCACTGCAGTCGGGAGCCAGAGCCTGTTAGAGATTAATCAATGGAGAACACGAGGTCATGCGGAACTGAAGTTTTATTGTTGTAGCAGAGTAACTGTCATCTCACAGGATGATGCATCTCAAAGTGAGGGTTTTTAGACTTTTACAAAAACGTAGTGCAAGTGGTAGGAAAGCAGGTGTGCGGAGTACAGATTAGCTGAGCTTCCACAAGGTCAGAATAGCCCATAACAGTTCCAAGCACGGGGAAGATAAGTAGCTCTACTGTGGGAAGAAAAGGATCAGGCAACATTTCCAGGGACAACAAATATCAGACCCCGGGGTCAGGTTTTCCATGGCTCCAGGTCTGTGCACAGTGTACAGTTCTTGCATGTACACAGGAGGTCCTCTGCTTTGGGTTTCTCTTAGAATGTATGCCAGGCATCCACATAAAGAGCTACAAGTTAAATCAAGGTCCCCTGATGTGGGATGCAAGCATCTTAACTGCCAGGCCAAATACCCTCACCATCCACAAATTTTTGAAGTGCCTGCAGAGGGCCCTAGTATGATGCCTATCACCTTGCACATGCCAGGATCCCATATGGGCGTCAGTTCTTGTCCCGGCTGCCCTACTTCCCATCCAGCTCCCTGCTTGTGGCCTGTGAAAACAGTCGAGGATGGCACAAAGCCTTGGAAACCTGCAGACACATGGAAGGTCCAAAAGAAGCTCCTGGCTCCTGACCTCAGATCAGCTCAACTCTGGCCACTGTAGCCACTTGGGGAGTGAACCAGTAGGTGGAAGAGCTTTCTCTGTCTCTTTCTCTCAATAAATCTGATCTTCCTTTCTAAATAAATAAATAAATAAACCTGAAATGCCTTTGGATTAAATGTATTTCCATTTAGCAGTCAGGAGCTGGAGCCAGGGATTGGACACAGGCACTTGAGTGTGAGACATAGGCATGTTAACCGTGAAATGTCCGCCCCTAAGTGTTTTGTTACTTTTGTTACTGGAATTTCAGGGTATGCAACAACAGCAGCATCAAAAATTACAACACATACTGGTTGTTTCATTTTCTTTGCCTTGCTGACTCCCTAGCAGTTTCAATACAATGTTAATGGTCAATGCCAATTGTGGACATTATTGTCTCTTAAAATATTTAAAGTAAAAAAATTAGTTAAGTAAGATAAAATTCTAATGGTATGCCTTTCATTATATTTTTCGTTTTGGTTTATTTTTTAGACTTGGAAAATTAACCTTAATAGATTTAAGCGGCTTTCTTCTATTCTTATTAGAAATGGCAGTTGAAACTCAGGAAATGCCTCAGAAATGCATGTGAAATTTCACAAGTGAAACTGAGCCCCTGAGCCCAGCTTTTTTTTTTTTTTCTTTGGTGGCAGCAGTTTCATGTTTTGATATTCTACAGCTTTTATCTATGGCCTTGAATATTTTAGATAATATTATGATGATATTTTAATTTTTTTAATTAGAGAAAAACTCAGCTGTGAAACCATCTGGTTCTTGTGCTTTTGCTGGGAAGAGTCTTGGACTCTTCAGCTCTTTCCTGCGTATTACTTAGAACATTTAATAAGATTCCTGTGAGATGTCGTTAAGCAAAAGCAACGCAGGGTTTCACAGGAGCCTAGTTACCTGTAAGAAAAGGCATAGCACTGAAGAACATGAGGAGTTCAAAACTAAATTCCGAAATTCCAATAATTCCTCCTGATGGAGCGGAAAGGAATACACACATTTATCATGGAACGTAGCACTGGGCTACGGGAACGCTAAGCAGTGCTCTTGCCAATATTAAATTTAGCTGCAAGGCTACTTAGAATTAAAGATAAGCTTATTTTGGCGCAAAAGAAAAAAGTCTGAAATCTGGGGACTGGCATTATGTAGCAGTGAGTTAAGGTATTACCTGCAATACCAGCATCTCATACGGTTGCCAATGTGTTCTGGCTGCTTCACTCCCAATCCTACTCCCTGCGAATGGCCTGGGAAAAGCAGTGAAGCATGGCTCAAGCGTTGTTGCCCAAACGTGAGACCCGGATGAACCTGGTGTTTCTGGCTTCGGCTTAGCTCAGCCCTGGCTGTTGAGACCATTTGGGGAGTGACCCAAACAGCAGGAGAGCTCTTTGAGTGTCTTTGGTTGTCTCTTCTCTGATACTCTGCCTTCCAGATAAAGACTAAAAAAAAATATGGAAATTCATGTAAATGTAGAAACTTGGAAAAGATCCATTATGAAAAACCTATCCATGGATTTCATTTTTTTTGCACTAAAATACTTACATTTTAACTCAAGTTTTATGAATTTTTAAATCCCCTCATAGAACCCACAAAAGGCAAGAAAACTGTAAACACTGAATTTTGTAGTTTACTGTCATAAAGAACTACATTGGAAATTTGCAATACTCTTTTCTGATTTCTAATCTTCTGAAGTATCTATTAAGTGCTGCTCTTTCAGAAAGTTCACTGAAGGGCCTGGTGCTGCGGCTTAGTGAACTAATTCTCTGCCTATAGTGCCAGCCGCCCTAGTTCAAGTCTTGGTTGCTCCACTTCCAATTGCACTTCCTGATAATGTGCCTGGAAAGGCAACAGAAAATGACCCAAGTGCTTGGGCTCCTGCACTCACATGAGACACAGAAGAAGCTCCTGGTTCCTAGCTCCAGCTTTGCAGCAGCCCAGCTCCAGCCATTGTGGCCAATTGGGTAATGAAGCAATAGATGGGAGATCTGTCTCTCTCTCTCTCTCTCTCTCTATTAACTCTTTCAAATAAATTAAAATTGTGTTTTTAAAAAAGTATATTTGAGATGATTCTGTGTCAATTACCTGAGTAATCGGTGGGTTCATGTCTTGTTTTGTTTTGATCTTATACCATGAAATTCTGAATTGAATTAGATGTACAAATAATCTTATTACTGTTTCATTTATTAACAGTGACATAAAGAGGTCCATTTTTTTAGGGATGGAAAGCAAGGTAAGAGGTCCAATGTACTGGGGGGCAGGGAAAAGAAAGCTTTTCCTACTTGTCATAAAAGTAAATGGGTTTATTTATACCTTTGGTGAAAGGTAAAGAAATGAAAAGAGATCTTGCTTCTGCTGATTCACTCCCTGAATTCCTACAGCAGCCAGGGCTGGGTCAGGCCAAAGCCAGAAACAAAGAACTCAATCAAGTCTCCTCGGTAGGTGGCAGGGACTCAAGAACTTGAACTCTGACTTGCTGCTTCCCAAGATGCATTTTATTAGGAAGCTGAAACCTGAAGTGAAGTCAGATCTCAAACTCAGGAACATGTGCTTCTCCATCTCTGGAAAATGAGTTTCTTTCTTTTTTTTTTTCTAAGATTTATTTTTTATTGGAAAGGCAGATATACAGAGAGGAGAGACAGAGAGGAAGATCTTCCGTCCAATGATTCACTCCCCAAGTGAGCGCAATGGTCGATGCTATGCCAATCCGAAGCCAGGAGCCTCTTCTGGGTCTCCCACGCAGGTGCAGGGTCCCAAGGCTTTAGGCCGTCCTCGACTGCTTTCCCAGGCCACAGGCAGGGAGCTGGGAGGGAAGCGGGGCTGCCGGGATTAAAACCGCCGCCCATATGGGATCCCAGGCGTGCAAGGTGAGGACCTTAATCACTGCGCCATTGCGCCGGACCCGGAAAATGAGTTTCTAAGAACAAATATTTGGTGAGTTATTTTTTAAGACCTCTTTGACTTCTCTCTACTAGATTGGACTAAAAGTAGTAAAATCAAAAGTTCATGATGAGCATAAATTGTATGTAGGGTTATTATGGGTTTAGTTTGTTGTTGTTGTTGTTACTGCTGCTGCTGCTTAAGTACAAGGCTATGTTTTTGTTTTGTTTTTTTTTTTTTCTCTCTCTCTCTCCAAAAAGGAAGATTCTGCCTTTTTTCCATCAGGGTCAGGACTAGAGTAAAGCAAAGTCCAAAGAGGCAAGACTGTACAAGTACTGCCATCACTAAACAGCCAGGAAACCAAGGGTCTCCTCAAGAATGAGGAGGAATAAATTTTGCTACTCTTACTTTCTCTTCTATTATTGTTTCAGGGTGCTAGCGAGATCACACCAGACATGTTTAATGTTTATTAGGGAGTCTTTACTAACTAACCTTGGTGATAAAAGAGCAAACTAGAAATAGCAAATCACAAATCCATATGGCAATCCAACCAATCATAATCTAACCAATCATAACCTAACCAAACATAACCCCAAGAGGAACAAATGGCCATTACTCTTAAGTTCATCCACTAAGCTGAAGACCTATGTCCCAGCTTCCCCAACAATATAAGTTATCCTAAGAGACATGCAACAAATAACCTGGACACACTTCCAAAGCTGCCGACATTCACCTTTCCCTTGCTTCACTGCCCACATTCCATCACTGCTAGGCCTCACCTCTCCTGGAACTGCTGATAGTACACAGACCAGATAAAACATTGTTATATCCATTGTCCCATCTAAGCAGTACACAGGGACCATGCTCAGGGGATTACCTGTCCTGGGTCAGCCATGAGGCAAGGTGCCAGAGTAACAGAAGCACCTGAACAGAAAGAGAGTGAGCCCCTGCTTCATGAGCCTTTTAAAGGGGCTTGTGAGGGGAGTGGTTACACAAAAATGCAACACCATCCCCTCTCAGATGATAGGTGAGTCATAGGTGGAACACCCAGGCGGTGGGGGTGGCTGAGGATGGAATTATCATTCCACTGATGTTAGGACCCACCTTCAGGAGAGAGGGTAGGGGACAAAGCCACATTCCATTTGTCCACTTTCAATGGGTGCTGGCTATCACTGGCTGCATTCCATAACATTATCTTCTTGGTATCTTTATCCATTCCATTACTGCCAACTGTTTTTAAGTTTCTTTAAGACATTGCTTTAAATGTGTTTCTTCTATATAGAATGTAACTGTCTTACTTATGCCTAACTCAGTTTTTGACTTTTATTGGGAAAATCTGTCCCATTCATATTTAGTGTAATGATTTAACTCCTCCTACTATATCTTTTATTCATTGACTTATTTCGCTAATTATATCCTTCTTTTATTTGTCTTTAATTCTGTAGATTGAGCAAACTGATATTATTTCCCCTTTCTATACTGTTAACTTGGCTTTTCTTGCAATTTCCCTTCCATGTCCAGCTACTTTTCCTTTCCTAGTGCTCATAATCAGATAAATACTGGCTTCCCATTCTATGAAAACCAGACACATATTTCCCTTACCAAAATATTTCCATTCCTTGTTCTGAACTTCAGAATTCTTTCACTCCCTCCCCCAGCTGCACAGCCACTTCCCAGATGAGAACTTTGGAACATTTCCCTCCTTCCTACCACCCGCATGCCCAAACTTGCTGGGATTTGCTTATTATTTTTAGTACAAAACTGTTTTTAGAAGCGTTGTTAAAGCAGATGGTGATGTGATCAACTCAGGAAGACAGGACACTTTCACCAAGAAGACCCAGCCAGCTTGGACAGGCAGATGCATAAGATTCTCCAGCCTAGAGTTACTGAGTGCTGTGGTTCACTCTATTCTGTCTCTATTCACCCTTCAAGATTCCTTCAGATTTCACATTCTCCTGGTGCTTCTCTGCTCTTCTGAAGACATTGAGGTTATGCTGATTGCCCAATAAAAGAAACTGGAGACAGACTTACTTTCGGGCAATTCTGTAGGTCTTGGTGGACTGAGGACCTGGGAGGCCAAAGCTGCAGGTCCCCCAGGTCAGTTTCCTCAAGTGTTGGCAGTTCCGTGCTGCAGCTGCCAGGGTTGGGCTAAGCAGGTCATTGATGGGATGTTCTCCAGGGGAACTTCTAAGGTTTCTCTTACAGCTCAGACATCACATGCCTCAGAATATGCCTTCCTTACCGTCCTCCAAGCCCTGTGACATGCGAGTCCTCTTTATCTCAGAGACTTATTCCACTTTCAGTTACCTCATCCCCTCTTCAGGATTTCTATCCTCTCCTTTCTATCCCTTTATCATTTTTCTCTGATACTGATTCAGACAACAACAGCAATTATTTTCTCCTTCCATTCATCCCGTGAACTTTCAGTTTAAAATAATTCTTTTTTTTTTTTTTTTTTTTGCTTCAGAAAATCAGAGGGAGTGTACGCTGTATTAATTTTTTTCCTGGTCCAAACTTATCCATGCCCGTTATTTCTGTTCGGCTTGCAATTTTTTTTTTTAAGATTTATTTATTTATTGGAAAGATATACAGAGAGGAGGAGAGACAGAGAGAAAGATCTTACATCCAATGATTCACTCCCCAAGTGAGCGCAATGGCCGATGCTATGCCGATCTGAAGCCAGGATCCAGGAACTTCTTCCGGGTCTCCCACACGAGTGCAGGGTCCCAAAGCTTTGGGCCGTTCTTGACTGCTTTCCCAGGCCACAAGCAGGGAGCTGGAAGGGAAGTGGAGCTGCCGGAATTAGAGCCAATGCCCATATGGGATCCCAGTGCGTTCAAGGCGAGGACTTTAGCCACTAGGCCACGCCGGCGGGTCCCCAGCTTGCAATTCTTCCCCCTGGCTGCTGAGCCCCATGAGGAAGCTTCCAGTCCTTGGCTTGCTCACTGGGGCTCCGTGTTGCAGGTCCTGGAGTAGCAAGAGGCAGCATTCCCACAGCCCTGAGAGGAGCAGCGGCTTCCGCCTTCCCAGGCTCAAGCTTAAGGATGAGCTGCTGGTCCATGAGCACTGTGAGGTAGCTTCTCTTCTCCCTGGTGTCTTCACCGCTCTCCATAGTGGTGGAGGCAACTCATCCCATCCAGTTAGGTCCTCAGGTACTGGGAGATTCTTCCCTTCCCAAGGACCTCCGCATCCGAGGTTACTCCCTTATCTGCGTTGGGAGTCTTGTCCCAGCTCCCTGTCAGGTTCCTGCCAGAGCCTGAAGCCCCAGCCCATACCTCAGGCCTTGTCTGCCTGCTGGAAACTCCAGCAGCTGCTTTCCTAGGAGCAGCAGATGGACCCTATTGCCCAGAGAACAGTCAGGATGTCTTCAAACTGCTCCGCCTCCAGCGACCCTGTTCCCTGCCTCAGAACTTGAGACTAGCATTTTCACATTCCACAAAGTGCTCACTACATATGATGGGATAAAGGCACCACCTCCATCTCGAATCTTCTCTGATGCAGGCTCTGTCAATTACAATGTGGATGGAAGCTGACTCAAAATTGCTTTTGAAAGGCTTTGTTTTGTTTTTTAACAATAATCTCACAGAAGGAAGTTGCAAGCTTGGGTGGGCTTCACGGGCGGTGACTTCAGAGGCTCAGCAACATCATCAAGATGCAGATTTTTCTCCTCTTCCCTCTGCTCCACCATCCTGGTTGCTGGCTTCCTCCTCAGGCTGTTAGTAAGCTGGCAGTTGCAATGCCAGGCAGCTCACTTACACATGAGAACATTCAGAGAAAGACAGGTAGGCATCACCCAGTAGACATACTCTGCTATCTTACTGGCCAGAATTTGGGGTTAGTTTTATCAACTTGGCAGGGGTAACAGGATTAACCAGACTAAATCATCCCTAACTACATGGCTATTTGAGAAAAAGACACGTAAAATCAGAGAACACTTGCTTACGCGCAAGCTCAATGTCCCTAGTTCAGTAAGCAGTTTCTCACATAGGGGGAAAATATATAGCTGGCAGTTGAGCACTCACCGTAAGCAAGAGGCCCCACCCTCGCACGTATTCCCAGGAGCAGCTAGTATTAGCATCCTTATTTCACAGATGAGATGCCTGGTGGCCACAGCTAATGAACCATCATTTATTTCCCTCCTTATAGACCCTCTAGTCTATGAACGTAGCCAAGCATTGCTGTCAGCAGCAGCAAACATCCTCTACATATTAACTCCTTTGGACCCCATATGCGAGTTGGAATGAGGTACTCTGACATGCTTTTGGTGGGCTGGAAGTTGATAACCTGATACAGGGACCCATGACTCACAGGAAACCACAATCTCTGCCTACCGGACACCAGGGAACTGTGCAGAGGCACCTGGCTCAGCCCTGGAAGGTTATCTTTGTTTTGTTATATCAAAACAAGCTCAACTATCCCTTAATGAAACAAGCCTCAAGATCTTACTAGGGGATAGTTGAACCCCACACATAAAACAACCTCGGCTTGCACATTCATCTTTATATACTCTTTTAAGATGTATATAGATACAGATAGATATAGATATAAGGTAGCCTGCAAATCAAATCTCTCATAGTCCAGTCTACACACAACAGTCTACAGTGCTCTGCAGTGTGTAAGTGGCTTTCCACTACACAAACAATGCAGTGTGTGTGTGTGTGTGTGTGTGTAAGTGGCCTCCCACTACACAAGCAACACATATAGAACATTTGAGGGAGAAAGTACCTGAGGTTCTACCCAAAACTCCTTCTTTCCTCCCACTCCTAAAATGTTAACTATGTGTTGTGTTTCTACAGACTCTTTTTACAATACAATTATTTGTAATTTTTATTATGGAAATATTCAAATATACATAAAAGCAGAGAACATCGTGAAACCAGATGTACCCATCAGCCAACTTCAACGATCAACAGTAACTGCACTGTAGCAAATCACTAAAATACTTCGTTTTTTTCAAAATCATTTACCACAGATTCAACTCATTTAAAAAGTCCAATGATGACAGCATAAGATAAACAGTAAAGTCCTCTTTCTCATTCAAAACCCTTAATTCTAATGCTAAGAAACAGCTTTTAATGTATCCATATAGACAAATTCTATGCATAAATTAAAGTCTCACAAATGGAAAAAAGTTTTACACAAGAAATCAGTGCACACACATTAATGCTTTTTTCCCCCACTTACCATATCTTAAACTTCTTTAAAATGAAGTATCTGGAGGTGCTTGCATTCTTCAAAAGCTGCAATTTCTCTCTGGGAAGTGTACCTAACCCAGGAATGTGGGATGGTGACAGCTCTTTGGTTTGTAAAACTTGTAGAATCTAAAGCCAGAGGTTTACAAAGTGGTTTACATCAGGTTGCAGGCAAAATGATCCATTAGACTTCTTAAATATACTACTATTCAGCTTTATCTTCTTTTGTACATTTTTTTGCATATTTCAAAAAAACATGCATAGCCACACCGCAATACTTTATCCATTTGATTTATAAATAAACACCTATAGCAGGGCTTTTACATCTTGACTGATTTTATTGATTTGCAAACAGCAGGCCACCCCCATGCACTGCTTCACTCCCCGAATTCTCACAAGGAGTTGAGCTGAGCGGGTGCTGTAAATCAGGAGCTGGGAACGGAAGCCAGGGCTCACACAGGAGCAGGGAAGATCCAGGCTGCCAGAGTGCACCTTAGCAGGAAGCTAACCAGAGAACAATCAGCAGCAGAACCCAGGCATCCCACTCAGCAGCACCTTCACTGTCACTTCAGATTCACTTCAAATCTCCTGCTATACAGAATTCTATGGGCAAATGAGATAACTGATTTGGAGGTCTACTGTAGGAAAAATCTGTTTTTTCAAATGTTAAAACACCACCTTCCACAATGAAAGAGTCAAACAGAAAACGCTACAGGCAATACAGCTAAGAGAACAGTCATCCACAGATGTATACGTACAAAGAAACTTTGGGCCTCCCCACAGAATCTGATTTGAGAATTCTGAATCCATTTCTTCTTCTAGAAGTTATCATTTGTAACTTAAATGCCCCAAAGCTACGCTGTGCATTTTTCATTTGTACAAAACACTGTGGGCATGTTTTACATTCTATCAGTACATTGCTTATTATTTTTTGGAAAAAAGATTTCTCTCTGGGAGAGACTGTTGGCAGAGGATTTTAAATCAGAGGCTAAAAGCTAGACATATGGCTGTTAATCATGTGTTGTAATGAGACCGTTGTGTCCCTCTTGTTCAATCAGCATTACAGACTTGTTAATAAAGCAAACATCCTTCACTAAAATGCAAATATGGAGCAGTAGCTAAGTCACCAGCTGGGATGTTCACATGTCATCCTGGAACACTGGTTCGAGACCAAGCTCTTTCATTCGGGATCCTGCTGACAGGCTTGGGAAGCAGCAGTTGATCTAGTACTTGGGTCCTTGCTGAGCCACGTGAAGAGACTCAAATTGACTTCTAGGTTCCAGGCTTCAGCCTGGCCCAACCTTGGCTCTTGTGTGATAAGTGAACCACCAGATAGAAAATATCTGTGTGTGCTCCTAGGAATATATCCAAAACACCTGTTTTACGACAAACCAACATGCATCCCTATGTTCATAGCAGCACAATCAGTAATTGCAAAAACATGGAAGCAACCGAAATGCCCATCAGCAGAAGATTGGATAAGAAAGCTTTGGTTCATCTACTCCATGGAATACTACTCAGCTATTAAAAAAAACAAAATGCAGTTCTTTGTGGCTAAACAGGCCCAACTGGAAACTATAATGCTAAGGGAAATGAGCGAATCCCAAAAGATTAGATACCACATGTTTGCCTTGATTTAACTTGTAATTTTTGTTTGGTTGTTGGTTATTTTTTGAACCTGTCATTGATACTGTCTCAACCCAGAGGTTTCGAAGAATGGAACTTGCATTATTTTTAACATATTGTTTACCCAATACTATGTCAATTAATTCCATAATGTTGTATATTGATACTGAGGTTTTGTTGGGGCTTTTAACTGACCGGATCTTTACTCTGTTAGCCCTATCTTCAGACTACAGAAGGTCTCCCCAAGAGGCCACTGAACTTATCTGGACAATAAGACGCTGGACTTTATGCTAGATATGTGTTTGCAAGGAACGAATCTCAACTGAACTTGAACTGTGGTTATGCATCAAGGTGGAGGAATCCACCATGGGGGAAAGGGTATGGGAGGGGTGGGGGGAATCCCCATTGCCTATAAAACTGTATCACATAATACAATGTTAACAACAATAAAAAAAAAAGAAAAAAAAGAAAATATCTGTGTGTGTTACATGTGTATCTCCCTTTAAAAAAGATAAATAACAATTAAGGGTCTGGCACTGTGTTGTAGCAGGTACATCTAATACATCCTACATGGGCACCACATGTTCATGTCCCAGCTGTTCCACTTCTGATCTACCTCCCTGCTAATGGCCTGGGAAAAGCAGAGGAAGATGGTTGAAGTGGGAGACGAAAACACCCTGGTTCCAGACTTACAATAAGCCCAGTGCTAATCTTACAACCATTTGGTGAGTAAACCAGCAGAGGGAAGATCTGTCTCTCCCTTTCTCTTTGTAATTTTGACTTCCAAAATAAATAAATCTTTTAAAAGTACTGTAGAACCACCAAGAAGGGAGGGAAGCAACATATCCAGCAGGATGACGTATACCAACACATGGAGCATCAAGGTACTGCCTTGCAGTGACATTACTTCTAAAATCAATGACAGCATTTACATAAACTTCTCCCAAGAATCCCAAACTCAGCCTGAGGGTACTTCCTCTGGATGTCATCTCACTTTTGTCCCACTAGCTCCCACACTCAACCCTCACTTCTGAGCTTCCCGCACATCCTGCATTTGCACAGTCCCCAACACAAATCCCTGCACTACTACTACTACTATTTTTTTTTTTAATCAATCTCTCAGACAACAAGCGCACCATGTGGTGCAGCGTCAGGCAGCTGCTTGAGATGCTGACACCCCATATCACAGCACCAAATTTGGGTCCCAGTTACTCAACTTCCAATCTGGTTTTCTGCTAATGTGCACCCTGGAAGACCCAGTGGGAGTTTCAGAAATAGCCTTTTGGTTGCTATGAACATTTAGGAAGTGAACCAGCAGATGAACAATCTGTCTCTCTTGGGGCTGGCGCTGTGGCTCAACAAGCTAATACTCCAGCTTCAAGCACCAGGATCTAATATAGGCACCTGTTCGTGTGCCAGCTGCTCCACTTCCCAGCTCCTTGCTTATTGTCTGGGAAAGCAGTAAAGGATGGTTCAAAGCCTTGGGACCCTGCATCTGCCTGGGAGATTTATAAGTTCCTGGTTCCTAGCTTTGGACCAGCTCAGCAACGGTCACTATGGCCATTTGGATCTTTCTGTCTCCTTCTTTCTGTAAATCTGACTTTCCAACAAAAATCAGTAAGTTGGGCGTGGAGGTATGGCCTAGTGGCTAAAGTCCTCGCCTTGAACACGCCAGGATCCCATATGAGTGCCGGTTCTAATCCCGGCAGCTCCACTTCGCATCCAGCTCCCTGCTTGTGGCATGGGAAAGCAGTGGAGGACGGCCCAAGGCTTTGGGACCCTGCACTCATGTGGGAGACCTGGAAGAGGTTCCTGGTTCCCAGCTTCAGATGGGCACATCACCGATCATTGCAGTCATTTGGGGAGTGAATCATCCGACAGAAGATCTTCCTCTCTGCATATCTGACTTTTCAATAAAAATAAATAAATCTTTAAAAAAACTCAGTAAGTTTACAAAAAGAAAACTGTAGCTCTTTCAGATAAAATCATATATTTAAAACCAAAGAACGGAATCTGGATGGCTAGGCTAACAGATAACAAAATCAAGAGCAAGAAATACTACCTTTCACCAAAGAAACTTAGCTCTGTGTCCTGCATCGTCAATTTATTTAAAACAAAACCAAACATCATATTCCCCTTTTCTTCCAGGTTCAGATTTTGACTCCAGCTTTGCATTAACAGGAGACCACTCCCTCAGCTTCCTGAATAGGCTCCATCCCATCCCAAAAACTTCTCTCAGCATCTACGGTGTCCTGACTACTCTCTAAATCACTCACCACCTGTCAGCTTCCCCAGGGAAGAGACCCTAACGTCACGGCTGCCTTTTCTGCATGTGGTAGAAGTCTGGTACAAGCCTAGTGTTTCTCTGTCCAATGAATGACAAAGGTCACTGGTCCATGCAGACCAGCAAATGTGTAAGAGCCAAAGAATTTCCCCAATGCCTCTGCCATGACTTCAAGTGAGAAGGGGGAAAATGGTTGGCAGGCCAGTTCACCCAATCAGAGATGCTACTCAGAATACTTTTGAAAAAAACAAAAACTAATCACAAAACTAAAGCATGAAAATAATCAATCACAACCTGACACCCCAGTTTATAAAAACTAATCTTATTTTTTAATTTGAAAGTCAGATATACAGAGAGGAGGAGAGACAGAGAGAAAGATCTTACATCAGACGATTCACTCCCCAAGTGGCTACAATAGCCAGAACTGAGCTGATCTGAAGCCAGGAGCCAGGAGTCTTCACTAGGTCTCCCACACAGGTGCAGAGTTCCAAGGCTTTGGGCTGTCCTCCACTGCTTTCCCAGGTCACAAGCAAGGAGTTGGATGGGAAGCAGGGCTGCCAGGAGTAGAACCAATGTCCATATGGGATCCTGGTGCATGCAAGGTGAGGATTTTAGCCACTAAGATACTGTGTCAGGCCCTATTTTTATTTTATTTTTTTTAATAAGGCAACCTACACTGTACTGAATTATTCAAATTTCTTTGCTCTAAGAACAAATAATCCTAGGCTATCTTCCTCTCCCACATGCTCCGCCCCACCCTACTCCAGTATCTTTTTTAAAAAGACATATTTCCACCTCTGAGGACCATTTTTATTTAAGCAAGAAAAGGGAGAGGAATTTGACATACTATACTGAGTCACTTAACATGTGTTCCAACGTGGGCCACACAAGTTGAATGTGGATACCAAGACAACACTCCCCAACATGTTCAACAGAAAATACTCTCCTCAGATGGCTAGCAAAACCTGCAAAAATTATAGGTCACAGAGGGATCTAATGGCCTGCTTTCGAAGACAGCTGATTGACTGAAAACTTCAGGGTTTACCCTAGCAGTCAACATCAATTAGACAGTCACTGTAACTGGAGCAGAATATAATTAATTATGTGAGCTTGACTGGTTCAAGTTTAATTTCAGTTAAAAAAAAGTTATCAAAAATCATTATGAATGCAAGTCATTATCACAACTTACTACCTAAAATAAAAATAGTAATGAATAAACTAGCTAAAATGCAATTCACAATTAAGCACATTCACAATTTCAAATGTAAACACAGATAGAGAAAATAGGACAATACATCCCCAAATACCCTTCAGTTTCAACAATTACCAGCCCCACAGCTGATCTTGATTCACCCTTAACCCCACATTAAATACCAACTCCAACTCAGCCATTTGGAAACAGACATTACACACATATCATTTCATGTTTAAATATTTGTATCTCTGATAGACAGGAGCTGAAATGCAACCTTGGCACCACTATCACACCTGAAATAAGAGCAAACTTCCTGAGTGCTCTAAATAAAAAGATCCAGTCCATTTTCAGAATATCAATGATCTTTTTTTTTTGTATAAAGCAGGATTAAGTCTATAAATTGCCTTCATAGATATATTTCTTCTAAGACTCTTCCAATCCATCCTTGCACTTCATTTGTTGAAGAACTAGCATCCTGGCTCTGGATTTTGCCAATTGGATCCTGTGGTGTCACCGTTCCTCAGTCACCCTCTTTCCTGTTAAATGGTGGTCAGATGTGTCGCCTGGCCAGGATGAACTGACTGTTGGCAGGACTTGCCCCTGGATGGCAGAGGCTCTTCTATTAGGAGACACGGAATCTGACTCCTCTCTGATGGTGAAGTGAGCAGCTCATGATTTTCTAGAGCCATTTGTCACTAGCAGGAATAAAGCAATATACTACTTCTGTCCATTTAACTTTGCATCTTTTAAATCCAAATCCTGCGCATAGTTCAATACATGAGTTTCCATTTTCTGCAGATATCAGCCTCTCTGACACTAAAATTATCTCAGCTTTGACCTCCACAGTATCTCCTGAATCTTTCTCACAGAACTCTGATTATTAGCTTTCTAGGATATTCTTAATACATTTCTTTCTTTACATCTGGATTAGTCCACTTATTCAAAATACAAGTTGGATTTCTCGAAAGAAGATGGTATTATTTAGAGACCACAATTCTACTTAAAGATCATAACTGGAACACTAAATTTGACCTTCCTTCGAATTAAAACCAGAACTAATCAATTCAATTAAGCAGGAGTCTTCTATTATTTCTAGTAAATTCATTTAGTTGCATATACACAATTTTTAAGAATGAAACTCTCAGACTTTAAAAACTTACATGTTAACAGTAAGAATATAACTTACACATCTATTATCTGGATGACAGTGACATGACTGTTATCAACTTCTTAAAAGCCTTCCTTCCAACAATTCTACTTTTAGAGATTTTTTAAATTATTATTAGGCTTAGGATTTTCTTATAGGATTGTTAGAAATCATAAATAATCTGGAATCTAAATGCCCAAATAACAGGAAGCTAGTTAATGTTAAAAACATACAATACACCCATAGAATGAAATATTTATAGTCATTATAGTGATAGATACAATATCAATGTACTGTTCAATAAGAAAGGTAAGTTACAAAAGTGTGCGTATTACACTTATTAGTTGTATGCATAGAAAAACGTCCTGAAGGCTGTATCCCCCACATCTTAACAGTGCAAACCGGATTGTTCTCTGTGCTTCCATTGCTGCTTTCAGATCTGGCTTTCCTGGGTCTGTCAAGTCAGATCCTACTCCTCCATCTGTTGTGCAGTTCCAAAATTTTGTTCTTGCTCTCATCTCTTCCATTCACCTTGTCCTTCTTGAATTACCACTGTCACTTTAGCAAGGATTTCAGGAAAGAGCAGGAAAGAATAAATATTTTGCTCAACAATCTATTTTTTCCTAGCATCCTGCTGTTTTTTTTTTTAAACAGGAGAGAACAGACATTCTGAAAGCTTATCAATTAGGAAGCACGAATTTCTATTGAAACCAGAGCATATAGGAAAAGATCCAAGATGCGCCAAACAATATAGCAATCTAGAGCACAAGTGCTAAATGTACATCCTAATAATATGGAGACAGACTCAGCTGGAAAAGCTAAACTGGCTGTGAATAGAGAAAATAAGTGAAGCAGAAGTTGTTTTTCAATCAAGAATGTAAAATGAGAGATGCTAAAACTGAAGCTGCTTCTCTATGGGACAACTTGTCTTTTCCAAACTATCTCCTGAATCTTTCTGACCAAACTCTGACTACCGGTTTTCTAGGATAGTCTTAATACATTTCTTGTGTTTTTCCTTATAAATCAAAAATGGTTTGGGGTATACTAAAATTTCTTACAACTTACTGTCCTCAGTAGCTTCTTTATAAAACTACATCTTCACTGTTCCCTTATTTGGGATGCTCTGAAACCTTGAAATATGGGTAATGAATTCTTGCCTGTAGCACCTCTCCAAAGTTATAACAGATTCATTACACTGAGCTGATAACTTTGATTAGAGATGAGGAACTAAATGTCTTCACAATCAAAAGTACTACTTCACAGCTGCCAAGGACAACAATACCGTCTTTGTAGAGTGATTCCTGTATGTTAGACTATATAGTCTAGAAGCAAAGACTTAAAGAGTATAGCATGGGGCAGGCATTTGGCCTAGCAAATAAGGTACCAGTTAGGATGCTCACAGAACACACTGGAGTGCTTGGGTTTAGGTATCAGCTTAGATTGTTGATGCTTCACTCCAGATTCCCCAAAAAAACAGACCCAAGACAGTAACAGTGATGACAACTGAACTCCCGCTACCCACATGAGACCTGGATTAGTGCACAGCTCCTGGATTCAAACTGGCCCATCCAAGGCCTTTGAGAACATTAGGAGTGTCAAAAGGAAAATGGAAAACGGAAAAGCGGGGGTGTAGTTCGTTTAATTAAAGAATACAGCAGTTTGCTCAGTTTGATCAAATCTTCAGTTTTTACTAGTCTGTGAGTATGACCAAAATGGAGAAACCACAGCACAAAGTGTTGGCAATACTTCAGGAAACACAATGGATTAAAAAAATAAAACTGCCTTTTTCTAAAGCAAGTCCTTCCTGAACGGCATGATACTGTCCGGCACCATGGGGAACACTAAGCACAGAAGCTATCCATAGTTTTTGTTGGTGTTCACTTTGTTTTTGAGTTGGTGTCGGAGCTTAACACATTGCTATTCTTTTAAAAAGTCAAAGAAAATTTAAGTGCTAACTAAAAATGCCAAATATGTGGTTTATCTGAATTAAACAATACTGATTTTACAAATAACTAAGCATAATAAACATTTTGATGGTACTAAATTAACAAAGCAACTCTATTGTAAGTGTATTCCATATTTACTTAATAGACATGACTTATTTATAGTCAGTCTCAACTGAAAAGAGAAAATCTGGGGACATTTTGTGACCAGGGCATAAATGCAGGCTTACAATGTTTAGGTAAGGCAACATTACATGTCAGTTCTTACCCCATCTGCTACGAACCGCACAAAACAGAAAAATGCTGGTTCAAATGGTTCAAAATTTTAAAACACCTATATACTTACTAAAATCAGACTGTCATAATAAATCAATATTTAGCATTCACAATTTTTGAAAAACACATATAAAAGACCACAAATCTCCAAAATGACTCAGCTCTTCCAAGAGAAGCACTGGATACTAGTTAAAAACAAATAAACACTGGTTTAGTGTTTTTCAAATGTCCATTGTGCGTAAGATATACACATAAAAAAGATCTAATTGGCAATTTTCCACGTGGACGCCAAACAAAGCAGTAAGGTGTCCATGCTTCTGTGGGAAGAGACCATCGCCTTTATGCTTAACAATCTTTCATTTTTTAGAGGAGCAGCTGCCTGGTGAGAAGCCTCCTTTGATAGTTACCAGAGTTCAAAGAGTATAGAACCTTCAAGTTGATTTCATCAAGTCTATTTATTAATGCATTTCAAGTTTCAAAAAACCTTACATCTTTGCACAATACTTTATTTTTTGCAATTTTTAGTAAAAATTTCCAAAGTGAACAAAAAAGATACTGTATAAAACACAGTGGACATGAAACTGACAGTAGTATTAGATTTCATTTGTCTTGATCCTTTCATTTTTACCACACCTTGATTTGCAGTGGAAAGAGTTCAGTGCACGCATCTCTTTTCAGAAAACATTTAACTTAAACCTCAAAATAAAATAGGGCATTGTACACCTGCCAAAACCCTACCACAGGATAACATTACAAGCAAAAAAAATGTACATGTTCCAAAGTCTACCACACCCAAGAAGTTATTGAGAACTCTTGCAGAATAAAAGTCACCATTTCAGAAATGCAAACCCACTTCCAACCTTTGCACAGTCCAAAAACAAAGGCATTTAAATGATTTAAAAGCAATTTCATACATTTCTACCTACTTGTTTGTTTAGAATTATTTATACTCTATCTGGGGTTTCATGTACAAAATTTGTTTCTAAATCATGTACAAAAAGCTGTATTTTGAAAAAAGTCACCACATACTGTACAAGTTTACAAGGAAGAGATCCCATTATTTTCTCTAGCATTTTTGGCCTTGCTGGCTTGCGTCACATTATGAGAATGATTGTGTAAACCTTATACTCTTAAGAAAAAAGGAAAACAAAAAGCCAAAACACAGAAATCATTTCAGCCTTCCCTAAATTTTCCTCCTTTGTGAAGCCAGGAAAATCATAGCTGTTTATTTCTATTTAAGTGATGTAGTTGGAAAACAGAAGCAATAAATATGTCACAAGCTTAAAATTTTTTGTAATGCCCCCTTCCATTTCCTGCATAGCAATAAGCCTGTTACTACATTAAATGCTTTTGCTTTCTCTTTCTTAAAATGCCAATTATTTACATCTGCTTAAAAAATAAATTTGGAATGGGACATTGTGCTGTTTCACCTTCATTACTGTTAAAAACATTTTAGGGAAAAAAAATCACAAGAGCTATGTACAATTTTAACTACTAGCTGAGCAAATCACTCGTCTGCAGTGGTTATCAATGATCAGTGATGATATGCTAAAAAAACTGTTCAAATATTTTGACAGAGACACAGTTTTTCTTTCCCATATCAGACAAAAGCATAATTAGCATACTTTAGGTATATGGAAAAGCACAAATAAGTAGGCTACAAAGAATAAGAATCATTTTGTTGACATAATTTCTATCAAAGCATGAATAAAATTTCACCTACCAATTCAAAAATGGAATTGAATTAGAAAGTTTACAATAAGTAAGCAGAATCAGACATTCACGTAAGGAACTAACTCTGCAGTGGAACGCTGCTCGTGGCTGGTCTGCGCAGCACTGCGCTGGGGTCTTCGGCACCACCACTCGTGCTCACAGCAGCCACTGGACAAAGGGAAAACCAGTATCTAAACCAACTCCATCCTAAGAAACAGGTAAACTCATTCTCGTTTCAAAACTGCCTGTGTAAAACATTACAGAATCCTGGACCACTAAATACCACCATTCTCTGTTATCCTGAGTATGTCAATTAAACAGTAATTTTTCATTAAGAGCGGAGAATTTTTATAATACAAAGAAACATCCATATTGCAATTTCTGCTTACAATTGCACACAGAAGTACAGTGTACGTAAGAAATACATTTCTGCATATAACAAGGTATGTACATTGGCAAGTGATGTCTCCAATGTTGAGGTGGTCGGGCCTCCTAGCCTTGGCTGGCAGTTGAAAAAAATATATATATATTTCAATTTGTGATAAAAGTCTATCGAGAGCCAAGTTTGACTGCAAGTGAAGAAAATGCAGCAACAAAGAACAGGGAACACAGGGCACAGAATAATATTCTAAGACTTTGTGCCATTAGGTTAAAAATATCTGTCCATAAGAAAATCGGGTTCTTTGCCACCCCCCTCCCCCAAATTGGAATTTTCAGGCTTTCAAATTGAAGTAATTCCACCTGGTCTGAGGACATGATCTCTTGCCATTTTTCTTCAACTGTCGTTTGTGAGGGTTTAGTCTGGACATGATGATTTCATAGGTTTCTCTTTGGAGTGAAGTTTTCCCATTGTAGGCACTAGGAAGAACCAAGGCAAAAGCTGCAGCTAACGTCTCATGTGTCCCATCTGATAACTCTCCCGGGGCCTCTGGCGCGGGGGCTGCTGAATGGGCTGTGGAGGTCTCCTCCTCTTTAAAGTGCCTGTGAATCACAAATGCAAAGTAGATGTACCGTGAGCTCCTGGCTCTAAAAACAAAGCTGTTGTTTCACTAAGAAAGGTTCTAGATCAGTGTTGCCCAACAGAAAACATGAGCCACATAAACAGCTATAACATAAAAAGCAGGAAAAGAGAAACGGAGGAAATAATTTCATTTAATTGACATAGCTGAAATATTATTAAACATGTCATCAGCAAAACATTAATAAAGTATTTTTCTTTTATGATATCTTCAAAGTCTAATACATATTTGAAACTTAGCACATCTCAACTGAGACTAGCCATATTTGAAGTGCCCAATAATCACAAGTATTAAACCTCATTAATGTCACAGATTTTGGGGACAGGGCCAAAAGGAGAAGTGTGTGAACAGATGACTTAACCAGATGCCCACATAGAGAGCTTCAATATGTGGGCCCCCGTGTGGGAGACCTGGACAGAGCTTCCAGCTCCTGACTTCAGCCTGGCCCCAGCTATTAATACTATTTGGGGGAATGAACCAACAGATTGGCCATCTTTCATTGTTTTCCCAGGCTCAAGAGCAAGGAGCTGTATTGGAAGTGAAGCAGCAGTCTCAACTTCTGTCCACATGGGATGCTAATATCACAGGCAGAGGCTTTGCCTCTATGCCACACTGCCAGATCCCAGTTAATTTTTTTCTTAAATCAGTAACAGAAGCACAACTATTCAAGCAGACAGGCCAATAACTTAAAAACAATTTAATTGCCACAATAAAAATAGCACTGTGCTACAAAATGAAACAAGAAAACAAGTAACAAGCAAATCTCAAGCTTTCCTATTCTAAATATATATTTCAAAAAATTTAGTTGTCTATTATTTAAAAGACGCACAGAGAGAAAGAGTGCTAGTTCACTCTCCAAATACCCATAATAGCCAAAGCTGGGTGAGGCCAATATCAGGAGCCCAGCAGTCCATAGGGTCTCCACACAGGTGGTCTCACATCAGCAAGCTGGAATTTGAAGTGCGGCTAGGAGTTAAATCCAGGCACTCTGCCATGGGATGAGAAACGTCCCACACAGTACCTTAACCATTGTAACAGACACCTGCCCTTTAATACATACTCTTAAACACTCAGAATAAATCAGCACAAAATTAGCTTGAGAGTATTGATTAAAAAGCACACTTAAACACTAACTAAATCAACCATTTAATAACCCCATCTTCAAGAACAAAAGTACTGTAATGTTAGTTATTAAAAACTCATGTAAAATTCTGTTACATTTCTAAATAGCTGTGAGTTACACAGACATTTTTCTTGCTCAAATCCTCTTACCTGGAAGTGGTTTAGGAGGAGGCAACTTTGGATTACTACTTGGAGTATGAACACTGCATATCTTAATAAACCCAGCCATTAACATGATCAGGGCAATTCCCATAAGCAATACTGCCCACCAATTAGCCTGGAAATAAACAAATTTTTGCACTGTTAAAGCTATATAACATTTTCTACATTTACATAATTTATATTTAATCTATACTTACACAAAATACAAATGATAACCATACACATTACATTTTAATTTTAAAAGAACATTTGCCAGTTGGAAGCTGTATACACATCACTTATCTTACACAATCGCAAACAAATTAATTTCCTTAATGAAAGTAGAAAGGTTAAAACAAAAATCATCCCTAGTATCATCTCCTAAAGGAAGCCACTGAATCTTATTTTCCTTTCAGTCTTTTTCCTATGTGCAACTACGTTTGTCACTCATACAAACACATGTAAAACTGGAGTCATCTTATATATAGTTTATTCCGTAATTTTCCTTGTATTGAATATTTTCTGGCTTGATTATTTCCTTCATTTTCTGCCCCCTATTGTTACAGGCTACATCTTTTTGCTTTGCTTTTATGCTTCTTAAGGCATATAAGGTGTTTAACTTGCTTTAATTATACTAGCACATAATTTTTTTAAATTTTAATTTTAATGATGTTTACATGGTTGACCAGGGTGGGAAGGATTGAGGGTTAGGGAAAAGTGGCTGAAATCATTGTTTCTTAATTCTATATACTGGATAACTTTTAAAATATCCTTTAACTTAAATTGGTTTTGAACTATCATAGTTAAAGTTAACACTGAAATTCTACCTCTTTTGATGTCTCCTTTTCCTCGTCTACTATTTCACTTGGAATCTGGGACCCAAACTACTGTTATAACTATTAAGTTTCATTTTATTGAATGTATCAGATTTTCTTCTCACTCAATTACTTATAGGTTAATGACTCTTACAATATGAAAAATGGAAGAATGCACAGATTGCAGCAACAAGTATACTTTACCCAATCTAAGAAGGAATCAAAAATCTGACTTCTCACTTACACTTAATTAATCAAGCCAAATCAAAAACCTTCCAATTGGTGTGATCTTATCAGTAAAAAAAAATTATTTTCATTCTTAAGAAATTCTATTTCATAATTCCGAAATTCAAACTTTAAGACAGCATGTGTTAATGAACATACAAAATACTTGTAACTTTAGAAACTTTAAGTCTAAATGCTAGCTTAACACAGATTATTTTAACATACACAAAGTTACCACTAATTATTTCCAGCAAAATGTTGTTTAGGAAAATTTCCTGTGGTTTTATATCAAACTTCTTTGCCCAACAGTGATGATGTAATTAAATTAACAGATACTAAATTAAAGTTGCATGTTATGATAAGATACTAATTTCTTAAATATGCATAATGGTTTATTCCTTTTTTATTTTCAAAGAAATTCAAACTACTTGAGAGAAACTGCTAGAACCATACTGTCAAACATTTTAGCAAATAGTTTCCATAATACAGGATGTTTTCCTAGTTAACTAGAACACAATCATCAAAATCAGTGAATTAATGCTGACACATAACCATCACTTAATACCATTCAGTTTAGAATCATATACTACAGTTACTGTCACGTTTCTTCTGGGTCCTTCCACTTAGAAAGGTTTCACGTCCTTCTCTGGTTTTTATAAACTTAATTGGACAGTGTTTTTAATACAGGAATATTCTTCAATTTGAGTTTCTCTATTTCTTTATTTGATTCAGGTCACACAACAACTTTGATAAGAATATCACAGAAAAGGTGCTATGCTCTCATTGCATCCTACTGGGTGACATTTGATTTTTGACTCCATTATTAGTGATGCTAATTTAACTTGTTCACTTAATCAAGGTATTATCTGTCAGAGTTGACATAAAGTCTCCCGCAATCAGTAAGTATTTTGTAGGAAGGTAATTTGGAACTAAGTAAACATCCTGTTCTTCATCAAATCTTCAATGTACCTATGTTTATTTATTCCCTCCTGGTTCCCTGTTTTATACAATGGATTATAACCCATTGTGCCATCTGGAAGTGTTCCTCTCTCTCATCCTTTGAGCACTTTCTTACTTTCTATAACAACAATAAGTCTAAGATTCTGCTTGTTCTTTTGCTAAGTCAGCCATGATATCAGCTTGCTTGCTTGCTTGCTTTTTTTACATTTATTTATTTTCATTGAAAAGTCAGATTTACAGAGAGGAGAGACAAAGATGATTTTCCATCTGCTGCTTTACTCCCTAAGTGATTGCAACAGTCAGAGCTGAGCTGATTCCGAAGCCAGGAGCCAGGAGTTTCTCCCATGTCTTCCACACAGGTACAGGGTTCCAAGGTGTTGGGCCGCCTTCAACTTTTCCCAGGCCACAAGCAGGGAGCTGGATATAAGTGGAGCAGTCGGGACACAAACCGGCACCATATGAGGTCCTGGTGTGAGGACTTCAGCCACTAGGCTACCACACTGGGCCCGGAATCAGCTATTTCTAAAAGAAGCTCTTGTACTGCCTGCCTCCCATGTAGGTCCCTTTCTTACCCCACTTGCACTCTGAAGCCTCAAGCCAGTCACCCCTACTCCAGCGGTCAGGACTGTTTACAAGCCTCCCAACCTGTCGAGAACACTTCCTTTATTTGGTCTTACCTAACGGTTTTTAGAAATGAACTGCTCCAGAAAGAGACAATGGAAAAGCAAAATGTGTACGTGTATATATATTAATACTTGTGTATGTGGGTGTGTGAGCGCACGTGCACCTGTGTATGAATATACTGGAGATTTATAAGGAAATGTCAAACAATTACAGTCTGGATTCTCAAAAGTCTCAAATGAGACAAGTTCTACAGTCTCCACAAATGTCTCTACACCTGTAGTTTTAGCTTAACCCCCTTAAAAAACCTTACCCAATATGGTCTCCCACTTGCTGTGAGAACAGCATACAATACTGAAAATATTTTCTAGATAGCTATTTTTGTCTTTTCTATCCAAATTCGACACTAAGGTCCTTAAATCTATATTTTCCAATATAGTACCTAGTCAAACAAAAAGAAAAACATCACTCGACAAATCATTACAAATGAGTCTAGGTGAGCTATTATTTTATACTGATCTTGAAATACTTCTAATGACACATTTGCTATTTCTAGATTGTCTAACACAGATAAATAGCTCTTACAAAAGAGACAGGACACAAAATCTGTGCTTTGGGGTACCTCTAAAATCAGTTGTTTAGTATCTACACGATCCAAAATAAGGAAAATGCAACTAATATGGCAGTAAGAGTAGTAGACTGAACAGAGAAAGCCTGGTTGACACAGTTCAAAACTATAGAAAACAAAGGTTAAAAAGATCCAGCCCCAATTCAATCAAAAGACAATTACTGAAACTCAGTACTCAGGCCACTGAACACCTCCAGCTCCTTCTAGTACAGTACTGCCAGCCTTCCTCTGAATTTTTCTAAGCATCTTACGTACCTCAAGTGCCTTAAAATTTGAGATGTTTTAATAATAATCATAGCAGGGCCCAGCGCAATAGTGTGGTTGTTAAAGTCCTCGCCTTGCACACCCGGGATCCCATATGGGCGCTGGTTCTAATCCCGGCTGCCCCACTTCCCATCCAGCTCCCTGCCTGTGGCCTCGGAAAGCAGTCGAGGACAGCCCAAAGCCTTGGGACCCTGCACCCGCATGGGAGATCTGGAAGAGGCTCCAGGCTCCTGGTTTCAGATTGGCTCAGCTCCAGCCGTTGTGGCTGCTTGGGAGTGAACCATCAGACAGAAGATCTTCTTCTGTGTCTCTCCTCCTCTCTGTATATCCGTCTTTCCAATAAAAATAAATAAATCTTTAAAAATAATAATAATCATCATCATAGTAGTTTTTCAGAACTTAGTGTATGCAGAAATGAAACACGCCAGTGGCTAGAAAATACCAAGAAAAACTAAACAAAACAAGGAGTATCTGAGAATGTCAGAAAGCACTGCCACTTTTGATAGAGCATTTTACTTGCTTGGTTTTGTTTTTAATGCTCTGTTTAAAACAGAATCATCAGAGTGTGTCAAATGCTAAATTACATATATTTCCTTCTATATATACATACTATAAAATCAGGGAAATGAATATAAACCAAACTAGTAAGTGCAAAATACATTTCAATTCAAAAGATTACAATTTGTCTACCTGTCAATGTTAACTAAAGTGACCACATCATTCATTCAAAACATTTATTGAGTATGACCTGTGCTAGGCTCTTACCTGTCATACACAGAGAGGTTACATGAAACGCAGACAAAGATAGATATTCAAAAGTTTACAACACAGCCTATGGTAATACTTAACAACTTGAAGTTAAATGAAAATAGTCTCTAAGAAAAAAAAACCCTAGAAGTTAATAATAATTGAAGATAAAAATAGATGATGTTCAATACTGCTATTCTAGCTCCCTGCTTGTAGCCTGGGAAAGCAGTCGAGGATGACCTAAAGCCTTGGGACCCAGCGCCCGTGTGGGAGACCTAGAAGAGACTCCTGGCTCCTGGCTTCAGATTGGTTCAGCTCTGTCCATTGCAGCCACTTAGGAAGTGAACCAGTAGATGGAAGATCTTTCTCTCTGCCTGTCTGTCTCTAACTGTGACTTTCAAATAAACAAATAAATAAATCTTTTTTTTAAAAAAAAAAAGCTGCCTTAGCTCCCACTGGTTTTTGTGAGGGCCAAGTGTGTGCTGGGCAGAACCAGGCTGGACTGCAACACCCACTGGTTCCAATGGAAGGCGGGGCTGAAAACAAAACCAACCCAGCAATTGCCACCACCAACTGATCAGGGTGATGGACTGAGCTGGGCCCTGTACTTGCTAGTACATACAAGAATCTGGTCTGGGAACACCTCAATGTTTCTTTTGGGCATGTCCCCAATTGAAATGGTGGACACAGAACCCTAACCAAGAAAAGACAGAGGACAGAACAGGTCAATCAATCACCTCAGCTATATGTTGGCAGCGAAATACTGGACAAATGGAGGCTCTATGATGGACTATGTCAATCAGTGGATTCTTCAACTACCTCTTCGTGCCTGGAGTGGTGAGACTGGCAGCAATTCATTACTGGTCAACTATCAAAACCACTTGAGCAAGGATCTCAGCACATGCCCCACATTCGGGACCTGAGGAGGGAGATTGGGGGGGGGCTTCTCCCTCAATATTCCCTTTACCTTAGATATATAAAGGAAACAATAGGGAAATGATGCTCTTACCCACTTTCCTATAGCCCTTGTACCTTTTTACCCTAATTAACAATGTAAAGATTGTCAAAAATATAATAATAATAATAATAATAATAATAAAAAGAGCTGCCTTAAATTTGGGGGGAAAAATCCCGAATAAAGTTTTGCAGCTTTGTGCAACCATACAGTCTGTGTCGTAACTATTTGAAATGCAAAAGCAGTTAGACATATATAAATGAATAAGCATGGTCATGTTCCAATAAGATGCTATTTATGGGGAATTTGAATTTCATAACTTTTCAAAAGACTATTGTCTTGATGATTTAAAAAACTTTTTTCAATTATTTAAAATTAACGTAAAAACATTCTTAGCTTATGAGTCAAGCAAAAATCAACAAGGGTCTAGATTTGGCCCATAGGCCATACTGTGCCAATTTCTGTTGGGAGGAATGGCTTTCCAACTAGCTTAGCATCAAAATTAGAGAAAAGTTGTAAAGTCACAGATACTTAAGCTGCATCCGAAGAGATTCTGATATAATTAGCCTACACCCTACGGTGACTCTCATGTACCACCGGGATGAGGAACTACTGCTTTTAATCAACCTCTCCCCAGTGGCTTCTAAGAATACTTAGAGGAGTTTTAACAGCCCTCCATGAACTGCAGTGGTCAGTTAAGTTAGGCAAATTAGTTTAAAAAGATATACTTATTACAGGACTTCTCATAAACCTCTAAGAAGTGACTATCATAAGCAATGTTTTCCAGATTCACGTGACTCTACCAAAACTGCAGAGGATCTCATGGAATTAGTTCTCCACGAAGCACTTAAGAAACACTACTCTAAATCTCTCATTCATAAAGACTACTAGGTACTTCATACCTAGATTCATTAAACTAGAGAAAGAATAAATGGGAAAGTCTGATTTGTGAAAATAATTTTTAAAAAAAGGCAAACTCCAAATCAAGGTAAAAGACAGTGTTCTGCAAGAGAAGAAAACGTGTACTAAAATCCAAAATGCATCAGCTACTATGGGTGCCTTCCACCCCCATTTAAAGGAGAGCAGATCCTTATACAGAATCCCAAAGCTCTGCTGGTGAATGCTCTCAACTTTTCAAGAATTAAACAATTTCCATAAAGTCAAAGCATCATTTAAAAAAAAAAAAAGCATTATCTCACGGCCAGACATAGCATTCAGAAAATATAGTAAATACAAGGGCCCAGCATTGTGGCTAAGCAGGCTAAGCTTCTAGCATCCCATATTGACACTGGTTCAAGTCCTCACTGATACATTTCCAATCCCGCTCTGTTAATGTGCCTGGGAAAGCACAGAAAGATGGCCCTTGCATCCATGTGGGAGAACCAGAAGACGCTATAGGCTCCTGGCTTCGGCTTGGTTTAACTCTGGCCATTGTGGTCATTTGGGGAGTGAACCAACAGACAAAAGATCTTTCTCTCTAACTCTTTCTTTCAAACAGAGAGGGAAAGAAAAGTAAACATGGTTGTGAAATACAATTCTTTCTCACAAAAAGAAAAAAAAAAAAGAAAATATCATTTCCATGACAAGCAGTCACAGTAAGTCACCCATGCCATAAAGGACTGAATTGTTAGGGTTCCTCCTACTCAGTCCTGCAGGAGAATAGTCACAATGCTGTGCATGGACAGGACACAGAATGCTATCAGGCATGTGCCACTAGGAAGGAGAGCTGGGAAACCACCTCTTTCACACTGTGTGTGGCACTTCCATGTTGGAGTCCAAGTTGGGCCTCAGCTTCTCTGCTAATGAGCCTGGGAAAGAGCAGAAGATGACCCAAACTTTTAGTCCCTGCCGCCCACATGGGAGAACCAGAACGAGTTCCTAACTGCTGGCTTTGGCTTGGTGTACAGCCCTAGATATTTTGGCCATTTGGGGAACAAATCAGCAAATGAAAGATAGTGCTTTCTCACTCATTCAATTTTTTTCCCCTTCCTCTCTGCTTGGACGGAGGAAAAGAAGAAAATACACCTGAAGTCACAAATTGACAAATGCGGGTCACATATACTTAAGTAGCAGAATGTTAAACTTGGAACTTCTACTAAAGGACTATAATACTAGGATAATATGGGAGAAAATGGTGGGAGCAATACCTATATTTACAAAGCTGAACCATGGAAAATAATAAAAACATACATACATTTATCTTCTGTCACTAAGAAAAACAAAATTCAGGCCAGAATAATGACCCAAACTCTCTAATTCCACTACTCCATGATGCCAGGAAGCACTTGGCTTAACAAGTACTCAACGACTATCTACTATGCACCAATCACATGAACATAAAAACATATAATATCTTAAAGGATACTTAAGTCAACTGTACAGTTAGTTGATTTAAAATTTGGTCTCCTAAATCTAGTTCCAACAATTTCCCTACTGCATAGTCAATCATATATCAGAAAGTTACATATTCTAACATTCAAAGTATTATTCTCCCAGTGGATAATGAATACCCCTTTAATGTTGGAAATAACTACAAAACTTGTAATATGCAATGTCATTAAAGTATCCCAAAAGATTGTCATCCCACTCACACAAAATCTTGTGGGCTCTTATTTCTTTTCTGTTTTAAGATTTATTTAAATTGGAACGGGATATTTACAGAGAAAAAGAGACCTTCCATCTGTTGCTTCTCTCCCCACATGACTACAAAGGCCAGAATTGAGACAATCTCAAGCCTGGCGCCTCCTCCGAGCTTTCCATGCAGGTACCTTGCCCCAAGGCTCTGGCCATCCTCCACTGCTTTCCTAGGCCATAGGCAGAAAGCTCAGTCAGTAATGGAACAGCTGGGACATACTGGAATATGGGACATCTAGGGTCCTTGTGCTTGTAGGGGAAGGATTAGCCAGTTGATCCATTATGCTAGACTGGCTGCTGTGTGTTTTTAAGGTATAGTTCAAACCAAAGGAACACACACACACACACACACACACACACACAAAAGAAACTGGGAAATCTGGGGGTCTGAGTTCTAAGTCAGATTTTGTAGTAAACTTTATTCAGTTCAGAGACAGCATATTCTCAACCATATCACTTACATGCTTCCTGAGAGTATTTTAATGTAATTACTTAGAGAGTTTGAACACTTATGTGTGTTGAGACAGTTGTTCAGCAAACTGTCGAGGCTATTTCAACTAATTCAATGTTTGTACAAGTTGGAGAAATGTGGCTTAAAAATAAAACAGTTCAACAGCTTCATCTGGATGAATATTTATTAACAGATCTGCACAAGGCTCTGTATCTCACCTCACCCTGTCCAATATTCCTATCACAAAGAAAAATGAAGACCCAGAAATAATACTGAAATATGAGAGGAAAAGAAAAAAAAATTCAGAAAAATCACAATTTCTCTTTTATCTTTCCTATTAAGCAGAGTAGAACCCACAGTTGGCTATGTAGTATCTTCAAAAAAGGGAGAAATACAAAAAGTAAGCCCTTCCAATAAAGCTCAAAAAAATAGTTTCATAAACATTCTCTATAATTATATAGACCAACAGAAAGCGATTCATCTAGGAAATGAACTAGAGTACAGTAAAACAAAATGACTCCCCATTGCCTACTAATCAATTTGTGAACGACACATAGGTGGAGATTTTAATCATTTAAGAAGGAAATAATAACCAAGGATATTTAAAATTTAAGTCTTCAGATAAAATAATCCTAATATAACAGGAAAGAAGTGACTTTTTTTCTTCCTACATCAGGGATCTCTAGCCAAGTAAAATTAAGATCAAAGCATTTTAAGGTCTCTTTATAAATAAAAACTATACTTACCACAATCCATTCAGCAATATTTTCATAGAGTTCTGGACTAAAAATTGCTTTTTTAAGCCTAGCTAGAGGACCATCTGCATCTACTAATCTGCACCGCATGAAAACATCACAGTAGCCTCTAAAATCATTGCAAGGGGATCCAGGTTGCAGGGTGATGGTCTGACCATTGAACTGCTTGTTCCACTGCATAGACCCTGTACTGGCACAAGTTGATGGCTCCACTGGAAAAGAAGTGCCAAATATAAGTTGAAGATCATATTTCCTAAGGGCCAGTTGGGAAAAGAGAAAGGGAAAGAAACTGCCTAAAATCATTATCATGATACATTACACAGATCTCCATTAATTAGAACAGGTAACATCATTAGTAATTTATCTTAAATGTTATAAACAACCAACATTCCTAGACTTGATGCCTACAAAGATGTTAAAAGATTCTAACAGTGTTAATAGAAATTACTATCATAAGGCCAGTTATGTCTTATTTAGTTGTCATTTTTAAAACATTGCAGGTACCACAATGCTAAAGATATAATGTTATGCTCTACCATAAATTTTCTCAAGAGGACACATTTACAGAAACTGTCCAAACTGTATGTCAGAGTTTAAGACTCAAAATTTAGGAGGAACCAATGATTTCTGAGGCAGATTTCATATTCCTGTATTATAAAAGCCTTACTTTTCTTCATACAGCAGACATGGCATAATTCCTTGTCATCTTTGCCATCAGAACTGGCACAGGTACACTCCTCCAAGCCATATTTCTCACAGATAGAGCCTGCACATTGCTGGAATAAAAGACAAATGAATCTTTATAGAGGTAAACCTCTTATTCATAATAGGCAGATGCAAGTTTCTAATATACATGGAAAAAGTAATACATGGAAACACAGATAAAAGAATAGATGAATATCAGAACTAGAAGAAACAACATTTGAAAGAGAATAATGGAAGTTGGAAGTAAGATACCAATGTTAAATAAAACAAACCTAGATAGAACAGTTATATTGGTTTTTATGTCTCTTCTATAAGCAGAGAAAAATGAAAAATTTTTTCATGTACATAAAGTGATATTTATAAAAGCTTAAAAGTCTTCACATTCATGAGAAATGAACAAAACTATTATTTTATTTAGGCTGCTGAAATATTTTAAAAACTGAAAGGCAGCATATACAAAGTCACCTGCTTAGTTGTACTACTATGTTGCTGTAGAGAATACCCACATATGTAGTTGGAAAGATCAAAAATAAGCGAGTAATTAACTGAAAGCCATTAGGCACTTGTGTCACATAACACATTCATGCCTGTGTGGCGCACTGACTTTACTACTGAAACAGAAGATCAGGATTAATTACTATAACTATGTAGCATTAAATGCCAACAATTACTCTGAGAAAGGTGACTTTATGAAAGTAAGTTGAAACTAAGTTAAAAATACGTAAAATCAAATCCTTACCCCATTAATGCAAACTTGTGTGTGCCTGTTACAGTCTGTGAAGTTTGGTTTAGGTTCAGATGCTGGGCAGAGAGCTGTGACGCCATTGCACACTCCTTCCCTTGCACAGTCTGAATCATCCCGACACTTCAGAGATTTTGACTTGAATGCACACTGAGCTGTACAGCAGGGACCCTGACTTGGACTAGAAGAAAAATTAAGTTACTAAACAAGGTAAGTCAGGGGTCCTTTCTGCCTTCTTGATTGTAGCCCTAATGTCTAAATTGTAAACCTTACCTTTTAAATGGTATTTATTAATATATCACTTCAAATATTGAAATAAAAGTTAACTAGTGTCATACATTATAAAAAGTATGGAGAAGTGAGTAAGTGCCTTGTTTCTGTACTCGAAGAATGCTATATTCAACATTCTTGCTCTTCTTGCCTTTAGTGAAAGATGTTAATAAAAAACTGATTTAATATTGGGCAATTTACCAGTGTTTTATATCATTACATGATGTATTAGTAAACTTATCGGTTTTTCTCATATTTCATGCTAAAATCAAGTTAACAGACATAAGACAGTCATTAAAAAAGTATTGGACAAATGCTGAGTATTGGTTTTTATCTATCACTGCCAAAGTAATTTAACAAAATCTTCATACTACACGGAGCTACAAAGGTACATGAATTCTGAAAATCTGGAAGCAGGCAGCATTTGGTCTATAGGTAAAGACACTGCTGTATCAGAATGCCTGGGCTCAAGTCCTGGCTCCATATCACTTCTCAGCTTCCTGCCAACTGCACAAACGTGGCAGTGGTGCATGGCTCACACTGGGCTTTTACCACCCATATAGGAGAACCAAATGGGATTCCATTTTCTGTTTGGCCTGGGTCAAATGTGGAAGGATGTAGTAACGTGGGAATTTGGGAAGTAAGGCAAAAAATGGAAGATCTGTCTGTCTCTTGTCCCTCAAAATAAATTAAATTTAGAGAATTTTTAAAATGGAAGACCATCACATAGTTAAAGCTAGGAATTAATAACATAGCTTCTCCATTTTACTGTGCCTTCCTCACATGTCCTCTTTTAACACTACACAAACTGCAAGTAGTTCAAACTGTCAACACAGCACTCTCATCGACGGTATTTCAAAAAAATAAATAAATAAAGTATAACAAAATAGAGCAGTTTTAGAACCACAAGCATCAATTAATCTAAGTTTTAAATCTGTCACAACTGCTTTCAGGGTCACTCCCATCACTGAGGCGAGCCCAGTACCTGCACTGCTTCCCCGGCTTCAGTTTGCACTTCTTCCCCTCTGGCTGGTTCGCGTCAAAGCAGCACTCATCTTTACACTGGTCACTATAGCCACAGTCGCATTCTTCACCTTGTTCCACCATTCCATTTCCACAGATTGGTTGGCCAGATTCTAAGAAAAATAAGCACTGATTTTATTTAAAGTTCGCAAACACTTTAGCATTTCAGGATGAAAGGAGAAAAGAAATTTTGATGAGTAAGAAAAGTAGAAAAAAATAGAAAAAGAAGACCTCGTACTAGGAAGGGTTCCACTACTAACTAGCAACGTGACCTTCAGCAAAATCATTTCCCTTCTAGGGGCTCATCATGCTAATATATGTAATGAAGGGATTTAACGTAACGGTACCTTGTAAAGATCTCTTCCAGATGTAGTTACTTGCCAGTTAGACCAAGCCACTCTGAACTTTCAAGGAACTATGATTATACCATTCATGTTACACAAATAAACTAGAGATTTCCTCAAGCAAAGAATAAATAAACTTTCGTTACAGATCTCATACGTACATAAAAGAATAAAGTAAAAGAATGAGCACAATTAACATGATGTACCCTTAAAAAACTTCGCAATGTTTCTATTTTAATTTACTACTACAATTTTTACAACATCATTTCAAAGATTTATTTCTATTTAATTTATCTGAAACTCAGAGTCAATCTCCCCTCTGCCAGTTCACTCGTAAACAGCTGCAGCAGCCCAGAGTAGGCAGGACAAAGTCAGGAGCCAGAAACTCCACCTGCGTGACGAACGGCAGGCAAAGGACTTAGGCCAGATGCCAGTGCTCTCCCAGGTGCATTATCAACAACGGGGTCAGAAGCTGAGCAGCTGGGACTGAAGCAAACCGAGGCAACACAGACTTTATCTGCTGCATGACAACGCTGACCATTCTGGAGTACTTTAAAACAACTCTGTCATATCATTGTGCCTCTAAATACTTCAGAATATATCTCTAAAAAAAGGTTTTTTTTCTCTATTTTAAACCTAATTATAATACCATTATCACAACTAAAAAATAAACAATATGCTTAACAATTATGTAAATCAACCCATGTTCGGTTTTCCTCAAATTTGTTGTTTTTTTTAAATTAAAGATTTATTTTACTCATTTGAAAGGCAGAGTTACAGAGAGAGGGAGATAATTTGCCATTTTGAATTGGGTTCTAAACGGGGTTTTCCAAAATGTACTCACTTACATTGTTGTTTTTGGTTCACATATCTCTCCTTTTAATATAAAAAGACTGTCCTCCCTTTTACTTTTATAATATATATTTATCTATTAAAGAAATTGAATAATTTTGTGTTATGTAATGGCCCACATACTTAGATGGCTGTAATTAGTCAATAAGTCATTTTTTAAAAACTTATTTACTTTTTATTGGAAAGTCAGATGTACAGAGAGGAGGAAAGACAGAAAGGAAGATGTTCCTTCTGCTGTTCCACTCCCCAAACAGCCACAACGGGTAGAACTGAGCCAATCCAAACCCAGGATCCTGGAACTTTTTTCAGGTCTTCCACATGGGTGCAGGGTCCCAAGACTTTAGGCCATCCTCCACTGCTTTCCCAGGCCACAAGCAGGGAGCTGGATGGAAAGTGGGCCGCCAGGATTAGAACCGGTGCCCATATGGGATCCCGGCGCATGCAAGATCTTTTTAATCAAAAACATCTTTTTATTCAAAAAGATCTTGTTTTTATAAGGTTTATAATCTGTTTATGCACAGTAAATAGGTTTAGGAAATTTCTTCAGCTATTTTCTAAAAATCCTTCAATTTCCAGCAATAGAGACAGAATATTATTCTTCATAAATAAGTTGTAATAACTAAAGCACAGGCCTTTGGCATCTGTTAGGAATAAGAAAAATCAAATTCCTTCATTTCCTAGAAAAGAAAACAAACTTCCAGGGACGTGTGATGTTTTCCCAGAATGGGGAAAACCATGAATTCAATCCAGAGTATCCCAGGTTTTAAAACGGTGCCCCTTCTTGTGTATTCTGTTACACCAAATATGTGGAGCACAGTCATAGCACAGGCTTTAATTGAGATCTGATTAAGTAGAAGAGAAGAGATCTCAATCAAAACTACTCTAGAAGGATTAGTTTTTAACTCCAGAAGGCTTTTTCTTCATCCTAACTGCAACTACGAAAGCCCAGAGATCAATGAATGATTCCTACTTCATTTTTAATAAGCTTACCTTTTAACTCAATTTTGACAGATTTTTAAAAAGTATTCCTATAAGTCTTTTAAAATTTTTTAATTTTTTTTTAATTGGAAAGTCAGGTTTGCAGAGAAAAGGAGAGACAGAAAGATCTTCTGTGTGCTGGTTCACTTCCCAAGTGGCCACAACAACCAGAGCTACGCCAATTCGAAGGCAGGAGCTAGGAGACTCTTGTGGGTCTCCCACGCGGGTTGCAGGGTCCCAAGGCTTTGGATCCTCCTTGATTGCTGTGCCAGGATGCAAGCAGGGAGCTCGATGGGAAGTGGAAAAGCCGGACGCAAACCAGCACCCATATAGGATCCCGGTGGATACAAGACAAAGTATCTCACCACTACGCTACCGCATCAGGCCCTCCTATTTCATTTTATACCATCTCTTCTTTTTTTCTAAAGCTACAAACATATGTATGTGTACATTTGTGCATATTCAGTAAGTCTAACAGTGATTTTTTAACTGTAATAATCACTTGTAGTGGCATACAAGGTAGCACAAAAGGAGAAACTGAAAAATGTTAATAAATACTTCTTACACATTATCATCTCATACATAACAGCTGAAATATACAAAAAGCAATGCTGAAATGCAAAAATTGTAACATACATATTTCATTAGAATTCAAGAAATAAATTTATTTCCCCATAATACCTACAAATCAATATGCTCATTTTTAAAGGTCAGCTTCAATCAGAAGATTTATTTTGAATACACAGCTTAGCCTATAATCTATGAAGTATTACACAGATTCTTGATTTTTAAACTGTGTTTTCACAGTCAACTGTCTGATTGAAGCTGACCTTTACAAATGAGCATCCTGCTTTGTAGGTATTATAGGAAAGAAATTAGGAAGCACTAAAAAAATCCCCCATTGGGCACAGTGTGATAGCCTAGTGGCTATAATCCTTGACTTGCATCTCATACAGACAACGGATCATGCGCCTGCTGCCCCACTTCCCATCTAGCTCCCTACTTGTGGCCTAGGGAAGCAGTCAAGATGGCCCAAAGCCTTGGGACCCTGCACCCACATGGGAGACCTGGCTCCTGTTTCAGATCAGCACAGCTCTAGTCACTGCAGACACCTGGGGAATAAAGCAGCAAATGGAAGATCTTTCTCTCTGCATCTACCTCATTCTATGTATATCTGCCTTTTCAATTAAAAAAAAAAAAAAAAGAAGAAGAAGAAGAACAAAGAAAAACTACCATTGAAAAGCTACTTCACACTTCCAATCCAGGTTCCTGCTAATGCACCTGGTAGGCATGGATGATACCAAACTATATTACCTATCTGAAGACCCAGAAGGAGTTCCTGGCTCCTGGCTACAGTCTGGCACAGATTTAGCAGTTGTAGGTATCTGGGGAATGAGCCAGCAGATGGAAGCTATGTCTGCCTGCCTCTCCCCTCTCCTCAACTCTGCCTTCCACATAGATAAAACTTGAGAAACAAACAGATGGCAAATAAACAAAAGGTTCAATTTCAGGCTCAATTGTTTGACAGGCAAACCCTCCCTCTTCAAGCACCGGGATCCCATATGGGCACCAGTTCTAATCCTGGCTACTCCACTTCCCACCTTGCTCCCTGCCTGTGGCCTGGGAAGGTAGTGCAGGATGACACAAAACCTTGGACCCTGCACCCACATGGGAAACTCAGAAGAAGCTCCAGGCTCTTGACTTGGGATTGGCTCAGCTCCAGACTTTGTGGCCATTCAGGGAGTGAATCAGTGAATGGAAGATCTTTCTCTCCATCTCTCATTCGCTCTCTAAATCTGATCTGCCTTTCCAACAAAAATAAATCTCTAAGGAAAAAAGAAAGATGTTCAATATGAAAAGGCATCAGCCAATTAAAACCCTAGCATATCGCACTCCTATCAAACTGACTAAAAAAATTAAATACCTGTGAAGATGCAAACAAAACTGGATCATTAATGTATTACTGGTAAGAATGTAAAACTAGAACAAGCCCTCTGAAAAAGTTTGGCAGTTTCATGCTAAACAAAGGAAGTAATTATTACATGACCCATCTACTGCACTTAGGGAACATTTATCACAAAGGGGTAAAAGCCTAGGTTCAGATAAGAAAACAACCCTGTACATAAATGTTCATAGTGCTTGTATATTTCTAGCGGCAAAACACTGGAAATATAACCGATCTTCTTTAATAGGTGAATGATTAAATAAATTGTGAGATACTTAGCAACAAAGAACAAACTATTGACACAAACAGCGTAGATGAAGTTCAAGGGGATTATGCCAAGTGAATCCTGAAAGATTACATTCTGTGTGATTCTCCTTAAATAACACTTTTGAAATGACAAAATTTCAGAAAGGTCAACAGAGGGACAACTAGAAGGTGAGGAGTATGGTTATAAAAGGGCAACATTGTGCTGATGGAATGGCTCTGAATCTTGATTTTGATGGTGGCAATATAAACCTGTTCGCTTGATAAACTGAACAGAATGAAATACATCCACAGAGACGAGAACATGAACAACTGAAGAAATCAGAGACCTGTGGATTGTATGTATCAACATCAATACCCCAAGTTGTAACATTCTTCTATAGTTTGCAAAGTATTATCACTGACTGGGGGACAAGATGGATGAAGGAAATGCAGAATCCATTACTGGCCCCTCTGGAAATATTCTTTAGAGCTTTTTCCTTTAATGATTTATACTTAATCCCTCTTTAACTGTTACGTACAATTGTGAATAGTACTTAATTTTTGCCATCATTTAACTTAAAATCACATACAAAAACACAAGAGACAAGGAAGAATGCTTTGAATATGTTAAATAAAATAAGGTTAAATATGGCAAATGCCACAAGAGAGGCCTGAAAGAATGATGGAAAAAGAAAATATATACCTCCATCACAGACAATTCTCAACCATAAAAATAAACTGTGAAAATATCCAACATAAAACCAACCAGACATAAATGAACAAATACAGTAATATCACATTTACAAGAAATATCAAGTATAGATTAATTTACAGAGAAAGGAAGCAGAGATTACCAGATGCTGAGGGGAAAGGAAAGCAGAAGCTACTGCTTATTGGTTATAGAATTTCCATTTTAGTTGTTGAGAAACAATTTGGAAATGGACAGTGGTGATAGTTGTACAACACTGTACATATAAGCAATACCACTGAATTCTATACTTAAAATTGGTTAAAACAGTAAAAACTGTCACTAAAATTAAAAAAAAAAATCACAACCGGTTTATTCATGGTATCCCAAACCTAAACAGCCAGGTGTTTAGCATGGGAAAAGGGGATACACAAACTGGAAAACATTCACATACTACAATACTACTTAGCAATAAATAAGGAGTAAAACACTAACGATAAATCTCAAGTTATTATGCTGATGTAAGGCAACCTTCCACAATGGGGTTCGAACTGTATGAATTCATGTATACAAAACTTTTACAAATGCAAAATGAGATCCATGGTAAAAATGAATCCCTTAGAGGTCGCCTCTAGAAGCAAAGCAGCCACAGAGGTGGACTGAAAAGGAGCATAGAGGTATTTTCTGGGTTGACAAAATGTTCTTGACAGTTGCTTAGTTTATACCAGCAAAAGCATATGTCAAAACTCATCAAATGCTGCACCAAAGACACACACATTCTGCTTCTATAAAAACAGCAACCTAACTTGAGGAGTGGCCATTTGTCCCAGGGGTTAATGTGCTGGTTGGGATGTACACGTCACTCATCAGTGCTTGATTTCCGGATCCATTTCCTCCTGATGCAGATTCTGAGAGGTGGCAGGTGATGGCTCAATTAGCTGGGTTCCTGTCACCCAATATGGGATCTAACTAGAGTTCCAGCTCTCTGCTTTGACCCAGTCCAACCCCAGGCCACTGCAGGCATTAGAGCAGTGAACCAGCAGGTGAAATTGACCTCGATCTCTCCTCTCTTCCCTACCAGCCCTCTCAAAAAAATAAATGTCTAAAAATAACAAACTGAACTCTGGTTAATGATGCACAGACTAAAATGTCTAAGGATCAAGTACTTTCATGCACGAGACTTATCTTAAACTGCAGAAAGAAAGCATAGTTTGAGGGATAGATTGGTAAGTATTTGATTAAAAATAGGAAAGTGTTAACAACTACAGAACATGGGTATTCAGTTTAATAATTCTTTAAAGCTTTCTGAATGTTTAAAAACATTCATAACAAAATGTTGAAAAGTATACATACCAACAAAACAGTTATTTCTCTTCTTCTCCAGAACTTGGCTTATATTCCTAATGCTACAGAGTGAGAATTTATTGTTGTTAAGTTTATCCCCAGATGTGGCTCTTGCATACATGATGTAATTGCCATTTTCTTTTTGTCCTAAATTCTTAGATTCTCCTGGTGTGCACTCTGTTCCAGAGTCATGCTGTCAAACAGAATATAGAGTTACATAAACAGGAGTAAAAGAAGGTTTTTGGGCCATCTGATTAAATATAATTTTCTCGTTAGAAGAACAATGGAAGCTTGTGGACTCTGCTTTAGAAAGGATCTTACAATACAAAAACAATTCTCTTTTCACGAGTTCCTGGTTAGAAGGGAAGGAAAACCAGTACAGGTGTGGTCACAGCAATGCACAGCTTTGTCACTGGGGCCAAAAGTGAGGACAAACTGTCACGTAAGTCTATGAAGTTCACCTATTTACAACCTAGTAACAGTGACTTTAACACAATTACATATTCCTCCAAATGTATGCTGAATTACACACTATGACTAATTATACAGTGGGGATATGTAGGTGAGATAGACAAGAGAAAGAAAACAGACCGACTTGGCCAAACACACCCAGAAAAGGAATCTAAGGCAGCTAATTCTTCAATCAGTACATAAGAAAGAAGTGAAAATGCTGGCTAGGAATAGAAATATAATGACCTACCTATTAAAATTAAAATTTAGGAAAAGTCAAACAGTAAAACCAAACACAAAACTTTTCAGAATCAACAGGAGACAGTTACATGTATGTGTACAAAAGTGATTTTTGGTACTAGAAATGTGAATGTGCAGTTCATTAACATTTATCTACACAAAAGTACCAAAGCACAGCTCCCTAATTTTGTTCAGTATAATCACACTGACTGCAACTAGCACAATGAGATACCCCAAGCTTCCACCAGCCCCCCGACGCCAGGGAGCATACGTGAAAACAAACCCATAGTGCCCCTCCAACAACTCACAGCACATCCGGCAGGGTGAGAAACACTGGGCTTAGTGCAATCATTCTATTTAATGAAAATCTTGCTTTGAATACCCAACAAATCTACTCTCACCTTGAGCATTCTGTTTTTCCCTCAAGCTCATCTAAACTATTTTCATTATCTAAACCCCAAACTGAGGCAACTATTAAAAATACATCAACCAATATCACACTTTCTCCTAAACCTGGATTCAGCATTTAACAACTTAAATCTTGTTCTGCAATATTAACTATCTTCCAAAATTATCTTACAGAACTCTATACAATTTAACTTGGTTTCTATTAAGATATAGGCATTAAAATTATTCTCAACAGAATAGTCTCAGAAAGAAAAAAATTAGTATATAATATGTGATAGACTCTCTCACCACCTTTCAATTCAATAAGTATTAATGCTCAGTGCTAGAGCTATACCACAGCCAGTTAAGCTGCCATCTGTAGTACTAGTATTCCACATGGGTGCTGGCTCAAGTCCTGGTTGCTGCACTTCTAATCAACTCCCTGTTAATGTGCCTGGGAAAGTGGAGGATGGCTGAGGTCTTTGGGCCTTTGCACCCATGTGGGAGACCTGGAAGATACTCTTGGATGTGTGGCCCCGCATTTGCCGTTGCGGCCATTTGGGGAGTGAATCATTGCATGGAAGATCTCTCTCTTTATCTCTCTCTCTCTCTCTGTCTCTCAAATAAATTAAATTTTTTTTTGTTGTTTTGTTTTTAAAAAAGAATTTCTAACACTACATCAGGATACACTAAAACAAAATACAGGGAGGTTAAGATGCCTGTCAGGATGCATTCACCCTACACCAGAATGCATGGGTTTGAGTCCTTGATCTGCTTCCGACTTCTTCTTCCTACTGAATGAGCACCAATGGGGACAGCAGTGATGGCTTAAGTGGCTGGGTCACTGCCACCCGAAGGGAGTTCCTGGCTCCTGGCTCCTGACGACTGTGGGTATCTGGGAAGTGAACCAGAGGATGAGAGTGCTCTTAAATCTCCTCCTCTCTGCAAGCTGCTTTTCAGGTAAATAAATAAAAATAAACAAATAAAGATATGGTGATTTTTTTTAAAAAAAAAGCATTTTAGTACTTTACCCAGAAACACTGATAATAATCTATCCATTTCTAATTGGTACATTCAGTAAGGATAATCTTGGAGTCTAGTGAAATGGTACTTATATTTTATAAATTTAGAGAAATCAGAGAAGTGCATTTGTGGATTTTCAGCCTCAAGTACACAACTTATTTCTGAAATCAGAAAAAATTCCATTTTTACAAGTATCTGAATTTAAATACAGTTTTCAAGTAAAATTCTCCCAAGCAAGCTACTTGAATAACCTTTACCAAAATCACAAAGACAGAATATGCTTTAGCATGTCATATATGTGCCATTCCAATCTTAAGGTCATTTTAAAACCAACATGGATGCTAGCACGGTGTTGCAGAGGGTTAAATCACCACCTACACTGCCAATATCCCACATGGGCACCAGTTGCAGTCCTGGCTGCTCCACATCCAATCCAGGTCCCTGCTAACATGCCTGGGAAAACAGTACAGAATTGTCCAAGTACTTGACCCCTTGCACCCACATGAAGACGAGGATGAAGCTCCTGTCTCTGGATAACTGGAAAAACAAATAAATCTTACTTTACACTGAAAGATTTTTTAAACATCAATTTCATTCCACAGTATAAACACACAAGTCAAGCACATCCCCAATAATGTTTTTATAGAAACAAAGCTTTCCTCTGGCCTCAAAAAATTAAACAATTTTCCAGATTCTAAATGTACTTTCAAGACTGAAAAGTGGCCTAATTCCTAAGGTATTTGAGTACATCACATCCCTGGGACTGATCTAGGGCTAGTTATCTATATTTGATCTGAAAAAAGCCATACAAAATTCCTTCCCTTCACATAATTCTGGCAGTTATGTTACATTAGTTATTCGAATCACAAATAGGTGATGCTTCCCCTTTTGGTATGGTCAAGTACATGACTCTGATTTGACATGTAAGAACTAAGCATTCACACATACATTTGTTTTCATTATAATTAGGCTACTAAGTTCTTACAAAATAGTGAATAACTCAGCAACACTTACCGGAGACCCAAAGTTATGGCCCACTTCATGAGCAAAAGTAATGTGAGACACTTTGGGGGGCACATGAGACCCGTAGTTCTGAACAGTAATAATTCCCGTATTCAAGGATTTCTTCTTCCCGTCGGAATACAGCTTACTTTTTTCACAGATTCCTCCGGAACTTCCTAATCCAGAAAAAGAAAAAAAAAAAAAAAAAGAAAAACAGGATATACTAGTATCTATTATCCCCTCTCACAAAAAAAGTGAATGCTAAAAAACATACAATAATTACTGACATGCACAACCAAACTCTCAAAATTTCATCCATTGACGCTATTGAAATCATTTCAAATAAAAGTGTTCACAACTCCCAGAAAATTTACAGACGTTTCCAAGACCGACTAATATACAGTCCTTATAAAATACTCATCTTCATCACCAAAATGTAATCAAATTCTTGCTCTCACTAAATTTGTTTCTTTTACATTTGAATTGAAACACAGTGCATGCTGTTTGAAATCAAGTAGATTGTGAGAAAGTCACCTCCCCAAATACCAATGATACACCTGGACTTGTGACATACTGTCCTCAGATACATTGTAATTATTAAAAAATATTATTTCAAGCTGGTTTAAAAAGAAGAAGAGACTAGAGAAATAAAAAAGGAAACAAAGTTAAAGTGAGAGAGAGAAAAAAAGCAAATGAGGTAAATGTTTATAAATGACTAAGCTATCAGTTCACCATACTTTTATAACTTTTCAGCAGGCCTGAAACTCTGAGCTATGATTTTTCCAGGGTGTCGTGAAAATATTTTCAAATCTAAGGAAACTGTATTTCTACTTTATTAAGCATATTAATTCATTTTGAAGTTTATCTCTTTATTAATAGGACCTTTAGAGTTTAATATCAAAATTACATGCTTTCCTAAATAAAGGAAGTTACAATATAAGAAATTTTAAAAAGAATAACAGAAGAATCAGAATAAGAGAATAATAAGAGATTAATTCAGTGCATTAATTCATACACTGACGGCTGATTAATTCACACACTGCACTGAGAAGGCGACCTTTCCTTTTAAATGTATTTAAGATTTCTACAGGGACACTCTGGCTTGTACTCACATTTAAAAATTTTGCCTCTGATTTTTCTAAAAAATACAATCGAATGGATTAGAGCATAATAATAACCAGGTAAATTATTCCTAATTAACTTCCTACACACAGAGCTGCCCAAGTCACTAAACACATTTTTAAAAATTTTATATTTGTAATTCTTGATAAAACATTTAACCGAAAACAATTCAAAACCAATTTTCAGGAATGGAATATTATTATAATTGCTGCCCTATTCTTAAAAAAAATACAAAAGTCATAAAATACAAATTTGAATTTGTTACCACTTACAAAACTGAAATGATAATGTGCTTCACAGAACAGTAAGCTAAGAGACTGAGCTACACACAGATTTAACTCAACAAGGGTACAGAACCTTTATGGTGCTCAACGTGCACTACTTGCCTACACAGAAAACCGAACAAAGAGAAAACAGGAAATGATTTATAAATATTTAATAATTTTAAGTTAACTCTACCTTTGAAAATGAATCCAAAGGCCTACATCATTATCATTTGTAAAAACTAGAAAAGATATGAATAAGAACTCGGTAATAATCATAATCCACATATTACACTTTTAAACAAACAACAAATTAACAACCTGCCTTAGTTAAGAGTTGTCACACACAAACTGGTTCAGCATAGCACTGTCAAACTTGAATTAAGCCCAGAGGACTCTACACTGCATATATTTACCAAAAGAGGATGAGGGAAAGGGAGTATTTTTAAGCTTTAATTGTGTGTGTATACATATACATATTTGCATTTTTTTAAAAAGATTTTTGTGTGTGTGGCAAGGCAGATATACAGAGAAAAGGAGAGACAGAGAGAAAGATCTTCCATATGCTGCTTCACTCTCAAATGACCGCAACACCCAGAGCTGAACTGATCCGAAGCCAGGAACTAGGGTTCTTCCAGGTCTCCCAAACAGGTGTAGGGTTCCAAAGCTTTGGGTCATCCTCAACTGCTTTCCCAGGCCACAAGCAGGGAGCTGGATGGGAAGTGAAACAGCCAGGATATGAACCAGCACCCATATGGGATTCAAATGTTTGCAAGGAAAGGTTTTGGCCACTAGGCTATCCTGTCAGGCCCAATACTATATTTTAAACTCATAAAACATAGCATTTTTTGTTGCGTTAAGCTGTAGCTAATTTAAGGGAAGGATGCATGTGTGTGCGTATTAAAAAGTACATTCAGATATATACACGAGTATATATGTATATGTACATATACACATATGTGTGTGCATATCTGAATGTACTTTTTTGAAAGTGTTTGAATTTACTTTTTAAAGTTTACGAAACTTTAATTTTTATTATAGACTAATAGTTTGTACTATTAGAGTATACTAAAGTTTTTACTATTAGTCTATAATAGTATATTATAATTCAATAAAGTATGTATAGTATATTATAACTATATAAAAATATTATAACTATATAAAGTATACATAGTATATTATAACTCAATAAAGTAAGAAGAAATAAAATACTGCATCCACATTTTAAAAGTAATGGTTCTATTTTTTTAAATACCACAATGACATTAGATATGCTAGAATCTGTCATATCATTTACACCTAAATCATAACTACACTTCAGAAATATTTATATTAAATTTAAAATTTTACTACATATACTCAACATTGAAGAAAGGCATTGGACCCAGCGTGGTGGTCTAATAGCTAAAGTCTTCGCCTTCAACACACCAGGATTCCATATGGGCACCGGTTCTAGTCCCAACAGCTCCACTTCCCTTCCAGCTCCCTGCTTGTGACCTGGGAAAGTAATCGAGGACGGCCCAAAATCTTGGGACCCTGCACCCGCGTGGGGGACCTGAGGGGGTTCCTGGCTCTTGGCTTGGGACTGACGCAGCACCGGCCATTGCGGTCACTTGGGGAGTGAATCATCGGATGAAGATCTTCCTCTCTGTCTCTTATGACTTTCCAATAAAAATAAATAAACCTTAAAAAAAAAAAGAGAGAGAGAAAAGGCATTATGAATGACAATGATCAAGACAAAATATGCTTTTAATTCAAGTCCAAACCAGTGCCTAATGGATGACTGAATGAATAACCAATATGAATGATGCTATTTTGTATTTAATGCAAAGTATGAGTGCTAAAGTAAAAAATAATATCTTCTGATTTTTTGGATTAGATTCAGGCCACCAAAAATGTTTTGGGACAACATATAAGAATAACACACAGGGCCCAGCGGCATGGCCTAGCAGCTAAAGTCCTCGCCTTGAACGCGCCGGGATCACACATGAAGGCTGGTTCTAATCCCGGCAGCTCCACTTCCCATCCAGCTCCCTGCTTGTGACCTGGGAAAGCAGTAGAGGATGGCCCAAAGCCTTGGGACTCTGCACCCGTGTGGGAGATCTGGAAGAAGTTCCTGGATCCTGGCTTTGGATCGGCATAGCACTGGCCATTGTGCTCACTTGGGGAATGAATCATTAGACAGAAGATCTTTCTCACTGTCTGTCCTCCTCTCTGTATATCTGACTTTGCAATACAAATTAATCTTTAAAAATAAAAAAAGGAGTTAACACACTATCTTGACAGATTTCATAAACAACTTTAAGATGAGGAGACCTAAAATTAACAGAAACATACTGACCATGTGAAGCATCTACAAAAGTTCATGGAAAGTTTCCATCAACTTTTAAACCCATTTTTCCACAAATGTTTTGAGTACCCTTACCACAATACTGATCTGAATAATAATTTCCAGGCAGCAGTACAATGCAGAGACAGCTTACTAGGAACTGTATGAAAATATTCTTTCCATTCAAATCTGGAAACAGTGCTCAATGTAACAGGAAGGGGCCAGAGATGTTAACATATAAGGGCTAATACAGACCTGGACATAATGCCAACAACAACAGTCTTATTGCAATAACCTAATACACTCATTCTTTTCACCTCGAAATCAGACTTTTAAAGCCACAGGTTAAGAAATTAAACATGTAAGTTACCTTGAGAATCCTTATTCAAATGGGTTCTGTATACCCTCACATTCTAACACATAAAAATCAAATATTTCAAACTAGAAAAACAAAACACAACCAGAAAAGACATTTTCTATAAAATGAAATGTCTCAAAACTGTCTTAACAAGTAGTCACAGGAACGCTGAACAGTTCAGGATTAGCTCAAGCAATGAATTCCAAAGCTGGCCTAATTCAGTGGCCTAGAAGCCCAGTGACTGTTCATTACGTTAACTGACAGCATTAGGATGGATAATGTAGGAGTACGGTACACTTAATAAGTCAGAGAAATGGCCTCTTAAAAAGTCCATTACAGCAATTCAGCAAAGAATAGGGAAAACGGGTTAAAGAATTTACTAAGGAGCCAATATTTCTTTCTCTAACTGAAATGATGGGAAGCTACCTGTTTACTATAGGACTGTTCTTAAAAACAGAAAATTTTATAGCAATCTTCCCAGTTTCACATTTAAGACTATGTTTGGGACTCCCTTCTGGCTGCATTCCTAGGCGCTAGGAACTTTAAATGGGAACCTCCAAGGAAGTCCAGTTAGCTGGTGTTATCTACCTATTCTGGATTTGTTTAGAAGGTGTTACCTTCTTCATTAAAAAAACCCAGAGTAGTATTCAACTACAAGATCAAATTAAATAGAACAAATGAAAATATTGTGAACAAAGACTCAAAGACCAAAAAAATCTGCTATATAAACAGCAACTCTTATGGTTTCTCACAGCTCAGCTCAATCATGAAGAGAACCAAAGCTAATATATCTGATAATTACACTGTGAGAATTTATGCGACAATTCACAACAAAATCCTTTCCAGCAATACATTAAAGTCTAACCCTAACGCACTCTCATACTAAATTATCAGTAGAATTAAATGAAATTAGGCCCAGCATGGTAGCATAGTGGCTAAAGTCCTCGCCTTGCATGTACCAAGATTCCATACAGGTACTGATTCGTATTCCAGCTGCTCCACTTCCCTTCCAGCTCCCTGCTTTAGTCTGGGGAAACAGGTGAAAAAGCCTTGGGACCCTGCATGCAAATGGGAGACCTAGAGTGTGCTCCTGGCTCCTGGCTTCAGATCAGCTCAGCTCTAGTCATTGTGGCCACTTGGGGAGTGAAGCAGCAAATGGAAGATCTTTCTCTCTGTCTCTCCTCTCTTTAAATCTGACTTTCTGATCAAAACAAATAAACCTTAAAAAAAATTAAATGAATTTTATCAAACAGCACAACAGAATAAGGATGAATAAAGATTAAGTCAAATAAAAATGAAAGGTTGACAAACAATAATAGATTTCTTTGTAGTTCTGAACTGTTTTTTTAAAAGAACAAAATAATGCAGGTATTACTAAGCCCTATAGAAAGAAACATTGTTTTAGAGGATTAGGCCCAGCAGCATGGCCTAGTGGCTAAAGTCCTCGCCTTGAACACCCCGGGATCCCATATGGCCGCCAGTTCTAATCCCAGCAGCCCCTCTTCCCATCCAGCTCCCTGCCTGTGGCCCAGGAAAGCAGTAGAGGATGGCCCAAAGCCTTGGGACCCTGCACCCCCGGTGGGATACTGAGAAGAGGTTCCTGGTTCCCAGCTTCAGATCGGCGCAGCACCAGCCACTGGTTCCCAGCTTCAGATCGGCGCAGCACTTGGGGAGTGCTCACTGCGCTCACTTGGGGAGTGAATCATTGGATGGAAGATCTTCCTCTCTGTCTCTCCTCCTCTCTGTACATCTGACTTTGTAATAAAAAAATAAATAAATAAATCTTTTTTAAAAAGTGTTAGAGGATGGGCAAAGGTATGAAAATCGTAATGTAAAATTAACAGGCTGAATTATATTTATCTGGATTATAGACAGAGCAGACAAAAACCCATTCTGTTAGCTTTCAGTATTTGTTCTTCCTACAATGCTATGACAATTACACAATTACAAATTTTATAGTATACAGGGTGAGCAGGGCCGGAGGTGGGCCTCTGCCCTCTTCACCCCCCTCCCAAAAATACAGTATAGAATTATTTTATAACCCTGTCTTATGAAAGAAAAAAAAAATCATACACACCACCCATCCTTTTTTTCCTTTTTTTTTCTCACAGGCACTCCTTTTTATTTGTTTGGTTGTCTAGTTTGGTACGTGTGAGCTGTGGGACCTGCCCAGCTTTGTGCTGAAGCCTTGGCAATTTCTATGAGCACAGCAGACAGCCCTCTGCTATCTACGGAGAAGCAAGGATGGAGGTGGTGGCCTCTGTTCTCTGCTAAGAAGCAAGAGACATTCAACTAATTCTCAGAAACAAAGGCTACAATGTGACAGTAATTCACAGTAAAATAACTACCAAACTACCAAACACATTCAACTTAGTCACAAGGTCCACATTCCAGACTGTCCCACCTTAACTCCTGCGAAGCCAGATTGGTCACTGAGTTTCTGAACTCAAGTTTTCTCACATGTAGGAGAAAGATAATAACATCTTTATCTCATATAGGTATTATTAAAATAATCATTTAAATCACATATGTATATAAAAATATGAAGTCAAAAATAAAGTTAAGTCCAGCTGGTGGGGGAAAAGTGAAATGGAGAAGAAAGCTGTCAGTGTCATTTTAGGACAAGTATCCTCTACTAGCAAAAGTTGGACCAAACAAAGATCCCTTCTCTCTCCTACTCAGGCCTCTGTTCTGCCCCAGCCTAGCCCTGAGAAAAGGTTTGAGAGATGGAGTTAGAGGAGTTAACACAGAAAAAGGGAAAGATCACCGGATGCCCGAAATAAAAGAGACCATAATACAGAAAGGGGAGGGGGCAGAATAGGGAGCAAAAAACTGAGGGCAGCAGGCTGACAAGAGGAGTCACATTCTTCCACTTGGGTGCTAAATATTGCACACTGCTTCCTTGCTCATAAGGTGCATAGGAAGTACGCTCCTTCACCTTGATGAAGAATCTAATGGCAACAACACAAGTAAATGTGTCACACTATTTTCAGTCTCGAACTTTCCCTTATGCCACTTCATCAAAATTCAGCATTACAAATGCCAAATAGGCATGAACACTAAGTGTCCGCCAAAATCATAACATCAATCTAATAATGTGAGAATGTCAGACAGAGTCCAATAGAAGATGACACACAGTATACCTAATTAGTACTCCTCAAAATTATCAGAGAATTTTTCTATCATCTAAAGGAGCAGGTGGGCCCAGCAGTGCCATGGCCTAGCAGCTAAAGTCCTCACCTTGAACACGCTGGGATCCCATATGGGTGACGGTTCTAATCCCGGCAGCTCCACTTCCCATCCAGCTCCCTGCTTGTGGCCTGGGAAAGCAGTTGAGGACGGCTCAAAGCCTAGGGACCCTGCACTCATGTGGGAGACCTAGAGGAAGTTCCTGCTCCTTGCGGTCACTTGGGGAGAGAACCATCAGATGGCAGGTCTTCCTCTCTGTCTCTCCTCCTCTCTGTATATCGGACTTTGTAATGAAAATAAAATAAATCTTTAAAACAATAATAATAAAGCAGGTACAAATGAAAGGAAGGCATAAACAAAAGGAAGTCACAGGAAAAGCCTAACCAAGCTCCCGCATGACCAAACATTCTTATTGAACAACAGCCTGTAGTTAAAAACACAAAATGACAAGAAGTTTACAGTTTGCAATCCTCCACTCACTTCACCAAGAGGCATTTTGGGAGCAAGAGCCAAAGAGACAGAAAAACAACCTGGCTCCTCAAACTAAGCGTGCAGGAGACTACTTGGAGAGCTGTTCAAACCTCATATTTGAGGTTTGTGATTCCAAAGACCTGGACCAATGAATTTACATTTCTAACAAGTTCCCAGTGAGGCCAAAAACCATTAATCTGGATAATTATGAGAATTACACACATGGAGCTTCCGAACCTCTACATTAATGGATAAAAGACAAGAAAAAAAATCAAAACAATGCTCAAGTAAGTTTCCAAGAACTTACTCATGAACAAGAAGGAGGGATAATGAACTTTATGATAAAGTTACCAAAGTATTCAAGGGAAAAAGAAATTTTCAGAATGTAAAAAGTTAGATATCCTGTGAAATATCATGTCAAAGAGTAAGCTGCATAATCTTGTGACAATACTAGTAACATAAAAATAACACAGATGATAACAGATATCAAAAAACACTACACATTACAAGTAGATCATGAGATCCACCTGCCCCTTAATGGCAGCACAAAACTGACTACACTTAACAAAAGGGGCTCTGGGAATTGTAAAAAGGGTATTCAATGCTTTTTTTTCAAAGTTAGAAATATAAAAAAAAATACAGTACTACTTAACAGCTTAAAACTTGCATATCAAAAAATAAGTAAGGATAAGAACAGAAAAGCTTAGCATCTTTAATAAAGTAGAAGATGCTTGTTTTTTTTTTTTTTAAAGAAAAAAAAGAAAGGAAACAACAGGAGGAGAAATTGCTGTGTACAGCTCCAAAGATGAGAGACTGCAGTGATCACACGCTGCAGAGGCAAATTAACATTCAGAGTTTGGGACCTCACTCATCTGTCAGCTACTAAACGTGCATTTCTGCAAACCAGGCTACTGAACTTATCACTCCGTAAATAACATGTCCCCATGCACTGCAGGAAGGGGCTTATCCTCTCCACCCAGCCTTATCAATGACAGCAGCTTGCTCAGGGCTAAGGCAAAGCTCTCAGCATCACGGGAACTTGGGAGGTGACACAGGGGAGCTGTGGGTACTGGGCTTCTTCCCTCATCTTGCTTAAGGAAGCATTCTCCCTGTGTTAAAATAACTTTGGAGGCAGAGTTTCTTTTCTTTCCATCTGCTACACCTAACCAGTTTCTGCTCATTCTTTCCAAACAGAATAATTTCTCACCTTTAACTATAAGTCCATATTTTAAAGAAAAAGAAAACTAGTAACATTTTCTAACATCCACCAAAATATTTTTTTTCTTTTTGGTTTCAAAATTACTACTTTTTCCCCTATAAAATTATTTCACGTATTCTATGTACTAAATGCCAAGAAATTTCCCTGTACTCATTTCAAAATATAAAACTGCTTTATCTACTTTGCCATTTACATTAGGTATATAAATTTTGCTTATCTCAAATAGTATAAATTAAGATGTTGTACAGATATCATTTCTACATCTATTTAGTGTAAACTTTAATCTGCCCTGAAATGGCATTTTGCTTCAAGTGTTAAGAAATGGGTAAATTCAGCCTGGCGTGATAGCATAGTGGTTAAACTCCTCACCTTGAACATGCCGGAATCCCATATGGGTGCTGGTTCTAATCCCAGCTGCCCCGCTTCTCATCTCGCTCCCTGCTTGTGGCCTGGGAAAGCAGTTGAGGACAGCCAGAAGAGGCTCCTGGCTTCGGATTGGCTCAGCCCTAGCTGTTGCGACCTTCCTCTCTGTCTCTTCTCCTCTCTGTATATCTGCCTTTCCAATAAAATAAATAAATAAATCTTAAAAAAAAAAAAAAAAGAAATGGTAAACTACCTGAAGGTGCTCCAACCCATGCCAGACCAAGAACACCATCATCAAAATCCCGGTCCGTGAAGACATAGGCCAAACAGTAGTCATCATGATTCTGCTCAGAATTCAATTCCAGAAACTTCTCCACACCAATGTTTGGGAAACGGAAAGGATTTGTAGGATCTTTCTCATCAGCAGTTGTGTTGATCTAAAAATCCAAAAAAAGATATTTTAAATAAGCCATTAACATTAGCACAATCTTCACTTAAGTTTTTGCTCACCTCCTTCTGAATCTACCTAGACAACAGATGCTCAGGGTCCAAGGCAGCATCATGAACACTGCCAGGGCCGATGCCACTGCCTCCATCTCTTGAGTTCTTCACAGAAGGCCTTCCTCACCCCAACCCCTCAAAATAAGAAGGAAGGAAGCAAAGGAAAGAAGCAGGGAGGGAGGCAAGATAAGTAAGCCAGCAGATAGGCAGAGTAGGACACCTAAAATTTAAATGTTGAGAATGGGCATTTGCCCCACATATCACAGTGGCTGAGTGATATGTGATATGTACTGCAGTTTCTGCTAATGTGGACCCTGGGAGGCAGCACATGATTGCTCAAGCAGTTGTGTTCTGGCTACCCATGTCGGAGACCCAGACTGAGTTTCTGGTTTGGCTTGGTTTAACCACAGCTGTTGTGGGCATTTGGGGAAGGAACCAGCAGGTGGAAGATCTTTGTCTCTGTCTACCTTCAAATAAACAAAATAAATAAGATGGAGTATTTTACATTTCTGAGCAACTATTCACCAAATACCTGAAGACTGAATATTGAGAAGGAAGAACGAGCTTCACAGTCAAAACTGCTAATAAAGCATGGCTTCTAAAATTTAATCATCTAAGCAAGTCTCATTTACTGTTAATTTTCAACAAATGGTGACAAATGTAAGAGTATGAAAATCTATATTTAAGCTAATCACTAGAATATAAAATAGATACAGAACACAAGACTGTTAAACTGACAAATCAATCATTTCTTTGCTTCTCCTGGCCTAGAGTCACATGAGTCAAATCTAGCTCAATTCAAATTCATTTTTTTTCACCAAAATGTAGACATGAATTGTTTTTCACAATTCGCTTTGAATTCACTTCTCTTATTACTCTCAGTTTGTCCAGAATGTTTCTTCTGAAACATGGCCACTATTCTCCTGATGCAAGCTAGCTCCTCCATTACAACCGAACACCAGAAGTTTGCATTTTTAGCTTTTGATTGCTTTCAAAGACCAGTATGTGGGGGTCATCGCTGTGGCATACTGAGTGAGTAAAGAAAGCCACTGCCTGAAATGTCAGCATCCAATGTGGATGTCAGTTATGTTCCAGTTGCTCCATTTCTGATCTAGCTCCCAACTAACACTCTGGGAAAGGCAGCAGAGGATGGCCCATGTGCTTGGGTTCCTGCTACTCGTGTAAAACACCAAAAGAAACTCCTGGCTGAAGCCTGGTCCAGCACTAGCCATCACCACCATCTGAGGAGTCAACAGTGAATGTAGGATCGCTACTCATCTCCCTCCTCTCTAACTCTTTTAAATAAATAAATAAAATTTTAAGAAAATCTTGTGCCTGATTTCTCAAGAATTTGGCTTTCTCCAAGTAAACCCAGGAATTACATACAAGACTAAATGGGGATGTATGTATATATACACTCAATTAAGTCTTTTTTATATGAAAACATTTTTACTACAAAGAATGCGAGTCTATTCAAGAATGTTGGTGGTAACAGATAATGTAATGGCTGACACAGCGAAAACTAGAAGTCTTTTACAATCCATAGAAAAGATTTAGGAGCAGGATGACAAAATCACCATGGAGCACAACTGCCAAAAGGATCAATTTCAGAACATCCAGCTTCCCCATAACTACTCAAAACAGTTATAGTTATTCAACATAAAAACAAGTACACTACATATTAGAAGCAGCCCAAGCTTCAAAACATGCTATAATCAGCAAAAACAGAAACGAACTATCCTAATACTTCTGCAATATTGACTAACAAAAAGGCTGCATCTAAATTTGAGTTACTTACCAGAAGAACGGGATGACTAATATTTAAATATTTGTGGACAGAATAGAAACTTTAAATTATTTAATGAGTCAGAAGCAAATCTTCAACAAATTAGATTTAAAATGAAATTTTAACCCAGTTAAGATAAGAAAACAACCACTTGCCTCAATATTCACTTGTTTACACTCATATCCTCTTAATATAAATCAACATACTCAAAAAAAAGTTTCACTAAAATTTGTTCAAGTGTTCTCCACTTTTTCCTACTTTGTATTTTATTGCCTTTGCCTACTATACAGCAATACTGCCTGTTCAGTTAAGGGCTCATATTGTTCTCAGCATACATGAAAATAACTGATTAGTAATATTGTCATTGTAAATGCAGAAACCCTGTTTCCTGTTAAGACAAATCAAATTAAGATATAATCCTAATATTTCTAGTATTAAGAATTTTCAAGATTATAGTCTCTGTGTTTTATCAACTTGCAATTTTCCATAATTTATACTCTTTAACTGGAACCATCACATGTGACAGAGTGAGAAAAGTATGGTTTAAGGCATGTCTTAAGAAACTGGGAAACAATGTCAGTTATAGAGAGGTTAGGGATTTCTTTATGTTATGTTAATTCAATAACCAAAAACAACACTGCTTTATCTCATTCAGATTAAAGCTGTATCAATTTAATTCCTAAATCATAACCCACCTGTGCCTATAAGCACATCAAAAATGTCAGAATAGGGATGAATTGCATCAGTAGAAACAAATTTAAACTATTTAATACATGAAGATTGAATACGCAAACAAGCATTTTCTTATTTTAAATATCACCCTTATTGTTTTACTTTTTAAACGTGTTTAACTATTGTAGTTCCTTACTCTTATGCGTTTGACCATGAAACTGATGTTCCGGATTCCAGAGAAGTCCGTGGTTTGATAAATTGTATCAATTGCTTTCACATGGCTGGATATCTATTGATTTAAAAACACACAAACACACTTTAGAAGCAATGTTGAAATATAAAAAAGATCATGAATTTCCATTTCCAAAATTAAGAATTAATTATTAATGTGCCAGCACATTCAAATATGAGAATGTCCAAATCACTTATGGAAGAGAAGTGTGAAGAAGATTATTGAGTTGTAGCTGAAAGAGGGGGTTTCTATCTTTTCCAGACACTTCTCTGGCAAAAAAGTATGCACTCCTATTTCAGTCATATTTAAGCACTTGCTGCCTCAATCCATTTAAAATGTGTCCAACCCTTTTTCACATGTTGCTTCTCCCATCCAAGTACTAACCAGGCCTGACCCTGCTTAGCTTCTGAGATCAGACAAGATCGGGCGCATGCAGGGTGGTATGGCCGTAGACCACATGCTGCTTCTTTATCCCTAAACTATCTTTTCTATCAACCCTTTAGACTCAGCTCAACCATTTTTCTATAAGGACTTCCCTGATAATATTAGGACGCTTGGTTATTCCCTGCATAGTCCTACTACTGTTGCACTAGTACACTTAACTTTACATAAACTCTCCTGACCAATTTCTATATCCTAGTCACCTGTTTTGGGTGCTGGATTTATACTAGTGAATAAAACAGATAACGTCTCTACAAACTTAGAGAGATTCTGTCTGAGTAGAGAAGCAGAAAAGGAAAATAATACAAATATAAAGGGGGTACAAGTAGAGCATGATAAGAGTTTTCATTCTAGTGAAAAAAATTGTGTGTAACTAGCAGGCAAATGCGATTGAACGACACATACCTGAGCAATCACAGCTTCTCGTGTTCCATAATACTTAAAAAAAAGATGGTCAGTCTGAATGTAAAGCTGACAAGTGTTTTTTTCTGCTGAAGTTGTACGTTTTTTCCTCAGGAGTTCTGGACCATTAGCAGCATGTTCTTCTTGAGGTGTCTAGACATCAAAAAGAGTCATTTCTGATCATTACAGTGCCTCACGACTAATTTTACAGTTAAAGGATAGGAACAACTTCATATTGTGTTATTATGCAACACCAAAGAAGTTTCTGATGTCATTAAAATTTTCTCATAAACACTGCTTTCAGTCTCATATTTTCCATTTAAATGACTTAGTACTTATACAAGTAACTCCTTTAGATTTGTTTCCAAAACATACCTCTTACTATTTGGTGAAATCCAAAGCAAGTCTTACAGCAACTTACAATACCTTGGTACCTCATCTCTACTACCTAATCTACCACCCATTTTTGTTCAATTTACCCTCTTCAAAAATTTTTCTAAAATTTTAGGGGGAAATTTTTAAAATCCATGCATCGTTTTTCTATAATCTGCATTTGCCACATATTTTTTAAAACCTTCGTATATGCATGGGTACAGATAATACCTAGCACAGGCAATCTAGAAATGAAAATAAGGAACAGTATACAAAGGTTATATGCCAATACTATGCCATTTTATATAAGGGATGTGAACATCTGGGGGTTATGTTATCTTGGGGGGGGGGGGGTCTTGGAAGCAATTCCTGGCAGGTAACCACAGGAAAACTGTTTAAGAAAAACCAAAGATATAATCTGAATCTTCCAGTCAATGCCAGTTTCTGAAGAGATTCAATTTCACATAGGGCAGGGAATTCAATTTGGTGCACTAATAACCCTAGATCACTTCAATCCAATAGGAACTGAAGTGTGACGTGGGGCTTTAATTCCTGTGAAACACTGAACACTTCCTAATTCATCTTTAGCCCTGGATAACAGCCCTTCAAAGTCCCAGTCTAACGTTCTTCTGAGAATCCCTATACAAGACTCTCATCCTTAGTCTCCCGAGGCTGGACACTTCCAGCAGTCTTCTCCATTCCAAAGCCACCTCCTCAGGAACTGATGCTCTACCTAGAGCATAGGTCACCCCAAAGACCAAGCTCACCTTCCTAGGTGTATACCTTTTCTAAAGTGTGGGCCCATACATCTTTATACCTCATTTATCTTTCCAGTGTCTTCAAACACACACACACACACACGACAATACTTCAGCCTAGTTATTAAAGCATCTGTGTCCATATCATAGTATCTGAGTTTAGTCTCTGGTTCTGCATCCTGATTGCAGCTTTCAGCTAATGCAGCTCCCAGAAGACAGCAGCAAGAGTTCAAACTCTCGGCTTTCTGAGACAAGCCTTATGGTGCACAGACTAAGCTGCTGCTTGGATCACTAAAAACACATACTGGAGGGCTAGTTGCAGCCCTGGTTCCTCTGGTCCCAACCTCCAGGAGGTTGCTAATGCATCTGGAAGGTAGTGGATGATGGCCAAAAGCGCTTAGGTTCTCCCATGCACAAGACGCAGGTGGAGTTCCTGGCTTATGGGTTCAGCCTGCAATAATCAATTGCAGGCCTTTCGGGGAATGAAAAAGTGAAGTTCTCAGATCTTTCTTTGCTGTCCCTCTTTTCTCTGTCACTCATTCAAAACAATTTTTTTAAAGACATGTAGGAAAAATCTTTAAAAGGAAATTACCTATTTAAAAAGAAAAAATGAGTTATAGACACCCCTGTGGGTGTCTAAATTACTGCCACCTGGCTTCAGATGTGCCCAGTTCTGATCACTGAAGGCATCTAGGGAATTTAGGAAATGAGCTTTGGCCTGGCCCTACACTAGTCATTACACTCATTTAGGAAACAAATCAAAGAATGGCAGAAATTTCTCTCTTTTCTCCCATTTCTTCTTCCTATAACCACTTTTCAAATAAATAAAAACAAACCTTAAAAATAAATAAATGTACACCACCAGCATACAGAATGCAGTTGCTTCTTCGCATACTTATTTTACAGCTTATATCAGTGGCAAATTTATTTATTAATTCTAGTAACTTTTTTCCAGGTATCTTAGGATTTCTAGATACACTCGTCATGTCACCTATGAACAAAGGAAGTTTACTTCATTTACAATCTGTATGTCTTTCATTTCTTTTTCTTGCCTTATTGTGCAGATTTAGAACTGTTAGTACCAGGCTGAACAGAAGTTAGAATGACATCCTTACTTTCTGGTCTAGAATTTAGCCTCAATCCACTATTAGGCATTATGTTAGTTACAGTGTTTTTTAATATAAGTGTTAACAGCTAAAGCAATTTGTCTACTTTTAGTTTGCTAAATAATGAGTGCTAAAACTTAATAAACATTTTCACTAGCCCACTGAAATAATCATAGGGGTTTTCTTCTTTCATTATGTCAATACGGCAAGTTAAATTGATTTTAAAAATCAATCTGCAATTTCTGGTATAAACCCTAATTAACCATAATGTGGCATATGTTTCACATAGCGCCAGATTTTGCTTGCTCTTATTGTATGTATGAACTTTTGAACCAAAAGTTGCATCAGAAAACTTAGTTAAGTCACCACTTCAGATTACTCCAATCCCATCTTAGAGTCCCTGAGTTTTGAGTCCTGGACAGTCAAGCATCTAGGGAAGCTGCAGGTGATGGTTCAAGAACTTGGGTTCCTATTATTCATGTAGGAAACCTCAACTTGATTCTGGGCTCCTGGTTGCAAACTGGCCCAGCCCTGGTGGTTGTAGGTATTTGAGAGGTGAACCAATGCACAGATCTCTTTTTGTATGTCTGTCTCTGCCTCTCTTCCCTTCAAATAAAACTCAAATTAATAAACAATTTTTTAAGAAATTTGCATCTATGAGGCCAGTGCAATGACTCAACTAGCTAATCCTCCACCTGCAAGAGTCAGCAACTCATTTGGGCACCAGTACGCGTCCCGGCAGCCCCGCTTCTCATCCAGTTCCCTGCTTACGATCTGGGAAAGCAATGGAGCATGACCCAAACCCTTGAAACCTTGCACTTGCATGGGAGACCAGAAGAAGCTCCTGGCATTAGAGAGGCTCAGCTCTGGCCATTGCAGCCATTTGGGAGATGGCAGATGCAAAACCTCTCTGTCTCTCTTCTCTTTGGCTTTGCCTTTCAAATTAAAACAATAATAATAAGAAGAATCTTTAAAAAAACAAGTGTGCTAAGTTTTCATTATTTTCCTATGTGCTTTAAAAAAGAGCACTAATTTTTCCTTCTTAAATATATTTGGCTTTTACTTTTAGCTGACAAAATTATTAAGTAGCAGTTTAATACTTATATACATTCACATATTCTATTACTGATTTTTTTCAAAAGAATTTGTTCACCAAATTAGTACTGTTGAACTTACTAGCTCAAAATATCCAAAATACATACTAACTTCTACAGAAATAAACCCCTAATATTAACTTTGAGTTTTCTTTATTTTTTGATCATATTAGATAGAGGTCTACCAATTACACTGATCTTGCCCAGTGATTTTGTCTGCTTATTTTCAACATCATTGATATACACTAAAATTACTTGTCATTCTAGTCTTTCAATTGTTTTAGGATTTATGTGGCACTGTCCAGTCTATTCTTTATGATGGATGCTTTTATGGCTGCTTTCTGAGTAGTTACTGACTAATAAGATCACTTCAAGCTTTAAATCCTCTTTTGAGACTGCTTTGGCCAAATCTCACAAATGCCACTCTGACTTTTTTGTTATCATTCTGTTCAAAATTATTCCAAATTTGAGCTATTCATTTCCAAATACTTACGGACTTTCCCATTTTTTTTGTTATGATTTCCAAATTAATTCCCTTGAAATTTAAGAAAGTTTCCAGTATCATTTCAGCCTTTTTAAACTTAACTATACTTCTTTCATGACTTAATAACTGTTACACATGTATGTGAAAAGAATGTATATTCTATCATTGTTGTGTGAAGAATTTTTAAAATGTCTGTTAGGTCACACTGCTTGACAGTAATACTCAGTGTTGTAGATTTTGATTTTCTGTGTATTTGCTCTGTAAATCTATTCATTTGTCTATCTCAGAAATGAGTGTGGGGACAGGTATTGTGACACAGTAAGCTAAGCCACTGCTTGGGGTGTTTGCATCTCTTGTTAGAGTGTCAGTTTAAGTCCCAGCTAGTTTGTTTCTATTCCAACTTTCTGCTAAAGCATCCTGGGAGGCAGCAGATGATGGCCCAAGTGCTTCCTCAGGACCCACCACCCATGTGGGAGATCCCGCGGGAGTTCTGCACTCCTGGCTACATCCCTGTCTGCCTTAGCTTTTGTGAGAATGAACCACTGTATACCTCCTCCTGCTTCACCTGCTGCCCCTTCTTTCCAGTAGGTAATGAGCAAGGCGTAAAGCAACGGGTTGGAAATGAGAGGAAAGGAGTATGTTTAGGATAGGCAATTGCCACAATAGTTGAGCAGCAGCTTGGGATGCTTGCATTCCATTCTGGTTGGCTGGGGTTCAATTATTGGCCCACTCTCCATTCCAGCTTCTTAATAAGGCATTCTCTGGGAGGCAGCACATGATAGTTCAAACACTCAGCTCCCTGCCACCTGAGTTCCTAACCTCTCATTTTGGTCTGGCCAGAACAGCCCTGAATGTTGGCTTGGGGCAGTGAATCCTAAGATGGAAGATGTCTGCTGCTCCAGTTCAGTGTCAGTCTCTCTCCCTTTGTCTCTTTTATTTAAATAGAATTGTTTCAAAAAGAAATGACTGTAATCTTCAACTATACCTTGCAATATTTTTCATTTCTTCTTTCAGTTGTATCAGTTTTTCTTCATGCATTATGTAATTCTATTAACTGCACTATTAACTAATGTTCAGAGTTAGTATTTCATCTTGATAAAGTGAAATCTTATCATTATGAAATGTCCTGTTTAGTTTGATAATTCGTAACTGGAATATTTTTATACTAATATGATCACTCTAACATTCTTGCGATCAGTGCTTCTATGATGCATGCTTTGTCTTTTTACTTTTACTCTATGTCTTTACATTTCCTTTAGACATATTTGGGTCAGGCTTAATGAACTGTTCTAACCATCTGAGTTGTTTAATTAATGTGTTTTGGCCACTGGCATTTCATGTAACCAATGATCTGGTTAGATTTAGCAGATCTTGATACTTATCTGTACCATCTGTTCTTTGTTCCTTTAGGTCTGTTCCTCTACTTTACATTGGATTAGCTGGGTATTTTAAGTTAGATCTGATTGCCTTTGTTGACCTATTAACACCCCCTATTTTTTTTTTCAGGGTTGCTCCACGACATGAGATATTCCTATAAACTTTCTTATATGGCTTGACAAAAAATATTCAGACCTTCAGACCACATGGCTGCTCTCACTACTCACTCTGTTATTACTATGCAAAAGCAGCTATAGACAAGACATTGAACAATGAATGTGGTCAAGTGCCATGGCAACTTTATTTACAAAATAAACAAATATTACTTACAAAATATCTACAGGGGCCCAGTGAGGTGGCATTGTAGCAAGCTAATCCTCCACTTGCATCTCATATGAATGCTGGTTCCAGCCCCAGCTGTTCCACTTCAAATCTAGCTACCTGCTAAAGACCTGGGAAAGTAGTGAAGGACAGCCCAAGGCCTGGGGACCCTGCATCCATGTGGGAAATCCAGAAGAGTCTCCTGGCCCCCAGCTTCATATAGGTCCAGTTCCAGCTTCTGAGGTCATTTGGGGAATGATGCAGTGGACGGCAGATCTCTCTCTCTCTGTCTCTGTCTCTCTCCCTTTTTCTCTCTCTCCCTCTCTATATAACTCTTTCAAGTAAAACAAATCTTTTCTTAAAAAACTTATTGGAAAACAGAAATAAGACAAGTTTGTTTTTACATATCCACAAGCCACAGTTTGCTGGGTCCTACTCTAGTGTTCGCAAATTTACTTCACATGCAAAATACACAATATATTTCCATTAGTCTCTTTGTGCTACTGCCATAAATTTTCACTCCATTACATACTATTATTAGCTTAAGTAATAATCTCTTTAAAGAAGCTTTTTAAATAAACATAAACAGCTATATTTACTATTTTATGCTGTGCAATCTAATAAGATTTGAGTTTCATTCTGTATCCTTTTTTGTATCTGAGGTCGCACGTTTAAAATTTCTTACAGTGTACATCTGCTACAGACTAACTCAATTTTTGTTTAAAATGATTTTAAATCAGCTTCATTTTTGAAAATTATTTTCACAAAACAAAGGATCTTCATTTGTGAGTTTTCTTTCAACACTTTAGATGTCATTCTAGGGACCAGCAATATGGTATAGCAGAATAAACTACCAACTGCAGTGCCAGCATCCTATATGGGCAATGGTTCAGTACTGGCTCCTCCACTTCAGATCTAGCTCCCTACTGGGAAAAGCAGAAGATGGTGCAAATATTTAGGACCCTGCCATCCATGTGGGACGCCCAGAAGAGGCTCCTGGCCATTGCAACCATCTGGGGAGTGAAGCTAGCTAGCTCACTCGCTCGTTCTCTCTGCCTCTCCTTCTCTCTAACTCTGTCTTTCAAATAAATGAACAAATCTTTATATATACACACACGTTTATATGTACTACCATACATAAGCATATATATGTAGACAATATTATGTTTCTACTGTATCTGGATTCAGTGTCCTCCCTTAACAGTGTTACTGGCCTTTTTCTGACAAGCACTAATTTAAATGAAAACTACCTTGACTTTGCAGAGGCTTGTTTTTCTGCATACTTAGGGCTGATCTAGAATTACCTTTAATAAAAGGCTGGGTTAGTTATTCCTATCAATGCCTTGGGATATATATTGAGTAATTTCTGGCAAATTCATAGATTTCCCCAATATATATATATATTTTTTTCATCTGGGAGCTGTCTAGTAGAATCTTACCCTACACAGGCACAGCTCACACGCCAAAGATCTAAATCCTGCACTGCCTGTTCTCCCATGTTTGTTTCATTTTCTGTATTTTGCTCAATTTTCTAGTGATTTACTGCATGGAGCTTAGTTGGATACCAGTTATTCCAGCATAGCTGGAAAGGGAAATCTTCAAAGGATTCATGTTAGAGCTTAGTAACAACCCAATTGAGAGTTTTATTTTATTTTAAATGTAAGACAGAGATCCCACTTCAATTGCTGTTTTTTTTTTAATGAGTAAGTATTTTTTGTGGCTTTGTTTAGTCAATGGACCTTAGTTAACCTACAGCTTCACACATGTACATTCATCAGCATCCAACTTTTTTCTTATGAAGTTTTCTGATTTCTCACATTGTCTTATAAATCTTCGTTATGTTTATTTTATAACATGTAACACTGTTATCAATGTTGTCCTCTTCCTTATATTTCTTGCAGAATACTGTTGATATTCAAATATGCAATGTATGTTAATGTTACTTAAAACCACTCTGCTAAAATCCCTATCATGTCTAGCAGTCTGTGGTCACATGCCCTGTATCCACACTGCCAACACCTTAGGATAAGGCATGATCACCTCACAATTTACTTTCCCAGATAGTAGACCAGGACTCCACCACTAAGTTAAGAATGCTTTACTGATTTTTCTATTTCTCTGGCTTTATCTGTGTTGTTCCTCCTGCTTTACATATTCCATCCATCTTCCCATGGCTAAACTGATTAGTGCCTATTCTTTTTCTTTCTGATTATTACCTTCAAATAGCTATCTTCTTGTATGTAGAATATGACCCTGTGCTTAACTGTCTACTCTCTCTTCCTATTTCGTTTCTCACGTCTCCAACTACCTATATACTTCTTAAGAACAAGCCTTCATCTTAATACCCACATACAACGGGGTTTTGAAATATCCATGAAAACTTGGCATATCTTTTAATTCCAATTCTCCACAAATGTCTTGAAGTCCCTTTATATTTGCAGAACCTATAAGTTATACATGACAGAAGATCAACAAATATTTCTTTAATGAACATAGGAATAAGTCGTACTTAGTACTCAAATTTTCACCTGAAATAGACACTATGACATTTTACAGATTAAAAATAGATGTAAATACAAATCCAAATGACTCGAGAAACATTCCATTCTACCACTTTTAGAAACTATGTCCAAAAATACAAGATAAACATCTCATCATGAAAGGAAAATATTTTCTCATTTTCAATTTACGTTTGATTAACTACAACTTGCCACCTATAACTAAAAAACAGATCTCAAGGAGGGAGGAGTGGGAAAGAAGCTTGCAATTAACATATCAAAACCATTAAATTTTCTTTACAGTGAATAACCATTTTTTTTAAGATTTACTTATCAAAAAATTTTTATTTATCTTTATTGGAAAGGCAGGTCAGATACACAGAGAAAAGGAAAGAGAGGAAGATTTTCCATCCATTGGGTCACCCCCCAGATGGCAAAGGTTGGAGCCGAGCTGATACAAAGCCAGAAGCCAGGAGCTTCTTCCAGGTCCCCCATGAAGATGCAGGGTCCCAAAGTTTTGAGCCATCCTCTACTGCTTTCCCAGGTCACAGCAAGGAGCTGGATGAGAAGTGGAAAAGTTGGGACATGAACCAGCATCCATATGAGATCCCAGTGCTTGCAAGGTAAGGATTTGGCCATTGAGTCATCACACCAGGCCCTCTGGTTTTCCAAAACAGATCTTCAGTGTTAACACTGAGAAAATATTAAAACTACAGCAAACTTATTACTACTTAAAATATTAATGCAAACTTACATTTATGTAAAAGAAGTTCAGATTCAATTTTTTCATTTCATGATGAAAAATGAAAGGTAGAATACGGACATGTAATGAAATATGCTTTGAGTCACACACATTTGCATTTAAATATTAGCACTGCTTATTTGTTATTAGAAAGTTTCTTGACCTCTTTGAATATATATATATTTCACTAAGTAGTATAAATTGTGCAGAAATTTTAGGACTTTAGGACATGCATTTTTACATAAAGAAATACATGCTCAAGTTCATTTCCATATCTTAAACATAAGCTAGTGCTACAATCTTTACCTGTGTTGCTTCCTCTACACCAGTCATCTGGTACTTCCTCATTCGTTCAAACACTGTGTGATCTGCACAGCCCCCCTGTGGACCGTATTTATGTGGATAGTCTAAAGAATAAAGAAAACGTATCATTACCATTACATGTTCATGTGTACGCAACTATCTTATAAATGAAAAATTAACTCATAATTGATGAAAGCCATAAATGCTTACTGAGCACTGCAAAAAAAGGCATTATTGCTATGCATTTTCATTTTAAAACCTGGTTGGTTCCTAACTTGTCCTGCAATAAATTTGTGAATGCTGAAAAAAGTGGCAATAATCACTCTTTATACTGAACTGAACTTTCTCAATCCTTCCCATTTCAGATATATAGAGTATCTTAAAACTGAATTTACTTCATTTTGTAAAGTACAGCTTTCTTTTCAGACACATTAAATTTCCTTTGCTACCAATGTACAAATTCCCTCAAGCTGACTACAGCTAGTGCAAAATAATACAGTATTTGGCTTGAATTCCTTGCAAGAATACCAAATGGCTTCAGGGAAAAGTGGACAAGAAACATGTTCCATTGCTTGGTAAAAGCAGCTATATCTAAATTTATTTAACGTATAATTCAAATGAAACACAAACACAGTCACTTTTATCATTTATTTTCTTTTCATAATCAAATAGTGATTAATTCATCCTTAATAAAATAAGCTCTATTTCCAGATAACTGTCTAATTTAGTTTGGCCATTTATAAGTTCATCCTACTCTGTCAGTAGTTCCATATATTCCTTTCTTGTTAAGGTTCTTCTTAGCTCATGAGCACTTGAGAGAGCTTCAAAAATATTCATAGAAGATGTATATCATGAAAAAGCAGCACATTTAATGTGTTCCTCCACATTTTCTAATCTACTAAAAACAATTAAAGGAACTGGCAAAACAAATACCAAGACTTACGTATGAGAGATAGCAGTCAAAAATCCCTACGCAGCTTATAATTAACTCAACTTATAAACAGTGCAAGTAGTTTTTAAGATCCAGAATATGAAGTGAAGACTGGTCATTGGAAATGCTAGTTAGATACTACACTATAAATCGAAACTAGCAGGAAAAAGGTAGAGGTTACAATCTATTTATACTGACAAAACTGTGATTTAAAACTAAATTAACTTTCATCACAGGTCAAGAGTTCTAATGGCTGAAAAATTCAAACAATAAATGTTAAAGGAACCACATAACTTAAATGGTCATTTTTGCAATTCCACATGGATAAAATAATTGAGGCAATGTCATCATCAGGTGCTAAGGCCACAAGATCCAAGTAGTAAAAGAGAAGGTATTCAGTCTACGAAAGCGACTCCAAATAGGGTAGATATAAAGCATTTATAAAGGAAAATGGTATCTTCAGACCAAAGGAACAAAATGATTATTATTTCAGTTACTAAGTCCCCAAACTTAGCAGTTCCAATACTGAGAAAACCTGATATAACATCTCCTCTGTTAAAATTCAGTGAAAGATATCCAGCTTCACTTACATGGTATTCTTGCCAAGTAACTTAATGGAACCTAATGAGTAAAACAACCATTCACATTGAGAATAAAGGACATATTCCACATGTCACTGACCTACACACTAGCGGGGGAAAAAAGACAATATCATTAAAAATATATAAATAGATAAATAAATAAATAAGAACTGGGTGTAGGGATAGATAGATAAATAAATAAATAAGAATGAACTGGGTGTAGAGGAGCCAGGTAGGAAATAAGACACCACAAAGGGATAAAAGACTGCCATGTGAATAAATCACTGGTAACTTATGATGCCAACATCTCACGGTGGAATACCAATTCAAGTAATAACTAATCCACTTTTATCCAGTTTACTGTTAACATACCTGGGAAGCAGGGGATCACGACACAAGTACTTGCATCCCTGCTACCCTTGTGGAAGATCTGGATAGTATTCCTAGCTTCTGGTTTGAGCCTGGCCCAGCCTCAGTTATTGGGAACAGCTGGGGAGTAAATCAGTGGATGAAAGATCTCTATGTCTCTCTTTTTCTCTATTCTCCCCAATCCCAGTTTAGTCTGTCACTCCAATTTCCAAAGAAATAAATAAATCTTTAAAAAATAAAAGAAACAAGCAAATGGGAAAAAAGGTACTTTTAGGATAATTGAAGATATCATATAGATATTATGGAATTTTTATAGGTTATATGAAATGATATTTCTGAATTACTGATCATTTTTAGAACTGAAACACTATACAGATAGATGCATATTGGATGAGATTAATTTTTGTGATTCACAAATTTTATGAATTTTCATGATGTCTGTAACCTAGATTCTCTTTTCTACGAAGATTTATTTATTTTTATTTGAAAGGGAGAGATACAGCAAGAGAAAGAGAGAGGGAGGGAAGGAGAGAGAGAGAGAGGCACCTTCCATTTGCAGGTTCACTCCCCAAATGATCGGGGAGTCAAAGTCAGGAACCCAGAAGTTCTTCCATGTCTCCCACATGAATGCAGAAGCAGAGCACTTAAACCATCCTCCACTGCTATCCCATGTACATTAGCAGGGAGCTCGATCAGAAGCAGAGCATCTAGACTCAAATGGGAGCCCAGAGGGGATACTCAAACTGTGGTGGAGGTTTAACCTTCTACAACATAGTGCCAGCCCCTGTAACCTACTTTCAACCAGTTACCCCAAAATGGTATTTGAAGAATAAGAGAGTGTAAAACTAGTTTAAAATTGCTAGTCTAGGGGAAGGCAATATATGTTCATTTTATAATGTTTAGTAGATTAACTAACTAACTTAAATGACAGATTTTCAGAGAGAAGAAAAGACAGAAAGAGTTTCTATCCACTGGTTTACTCACCAAGTGGCCACACTGATGAGGGTTGAGCCAGGCTGAGGCCAGGAGCCTGGTATTCCACCAGGTTTCCCACATGAGCAGCAGGGCCTGAAGCACTTGACCCATCTTCCATAGCTTTCCCAGATACATTAACAGTAAACTGGACTAGAAGTTCAGCAGCCAGGACTCGAACTGACACTCATACAGAATGCCACCATCACAAGCAGTGGCTAAATCTCTGCCCCCACAATGCTTAGCCCATTTTATAAATCTTTGAACTTATTTATAAAGTTGAAATTTTCAAAATAAAGATTATTAGATTGCAGCATCTATGAAACAAGTTTAAATGACTCTGAAGTGCAAACCTAACATTACTGAAGTGCTGAGAAAGGAAAAACTGACATATTTATTGTTTTGCCATTTCAAAGGTTGGCTTTGGGAAAGTGAAAATACAGACTCATCCAACATATATTTAACACAGTGCTGCCACAAAGGCTGCAAAGTTTCATAGTGTAATATGCCAGCATTTTCAATTATCACCTTTCTAGTAAATTAGGGTGTAAGCACCACAAAACTTTCTTCCACTATTCATTTTAATCCGAAAATGTCCCAATGAACCCAGGCTGTATTCATATTGTATCCAACTTTTGTGGATCACCAACCAAGTTCCTCCAAACTAAAATAGTCACATCAACTAAAAATAAAAATGCATAGGAATACTCACAGACAACTGTACACACACACACACACACACACTCTAAAGTTCCTTATTCAAAATACATTTGGTATTACAATAGCTACTTTAACTATCACAGCCAAATTTGCAGCTTGATATAATCATTTTGTGCTATTTTGCCACAGCACTGCAAAAGCCAGTCTCCAGTACCTAAAAATACAGCATGTTTCTTTGGGTAGTTTTCCCCTTACATGGATAAGAAAATGATTTATCTATTTCTTACAAAACAACAATGGGTATGATAAGGAGCTATGCCACTGACTCAGGCAATGACTCCACAAAGAAACAGAAAATGCTCTCAAAATACTAATATTCGAAATATTTTTACCAAAGGAAAAGGATGAGATCAATTTATGTATTTTCTGAAATTTTAATTCCTGCTCCAGTGTGATAAGTAACTACATTATGATTCCATTATTATGTTCTGTGCCCAGTTTTCCTCTATCAGTTAGCTTCAGGCACTTAAATTTAGATTTCCTAGAATAGAGTTAATACTTAGTAAGAATCTATTTTAATATTTACCTTAGACTAAGTTCAATTTAAAAAATTAACACTCATTGCACTTCTATGAAACTAAATTAGATAGCCCAAGAACCATTGTTAACTACAGTTCTAATCTGTCTTAAAGCATCTCAATATTGCCCTTACCCAAAAACACTTTTAGACATGAGCAGATACAAGAGCATATAAACACAACCCTATTCCCAAATTTAAAAAAAATAAATAATTTAACTTGGATTTTTCAAAGGAAGAGCTGCATGATTAAGTAATTGATTTATAGCTGGTCTTTAGATGAGTTTTCCCTGTATGTCTAGTAGAGCTGGTTTCCCCAAAACTCGTACCTCACCACCATCAGATATTTTAAAAAGAAAAAAGGTGTATACATGTACAGTAGTAGTTTGAAATAATCTATTTATCAAAATAAATACCTCCCCAATGTCCTCTCATACTACCATACTCAAACAATGCTGAACAAACAGTATTAATAGGCAAGTTTGGTAGTCACCGACCTAACAAGTTTCTTATAATCCAGGGCATAATCCAGGGTATTGCTGGAATGCTGGTGTGGGAGAGAAGTGTCCTTCCAGGTTCCTCCAGGATCTTTCCCCTGCTGGATGGCAGAAGACACAGCAGAATAGTACAGGGGATTCCTGAAGCCTCTTTGGAAGAAAAGCTACCTAATAAGTAGTAACTACACTAGATAGCTAAAAGGTAACAAACCAGTCCAGTGTATTTTGCTGATGCATCTCCAAACTTCTGTATTACAGCTGCCATTAGTTTAATTCATGGTAAAAACTTAGGATGCAAATCACACACACACACACACACACACACACACACACACACACACACACACACACACATTCTACATCTGACTTTTACCGGCATATGGCAAGCTTTTCCTATCCAAACACTAAAATAATCTTGGAAGAGCATGTCATAACTACTTAAACAGTATCTGTATTTATTGTCTTTTTTTGGAATGTGTGCACTCATAACTAATAAGTTTTCAACCAATCACAGATATGACTTTTATCAACAACTGCCGGTTACTTTCTGATTATCTATAGTTAAGAATATAGATAAGGCACTCCACACCAGGTGTCCAAGTGGTGTCTCAATCACTTCACCAAAGCACCAAATGCCTACCCCTGAATGCCAGTTTTGTTGGTTTGGCTTCCCCTTCTATTCAAAATAATCAGCAGTGTTCTTACAACTTGGCTATGCTGCATATGCCATCTTCACATCATTTCCAGTTTTAGAGGTATAAATTATGTGCAGACTTTCAGGTACTTAAAATGTTTTCTGTATTGTTTTGAAATTTCACTATTCAAAAGTACATAATCACAATATCAATTTTGTCTATTATATTGCATGGTTGTAAAAACACTGAAACACCCTAAACAAGAGATATACATTTTGCACATCTGCATTTGCAATAGATAAGGATTCTCAAGGTCTCAGCTCTTGGGAAACCCATTGTAGCTTCTGACTACTCTTGTCAAAGGTCTGAGGTTGTCTTTCACAATATTAATGACCACAGTTACAAAGCTGAGAGCATATAATTAATCTTAGTGATAGGCATTTTTCCATTAAAGATAAAGAGAAAGAGAGAGAGAAAAAGGCCAAATACAGTGTTCTTTTTGATATATTTTTAAGTAACTACTGTTTGTTCATAACTGCTTTGCCCAACACTTACTTCTATACCTGAGTACTTATACTTGTAAAAATGCTTTGTTTATTTCACTTTGCAAACTGGTTAACAAAGTACTCTGTCATGCTCTGAGACACCTCTGAAGTGAATTTCCTTTTATAAATATAAATGTATTCTAAAGAACTCTCAAATTCTTTCCAAAATTACTCCTTGAGAAACTTTGATCCTTTTGGATTTTCAGACTTCAGGAATTTTTTACTTTTTAAGGATTTTAAACTTTCAGTATTTTAACATTCAAGATTACTGCCCAAGTAAATGACAACACAGTCAATATGTTTAGTCAAATTAATTTGGGGGATGTTTCTATATTTTACTAGGGTACTGTATAGTTCTGATTCTGTATCAGCCCCACATGTATATTCTCCTTTGGCTTGCCTTCCAGAATCACATAAAAGACAATGAGGCATAGTTATTTAAGATAGTGGTGTTCTTATGCTGTTCCTATATTTATAAGATACTCTGCTGCATGCCATGCACATGAAAGTGTTCAGGTGTGTGGAAGAAATAAAATTCTCTCTCCCAGAAACAATTGACTGCAACTCTCGAGCCTATGCAGAAGCGTATTCCAAACACATCTCACAATGTGCTCCAGACGAAAGTGAATCCGGATTTCCATTATGGGCACATCACTACGAATGCTACTTCTCAAATTTAAATAAAACCAACCATACCAACTGACCTATATTTAAGTACATTAGCAGAACCAAATTATATTTAAAAGCAAAAAGAGTGTTGTTTTGGCACATTCATTATGTAATTGACTATAGATTGCTAATGAGCCTCACAGATTACTGCTTTCTTAAACTAACATTCTTAAACTCAATAAATACTCCTTTGAAAATGATCAAAGAATTGGTTCCACTAAGGAAGCACAATACTGAACCTGGATACCACAAAGTCTAAACATTTTTATTATCAGGAATTACCAATACACTATGAGTGTCCATCCAATATACAGTATTTCCCGACTCCACCCAGTTACCGCTCCCTCTGGGATATGTGGCTTACAAGTTTCAGCTTTTAGAATTTTACCCTTTGGGATTTTAATCTTTTGGGAGTATAATTTTGGTATTTTAAACATTAGAGCTTATCTATAAGAAATACAACATTCAGATCTTGGTGTTCAGGATTTCATCTTTAGAGAGCGATTTGTCTGTAAAATTGTAAAAACATTAACAGTGGACACTGCACAGTGGCCTAGCGGCTAAAGTCTTCACCTTGAATGCGCCAGGATCCCATATGGGCGCCAGTTCTAATGCCAGCAGCTCCACTTCCCATCCAGCTCCCTGCTTGTGGCCTGGGAAAGCAGTCAAGGACAGCCCAAAGCTTTGGGGCCCTGGACCCATGTGGGAGACCTGGAAGAGCTCCTGGATCCTGGCTTCGGACCGGCACATCACCGGCCGTCGTGGTCATTTGGGGAGTGAATCAACCGACAGATCTTTCTGTCTCTCCTCCTCTCTGTATATCTGACTTTCCAACAAAAATAAATAATTTTTGTTTTTAAAAGTTAACAGTGATGTTGGATTTTTGAGCATTAAGATGCAGGCATTTAGGAACAGACATTTGGCACTAGGGTGAAGTGATTGAGAAATCACTTGGATGCCTAGGATTTGGTGCCTACTATGTTTCCAATTCTAATTTCCTACTGGTACACACTGGAAGAGCTGGCAGGTATTCAAGTGCCTATCAATGACAACAGACTTGACTTGTCTGGCCCATTCCAAGCTGTTGCAGGTATCTGGAGAATAAACCAGCAGATGAAAGATCCCTTTCAGTCTCTTTCTGCCTTTCAAGTAAATAAATAAAAATGAATAAATAGGGCCTGGTGCAGTAGCCTACTGGCTAAAGTTCTCACTTTGCATGCGCCAGGATCCCATATGGGTGCCGGTTCTAAAGCCACTAGCCTCACTTCCCATCCAGCTCCCTGTTTGTGGCCTGGGAAAGCAGTCAAGGACGACCCAAAGCCTTGAGACCCTGCACCCACGTGGGAGACCTAGAAGAGGCTCAGGGCTTCTGACTTTGGATCGGCACAGCTCTAGATTTTGTAGTCACTTAGAGGGGTGAATCTTCAGACGGAAGATCTTCCTCTCTGTCTCTCCTCCTCTCTGTATATCTGCCTTTACAATAAAACTAAATATATCTTTTTAAAAAATGAATGAATGAATAAATGACATTTTAGAATCCTCTTTGTTAAAAAAAAGAGATTAAGATATCCAAAAAACAATCTGCCAGTATTTCCTCATTTAAAAAATAAAACACATAATCAACACATTTTTATATATAAACACATTGTAAAATTGTGGATAAGAGTTAGACTTGCTACTACAGCAGATTTCTTTCTGTAACTCCTCCACATAGAAGTCAAAGAAGGGCCTGTATTCAAATTAACATCATGCTGCCTACGGGCTTCCCTCAAGAACTGAGAGGAAGGCAACAGAAACTTTCAAACTACAGCCTAGCACACTATCACTCTCCAGGGCTGAAGGACTGCCTAGACACACCAACAAAACGGCCAGCTCCTATGCCTGCCCCTGTATGATGCATTTGGTTATGACTGAGAGAATATCCATATTCAATAAAATTAGCTCAGGCCCATCGTCTGATACGAGTCAAGAGAATTCTTCTGTAGCATTCCTCACCTCCTACAGAAATTTTCAACATCCTCCTGGCTACCACAAGCCTCTTCCCTCCCCACTCCGGCAATCATTCAACAGAAGTTAATATTCTCCAGTTCCCCAGTGTTGACCATCTGGCTGTCTGTCATGATACACTCTTCCTCCTCCTCATCCAGTTTAAAACTTCACTGTCAATTACTGTAATTACTGCATTCATCTTCTCCATTCTAGTCATCCGACCAAATCATGTTGATTCTCAAACAAATCATATAAAATTCAAGTTCCTTATGCCCAGGCAACTAAACTGAGCTGGATAAAAACTGGTAAAGATGAATTTTCTCATTCAAGTTACAATCTATTACTTCATACAGTTCTTTAGTATGAAGTAGCCACTCTATTTTTCAGAACACCTTCTCAATTTTACTTAGTTAAGAAGAGGTAATCCTCTTTGCCCCTATAGTTAAGACCATAAAACTGACCATGCAAGCTAAAATTCTGTACAGCAATCTTAATCAGTGAAATTAAAAATTACAATTGATTTGTGACCTTTAAAACCTTTTTAAACACATTAAAACTGCGCCCGGCACAGTAGCCTAGTGGTTAAAATACTTGTATTTCTTGCAAGCCTCCTAGGGATCCCATGTGAGAGCCAGTTTGTATCCAGCTGCTCCCCTCCCCCGCCAGCTCCCTGTTTGTGGCCTGGAAAAGCAATAGAGGACAGCCCAAGGCTTTGGGACTCTGTACCCACGTGGGAGACCCAGAAAAGGCTCCTGGCTCCTCCTCAGCTCTGGCCACTGCGGCCACTTTGGGAGTGAACCAAAGGGATGGAATATCTTTCTGTCTTCCAACTCTCTGTATATCTACTTTTCCAATAAAAATAAATAAATCCTTTTAAAACATTAAAAAATAAAAATAAAAAATTTAAACTATCTTGCTATTCATTATGAATGTGTAAGAAAACATATTTTAGGGCCCGGCACGGTGGCGCAGTGGTTAAGGTCCTCGCCTTGCACGCCCGGGATCCCATATGGGCGCCGGTTCTAATCCCGGCAGCCCTGCTTCCCATCCAGCTCCCTGCCTGTGGCCTGGGAAAGCAGCAGAGGACAGCCCAAAGCTTTAGGACCCTGCACCCGCACGGGAGAACCGGAGGAGTCTCCTGTCTTCGGATCGGCATAGCATCGACCATTGCGCTCACTTGGGGAGTGAATCATCGGACGGAAGATCTTCCTCTCTGTCTCTCCTCTCTGTATATCCACCTTTCCAATAAAAAAATAAAATAAATCTTTAAAAAAAAAAAGAAAACATATTTTAACTATTTCATTTATTTAATACATTAAAAATAACAAAAACATTTAAAAACAAATGTAGCAATTTGCTTAAGTTCCACTTTATATATCACAAATTAAAGATATTTGAGCTCTTTATGATAATCTTTTCAGAGGACAAAATATCTCCAACAGTACGTATATGCGGAACATTGGAAAAGAAAAAAAAAAAAAAAACAACCCTATTCCAGTAGAAAAAAAGAAAAAGCAGGTCAAGTATAAAATTTTCCCGATATACTTTCTAAACTTCTAAAAGAGCCTATTTTCCCGGCCATGTTAAGTATAAAAATGGACAATGACATTTTTTTCACTAAAATTACTGACAGTATAATCCCCATTTCCAAAAAAAGCCTTTGTTCCACTAATGAATAAGCCTTCTTTGAGATGCAAAATCATAGGATGCACTGCAGTTCCACTGAAAAAGCCAAACAGCATATTCTTTCACAGAGAATGAGTCATGGGTGTACAATATTCAGCCTATTTCAAACAAAGTTCAGCTTTAGATCTGTTGCCTTTCTTCCAGTTCCTTTGCATGCCAACCGCCTGCTTTTGTTTTGTGCTAGAAGACACAAATATAAATAATACATACATTGTGATACAACCACTGGCAGAAAAGACTTCTCGTTAACTCTAATTTTCTACGTCAGTAAGAAGCAAAGCAATATCACAGTTCAGATTCTATGTCCAAAAAAAGCACCCATTTCTTGTGTCTTCACTACCAGACAGGGCACTCTTCCCTCTATGTGACTGGCAGATTCGGAACTTGATTATAAGAATTAAAGGCCTAGGGCCTGGCAGCATGGCCTAGCAGCTAAAGTCCTCACCTAACACACCAGGATCCCATATGGCCGCCGGTTCTAATCCCGGCAGCTCCACTTCCCTTCCAGCTCCCTGCCTGTGGCCTGGGAAAGCAGTCAAGAAGGGCCCAAAGCTTTGGGACCCTGCACCCACGGGGGATACCCGGAAGAAGTTCCTGGCTCCTGGCTTCGGACCGGCATAGCATCGGTCGTTGCGCTCACTTGGGGAGTGAATCCTCAGACGAAAGATCTTCCTCTCTGTATCTCCTCCTCTCTGTATACCTGACTTTCCAATAAATAAATAAATCTTTAAAAAAAAATAAGATTCAAAGGCCTAGCTAGAACATAATTCTCTTATAATCAAAAACTGCCTACAATATTTTCAATAGTGTTATATGAATCATCAAACAATCCAATTTCACTCTACTAAGTTAAGTTTAAAAAGAGTGAATTTATAAGCAGACAATGCATAACAGCTACTTAGCTAGCATCTAGAGGGTGACACTGAGTGAAGTACCTGTCCATAAAAACTGCCATATATTCCAAAAGCTGCCAAAACTAACAGATTCACTGATGGAGACTGACAAGATTAAGAAAGGCGAGTTTAAAGGAAAGAGGTTCCAAAAATTTCCCCGTATCACAGTCTACCAAAAGGGTACCATAGTGCCCTTTCTCAGCCTTCCACATCCTGTTACCCATCTTCCCTAACCACCTTTTCCAACCTTCACTGGAGCTTCTGTTTTAGAACAGTGGGGAGCACGGGAGCCTGAAAATATGCAAAAACGAAGATGGTCCCCCTTTCCAAATGCAACCAGAATATTGTTTTCCCAGGAAACGGGGATATGGTTTTGGGCCAAGCATATCACTCGCAATGCCTTTTTAGAAGTAGTTCTTTGGGATGTGAAAAGTGCCTGGCTAGGCATTTTCACACCGTCACCAGTATAAGCATCAATTTCTGAATTACGCTATAATAAATGAGAAAGACCAACTTTTAGCTCACATATCCCAAGGACATACATATACACACACTCCTAAAAGCTTGTTTCTTCTAAGACTAATCCTTGTAACTAACCATAAATGCCAGCAGTCAAAATAGCTACCTTTCTGCAAAATCAGTAGTAACACCAAAAAATAAAGAAGCCTCAGCTATTCCTAAAATTGTCCCCAAATCCTCACTAAACTGCTTTTACTATCATTAAAACTTTTGACTTGGACCAGACGTTCTAGCTTTCCTACATTAACTCAGAATATATATAACAACAGAAAAAAGCACTAGATTAGAAGCCCAGAAGCACTAGAGTAGACTATTCTGCACAAATTATTTTCATACAACCCTTTTTGGTTCAATTTCCATATACTGACACAACATCAAATTCCAGTGCCCTTTATGCACGAAAATTTTAGGATTTAATTAGATTCAGCATTACATCAACCATATAGTTAATTGAAAACAATTCCATTCCTTGGGCCTGGCGGCATGGCCTAGTGGCTAAATTCCTCACCTTGAACACACTGAGATCCCATAGGGGTGCCGGTTCTAATCCCAGCAGCTCTACTTCCCATCCAGCTCCCTGCTTGTGACCTGGGAAAGCAGTCAAGAACGGCCCGAAGCCTTGGGACCCTGCACCCATGTGGAAAACCTTGAAGAAGCTCCTGGATCCTGGCTCCGAATCGGTACAGCACCAACCAATGCGCTCACTTGGAGAGTGAATCATCAGACGGAAGATCTTCCTCTCTGTCTCTCCTCCTCTCTGTATATCTGACTTTGTAATAAAAACAAATAAATTTTTAAAAAAAGAAAACAATTCCACTCCCATGAGCAGTCTACTGCCTGGGCATAACTAAGAAACAACACTTTGAGGAGTGGCACTGTTGTAAAACAAGCCAAGCCTCGCCCTGCAGTGCTGGCATCCCACATGGGCACCAGTTCCCATGAGTTCCAACTGCTCCACTTCTGATCCAGCTGCCTGCTAATGGCCTGGGAAAACAGTGGAGGATGGCCCAAGGCCTTATACCCTTGCACCCACATTGAGACCCCAAAGAAGCTCCAAGCTCCAGGCTTTGTATTGGTTCAGCTCTGGCCACTGTCATTTGGGCAGTAAACCAGAGGATGGAAGAGTTCTCTGTCTCTCCTTCTCCGGTGACTCTGCCTTTCAACATATAAATATTCAAAAAAAATATCTTTAAAGGAAAAGGGCTCTATTTTTTAAATGTAAGAGTTATAAAGTCTTATAGCTTTCAAGGGCCCGCCGGCGTGGCCTAGTGGCTAAAGTCCTCGCCTTGAACACACCAGGATCCCATAAGGGTGACAGTTCTAGTCCCAGCAGCTCCACTTCCCTTCCAGCTCCCTACTTGTGGCCTGGGAAAGCAGTCGAGGACGGCCCAAAGCCTTGGGACCCTGCACCCATGTGGGAGACCCAGAAGAAGTTCCTGGATCCTGGCTTTGGATCAGCACAGCATCGGCCGTTGCGCTCACTTGGGGAATGAATCATCGGACGGAAGATCTTCCTCTCTGTCTCTCCTCCTCTCTGTATATCTGACTTTGTAATGAAAATAAAATAAATCTTTAAAAAAGAAAAAAGCTTTCAGATTCATTCTTTTTACTAGCAAAGGATTACAAACTAACATCTATCCAAATCCATAATTATTTATTTGACTTCAAAGTATAAAAATTATATTAAAATTATGTAATTCCTAAAATACCTACATTACAAAATAAATTAAATTTCTCCTTCAATCTCTTTCTGAAATGTTTCCAATGCTTCAAATTAGAATCATGAATGGATAGTTCTGAGAAGGAAAAGAACAAAATTTACAAACTTAATTTTTCTTCATGAATTAATTTCAAAGTTGCTTAACAACATAAAAGCTTTTGTTACTTTTACTAGTTTTGCATTTCTGAAGTGATTCATTGCTTATGTTTATAACAAATTTAAGATTAAAAGTGGTAAATGATTATATACAAATATATGTGATAATCACATAGAAAATATCTTAACCTAAAATTTTCTTAAACAACTATCTGCATAATATGAAAAGGTTAAGTCTGTTTTCTCCGAATTCTTCCCAAAAAAGTCTCAAAGTCTCTTTTAATCTGGATAGTAAACTTTTACTTACACTAAACATTATTTTTAAAATGACAACTATTCCCCAGAAACTTCTCAACTTCCCTGGTTTGTTTCCAAACTATTAATGCATATTCTCAAGATTGACTCTGAAAAAAAAAAATCAAAGTCCATAATATCTCTAAGTTTTTGTATTTCTTTTAAACTACTGTTTTTTGGAAGCTCAGTATTTCAGATCAATGCGAAGCAGAGAGAGACTAACAATATTCTTGTTTACACTGTGGGAGTTCTGAAGTCACAGGACCTGGTAATTGTCATCTGAGCCACAATGTTACTCAAATAAACACCCAGCAATCACAGCACACCACAACTCAATCTTTTCAACTGTTTACCGTATTTATCACAGCTTACAATTAAGCAATTTTCAAGCTCCAGACTAAATCTAAGTATGGTAAAAACATTTTTTAAGATGGCTTTCAGAATTTTGTGTCATGAATAACCTCATCAGTTTCTTGAGAGGATGTGAACGCTAGCTGTGATGACTGCTTTCCAATTCAATTGTTTTTCCTCTACTCCTCCTTACTTTTCTGCCTCCTCCCACTAACAGTGACAAAGAGGTAGAAACCTTAACATCTGTGACAAAAGAAGCAATATCTTGAACTTTTCCACAAATCAGGAGGCTTCTAGAAGCATAAGGCCTCCCTCTTAAAACAATAAAATAAAGCTAGACACCATTTTTCAGAAAAATAACGGCTATTCTCAGTAAAAAATGGGAGAAAGAAAATTAAAGCTACGTCTACTACACACGACATCACAAGGTAACTCAAAATAAATAAGTAAATAAATATTCTAAAGCTTTATATGCTTAATTAAATATTCAGATTTAAAGATTAAGTATTTCCAAATAACTATAGCAAGAAAAAATTACTTATTATATCTTTGCCTCCAAGATAAGTGGTACAAAATTCAACTAAAAATTTGGAGCAAACATATAGTCAAGACATTCCTAAAAACCATTCGCTTTAAGAATACTATTATAGCGGGCCTGGTATGGTGGCCTAGCCACTAACATCCTCACCATGAACACACCGGGATCCCACAGGGGTGACGGTTCTAATCCCAGCAGCCCCAATTCCCATAGGTTCCCTGCTTGTGGCCTGGGAAAGCAGTCAAGGACAACCTAAAGACTTGGGACCCTGTACCCATGTGGGAGACCTGGAAGAGCTCCTGGATCCTGGCTTTGGATTGGCTCAGCTCTAGCCATTGCAGTCACTTGGGGAGTGAATCATCTGACAGAATATCTTCCCTTCTGTCTCTCTCCCTCTCTGTATATCTGACTTTGCAATAAAAATAAATAAATCTTTAAAAATAAATGAATAAATACTATTATAGGGCCTGGCACAGTAGCCTAGTGACTAAAATCCTTGCCTTGCAATTACTGGTAAATAAGTGCCATACAGGCGCCTGTTCTAATCCAGCGGCCCACTTCCCATCCACTTCCTTTCTTGTGACCTGGAACAGTCCAGGATGGCCCAAATGGGACCCTGCACCCACGTGGGAGACATGGAGGGGACTCCGGACTCCTGGCTTCAGATCAGCTTCGCTGCAGCCACCTACACAGATTGAATCAGCAGACCAAAAGTCTTCCTCTCTGCCTCTCCTCCTCTCTGTATATCCGACTTCCCAATAAAAATTAAAAATAAATCTTTAAAAAAAGATTACAATTATATTTTACAAAAAAAGTGTTTTTCTCAGTTTCTTTAAAATAAATTGTATGAAGGGGTAAAGGATTAAGTGATTTTCTTACCTTGTCATAACTGTTCACACTTCTATGTCCTAAGAGAGAGTGCTTTTCACTACCTAAGTACAGAATTGAGCAAGTGTGAATTTTAAGCTAACTCCACAGTTTCCATTACATCCGTCTATCAAAGTACCTACAAATTATAAAATTTTTTCACAGAAAATTGTCTCTGTGTTTTCAGATAGTCTCTAAAACCATACTATAAGGTACCCCAGCAGAATGCTACCAATTTCTCAATGGTTTTATACCTTGGTGCCTATAGATGTTAAAACAACATTAAGAGAAAGGTAGCAAAAAAGAAAAAAAAAATGAGGAAGGTAGCTAAGTTTTCATTAGACTCTTACCCAATGTTGATGTGCATCTCCTAACTTATTACTAATGAGGATAATACATGCAGGCAAAACAAATTCACTCAAGCTATACACACAGCTAATGCACAATCACACAGTGCTTAAAAAATAAAATCCTAATAATAATACACACTAATGTATACCCTCTTCCTTTTAAAATCCATTCTAAAATAAAACATCTATTGCTAATTATACTAAGACTACTGGAACTACAACAGCAAAAGGTGCAAATGCATGCTCTAAGAAAAGCTTCAGAGGGTCCAGCACAACCGCATGGGAGACCTGGGGGCGTGTTTCTGGCTCCTGGCCATTGCAGTCACCTGGGGAGTGAATCATCAGATGAAAGATCTTCCTCTCTTATCTTTCCTCCTCTCTGTATAAGTGACTTTGCAAGAAAATTAAATAAATCTTTTAAAAAAACTTTGGGGACCCTGTACCCATATGTGAGTCCCAGAAGAAGCTCCTGGCTCCTGGCTTTGGATCAGCTCAGCTTTGGGTGATATGACCATTTGGCGAGGGAACCAGCAGATTGAGGGTCTTTCTCTAAATCCTTTTCTCTGCAACTTTGTCTTTCCAGTAAAAATTTTTAAATACAAAAAAAAAAAAGCCTCATAAATCTTTGGAATGAAACTAGTAGAATTTTCAACTCTCTTGTCTAAGTGAAACAAAAGTGCACATGAAAGGTATACAAAACCAATGACCAGAGACAGAGGTTCTCTCAGCCTTACTTTACTCACCTGTCAAGTGAGGACAGATACTATGGATGTGTGAACTTCAAAAGTTACTGTGAATACTAAAATCGAGAAGTGGGCAACTTTAATTTATGTCATGTGTACATTATGCAATCGTAACTACTCACAGAACTATAGCTACTTCTAGAAGTGTCAATATTCCAGAGAGAGAGGTTAAAGGATCAATTCCTCTAGGAGCAGGTAGGTAAACTAAAGTTTGCAAGACAAGAGAGTTCTGTCACCTGTTCTCATTGGACATTCATAAAACGTCAAAAACATAAACCTTTTTTTTACATTTTTATACAGATTGAAAGAAAATCAAAGGAATCTTATTTTGTTTTCATACAAAAAACACAGAAATTCAAACGTGTGTCCACAAAAATGCTTTGGAAAAGAGCAATGCTCATTCATTTCTGTGTTTCTGCGGATGCTTTGGCATTGCATCAGCAAACCTGAGTGCCTTCAAGAGAGCTCATGCAATACCTAATCTATCAAAAATACTTACCATTTGCGCATGAGCAGAGAAAATATGCTCATTTTGGCTAGACTCTAAAATATAATGTGCTAAATTTAAAAATTAACAACATACGAATATTCTTTTTAAATTTTACTTTTTATCATTATTATTATCATTATCATTTCATGATACAGTTCCATACACCCTGGGATTTCCTTAACACCCACTGCAGCCCCTCCCCCATCACTGACTTCCCCTATATTATTACTATAGTATACTTCTTGATAAACATTCATATGTCCATCATTGCGGGCATGGACAATGGCAGAGAGTCCACCATCTTAATGTCAAGAGATATTTAACAGTTTCATTGAGAGTCCATCTTTGCTTTGAAAATAGAGGTGCATACTGCATTGTATCCTCACATCTGGATATGACAGCCTCCATTACACAGTTACTATACATCCCCTTAAGTGAAAAGCCACAAAACAAAATCAACAAACAGAAAAAAAAAATTAACAATGCCATGAAGTTAAATATCATGCTACTTAATGACTAATATGTCACTGAAGAAATGAAAATTAAAAAAATTCTTGAAGAAAATAATGCTACTGTATGATCTATGAGTCACTGAAGAATTTAATCAGAAGAAAGTGTTTTGAAGAGATGAAACTGACAACAAAAAAATCAAAATCCATGAGCTATAGTCTCTGCTGATTTTTTGCTGGTGAAATGTGTCTCCTGTAGGCAACAAACAGATGGGTTTTATTTTTTAATCCAGTCTACCAATCTATGGTGTTTGAATGATGAGTTTAAGCTATTTACATTCAAGGTTAATATGATTGGGTGGCATTTTGGTCCTATCATTTTAGCAATGGTTGTTCATTGATTTAGTCTTCTGTTGTCATTTTTACTGGGATGCTCTTCACATTTAACTTTGGTTTTGATGGACACTATTGCTTTTCTCTCTCAAGAGAACAACTTTAAGTATATCATTTGTAGGGCAGGTTTGCAAGAGGCAAATTCTTTTAACTTTTCTTTACTGTGGAAGAATTTTACTTCATTTTCAAAGACAAAAGAAAGCTTTGTGGGTACTTATCCTGAGCCAGCAATTTTTTTCTTTTGGAATCTGGAATATATCGCTCCATTCTCTACTCGTGAGAGGTCTTTTGTGAGTCCAATGGCACTTCTTTATAAGTTAATTGATTTTTTTTCATATGCACATTTAAGGATCTTTTCCTTATGTTCAATTGAAGAGAGCTTGATAATCATGTGTTATGGTAGATTGCTTTTGATCAAGCCTGTTGGGAGTTCTGTGCCCCTCCTGGATCTTGTTTCGCAATTCTTTCTCTAGATTACAGAAATTCTCCGTTATTATTTCATTGAATACATTTTTAATCCCAGTTTCTCTTTCTCACCTTCTGGAAGCCCCATAACCCTTATATTTGGCCTTTTAATAGTGTCTTTCAATTCTTGAATTTAGCTTGACCCAGCTCTGCCTCCATCTTTTTGTTTGTTTTCCCCTGATGATAGGAAATATCTTCTAATTTTGAGATTCTTTCTTCTGCTTCCTTCATTCTATTTGGAGACTCTCCACTGTACTTTTAATTTGCTCCACTGTATTCTTCATTTCTGATATATCAGCTTTCATTTGATTCATTTCCTGTGACATGTTCCTTAAATTTCTTCAATGCCTGTTTTATGTGCTTCTCATTGTTGATAAGAAGCTTTATAACAAGTGTTTTGAATTCTGTATCCCCCATTTTCTCAATGTCTTCCTCAGTGAACTGTGAAGTTGGCAAAGGGTTTTGCTCCTTTGCAGGGGAGTCTTCAGTAACATTCATTGTGCCACTGTCTCTTCTTTTGCTCTTGATCATTGTACTTCTGGTTAGGAGGATCTTCTCATTGGGGCAGAGTTCTAAGCTGTGTCCCCCACAGGTCTACAGTTCGATTTTACTTATTGCAGTTGGTACACGGCTCTTTGTTTGCAGTCAGAGTCACTCCCTCCAGCGAGCTCCAAGTCTGGGTTCTTAGGTTAGATTTCTACCATGATCTTCATAGCCCCAGTCCTGGATCACCCACTTTCCATCCACCTCCTGTGATTCCATACTGAAGCTGCACTGTTGTCTATAAAATCTTTCTCCCACTTCCAGTTGGAGCAGGTCCCAGGGTTAAGGAGACAGCCAGTGTCCTATAAAGCTAGGTTGTTGGTGGTGCTGATCTTAATGGAACTTGTTGGCCATTAGCTCTGAGAGCCACATGGACCTATTTTGACCTGTACAATGTCAAATTTGGTATTCATTTCCCTGTGGGACCAGTGCAAAGCACTGAGCTTAATGAGTTCTTGCCGAACTCAGCACATGCACAGCTCAGTGTTGTCCCTGCAGTCTTAAAGCCTTTGCTACACTGTACAAAATGGCATCTGACATGCCACTACTAGAGTTCTTGATCTGCTGGCTATCAGGTCTGATGGCTGCCCAGACTTGTCTTGGGTAGAACCTGTAGGATGCCACATTGTTGCTGTTCACTGAGCCAGAAATGAGTTCACTCCCCGCTCTGTGCATGCAAAGTACTGTCCAAAGTCCTTGCCTCCTTAAGCAAAATGGCATGCAATTCAGATGTAGGAGGGGCGGACTGGGCTATGAAATCCATCCTTTTCCCACACTGCCCATTTGGGATCTGTCACTCTGTCTCTGCTCCTGATCAAATCAAACAGACTAGCAGGATGGGCAGTTCTTTGCCTGGGTTCACCTTTGGAGCTCCCAGTGAATTTCCCTTCCCATCTAGTTGCTGGCAGAGTTCCATTTGTGGGTGCAAATCAAATTCCCCACTCACTGAATGCTAGTGTGGTATGAATCCACTGCAACACCACACCGTTGTGTTTGCTGCCTTCCTGTGTCTGTCAGTCTCCTGGTACCCCTTTGCTGTTGTTCTGTCCTCTCCTATTTCCTGGAATGTGCCCTCTCTGCTTCACACTGGCTAATGTTTCTCCATGTGTTTAAATGTGTCCTTATCCTATTCTGCCATTTTGATTCTCCTGGCTCCTCCTTTATTCTTCTTTTTAAACCATGGCTAACCTGACAGATTTTTAGATGGTTTTTCAAAAGTTACTGTCTAAATTTGCAAACATTAAAATCTCTATTTTCATTTCTATACACTTCATAATACTATATTTCCACTTACCAGAGAAGATACAAACCAAATTATGTTAAGCATCACTACTTTTAAATATCAAGTTTATCAATATCAAATATCAGTTTATCAAATATAAATTTAAATTAAGTTAAAATATTTAATTAAAAAGAATGGGAACAAATATTCTTATTACAAATGTGTATTTATTTGAAGAAGTATAAAATAAGAGTGGCAATAAGTGGTAGATTCAAACATCAAAAGGAATGGCAAAGTTACACTCAATATTATTCAATCCTTCGGGTTAACTTTTCTCTGGGAAAATGGAAAGTTTGACATAAATTATGTTTGGAAATTACTTGCACAAGGGAAATGCATTTACATTACAAAGAAGAAATTCAAGTAAAGCAAAAAGAAAATATCCTTAAACTACACACAACTAAATAATGAGAAAGAAATCACAATGATAGAAAATATAACAAGCAAAATAAACACAGTACAGGGCACTGATGCAAGTGCAAAGCAAAGAGGAAAAGGAAGATGACAATATGATTAGAAGAAAAAGACACACTGCAAAATTATTCTTATTCTTGCATTTCTTCCCCAAAAGGTCATTTGAATTTGAGATAACATTCTAGACAAAATATTCTATGATTTCATTAAGTATTTATGAAGACTGCTGCACAAATAATAAATGAGGCATGAAATATTGGAAGAGCAAAAGAAACAGAAACCATACACATCCTGATGGTGTAGATAAACCTGCAGGAAGATTAAATTGCAAAGCAAGATACAAGCATGGCAGACAAAACTCTACCAGCAAAGAGAAAGGAAGACAACAGAACACATACGCCTACTTGGGAAGGATTATAGCTTCAAGCTTAATGACAAATAAATACATAAGGTTTCAAATACTAGGAAGTTAAGGCAGAAAAGTTAATTAGGGATGAGTGAAAATGAATTTGCATTAATGAAATTGCAACTTAGTAAAAGTAGCAAAAATCATAAATGCATCCTACCTAGAATCATTATACTATTTTCAACAGTAATCCAGCATCAGAGACAACAAGCAGTTGGACAGACTGAAGCACAGAAACTGTCAGAGCTGATGGAACAGAAAGTCAAAATGGTTAAAGCTTGCCAGTAATATCACTGGGGAGAGGATTAAATTATTAACAAATTTCTGCCTGTCATGGGAGCTGGCATCACCACCTGCAACACTGGCATCCTTGATGAATGCTGGTCCAGTCCCACTGCTCCATGCCAGGATCCAGCTCCTGCTAATGCAACGGGGAAAGCAGAAGAAGATGGTCCAAGATCTTGGAGGGAGTTCCTCGGTCCTAGAGTGGGGCTAGCCTGGCCACAGATGCAGCCATTTGGGGAGGGAACCAGCAGATGAAGTTATCTCTCCCTGTGTGTCTCTAATTGTACTTAAGTAAATAAATTATTTTTACAAGCAAGAGAGAGAGAGATAAAGAACAAAATCAGCAAGGTAAAACTTGACAGACTGATTACAACCAAAAAAAAACCACACATCTATATTCAACAGGAATGTATCAACAATATGTTTTTTATAGTTGGGTAACAATGAGCCCAAAGACAATGGCAGAATTAAATTTAAATCTAAACACATCTTCTAAAATGATATTAGTGTGGAAACAATGTTATAACCCACTTTCCTGTAGCCCTTGACCCTTTGTACCCTAATCAACTAAGTAAGATTATTTTATAAATAAATAAATAAAATTATTTTTAAATAATAAGCACATCTTCTATTCTTAAAACACAGAAAAAGAACTCTCCCAACAAATTACCAACATATTAACCATGGCAAAGGACACAATCCACAATCACCTTCTGGAAGCCCCATAACCCTTATATTTGGCAAAGGACACAATCCAAAGGACACAATCCAACTAAACCTGAAGTTCGAAGAAGCTGAGGTCAAGTCTGTATTTCAAGATTATAAAATTAACAGTATTATCTAACATTTTCTCAAATTTAAACCCTGAAATTCATCTAGCAAAGCACACACTGCTCCACCTTCAGTAGGTCACACACATAGAGGCACAGCATTAAACAGAAAAGGCTGACACCAAACACAGCATTTCCAGTTCAATCAGATTTTGGTTGAGTCACAGTTCAAACAAAACTGGCTGTAGGATATCAAAGTAGAATCAGCAAGAACTGACATGGAAATTGCTGCATCTTCTAGCGCTTTTACTTCTTCAGATGGAGACTTTTTTGTGCAATTTTATAGCATGCTAATAGGTTAAGGAAAGCAAATAGCTCAGGCTGCATTTTATCACCACATAGTTTTAACTAATCATATGCCTATTCACAAAAGGCTCTAGGTAAAATGGAAATACTTACTAATATCATCTTCATGATACATGACAGAGTGAAACGGCAGAGTCCGGTCTTTAATATATCTCTCTGCAGGCTCAATATAAAATGTGCCACCATGAGTCCGGATGAATCCCTCAAATCTTCCACCAATAACAGACCCATGGCTAAAACTTCCTTCTTCACCTATTAATAAAATAAAGTGTTCAACATTTAATTTGCACAAATATAGTAAGCTCATTCTCCTTTAAAAAGCTATTCTTACATATTTATATTTATAAATTCCTTGAATACAAATTTCCTGCAAAAAATAATTTTCATATAAAATATAACAAATCAAACTGAAGATGTAAACAAATAGTATAGTTGAAAGATGTAATTATTAAACACAGCAATCAAAAACAGAATACCTGTATTTTTTTTTGAGATTTATCCTATTTTTTTATTGCAAAGTAAGATACATAGAGAGAGAAGAAGAGACAGAGAGGAAAATCTTCCATCCAATGATTCGCTCCCCAAGTGACCACAACAGCCGGTGGTGCACCAATCAGAAGCCAGGAGCCAGGAGCTCTTCCAGGTCTTCCATGCAGGTGCAGGATCCCAAGGCTATGGGCCGTCCTTGACTGCTCTCCCAGGCCAAAAGCAGAAAGCTGAATGGGAAGCGGGACTGCCAGGATCAGAACCAGCACCCGTATGGGATCCCAGTGCATTCAAGGTGAGGACATTAGTGGCTAGGCCATCACGCCAGGCCAAGAATACCTGTATTTTCAACAATCATATTCCTGTCCTTAGGTATACTCCTTGGTACATATGCAGCAGCTATCCAATGAGTAATTAAAAGAAAAAGGCAGGCAGGTGTGGTGACTAAAATGAAAACATCCAACTATGAGTTAATATAAAAATAAAGCTTCTTTCGCATCGGATACACTGTATATGAGGCTTTGCCTTCCTGGCCACCAGTAGGCTTTATAAATATACTTTTCAATAGGAAGGAAACTGTCAAATGTTTCATAAGCAATTTGAGTAAAAGTATAACAACAATCCATTTAAAGAATCTGGCCCAAGTTTTGTAATAATGTCCAATCAATTATAATTAGCAAGCAAATGTGGGGGGAGCACTTTTTCTTCTCACTATAATTAATTGGAGGTAGAAAGAGGAGGTTTTAAAAGTTAAATTATTTTAGGGCCCGGCGCAGTGGCACAGTGGTTAAGGTCCTCGCCTTGCATGCCCGGGATCCCATATGGGCGCCGGTTCTATCCCGGCAGCCTTGCTTCCCTTCCAGCTCCCTGCCCGTGGCCCTGGAGAGCAGTCGAGGACAGCCCAAAGCTTTGGGATCCTGCACCCGCGCGGGAGACCCAGAAGAGGCTCCTGGCTTCGGATCGGCACAGCATCGGCCGTTGCACTCACTTGGGGAGTGAATCATCGGATGGAAGATCTTCCTCTCTGTCTCTCCTCTCTGTATATCCGCCTTTCCAATAAAAAAATAATAAAAATAAATCTTTAAAAAAATTTTTAAAAAATAAATAAAAGTTAAATTATCTGTTAAAATTTTCTCATTAAAATTAAGCTTTTGGCTGTGTCTCGGCACAGACCAGGTATCACTGGGCTGCAACAACCAACAACAAGATCCAGAATGGGTGTGACCAATTGAGCAAGGCCACTGTTCTTGCCAAGGCAATAGATGGACAAAGTCAAGCTAGGCCAACAATCTATTGGTGTGCGTGAGAATTGCCACAGGGAGGAGACTCGATGGAGGAGCTTTGGAAACTCTTTTATTGGCATGCAGTCCCTGCAGGTGAGCACAAGAAGCAAGGCAAGAAGCAGCCCAGACAATGCCAGATTACAGTACTAACCGGCATATATATGGGTGAGGTCTGGGGACAGACCACACTAAGCCAGCACCTAACACCCACTGGCAAATCTGAGAACCAGGGCAGGGGGCAGGAGGAGCCAGATCAGGCCACAACATCAGCCAATTCATATTAGGACCAGGACAGCAATCACACTAGGCTGGGATAGGCTGCAGCACCCACCAGTAGGAGCTGGAATGGGGGCAGAATAGACTAGACAAGCCTGTGCAATAAAATTATGGACGATGAGGTGAGGTGAGTCATGCCAGCCTGGCTTCATGTGTCCCAGGGACAGGGGATCTGACAGGGCTCCAGTAGTTTGGCTCAGGTCCTACAGTCTACCTGTGTGGTAGGGCCAGGTTCCTGAGCCCTGGGGATGTGGGAACCAGTGGGCCTTAGTTTGCCTGGCCCAGATCCTGGGGCCTACCTTAGGTGGGTGTCAGGTTTGTGAGCCCCAGGGGTAAGGGATATGGCAGGACTTGGGTCACCTATCCCATCTCCTGGGGCCTGCCTGTGAAGTGGGTTTCGGATTCATGAACCCTGGGAGCAGGAGATTCAGGACTCAGGTTGCCTGGCCTGGGTCCTGGGGCCTGCCTGCAAGGTGAGTACAGGGTTTATGAGCCCCAGGGTGGGGAATCCAGTTGGGTTTGGGTCACCTGGCCTGGGTCCTTGTGCTCGCCTACAAGGTGGGTGTTGGATTCGTGAGTTCCAGGAGTGCGGGATTTGGTGGGGCTTGGGTCTCAAGCCCCGAATCCAGGCACTCGCCTACTAGCTGGGGATCTGGCAAGGTTTGGGACAGCTAGCCTGGTCTTTGGACTTGCCTGCAAAAACATGTCCTACTTAATGAAAAAGGCAGAGCAGTGGACACAGGTCCTTTTGTAAAAGGAGAATATGGTAGTTCATTTGGTCCTGTAGCAGAACAAAACTGGACAACTACCCCAAACAAACAATGACAGCAAAAAATCTCAAAGAATGGAGCCAATGGACATCGGGAGTGTGACATCATCCCTGGATCAGTGCAATCGGCAGCACTTCAGAACCATCCAAACCACTTGGACAGAACCCTCAGAATATGTACACATTGAGACTCTGCGTTGATATGAAGTGGTGGTTCCTCATCTCTGGATATTGGGACGTGTGCAAAGTCATGAATGGTTTCCCCCTTTGTCTCTCCCCTTCTTCCAGAAACAACAAGAAATAGCAAATTTGGAAGCAATGAGTACATCCAATTTTCCTTATGCCTCAACCCTTCCCATCCTGATCCACCATTAAAAGCTGAAATTCATAATAAAAAAAAAAAAATTAAACTACTGGACCCAGCAGCATAGCCTAGTGGCTAACGTTTTTGTTTTGCAAGTGTCCCTTGGGATCCCATATGGGCACTAGCTCTTATCTTGGCTGCTCCACTTCCCATCCAGCTCCCTGAGTTAGCCGGGAAAAACAGCTGAGTACATCCCAAAGCTTTGGGACCCTGCATGCACGTGGGACACCTAGACTGCGCTCCTGGCTCCTGGCTTCAGATCAGGTCAGTTCAAGCCATTGTGGCTGCTTGAGGAAGAAACCAGCAAAAAGATCTTTCTCTGTCTCTCCTTTTCTCTGTAAATCTGCCTTTCCAATACAATAAAATAAATAAATAAATCTTTTTTTTTTTAATTAAGCTTTCAGGCATGGCCCAATTGGCTAATCCTCCCCCTTCAACCACCAGGATCCCACACGGACACCAGTTCATATCCCAACTGCTGTACTTTCCACCCAGCTCAATGCTTGAAACAGACCTGAGAAAGCAGCAAGCCTTTATGGCCATTTGGGGAGTGAACCAGCACATGTAAGCTCTTTCTCTATATCTCTATATCTCTCCTTGCCTCCTTAAATCTGTCTTTCCTATAAAAATAAATATTAAAAAAAAAAAGAAGAAGAATTAAGCTTTCAGGGCTGACACAATGGCTCAATTGGCTAATCCTCCACTTAGCTGGCTCACATCCCATATGGATACTGGTTCATGTTCCAACTGCTCCCTGCATAAGGACTGGGAAAGCAATGGAGGATAGCTCAAGGCCTTGGGACCCTGGGAGACCTGGAAGAGCCTCCTGGTTTTGGATGAGCTTGGCTTCATCTGTTGTAGCCATTTGGGGAATGAAATAGAGTACGGAAGATCTTTCTGTCTTTCTTCTCTTGGTAAACATATACCTTTCCAATAAAAGTAAAGTAAATCTTAAAAAAAATAAGCAAGCTTCACACAATTTCTAAGTTGTATACTAATTAATTAGTTGCCTCCAAATTAACCATGTAGTAAAACTAAAAGTCAAAGACAAAGTCAAAGTCAAATATTTAAACATTTTAATCTGCAAATTTAGTTTACTTGATGATCACATAGCACAAAAGGGCAGAAACTACTAATTTATTTGCGCAGAAAGATAAATGATCAAGAGTATAATAAAATTCTATGCATGACATTAAAAACACTTTGCTTTGGTTATGAAGTGTAAAAGTGGAGAAGGCTTTTAATTTAATAACTAGAGTTAATCTCCAAGTAAGAAATTTGAAGCACAAAAATACCTCATTTATCTTGCATAATTAAAAAAATAAGGACCATTTCTTTAAGTACTTAACTTTTTACAATGTTACAATTTTGAATAGGAATTTAATATATAAAAATGAACTTTTAAACATTTTAATTTCACTTAAGTAACTAAGGACCACCTTCAGTATTAATGTGCAAAGTTATAACACAATGACATATTTCCCCTCTCTACACCCTCCAGAAGATGCTGACTTCTTAATTCTCTCACCTTTTCTAATCATTTCGGTTCTCCTCACATTACTGTCAACTACAGCTATTTACTAGTTAAGCGCACCACTCATGGCCCCTACGGTGTAGGAAGAATGTGTAATAGCAAGAGAGATTTCTTAGAACTGTGGACCACAGCAACATAGTTTCGGCAGCAGGAGGCCCTGAAAAAATTTCTGTATGAATGACTTTTACACATTATTACTGTCTATTAAAATTACAGTTTCCATTTATATTTCCCCTGTTTTCTCCTGAAACATAAGTTATTCATTTCTTAGAAATGACCAAAAAACTTTAAAACCACCATGTGAAGGTATTGAGAGACACTGTGCCACACACTGTACAATTCATTATCATACATACATATAAAGAAGTGGCCTACTAGACTACCCCTCCCCCTTTAGTGCCAGCATCCCATATGGATGCTGGTTGGAGTCCCAGCTGCTCTACTTCTAATCCAGCTACCCACTAATGTGTCTGGGAAAGCAACAAAAGATAACCCAAGTCCTTGGACCCCTGCACCCATGTGGGAGACCTGGAAGAAGCTCCTGGGTCTAACTTCAAACCAATCTAGCCCCATCATTGCAGTCATTTGGAATGAGAACCAGCAGATGGAAAAATCTCTCTCTCCTTCTCTCTCTGTAAAATGTGCCATTCAAATAAATAAATCTTGAAAGAAAGTAAGAAAAATAAAGTTTAGTTCTAAAGATTACTTCATTCTTCAAAGATCATTACCCTTCATGAGTCATTCCATCTCCTCAGGATTCAAACCACTTTTTCAAAATATATGCTTGTACTTCAAGATGTCTATTTCCTTATGCAGAAGAGTTCCATTAAATTGAACTAACCGTAAATATGTCCAGTGTAAATATGAGAGGTATCATAATCAAGAACTTCATTTGATGTTTCTACTTTAAAATCATCACTGAAAAGGGAAGTGTCCCTCTTCATGCGTAGGTTGAAGTGTCTGCAAAACAGGATAAGGAGGAGAAAGAACACTAAGATCAAAAGGACCCAAATTTGTAAATGATTTTTTTATTTAATATGAACTACAGTATACAATGTATCTACTTAGGAAATATAATTAACAAGACTTTCTCATTTAAAAAAAAAATTCACCTCTAAAACCCACCTAGTGGTATAGTATATATACTTAACAGTAACCCATAAGATAGATTAATAAATGAAAGCATGCAGTCTTGTTTCTTCACAGTAAAACAAACTTAGAGATAAAAACAAGCTTTCTTACCCAATTACTACTATTCACTAGTACCGGTCTTTCCTTTTAACATTTGTGCAGTTTTAACCTTTTCCTGTACGTTCCATAACTTAAGATAACACACAGGAAGGCTGAAAATCTGCTAGGGTTGTTAAGATACTTTTCAGGGCACCTGCAAAGCAGATCACAGCTCCTGGGTTGCAATTTTAACTCCACTTCTGACTTCAGATTCCTGCTAATGCATACCCTAGGAGGCAGCAGGAATAACTCAAGCATATGACTTTCTGTCAAACTTCAAGAGACCCAGAATGAGCTGCAAGGCCCCAGCTTCAGCTCACTCCAGCCCAGGCTGCTGTGATCATTTGGGGAGTAAACTAGCAAATGGAAGACCTCTCTCTCTCTAAATCAATCAATTCCTTTCTCCCTCTTCCAGTCAAATTTAAAAAAAAAAATTAAAGAAACCCCATCCCACACACAAAAAAGCAAACACATAGAAAAGAAGCATATACATTAGATATTTCACATGCAGGCAAGGGTACATGTTATTTCTTTTGTGTGTGTACGTGCACACACACACATATTCTTTCCTTTACACACATACTTTTTCAACTCCTTTACTATCTCCCTAGATATTCCAAGTTTCGCAAATTTTACTCTCTTGCCTCAGTGCAATGTGGAAACCCCAAAATATTAGAATAATACCTAAAACCACAGCCATTTTAACTGTCCTCTACAAAAAAGAGGGAAAAACTAAAACATTCAAGAAAAATTAAATATTAGAGATGTCAGTCATCATTAATCTTTAAGATCTGACAAGAATCTAAAATTTAGAATCAAAGTTGGAATCAATTCTTAAGTCTAATAATTACTAGTTCAGAACTCCTGTCTGTGAAATGAAAACTATAAATTCTAACTATCTTATTACAGGAATTAAGGATTACAATGTTGCTAAGTCATTAGCACAGCACCTGGCACATAGCACAATCATTACTTAACACACAATCATTACATGTCTACACAGAACAAATTTTCTACTCAACGTTGTTGTTATTATTATGTATTTGCCAGACTTACCAACTCCTTTCCATTGGTTCACCCCCAAATGCGTGCAGCACCTCCCTGCATTCACCACCAGAGAAGCCCATGAAGTCGCATTGTTCTACAGTTTTTATTTAATTCAATCTCCAGAGTGTACCTCTTTTTTTTTAAGATTTATTTATTCTTATTGGAAAGTCAGATATACAGAAAAGAAGAGAGACAGAGAGGAAGATCTTCCATCCGATGATTCACTCCCCAAGTGAACACAATGGCCGGTGCTGTGCCGATTCAAAGCCAGGAGCCAGGAACCTCTTCTCGGTATCCCACCGGGGGTGCAGGGTCCCAAGGCTTTGGGCCATCCTTAAAGAATTTAATATTAAAAAGAACAGAGCCCAGCACAATACACTTGTGGCTAAATCCTCAACTTGCATGCACCAGGATCCCATATGGGCACTGTTTTGTGGCCATTCTGTTCCACTTCCCATCTAGCTCCCTGCTTCTGGCCTGGAAAAGCAGTTGAGAAATGCCTAAAGCCTTGGGTCCTTGTACCCACATGGGAGACCTAGAAGAAACTCCTGGCTCCTGGCTTTGAATTGGCTCAGTTCTGGACATTGTGGCCACTTGGGAAGTGAACCAGCAGACAGAAGACCTTTCTCTCTACCTCCATGTCTCTCTATAGATCTGCCTTTCCAATAGAAATAAATAAATCTTAGAGAAAAAAAATTTTTAAGGAACAAACTGGAACTGGCATGGTGCTATAGCAAGCTAATCATCCATCCACATGGGCACCAGTTCAACTCCTGGCTGCTTCTCTTCCAATCCAGCTCCATGCTAATTGTCTGGAAAATCAGCAGAGGATGGCCTAAGTCCTTGGCCCCTTCAACCACATCAGAAACCCAGAAGATACTGCAGGCTCTCAGTTTCATACTGACCCAGCTTTGACCATAGTGGACATTTGGGGAGTGAGCCCGAGGATACAAGATAAATAATTCAGTGTGTGTATGTGTCCTTCTCTCTGTAATTCTGCCTTTCAAATAAATAAATCTTTATGTTCAAAAAAAGGAAAGAAAAAAAAACCTAATCTCTATGACCACAGGAAAAAAACTGCTGAGTTTAAAAGCCTGTCTCTAAGGGCCCGGCGTGGTGGCGCAAGTGGTTAAAGGTCCTCGCCTTGCACGCCCGGGATCCCATATGGGCGCCAGTTCTAATCCCGGCAGCCCCGCTTCCCTTCCAGTTCCCTGCCTGTGGCCTGGGAAAGCAGTCGAGGACAGCCCAAAGCTTTGGGACCCTGCACCCACGTGGGAGACCCGGAAGAGGCTCCTGGCTTCGGATTGGCATAGTATCGGCCGTTGCGCTCACTTGGGGAGTGAATCATTGGACGGAAGATCTTCCTCTCTGTTTCTCCTCTCTGTATATCTGCCTTTCCAATAAAAAAAATAATAAAAATAAATATTTAAAAAAAAAAGCCTGTCTAAAACTTATATGCAAATGCAAATGACCCAGAATAACAAACAATTCAAGAAACAAGAAAATTAGAAGATCTATACCTGACTTTAAGACTTATTGTTCTAGTTATCAACATATTGCCCTTGAGTTCCTAATCCACAATGCCTAGTTGAATCTTGCAAATACTTCTCCTTTGACGACCAGCATGACCAGCACCAGCATTTATGTTTCATCAGTAGAACACTCTGAAGTGGCATGACAGGGGAAATCATCTTTCTGACCAGTTCCAGGGTGCTTTCATCCCAACTTCCAGAGGCATATATATGGGACATCCTTTTATACTCATTCTTCAACAAAACTGGTGTCCAGCTTTGCCTGGTAGTCCCTTGCTGACCAGTGTTGACCTACTAACTGCAGAGCAGCTCTGGCCCAAAAGAGAAGTTCTCAAACGAGTTGTCATTCCCATACCAATAATGTGTCAATCTTAACTTTGAAGAAAGAGCCCTCAAGTTTATCTAGATTGTGGATTCATGATTTTCAAAGAATATATACAAACTGGGTCTTTACCTCACAGTAATAGTACAAAAAGGCAGTATGATAAATCAAGTTCATCAAAGCATCTGACTCAAAGTCACAAAACTAGAATTAAGACTGGAATTCTTGTATCTGGTTGCTGTATATTGTTCTTTCTACCATACCCCAAATGCCTCATAAGCATGTGATGAAGAGTCAAGCCAGTACATGCTGAGTGTTGTAGACTTAATAAAATATTATCCGTCTTTCCCAAGCCACCTTTTAACAAACACGAGTAAGACATACAAACAAAAATACAGCCTCAATTGACTGTCACTGGTGTAAATGTGCTCTGTTTATTTTCCTCTATTTCCTCCATAAATTCTTTTTATTAAAGCTTGAGCCACGTTCTGTAGTTAAATTATACCCCTTTTTTAAATGTTTCCTTAAGCAATGTCAGTTCTTTTTATCAATATACATAATATTGCCATCAGGAATAAACTTTAGATTTCTTTCAAGAAAGCAAGTTTCCTATATAAAAAACATTATTTCATCTAAGAATGTTTTCTTGCTCTAACATTTAATCACTCCATAATTTTATAGGTCAACAGCACTCATATTTTGTCTCTCACCTTGATAATAGCAGTTCTATTATAATTTTGTTGGTTTTCCTTATAGTAAAGTTATAAAGAACAGAATCAAGTTTCAGGGGGTCAAAACCAGATAACAAACCTATTTGGAAAAGTGCCCCAAAGAGACACTGATATGCAGTTGTATCAATAATAGCGGGGCTTCCTCCCTTAGGCTCTAGAAAAGCACTCTACATCCCATAGCAAAGGCACTGGAACTATCTATGTTGCAAAGTAACATGGTCAATTATGTTAAGGATACAATCACCTAAATCTCCTGCAAGGTCATATACCTTTGTATAAGAACAGTTAAAATATAAAGTTGCCTTTTCCTTTAAAATTGCTGTATTAGTTCAAAATAGTATAGTTCTGATTCTCAGAACAAAGCAGCAACAAATAAAGTTACATACCCTTGAAGTAAAGGCATCATAAGGTAAAAAGCCTCAACTACTTAAATACCTTGGCTATACAGACAGAAAACCTGATTGAAAAAATCAAATATTATGGATCAATTATCTATTTCATTTCCACGACTACACTTAGACAAAGAGTAAAGTCCTGTTTTCAAATTATCTTATAGAAACCCTGTATTTTAAAAAAGAAAGGGGAGGATAAAGTAGCAAAACAAGTCTGAAAAGGAGAAAAGAGCCATTGCATTCTTTACTGGACAGTAACAATCTCCACAGAAAATTCTAGAAATCACCATTTAGAAAAACCACACTTATAGACTTAACTGATAGTTCTGTGGTAAATAAATTTTGCCTCACATAAGGAAATACATCTAAACAAGAACTCACAAAAGTTCCCAAGAAAGACAAAAATGAAACTAAAAGACGCAATGTGTAACAAGACAAACAGAGCAATAACATGAACTTTCCTCAAATAAAGGAGAGCCACTGGGAAGAAATTCCCATGATTACATATATTATATACATGACTACAAAAGAAGTATCTACTGAAAAGGAATCTAGGTCTTCAATTTAACGAAATAATGAATGACCTTTCCATCACACTAAAATATTGCTCCATTTTAGGATATATAGGTTGAATGTCCCTTGGACAAAATGTGTGGGATCAGAAGTGTTTTGCTTTTCCTACATTTTTGTATTTTGGGATATCTGCTAGTATCTGCTAGTAAAGAGACTTTACTAGCTGAACAATCATAGTCTGAAAATATGAAATGCTCTATAACATCTTACATTTCAGATCAGGAAAGCTCAAACCACTGAAAGGAGCTCAAAAATGACAAAAATACAAGACACTTTGCTGGTAAAAGATAAAAATAAAGTTCTGATCTACAAAGAGTAATTAATAGGTTCAAATCTAAAAGAATATCAAAAAAGAACCAGAAAAGAGGTTAAACTGATAAAACTGGAGGCCAGGATTATGACTCAGTTGGCTCAACACCACATAAAACATTGACATTCCATCCATGAGTGCAGGTTTGAGTTGGCTGCTCCAGTTCACAATTGAAGTGTCTGTAAAGGCTATAGAAGATGGCCCAAGTACTCAGGACTCTACCACCCTCATGCGATACCCAGATGGAGTTCCTGCCTCCTGGCATCAGCCTAGCACAGCCCATCACTGAATCCATTTGGGCTGTGGACCAGTGAATAGAAGGATGGATGGATGGATGGATGGATGGATGGGTGGATGGATGGATGGATGGATTTCTCTCTCTCTCTTCCCCGCTGCCCCCGTGTGTGTCTGTGTGTTTCTCTGTGTGTGTGCACTGCTTTGTGTCCTGGCTGTTCCACTTATAATTTAGTTTATAATCAATGGTCTGGGAAAGCAGCAGCACATGTCCTAAGTGTTCAGATCCCTGGGTGAAGCTTCTGGCTTTTGGCTTCAGCTTGGCCCAGCGCTGGCTGTTATACCATGTAGGAGGTGAATCACAGAGAAATCTTTCTGCAATTCTGACTTTCAAAATACATAAATAAATCTTTAAAAAAAGAAAGAGAGGTAAAATTAGCATTGTACATTTCTGCCTCAGAAATGCCATCCATTGTTAAGTTTGACAAAAAACAACCTCTAGGATCTCTTAAAATAATTTTTTACAAAATATAAGTTTAATAATATTTTATATTTTGATTCTATATAACATATTGGAATACCACTTTGGTTCTATATTGATCTATGTGAAAATTTGAATAAATACCTGTTTGGGATTTATCCTAGGTTGTTAGTATAGATTAGAAACTTTACTGCCAGATTATATAGTGATTTTCATACAATAATTATAGCAGCAATTTTGTGATTTATGCATATTTTAATGTGTTTTATTATTTTACTTATTTGAAAAAGCAGTGAGAGAGAAGATGAACCAGAAGGAAATAAAGAGGGAGAGAGAGATCTTTCATCTACTGGTTCACTCCCCCAAATAAACACAACGGCTGGAGGCGGGCCGTTTGGAAGTAAGGAGCCAGGAGGTTCCTCTGAGTCTGCATGAGGGTGTAGGGGCCCAAGTACTCGAGATATTTTCTGCTGCTTTCCCATGCACATTAACTAGGAGCTGGACTGGAAACGGAGCATCAAGGGCTTGAAGCAGTGTCCATATGAGATGCCAGTGTCACAGATGGTGGCACCAGCATCAGCCCTTAACATATGCCCTTTGGGGTAACTATCATTAAAGGAAAGCATAAGGGGTCATCTTAATTCTAAGCAGATCTTGTGTGAATGTCTAAAAAGCCAGATAATAAGTATCTGAAGTTGTGTTTAAAAAAGAGTTATACAGATTATTTTTGGTAGAAAGTAATTACATGTGCACTATTACTGAATTATATTTTTTCCTATTGCAAATACACGTCTGTTTAAACTTTTTCACTCTTCATAGTGTGTTATCTTTAATAGAATGAAAGTCAAACACGTCTAGTCACAATGCATAACATAGTAAACCTTATACAGACTGACTCACAGTAAACTGCAGCTGACTCATCCCAAATATAGTCATAACAAATGTAAATACAAATAATTTAAAAATATGTAAAAATAAAATAGAACTAATTATAACCAATTGGTACTAGTCAAATAATCATTTGGATATAAATATGGAATCACATTTTTAACTAAAATGTGTTAGAAAGGATTATACTGTCCATTCTTAAGGTACAAATTTAAAGCATAATAATTGAACAAATCTGAAATCGAATCAATTCTTACAAATGCAGTGTATTTATGTAGCTCAACATACTTCTTTCTCAAGCACCCTAGAGAACTATTCACAGGATCATGCAACAGGAGATTTCCCAGGTTCAGATCCTTTTTTCAGACTCTCAGCCAGTAGTTCTTTCTTCTGTGATTATCTACAACATTTTATCTGTAAAACATCACATCATATTTTGTCTAGTATCCAATGACTTGGATACATCTTACTGCTCCTAGTTTGTCCATGTTTGACTCACGATTCTACTACCCATGGCCTGCTAGGTAAAATAACTAACAGTCACTAATCATGTTACAGGTGACTAAGTGCATGTTCACTTATGTATAAGTCCTCTCTCTCTCTCTCTCTCTCACACACACACACACACACACACACACACACACACACACACACACGGCTAGAGATTTGGCTCTGCCACATACTGAGAAAAAATTATACGATAAATCTAATAAAAATCTAATAATATAGTAGGTATCCAGACCAAAGGCAGCTAGAATCTTACCTGTTCTGATGGGCAATCAAATCATTTTTAGAATATAATATCAAGTATATTTTAATGTAACCACTAAAAACACAGGAAGGCTACTGATTGCTTCTAATGTCACAGCAGTAATTAAGAATGATCTTCAAATATCTGAAGGGTCATAAAAAAATCACATGAATTGCTGTTGCTAAAATTTTTATCAGCAAAACAAACTTGAAATCAATATTTTTTCCCTTCTTCAAATCAAGGCAGATTTTAGAATCTGAAAGTACTTTTTTTAACAATAAATAATACTTTTATAATATGAAAAACATGTAATACATTTTCATGTGTAAAATATTTTAGGTTTCATAACATTTCTGATTATCTCAGTTCTCTTCCATTAAAATCTTTCTTAAGCACCTGTACTATATGTATAATACAACAATATTAAATAGTACCTAGAATTCCGCTTATAACAAATAAGAAAACACAGTTATAGAAAAATTAAAAATATATACATGAAAAAGACAGTACAAATAAAATGCCAATGGATTAGATAAGTAACTCAAAAGTTCAGACAAGGTATAAAGTGTCTAACTGACAGAAACTGCATCAAGCATTTAGAAGTGATCAGGATTTAGGATAAGTAATGCAACAAACTGTATCACAAGTTTTCAGAAAGTTCAAGGGAATATATATTATGAAAAAGCTATATCTGGATTTCAAATTTTCGTTATACAAAAATGAACTTATCTACTCCATTTTTTCAACAACCTTGTCTGATGTACCTTCACATTTGGTATAATCAGCAAATACTTAGAAGTTCATTCTGGGTGAAATACACATTTGATGCTGGTAAGTGAAATAAAGTTAAGTTTCGAATAGTAACTATGACTAATTTACAAAAAAATCTGAAGATTAAACTAAGAAATCCGGTGAACAATCACTAATGAAAGACATGTGGGCAACAAGTTGACATGAAAAACAGGCCTTTACCAAGTCACTTTGTAGCAGTATGTAGAGTAACCTTTAACGAAAACAGAGTGGAAGTCAGCGATCCTACCAGGAACTGAAAACAAGAGATCTTAATCAAGGCTACATCAGGAGAAAACTACAAAAGGAACAGGTTTACTGGTAAGACAGAAAATCTAACAAAGATCTCAAATGTTTTATATCCAAGAGCCTCTAACAAACAAAAAGATAAAATACTCTTAAGATTTGAGTCACTTAAGTCTGATTCAATCCTGGGCAATATATGTAAAGTGATTTCATTTCTGAGCCTTAATTTCCTTAGATACAAAACAATATTTATTATGGCCAGGCTGAGAAGATCCATTAGGAAAATGCACATAAAGCATCTATAATTCACTGAATAAACTTGATTTTATCTTTCTTCCTTGGCTGCCTTTTTTTTTTTAACCCTCAACAATTTTTTGAGAACTGAATGGTACAGTAGGTAACTTGTCTATCAGCTGGCATTTTAGAACAGATAAAATGAAGTTAATGAGATAAACAAATTCAGTGTTATACAGTCAGTGATTCACTCTGCTGGAAGCAGATGATAAAAAAAAGTCATAAAAACAATTAATGTGGGAAATTTTGAACACAGAATCTTCTTTAAAATATGAATGCTCTTCAAAAATTTCACAGAAAGTGGTGGATACTCGACTCAGAAGTTAAGACGCACGTATCCCAACCTAAATACCAGGGTTCAAGAACAGGATCTACTGAGATTTCCATCTTCCTGGTAAAGTACACCCTTGTAGCAGGTGATAGTTCAGGTTATTCGATAACTGCCACAGTGGAAGATCAAGACTGAGTTTTCGGCCCTGACAACAGCCTGGCCCAGCCTCAACCTGTGGAGCCATCTAGGTAGTAAATCACTAAATTGGAGCACACACTTTAACTTTCTGTCTGCTCCTTGAAAAAACAAATTTATAAACACATAACATGCTTTCAAAACACAATGGGTATTGGGCCCGCCGGCGTGGCCTAGCAGTTAAAGTCCTTGTCTTGAACGCGCCCGGGATCCCATATGGCCGCTGGTTCTAATCCCAGCAGCTCCGCTTCCCATCCAGCTCCCTGCTTGTGGCCTGGGAAAGCAGTTGAGGATGGCCCAAAGCTTTGGGACCCTGCACCCGTGTGCGAGACCCGGAAGAAGTTCCTGGATCCTGGCTTTGGATCGGCATAGCATCAGCCATTGCACTCACTTGGGGAGTGAATCATCGGATGGAAGATCTTCCTCTCTGTCTCTCCTCCTCTCTGTATATCTGACTTTCCAATAAATAAATAAATCTTTAAAAAAAAAATACCACAATGGGTATTATGAAAAAAGTAAGGATGAATTTCTTATTTTTTTTTTGTACTACAATAAATTTACCTTTTAATTCCATGAATTTCTTTTAATTTACCTTTTAATTATGTTTTGATTTCTTTTAATTATATTTTAATCTCCATGAATTTCTGAACTCCCTGGGTATCTGCAATCTGATTTCACAAGTTCAAAAATATTTAAATTTGACTATTTCCTTCAGCAACAGTCACAAGTTCACATATTTAAATGTATCATGACAATGGTAGAGCCCAACATCCTATTATTTGACTATTTCCTTAGCAACACAGAAGGACAATCAGTAACATGTATAACCAAATTCCTGTGGAAGCTGAATTTCCAAACAGGAACCTTTCCATTTAGAGAAGGAGTATTAAGTATAGTAATTTCTTCTTCAACCAGATGAACAGGGGAGAATTCCAGATACAGTCAGTTAGGTAACAGATTTACTCACCGTCCATGAGCATGGAAATCCAGACGCAAAAACTGGTCCTCATGTGAGACTGCTCTTTTGGTACGCTGGTGTTTTTGGTGTAAGGAATCCACATTGTAAGACAGTCCTTCATAATGTCTGATGTATTTATTTAAAGGATTTCCATACTGGCCTGTAAAAATTAGACAACAGTTTTAATCAGTATCATGTTGAAGGTCTTTCTCAGTCTAATATGATTTCTGTGATTATTTACAGTATCAAAAATACATGAATTGTGTCACTGACACAAATAACATTACCTATTCAACAAACATTATTTTTATGTTTTATAACTTAGTATAATAGAATTTTGACCATACACACACATTTGGGTGACAGCTGTAGGTTTGATTCAATGTTCCTTACCAGGTTGAGGAAGTTTCCTTTTATTCATAGTTTGCTGACAAAAAAACTCTCAATAACAAAACAAAATATAAATAAATAAGAATAAAACAAAAAAAGTAATAAAAAAAATCTCAAGAACAGATGCTGATTTTTCTCAGCTGCGTATTCTTTATTTTCAAACTTTTTTTTAATCAGCATTTTTTATTGGAAAGGCAGACATACAGAGAGGAGACGAAACAGAGAGAAAGATCTTCCTTCCAATAGCTCACTCCCCAGGTGGTCACAATGGCTGAAGCTGAGCCAATCCGAACCCAGGGGCCCAAAGCCTCTTCTGGATCTATGCAGGTGCAGGGTCCCAAGGCTTTGTTCCATCCTCAACTGCTTTCCCAGGCCACAAGCAGGGAGCTGGATGGGAAACGGGGCTGCCGGGAGGCGCCCATATGGGATCCTAATGGGTGCAAGGTGAGGACTTTAGCCACTAGCTACTGTGCCAGGCCCTATTTTTAAATTTACCTTTGTTTCATTTGAAAAGCAGAGCAAGAGAGAACCTCCATCTGTTGGTTTACAACCTCAACTACTCCCAATAGTCTTCAACATGCATGGCAGGGACCCAAGTACTTGAGCCATCAACTGCTGCCTTCCACGGTGCATTAGCAGTAAGTTAGCTTGAAAGTGAAGAAGCCAGAACTCAAAATAGGCACTCTGATACAGGATACACACACATCCCAAGTGACAAATTAACAACTGCACCAAATGCCAACTCTTCTTTCTACCTATTAAAATTATCACAGTTTTTTTTTCTTTTTATTTATTAAATATGGTAAGTTAAACTGATGAGTTAAACCATTCTTGTATCACTGATTACAAACTACTTGATGAAACCATTGCATTCAATTAGCTGTAATTTTATTCAGTATTCTTATCCAATTTTGGGGACATACTGGCCAATAATTTTCTCATACAATCCTTTGTCAAGTTTTAGTATTACAGCAAAAGTAAGAATAAGTTGAGAAATAATATTCTTTCAAGGTTCTGTACAAATTTATGCAACATGACTACTTTTCTTCCTTGAATGTGTCGTAGAATTCATCAGTGAATCCATGTTGGCCTTGGAGGATTTTATTGTCGTTATTATTGGTGCTGGTGGTGGTGTGTCTGTATGTAAAAAAAATAATAATAACTAAAATTTCAATTTCATAGAGTTAGGATAACTATTTTTCTTTGGATGATGAGGTTTACCCATGTCTTCCAAGTTGCTGAATTTATGGAGATAAGCTGCTCATAATACTGTCCATGTTATGTTTTCAGCACCTTTTGCATCTAATCATGCCACCTTTTTCCTTCCTGATGTAAACAGTCCCTAACTTCACTCCTTTGTTTCAGATCAGGATAGGTAGAAACGTACCAATCTTACTAATCTCAAAGAGATATCATTCGGTTCCTTTGATTTTTTTTCTTCCCTATTTTTTCTATTTTGCTGATTTTCAGTTTGGTCATTATTGTTCCCTTCTGCTTACTTTGAGTTTAACCTGGTCTTTTTTAATTTCATAAAGTGAAGTCATAGGTGGAAGACCTTTCTTCTTTTCTAACATGGATCTTTGCAGCTTTAAAACTCAAATACTGCTTCGGAAGCAGCTCACAAACTGCTACATTTCATTGTTATTCTGTTCAACACACTTTTAATATTTCTTTTGATTTCTTCTTTGACCCATGTGTGATACTTGGAAACCTGTTATTTTCTAAATATTGAAGATTTTCATCTACATTTCAGTTGTTAACTTCTAATTTAATAGCCAGTGAATATTCTATGCATGATGCAACCCTTCAAATACACTGAGGTTTGTTTTGACTGAAAATAGAGTTTCCTTTGGCATGTTGCACGTACATTTGGAAAGATTTTGAATTTTGTTTATCATTGCATGGGTGTTCTAGAAACACCAATCTCTATTCTTACTGATAAGATGTTTTATAAATATAAATATCAATTGGTTCAGGATGGTCAAAAGCTTTCTCAATCTTTCACAATCTTACTGATTTTCTAACTGTTCAAATATATGATTGCAACTTTGTCTTTCTCCATATAGGTCTTACTTCTCATATTTTTAAGCTGTAGTATTACAGATGCAAATGTGCATTAGCTACATATCTGATACTAACTAAACCATTCCACCCCTTTTCATTTAAAAAATTTTACTTTAGGGGCCAGCACTGTGGCATAGCCACAACTGAAGCTGCTAGCTACAAAAGTGGCATCCTTGTGAGTGCCAGTTCATATCCCACTCCCAACTAATGGCCTGGAAAAAGCAGCAGAAAATAGCCCAAGTATTTAAGGGTCCTGCAGCCACCTGGGGAGTGAAGCAACAGCTGGAATTTCTCTGTATCTAGCTCCCTGTGTCTGTAACCCTGACTTTCAACAGTCAGTGCTAGGTCAAGGTCAGGAACAAGAAGCTTCATCTGGGTCTCCCAGGTGAGTGGCAGACTCTCAGACACTGAGGCCATCTTCTATTGCCTTTCCTAAACAGAAAACTGATCAGAAGTGGAGCAGCCCGGAAATGAACAAGGGCCCACATGTGATAGTCTTTTTAGGTGGCTTTTCCTACTACATCATGCCAGCACCTCCTTCTCCTTTGATGTATCTTTTGCTATTATTTTATATCTGATCTGTATATTTATATTTAAAGTGAGTTTCTTTTAAGCAGTATGCCAGTATAGTAGATTTTGCTTTTTACCCAATCTGGCAATCTCTGGGGTGCTTAAGCCATTTATATTTAAAAAGTGAGTATTAATGTGATTAGGTTCAAACCTACCATATTGCTATTTTCTGTCTGATCTATGTTCCCATATCCTCCGACTGCCTTCAACTGAACTAATTTTTCATTCCATTTTATCTTTAAGTTGAACTCAGACCTACAACTCTTTGGCTATTTCAGGAATTGCTTTAAGGTTCATAGGCTACATCTCTAACTCACCTCGCCCTACCTACCTTCCAGTGACATTACACCACTTTAGATATAAGAAGCTGATAATAGTGTAGTTACATTCCTCTTTTTCTGGTTGGTAGGCTACTGTCATTATTTATTTTAATTAGACATATCTTACATGCCCTATAATAAAATGCTATTGTTTCAATTTAAATAATTGCCTCTTTAAAAAATCATTTATTTGAAAAGCAGTGACAGTGAGAGAGATAGATCTTCCATTTGTTGGTTCACTCAAATGCCCACACAGCCAGGGACGGGCCAGGTAGAAGGCAGGAGTGGGGAATTCCATCCAGGTCTCCCAGGTGGATAGCAGAGACTGGAGTACCTGGGCCAGTAACTACTGTCTTCCAGATGCAACAGCAGATGCTTAATTGGAAGCAGAAATAGCCAGGACTCAAATCAGTGCTCCAGTGATTTTTTTTTCTCCAAATTCCTGGTTTAATAAGGACTTGTTTTTGAGGGAAAAAGGTCCCAACATCAGGCTGTTCACCAAAATAACCCACAGTATCAACTTAAGAAAACAAATATTAAGACTATTACACTGTTTTTTCTAGAGGATGCATTTGACATGCCAACTTTCATTCACAAAAATACATTGTTACAGTTGTGTTGAACAGCCCCACACAGCACTGTTAAGTGGGGTAGAGCACACACACCTTTAACTCAAAGCTGCTCCCAGGTGCTACTCAGCTAAATGAGATGGCCTTTGCAGTTAGGGAAGCAACTACAGAACTCATGTATGCATGGAAAGAACTATATTCCCTGCATTAAAAAGAGATTATTTTGGAGACAGTCGATAAAAACCATACATACTTTTTTATTGTTAAGTCAAAGAGGTATCAAAATTAAAAGCAAAAATTACAGGGCAAGACTTAACAAAACTACCAGGAGCATCAAAGGAAATGAAAATGGGACTAGGCGCAGGGAAATGAATTAATGAACACAGGAAAGACAAGGATGGGTCGAACAGTGAGCATGTGATGAAGATACTAGGAGAGAGGATCTGGTGAAAATTTTGATCTTAGACAAGCGCCTAGATAAAGAAATAATGGGATAAGATGCTAATCCCCACTATGTACTTAAGAGTCATCCTCTCCTTCCTCAGCCTCTTTTTCACCATCCTTGATCAACTACAGCTGGTCATCCCCCGATCTTCATTATCATCGTCATCCAGTAGGCCCCCCTCCTCAGCAGAGTCATCTGTACCCCCCTCAGACTCCATCTTCACATTAGTCTCATCTTTCTTCAGGGAACTGCTGCTCTTTTCCTCTTCTGACTTATCATTCTTCATCTCTACTGCTTGTTTGCTCTGTTTCTTTTCAATTTTTTCCAGGCTTTCCAGAAGAGACTCCACTTTTTGTTTTATTTGGGTCAGCTCCTTCTTAATGAACTGAAGGTCATATCCTTTCAATTTTCCAGATTTGGAAGAAGATCCTCGTGGTCCGCTCTTAGAGTTTAAGTCACTTTTCTCCCTTCTTGAGGTGTTTCCTGATACGCGCTGGTGTTTAGAGGGCGCTACAACCCGAGCAATAGGAGGAGGAGGAGGAACACGTGCTGGGTAACTGTACATCCTGTCATAATAATCACGTTGAAAGTCATAGTCCAAGTCAAGGAGGAGCCGTACATCTCCGCTGCAGATCATTTCACGCCTGCTTTCCCTCGGTTCACTTTTGGCTCTGCAGCCAGATTAATATCTAAAACCTGGCCAGCAACTGGCCCAGACAACTGGCTCTAAAAGATTTTAAACAATGTGTGTTTTTTTAAAATCATTTGTATTTTTCATCTCCAGTGTACTTCATTCCTTTGTCTGGATCCCTGTTTTTATCTGATGTTTGTTTTCCCTCAAAGTAAATGATTTCCTTTAACATTTCTTCTACTGGTAATAAATTCTTTCCAGTTATAGTATCTGAACAAGACCCTCTTTTGTCTTTTCTTTTTTAAAAGATAAAAAGACTGAATGCTAATTGTTTAGAAAGTGACCAAGAAGAAAATGTATAGGCAATGATCTCACCTACCATCCCCTGATCCTTGACCCTTCCCACTCTGATCAACTGTGTAATCATCACTAATAAAATTAAAAAAAAAAAAAAAGTGACCAAGAGTGGACAGATTCTAGCCAGTTCTGGGCCAAGCAACCATCAGGAGCCAAGAACTCCCTCTGGGTCTCTCACAGTACAGGGGCCCAAGCACCTGAGCAATCATCTGCTACCTTCCCAGGAGCATCAGTAGGAAGCTGGTTTGGAAGCAGAGAAGCCAAGACCTGAACCTGCACTCACATTTGGGATGCTGGTGTTGGAAGCAGTGGCTCATCTAGGAGCATAAGAACACTGGCCCTCTGTTTTTAAAAGGTACTATCATTTACACAGAATTGTAGATTGACAGAAATAATCTTTTTCATAAGGCTTATGAAATGCTATTCTATGCTCTGCTTTTCTTTTTACACTTTCTGATGAAAAGAAGAAAAAAAAAATCTATGGTCATCCTGATCTTTGTTCCTCTTAGTATAATGTATCTCTTGCCCTAGTAGCTATTAAGATTTCTCGCCTTATTATTGGTGCTCAGGAATGTAAACATGACATGCTTTACTATAGTTGCCTTTGTATTTTTTGAGCTTTGGCTTCAATAAATTTCTTGGGTCTATGAGTTTATAGTGTAGTTTTTCAGTTATTACTTCTTCAAAAATTTTTGACGCTCTTCACCATTCCTTCTCCCTTAAACATTAGATTTGTCATTGAAAATTTTCCTACAACCCACTAACTTTTCCATACCTTTTCATTCTTCCTGTTTCACAGTAGGTAAATTCTAATGCTATCCTCCAGAATACCAGTATTCTGCAACATATAATCTGCTGTTAATGCCATTCAGGACATTTTCTACCCAAAATATGGTTGAGGGGATGGCACAGCAAGTAAAACCACCACTTGCAGTGCTGGCAAACCTGTGCTGGGGCAGGTCCAGCTGCTATACTTCCAAATCAACTCACTGCTATCACACCTGAGATACAACAGAAACTAACCCGAATACTGAACCCCTACACCCAGCTGGGAGACACAGATGAAGCTACCTCCTGCTTTGGACTGGCCAAGCTCCAGTGGTTGCTTTCTTTAAAATTACAACTTTAGTATCTATAAATTAACTTTTTTTTTAAGATTTATTTTTTTTTTATTTTTTTATTGGAAAGGCAGATATACAGAGAGGAAGAGACAGAGAGGAAGATCTTCCGTCTGATGATTCACTCCCCAAGTGAGCGCAACAGCCAACGCTATGCCGATCCAAAGCCAGGAGCCTCTTCCGGGTCTCGCACATGGGTGCAGGGTCCCAAAGCTTTGGGCCATCCTCGACTGCTTTCCCAGGCCACAAGCAGGGAGCCGGAAGGGAAGCGGGGCTGCCGGGATTAGAACCGGCGCCCATATGGGATCCCGGGCATGCAAGACGAGGACCTTAACCACTGTGCCACCGCGCCGGGCCCTATAAATTAACTTTTATAATCAATACATTCAGGAATAACAACAACAAGGAAAACTGGATTGAAATCCTAACACTTCTAAGCAATGAACAAAAACAGAGCTGTTTATATACCTTTCTTAAGTTTCAGATTTTTCTTTTTTATTTTTAAAATGGAGCCAATAACTACCCTAAATGCATATAAATTGCCTAACACAAAGGATGGCATACAAGGACCACTCAGTTTAAATTATTATCAAATTACTTCACAGCTTTCTTAAAAGCATTCTTAGGAGATGCAAAAGAAATAGAGTTGTAAATCTCGGCAAAAATCAAAGAAAATACAGTGAAGCAAATATATATGAGACAACAAAGGCCACTATTACGGAACTTGAAACAAAATCAAAATCAACCCATGGAATCAGACTTCAGACCAAGATACCTCACATATTTAAAAATATGTTTTTCATTTATCTAAATGGCAGAGTGTCAAAGAGACAGAAGCAGAGGCAGTTCTTTCACCTGCTGGTTCACTCCCCAAATGCTAACAATCTGGGCTGAGTCACACGAAAAACCAGGAGCCAGGAACTCCATATGGGTCCCCCTGGGAGTGGTAGGGGCCCAAGCACCTGTGCCATATTCCACTGCTTTCCCAAGCACCTTAACAGGAAGCTGAATCTAAAGTGGAGCTACCAGGATTCAAACGAGACCTCATATGAAATGCTAGCAACCCAGGCAAAAGCCTAAGTCACTACGCCACATCAGCCTCTTCAATAATATCTTATTTTCACTTGTATTCCTTTGATAGCGCAAGCTGAAACTAGAATTATATTAAATAGCTGTGATGAGAGTGGGCATCCTTGTTTGGTCCTGGACCTTCATAAAAATAGTCCTAGCTTTTCCAAATTCAACATATATTGCCTGTGGAACAGTCATTTATTGCCTTGATTATGTTGAGGAATGCTCCTTCCATACTCAATTTGTATAAGGTTTTGTCATGAAAGGATATTCCATTTTATCGAATGTTTTATATTGAGATAATCATGGTTTTTACTCAACTTGTAAATGTTATGTATCACATTCACTGATTTGTATAAGCAGGAGTCAAGTTACCCTCTTTGCAGATCACATGATTATATGTGGAAATTGCAAAACAAAAAACTTTACTAAGAGACAGCTAAACTCATAGAGAGCTTAATAGACTTGCAGAATATAAAACCAATACACAAAAAATCAACACCTTTGCAAACATAAACATTTCCATGGCTGAGAAAGAATATGCAAGATCAATTTCATTTGGGGCCAGCTGCTCCTCTTTCTACACAATTTCCTGGTCCTGCCCTGTGAAAACAACCTGCACGTGCATGCCAGATGTGGAAGGAACTCCTGTCTCCTGTCTTCAGACTGGCTAAATTCTGGTCATTGTGGCCTCTTGAGGACTGAATCAGCTGATGGAAGATCTTACTGCCTTTCCTTCTCTCTGTAAATCTGCCTTTCAAAAAAAAATCTTTTTTAAAAAAATCAAAGAGTTCACAGAGGCAAAAATCAAAAAGTTCTGGCTCTGGACATGATGGGATCCCATATGAGGGCCGGTTTGTATCCCGGCTTTTCCAGTTCCCATCCAGCTCCCTGCTTGTGGCCTGGGAAAGCAGTAAAGGATGGTACAAACCCTTGGGACCCTGCACCTACAAGAGAGACCCAAAAAAACGTCAAAGCTGTCTACCAACAGATGACTGCAAAAAGAAAATGTGGTACATACCACACACACTGTGGAATACTACTCAGCCATTTAAAAAGACAACTTGTCTTTTAACAAAATGGATTCAACCGAAAACCATTATTCATAGCAAAATAAGCCAGTTATAAAGAGATAAATATTATGTCTTCTCTAATATGTGGCAGCTAATATAGAACACACACCAAAAAAAGGTACAGAATAAGATGTTCACTATAGGGTAGAACTGTCCTTTTCAGCCCATGCTTTACTCCAGTGCAAATAGGGTTTTGTGGTCTTTACTACATTTTACTTGTTGAATTTTACAATTATTGGTCAAATTAAGCCTGTGAATATAGAATGGATTAAAACTGTAGCTATACAAAATACTACTGAAGAGAAGGAGAAGGAGGAGGGGTTTGGCAGGGAAGAAGGAGAGCAGGGGAAATACATTTACCACCTTGGAGCTCTGCCTACAGAAGGCATGGAATTTGTTTTCTCTAATATAAAGAAAATTTAAGGTCTATTTATTTTTATTTGAAAGGCAAATTTACAGAGGAGAGTCAGAGAGACAAATCTTATCATCACTGGTTTATTTCCCAAAATGAGTATCACAGCTAGAGCCAAATCAATTTGAAGCCAGGAGCCAGGAGTTTCCTCCAGATCTCACACAGGAGTACAGGAGCCCAAGGACTTAAGCTATTCTCTGCTTTCTCAGGACATAAGCAGGGAGCTGGATCAGAAGTGGTACAGAGCCTGGCACAGTACCCTAGTGGTTAGATCCTCCCTTGCATCCGCCAGGATCCCATAGGGGCACCAGTTCATATCCTGGCTTCTGCACTTCCCTACCAGCTCTCTGCTTCTAACCTAGGAAAACAGCCAAGGATGGCCCAAAGCCTCGGAACCCTGCTCCCACATGGGAGACCGGAGGAGGTTCGGAGAGGTCCTGGCTTTGGATCAGCTCAGCTCTAGCCATTACGCCCACTTGGGAAATGAATCAGCCAACAGCTCTTCCTCTCTCCCTCTCCGTACATCCAACTTTCCAATAAAAATAAAATAGATCTTTTTTTTTAATTAATTTCATTCAAAATACAAGAAATTTTTGAATGCTTTGGAATAAATTTGATCAAGAATGTGAGAAAATTCAATAATTAAAACTATAAAACATTAAAGAAAAGAGAGGCCAGCATGATTGCACAGTAGGTAAAGCTGCCACTTGTGGCACCAGCATCCCATCTGGGTACCAGTTTAAGTAGGTTGATCCATTTCGAATCCAGCTCCATGCTAATGCACCTGGGAAACAGGCAGTGGTTGGCCAAAGCCCTTAGGCTTCTACACTCACATGAGATGGTTAGAAGAAGCTCCTGGCTCCTGGCTTCAGACAGGTCCCACTCCAGCCATTTTGGCCATCTGGGAGCCAAACCGTGGATGGAAACTCTCTCCCTAAAAGTTGTTGTTGTTGAGAACGAGCAGCAAGTGCAGCACTAGGATGCAGAACCGCATGCAGCAGGAGAGGCGCAGAGCTCCAGCCAGAGCAGAGCGCACAGGGCCCCTGGGTTGGGCCAGAGGAACGTTGAGAATGCAGGAAGATGAAAGCAGGGGAGGATGTGGAGCAGGGAGACTCTGCTGGTGCTGTGAGACTGGCTTCACCACGGAGCGCCTGGCTGCTGAGGCCAGGGCGGCCGACATGGATGCCTGCACCAGGCCTGCTCCGTGTCTCACTTTTCTGACTTTTCAATAAAAAATAAACTTTTTTTTATTTTTGCAGGTGTTTTTAAATTATGTGATATGGTTCCATAAGCTCTGGAATTTACCCTTTTCCCTCCTCAAGTCTCCTTCCCTCACTGATATCCCCTAGATTATCACAATAATATAATCCCTCATAAACAGTCTTAAGTCCATCATTCTGCTATATAAGTAAATCCTGACATTGTAGGTATGGACAGCAGCAGAGACCAGCATCCTATTGTCAAGAAGTATTTAACAGTTTCATTAGAAATCCATCTCTGATTTCAAACTAGAAATGTATACTGCATTGTAGCTTCATATCTCACTTTTAAAATACTTGGCTTTTAAAAAAGCAAAAAAAGTTCCACTAGCAAAATATCAGAAGAAACCAAGAATAGCAAAACTATAAAACCAGAACTTTTGAGATGTCTCCTGCATTTTAAAAAGCAAATGTAGAATCTTCATTGGAGTTTTGCAGAAGTTTCTTGGAAGTGGACTGAGGGACCAGAGTATAAACTCGGGTCTGCAGAGCTCCGCGGCTACTCCTCTGTCAGACAGTTCAGTTTTTAAATCACAGTTCAGATAACGTACTCTGCCGCTTCTGATTACCTCAGACAATAACTGCGGCTGTCCCAGCACAGCACGTGTAACAAAAGGTCAACTATCTACATGGATGAAACATTATCAAGAAAGTTATTAAACAAAGTCATCTTTTTTCTGTCCCACACACAAAGGAATTCTATACAGCAACATGAAGAGAACTTTCATCGCTAACCAAAGAACCTAATGATTTTTTTTCAATCTTTACAGCTGAAATAGAAAATAATTCACAGGGTTTATGTGAGAAAGTTAAAAATATCACCAAGGAATTTGACTTCATTATCTATTACACATATTAATGTGTATTATTATGCATAAATAACAGCATTTACATGATCTCAGTAATGAGAATATGCTGAAAAATCCATTATGTAATTTCTCCCCAAATACTTAATCAACCAAGAATAAAAAGTGAAAGCAAATCTAAAAAAAGAAAAATCCTCTTCTTTCATCCCCCCACAAAAAAGAGATACTTACAAACAAACCCTAAAGAACTAAGACCAATCAGGAGAAAGAAATAAAAGAAATAATAAATAACCAGTGTGTGCTAGATTCATCTGAAACAAGCTCATGAGCGCCAACCCTTCCAACTCCATGTCCAGTGACATTACGTTGGGGGCTTGAAATCAGCCATTTTGGGAGGGTAGGGCATATCTACACCACAGAAAATGAAAAAAGTTACAAATCAGATGATTTTTTCCCCATGAGAGCCACTACACTAAACAACATTGGGCATAACCAAATAATGGAAATATTCAATCAGGTATTCGTGAAAATAAGCAGGATTATTCTAAGGAAAATGTACAAACACAAAATTCACCAGACTTTGGTGTTGGCCCTAACCCTCAGAAGCCACCTGCAATGGAGGTATCCCACACTGCACCAGTTCAATCCAAAACTGCTCCACTTCCAATCCTGTCCCTGCTAATGTGCCTAGGAAAGCAGCAGCAGATAGCCCAAGTATTTGGGCCCCTGCCTGGACGAACTCCTGGCTCCTGGCTTGGGTCAAGCCCAGGCTTAGTTGTTGCTGCCATTTGGGGAGTGATCTGCATATGCAAGATGGGCATCTCTCTGTCCCTCTCAGTAACTTTGCTTTTCAAATCTAATTTTTCAAATTTTAAAAAGGACAGATTGTACCTGATCATGACCCATGACTACAAAAACATGAGTAAAACACAAAATAATCCTCTGAGTCTCCCATGTGTAGGGAGCCAAAGCAACTGGGCCGTCTTTCACTGCTTTCCCAGGTATATTATGTATGCTCGATCAGAGATGGAGCAGCAACAACTCAAACAAGCACTTATATAGGAAAACAGCAATGTAGATTTGACCAACTAAACCACAGCACCAGCCGCTTAGGCAAATCTTTTTTTGAAGATTCATTTATTTTTATTGCAGGGCCATCAGGATTAGAACCAGCACCCATATGGGATCCCAGAGTGTTCAAAGCAAGGACCTTAGCCGCTAGGCCACCACGTTGGATTTTTTTTTTTTTTTTAAGATTTACTTATCTTGGGCCCAGCACAGTAACCTAGTAGCTTAAGTCCTCATTTTGCACACGCTGGCATCCCATACAGGTACTGGTTCATATCCTGGCTGCTCCACTTCCCTTCCAGATCCCTACTTATATCCTGGGAAAGCAGTCAAAGATGGCCCAAAGCCTTGGGACCCTGCACCTGAGCGAGAGACCTGGAAGAGGCTCTTGGCTTCGAATTGGCTCAGCTCCAGTTGTTGTGACCACTTGGGGAGTGAATCAGCATATGGAAGATCTTTTTCTCTGTCTCTCCTCTCTGTATATCTGACTTTCCAACAAAAGCAAAAAAATCTTAAAAAAAAAAAAAAGATTTACTTATTTTAATTGGAAAGGCAAATTTCTAGAGAAGAGACAGAGATAGAGGTCTTCTGTCAGGTGGTTCACTCCCCAAATGACCACAAAGGCTGGAGCTGAGCGATTTGAAACGAGGAGCTTCCTCCAGGTCTCCCAGGTGGTTGGAGGGACCCAAGGACTTGAGCCATCCTCCACTGCTTTCCCGGCTGTAACCAGGGAGCTGGACAGGACAGGAACCGGTGACTATGTAAGAACTGGCTTCACAGATAGAAGATTAGCCTTGCTGTCCACCAGGCAATATTCTTAAAATAGTATTTATTTTCTTTCCTAACATTTTATTCGTTCTGCTTTTCATACTTAAATATTTTCCACATCCTAATATAACATTTTAATATTATAATATATAAGACTATCAAACAATGCTGAATATCAATATGTGAAAGCATTTCTATTTTTTGCCTAATTTTAATGAGAATAACTTTAGCTTTTCATCATATAATCCTAGTCATATTATGCTAAGGCTTTGTCTTCCCACTGCTATTTTAGAAATCAAGTATTTTAAAATTCACATAAAAACTTGGCATAAAAATATTTTTATTTCACACTGTACATCTTTAAATGAAAAAATTAAACATCAAATATTACATATACCTATTCCATCTGTAAAAATATCCCGGGAGTCAATATTGTGAAGTTAGCCACCACCTGCAATGCTGGAAACCCGTATGGGCACCAATTTGAGTCCTGTCTGCTCTACTTTCAATCCAGCTCTCTACAGATATGCCTGAGAAAGATGACCCAAATGCACTTGCACCCACGTGGGAGACCCTTATGGAGCTCCTGCCTCCTGGTTTTATTCTCAGCCAGTTCTGGAGACCATTTGGGGAATGAGCCAGCAGACGGAAGATCTCTCTCTTACTTTCATTTCCTCTCTGTAGCTCTGCCTTTCCAGTAAAAATAAGTAAAATGTTTTTTCTAAACCTGCACAACTTAAAAGCATTCTGATATACTAGATACATTTGATACCTGAGAGCTTACTATACTCAAGAATCTTTCAATTAAAAATTTAATTAAACAATAATGATAACAAATTGGTTACAATAGCAATTAGAATTTGAGTACTTTTTTCTCAGGCTCCATTTTAATACTTACATTTTTCACTTAATTCACATAAGAGGCCTATAAAGCAAGAATTATTAGCTGATTTTAAAGACAACTAAGGTTTGAGGGACAAGTAACAGCAAACAAGAGATTGTGCCAAGAAACTGCTTTTTAGTTTCAGTGATTTCATGAAAATCTACAATTCTATTATCCTCATCACAAACAAGTCAAGTCACTATTCCTGTCTGATACAACTACAAAAATATTAAAATTTTTTTAAAAGCACATATAGTGCAGACCTTTCAAAAACTAACCTGACATCTACCTTTAAAATGAAGGAAAACATGAAACAAAATACTACAGAAGAATGTGCTTTTTATAGACTCATATTGTATCTGCATGCCTTGATTACCCAACTAGTGGCTGAAACTGGCACAGTGTACTCTTCAGGAACCCAGGCTGATTTCCAACCTTTGCCCTACTTTCCTCAGCCAGACACCATAAAATGGCCTGTTTCCACATGCAGCAGTCTGGACCTACTCAACTGACGTTTGTGCTTATTCTCTAGGAACCAGCCAAGAACTCGGAAAGAGTACAAAGCTCTGTCACCAAGCCTCAAGAGAAGCAAGATAAATGTCCACCCTCTAACGTGAACACACGGTGGCTTCCAACCTGCTCCTCTCTTGAACTTACTCCTTTCCAGTCTCTCCTTGTGACAGACCTTCCTGGCCCTCCAGTTCCAAGCTGTCTAATCCAGTTTTAGATCATCTACACCAGTAGTAGCTCCTTGCTACTTGCTGGCTTCTGCCAGTCCAAGTTCATTAATGTGTATGCTCTGAAAGGAAGAAGAAAGGGGCGTGGGAAGCAAAAAGGGAGAAGAGGGGATCTGTTAACTAATCAAAAGGGCCTAGCACAGTAGCTGAAGCTGTTGCCTTGCATGCATTGGGATCCCATATGGGCACCAATTTGTGTCCCAGCTGCTCCACTTCCCATCCAGCTCCCCGCTTGTGGTCTGGGAAAACAGAAGAGGACGGGCCAAAGCCTCGGGACTCAGCCCCCACATGGGAGACCCAGAAGATGCTCTTGACTCCTGGCTCCAGATCAGCTCAGCTCTGGTTGTTGCAGCCACCTGCGGAGTGAACCAGCAGAGATATTTTTCCCTTTGTAAATTGGCCTTTCCAATAAAAATTTAAATTAAAATTAAGAAAGCCCAAAGGGGCTGGCTGTGTAAGCCACAGCCTACAATGTTGGCATCCCATATGAGTGCCAGTTTGAGACAGAGTTACTCCGCTTCCAAATCAGCTTTCTGCTAACACACCTGGCAAAGTAGCAGAAGATGGCCCAAATGAGACCGGGATGAAGCTCCTGGCTCCTGGCTTTGCTGTGGCCCAGCCTCAGTCACTGCAGCCATTTGGGGAATAAACTAGCCGATGGAAGATCTCTGTCTCTCTCTCTTTAACTCTGCCTTTCAAATAGATTTAAAAGGGGGAGAAGGTGGATTAGAAGGAACAGCAACAGAGGACCTAATGCTTTTCAAATAAGCAAAAGTTAAATATATATATGTACTCTCCTTAGAAGTAGTATCATTGTTTCTATCATATCAAATTTAAGCCAGGGTCCGGCGCGGTGGCACAGTGGTTAAAGGTCCTCGCCTTGCACGCCCGGGATCCCATATGGGCACTGGTTCTATCCCGACAGCCCCGCTTCCCTTCCAGCTCCCTGCTTGTGGCCCGGGAAAGCAGTCGAGGACGGCCCAAAGCTTTGGGACCCTGCACCCACGTGGGAGACCCGGAAGAGGCTCCTGGCTTCGGATCGGCATAGCATCGGCCGTTGTGCTCACTTGGGGAGTGAATCATTGGACGGAAGATCTTCCTCTCTGTCTCTCCTCTCTGTATATCTGGCCTTTCCAATGAAAAAAATAATAAAAATAAATCTAAAAAAAAAAAAATTAAGCCGAAAGAAATCATGAATTAAACAAGGTAATACCAAATTCAAACAGGAATCAGATTTTGTGTTCCATAAAAATCAGCATTCAAATCCTATATAAGAAATAAATCTATGATCTATGAGGAGTTTTTCTTTTTTTTTTCCCCAAAAATACAAAAAACATTCTCCAATAATCTCTTTACTGAAGTAATATCCTCTTTCTTGGAAATAATACTGAAACTTCAGTACTTTTCTCCTCAAGGTTTTCACAGTACTTCAAGAAACCATCAGTACACACCTTAATCATCCCCCCAAATACATGAGAAACACTATCACGACCTTGCATCTCAATGCCACTTCTGTGCCAGAAACTTCACTTTTAATGAAACAATTAGGGGAAACAGTCATAACTGTCTGAAAGATGGATATCACCACCAAAGCTGATTGTAAATGAAAGGCCAGTGATCCGAATCGGAGAAATGGAAGGCACAGGGCTGAGGATGTGTCAAACACAGCCAGGTTAAAAAGGGCCTGGACGATCAAAAGCCAGGAGAGACCACTGGTCTTTTGCTTCCACCTCTGGCCTCTTTCAAGTCGTCTTTATACTGCAGCCAGAGTAAGGATGTTCAAAGAAAGTCCCTCCAGTCTTCTGCTCAAAACCAGCCAAACGTTTCCCAACTCCACACCCTAACTGCAGTTTACACAGCTGCACACAACTTCTAAAGGCACACCCCACCCAACTCTCATCTCCCCTGCCACCAGTCTGCCTTACTCTGTGTGCCGCACCCCCAGCAGTCTCCTCACTGTCTCTGACTGGAACATCTCCCCCAAAGCAGGGCAGGTGTTCACACTTCATCTTGGTTATCTATACAATTTTTTAAAAAGCTTTCCTTGATCAATCTATCAAAAAGCACATGTCCCAGCCATTGGCATTCGAACACTCAGCTTTATTTTTCTGCATGTAATTTCTAACTGACATCTGCTCCACCACCCTAGAGGACAGAACAGGGACTCTGGTGTGTTCACTGACGTTATTTTCAACATTTAGAACACATTCAGATACAAAACAGGGGCTTCCAATAAATACTTACACAAATAATGACTCTACCCAAAAAAATTATAAAACAAGACATTTTACCTAGCAGTTTACACTGCCAGTTGAGATGCCTACATCGCACATCAGAATGCATGGGGTGGAGTTCCTGTTCCAGTTCCAGACACTTGGGGTACAGCAGGTGACAATGGTTCTAGTAGCAAGCTCAATGTCAACCTTGTGGGATCAAGGGAGTGAAACAGCAGTAAAGAGCGCACTCTAATGCTCCTACTCAATCTCTCAAATTCAAAAAACTAAAATGATGGTGCTGGCACTAGAACAGTATGCTAAACCTCTGCCTCAGACACCAGCAGCAAATGTGGGTGTCGGTTGGAGTTCTAGTTGTTCTGTTGTTCTGTCCGACTCCCGGCCTATGGCCTGGGAAGGTAGCGGAGGATGACTGGAGTACCCGGATCCTTGCATCCACGTGAGAGACCCAGCAGAAGCTCCTGACCCCTGGCTTCAGATCAGCACAGCTCTAACCCACTGTGGCCACTTGGGGAACAAACCGATGAATGGAAGATCTCTCTATTGTTTCTCTCTGTAAATCTGCCTTTCAAATTAAAACTTAAAAGTTGGGCCCGGCGCTGTGGCCTAGCAGCTAAAGTCCTCACCTAGAAGGCGCAGGGATCCCATTTGGGTGCAGGTTCTAATCCCAGCAGCTCTACTTCCCATCCAGCTCCCTGCTTGTGGCCTGGGAAAGCAGTCGAGGATGGCCCAAAGCTTTGGGACCCTACACCAACATGGGAGACCTGGAAGAAATTCCTGGCTCCTGGCTCCTGGCATCAGATCGGCATAGCACCTGCCATTGCGCTCACTTGGGGAGTGAATCATCTGAAGGAGGATCTTCCTCTCTGTCTCTCCTCCTCTCTGTATATCTGGCTTTCCAATAAAAATAAAATAAATCTTAAAAAAACTGTAAAGTTAAATATATCAATAAATAAAATTACCTTAATTCTATTCACCACAGAGGAAAAAAAAAGAAATTCTACAGATGCCTTGAGCATGCTTCAGAAACTTGTCTCTGCAACTAATCATGATTCATTGGACAAACTAGCAACATATTACTATTGCATCTAAGTTTTTCAACAACCATGGAAGTATATGGCCGTAGCCTACTTTATATTCCAATAGTTTTGCAAGAATTATCTTCATTTTTTAGTACTAAACTTCACAAATGAGAATCTCAGCTGTGTTTCACAGTAGTTGAATGACCTCGAATACATTACCTACTTCCCTGTGCCTGTCTATTTCTATCTATAAAGTGGCTAAAATACAAACACCCATGCTTAATCATGCTGTTAAATAGACTAAACAGGGCCCCGGTGTGGTATCCTAATGGCCAAAGTCCTCGCCTTGCATCCGCTGGGATCCTATATGAGCACTAGTTCATGTCCCAGCTGCTCTACTTCCCATCCAGCTCCCTGCATGTGGCCTGGAAAGCAAGAGAGGATGGGAACCTGCACTCACGTGGGAAACCTGGAAGAAGCTCCTGGCTCATGGCTCCTGGCTTCAGATCGGCTCAGTTCCAGCCGTTGTGGCCACTTGGGAAAGTGAAATCAGGTGATGGAAGATCATTTTCTCTGTCTCTCCTTCTCTCTGTAAATCTGACTTTCAATAAAAATAAATAAAGCATTTTTTAAATTGATTAGGTAAACTAAGAAATAAATTGATTATAAATTCACCTGGTAAATATCACCTAACAATATAGTAAATGACAGCTTAGGCTCTTTCTACTTGGACTCTGCAGGATTACTCTCACAAGCAGGGTGGAGAGAAGAACTGTCTGCCACCAACACGGTGGTGACTTCAGAGCACAGCATCAGCATTCACAAGCACACGAACAATGTGGGCTTAAGCAAGTGCGCCCCGCCAGTGCTCAGACAGAAAACCGGCCACACAGCACAACAGGATCCCACAGGCAAACAGCAAAGTTGTCGGGGCCAAAGAACAGGTAACAGTCAACACAGATGAGAACTGCTGATTCAAGTTATAAAACAGCCCTCCAAAAGTGGTGCCTATAATAATTACTGAATAGGAACAAGCACTTAGGCACAGTGGATTTAAGACACTGCTTAGAAACCCATATGTTACATCAGAGAATGGCTCAAGTCTTGCCTACTCCATTTCTGTTGCAGCTTCCTGTAAAAGCATCCTGGGAGGCAGTGGATAAAAATTCAGATAGCTGAGTTCCTGCCACCCACATGGGAGACCCTAATGAAATTCCTAGCTCCCGGCTTCAGCCACTTAGAGAACCAGCAGGTGGAAGACATAGCGCTCTCTCTCTCTCTCTCTCTCTCATTTTGACTTTATGTAAATAAATGTTAGCAACAATAAAATAAAATAACTAATTTGCTCGTGTATCAAGGACCTTACACTCAAGGTTTCTGGTCTGAGCAAAGAAACAGGGTTTCTGTGAACTGAGATGAGAAAGACTACTACAAATTAAGTCACATAGGAGGAGAAACAGGTTTGGTTTGGAGCATCTAAGTGTGATTCCCCAAAGAGACACCTAATTAGTAATTTCAAGCATGAATTTAGGATAGAAGGGCTAAGAAATATAAATATGGGATCACTGGGATATAAGTTAAAAAGCAACTACTAAAATATAAGCACAGAAATTAAATCCAAAGACTTGCCACTTAAATGAACATGTGATTTGTAACCTAAAATCCTTTACATATATCAAAACTGATTTACATGAAAGAAAGCAGCCTACAAGTCCACAAAAACAAGTAGTGTTCTGCTTAAAGCCTTAAACATAGCCCTGAAGGTGTTATTACTGATACACCAGCATAATCTCAGCCAGGCAAAATGAACTACTAGGCACCAGGCATTTGATGCAACCGTGAGTCACACACAGCTCAGGATGCCTGTAACCTACAGCCAAGTGACTGGTTCAAATCCTGGCTCTTCCACTTTGATTCGGCTTCCTGTTACTGCATCCCCTGGGAGGAAGCAGGCGATGACTCAAGTATTTGGGTGCCGGCCACATACATGAAAGATCTGGACTGAGTTCCAGGTTCTCAGCTTCAGCACCAGCCAGCAACGACTAGAAAGAACTACCAACTGTCTGTCTCTCTCTCTCTTTTCTTTCTTTCTCTCTTTCCACCCCCACCCCCGCCTCTCCCTCTACTTGTAAAATAAAATTAACAAAAATAAAAAAAAAACAGAAAGGACTCAAAGGCTATAATCTTAACTCCTTATATCCAGATAAAGAACAAGAACATACACTGGAGAAAAAATAATAATATTCACTGAAGAAACTCTAGTACATAGTTCTCAACAAGAGATACTTGACAGTGATGAAAATGCATTTAACCTTGAACACAGTAATATATTTCTAATCTGACATCAGTGGAAAATGACAGCTGCACTAAGGAAAGTTTCTAGATAACTGCTGTTTGTTTATGTCAAGTAACTTTCCATTTGGCCGTTAACAATTTTTTCCGATACCTAACATATTCTAGAGCTAGGTTCATCCCTATTAACATCTTTATCAAAAAGGCCATGATGATGTGATAACTTCAAAGCTATGTTCACATACCATTGCTCCTGCCCACATAAAATACTTCCTGATGTAGCAGTCACTCTAGTCTCAGCGGCCCCACTTCCCATCTAGTTCCCTGTTTGTGGCCTGGGAAAGCAGTAAAGGATGGCCCAAAGCCTTGGGACCCAGCACCGCTTGGGAGGCTCAGAGGAGGCTCTAGGCTCCAGGCTCCAGGCTCCAGATTAGTCCAGCTCCGGCGATTGCAACCGCTTGGGGAGTAAATCAATGGACAGAAGATCTTCCTCTCTGTCTCTCCTCCTCTCTGTATATCTGACTTTCGAATAAATAAATAAATCTTTAAAAAAAAAAAAAAAGAACGTGACTAAAAGACAAATTGCTCAAAGTCTAAATTATGCTGTGATAGCAAAATGAGTTACCCTTAAGCAAAGGCAAGATCTAGGAATGAAAATCCCACCTCACATTAATTTTTAAAGCACAAGTCATGTTTCTTAGAGACAGCAATGTGTAAGAGCTGGAATTCTGGAGCCATGCTGACTGTATTCAAATCCCACCTTCCCCTCAATCAATAACTATTTGCTTTTTCTGACTTCAGACAACTTAACTTACCGTCCATGACCCTACTACCTCATCTGTAAACTGACAACAACAAAATTCAGGGGTGTTGTGAAGAATAAGCTAATATTTAGTAGACAAAAAGTATTTAAAATACAATGCCAACCATTCTTACTATTTTCCAAATTTATGGTTCTTACATCCCCAAAACCCTGCAGAACTTCTCTTCCCAATAGATTTAGACTGTGATCTAAAATTCACAATCTTATTTCTCAATCTAAATTAAATATAAAATAGGGCAAAAAACTGAATAAAAGTCTTATTCACTATCTTTGTGTTAAAATAGCAATATCATAAAATAATCATTTTTCCTGTCTATACCCCATAAAGCTGCTTCTATAACCTTAAGAATGGAAGAAAATCTGCAAAAATGTTTTGACAGTACAAGTCTTCCTATTTACAGAAAAACTCAATTACAATAAACGAGAGTATGTGTAAGAATTAGTTAGCTAAGGCTGGCTCACTTCCATTCCTTAAAAAGATTACTTGTAATCAAGTTGTTTTCAGCAGACGTTTCACTCGTATAATTTCAAAATTAGGTACTAAGAGCATTTTTTCCAACATAAAACTATCTCCTTCCTACTTGAGTCATCAACTGTTAGCTCAGGCATCATACTGTGTGGACAAATGTTCCTTCTATGTCTCATACGTTGATCTTGAAGGCTCCAAATGCCACTAACAAACCCGATCTTGAAACTAACTCTCACTAACAAAAGTGTTCCGTGTGACTAAGCGAGCTTCCAGGCCGCCCATGTTCCGTATTTCGGCACTCTACTTCAGTGCTGTTCATGTACTCTGGTGTAAGCTACTTTCCACAACTTCAAAATTAAGCCAATGTGCTTATCACAAATCTGTAAAACGCCTTTTGGAAACAAATGCCTACATTTAACAGTCACTACTGAAAGTCCAAAACAGAAGGGTATGTCTACAATTAAAAGCAAAATTCAATACACCTAATTTTTCAAATCAGCTAGTCTCTAAGCTGTCTGGCTCAGAAGCAGATGTGGCTTACTTTTTTTTTAACTTTCTTTTACAAAAAAGGTTTATCTTATTTAGATTGGAAACTCAGATATACAGAAAGAAAGAGATACACACAGAGAAAGCTCTTCCATCTGTTGGTTCACTCCCCAAATGTACACAAGCTGAACCAACGCAAAACCAGGAGCCTAGAGCCTCCTCCAAGTCTTTCACACGGGTGCAGGGGCCCAAGGCTATGGGCCATCCTTGACTGCTTTCCCAGGCCACAAGCAGGGAGCTGGATGGGAGCGGGGCTGCTAGGATTCGAACCAGCACCTATATGGGATCCCGGCACATTCAAGGTGAGGACTTTAGCCATTAGGCTACCACACCAGGCCCCATGTAGCTAATATTTATAAATTGTAAATTGATATTTATAAATCACAAAGAGCATAAAACATCTAAAATATACCGTATTTTAAACTTCAACCACTAGCTTATAAAACACAATTTTAAATTCCAAAAATGGGAATTGCATATGTAGTTTAGATTTTTATACTATGCTGAACCAGTTTTATCTAACCTCAAATAAGTCCAATAATAATCCACTTAAGAAAATTTAATTGTGGGTCCTAGTGCGTTGGTATAGCACATTAAGCCTCTGCCTACAGTGCCAGTTTGGGTCTGAGCTCTTTCATTTTTGATCTGTTTCCGTACTAATGGCCTGGGAAAGCAGTGGAGGATGATCCAAGTCCTTGGGACCTTGCACCCAGGTGGGGCACAGCAAAGAAGCTCCTGGCTGCCAGCTCTGGATACACCTAGCTTCAACCATTGCAGCCACTTGGGGAGTGAACCAGCAGATGGAAGATCTCTCTTTCTCTCTCTCAATCTCTCCTTCTCTATAATTCTGACTTTCCAAATAAAAACAAATAAATTGTTCAAAAGAGAGAGTAAAAAGATTTAAAATATTTAAAAAAAAAAAGAAAAAAAGAAAATCTGATTTTCATCCTCATCAATCTCACACACACACAGTTCCAGTCACCACCCTACCACTGCTATCCCACTACCCACGCCCTTCCTTTTGGCCTAAATCCACTGCCTTTACTTCATCTTCTTCCATATCATACCCCGAAACATGTGTCTGTGCTTCCTACTTGAGACTCACCAGGATTTGCTTAGCACCCCAAAAAGAAGGGATCCTGCCAACCTCTACTGTCCCTATGATCATAGTGTCACTCAGAGACTTCTGCCATTACACAGGTAAAAGTGAATTTTATGTTATCAGGAAAATATTTTTGAAAGATATATTTTATTTTTATTGGAAAGTCAGAAAAACAGAGAAGAGGAGAGACAGAGAGGAAGATCCTCGGTCCATTGATTTACTCCCCAAGCAGTTGCAATTGCCGGAGCTGAAACAATCCAAAGCCAGGTGCCAGGAGCCTCTTCTAGGTCTCCTACACAGGTGCAGGGTCCCAATGCTTTGGGCTGTCCTCGACTGCTGCCCCCAGGCCACAAGCAGGGAGCTGGATGGGAAGCAGGAGCTGCAGGAATTAGAACCAGTGCCCATTTGGGATCCCAAAACATTCAAAGGAAGCACCTTAGCAGCCAGACTATTGTGCCACACCTATTATCAGGAAAACTTAAAAACATTTCTGCCAAAATCAAGCTTTCACTTCCATAAAACTTAAAAAGCATGAATGGCAACAGAATGGCAATAGTTCCCTCCACTATCCGAGATCAAAATACCTAATACTTACCAGCGATGTGGTGTTCCAACCATCTACTGCACTACTTGCGGGGTTCGCTTTCTCATTTATAAGAAAAATTCCAATTTTAACAAAAATAATTATGACAGTTTCCTTTAAAGAAGCTATTTCCATAATACAGCTGACTGCCAGTACTACCAAGGCTGCTTCATAGGAATACAACCTCTGCTGAATGTCAATGTCTACGTAACATGTATTCAAAAAGTCAGTCTACTGACCAACAATTTACTTAACAACTACGTGGTCTTAATGACATATACTTACAACAAACTCCCGCACAGAGTCCTGAAACACACAGACTAAAGACAAGGTTGCTTCCTTCCTACAACTCTCATCTTAGTAAAGATGCTGATCGGCACCAGCAGGATAAGCCTCTACCTGCAACACCAGCATTGCAAAGGAACACCACTTCCAGAACTGACAGCTCCACTTCCAACTCGGCCCTGGCTGAAGTGCCTGGGAAAGCAGCAGCACACAGCTTGGGCCCTGCCCGCCTGGGAGCACTGGGACAGAGATCCAAGCTCCTGGCTTTAGCCTGGCCCTGCCGCAGCCACTGAAGCCTTGTAGAAAGTGAACCAGCAAACATTTGATCTCTCTTGGCTTCTAATTCTGCCTTTCAAATAAATAAATAAATTTTCAAAATACTAGTCAGTTAACTCATTATAAAGCAGCTTGAGAGTTAAAAAGTATATAAATAATAGAAAAAATATAAACAACAATGCCAAGATTCAAACTTCACCATATATAAATACCTCATAACCTGCTTTGCATATACTCTTACAGCAATTTTTAAAAGAGTACAAAACATAGTGTTTAAAAAATATTTTTATTGGGCCCAGCGTGGTGGCACAGTGGTCAAGGTCCTCGCCTTGCACGCCCGGGATCCCATATGGGCGCCGGTTCTATCCCGGCAGCCCCGCTTCCCTTCCAGCTCCCTGCCTGTGGCCTGGGAAAGCAGTCGAGGACAGCCCAAAGCTTTGGGACCCTGCACCCGCCTGGGAGACCCGGAAGAGGCTCCTGGCTTCGGATCGGCATAGTATCGGCCCGTTGCGCTCACTTGGGGAGTGAATCATCGGATGGAAGATCTTCCTCTCTGTCTCTCCGCCTTCCCAATAAAAATAATAATAATAACAATAAATCTTTAAAAATATATATTTTTTTTATTGTAAAGTCATAGTTACAGTGAGAACAGAGAGAAAAATCTTTCAGCTGTTGCTTCATTATCCAAATGGTCACAATGGCCAGAGCTGAGCCAATCTGAAGCCAGGAACCAGGAGCCTCTCCTGGTTCCCCAAGTGGTTGCAGGGTCCTAAGGCCTCTGGCAATCCTCCATTGCCCTCTCAAGCCACAAGCAGAGCACTGGAAGGGAAGTGGGACAGACAGAATACAAACCAGTGCCCATATGAAATCGTGCCACATGCAAGGCAAAGACCATAACCACTAGGCTACTGCGCCAGGCCCTATCTGTATTGTTTTAAAACCTGAATCTAGGCCCAGCGTGGTGGCATAGTGGCTCAAATCCTCACTTTGAGTGTGCCAGAATCTCATATGGGCGCTAGTTCTAATCTCGGCAGCTCCACTTCCCATCCAGCTCCCTGTTTGTGGCCTGGGAAAGCAGTGGAGGACGGCCCAAAGCCTTGGACCCCTGCACTCAAGTGGGAGACCTGGAGGAAATCCCTGGCTCCTGGCTTCGGATCGGCACAGCACTGGCCGTTGCAGCCACTTGGGGAGTAAATCATTGCACAGATCTTCCTGTTTCTCCTCCTCCCTCTGTATCTGACTTTCCAATAAAAATAAATAAATCTTAAAAAAAAAAACCCTGAATCCAACCTCAGCTGTAAGCACCTGCCTAGGCTGCCTTGTACTTAAGCATGTGTTACATGCTGATCGAAAGCAGCCAATAACTGGTGGGCCTTCTGGCCCGCTTAATGCCAAATTTGTACTAACAATACCAGTGTGCCAGCATAGTTGTCTAGTCTGTTTTTGTGTTATTTTGTTTTGTTTTAAGATATGCTGGGAAAGTGGAGACTGGGAACTCCAGGCTGAGGCATGCCTTCCTGGCCACCAGCAGTAGCAAGGATGGTAGGGAGTCGGGGGAGGACGACACCAGATGGTGATACTGCAAATTGCCATAGACAACTTCTAGACAATTGAAGTGGGAGAGGGTAAGGGTATGTTTGATAGGGAAGGAATGATTTCTGGGGTCTTCCATGGACCGGGTCACTGCACTTGCAGATAAGTGAGGGAGCTCAGACAAAGTGGTTTAGAGAGGGAACACCAGAGGACATAGTCCAAAACACCTGCCCACAGGGGAGACCTATGCTGTGCTAAATAGCATCACCTACCATCCACTGGTGCATGCAAAACCTGCAGTTGGGGGTGAGAGGGAATGCCTGGCCAGGTTAGGCCACAGTATCCACCCACGAACATCAGGTCAACTGGGCTGTAGCACCCACCAGAATATAAGAGAACCGGATCTGGAAGCAGATTATACAGGGAATTTGTGGGCTTGCCTCTATGGGACTACAGCACCCCCTGTTTTACACAGAGAGCTGGAGGCAGTGTTCCCCTCCTAGGTCATCTCAGACTGGGCCAGAGCACCTGCTGGCACATGGAAGAAATGGGGCTGGGAACAGGCTGCTGCATCCATCAGTATGTGCACTGGCTGGTAGAGGTGGCAGACCACACCTGTCCCTGCCCTGGCTGGTGCACACAAGAGTCAAGTCGGAGGTCACCCCAAGCAAAGTTTCTTGTGAGACTCCCCAACTGAACTTTTGGACTTGAACTCTGGCTACAGGGAAAATCCCAGGATGTGTGGTCTGACCATGGAGTGCATATACTGGGACTGGGTTTTCTCAGTTGCTGATTTTTGTGCAATGCACAGCATGCAAAGATGCACACGGGGGATATGATGGCTGGTTCTTCCAGGCCTGTAGAGTACATATGCAGCATCTGAATTTTTTAACTTTGGATTTAGCTTTTTAAAGAAATATTTATTTTTATTCCTTTTTCTTTATTTCCTAAATATCTATTTTTTTTCTTTTTAGTATTGTTAACATAGTTGAGAGGGATGCATGCACATGTGTACCTCAGACTGGAGTGGGAGGGTCAAGTACTTAGGAACCTGTGTGTCACAAATGTTTCCCTCCCTCTCTCCCTTCCTTCCTTCCTTTTTATTAGAAAGGCACATTTTATAGAGAGGAGAAACAGAGAAAGCTCTTTCTGATTCACTTCCCAAATGGTTGCAATGGCTGAAGCTGACCCAATCCGAAGCCAGGAGCAAGGAACTTCTTCCAGGTCTCCCATGCAGGTGCAGAGTCCCAAGGCTCTGGGCCGTCCTCTACTGCTTTCCCAAGCCACAAGCAGGGAGCTGGATGGAATGCGGAGTACCCCAGACATGATCCAAGTGTTCATATGGAATCCTGGTGCTTAGGGTAGATTAGCCAATTAAGCCATTGTGCCTGGACCCCCGCCTCCCAAACCTTTTTTTTTTTTCTTTTTTTTTTTAATTATCTGGTGTCTGCAGGAAAGAAGGAGAGATGCACTCCTTGCCATCAAATTACATCAGCACCTGAGAATGGGGGGAGGTCATTTGATGACATGAGGAAGAGTGTTCTGCGGGTGTCACTTGAACTTTTTTTTAAGGTGTATTTATTTGTTTATTTATTTATTTATTTATTTATTGGAAAGGCAGATATACAGAGAGAAGGAGAGACAGAGAGGAAGATCTTCTGTCCGATGATTCACTCCCCAAGTTGCTGCAACAGCTGGAGATGAACCAATCCGAAGTCAGGGGCCAGGAGCTACTTCTGGGTCTCCCACATGGGTGCAGGGTCCCAAGGCTCTAAGTTTCTGTATCTTGCAACCACGAATGCCAAGCAAAGACAAAGAAAATTTTGTTTCACAAATTACACACAGTTGACTTAAGTCAAAAATCAGAAGGGGCTTCCCAAATCCATCTCTGAAATAGGAAGTTAATAATACATGTATGTGGGTACTTCAAAATGGTTGTGGAAAAAGAATAAAAGGTTATCTAAGTGCAAAAAAACCCTAAAATCCAGTCATACTGAATCATCAAAAATATTAAGCATATTGTTCAACAAAGAACCTAGTCTATCCAACTTAACAAGTTACTTTAAAAAAAAATTTTAAACCATTGTTAGTACATCTTTCATTTTTTTTTAAAGATTTATTTTATTTTTATTGCAAAGTCAGATATACAGAAAGGAGGAGAGACAGAGAGGAAGATCTTCTGTCCGATGGTTCACTCCCCAAATGACCATAACAGCCAGTGCTGCACCGATCCGGAGCCAGGATCCAGGAACTTCTTCCAGGTCTCCCACACGGGTACAGGGTCCCAAGGCTTTGGGCTGGGATCCCAGCGTGTTCAAGGTGAAGACTTAAGCCGCTAGGCCATGCCACCAAGGCCCCAGTACATCTTTAATTTATCCTCTGCATTCAAAATTCGCTAAACTTCTCTCAACCACCATCTACAGCAGCACTTTCCAAATATTTGCAGTCACAGATTACCATAAGTTCACATTAAGGTTTCGACTAGCCCCCAAGTTCTACTGGCACACAAGTAGAACAAAAGCCCAGACTCTAAGACCCCACCCCATCTCACAACCTTATACCAAGACTCAAATTCTTGGACATTTTCAACTTCAAAGACTCCGTTTCTCAAAGTTTTATGAAACCAGACTCCCCAATGTAATGGCCTCTGAGACCTAAATCTAACTGTGAGCCCTCAGTAAATTTCGTTAGCTTCACTCACATTGTTTGCCATGTCTTTCTAGTTTTATTCCATGTAATCTTTTGTTCTTCGCTTATTTATTTCCACAATAACTACTCTAATCCAAACAGCATTACCCAGTTCATCAAGCGGCTAATTTATCTCTCGTTTAATCAAATCCCAAATCAATATGGATTCCAATCAACATTTTCCAATACTGTACCTCGTAGTTATCATGATCTAGAAAATAATGACAGTCTTGGTTACGAAGATTCAGTAAGAATTTCTCCTTCTGGGTCCAGCGCAGTAGCTTAGCAACTAAAGTCCTCACCTTGCACATCCCAGAATTCCATATGAGCGCCAGTTCATACGCCGGTAGTCCCACTTTCCATTCAGCTCCCTGCTTATAGCCTGGGAAAGCAGTCCAGGCTGGACCAAAGCCTTGGGACCCTGCACTAGCATGGGAGACCCGGACGAAGCTCCTGGCTTCAGATCCACTCAGCTCCAGCCATTGTGACTACTTGGGGAGTGAATCAATGGACAGAAGATCTTCCTTTCTGTCTCTCCTCTCTGTATGTCTGATTTTCCAATAAAAAAACAAAATAAATCTTTTTTTAAAAAAAAGAATTTCTCCTTCTCTCCTATCACAGAGTATTCATTCCAGGGTAGTGAACCTATAAACATCCTACTAAACTACAAGCCATTCTCTTTTCCTTCACAAAACTTCCCAACTGGCCAATGTCCTGTGAGTTTAACAAATCTTAATTTCAGCTTCAAGCAGAACACATCAACTGAAACTATATTTTTCTATCTACACTTTCATGTACTCTACACACTCAATGTTTTTTTGTTTTTGGTTTGTTTCTTTTACTTTTCTTCTCACTCAGCATCACAGCCACACAATAAAACCGTGGTGACTAAACAGCAATGGAGTCACTGTGCATGTGACACTGTTCCAATCCAATTAGAATTGCAATAGCTTCAGAATGAATTCACCCAGATCAAGTGACAGACTACCTTCCCTAAAACCTGTTCCCAGTACTGTTGTCTCCTGCAACCTCACTAGGCCAGAAGGACCCTCACCAGCACTGCAGGTAGTAACTGTCCCGGCAGGAATCCAACTAATAAAGTTAGTACAGTTTTCCCACTTATCCTTGACAGTACTTCCTTTTTCCTAGTATAAACATTGACAGCTAGATTAGTCAGAAGTATCTCTGCTGGATTTTTTTTTTTAACTTAGAACAAGCAGACGTTTTAGAATTGCTAGGAAGAATCATTAACAGTCATCAAATCAGTTTTTTTAACTTGAAAAAAAAAAGAGAGAGAGATGTTTAGAGAAACTCTGGGGTTTTTTATCCAAGCTTGTCACATGAAGTTGCCCATGTGAAAAGAAGACCAAATGCAAATTAATTGTTACACTTTGGAGCATGTGCACCTATTCTTGCAGGCTCAGGGGTAATATGAAGCTTCATGTAGTCTCAGGCTACAGCTTTTTCTAACTACAATGTATCTCCCCAGTTAGCGATCACATACAGGTCTCTCACTGAAACTACTCGGTATTAGCAGCCATGACCAATGACTGCCCTTGCCCTGCTCCCATCCTTTCCACAAACCATATTTTTCAGTACTTTACACTAGATGTTTTTTAAGTTCAGTCATCCTACTTAAAATATAACCCCAATGTTAGCAAAACTCTTCTAATCATTTCAAAGTAACACAAATAAATGACAAGAGTAGACAATGTGGTACAGGGAATTAAACTGTCACATGGGGAGGTCAGCTTTGTGATGTAGCAGGTAAAGCAATCAGCCAAAACACTGATACCTATGCGAGCTCAGGTTCGGGTCCTGGCTGCTCCACTTCCCATCTAGCTCCCTGGGAAAAGCAGCAGAAAATGACCCAAGTCCCTGGACTCCTGCACCCACTTAGGAGACCTGGGAGAAGCTCCTGGGTTCTGACTTCTGAGTAGGCCACACTGGCCATCCTAGCCATTTGGGGAGTGAACCAGGGGATGGAAGATTTCTGTGTCTCCCTCTAACTCTACCTTTCAAACAGATAAACTGAATCTTTTAAACAAACACAAATGCTGTAACTTGGGATCCTGACATGCCATAATGGATGTGCCTAGGATGCAACCGCCCACAGGGTAACCTGGAACGAGTTCCTTTGGTCTGACCTACCCCTAACAATTACGGCCACTCAGGGTCGAAAGCAGAGGACAGGAGCTCCCTCTTCGCTCTCTGTCACTCTCCTTTTCAAATAAAAAAATACATAAATCTTTTTCAAGAAAAGAAAAGAAACAGACTTTGAGGTCAAAATGGCTTGGATCTGAAGGTAATTCACCATTTACAGGTGAGTGATGTTAGCAAATTTATCTCTACAAGTCTCGATTTCTAACTGAAAAATATTACCTCTCATAAATGCTGAAAAGTAAGTATCTGGTACTGTTAAGCAGAAGCCTACAGACAGACACTTCAGTATGGCTGCTCCACTTCCAATCCAGCTCCCTGCTAACACACCTGGCAAAGCAGCAGAAGCCCTGCCACCCACAGAAGAGACTAGGAAGGAATTTCAGGCTTCTGGCTTTGTCCTGGCCCAGCCCTGGCCATTGCATTAATACCTCTCTCTCTCAAATAAATAAATCTTAAATTATAGGGAAGAAAAAAAGGGAAGGGAGAGGAGGAAGAGAGAAGAAGGAGAGAAAGGAAGGGAAGGGGAACTCCTGAAATGGTTATTAGTCACACAACAGGCATTATAGAAATGCTACTTAAGCCCTTGGTCAGATAATACAAATACACACCCCTGAAGTTTTCTCTTAAAACAGAGAAGTGGCCTGCTGCTCAACCCTTAACAGATTCCATACACCCACTTCCAAGATACTATTACTGAAGGGGATGGTCTGGAAGGGGCCTTGTAAAAATGACAGTGCTCATGGAATTCTCAGCTTAGGTTAAAGAGATGAGGAGTCAGAGCTCACCAAAGCCACAAAGCCTGTCTCTTTCATTAACTTCACGAATCCTTATTTGCTGGTTAACGTCCAAAAAACACCTTAAGCTTAAGCTTTAATACTTGCAATGTTTTTAGCCAAACTTCAAGAAAACTTACTTCTACAGAGCATATAATACAAAGCAAAGAACTTAGATCAAATTTGTAAATACAAGAAGCCTGTTTGGGTGTGGGGCTGGTGTGAGGACAATCTAATTGTCTAGCTCAAGCGCCAGCATCCCATAGGGGCATCAGTTCCTATCTCACCTGCTCCACTTCCCTTCTAGCCTCCCTGCTTATGGCCTGGAAAGGCAGCAGAGCGTGGCATAAGTGGTTAAGACCCTGCACCCATGTGGGAACCCTAGAAGAGGCTTTTTGACTCCTGGCTTCATCTCAGCTAAGCTACGACCAAGGGACCATTTGGGAAGTAAACCAGCACAGGGAAGATCTTTCCTGCTCTGTCCCTCCTCTCTAAATCTGCCTTTCCAATAAAAATAAATATATCTTAAAAAAAAAAAGGATATAGGGCCTGGCACAGAGGCCCAGAAGCTAAAGTCCTCGCCTTGCACGTGCCAGGATCCCATTGTACACTGGTTCCTGTCCCGGTGGTCCCACTTCCCTTCCAGCTCCCTGTTGTGGCCTGGGAAAGCAGTAAAGGATGGCCCAAAGCCTTGAGACCCTGCACCAATGTAAGAGACCCGGAAGAGGTGCCAGCATCCTGGCTTATCAGCTCAGTTCTGGCCATTGCAGCCACTTGGTGAGTGAATCATCGGATGGAAGATCTTCCCCTCTGTATGCCTGACTTTTCAGTGGAAATAAATAAATCTTAAATATATATATATATATACATATAAAATCTCCAAACTCATCTCATGAATGATCTCATCGAATCAAAACATTACAGAATTAATCTACTGCCCCATACTTTCCAACTTCTCAAACAAATCAGTTAACTTTCATGAAGGAAGTTAACTCTTACATATACATATTAAAAACGTTATCACATATATAAAAATTCTAAGGACTGGTGTCACAGCACAATCTTAAGCCACCATTTGCATCACAGTTGAGTGCCAGATCAACTCCCAGCTGCTCCATTTCTGATTCAGCTCCCTATCAAGGCACCTGGGAAGGCAGTCAAAGACAGGCTCAGTGCTTGGGTTCCTGAACCCATGTGGGAGATCCCAATGTAGCTCCTGATCTCCACCTGGCCCAGCCACTTGGGGAGTCAGTCAGTGAAAGGAAGATCTCTCTGTCTCTCCCTCTCTCTGTTAACTCTGCCTTTCAAATAAATAAATAAATCTTTTTTAAAAAAATCCTAGGGCTATATCCACTGCAAAGAATTCCAATAAATTTTTAATGTGGTTACAGAAAATTAAAGTATTTTATACATAATTTAAGCAGATGAAACATGTGCCAGAAATGGACAATATTAGAAAAGCTTAAGTTTTATGATTCTAAATTCTTTCATTCTCCCTTCCAGCTTCCCATCCCTCATTATGTCATACAGGAAAAAAATTCACACACAACAGTGACGAACAAATCAGAGAAGTGAAAACTGAAAGGTTTTATTAAGTATCTGAAAGTTAAATCTGTATTTCCACAACTTCTAATCTACAAAAATATATTCACTTCTCACGTCAGCTAAAACATATATATATATTTATTTGATTGAACTCTAGTCTACAAATCATCACCATATAAACATCTTACAAACTTGACCATAAATAGCTCAAGTTAGTAGATGAAAACAGTATGAATTAAAACAAAATTACAAGTATCACCATGTGTCCAAAAGCAACAATCTTAACTGTAAAACTAAAAATCTAAGCTTTTTTTGGAGACAATTATGCTGAACCAAAAATCAGCCACTTTAATGCAGGAAATGATTCCAGAGTTCTAGACTTGGAAAACTGAATGCAAGGATAAGAACCCAAAGATTATATTGTTAATTTATTTCAAACAACGAACAACCATTAGGACTAGTGCTTTCAATCTTTAAAATGGACATTATTGATACACTACTACCCATCAGCAGTTTAAAGTGCCTGAAGTGTTTGTCTTACTTTTTATCACCACAGAGAACAGTGTCAACTCCTCAACCATAATCGAAAAAAAAAAAAAAAAAAAACGCCAAAACGGGCTGAAAGACGATTTGCTGGAAACCACTTAGAAACCCAAATGTTACAGGCAAAGGACCTTCCAGAGGTCTTCAACACACAATCCTTTTCGGAGCTAGACAACTATTAGCAGCTCTTCATCTCAAATGTCTCAGAAACAAACGCTGCAAAATACAACAGAAGTCTGCCTGCTCAGCACCACACTCCGCCTCGGCAGGACTCAGGTTGGAAGCATGCTTGGGGCAGCAGTCATCAGCCAACACGACAAAGAACAGAACAGAAACAATACACTACACGGCCCGCTCAACTATCAAACGAAGCCAGAGCCGCTCGTCCAAAGCACCCCTGAAACAAAATCTTAATTCAATGCTTTTCGACGTCTTTACTTTGGGCTAAGTCAAAACACCTCAAATAAAGCACTTTACAGAAGACCCAAAGGCTGCAGCGAATTCTAGCATGCGATGGAAATCAAAATTGCTGTTTTCAGATCCCAAGTCAGCAATAAACTACTTGATCTTAGCAAATTTAACTCCCCTCAGTAAGGTTGGGGGCGGGGAAGGGCACCGTTCTGACAGTCCACTAACTACACCGAGAGTTGGAAACTCTCAAGTTGGGTCACGCAAGGACCCTCCTTGGACTCTACAAAGACCCACTCCCGCCTTCAGGTCAACAGAACAAGCCGAAACCGCTCATCCCGCTACCTATCAAACCCTTTCCCCGGGCGACAGAAATGTTTTCACTCCACACAAACACACCCTCGTGCGATCTCGCTGCAAACGCGCGGACACTCGCTGCAGGGCACCGAGGACAGCCGAAGCGGCAGGAGATGCTGCCCGCTGCCCCTCTGCGGGACCGGGTCGGTCCGGCTCGCCTCGCCCGGTACAGAACAATGCACGAGCCCGGCTGCAAACATCATAACTCCCCCACGAGTCTGCGCGGCCCTTCCCGGCGGCGGAGCGGACTCCGGGGTCCCCGCCACCGGGGCAGGGCGACGAGGGTGAGCGAGGACCGACGGCGGCCAAGATCGCCAGCCCAGCAGCAGGCTGGAAGGGGGATGCGAGCCCTCCGGCCTGGGGCGCCACCGGATCTCCCCCACTTTGCTACTCCCGCACGGCCGGAGCGGTGGGAGGACGGGGAGCGGGGCAGGCCTCGCGGGAGGCGCGGAGTCTCCCCCACGGCCCGCCGCGGAAGGGAACGCGCGGTCGGGGCGCGGGGGACAATGGGGAGCGGACAGCGCGGCGCGCCCGAGTGGCGCCGCCGGCCGGCCGGGCTGACTGCGAGCCGTGTCCGCTCGGCCCGGCCGCCGCTCCGCCGCTCCGCCGCTCCGCCGCGCGGCCGCTGACCAGCACCGAGCCCCCTCCCCCGGCGCTCCGGGTCGAGCCTCACCTCCCAGCCCCGCCGCCCAGGAGAGGAGCAGGATTAACACTCTCAGCAACACCATCTTCCGCCGCCGCCGCCACCGCCGCCTCCTCACGGGTTAACAGCAGCACATCGATCCGGAGGGAGAAGCTGAAGGGGCTTGGTCCGGAGCCTCCACGGGAAGCCGGGACCTCCCCCGGCAGGAGACACGCCGAAGCACCTCCCTCTCGCTCCACTTCAGGGGCCGGCAACGCGCCCAGCGCCTCCAAAACAGGGACCTCCCTCCCCCTCGCTCGTTTCCTTCCTCCCGTCCCCGCTTTCCTTCCCCGGCGCCTTCCCTCTCCTCTATCCCCCCTCCTTTCCCCCGAGCCCCGGGCCTCCGCCTCCTTCCTTACCACGTGACGCGCGCGCAGCCAACCGGCGCGCGCCGCCGCGCCCCTACCTCCCGCCCCTCCCCCTCCCCCAGGTGCCCCCGGGCCGTGCGCATGCGCGCGGGGGCCGGGTTCCCGGCTGCCGGGCCCGCCGCCGCTTCCTGTCCGCCGGCGGAGAGCTGGGATTGGGCCGGGGGCGTGGCTTGCGCTGGTCCCGCCCCCGCCGGGCTGGAGCGCTGTGAAGCGGCGTGTGCGCGGCCGCCTGGCTCTCCGCGCCCGGGGACTGAGCACTGACAGGTGTACGGGCAGCGCTGCGCACTTGGTGCGCTCGCCGGGAACCGAGGTTTCGCTTCTGCTTTCTCTGCTTCTCGTGGTACCCCACAGCCGCCGAGTAAGCAAAAGTCCCTGCGAGCCGCGGTGGGAGAGGCGACCGCCATCGGTGAGAACCCGTGAAGCGGCACACTGTTGGGCACGGAACTGATGCCTGTCCCGGACTAGGCCCCGGGCGATGTGACAGCGTGCAGCCTGGTACACAGGGTGTCCTAAATCAGCCCACGAGATGTCCTCTTTGCCGCTCCTCCGTGCCGTCCCTGAAGCGACTCCTCTCCCACCTCCTCCACCCCCACTCTTTTGAAGATGTCGTTGGGTGTCTCAGTAGTTCACTTGGGTTCTTTCAACTCGTGTTGCAGAAAGTGGAACTTGGCGATGCCGTTTCATTAGATATTACCATCTGACATGATGCTTGAGTAGGTTGAGACATACAAACGTTAATGTTGCCGATACAGATCATAATTTGGAATGGCTGTATTTTTACCCTGGATGGTTTATGCAGTTTAATATAACTCCAGAGTATATTTTTCAGACTTTCAGTTTGGAAAATGAATTCTAATTTTGCTCTAACATTAGTGAGCTCAACAATACCCTCTGGCACCATCAATATTAGTATCTGTTCATTTAGAATGAGATGCAGGGAATCATCATAAGGTAATAGAATTTCATGAATGCTAATTTCCCCCCTTTTCCTTAAGAGGTCCAATCTGGAGTACCCAGCAGACATACATTGCATGTTACCTGTGGTTTTTACTGTTGCCTTGTACTGCTGTCACAAATAAGGTTTGGTTTTCCACTTATTAGATCAACTTTTGACATACTTAATGTTATACAGATTTTTTGCATAATTAATTTCAGTGGGCCTGAAGCAGTAGCCTAGTGGCAAAAGTCCTCACCTGGAACGTGCCTGGATCACACATGGGCACTGATTCGGTCCCAGCTGCACCACTTCCCTTCCAGCTCCCTGCTGGTGCCCCGGGGTAAGCAGTAAAGGATTGTCCAAAGCCTTAGGACCCTGCACTCGCGTGGGAGACCTCAAGGAAGCTCCTGTCTCTTGGTTCCAAATCAGCTCAGCTCTGGCCATTGTGGCCACTTGGGGAGTGAACCAGCAGATGGGAGATTTTTCTATCTGTTTCTTTCTGTCCATATGTCTTTCCAATAAAAATAAATCCTTAAAAAAATTAATTCCAGTGATCAGCAAAAAAGATACTTTCTAAGTGTCAGCTAGAAAGAAAATCGAAAAGCATATTTTGTGTTACTCAGCTGATCACAGAAAATTACATTTAAGATGATATTTCTGGGGCATGCATATGGCACAGTGGCTAAATCCCCACTTGGCATGGTCAGATCCCAGACTGGAGGGCCTGAGTGCCACGCCGCCCAGATCCTGATTCCAGTTTCCAATAATGCATCCTTTGGGAGGGAGCAGGTGATGGCTCATGCAGCTGTGCCTGTGGGCGCTTCCCAGGCCCTGCAGGTGGGGGATCCAGACTGAATTCCAGGAACCTGACTTGGTCCAGTTGTTGCAGGCATTTTGGGAGAGAACCAACCTATGGATGATTTCTTCACTACACTTCAAATAACTAAACTAACATCTTTCAAAGGATGAATAACATTACTAGCCAGCATCATCATGAAAGATATTCCAGTGTTACAAAGTTGAGTCACAGTTTTCTTGGAAGTCGTACCTTGCTTCATTATTTTTATTTTGTCAATCTATGAGAAGCTGCTGAAATATTGAAGTACAAGGTCTGCATGTACAGTCTTCACAAACTACCTGATGTCACTCCCTGCTCCATCATTTTGTAAGATTTGTGACTGGTCAAATTACTTCATTTTTTTCCTACCTCAAAACTTCTCTCTTTTTTAAAGATTTCTTTATTTTTATTTGAAAGTCAGATAAACAGAGAGGAGGAGAGACAGAGAGGAAGATCTTCCGTCCATTGATTCACTCATCAAACAGCCACAACAGCCAGAGATGAGCAAATCCAAAGCCGATCCGGAGCCAGAAGCTTCTTCCAGGTATCCCATGCAGGTGCAGGGGCCCAAGGCTTTGGGCCATCCTCCACTGCTTTCCCAGGCCACAGGCAGAGAACTGGATGGGAAGTGGGGCTGCTGGAACTAGAACTGGCACCCATATTGGATCCTGGTGAGTTCAAGGTGAGGATTTTAGCTGTTAGGCTACCATGCCAGGCCCAAGACTTCTCTTTTTAAACAATAAGAATCAAGGAATACTTGTTCCATGGGTTGCTTCTTTCACTACAGGTTAGGTAAGCTGTTTAACACCTGTTTGACAATTATTGCTATTGTTACATAAAAATCATTGTTCTTCCATGAACATTCAACCATCCATTCAAAAGTAATTACTTTAATAGCATCACTTCCTGAGCAAGAAAACAACGTTTTGATGCTGCCAATTTAATAAGTTACCCTCAAGTTTTAGTATTGAGATATGCACCAAGTAAGCAAATAGCCAGACACAGTTCATTGGACAAAAAAAATACTGTAAGAAAATGTTTGCTGTACAGCTTTTTTTTAAAAGATTTATTTGTTTTTGTTCACAGTGCAACAGCTCAGTGGCTAAATCCTTACCTAGCAAGTTCTTTTATTTTTTTTTTTAAGATTTATTTATTTGGGGGCCCGGCACGGTGGCGCAAGTGGTTAAGGTCCTCGCCTTGCACGCCCAGGATCCCATATGGGCGCCAGTTCTAATCCCGGCAGCCCCGCTTCCCTTCCAGCTCCCTGCCTGTGGCCTGGGAAAGCAGTCGAGGACGGCCCAAAGCTTTGGGACCCTGCACCCACGTGGGAGACCCGGAAGAGGCTCCTGGCTTCGGATCGGCATAGCATCGGCCCGTTGCGCTCACTTGGGGAGTGAATGATCGGATGGAAGATCTTCCTCTCTGTCTCTTCCTCTCTGTATATCCGCCTTTCCAATAAAAAATAATAAAAATAAATCTTTATAAAAAAAAAGATTTATTTATTTTGATTGGGAAGTCAGACAGACAAAGAGGAGGAGAGACAGAGAGGAAGATCCTCCGTCCAATGATTCACTCTCCAAGTGATTGCAATGGCTGGAGCTGAGCCAATCCAAAGCCAGGAGTCAGGAGCTCCTTGGGACTCCCACATGGGTGCAGGGGCCCAAGGCTTTGGGCCATGCTAAACTGCTTTCCCAGACCACAAACAGGGAGCTGGATGGGAAGTGGGATAAGAACCAGCACCCATATGTGATCCCAGTCTGTTCAAGGTGAGGTCTTTAGCCACTAGGCCACTGCACTGGGCCCTAGGCACCAATTCTTATCCCAGCTGTTCCACTTCCCATCCAGCTCCCTGCTTGTGGTCTGGGAAAGCAGTTGAGCATGGCCCAAAGCCTTGGGCCCCTGCACTTGCATCAGAAACCTGGAAGAAGCTCCTGGCTTCAGATCTGCTCAGCTATGGTCATTGCAGGCATTTGAGAAGTGAGCCAATGAATGGAAGATTCTCTGTTTCTCCTCTTCTCTTTCTCTTTCTGCGAATATATGTGTGTGTGTGTGTGTGTGTGAGAGAGAGAGAGAGAAAATGTGTGTGTGTATGTAACTCTGCCTTCCAAATAAATAAAGTAAAATCAATACATACACATATATGTCATGATTCATGATGACTTTCTGCAACAGAAATAATTATTCAATTTATTTCAAAAACAAAACATATATATGCTTTTGTACCCAAGATAAAATTCAATACTTCATGATCTGGTCATTGCCTTCCTCTTCAGCTTAATCATTCATCACTCTCTTTTCTGATTTTCTCTTCTGAAAGAAGCAAGGACAGACAGCAAAATAACAGTAGTAGCTGGGAGTCAGAAGGAAATGAAAGCTTGAAGAATGTCAATAACTTATCCAAAGTCAGAAAACTGGTGTGGCAGAGCCAACACCCCAAGTTAAACCTCTGCAGAGCGTGTTAGCTCTAATCACTATGTCAGGCTGCTCTGCAGCTGCAGCTAGCTGCTCCAAGACACGCCACTTTCTGCTTCAACACCTTTGCCAATAGTCATCCCTGCAGAAGGCATGCCTCGCCCTTTAACTATGCATTCTGTGAAGTTGGGCTCAGAGGATCTCTGCATTAACTAAGACACTGTTTTGTTAGGATTTTACTGTTTGTGTAAAGAAAAAAAATCACACTTCTAAAACCTATTTTTATTTAAAAAACGATTACTAAAATGCAATATATATAACATACCACTTGAAAGGCCTGTAGTGAATGTCAAATTTCTTTAAAATATAAAGGAACAGATAATTTTAATGATATGATTTGGGCTGCTGCTTCTCTTCTGTGAAATTGTTACTAACTTCTCCCACTAGACAAAATTTTAATATCTTCCACTTACATACTCCTAATGTAGCCCTACGAAGTGTAATATGTTATTTTATTTAATATCTACCCTAACTAAATTTTAAACTCTCATTCTTTTTTGGAAGACAGAGAAGTTTATTTGAGAAGTGACCAGTGAACGGAAAGAAGAGGGAAGGGGAAAGCACCTCCCAGGAGAAAGCCAGGAGCTGGGGTGCCTCCTGAGAGGAGAGAGACGCCAAGGGCTTGAGAAAGGGTCTTGGATCTCAGGCCTTCCCTCACTCCTGTTGGGCAGGAACCTACAGGTAAGATGTTCCTATTGGTGGTCTCTTAACCAGTTAGGAAATGGGTGGGCAAAGCTTGTGCCAGCCACTTGAAGGTGTGGCCAGGATTTCAGCAGGCTTAGGCAGTCTCAGACCCCCTCCTCTTGGAATCCCACATCCTAATTCCGTAAGGATAACGGGCAAAGATGACATCTTCTAGCTACTTCCTGCTGGAATGGAGCATCATTCAGGTAAAGGGGCCCTGGAGGCGTGGGATCCACAAAGCAGTGGTCTGGGTCGTCCAAGTTGCTGTGACAGAAGTTGGTCGTCATGCAAGATTGCATGTTCAGGGCCATCTGAAGTCTGAAGACCCCTATTTGGGAAACTGAGAACACAAGACAACTGAGAGTACAGTTACTTTGAATGGATCTTGGCCCAGGAGAGAAAGGCAAGGCAGAAAATCAAGCATCTATATAAGAAACTGACCTTCAGGGATCCCACCATCAGAAAGACCTGAGGCGCCTCAGTATGAACCCAGGTGTTGAGAGCCTGGATAGGAGACCCTAGGACCCATCAGTGGGGGTGCTGGTCAGCAGACCCTGGCTCTTCCGGAGCTGGGGACAGTTTGATTTCCAGTGATTCCCATTGCAGATGGGTCTGCCATAAGGTTTTAGAGCTTTCTCTGGATGTCTGGGGCAGACTGTTCAAGGAGCTTGTCCTTGAGGATTGCTCCACCCTCAGCTATACCTGGGTCCAAGTTAGTGAACTTTACAATCACCACCTTCATTCATTATAAAAAGGTCAATGGTGGCTCAGTCTTTCCCTGATGAACAGTGGTGAGTTGGCAATAGCTCAGAGGCTTCACTTTTGTCTTTCTTAATCCCTCCAAAATACAATAAATGAAGTAATTTCATTGCCACTCATGTCTTTCATCTTCTAGGTCCCAGTTGGGATTCTTTTGGGGGGATCATCTCTGCTCCAGTGGGGATATTCATCTCTCAAGTTTTCCCCGGGGTAGCATAAAAACTTTTGCCACCTTCATGAGCCTTTTCCAGCACCCTCTCTCTTTCTAAAGAGATTGGAATGTTGTCTAATAGTAACGTCACATCCTTCCACGCCAGGTCATATATAGATTGAAGTCGTTCAAAAGTTTGTACATATTGATCAGAATAGTATAACTGCACAAATTATTTTTTATTTCTTTTAATTCTCGAAGAGAGAAAGGCTTATAACCATTCTATACACCAAATTCTTCTAGCCTACTGCTTGAAGAAGAAGTATTGCTTCTCCCTTCATTCCAGGATAAGGCTTGGAACCCTTTTCACTTGAGGCCTGGGATGAAGAAGGCAAGACTCCTCTGGGGGAGATAAGCCAGGATGAGGTCCCTGTAGGGGAAAGGGAGCAGATTTTTTTTAACTTCTTAAAGGCTACACTTTTAATTTTTTAAGGATTTATTTATTTTTATTGCAAAGTCAAATATATACAAAGAGGAGGAGAGGCAGAGAAGAAAATCTTCTGTCCATTGATTCACTCCCCACGTGACCACAGTGGCTGGTGCTGACCCAGTCCAAAGCCAGGAGCCCAGATCTTATTTCCAGGTCTCCCACATGGGTTCAAGGTCCCAAGGTCTTGGGCTGTCCTTGACTGCTTTCCCAGGCCACAAACAGGGAGCTGGACGGGAAGCAAGGCTGTCAGGATTAGAACCAGTGTCCATATGGGATCCTGGCGTGTTCAAGGCAAGGACTTGAGCCACTAGGCCATGGTGCCAGGCCCCACTTTTAATTTTTGTTTATTTGAGAGATAGAGTTCTTATTCACTGGTTCCTCCCCAAATGCCTACAACAGTAGAGTTGGACCCAGAGGTAAAATCAGGAGTCAACTACTCAATCCAGGTTTCCCTTGTGGGTGGCAGAATCCAACCCAGAGTTCTTATTAGCAGGAAGCCAGAAATGAGTAGTAAACCAAGGTAGTTCTCTATGATATAGAATCATCCTCATGACTTAACTGTTAAGCCAAATGCCTGCTCTCTGCCCCCCAACTCTTGAAAATCAGTATGTATCATATATTCAGGGGTTTTAAAAACAGAGTCTTGAGGACAGAAACAATAGTTTAAGCTTTCTCTTGACATGGCAGCATCAGATCTGAGGGCCTGGTTCAAATTCCCGCCATTCTGTGCTTCCTGCTAATGTACCTGGGTAGAAGCACATTATAATTCAGATACTTGGGCTCCAGACACCCACATGGGAGACCTGAACGGAGTCCCTGGCTTCTGGTTTTGGCCTGACCTAACCATAGTTGATGCTGGCATTTGGAGAATGAGGCAGCAGATGAAAAATACTTCTCTGCTACCTCTCTTGCCCTCTGTCACTTTTTAAAAAACAAATAAAAAATAAGATCTAAGGACAGCTGTTTGACTAAGGGCTAAGACATCATTGTCCTATATCAGAGTACCTGGATTCAGTGACCAGCCCCAGCTCCATCTCCTAGCTCCAGTCTTAGTTTTAGTTTTGCAGTTGGTATGGATTTTGGAGGGGATCAAAATGGTAACTCCAGTAGTTCAGTCACTATCACCTACCTAGGAGACCTGTTTTGAGTTCCTGGTTTCTGGCTTCAGCCTGCTCATTCCCAGCCATTGCTGACATTTGGGGAATGGGCCAGCAGATGGGAGCTCTCTGTCTCCCTCTTTCTCCCTCTTTCTCTCTATAACATTGACTTTCAGATAAATAAAGCTTAAAAAAGAACAAATTCATTTTCTTATCTTTTTCTCCTTTAAATAAAATTCATACTCCACCAAATCAAAATGGCCTACACCTGGTAACCTCAAAAGTGTCTTGGAGCCCCACGTGATAGCTTAGTGTCTAAAGTTCTCACCTTGCATGCACCAGGATCCCATATGGGTGCCAGTTCTAATCCTGGCTGCTCCACTTCCCATCCAGCTCCCTGCTTATGACCTGGGAAAGCAGTTGAGGACGGCCCAAAACCTTGGAACCTTGCACCTGGGTGACAGACCCAGAAGAGGCTCTGGACTCCTGGCTTCAGTTCAGCTCAGCTCTGGCCATTGCTTGTGGAATGAACTAACAGATGGGAGTATCTCTGTATCTCCTTCACTCTGTGTATCTGCCTTTCCAATAAAAATAAATATATATATATATATTTTAAAAAGTATCTTAAGCTTTTCTCCTTCTAAGCCTTTTTGGTTCCCATGGTTTCTGTTCTACTTCAACAGCATTAACCTTTTTAAATCACACATCACAACCTGGCAGCAAACTAAACTTCCAAATCTATATGATATCACTTGTAGTTAAATTGTTTTCTTAGGTATTCATCAGTAGTCAACAATAAGGAGTTGTCATGGTAAAGCCGAGGTTGCAGATTTCCCATGAAAATTGGAAGGTCAGGCAACCTTGTTGCCCTGCACTACACCAGCAGGCAGGAAATGAGTGGAGACTGCCCTCTTTGGACAGGGCTTGCCTCACTGCACTCGCTGGTCTGCGTCATCCCCATCGGCACCTCAGTTTGTGGCCTTTGTGTAAGTACCAAATAGACCATCATATATTTTTTTTAGACTCTGACCCCTATAATCTCAATCATACCTTAATTCAAAACACTAATTATTTATAACATTTTTCTGCAATGAGTCATGTGTTACTTTATGGAAAGTTTCATGTTTCTATTATTCTGATATTTAAAAAATAGTAGCTTTGAGTCAAAGCAGAGGAGACATGTCAGACCTCAAGGAAGTCATAAATTAGTGTTCATTTACTCAAATGACATTTATTGTACGTTTTTTAAAAAATGATCTATTTTTATTGGAAAGTGAGATAGAAAGATCTTCCATCCGCTGATTCATTCCCCAGTTGGCCACAACTGCTGGAGCTGACCCAATCCAAAGCCAGGAGCTCTTTCCGGGTCTCCCATGCGGGTGCAGGGTCCCAAGGCTTTGGGCCGTCCCCAACTGCTTTCCCAGGCCACAAGCAGGGAGCTGGATGGCAAAGACTTTAGCCGCTCGGCTACCACACAGAGCCCTTATTCTGCATTTAATTAACTGGTCAATTAATTTGAAAAGCACAGAGAGACAAAGATAGAGATGTTTCATCCAAATGCTTATTCCCCAAATGTCCACTACTTTCAGAGCTGGTCCAGGCTGGATTTAGAAGTTAGGAATTCAACCCAGGTCTTCCACATGCGTGGTAGAGGTCCAGTCGCTTGAGTCATCGTCACCTGCTACCTCCCAGCAATTATATAAACAGAAAGTTCAAACAGAAGCAGAGCCAGGACAGGAACTCAAGCAGCCATATGGGATATGGGCATCCCAAGCAATGTCTTAACTGCTGCTCTAAAAGCCAGCCTCCCAAAATATTTAATCTACTTTTGCTCTGAGGATTCTGAAGTTCCCGAAACAAATTTCCAGAATGGTGACAGTTACCTTAACAAGAATTTTACGTAAGTTTATACTTTACAGCAGTGTTATAAAGTGTTGTTACTCGCATATGACAGATGAGGAAACTATCAAACATGGAGCACATGGAGCACATCCTAATCAACATTGCCATGCTCCACATCTGCTTCCACTTTAGGTGGAGAAGCCTGCTTTTTCTCAGAGCAACTTGGGTTCATCAAAAGAAAAGGACTAAGTTATGGAAGTTAAATTCTCAAGGTCACTGTGTGTCTTTAAATGCCATCTCTTAGGAGCATACTAGGCTAGGCTTCTGTCTATGGCATATGGCATTAGCATCCCAAATGGGCACTGGTTCATACTCCAGCTGACTCCACTTCTTACCCGGCTGCCTACTTATGCACTGGGAAAGCAGCAGAGGATATCTCAAGTCCTTAGACAACCCAGAGGAAGCTCCTAGCCCCTGGCATAGGAATGGCTCAGCTCTGGCCATTAGACATTTGAGAAATGAACCAACAAGTGAAAGATTCTCTCTCTCTCTCTCTCTCTTCTCTCTCCCCCTCTCTCTCTCCTTCTCACTGTAAATCTGTCTTTGAAATATAAATAAATTGGGCCCGGCACGGTGGCCTAGCAGCTAAAGTCCTCTCCTTGAACACACCAGGATCCCATGAGGGCACCAGTTCTTTTTTTTTTTTTTTAATATTTACTTTTATTATTTTTTTATTGGAAAGGCAGATATACAGAGAGGAGAGACAGAGAGGAAGATCTTCTGTCCGATGATTCACTCCCCAAGTGAGCGCAACGGGCCGATACTATGCCGATCCGAAGCCAGGAGCCTCTTCCAGGTCTCCCATGCGGGTGCAGGTTCCCAAAGCTTTGGGCCGTCCTCGACTGCTTTCCCAGGCCACAGGCAGGGAGCTGGAAGGGAAGCTGGGCTGCCGGGATTAGAACCGGCGCCCATATGGGATCCTGGGCATGCAAGGCGAGGACCTTTAACCACTTGCGCCACCGCGCCGGGCCCGAGGGCACCAGTTCTAATCCCAGCAGCTCCACTTCCCATCCAGCTCCCTGCTTGTGACCTGGGAAAGCAGTCAAGGATGGTCCAAAGCCTTGGGACCCTGCACCCGTGTGGGAAACCTGCAAGAAGTTCCTGGCTCCGGGCTTTGGATCGGCACATCACCGGCCATTGTGTTCATTTGGAGAGTGAATCATAAGACAGATCTTCCTCTCTGTGTCTTCTCCTCTCTGTATATCTGGTTTTGTAATAAAAATCAATAAATCTTTTTTAAAAAGTAATATAAATAAATCTTTTTCTTAAATGCCACTTAATGTTGTAGTTGTAAGTTATATATTCATGTGTGCAAGTCAGTGTACTTTTTCAAATTACCAATACCTAAATCATAAAGTGAAAAGTAGCCTCCGAAGCAAGGTATGTAAAAGAAAGAAACTGATTTTCTGCCTCGTTCATCTGCCTGTCAACTTACTGTGCCATCACAGAATCCATCAAAGGAACAAGCACCAGGCCATCACTGGTTCGCCACACCCACCACGGATGATCAAAGCACCCCGTGACAAACTCTCGGGCTTTGAAGTCATCTCTGGATACTGTGCAGAACACTTCCCCCTTTCTGTTTTCACACATGTTCTTCAGAAATACTGCAACGGATCAGATCATAACTTTTGCACCATTTCAGTCTGGTTTGATTCCCAGGCCTTAACTTTCACTTCTTTCACTCAGTCAAAGTATCTCATCTTTTTAGAACTCTTGTAAACAGCTGAGCTGATTCATCTTGTTCTGATCTGGTTATTCAGGTTTCATCTTCCTGGGAAGCACTTCATGATGGCTCTTTTGCACTGCCTACAGGTGTCTTATTTTTTATTTCACTTGTACTTAGGTTTTCTGTAGTAGATCATAAACAGTTTCAAGGTAGTAACAATAAAAATATTTTTGAAGAGCTCTTTGTATGGCATAGATTTTTTTCTCTAAGTTCCCCATTTTATTCATAAAACCACATAGTAGAATCATTCAAGCCAATATTTTCCCTGGCCTATTTTACTTTGTTTGTTTACAGAAGACCAAAACTAAAGAGAACTATACTGACTCACCTAAGTTAGTAAAGGCAGGACCAGGTCCTGTGGCCTCCATTCATCACTCTTTCTGCTAGTTAAGGCTGCCTGCCTGTGACTTGTTAAGTATTCTCATCTCTATCCCAAAGCATTGTAGATTCAACAGATGATTAGAGAGGCGCATTATTGCTATTGTAAGCCACATCAGTCAGAATTCTTCCTATATATACAGAAGCAATCCACAGCAATCATAGATGTAAAGTACTTGTCTGATTCCATCCCTGATCAGTGTTTCTCAATGCTCTGGCCAGAGAAAGACTGGCATTACAGTTAATTAGGATGTTGCAGATTCTGGAGACAATGGTTGTGGCTCAACATTTTAAGCCCTGGTTTTGACTGCCCACATTTCATATTTGAGTGCATGGGGTCTAGTGCCATCTCTCTTTTTGATCCAGGTACCAGTTAATGCACCTGGGAGGCTGAGGATGATGGCTCAAGTACTTGGGCACTGCTATTCACAGAGGAGACCTAGATGGAAGTCCTTGCTCCTAGCTGTGGCTCAACCCAGTCGCAGCTACTGTGTGCATCTGGGAGATGAACCAGGAAATAGAAGAATTTTCTCTCTCTCTCTCCTGACTTAAAAAAAACCCCCAAAATAAATATATCTTTTTTTTTTTAAGAGAAGAATATCTTCTGTCCATTGATAAACTCCCAAACAGGTCTTCCATGTGGGTGCAGGGTCCCAAGACTTTGGGCTGTCCTCAACTGCTTTCCCAGGCCACAAGCAGGGAGCTGGATGGGAAGTAGAATAATCCGGACATGAACCGGTGCCAATATGGGATCCCAGTGCTGACAAGGTAAGAATTGAACCATTGAGTCATTGTGCAGGATCCAAACTACTTTACAAACAAATAAATCCTTGACACAACAAACCCAAACCAAACAAAAAAGTCCATAATAGAAATTACTGAGTTTCTATTGGGTTCCTGGCTTTGGATCAGGTCAGTTCCAGTCACTATGGCCAATGGGGAATGAAACAGCAGATTGAAGATCTTTCTCTCCTTCTCTCTGTGAATCTGACTTTCCAATAAAAATAGATAACTACTTTTTTAAAGATTTATTTATTTATTTTATTGCAAATCAAATATACAGAGAGGAAGAGAGACAGAGAGGAAGATATTCTGTCTGATTATTCACTTCCTACGTGATCACAACAGCCAGAGCTTAGCGGATCCGAAGCCAGGATCCTCTTCTAGGTCTCCCACATGGGTGCAGGGTCCCAAGGCCTTGGGCCGTCCCCAACAGCTTTCTCAGGCCACAAGCAGGAAGCTAGATGGGAAGCAGGGCTGCCAGGATTAGAACTGGCACCCATATGGGATCCCAGCATGTTCAAGGCAAGGATTTTAGTCGCTAGGCCACTATACTGCACCCAAAAGTAAATAGCTCTTATAAAAAAGAAACTGTGTTTCCTGATGCCCTCAATTATAAAAACACACCATTAATAGCTTTAGATAACATTCTAATTTTTCTCTCCTTAAGATTTAATTATTTATTTTTTAAAGGGTTATGGAGTAATAGGGAATGAGAGAGAAAGAGAAATCTTCCATCCGTTGGTTCACTCCTCCAATGGCTAAAAAGGTCAGGACAGGACCAAGCCAAAACCAGGAGCTACCATCTTCTTTCCAGTGTCCAAGTAGGTACAGAAGCCCAAGCACTTAGCTTTGCTAGACACAGGAGTAAGGTGCAAGATCAGATGTAGAGCTGTCGGGACTTCAGCTGGCGCTCCTATGTGGTTCCAGCACCGCAGGAGGCTTTACTGCTGCATCACAGTGCCAGTTTCAAGTGCCAATTATTGATTGGGAGAAAAATAAGACAAAATTACTCTGAAGTTCTGTGCTTGGGTGATGAAGAGACATGGCAATAGGAGGAAACATGGAAAGACAAAGCAAAAATGCATTTTGAGATCAGGATGATGGACAACATATGGAGTTTTACACATAGCGTTGAAGGTACATCTAACTACATAAGCACTTAACACATGTATACACCCACACCGCAAGGGAAATATGCAAAAAATTGGCTGAGAGACTAACTTTGGAGACTGTGGAAATCTGGGCATAAAATGAAAACGAACACTGGTTGTAGAAGGTGAATTTAGAAAGTTTTTTTCTGTTTCTCTCTAAGGTCTTGTTGCCTTGGGGATGCATAGAGAGCCCTTCCCCTGGTGCTAGAGTACAGATTCTCAAGTTTCATTGGGACTCAAAACCATTCCAGAGCTTGTTAAAGGCTCTCTGTCTTATTAAAACACAGCTGCTGGGATGAGAACTGGCATCCATATGGGATTCCAGCGCCTGCAAAGAGAGCACTTTAGCCTCTAGGCTACCGTGTTGCTTCCCATCCAGCTCCCTGCTTGTGGCCTGGAAAAGCAGTGGAGGATGGCCCTAAGCCTTTGGGCTCTGTACCTGTGTTGGAGACCCAGAAGAAGCTCCTGGCTTTTGGCTTCAGATTGGCACAACTCCAGCTGTTGCGGCCACTTGGGGAGTGAATCATCTGATGGAAGGTCTTCCTCTCTGTCTCTCCTCCTTTCTGTATCTAACTTTCCAATGAAAACAAATGTTTTTTAAAAATAAACTGTTGGGCCCGGCGCGGTGGCGCAAGTGGTTAAGTCCTCGCCTTGCACGCCCGGGATCCCATATGGGCGCCGGTTCTAATCCCGGCAGCCCCGCTTCCCTTCCAGCTCCCTGCCTGTGGCCTGGGAAAGCGGTCGAGGACGGCCCAAAGCTTTGGGACCCTGCACCCGCGTGGGAGACCCAGAAGAGGCTCCTGGCTTCGGATCGGCATAGTATCGACCGTTGCGCTCACTTGGGGAGTGAATCATCGGACGGAAGATCTTCCTCTCTGTCTCTCCTCTCTGTATATCCGCCTTTCCAATAAAAAAATAATAAAAATAAATCTTTAAAAAAAATAAAAAATAAATAAAAAATAAACTGTTGTTGCTGATTCCAGTCCAATATGGTATAGTGCTAGAGAATTTTTCTTTTTTTCCAAGATTGTATTTTCTTATTTGTAAGGCAGATTTAGAGCAAGAGAGAAAGAAATCTTATATCCACTTATTACTCCCCAAACTCCACAAGGGTTGGAGCATGGCCATTCTTAAACCAGGAGCTTTTTCTGGGTCTCCCACATGGATACAGGGGCCCAAACTCTTAGGCCATTCTTTGCTGTTTTCACAGGCCCATTGGCAGGGAGCTGGATAGAAAGTGGAGCAGTGGGGATTTGAACCTGTACCTATTTGGGATGCTGGCATCACATGTGGTGGTTTTCCCACCATGCCAGAATGCTGGCCCAGAGAACTTTTCTTTTTGACAACTTCCCGGGTGTCAATGGTATTACTAATCCAAAACTCCCATTTTTGAGAGCAACTGTACTAGAGTTGACAGATAGCTGGCATAATGGCTGGATGGCATGGCAGAAGTATTTTTGAGAAGAGAAAACTTTAGGGAAAAAAAGTGGCAGGCATGATATACCTGACCCAGTAACAGAACATTAGCCTTTGGCATGAGTGGGTATTCTGCATGACTGAAAACGATGCAGTATATTCCTTAGGTTTGTTCCTACCTAAACCCAAATGTAGGTTCTGCCCCACTCCTTTTTTTTAAAGGACTGTTACATACAAGTAAACCTGGGACCTATTTCATATTGCTGTAACATATTGGGGCTACAATACAAAAGGGATGTTGTTTCCCGCCACTTACCCTCACAGGCCTTTGCCACCACCAGGACAGATGAGCATCTGGTAAAGCAGCAAGCACTAGAAGCAGTACCTAGTGGAATATCACGGGATTGAATTATTTTGGAACAGGTGTGAAATTCCTCACAGGGGCTCTCAGAAATAATTGTGTTGGGGCTGTACTTTGAAGGAGGCTTGGGCTTGCAAGCTGTGGAAGGCCAGGGCCAAGGCGATTTGACTTCTACAGAAACCCTTCATCTCGACTTGGATTTTCTCACATGCCTTCAATAGGAAGCTAAGAGGGCTAAAAATATACATACAGACCTGTGAAGTCTTCAGCTCAGAGATAATTTTTCACGCAGCCAACAATAACAACTATTCATCTTTTAAAATATTTATTTTAAAAGCTCCATTTGGGTCCCCCACAAATGTGGGAAAGACCCAACCACTTGAGCTATCACTGCTGTCTCCCAGGGTACACATTACCAAGAAGCTGGAATTGCAGTGGCTCAGCTGCCATGCTACATACCTACTCTAATTAATTTTGAATAGTGTCATGAACATGATCAAAGCAAGACACCTGAGTTAGAGCTCTTGTAGGTTTATGGAAGATAAGCTGAAGAACAGAACATCTGCTACACAACAGTTAGACTGCTGTTACAGTCTGGGAAGGAGGGAAGGACTGGGAGGTGGCCACAGAGGAAATGAATTAAGGAGATGGGTGTGTAATGTTATCATGTCTTGCTGGATGAGATAATAATCAGTAAATGAGGGAGAAAGTCAAAGATGGCATGAAGTTTTCTGTCATAGGAGCCATGAAAATTAGGCTCTATCTAAAGGGGAAAAACTAGACACTCTATTTTTACGAAAGTATCATCTGCATAGTTGGAGACACATTTATTGGACTTTTTATGACTGATTAATCAACTTGTGATTTTATTGAGAGTATGTAGTGTAATTCTTCCTAGTCTCACACTAAGTCTTTTTTTTTTTTTTTTTACTTTTCTAAATTTGTCAAGTACTATTTCACTTATTTGGTATTAAGTGACATGTATTCTCAATGATCGTTTTATTTAATATATAAATATTTACTTATTTATTTAAAAAACAGAGTAATGGGCCTAGTGCAGTGGACTAGTGTCTAAAGTCGTTGCCTTGAATGCACCAGGATTCCATGTGAGTGCCGGTTCGTATCATGCCTGCTCCATTTCCCATTCAGCTCCCTGCTTGTGGCCTAGGAAGGAAATGGAGGATGTCTCAATTCTTTGGGACCCTGTACCCTTGCGGAAGACCCAGAAGAAGCTCCTGGCTGCTGGCTTCCAGTTGGCTCAGTTCTAGCCGTTGCAGCCACTTGGGCAGTGAACTAGTAGATGGAAGATCCCTCTCTATATATCTCCTTCTTCTCTCTGTAAATCTGTATTTCCAATAATAAATAAATAAATAAATCTTTTTTTTTTAAGAAAAAGAAAGTAGTTTATATATAAGAATCTAAGGAATAAATGGTGTCAGATTGCTCCAGAGTTGCCTGAAAGCTAGAAGACAATCAATGACTTCAAAATGAAGAAAAAAAATGCTTCTAGTTGTGAATTTTATGTCCACCCCAAAACAAAATGTAAAGGTTGATTAAATTTCTATATATAATTTTAAAATTTATTTTAGATTTTATTGGAAAGACAGATTTACAGAGAAGAGAGACAGACAGAAAGATCTTCCATCTACTAGCTCACTACCCAAGTGGTCGCCATGACTGGAGCTGAGCCCATCCGAAATCAGGAGCCAGGAGCTTCTTTTGGGTCTTCAATGTGCCCTAAAGTTCCATATTTTTCATACATTTCAAAACTTATTTCCCATGTACCCCTTGGGAAACTACTTGACAGTATATTCCAATAAGTTCAGGAAAGAGGAAAGCAGGAAGTCTAAAAAGGATGGAATCAACACAAAAGAGAGGAAGAGGGAATTCCTAAGAAAAAGTCCAGGATGACAGCGGTGCAGCAGGCCTATAAAATGAGTCTAGAACAGAGCAAGAGAAAGGTATTTTCCAGTATTCCTGAAAGGACACATCCAGGATTCATCTGGTCCTAAAAGGTAAATTAATAAATTCACTGCATTAGCTTTTTACTGCAAGAACCTCAAGCAATTCATATGCGAAGGAAGGAAGATTAGCTCACAGTTTTAAGGTTTACAGCCCAAGATTGGGCAGGCCCATGGGTTTGGACATGTAGCAGGGCTAGAGAACAGCAGTGCTGGAACTTGTACAAAACAATCAGATGCAAGCCAGAGAGTAGAGAGAGGCAGTGCCAAATTCAGCTTTTACAACCAACCATCTCAGGAGAATTGATTATCTGAAGCTGTACCCCAATTTTCTAAGCATCGCCCATTAGGGCTACATCCTAAACATTGTAATTGTACCAAGTTTCTACCCACCTGGTGCCACTAACAAATGATTGGGAGAATTAAACATCTTTACTTGTTCAGGAGCTAAATCTTGCTTAAACTATAGCATTCAAATTGTCATCAACCTGGCTAATGCTATAGCCACAAAAATGAAATTTCCCCATCACAGGTTAGAGCTTTATGCTACCACTGAACAGAAGTAACTCCAGGAATTGACCTTGTGGGCATTCTGAGCATATAGGCAATCACCTTGTCAAGAATGGTACTGTGTCTCTGCAGTGGGAGCAGCTGCCATGCGCCTGGCCTATGCACAGCTGTGTGCCCCTGCGGGTCTGGCAGGGTGCAGGCTTGTGGGGAACCTGGGAGATACTGCTGGCAGGTGTGTGGGGAAACCTGGGACCTGGCATCCAGACAGGAGGAATGAACCTGGGAATTTCTCCATGTGCGGGGTCTGTGGATTGATCATGGCGGGGGATAAGGAGCTATGTGGGAGGGAAGACCACTGAAGGAATATGTTGAATATGAGGGATGACTTCTGGGGTCTCTCATTGACAAGACCATTGTACTTGCTGGTAAGTGTACTGAGGCCAAGTGGTTTGTTGGGTGGAAGCCACAGGACTTCTATGGGTCAGACAGATACACCAGTGCACGTGGGAGATCTCAGCTGGGCTAGTTAGCATGGATCACAGCCAACCACCACTCACTGGCGCATACTAAATCTAGGGCTGGGGACCTACCTGGCAGGGCCAGATCACAGTACCTGCTGGTGAGAGTCAAAACAGTGGATGGGTAATGTTAGCCTGGGTCATGACATAACCAGCATGTGAGAGAACCATGTTTGGGGGGCAGATTCTGTGGGTGATATGTGGGTCCACCCCTGTGGAACTGTGATTTCTGCTGGCTTGCTTAAGCGCTGGAGGTTGTGACAAGCTGAGTTGGACATGACCATAGAACCCTGTGACAATCATGGGTGCTAGGATTGGGGACAGGCCAAACCGGTCCACACTAAAGCATCCACAGGCGCATGCAAGAATAGGGTATGGGTCGTGCTGGTCCACAACATCCACTAGCTCATACAAAAGCTGAAACAGAGGGCCTACTCTATGCCAAGTAAGGACCTATCACGTGCTGGCACATGTGAGATCTGAGTCTGGGAGTGGGCTTGTTGGGTGAACTTAGGAAAACTCCCTTGGTGGGCCATACCTCTCATTGGTGAGCATGTGATTCAGGCCTGGGTGTTGGTCGGGCTGGGCAAGGTAGTTTCACTTATTGGCAAGAGTGTGGAATGGTTCTGAAGAAGGTTGGACCAGGCGGGGCCAGATCAACTTTAACTCTCTAGCATGCAGGAGCCAGCCTGGAGTGCGGGTCATATTGGGCTTGGCTATCACACTTACCAGTTTGCATTAGCCAGGGATGGGAACAGTCTGGTCAGGGCAAGGTTACAGCACCTACCAATAAGAGTTGGGATTGAGGGTGGGCCGGGACAGGTCAGGCTGCAGCATCCAATGGCAAAGGCCAAGAGAGGGGATGGGCTGTGCCAAGCTGAGTCACAGCAGTTGCTGGCACGTGCAAGATCTGTGGCTAGAAACAGTCCTGGTTGGGAGCTAAGGAGACACCCTGGCTGGGTTGTGGTTCCCATTGCTGAGCATGAGAGCTAGAATGGGACAGGAGTTCTGGACTGGACATGACTACAGTATCCCTCAGCATGGGTGTGGACTGGGTCTGGGGTGCACCAAACTGGGCTAGACTCTAGCACCCACTAGTGCTTGTGAGAGACAGGGTAGGGTAGGATGGGCTGGGGTATTGGGGTATGGACCAGGTGTGGCTGGACTGTAACATCCAACAGTAAGAACTGAAACACGGGTTTGGTGTGGTGACCTAGTGGCTAATGTCCTCACCTTGAAAGCGCCGTGATCCCATATGGGTGCCAGTTCTAATTCCAGCAGCTCCACTTCCCATCCAGCTCCCTGCTTATGGCCTGGGAAAGTAGTCGAGGATGGCCCAAAGCCTTGGAACCCTGCACCAGCGTGGGAAACCTGGAGCAAGTTCCTGGCTCCTGGTTTCGGATTGGCTCAGCTCCGGCCATTGCAATTACTTGGGGAATAAACCATCAGATGGAAGATCTTCCTATCTGTCTCTCTTTCTGTATATCTGACTTTCTAATAAAAAATAAATAAATCTTAAAAAAAAAAAAGAACCAAAATAGGTGTTGGTCTGTTGGGCAAAGCCACTGTTCTTGCTAGGACAGAAGGTAGACTAAGTCAGTCTGGGCCAAGGACCCACCAGACTGTGTGAGATCTGCTACTGGGAGGAGGCCTGATAGAGGAGCTTGGGGAAGTCCTCTGTCAGGATGCAATCCCTGCAGGTGAACACAGGAACCAAGGCAGGTTGCAGTAACTGCCAGCATACGTGTGGGTCAGGTGTGGGGGCAGGCCAGGATGGACCAGTTCATAACACCCACTGGTAGATCTGAGAACCAGGATGAGGTGCAGGATAATCAAAGTCATGCTGCACCATCAGCCAGTCCACTTTAGGGCTGGGACTGCAGGCTGGCTGGGCTGGGCTGGGCTGGGCAGTGGTACCCACCAGCATGAACTGGAACTGGGGACAGACCTGGCCAGGCCAGGTTACAGCACCTGTTGGCTAATGCCAAGGTGAGGCAGGCCATGCCAGATTGGAGTGCAACAACCACCAGCACACATGAGTCTTGGCAGGGGTGCGGGGAGATGTGCAAGATCATTAGGGGGGTCATGGGGGGCTCTCCTGCTGGGCTACTGCTCCAACTGGTGAGTACGAGTACTGGAACCATGGGGTAGACCAGGCCGGTCAGGTCTGCAACATCTGTGAGGATACATCCAAATGAACTGCTGGACTCAGAACTCCAACCATGGGGAGAATTGCAGGATCTGTGGTCTGACCGTGGAGTGTATGTGTCAGAATTGGACCTCCTTAAGATGGAGTAGTGGACAGCATATCTAGATGCACATGGAGTATACGACAGTCCATTTGGGGCCTGCAGAGCACATTTGGTATAATAGCAGAGGAAGGAGAGCAGAACAAAGCACCGACAGCAGATATCTGGGTGAATGGTGACTCTGGGGTGGACTGTATCAGCAGATGGACCTTGGAAAGATTTCCTCATCTCTGGACCAGTGAGACCAACAGCATTTCAGAGCTATTGAAAGCATTCCAGCAGAACCCTCAGAACAGGCTCCTCACCAAGGACTCTGATGGAATGGAGTGGCTGATCCCCATCCGTAGGTACTGGGGCGTCAGGGAGGCTGCATACATCTTCTCCCCTAATTTATCCCCTCTTCCCTTAAATGCTTCCCTCACCCACAGTCCCTAGTCCTCGACCCTCCCCACCCTGGTCAACTGTGTAAACATCATCATCATCCAAAAAAAAAAAAAAAAGAATGGCACTGTGGGGGCACCACCTGTGGCACTGACATCCCATATGGACACCAGTTCAGGTCCTGGCTGCTCCACTTCTGATCCGGCTTCCTGCTAAGGGCCTTCCATCCAACCAGCCAAGGGTGGAAGATCTCCTTATGTCATTCTCTATAATTCTGACTTCAAAATAAACAAACACTTTTCTTAAAAAAAGAAAATAAATAAAATATGAGGATAAGAAACAAAAAGGCAGTTGTGAATTAAAAGTGATGATTCTCTTTCTAAAAGATGTATTTTTACTCAAAAGGCAGATTTTGCAGGGAGAGAGGTGATACAGTGAGATCTTGCATCTACTGGTTCATGTCCCAGATGGTGACAATGGCTGGAGCTGAGCTGCTGTGAGGCTGGCAGCCAGCAGTCCCCTCTCCCACATGGGTGGCATCTTCCGCTGCTCTCCCAGGCCAGCAGCAGAGATCTAGCTCAGAAGTGGAGCAGCCGGAATAAGAACTAGTGCCCATTTAGGACTCTGACATTAAGAGGTAGAGGGTTAGCTAGCTACACCACCACACACTACAAATTCAAAGAAGCAAGAATCAGCTGTTTTTTTTTTCTTAAATATTTATTTGAAATGGAGAACGAGGGAGAGAGCAACAGGGACCGAAAGATCTGACACAGTATTACATCTCTTTTTTTTTTTAAAAAAAGATTTACTTATTTTTATTACAAAGTCAGATATACAGAAGAGGAGGAGAGACAGAGAGGAAGATCTTCAGTCCGATGATTCACTCCCCAAGTGAGAAGTGGAGGAGAGACAGAGAGGAAGATCTTGGGCCATCCTGGACTGCTTTCCCAGGCCAAGCAGGGAGCTGGATGGGAAGTGGAGGTGCCAGGATTAGAACCGGTGCTCATATGGGATCCCGGGGCATTCAAGGTGAGGACTTTAGCCACTAGGCCACGCTGCTGGGCCCACATTTCTAACTTTGAAAACTTTAAAATCATTAAATTTAACTTGAAAATGTAATACCTTAACTCAGCATAAAAATGCTCATTTACAAAACAGATGTTTTTTTAAAAAAAGTTTTCTGGAACAAGTCAGAAAAAGACCCACATCCATTTTATTTGTTCCCAATAAAATTTCTAGTCTATGCTAGTTATCCTCTCTGAAAACTTCTGGCCTTGACAGGAGTTCACCTTATCTGGAAAAAAAAAAAAAGTCATTTTTTCAGGTATAGTTGCTTCTCACTCCATGCAAAGTGAAGCCAACTTAACAAAACCGCAAGGACTTGGCTATTTCAAACACAAGGTAAGTTATTGTTGTTATTATTGGCCCAAGTTACCCACTTCAACCACACTGCCGCCTCCTGCAGGGTGAGAAGTCAGAGCACCACAATGCTTCTCTACCCAAGTCGACGGAGACTGGAATTAGGGCAGCGCAGTAACCTAAGCCCGGGAGTGGATCCCCGCCTCTAAGACCTGCATCTCCTAGGGAAAGACTACCGCTTTCCATATTACAAGCTGGAGAGAAACGAGGCTCCTGAAGTTGTTAGGAAATGTTCTCAGGGCCTCCGCCCTCCACACTGCTCCGCCTGTAGCCCAGCTCGGAATCAGCCGCTCGCTGCGCCCGCCTTTAAAGAAGCCGCGCGCGGTCTGGCTGCCCTGCAGCTCAACTTCCGGCCACACCAAGGGAGGATGTTTTCCTACTGGAGCCAAGGCCGCGGGGACGCGCCCCTGGCCACGCCCCCTGGCCACGCCCGCCACGCCCGGTGCAAGGAGCGCGGAAGGGGCGGGGCCGCCGAGGCCGGCGAGGCTGGCTGCCCGGTGCGTGCGCCTCGGCCCTGCGGAGCGGACGTCACGCGGCAGGCACGCCCCGAGCGAGCGCAGGGCGCGGCGGCGGCGCGCGCGCGCGCTCCCTGCGCCCTCCCGGGTGACGTGCCGGGCCGAGGCCGCGCTAGGGCGCTGTAGCTGCCAGGGCGGCTGTCATGGCGTCGGAGGCGCTGGCTGAGGAGAACCGGCCGCGGTCTCTATAGAGCGAGGGGCGGGCGGCCGGGGATGGAGAGCGGCTCTGAGAGCCTGCAGCCGCCAGAGCACGGGGTGGCGGCTGGGCCCGCGCCGGCGACGGGTTCCCCGCCGGGAGGACGACAGGAGACCGGGCTCGCCGCTGGGGATGGTCCTGGAGTATGCTCGGCGGAAAGCGGCGGTGGGAATGGGCAGGGGGCGGAGGCCGCCGGGAGGAGCCTCCCGAACCCGGCTCCCTCGGGCTCGCCTCAGGTTTCCGAACCTCGCGGCTTCGTCCCGGGCTTGGACTTGAAGGAGAGCGCTTTGGAGAGCCCCGCTGCCGCCAAGGCTCCTTCGGGAGGGCAGCACAAGGTGACCGCCTCCCCGGAGCCAGCGGAGGCCGGAGCGGGCCGTGGGTCGGGTCCGGCCGGAGACGGTGGAGCCCGCACGGATCCCGCCGGCACCTGTGAGACGCTGGCGACCTCCTGCTCCGAGGAGCCCGGCAGCGCCGGCGGTCTCCACAGCAGTTGCAGCGACCCGAGCCCTCCTGGGGACTCGCCGAGCCTGGACTCCCTGGAGTCGTTCTCCAACCTGCATTCCTTCCCCAGTAGCTCCGAGTTCAACAGCGAGGAGGGAGCGGAGAGCAGGGTCCCCGAGGAGGCGGAGGGCGCGGCCGCCTCGCCAGGAGCTGCCCCTCTGTGCAGAGAGGACGGGGAGGAGGAGGAGGAGAGCGCTCAGGTGTTGGCGGCCTCCAAGGAGCGCTTCCCGGGACAATCTGTGTATCACATCAAGTGGATCCAGTGGAAGGAAGAGAACACACCCATCATCACGCAGAACGAGAACGGACCCTGCCCTTTGCTGGCCATCCTCAATGTTTTGCTTCTGGCTTGGAAGGTACATTCTGCAGCTTTTTCTACTTCCTGTGCCTTGGGGGGAGGGGGAGGGCGGGGTGGAACTGTAGGTGCCCCGCTGGTCGCCTCCTTTCTGCGTTCATCGGCCCTCTTTGTAGCTCACCTGAACATCCTTGCAAGGGCCCCTCGTGGCAGACGTGTTCTCGCATACCTGTGCGTTCGTCACAGAAGGTTTGCTCCTGACCACGTTCAGTTGTGGGTTAATATGTATAGCACTTACCAACAAGTAGGACTGAACGCATCCTAAATTATTTTTGCTTTCATAACTTCTTATTTCAGGCTAGTTTTAAATTCACAAAACAAAAATTGTAGGTCTACAAAGGGTTCCCAGTTTCCCCTATTACCGACATTGGAATATTTGTCACAATCTGTAAACCACACCTAATGTTCCTTAACGTCTTAGAAGCTGTTCCTCATAGCCTCTGGTGGTCCACGTTCTGTGTTCATATTAAGGCGTTTTTGTTGCTCGCACACATGAGAGCATGTGGTGCTTGTATTTCTGTTTCTCAGTTCCATTTTTTTTTTTTTTTTTTGCCGAAAATTGCAGTCGTTCTTTTTAATGGCTTAATACTATTCCACTGAGCATGTAGAGCCCATTTTCTGTATCCATTCACGTTAAGGACAGATGCCTTGGTTGATTGCATATCTTAGCTATTGTCAGCAGTGCTACAATAAACAGGTGGGGCATAAAAAAGTAACTTTTTTTTTTTGATCAGTTAAAAAGAAGATGAAGTAGAAAGTAGTATTTTTTACATTCCTTCATTTTTCATTTACCAGCAAGGGCTGCTATAGTAGAAAATAGATTACAAATTTTACCATGATTTCACGTCTTTTGGATATGTAATCAATAGTGGGATTGTGTGGCAGTTTTATTTCTAGTTTAAGAATCTCCATACTGTTTCCTACAGTGGCTGTACTAATTTACATTCCCAGCAACAGTTGATATAAGGATTCCCTTTCATCTTCCTCGGCATTTATTACTTTCTTTTTGATAATTGCCATGCTGATAGGGGTGAGGGGCCGTATCATTGTGGTTTTGATTGGGTTTCATGATGGCTTGTGAAGCTGAGCGCTTTGTCATTTGTATTTTTTTCTTTTCAGAAATATGCAAACAGGTCCTTTCTCAGTTCTTGATTGGTTATTTTTTTAAATCTAAGTTTATTTCTCATCTAGTGTCTTCCATGTTTTCCTTCCCATGACTTTACCTCTGGGCAAAAGAGAGAAGATTTGGCCAAAGCGAACTTCAGATGTAACCATCAGTCCGTGATGTAACGGAGTAACTTCTGCTGGTTATGTTTAGTCTGTTTTCCCACTGTTGCTTGCCCCTTTAGCATGTAGATGCCTAAGGGGATTGTGATAGAGAAAGTATGGCCCTTTAGACAAATTTTATTTTATTTTTATTTTAATTTTTATTGGAAAGGCAGATATATAGAGAGGAAGATCTTCCATCCGGTGATTCACTCCCCAATTGGCTGATCCAAAGCCAGAGCCAGGAACTTCTTTCCGTATCTCCCATGCAGGTACAGGGTCCCAAAGCTTTGGGCCGTCCTTTATTGCTTTCCCAGGCCACAAGCAGGGAGCTGGATGGGAAGTGGAGCTGCTGGGATTAGAACTGGCGCCCATATGGGATCCCGGCGTTTTCAAGGCGAGCACCTTAACCATTATGCTGTCATGCCAGGCCCTAGACAGATTTTATCAAAGGAAAAGCATTGATCTGAGAGAGAATTACATTAGCTTCTTGTTTACAAAGATTATGTTTTCATTTCTGCATGATTTTCCTATGTCCCACTTCTTGGGTTCCACTCATATGGTTTGGTATTACTACTAGTAGCCACCCATCAGAATGTGTTAGGGAGTTAAAACTGTCAACAACTAAAATAAGAAAAGAGATATCTAAGATAGAGAAAGGGCCTTCCAGGACTCAGTTACCTGTAAATGAAGCATCTTAGTTCAGCCTGCAATTTTAGTGTGCTGAAAAAGTGTACCACACAGCCCCTGTTCTATTTTCAAATGAAAAATTAGAGTAGTCCTTAATAGAAATGACATTTTTCTGATCAGTTAGGAAAATTAAGTAGAGAATAGTATTTATGACATTTTCATTTTGCATTTACCAGCAAGGACTGATACTGAAGAAATGAGATTAGAAACCTTTCCATGTCCAGTGTGCACTGGCACACAATTTTTGAAAAAGATTTATTTATTTTTATTGGAAAGTCAGATATACAGAGAGGAAGAGAATCTTCTACCGCTGATTCGCTCCCCAAGTGGCCCCAATGGCCAGAAATGAGCTGATCCGAAGCCAGGAGCGTTTTCTGGGTCTCCCACACAGGTGCAGGGTGCCTAGGCTAGTCCGCCCTCAGCTGCTTTCCCAGGCCACAGACAGGGAGCTGGATGGGAAACGGGGCCACTGGGACACAAACTGGCGTCCATACAGGATCCTGGCATGTGCAAGGAGAGGACTTTAGCCATGAGGCTACTGTGCCAGGCACACTTTTTTTTTTTTTTAAGATTTGTTATTGGGAAGGTAGATCAGATTTACGGAGAGGAGAGACAAAGATCTTCCATCCACCAGTTCACTCTCCAGGTGGTCACAACAGCCAGAATTAAGCCTATCCAAACCCAGGAGCTTCTTTTGGGTGTACCATGTGGTACAGGGACTCAAGGTCATGGACCATCCTTTGCTGCCTTCCCAGGTCATAAGCAAGCAGCTGGGTCAGAAGTAAAGGAGTTGAGACCCAATCCAGTGTGTCTATGGGATGCCAGCACCACAGATGTTTTAAATGAAGCCAGTGCCGCTGTGGGCTGCAGCACAATTTGCTTGAACCCTTCAAGAACAGTAAATACTAGATTATAGGAAACAAGTGGAAACTCATTAAATATCCAAAAGGGGGAAATTTTCCTTTCCTCTGGCATAGTTCCAGAAAGCATGGAATCTGTGGATCTTGAATCAAACTTTTTTTTTAGATTTATTTATTTTTATTGGAAAGGCAGATATACAGAGAAGAGGAGAGACAGAGAGGAAGCCCTCCCGTCCAATGATTCACTCCCCAAGTGAGCGCAACGGCCGGTGCTGTGCTGATCCGAAGCCAGGAGCCAGGAACTTCCTCCAGGTCTCTCATGCGGATACAGGGTCCCAAGGCCTTGGGCAGTCTTCCACTGCTTTCTCAGGCCACAAAGAAGGAGCTGGATGAAAAGCAAGGCCACTGCGATTAGAACCGGCACCCATATGGGATCCCTGCGCGTTCAAGGCGAGGACTTTACCCACTAGGCTACTGTGCTAGGCCCTTGAATCAAACTTTTAAGGAAAAAAAAAAATCTTAGAATAACAGGGAGATGAAATTCCTTGGGGCGGCGAGAGTATAAACAAGAGGAATGGAAATAGAATGGGTATGCTCGGTGTATGTTTACTAGATGGCAGAAATGGTAAGTTCCTATTGGAGAGTAATAGAAAATAAAATCAGAAAAATGATGAAAAGCCACTTGACAGAGGCCCTTGTCTAATGAATTTCACTTGGTCCTGTGGGCAAGCATCCTCAGTCGATTTTGCTTTGAGTTTTTCTTTCTTCTTAGTTTCCCTCTTATACTGCAGAAGTTAAGAGTGGGAAGCAAGTACTGTGATCTAGAGCGTCTGGGGTGGGTGAGTATTGGCCTTGTACACCAGCGCCTGTTTGGGTCTGCACCGCGTGTGAGGCGCTAGAAATGCAGATGGCGTGGTGCCAGTCTCTCGTCCTGTAGCTCACAGACTAGTCAGGAGGCTGCCTTATAGTTACAGTGTAGTTTGAGATGCTCGAACGTGCTGTGAACAAACATAGAAAGGTAATTGGGGATAAAATGTGTCAAGGGAAGGTTTGGTGGAAGAGATAACCCGTGAGCTGAGAATGAGTAAGAATTGAGAAGGCCTTCTGGGCCAAAGGAATGGTGTTTTCAAAGATGCTGAGGCAGAAAAGGGTTTGTTGTCTTTGGAGCCTTGATCCTTGGCAGAAAGGAAGCAAAGAAGGACATTGAAAGAGCAGGAAATGAAGTTGACAGGTTGAGTCAGAGCAGGCATGCTAATGAATTTGAGGGTGGTTTTGTAAATCTGCTGTTCTCAGCGTTTTCCACATCCAGGCTGTTGATGTACCCGAAACTCCATAATCATTGATGGACATGGAGGGATGGTAAGAGAAGCAAGGTAGACAAGTCCCCTCCATGTGACGCAGGGGTCTAACAGGCCCAAACCACCTTCATCACAAGATACCTTTGCCTTTTTCACTCTGATTCTCTCACAAGTGTTGATCGGGCTCACTGAGTTACAGTTAATACAACGTATGGCTGTGTATTGTGTTTTAAAATTTTCTAAATTTTAATTTCTAATTTGGTAAATATCAGTAGTTATAAGCTACAAAGATAAAAGTTTTTTTTGTGGTCCTTGATACCTTTCAAGACTGTAAAGAAATCAGAAAACAAAAAATACAAGAAATTCTTTAGTGGAGGAAAATAGTAAATAGGGTATAAAAGTAGTCTGATTTCAAAGGACTCATTACTAATTAGTTTAGGCTTAGCTAATTACAGAGCTGTTCTAAATTGTTGGATTGGTGAGTGACATAATGAACATGGCCTAGCTGAGACTATGATCGAGGTAAGATTGTAGTGAGTAGGATCAGGTGTGGAAACCTAGCAGTTAAAGGGCCCTCATCCCTGAGGACTGGTTGTAATGCAGCAGGTTGAACAGCTGCTCTCAATGCTGGCCTGCCCTATTGGAGTGCTGGTTTTAGCCCCAACTGTTCAGCTTCTTATCTGGTTCCCTGCTGATTCAACTGGGAAGCCAGCACAGGCTGGCCAAAGTGCTTGGGTCCCTGCTACCCATGTTGGGGACCAGGTTGGGGTTGTTGGCTCATGGTTTTGGCCTGGGCCTGACCTGGTAGCCATTTGTGGGGTAAGCAAGTAGATAAGAAGACCTCCCCCTCTCTCTAGCCCCCCTCTCTCTCTGCTGTGCTGTTTTTCTAAATCAATGATTAAAAGCCAAGTGAACACATAAATAAAATGCCACATCCCACATTAAAACACCTGGGTTCTATGGCTGCTCTAACTCCTGCCTCTAGCTTTCTTCTATAGCAGATGCTGAGTTGGTGGTCATGGTTCAAGTGACTGAGTTCTTGCCGGTCATGGGGGGAGACCTGGAGTTTCAATTCCTGACTCCTGTGACCTAGTCCCAGGGAGTATGGACATTTGGGGGGAAAAAAACAAAACAAAACAGTGCAGTGCTTGTTGGGCGTTCTCTTGCTGTTCTGTGCCTCTCTAAAAAAAGAAAAAGGAAGGAAGAAAAGAAAAAAAAGGATTGTAGTGAATATAACAGGAATAATTGATGAGGACAGCTCTTTAGGGAATTCTTTGTCCTCCCTCCTCCTATCTACCTTTTTTTTTCAAAGATGCAATTTAAAATTTTTTCATTTTCATTTTATTTGAGAAGCAGAGAGGAGAGAGAGCATGCACCTGCTGGTTCATGGTCCGGGTACCTACAACAGCTGGGTCAGGGCCAGGCTGACGTCCAAGCACTCTAATACACAATAGGCCTCCTGAGTGGTTATTTAACCACCAGGACAGATTCCTGCTCCCACCCTGGTTTCTTTAATAAGGATAAGGTAGCAATCCCCTTGATGAATTCATTCCAGCTATATGTAAGAAATGAAAGAGACTCTACCATTTTTTCAAATCTAGGCAATAGAAACTGGTTGGGTTTTTTCGAAAGATTGGGAAAATAGAGGTGGGAGCATCATTGTGACATAGTGGATAAAACCATTACGTGTAACAGCAGCATCCCATATGGGCACCTGCTCATTCCCGATACAGCTCCTAGCTGGATTCCCTCCCTGGGAAAAGCAGCCAAAAATGACCCAAGTGTTTGGGCCTCTGCCATCTGTGTGAGAGACCTGGAAAAAGCTTCTGTATTCTGGCTTCCACCTGGTTCTGCCATGACCATTGTGGCCACTAGAGGGATGAATCAGTGAATGGAAGAACTCACTGTCTCTCCCTCTCTGTAACTCTTGAAAAAAAAAATATATATATATATATGGGAATGGAAAGGAAATAATTTTAGGTGGAAAAGTTGATGCCAAGTTTTATTGTAGTAAATTGGAAATTTAGGGAGCCCCAAGAAACACTGTCTCAGAAAGGGAGTAAAAGTTATAGAGAATGATTGAGTTTTTCACACATGTAAGCTATGGGGAAAAGTGAATTCTTTGGAGGAGCAAGAATTGTCAGCTGTTTTTTTATCTCAAGGCCTGCAAGGAATATGAAAAACCAGCAGAGGCATCTCCTCTATTGTTCCTTTGTTCCTCTCTGCTCTCTCCTCTATCCCATTCTCTAGTAGATAAAGAACACAGATGGAAAATGTTTAAATGGGAAGGCCATGCAAAAGAAACCAGTATAGGTACTAATGTAGAATGAGAATTAGAAATAGGACAATGGGACCAGCGTGGTGGCTCAATAGGCTAGTCCTCAACTCTGTAGCAATGTCATCCTATATGGGTGCCGGTTCTAGTCCTGGCTCCACTCCCCCCCCCCCTTTTTTTTTTATTTAATTGGAAAATCAGATTTACAGAGAGAAAGATCTGTCCTTTGGTCCTTTGGTTCACTCCTCAAATGGCTGCAGTTGCTGGAGTTGAGCCGATCCTAAGCCAAGAGCCAGGATCTTATTGTAGGTCTCCCACGCAGGTGCAGGGTCCCAAGGTTTGGGCTGCCCTTGACTGGTTTCCCAGGCCACAAGAGGGAGCTGAAAGGAAAGTAGAGCAACTGGGACACAAACAGGTGCCCATATGGGGTCCTTGTGCATACAAAGCAAGGACTTTAGCCTCTAGGCCAAGCCGCTCTGGGCCCCTAGCTCTGCTTTGCATCCAGCTCCCTGCTTATGGCCTAGGAAGGTAGCAAAGGATGGCCGCTGTGGCCAATTGTGGAGTGAGCCAGTGGATGGAAGAACTGTATCATTCTCTCCTTCTCTACGTAAATATGCTTTCCAAATAAAAATAACTAAATCTTAAATAAAAAATAGAACAATGTCAAGATGATAATCAAGGGGAGAGAATATAATAAAAATTTGAAAAGTATTCGATGCATAAGCTTCAAGAAGCTGTTGGAGTAGACATTTTGCCCAAAAGGATATGTTGCTGAAAATGCAGGAAGATACAGAATCTTTAGTCTTTATGGTAAAATTCAGAGGAAACAGCAATCTCACTTTCTGAAGTGCTCAGAAGAAATGGGACATCATGTTGAGATGATGAGGTTGATAGAAATTAACTCATATTTTCCATTTTGGCAGAATATTGTTTGAGCTCATCCATAGTTAAGAAGGTTTTTAAGTATAAAGGTGGTAGATTTTATAAGAAAAGTACGTTGCATTTGAAAGAAGTTATGATCTCAGTGAAGTTTGAACATAGGAATTTGAGGCACAAACAAAGACTGCCAGCTAGTGATAGTGGATAAGTTCAGGTATGCCTTAAAGCTTTTTGTGTATCAGTTTTGCTTTGCTTATGTTTTTTTCTCCAGTAATTCCTCTGGTAATAGGAGCAGACAAAATTAGGACTAGGATTGTCAGAATTTGAGTTCTGTAAGGATTGACTTATGGAAGATCAAGGGAATTGAGAATTAAAAGATAAAACAATTGATACCTCATTAAGGGACAATAATTTTAAAAAATGAGAATATCAGTAGGTTGAACAAATAGGATTTGACTGACTTGGAGGAAGTAACTATAGTTCCGAATGAGGGATGAAATTACAATTGTCAAAGGGGGTGGATATTGAGAGTATTGGTTTAGTACTGATGGAGATTCATAAATTTATTTAATTCTTTATCTGATAATTTGACAAATCAAGACACAAGGAAATCTCATTAATTCAAATTCAAATTCAAGTTTCTAATTCCATTTAGTTGACAGTGAGCCAGTCTATCCAAATTTGTATCTTAGAATACATTTTCATTTTATTTCCTTATTTTAATAGACTATTTTAATGTATTTTACATATTTTGGTTTATGGTTTTTAAATTTAATTTTAATTTTATTTTAGCTCCAAGAAAAATGCTGTTTGTTGTTTTGTTTCAGGACTGTGGCCCATTTTTTTCACATTTATAGTTTTATTACAAACATAATATTCTTTTTTAAAGATTTTATTTTCATTACAAAGTCAGATATACAGAGAGGAGGAGAGACAGAGAGAAAGATCTTCCGTCCAATGATTCACTCCCAAAGTGAGCGCAACAGCTGGTGCTGTGCTGTTCCAAAGCCAGGAGCCAGGAGATTCTTCCAGGTCTCCCACATGGGTGCAGGGTCCCAAGGCTTTGGGCCGTTCTCGACTGCTTTCCCAGGTCACAAGTAGGGAGCTGGATGGGAAGTGGAGCTGCTGGGACTAAACCTGGCACCCATATGGAATCTCAGTGTGTTCAAAGCGAGGCCTTTAGCCGCTAGGCCATGCCGCCGGGCCCACAAACATAATATTCTACCAAGTTTCTTTTTTTTCTTTTTTTTTTTTTTTGTAAGATTTATTTTTATTATTTTTTTATTGGAAAGGCAGATATACAGAGAGGAGAGACAGAGAGGAAGATCTTCCATCCGATGATTCACTCCCCAAGTGAGCGCAACAGCCGATGCTATGCCGGTCCGAAGCCAGGAGCCTCTTCCGGGTCTCCCACGTGGGTGCAGGGTCCCAAAGCTTTGGGCCGTACTCGACCTCTTTCCCGGGCTACAGGCAGGGAGCTGGAAGGGAAGCGGGGCTGCCGGGATTAGAACCGGTGCCCATATGGGATCCCGGGCGTGCAAGGCGAGGACTTTAGCTGCGCCACGGCGCCGGGCCCTCTACTAAGTTTCTTAAGCATCATTTTTGAATATCTATGACAATCAAATGTTTAATGTTTAAAAAATTTTTATTTTGGTAATCTTTACATGGTTGATTAAGGCGCAAGGGGTCAAGGGCTACAGGAAAGTGGGTAATACCATTGTTTTTTTTTTTTTTTTCTGTATTCAGGGTAAGGGAAGAGTTAAAGGGAAAAACTCCACCTAGCCTCCCACCCATCCCAGGTCTCTGATGTGGGGTATTCTCTGAGGGTCTTGCTCATGCAGTTTTGATAGTTCAACAGTTCTGTATTGCTGCCAGTCTCGCTGCTCCAAACGCAACGAACTCTCTTCAGAATCCACTGGCTGATGTTGTCTCTTCATGGTTGTGGTTCTGAGATCAGCAGTTCAGTTGAAGAGATCCCCAGAGAAACTTTGTTTGAAGTGATCCCAGACTTGATTCTTGGGTGTGTTTGCCAGGACAGGGTCCAGCACAGTCCGTCACCCCAATCAGCTCATGTACATGCTGGTGGTTGCAATTGCTGGGTCAGTTCTGTCTCTATCCCTGTCTTCCACATAAACCAATGGGTGTTGCAGTCCAACCCAATCCTGCCCACTTCATACTCGGTCCTCACGCAAATCAGTGGGAGCTGCAGCCTAGTTGGCATGACTTCTCATAACCCCCACTAGGCCTGCCTCGTACCCTGGTTCCCATGCTTGCCACTATGTACCACAGACTTGTTCAGTCTGTGCCACATCCTATTTAGCTCTCATACATGTCAATGGGCATTGAAACCTAGTTCAACCCAATCTACCCAACTATCCAGCCCACACACATATTGATGGGTGCTGTTCAGTCCAGCTACCCCTGCCCCAGTCCTGGTTTTCATGCTCTCCAGTGAGAGTGGTAACCCAAGAGGGAGGAGCCCACTATTTCCCTTCTAGGCCACTCCTACTCCCAGATCATGCACTCTCCAGGTGGTTTTGCAGTTTAACTTGACAGATTTAGCTCCCAGTGCCAGCCTCTGCCATCTGATGTGCGGCAAAGCCCAACCAACCCTCACCCACTTTAATTTATGCTTGCACCAGTAGGAACAGTCAGCCCAACCTGGCTTTTCCCTGATCTAGCTCACATGAGGCCCACAGGTATTGTGTCCCTGCCTGGTCTGGTTTGCCCCGTTCCAGCTCATGCTCTCCAGTGGGACTGGCTATCCAGCAGGGTAGCCCTCCACATTCCCCCTACCAGTTTGCCCCTTCCCTTCCTGGTTCTCACGTGTGCTGGTTGGGTGCTGCGGCCCAGTCTGGTATGGCCCACCTCGCCTTGGCATTTGCCAGTGGGTGTTGTAGCCTGGCCCTGCCCAGCCCATCCCCAATTCCAGCTGATGCTGGTGAGGGTTATAGTCATCCCAGCCCAGCAGGTACCTAATCCCAGCCGTAATGTGCACTGGTATGTGTTACAACCATACCTAACTCTACCCACACTCTATTCTAGTGTTCGGATTTGCCAGCAGGTGACATGAACTGGTTCAGCCTAGTCTGCCCCTGACCTATGCCAAATGTATGCCGGTGGGTACCTTTCCCTGCCTGGTCCATCTTACATCTACCCTGGTCCTCCAGAGCACCAGATGGTGCTGGAGTCTATCCTGGCCTGCTGCGTCCAGTTCCAGTCCATACTTGTGCCAAGGGAGACTGCAGCCATGTCCAGACCAGAAAGTAGCCTCCAGTCCAGTCCCCACACTCACCAGTGGGAACCCCAACCCAGTTAGGGTGTCTTCTTAGATCCCCAGTTGGGCCTGTTCCCAACCATGGATCACGTGCATGCCATTGGTTACTCTGACCCAACTTGGCATAGCCCTTCACCTGTCTTGGCCTTTGCCTTTGATGCTGTGGCCCGGTATCCCTTGCTCATGCAGACTAATCGGTGTAAGAGCCTAGCTCGGCATAACCTGTGCTCCATCCTGATTTCTGTTCTTCCTTGTAAGATAAGGTTTGCTTGGCCCTTCCCACGTGCCCCCTTCCAGTTGCAGCTCGGCCCACCCCACATCTTGTTTTAGGATGCACATTCGGGTGCTGCTGCCTTGACCTGCCCAGACTGTTGTCGGTTCCTTTACCTGTAAGTGATGGTCGGTTCCATGGTAACACCTAGCTCAGCCCATTACCACCCCAACTCGCAAGCTAACCAGCAGGACTTTTATTTCCACAGGGTTAGACCCACATTTCCCCCAGAGAATCTACCCCAGATCTGGTTCTGTCACATATTGGTTAGTGTCCTGACCCTGCCAAGTGTGACCCATCCCCTATTCTGCCACTGTCAGGTACTGGTACCTAGCCCTGCCAGACAGGTCCTCAGCCATAGCTTTGGTGTGGACTGGTGTGTGGCAGTCAGTGATGCTCTATGCTAGCAGCCCATCTCAAGATTCTATGTGGCTTGATTAATCAGTCTGGCCGAAATATAACTTATGGACTCTCCTCTCCAAACTCTCAGATCTTAGTCCCCATGCTTTCAAGCAAGTTCGGTGACCCGAACATAGGAATCTCTCACCTACACTCACACTAGCCTTATCCCTGGATGTTCTTGGGCAGCAGTTACATGCCGCCAGGTGGCCAGCAGGCAGAGCCCTAGGACTCTCTCACCGTGTGGTGAAGGTGCCCCTGGGTGTTGGGTCCTACCTGGCCTGGGTACTCTATACAAGCGGGTCGCTACCCCCTAGTTTCCTGTTGCCACAGGTGGTGGTTGCAGGGCGGGGCTAGATGACTTAATCCCATCCCAGGATTTCCTCCTGGTGTACTCACCATGAAGGGAGCAGTCTCTCTGTCTGGCCTCCTAGCAGCCAATTCTCGGTCGCCATGTGGCGATGTGCCCATTGGCCTAGTGCCAGGCATTGGGTCCAGCCTGGCCTGGTTGTTCTCCACAAGCGGATTGTCTCCACTGTAGAGGGCTGCTGTCACCCAAGCCGCCATGGTTGAACTCCCCGACTGTGTCCCATTTAATTAGGTGTAAAAAGCAAGTCAGAAGTTTCTGATATAGGCCTTGTATTAAAAATATTGACACTGACTGTTGGGTAATTGGTAATTATTGTTTGTGATTTAGATTTTATATCAAATTATTTTAAAATTTATGCCTTAATATTTTCATGCTTACAAAGGTATTACTTTAAACTAGAGGAAAGAACTCCATATGGATGCTGCTTCGTGTCCCAGTTGTCCTGCTTCCCATCCAGCTCCCTGCTTGTGGCCTGGAAAAGCAGTTGAGGACGGCCCAAAGCCTTGGGATCCTGCATCTGCATGGGAGACCTGAAAGAGAAAATAAATCTTTAAATAATAATAAAATAAAATGGAGGAAGACTGTACTGTCACATTTTTGTTTCCTTTAGAAAGAATATTGTAGGTTCTGTGGCAAATGTACATACAGAAATTTATATTTATACTTATACACTATGTTAGAAGGCAGTATGTAGATATTAACATTTATTTTTAAAGATTTATTTATTTTTATTGGAAAATTGGATATACAGAGAGGAGGAGAGACAGAAAAAGATCTTCCATCCACTGATTCACTCCCCAAGTGGCTGCCATGGCTGGAGCTGAGCCAATCTGAAGCCAGGAGCTTCCTCTGGGTCTCCCATGCAGTTTCAGGGTCCCAAGGTTTTGGGTCATCCATCACTGCCTTCCCAGGCCACAGGCAGGGAGTTGGATGGGAAGCGGGGGTGTCGGAATTAGAACCTGTGCCCACATGGGATCCTGACACATGCAATTCGAGGACTTTAGCTGCTAGGCTATCGTGCGAGAACCCAATATTGACATTTTATTTTATTTATTTTTTTAAAGATTTATTTGTTTTATTGGAAAGTCAGATATACAGAGAGGAGGAGAGACATTTTATTAGATGAGTGAGTTCACTGTTATAATTCAAAACTTAAAAACAAATAAACAAAAACCTTCCTTGAGAAAAACGGAGATGGGGTGAAAGAGAGAGCACTTCTTCTGATTTATTCACCTTCTGGATAATTTCCCAAAATGCCCATGACAACTGTACTGAACTTTGCAGAAACCAAGGACTGGGATGTCAGTCCAGGTCTCCGGTGTGGGTGGTAGGAATCCAGTTACTTGAGACATTGTTACTGCATCTGAGGTTCTGTATTAGCTGATATTGGTAGGAAGCTGGGTTCAGGCACTTTCACTCACTAAGTGCCCCAGACTTTTTTCTGTTTCCCACGTGGGTCCTGGGGTCCTAACACCCAGGCAGTTATGCTTTGCTTTCCCAGGTGCTTTGGTAGGGAGGTGGGACTAGAAATGGCTGGGCACTCTGGTGTGGGTTGCTGGATTTGCCTGCAATGATTTAAAGCACATGGGCAAAGCAGACCCGTGTCTTAACTGGTAGACTACACGTTCACCCTCCTGTGAGCCCATGGTCTACATGGTGGCCTGCTGAGCGGGAGGGAATTCCCTGTTCAACCAGTGAGGAATGAGCATTAGCAGGACCCAGGCACTGATGCCAGATGCAGTCTCTTCCTCCTCCCCTTCATCCTCCACCCCTCCTTTTCCTTCTCCGCTTTCTCGTCCTCCTCCTCCTTCCTCATTTTTATTGAAAAGGCAGATTAGGCTTATGAGAGAAGGAGAGACAGATCTCCCATCCATTGATTCACTCCTCAAATGGCCACAACAACCAGGGCTGAGCCGATCTGAAGCCAGGAGCCAAGAGCTTTTCTGGGTCTCCCAGGTGGTTATAGGGTCCGAGGGCTTTGGGCCATCCCCTACTGCTTTCTCAGGCCACAAGTAGGGAGCCGGATGGAAAGTGGAGCAGCCAGAGCAATAATTGGTGCTCACCTGGGATCCCACTGCTTGCAAGGTGAGGATTTAGCTATTGAAACATTGTGCCAGGCCCACAGGCATTTTCCACATGTAGTTAAAGGCAGTTGCAGAAAATGACAAACAGCCAGAAATCTTTCATCTGCTGTTCAGTCCCCAAATGACTTAATGGCCAAGGATGGCCCTGGCTAAAGCCAGGAGCTTATGGGTCTCCCATGTAGGTAGCAGGAGGTCATGTTCTTGGGCCATCTTTTTCTGCTTTCCCAGACACATTGGCAGGGAGTTGAATGAATAATGGAGCAGCTAGAACATGAGCTTGTATCCTGTCCGTATGGGATGCCTGCACCGTTTAACCTGCTTGCCTCCCACCAAGTGGCAACTTACTGCTGTGCAAAATGCATGCTCCAAGATTCCTTATGTTAAGCTGTTTTTTGTAAATATCAAGCCTAGAACTAAATAAGGATTAATGTATTACATTCTGTAAAATATAAAGTTAAAGATTAAAAATTAGAAGAACATGGGCCAAGTATTTTGTCTACAATTCAGAAGCTGGTTAAGGAGGAAGGGATTGTGGCATTTTGGGGTAAGCCAACATCTGCTATGCTGTTATTTCATGTGGGCACTAGTTCAAGTCCCAGCTGCTCCACTTCTGTCTAATTCCCTGCTAATGTGCTTGGGAAAGCAGTGGAAGTTGGCATAAGTGTTTTGGCCTCTGCTATTCATGTGGGAGACCTTGACGAATTTCCTGGCTCTGAAGGCTTTGGCCTGGCCTAGCCCTGGCTGTTGCAGCTGTTTTTTTGTTGTTGTTTGTTTGTTTTTGCTGTGTTAGACATGCTGAGTTTGTTTTTTTAAATATATTTTATTTTTGATGATGGTTACCTAGTTGGTTAGGTTGGGAAGGGTTGAGGATTAGGGGAAGGTGGGTTAGACCATTGTTTCCACATTTTCTTTTTTTTCTTCCTGTGTCAGGGAGAGAGGGCGATGTGGGTAAGCCACACCCAGCCTGCCAACCACCTCAGTACTCAGGGATGGGGAATGACCGCCTTTGTCATCCCAGGGTCCCTGATGTGGTTCTATTGCAGCCATTTTAATAGTGAATACAAAATCTCTCTGTCTGTGTGACTCTGACTTTCAAATAATAAATCTTTTTTTAAAAAAGCAGCAGCTGCTTAAGATGTTATGTGCCCCATTGCAGTAGCTTGATTCAACACCTTAATCTGGCTCCTGGCTCTAGCTTCCTCTTAATGCAGACCTTCAGAAGCTCGTTGATGGCTCAGGTGAATTTGGATTTGTGCCACTCACCTGGGAAACCTAGACTGAGTTCCCTACTCACCTGTCTTGACCTTATTGGAGCCTTTGGGAGAGTGGACTAACAGGAGCTCGCTCTCCTCTGTATATCTCTGCCTTGCAAATAAAACATAAAATTAATTTAAAAGAATGAAAAGTCACTGCCTACACATACATATACATGCTAACCCATCATAAACTCAATCAAAACACATTATAAACTGGTAGAAATAGTTATTAGATTATAAATCTAAAAGATAATGTATTCATTTACAAAGAACCCTGACAACTTAAAATGAAGATGAGCAGCAGAATGGTAAGATGGTCAAAAGGCCATTAACAGGAAATTCAGAGTTCAGACAGACATGTGTTCTGTCTTACCGTCATCTACTAAAGAGACACCCTGAAGATGATCCTCCTGCCCACAGAGGCTTGGCTTCTGTCTGCCTGCCTTGGGGATGTTGCTTTTATTCATAGAGATCTCCTGTGGATTCTGACTTGGCTTTGTTTGCTCTGACTTGCAGGAGCGTTGTAATCACAAATTTCCTCTTTTTCCCTTTCCCAGTAGCAAACACAAAGCCCTTTTGAGTTTTTCCAAGTGTGTTTATTACTTCTAAAAGAGAAAATAGATAACAAGACAAAGGTGTCATCTTAATTTCTGCCCATCCTGTCTGAAGAGATTAAAAATCTTCATGTAACAATGGGGTTTTGTTTGCACACACATGATTTAAGTAATATTTCAGCATCTTTGATTCTCAGTTTCTCTCAAGAACTAAACTTAGTGTTGTGTCTGAATTTGTAAGATAGCATAGATGAAGTTTGCTGCTGCTGTGGGTAGTGTCAGTCAGTGGGTGGTTGCCCTGCTATCAACGTTGCCACTGATTGGATGTGTTTTCTCCTTTTCTTTTTATTTATTTATTTATTTATATTGGAAAGTCAGATATACAGAGAGGAGGAGAGGCAGAGAGGAAGATCTTCCGTCTGATGATTTGCTCCCCAAGTGGCTTCAGTGGCCAAAGCTGCACTGATCCGAAGCCAGGAGCCAGGAGCCTGGAGCTTTTTCTGGGTCTCCCACATGGGTACAGGGTCTCAAGGCTTTGGGCCATCCTTGACTGCTTTCCTGGGCCACAGGTAGGGAGATGGATGGGAAGTCAAGCTGCCGGGATTAGAACCGGCGCCCATATGGGATTCCAGTGGCTGCAAGGTGAGGACTTTAGCTGCAAGGCTGCTGTGCTGAATGCTTCTCCTTTCCTCTGGATTTGAATTCCTTTAATGAAAAGCCTTTCCAGTTCCAATCATACCTATTGAGTCCCAAGTGAAGGACATCTGGACCCGGGTGGTATTTGTGCTCAGGGTTTGAAAGGTAATACTAAGTACTCAGTTATTTCTGTGTCCAGATAGTAAAGTACTTTACATTTATTGTATATAACATACATTTTATTGCAAAGGCAGATCAGATTTATGGAGAGGTGGAGAGACAGAGATCCTGCATTTTGCTGGTTCCCTCCCTAACTGGCCGCAATAGTCAGAACTAAGCCATTCTGAAGCCTCCAGGTCCCAATGGCTGCAGGAGCCCAAGGCCTTGGACCATTATCCTTTCCCAGGCCACAAACAGGGAGCTGGATGAGAAGTGAAGCAGCTTGGAAATGAGCTAGCCGGCATTTATAAGATGAGGATGTAGCCATTGAGCCATCGTTTTGCTCCCTTCCCCCTCTCCCCTCCATCGTGTATTTTTTAGGATTTATTTATTTGAAAGAGTTACAGAGAGAGGAGGGAGAGACAGAGACCTGCATCTGTTGGTTCCACCCCCAAATTGCTGTAAGTGCTAGAGCTGCTGGTCTGAAGCCTAGAGTTAGGGCTTCTGCTTGATCTCCCATGGGGGAGCAGAGACCCAAGTCCTTGGGCCATCTTGCCCTTCTTTCCCAGGCACATTAGTAGGGGACTGGATTGGAAGAGGAGCATCTGAGACTGGAACCTGCAGCCTTATAGGTTGCCAACACTATAGATTGCTCTTTACCCATTTTCACATAATGCTGGCCTCTTTCTTAATTTCTGTATTGTGAAAAACATGTACTTAGAATTAGGCAGCTGAATACAATTTAGATGATCCCAGTTTTGTCGGCGACACCCAGAGCATCATAATCCGGAGCCAGCCCCACGTGTGCCTCCTTTTCTCCATCAGGTCTGATGAGGGTGTTGACTGACCACATCAGTGTCACAGAGCTTCTTGATGACCTGTTTGATCTGGGGCTCGTCAGTCTTGACACCCACAAAGAACATGAGTGTGTCGTCCTCTGTCTTAGCAGCCTCTGTGGTCAGGGATCTTGATGATGATGTAGTGCTCAAGTTTGTATCCTGGGCCGCTCTCCTGAGGGTGCTTGGGCTGCCGCTGCAGGCAGAGCATCTTGACTGCTGGAAGGTGGGTGATGTGCAGTCTTGTTCTAGTGGCTGTGGACACCTCTCAGCGCCACCTTCTTGACCTTCAGAGCCTTCACTTTGGCTTCAGCTTTGGCTTTGGGAGGGACAAGAAATTCCTGCTTCATCTTTGGTGCCATCTTTGTGAAAAAGCTCTTAATTTTCTTAACCATATCCTGAATCCTTGTGCAGATGTCTTTCCATTTTCAAAGGCATAGAAACTGAATAGTGTAAAATTTTGTTTCCGTTTTTCTGTTTGAAAGTCAGTTTCAGAAAGAAAGAAAGGGAGAGCGAGAGAGAGCGAGAGAGAGAGCTACCACATCATCCATCAGCTGATTCATATCCCACATTGCTGCAGCAGCCAGAGCTGGGCTAAGTTAGGCTGAAGCCAGGTGTCAATGTGACGGGGAATTGGGGAGAGGATAAGGGGAATCCTAGGGACCTATGGAACTGTATCATAAAATGATAATATTAATAAATGGAAGATTAAAAAAAGACAATATCTGTATATAGAGGTTGGCCTTTTCCTATTTCAGTTGTTTGAAGGGAGACATGACAGGCAGTTGCTCTGTGGAAATTGCAAGATTAAATCGTGAAATCACCTGCTTGGAACTGTCTGGTATTATAGAACGTATATCCCAAACTTGTGTTAGTATATATATCCCAAATACTTATTAGTGCCTTGGTTTCTTTGACTTAGTTAACAGGGTGAATATAATCATCAAAGGAGAGAATGAGCTACTTCTTTATGAAATTTCCTGGAAAAAAACATTTCTGCAGTGAAGCCATCAGAATTAAGACAACATATTAGCCTTCATTTTTTTCTTCCTTGAAAGGTAGAGTGATCTGTGTCCATGTGGAATGTTGGTATTGCAGACCCAGGCTTGATATGATACCAGCCCCCTTACTTTTCTTTATGGTTTTATCATCTAAGTGTGGAGCTATTCCTGCTTTTAAATCTTATAATCAGGTGATGTTTTCAGGTTATGATTCATATGTCAGCACTATATTCATTTTAGCCAATAACAATAAAAGTGAGGCAGGTAGACAGAGATGTGGTACTGCGCTGAATTCAAGTCTGTCTTCTGTGAAGCTGCTCTGTGGGTATTCTGTCACATGTTTGGTGCTTAATAATTGCAAAGAGGGGTAAAAGATATTTGGACAGATTCTTTATATCTCTACAAGATCTTATATATCACCCTGAAAAGTTGGTTTGTGGTGATAGGGCTGACTTTGTTATATTCTATAAAGATTTTATTGTAAAATTCCAATAAATGTGTAAATGTATACATAGGGTAGATACATAAACACATAAATACTTTTGCTTCTGACTGTAGGAAACACTTTAGTCACCTAAAACTTTTGATTTTATAGAAATAATACTTTGTTTTTCAGGTGAAACTTCCACCGATGATGGAAATCATAACTGCTGAACAGCTGATGGAATATTTAGGTTAGTGTCAAAAACTGGATGAATTTCTATCCCTTTCAAAATAAAACTCCTCCTTTGAAACAATAAATTTATTTGTTTGATATACAGGGGCAAAGAGAGAAAGAAATGGGTAAGACAGCTCCCATCCACTAGGTTCCCTCCCCAAATTCCTGCAACAACTGGGGCTAGACTGGTATGAAATTAGGAGCCAGAAACAAATATCCACTTCTCCCCTGGGTAGTAGAGGGACCCAATTACTTGCACCATTCACTGCTGCCTGCTCATGGAGTCTACCTTAGAAGGAAGCTAAACTCAGGATCCTTAGCCAGGAAGTAAACCCAGGCTTGTACACAGGATCTGCCCTGTGGCTTCCTGCGGGCTCCTATGCCTACACCACAACCAAGTTTTTTTCAAAGCTGTTGTGCTACCCAGGTTCAACTTTCTAGAGCATTTGTGTATAATCCTATTCACAAATTGAAACCAGTTTTAACAATTTATCAGTGTGCACAGTTTTGGAATTTTTTTAAAAAATTTATTTTTTGTTGGAAAGTCAGATATACAGAGAGGAGAGACAGAGGAAAATCTTCCGTCCGATGATTCACTCCCCAAGCGACCTCAGTGATCAGAGCTGAGCTGATCCAAAGCCAGGAGCTCAGAGCCTCTTATGGGTCTCCCACACAGGTGCAGGATCCCAAGGCCTTGGGCTGTCCTCGACTGCTTTCCCAGGCCACAACAGGGAGCTGGATGGGAAGTGGAATTAGAACCAGCACCATATGGGATCCTAGTGGATGCCAGGCGACAACTTTAGCCGCTAGACTACCATGTTGGACCCAGTTTTGGAATATTAAAGTCTTGTTTCTGACAAGTGATGAAATTCTGTAGTATAAATAGACTAAGTAACATCTAGAAAACATGCACATTAATTCTAATAAATTCCAGAATGAGAGATGATACAGAAACTCTGATGTTATATTTAGCAGGTATTAAAAAAATTAGGTGGTTAGATTTAAAGATAAATTAGGACAGTGCTACCTGACGTATGAGTCCTATAAAATATTATCAGTTTGCAGTGAAATAGGAACTTTACCAGGATGTAAAATATTTACATTAGCAGGGACACTGTTTAGTTCATTTGAAATTTTTTTCATAGCAAACTTTTTATGATAAAGGTAGTAGTATAGTGAGGTGCATTCTTTTTTTTTTTTTTAAAGATTTATTTATTTATTTATTTATTTTTTATTGGAAAGGTGGATATACAGACAGGAGAGACAGAGAGGAAGATCTTCTGTCTGATGATTCACTCCCCAAATGAGCGCAACGCCGATGCTATGCCAATCCGAAGCCAGGAGCCTCTTCCGGGTCTCCCACGCGGGTGCAGGGTCCCAAAGCTTTGGGCCGTCCTCTGCTGCTTTCCCGGGCCACAGGCAGGGAGCTGGAAGGGAAGCGGGGCTGCCGGGATAGAACTGGCGCCCATATGGGATCCCGGCGTGTTCAAGGCAAGGACTTTAGCCACTAGGCCACCGCGCCGGGCCCAGTGAAGTGCATTCTTAAAGTTTTATCATAGCAGACCAATGATAGTTTATAGATAAGTTGCATTGGGCAGGTAATCTATATCACTTATAGTTTGGCAAAGAATTTATTTATTACAAATATACTATTAATATTATTTTACTTAATAGAATAATCTGAGGGGTTTTTTGTAAGTTTTTTTATTGATTTATAAGGCAGAATGACAGGAACAGAAAAAAAAAAGTATTTGAGATTTAGTTTTTTATTGGACAGGTAGATTTACAGAGAGAAGGAAAGACAGACAGAGGATCTTCCATCTGCTGGTTCACTGCCAAAGTGGCTGCAACAGCAGAACTGAACCAATATGAAGCCAGGAGGTCAGAATTCCCGCTAGGGTCTCCCACATGGGTGCAGTGATCCGTGAACTTGGGACATCCTCCACTACTTTCCCTGGCCATGAGCAAGGAGCGTGATGGCAAGTGGAGCATCTGGGAATAGAACCAAGCCCATATGGGTTCCTGGTGCATACTGGTGGTGAATTAGCCAGTTGAGCTATCACGTTAGCCCTAGAGAAGTTGTTCACAGTTTTTGTAACCAATATGTAGCAGTTGTATAGTTTTATTCATGTACACAATTGTATAATATTCAGATGAGGCTAAACATATCTAGCTCTTCAAACATTTATGTCTGATGAAAATATTTAAAATCCTTTTAGCCTTAATTATAATTTATAGGACTTTTTAAAAAATTACATTTTTACTTCAAAAACTCTTGAATTTCTTTGCCATGGCAGACCATTAGCTAACAGATTTTTTTGTGTGTGTGATATAGATTGTCATAGTAAGTAGGATTACAGCTTGGGAGGACTCTTTTCCTTATGTAATTCATATTATATAATCCCATTTCAGTGGCTTTGAACCTCACATTTCCTACCTAGATTCACTGGCTGGAGACCAGCAAACAAGACCTATTTTATCCATTTTAGTCTAACATGATGACTGTCTTTTAAAAATTATCTGTTAAAAAAAAACAGCCTGCTGTGGTAGCCTAGTAGCTGAAGTCCTTGCTTTGCACACACTGGGGTCCCATACGGACATGGGTTCTAATTCAATAGCCCTACTTCCCATCCAGCTCCCTACTTGTGGCCTGGGAAAGCAGTCAAGGACAGCCCAAAGCCTTGGGACCCTGCACCTGGGAGGGAGACCCAGAAGAGGCTCCTGGCACCTTGTTTTGGATTGATGCAGCTTCAGCCGTTGTGGCCACTTGAGGACTGAATCATCGGATGGAAGATCTTCCTCTCTATCTTTCCTCCTCTCTGTATATCTGAGTTTCCAATAAAAAAAAAAATCTTTAAAAAAAATTATTCATTCAATCACACATGTAGACAGGAGAGAGCTCAAATGCTCATCATAGCTGGTAGGCTGAAGCAGGAAGCATGCATTTGAACTAGGTCTCCTGCCAAGACAGATCCCAGAAGGCAGTAATAATGGCAAGTGGTTGAGCTTCTGTTACCCACATAGCCTAGAATGTGACCTTGGCCTAGCCCAAGCTGTCTTATCTATTTGGAGCTCTCTTTGTTTCTTTCGTTTCCAAATAATAAATAAATTTTAAAAAGAGATTTAAGGAGGTTTTGAATGGAAATAATGTACTCTGACTTCTCTAACTGCTGAGTTGAAAATACACTTTATAGGAGGTAAAGACAAAGCAAGGCGAAGTTAGAAAGTTAGAAAGCTGGTGAAGACTGAAGATTGACCAAGGATTTCTCCATTAGGGCTTCACTTAGTAATATAAGGTCACTACTCTGGAAAATAGATGTGTGGTTTCTATTTTGTTTTTGTTGGAGGGACAGATCAGATATACAGACAGAAGTAAATCCTTGATCTGCTGTTTCACTCCCCAAATGTCCTCCAAGGCCAGATCTGAGCTGATCTAAGCCAAGCTTCTTCCGGGTCTGCCACACAAGTGTAGGGTCTAAAGACTTTGGGCCATTCTCCACTGCTTTCCCAGGCCATGAGCAGAGAGCTGGATGGGAGATGGAACAGCTCGGACAAGAACCACGCTCAAATGGGAACCCAGAGCTTTTTAAAGTGAGGATTAACCATTGGGCCATTGTGCTGGGGGTAGGTGTGTAGTTTTTTTAAAGTTAAATATCACATTAATCATGTTACCCTAAAATTTTGCTGTGAGGTATTTACCTAAGTGAAGTGAAAATATGTCTATATAAAAATTATATACAAATGTTAACATTATTCATAATAGGCAAAAAGTAGACAAAAATCCAGATGTGTGTTAGATGAACAGTATATAAATGTGGTATATTCAGATAATGGAATATTATTCAACCACAAAAAGGAATAACATAACTTAAATGAACCTTGAAAACATTATGTTAAGTCAAAGAAGCCAGAACACCAAAGGGTGCTGTTACAGGAGTCCATGTATAGGAAACGTCCAGAACAGGCGAACTGACAGAGGCAGAAGATACTTTGGCAGCTGCATAGAGCTCATGATTAGCTGCTAGTGGGGATAGGGTTTTCTCAGGAGATAAAAATACTCTAGAATTAGGTGATGATAGTTTCATAATTGATGAATAAAAAGACACCGTGAATTTTGCAGTTTAAACATATGAATTCTCTGATGTGTGATTGCATCTCAGTGAGACCATATTAAAGAAAATTAGAAGAAAGGAATTGAAAAAGGCATGTTAGGTTTTTTTTAATTTTACTTTTAGTTTTTTATATTAAAGCAGATGTACAGAGTGAGTGTGTGAGACAGAGGTCTTTTTTTTTTTCAAGATTTATTTATTTTTATTGCAAAGTCAGATATACAGAACAGGAGGAGAGACAGAGAGGAAGATCTTCCAACTGATGATTTACTCCCCAGGTGGCCGCAACGGCTGGTGCTATGCCGATCTGAAGCCAGGAGCCAGGAACCTCTTCCAGGTCTCTCACATGGGTACAGGGTCCCAAGGCCTTGGGTCGTCCTTGACTGCTTTCCCAGGCTACAAGCAGGGAGCTAGATGGGAAGTGGAGCTGCCGGGATTAAAACCAGCGCCCTTATTAGGTGAGGACTTCAGCCACCATGCCATGGCACCAGGCCTGAGACAGAGATCTTTAATGTTGTGCATTCACTCCCTAAATGACCATGTTGGTCTAGGTGGGATCCAGGAGTCCAGAGCTTGATCTTAGTTACTCATATATCAAAGCTACTCATATAAGTGGTAGGTGCCCAAGTATAGGATCCCTCACCTGCCTGCTAGGTGCCCATTAGCAGGAAACTAGCTGGAAACAGGAAGTGTTTGAACCTAGGCTTTCTGATCGGACATACAGGTAGCACAAGTAGTGGCTTAGCTTACTACTGCACAGTGTTTTTTCCTAGTAAATGTACTATAGAACCATGAAAGAGTCAGTCTTAGGTAGTACCTGTTATTTGTCCATAGCAACAGAAGGAATAAGGGAAGAATGTATTGAGAATGGATGCTAGTGGGTGGGTAGGTGTAGCTGTAGCTTATAGAAGAGCTCTGAGTACACTGTTGTTTTTCGTGCATTAGGAAGTAAAGTCAACAGTTGGGAGTAGAGATGGAGAAAGAGTTGTTGCAGATAAGAGGGAAGATACAAAATGATAGTTTAGAAGAGTGGGAACACCTCTATAAATAACATCATTGTTAAAAAGAGCGATAAAATGATAGATTGGGAAGATGTGGTGTGATTGCCTAATATTGCCTTTGAGCTTGGTGAGACCAGACAGCGTGGTAGTAGGATTTCTTTAGTCACATATATGTACAGAAATCTCGAGTCCAGGCCTGGATAGTGGGAGAACAGTATTTAACTAGCATTGGTCATGCTGAAGAGCGAGCCTGGGGTACTGAAGGTGTGTGTGGAGAATTAGGATGGGCCATAGAATTTAAGCTGCATACAGAGGAAATGAGGGTGTAAGTATGTAGAAGGAAAAGTTAATGGGAAGATGAATTATAGAGGCTGATTGTTTTTTTATAAGGATGAAGAGTTTTTGGAGACTGGCAATGCAAAGCCATATTACCTTGGAGGATGAGTTTCTGACATTAGGTAGAATGTAAGATTTTTGTTGGAGAAGAAAGAAGTGAAGAAACACAGGCAAGGGCATTGGGCGGGCATTTCAGTGAATATTCAAATGACCAAAAGCATGACAGGATTTGTATTAGAAAGAGATATTGAGTTAGGAATAAGGATATTAAACTGAAAGGTTATTACAACAGGGTGAATAGATGCATAGCATTGGCACAAATTGTAAAACTAAGAAGTTTTAGGGGGGAAAGAGGGGCAGGGGAGAAATGGCAGTAAGTAAAGAGCAAGTAGGTTGTTATTCTAGCTGCATGCCAGTAATTAAAAAAAAAAAAAAGAGCGAGAAAAGGGCTGTCACATGACAGGGCTGCAGGGTCACCAAGTGTGACCCTGAGCCAAAGTGTCTTTAAGAAGTGAGGGGCTAGGGCCTAATGTGGTAGCCTAGTGGCTAAATCCTCATCTTGCAACTGCAGGGAGTACATATGGGTGCAGGTTCATGTCCAGCTGCTCTATTTCCTATCCAGCTCCCTGCTTGTGGTCTGGGAAAGCAATAGAGGATGGTGCAAGACCTTGGGATCTTACACTCGCATAGGAGGCCTAGAAGAAGCTCCTGGCTTTGGATCAGATCAGCTCTGGCCTTGCCACTTGGGGAGTGAACCAGCAGAAGGAAGATCTTTCTCTGTCTTTCCATCTCTATAGATCTGCCTTTCAAATACATAAATAAATGAATAAAAAAAGGAAGTGAAAGAAACATTCACATAAGTTGAAAGTCTAGGAGATTTTGCTGATGATAGACCGTGAGTTCAAGTACACAGAGGTTTTAACACAAGAGGTTAAGACTTATGAATATATGAATATAATAACGGTCATTTTGTCCAGAGTTGATTGCATCTCTTCCAGATGTTCATGTGGGACAAGCTAAATACTACAAAACCTTCTCTTCCATTTTTTTGGTCCTAATGTATCAGATTTTGTTTCTTGACTTCTTTCTGTTTGAGATATCCCATTGCTACTGAGGACTTAGGGATTCCTTGTTTGATATTCTTTCCCATCTCTATATTCTGATATTTCATGACCTGACTTCCTAAAGACTGTAATTCTCCTAACCTTCCAGGTGGTATACATATCATTGTGCTCTTCCTAGGTTAATGATTTCATGCTTTATTCCTCTACTGATCTGTATGTTCACCAGCACAACATTGAGGGTTTTCCAGAATCCAGTAAACTTGTTTAATTTGGCCATAGTTTCCAGCACTTTGTAATATAAATGTTATGTATAAATTTTTAAAGATTTATTTATTTATACTTTTAATTGGAAAGGCAGATTACAGAGAGGAGATAGAAAGATGGTACATTCACTGGTTTACTCCCCAAGTGGCCACAATGGCTGGCTGAGCCAATCTAAAGCAGGAGCTTCTGCGTCTTTCGTGCTAGTGCAGGGTCCTAAGGCTTTGGGCCCTCTGCTACTGCTGTCTTCCCAGGCCATAAGCAGGAAGCTGGATGGGAAGTGGAGCAGTTTGGACATGAACCAGTGTCCATATGGGATCCTGGCACATGCAAGTAGACGATTTAGCCACTGAGCCATCACACCAGGCCCAAATCTTTTTTTTTTTTTTAAGATTTACTTATTTTTATTCTAAAGTCAGATATATAGAGAGGAGAAGAGGCAGAGAAGAAGATCTTCCGTCCAATGGGTTCACTCTCCAAGCAGCCACCACAGTTGAAGCTGACTCCAGGAGTCAGGAGCTATTCCGAGTTTCCCATGTGGCTGCAGGGTCCCAAAGCTTTGGGCTGTCCTTGACTGCATTCCTAGCCACAAGCAGGGAGCTGGATGGGAAGCAGGGTCGCTGGGATACGAACCGGCCAGGCCCAAACCTTATGTATACATTTTCTTATAATCTGTCCCTATGAATTATGACATAATTTATTTTTAAGATTTGTTTATAATAGGTTTTTCAGAGAAAGAATGAGAGACAGAGAGGTCTTCTATCTGCTGGTTCACTCCTCAGATGGCTGTAATGGCTCGAGGTGAGCTGATCTGCTCCAAGCTTGAGATCCTAGGCCATCCACTGCTGCTTTACCAAGCTGTAAGCAGAGAGCTAGACCAGAAGTGGAATAGCTGAGACATAAACTGGAACTCATGTGGGAGGCCAACACTGGCAAGGAGAGGTTTAGCTTGCTATTCCACTATGATCTTATATTTGCTTCTCTATCTCTTTTCACTTCAAAGAATGCTTTTCTTCCAACTAGTTTTTTATGTTTTGCCTATTTTTTCTGTATCCAATTTAGATCTACCTCCTATTTCTAAGCTCTATGTAGTATATCAATATCTAAGTATTTCTAAGCTCTACAGAGTATAGCAATGTTTTCAGAATGTACTAAATGTCTTTTAGTACATTTAACAATGTACTATACAATTATCTTTGTTTTTAATGTGCTTTTAGTCCAGTGAAATTATTGATAAGAGCATCATTCATGTCTAAATATTTTTTAAAATGTTGTATTTATTACTATTTAAAAGGCAGAGTTACAGAGAAGATAAGAAAGGTCTTTTATCTGTGGGTTGACGCCCCAAATGGCTGCAATAGCTGGAACTGAACCTATTAAAAGCCAGGCACCAGGAGTCTCTTCCAGGTCTCCCACATGGGTGCAGGTCCGCAAACACTTGGACCATCCTCCACTGCTTCCAAGATGCATTCTCAGAGAGCTCGAGTCAAACCAGTGCTCATAGGGGATGTCAGCACAAAAGGTGCTTTAGCTGCCATGGCTTGGCCCTGGCCTCCCTAATATTTATTTTAAACCATTGCTAAACACACAGACTCTAAATGTCCAGATTAGTGATCTAATGGATAAAATTGCCACCTGCAATGGTGGATTTCCATATGGCCATTTGTTTGAATTGCAACTGCTCTGCTTCTGCTTCCAATCCAGCTTCCTGCAACTGGCTTGGAAAAAATCAGTGGAGTATTTGGACTACTGCTACCCCTGTGGTAGATCTGAATGAAGCTGTTGGCCTCCAACTTTGGCTTGGGTCAGCTCAGCCATGGCTGTTGCAGCCATCTGGGGAGTGAACCAATGCATAGAGGATTTCTTTGTCTCCGTGTCTGTCTGTAACTTTGAAATTGATTTTTAAAAGAAAGTTGCTTTTTAAAAGGTGTTTTTGTGTTTGCTTGTTTTGCTTGTTTTCTTGTTTCTGAAAGGCAGTTACAGAGAGAGAGAAAGAAGGATTTTCCACCTGCCAGTTCACTCCCTAAATGACTACAATGGCCAGCGCTGAGCTGTTGAAGACAGGAACCAGGCAGGAACTTCTTCTGGGTCTCTCATATGGATGTAGAAGTCCAAGGGTTTGTGCCATCCTTGGATACTTTTCCAGGCCATATGCAGGGAGCTGAATCGGAAGTAGAGCAGCTGGTACTTGAACTGATGCTCATATTGGATGTCAGTGCAGCAGGTGGAAGCTTAACCTACCATGCATGGCACCAGCCCCAGAAAGATGCTTTTTTTTTTTCTCAAGATTTATTTATTTTTATTGGAATGTCAGATATACAGAGAAGAGGAGAGACAGTCAGTAAGATCTTCTGTCCAATGATTCACTCCTAAGCGGCCACAATGGCTGGAGCTGTGCCAATACAGAGCCTGAATCCTGGAGCCTCTTCTGGATCTCTCACATGGGTACAGGATCCTAAGGCCTTGGGCCATCCTTAATTGCTATCCCAGGCCACAAACAAGGAGCTAGATGGGAAGCAGTGCTGCTGGGATTAGAACCATCACCCATATGGGATCCCGGCACATGCAAGGTGAAGACTTTAGCCACTAAGTTATTGCACTGGGCCCAGAAAGCTACTTTTTTAATGGAAACAGTCTTACCATCTAATTACAAAGATTGATAACACAAGCAGAATATCACTTAACATTTTCTTTATTATTATTTTTCTTTTTGTGAATATGTATTTGTTTATTAGAATGACAGTTACAGAGAAAAATAGAGAGATATCTTCCAGTTGCTGGTTTGCTCCCCAACTGGCCAAAATGGTCAGAGCTGGGCTGGTCAGGAGCCAGGAATGAGAAGTTACTTTGGGTTTCCCATGTAGATACAGGGCTTCAAGCATTTCAGCCATCTTCCCCTACTTTCCTAGGCATGTTACCAGGGAGCTGGGTAGGAAGTGGAGTAACCAGTTTGTGAACCTGTGCCCAGAATGGAATGCTGGCCAGTGCAAATAGTGCCTTTACTTGCTTCATTGCAGCACTGGCCTGTGTATTATTTCAAAGTCAGAGTAATAGAGATTTTTTCCATTTGCTGGTTTACTCTTCAGATCTCCACAGCAGCCTGTGTTGCAGTGAGGAGGCAGGCTTCAGGATCCAGGTGCCCATTCTTCTCTTCCCCATAGGAGCAGCAGCCCATGCACTTGGGCCATCATCCACTGCCTTTGCAGTACTATCAGCAGGAAACAGGGCCAGAGGTGGAAGAACCAGGACTCCAGTTGTCACATGGATATGGATACCAGTGTTGCAAGCAGTGATTTATCTTGCTTTGCCACAGCACCAGCCCTCGTAGGAATTTTTTCTATCAGATTTGGGTTTCTAATAGAATACTTCATGGAGTCTTTTGTCTTTTTTGAATTAGAAAGTCATGCCCAACATTGTGGTAGTAGTAGTTAGGTATCCCATGTCAGTCTCCCAGGCACTTAGCTTTGATTTTAGCTCCCTGATAATGTGCTTGAGAAAGCAGAAAATGACCCGAGTATCTGGGTCCCTGCCACCCATATGGGAGACACAGATGGATTTTTGGGCTCCTGGCTTTGGCCTTCCCATCCCCTGCATTTGCAGCCATTTGGGAAGGAACCAGTGGATGGAAGAGCTCCTTCTCTTTTTCTTTGTCACTTTACCCTTTAAATATTTGTTTTAAAAGATTATATGAGCAGACCCGGCACAGTAGCCTGGTGGCTAAAGTCCTCGCCTTGCACATTCCAGGATCCCATATGGGTGGCAGTTCATGTCCTAGCGCCCCACTTCTTCTAGGACTCCCACATGGGTGCAAGGTCCCAAGCATTTGAACCATCCTGTACTATTTTCCCAGGCATATTAACAGGGAGTTAGATTGGAAATGGAGCAACCCAGTACTTGAACCAGTGGCCTTTTGGGATGCTGGCATTGCAAGGCCTATTAAACCACAGCACTGGTTCCATAACTCTTTTTTAAAAAGATTTCATTTTAAAAAGTATTTGCAAGGCAGAGTTACAGAGAGGACAGGAATGGAGGTGGAGTGGAGCAGGGAGAAGTAGAGACAGAAGTTATCTTCCAAATGGTATGTCGTTCTTCAGATGACTACAGTGGCTAGGGCTGGGCCCGCTAAAGAGCCAGAGCTGCTTGTGGATTTCCCATGTTGGTGATAGAGGCCCAGGCATTGGGTAATTTTGTTCTGCTTTCCCAGGCACATTAAAATCAATCTGAGTTGGAAGTAGAGCAGCTGGGACTTGGACTGGCCCTCATGTGAAATGCTGGCATTGCAGGTGGCACCTTACTCAGCTGTACTGAAACTGTGTTAATTGTTCTGATTTGGAAAGAACTTTTGTAGTGTAATTTTATAAAAAAGATAAGATACCACCATATAAGCAAGTAATTCAACGAATATATATTTACAGTTAATATTTGATTTAGAAGGCAATGTGTACATATTGAAAGTCTTGCTTATATTAAAATGCACTCTGTTTTTTAAGGTACCATATATTTGAAAAGGGTTTACCCATGTTACAAAGATGATCCCAAATAATCACTTTCATAAATACAAAACAATTTTGTTTACCTTCAGCATTAGAAACTGCAATTAGAAGTTGTAATATTCATTGTTGATGAGGTAATGGGAAAACATATTGTTACTAGTTATAAAATGTGAGTCAACGTTGGGAAATTCTGTATACAGTATTATAGAGGGTACTCAAATAGATTATATAATGGAAAATAAAAGGAATTTTACAGGCACTTTAAAGCATATTCATTGAAAAACCATGTTAAAAGATAGTATTGATTTGGGGTATAGTTGAAGGAATCCATTTTAAATGTCGCCTATTGTTGCAGTGTTTAGTAATTGTTCATTAAAATCTATTACTGTTGTAATTAGAAAAAGTAATACTTCAAAAAGCCATTTTACAATTTATTTTTTTTACAGGAGATTACATGCTTGATGCAAAGCCAAAAGAAATTTCAGAAATTCAACGTTTAAATTATGAACAGGTAATATATATAATTTTTGCTCATATTAAGATATATAATTTTGTGTAATGGATATATATACTGTGATCTTAATTACTGGTTGGGCAACTTTTCTGTAAGAGACCCGTAGGTATATTAGCTTTTTTTAGGCTATATATGGTCAGTGTCTATTTCATATTCTTTGTTTTCTTTTTTCAACTCTTTAAAGATATAAAAACCATCTCTAGTACAAAGCTGGATTTGGCAAATACGACACACTTTTCAGATCCTTGTTTTTCCTAAAGGTTCAGCTATTCTTATTGCAAAGGCAGATTACCAAGACAGGGAGAGACAAGACAAACATCTTCTGTCTGCTGCATCACTCCCCAAGTGACCGTAACAGAGCTGAGCTGAATTGATCCAAAACCAGGAGCTTCTTCTGAGTCTCCCATGTGTGTGCAGGCGCCCAAGGCTTTGTTTGGGCTGTCCTTGACTGCTTTCCAAGGCCACAAGCAGGGAGCTGGGTGGAAAGGTGAGGCACCGGAATACAAATCAGCGTCTATGGGATCCCTGAGCCGGCAATGTGAGGACCTAGCCACTAAGCCACTACACCAGGCCCAGATCCTTAATTTTTTTAATGAATATATATGCTAAGTAGCATGGCCTATAGACATCTTTATAAAATGATAGCCTAGTATTTTTCTTGAAAAAAAATTCATATTAAATTGCATTATCATTGTTTTATCCTTTCTCATTTTATTTATCTTTTATAATTAAGTTGTATTCAGAGGAAAATTGACAAAAGGATTTCCAGTATATGCCATTAGGACAAATTATTTCATTTTCTTGTATCAGTATGCCCACATTTTTTTGGCATGTTCTTTAGAGATCCTGTTTTGAATTATAGGAAAGGCTTTTAGGATCAAAAGTATTGGAGCTAGGGGGAAGTAAGCAAAACTTCATTTTCTTCCAATGTTCTTTACTGGCAAGAAGCAGTCAGGACATGAATGTGTACCATTAGGGAATGCCGGTGCTACAGTTGCTTAACTCCCTGTGTCATAGCACCAGGTAGCACTTGATCTGACTCTAAATGATTGAAAGTAATGTTTTGTTTTATGGTTATAACAAATGATATCTAACAACTGCTTGCATTTCTGATAACTTGGCAGGCAATAAACGCATACTGCTTTTAAAATAAGCACTAAAACTATAAGGTAAAATTATTTATATTCCCTTTAATTTTGAGTCTAGTGTATACCAAGCTAATGTAATGGAGCGTAAGCTGGTGTCAATGTAAGGTTTTATGTGTGTGATAGATGTATAATTTTACATGAACAGAACCTGTTTGAGGCTAAATTTTAGATTCAGTGCAGATCTATAATTTTGCTAAGATTAAAACTTCTTTACTAAAAGTTGTGATGTAGTATATACTTGTATTATTTCTAGTTTTACTTCATGTTATAATCTAACAGAAAAACGTGGGGGTTGTGTGTATATTCATAACCTAATTTAAAATGTGTATTTAAAACAAATTTTAAAATATATGTTAAAATAGTTAAAAATATATTTTATATAACAACTATTTATGTTAGCATCTTTGGGAAGATTTCTAAGAATTTTTTAAAAGATTCATTTATTTTCATTGGAAAGGCAGATTTACAGAGATAAGACAAAAAGAAAAGATCTTCCAAGCCTGGCACGATAGCATAAAGTCCTTGCTTTGAACATGCCAGGATTCCATATGGTCACTGGTTGCACACAAGTTACCAACACAGGTGGTCTAATTGTACAACGTGTGTGCCGAGGCCAGACCACATATCCACGGTTTCTGGTCCCTGAGATCAGAAATGCTGACCTGTTTGAGGATAACATGAGCTGAAAAGATGGGCAGCCTGCTGAGTCCAGAAGCTATCAGTGAACCTCCTCCAACATCGGGTGCTGCAGCTTAACCCAAGGAGGTCCCCTGCCCAGATCTGCCCGCAGCCCTGACTCTCATGTGCACCATTGGGTACTTGGGCTCGGCCTACAGAGACCTTCTATGCCCATCTACCTAGGCAGCCCCAAGCCCTGGTTCTCCGACATTCTGGCAGGTGCAGAGCCTGACTCAAGGAAACCTACAGCACTGATTCTCCATGTCCCACTGTCTATCCTGTCCCCAGTCCTGGCTTTCATCTGCACTGGCCTGTCCCAGGGAGCCCTATAGCTGCAGCTTTGGCCACATCAAAGCCCTCAGTGGTCCCCATGCCAGCTCAAGGGCCCAAGCAAACATGTGGTGACAGTCTGCTTGCCCTTCTCCACCTTGCCAATTTAATGTTGAAGAATATGGAACTGGCTGGCACACTGGTGCAGTTAACACAGAGTTAGCATGAACCAGCCCCAGAGTACCAGCCAGGTAATGACTGTTTTTCTCTTAGTTGTGTAACAGATTTACCATTCTAAAGTAAGTTCTTTATCACTTCCCCTCTGTACAACTTTATCTTGTTTAATTTTTTTTAACCAACAATATATATATATATAGTTTTTACATTTTTATCTCTTAGTAGAATATTGTGTGGGAACAAAGCATTTGTTTTATTCACTGTTGTACAAGGAGCTTCAAGAATTTGTGGAAAATGGAATTAAAAGATAAATGCATAGAGTTGGCATTTGGCTAAGCAGTTATGATGTATGTGTCCCATATCTAAATGCCTGAATTTGATTTTGTGCTCCAGCTGCCTGCTAATTCATACTCTGGCAGACAGCAGTAAAGTAATTGGGGTCCTGCCACCCATGTGGGAGACCTGGATTCAGGTCCTAGTACCCAGCTCCCTACTTTGGCCTTCCTAGTCATTGTAGGCATTTGGAGTATAAGCCATTTGGAGCTCTTTTTGTTTTTGTCTTTCTCTTTCTCCTTCCTCTTCTTCCTCCCTTTGTCTAAAAATAAATAAAAAAAATTTTAAAGGGCCAGAGTTGTGGCACAGGGGGTAATTCACTGCTTGCAACACCAGAATCTCATGAACACTGGTTCAAGTCCTAGCTGCTATACCTCTGACCTAGCTCCCTACTAATGCTCCTGGGAAGGTGAACATGGCCCATGTGTTTAAGTTTCTGCCACTCATGTGGGAGATCCAAGTGGAGTTCCTGCCTTCTGGACTTGGCCTGACCTGACTCCCGCCATTGTAGCTGTTTGGGAAATAAGCCAGAGAATGTAGGATCTCTTTGTGTCTCCCTCTTTCTGTAATTCTGCCTTTCAAATAAATAAATAAATCTTTAAAAAATCCCATATTCTTGAACTTTCTGAGGTTCCTTTATATTTTTGGAATGCATAGTAATGCCTGATATGTAATATTTATTTAATAATAGGTTAATACTTAATAATGAATCTGTTAGAGCCTTATTTATAAATTGGATAAAATAGAGTATTAGAAATCAGTGTGTTTGTACTTAAATGTCATTTTGTTTGTGTTTTGATTATCCTGACTTATACCTTTCCTCTTTGTATTTTCAGAATATGAGTGATGCTATGGCAATTTTGCACAAACTACAGACAGGCCTAGATGTAAATGTACGATTTACTGGTGTTCGAGTATTTGAATATACACCGGAGTGCATAGTATTTGATCTTCTTGATATTCCTTTGTACCATGGGTGGTTAGTAGATCCTCAGGTAAGTAGAAGAATTTAAATTATATAAATTCAAATGTAGAAAAAAATTATATTAATTTGTCAGATTAGTCTAAATTTATCTATTTTAAATTTATTTTTACTTGGAAGAGTCAGAGACGGAGGGAGAGACAGAGACAGAGAAAGAGAGACATCTACTAGTTCACTCCCCAAATGGCCACAATAACTGGAACTGGGCCAGTCTGAAATTGGGAGCCAGGGGTTTCTTCCAGGTCTCCCATGCAGATGCAGAGGCTCCAGGAGTTGGGCCATTTTCTGCTGCCCGCTCAGGCTATTAGCAAGGAGCTTGATCTCATTTGGAGCATCTGGGACTCAAACCAGTGTCAGCATAGGATGCCAGCACCACAAGAGGAGGATTAGCTTGTTATGCCATCGCACCAGACCCTTCATGTATGTACCTTGACATTTATATGTGTGTACTTTTATCCAGAATTATCCAAATTATTAGCTTAAGGGCACTGTTATCCAGACTGGCCAAGTTTGCCAAATACTTCTGACCCCAACTTGAGAGTCAGTTGAAATCCAGCAAAGACCATCCTCATTTCTTACACAAACTTCTAGGTCAGAGGTTTCCCAAAACTACCCTCAAATTTAGTTATTTGCTTCAAAGAGTCACAGAATCTACTGGAATCTAGTATTGTCACCATTATAGTTTATTACTCTGGAAAAAGTGTGGTTAAAATAGCTAAGGAAAGAGATGGCACGGGGTTACTGCTTAGGATGGTTCCCAGTGTGAGGTGTCTTTGTCCTTGGGACTTGTTGGAATTGATATGACAGTTAGGCCTGGAAGGTTGTCAGTCTTGAAAGCTCACCCAACCGTTAGTGTTCAGACTTTTTTTCTTTGTAGGTATGACTGGGTAATTGACTATTTGTCCATGTGGTTGAAATCAGTCTCTACGTTCCCCTCTCAAGAGGCTGGGCTCACCTTGTTACTGTGAACTATTGATGTGGTCCACAGGGCCCATTTTGAATTACCAAGTCCTAGTCCTAGGGAAATGCCAAGTGTTTAGAGGTTGTGTCCCAAGAGTTAGTACAAACACAAGACGTGTTTGTGGACAACCACATCATCATTTCTGTTTATTTTTTGAGAAGATATTTTGTATAACTCCACATTTATAAGGAGAGGTAGTAGTCAGGAGATTTTGTCAAGACCAGTGAATTACCAAAGCATGGAGTTAGGGCCAAGAGCTGTGGTCTTTAGTAGAAGAATGTAGTCACTGCCAAGTTGTGGCGCAACAGAGTCAGAGTGAAGAGGAAGTACTCAGAATTCACTCTCTGATTCTCTCCCATTGACAAAATCCATCTAAAAAGTAGAGAGGAACAGTCCCTTTTGCTGCAGAGGTCAGCGTCTTGAGTTCAGTAGAAAGTGGGTCTGAAAGGCAACACTTTCCTTTTCATGTGCCAATCTCATGTAGGCTAGAGTCTTCTCTGATCTATTGATCTGTCTTATGTCTACTATATTATTTTAATATTATTGTAGCTATTTACATGATTTTTGAAGTTATAAAGTAATAATAATTCCAAAATGTTGTTAGTTGTGAACTGTAAAAGAAATTAAACTAGCTAATGGTCCTCAAATTCATATTGTTTTATGATGTGTTGAAGATTTGTTTAAGATGTGTTCTTTGAAAGTCAGAGTTTCAGAGAGAGAGAAAAGGAGAACTCCTCCATCTGCTGGTTCACTTCCCAGATGGCTACAAAGACCAGGACTTGACCAGGCCAAAACAAGGACCCAGGCACTTTCTCCGAGTTTCCCACATGGGCAGCAGGGGCCGAAATATTTGGGCCATCTTCCATGGCTTTTCTAAGGCCACTAGCAGTCAGCTAGATTGACAGTGCAACAGCTGAAACCCAAACTGGCACCACATTGCGGATGGCAGGTTTACCCACTATACCACAATGCTGGTCCCCAAAACTCTCCCCACCCCCATTTTTGTATTCATTTTTATCAGAAAGTCAGATTTACAGAGAAAAGGAAAGACAGAAAAGATCTATCTGCTGGTTCACTCCCCCAAGTGGCCATGGTGGCCAAAGCTGAATTTCAGGCTCCCAATTTTAGACTGGCTCATGGTGGCTTTTATGTCTTCTAGATACCAATTCTTTGTCAGGAATAGGTTTTCAAATATTTTCTCCCACTCTATAGCTTTCCTTTTCAATTTGGTGCATATTTATTTGCTATGTATTCATTTGAAAGAGTGGCAAAGATATTTCCTATCTCCTAATCCACTCCTGAAATATGTCTGCCAACATACAGGCTGCTCTGGCCAAAGCCAGGAGAATTTAACTCCATCTGGGTCTCACACATGTGTGGCAGGCCCCAAGTACCTGAACTGTCTTTTGCTGTTTTCCCACGCATGTTAGTGGGGAGCTGGTTTGGAAGCAAAGTAGCTGCTATCATATTTACTTTTGCCAGTATAGGATGTTGGCATTGTATGTGATGGCTTAATTGGCTGTGCCACAATGCTGGTCCTTCTATCTTGGGTTTTATCATCTTAGGAAGATTTTTACAGATTAAAAAGGTTTTTAATTTTTTTTAGAGATTTATTTATTTTTATTGGAAAGTCAAATAAACAGAGAGGAGGAGAGACATACAGGAAGATCTTCTGTCTGATGGTTTACTCCCCAAGTGGCTGCAATGGCTGGAGCTGAGCCAATCCAAAGCCAGGAGCCAGGAGCTTCTTCCGGGTCTCCCAGCGGGTACAAGGTCCCAAGACTTTGGGCCGTCCTCGTCTGTTTTCCCAGGCCACAGGCAGGGAGTTGAATGGGAAGTGGGGCTGTCGAGATTAGAACTGGAACCCATATAGGATCCCAGTGCATTTAAGGCAAGGACTTTAGCTGCTAGGCCTCGGCGCTGGGCCCAAAAAGATTTTTAATTTTAATGAAACCCATTTTATCAGTTTTTTTCCTTTGTGCCTCATGAATATAGTATTTAAGTCTAAAAATTCTGCCTAAATCTGTGTTCTTTTTAAAAAAATCTTGTTTATGTTTTTGACCAACAAAATTATCTGATATGAGGATGGAAGAACTAAAGGGAGACACACAGAGAGACAGATACAGAGAGAGCTTCCATCCACTGGTTTACTCCCAAATGGCCAGAGTGCCCAGGTCCAGGCCAGGCCAGACCAAAGCTAAGAGATAGGATTCATCTGTGTCTCTACATAGGTACAGGGACCCAAGTCCTTTGGCTGTCTTCCACTGCTTTCCCAGGTGCTTTCGTAGGAGGCTGGATCAGAAGTGGAGCGAGTGGCCAGTTGAGCCAACCCGGTGCTTGCAAGTGGAGGATTAGCCTGTTGAGCCACCATCCCAGCCCTACACTGTGCAATATCGTTCTTATATCTGACATATTATTCTTCTACATCTTCATATTTCTGGTTCTTCATTGTTAGGTCAAATTGCGCTTTATTCTAGAGGCTCTGCCTAGCTGACTTACTGAAATTAATCGCTTTCCCTTTTCTCATGAGCTAGTTTGATTTTCTTTATGGAACTTATTATGTGGAATTATTATTTGTTCTTACCTTATTAATTGTAGATGACTGTACATTAACTAGAATGTATGTTTCTGGGGGTTTAAGGTATTTCATTTCAGGGGTTAAAACAGTGCCTGGAACATAGCAGGTATTCATAAACTAATAATTGGGAGGTATAGCATGGGTGCAGTTTACTTCAGAGAAGATAATCACAAAGACATGTCAGGGGTTTTCATCCTGTCAAAGGCAGCTGGTGTTACTGGTGTTATGGGCAGAGGAAGAAGGGCTTACTGAAGCAGCGGGCACCTGTGTCTGCCTCTCTGAGAATGTCACTGAAAAGTCTAAGGATGGCCAGCAGTTCATGCATCCAAGATGTACCATGTTGGATTCTTGTGGGTAGCAATTCCAATTAGTGTGTGTGTGTGTGTGTGTGTGTGTGTTTTCAAAGATTTCTTTTATTATTATTTTTATTGGAAAGGCGGATATACAGAGAGGAAGTGAGTGCAACAGCTGATGCTATGCCGATCTGAAGCCAGGAGCCTCTTCCTCCAGATCTCTCACACGGGTGCAGCTTTGGGCCGTCCTCAACTGCTTTCCTGGGCCACAGGCAGGGAGCTGGATGGGAAGCGGGGCTGCTGGGATTAGAACTGGCGCCCATATGGGATCCCGGGCGTGCAAGGCGAGGACCTTAACCACTGCGCCACCGCACCAGGCCGATGTGCAAATTCTAATGTTGCCGTCATGTTGTTCCTTTTGGGAGTTTGCCCTTGTTTCTTAAATTTCTTGTTTTATTTTTAGGAGTTTGTGGAAATCCTTGTTGTTGTTTTTCTCCTGTGAGGCCTTTGACTGTGGCTCAGTGGGGTGCCCAGAGGCATTTGCTTACTCTCAGCAGCTGGCAGTTCCTCCAGCCCTGGAGCTGCAGGAGTTATGGGCAGCAGCCCAAACGACTGCTATGGTTTTGTTTGTACTGCCCACTCTGTTCCAGAGCATCTCCTGTAGAATTTTTGCTGTAAACTTCCCTCCAATTCTTCTAGACGTCAGATTTTTTACTGATTTTTTTGTTGATGTTGTTCCCGGATCCAGAATATCGCGTTATGTTTAATCACCAAGTCATCTTCTTTTGGTCTGATCATTAATTTTCTGTCTTCCCTTATTTTTTCACAACCGTGACTATATAATCTTTTCATACACATGTGAAGTTTATAAAAATTGACCTGTTGCTGCAGCATAGAACAGATTTCTAAGAATTTAAAATATACAGAGGATGGAATATTCTCTGACCAGCATTCATTTAATCTAGTATTCACTAGGAAAACAGTATTTAGAAATTGTTTGGATCAAGAAAGTCCTAATAAAACTTAGAATAGATACACACATATTTTTAAAGTTTATTTATTTGAAGGGCAGAGAGACAGAAGTGAATGACTGGGAGAGAGAGAGAAATGCCATCTTTCTGCTGACTTATTGGCTAAATGGCTGCAGCAGCAAAGTCTGGGCTGAGATAAAGCAAAAAAAAACAAGAACTCCAAAACCAACAGCTCCATCTTTGATGACAAAGCCCTGAGTACTTGTATCATCTTCTGCTGCCTTCCCAAACACATTAGTAGCAAATTGAATTGGAAGCAGAACAACTGGAAGTCAAACTGACACTAGAGTTTGGGATGCTGTGTCATCCAAAGGGCAGCCTGGGCCCAGTACAGTGGTGTAGCAAGTTAATCCTCCACCTTCAGTGCCAAGGCATCCAGTACAGGCACCAGTTTGTCCCAACTGCTGCATTGCAGACCCAGTTGTTTGCTCTCAGCCTGGAAAAGCAGTGGAGGGTGGCTCAGGTTCTTGCAGCATTGATATCTCATGTGGGCACCAGTTTGAGTCCCAGCTGCTCTGCTTCCAGTCCAGCTCTTTGCATTCGGCCTGAGAAAGCAGCAGAGATTGGCCCAAGTCTTTGGGGCCTTGCATCTACATGGGAAACCTAGAAGAGGCTCCTGACTCCTGGCTTCAGATTGGCTCATCTCTGACCATCTGGGGAGTGAACCAACGGACAGAAGACCTCTCTCTGTCTCTCTTTTCTCTATAACTCTGTCTTTTCAAAATTAAATAAATCTCTAAATAAAATAAAAAGTCATAGTGTTCAGCATTGGCGATGTGCATCAAACTGATGAGCATTCGGCTGATGAGAATGCAAATTGACTCACTTTGAAAAAAATTTTCATCTAGTAAAGCTGAAGAGACACATGCCCTAAGACTCAGCAGATTGACAAGGCACATACCATGGGGAAATCTTTGATGTGAGGAGAGAAGATAAATATGAGAATGTTTGTAGCAGTAATTTTTTCCGTAGTCTCAAACTGAAAATAGCTCGGAATCATCAAAAGATAAATAACTACATTATGGTCTATCCAGTTATACTACAATGAAAAGTAACATTTGTTTGCCACATTTATTTGGTTAAGTATTTTCACTCTAGAATGCGACCTTTTTGAAAATGTTTTTGTTTGGGACAGAGAGATGGTGACAAGAGGGGGAGAGAGAGAGAGAGAGAGAGAGATTGGTTGATCGATCTTCCATGTGCTTCCCAGCTGGCTGCCATGGCGTAAGGCTGGGCCATCTTCTGCTTTGCTAGACACATAACCAGAGAGCTAGATCAGAAACACAGCACTCTGATGTGGGATGCCAGTGTTATCAACAGTGGCCTAGCCCACTTGTGACAACACTGATCCATAGACTATAAGCTTTATGAAAGCATATATACTTTTTGTTGTATTTGCAGCTTCTGTAATAGCATGTGCTACATAGTATATAATAAACACAAATAGGTGGGATGAAATATTAGAGATTCTGCCTGTGAACATTTGTAGTGTTACTACTTGTCTATAGAAACATACTGATTTTTGTATTTTTTGTATTATGGTTGTGCTATTGTGGATTCTTTGAAATTTCAGATTGGAAAGATTTGCTGAAGTTGGGTTACTGAGGTAAAGTACAGAAAACAACAAATTGTTGAGGATAATGAGTATCTGTAGTCTGGTTCCTCAAATGATTTCGTATTTTAAATACATCAGAAGTGGAATGCTGCATGAATAAGATGGCCTTGCAGTTAGGGTGCTGTTAGGGCAGTGGTGTCTCACATCAGAGTATCTGAGCTTGACGCCAGCCTCCTCCTCGTGCAGACTCTGAGAAGTGGTGACAGCCCAGGTGGATTCCTGTCGCTGACCTAGGAGACTAGGATTGAGTTCCCAGCTCCGGGCCTCAGCCACTCACACTTGTTGGCATTTAGGAATTCAAGTAGGGGATAAAAGCACTTTCTCTGTTTCTCTCTGTTTGCCAGAAACCAAAGCAAAGCAAAACTAAAGTCAGAACCAAATTGGAAGGCATAGGCATTTTTGTGTGGATTTCATAGAATCGTGCCCAAAGACCCTCTCAAATAAAAACTTTACTTAGCTCTGCATCAAAAGGTGTTTGAATGCACACCTTTTTGGGTTTCAAGCTGATAAGTTTAGGGTATGTCTGTCGCATCTTCTACAGTTTCCTGTTTTGACTTTTCAATTAGCTTATTTTCTCAACCAACTGCTAGCCCAATTTGTCAGAGTGAAAAGGCTTTTACCATCACTGAATTTTGTAGGAACACACAAAATTAATTATGAAGACTCTTCCAAAAAATCATGATAAATATATATATTTTAAAAACTGTATATGAATTTCTTTTAATTCCTTTTTCCTTTTTTTTTTTAATTTTATGATACAAATTCACAGGATCTGGGATTTCCTGTACCCCCTCCCCAAATCCTAATCCTCCCCACAGATTTCCTCTATATTATTACAATACTGTAGTTCTTCGTAAATAGTCATAAGCCCATCATTCTGCTATTTAAGTGTATCCTGACGTTGCAGGTATGGACAATGGCAGAGTCCAGCATCCTGTTGTCAAGAGATATTTAACAGTTTCATTGGGAGTCCATCTTGAGTCTCGAAGTAGAGATGTATACTGCATTGTATGTTCACATCTGGATATGATAGCCTCTATTACACAGTTACTATACATCTCTGCCAGAGTCCAGCTCCAGCTGAGTTCGGAACTCAGAAGGGTGCGTGGATGAGGCATAAAGAGGAGAGAAAGACCACTAGGATTACATGATCATAATGGACAATGTGGGAAAGCTGTCTGCTTTATTTTTACGAAATCAGTCAAACTCTGGCTCAGACTTTTTATGTCATGGTCAAGTTGGGAATTTCTAAGGATAATTCTGCCATTAGTTTTACCTAGAAACAATAGAAGTTCCTGCTACAATTCTTACACTACAACTCAATCTTGTATCACAAAGAAAAGGGGAAATCTAAAGAATGAGGAAAGAATGAAGGCCTAAATGTAGGTCCCTTGATTAGCATAAGGTCAATGGGGACAGCCAAGACAGTAGGAATAATAGAAGGCCCTGTTGCAAGACGCTATCACTGACATTAACCTCCGAGCTCACACTGAGCAAAAGGCGAGCCCCACAGTAGCAAACAATGCCTGGATGGATTAGAATTCCCTGGCAGGGTGGTCCAGTGTCCATGCAAAAGAAGGTGGAGTTGCATTCAGGTGATTGCAGAGACAGTCTGCAGAGCCCTGCCAAACAGCGGGAAGTTCCCTGCAGCCCTGCCTGCAATGGAACAATGCTCTTCACACCTTCCTGTCCCCCACATCCACTGCATGGACCCCAACACATCTCCTCAAATGAAAAGCCATAATAAAAAACCAATAACAGAAAGGAAAATAGAAATTTACAACACCATGAAGTTAAATAACATGCTACTGAATGACTAACGGTCTCTGAAGAAATGAAAATCAAAAACCTTCTTGAAGAAAATGCTATTGTATGACCTATGAGTCAGTGAAGAATTTAGTGTGAGCAAAAAAAAACTGTTTTGAAGAAATGAAAATAAAAACAAAAAAAAATCAAAATCCATGAGAGGCAATTTGTGTTAATCTTTATTGGTGAGATGTGTCTCCTGTAGGCAACAGATAAATGGGTTTTGTTTTTTAATTTAGTTCACTAATCTGTGACATTTGATGAATTCAAGCCATTTACCTTCAAGGTTATTATGGATAGGAGGTAATTTGGCCCTGTCGTTTTAGCAGTGGGTTGTTCATTGTTTGATTTAGTCTTCTGTTGTTATTTTACTAGGATGTTCTCCACATTTGCTTTTGGTTTTAGTAAGTGCTATTCCTTTTTTCTGTCAAGAGAACATCTTTTAAGTGTCTTTTATAGGGCAGGTCTGGAAGAGGCATATTCTTTGAGCTTTTCTTTACTGTGGAAGAATTTTATTTCATCTTCAAAGACAAGGAAAGTTTTGCTGGGTATGTCATTCTGGGTTGACAATTTTTTCCTGTTAGAATCTGGACTATGTCATTCCATTTTCTTCTGACCCATAGTTTCCTGTGACAGGTCACCTGTGATTCTGATTGGGGTTCCTCTATACATCAATTGATTTTTTTTTTTTGACAATTCTATTGTTTACAGACTTTTTGAGATATCTTCATTTAGTGTAGAGCAGTGATCCCAAAATTTGCTTTGCATGAAAATCAACTGGACTGTAGAATGAGATAATTAACAATTGAAAAGCAACTTGCTTCTGGAATTCTTTTAGATCTTTTGTTTTTAAAGATTCTGTTTATTTTTACTTGAAAGTCAGTTGCACAGAGAAGGAGAGACAGAGAAATCTTTCATCTACTGGCTCCCTTCCCAAATGGCTGCAATGGCCAGAACTGTGCTGTTCCAAAGTTGGGAGCCAGGAGCTTCTTCTGAATCTCCCACATGGATACTGGGACCCAAGGCCTTGGGCCATCCTCCACTGCTTTTTCAGGCCACCAATAGGTAGCTAGATTAAAACTGGTACAGCCAGGACAGGAACTATTACTCAAATGGGACAAGTAGTGTGCTATACCACCACACTAGCGCCCTTTTAGGTTTTTTTTAATAAGCTCCCCTTGTTTGAAAACTACCGCCCAACTACTTGAAAAGATATGGGTTAAGACCTATATCATGCAGAGAATAAATATTCAAAATAATAACATGGATATATGGAGAAAATGTTGGGCCTAATTTTTATTAATAATATTATTCAGTTTGTGTTTTGTTCCATAACATTTGTGCAATATTATGTAAAGGATTTATAAGTAAATAGAAACACACTCTTAGGGATGAGGAGACAATCAAAATAAATTGCTTAAGCAATAGAAACCTATTTGTTTTCAATAAAGTGTAATGGAGGGAGAGTAGAGGTGCCCAATTTTGTATTACTGTAGCTTAAAATTTTGAATTTACCTTTCTATTGTATCTTTAAGACAAAGTTTAAGGAAGAATCATGAGATGAATATCTTCCCTGTGTTAACCTTTCTTTGGGGAAAAAATGTTAGTTGTCTTCCCTGTACTTTCTATGAACTAAATAAAATGGAACTTGTTAATCATATGAATTTTTGTGAAACAGCTTGCTCTTTACCTTTAGAAAATTGGAAACTTCTTAGCTGTCTTCCTGAAGTATTTATATTTTAGTCACATATATTTGTCTTTACAACCTTATGACATAGTTGAATTTTGACTTTGCAATATTTTTTATAATGTGTTACATTGAGCTGGAAAATGTGAGATATTGATTTTAATGCTGATTTTAAATAATAATTTTATATTTAGCATTTTGTAAGAATAAAATCCTAAGGAGTACTGTGGGTTTCTTCTGTTACTGTTTCTGATTATCTTGTCACTATTAGTGAGACAGTCATTTGTTTTCTAGATTGATGACATTGTAAAAGCTGTTGGTAACTGCAGCTACAACCAACTAGTGGAGAAGATCATCTCCTGTAAGCAGTCAGACAATAGTGAGCTGGTTAGTGAAGGTGGGTGAGTGCTACTTTACCTGACTTTCATTCTTGGCAAAATAATTTATTTTATAGTTTAAATTTTTTGAAATTTCTTCAGTAACAACTTCCAAAACATGCAAGTGATTCTCCTTGCAGGAATTAAGATACCGTCATCATAAAGGTACCAGTGGAAGATTTTTGTAGAGGCATTTTGCTTTACTTGTAAAATCAAACTTCAATTCTAATAATCATCTTAGGAATCACTTGACTACTTTTGTAAGGCCAGTTACTAAGATGTTACTCCTAATTGCCCTTTTAAGCCGATTACTTTGGGAGATTGCTTGAAGCAGCTTTCTGCTTTATATTGAACACTTCAGTTGACTGGCATGAGTAATGTTCTGCTCAAGTGTCCTATTTGGTTGCCAGTTGGTGTGACATTTCAGGACAATACAATGTAGGAAATCTCTATTCTGGATCAGAGTACACCTCTGAACACTAGTTTTTCCAATCTTTAACTAAATAGAGTTTCTGAATTTGTCATCACAAAAGTAATGTAGTATTTTTTTCAGCTATATTCTAATTAATAATAGGAAAAGGAAATTTGAAGCCAAAATACATTTTGATGTAGCTTCCCTACTACTTAATTTATTTTTTCACAAATGCACACCAATATTGAGGCTGCTGTTCTTTCTGTGAAGGATAAACAACAAAAAATTCTTTCTTAAGATTTGAAAGAGTTGTATTTGCTTTGGCAGCACATATATTAAAATTGGGAAGACTTGATAAAGTTAGAGAAAGACAGATATTCCATTCATCAGTTTACTCCGTAAATAACCTCAAGAGCCACGGCTGGGCCAGGCTGGAGCAGGGAGCAGCTTCTGGGTGTCACATGCGGGCAGGGGCTCAAGCATATGGGCCATTCTCTGCTGCTGTCTTGGGTGGATTCGTAGGGAACTTGAATTGATTAGCTGGGACTTGAACTGATGCCAGAATGGGATTCTGACTGTCAGGCAGTAGCTTTACCTGCTACACCACAACACTGGCTCCAGAAAAAGAAATCTTGAAGCGAAGGATGAACTTTAATCATTTTCACTTAGGCATGCAGTAATTATTATGAGGTATGATCAAAATAATGCATTTATAATTAAAATAATGCATTTAAAAATAAAATAACTGCAAGAATATATTCCTTACACACCCCCATTTTTTTGTTTTGCTTTGTTTTGTTTTGTTTTGTTTTGGCACAGTAAAATATCCTGGGCTCCCTGCTGCATCCTTGGAATATGAAACTGTATTTTTAATGCTCTGAACACTTTTGATATTAAAAGAAATTATGTAGTATAACCTATCTGACTTTGTTTAAAGATTTGCTTTTTAATTTGAAAGGCAGAGTTAAAGAGAGAGATCCTCTATCTGTTGGTTCATACCGTTCTCCTCAAAAGGCTGCAATGGTTGGGCAGGGCTAGGCCTGAACTAGGGGTCTGGAACTCTGTGCAGATCTCCCATGTCAGTGGCAGGGCCCCACATACATCTTTTGCTGCGTTAGCAGGGAGCTAGATCAGAGGTGGAGGAGCCTCAACTTGAACTGGTATTCATATGAGGTGCTCATGTCACAGGCAATCACTAACCAGCTCAGCATGATGCTCACCATATCTGATTTTTGAAACTCAAAGACATATTAGATTAAAAAGAAAAATCAGATTGTTGATTTAAATCAATCACAGCTGATAATGTTAAGACCTGGCTCAGCTTAAATTTGATTTTTTTTTTCAGTTTTTAAAGACTTAATTATTCTAATTATTATCATTTGAAAGGCATATTTTCCAGAAAGAGAGGTCTTCCATCTTCTGGTTCAACCCTCCTCTCTCCTTTCCTTCCTTCCCCTTCATCCTATCCCAAAAGACTGCAATGGTCAGTGCTGAGCCTATCTAAAGTCGCCAGGAACCAGGAGCCAGCAGCCTCCTTTGGGTAATCCCCCGTGGCTATAGGGGCCCAAGAACCTGAGCCATCTTCTTCTGCTTTCCCAGGCCATTAGCAAGGAGCTGCCTTGAAAGTGGAGCATCCAGGACTCAAACTGGTCCCCATATGGGATGCCAGCGTTGTAGCTGGCAGCTTAACCCATTGTGCTACAACTCTGGCCCCAAAAGAAATATTTTTATGTAAATCAAATTTTCTTTATTCTTGTATCTACTTTGTATTCCTTTCTCAATAATTTTAGTGTCCCCTTAATTTGTTTCTTTATGGCATTTGGAACTTTTAAGTTTTCTAGTAACTCTAGTAACAGAGGAAAATGATTTGATATGCTAGTTTATTACTGAGTTTCCAAATGTCAGAAATATTTTCAAATATGTAATCTGGTCAGAAAAATAATGCTTAGATTTATTTTCAGTAATATTCTTATTTGTAATCATGCTCACTTTTTGCATTTGGTTTTATCAGTATCAGTATCTGCAAGTCTGAAGTTGCGACTTAATCTGCATGTGCAAATAGCTTATTATTTCAAGCCAGACTATTTTAGCAATGCAGATAGCAAAGTACTGTTTAACACAGAGTTGTGTACTAGAATCTATTTAATTATTAAACATTGAGACCAGATTAGTTTTTCCAGTCTTCTTCTGAAATCACTGTTAAAGGCTGGCAAGAGAACTAAGAAACATTGCTTTTATAATTCTTAGGCTCTACTGGTGATTTGAAAAGAGATAAAATTCACTTGGCATTTATAATCAACTGTTATATGGGAAACCAGATGAAGCTCCTGACTCCTGACTTTAACCTGGCCTAATCTCAATCATGGTAGCCATTTGAGATGAACCAATGATAAAATAGTGTGTGTGTGTGTGTGTGTGTGTGTGTGTGTGTGTGTGTGTGTGTGTGTGATTGCATCTCTGTTCCTTTAACTCTGGCCTTCAAATAAATTTTAAAAATCCTTAATTAATAAATAAAACATAATAGTAAATCTTCTAATATATAATTAATAAATTTGTTGGGTAACTTACTGCTTAGCAAAGCAGCAATAATAATGGAAAGGGGTTCTCCTTTTTCTTAGATCTATAAACCCAAGAACTTACATTGATAAAGCCCAGGAGTATGCCATAGCTGTCCTTGCTGTAGCCCTCTAGAGCTCTCCCAACTCCCTCTTCTACTTCAGTGTATAGAATGGCGGGACATATTTGCAATTCTTACCACTTTGCTGATAAAAATACTATGGCTAGGCATTATGTGGCTCTGCCAAGTTTCTGATTTCTTATGAGGTTTTTTGTTATTTGTTTGTTTGTTTTTGCCCCCATACAGATTCATTTTTACAGCCTATGTGTGTGCCTCTCAACTCAAAATCCTTTCCATAGCACCCTTCCCCCTTGTTTTCTGGAGCATTTCTTATTAAAGGAAAGGCACATAGTGGAAAAGAAAAAGAGAAACATTAGGTTTTTAAAGTACTTATATAGCTGATACTCAGTATTTGTGGGAGCTATGCTCCATACAATCACTGTGCACACTGAATTATTAACCATTCATTACTCCTAAGAAAAATGCAGAGGTTAGGTTCTTATGTGCTTCTTGTCATGTTTTTATCAACCAATTGATACAGAACCTTGTTTTAATATATACTGTTGATTCATTAACATTAAACTCATAGCAGTGCTACAACTCATGTGTGAACTAAGCTTGTCTAAACATGTGTTTTCTTGTAAGAAGTATCACAGATCTTATCCACTAAGAAAATTAGCTAGCACTTTACCCTTATGCCCAAAGTGATTTTTTAAAGTACAAAGGTGTGGAAAATGTGATACTAAATAATTTAGACCATGAAAGGACACTTAGGTGAGAACTGTGGGAAAAAAACAGAATTTTTGCTTGTTTGACCTCAGTTGGGTAGGCACATTTCACCACAATGATTCAAACTTTTGGCTACTGTGCACATATCCACAAAATGATCATGACAGTGCTGTGCATATTCATTTTGGAGTTGTTAGTGAAATTTGCCTAACTTGCAAATATCAACCCACAGATAATGATGATCCACTGTGCCTATATGATTTAATTAAAGCCCAGAAAACTTTGCTGTATTTTTGTTTATATTTCTGAGCTTGATATCTCTTATGATAAATGTTGTGTGAAAGGAAATGAGGATTAAAATGGCATCATTTATCCCCTGTTTTCTATTTATCAATATCTGTTTAGTTTTAAGGCATGAACAAAGCACTTTAGAACCACAGAATTATCTCTGATGTTTGTTAAAATATAATGCAACTTAATTTGTTAAGGCGATTTTTAATTTCTAAGCCCCTAGCCATTGGCAGGGTAGCTATTGGTAGATATCTTTCTCTCCTACCTACTTTTTAAGTTATTAACTTCTGTCTTTATTTGCTTTAATGAAGTTTAATTGTATCGTGTTTTTTTTGTCTTCTATTGCAAGCTCCCTGAAGTTGTTCTTGGAAGTAGGTGAAGTCTAAATAAACATATCTGCTGGTAAAAACAATTTCACATACCGTTTTTTCTTTTTAGGGTGGGAATATATATCTGCTACAGGAAAATTAGAGCTGAAACTAGGAAACGTCTTACACTGGCTGGCTTTTCTCCATGCTTGGAACACAATGTAAATACAAAAAGAGTAACTTTTTAATGTTGAAATTATTATTCCATCTAATATTACTTGTTGATTTCGCAGGCTTTGTAGCTGAGCAGTTTCTAAACAATACAGCCACTCAGCTGACATACCATGGATTGTGTGAACTAACTTCAACGGTTCAGGAAGGAGAACTTTGTGTGTTCTTTCGGAATAATCATTTTAGTACCATGACCAAGTACAAGGTATGATGTAGAATTAGCTGTTTATAACTCAAAATTTTTTTATGGACTTCAAAATGAAAGACTGTAGCATAATATGCTCTGACCATCAAATTATGAAGGCATGGAGCTGGTGGGGTCTCTGAATAGGTAAATCCTCCTCCTTCAAGTGCCAGCATCCTACAGGAGCACCAGTTCGTTCCTGACTGATCCACTTCCAATCCAGCTCCCTGCTTATGACCTGGGAAAGCAGCCATGGATTGCCCAAGTCCCTAGGCCCCAGCACCCATGTGAGAGACTTGGTAGAAGCTCCTGGCTCCTGGCTTTGGATTAAATCAGTGTTTGCTATTGCAGCCATCGGGGGAGTAAACCAGTAGATGAAAGATCTCTTGCTGTCTCTCTAATTCTGACTTTCAAGTAAATAAATAAATCTTTAAAAAAATTATGAAGTCAGTTATTAAATACTTAAGATTCAGTAGTTAACTGTGTAAAACAATATTAACGATAAAATTAATGTGTGTGTGTATATATATATATTGTTAAAGATATGATGGTCAACAACTGACCTGAAATTTATTTTTCTTTTATCATTAAGTCTTAAGTTCTTTTTTAAAAAATATATTTATTTGTATTTGAAAGGCAGATTTATAGTGAGAAAGAAAGACAGATCTTCGATCTGCTAGTTCATTTACCAAGTGCTAAAGCCAGGAGCCAGGAGCTTCTGGGTGTGTCATGCAGGGGCAGGGTCCCAAGTCTTTGGGCCATCTTCTGCTTTCCCAGGCTACAAACAGGGAGCTGGATGAGAAGTGGAGCACATGGGACAGAAACTGGCACATATATGGAATCCTGGTGCTTGCAAGGCAAGGATTTCACCACTGAGCCATCATGCCAGGCCTAAGTCTTAAGGTTATTTTCATAGAATATTGCAATTAGAGGAATTATTTTCTAAGGAAAAAAATGTAAACTCTAGGGTTAGAGTTGTGTTAAGATGATCCTTTCTTCCTTTTTCTTTTTTAAAAGATTTGGTTAGAGAGAGAGAGAGTTGGAGCCAGGGAGTGATTTTCTGTTCTATGGTTTAATCCCCAGATGGCCACATGGCTGTGGCTAGGAGAAGCCAAAACCAGGAGCCAGGAGCTTCATCTAGCTCTCCTGCATGGTGGCAGGGGCCTTGGGCAATCTTCCTCTGCTTTTCCCAGATTTTTAGTAGGAAAATGGATTGGAAATCAAACAGCTGGAAAACAAACCAATGCCCTCTGAGATGCTGGCATCGCAGCCAGCAGCTTTAACAGTTACACTACAATGCCAGCTAAGATGACTTCAAGCAACAGTTATTTATATTTTAGCATTAAACGAAATATTTATCCTTGTCTTAGTATTTTTTTGTTGTTACAATGATCACTGTGTCTTTAAATTGTTGTTACATTGTCATAAGTATTTGAAAAAATTATCAAATTATCATTTTTTTTAAAGATTTATTTATGTATTGGAAAGTCAGATATGCAGAGGGGAGGAGAGACAGAGAGGAAGATCTTCGTCCAATGATTCACTCCCCAAGTGAGCACAACGGTTGATGCTATGCCAATCAGAAGCCAGGATCCAGGAACTTCTTCTGGGTATCCCACACGGGTGCAGGGTCCCAAGGCTTTGGGCCATCCTCGACTGCTTTCCCAGGCCACAAGTAGGGAGCTGGATGGGAAGTGGAGCTGCCGAGTTTAGAACCAGTGCCCATATGGGATCCTGGCACATTCAAGGTGAGGCCTTTAGCTGCTAGGCCACGCTGCCGGGCCCAAATTATCATTTTTCAATATCTTGCATTGATCTATTTTGATTTTTTTTTAAACACCTATTTATCGTTTTTTATTCGAAAGGCAGAATTACAGAGAAAAGGAGAAAGATAAAGAAATCTTCCATTGATGAGTTTACACTCCAGGTGGTCAAAGTGGGCACAGTTGAACCGATCTGAGGCCAGGATCCAGGAATCGGGAACCAGGAGCTTCTTTTAGATCTCCTACATGGGTGCAGGGATCCAAGGACTTGGGTCATTCCCTGCTGCTTTTCCAGGCCATTAGCAGGAAGGAGCTTGAACGGTAGTGGAGCAGCTGAAACTTGAACTAGTGTTCATAAGGAGTATTGGTGCCACAGGCAAAGGCTTGGCTGGCTATGCCATGGGACTGACTTCATCTCTTCAGTTTTTACATCTGAAAAATTTCACAAGTATATCAACCTTCAATTAGATTTCTATGGTAGAATGCTGGTCTTGTATCTATAATACAAAAAGTGTCTCGTAATACCTAATCCTAGAGGGTAAAAATGAAAAAATAAAAAACATGATTTTTCTGTTCCCCAATGTCGGCAGTTTCCTTCAGTCAAAATGGTTTGTATCAGGCCTGGCGTGGTAGCCTAATGGCTCAAGTTCTCGCTTTGTATGATCAGGTATCCCAAGTGGTCGCTAGTTCTAATCTCAGCTGCTCCACTTCCCGCCCAGCTCCCTACTTATTTCCTAGGAAAGCAGTCAAGGATGACCAAAAGCCTTGAGACCCTGCACCCATGTGGGAAACCTAGAAGAAACTCCTGGTTCTTGGCTTCAGATCAGCTCAGCTCTGGCCATTGCGGCCACATGGGGAATGAACCAGAGGATGGAAGATCTTTCTGACTCTCCTTCTCATTGTAAATCTTAAAAATAATAGCAAATAAATCTATTTTTAAAATACAAAATGGGGCCCGGCGGCATGGCCTAGCAGCTAAAGTCCTCAGCTTGAACACGCCAGGATCCCATGTGCGTGCTGGTTCTAATCCCAGCAGCTCCACTTCCCATCCAGCTCCCTGCTTGTGGCCTGGGAAAGCAGTAGAGGACAGCCCAAAGCTTTGGGACCCTGCACCCGTGTGGGATACCCAGAAGAAGTTCCTGGATCCTGGCTTCTGATTGGCATAGCATCGACCGTTGCGCTCACTTGGGGAGTGAATCATCGGACGGAAGATCTTCCTCTCTGTCTCTCCTCCTCCTCTCTGTATATCTGCCTTTCCAATAACAAAATAATAAAAATAAATCTTTAAAAAAAATACAAAATGTATCTACTTACTGATAAATTTCTGTTTCTGTGCATACTTCATGCTTTCTCACTGCTGTACTTTTACTGTCATGTCATCTTCTTGTCCCCTACTTGGAATATATTTGCTTATTCACATTCCATCCTTCTTTTTTTTTTTTAAAGATTTATTTTTATTATTTTTTCATTGGAAAGGCGGATATACAGAGAGGAGAGACAGAGAGGAAGATCTTCCATCCGATGATTCACTCCCCAAGTGAGCGCAACGGGCCGATACTATGCCGATCCGAAGCCAGGAGCCTCTTCCGGGTCTCCCACGCGGGTGCAGGTTCCCAAAGCTTTGGGCCGTCCTCGACTGCTTTCCCAGGCCACAGGCAGGGAAAGGGAAGGGAAGCGGGGCTGCCGGGATTAGAACTGGCGCCCATATGGGATCCCGGGCATGCAAGGCGAGGACCTTTTAACCACTTGCGCCACTGCGCCGGGCCCCACATTCCATCCTTCTTAAAGGCATTTGAAATACTGACTTCGGGGCCCTGCTCAATAGTTCAGTGGCTATATGATCTTGCATGTTCCAGGATCCCATATGGGCACCAGTTTCTATTTCAACTGCTCTGCTTCCCATCCAGTTCCCTGCTTGTGGCCTGGGAAAGCAGTGGAGGACGGCACAAAGCCTTGGGGCCACGTGGGAGACGTGGAGAAGAACCTCCTGGCTTCAGATAGGCTGAACTCTTGGGGAGTGAATCATTGGATGGAAGGTTTTTCTCTCTCTCCCCTTCTATCTGTAAACCTGATCTGCCTTTTATTTCATTTTATTTATTTATTTATTTATTTATTTTTGAGATTTACTTGTTTTCATTGAAAAAACAGATGTACAGAGAGGAGCAGAGACAGAGAGGAAAATCTTCCGTCCGATGGTTCACTCCCCAAGTGGCTGCAACAGCTGATGCTGAGCCGATCCAAGTGCGAGCCAGGAGCCAGGAACTTCTTCGGGTCTCCCACATGGGTGCAGGGTCTCAATCCTCTGGGCCATCCTCGACTGCTTTCCCCAGCCACAAGCAGAGAGCTGGATGGGAAGTGGGACTGCCGGGATTGAACCCGCGTCTGTATGGGATCTCTGTGCATTCAAGGCGATGACCTTAACCACTATGCTATTGTGCTGGGCCCTCTTCTTTTTTTTTTTTTTTTAAGATTTATGGCTTTTTTATTGGAAAGTCTGATTTAGAGTACCAGCTGCTCCATTTTCAATCCATCTGCTTGCTAATGTGCCTAGAAAAGCACTGTGAGGATGGCCCAAGTGCTTAGGGTTTCTACACCGTGTGGAAGCCCCAGAAGAAATCGCTGATTCTTTGGGAGTGAACGTGTGGATGGAAGATCTCTCTCATTCTCCTTCTTTCCCCCCGTCTCTTCTCTTTATGACTCTGCTTTTCAAGCAAATAAAATGAATCTGAAACAAAAAGTAGGAGGTCAGCACTGTGGTTAGGAGATTAAGCCTTTGTCTGTGGCACATGCATCTCACGTGAGTCCCAGTTCAGTTCCTGATTCCTCCCCTTCCTATCCAGCTTCCTGCTACTGTGCCTGGGAAAACAACAGAAGATGACCTAAGTGTGGGTCCCTGCACCCATGTGGGAGACTCAGAAGCTCTTGATTTCTGGCTTTGGACTGAACTGTTTGTGGTCACTGGGGAGTGACCTAGTGGATGGAAGAACTCCCTGTGTGTGTCTGTCACTCTGCCTTTCAAATAAATTTTTTTGTTTTATGTATGTATGCATGTATGTATTGTTGTTTTAAATAGCAGTTCTCAGGTGAGCATTGTGGGTTAAGCTGCCAGCGCCCACTATCAGTTCTAGTTCAAGTCCTAATTTTTCCACATGCAGTACAGCTCCCTGATAATATACCTGGGAAAGCGAGAGAACATGACCTGAGTACTTTTGCCCCCACCATCCATGTAGGTGGCCTGAATGGAGTTCCAGGCCTCTGGCTTATATCCAGCCCAGCTCCAGTTGTTTTGCCCATTTGGGATTTGAAGCACTGGGTAGAAATTTTTCTCCCCCTCTTTCTATTACTGTTTCAAATAAATAGATATTTAAAAGAATAAGCAGTTCTCAACATAGATTGCAGGGTATTACTACCTGTGGAGCTTGTTAAAAACACAGGTACCCAGAACCTTTCCAAACCACTTGGCTTCAAATTTCTAGGAGGATCTTGAGCATCGATATTTTAAAATACTCCCCAAATTATTTTAATTTGTAGCTCAGATTCCAGATTCCCAGACCACTCGTGTTTTGTTTTTTAAGATTTATTTATTTCTGTTTGAAAGATAGATTTTAGGAGGAGAGACCAAGATCTAGAGGTCTTCCTTCTGCTGGTTCACTCCCAGGTGGCCACCATCGCTAGGGCTGAGAATATCTGAAGCCAGGAGTTTCTTCTAGATCTCTCATACAACCCAGGGTCCTAAGCCTTGGGTCATCCTCCATTGGTTTCCTGGGCCATTAATAGGGAGCTGGGTGGATGGAGGAGCAGCCAGGACACAAACTACCACCCATATGGGATGCCAGCACTTGCAGGCAGGGGATTGGCCAGTTGAGCCATTGCCTCATTCTCTCTGTCTTTTTCTGTGTATGTGTGTGTGTGTGTGTGTGTCTCAGTCTTACCACTGCTTTAACCATAGTGTAGCTGTGATGGGACATGTTATTATCTTTTAGCCTCTATTGGTTAGTACCTTAGTAGCTGCTCTCTTGCCATGTAAATGTCTTTTTCTAAAAGGTAGTAGCTTATTGAAGGCATAAAACATGTTTTCATATATTCCACATTTTAATGAGTTACGTAGAGCTATTATGAAATGATATTTCTTTATGTGAGAATTGCATAAAGCCCTAGCTGTCCTGTTTCTATTTAGTTATAGCAATGGTTATGTGAACTTTATTTTTTTTTTTTTTTTTTTTTTAAAGATTTATTTTTATTATTTTTTCATTGGAAAGGCGGATGTACAGAGAGAGGAGAGAGAGAGGAAGATCTTCCGTCCGATGATTCACTCCCCAAGTGAGCGCAACGGGCCGATACTATGCCGATCCGAAGCCAGGAGCCTCTTCCGGGTCTCCCGCACGGGTGCAGGTTCCCAAAGCTTTGGGCCGTCCTCGACTGCTTTCCCAGGCCACAAGCAGGGAGCTGGAAGGGAAGCGGGGCTGCCGGGATTAGAACCGGCGCCCATATGGGATCCCGGGGTTGCAAGGCGGGGACTTAACCACTTGCGCCACCGCGCCGGGCCCGGTTATGTGAACTTTAGATAAGCGTCTAGACTATCCATACTTTCACAAATCCCAGACCAAAGAATCTTAAAGCCAAAATTATTGCTGTTTATTGTTGTTTGGTAAATACTATTAAATGAACTTGCTTTCCTGACTCTTTAATGTTCAGAATGTTTTCATTGAAATAACAAAAATTGTTGAACACAAATTATCTCAGTATTCTGCCACCTGCCAAGACCACGGCCATGAGCAAGGCAGCTGTGAATCTTGCCATTTCGGTACCACCCCAGTTTGGCAAGTGACAGATGCTAAATAATTACACAAATAATTACTGATTGGTCCCAGTGCAATGGCCTGTGACTGAAATCCTCACCTAGAATGCGCTAGGATCCCGTATCGGCACTAGTTCTAGTCCCAGCAGCCCTGCTTTGCATCCAGCTCCCTGCTTGTGGCCTGGGAAAGCGGTGGAGGACGGCCCAAAGCCTTGGGACCCTGCACCTGTGTGCGAGACCCCAAACAGCTCCTGGCTCCTGCTTCAGATCAGCCCAGCTCTGGCCGTAACGGTCACTCGGGGAATGAATCATCAGACAGAAGATTTTCCTCTCTGCCTCTCCTATATATATATATCTGACTGTCCAATAAAAACAAATCAATATGAAAAAAATAATATTCACTGCTTTATTGCTGTGGAAATACATTGTGTAAAGGGTAGGTATCACAGATTACAGGTACTTTTGTTGGGATTAATGATCTAATCAACTATATAAGATTTCCTTAAAAAGATCATTTAGTAAAAATGATTTCTTGGGTTTTGAAGTCTTTATTCATGTTTCTGAAAGTAAGAGTTACAAAGGGAGAGGAAGAGAGAGATTTTATCTGCCAGTTCACTCCCCAGATGGCCATTATGTCTGGGACTGGGCTTGGCCAAAGCCCAGAGTTTCATGTGGGCCTCTCCTGTGGGTGGCAGGAGCCCAAGCATTCAGGCCATCTTCCGTTACTTTTCCTAGGACATTGACAGGAGCTGGATTGGAAGTGGAGCAGCCAGGAAATGCATCACTGCCATATGGCATGCCTAATCACAGGTGTTCGCCTCACCAGCTACACCACAACACCAACACCAATTTCTTGATTTTTTTAAATCTTCAGAATTTACTCAGTTAATTCTGCTGTGAACATCATCAACTCTTACAATAATTTCTCTTTAAGATTTTTTTTTTATTTGAAAGTCATTGTCAGGAAGCAACAGAGAGAGATCTTGAATCTACTGGTTCAGTCCCCAAATGGCCACAATAGCCAGAGTTGGACCAATCTAAAGCTGTGAGCCAGTATTGTGTTTCAGGTCTCTCACATGTATGTAGAGACCCAAGGTATAAAGCCATCTTCCACTGCTTTCTCAAGCTCTTAGCAGGATTGGAATTGGAAGTTGAACAGCTGGGACTCCAACCAGCATCCATTGGGGCACCAGTGCTTCAGACAGAGGATTAGACTACTATGCTACTGTACCAGCCCTACAAGAATTTCTTACTCTTAATTATTAAAAATCAGTTGTGCATGGTAAGAGTGAACATGAAATCACTATACTTGGGCAATAGTAAACACCATATTAACTGAGTGAACTCAACAAGTAACAAAGTTATGTCTTTGTCAATTCTGAATACAAAAGTGGCATACAAACTCTTAATAAATTCTACCAGGATTGCAAATGTAAAGTTTATCCCTGGTAAAGTTTATTAAGATAGAAATAACACCTGAAAAATATTAAGTGCTAAATTCTGTGACTGTACTGGTAATAAGTTGATTTAATAAATGTTTAAATTGAAACTTTATGATAAACTCTACACTAGCTCCAGAGATAACAGAAATGTTGAAATACAGTACAGGAAACGGTATAAAACAATCATTAACACCAGGTGATTAGTCCACTATAGAAATAGGTACAGAGTACTGTTGGTGTGTAAAATAAGGGTAACTAATGGCAAAGGAAGAAAAACTGAATTTGAGTCATCTGAGTCTTACAGGAATAGGCAATGTGATATCCTTTTTGTGACTGTGTCCTGTTTGTCATCAGATGTAATATTTAGGATCTTTTATAATTTTCTGTTTTCTGACGTGGAGCTATAAACCCCAATACTGTTTTTAAGTCATGTATTAGTTGAATGTGCCAAAGGAAAAAAAAGTTTTTCACAGTGCTGTAATGTGCCAATTATAAATTCCATTCAGAGACAGTAGATGAGAACCAATAAGAGCGCTTGGTCTGTTTTATATGTTGGGCAGACCTAGTATGAATAATTAATATACTCTAGGTATAGAGGCTATAAAAATTTATTTAAATATAGTAACTAGTTTTGATCAACCTAATGATATTCCTTTTTTGTTATTTATTATTAAGGGTCAGCTGTATTTGTTGGTAACTGACCAGGGGTTTCTTACTGAAGAAAAAATCGTTTGGGAAAGTCTACACAATGTAGACGGTGATGGAAATTTCTGTGACTCAGAATTTCGTCTGCGGCCTCCTTCAGATCCTGAAACTGTATACAAAGGACAGCAAGACCAGATAGACCAGGTACATTTGTTCTGTCTTCTTCATATTGTTTAGAATGCTAATTCCTTGTTGTTTTAAAGTTTCTTTATTGTAAAGGCAGAATAACAGAGACGGAAAAGGAGAAATAGAGATGTCTTCCATTCGTTGATTGGTTCCCTCCCTAAAACTGGCCATAATGGCTAGGGTTGGGCCAGGCTGACGCCAGGAATGAGGAGCTTCATTCCTGGCTTCCTGCAAGTGTAGGGACCCAAACACTTGGGCCGTCTGCTGCTGCCTTGCCGGGTGAAACGGAAGGGAAGCTGAATTGACAGTGGAGCAGCCAGGACTTAAAGTGGTATTCTTATGGGGTGCCAGCCTTGTAGGCAGCTTAACCTGTTATGCCACAGTGCTGACCCCAAAATGATAATTCATTTCAAATGTGAATTCAGGGCCCGGCACTGTGGCCTAGCGGCTAAAGTCCTCGCCTTGCACATGCCAGGATCCCATATGGGTGCCGGATCTAATTCCAGCAACCCTGCTTCCCATCCAGCTCCCAGCTTGTGGCCTGGGAAAGCAGTCGAAAACGGCCCAAAGCCTTGGGACCCTGCACCCGCTGGGAGACCCAAAGAGGTTCCTGGTTCCAGGCTCCAGATCGGCGTAGCACCGGCCATTGTGCTCACTTGGGGAGTGAATCATTGGACGGAAGATCTTCCTCTCTGACTCTCCTCCTCTCTGTATATCTGACCTTGTAATGAAAATAAATAATCTTTAATAAAAAAAAAAAGTGAATTCAGTTATCTAAAACTTTAGAACCAAAGATTCATTTATTAACATATTTGTGAAATTTTCTTGATACTTCCTAATGTATGTGTCTATAACTTTTTAAAAATATTTTCAATATTGTTTACCTAGTTGAGAGGGATGCACACCTAAGTAAGCTTCTGATTAGGGTTGGGAAGGGTCTGGTATGGATGAAGTAGGTGGGACAGGTGCTTCAATTTTGTTTTCTCCTGTGTCTGCATGGGAGGAGCAGGTAGTGGGGGCACTCCTTGTTGTCAAACAACATCAGCAGCAGGGATGAAGGACAATCACTTAATGTCGCCTTAGAGACCCTAATGTAGAGAAAGATATTCCTAGGATGTTACTTGAATGATTTTAATACTTTTGAGATGTCACCGATTTCATTACAACAGAGTTAAGAAGATCTAAGGTCTATTGGCTGACCAAATCACTTAGTGCATCTCCAGGCGCAGGAACATGTTGCAAAGTTTGGCCAGGAGAGTTGTCCAACATGTTCTGCTTTTCATCCTCTGAGGAGGCACTCAACATTCCTGCTTGCCCAGATGACCTGGCTATCATGTCTGCTTGACCAGCCTGACCAAATGCCAGTCCTGTTTCTCATGCTCGCCACTGGGTGCTGTGGCCTACCACAGGAATGCCCACAATTCCTTGACATGGCCTGCTCATACCCTGTCTTGTCTGTGCCAGTGGGCACGGTGGACCAATCTGAGATGACCCACCTTCACTCTGCATTGGCTAGTGGGTGCAGCAGCCTGACCAGCCTGACCCATCCCCAGCCCTCATGTGTGAATTGGTGGGTGTTGTGATCCAACCTGGTCTGACTTGTACCCTGTCCTTGCTCTCACTTGTGCCAGTGTGTGCTGTGTACTTGTCCAGTCCAGTCTGTACCCAGTCTGTACCCAGGCCCACATGTGTGCCAACAAATGCTACAGCCCAGTGTGGCCTAAGCCCGGAATAGCCTGTCCTGCCACCAGCTTCAGCACTCAAACTCACTGGCAGGAGTTGCAGCCTTACAATGGAGTTCTCTAAGTTCCCCTATCAAGCCTGTTCCACTCAAAAGACTCAGGCCATGCATGTGTCAGTGGTGCTGTAGATCTGCACAGCCCGGACTGTCCCCAGCCAAGGTTGTCATACTCACCAGTGGAACTAAAGCATAGGGGAGTACCCAAAGTTCCCCTAGTAGGTGCTTTCCCACCCCTGATTATGTGCATGCTGGTATGTGCTTCAACCCAGGCTGACATGTCCCACCTTCATTCTTAGCTCTCACTGCTAGATATTGCGTTCTAGCTTAGCTGGCTGTGAACCACACCCTGTACTAGTTTTCATGTGTGGCAGTGGGTGCTACAGCCTAGCCCAACTGGACATACCCCACAGCCCCATCTTTTGCAAGCCCCAGCAGGCAGTGGGTGATACTACTTAGTTCAGCCCATCCTAGCCCAGGTCTCCAACATGGGCAGGTGCCTTGGCTTGGCCCAGACATGCCCTCCAGTTTTTCTCCTCTGTACCACTCCATTTCAGCTTCCTTGCCTACTTGCATGTTCAGTGGCTTGGTCTGTGGAAGCCTCTAGATGCCTCCCCTATCAAATATGCCCTCTGCCACTCTTAATTCAATACATTCCCCAGACCCCCTTCCCCAGGCAATCTGCAGTTCTCCCACCTGGGACTGGGGTGGTATGTCCCAGCCCAGCATTCTCTACCTTCCCCACATACCTTGAAAAGAAAAATTAGGCAACTATTCTGGCACATTGGTATAGTTAACAAATTTGGCATTAACCAGGCTTGGAATGCCTGGCAGTTGTTGGCTGCTTTTCTCCCAGCAGTTTACTTGCCTAGGTACAAGGCAACCTAGGCAGTTGCCCACAGCTAGATATCTATCTGTATCTATCTGTCTTTCTCTCTCTCTCTGTATATATATACACATATATACACACACACGTATAAACACAAATATGGATAAATATACATATATACACACCACACAGACACACACACATATATATGCTTAGATACTATAGAATTGTGAAAGTCATGGAAGGCAGTGTGGAATTTTCTCTAATTACCATAATAAAGCTATGCTAACATTAAACATGGAAGTGATATGATCTACTTTCTTTTTTTAAAATAACCTATGTAAAGAACACCTAGCAAATAAACTAGTCTGATTTTTTTGTTTTTATTATAACAAAATAGCTATGGTAGGCTAACTTTATAAAGAAAAGAGATTTAGGGCCAGGCACTATTGTGTAGCAGTTAAAGTCCTCATCTTGAACTCACTGGGATCCCATATGGGCGCTGGTTCTAATCTCAGCAGCCCTGCTTCCCATCCAACTCCCTGCCTGTGGCCTGGGAAAGCAGTCGAGGACGGCCCAGAGCTTTGGGACCCTGCACCCGTGTGGGAGACCTGGAGGAAGCGCCTGGGCTCCCTGGCTTCGGATTGGCTCAGCTCCAGCTGTTGCGGCCACTTGGGGAGTGAACAAATGGACAGAAGATCTTTCTCTCTGTCTCTGCTCCTCTCTGTATATCCTCCTTTCGAATAAAAATAAACAAATCTTTAAAAAAGAAAGAGTTATTTCCCTCCGATTTCTTGTAATTAAAGTCCATGACTGGGTAGCTCTATTGACTGAGCCTCTGGTGAGAGCCTAACCACGTGAAGCATCACAATAGTGGACGGACATGTGGGAAGAATATATCACATCTCTTACACAGGAAACCAAAGAGGCTGCTGTATTGCAGACCCTGAGTACATGTCCAAGTTGCCCAAGGAACTTCCCTCTTGACTCTACCTCTTAAAGGACCTTTCCACATTGGCACACCGTGAACCAAACTTCTAATAAACTTTGGGGGACACCCTTAGATATGTTCAATCCATAATAAGAAGGGTGTAAATGGAGACCATCAGTCTAACAAAGAAGTAGTGGTGGCTTGGGAGGTAGAAAGGAGCACACAGTTAAGGTGTATTTTGGTTAATCAGAAAAAAGCAGAAAAGAGGGAGTCTAGAAGATAGTATACGTAGGTGATGAGTTGCTGGGTGTTCTAAGCTGTACAGTGCAAGCTAAGGAATAGCAACACTTGCAACATGAAATGCCTCTACTGGTTATAACATTCTTGTAGAACTGAGATTTTGTCATAGGTGAGCAGGTCTGAACATACTAGAATGCTTAATTATTGGAAGCATGAATTCTTCTCTGACTGAGGCCAAAATATGGCTATGTAAGCAGTTGGCACATATTTTGCCCATAATAATTTAGGAGCATAGATACTGTTCTTTTGGCAAATAAACAGTTGTGTTCCTGGCACTGTAGCTCAGCCCTGGCTCTAAAAATAGATCCTGCAGTCTGGCCTTCAAAGATGCTGCAGTCCAGCTAGCGAAGGCAGTATTTACAGCTAATATATGTTTAGTTACATAATGGCAGTTTGCAAAGCATGCTGGGAGTGTGTGAAAGAAGGTTTAATTCCAGAAAATGCTTATCTCTTTAGGAATCTTTGAAAAACGGCTGTAATGGTGCACTAATTGTCCTTCAGACTATTTCAGGGGTGTTTATTTAAGAGCAGTATGTAAGATTTTCCTAGCCAATATGTGTTAAAAAAAAAAACACAAGGCAAAGGGCCTGAAGGCAAAGCAACAATAGACTGTCATAGTAATCTAATTGTAAAGTACTGAGATTTGTTTTCATGGAAAAAGCAAAGAATGCAACAGGATTTAAGATCATGGGATGGGTGGGTCTGTGGAAGTTACCACTTGCAACACTCACATCTCATATTGGAGTTGCTGGTTCAGGTTTTGGCTACTTTGCTTCAAATTCAACTTCCTGTTAATGCTGCTCTTGGAGGAAATTGTTCCGATACTGTCACCCAACTGTGAGACCTGAATTGGGTTCTGGGCTTCAGGTTTTAACTTGGACCAGCCCTAATTAATGGATGCATTTGAGGTATGAACCAACAAACAGGAAAATCCCTTTCCATCTGTCTCCATATTTCTCAAATAAAAGGGAAATAAATGATATTTAAGGGACTGTAAGGAATAAATACTATGGGGTTTGGGTAAGGAGCAAGACTTAACAAAATGGAGAGAAAAACCTCAGGGAGGATTCTTGAAGTCAGTAATCGTGGTGCAGTGTATAAAGTCTTCACAGATAATGAACTTTGCAGGGCCTCTGAGTTACGTAAAATTCTCTTATTTTGAGGTTTTCATTTAGATGTATCAAAGTGCCTGTGTTTCACTGTCAATCAAGTAAATGCAAAATCGGACAATAAAACCTAGGACCAACATGTAACACTTTTTCTCATAGGAAATAATCTGAGTGTTTATGTGGGAGGAGAAAGGAGTGCTTATGTCATTGAGTATGATTATATGATGAGTTACTTTTTTGACTTAAACAAGTGTCTTTTGGAACAGTATCCAGTAGATATTCTTGGGAAATTGTTAACTTTTTTAGAAACAGAAAACCTTTATAGGAGTAATTAGGAAAGAAAGAAATTTGAAAGTTTCAAAGAATGAGAGGTTTGTTTTTGTGAGAATATACAAAATTCTAAGTATATTAATATTAGTTGTTAATAGTTCTGGATAATAATAATGTGACAGACATTCCTATTGATGGTTTTCTGCTTTGAATTTTCTGCAGACATATGTTCCTTGAACAAGAAAACAGTTTTTAAGCTTTTGTGATACCTTATATACTGCTTCTGGAAAGAATTTCAAATAATTCCAAAAATATTTAGAATGATGACAGTATCACTGAAATAAGTTCATAGCTTCCCAAAGGAAAGACAGCTAACATTGATTTTAATATTTAAAGTGCAGTATGTGCATGTGTTTAAAGCCATCCTCATGGCTATATGCTTTAGCATCTACATTTGTACTCACTAATGCTTAGGTAAAATCGCTAACGATGGTTATAATTTAATTTCTTAGGACTATCTTATGGCATTGTCTCTACAACAAGAACAGCAGAGCCAAGAGATCAATTGGGAACAAATCCCAGAAGGAATCAGTGACTTGGAACTAGCAAAGAAGCTCCAAGAGGAAGAGGACAGACGGGCTTCTCAGTACTATCAAGAACAAGAGCAAGCAGCAGCCGCTGCTGCTTCCTCCACACAGGCGCAGGTAAAGCCCAGTGTTCCGATCGCTAACTATGAGGATCACATTAGCAGTAAAGAAGTTCCTGCTTGAGGTTTAAAAAAACAAAAGTTAAATCTTGTCTCAATTTTCTTAGTATTTAAAAGCCCAAGGGTTTTTGGGTACTAAGTTGCAACAATCCTATTCTTCATTTAATTAAAATTATTTCTCCTGATACTGTGATGGTAAGAATTTTCAAGTTCATTTTTTAAGTTCTTCAAAGCTTCAAAGAAAATAGCCACATTGGGGTGAGCATTTGACCTAATAGTTAAGACATCCAATAATAGAGTGCCTGGATTCGGTTCCTGTTTCTGTCTCCTGACTCCACCTTCCTGCCTATGCAGAGCCTGGTAAACAGCAGGTGATGGCTCCAGGGACTGTGTCCCTGCCAGCCTTATGGGAGGCCGGGATTGAGTTTGCAGTCCATTCGCAAGCCCAAATCAGACAGGCATTGGTTTAGTGAGCCAGCAGTTGAGAGCTCTGGCTCCCTGTCCCCCTGTCTTCCACTCAAATAAATAAATAAGAACTTAAATAAACTTGAGCAAAATCCTTTCAACCAGAGAGCAATAGGAAATATTACCAGAAAAAAAATACAGACTTTGGAATTAGATAAATGTGGATTTGCATTTCCTGCTCTGTCTTTCCTTCTTTGATGGAATACCTTGGACAAAGTCCTCTACTTCTTTTAAACTCATTTTTCTTATCTCTAAAGTGGAAGATAATACTTAAGTCTTAGGTTTGTAGTACAGGACAAATACCTAGGATTAGCACTTAACCCAATGTCTGATCCATACTAAGTATTCAGCAATAGTTAGCACCCTTTCATTTCTTAGTTGGCCCAATTGAATTTTTTCTTTGTTTGTTTGTTTATTTATTGGAAAGTCAGATATACAGAGAGGAGGAGAGACAGAGAGGAAGATCATCCGTCCTATCATTCACTCCCCAAGTGAGCGCAATGGCCAATGCTATGCCGATCTGAAGCAGGATCCAGGAACTTCTTCCAGGTCTCCCACATGGGTACAGGGTCCCAAAGCTTTTGGGCTGTCCTCGACTGCTTTCCCAGGTCACAAGCAGGGAGCTGGCTGGGAAGTGGAGCTGCCGGGATTAGAACCGGCGCCCATATGGGATCCTGGCGTGTTCAAGGCGAGGACTTTAGCTGCTAGGCCAAGCTGCCAAGCTCCCCAATTGAATGTTTTAAGTAACTGAAAGTATTACAATTAGGTGGGCTTTTATATGTTAAATCTCATTTTATTAAACTTAAAAATATTTCCCTTCTGTTATCTTTAACCATACCAACCCAGAACACGTCATTCTAATTTGGATATACATGAAAACAGGATGCTTTTTAAGGTCTAATGAGATTAAGTGCAGAATTCAGCATTAAAGTAAGCATGACATTTCTTTCTCTAGCTCAAATCTGACAACCTCAAGCTTAATAGTTCAATCCTACAATGTTATGATTGGCTTTTTACTCAAAACGCTATCTTATTTTACAGAATACACTTACCACACACTCTCAGTTACCAGAATTTTTTTCTCTTTTTAAAAATCTGTTTATTTACTTCAATACATTGGCAGAAGCATTGATTTTTTGGATAAGACCCCAAGAGCACAGGCAATAAAAGCAAAAATAGACAAATGGGAATATAGTACACTAAGAAGCTCCTGCACAGCACAAGAAACAACAGAGTGAAGAAACAATCAACAGAACGTGAGAAAATATTTGAAAACTGTGCATCTGATAAAGGATTAGAATCCATAATTAATGTTGAGAATATAAGGAGTTCAAGAAATTTAACAACATAGCAGTTGTTTAAGAATCAAAGAATGTGAATAGACAATTTTCAAAAGAAGAACTACAGATGACTAACATACGTATGAAAAAATGTTCTGTGGCACCAGCCATCAGGGGAATACAAGAAGAACCACCAGGAGGTATCATCTCGTGCCAGTTAGAATGGCTGTTATCACAAAAAGTCCACAGATAATAAATGCTAGTGACAATGTGGAGGAGAGGGAATCTTCATGCCTTGTTGGTGGGAATGCACATTAATACAGCAGTTATGGAAAATGTAATGGAGATTCCTCACAAAACTAAAAACATCTACCACAGGACTTGCCTATCCCACTTCTGGAAATACATGCAGAGGAAATTTAGTCAACATATGAAAAAGATGCCTGTATTATCATATTTGTTGCAGCCCTATTCACAATGGCAAAAATGTGGCATCAAGCATATATGGTTGGCTGGAAAAAGAAAAAGCAGTATATATACACAATGTAGTATTACTCAGCCACAAAAAAGAGTGAAAGTTTGACCCTGCAAGATTTGTATGAAATTAGGGATCATTTTGTGACCTGAAGTAACCCAGATAGACAAATGCAATATGTTTTCTCTTACTTGTGAAAGTTTATATATGTGTGCGGGTACCTTATTCTTTGATACACAGATATTTACAAATGTCATGTTCACTGAGTTATATACTTCATGTAATATCACTTTGTCCTCATTTTATAATTTGTCATGAATCATATGTTATGTAATGTTAATATATACATCCTGCTCTCAAAACAATGTATGTGCATATAGATGTAGCATATATGAAGCAAATATGACAGAATGTCAAAAATGATTACATATGTGTAGTCACTGAACTTTTCTCTATACTTTTCTGTATTTAGAATATTTTTAAAAGCAAAAATAAATAAAATACTATGGTATTTAATGAGCTTTTGAAGAATTATTATGTATTACAAAAAGTGTCACTTCTAAAATTTTCTAGACTTTACCAAATATTTCTTCAGTTTGAGGCTTCAAGTATTATAATTGTATGTATTATTGATTGAAATTCCATGTATTAGAATACTTGCTTTATTAATGGAGTCTCTCCATAATGGCAGTGGCAATTATACAGAGACTATGTAGTATAACATATTTATTGATACACCAATAGCTTCTTTGTCCATTAATGCTTTCTTTCACTCCGTGGGTTTTCTTGCTAGATAACTATGATTAAGCACCTTGGAATATTTAGGGGTAATTTCTTCCTATGTATTTTTCTAAAAGCAGGACCAACTAGTACCAGCCTCTCCATCAAGTGGAAGACAATCTGGGAGTACTGAACGTAAACGAAAGGAACCTCGGGAAAAAGAGAAAGAAAAGGAAAAAGAAAAGGAAAAAAATAGCTGTGTCATTTTGTAACAAATGTTGGATTCTGTTGGAACCACCTCTGTGTCTTGAGGAACAGAACCACAGGAGGAGAGGAAGAAAACCCGATAAATACCGTCTGTGCCTGAAATCCCAATGGATTTTGTTCATGTTTTTCAGGGGAAAGGTTGTTTGTTACAATCAAACTTTTTCAAGTCACACAATGCACTGTTTCTGAGTTGGAGTTTCATGTTACAAGTTGGAAATGCTATATGTTGTCAGTCGTGAAAAATACTGCACTTGTAGCCAAATAAGTGAATCACAGCAAATTTTTGTGTCATAGTGACATTGATAACTCATATCAGGTAGAAAGCTATTTTATCTTCTGTTCTAACAATGAATGGAGGTAATGGATTTAGTCTTATTTCTTCCTGACATCTAAATATTAGCACAATAGTTTCTAAAATTTTTTCAATAATGTTGATCTAATCCATGAGATACCAGGGGTTTAATATAGGGACATAAAAAAAATATATAGCAGGAATAAGTAAGTCTTAATTGTATATTGGACTAGTTCAGCCCTTGAACAGCTTTACCTTTCTTTAGTAATATACATTTTAGAGAATATCTTGAGAACCAATAATGGAGCTTGAATATAATTTAGATACAAATTGATATTTTTATTTCTTTTCCAATAGCAAAAAATGCATAACACTAATAATTACAACCTATGAAAAATCAGATATTAACGACTTTGTAGTGTTGTGAAATTTGAGGAATTTTGAAATCTTTAATGTATGTAACTTGGACCACAGTTCCTGTTGATTACAATGTGATGAGTGTGTAATATAGATGCAAACCACGTGGATGCTGGGCCTTGTAAATAGAAGTGTGTAGAAGAGCGGATACTTCCATGTCTACCTTTTTCTAGAATTACCTTAAACCTTAAATTTTAAATCATGTTTCTTGCTAGAAATTCAGTATATTTATTAAATCCCAACAAAGAAGCACATTTCTGAATGAGATAATTTCCAAGTCTAGTGAAGACTACAAAACTGAGAGTAGATAAGAATTTGGAAGAATTTATGTAAAAGCAATCACATTTTTTTAAACTTATGGGAATCAAATACTCAAAGCATCTTATAATATTTATAGGATTCAGAAAGAATATTTATTTAACTTTATTATGAGGCAACAAATATTTTCCTGTCTTTCTAGGTATAGTTTAGTAAACTGTCATTAATAGTCTTTCTTTATATGCTTTATATTTAAATATTTGTTTTAGTTATTTTTGAAAAGACTATTGCTGCTGCAAGTGTTTATATGAGTTATATCCCAAACCTCAATAAATTTGTTTATTTAAGAACAACATAATCTGATCTGAGCATCCACTAGGAGACTGTTTTGTTTTGTTTGTGATTTGGGGAGAGAAGATACTGCAAAAATTGTAATTGAAATTTTTTTAGACTGTTGTTCAGTTTCTTCATGATCCCAAAGTATAGCATGAATTTGTATGTAAAAAGTAGCTTCTTATTTATGGAAGAAATTATTCTAAGGCAAAAATCCAAGGTCAAGCTGTATCTGTTATGTCATTCTGTATTGTATGTCTTTTATGTTACACAGTTCATTAGTTCTTAAGATTTCCTATAGTAGCATGATAAATCATCAAGAATCTGTTTGGGGTATAAAATTTGGATGCAGAATACTTGGCTTGTCTCTTGATAATAACCTTGAAGATATTTCCATTGATTAATTAATCAGATATGCTACAGAACTGTACTGGGCTCAAACAGGTTGACCTGTGTACTCTTAATATCCTCTTGGTTAAGGAACGAAACTTAACAGATAATAGTAACAATAAATCATATTTTAATAAGAACAAAATAGTAAGTCCTGAAATTCAAAGAAGCGTATTTGAGGCATTCTTTCCATAATTATTTTCTTATCTATTTATTGCCCTTAAAGAATACATGCACAGAAGATACTCTTTTATCTTTTACAACCTTATTTTTTTTCCAAAAATAATACTGCCATTCTGCATTCTCTATAAATGGAAAAAAAAGAGAACACCTCATTCAAAACCAGCAATACTGCTATCAGATAATGTATACTTATAAGAGAAACCTTAAAAATGTAATGTTTGTTAATTCAGACTTTTCTATGTAATATTTCCACGTCAGACTTTCTTACATTCCTGGAATTTAGTTTGATATACCAAGAGTAATACTGATAAAATGCTTACTTTGATCACTGTGGGTATAAATCAAATGTTCATACAACAAATGGAATTCTCAGAGATACTACTTTTACTGTCCTTAATTATTATATATATATTTAAAAATCATAGCTATTGTCTTTATTTTCTTGTATTTTTCTCAAGGTAGCAAATTTGTATGGAATAAACAATTAGAACCAGCAAAAAAGGCAGATGAAGGAATGGATGTGTTTGCTGTACTTTCTTCCTTAGAATTAGTGGTCAATCTTTATTAGCAGTATGAGCATTTTCTTTATAATCCATTCATGTTACATCAATGTTGTGATTTCTGGTATTTAAAAATACTCTTTGTGTATGTCTGTCTATGTGTGTGTTTCTGAAATAAGGTTCCATGCCTTCTATTAGTTTGTCAAACAAATATGGAAACTTGCTCTGGCTTTAAGAATACGCTCACAAATGTACATACAGACACACTGTGAATCAGCTAAGCTTGGCATTGGCTGTACACTGCTTCAGTGGGCTTATGTAGTCATGTCTTCCATGTTTCAAGTCAGGTTGATAGTTGGATGAGGCGTATATTAGAATTAGGCTTTGTAATATAGTTATCTAATTTTTATTGTCTGATGTTTATGGAATTTGTTCACTGCACACAATGTTTTGAATTCTTCCTCATACTTCTTGTTGTTCACTTAGCTAAGGAAGTTAATATGAGAGATAATATACTGAACTCAACATTAATCTTTGTACTTGCAGAAAATTGTAGCATTTTATTTTCAGTAATCACAAACTCGAGACTGTTCACTAAGGGACATAACACGTAGAGAGGGAAAAGGACTTGAATGCAGCTGTTTAAGGAAAGAGTCGTTGTGATCTGTGTATTGATACTGCAGTGCAAAACAGTCATCTGTAAAACCCTGCTGGCAGAAATTAACACACAACTGTCTTCAAGGGATCTTGTTTGCTTGCAATAGTTTTTAAGTGATAATATTTTGTTTAACTTTCCTCTGAGTATACACATCACCCAGTACTTAACTTATTAATGTTTTGATAAAATAAAATGGAGGTTTAAACAATAGTTATGATTTGTATTTTAATAAACTGGACATGTAAAATTCTGGATCATTTTGTATTTGAAAATCTGACTATTTTACTTTGAGCAAACTTTCTATGCCTCAATTTGCTCTTTAAAAGTGTGAAGAATTTTTTTTTAAAAGTGCTTTGCATTCCTGAGTAATATAAGCAGAGTATTACTTAAATCACCACAGATATTAACACTTCTCTTATTCTTAAATGTGCAAATTTTTTCCAATGGAATAATGTGTCTAAAGTCAGTTTTATTAATGCTGTCTAAATTTGTAGAATTGTCTTTAAGCATGGCATCATCTCTTCCCAAAATGTATCTTACAGCTGTTTTTTTTTTTTTTCTGTAAACTATAGAATTAAAATAAGAGTAGGTGAGGAACAAAAACATTTAAATTCTCAATACTCTCCCCCATCATGGGATAAAGTACAATAGCATCAAGTTGCTAATTAATGTTTTTACGTAAATGGAATTTACCTAGATATCTCAAATACTACCACTTTAGGAATATTTATTAGATTTTGTAGTATAAAATGTTATTTGATAATATGAAGTTAAATTCCTTTCAGAAAGGGTCTGAATATAGTAAAAAGTCTCTATTAAGATAGTGTCTTTTGCTAGTGATGTCCAACTGTTCTAAAAGTGTTGGAGAAAAATGAAGAATTAGGGTTACTTTTCTCAGGTGACATTTTTAATAAACCAAATGTTAAAGGATTCCTGATGAAGCAAATTGCAAAATAGACGTGATGGAACATGAAGGACAAATTGTAGGGCTCTAGTAATATTTTGGAAATCTATCTAAATTTTAATTCATGCATGTCTCTTAATCCTATTGCTTCTGCTATTAGAGTTTAATAAATTGTGATATGTACATATATATTTTTACAGGAAACATTCTCATTTCTAATTTCATTTTTCTTATCTAAAAAAAAACAGGGTAAAAAATTTTCAACTATTGCCTCAAGTTCAGCTTTGTCCTATTGTCCTGTGAAAGGAAGAGACTTTGATTTGTCTAACACATTTTTATTTCTTTTTCTTTTAATTTTTTTCTTAAGGGCATGGTATATCCCAGAAAAGGTAGTGAGATAACATGGCAGAAATAGAAATCCTGAGCTTTGAATTTAAAGAAAAAAAAATTCTGTTTTATCTGAAGTTTATTTTGAAGATTTCTTCAAATCATTTACCAATTTGTCACTGTTACCTTTCAAAGCTATATGTCCATCCACGTTGTAATACTGGTTTAGAGGCAGGAATGCTTCCCTGAGATTACAAGACTGCATAAAACAGAATTGGTTGGGAGATGATCTTGGCTCCCTTGGTCTTGCAGTTATTTTTGCAGCTTTGAAAAGAAAGAAAACTGGCCCAATAGCCTAGTCTTTGGGGTCCTTGCCTTGCATGTGCCAAGAACTCATATGGGCATGGGCACGGGCACCGGTTTGTGTCCCAGCTGTTCCACTTACCTTCCAGCTCCCTGCTTGTGGCCTGGGAAGGCAGTGGAGGACAGCCCAAGACCTTGGGTTCCTGCTCCCACATAAGAGACCTGGAGGAAGCTCCTGGCTTGGGATCAGCTCAGTTACAGCCATTGTGGCTACCTGGGGAGTGAGCCAGCAGACAGGGGATCTTTGTCTCTGTAGATCTGACTTCCCAATGAAAATAAATGAATCTTTAAAAAAGAAATAACACTGAAATGTCTATTAGGATTGTTAGATCAGTGGCCTGTCTAAAGGGCATGCAACTGATATGCCCTACACTACAGTTATAACTAGACCAAGACTACTATTTCTTTGAAGATCTATCATTATGTTTGTCATGTAGCAGTCAGCAAAAAGGATAATCTTTGCCTGTGAAATTTCAGATGTCCCCTGAAAGTCATTTGCTAAAGCTGGTGTGTATGAACTTTTTCCTTGGATTTGGCAGAATAATTGTATTGAGACACATGTTTTGGGAATTAGCAATTGAAATTGTACAACAACTGCAGAGAAAGTATTGTAAGAAAGAAATACGTTTTCTTCCTCCACTTTAATATCAGGATTAATTGGGTCAAGAATTTGCTACGACTTGTCATGCCAGGCCAAGATTGGTCAACTAAAAAATTGTATTCTGTTAGAGAGTATAGGTACATATGCTGTGTGTGTGAGTGCCTGTACTTTCCCCCAGCTTTAGAAATAATTCATCTCTTTGTCCTGTGTCTGCTTCAATTTTGGCATTGAGAGAACAAACAAAAAAATTCTGGCATTGTGGTGCAACAGGCTGAGCTGCAGTTTGCAGTGCTCATCCCACATGAATGCTGGTTTGAGTCCAAGTTGCTCTAGCTTGCCGACTTCATCCTGGCCCAGTCCTGGCTGTTGCAATCAAATGGGAAGTGAACCAGTGGATGGAGAAATTATTTTTTTCTATCTTGCTCTGCTTCTCAACAATTTTTAAAGTAGGAACTCTTAAAAATAATGAAGTCATCAAAAAACTCGTTAATTAGTAAAGACACTTTAAGATCTTCCTAGCTTATGGTTGATCTGAATTTCTATGAAATAGGTGTTTAAATGCTAATAATACTAAAACCAATCCTAAAAACTGTGTCTTATGCAAGTTTCAAAAGATTCGTTTTGGGAGATGTTCCTAAAAAAGGCATATTGAGCACAGATGGGAATGTGTAAAATATTTCTAATTATTCAGTATTACTCAACATTTAATTTCATGTTTGTTACTGTATCACAGGGATAGTGTCATTATTGGATTAAAATGTTGGATGTTTGTTAACACACTTAAAACTGTAACCAGTGAATAACACCTGTAGTATTTTTTATTATAGATTATATTTTATTTCAATAAACTTTGATATTTAGACCAAATTGTTTCTGCAATGTATATTCATCTCATTAAGTTACTTTTTAGAAGATTAGAAAAGAGGGGTTGGCATTCATCTATTAGCTGTTGGAATACATGGTACAACTTTTGGTAAATAAGACCTTTCTTCCTTCAAGAGGTAAAAAAATAACAATAAAGCAATGAAATATAAATTGTATAATAAATTAGCTGATTCCAGTGGTTGTTTTGTTGTATCCAGTACTCTTTTTGGAGAACTAGCAGTGGACCTAAGAAAGTATCATTTCACTTTACACCAGGAAGACAACCCTAATGTAAAGTTTTGTCCAACTATTTAATGTCCCGAACCAGGTAGAACCTGACATTTCTCTGTGATAACTGGTTTGGACTCTGCAGCTCTCTAAGAATTAATCACTATAGAAAGCTTCCTGTCATTGATAACAGACTGAAGCTTTAAAAGATAGAGATCATGTGGTCTAATTCATCTTGATTTCCTTGGCACATGACCATTGACAGGAAGTAATTCATCTATTTTTAGCGGCTATTTTTTTTATGGGCGTGGCCTGGAGGCTTTTATTCTCAGACACATATTAGGCCATAAATTCTTAGAAAATAGCTTCCAATCCCCAGCTTCTGAATTGGTTCTCACCATGTCTGCGTCTCTAGGTGGAACAGGCTAGAGCGACAGATGAGTCTAGACACCTTTCTCTTTGTTCTGCTTCTTTTTCTGATTCTTTCCCATCATGCATTTCAGGAAGTGGTCTCCTAACATCTGTCCGTTAATCCTACAAGAATCCAGCCCTGATTTATACTGTTGGCAGCAGGCTGGGGAGAACCATAGACTCTTCCATGATGGTTTTGATAGACATTCTTTTTTGGAATGTGTCACCTTTCTTAGAATCTGCATTAAGCAGCCAAACGAACAAATGGTTTTAGTAGGAGGTCTAAATATCTCTCCTTTTCCCCTTTGATGTTTGCATTTTTTTTATAATTACTTTAAGATGCAGAAATTTTTAAAGATACTTACATTTTGTAGTTCTTGTTTGTCTTTTAGATAAGGAAGATAATTGGGTTTCAGCTTCAGCATTAAATTTAGATATTTGAAAGCCCATAATGGTGTCCCCTCTGGTTTTCCAGGGTTCATCCTGCAAATGCCTAGAGCCAGTAGAAGGACATTTGGGGAACAGCAGTCCCAGACTACAGTAAGCAACATCTTCTCTATTTTGTGCCCTTCTGTTCTCACTTTCCAGCTCCCTGTGAGTCATCCCCTTGTCTTTTGGAGCTCAGATTTGGAAGCCCAGGCAGAAACCTGCAATCACAAGTAGATCTAGAAGACAAATCTAGTCCAGGCCTGTTTTCAAGTTCTGACCCAACTTCTTGGTCACATGTGTTTTAGATCCTGTAGAAATATTCAAAATTAAGCCTCTTAGCCATTTCTAACTTCACCAGCCTTCACCCTCATCTACAATGGGATTAATAGTTTCAAAGTTATTATAGAAATATTAATTCATAATTAAACTTCCATATAACTAGTAAATATTCACTAAATTATAATGATAGATAACTAATACCAAGCTAGGAAACTAAGAACGTTTTCTTAGCAAGACAAGAAATTTAAAAGAGAACATTCTAGGAAATTATGAAGGTTACTTAAACCTTAAAAAAATTATTCTTTTTTCTTTTTTATCCAGTTAGAGATGAATTTGGACTCAGGGCTAGAGTGAAAAACATGGACAATACAGAACTTCAGGGGCTGGTGTTGTGGTGTAGTGTATTAAGCCACTACCGCTGATGTTACCAACTCCTACTGGGGCACGTCTTTGAGTCTTCGATGCTCTGCTTCCTAGTCCCTTTCTGATGTGCTTGGGAAGGCAACACAAAATGACCCACGTATTCCGGCTCTAATGCCTACATGGAAGACCAGAATGGACTTCTTGGCTCCTAGCTTTAGCCTGGCCGAGATGTGACTGTTGCACCCATTCAAGGGAGTAAAGGAGCAGTAAATGAGGGATTTCTTTATCTTTCCCTCTCATGTCTCTCAAACAACGTTTTTATTGATTTTTTAAAAAGATTTATTACAAAATCAGATACATAGAGAGGGGGAGAAATAGAGAGGAAGTGGAGCTGCCAGGATTAGAACCAGGGACCATATGGGATCCTGGCGCGTTCAAGGCGAGGACCTTAGCCACTAGTCCATGAAGCCAGGCCCACACTTTTATTGATTTTTTAAAGAATTCTTTTTATTCTTATTGGAAAGTCAGATATACAGAGAGGAGGAGACACAGAAGAGAAGAACTTCGGTCTGTTGATTTACTACAAGTGACCGCGCCAGCCGGTACTGCACAAAACTGAAGCCAGAAGCCAGGAGCTTCTTCCAGGTCTCCTATATGAGTGCAGGGACTGAAGGTTTGGGGCTGTCCTCAGCTGCATTCCCAGGCCACAAGCAGGGAGCTGGTGGGAAGCAGGCTGCCAGGATTAGAACTGAAACCTATATAGGATCCCAGAGTGTGCAAGATGAGGACTATAGCCACTAGGTTATCACACCAGGCCCAATAAGAATACTTTTTTTTTTTAAAGATTTATTTTTTTTATTGTTTTTTCATTGGAAAAGCGGATATACAGAGAGGAGAGACAGAGAGGAAGATCTTCCGTCCGATGATTCGCTCCCCAAGTGAGCGCAATGGTCGATGCTATGCCGATCCGAAGCCAGGAGCCAGGAACTTATTCTGGGTCTCCCACGCGGGTGCAGGTTCCCAAAACTTTGGGCTGTCCTCGACTGCTTTCCCGGGCCATAGGTAGGGAGCTGGATGGGAAGCGGGGCTGCCGGGATTAGAACCGGCGCCTATATGGGATCCTGGGCGTGCAAGGTGAGGACCTTAACCACTTGCGCCACCGCGCCGGGCCCAAGAATACTTTTAAAAAATAAATGTTGCACCCGGACCAAAGCCTTGGGATCCTGCACCCATGTAGGAAACCCAGAAGAAGCTCCTGGCTACTGGCTTCGGACTGGCTCAGCACCAGCTGTTGCGGCCGCTTCGGGAGCGAACCATCAGACAGAAGATCTTCCTCTGTCTCTCCTCTCTGAATATCTGCCTTTCCAATAAAAATAAATAAAAATCTTTAAAAAAAATAATAAATGTAAAACTTAAAAACATGTATTACCATCTATGAATTATAAATAAAAATTTATAAATTGATATACATGCTCCTTGGAAACTAATTAATTATTTTATTAGAAATAAAATATACCAAGAGATTCATGAAATCAGCTACATGCAGTGGGAAGGACCATGTTTGGTTAATAAGCTAGTCATTAAAATTTTAAACTAAACTCACTGGAACTCAAGAATAGGGAACTAGAGCCTGGTACAGTAGCCTAGCAGCTAAAATCCTAACATTGCACATGCCGGGATCCCATATGGGCGCCAGTTCTAATCCCGCAACCCCACTTCCCATCCAGCTCCCTGCTTGTGGCCTGGGAAAGCAGTCGAGGACGGGCTCCTGCACCCACGTGGGGGCCCCGGAAGAAGTTCCTGGCTCCTGGCTTTGGATCAGATTGACTCCAGCCATTGTGGCTGCTTGGAGAGTGAATCAACAGACAGAAGATCTTCCTCTTTGTCTCCTTTTCTGTGTATATCTGACACTCCAATAAAAAGAAATAAATCTTAAAAAAAAAAAAGCAGAATAGGGAATTATAAAAGTCATCTAGCCTCCAACCAAGTGAAGGCCAAATCTGGCAACAACTGACAACTTTGTGGTGAGCTTCAGGTGAAGCACTGCTTAAAGAGACTGTTGATCGTGCTGAAGATTGCTCTTTGGACTGCTCACATTCCCTAGTAAGTCAGTTTAAACAAGCAGTGATCATGTAAATGCAGAAGCCTCTGAGACCCAGCATTCCCCAGAACACCCTTGTCCCTTACACAGGGCCTGCCTGGTTCATGGGAATCCATGGTAACACCATACCCTGCGTATGGGACATTGCTATTTGCGCTACTTGTGTCTTTATTAAAACTGACAATCTTAGAAGATAAATACTGTCACCATTAAGGATATAGAAACATGAAAGATTAAACAGCTTGGGGAAGGAAGTATTTTAAGTTTTTCCAGTGTCCCCTGCCCTGCTTCCCATGCCTGAGGTAGAAATGGGTACTGAATCTTGCATTGAAGTATGAAAGATTAAGGCTTGAAAATTTCTACATCTTTTACTTTGCTTTTTATTTAGCAAAAGAACACTTTAATCAGGCTGAAAAACTTATTATCTTTACAGATGTTTTATTCTGACAGTAATATATGGGGGTCAATAAAAATAAATATATCACTGCCTTCTAGATTTGCCTTTTTCATTAATATTTCATTAAACAAAATGGAATATATACATACTTAATCTTCCTAACAACCTCCCTCCTACTCTATTTATTGAAAGGCAGAGAAAAATTGTCGCCCATTTGCTTGTCCACTCCCCAAATGTACACATCAGGCAGAAGCCAGAAGCCTGGCCCCATGGGCCCTCCCACACGGCAGCCAAGGCCCCACTGCCTGAGTCATGGTGTGCTGCCTGCCGAGGTGTGCAGGAGGAAGAGGGATTGCAAGTGCTGGGGATGGGCCCGGACCCAGTCACTCCAATACGGGATGTCCCAAGCCACAGCTTAGTCACTCCACTGCTTTCCCAGGCCACAAACAGGGAGTCAGATGGGAAGTGGGGCTGCTGGGATTAGAACTGGCACCCATATGGGATCCCGGCATGTGCAAGGCGAGGAGTTTAGCCTGCCCAATCCTTTTCTCTCTTCCTTTTTTAAAAAACATTTATTTGTTTTTATTGAAAATTAGATACATATAGAGGAGGAGAGACAGATCTTCATTCGATGATTCACTCCCCAAGTGGCCACAATGGCTAGAGCTGTGCCGATCCAAAGGCAAGAGCCTGGAACCTCTTCTGGATCTCCCACACAGGTATAGGAACCCAAGGCTTTGGGCCATCCTTGGTGAGGATGTTGGCCACTAGGCTACCACACTGGGCCCTGGTCCCTCCTTTTCTAAACATACTTCAGAAAATTTTCACATACATGTTATTTAAAAAAAAACTTTAATTAAAAGATATTATTTATACAAAGGTCAGAGTTACATAAATATTAATGTTCCATCCCTCAATTCACTCCTGAAATGGTAGTAACTGCCAGAGCTGGGCCCATCTGATGCCATGAGATGAGCTCTAATCCAAGAGCTAGACACTCCACCAAAATCTCCCCCACTGGTCAAAGACCCAATTACTTGAGCCTTCATTTGCTGCATTAGTTGGGTATGCATTAGAATGTAGATAGAGGGCCCGGTGCTGTGGCCTAGCAGCTAAAGTTCTCACCTTGAATGCACCAGGATCCCTTATGGGCACAGTTCTAATCCTGGCAGCTCCACTTCCCATTTAGCTCCCTGCTTGTGGCCTGGGAAAACAGTTGAGAACGACCCAATGCTTTGGGACCCTGCACCCGTGTGGGAGACCTGCAGGAAGTTCCTGGCTCCTGGCTTCGGATCAGCACAGCATCGGCTATTGTGCTCACTTGGAGAGTGAATCATCGGACGGAGGATCTTCCCGTCTCTCCTCCTTTCTGTATATGTTTGTAATGAAAATAAAAAATAAATCTTAAAAAAAAAAAAAAAAAAGAATGTAGATGGAATTACGACTGTAGGCAGGACTCAGACCCAGGCACTCTCACAAAGATAGGTGTGCAGACGTGTCTCAACCAGTAGACTTTGGTCCAGACTTAGTCTCCTAACCTTAGGATCTCAAAAACCCTTTAAACTACTTGGAATGAAAACAAAGTGCTGCATTAGACATAACATTAATAATCTAGAAATGGTGAATTGGGACATTCCAAAAGCTCTGGATACACGTTCTGAAAGGCTGATACAGACTGCCAACCTGCAACCTGGGTGCTTCACTTCATGAAGGAAATACTCATCACAGCCATCTCTCCACTGGCAAAAATACAGAGTTTCTAAAATTAAAATGTGTTGGAGCAGTGATGGGGAAAATTGTGCTACCCATAAAATTTCCAGCTGCACTTCTTAAGATTTAATTATTTTTTAATGGAAAGGCAGATACAGAGAGAGAAGGAGCTACAGAGAAAGATCTCCCATCTGCTGGTACATTCCCCAAGTGGATGCAACAGCCACAGCTGAGCAGATCTAAGGCTAGTAGCTTCTTCCAGGTCCCCCACACAGGTGCAGGGTCCCAAGGCCCTGGGCCATCCCCTTGCTTTCCCAGGACACAAACTGGGAGTTGGATGGGAAGTAAAGCAGCCAGGATATGAACCAACATCCACATGGAATCCTGGTGAATACAAGGTGAAAATTCAGTCACTAGCTTACCATGCTGGGCTGCCTACTGCTTTTAAAAGGCTAGGCTCTGGTCTTTTATTATCTGAGCTAAATCTATAGTGATGCTGCACCCTGGGTGCACATCTGAATCCTAGACAAATTTCCTAGAAGAAGAAGAAGAAAAAGCATGTTCTCTACCACAAATCCTTTGGGGCCAAAGTTTTTGAGAACTCATCTAATTAGAACTAAAGTTTTGCCCAGTCAGCAGCTCTACCAGTTCGGTTCTCTCATTCTATCGGATAGCATGACTTTACTAGAAAAAAAATGAGAATTTCTCTAGTATTTGAAGTAAGCCAAGTTATTGCCAATACTTGCAAAAGCTAGCAAATGGCAGAATCAGCCAATAATGTCCCACATGCTGAAATCTGTGGTCTTTAAAGTTTAGACTGGACAGCCCTGAACACTGTTCCAGCTGTGTGGGTGGTTACTTGATTAGTTGCCAAAATGAGCAGGTGAAGCAGATTGCCTTTGCAGAAGTTACAGAAATAGGAACTAGAACGACCAGGATTGCCAGATGTATGTGTAATAAAAATAAAAGCCTTTAAAGAACTCATAGGTAAGTTAATCTTACAAATATTCAGACATTACAGAAAAACCTACCTGGGGGACCGATGCGATAAGGGTAGTGGTTACGTGCCTGTAATTCCATAATGGCTGCATGTTCTAATCCCGGCAGCTCCACTTCCCATCCTGCTCCCTGCTTGTGGCCTGGGAAAGCAGTTGATGGCGGCCCAAAGCTTTGGGACCCTGCACCCGTGTGGGATACCCAGAAGTTCCTGGCTCCTGGATTTGGATCAGTGCAGTATGGCCGTCGTGGTCACATGGGGAGTGAATCATCAGACAGATGATCTTCCTGTCTCATCTCCCCCGCTCTCTGTATATCTGTCTTTGCAATACAAATAAATAAAAATCTTTAAAACAATATAAAAAAAACAACAGGTGCAAAGTCAATCTGTAGCTAGGAGCCAAGAACCTCCTGTGGGTCTCCCATGTGGTTGCAGGGTCCCAAGGTTTTGGGTTGTCCTTGAGTGCTTTCCCAGGCCACAATCAGAGAGCTAGATGGGAAGTGGAGCAGCTGGGTCATCAACCAGCGCCCATATGGGATCCTGGGCATGCAAGCCATAGATTTTAGCTACTATCCTGGCTGCTGCGTTGGGCCTGAGTGGTTTTTTTTTTTTTTTAGTATTTATTTATGGGGTGCTGGCATCGCAGGTTGCATCATAAGTAGCTATGCCACAACGCTGTTGCAAGTAGTGAATTTTAAGAATTAGGAAATAGAAGCCAATTTTATCTTGAGTAAGATGACTACCTATTTGCAAGGATTAATAACAAGATGCTAAATTTGAGATGCTTGAGAGGAATGCTAAGCATTTGTTGGAGGGATTTATATTCATGTTTAGGTAAGGAGATGAGGCTAGTTTCTTCATAAAGAATTATACAACCTATTTTCCTCTTAATAATAATTTATAGGCAATCGAACTAGGTTAAGTATATAGGAACTGAATTATATATGACAGTCTAGCTAGTGAAGAATTCAAATGTAGGAAAAATACTTCATGTACTTAAGAGCTTAGAAATTTGGTCAGATTCAAAATCCTCACATTCTAAGAAAGATTTATTTGAAAGGCAGAGAGAGGGATCAGGAGATTTTCTGTCCCTGATTCACTCCCAAGCTAGTGGTCATACCTGGGACTGACCCAGGCTATCCCCCTAGGGCCTGGAGCTCCATCAGGGTCCAACATGGTGGCAGGAGCTCAAGCACTTGAACTGCATTCTGCTACATTCCCAGACTTGCTGGCAGAAGTTGCCGGAGTCCAGCTCCAGCTGAGTTCGGAACTCGAGAAGGGTGCGTGGATGAGGCGCAAAGAGGAAAGAAAGAGACGGACCACTAGGACTTCATGATCATAATGGACAATGCACAAAAGCTGTCCGCTTTATTTATACAAAATCAGTCAAATTCTGGCTCAGACTTTTTACGTCATGACCAAGTGGGTGTTTCTAAGGATAATTCTGCCATTAGTTTTACCTAGAAACAATAGAAGTTCCTGCTAGGATTCTTATCCTACAACTCAATCTTGTATCACAAAGAAAAGGAGAACTTAAAGATCAAGGAAAGAATGAAAGCCTAAATACAGGTCCCTTGATTAGCATAGGTTCAATGGGGACAGCCAAGACAGTAGTAATGATAAAAGGGCCCCATTTGAGATCCCTTGATTAGCATAGGTTCAATGGTGACAGTCAAGACAATAGGAATGATAAAAGGGCCCCATTTGCAAGACATTGATCTCCAAGCTCAGCCTGAGCAAGAGGTTAACCTCGCAGTAGCAAATGCCAGGATGGATTAGAATTCTTCCGCAGGGTGGTCCAGTGTCCATGCAAAAGAAGGTGGAGTTGCATTCAGGTGGTTGTAGAGACATCCGCCGGGTGGGCCCTGCCAAACAGCGGGAAATTCCTTGCGGCCCTGCCTGCAATGGAACACTCTTCACCCCCTTATGTCCCCCACATCTACTGCATGGACCCAGCAGAAGTTGGAAAGGAAGTGGAGCAGCTAGGACTCAAACTTGTGCTCATACAGGATGCTGGCATTGCAGGCCGTGGTTTAACATGCTGTGCCATGATGGTCCCCTTCCTTTTCTTTACAAGTATGTTTGGTAAGTGTTGTTTGAGTTTTGCATCTTGCCCAAACTAAGTCTCTCAATTTTCTTTAGCTATTGCTAGGTTACCTGTGGGTTCTGTGGTCTAGAATCACAGAACCATCTACATTATGATGTAGCATTTGATTTAGCAATAAAACCTACAGGAACAAGGGAACTGTCCTCCTCTTCCTCCTCCTCCTTTGCTTCGAGGAATTTATCTTCATTTACAAATGTCTCAATCTAGTTTTCAGTACTGATCCCACACGGCAGCCAGATCCCTAGAAACAAAGACACATACACTTCCAAGTGTGGACTTTTATTTTCACAAAAAGACAACAATGTCTTTCCACATACAAGTATTTACAAAATCCCACCGATTCACCAATCTAGAACCTGGGTTTTTCCCACTTCTCAACATAGTTGGGAACATGGAAACATTAATACCCACACAATTCCCAGAGATGGAATTTATCCAATGTACAGTGCAGATTACCTCAAAGTGCACTTACCTGCACAACTCAGGCTAAGAACCTCATGACAGGAACCTTATGGCTAAGGTTTCATTAGTCTATTTGGTTTCAAACCATGCAAACCTGAACAAGTGTGCTGCTATACTAAATTGAAACTCGTTTCTCATTTTACAATTAAAAAGGTTCTCAACACTTTAGCAACTATACAGAATATGAAGGTTTATTTCAAAAAAGATTACATTTTCTTTAACCAGGATACACAGATGCACTTAATGTAACAGTACCTTCTGCAAAAATAGGTTACATAATACTCAGAAATGCAAAAAAAAATTTGTATTCTCTAAAAATTAGATGGCAGACTTTTTAAAGCTTAGACAGCCTTCAGAATGGAGGCTGACAATGCTTGGTGACAAGAAGTAACTCCAGAGCCTGACACCATGGAGCTACTGCTGCAAATGAGACCACTACCACACAGCTGCACTACTCTGCATAGTCAACGCAGCGTTCAACAAAACGGCTTCAATTCCAACCTTTCCAAATGTGTGTTGGTGCTGCAAGAAAACAAGCTGAATGGTACACAAAACTATTAGAAGTTACAGAACTATTTAAACATCTTCTCTAAAATTGAGAAAAACAATCATGTTAAAATTTTAAAAAGAAAAAAAAAAAAAAAAGCCGGACAGAACTCTCAAGCAAGTCAAGGTCCTCTTAAGTAGTCAAGTAAAGTTCATAGGAGATTTCAATAAATTATCTTGAAACCATGGCAGACAGCTCCTTTTCAGAATCGACGTGGAGGTCCACTTTTAAATGGCTTAAATCCAGAGCCACTTCCTCTTGGCATGGAATTGCCACCAATTTGTACAATTCTATTAATTGGGGATGCATTACTGAAAAGGATATAAAGAAAAAAAAGTTAGAGAACAAAAAACAAACTATCATAGCCAAAACATACACAATACTTACTTTTATCAGGCACTGTTCTGCATGTACCATTACTAACACATTTTTATGATGAAGATACTGAAATGTGCAAGTTAAAAAAAAAAGTACCTAGGGCCCAGCACAATAGCATGGTGGTTAAAGTCCTCGCCTTGCATGCCAGGGATCCCATACGGGCATCGGTTCTAATCCTGGTAGTCCTGCTTCCCATCCGGCTCCCTGCTTGTGGCCTGGGAAAGCAGTCGAGGACCACCCAAAGCTTTGGGACCCTGCACCCGTGTGGGAGACCGAGAAGAAACTCCTGGCTCCTGGCTTTGGATTGGCTCAGCTCCAGCCATTGCGGCCACTTGGGGAGTTAACCATTGTATGGAAGTTCTTCCTTTCTGTCTCTCCACCTCTCTGTATATCTGCCTTTGCAATAAAAATAAAATAAATCTTTTTTTAAAAATGTGTCTAAGGTCACACAGCTAAACATTGCCCAGGAACTGAACCTGGGCAATTTCACTCCAAATTTCACTCCAATTTCACTTGCAGCAGCAACTCCAACAAAGAGCTCGTTAGAAATGCGAATTCCCAGCACTGCTGCAGACCCCTGAGAAACTCTAAGGAGAAGGCTTCTGGTAACAACAAACTCTCCGGATGATCCTGGCATAGGCTACAGCATGGGAGCCTATGATGGAAAGAAGTCATTCAAGAAACATTTCTGGAATCTTATAACAGAAAAAGAGACCAGCCCGAACAGTTCTACAACAAACGCAAGCCATAAGGATCCACATGGAACTGACTGCAGAAAGGTCTGAACCCCTAGACTCCGGAAATGAGCAAGAAGCAATAGGTACTACAAACACATTTTTCATTTGAAAAGAAGAAAGCAGGAAGGAGAGATTTCTCTCCCATATTCTGGCTCACTCCCTAAAAGCTTACAAATGGAGCTGAGTCAGGATCCGGGAACTCAATGCAGGCTTCCCACAAGGATGGCAGACACCTGAGCCATCACCTGCTGACTCCCAGAATGGACATTAATACGAAGCCGGAATCAGAACAGCGAAATGCAAACTTGGGTTTTTGGATGTGCAATATGCAGGTATCCTGAGTGGTATCTTTGCTAATACATTGAATGTTCACACCCCTAGAAAAAATTCATTCAATATAAACCACACCTATAGCTTTATTCTAGGAATGAAGATGAATATGAGACCAATGTTTTTCCAGCTGTGGTGACAGAGATGGACAGTCACTAGCACATTATAAGGTGAGCACTGTGGTACAATAGAGCACACTGCTGCCTGAGATGCCTGCCATCACGTTTAGAAGTAACTGAAATCAATCCTGCCTCTGCCTCGTTCCAGCTTACTGCTTATGTGCACAGAGGCACAGTTCTAGCCATGTGCCTGGACTTCTGCCATGTGGGGCCATCTGCATGATGGCGTTCCTGGCTCCTAGCTTCAGCTTGGCCTGACCGAGGCCATTATGGACAGGTGGGGAGTCATCAAACAGACAGGACTTTTTCTCTCCCTCGCTCTTTAGTTATCTTCCTTTTAAATAGATACATGATTTTTTTTTTAAATGGAAGGAAAAAAAATTAAAAAGCTGCAGGGCAGGAAAGTAGGGCAGAACATTTGGTCACTGCTTGGCTGCCTGGAATGGCAGACTCCTATCCTAGAATACCTGTGATTAAGTCCAATGTCTGCTTCCTATCCCACTTCCTGCTCGTGAGCACCCTGGAAGGCAGCAAATGCCTACCACCCACATGGGATTTCAGATGGAACTTCTGATTCTTGGCTCCTGACTTCAGCTTGTCCCTGCCTCATTTTCTGCTGACATTTGGGGAGCGAACTAGTAGAGGGAACATACCTCTCTGTCATTCTGCCTTTCAAATTAAAAAAGAAACTAGGGATAATAGGAAAGGAATGCACTGCCCGAGACCTTAAACTGATGCAGACAGCAAGTCACTTACATAGAAGTGGTGATACAGAGCTAAAAATAAAAAGCAGTGTCTAATATGTAATCATCTGAAGGAGAGGCAGCAAAGGAAATCAGGAAGAAAGAAAATTACAACACTTTAGAGCACAGAAAACTGTTTCAAAATAAAGAAAAGCCACAGTGTGAAACACCACTTAGCCACTCAGGAGCCTAAGAACTTAGAAAATAATGAAATCTATATTTTTTAAAAAGTCATTGATGACCTTGAAAAACCAAACACAAATGAGAACGCCTGTGTTCATGATCCCAGCTGCCTGCTAATGCTCCTTGAGTCAGGTAACTAACTGGGTCCTACCACCATGTGGGAAACCTGGATGAGCCTCAATCTGAACCAGTCCTGGCTACTGTGGTCACTTAAGGAATGGACCAGCAGATGGAAGATCTTTGTTTCTGCCTTTCTCATAAAAATAATTACAATAGGAGTGATGAGATTGTGTAAGCACAAGTTTAATTCTCTCTTAGTTTGATGGGAGAAGTGACAGAATAGTGAAAATTCAGTTATTAAGCCAGGTCAATTACTTCTCTTAAAGGAAATGAGGGAAAAGGGAGGACATGGGAAATGGTGAGATTGAAGATTTCATGACTGAAGTGTCAATATGACCTTTGGTTTTAAGAGAATATCAAGTTTGTTTCTTAGCGTATAAATAGACTTTGGATCAAATGTCCAAAAGTTTTGCTACCATTTTTTTAAAAAAGGAAAGAGAACATATTTCCAGCTTCTTGCAATTTCAGGACTGCTAGGCAATGAATATAAGGGTCCCAAACTAAGACTAATGTTCATTATTGTCTGGATTCCAATATACATACACACCTACATCTAGACTGATTTGCCTGAGCCAATCAGAAATTAAAGTGCAGCCCTGCATACAATCCCTTACTAAAGTTTTTTAACTGATGGGAAAGTATTGAGGCAGACCTAGAGTTTCTACTAATTGTAGTTCAGTCCCTCAAAAACCATAGCAACCAATAACGAATGAATAAAGACTGAACTGTATGTTGGCCCAAGTCTTAACTGATTAGCCACTTACCTTGAATGTTGCGTTATGATGCCTGCTCCTGCCCGGCCATCACTCATTCGTCTTGTGTCATGGTAGCTAGGCCCTTGTGAAGGTGGACCATGCCAGTCTTTCCTTGGTCCACTCGTGTCCCGTCCATGGCGTTCAACTACATGTCGCTCTTCAGGATAGTGCTAAAGAAAAACATATTAATGGAGAAGTCACAAAACCCTCAATCTCATGACAATTTACTTATTTATACTCCATGACAATTTACTTTTCCTACTTTATTTAACAGCAGAGGCAAGCCAATAAAATTTCTGAGAAAATAAAAAGATGAATAACGTAATAGCATATGAAAAACAGTTTATACAAAGTTCAAAGTGAGAAGCTACAGGCTTCAGGGTAGGATATGGGAAGATGACTCAACATGTGCCCAAGTGCTTGCTGACCCTTGAATACATCCAGTATCTAGCTTTATGCAAACAATAAGGCATATTTATGCAAATAATAAGGCACATCCTGTCAGAATAATATGCACATAGCACAGAAAACAGCAGTCACTTTAGTTAGTGACTTTAGTTAGTGCTATGGCTGCTATATGACAGTCAAGAACTGAGTGGCAAACATAAGAAACAAAACATAAAGAACTAATGACCTGATGAGAGAAGAGTCCAGAATTGTAGTAATTGGCCAATATACAATAAAACTGAAGGGAATCCACAAGAAAGGCTTAAATAGAATACTGGTGGAACAACTTTCAGGCTAACATATGAAAAGCAGAATTTTCTTCCTTTTAAAAAAAAAATACTTATTTTATTGGAAAGGCAGATGTACATTCAGGAGGAGAGAGAGGAAGATTTTCCCCAAGTGAGTGCAACAACAGGTGCTGCGCCAATCCGAAGCCAGGAGCCCAGGAGCTTCCTCCAGGTCTCCCACATCGGTCCAGGGTCCCAAGGCTTTGGGCTGTCCTTGAGTGCTTTCCCAGGCCACAAGCAGGGAGCTGAATGGGAAGTGGAGCTGCTGGGATTAGAACCAGTGCTCATATGGGATCTCGGCGCGTTCAAGGCGAGGACCTTAATCATTACACTATTTCGCTGGGCCCAAAAAGCAGAATTTTCAAGAGAGGATTTAGGAGGTCCTTTATCAGAATATCTTTTCTTATAGGACATCTGGTTGTAGGAGCTAGTCTTTGAGACTTCTGTAAGTTTCTCTAAACATGGCAGAGTATCTTGATTATATATTCAGAAATTCTATTCAGGGCAGACAGCTGAATGAACTTACCTACCAACATTTCTACTTAACAGAGATGTTAAAATTTCCCTTAGCCATCAGGTCCAAATCTGATTAAATGCAGAGTGTGTAAATATATAATCACATTAAATTAAATGCCAAGAGATTGAAAACATATAATAAAAAAATGCTGTTATAGGGGCTAATTTTGTGTCACAGCAGATTAAGCTGCAACCCGCAATGCCAACATCCCATATGAGCACCAGTTCCAGTCCTAGTTGCTCCATTTCTGACCCAACTCCCTGCTAATGAGCCAAGGAAGAAACACTGGAAGATGGCCAGAATACTTGGGCTTCTGCTACCTTCTTTGAGACCCAGATGGAACTCCAGCTTGCTGGTTTAATTCTGGTCCCTCCCCAGCTGTTGCAGCCATTCGCAGAGTGAACAAAAGAGGGAAGATTCTCCCTTCCTTTGCCTTTCAAATAATTTTTTTAAATGCTACTATGAAAATTAGCATGTATTCAAATGCAAAACAAGGCACCACAGTACAGTGCAAGCACACACTTCTGGATTCTTTCGCTCATGGAATTCAGAGAACTGTATCTATGCTGTCAATTCACATGCTACAGTTTTCACTCACTCTGACAATTAAGAGAACAGAAAACAGACAACAAAGTTTATTTCAACTCTATACTTTAACCTACTTAATGAAATATGAAAAAGGAAGCATTTTCAAAAAGCAAAAGAAAAATATGAAATATAAACACAAACGACCATGGACCAAAGTTTTCCACCCAATTTGACAGCTTCAATTTCTTAACAAAACAGTAAATCAAAATGATTATTAAGGTTCATTTAGCAAATATAGCAATTCTGAAACTCCATCTGGAAGTTTAATAAAAATGTGGTATTTTAAGGCTAACATCTTACTTTGGACTACTGACAGCACTATGAGAAAATGCAAGACTTTTTACAAGTCACTTGTTTCTTGGTGACTGCAATTTAACTTACTAGGTCACATCATGGTAATACCTGTGTACATGGTTTGTGTAAGAACATTTACCTGTAGACTTGACAGCACACTCACCTGAGCTCCACTGCCCCGCTCTGAAATTACTCCCCGGTCCCCATCTCGGCCTCCGTAGCCGGAAGCATTGCTGCGACTTCCAGGAGGAGCTCCTCTCACACTGTGACCTGAGACGTCCCTCCCGGACCGCTCTGGTCTTTCACCCCTGGTAAACAAAACGCAGAAGAAACATGTAAACTCTAAGCTGTACAAACTGTAGCACCATTTTTTAAAAGAATGAGGTGCTACGCTGGAGGAATTAAACAACACACAGCACTCACCTTGTGTCTCGTTTCTCGGAGGACATGCCTCCTTCGCTTTTCCAGGAGGTTGGTCTGGAAGGGTTGGGCCCCGCCTCCCGAGGATGCCTGGGGTGACTGAGATCGGACCTGTCATGGAGGATCACCGTCCTCCTCTCGTCTCGCTCCCCTCGCACTTCTCGCCGGTTTGCTTCTCTGAGTTCGCTTCTTGGTGGTGGAGGTTCGTTTCTTCTGGAATCACTGAAACTTTTGGAATACCTTTCAAAGCCTGGATCTTCTCTTCGTGCAGGGCGTGATTTTTTCCCTTCACTTTGACCAACAAAGCGATCCCGCCTATTGATTAGAAACAAAGAACACATTTACTTGACCTGATTCTACCTTACTATATTTGTATAACCCACAGTGATGATTCTTCTTTAGCTAAAATTAGTAATTTTCTTTGAAATGCAGCTAAGAGTGGCACGTTCTAGTCACTATCAACCTGAAGGACGTTTTGCCACTATTAACAATGAAGGCACATACAAAGACAACTGCATTCCCACTTTTTTAATGAGAAAATGACAACTGACTTCACCTTGATATGGTGGCCTATTCAATTTTGAATACAAAAGCATTCTCATTAATAAAAAACAAAATCAAACATATAATCAGTTATGATTATTCAATTCTATGCTGAGCTTTGTATAAATGGTAACACAGAACAAAAGTGTTCACCATCAAGCTCACAAATGAGCTATACACTTTTTTTTTTAAAGACTGATTTATTTTTTCTTGGAAAATCAGAGTTACAAAAAGAAAGGTCTTTCATTTGCTGGTTTACTCCCAAAATGACTGCAATGACCAGAGGTGGGCCAGTCTGAAGCTGGGGGCCATCTCCCACCTAGGCGCAGGGGCCCAAGGCCTTGGACCATCCTCAGCTGCTTTCCCAGGCCATGAAGAGGGAGCTGGTGCTGACTGTCAGAGGTTTTAGTCTGTTTCAACACTGCACTGGCCCCACACTAGAAGCATTTTCAGTATATCTACCTACCTTTCGAAAGAAGACTGTAACGCTGAGCTCTCAGTAAACCGACCCCTCTCTCGGTGGTCAAAGTCATTAAATCTATTCTGTTGCCGAGAATAGTCAGATCCATGGCCAAACCGTGCATCTGTATCTAGAGACAACTTTTTATTCTCGCTCCAGTAAGGATCATCTCGCCTTGAAAAGAAATATTTGCTCATTTATGTAAATTAGCTTTATAATCATCATGCAACACCTACTTGGAGTTATACATACCACATGTTAGGACTGTGAACACAAGAAAGCTAATGAACCCAAGACACAACACATCCAGTTAGAAGTGTAGCGAGCAAAAAAATTATGAGTCATGTGAAGTCATATGTAGTTAGAGAAATTTAGTAGGAGACAAAAATCATTGAAAAACTGCTTAAATTATTAAGTGGAAAAGACAGGATGAAATATTTGACACCATTCCTAGACTAAAATTATAAGCAGCAGCTGACACTCTTTTCATCTATCCTTAATCTTTTAAAGGTTAAAGAGATAAACTCCATGGGTAATTCATTCCTTCCACATATTTCTTTATCTACACAATTAACTGACTTACTCAGAATTTATATTAAAACAGTAGCTTTGTCTTACTAAAATGCATGAGCATAAACACAACCGAATTTATTTCTCAGTCATCCCAAGTTCACAACTCTAATTTTTGCACTCTGCACGACCCTTTCAGGATGGATCTGAATTTGAACCATCACTGACGTCTACTAGGCTCATGTATTTCTACTCAGTCATTTGGTATCTGGAAGGGAAAGAGGATAATGTTCCCTCTTGATGAAGCCACCACTGTGACCCTTTCTTCCCTGTTGATCAGGACCTCTGAGTCCAGTGACAGAAAAGGGTACTGTGTGATGCTCGGGGCTCAGTGTGACAGCAACAGGACAGCAAAGGAACTGTTAAGCAACAAATTCAGCAACTACCTATGATCTACATCACGTGGGCGTTTCAAAGAATTCCTTTTTTCTTGTTCATAGCGAAGCTGCTGCTGCTGTCTTCTGAGTTCCTCTCGTTCTCGAGCAATCCGCTCAGCTTCCTTACGACGCTCCTTCAGACAATACAGAGGGAAGAACCAACCAATGCAAAAATGGAAAAAGAAGGTAAGTACATATGCAACCTTGTCTGAATTCTGTCATAAAGAAACCATCATAAGCAAGCACCAGGCAAACCACACACCTGGGACAAATAAATACATTTGATTTCAATAATCTAGACTATGGCTATTGTACAACATTAAAAATAGGGTTTGGGTGGTAAAAGCTGGCAAGTATTTGGGAAGATCAGATTTAGTTTAGTAATTTGAATAATGCAAAGGCATCCATAGGGAGTCAGAAATAGGGATCTTAGTATTGTATATGGAGATTAAGTGCCTTAAAATCCTGGGTTGCAATTCTGCAAAGAGAGGCATTATTTCCTTCCAGCCTTGGGAAATCATTCCCATTGAAATATGTAAGGAAACAGTTCTTATATTCTAAGACTGGGATAGTGACAGAGCCTGGATTACAACTACTCTGGACTCAGAGTCCCATGCTCAGACTATTAGGCTGCCATGATTATTGCAGAGCTAGAGTTATTACCAATGATCTAGAACAAAGTCATTACTAAACGTATTTTTAACTAGCACCTAATGCATTGTTATCTTTAAGGGACACTTAAGTACTCATTAGCTGAACTCATTCAATAGAAGCTTTACAGGAAGTAAAGCAAATTTTAGGGCAAAATCACAAGGTTTGAAAAAGGTGAGTTATTTAAGATGAAAAGATTTTCTGACTGCACCTGTTCAATACGAATGCGTTCCCTTTCCAAGCGTTCGCGTTCCATTCTCTCTCTCTCTAGTTTTTGCCTTTCAATTTCTAGGCGCTCTCTCTCTCTCTGTAAGCGTTCCCGTTCTTCCCGTTCACGAATTATTCTAATGCGTTCTCGCTCTCGACGCTCTCTTTCTGCAATCTCTCTTCGTCTAACAAAAATCAGTATTTAGAAATACTTAAATTATGCTAGCACTGTGTGAAAGAGAATAGTTTTGATTTTGAAATTTTCCTTGAGGTTGTCAATTTTAAACTTAACTCAATCTAAGTAGTTTTAATGTAATTGGAAAGAGAACTCAAAATAAAACTTTAAACAGATTCCAAGATTGTTACTTATTTATGAGACTGTCAACTGAGCAGCTGAATTTTATATAAAGGAATTGCCTTTTACATGATTCCTGTTTAAATAAAAATCCCACTATAATTAACAGCCCATTGATTAATGAACATTTTAAAAGGAAATACTCTACATATATGAATTTATAAAACTACAACTTTTATCACGCTTTTTGATAGTAAAATTCCCATTGTCTATTATATATTTTATCTCCTTAAACAAGGCATGTACTTCATTTTAATGACGCGGGTTCATAATCAGAACGTTAATTATACCAAGTATTACATGTGACGAAATGGTGCCCTACAGGGCACTTTACACAGTGTTCCCTGGCCCATTAATACATGGCTCCAGGTAACACACTTCATTTCAAGTCAGAGGTTGTTCGATTATTTGTCCAACTGAGTTGTGACTGTATTAATGTTGTTTATGTCATTTTCTCATTCTCGGCAGTCAGTATTAAATTGTGTCTGTCAGTATGTCTTCCTCCAGCAAGCCAGTTAGTGATTCTCTGGAGTCAGGATTACTAATCGCCCCTAACAATTATGGAGCTGTTATTAGCAGTTAATAGATAAGGACCAAAGATTCTAAATATCTCATGACACATACAATGGTCAGGATAGTCTTACACAAAAATAGCTATATAACACGTCTTGCACCTTTCAAATGTCACATTAGACATTGACGCCATTAAAAATCAACAAAAAAAATCTTAATTCCATTTTTAGCAAGTGTTAGGCTTGTTTGCCTTGCTGTCATTTTATAGGAACTAAAAATTTCCAGTACTGCAACTTTGCATAAGTACATTTTGAGAACTTCACCAAGCATTGTTCACCACTTCAGAAATCATGCCAACATCACTACTGGTATCTGACTCCTAAGACAGCACAGCGGTCTCTGCCTGCACATGGGCTGCCACCTTCTCAGTGAGTGTATGCAGGGTAAATGTCTGCCTACTCATTAAGTCCTCTTGCAGAATTATGCCTAAAGCACTCATACCTGGAATACATATTTTATTATACATCACACTTGTTTCTCCTTTATCTTACAGTTAGGACATTATACTGACTCTCTAGAAATTGTCTACATAGAAAGCTATGTGGGTCATCACTTTAATACAAGAGAATTAAGAAAGCATTAACTTTATATATATATATATAAATGGGGCACTGGTATGAAGTTTGAGAACCACTGTTCTATTAGCTTCTTTCTCCTACTCTCTTTCCAGTTGGTCATCAGTTAAATAAAATAGAAAGCTAAACACACTGACTTCATCTAAAATGAGGGAAAATTAGTTTTGAGTGCTTGTAAGAGCTATTTCCTTTCAAGAAAAGTGCATGGCCATTGCTATATTATGTGAATTATTAAAAGTATCTGGTAGTTCCTACCATTCTTGTGAATGAATGGACGAAATCCTCTGGTAAGTGACCTCTGGACAAGACAGGTTAATATTGGGAAAAATATATTATAAAAACACATTCACAAGAATATTTTAAGTAGCATCCAAAAGCTGATACATTGGCACTAGTAATAAACTGTTGAAATAACATTATTAAAAATAGAAACATCTCAGTTTTTCAAACGTTAACAGATTGTTTTAAAGAGAATGCTGACTTGGCTCTTAGGGCAAATATTCCTTAATTTGAGCACTAATCCAAAGTCAATAAATTTGTGCTAAATTTGTGGTTAAAATTTCAACACTATATTTGAATAGTTTAGCTTACTTTGAATTGATCTCAAAATCAAATTTTCCTTTAAACGGCTGTTTTTTATGGCAGCAGCTTTGGAGTAGAGGAAAGAGCATTGGACTTGGAGTCAGAAGACTTGGGTCCAGGTCCCGACTCTGCCACTCAGTAGCAATGTGGCATTGGAAGAGTCATTTAGCCTCTCTGGGCGTAGCTAACCTAAAGAACTACTTAACTGGAGACAACAGATGGAAACGCACTTTAAAACTGCACAGTGTTATGCAAATTTAACACACCATCAGATCTAATTACACTTAAAGATGCAAACTATCTCCAGTGGGAATACAATTCCCAGAATCTGGCTTATAACTAGTACTTAAAATGTAATCATTTTTGAAAGACAGATATAAAATAGATTCTTCTTTACCTTCGAAGTACCATGGCTCGTCGCAGTCTTTCAAAACGCACTAAATGTTCTTTCCATCTTTGTTCCTTCATTTTTTCGAAAGGCAAGATCTCTTTCCTTCTATAGTCTTTGTCCCTTTTTTTATCTAAACTGGCTCGCTCCTTTTCCTTGCTTCTTCCATGAATCTATTGGGAAAAGATAAGATAAGAGCTACTCACTTAAACTCAACTGACTAGTAGCATTTCCTCCTATGCAGATTTTCTAGTGTGGTAATGTGTGAAAATGTCTACAGAGGCACAGAATTATTTTCTTTTTGCAACAGGTGACATAGTATACAGCATGCTTCTTTTAAGACTTACTTTCTCATATCTTCCTCTTCTTGATGGCCTACAATGATCTCCTTTTGTTTGGTCTAATATTACCATATGTCCTGGACTCTTTGAACCTGCAAACAAAAAAGTTTTAGATAAACAGATGTCTAAAAAATTACATTAACATGAATATATAAAATTGTTCAATTTTTAGAAAGTCAGATATTCAACAAAACAACACATGAAATAAAAAAAATGTATTGATTCTGTAAGAATTCAAATGCAAAGAGTTTGTCAACTAATTTAATACGTTCACATTAATACATGCAGTAACACCAAAAGATCCTAACTCAATACTATCAATAGGTGACTATTTTAAATTAGCCAGAATTAATAGCAGACTTAGCTGGGAGAAGACAAATGTTTCACAAGAGTAGAAAAGAAGTTTTACTAGAGCTTCTTTTCTACCACCTAAACATCTAACAAGAAAATAATTTATCTGATCATATTTATATATTTATCTAATCATAACTTGAGGTCTTTTCACTGTCAAATTTAAGACATAGAATATATGAGAAATGAACGGAGAAGACAGACATATGGCATACTTATTCGTTTCTTTTCTTCACTTTTCTTAATAGATTCTGACGTGGGGCCACTTGCTCCATTATCATTCTTCTCATCTTTATTTTCTACTTTCTTAGACTCCTTGCCTTCTTTTTTTTCAGACTTCTCAGATGACCTTTTCTCCTCTTTTTTGACTGACGCTTGTGTCCTGACCATATCATCCCAGAAAAGAACACAGAATGAGAACTACTACATTAATGTACCAAAAAAGTCTATCTACTCATTAAAAAATATTCTTACTTGCTACTTCTATCACTCATATTTTTTTTATCTCCAGAACTTCTTGAACTACTCTTTTCATCATTTTCTTTCTTCATTTCTTTCTTAGAAGGATCACCTTTTACCTGAAAGTTTTAAAACAGAGGACAAACTGAATTTGAAAGTCAAATTTTTATTATGAAATCAGTTGATGGCAGAAAATTTGGAAGAGACAGAAAATTACTAAACAAATACAGAAATACTGATCAAACCATAACTGATTCTCTTGCTGCTCATGCTGACCATTTTTAAGTTGCAAATGGCTAGCCATCAACATAATCTCCCTTTGATATCCCCAATGGTAAGCTTACTTTTTCAACAGAAATCAGTTGTCCGTGCAGCTCAGTGCGATGCAGATGTGCAATACACCTAGAAACTTCTGTGCTTGAAGACATAGTTACAATGCCATAGCACTTTGCTCCAGGACTTCGAGCATTTGTAACGACCTTCGCACTCAAAACCTACAAAACAAAATAACACTATACAAAGTCTTACATCTTCAAAATTACACATATTTACAAACAGATGAACCTTCAGAACTGAAGATTGTTCATATTAAAAGATGTAGTCAGGACATATTCATTCAGGATAAAGGAAAATGTGAAGACATACATTCTTTTGTTTCATATTGTTTTGATTATTAGCTACCTTTCCATAGAAAAAGTAGTAAAAATTCAAGAACTTTACAAGTCAAAAAGCAACTTTACCTTTTATTTACTTATTTGTTATTTTTTAAGGATTTATTTATTCTTATTGCAAAGTCAGATACACAGAGAGGAAGATCTTCCACCCGAAGATTCACTCCCCAAGTGACCGCAATGGTCACAATCTGAAGCCAGGAACCGGGAGATTCTTCTGGGTCGCCCACACAGGTGCAGGGTCCCAAGGCTTTAGGCCATGCCTGACTGCTTTCCCAGGCCACAAGCAGGGAGCTAAATGGGAAGTGGGTCCTCGGGATTAGAATTGGTAAACACATGGAATCCCGGCACGTTCAAGTAGGTCAAATCTGAATGAATCACATCATGAAATAAGTTAAATAAAAATAACTGGATTTAGACCAACATTTCCATACCACAGATCCAACCTGACTTGCATAGAAAAAAATTAAAGATATTTCCAGATACTTTATTAGTGAGTGTTAACTATTTTCCTGTAATGAGTCACTATTCTTTGCAAAAATAAGCACACAAACCAGGCATTTGTTCTGCTAAAGAGCTCACTTAAAAATAACCCTAAAATTGGAAGACAATCCTTTCCATGTTACATACTTTCCAAATTTTGTCAATATAAAAATGAGCAATAATTTCAATTCTGTAAGGTGGATAAGAGACAAATAAAGCAAGGATGGAACTATGGAAAGCAAAGTGAGTGGGAACCATCCAGTGCAGTGTCGAGGAAACAGGAATAAAGGCAGAATGTCAGGAGGATGTAAACAGAGACTGTAAGCTCTACAGTTGGGGTGGCTGGAAACCATGAGTTTCACCTCATCTCTGTGAAAACTATTTACTTCACAATGATTTATAAGCCCAAACTCTTGTTGTCAACTGGGCAGAATCTTTAATAATAAGCTCTAAACAATGTTAACATTGTTTAGATAAAATAATGTTTTGTCTTAATACTGAAAATAGAATGAATGGGTCAAAATGCTACTACAATTCGTAACATTCTATCTCTGTGGTTCACTAGCACAGGCAAAAACTTGCTTTATACTCAGACAACTGGTCAGTTAAGAAATGTAAAAACCAGGTCCAGCATGGTAACCTAGAGGCCAAAGTCCTCGCCTTGCAAGTACCAGAATCCCATATGGATGCTGCGTCTAACCCAGCAGCCCAGCTTCCCATCCAGCTCCCTGCTTGTGACCTGGGAAAGCAGTGGAGGATGGCCCAAAGCCTTGGGACCCTGCACCCATGTGGGAGACCCGAAGGAAATTTCTGGCTTCAGACTGGCTTGGCTCCAGCCGTTGTGGCCGCTTGGGGAATGAATCATCAGACGGAAGATCTTCCTCTCTGTCTCTCCTCCTCTCTGTATATCTGACTTTCCAATAAAAATAAAATAAATAAATAAATAAATAAATAATGTAAAAAACCTCTTCAACAGGACAGTATCTGTAAGATTCATTAATAACTACCAATAATGATCACCAGTTTAATGTCTATTATATTTAAAGCCTTTCATCTTCTTACAAAGGAGACCAGATAGGGTCATTGTCTTCACCGAGCAACAGGAATACATTTAACATGATACAGATGAAAAAGTAAGCTAGAAAGCAGTGAGAGCCCCAAAGGTTATGGACCAACCCCAGTTAAACCCACCAGCTACTGACTGAGCTACCCTTCTTCGACTGCCACTTCCCTTCCCTAAAGTCTCTCCTTAAACACCAGACTAATTTTTTTCTAATTAAACAACTATACAAAAGCCTCTTTTCTTCCTCTTTTTAATACACTGCACCCTTCCATTATGCCATTTATAACATTTTTGATTAAAGTATATAGATAAATCCATCTATCTGTAGAAACATATATGCTTATATTTCTATCAGTTTTATATTTTTCTCCACCGTGGACTAGAACCTCTCTAACAGGGATCACATCTGTTTTTCCCTCCATTTATAATATCCTATTGCCTAATACTAGACTTTTATTTTCAAGATTATGAGATCAGCCTCAGCAAGGTGCCAGACCTTATGCCAGGTACTAAAATAATCATGATGGATAAGGTTGTTTCCTGGTATTAATGAGTTCAAGCTCTGGAACACAAAGGCCCAAAGTATAACTGAATGATGAGGGCCCAGCACAATAGTGTAGTGGTTCAAGTCCTCGCCTTACACGTGCTGCGATCCCATGTGGGTGCCAGTTCTAATTCCGGTGGCCCCACTTTCCATCCAACTCCCTGCTTGTGACCTGGGAAAGCAGTCGAAGATGGCCCAACGCCTTGCTACCCTGCACCTGCGTGGGAGACCCGGAAAGAGCTCCTGGCTCCCAACTTTGGATCGGTGCAGTACCGGCCATTGCGGTCACTTGGGGAGTGAACCATTGGATGAAAGATCTTCCTCTATGTCTCTCCTCCTCTCTGCATATCCACCTTTCCAATAAAAATAAATAAATCTTTAGAAACATCATTTAATCCCTAATAATGCCCATGACAATCCTAAGACATAAAGTTATAAAATACCATTTCATGTGCAGTCTGTTTCAAATGCAGACACTAGAAAGATAAAAAGGTAAAAAGAATGTACCTTTCCATATTTGCCAAAGAGGTTCTTCAAATCAGCAGCTTTGGTATTAGAAGAAAGTCCACTAACCCAGATATTTTTAGTTGAGCTTCCACTGCTACCGCTAGTACTACTTGCACTTCCTAGAATAAATTTAATACCAGACATTTAAGTGTCTTAATCAGAACTTCCTTTTTGCAAAATTATAAGGTACATACTCCATCAAAACTATTGATAGTATGACTTTATGCCATCAAAATCCTTTTAATTATTAAATTAAGACATAATAACATACAATATAATTAGTAGAGAAACAAATTTAACTTCTGGACACTTCTCATGGCATGAGTTCAAAGCCAAAGTAGGTAACAATCCCAATTACAAGTTCAGATAGTCACTGCAGCTTAGTAATTTATCCTCTCCCACCATACTGAATTCAGGCAGCTAGGAAGTCTCCAGGAATCAAAAGATTGCCTAATTGCCACATCTACTGTGGGATTTGCATCCTGAGAAATTGCAGGGGAAAAGTCAGGGCAAGGAAAAACTATTTTCAGGAATTATGAACAAAGAAGCTTCTAGAGAATTTAAGTATAAAGACTAACCACCTAATAATTCACATTTATTCCCCATTGGACAATGAATCAGAGAAAATAGGAATTATATGCATCTGGAGTATTCCTGATTCAGTAAGAAGCAATTTTCTCAAATAAAATAACGAGAAGAGTAAGACCAGAGATCTCAAAATCATCTAGAACACAAGATGATTATGAGTCACTTTTGTCTTATTTCAGTGCATACAGTAAGGCTTATACAATTAAAGCCATTCCTTGCACACAGGTCCAGGAAGTCCATCCCTTATTGCTTTTATTCCTCTGTATGATTATGAAAGAGAATTTTCATTTTTTAAAAAACAATTAATTCTTAGTCACTTTTAGACAAAAAGTATACAAGCAATTTTAATAATTTCCATGGTTTCATGTGACTGTATGTAAAAATAGTAACAGTTTCAGTGACACAGATGTTAACAGTTGAAAAAACTCTCACAGACTTCTGAGTAAAGGAGGTAACATTCACTCCTCTGTTTTAAGTATCAGTGGGTGATTCTTGTCTGTTCTCAGGGTGTACATCCATCAGAGGATCTGTTTTACAATATGCAATGTTTACTGAAACTCTGCGGATCTTTCTGAAATACCAGTAATATTTGGATTCAGGTACTTTTCTAATTACAAAAAAAAAACCAAACAAACAAAAAAAAAACATTTTCACAGTTAAAAAAAAGTGTTACTTAACCAAGAACATGAAGGGATAACATTTTATGAAGTTACTGTGCCTTTTACATATTAATCAAAACTATACAAGAAGTAGCTTTTATAACTGTCAACTGCTAAATCAAATCACTATAATTTCCACAACAAAACAATAAATAAACCACAGAGGATGCATACAATCCTTCTTTAGCTACCCAGGAGCATTTTTAGTACTTGTTGGTAATTAAGTGGTATACTTTCTCCTTAACTGCCTTTTTAGGAAACAAAAAATATTTTCCAAGTAGATAGAGCATATGTTGTAAGCTAAAACTGTCATGAGCATGACAGAACCAAAATTCCCAAACAGAGAGCAAGCAGATATGGCACACTTTAACATTTAGCAGAACTGAAAATTAAATTGCTTCCCTGTGTAAGACAACCATTAACACATAGTAAGTCAAATTAGGAATAAATGATGAAGAATTTAAATACTGTGTTCTGGCTATATGAACAGAAGCATGCCCTATTGTAAGGGATGATTTCTTTTAAAGCACATTTTCTACTAGACAGTGTAAGAAAACAGTTGTGATGTACAAGTTACTAATCACTATAAGTGGAGATGAAAACATTTCTGAAGTTATAATGTAAGAAGATGAAGTATCAATTCATATTCAATAGAACTGATTAATCACAATACATAAACATTCCCAGCAAATAGGTTTTTAACATAGTCAGACTAGCTTACAAACTTAAAAGTTAACTATTATCTAACTCCTTTGGTTACACAAAGATTAATCCAAGTTTTACTCTGTCAACAAAACTTTAAGGACTAAACACCAGAGGAAACACTGAGCAGCTGTTAACATCTGTAATGAAAATGTGCAACATTACCACTGAAATAAACAGGAAAGAAAATCTATTACCTTTGTCATCTTTAGATGATGTCTTGCTGTCTTTAGATTCCTTTGATGAGCTAAAGAAGCAAATTACCAGAAGACAATTGAAAACAAATAACAAACCGAACAGCTTGATATTGACTATTAATTACTTAAAGCTAGCGCTAGTCACACAAATGAACAATCGCAAAGCCTAGAATATGTTATTGGAATAAGTGGTTCCCCTCAGGGTTCTTGCACTGATTTTCCCCAAGATGCCTGAAGATCTATATTTCCTGACAATTTTATTCAGTGGAAATATGGCCATCTTCTCCAGATTTCAGGACTGGGACTTGACTTCATTTTGAGTTCTTAGAACGGATAGTTGTTCATTAACCATCATCACAAGGATTTTTAAAAATAAAACACAAAAAAATTGTCAATTTGAAAAAAAAAACCAAAAAAAACCAAATATATGCTGACAATTCGACAATGCAATCAGTAGGACACACTGCATATTATGAAGATCTTGAAATTTTTAAAAAGTAACTTATGACGATCAAAAATATTATAAGCAGGATCATAAGACACTAATTATTGTACATGGTCTTGAAGCCACCCCCTTAATGTAGAGCGATCTTATTGAATGCTGGAATTCAGTATCGTAAAGAACTGACATAGAAAAACAAACCTCTTTGCTTGACCAGAGGCCCCAGTAGACGAGGGCCCTTTCTTCAAAGAATCCTTTTCTTTGTCTCCAGATTCTGCTTTCTTAGAACTTTCTCTGGCTTCCTTCTCGACAGGATCACACTTCACGCAGTCTTCCTTCTTACCATCTTTATGGTTCGCATTCATCTCATAATCCTTGCTTTCCTTCTCCGGGATCTGTGCAATGGCGTCCTGCCCGTCTTTTGGCTTACTTGCTTCGGAATCTGTAATTTTCACATTTTTACCTGTTTCTAGGAGGTCATCACCATCAAAATCCAGAGTGATGGCATCTTCAGCCTGGATTGTGACCGAGATGTTGTCATCCTCAGCTTCTTTCACAGGCGCATTTGCTTCCGCTTCCGTCTCTTCGTGAGCTGTATGATCAGCCTCAGCTAGGTTCCCTTCTGAAGGAAGAGGTTTACATACTTCTTGTGTACCATCACCAGAACCTGCTATATCTAAGAGGATTTAACAGGAATAAATACGGCAAAACAAGAAGTTTAAACAATTTCATATTCATAAGCTAGAATAGGACCTAGAAAATATAAAGCCAGTTATTAGCACTGATGGAAGGTTAGAGAAAAAAAAAAGCACAAGGGTATTAACTAACATAAACAATCCTTTACCCAGGATCACTTATTCTTCATGGAAAAAATGAGATCTCTATATACAAACACCAAACAACAATAGTGATAGTGAGAAAATGGTTCCATCCTGAAGATCCTAGTTCTTCCCTCCTGGTTATAATGGCGTATGGAAGGCTTTTGTTCCTCCAAGGTTAGTGAGAAGCATGCAGATTTGTTATTCCGTGTTCCCATCATCTTGGCTTGTGACCTTCGGAACTCCCAGGCTGATTTCTTCAAAGGCACAGTCTGGAGATATCCATCTTCAGAGTATTCAGGGCCCCATCTTTTTCAGTCTTCAATTCTTGGTTAGTCCAGAATTGTATGGGACGCTGCTACGGAAGGCTCTGAAGACGTTCCTGTTCCATGGTGTTCAGGAAATTGGTTACTTCCAGTCTTCATCCTGTCCAGTTAGTCAGGAATTACCATCTTCACAGCTGTCTTGCATTCCCCCAAAATGGAAAGGCTTTGTGCATGTGAGATGTTCAGTCAGAAGCTTTACTTCATCGATGCTTCTAGACTTTTCGTTCTGCCTTGCTGAGGACCTCATTCCATGTCCCTTCTAGTCCAAAGTAGGATTCTTTAACTTCTGTCCAACAACACTTCAATAACCTCACATTGACCACATGTACTGCTAGTGTTGTGCCTCTAATTGTGTTGGAAGAGTCAGTGCTTTTAAACTGCTAAAACTGTTGGAAGACTGTACAAAAGGTTCCTTAAGCAGCATATAGAAAGTTCCCTGGTCATTTATCATTTTTAGGACTAGTTGCAAAATTCATTATGAATTATACACCGGGACTCCAATAAGCACATATGAGTTACTGCAGTGTTGGTCTTAAGGATGCAATCAACTTACCGTATGTCAGAACTGATTTTAAATATAATATTTAAACTGTGTAAAATAAAAACTCATTGTACACTACAGTAACTGGTATGTACTATCAAATTAGAATATATTTTGTGTACAACAGAAAATTAAAAACTAAAAATTAAATCAAGATGTTAACTTAATTCACTAAACTGATAAATCTGGAAATAAACTTATTTCAAAAATAATATTTCCAATAAAGAATACTTTTCATGTAATTTATTTTTTTTAAATGTCAGTAATTTAAAAACTCTACTTAGCATTAAACATACCTTTCTCATTTTCTTCTTCCTCCCCGTCCTGAAATTCAAAGAATAATCAAATGTAAAACGAATTCATGTAAAGCTAGACTTTAGTAGTAGTGCAAAATAAGTCAGGTAACACTGATGGATATACTATTAATTAGGGATGTTTATCAGTAACAGGATATTTGAACAAGGACCAGAGCCCATTTACAGCTAGGGAGCACAAGTCTAGTATATGTAATCCGAGGAGAACCAGACAAACTTTGTCAACTACATCAACAAACAAGTAGTTTCTTTTCCCAAAGCTAGTTTATAGAATCCAAACCTTTCTCAACTCAAAGAACTGCCAAAAAAAAGGATGGATCTAAATAATGACTATATTCTTTTTAAGCAGCTCAGATATGAGAAGGCTAAACAGCTGTCATTTTCAAATCATTTTTATCTGTTTAAAATTAATTCAAAACTGTCACATGTATAATGATGACTAGCCATTTTAAATATTTTTTAATAAATAGTAAAAAAATAACACCCCCTCTCTTAAAATTTGTTTAATTTTAAACATCTGCTATCTTAACTTAATCTAAAAGTATGTGTGAACCTGAAATACTACAGAAATCACTAATCACACTAAGACAGAAGCATCATTTTACCAAATGCAAGACTGTAGGTAAAGTAATGGCCACTATAAAGTGGGATGTTTTCATTTTTATTAGGTAGATTGTTGTAGGCGAACTGTCATGCGGCTTGGAGTGATATTACCACAGAAGCCACAGAGCAGTGGTTATCAAAGAGCAGCAGGTGGCAGGGCCCCCTGCAGTGCTGACAGTGCAGGGAGGCGCCGCTGCAGAGGGTCGCAGGGAGCTTTAGACTGTGGACCTCATGCCGCGGTCCGGAGAGCATACTCAGAAAGCGGCTTACGGTGACAGCTGACCAAATCCTTAAAGCAAAATTCACGTAGAATATAAATTTTAAATGTCAGTTATTTTACAACACTATTTTAGGTTCATACAAAACTATGCAGACCCTTAAAATGTTAAATATTTTACCACATGCTCAAAATCAGGAATGGATAACCATCATATTTCTAAAAAGTAATCATAAATGTTTTAACTAAGTTAACATTTATGTATCCCAAATAGGGAATGACTCATAATTTTAGTCACTAAAACAACATGAAGAAAACTATACTTGAAAACTAAGCTACAAGCTAGGATAGTTTAAAAAACCGCCTAGAAAAAGTAAATCACTGACTTACAGCAATGTCAATATCCTATAGGTCATCTATATTAAGAACTTTTTAATTGTTACATGGAATTTGCTTTTATTCATTGTATCTCTAAGCTACAATATCTGGAAAGGAAAGTGAAAAGGATCTGCTTGGATAGAGTAGTGGGCAATAGCAGCCGGAGACGGATGAGTCATGCTCAAATTATACCTAAATCTTTCTTCCAAAACTTTTAATTCTATAATTTATCCTGAACAAATAAGCTGTGACACCTTAGCTATACTCAAACACAGAATAAATTTTAAAAATGAAACCAAATCTTCCTTTATCCATGTGTGATGAAACAAAACATCACTTTTCAGTTACTCGTGTTGTTATAACATCGATGAGTTCAAGAAAAAGATACCCAAATGATTTGCTAATTTAAAAAGTATACTCGGGCCCAGCGTGATAGTGTAGCAGTTAAAGTCCTCATTTTGCATGTGCTGGAATCCCATATGGGCACCAGTTCTAATCCCGGCAGATGCACTTCCCATCCAGCTCCCTGCTTATGGCCTGGGAATGCAGTGGAGGACGGCCCAAAGCTTTAGGACCCTGCACCCACATGGGAGACCCAGGAGAAGCTCCTGGCTCCTAGCTTCAGACTGGTTCAGCTCCAGCCATTGCAGCCACTTGGGGAGTGAACCATCGGATGGAATATCTTCTTCTGTGTTTCTCTTCCTCTCTGTATATCTGCCTTTTCAATAAAAATAAATAAATCTTAAAAAGAAAAAAAAGTATATTCAAGAAACCAGTATAGTAGCCTAGTGGCTAAATCCCTAGTGCCAGAATCCCATATGGGTGCTAGTTTGGGTTCCACCTGCTCTACTTTCCAGCTCCCTGCTCATGGCCTAGGAACACAGTGGGTCCCAAAGCCTTGGAAGACCTGGAGGAGGCTCTTGCCTCCTGGCTTCAGATGGGCTCAGCTCCAATTGTTGTGGCCACTTGGGGGGTGAACCAACAGACAGAAGATGCTTTTCTGTGTAATTCTGATTTTCAAAAAAAAAAAAAAGTTTACTCAAGAATTTCACATAAAAAATGAAATTCTTAAAATCTGCCAATTAGCAATGTTGTTACTAGTTGTCAAAGTAACTCCTATGATTTGCCTTTCTTTGCTAATATTTTTAGATATTTATCTTAATAACCCAACATGTCTTTAGAGGGCTCTCATAACTTAAGTTTTCCTACACAGTAATTACACTGGCCTAATTACACACATACTTAAATGACTTGAGGAAAAAAGGACTTAACCCAAGCTTTTAGGAAACAATAAATAAATAAATAAAGTTAGGTTGGAGGAGGTCTCTTGTCCCGTTGGTTAGCATGCTGGTTAAAAGGTCTGCATCCCCTGTCAGAAGTGTCTCCCAACTCCGGCTTTCAGCTAACGCAGATCCTGGAGAGGCCCCAGGGATGCATCATACAATCATGTTCCCGTATCCACGTGGGAGGGTGAACTGAGTTCCCAGCCCCCTGGATGTTTATGGCCGTATGCAGATGGGAACTGTTTCTGTGTTTCTCTCTCTGCCACTCAAATGAGTAAAAAAATAATGGTTTCAGGAAAGATGAACCACATATAAGTACATATTTGTTTTACTGAGTAGTATCTGCAGTAAACATAGCACTAACAGGGAAAGCTAAACCAAAGTCCTAAGCCCCCAAATCTTTGCAGTAAGGAAACAAAGCAGAAAACGCACACAAACACAACAATAGGGAGTGCTTTCTGTCTAAATATATATGTACTGACATCATATACAACCGATTTGAAATTTTCTACCCATTGAAAAAGATTATTTCCTAGAATATAGTAAATAAGTAAATATAAAAAGCACAATCCTGCACAAGTGCTGGCACCCCATATGGGCATCAGTTGGTATCTTAGTTACTCTACTCACAACCCAACTCCCTGCTTAGGGCTTAGGAAGGCAATGGAGGATGACTCAAGGTGTCAGGCCCCTGCACCCATGTGGGAGGCCAGGGAGAAACTCCTGGCTTCCAGTTTCAGATCAGCTCAGTTGTGGGCATTTTGACCATTTGGGGAGTGAACCATTGGATAGAAGACCTCTCTCTGTCTCTGCTTATCTCTGCAAAAATCTCCTTTCAAGGGCCTAGCGCCATAACATAGTGGCTAAAGTCCTTGCCTTGCATGTGCCAGGATCCCATGAGTGCCAGTTTGTATCCCAGCTGCTCCTCTTCCCTTCTAGCTCCCTGCTTGTGGCCTGGGAAAGCAGTGGAGAACAGAAGAGGCTCCTAGCTCCTGGTTTGAGATCAGATCAGATCAGCTCCAGGCATTGTGGCCACTTGGGGAGTGAATCAGCAAATGGAAGATCTCTTTGTCTCTCCTCTGTAAAATCTGACTTTCCAATAAAAATAAACTATACACACACACACACACACACATATATATAACTAAAAGTTACTTATTAAAAGTAAACCATCCTTTACATGTAATGTAAAATGTCCTTTTAAAGTCAACATTTAAGCTTATCCAGAAAAAATGTTTAATTTAAAAGTGAATGAAATGCTCTATGAGACAAATCCTCAAATTGTTATCATTGCAGCAGATTGTACAATTAAAATCTCTAAGTTCTTTATTCATTTCATCTTAGGAATATCAGTGACTACCAACAGATAAGCCTGCAATTTCCTTTTTTTAAATACATCTATGGACATAAAAGTTTTATTTGCAAAATAAACAAGTAAAAATGAACAAGGGGAAAATGCCTTCTGTTAAAGAGCCAGGAGTTACAGTGTCTCCTGAAAGGGCAGAGAACACCAGAATGGGATTTATTTTGAATTAACTAAGTGTTTACTACATACCTGTGTTATATGTAATTGTATAGATTACATAAGACCTCCCTTCTTTGTTCTAATAAACAATGCGTTCCACTCAGGTTTCAATCTTTTGGAGATACTTAGCCCAGTCTGACATTAGGGTGTCTAGATTCAATTCCCATCTTGGGATCCTGACTCTTGCCCTAGAGAGGCAACAGCAAGGGTTTGAGTAACTGAGTTCTTGTTGCTCATCTGGGTGTCCTAAATTGACCTCCCAGCTCCTGGCCTCAGTTTACCATGATTTCATTCACTGCAGGAATTTGGAGAATAAATCAGTAAGAGAAGTTTTTTTTTTTTTTGCCTCTTAAATGTTAGAGAAAAAAAATATTGAAAATTTCAAAATTACTTCCAACTACAAACCATTTACCTGGCAATATGATGACATAGAATTTTAAAACTGCTTAGTGTATAGTAAGTACTCAACAAGTATGTTTTAAAATTTTTCAGAATCTATTTTCATCTACTTTAAAGGCAAAGAGTGAATGAGAGCTCTCCCATTTACTAGTTCATTCCCAGATGCCTGCAAATGACCAGGTCTGGCCAAGCCAAAGCCAGGAGCCAGGAATTCCACTGAGGTCCCCACATGGGTGAGTGGACCCCAAACACTTGCATCATAGCCTACTGCCATTCAGGATTCATCAGTAGGCAGCTGGGTAGGAAGCAAAGAAGTCAGGATTGAACCAGCACCCTGGTACGGCTTCCCTTGAAGTGCCACAGTGCCTGCTCCGTAAATTTTTGTTAAATGTATCTACTGAATTGATACAGTGTAAGACACTATGGTTTTCAGCTAAACACTGCAAAGACTGCTCAATTTTTATATATATATGCAGGACTTAACATAAGTACACAAAAACCTAGAAAACATTTACCAGTGATGAGGCTTTTTTGGTTAAAAAAAAAAAAAAATCGGAGTAGGCATCATTAAGACCCAGATGTTTACTCTGTCTTTACCAGTGAAACAGTTCTACACTGTGGCATGTCATCTGTTTAGAGAAATTTTACCTATGGAACAGGGAGCACATGTGACTTATATAAAATACATCAAGGATTAAAATAATGGGTACAAAAAGTTCCCTGTGAACAGGCAAGCACTCTACAGCACAGAGGAATGAGAGAAAGTTCTGTGGAGAACAAAATGCTAAATCTTGGTTTTCAGAGGTCTAGACATTTCACCTGACAGAAGGGGAAGACTTTCAGGTTAATGATATGTTAGGGACAAAGGCCAAAAGGAATAGATGACATGAAGATAGAAGACTGAAAAGGTTCTTGAGACTAGAGGAAATCTTTAAAAAAGAGTCAAAGCATTAGTAAACAGGAATAAAGTGAAGAAAAAAATTTTAAACAATCATTAGTTATACCTGTACTATATGCCACACTTTGTAAGAGTGACAAAAGTTTGCTAAGAGAATCTGTCCTAAATCACAGTACAGCCATTAACTGAGAAGTAGAACATAGTCCAAATTCTATATAGTGTAACAGACTTCCTGGAGGCTAAAGCCTAAAGTTCAGCTTTAAGTAAAACTTGACGACTATTTCTTTCTTTCTTCTTTTTTAAGGTTTTATTTATTTCCAAAAGTAGAGTTACTTAGAGAGGAGGAGACACACATTCACAAAGAGGGAAATTCAATCTTCTGTTCTCTGGCTCACTTCACAGTCATAGCCAGGACATCCAGGTCTCCCACAGTGTTAACAGGGACCCAAGTACTTGGGACATCTTCCACTGCCTTCCAGAGACAGTCTGAGAGAGAAATCAGAAGTGGAGCAGCCAGGACTTGAACCAGTTCTCTGATGTAGGGTGTTGGCATTACAATGATAACCCCCATGCAAATACTTCAATCAGCTAATTTTAAGAGCTGTTTACTTGGAAATAACTATAGATGTAAGACTTTTTGATTAACTCATTAAGAGCAATACCTAAGTGCTGAAAATAAATAGAGAGATAAATAAAGCTAAGTATGTATTAGCTGGTGATACAGCCACACAATGCAGAACGAATCTCAAACACACAATTTGTTCATCCCTTGAGGCACACATCCTATGACAAACATAACTGCGAAAAAATTTTTATTGACCAGGTTGGTGCTGGTGCTGTTATTGAGAGAAGAGAAATAATTAACTTGAAAAGTATCCAAATGAACTAAAAATCAATTTTATCTCCAAAGTGAAAACAAAGAACAGAAAAATTCTAATACATTCTCTAGAAGTATACATTAAAAAAAAAAAAACAACCAGAAACAACAAGTAATTCAGTAACATTGAACATGCCTACCACCCAGAATGTTGTCCTGAAGTACCATTTAACACTAAAAGGGAAAAAAAGCTAATTACACGTCTAGAGCAGGACATGGAACATCTTTACCATAGCAGAAAGCAAGAACTCAAGAGTCCACCAGGATCATGTTCAAAAAGACTTAAAGAACAAACTTAAAGAGGCTCTCATTAGCTATATGTAGGACAATTTAATCATTAACAAGGATTACAGTAGTGATCAAAAAAAAATTTTAAGTCAAACCTAAGAGTTCAAAATGAAATTAACAAAAAGGAAAAAAATTTAATCACTGGTTACTCTGAGATACTACTAGACAAGTTCATTATTCTAAAAATTGGCAAACAGAAGGAAAAATTCAAACATACAGCCTAACTTTGCTCTGGAAATCACTGAGAAAACAAAGTAGATGAAGATTAGAATATATCACCATTTTGCAGCTTCTAACGGGTGCAGCTCCTCAATGACTAAAACCATCACAAAAAGATACAATCAGATATTATTAGCATTCAAATGAAAGAATACAAGGCTACCTAGGGATGGGAGGGAGGTCTCAAGTCTGAATCTGAGAGCAAGTCCTGTGATTCTGTAACCAACTTACCAATTTACAGAAAATACAGTAAATAAGGAAACCTGTTGAATGATATCATAGGAATATTATCAGCAAAATCTAGGTTTTAAAGCTCGACAGTAGGAGTTGGCAAATAATACCAAATGCCCATTTTTGTAAATCTAAATTGAATACTGTCATGCCCATTCATTTACATACTGTCTGCAGCTTCTTTTACCAGGCAAAAGCAGAGCTGAACAGTTGTGACAGAACACAGGTTAAGATACTCGAGCCTCTAAGAAACGCTGCCAAAACCCAAACTCAATCAAAACACCAACTCAGTCTTATCAACAATTACAACAGTGGATGCATGTGCATGTGTGTGTGTGTCTGTGGGGGTTGAGGAGCTAACAAACATTTTAATCAATCACAACTATAAATCGTACTCATTAAATACCTATAAAAAGAAAAAATCACTACAGACAATGGGACATCTAAACATTGACTATATATACTAAGTATCAGTGTTCTCTTTTAGTAGTACAAACTGAAATTTTTCACCAGATGTACGTATGGATTTGTTTCAAAATGATGTCTTTAAGAAAACTATCCATGCAGAGGCAATCAGGTGGTAAGCAGCTGAAGCTTAGTGTTGGCTTCACTGCAGTCAGTCGGGTCCTCAGCCTGATGGCAATCATCAGCCCCTGGCGGAACCTAGATAGCATTCTTAGGTTGCCAGATGTTCCATTATAAGTATTTAAAAAAAGAAAAAGGTCATTTTACTTAAAGAAAACACCTCTGAAAATTTAAATTCCTTGCTAATATAATATGGCAAATGTTGCCCTCTGAAAACAAATATTCTTTCAGGATGACACAGCAGCAAAGCCATCTTCAGGTCCCAAAATGTGTAAGAAGCACTCATGCATTCCTCAAGATGCTTTATTTCTAGTTGTTAAAATAGTGTTCATAATAAATAATCCATTAGGTAAATGGGAGCTCCTTAGGTTCTTCACAGACATGTCACACAACTCATAGTTCCCACAACTGCAGAAGTTTTTGATAGAAGTTAAAAAGGAAATGAGGAGCCTAACTCCAACCATTGGCAAATCAGTAATCTAGAAAGACTACCCATTTTGAGGGTCAATCTGCCCAATGTATTCTTTAGTACTAAGGAATGAAGGATCTTAACAACAGGATGTGGACAGGTCTATACAATTTTACAGTCTTAACCTTTCTTTCCTTTATGAATATTCCAAATGGCTACAGCCAAATTTCCCCCTAAAACATAACTTCCCCATTGCAATAAAAACCAAGTCATGTCACGGGACAGACGGCAAAACAGTCATCTAGGAACATGAGCCTCTCTCAAGATTCCGGAGAGGAAATAACAGAGTTTATCACCATTATCTCCCAATCCAGGTGACCGCTATCTCTAGTGGAAAGTAGACTATTTAAAGGGTATACATGAATAAAGGAATCTTGAAAAAGACTAAGAATAAATTTTTCTTAAACTGTATAGACTGACCATATGAAAGTTGTGTGTTAAGATATATTACTATGAGTATCAAAGACATCAATACCAAATGTTATCATATGATAAAATGCAGTTGTTTTCCATACTACACTGTTTCTAGAACATAAGTTTAAAGAAATTTCCATTCTATGCTCATTTTTTGCCATTTAAATTAACAAAACTATCAAATTGTGAAAAGGAGACTAATAATGACTTATTTTACACCAAAGTGACACCTAACTGGAAAAAAAACAGGGAGAAAATACAATTCTCAAAGATTGATAACCAGAGTTATGCTTTACAAAACAAGTGAATTTTGAATTGTGAAAATGGTAGGAACCTCATAACTTCCAGATACCTTTGTGGCAACAGAAATTTCTGCTAATAGTTCTAAGTATTTTACATACACCACATGTATAACCTAACCCAGTATTCAATTTAAGGCAGTTCTATGAATTCAGTATTTCTTTTCCAAGCCCTTCCACCCACAACATCAGATTCATAGGAGCAAATGAAAACTTACTTGGGCGGTTAGAAAGGTATCATCTTCACCCTCTGGAGCTTCGATTTCCTAAGTAAAAGGGTATACAATAGCTGTGCTTTACAAAGTATCTGAGAAAAATGAGAATGCTTCTATGCTCATATCTGACCATCATTTGCCCAGTGTTCTGTAGTGTCAATTAATTACACCGCAGGCACAAAATCAGAGCCTAAGAATTCAGACTGTTTTATGCCAACAGGAAACATTAATCAACATAACTACAGAATTGGCTGTTATTTCTTGGGTCCCTCATTCATTACGCTATGTAGAAGGGAAAGAATTTTACGCATTATATACTAACAGCACTGACTCCCTAGACAACTGATTTTCTTATGATAAACCAACATAATTCAAAGCAGGACAGTTGGCTTTTCAAAGAAAAAATTTCCAAAACTGTCTGCTATAAAACTAAACTCTCAAAATTAAAAAAAAAATTAAAAATCAAACTTTCATAAGTAATTTCCCCACCCTTGTAACAACTAAAAAAATTCAAATTAAACTTGCCTTTCAAACCAACCTAAGTAGCAAAAGGGGAAAAATAATAACCACCAAGGAATGTTGGCAAAGTCTGACTGAAATTAATAATCATTCAGAAGGGTGGAAAGAAAACTCTAAATTTAAATATACAAAATTAAAGGAGCTGTTATCAGACAAATGGAAAGCAGTCAAAGTGGGTATTTACATATAGATTGTGATGTACTTATGACATGTGAGGACAGAATTTAGAATACATTGTAACTTTTAGTATGACAAATGTGTAAAACTATACAGGTATGTGGGACAGGCAAAATTTAAAAGATCACCTTAGGTGGTAGAGTGATTGATAAGTAACTTTAAAAATATATTACAAAAGGGTTCTGAGATGTACAAACTCAACTAAGAAAAAAAAACCAAAAAACATTTTTCTCATTTAAGAAGTGTCATGTTTTTAAAAAACTGGCTAAAGACCTGACTTTCGATGTCCTCTTTTTCTCTATCTTCTATTGCTTCTGCCTCTATTAATTCATGAGCTCTCTCGTTCTCTTCTGCAGAAAGTAACTCCTTGGAATGCACACTTTCTTCTTCATTTTCACCAAATTCTTCAGAGTCCTTTAGTTCATCATTTCCATCTTGTTCATGTGCCTCTTGGTTCTCCATTTCACAGTCCTTTTAATGGTAAGAAAATTTGGTACAACTAGAGGCAAAGTAGTGTAGGCTATCCACCAAACTTTTTTTTTTTGTAATTTATATGTGTCAAACTTGATTATATTTTGATATTATTCCCGAAGTCAAAGTTCAACCATTTTACCTTACATATTAACTGTGTTTTTAAAATGGGGGGGAGGGGTTTAATACCAAAAGCATTAAATCATGCATCTTAAAATCCTTCCCACTGAAATGCACACTAACTGAATTATTATTAGATACTCAAAGCTCCAGTTAATGTTCACCAACCCACATTCTATTAGCTGTCAAAAGATACGGTTTCAAACCAATAATCTGATTTCTGTATGTGCCACAGTTTAATTCTAAAGAACATCAAACTCATACATGTCAAAGTTTATTTCCAATTTATAATAAGGAACGCTCAACTATTATGCATGGATTTGTTTTGAACTATCTCACAGAGCCACAGGGGAACCCAGTTTGGGATCTCTCCACACAGAAAGTCTGCATGCCTTACAAAGCTAGAGATGCTTGGTTCTTCAGTGTTAAAGCCACAATCTGCTTTGCCTCCACTGAGTGAAATGCAGAGAAAAGGCTAAAAGCTTGAGCATTCCTGCCTCCTTGCCTGCTGCTACAGTAACCCTGGAAAAGGTTTCTCGGTTAAAAGGGAAAATAGCGGCAGGGCGAATAATCACAGCTAAACTTCAGGGAAAGAAGAGAAATATCTAAGGAGGGAGGCAAGCACAGAGGAGCATGACTGTTTCAAAACTGGAGGTGCTTGGCCTGAGGAGCAGGACACCTCTCTGGTTTGACCAACCTCATCAAAATATGAGCTGAGGTTTAAAATGGAGTCAAGTGGTGGTATGATAAAAGGAATAGGTGCAAAAAAGAACAAAGAAGCCACTAAGGGAGCCCACACAATTGAAGTGCCAATTTAACCATTCTCCTCACTTATCCCAAGGAGCAATTTCATATCATTCAAATATGTAAACAATAGGTGGTGTTTACCCACCACTGTTGCATAAATTCCAAAATTACCAATTCTGGGAGACGAAGAAAATATATTCACTGAATTCCAATCAAAATATTACATATGATGATACTTCCAAAGTGGGAAAAGACAAAGTAACTAAAGTAAGTAGGATTTTTAAAAAAGAAACTCTCCTGTTCTTTCAGACACTATCAGAGTTAGACAATAACAAAAAGGCGTATTTTATAACACAGATAAGAGTTGTATTATTGTTCTGAAAAGATGTAACTTTATGAAATTTCAAATGACTAACAGCTTTATAAACTGAAAGTCAGACATTTGAAAATAAACTTTTATTAAGTCACAATGTTTTTCCATATTCTATTTAACTTTTGCTTAATCATACAGTGACTAGGGGAGAGGCGTGAAAAAAGTAAAAACAAAAGCACATACTGAATGGAAGATCCTCCACAAGAGTGACAGAATACCAGGACTGAAGAGTTCTCACGGGGTAGAACAAAAGCTGATTATAGACATGCAAATCATTCATCTTAATGGATTCCTGAACAAATATTTCCTACAATTATCTGCTGTTAGGATTAATTCCTCAGCCAAACACTTCTTTCTCTTCAAGCCTCCAAGGACAAAGTGCAATGTATGCGCTGTGTGTTACATTGTGGGAGGTATGTGTGTAGAGTGGAGCGGAAGGGTTGGCAGGTGAGACAACAGGACAGCAGAGAGGACTCAGGCTGACTTCCTGGTGGAGCATACAGACACACCCAGAGACACAGCGACAAAATGGACTAACTACATCCAGGAACTAAAATATAAGAGGGCAAAAATGTACATAGGAGGGGCTGTGCTCACTAAATAATTCCTACAAATACCACAGTGCTTAAGACCTAACAAGGAGTAAGCAGCAGATCACTTCTTCATAAAATAAAAATAAAACCAATAAAAACACCTACCTATTTAAAAGAATTGTTCTGTTTCTACAATACATAGAACTATCACACCCCAATTAAAACTACACACTTTTTCTGGCTGTTAAGTTTTAAAGCACGTTCCTTGTCAGCCAAAAAAGATCTCGCTTAATTATCTTTAAAAGAGCAAAACAAATTTCTGAATTTGAGTCTTGCCAAGTAAAAACATATCAGCAATTTTCTCTGCATCTTAATGTCTACTTTAATCTAAGTTAATACATTACATACACATCCTGAATGTAATAAACAGATTACAAGTCACCAGTATCCTCACTGGGTCCCTTAGATTGGGAATTAACACATGCTATTGTCTTTCACTATTGCTCTGGCCTCTGTGTCTCAGATTTTCATGTAAAGACTTGTTTCACGTGAAGAAAGTGACTGCATTTCTCAATTATTAGATCGACAGCTTCACTAAATCTTTAGTCTACATACTTCAGTGTCTTGTTTAAATGAAAAGCACAAAATTAATCATGCAAAATGCTAGTTTCAAAATAAAGGCCTTAATCTGAATAATTAACATTTACCTTAACAAAAGCATCATCTTCCACAGAAGCATCTCCACCCAATTCATCTGCTTCTTGTTTTTTACCTGTGGAAGAAAAAAACCAGGTTAACAACCCAGACTTTTTTTTTCTCAACCAATATTTTATTTCTTTAAACAGCAAAACATATTCAGCTTAACCTGCAATATTCTCTTTTCACTCCCAAATCAGCTAATGCCAACTGCTTATTGGAAACCTGGTCACAGCTATCCCAAACCAAAAAGAAACTTATTAACAGTGACATTGTTTGCATGGAAATATACTGTGCAAACAATCCTATATATCAACACATCCTCTTAACTGACTTGACAAATACAATATATTTTCTTTATGTCACTTGACATTTCTTCAGTTCTCTCAAAAGCAACATTCCTCTCAATGGTATTTTATTCACTGTAAGCATATATACATGTAACCACCACGAAATGGCTAGGTTTAAGACTTATATCTCCACAAAGCCTTTCCTACATTCTCAAAAGCTTTCTCTGAAATACAAATTCTCATTCTTTAATCTGCAACTTAGAATCCACCCCTTGATTGTGCACTGCCTTATAGATTGCTCAAGCACATGCTGTCTATCTCTCATGTCAAGAAGAAATCCCTTAAGTACAGTGACTACTTCTGTAGTACACTTTGTATTTGCCAGAAAGAAAAAAAAAAACACCACCCTGGTATAAATAGCATTGGTCGCCTAACATGAAGATTGACTGACTTAAAGCAAGCAGAAATTGTTGCAGAGCACAAACTGCTTATAGCTTCCAGAAAGACTAGAGACTTTCTCTGCCCATCCCATCTTGAAAATTTCACAAATTGCTGGTTGGAACTTCAAAAATATTTTCCACATTAAAAAAAAGTTCCACAGAGCCAGTGCTAAAAGTTTATTACTATAGTTTCAGTCTAGTTCACAAAAACCTACTTTAAAATAATAATGTCTCAGAAAGATGGTAAAACAACCCAGCTGCTAGGAGGTTTTTTTCGTTTTTTTCTGAAATGGGAACAGATGTTCCTTCCTGAGGCCCGAAGAGTGAGCTTCCCCTTGACCCACGGCTGGCCCTGACAGCACCAGCAGCGAGCTCCAGCAGGCGGGCGGCAGCTGGGGTAACTGAAAACCGAGGACAAGGCTCGTGTGCACCAGCCCATCCTTCAGCTGCTCCCAATGAGTCTATGCAGGGATGCGAAAGAACAGGAGAAATGTTCCTTTCTCCCTAGTACTACACCAAGATTTGGAGAATCAAATGAGAAATCAACTGCAGAACATACTGTGTTGTGAATTTCTTACTTAGAATGTTGGGATTTTTATTTTTAGAAAAACACAATCTTTTTTAGAGAAAAGCTCACATCTTAATTTTTCAATTTCAACTTTTTCAATTATTGCTCTTTACTACCAAATTTTGCTTTTATTTGAAAATTTTACACAATGAAAAAACCTATCTGATTATTTCTATCCTTAACAGCTAAATTAAGAACTATTAAGAAAGTCTATGTATCAGAAAATTTATTAACCTAGTAAAGAGAAAAGTAAAAATATTCTCTTCCTGAAAAAGAGAATAGTACTGGTTGAGAAGAGCTCATTAAATTCTTCTATCACACTTGGACAGAATGTCCCACAACACAAAACACAAAAAACAACATGTGTCTGAGGTGACAGGTATGCCACTCTGCCTGATATGACCATTCAACACTGTATTGAGATGTCACCGTACCCCATACATCACTGTGTCCATTAACATATGTATGTGCATATATATATATATAGAGAGAGAAATAAAACAGAAAAGCACCCAGAAGTGCCTGTATTAAGGAAGACTATTTCTAGTAACTTTACTATGTCTCCAAAAAGCTGATTGTAACAGTCCCATATTGGAAATTAAGAAAAAATTACATATCTCTCCAATGAAAAAATATTTTTGAGGGAATGAGAATATGTTCATGAAATTATTATAAAGTCAAACATATGATATGGTTTCAAAGTACTTTCTATTTAATCAAATATGCACGTATATATCTAAGACTAGAAGGAAATGGGCAAATATTAACAGATATAGAACGAAAATAAATGGTTTCTCAAGCATTTATATATAAGCCTGTGGTTAATTTACATTTTAAAATAATTTTTAATTTAGAATAGAAAATACAGAGATACCACCAAAAGTCAAAAGCACAGGTTCATGTATAATCTTAACAAGTTCTCCTGCTAGCTCTGAGCTCTCCTGCCTGGAGAGGTTTCTTGTGTGTGCTTGTAGAGAAGGCCTAGTCCAAGGTACTTCAACAATTGTTGGAAAATAGAATTAAAAGACAAGTTAATGTTAGTATCAAAACTCTGAAAATGTCTATTATGAGAAAAATGGAGCAGGCACTGGAGCACAGGAGTCAGGCTGCTAAGAACACAGGCATCACATACAAGAGTGAGAGTACAGATGACTCCATTCCTGATCCAGCTTCCTTTTAAGCAATGCTAAGGCCTTAGTCTCTTGGGTGACCCAGATAGAGTGCCATGCCCCTGGGTTTGGCCTGGCCCAACCCTGGATGTTGCAGGCATGTGGGGAGAAAACCAGCATGTAGGTCAATTCTCTAACTGCCTTCTAAGTACATGAACAAATATATATATATATATATATTTGTTATATATATATATTTTATATATATATATAAAACATATATCATATATATATATAATTTATTTATTTTTATTGGAAAAGCCAGATTTACAGAGAGAAGAGAGAAAAAGATCTTCCATCTGCTGGTTCATGCTCCAAATGGCCAGAGCTGGGCCAATCCAAAGCCAGGAGCTAGGAGCTTCTTCTGGGTTTCCCACAGCGTGCAGGGTCCTATAGCTTTGGGTCGTCCTCTGCTGCTTGTCCAGACCACAAGCAGGGAGCTGGATGGGAAGTGGCACACTGAGGACATGAACTGATGCCCATGTGCGATGCTGACACCTGCAGACTGAGGATTAGCCAATTGAGTCTTGTGTCAGCCCCAACAAATATTATTTTCAAAAATAAAAATATTTTTTAAACAAGGGAAAATTATATAAGGACTTTACAACTTTTTTGCACCAAAGTATTTATTTTAAAATTACATTTGCTATGTCTTCTGTGAACTGGCACGGGGACCTTTAACCATAGCTAGGTTAGGTTGGTTCCCTGAGAGAACAATTATTCCCTAGGGAAAAAAAAGCTGCTTTCCTAGTTACCTCCTGCCATCACAAATTCACTCGTAAAGAGCACTAACACTGACCCTTCCACAGTGGAGGGGAAAAAGAGACTACTCTGGTGTTTGGGACTCCTCTGATCCTACAAGTTTTGTCCACTTGGCTTCCTCAAGACCCGAAATCTGCAAGCTTGTAACCTGGCTATGTTCTAGCAGACTGGAACAGAGATGGGTTCAAATGGCCATTAATGAGCAAGCAGGCATCTTCCTAAAATTTCTTGTTCCTCTAGGGCAGTGTTACCAAACTTCATTCACAGGCCATCTTTGGGATTTTTGCTTATCCATTTAATCATTTTTCCTTTATATTCACTTTTTCTTCTTAAATGGATGCATTTTTTAAAGGAAAGAAAACAATAAAACTATCTTTAAGATTAATACTTTTGGGAGAAATACCGTTTTTAAAAATATGGACCTCCTCCTCTTCCTCACCCTGACCCCCGAACCCTGCAGAGCAGAGGTGTGGGCAGGGCTCCTTCGGGTTATCACAAACGCTGAGTTGGTTCCTGGCAATCAAAAAGCGCCTTACAACGTGCAAAGCATTTTTTAAAAGTTCAATGGATTTTTCCAACCATTGTATGGTACAGTACACAGGACAAGTTATTGCTTCTTTACCAAAGGAAGACAGAGCCAAATGGTTATATGGCTTGCCCCAAACCAGGAAATGACACCACTAGAGCTGGACCAGTAGAGGACTGGATCTCATTTCCAGTCCTGAATCCATCCCACCACATCTTACTATGATCTACTTAATAAGTCATGTAAGGAATGGCTAACTAACTTAAAAGACATTATCTTTGCCAAAGTGGCCCTCAGCCACTACACATATTCTGCGCACTCCATGGTGAACTTCACCTGCTTCAGTTTCCTTACAAAACCCAGTCACACTTCAGCAACAAAAAACACCAGCAGCCATCACTACCACCACCAGAGTGGCTCCTGCAGTTCAGACACAAGGATACATTCTTTACTTACATTAATAGAATTAATTTGCTATTCTTTAACAACTCTCCCCATGTGACAAAGGAGGGTCCTGAGCCGACAAGTTCCTGCATTACAAAGCCAGGAAACAGCAGTGCTGCAGTTTACACCAGGTCCACTGGCCTGAGCTCTCTGAGGAGCTGTAAGGTTGCCCACCTGTTTCAGTTGTAACCTTTCAGAGTAAACGAGGCTCCAAGGCTACATCTACAAAACTTGTAAATGTGAAACTCACAGAAAGTCAGTCACCTGCCATGTGACACAGATGACAAGAGCCAGAGAGGATGTAAAAAGTTCCAATTTTCTGTCCTACACTACTTCCAACAGTCATCCATCACACACGCACACTAGACAACCAATGTTACCAGCTTTTAAACTTGGGAGCCACAAGGACAAAAATTTCAAACATACAACAGTGACACTAGAGTCACATTCTAATAGGATTTTACTGTTGAGGAAAACTAAACTTTCGCATGAACTTTTTCCTGCTTTCATACTTGTAGCCTTGGGCTTGTTTTATACATGTTGAAGTACAAACTACTGTGATCTCTTCCTGTAACTTAAAAAAGATTTTTTAAAACTTTGTGGAAAAATAGGATTACAAGATTATTTTATTTTATTACAAAAAATACTGAAATGCATGCCTAGTTTTCTCATAACACGCATTTTCCGCGAACTTTTTAAAAACTATATTTTTCCTTTCTCACTAAAATATAACTCCATTTTAGCTATAATGTCTATCAGCCAGCCTAGAACATGGTGCAACACAGCACAGTCAGCAGACACTGGGGCATTCTGTGTTTTCTGACTGATAATGAAGTGCTAAGTCACATGCTAATCATAAACAAAGCCCAGACTTGCATTTGGCCCCACTAGGACAAAGCCGAGACGACAAGGCAGTCAAACCAGCTTAAATGTAGTTTCATCATGCCAGTAAGAACTCCATATTCCTAACTTTATGCCACAAATGGCATCTGAGGCCCCTAAATTTTGAGATGTTACAGTCCAAACACAAAGAAAACCTTAAAAATCATCAAGTTCCAACAAAAACGATCACTGCCCATTTCTATACAGTTACCATTCACAACTCAGTTCCTTTTAAGTCAGTGCTATCAAAGCTCCTGTAGGCTCGTTATGCAATCAACTAGCCAGATTCATTTCTTTCGTCCTTCAGGGAATCTGGCATGCGCCATGGAAACATGGACTGGCCAAAGAGAAGAAGCACTACCAAGAGGAAGGAGCTAATGGAAAGCTTAATGTAGACTGACTCCAAGCTTCAATGCTTTGAGGAACAAAAACACCATAAATTGGGTGGTAGACATGGTCTGAAAAATAAAACTTCCTAAGTTAAACCTCTCTGCAGCTTCTGAGACAGGATCGCATCACCAACCACAGAGGTGTCTGAGAAATGACACAAACACACATTCACACCAAAGGGAAGCAAGTCCACAAACAGTTTTCCTCTGCCACCAAGCTGTAAGAACTTTCCAGTTTTCAGAACTTTTTGTATTTAAGAAAGGTGAATGACAGGTTTTGATCATACAGGGATTCTTCCTCCAAAGGCAAATTAGTCCTTAGGAAAGTCTGCAGTTTTCCTTTTGAATTTGAGAAATACTTCCAAACCATAAACAAAGCAAAACTCTCCTAAGGAGTATATTTGAGAGTAATTTTGCCAGAACACTTCATGACTAACTTCTCCCCCTTCAACATTCACAAAAGATGCTACAAAATGTCTAAACTGTTTAGTTGTAGGGAAGAGTCAGAGGGCAAGCCAAGCTGAACCTCAGTCACTCTAACTGCAGAGTACCTGAATCACAGTTCATGCCATGTGCTGTGTGCATGTGTTTAACTTCGCTTAATTTAGTATCTTAGTAATGAACTCACGTTTCCACAAGGCCTAAACACAGCAGTCATGTAATAGGTTATTTTATTTTTTTAAATCACAAAGATAATTCACACATATTGCATAAATTCTGGAAGTAACAATGAGTATTTTCTTACAACTCTGGAACTTGTCATCCAAATAAAGCCAGAATAAACATTTCTGGCATATAAACATACAGAGCTGTAAGAGCTTAAAAAGTAGTAAAAACTAGGCTTAAAAGGGGTTACAAATTTTAAACAGATTAAAAATGGCTTTTAATCAATAAAAAGTATTTCTCCCTAAAGCAGCACTGTTGTAAGAATCCAAAACTGCAAAGTATATAAAATGATTTAGATGCCTATGTCCCCCACAAAACATTAGAACCCAAACCTCTGGTGGATCAAAGCGCTTATCTTTAGACACTCAAATGATTCTAACGCCACACCAATCACTAAAATAACTGAGTGTAACCAACACTTTAGTGAGAGGAAACTATCAGAGAAAAGTTAGATTCTCCAGAAGAGAAAATCTGTATTCCATCTTCTTTTAACAATTAACATCACTTAGAGTGGGAGCCTATTTAAGTTGAAAGGGGAGAAAAATACTTAAACGCACTTTTTCCTGGAGTGGGCATTCTCCCCTGGCTTAGGTCCCAGCTGTGCTTCTGATTCACATTCCGGCTTTCTGCTAACAGGTGCTGTCCACAAGGGTCTCTGCCACCCCTGTGGGAGATCTAAGCTGAATTCCAGGCTTCCAGTTTTGGCCTGGCACATCCTTGGTTGTCATGATCATCTGGGAAATAAATCAGCACGCAAAAATATTGTTCTGTCTATCCATTTGTCTCTTTTGGTTTCTCAAATTAATTAAAGACAGAAAAAAAGGGGTCTGTGTAATGACTCAACTGGCTAACCCTCCACCTGTAAGCACCAACATCCCATATGGTTGTTGGTTTGTGTCCCAGCTGCCCCACTTCCCATCTAGCTCCCTGCTCAGGGCCTGGGATAGTTGTGGAGGACAGCCTAAAACCTTGGGCTTAGGCACCCATGTGAGAGACCAAGAAGAGAAGTTCCTGATTCCTGGCCTTGGACTGGCTCAGCTCTGGCCATTGCAGCCATTTGGGGCGTAAACCAACAGGGAGGATAGATGATCTTTCTCTCCGTCTCTCCTCTCTTTAAATCTGCCTTTCCAATAAAAACAAATTTAAAAAGTGGCAGGGGAAACACTCTTTTTGTTCACATACCTACACATCTTAGATCAACAAAATTCGACCTATGACCAATTCAGAGTGTTGGAATTATGGATGATTTTCACTTGTTTGTGCTTTTCTGGATTACCTGATTTTTCTATAGCAAAATTTCCCTTTCACAGTCTGAGAAAAATACTGTAAAACCCTGATATGAACTGTTCTTCCAGGGCAGCAGGGATACCATGTGAGGCTATTCTCGCTGTGGAGTTTATGATGTGAACATTTAACATCAACTGCAGTAATTACACAACACCAAGGCCCTTTCATTGTCATAGCAAGAGAATAGCTGATTTAAAAATCAATACACTGTACTCCTAAACTAAGCTGATCTCTTCATCAAATTTTTCTGATGCAACTAATGACAATTTTTTCTGGAAATTCATGCACAATCAACACTTCATTTTACCTGGATCACAGAAAAGGACAAGAAATCTTGAGTCTTCTATCTCTAACATGAACACCTAGATGACTAACGTGGGAGAAGCATGCTGTCCTAAAGTACTGTGCAGGAAACCTTTGCCCATCTCCCTAGCAGGATCCATGGCACACACCGTGTGTGACAGGACTCACGGCTGCAGCAAGGGCAGGAGGAATCTGGGAACATTAGCCACCAAATGCAACTGTCAAGGCAAAGTCAGGTCTCAGTGGCTGAGACAAAAGAGCCCATTAACAGAGCAAAATCTTGGGAAACAGTAATAGCATGAAGAAAGAAGTCTTGTGTCCAAAAGGACACATACCCCGCACCCATCAATGTAAAAGGGGAAGTCATCTTTGCCCTGAAGTACCTTAAACACAGTGTCTGGAAAACAGTAAACTCATAACCCATCCAGGTTCTTTTTCCTACAAAGAAAAGGCACCCAAAGAGGCTTTTTTTTTCATTATTATTAATTACGTCGTATTATGTGACACAGTTTTATAGGTACTGTGATTCCCCACCCCCCCTTTTTTTAAAGATTTGTATTTGGAAGGTAGATTAAAGCAATCATTGAGAAAGCTAACAAATGGCCCTAAGTATCCATTCAACAAACAGGAGATGAGCACCTGACATGTGCCACACGAATACTAGATCAGAGAGACAGTGGCAGAGGAAAGATGGCCTGCTGACCCCCAGGCTTTCAGGAGTAACCTGTGACATCTCTATGCTCAGGAGTCCTCCTTGGAGCCACCATGGTCAGTCCTCTAAATACACTGCAATTCATAGTGCAGGGGAGTCAAAACTTAAGTGTTATACTGTGCTCATGTATTACAGGAAATGTGTTTAATGTAACCAAAACGGTTGCTTACTATATTGTCTTAGTTAATATATAAACTTTAAAAAAGTGTACAGGGCCTGGCGTGATAGTGTAGTGGTTTAACTCCTCGCCTTGAACGTAGTGGCATCCCATATGGATGCCAGCTCTAATGCCGGTGGCCCCACTTCCCATCCAGCTCCCTGCCTGTGGCCAGGGAAAGCAGTCAAGGATGGCCCAAAGCCTTGGGACCCTGCACCCACGTGGGAGACCCAGAAGAGCTCCTGGCTTCAGATTGGCTCAGCTCCAGCAGTTGCAGCTGCTTGAGGAGTGAACCATCGCACAGAAGATCTCTTCTGTCTCTCCTCCTCTCTCTGTATATCTGACTTTGCAATAAAAATAAATCTTTTTTTAAAAAAAGATGTACATAGCAAATGTATAACTATAAATACATTATTTGTGGCACGTTCCACAAACATTAGATATAAGCTATTTGGTCAAAACTGTAACCACACAGGTATACTTGTTTCAATTAGGGAAAATCAGATTTTATATAGAATTTTAAGCTTATATAAATCCTGTGGGATTACAAAATCAGCTGCAACATCAGAAAGGACAGTACTATTATATATGGTTCTGAATACTTCCTATTAACCACATAACTTCTCCTGAAGTTTAAATGTGACCTTGAAAGGCTGAAAATAAAAAAAAACAAGAAGCTATTGTTGAATGAACCGAAAGCCTGGGCCTGTCCTCTCTAAAACAAGCCTGCGAGTCGGCTCTACCTGTCCAACCACTTTCTTAACACACACACTCAAACAGCAGACACTAAATCTCAATGGGTGAAGCTTTTACTAGGTTACTTATTAACACTTTTCTGACAATGAGATTGTGAAAAGACACAAGAGAAGCAATCCAAGACATAAACTATTCCACCATATGCAAACATTTTACAAATGTAAGCACCCATTATAACATTATCAATATCTATTACAAGTCTGTGCTCATAACTGCATCTTGAAAAAAATTATTCAATAACATACCTAAGAATGTACCTATTTATCCTGTCATTTAAGATACAACTTTTAAAAGAAATATACGTATAAGAGAGAATAAACATATTTCACCTACGTGGTTTTTTTTCAGGTCCACAGAGCTACTCTTGTTGCTTTAATTTTTAATTTATGTCTACTTTAAGGGCAAAGAGAGGAAAAGAGATGAATTTCCCATGCCCAGATTTTCCCTTTTCTCCAAGAAATGTCTCTAACACCAAGGCTGGTTAGGCTGGAGCCAGCACCCTGGCGCTAGCACCCCATCCATGTCTTCCACACGGGCGGATCTGGCCCAAGAACTTGAACCATCACCTGCTGCCTTGCAGGCTCCATTTGCAGAAATGCCAGACCAGAAGCTGAAGAGCTATGACTGCAAGTAGCACTCCGACACGGCACCATGTGTTTCAAGCTCTATTCCAATTCACTGAACCTCAACACCTACTCCTCTCTCGTCCCCTCCCCACTTTTTCTTTTTTGCTTATTTATTTAAAAGTAAAAGTTATACAGAGAGAGAGAGAGAGAAGAAATCTTTCTTTTGTTGGTTCCTTCCCCAGTTGGCCACAAAAATCATGGCTGAGTCAGGCAGCAGCGAGGAGCAAGGAGCCAGGAGCCAGGAGCTCCATCTGGGTCTCATGCATGGGTAATAGAGACCCAAACACTTGGGTCACCTTCTGCTACTTCTCCCAGGCCATTGACAAGGAGTTGGATCAGAAATGGAACAACCAAGACATCAACCAGGAAGCCTACAGAATGCCAGTGATGAAGGAACTGTCTTTACCTACTATGTCATAATGCCACCTCCCACTTTAACCTTCAACTTTTATTTACTACTTTAAGATCACAAATATTATTACTTTTGACAAGTAGTAATGTTATAGCTTACTAGCCCACGTGACTGCTTCACACACACACACACACACACACACACACACTCTCTCACTCTTCTTCTCTCTTTCTCGCTCTCTCTCTAAGACTGAATTATTTCAAAGGTAGGATACAGCAAAGAGGGGGTCAGAGAGAAAGAAATCTTCCACCTGCTGGTTTATCCCCCAAATGTCCATAATGGCCAGGCCTCAGTGAGGAAGCCATCCTCCACTGCTTTCCTAGGCTATTAGCAGGGAGCTGGACTAGAAATGGAGTAGCTGGGACTTAATATGGCACCCATATGGGATGCTGGCATCACAAGTAGCCCCTAACTATCAGTTAAAACCCATATTAAAAAACTAACATACTTAAAAACTCTGAAAAGCTCCTTAAAAATTTATATTGCTGAAACTATTTTTAACAGTAAAATAAATCAAGTTCCTACTCAAAAGGGAAAAGGGGATATAAAGAAATTTTAAAAGTAGGTAAGTGAGTAAATTAATCAAATGTTTGCATGCTGGCAGCATAGTCACCTGAAATAAAACAAATACAGCATCTATGAACTTATTATGACACAAATTTAAACTACTATGAGGAACATGTTTAATTCCTGTTATACTTATTTCTGCTTTTTTTGTATTCCAGTTTTGAAAGAGCCCATGCTTTGTCAACACCAGTTCCTCCACAAACAGGGAATTGTATCTCCAAAATCAATATAAATGAAAGTCAAAATTATATGCTGAATCAGAATTAAAAGTTATACACCTTCAAAGGCTCTTCACTGTCATTCCCTTCTCACTGTGGAATGCTTCTTAGCCATTCTTAACATTCTGACACAAACAGGAGAGTCTCCTGAAGACTTACCCAGTGAGAGTACTGGCATAATCCTGATACCCACGGCTTCAGGTCAAAGTTTAATACTGTCCTCAAGATTAACTCACTGGGCCCATCGTGGTAACCTAATGGCTAAAGTCCTCGCCTTGCATGCGCCAGGATCCCATATAGGCACCAGTTCTAATCCCAGCATCCCCGCTTCTCGTCCAGCTCCCTGCTTGTGACCTGGGAAAGCAGTGGAGGATGGCCCAAAGCCTTGAGATCTTGTACCCAACATGGGAGACCCGGAAGAGGCTCCTAGCTCCCACTTTGGATTGGCTCACCTCCAGCCATTGCGGCCACTTGGGGAGTGAATTATTGGACGGAACATCTTCCTCTCTTGTCTCTCCTCCTCTCTGTATATCTGACTTTCCAATAAAAATAAATCTTAAAAAAAAAATTAACCACTGGATCACTTTATTCCAGCTGCAATCATGTGGTGCCTGGAGTGGCCTCTGGTCATGTAAATAAAGTCAGATTACCAAAAAATGAGACAAAATCACTTCAGCTGTCATGACACTCTACATGGGAACTGCAGGCTCTAGATACATCAAGTGCGCCCTAGGCCACTGCCAATTTAAAAAGGGAGGCAGCAATTTGCAGGAGTTCAAAGAAACATTTCACTCACCAGACGTCTTTTTAAAATCCTAAATTCCATTTATACTATCAGAAGATTCATTTTAAACCATGTTTAGCTGGTTACTAAATCACTATAGTCACTCTGGTCTGGTTTAAAAGTTATAACCTAAATATGTTTACCATCCCTACATCTGAACTAATGTTTTAAGCTAATCAATCATGGATTGCCCTACCTCATTAGTATGATTGGTGAGATCTTGTGAATTTAACTGAAAATTAGATAATGTGTGATGGCAAAAACACAAATTAAGTCCACCAAGTCAAACAAAGGTAAGAAACATAAAGGTTATAGATTTTTTTTTTTTTAATATACTAGAGAAAACAGCAAGGAGCCAAGGTGAAAGATTTGGTAGGAATTCCACTAATACTCTGCCAATTGTGGGGCAAGGGAGACACGCAGGCAACGGCATTTGATTCTTCAGGTCTCCACAGAGGAAGAAGGATCCTGATGTAACTTGGCTTAGTAATTTATTCCAGAAGCAATAAAGAACTGTTCTCACTTTCTGGTCTGTTTCAGCCGAATCTTAAAGGGCTACAAGTTACCCGAGCCTGGCAACAGTAACTTTTCTTCCTTGACCCAAGAAGGCAGAGCGCCAGAGGGAAATAGCGAAGAGTAGCACTATATAAACAGGGCAAGTGGCACAAGAGCAGAGGCAAGTTATATAACCAAAATAGAGTTTAAAATATGTTCATAACTCGGTAACAACCTTTGCCTTTGGTTGGTTTCTTGTTTGCAGTATCAGTTGAAACAGTTAATTCAATATTATCTGGATCGCCTCCTTCCTCTTCAATAGCCTACATTAGAAAGAGAAGTTAATATGCTACACAGGCTATCTAAACTTATTTTATAAAAACGAAATGAAAAAAAATTAGCAAACCTTAAGCCTCAAGACATTAGAATCGCCAGTCATTTCGCAAACCGACTCCAAAAAAAAAAAAAAATAGGCAATTAAACTACACGAGAGAGACAGAAAAACTTTTGGGGGAGGGGGCGGTAAAAATCGTTAGGTATCAAAATCACACGGAGCTTAACATTCTAACCAAGTCGACAATTAAATATGCTCAACAAAAAAAATCTAAATACGCTCTAATCGCGGAAAAGGTACTGGCTACTGCTATTTACTACAGCAAATAACTCAGGAGTGTTCCTAATTTCCATAAGGCAAACTTATTGCTTTTCTGCTACAAATCCAACTCTCACTCAAATAAACCAGAAAGCTAGTCAGGGGGGAAAAAAAAGCAGATCATTAGGCTGATGCAAAAATTAAAAAATAAACACATAAATACATTAAAAAAAAAAACTTAAAAACCCAGTGGAAAAAAAAAAAACACACACACACAAAACCTCTCTCTCACCCGCCCCATCAACTCCCACTACCAGTCCCCCCCTCCCCCAGAAGGAGAGGAAACGGTTGGGCACGATTAAACGGTAAGTTGGCCCAAGTCACCCAAGGAACCAGTCCCTCCGAGACCAAGAAACGCACGCGCTCACCATGGCTCCCGCTGGGCCCCGGCGTCCCCCGGCTGTGCGCCGGCAGCCCTCGCCGCCCGGCAGGGCCGTCCCTCCGCCGCAGCCGTCGGCCCCGGGCGCCTCGCCGGCCCCCGGCAGGCCCGGCCCTGCCCTGCCCGGCGCGCGGGGGCGGGGGCGCCGCCGAGGGTCCGCGCCCTCCTCGCGCGGGCGAGCGGGCGAGCGGGCGCGCGCGCGGGCGGGCGCCGCCCCGCAGGTCCCCGCGGCCGGCGCACAGGGCTCGCCCGCCCCGGACCGCGCCGGGCCTCACCTGCTTGAGTCGGGAGACGAGAACCGTCTTGACCCCGGTGATGTCCAAGTTGCGCCGCTTGAGCTCCGACTTGAGATCGATGACCCGGAGATCGGTGATCTTTTTCCCTTCCGCCTGAGCCGAGGCGGCCGAGGCGGTCGAGGCTGCCACGGCTGCCATAGCACCGGCGGCGGCAGCCATCTTAGCAGCACGCAGCGAGCGGGCTGCCGGGCGGCGGCGGCGGCGGCGGCGGCGCCAACTTCCACCCGGGCCGAGGCGGCCGGCGGCGCCGCACAGCGCTGCGCACAATGAGCCGCTGGCCCCGCCTCCGCTCCGCCACCCCGGCGCAACCTGCAGCCGCAGCCAGCACCCGGATGACGGGCGCGCGTGCGCACTGCGCGGGGCGGGGCGGCGGGGCCGGTGCGTGGGCCGGGAAGGCAGCCGCGGCCGGGCGCGCCAGGGAGCCCCTGTCCCCGCCGCCCGGGACCCCGTTTTCTAGGAACGTCTCGGGTCTGGAGACGCACGGCGGGGCGCTGGGGCGCTACCGCGCGTCCGGAGCTGAGCCGTGCCCTCAGAGGGACGTGCGCTCCCGCTCAGCCTCTCCCCGGGAAACACTAGGTTCCCAGCCCTCCCTCCCCACGCTCAGTAATCGCACCGCGGTGGCCGGCGCGCCCTCACGAGCCCGGGGGCCCGCGCTGGCAGTCCACAGACTAGGAGCGCCCTTCGTCCTAGGGCTCGCCTGGCTCGCTTCCACAGGAAAACTTCCTCTCCGTGTCGGCCTCCCTCCCCCGTGCACCTGACGGGTCGACGCGAAATGATTCACTGACTGAGGACATACCGTTGCCTTTGTCACACAGGCTGTGTTCACGGTGCCCCCATCCCACCCCCAACCCCATAAAACTTGGGATTCCAAGATCAGTGACCATCTTCTTAAGGAAGACCGGCCTGTACAAGTGAGTACCCATCGGTAACATTAGCCAGCGTTCTTCATCATCAAAGCATACGCGTTCAGGGAACTCAACCACAACTTATGTGAACTGAGTAGGATGCACAATTAGCAATCCTTGCATGGCCAGGTGTGTGAACGTGAAGGGATGAGGTCTGACTCATTTAAGCTTGTTTTTTCTGACTGGCTAATTAGCTCAAAAGGAGGGAGACTGGACGTTCTGAAACAGTGCCTGACATCTATGGGGGTAGTTCTTTCTCGGCTGTGTGAGGCTTTTTGACATACAGTAACCCTCTTAATCCTTCCCGGAGTCTCGGGGTAAGTCTCCAGGAGGCTTAGAGAGATTAAGTGACTTGTGGATGTTCACACAGCTGGTATGCGGCTGAGCTGTGCTCCTATCCAGGCCTGCTGATTCCAAACCCGGCTGGAACTCTGCCACAGCATGGGAGTAATCCAAAAGCTCCTTACAAATCTTCTAAGGCTGCCCTCTCCTTTTTTTTTTTTTTTTTTTTTTCCCCTACCAGAAGCTCATAAGAGATTTAACTAGGGCCTCAGCACCTAGTTATTGGCCGCATTTGTTCTGGTTCTCACATTCCCTCTTAAAGAGTCTTCCCGCTGGGCCACCCTCCTCCCACCTTCCACGGACACTTACAGGAAGGGATTGTGCCAGCTGAAAACTAACCATGTGAATAAAGATGCAAGTGGGAGAGAGTTCCAGAACAAAGATGACTGAAGAGACGTGACAGCTATGTTCCATGTGTGATTGGTCTTAGAGACTTGTAGCCTTCTGTCGGGAATTTTACTTGCAGGTGGTTAAGTGAAAAAGCCAGAAAGCTAATATGACGGACGGTGAGTCACTAAAATAAGTGTGACAAAATATTAATCGCTGAGAGGAACACATGTTGCAAAATGTTAATTAGAAAGTAGAGGGGTTTTTTGAAAAAATGAAATTGAAGCTATTCAGAAAAATACATTAGCCTAATTTTTTATGATAGAGAAAAATAAAATGGAGACAATTTATCACTTGTCACATACAGGATATTTTATTATTTAACTGTGATTCTTGTTTCAAAACTCTTAGTAACTTGTTAGTTAACGCGTATTTCTTTAGTACAATATAATTTTCTTAAATACATTTAGGTGAAACAACATAATAAATTTTCTCAACATTCAGTTTCTTGGCTATCTAATATTTCCTAAAGCCGGGATTCCTATCACCCATTCTTCACAAACACCCTAGACAATGTTAGAAATAAAACAAAGCTCCTAGCTGCCCCAGCCGTGCTTATCTTTTTATAGACAGTTGTATTTCTATACCAGGAACTTCAAAGAGTTCGTTGAAAATTTGCCTAGTCTTTTAATTACATTTTTCGTGAACATTTTGGAGCCCGTTTTTTAATCTGCTAAAGAATACTGCAAAAAAAAAATACTGCTAACTTATGTTTTGTCTAAAGCCTCTTACTGTTTAGTATTTGACCTTCATTATGTTATTTTCATTCAACAAATGTCTGCTTAGTATTTAGTGTCTTAAAGGCATTTCCGGGTTGTAGGAGGGCAATGATTACCTTATTTATCTTGTTCATTGTTGTATGGATTCCTAGTATAGTGTACGTGCAATAAAAACTGATTGAAGGAGAATAGAAACTGACTTGCCCTTTGGAAACCATTTTCTGAAGGCAAACTAAGGCATTATTCAGTTGTAAAAACACATGTAAATGTGCAGCTGTTGCCAGTGCAGTGTGAGACGGGCATACAGCACTTTGCCCCATCAGAGCATTTCACTCTTAGGGCTGGGGAGAAGGAGCTTGATCTTATGGAAGAATCTTTATTTTTTAAATTATGGCATCTTGTTTTCCATCAAACTTATTTATATTCTACAAGAGAATATTCCTCCTAATGGTCATCTCAGTTTATATATATATATGTGTGTATATATATATGTATGTATTTATTTAAAGTTCTATTTATTTTTGTTTTAAAAGCAAAGTATTTGTGAGAGAGAGAGACACACAGAGAGAACCAGAAAGACTTTCTATCCATGGGTTCAGCCCCAAATCGCTGAGCCAGCTGGGGCTGGGCCAGGCCAAACCCAGGATCTCAGATTTCTATCCAGGTCTCCCTTGACAGGGACTCCATTGCTTGAGGACAGCGGCTGCTTCCCATGGCATGCATTAGGAGAAAACTAGGTTGAAAACAGAGCATCTTAACTGCTGTACCAAACATATTCCTTTGTTTTGGAGATACCTTACACTCTGCATAAACCAGCATCCCGGCCGATATCACTGTTGCTTACCCCTAGCTGTTAAATCTTTCCTATCTTGAAACATCTCTACTGGACCCAGCTATTTCCTTTTAGCAACAGTTGCATTATTGTGTTTTTCTCCTAATGGTAATGACAGAACAGGTAGATCAGATAGATGATGCTCTGAAGATAACAAAGGAAAAAAAAAGTTTCTAGACCATAAAAAGCATCAAAGAACTAACAAAAGATGGTACAAAAAAATTGTTGGGTTTAGGGTTGGCAGTGTGACAAAGTGGGCAAATCTACTGACTGTGTCACAGATGTCTTGTGTGGGCACTGGTTCACGTGCTGGCTGCTCCACTTCTGATCCAGCTTCCTGCTAATAGCCTTGGAAAAGCAATGGAAGTTAGTCCAAGTGTTTTTGGCCTCTGCCATCCATGTGAGAGACCTGAAAGAAGCTTTTGGCTCCTAACTTTGGTGTGGCCCAGCCTCTATCTGGGAAGTGAACCAGAGGATGGAAAAATTTATAATTAAAAGGATTATTTACAAAGGTGTGAATACGATTTAGAGAAATCACAAAATAGAGTATGGTTGGGATAACATTGGTGAAAGCTGTTACTACCTCTGAGACTGAATAGACAAGGGAGATATAAATTCTAGAACCCAGAAAATGTTTCAGAAAGGTTACAGAGAGGCTAGCATTTGGTGCACTGGTTACAGCACCACTTGGGCCCCCTGTGTCCCACATCAAAGACCCTGGCTGCAGGTTCTGCTTCTGCTTCCTGCTAATATGTATCCTCGGAGGCAGAAGGTGATGGTTCAAACACTTAACTCAGATGCCCGGATTGAGTCCCATTCTGCTACCTTCAGCTGTTGGAGGCATTCCAGGAGTGAGATGGGGAATGGAAGATCTTTCTGTCTCTCTGCCTTTCCAACAACTTAACCTGAAAAAAATGTTTTAAAGATAACTCAATTTTTAATGTAAAAATTTCAAATCTATAGTTTTTTTATAATTTGCTTTTCCCATGAACTTTTCAAATATCTCATTAAAAAAAGGTCAGATCTGGTAAAAAAAAAAAAAAAAAAAAAGGTCAGATCTGTGAAGAAGCCATATGACAGGCCCGTGGCTCCATCAGGCAGCTACACCTACAGTTCCTTTGCAGTGTGGGACAAACCATGGAAGTGCTGGTAGCAGTAAATAAACAGCCCTAATCTTCTACCCTCGCATCTTCAACCAGTGCTCTCACTGGCCTGGGATGGGAGTAAAGGAACAGTTGATCTGTAATGTCCGTTGGGACCCAGATTAGAGGATCACAGAACGGGAACTTGGGAAGTGTTGACCATGGAGAGGAAGAGTCAGGCTACAGAGAGGTCATCTCACGTCACTTCAGTTGGACTTTCACAGAGGAAGGGAGGAGGGGGAAGAACCAGTCTCTGAGGAGATAGGAAGGGACTGAAGGTTTTCCAGAATGTGTGAGAAATCCTGAATCAGAAATTCAAGAATTTCAGCAGAGCCTGAGGAGATCCATTTTTTTTTTAAAGATTTATTTTTATTATGTTTTTTTATTGGAAAGGCGGATATACAGAGAGGAGAGACAGAGAGGAAGATCTTCCATCCGATGATTCACTCCCCAAGTGAGCGCAACGGGCCGATACTATGCCGATCCGAAGCCAGGAGCCTCTTCCGGGTCTCCCACGCGGGTGCAGGGTCCCAAAGCTTTGGGCCATCCTCGACTGCCTTCCCGGGCCACAGGCAGGGAGCTGGAAGGGAAGCGGGGCTGCCGGGATTAGAACTGGCGTCCATATGGGTTCCCAGGCGTGCAAGGTGAGGACCTTAACCACTTGCGCCACTGCGCCGGGCCCTGGGGATCCATTTTTAAATCCCACCAAGTCACATATATCATAATGAAAGTACAGAAAAATCAAAGAAAAAAATGTTACTAAAAGAAAGCAGAAGAAAAATTAGGTCACCTTCGAAGGAGGAAATGAAAGATAGAATACTGACTTTTTCACATCAAAATGGAAAACAGAAGGTAGTGGATTGATTCCTTACATGGATTTAAATAAAATAATTGCTAATCTCAAGCAAAAACTAGGAAAATTAACCACAAGTAAATATACACTGAAAAAGATACTCAATGTTATCTTACCCCTTTTTTGTTTTGTTTTAAAGATGGATTTATTGTATTTGAGGGGCAGAATGATAGAGAAAGGGAGAGAAAGAGATCTTCTATTAGGTGTTGCCACCCAGCAGTCAGGTCTGGGTCAGCCCAAGCCAGAGCAGGAACTCCATTGTGGTCTCCTGTGTGGATGGCAGGACAGCTGTCACCGCTTTCCCAGGTGCATTAGTGAGATGGGTTGGAAGCCAAGAAACTCCAATACAGGATGCTGGTATCATAAGCATGCAACTTAACCCACTCCATTACAATGGCAGCTGCTACATTGTAACTTTAAAAAGAAGGAAAATGATTCCAGAAGGTGAGAGATAACATGTCATAATCTCTAGAACCACCATTAGTCAAAATTTTTAAAAATATGTAACTTTCAAACTAATGGGTAAAAAAGAAAATCACCTAAAGGAAACAAGAGCGACATAGATCCAGTGATATTTTTAAAAAGTGTGTTATAAAGTAGGAATTTAATAAAAATATAAAAATAGCTATGTTAAGGATTGATTATTCCAGGTAAAATAGCCAGTCTAGATTTTTCCAAAACGATGTGCTTTTTTTTAAAGATTTATTTTTATTATTTTTTTTATTGGAAAGGCGGATATACAGAGAGGAGAGACAGAGAGGAAGATCTTCTGTCCGATGATTCACTCCCCAAGTGAGCGCAACGGGCCGATACTATGCCGATCCGAAGCCAGAAGCCTCTTCCAGGTCTCCCAGTGGGTGCAGGGTCCCAAGGCTTTGGGCCGTCCTCGACTGCTTTCCCGGGCTACAGGCAGGGAGCTGGAAGGGAAGCGGGGCTGCTGGGATTAGAACCGGCGCCCATATGGGGAATCCCGGGCGTGCAAGACCATAACCACTTGCGCCACTGCGCCAGGCCCACGATGTGCTTTTTATAAGAATACATTTACGAAACATGCAAAGATGTTGAAAGAAGTTTGGAGAAGACGTAGTTGGGAAACGCTGGGTAAGAGGTGGCCAGTGTGACATTTGAAGGGATAAGGTGAACACGAAAGATAAAGAGCTCATTTAGTGTTGGTGAATTATTCCCCAGGAAGATGCTGCAGCTGTACAGCTGTATGTATCTCATAACAAAGCCTTAGAATACACGTTTGACAGTTCTGCAAAGAAGATCAACAAACACGTGATATTTGCGGAAGATTTTTAAGAGACTTCCCACTGTAAATAACACACCAAGGAGACAGAAAATCAGTCACAGCTTAGAAGATTTGTCTAACACAGGGCACCGATTTGACCTGGGAGACAGCCAGAGTGTTGCTCTCTCAGTAAATGTAGGGTGTATTTACACATTTTTTAAAAGATTTATTTTTTATTAGAAAGGCAGGTATACAGAGAGAAGTAAGAAATGGAGAAAGATCTTCCATCTGCTGGTTCACTTTCCAAGTGGCTGCAATGGCCAGAACTGAGCCAAAGCCAGGAGCCAGGAGCTGCTTCTAGGTCTCCCACGCAAGTGCAGGGTCCCAAGGCTTTGGGTCATACTCTACTGTTTTTCCAGTCCACAAGCAGGGAGCTGGATGGGAAGTGGAGCAGCCAGGACATGAACCGGTGCCCATATGGGATCCTGGTGGATGCAAGGCAAGAATTTAGCCACTAAGCTATTGCCTTGGGTCCTTATTTGCACATTTTTAAACATTCATGAACAGTTAAAAGTTTTATCATATGCTGCTTAAAAGTAAGTCTCAGTAATTTCAAAGGACTCTGTTTGAATCATACTGAAATTTAAAGAGAAAGAAAAGGCAAAAAGATAAATAGAAATCATCGTATGTTTAGAAATGAGTAAATATACTTTGAAATAAACCAAAAGTCAAGAAGAAATCACAATTTGTAGGAAACAGCCTAAGAGGTGAGGAAATGAGGATTAAATGCATTTATTAGGAAAGATGAAGGATGGAAAGTAAGGCAAATATTCGTCTTATTAAGTTATGAAAAGGATGGCAAAATAAACCCAAAAGAATGAAACTTAAGAGGGAAAAGAGCAGAATAAATGGACTGTAAAATAGCCCTGCAGTCAAGTGATTCACAAAGCCAAAAGCTAGTTCTTGAATAAACGTATGAAATGTAAAGTTTGGTGATTGAGAAGGAAAAAAGAAGTACGTGTGCTAAGAGGATTCTGTATGGGATTCTTCCGTAAGGCAGTATCAAAACCAGTGTTTTGTTCTCCGAATATTTTAGTGGATTGTGAACTTCATGCAGGTGTTTATTAATTGATATGGATGCACAAGTAAAGACATGGTAGACAACCAAGCATTTACAGTGTAATGTAAATATTGAACTTTAAGATAAATTTGATTCACTCCCTATTGAAAGTGACCTGTAAGCTGAGTTTTGAAGGATAAGAGGCATAAAGGTGATGGTAATGGAGGAAGGAACAAAAGATTCATCTGTAACAGCAGGGAGGGGAGAGCCAGCATCACAGTCAAGACGTGTCAAGTATGTAGCACAGGGAAAGAGGAGGAGTGAGAGGCAAAAGGCGGGAGGTGCAGCCTGAGCTTCCTGGGTAAGCTGTAAGAAAGGGCGGAGAGATCAGATAAGGAGGTCCTGGTGTGTTGAGACAGAGGTGGAAAGAGGAGTGGGAAGTACAATCCAAGGGTCTTAGTCATCAGATGGATAAGGGACCACGACAAGTGGGGGAACAGATTCCTTGTGAGGCAAAAGTTACGTTTAAAGTTATGGACCTTAAGGATCAAGAATATGCTAGTACAAAGCTAAAAAGAAAGTATAGAAGATAGATGCCAAGAAGAAACAAGCAGCAGGGAGGGAAATTGAGTCTCCTTTCCCTATTCTTTGTTTTTCCTTTTACAGCTAAGCTTTCCAAAAGAACTATCTGTTTTGCTGTTCTTTCCTCATCTCACATTTCTCCATTTACTCAACTTAGCACAACTCTGTCCCTACTGTTACCCTGAATTTACTGTTCCTATACCCACCAATGGCCTGCTCACTTACTATATGCTTTCCTTTAAAATTTTTTCCTTTTATCTGGAAGACGGAGAGAGACAGGGAAAGATCTTCTGTCTGCTTGTTCATTCCCTACATGCTCCTGCCAGTCAGAGCTGGGTCAGGTCAAAGGCAGAAATCTGGAACTCCATCTGGTCTCCCACGTAGGTGGCAGGGACTCAGCTGTTTGACCCATGACCCACTGCTTCCCAGGGTGCACCTTATCAAAAAGTTGAAATTGCAAGTGGAACTAGGATTCCATGCTAGACACCCTAGTACACAATGGAAGTGGGCCACGTGATATCTTCACTAGCAGATGCACTCCTACTCGATGCTTTTAATGCCTTATTATACTCTGTGTCCCTGCCATCATAAACCGTTGGTGTTTGATGTTGGTTTTACACTCGTTGAAAACTCTTTTGCAGTTTCTTTTTCTTCTTCGCTCTGTGTGAATATACTGTTTTCTTTGTAGGTTATCTTCTTTGCCCATCCCACACAGGTTCCAAATGCCAGAATTGTGTGGTATATATTAGAGTTTAACTCAGAATACAGAATGCACCCATTTGCTAGCTTTCATCAGCTGTAAAGGCTAGAAAGTTCTTTGTCTTTCCTTAAAGTTAGGGATTACCATGTGACACAGTTTTAAGACTCAGAGATGTGTGGTAGAAATCCCAAGAGAGAGTTTCCCCTTCCCATTAGGAAAACAATTCGACAGAGAGGGGTTTGTATTTCTTCGCTCTATATTTTTCTTGCCTCAAACATGTGTATGGAGTTGGAAGTGCAGCTGTAGTCTTTTGATGTTGAGGATGATAACCACATGACAGAGGTGGTAGAGGAAGATTAAGGTTGTTTGATGACACCCTTACACCATATCAGCAATGGTCTGCCCACCCACAGTGCACTTGATGATAAGATACAGATCATAAAATTTAAAATACTCTTCATCCAAGTTAAAATCCTAACTGATGAGAGTGTGTGGTCTTGAACAATTTCCCTTTCCTTTCCTATTCTTCTGCAGGGAAACCTTATTTACCACTGCACTTGTAATCAGCTTCCACAAAACCCACATTTCTTGCCAGCCTTCTCTGAATTTTGATCCATATGTCGAATTGCCTACTGAACAGTTCCACTTGGGTATCTGCATCAATGATATTAAACATAGGCATGGGGCGTGGCCTAGAGGCTAAAGTCCTCGCCTTGAACACACCAGGATCCCATATGGGTGCCGGTTCTAGTCCCGGCAGCTCCACTTCCCATCCAGCTCCCTGCTTGTGGCCTGGGAAAGCAGTCAAGGACAGCCCAATGCTCTGGGACCCTGCACCCGTGTGGGATGCCCAGAAGAGGTTCCTGTATCCTGGCTTCAGATCGGCATAGCATTGGCTGTTGCGCTCACTTGGGGAGTGAATCATTGGACAGAAGATCTTCCTCTCTGTCTCTCCTCCTCTCTGTATATCTGACTTTCCAATAAATAAATCTTTAAAAAAAATAAACATAGGCAGATTTTCTTAATACATTCCAGCTTCAGGTAATAAAACTGAAATGTATATTTGTTTTCCAAATTTTTTTTTATTGGAAAGGCAAATTTACAGAGAAAAGGAGAGACAGATGGAAAGATCTTCATCTACTGGTTTACTCCCCAAATGGCCATAATGACCAGAGCTAAGCCAATCCTAAACCAGGAACCAGGAACCTCCTCCAAATCTCCCATATTGGTACAGGTTTTCAAGGCTTTTGAGTCAACCTCTATTGCCTTCTGAGACTATAAGCAGGGAGGTGGATGAGAAGTGGAGCAGATGGGATATGAACTAGCACCCATATTGGATCCTGGTGCTTACAACAGGAGGATTAGCCGATTAAGTCATTGCACCAGGCTCAAACCTGAAATATATTTTGAACTATAGCAAACATTTTAAGTAACATACATAAGTTACTTCTTGACAGGACTAAGCGTGGTAGTCTAGCTGCTAAAGTCCTTGCCTTGCTCACACTGGGATCCCCTATGGGTGCCAGTTCTAATCCCAGCAGCTCCACTTCCCATCCAGCTCCCTGCTTGTGGCCTGGGAAAGCAGTTGAGGATGCTCCAAAGCCTTGGGACCCTGCACCTGTGTAGAAGACCTGAAAGAGGCTCTGGGCTCCTGGCTTCGGATTGGCTCAGCTCCAGCTGTCACGGCCACTTGGGGAGTAAATCAACGGACAGATCTCTCTGTCTCTCCTCCTCTTTGTGTATCTAACTTTCCAATAAAAAATAAAATCTTAATTATTTCTTGACAGAACATCAAATGAATATTCTAGTTATGATTTTTTGCCTAATTACCTCCAAATTTACTCAAAGCTTTTTCATGGTTATAAAGTCAGTCACTTCACAATGGAGTTGGAGATTTGCCACTTGAGGGAAGTAGAAATTTCTGGGGTGTTGAAGAGTTCAGTGCTGCCAGTGTTTCCAACGATGACCTCAGATTTGAGGACCCCATGCTCCTCGGGTGACTCCCTGATGTACACAGAGCAGACTCACCCTTCTCATAACTGCTCTCTCGATAGGCAGCCTTCGGTCAGTACATTTCAGCTGAGATTCTTAGCCATCACTTCTCTTGGTGGCGATGAGCTAGCTCTGCTACAACTCCATTGCTGTCTTAATCATGACACACCCTTCAATATTTTAATTTAAAACATAAGAATGTCCTTTGATGTGTGGTTGAACTAGTCTTGACTAAAAAGCTTGTGTAGGTTCAAAGACTGGTGAGAGTGATCACATAAATGATTTATTATTCACTATGAAACATAGGGAAAAAAACGTGAACAAATTTAAGATCAATCTTATGAATAAATTCCCCGAAGTATACATTTATGTTTTCTGGTGATTGGTAGTCTAGGATGCCCATGGAAATGAAAAACCTTTCAGGTGAAGTGTAGCAGGAACAATGGCCTTGCTGCTTTTTATATAATTTTTTAAGTATTTATTTTTATTGTAAAGTCTTATATAAAGGGAGGAGGAAAGACAGAAAGATCTTCTGTGTACTGGCTCACTCCTCAACTGGCCGCAGTGGTTGGAGCTGAGCCAATCTGAAGCCAGGCTCCTCTTCCCTCTTGTCTCCCACTTGGGTGCAGCATCCCAAGGCTTTGGGCCGTTCTCCAGTGCTTTCCCAAGTCATAAGCAGAGAGTTGAACAGGAAGTGGGCCCCCTGGGACACAAACTGGCGCCCATATGAGACTCCAGCAGTGCAAGGCGAGGACTTTAGCCACTAGGCTACCGTGCCAGGTCCCCCACTTTTTATGTGATTTAAAACCAGAATCAGGCAAGATGGGACAGTCATGGCTGTCTTGGCAAGAACAGCTGCATGAGGAAATCACTGCTGTGCCATGGAACCATAAGTTCCAGTTCACATGGATTCCACAAAACTACTCTAAGTTTTAGTGCAGCAGGCATAAACATAGTTTTCAAAAGGATAAAGCCTTTTCTTTGGATTTCAGAACTCATATTTCTTGGGCTAGCATAATATTTAATTAAAGTATGTAATTAAAGTAACAGGCACAACTAGAAAAACAGGTTTTGGAGCAAATTTGTCTAACTTGTAAGGATATAGCCCAACGTCTGGCGACAGAAGTGCATGATCATGCTGGAAAGTAGCCTACTTACCTGTTCAGTATGCCATGGGTAACAGTCCATTTGTGCAAGGAAACAGTGAATGCAGCTTCATTGAGTGTGTTAGGTCACAGGAGGCAGGTCAAGAACATTTACTGGGTCTATAGCTATGTACATGATAAGGATTTGTGTGTGTTGGAGTTTGAGAGGATATCTCCATCTGTCCATGTTTTTTTTATGATAATTCATATGCTGTCATATCCCGAAGGGGAAATTCCTCAGTTGTTTTTAATAGGTTCTCCATTTGTGACTTCAAGTTGCAACCTATGGCAAAGGTGGTTCTGCATGTTCACATTTTTCTTCCTGGATGCCAAGTGCTTAGGTTGCAACTTCTCTCACAGCTTGGGTAATGTGATGTGGGTGGAACTGACGTAAGCCTTTTTTAGGCTTGGCCCTAAAATATTGTTGGGCAATCTTCCAACCTTATCTTTACTACTTAACCTTGGAGGCCTCATGATCCAGATGGTGTAGCTGTAAGATTGTAGCTATAAGATGATAGAGATTTACCTGAAGTACAAGAACTGTCACAGGATTGAGAAATACACTTCTGTGATATTACACCATTGTAATTTAGGGTTTGTCAGCTGGGGTAGACGGTGATTGATCACTGTGATTAGTGTGCCCACTCACATAACATCAGCAACTGCTAAGATTGGTTACTTGTCAGGGGGACCGGATAGTAGCAGGACAATTGGGGGGTGAAAACTTTCATCTTACATTTGTAACATATTTATATATAAACACATACAAATATAGTACATATCCATATGTTTTCAATGATTGAGGCTTATTCTGAGAAATATATTATTAGGCAAAATTCATCATTGTGTGAAGCTCATGGAGTATACCTACACAAACTAATATGTTGAGAAGTCGTTAGATGAGGGTCTGGCACATTGCCTGGTGGCTAAGGTCCTTACTTTGCACTCACTGGGATCCCATATGGGTTTGTATCCTGGTGGCCCCACTTCCCATCCAGCTCCCTGCTTGTGACCTGGGAAAGCAGTTGGGACCCTGCACTCATGTGGGAGACCCGGAAGAAGTTCCAGGCTCCTGGCTTCAGATGGGCTCAGTTCCAGCCATTGCGGTCACTTGGGGAGTGAATCAGCAGACAGAAGATCTTCCTCTCTGTCTCTCCTCCCCTGTATGTATGACTTTCCAATAAAAAATAAGTAAATCTTTTTAAAAAGTCATTAGATGATAGAATTTTTTTAATTTTAGTATTTATAGTGCCCATCACTTTCTCAGAGATAAGTATTCTTTTCGGACTTCTGTTGTGATCCATTAATTTTATTTTTTCTTGAGCTTTCATATATGTAGATTCATGTACTGTTTTTTTTTTCTCTCTGTCAGACTATTTATTTTCGGGCCTGGCGCGGTGGTGCAAGTGGTTAAGGTCCTCGCCTTGCACACCCGGGATCCCATATGGGCGCCGGTTCTAATCCCAGCAGCCCCGCTTCCCTTCCAGCTCCCTGCCTGTGGCCCGGGAAAGCAGTTGAGGATGGCCCAAAGTTTTGGGACCCTGCACCCGCGTGGGAGACCTGGAAGAGGTTCCTGGCTTCAGATCGGCATAGCATCGGCCGTAGCGCTCACTTGGGGAGTGAATCATCGGACGGAAGATCTTCCTCTCTGTCTCTCCTCTCTGTATATCTGCCTTTCCAATAAAAATAAAATAAATCTTTAAAAAAAAAACCTATTTATTTTCATTTTATTTGGAATACAGAAAAACAGACTTCTCCCAGTGGCTGATTCACTCCCTAAATGCTTGCCAATGCTTTGTAAAATCAAAGTCACCCTGAACCCAGTTTGGGGCTCCCATGTGAGTACCAAGAACCCATACACCTGTGCTGTCTTTGCCTCCTGCCAGGAAGCTGGATCAGAGGCAGAGGAGCTGGGACCTGGACCTGGTACTTTGATACGCCATGCAGGGTCTGAACTAACGACTTACCTACTTTGCTAAATTCCCAAAACCAACCTCTTTCTTTTCTCTCTCTTATTTTATTCAGCGTGATACCTGTGAGGTTAATCTGTGTCATTGCATGAATCAATAGTTCATTCTTTTTATCTTGTTGCTTTATAGTATGTTGAATGAACGTAACACATTTATTTATTTATTTTCTTCTGTATGAACATTTAGGCTTTTCCCAGTTTGGGATATTACAATAAAGATAAGAAATCAAGCTGTGAAATTTTTTTTAAAAGATTTATTTATTTATTGGAAAGTCAGATACACAGAGAGGAGGAGAGACAGAGAGGAAGATCTTCCATCCAATGATTCACTCCCCAAGTGAGCGCAATGGCTGATGCTATGCCGATCCAAAGCCAGGATCCAGGAATTTCTTCCAGGTCTCCCACACGGGTGCAGGGTCCTAAGGCTTTGGGCCGTCCTCGACTGCTTTCCCAGGCCACAAGCAGGGAGTTGGATGGGAAGTGGAGCTGCCGGGATTAGAACCAGTGCCCACATGGGATCCTGGTGCATGCAAGGCGAGGACTTTAGCCTCTAGGCCATGCCGCCGGGCCCAAGCTATGAAAATTCTTGATAGACATATGTGTTCAGTGAATGTCCTAGGCAGTGCCTTAAGCTACCACATTAAGTGCCCATTTTATAAATTAGGTTTTTTAACATTAAAATATTCTGGAATGCAGGATGAGTGTTTGTTGCAGCAGGCAGTGCTGCTTGGGACATCCACATTCTATATCAGAAAACCTGGGTTCAAATCCTATTTCCATTTCCAATTGAAACCTACTGCGAATGTGTACCCTGGGAGATAGCAGATAATGAATGGCTCAAGTACTTGAGACCTTAACGCTCATGTGTGAGACTCAGATAGAATTCCTGGCTCCTGGAATCTGGAGACTATCTGGCGAGTATTGATCATCTCTGTCTTTGTCTCTGTCTTTGCTTTATTGCTCTGCTTTTCAAATAATGGAAGATTTCCAAGAAGAAGATAGTTATTATAAGTAGGTTTTTGGAAAAACCTGAATTTGACAGTAGCTTTTTTCTCTGTATTTCCTGGCTTCCTCTGTGATGCTTCTCCCACAGGGGTCCCAGGGGCCTCTATGGGGCCTGCACCAGGGCCTGCACCAGGCTGCTTGGACATTCAGCCGCCAAGACTGTCTTTCCTGAGTAGGAGGCTTGCTTTGGGCATTTCATTGTAGTAACAGAAAGCTGACTAATACAGTGAGTAGAGACAATTTTACTTCTTTTCGATCTTTATAACTTTTGTTTGTTTTCCACTTTGTCTTACTGACCAGTACTTTCAGAATATGTTGAGTAGAATTAATGGCAGTAGGCTTTAGTATCTTATCCCCAGGATCATGGAGAAATATGTTTAATATTCCACACATCCCTGTGATGTGAATGAAAAGGCTTTGTTAACAATTTTTTCAAACTAAGAGAGTTCCTTTTTATTCCTCCTACACTGTTATTTATTTTGCAGATTGAATAAATCTCCTCACACGTGCTAAACCCTACTTCCATTTAAGAGGACTGTGTTTCATATTTGATAACCTTTTATATTTTTTCGGACTTTATTGTCACAGAACAGAGCTGCCTCAGCTGTTTCACTCCCCAGATGCTCCCAGCTGCTGGGACTAGGTGAAGCCAAAGGAAGGAACAAGTAACCTCCTCATCTCCCACATGAATGGCAGAAAGCCTGTCCACTTAAGCACCATCACTGCCACCCAGGCCTGGAGTCAGGAACTGGAACCACATATACAACTCAGCAACTCCAGTATGAGATGTGAGCCAACTCCAATAACTTTTTATAAACAGTTTTGGACTTTCTCTTATTTATTTGTAGAAATGCTTTATATATGAGGTTACTTTTCAACATTCATAAAAAGCAGAAGTAGAAGATAAGCTTAACTTAGTGCACACATGTTTGAAATACATGCATCCAAGGAGACTTAGGAAAATTGCGCGCAGCAAGAGGTGTTTGATACAGTGATTAATACACTGCTTGGGATGCCTGCATCCCATGTCGTAATACCTGGGTTTGATTCACCAGCTCTGCTTGCTTCCATGTCCAGCTTTCTGCTGATGTGCACGTTGAGAGGCAGCATGTGATGGCCCAAGCAGTTGGAGCCCTGTCGCCTACATGGAAGACCCAGGTTGAGTTCCAGGATGCTAGCTTGGTTTGGTCCAGCACCAGCTGTTGTAAACATTTAGGGAGTGAGCCAGAAGATGGTCTTTTTTTTTTTTTTAAGATTTAATTTTTTTTATTACAAAGTCAGACATACAAAGAGGGGGAGAGACAGAGAGGAAGATCTTCCATCCAATGATACTCCGCAAGTGACCACAATGGCTGGTGCTGTGCCGATCCCAAACCAGGAACCAGGAACTTCCTCCAGGTCTCCCACGCAGGTACAGCATCCTAAGGTTTTGGGCTGTTCTCGACCACCTTTCCAGGCCACAAGCAGGGAGCTGGATGGGAAGTGGAACTGCCGGGATTAGAACCGGCACCCATATGGCATGCTGGCGCGTTCAAGGTGAGGACTTTAGCTGCTAGGCCACGGCACCGGGCCTAGAAGATGGTCTTTTTCTCTCTCTCTGACTTTAAAAAAAAGAGAAAATAAACAAAATAATTTAAAAAAATGTATACACACATAAGGTTAAATGCATTGACATAGCATGCCAGCATCCCATATGAGTACCATATGAGCTCCACTTCCAATCCAAGTTCAAGCTTATGGCCTGGGAAAGCAACAGAGGTTAGCCAAAGCCTTGGGACCCTGTACCTGTGTGGGAGACCTGGAGGAAGCTCCTGGTTCCTGGCCTCAGAGCAGCCCAACTTTGGCCATTGCAGCCATTTGTGGAGTGTGCCAACAGATGGAAGATCTTCCTCTCTTTATCGCTCCATCTTTCAAATAAAATTCATCCTTCAAATAAAAATAAGTCATTTTTAAAAAGTATATGTGGGGCCCGGCACGGTGGCGCAAGTGGTTAAAGGTCCTCGCCTTGCACACCCGGGATCCCATATGGGCGCCGGTTCTAATCCCAGCAGCCCCCCTTCCCTTCCAGCTCCCTGCCTGTGGCCCGGGAAAGCAGTTGAGGACAGCCCAAAGTTTTGGGACCCTGCACCCACGTGGGAGACCCGGAAGAGGCTCCTGGCTTCGGATCGGCATAGTATCGGCCCGTTGTGCTCACTTGGGGAGTGAATCATCGGACGGAAGATCTTCCTCTCTGTCTCTCCTCTCTGTATATCTGGCCTTTCCAATAAAAAAAAAAATAGTAAAAATAAATCTTAAAAAAAAAGTATATGTGCACATAAATACGTGCATACAATGAAAAACTATGTGTGGATTTAATTTTTATTTGCACCAAAATGAAGTTTTCTTTTAATCTTATCTTTCCATGGACTTTTGGAAGTCTCCTCACACTAGGAAGTTCTTTATATTGTGAATCACAAGTACTGTTTTGCCAAATTATACAGGTACTAAAAGCTTCTTAAGGAAGTAACAATAAAACCAGCTTCTAGAGAGATGACAAGGACAAAGCACAGTGTCCTGAGTCACTGTGCAGGAGCATGATCTACCTAATTATGAGACTCTGAAATTGGATTACAATGTTAAAATCTCTATAATCTCTTCTCAAAATCACATTTGAAGTGAATTACTAAAAGGCTGCAGATGAAAGGAAGGGTGTGCCAATTTGTCTCTGAAGATTTTCTGTATTTGCACAACACTCCCTTCGCACACCTGCTTTAGATATTTGTATCCCTTGTTTTCATTAGCTTTTACTGTGGAATAAGCTACCCACACCCCACCAACAACTCAAACTTAGTGGTTTTAAAAAAATGTTTATTATCTCTCATCTTTCTATGGATTGATCAGGTCAGCCATGTGGATATCTTGTGCAGTCTCTCATGAGGCTACAATCAGATGGTAGTTAAGGCTGGTGTAATCTCAAGACCTGTGCCAAGAGTTTTGGTGAGAGTTGGATGGTTAAAATAATGTAGTTGTAGATGAGCCTCAGAACAATTATGCCACATGTAAGAAATAAGCTGTATAAAAAAAGGTTATGTGACCCAAGATTCTATTTCTATGAGAAAACTATGAAGACAGAAAATGGACTGGTCAGTTGCCAGGGGCTGGAGAAGGGAGGAAATAAGAAATGAGGAATTAATGCTTAAAAGGTGTGGAGTTTGTTTGCAAAGCAATAAAAATGTCTTGGAACTAAATAGTGATGATAGAGCCCAGTGCAGTAGCCTAGCAGCTGAAGTCCTCTCCTTGCACACACTAGGATCCCATATGAGCACTGATTCTAATCCCAGTGGCCCTGCTTTCCATCCAGCTCCCTGCTCATGGCCTGGGACAGCAGTGGAGAGTGGCCCGAAGCCTTGGGACCCTGTATCCACATGGGAGACCCAGAAGAAGCTCCAGGCTCCTGGCTTCAGATCGGCACAGCTCCAACAATTGTGGTCACTAGTGGAGTGAATTAGTGGACAGAAGCTCTTCTTCTCTGTCTCTCCTTCTTTCTGTATGTCTGACTTTCCAAAAAAGAATAAATAAATAAATAATCCTAAAAATATTGCGATGGGATTTAATAGCACTAAATTGTATACTTTATAATGATTTAAGACAGATGTTATATGATTTTTTTAATTTTAATTTTTAAAGTCAGTGGGGGTAACCTCAGCCTTTCTTTCCTTACATGTAATGAATCTGTGTGCCTAATTTGGACTCTGACGACAAGGCACTGTCAGGGACATCACACTGTCACAGGGCAGGTGCCTTCCCAGACAACAAATGGCCCAAGACAAGACAGTAGAACCTGCTTAGCCACTTAAAGGCTCCGCTCAGAATGGATCATTGCCGCTTCTGCCGTGTTGTGTTTATCAGAGTAGTCACACAGCCAGCTCCTACTCAATGAGACGGAGGAATGGATGCCTGGCTCTCACGTTAGGAGCCAGAACTAGAACTTGAGCTCATGTATGCTCTTTAAAAAAAAAAAAAAAAAGATTCATTTATTTTTTATTGAAAAGGCAGATTTACAGGGAGAAGGAGAGACAAAGATCTTACATACACCGGTGTACTGCCCAAGCAGTCGCAACGCCTGGAACTGAGCTGAGCTGATCCAAAGCCAGGAGCCAGGAGCTTCTTCCAGTCTCCTACGTGGGTGTAGGGGCCCAAACACTTAGACAGTCTTCCACTGCTTCCCCAGGAACATTAGCAGAGCTGGATTATAAGTGGAGCAGCTGGGACTCAGATTGGCGTCCATATGGGATGCCAGCACAGCAAGTGATGGTTACACCTACTGTTTCAGTGCTGGCTACAAAATACAAGTTTTCTACAACTAAAATTATTGGCCCACACTCTGAATAAACAGATCAATATAACAGAATAAAAGATGCAGAAATATACCCAATTCCACAAATTTAGGATAGTTATGGACACTTTATTAAAGGAGATTTAGCAAAGCAAATTTAGGATGAAAACACCTTGGAGCCCATTGTGGTCTTGGGAAAGGCTGCCTGTGTTGCTGGCATCCTATATAGATGCTGGCTCTACCCCAACTACTCCAGTTCTTTCTTTCTTCTTTTTCTTTTAAACATTTATTTATTTTTATTGGAAAGTCATATTCACAGAGAGAAGAAAAGAGAGAGTAAGTGTTACTCCATTTCTGATCCAGTACTCTTCTTAAGGCCTGGAAAACCAGTGGAGGATGGTCCAAAGCCTTGGAACCTGCACCCACATGGGAGATCGAGAAGAAGCCATTGTGGCCATTGTGGCCGTTTAGGGAATGAACCAGCCGATGGAAGACCCCTCTTTCCGTAATATCTGCCTTTTAAGTAAAAATAAATAAATCTCTTTTTTAAAAGTAGCACTTCAAATCAATTTGAAAGTAGAACTTTACTAAAAGATTTTTTAAAATTAATTGGAAAGGCATGGTGACAATGAGAAAGCGAAAGACAGAGATCTTCTGTTAGTTCATTTTACAAATGCCTACAACATGGGGGGCTGGGAGAGCCCAAAGCCAGGAGCTCAGGATCAACCCAGTTCTTCCGTGTGGGCGAGAACTACGTGAACCATCAGCTGCTGCTTCCGCAGGCGTGCCTTTCTGGGAAGCTGGAAGTGTAAGCACAGTCAGATCTTGAATTCAGGCACTCCACTAGGGGAGGCAGATGCTCACCCTAACCCTTCTTAAATTTTTTAAAGATTTATGTTATTTTGATTGGAAAGTCAGATATACAGAGAGGAGGAGAGACAGAGGGGAAGATCTTCCATCCACTGGTTCACTCCCCAAGTGGTCTTAATGGCTGGAACTGAGCTGATCCGAAGCCAGGAACAAGGAGCTTCTTCCGGGTCTCCCACGCAGGTGCAAGGTCCCAAGGTTTTGGCCTGTCCTCGACTGCTTTCCCAGGCCACAAGCAGGGAGCTGGATGGGAAGCAGGGCCACTGGGCTTAGAACCAGCACCAATATGGGATACCATTGCGTGCAAGGTGAGGACTTTAGCTGCTAGGCTACTGTGCCAGGTCCTCTCCATATTTTTTTTAAAAGATTTATTTATTTGAAGGGCAAGATTACAGAGAGAAGAAGAGAGAGAATCTTCTATGTCTCCCACGTGAGTTCATGTGTCCAAGTACTCTGAACCATCTTCTGCCTTCCCAGGCACTTCCGCAGGGAGTAGAGTCCCTAGGACTCAAACCAGTGTCCAGATGGGATATAGACATTATAGGCAGAACTTTAACTTTTATTCCACAATGCCAGCCCCAATATTCTCCAATATTGGAAATTTGTTTGCAGGTATATTAATCCAGTGATTTATGATGGTATTCATATAGGCCAGGTGCAGTAGCCAGCTGCTTAAGTCTTTACCTTGCCTGCACTAGGGTCCTATATGGGCACTGGCTCATGTCCCGGCAGCCGCACTTCCCATCCAGCTCCCTGCTTATGGCCTGTGAAAGCAATTGAGGATGGCCCAAAGCCTTTAGAACCTGCACCGCGTGGAAGACCTGGAAGAGGCTCCTGACTCCTGGCTTTAGATCAGCACAGTTCCAGTCATTGCGATCATTTGAGGAATAAATCATTAGATGGAAGATCTTCCTCTGTCTTTCCTCCCCTCTCTATATCTGACTTTTTAATCGAAATAAACACATCTTTTTAAAACTTTCCTTTAGAAGTGGTATTCGGGCTCCAGGGCAGTTATCCTATAGAAATTAATGTGTAAGACCATACCAAAATGCAAACATGGATTTGCATTACAGTCTTATTGTAATAATAAAAAAAAGTTGAAAAGTGGTGGACATTTGATGTAGTGGCTATCCACCACTTGGAACTTCTGCATCCCTTATAGGATGACTTCAGTTCAATTTCACAGTAGAACTTCGTGGTTCTACAATCATTATTTTCTCAATGCAGTGCTGGAACACCTCTGCCCATCTGCAGTCCACCAGAGTGCCCCTTGTAGTGCTAGTAAACTGCTAATATACATTGTAGTTGTACACGTTTGCCTTTTTTGCACATGTCATATGAATAGAATTATAAAGTATGTCGTATGTATCTGGCTCTTTGAGATTCAACTACTGTGTAGCCTCTATCAGTTGTTTGGTTCTTTTTTTTTTTTTAATATTTATTCACTTTTATGGAAAGGTGAATATACAGAGAGGAGGAGAGACAGAGAGGAAGATCTTCCATCCAATGATTCACTCCCCAAGTGGCTGCAACGGCCGGAGCTGAGCCAGTCCGAAGCCAGGAGCCAGAAGCCCCCTCTGGGTCTCCCACATGGGTACAGGGTCCCAAGGCTTTGGGCTGTCGTCAACTGCATTCCTAGGCCACAAGCAGGGAGCTGGATAGGAAGTGGGGCTGCTGGAACTAGAACTGGTGCCCATATGGGATCCTGGTATGTTCAAGGCAAGGACTTTAGCCACTAGGCCATCGTGCCGGGCCCAGTTGTTTGGTTCTTAAAAAACTGCTGTGAAGCTCCTCCACTGCACAGTTATACTACATGCTAGTGATCCCTTCGCTAGTGGGTGGAGTTGGAGGTTGTTGGCAGATTCTTTTTTAGTTGTACAGTTAGATTTACAGAGAGAAGGAGAAACAGAAAAGTCTTCTGTCTGCTGATTAATTTCCCAAATGGCAGCAGTAGCTGGAACTGAGCAGTTCTGAAGCCAGGAGCTGGCTGCTGCTTCCAGGTCTCCCAAGGCTTTAGGCCATCCTCTACTTTCCTGAGCCATAAGCAAGGAGATGGATGGGAAGAAGAGCAGCTAGGACACAAACTGGCATCTATATGGGATCCTGGTGGATGCAAGGAAAGTATTTAGCCACTATGCAATTGTGTTGGCTCCTTGTTTCCAGGTTTTTGACTCTCATGAATTACACAGCTGTGAATTTTCACTTGCACCCCCGTGGTAGGTCACTGCCTAGGTTGCCTTGAACCTAGACACGTGTTATACTGCTGGGAGAAAAACAGCCAATAGCTTTCTCTCTCTCTCTGTCTCTCTCTCTCCACACACACACACACACACACACACACACACACACATTACCCCAGCCCCCAGGGAGGGGGACTGCAGATTGCCCGTGGAAGGGTGTCTGGGGACATATTGGAATGGGAGCACCTGAGGCCATGTTTGACTGGGGAGGAATGACTTTTGGTGGCTTCCAAGGACTTGCAGGTAGGCAAGAAAGCTAAGATGAAGTGGTTTAGAGGCTGGAAACCAGAGGGCATGACTGGGTCAGGCCAAGTTACCTGCCCCCATGAGAAACCTGGGCTAGGCTAAATAACGTCACATTATCTACTGGTGCATGCAAAACTTGGGGCTGGGACATGCCTGGCTGGGCTAGGCCACTGTACTCACACACAGGTGTTGGAGCAGGGTGTGAGCCATGTCAGGTTCAGTTGCAGCACCCACCACAACATGAGAGAACTGGAGCAGATTCTGTAGGGGACTTGTGGGCTTGCTTCTGTGGGACTGCAGTACCCACTGGTTTCTACAAAGAGCTGAGGATGTTGATGGGCCAAGCCAGGCTGGATCACAAACTCACTTGACACTTCGAGGAGCCAGGGCTGGGAGGGGGCCAGGCTGGGCCAAGCTATTTGCCCACTGGCACATTCAAAGGTCACGACTGAGGGCAGGCCATGCCATTCAGTGCTGTAGCATCTGCTGGCACATGTGTGATACAGGGCTGGGAGCAGGCCTGATAAGGGAACTTGGGGAACTACCATGGTAGGCTGCGGCTATATAATACGCAGGGCTGGGGCAGGGCAGGCCAGGCAGGGCAGGCCAGGCAGTACTCATCACCATGTGTGTGGGCTGGGTCTGGTGGCAAGCTGGGCTGTGTAAGTCCGTAGTACATGCCAGCACACACAAAAACCAGGACTAGCCTGATCTGGTGGGGATTATTGGGGTTTGTTCCAACTAGGTCATGGCATTTGTTGATGTGTGTGAAGACCAGGCCAGTGGTGGACTAGGCTGGGCCAGCTCACAGCACCCATCAGTATACATGAGACGTAGGGCCGGGTCTGGGCTAGGCTGGGCTGGCTCACAGCACCCATCAGTTCACATGAGAGATAGGGCCAGGTGTGGGCTAGGCTGGGCCGGCTCACAGCACCCATCAGTTCACATGAGAGGTAGGGCCGGGTGTGGGCTAGGCTGTTGCTGATTTAGTTTGACAGCAAAGAGCAATGCTATGCCCTTCCCACACTTTGGACACAGAAGAAAAAAAAAAAAAACCTTTGTTCCACCCACCTTGTGTTACACCTTAACCCTCCCCATCCTAATCAGAGACTCACAGGGGTGTGCATTCCTCTGAACTATGTAAACTATGTTAGAAACTGATTTACTTTAATTGAAAAAAAGAATATTCACATGCAAGTTCTTGTAGGAATGTGTTCTCATTTTGTTGGGTAGATATCTAGGAATGAAATTGCGTGCTTGCTGTTACTGTAAATCTGTGTTTATTTTGTGAGAAACTTCTAGAGTTTTACATGATAGCTACAACTGTTTACATATTCACCAGCAAAGTATGAGAATTCTAATTCTCCACATTCTTTCCAGTGTCGTTTTCTTTCTTTTTTAGTCCCCCTAATGGGTGTGGAGTCTCATTGTAATTTTAATTTGCATTTCCTTAATGACTAACTATATTGGGATGTTTTCTGTGAACTTATTCCAGCCTTTCATATGTCATCTTTGGTGATAAAATGTCTAGTCAGGTATTTTTTCCCATTTAAAATTGTTTTGACTTGTAGCCTAGGAAAGCAGTAGAAGACGGTCCCTAAAATTGTTTTTACTTACTTAATTATTACCATTAAATTATTATTTATTTGAAAGACAAAGAGTCCACTACTGATTCACTTCCCAAATGCCTGTAGTATCTGAGACGGGGCCAGACTGAAGCCGGAACCCTGAACTCAGCATGGGTCTCCTACAATGAACCCAAGAGCTTTGGGCCATCACTTGCTGTTTCCAGGTTACATGTGTTGTGATGCTAGACTCAGGAGTAAATCCAGGCTCCAGCCAAGCACTCTGATATAGAAGGTGGGTGTCCAAGCAGCATTTTAGCCATTGCCAAATACTGACCCATATCCATTTATAACTGGGTTATGTTTGCCTCAGAGTTGTATTACTGTTTTGTTTCTGAATTTCTAATTGGCTCATTTTATATCCGTGTACTCTTCTTTTTATCTCATCTGGTTTTCAGTTTCTTGTTACTTTTTATAAATATGACTTCATATATCTCTTTGAAGATCCTCAACAAAATCACATTTTCTTTCTTGTTTTTAGTGGGGTTTTTTATTATGGAAAATTTCAAACATAGAAAGAACTCTCTCAATTTAATATGTCTGACGTCTGATTCATCTTAGGCTATTCAAGACGCTCCTATTAAAATCTTCACCATCTTATACATTTCCCCCTGTAGATGTTCCATTGGAATACCAGCGATTGCTTGTGTCAGGAACCACCTGACCTCTTTATGACTAAGAAAAGAGTATTCCAAAATCGTTCTGTCTTACTTTGCTGTTGAATTTGGGACTTACCATTCCAGTAGGACAGGAAAGGATGTTGCACAAGAGGCGATAGCCATAAAAGAACCCTTCTTGTGAGGCACCTGTCTTGATGTGGTGAAAAAGTTCATGCTCTAAATGGCCTAGAAGAGTTTTTTGTTTTTGTTTTTGCTTTTGTTTTTGTTTTGGTCTGAAACTACTGATGCATACTACATCACATCTGGATATGATAGTATCTTCACATTGTATCTTCACATCTGGATATGATAGTCTCCATTACACAGTTACTGTAAGGTTCCTTAAATGAAAAGCCACAACACAAAATCAACAATAGGAAGAAAAATAGAAATTTACAACACCATGAAGTTAAATATCATGCTACTCAATGACTAATGTGTTGCTGAAGAAATAAAAAAGAAAATCAAGAACCTTCTTGAAGAAAATGATGCTACTGTATGATCTATGAGTCATTGAAGAATTTAATCGGATATACAGTTTGATTTTTCTTATTGCAGTTGATACATGGCCCTTGTTAGCAGCCACTTGTGCCACTCCCTCCAGTGAGTTCTAGGTCTGGGTTCTTAGGTTAAATTTCCACCATGGTTTCTGTAACCCCAGCTCCTGAATCACCACTCTCCATCCACTTCCTGTGATTCCATACTGAAGTTGCACCATTCTCTGTACAACCTTTCTCCCACTTCCAGATGGAGCAGGTCCCAGGATTAGGGAGACAGCAGGTATCCTATATAGCTAGGTTGTTGGTGGTGCTAATCTGGCTGGAACCTGTTAGTCGTTAGGTCTGAGGGCCACACAGACCTATTTTGACTTGTACAACGCCATAGTTGGTATTATTTTCCTGTGGGACCACTGTGATGCCAAGCTCATTGCATGCACAGCTCACTATTGTCCTTGAAGTCTTAAAGTTTTTCCACACTGTACAAAATGGCACCTATGTGCCACTATTGGAATTCTTGATCTGCTAGCCATCAGATCTGATGGTTACCTGAACCTATCTTGGGTAGACCATGTATGGTGACATTGTACTGCAGTTCACTGAACCAGAAATGAGTTCATTCCCATGCGCAGTCCTGTCCCATAGCCTTTGTCTCCTTAAACAAAATGGTACCTGATTCGGCTTTAGCGGGCAGACTGGGCTTTGAAATCCACTTTGTTCCCACACTGATCAATCTCAGATCTGCCACTCTGCCTTTACTCCTGGTCAAATCAAACAGACCAGCAGAATGGGCGGTTTTTTTTTGTCTGGGTTCACCTCTGGAGCTCCCAGTGCACATCCCTTCCCACCTTGTTGCTGGTGGAGTTCTGGCTGCCACTGCAATTCATATTGCTGCTCACTGAATCCCTAGAAGGGTTTTGTAAGAAGAGGTTACAGGGGAGTTTATGACTGCGATTTTGCTCTGGACTCAACATCATCCTCCCTCTTGTTTATTTCTTGTAGCAGTACTCAGTTCCTTTCCTCACCATCATGCAAGTCTCCTGAGCTCCTTCCCTTCATGAAACGTGCCATGGTAATGGTTGTAGGGATGATGTTAAGACTGTTGCTTAATCTCTCACAGTGTCTTTTTTTTTAATTTAAAATTTATTTTCATTTGAAATGCAGAGTTATATAGAGAGGAAGACACGCAAACACACACACACACATATAGATCCTCCATCTGCTGTTTCACCCTACAAATGGCCATAATGACTAGGGCTCTGCTGGCCTGAAGCCAGGAACCCAGAGACCTCCCATGTTGGTTCAGGTGCACAAGCACTTGTGCCATCCTCCACTGTTCTTCCAGGCCGCCAGTAGTGAGCTGGATCAGAAGTAGAACAGCCAGGACAGGAACTAGTATCCATATGGGATGCTGGTGCTACAGGTAGAGGTTTAAAATACAATGCCGGGCCCGGCGCGGTGGCGCAAGTGGTTAAAGGTCCTCACCTTGCCGCCCGGGATCCCATATGGGCGCCGGTTCTAATCCCGGCAGCCCCGCTTCCCTTCCAGCTCCCTGCCTGTGGCCTGGGAAAGCAGTTGAGGACGGCCCAAAGCTTTGGGAACCTGCACCCGCGTGGGAGACCCGGAAGAGGCTCCTGGCTTCGGATCGGCATAGTATCGGCCCGTTGCGCTCACTTGGGGAGTGAATCATCGGACGGAAGATCTTCCTCTCTGTCTCTCCTCTCTGTATATCTGCCTTTCCAATGAAAAAATAATAAAAATAAATCTTTAAAATACAATGCCACAGCACTGGTCTGACAGTGTCCCTATAACGACAATATTCATTTCATGATTCAACAAAAGGAAAATTTGTAGCTTTTTATCCATGATTATTACCTTATCGACACTGTGAATCTTGTATATGATTGTGTTTCTTTGTTGTCTTTGGCTTAAAGAAATCTAATGTTAAGTTTCTGGCTCAGTCTAAAATTGTACAGGTTTTGTGGTACATACCTCTGCATCCTAATGACTTCTGGCTACATTTTGCTAACCAATTGTATTGTCCCCTAAAGTCTTAATCTTTTTAGATTTTTGCTCTAATAATTATATGTACTCAAGAAGATATCTGTAAATATTCTTAAGGGAACAAACTGGGAATATTTGTATAAATAAGTACATATAGTAAAATATAGGCATGGTTTTATATCTTCGCATTGCATCTCTAGGCTCATTTTCACATTGTGCAATTTTGGATTTTTTAAAAGATTTATTTATTTTTCTTGAAAAGGCAGATCAGAGTTTACAGAGAAGGAGAGCCAGAAAAAAAGATTTTTCATTTTCTTGTTCACTCTGCAAATGGCCTCAGTGGCCAGTGCTGAGCTGATCCAAAGCTAGAAACCAGGAGCTTCATCCAGGTCTCTCTTATGGGTGCAGGGTCCCAAGGCTAAATTGGGCCGTCCTCTACTGCTTCCCTAGGACACAAGCAGGATGGGAAATTGAGCAGCCAGGACATGAATTGGCAGCCTTATGGGATCCAAGTATGTGTGATGTGAGGATTATGCTAATTGAGCTATCATGCTAAGCTCTGGATTTTGTTTTATGCACTAAAAGTGAATTCAGTAGAAAACATTCTTGGGGCTGGTGATGTGACATAGCAATTTAATCCTCCATCTGTTTCTCTGGCATCCCATATGAACACTGGTTGGACTCATATAAGCTGAATTAGAAGTGCAGCACCGAGGCCCAGCACAGTGCCTAGTGGCTGAAGTCCCCATCTTGAATGCTCTGGGATCCCATATGGATGTTGGTTCTAATCCCAGCAGCTCCACTTCCCATCTAACTCCCTGCTTGTGGCCTGGGAAATCAGTCTAGGACAGCCCAAAGCCTTGGGATGCTGCACCTGTGTGGGAGACCTGGAGGAAGTTCCTGGCTCCTGGCTTCGGATTAGTGCAGTTCCTAAATCAACAGACAGAAGATCTTCCTCTCTGTCTCTCCTCCTCTCTGTATATATGACTTTGCAATAAAAAGAAATTAAAAAAAAAAAAAAAAGAAGTGCAGCAGCCAGGACATGAATCCGCACCCATATGGAATGTCAGTACCATGGGGCAGAAATCAGCCTGATGTGCCACTGTGCTGGCCCTTGCTCTACTTCCAATCCAGCTCCCTGCTAATGACCTGGAAAGGCAGTACACGATGGCCCAGGTCATTAGGCTCCTGCACTCATCAAGGATATCCAGGTGAAAGTTCAGGCTTCATACTTATATGTGCATTGATTTTTAAAAGATTTCTTCTTGGTTTTTTTTTTTTTTTTGAAGGGCAGAGTTATAGAGAAAAGGAGAGACAGAAAGAAAGAATTTCCATCCATTGGATCACTCCCCAATTGACCGCAACAGCCAGAGCTGAGCCGACCTGCTTGAAATCAGGAGCCTGGAGCTTCTTCCGGGTCTCCCACACAAGTGCAGGGTCCCAAGGCTTTGGGCTGTTCTCTGCTGTTTTCCCAGTCCATAAGCATGGAACTAAATGGGAAGTGGAGCAACCAGGACTCATACTGGCAACCTTATGGGATCCCAGTCCACGCAAGGCAAGAACTTGAGCCACGAGGCTATCATGTGAGGCCAGTGATTTTTTTAAAAGATTTATTTTATTTGTATTTGAAAGGCAGATTTACAAAGGGAGAGGGAGAGTCAGAAGTAGAGAGAGATTCTTCAATCTACAGACTCACTCTACAAATGGTCTCAATAGCCAGAGCTGGGCTGATCTGAAGCCAAGAGCTAGAAGTTCTTCCTGGTCTCCCAGACCATGCACTTGCTCCACCTTCTGCTGATTTTTCCAAGGCCATTAGCAGGGAGCTAGATTGGAAGTGGAGCAGCCCACTCAAACTGATGCCCATAAGGGATGCTGACACTGCAGTTGTGAGCTTAACATGATATGCCATAGCACTGGCTCCTCTACAGTGGTTTTCTAGGAAATAATTTCTGTGTGTTCATGCTATTAAGCAAGAACAGTTTCCCTTCAGTACTGCATCATCCTGAGAAGGCCGAAGTCAGAGACCTTGGAGAGCTCCAGGGTCAGGTGGCAGGTGGTGCAACTCACTACTGAGGTACCTTGCTGGCCTCCAGACACCCTGGGCAAGGCTGTCCAGGGTCCTGAAGCACAGCTCATTGGCTTTTTTGAAGTATTTATTATTTAGGAGGAATCCCAAATTGCATGGTTTGTAAGTAAATCAAAACCCTAAAGCAGAAGTTTTCCCTAATCACTTGCTCCTCAAAACTGTCAAGAGCATCAAAAATAGGGAAAGTTTGACAAATTGCCATGGTCAAGGGGAAACAAAGGAGGTCAGGCAGCATCATGGAGGGGATTCTGATTTTTTAGGCTTTTTAAAAAAAGCCATATTTGTTTTTATTGGAAAGATTTACAAAGAGAAGAAGAGACCAAAAGATGTTCACTCTGCTGGTTCACTCCACAAGTGACTACAACAGACAGAGCTGAGCTGATCCAAAGCCTGGAGCCAGGAGCTTCTTCCAGGTCTCCCACACGGATGCAGCGTCCCAAGGCTTTGAACCATCTTCCACTGCTTTGCCTGGCCACAAGCAGGAAGCTGGATGGGAAGTGAAGCAGCTAACATATGAACCAACGCCCATATGGAATGCTGGCACATGCAAAGCTCTAGGCCATTGCACCAGGTTCTTTTTTTTTTTTTCAATTTTTGAAAAAGATATATGTACTTATTTGAAAGCATTACAGAGAGAAAGAGGGCAAGACAGAGAAAGAAAAAATGTGGGTCATTTCCCATGTGGTTGTAACATCCAAGACTGAGCCAGGCTGAAGTGAGGAAGAGCCAGAAGCTTCATCTGGGGTTCCAGCATGAGCAGCAGATGGCTGACATACTAGACCATCTTCTACTATTTGGGCCATTAGCCAGGGGCTAGATTGCAAGCAGAGCACCTGGGACATAAACCCCCATGGGATGCTGGCATCACACCAGTGTTTCTACTCAAAATGCCACAGCCGACCCTCAGGCAAATTTCTTGAGCAAAAGATAGGAGAACTTTGTGATGTGAAAGAGAAATTTATTAAAACATACAGATGTTTTTAAAACTCAATAATCTTGGAGCTAAGAAGCAGTGGAGGACGGCCCAAAGCCTTGGGACCCTGTACCCGCGTGGGAGACCTGGAAGAGGCTCAGCTCTGACCATTGCAGCTGCTTGGGGAGTCAATTAGCAAACAGAAGATCTTCTGTCTCTCCTCTTTTCTGTATATCTGACTTTCCAATTTAAAAAAAAAATCTTAAAATTTTTTGTGTGTAACTGATTTTTTAACAGGTAAAATCATTTGCTGGATTTTGTTTTGTTTTCATTTTTGGTACAACCAGAAAATAGAGAGTGGCATATTGAATTATAGGAATCTTTGAATGTCTTGAGTGTTAGCTTAACGTTCATAGGTGGGTGTGATTTCACTATCCTATAATACAGTACTTAATAAATGACAATGTGCAGTCATCATTGTGCCTTTTTAATCTGTCTTGAATATTTTCAATTTTCTCATGTGTTCAGTAGAGCTGTTGCCTACAGAACACCCTTGCTTGTTCTGTCAGAATCACATGTACCCTAACATCTTTGTGGCATCCCAGTTTTCCTATTTTTGTTAACGTGCTGTGACACTTTTCACATCTGAGTGTGTCCTGTATGTCTGTGTGTGTATGTATGAGTTGGTGAGATTTATGTGACAGCAACACTTGAAGGTACTGGGACTTGACAGCCTTCTAAGGAATAGCTGCCTCCAAAGCTGGAGCTAGAAAGTCACTAGAATAACTTTTAAAAAAATCATGGCTTTTAGGCTCCCAGTATGTATATTAAAAATTGTGTATGAATTGAAATGTCTGACTACTGATATTCAACAGCAATAAAAAATCAATTATAAAAAGAAATCAACAGGGCCCGGCGCGGTGGTGCAAGTGGTTAAGGTCCTCGCCTTGCATGCCCGGGATCCCATGTGGGCGCCAGTTCTAATCCCGGCAGCCCCGCTTCCCTTCCAGCTCCCTGCCTGTGGCCCGGGAAGGCAGTCGAGGACGGCCCAAAGCTTTGGGACCCTGCACCCATGTGGGAGACCCGGAGGGGGCTCCTGGCTTTGGATCGGCATAGCATCGGCCGTTGCGCTCACTTGGGCAGTGAATCATCGGACGGAAGATCTTTTTCTCTGTCTCTCTTCCTCTCTGTACATCTGACTTTGCAATAATAATAAAATAAACCTTAAAAGAAGTTATTTTTTTAAAATATAGGACTGTGAATCCCAATTTTAACAAACATGTCAAATCACTTATGAGGGAGCTTGTATTAGAACATAGCAGAATTCACTGAAGAAGAAAATGATATGAAATGTTCAAAATTCTCTAAAGAAAACAAAGGAAAGGTCTCCTTTGGAAGTGAAGTAGAAAGACATTCCATGCCAAGCATATCTGGAGATATTCATCGCACTAAACTCACCCTATAAGAAATGCCTATGGGAGAGCCTGGTATGGTAGCCTAGTGGCTAAAGTTCTTGCTTTGCACGTTCCAGGATCCCATATGGGCACCTGTTCTAATTGTGGTGGCTCTGCTTCCCATCCATCTCCCTGCTTGTGGCCTGGGAAAGCAGCAGAGGACAGCCCAGAGTCTTGGGACCCTGCACCCCTGTGGGAGACTCAGAAGAGACTCCTTGCTTCAGATCAGCTCAGCTCCAGCCGTCGCAGACCCTTGGGGAACGAATCAATGGACTGAAGGTCTTCCCCTCTGTCTCGCCTCTCTGTATATCTGACTTTCCAATGAGAATAAATAAGCCCAACTAACCCTGGTGAATGAACATTGTGGAATTTTAGAACTTTTCTTTCGTTCTGAGACTATCTATTTTTAAAAATGTATATTTATTTATTTTTATTTTTTTATTATATATATATTTTTAATTACATTGTATTATGTAACAGTTCTATATAGGCACTGGGATCCTCCCCACCCCTCTCCCACCCCTCCCCCCATGGTGGGCTCCTCTCCCCCGTTTCGCAACCACAGTTCAGGTTTAGTTGAGATTCCTTCATTGAAGGCATACACCAAGCATAGAGTCCAGCATCTCATTGTCCGGCCAAGTTCAGCGGCTTCTTGGGGAGACCCTCCAAAATGTATATTTATTTGAAAGAAAGAAAGTGAAAGAGCTTTCATCTGATGATTTACTCCCCAAATGCCCACAATAGCAAGGGCTGGGCTAGGCCAAAGCCAGGAGCCTAGAATTCTCTCCAGGTCCCGTGGAGTGGGGTGGAGGAATAGGGGGCAGGAACCGATGAGCTTGCATCCCGGATGTTCTGTGATATGGAATGGAGCTGGAACTCAAACCTGGCATCCTTAAGCAGTATCTTATCTACTTAACCACTGTGCTGAATTTCTGGCAACTAAAATATTATCCGTCTGTTTGATGAATTAACATGTTCTATGTGTCTGTCAGAAAAAATGTTTAGCAGCTGGCATTTGGTGCAGAGGTTTAAATGCTGCTTGGGACACACACATTCCATTGCTGGAGTGCCTGGTTCCAAGACCCAACACTTCCTCCCAGTTGTAGCTTCCTGTTGATGCTAAATGTGGGAGGCAGAGGGTTCTGGAGTTTCATCTCTACCCTCCGCATAGGAGAGCCGGATTGATTTCTGGCCTCCTGTCTTCGGGCTAGTGTCTCTGCCAGCACCTGGGAGTGAACCAATAAATCTAAGATCTGTCTCTGTTTCTCTACATTTCAAATTAAGAAAAAGTTTATCTCTGTGTTATATTACAAGTTATTTGTACCCAACCCCCAAAATGTCATTTTTTGGTTGTCAATGAATAGTTTCAAACATTGCAGTATAAAAACTGAATGTGGGGCCCACCACGATGGCTCAGTGACTAAACTTTTGCCTTGCACACTGTGCGACCCACACAGGTGCCAGTTTGTGGCCCAGTTGCTCCACTTCCCAGCCAGCTCCCTCCTTGTGGCCTTGGAAAACAAGAGAGGACAGTCTAAAGCCCTGGGACCCTGTACCCGCTAAGAGACCCATAAGAATCTCCTGGTTCCTACCTTCGGTCCAACTCCGCTCTGGAAGTGGACCAGTGGGCAGAAGATCTTTCTTGTTGTTTCTCCTCTATAAATCTGCCTCTCCAAGAAAAATAAATTAATCTTTTAAAAAATAAAAAGCAACAAACTGGCCAGCACGGTGGCCTAGTGACTGAAGCCTAAAATGAGCTGGGATCCCATATAAGTGCTGGTTCTAATCCCAGCGGTTCCTGCTTCCCTCCCAGCTCCCTGCTTGTGGCCTGGGAAAGCAGTCAAGGACGGCCCAAAGCCTTGGGACCCTGCACCCGCGTGGGAGACCCGGAACAGCTCCTTGCTCCTGGCTTCAGACCAGTGCAGCCCTGGCTGTTGCAGCCACTTGGGGAGTGAATCAACAGATGGAAGATCTTCCTCTCTGTCTCTCCTCCCCTCTCTCTATATATGACTTTCTAATAAAATAAATAAATCTTTTGAACAAACAAACAGAAAAATCCACCTGACTGTGATGGCTCCAACGCTGTGGTGGATCATGTAAAGCTGTGGCTGTGACTTTTAGCATCAGCATCCTATATGGCTACCAGCTCTAGTCCCGGCTGCTCTCCTTCCAGTCCAGCTCCCTGCTAGTACGCCTGGGAAAGCAGTGGACAATGCCCAAGTCCTTGTAGAACCCATGCACCCATGTAGAAGACCCAGAGCAAGCTTTTCGGCCTGGGCTTTGGAATGCCCAGTTTGTACTGTTGTGGCCATTTGGTGGCATGAACTGGCAGATACAGGTGAGTGTGTGTGTGTCTCTGTGTGTGTTCCTCTCTTTTCCTGTATCTCTGCCTTTTAAGTAAATGAATAAAATTTTAAAAAATGGAACAAAATGAAAATAAAATGACCAGGAAGGTTTGCGTTGAAAGGTGCTGCGTACTTCCTGGCGGGTGTGAGCAGGTGGAGGCCCTAAGCATCAGACTGTGAAGTATTTATTGCAGCTTGTCATACCTGCTACTCTAGTTCTGCACCAGTTCAGTCTGTTTCTTTATGTCACTTCCTGCTGCTCCCACCCCACCCTACGTCTTAAAGGCCTGGCTGCAATATGGTCTTTAGGTGAAGAGAGAGGTGGAAAGGTTTGATCCTGTGCTATACAAGGACTTAGAGTAATCTCATCCATTTTCCATTCCTACATTTTGGTCTTGCCTCCCCCTCCTTCACCTAACAGCCCTGCCTTCTTTTACCTTCTGCGGGGTAGAAACCTTGCTTGTTGGTGTAGCCACCATGAGTAGTTAGTGGTGTGGATACTTGTCATTCTGCCACAGTAGTCCCTACTTATTTTTTTTTGAAGGTGTATTTATTTTTATTGCAAAGTCAGATATACAGAGAGGAGGAGAGAGAGAGGGCAAGACCTTCCATTCGATGATTCACTCCTCCAAGTGGCTGCAAAAGCCAGAGCTAAGCTGATTTGAACCAGGAGCCAGGAGCTTCTTCCGTCTCTCCCACACAGGTGCAGAGTCCCAAGGCTTTGGGCCGTCCTTGACTGCTTTCCCAGGCCACAAGCAGGGAGTTAGATGGGAAGCGGGGCTGCTGGGATACGAACTGGTGCCCATACTTCATCCTGGCGCGTCCAAGGTGAGGACTTCAGCCATTAGGCTACTGCACTGGACCCATTTAATTCTCTATTTAATTTCTGTCTTTCAGATGTTTGGTGGGATAACTCACTTGCTGATTTCTTCTTTCCATTTTATGATTGTTTTGATTTTCTACATTTTAAATTTCTTGACCAGTTGTCAGGTAGATGTTAATGCTGATAAGCTCACATGGCTAGTCGGCTATCATCTGCTAGGAAGCAATCTTCAGTTAAAATTTTTTTTTAATTGCTCTGAGTGGAATTTCAGTTAAATAACAGGAAATCCCTTCCTCTTACATGCACATGTTTAAGAAACAAAATATGCTACACCTTCACATGTTCTACAAAATGAACTTAATGTTGGGATGTCTAAATAACTCTGGTTCAGCAGGTGGCACTCTTTCCTAGCTTAGCTCAATTCTAGATTAGTGTTTGAAGGCTCAGAGTAGAAAGATTTTATCTGCATATTTCAGATAAATAAGATTTCATAGTTTTGGTCATTATTAACTTTGATATTTTCCAAGATTAAAATATTTAGGCAAATTTCAAAAGTAAAACATTAATTAGGGCCCAGCACAGTGGTCTAGTGGCTAAAGTCCTCGCCTTGAACGTGCCAGGATCCCATATGGGCACCGGTTCTAATCCCGGCAGCCCCGCTTCCCTTCCAGCTCCCTGCCTGTGGCCTGGAAAAGCAGTCGAGGACAGGCCAAAGCCTTGGGACCCTGCACCCGTGTGGGAGATCTGGAGGAAGTTCTTGGCTCCTGATTTGGATCGGCACAGCACTGGCCGTTGCGCTTACTTGGGGAGTGACTGACTCATCAGACAGATGATTGTCAACTCTGACTCTCCTCCTCTTTGTATGTATCTGACTTTGCAATAAAAATAAAATAAATCTTTAAAAAATTAATTATACAACCCTTTCAAATTTCTGTAACAGTATATATAGAATATTATAGTTACATACTCAATGGAAAGTTAGAAACAGGGAGCTGGTGGGCTAAGCTGTCTGTAGCACTGGCATCTCACATGAGTTCATTTCTGTCCTGGCCTCTTCACTTGCGATCAACCTCCTGTTTGTGCCCTGGGAAAATAGCAGAGGATGGCTCAGGTCCTTGGATCACTGTACCCACATGGGAGATCCAGAGGAAGCTCCTGGCTTTGGATTGGCTCAGTTGCTGCCTTTGCAGCCATATTTGGAGTGAACCAGCATGTGAAAGATTCTCTCTCTATCTCTCCTTCTTGTTTTCAAATGAAAATGAAACAGATCTTATAAAAATAGTCAGGGGCCTGGTGCTATGTCCTAGTGGCTAAATCCTCGCCTTGTATGCACCGGGATCCCATATGGGCATCCAGCTGTTCCACTTCCCATCCAGCTCTGCACTTGTAGCCTAGGAAAGCAATGGAGGGCAGCACAAGACCTAGGAACCCAACACCTGCATGGGAGACTTGGAGGAAGTTCCTGGCTCCTGGCTTTGGATTAGATCAGTTGCAGCTTCTTGAGGAGTGAGCCAGTGGGTGAATGGAAGATCTTTCTGAGTTACCTGTCTATAAATCTGCCTATCCAATAAAAATAAATAAATCATCAAAAAAAGTTAGTGATTGGCATTGTGGCATAGTATATTAAGCCACTACCTGCTCTGCCAGCATCTTATATAGGTTTTGGTTTGACTCCCTACTGTTCTGCCTTCTGATCCAGGTCTCAGATAATGGCCCGGGAAAAACTCAAAAGATGGCCCAAGCATTTGGGCTCCTGCAACTCACATGAGGTCCTAGCTCACAACTTTGACCTGAGTCCCTCTGGGTCCTTGCAGCCACTTGGGGATGGAAGTGGATGGAAGATTCTCTCTCCCTCTCTGTCGCTCCCTTTCTCTCGCTGTAACTCAAATTTTCAAATAAACAAATAAATAAATATTTTTAGCAGTAAAGATTAAAACCTTACCAGAAGATCTGAACCTTTAAAAAAAAAGATTTATTATTATTATTTTTTTTTTTTTTTTATTAAAAACTCATATATAGAGAGGAGGAGAGACAGAGAGTAAGGTCTTCCATCCACTGGTTCATTTCACAAGCGGCCACCATGGCCATGGCTTGGCTGATCTGAAGCCAGGAGCCCCCTCTAGATCTCCCACATGAGTGCAGGGTCCCAAGGCCTTGGGCCGTCCTCGACTGCTTTCCCAGGCCACAAGCAGGGAGTTGGATGGGAAGTGGAGCTGCCGGGTCTAGAACTGGCGCCCATATGGGATCCTGGCATGTTCAAGGCGAGGACTTTAGCCGCTAGGCCACCACACTGGGCCCCCAAGGCCTGACTCTTAAAGGCATTCAGATTCAGTTTGTTCCGTATGTTTTAAATGCTTTCTTGCTATATGAGCAATTTCATTCTCTTCTGTTTGTCCTTATTCCTTTCTTATTTCTGAATAATCCTCAAATGCAAAAATGATGTTTTAAATGTACTGTATACTTTTTAAAAAAGATTTATCCATCCAGGCCTGGCAGTATGGCCTAGTGGCTAAGGGCCTCACCTTGAATGCACCAGGATTCCATATGGTTGCTGGTTCTAATCCCGGCAGCTCCACTTCCTCTCTATCTAGCCTCCTCTCTGTATATCTGCCTTTGTAATAAAAAAAAAATAATAAAATAAATAAATCTTATTTTTAAAAAATTTATCCATTCTTATTGCCAATCCAGATATTCAAAGAGGAGAAGAGACAAAGATCTTCTGTCTGCTGACTTACTCCCCGAGTGACCGCCATGGCCAGAGCTGAGCTGATCCGAAGCCAGGAGCCATGAACTTCCTGTAGGTCTCCCACGCGGGTACAGGGTCCTAAGGCTTTGGGCCATCCTTGACTGCTTTCCCAGACCACAAGCAGGTAGTTGGATTTGAAATTGCACCTCTGGGATTAGAACAGGCGCCCATATGGGATCTTGGTGTTTTCAAGGCGAGGACTTTAGCCACTAGGCTATTGTGCCAGGCCCCATACTGTATATTCTTTTGGCTAAATAAAACACAGACTGTCTAATCTCTTAAGCCAAAATAAAATGAATCAATATATACTTACAGAACAAACCGATACTGGTTTTGATTAGAGAAAATATTAGTTGTTTAAAAACTTTACATAATCTCTAAATCATAATAAGCAAGTGCATTGATGTTCTCTGTTTCCTGTTGTGAATTTCAAAGTAACTAATATATAAACCAGCAGTGAACACTGTAATATACACCTGGTTCACATCTAATTTAACCTGAAACAAAACATAAATTATTAGAACTGTAAGGGACCGTGGAGGTTATTCCCGGCTTAACTTCTCAATGGTGAGAAATTTGTGAAATTTTACTTTTCTTCGGTAGGAAAGTAAACACTGTTTAAATTATGGATTTAAAAATAAAACGCAAAATATTCTGAAAAGAGTGAAAACAACTTTATGTAAATGTTCAGTTATAAACGCTCTGAGTCACTTAGTGTCTAAAATATTAAACTATGGTAAGTAGGTGCAAAACTGGCGTGAACAAATGCATTTCTTTTCTTTTCCTTTTCTTTGAGGATCATGGTTGATCAGTTGAGAACCCTAGTTATGATTCGTGCCTGCATCACCAATGGTGGACAACAATTTGGTTTTCATTTTTCCTCAGTTATATTCCCCCATTTTAAAATGAAAGATTTATTGAGTTTTAATGGAAAGTCAAATTTACAGAGAGAAGGAGACAGAAAGCTCTTCCGTCTGCTGGTTCACGCCCCAAGTGGCCACAACCGCCAGAGCTGCGCCAATCAAAACCCAGGAGCCAGGAGCTTCCTCTGGTCTCCCACGCAGGTGCAGGGTCCTAGGGCCTTGGGCCATCCTCTACTGCTTTCCCAAGCCACAAGCAGGGAGCTGGAAGAGAAGTGGAGCGGCTGGGACATAAACTGGCTCGATATGGAGTCCCTGTGCTTGCAAGGCAAGGTTAGCCATGAGGCTACTACACTGGCACCTTTTTTCCATGTTTAGAAAATATTTATTTATTTATTTATTTGAGAGGTAGATCTACACAAAGAGAGAGGGTGATTTTCTGTTCGCTGTTACCCAGATGGCCAGGGCTCAGCCAGGCTCAAGTCGGGAACTCAGAGCTTCTTCCAGGTCTCTCGTGTGAGTGCATGGACCCAACCCCTTGGTGCCTTCTTTGATACTTTCCCATGTACGTTAATAGGGAGCTGGATTGGAAGTGGAGCAGCTGGGACTTGATAGATGCCCGTATGAAAGGTGATAATGCAGATGGAGGCTTAACCTACTGCATCCCAGTACCAACCCCATATCTTGTTTTTACAAGATTCATTTATTTTTATTGAAGTGCAGATTTACACAGAGGAAGAAAGACAGAAAGAAAGATCTTCCATCTGCTGATTCACTCCCCAAGCAGCCACAATGGCCTGTGCTGAGCCGATCCATAGCTACTAGCCTGGAGCTTTTGCTGGGTCTCCCGTGTGGATGCAGATTCCCAAGGTTTTGGGATGTCTCCGCTGCTTTCCCAGGCCACAGGCAGGAAGCTGAATGGGAAGTGGGGCAACCAGGATGAGAATCGGTGTCTATGGGATCCTGGCGCATGCAAGGCGAGGACTTTAGCCACTAGGCTACCACGATGCACACCCAATATCTTTTAAAATATAGGTTAGGTTTATACAAAGTGTTTAGTTAGGCATCTCTCACTGAAGTGTCTGAGCTTGACTATAGCTTTTCATTAAGGCTGACCCTGGGAGGCAACAAGTGAAAATTAAGTTAGCTGGATTCCACTCACTCATGTAGGAGACTTGTACTGCACTGCTGGCTCTGCCCACTGCCTTGTCCCCTGCCATCTTTGTCCATCTGTCTATCTGCCTGTTCAAACACACACACACAAACAGAACCAAATGGTCTCTATCATGTCTGGAATTTCTCCTGATAATTGGAAAAATCTCAGGGCATTTGAGATTATGAATGGTCACATATTAACCAGACATTCTGTGTTCCTTTGTTATATAATTTATGCCACCTGTATTTTTGCAAAATGGAACTATGTAGTTGTAATAATCATTGATAAATCAAATACGTCTTAATTGGTGACTTCTAAAGACAGTAAGCTGGGCCCAAGTGGGAGCCTAGTGGCTAAGGTCCTTGCCTTGGGTGCACCTGGATCCTATATGGGCACTGATTCTAATCCCTGTGGCCCTGCTTCCCATCCAGCTGCCTGCTTTGGCCTAGGAAAGCAGTCGAGATGACCCAAACCCTTGGGGCCCTGCACCCACGTAGAAGACCCAGAAGAGACTCCAGGCTTCTGGCTTTGGATCGGCTGCGCTCAGGTCATTGCGGTCACTTGGGGAGTGAATCAGCAGATGGAAGATCTTCCTCTCTGTCTCACCTCCTCTCTGTATATCTGATTTTGCAATAAAAAATCTTTAAAAATTCATTTCTGTAAAAAAAAAGACAGTAAGCTTCTCAGATTGGTAAATACTCATCAAGATCATATTGTCTTGAACCGAACAGCTCTTCAGTTTTTGAGAATTTATGATTTGGTCGACTATAAAAGTTTCATGGTGAAAAAAAGGTATAATTTTTTTAAAGATTTATTTTAATTTTTTATTGGAAAGGTGGATATACAGAGAGGAGGATGAGAGGAGGATCTTCTGTCCGATGATTCACTCCCCAAGCAGCTGCAACAGCCGGAGCTGTGCCAATCCTAAATCAGGAACCTCTTCCCGGTCTCCCATGTAGGTGCAGGTCCCAAGGCTTTTTGCTGTCTTTGGCTGCTTTCCCAGGCCACAAGCAGGGAGCTGGATGGGAAGCAGGGCTGCTGGGATTAGAACTGGTGCCCATATAGGATCACGGCACACACAATGCGAGGACCTTAACCACTGCGCCATCGCACCAGGCCCAGAAAAGGTATAATTAATGGCTATCTTTTCTATGTTTTCTTGTATACGTATTAACTATTTTACAATAGTGTACAATCTAAAACAGAATCTGTTTATAATCAGGAAACCCAAAACTGCATTTTTAAGAAGATTTACTTATTTTTTATTGGAAAATCAGATTTTCAGAGAGGTGGAAAGACAGAGGAAGATCTTCCATCCAATGTTTCACTCCCCAAGTGGCTGCAACAAGTGGAGCTCAGCTGATATGAAGCCAGGAGCCTCCTCTAGGTCCCCCATGTGGGTACAGTGTCCCAAAGCTTTGGGCTGTCCTTGGCTGCTTTCCCAGGCCACAAGCAGGGAGCTGGATGAGAATTGGGGCTGCTGGGATTAAAACTGGCGCCTGTATGGGATCCTGTTGCATTCAAGGTGAGAAATTTAGCTACTAGGCTACCGTGCTGGGCCCAAAACTGAATTTTATATTCAAAATTGTAATAAGGAACTGCACTACCTTTATTAAATCCACCGTTATGGAATGTGTAGTATTTTCCTTTCAGCTTCAAGTTCCAATGATATCTTGGTACATCAGTAAGAAAGTTAAATGCTGTGAATCATTAAGTGTTAAACATTAATTCATGTCTGAGATCCTTTTAATTGTTTTTTTCTTTTTCCATTTTTTATTATATTTTTGACAATCTTTACATAGTTAATTATGGTAAAAATGTTTAAGGGCTACAGGAACGTGGGTAAGACTGTTATTTCCACATTGTTTCCTTCAGGTATCTGAGGTAAAGGGGGATTTTAAGGGAGAAGCCCTACCCAGTCTCCCACCCACCTCAGGTCCCAGATGTGGGCATGCTCCGTGAGTCTTGCTCAAGTGGTTTTCATAGTTGAACAGTTATGAACTGCTGCCAATCTCGCCATTCTAAGCATGATGAGGTCGTTGAAGAATCCACTGATTGACATAGTCTATCTTAGAGTCTCCGTTTGCCCAGTATTTCACTGCCAACATATAGCTGAGGTGGTTGATTGACTTGTTCTGTCCTCTGTCTTTTCATGGCTAGGGTTCTGAGTCCGGCAGTTTGGTTGGGGAGATCCCCAAAGAGACTTTGAGGTGCTCCCGACCAGATTCTTGTATGTACTAGCAAGTACAGGGCCCGGCACAGTCCATTGCCCTAATCAGCTGGCGGTTGCATTTGCTGGATCAGTTCTGTTTCCAGCACTGTCTTCCACACAAACCGATGAGTGTTGTAGTCCATCCTAGTTTTGCCTAGCACACAATTGGCCCTTACATAAACCAGGGGGGAGCTGCAGTCTAGTCAGAGCGACCCACAATAACCCCCACCAGGCCCGCCATCTATCCTGGTTTGCCAGTTTGTGCAGCAGACTAGTCCATTCTGTCCCACATCCCATTCAGCTCTCATACATGTCAATGGACATTGAAGCCTAGTTCAACCCAATGAGCCCGAATATCCAGCCCACACACATGCTGTTGGGTGCCTTTCTATCTAGCAACCCCAGCCCCTGTCCTGTTTTTTGTGCCCTCCAGTGGGGGTGGTAAACCAAGAGGGAGGAGCCCACGGTTTCCCTTCTAGGCCACTCCCACTCCCAGATCATGCACTCTCCAGGTGGTTCTGCAGTTTAACTTGACAGAATTAGCCCCCTGTACCAGCATCTGCCAGTTGATACTGAGGCAAAGCCCAACCAACCCTCACCCACTCTCTTGCACCAGTAGGAACAGTCAACCCAGCCTGGCGTTTCCCTGATCTAGTCCTCATGAGGCACACAGGTGTTGTAGCCCTGCCTAGTCTGGTCTGCCCCCGTCCCAACTCATGCTCTCCAGTGAGAGTAGCCATCCAGCAGGGAGCATCCCCATATGCCCCCTGCCAGCTCCACCCCCCTTCCTAGTTCTCACATGTGCTGGTTGGGCGCTGTGGTCACATCTGGTACAGGCAACCTCACCTTGGCATTCCGTAATGTGCACTGGTTTTTGTTGTGATTGAACCTGACTCAATCCACACTCTGTTCTGGTGCTTGGATTCACCAGCGGCTGATGTGAACTGGTTCAGCCTGGTCTGCCCCCGACCCATGCCAAATGTATGCCAGTGGGAAACTTACCATGGCCTGTTCTGGGCTGTTTCCTATCATGCTTCTTGTGCTTACCTGCAAGGTCTGTGTCCTGCCAAAGGAGTTGCCCAGGCTCCTCCATCAGAACTCCTCCCCATGCCAGACTTTGCTCATACCAGTGGGTCCATGAGCCAGTCCTACTCAGTTTACCTCCTGTCCTAGCAGGAACAGTGGCTTTTCCTGACTGGCCTTCAACCCAATCTGGTTCTTGCTGTTGGATGTTTCAGCCCAGCCATGGCTCGTCTATACCCACATACAGCTCAAACATGGCTCATTAGGGGCTGAGACCTAGCTTAGTCCGTCCTACATCTACCCTGGTCCTCCAGAGCACCAGATGGTGTTGGAGTCTAGCCTGGCTTGGTGTGTCCAGTCCCAGTCCACACTTGTGCTAAGTGAGACTACAACTGTTTCCTGATTGGAATGCAGCCCCCATTCCAGCACATGCGCCCCGTAGGAACCTCAACCCAGTTAGTGTGTCCCCTTAGCTCCCCAACCGGGCCTGTTCCCAGCCATAGGTCACGCGCATGCCAGTGGTTGCTCTGACTCGGCTTGGCTCAGTCCCTCACCTGTCCCAGTCCTTGCTTTACACACTGTGGCTTAGTGTCCCTGGCTCACGCAGACCAGTAGGTACAAGAGCCTAGCTCAGCATGACCTGTGCTCTGTCTATAGTTCTAATTTTGCTTGTGGGTTTGCTCAGTCCTGCCTGGTCCACCACGTTCCATTGCCGATCCACACATTAGCCAGCCATTGGAACTACTTTGCTCAGCTTTTCCGACCCCCAGGTCTTGACCATGTGTTTACCAGCAGGAGCTATGACTCGCCAGGGGAGTTTCCCAAGTTCCTCCACTTGACCCACTCTTGTACCCAGTTCTCATACATGACATTGGGTTTATGCCAGTGTCCAGCATAGTCAAGCCTTCCTATGGGCCTTGTATGAGCTGGTGAACGTTGCAGCCCGGCTCACCCCACACCCTATTCAGGATGCATATTTGGGTGCTGCTGCCTTGACCAGTCCAGACGGTTGTGGGTTCCTTTACCTGTGAGTGATGGCAAGCTCCTTGGTCACACCTAGTTTAGTCCATCTGAGGCTAGTATATCCACGGGGTTTGGCCCATACATCTCCCACAGAATCTAGCCCCAGATATGATTCTCTCAAGTGCTACTTAATTTTATATCAGTCTTATCCATAAAGATCTGGTCCCTCTCCTCCAACCTACTAGATCTCATTACCCTCGCTAACCTTTAAAGGAAAAGTTAATCTGTCGTTGGGATTCTTTAGGATTGATTGACATCCCAGAAGTACAGTCGGCTTGACATGGAGATACCTAAGCAGCAATTCAGAGCCCAAAACCCCAGATCAGGCCAGCAGGCGGCCAGCAGGCGGAACGCGGCGCCAAATGGCGCACTGGCCACCCAGGGACAGGTCACTGTGTGGATGCTGTGGCTGGAATCCGGGCTCCAAGCATGGAGACGATCCCGGCCTCGCACCCACCAGCAGCCAAAAGGTTGCTGGAAGTTTAAATCCCCAAGCTCGTTCCCTCCCCAATTCCATCCACCACGCCATGATGGCGGCAGGTGGGGCCTGGGCCCACCCCAGTCCTCCAATCTTCCCCCCTCGGTGTACTCACCATGAAGGGAGCAGTCTCTGGAGTTCAGGCAGGCCCGGGGACAGGTCACCGCGTGGATGCGATGACTGGGATTGGTGCTCCAAGCATGGAGCTTAGGGTTGGCTTCAGGGCGGTGGGCGATGGTAGCAGGAGCAGAAACGTAGCAGTCAGGGAAATACTCTAGGTAGTTCAGGTGGGAGCTGTCTGCTACAATCTGCCATTATTCCTCTAAATACATCCTTGACGCACCTGTTCCTCATGCAACCCTTTCTGCTCTGGGCTTCCCACCTTTGATTTATTACATCATTACTATCACCAGCACTGCCCCCTGCTGTCATTATGCTAGTATTTTTTCTTAATCTCTTCTAATCACATTCTCCAACCAGCCATTTCCAAAACTGATGCCTTGATAGATTTCTCTATGAAACCTGAAGCTTACATCCCAAATCCATTGGCACCATTATTTCTTCCTTCACACCTGCTTCAGTGGAAGATCATGCTTCTCCTGTTCAAGGCTATTTTCCATCTGAGCTTTAAATCCCATTTGCTCTGATCCCATAGGATTTTTTTTCCTTATCAAGCATCCTCTAGTTTGTTATCTTTCAATTTTCTTTTTTCCTCTGTATCTTTTCCTTCAGCACACCAACAGGATTCAGGCTGCATCCATTCTTGACCCCCATACCCTGTTAAATGTGTGTGTCTCGCTTTCATTTTCCCTAGAAAGAAGTAACATTTCCCAGTTTGTGACAATCAAAAATATCTTAAGATTTTGTCAAATAATTCTGGGGGTCAGTAGTTGAGAACCTCTGTTGTTAACTATGAGAGATCATTAATGCAACTGCTCTTGCTTTTCAGTTTTTTTTTTAAAGATTTTTTTTTAATTGGGAAATTCAGATTTACAGAGAGAAGAAACAGAAAGAAAGGTCTTCTCTCTGTCTGCAAGTTCACTTCCCAAATGGCTGAAACAGCCAGAGCTGAACTGAACCGAAGCCAGGAGCTAGGAGATTCTTCTGGGTCTCCCATGCAGGTACAGGGTCCCAAAGCTTTAGGCCATCCTTGACTGCTTTTCCAGGTCACAAACAGGGAGCTGGATGGGAAATGGAGCAGGCGAATTTGAACCAGCGCCCATATGGGAACCTGGTGGATGCAAGGCGAGGATTTAGTCTATAGGCTGTCATGCCGGGCCCTCTGCTTTTGGATCTTATTGCCAGACTGTTCCCATTTTGTATCTTTCATCACCCATTTCACTGCTAAGAATCTTTTGGTTTACTACCTTTATCTCATTCTTTTTTTGCTTGTTTGATTGCTTTACTTTTCATTTCTTTCTGGCCTATTTGTTTCCTTTTCAAGTTCATTTCATTCTTTGTTTGTTTGTTTGAAGTTCATTTCCTTCTTTAAGTCTTTCCTGTTTCTTAAGGTCTTATTTATTCATTGGAAAGGCAGAGTTAGAGGGATAAAGGGAAAAGAAAAGGAAGATAGGATGACAAAAAGAGTTCTTTCGTCTGCTGATTCATTGCCCATTTGGGGGCAGCCGTGAGTGGAGCTAGATGGGTCCAAAGCAGAAGCCAGGAGCTCCCTCTGGATCTCCCACATGGGTGCAAGAGCCCAAGGATTTGTACTGTCTTCCACTGCTTTCCTAGGCACAGGAAGCGAAGCAGGCAGTACTGGATCTGGTGTCCATGTGGGAGATCGGTCTTGCAGGCAGCAGTTTTACCCAATACACCACAGTACTGGGGCCCTGGGGCCCATTCATCAAGTCTTAAATGTTGCACTTCTTTGGGAATCTGTCTCCATATATATATATATAGTATTATTATGTATATATATATATATGGAGACACACACACATATATATACATTATGGGTGACCTCATCAAAATTGTTTCAGTGATCACATATGAATTATTCAAATGTCTATTTTTAGCCTAGACTGCTCTCCTTGAGCTTCAGACACATATCCAGCTATCTTTTGGAATCTCCACTTTGAACAAAGGTTAGACACTTCAATATGTAGTTATGCAGAAAAGACAAGTCCCACCCTCCACCGAAAGTCCAAAATTCAAAATTACTGGCTTTTGCAAGCCTGGGTTTTTCTTGAATGGCACCACTACTCAATCATTGACTTAATGACATAAACTTGAAAGGCTGAGATTCTCCTTTACCCCCTCTGTGCAGTCCGCCCCGCAGTCCTGTGTTAGCTGTCCTCTCTGCCTTGTTCTCTCCAGCACCCTGAGCACTTTCCCCTGCTATCCCAGTTACACTCCTGCTTGTTACGCACACAGGAGCTGTCCTCCAACCCAGTCTCTATTCTGCTTATATAATGGTGTCTCTAGTAGTCAAATCTTTTTATTACTCTGATCCATTTTTAGTGGCTTTCCAGTATTTCAAGTATTAAGTAGTTCAAGTATCAAGTAGTTTGAACTCCTTGCTTAAGCGCGTGCATACACATAACAAACAAAAACTAAAACAAAAAACAAACAAACAAAAACAAAACCCCAAACCCAAACCAACCTCCCTTCCTCTATTTCTAACTAATTTTTTTTTGCCTTGTCTCCTTTTTCTGAGTATGTCACCTTCAGGAGCTCCTGGCAGGTAATTTGCTTCCAGCGAGTTCAGGCACAAGATTCTGTAGCTTAGCATGTGCTGATTTTTTAACCTGAAATATCATCTGTGTTTTATTTAACTGTCCTCTTGTATTGTAAAATTTCATTTGAATGGCTCTTCCTATAGATCTGTTCACTAGGTTCCATGTTGATGCCGTCATTATCACACTATCTTTGCCCTTCTGCACTGTAGTATGAATAATAGATTTGTTGTCCGGATTTTGAAAAAGCCCCAGAATTAATGTGGTGATCATGTATATGTTACTAGAAATGTTCAGCACACATATCTAATACAGGATCAGTGCTTGATTAATACGTATCAATCACATTACCACATAAGATTGTAAAGTCTGGACTGGTGCAGAATATGCAGAGGAATTGGTGGATTTGCAATAGCTGAAGTGTTTCTGAGGTATGAGTGAAGGACTTACTGGTTGGTCAGGAGTCAGGAATGAGGCAGAGACAATAGTCAAAGCTGCCCCCTAGGTTTCTAGCTTGGATAAATTGGTGAGATTGACTGAGACAGGGAAGACTGGGATGGATACATTATAAATACAACACAGCTACATTCCTCTCTTCCCAACAGTGATGCCTATGTACATTGCAGATGGAACACAGCTACATGGTTTTCAGTTCCCAAGTAGCCATAAAAAACCCCCACAAAGTAAGAGACAGTATAAACAACTCACTTTATTTAAAATAGAGTTCCTCAAGCATGTTATGAATATTTTGAGCCCAGAAAGCTTTAGTTGTGGAGGGCTTTCGGTAAGGATAGGATGTTTAGCTGCATCTTGGCGTCCCCCACAGATGCGGGGAGTCACCCACAGTTCCTCCTGCACTGTGACAATGTATCTTTACATGTTACTAAATGAGACCATGGGTTGTCTTGGCTTGAGAGCCACTGATTTAACTCAGTGAATACAAAATGCTGTTTTAATATATGAGCAGAATTGAGATGTTCAAAAGCTTGAAACTGGGTATGTACTTTCGACTTAAAGCAGATCTCCCTGGTGAGGCAATCAGAAAACTGTGGGACAGATATGATGGTCTGGGGGGATTGCATATTTAGAGAAAAAAGGATTGAGGGAAATCCTTGTTAGTGCTCTTCCAGTTTTCCTTACATATTCTGCCTCCTTTTCTTGTATATCATTCTAATTTAAAAATATTTTCTGTACTGAGCATTGTGGAAAACGTGAGTGAACAAAAAGTATTGAGAGGATGAGTTGATGGCAAAGGGAGGGAATTATGTTTACTGAACGTTTGATTGCTAATAAATGTTTGGAGCATTATATAAACTGTCTCATTTAATCTCACAAGAACCTTTTGAGGCAAATAGTGTTATTCCAGGAAACTGGGATTTAGAAACATCGAATAAACAGCTGTTAAGTGGCTCCGGGCTTTTGGAAGGAGGAGTGTTTGGCTGACTCCAAAGCCCTTGCGTCCGCCCTCCACCTCCCTGGGGCCAACAGCGAAGCATTTGCTGCCTGCAGATTTTTCATACAATTATTTAGAAGGTATATGTGGCGGTATAACCCGAATTCCTAGGATAGTGTTATTACGCTTGATCTAATTCCGGAAGCAAGTTCCAGTCAACTGTGAGGAGTCGCGATCTTGCCGTCCTTAAGGATTTGGGTATGGTTTGTTTCTGAAGGACACCAAACCCTGACATTTTTTGTTTTAAGAGTGCAGCAAGTACAGCCGGTCATTCTGTAGTTGTTATTTTTGTCAGAAAAAAGTTAAACCGAGACGTAGTCAAAAATACGCTTCGATACTGAACGCACAGCCTTCCACAGAGTATTAAATAACGATAAGCTTTGTGACACCGGCGTTCGCGAAGCGCCGGGCTAAAGGAGCACAAAGGGGGAGGGCCGGGGAAGGGGGCGGGGCCGGGAGCCTCCGAGTCGGCGCAGGCGCAGGCGCCGTATTCGCGGAGGCGTGAAGGCTGATTGCGCTCTCACTTTCTCAACTGTCGTAAAGCGCCCGGAGTGTCGTGCTCGCCCAGTAGGGGCGGGTTGGTTCAGGCGGCGGCGGCGGCGGCGGCGGCGGCGGCCGTAGGAGAGCGGAGCGGCGGCGCAGACCATGGGAGCAAGGGCTCCGCTCTGCGCAGCATAGCCACACCGGCAGCTCCGGACAGGGAGTTCTTGCGGGGCCGGATTCAGGCGCTCCGAGCCCGAGCCGGCTTGTCTGGGCCGAGTCCGGCGCCGCCGCACACACACAGTTTTGGTGGCGGTGACAGACGTCGCTCCTGACTGGAAGCGGCCTATCGGGCCGAGGTCTGAGGCGCGGAGTGCCGGCTCTCGACGCGTCCTCTCTCCCCTGCCCTCCCGTCGCCTGTCTTCCTGTCCTCCGCACCCGGAGGAGAGAGCGAGCGAGCGAGCGAGCGAGAGAGGGCGGCTCATGATTAAGGTGAGGCGGCCGGGGGGAGGGGAGCGCGGGGAGGCCGCGCGTGCGCGCCGGGGGAGGGGCCGGCCTGGAGCGGAGAAAGAGGAAGGGCTGCGGCCGCGGCCGGCGGGGTCGGCGAGCGGGGCGCCGGGGTCCGCGCGGGTCCGGGCTGCGTGGGAGCGGCGCGGGGCCCGGCCGACACACCCACGGCGCCGTGAGGGCGTGCGTGCGGGTGAGCAGCGCTGTCCCCCTGCTGCCCTTGCCGGGCCGGGGGCCGGGGGCCGCGGCGTGGGAGTGGGCGCTGACAATGGCCGGGACGCGGGCGCTCGCGGGGCGCCGGGTCGGCCTGCCGGGTGGGGAGTTGCCGCCTGCTGTGATCAAGGAAACGCAGAAATACAGTCGCGTCAGGCTTTTTTTTTTTGTATGGAGTTGGCTTTTCTTTTTTTTTAATGTCTTTAGAAAATTGATCAGAATCAGTAGATAGGTATTATCTACTGCAGAAATAAGAGATTGGTCCTCCTAGTTCTTAAATAGATGAAAGTTGATCTTTATAGATAATTTTCTTGACGCAAGTGTTAGGTTTTAACGTTTTTAAAAAGGCCAGGAAGTATAGGGTATTCGTTTAATTTGTTCGTGTGAGGCGTAGGGGTGACCCCATTGTATTGTTGTAAGCGTTCCAGGTTCTTGATTTGTGTGTGGTATGAATTCAGAACTCCTGAGTAGTAAGATGCCAGCTGCCACCAGACTTCATTTTTATAGTTCTTAAAGCTTTTGAACCCCACTTAATTCAGACTTTATTTCATGTATCTTTATCTTCCTTTGTGTTTTTGTTTTTATGTTAGGGACTGAAAAAGAACAGAATGGGAAAAAAAAGTGTGTGCTAAGTCACATTCCAGCCCTCCTCTTGGTGTGTGATAGCTTGCAAATGCTAGAAAGTGATCTTGAAATTATATGGAGATTCTATGTTGCTGGTTGGTTTTGCTCAGCTTTATTAAGGAGAAGGACCACATTTTGGTAGTTTGCTGCTAGGCAGTTCTCAGTCAAAATACATGTAAAAATATAAACCATTTTCTTCAGATTAAATACTACTCTGGTTATTTATGAAACAAAACAAATGGGGTGAGAAGGAAGCCCCTTTATCCTTAAGTAATCTAATATTTTTAAAGCCATAAATTATTTTACTTTTGTCGCGCTCTTGCCATTTAACCTTGGGCGAATGATTTCATCATCTCCTCATTTCTTTGACCCGATGAGCCACAGTGATGTTCTAAGCATTGGTGAATGTGTTGATGAAATGGTGAGAACAGGATTGTAAGAAAAGCTACTGGAGTGGCCTCTTGTTTCTCAGGGGCAACAGCTGTTAACGTATGTGGACCCTGTTGTCACTTTTTTCCTCTTATTGGGTGTCTGTTGGTTATCTGTTAATTCATTAGAAGTGGAGTTGGTTTTGGAGAAAGGCATAATTGAAATAATTTCCTTTTGGTGAAAAATGCATTATAGTGAAGGCTCTATCTTAATGAATTTCACTCTATGTTAAAGTTAAGACTGGTTTGCCTTTTTTTTTAACCTATTGTCTAGTCTTAAGTAGGAAAAAAGTGAAATTACTGCAAATGGTAGTAATTAAAATCTGCTGTAACTTACCACTGTTGCACCGTTATCATATGAAAGAACACAGGATTAGAGAACAAAAAAATAGATTTTAGTTCTAGTTATGCTTTCTGTATATTGCATATATAAATTTATTGTTAACTCTCTCTTTTCTTCATATGTCCTCTCAACTGTTAAGGTGAGAGGTATAGGGTAGATTAACTGGTTATGTTAGGCCCCAAATTTAATGCTTTCTATTTTTAGTTATGAGATTTTTATTCATTGTTATACTCACTATGATCAGATGTCTAGAAAGAAATGCTGTACTGAGAATATGAATTATTTTATCATCTGTACAGACACATACATGTTTATGTGTATTGAATTTATGATAAGCTATGCTTGCTTCAGGCAGTATTGGTGTTCTACTTAACAACTCTAAGGTGGTACTGCAAATGAAGCTTTTTATCACTCATGGTAATGCTCTCTAAACAATCCTGAATAATTTTTCTTTAAGAAGCCTGTAATTATTACTCAACAAAAGTTAAGAATTATATTTGAATGTCTTCTGTTCTCTCCTACGTCCTATAGATTACTGGTAACAGCTGGCCCAGATTTCTAGTTATTTGATTTATGTCATTAGATGAGGTGTGAACTTGAAATGTGCAAGAACAAATACTTAGCTGATTTTATTTACTTTAAAAAATGGGTTATTTGAAAGGGTCCTGCATGATGTCCCAAAGGCTGGATCCTCATCCTGCATGGTCTGGGATTCCATAGAGGCACTAGTTCCTGTCCCAGCAGCTCCACTTCCCATCCCGCTCTCTGCTTGTGGCCTGGGAAAGCAGTGGAGGACAGCCCAAAACCTTGGGACCCTGTGTCCGGGTGGGAGACCTAGAAGAAACTCCTGGCTTCGGATTGGCTCAGTTGTAGCTGTGGCTGTCACTTGGACAATGAGCCACCAGATGGAGGATCTTTCTGTATCTTCTTCTCTCTGTAAATCTGTGTTTTCAATGAAAATAAAAAAATCTTTTTAAAAAATGAATTGAAAGGCATAGTAAGAGACAAGGAAGTACAAGGAGAGACTGTCAATGCTTTGCTTCACTCCCCAAATGACTGTGTTAGTGGGAGTGGGCAAGGCTGACATTAGGCGCCCGAGACTTCATCCAGGTCTGCCACATGGACGGTAGGGCTCTAAGTATTTGGGCTGTCTTCCTGTACCTTCCCTGGTGCCTTGGCAGGGGAATGGTTCAGAAGCACAGCAGCCAGAATTTGAACCAGTGTTCCCACATGGGAACTGCTGTTGGTGGTGGCTGCCTAAACCACTGTGTCACAGTGCCTGCCCTTTATTGATTATTTAAAGTTTATTTTATTTATTTGAAAGGCAGATTGATGGAGAGGTAGGAGAGACAGAGCTTCCTTGTGCTGACTCACAACTTAAGTGACCACACTGGCCAGGCTGAAGCCAGGAGCTTGGAACTTCATCTAGGTCTACCAAATGGGTGACAGGGCTCAGGTACATGATACATCTTCTGCTTGTTTCCTAGTGGATTAGTAGGGAGCTGGATCAGAAATGGACTCAGACCAGCTCCTCATCCGATGATATATGAGATGCTGGAGTTGCAAGTAGGGACTCTTAATGGTGACCCTTGAATTCAAACGCTTTAAGTAGAGGTGCTGCATTATTACTTAGTGAGTATGTACTGCATGTTCCTAGGTATCGTCGCTGGTCTGCCTTGAGGAGGGCGTTTTGCCTTCCTGAGTAGGGGGAAGTAGTGAACAGAGTGACTTCAGATAGTGGTAAGTGTTAGGGAAAACAGAAGGACATGTCCTAGAAAGAATGGAAGCAGAGTACTGCTGTAGCTAGGAGTGGCCAGGGGGAAGCTCTTTTTAGATTGGTGACCTCAGTACTAAAATCAGTCACGTGGACAGTCTGGAGGAAGGGTGTCCTAGCTAGCAGCAACAGTAAATGCCGTGGATTGGGTCTTTTTTTAGAGGCGTAAGAGTCAATTAATTAATTTGTCTGCTAGGCCTTTCATTATTGCTGATGGTGTCAGCAGAAACATTAGAAATGTTTTTATGTATAGCAGCCTAATACACAGTGTCCTTGTTTAAATTGTGGCTCAGATAAATTGTAGAAAGTCATTTTTGAAACAATTGGAATTTGAAAGTAGATGGACAGTAAATACTATTGATTACTTGGGCCCAACATGGTGGCCTAGTTGCTAAAGCCCTCGTCTTGAACGTACCAGGATCCCATATGGGTGCCGGTTCTAATCCCAGCAGCCCTGCTTCCCATCCAGCTCCCTGCTTGTGGCCTGGGACAGCAGTTGAGGACGGCCCAAAGCCTTGGGACCCTGCACCTGAGTGGGAGACCTGTAGGAAGCTCCAGGCTCCTGGTTTCAGATTGAGCTCAGCTTCAGCCATTGTAGCCACTTGGAGAATGAATCAACAGATGAAAGATCTTACTCTCTGTCTCTCCTCCTGTGTATATCAGACTTTCCAATAAAAATAAATGAATCTTTTAAAAATCATTGATAACTTATTTTTTTATGTGGATAATACCATTAAAGTTATATATGGAAATGCCATGTTTTTTTCAGAGAGGGAGAGCAAGCAGTGATGGAGAGAAGTGGTAGATGTGTGATACCTGTTGAAAAATCCATTCAAGCCAGGGCATGGGATGTGATACAGCAGACTAAACCACTGCTTATAATGTCCACTTCCCATATTTCCACCTTTGTTTCAGTCCAGCGTCCTGCTCATGTGCTCCCTGGAAGGCAGAAGATGATGGCTTAAGGACTTGGGTCCCTGCCACCCACCCCATGATGCGCTCCTGGCTTTGGCCTGGCCAGCTCAGGCTATTTCTCATGGGCATCTGGAGAAGTAAACCAACAGATGGGAGATTGGAATTTTCCTCTCTTGCTCCCTCTCTTCTCTCCTCCTCTGTACCGCCCATTCTGCTTTTCAGATAAAAATAACAACAGCAAAATAGGTGTTAGAGAAAAAAATGATGGCATGGGAGAAGAGATGGAACACATTTGACAACGTTGGTAACTGTTGATTGAGAGGGGTGGTGGATATATGTGGCTGTCGGGGTGGGAAACTTTTATCTGCAAAAGGCCAGTAAAATATTTGTTTTTAAGCTTCATTTTATTTATTTGAAAGAATTAGAGATATCTTCATTCTTTGGTTCACGCACCAAATATCTGCAGAGCTGGCCAGGCTGAAGCCAGGAACTAGGAGCTTCTACATGGTCCTCCACGTTGGTGACAGAGATCCCAGTGCTTGGGCCATCTTTTGCTGCTTTTGCAGACACACAAGCAAGGAAATGAATAGAAAGTGAGCCGTTGGGACTTTTGAACCATATGGGATGCCAGCTTTGCAGGCAGCAGTTAACTGGCTAAGCCACAATGCCAGCCTCTTGGATATTTAATACCATTTGTGGGCAATACAAAATGATTAACCTAAAAATAGTAATGCTGTAAAATTGCCAAATTTCTTTCTTTTTTTACTTTATTTATTTATTTTATTGGAAAGTCAGATTTACAGAGAGAAGGAGATGCAGAAAAATCTGCCAACTGCTGGTTCACTCCTCAAGCGGCCTCAATGGTTAGAGTTGAGCTGATCCAAAGTCAGGAGCCTCCTCTTGATCTCCCACACACAGGTGCAGGGTCCCAAGGCTTTGGGCCGTCTGTCCTCCACTGCTTTTCCAGGCCACAAGCAGGGAGCTGTAAGGGAAGTGGAGCAGCTGGGACATAAGCCATATGGGATCCTGGCGAATAGAAGGCAAGGAACTTAGCCACTAGGCTACTAGACCAGGCCCAAATTTGCTGAATTTCAAGTTTTGCCTGTGGTTGTCTGTGGCAGCTGGGCCAGATGGTTTTGTGGTTCTTATGTAGGCCTGCATCTGGACAGTCCCCATCTGGCTATCAGTAATGCTGCTATTGGGCTGATGCCATGTTGTAGTAGGTTAAGTTTCTCATGACAGTGTCAGCATCCCATGTAGTTGCTTATTTGAGTCCCAGCTACTCCACTTCAGATCCAGCTCTCTGTTAAACTACCTGGGAAAGGAGCAGAGGATGGCCCAAGTTCTTGGGCGCCTGTGCCCATGCGGGAGACCTGGAAGAAGCTCCACGTTCCTGGCTTTGAACTACCCCAACTCCAGCTGTTGGGGCTACCTGCAGAGTGCACCAGTGGGTGAAAGATCTCTGTCCTTTTGTCTAAATCTGCCTTTCAAGTTAAAAAAAAAAGAATCTTTAATAAAAAAAGTAAAAAGTGATGTCTTAATAATGCTGTTTTTGTGAGGTTTAAAAGTGTTCAGAGGTCCACTAAACACGTGTGCACTAATGGTTCTTGCCTATGCTGAAAAATGATTCTTTTCTAACTGCAACTTTTTGTTACCTGTCAGTATGCAATCCCTTGTAAGGGAGATGCATCCCTTTATCTCTGTATTGCCAATATGCAGTGATATGTTCTTTTTTTTTTTTTAAGATTTATTTTTATTATGTTTTTTATTGGAAAGGCGGATATACAGAGAGGAGAGACAGAGAAGAAGATCTTCCATCTGTTGATTCACTGCCCAAGTGAGCGCAACGGGCCGATACTATGCCGATCCGAAGCCAGGAGCCTCTTCCGGGTCTCCCACGCGGGTGCAGGTTCCCAAAGCTTTGGGCTGTCCTCGACTGCTTTCCCAGGCCACAGGCAGGGAGCTGGAAGGGAAGCGGGGCTGCCGGGATAGAACCGGCGCCCATATGGGATCCCGGGCGTGCAAGGCGAGGACCTCAACCACTTGCGCCACCGCGCCGGGCCCAGTGATATGCTCTTATTTAGTGAGTTATACTCCATTACTGCAGAAGACTCCTCTTAATGCTAGTTCCTGTCATTTTGACATACTCTTGTCAGAAACTAGACTAAACTTACATGTATGTATCGTTTTTGGCACAAGTAGCCTTAAGCTATCCTTGTAGCTTTCATGCCTCAATTCTGGGATTAGCTGTTGTCTCAGTAGCCCTGGCTCTTTTTATTGGGGAATCCAGTTTGCTTTCAAGTTATACTTTAATTTGTGGGAAGTCTCTTTTTATTTGATTAGAATATCCTTTAAAAAATTTAAGTTAGATATTTTAAGAATATTTTGGTTTTATTTGACAGATTACAGAGAAGAGACAAATATCTTCAATCCACTGGCTCACTCTCCAGTTAGCCACAGTGGCAGGAACTGAGCTGATTTTGGAACCAGGAGTCATGAGCTTGTTCTGGGTCTGCCACGTGGCTGCAGGGTCCCAGGGACTTGGTGCCTGCTCTGCTGCTTTCCCAGGCCACAGCAGGGAGTTAGATGGGAAGTGGAGTGGCTGGGACATGAACTGGTGCCTGTATGGGATGCCTATGTTTGACGGTGGAAGATAAGCCTATTAAGTCCTTGTGCCAGCCCCTAAATTATATTTTCATAGGTTTATACTTTTCTGAAGATTTTGTTTAAACAACACTCAATCAACAAGATTCATCTATTTTATCATAATGTGATTATTTCATTCTGTGCTGGTTTTCAAATGAGTGAAGGGATTATGTTCTCATGTGGAACTACCTCCATCCTGTCTCCCATGTGAGTGGCAAGGAAAGGCTCTTCAGCTTCTCCAGGTGCATTAGCGGGGAGATAGTGGTAAGTGGAGCAGCTGAGACTCAAATGGTCGTTGCCACGTTATGGGATATAGTGTCACGAAGTAGAGGCTTAACATACCACACCATGCCACAACACTGGCCCTGGCAGTGAACTCTTGGGTGAGGGGAGGTGTCTAAGTGTTTCAGGAGGTCTGCCAGGTTGAAACTATTTCATAACACTGAGTCATTACTTGCTATGTAACTAATGTCAACATTTGTTGACATTTGCACTGATAGTGCAAAAATTGCTGCATAGAGTTGCTGAAATTACAGCATGAATCAAAATAATGGCAAACTGCTTTAATAGTTATTAAATTCTTCATTGTGCATTTTTTTTTTTTTAAACATACCCATAACCGAGGACGTGCGACCCCCCCTTACTTCACGTGCATTTATTTTTAAAATGCTATTTTCCCATAAGGTTGTCTTTTTTGAAACAGTAAAAGCTGTTAATTGTGTTAATCTTGACTGTTGAAGACATCTTGATATTCCATGTATCAAAAATGGGAAAAGTATATTATAATACAGTTTTTTAAAGCTTTATTTATTTTTATTAGAATGTCAGATATAAAAAGAGGAGGAGAGACAGAGAGGAAGATCTTCTATCTGATGATTCACTCCTCAAGTGGCTGCAGTGGCCGAAGCTGTGGCGATATGAAGCCAGGAGCCAGGAGCTTCTTCCGTGTCTCCCGCACGGGTGCAGGGTCCCAAGGCTTTGGGCTGTCCTTGGCTGCTTTCTCAGGCCACAAGCAGGGAGCTGGATGGGAAGCAGAGCTACTGGGATTTGGGATCCTAGTGCATTCAAGACGAGGACTTTATAGCTGCTAGGCTGCCAGTCCAGGCCCTACACTTGTACTGCATAGCAAGTATCATGCTTATCTTAAGGAAATTGTGATTGAATTGTGAGCTGAACTAGCAAATCAGGCTTTTTTTCCCCCCCGTGGAAATGTTTTTACTTGAAAGAATGGCAAGTTGTAGTTATGTAAACTTGGGCATTTGCACATGTTTTCTCAAAAATAAATGAAGTGATCCTGTCACTTCAAGGAAAACAAGACAGTTTATTGGCAAGACAGAAGTTAGTCTTTTAAGCAAAAATTAGAATTTTGGAAAATTTATATTTGCCACTGTGAGCTTGGCAGCTCCCCAGAGCTGTTGAGATTGATGATGATTCCAGCAAATACGTTTTTGCTGTTGTGTTTGGAAGATGCTTATAACTCGGTTAACTATTATTTTGCAAATGAACGATGTAGAAGATCTGTATAACATGCAAAATAGAGCAATAGATTTTATTTTTTTCTTCTTTGAAAGGCAGAAAGCGAGATACACAGTAAGAGATTGTTCATCCTTTGGTTCATTCCCAAAATGCCTGCAGTACCCAGAACTGGGCTGGGCAGGAGTGGGAAGCCAGGAACTCCAGCCTAGTATTACTCCGGCTTGGTAGCCATCATGGACTTCCAGCAGGTGGAAGATCTTTCCATCTCTCTTGCTTTCCCTCCCACTCTGACTTTTCAATAAAGAAATCTTTTTTTTTTTTTTTTCGTTCTTCTTTGGCAATCTTTACATAGTTAATTAGGGCACAAAGGTTCAAGGGCTACGGAAAAGTGGGTAAGACTATCATTTCCACATATATATATATTTTTTTGTATCTGGGGTAAAGGGGGAGTAAAGGGAGACGCCCCACCCAGTCTCCCACCCATCCCAGTCCCCCATGTGGGGCATGCTCTGGAGGTCTTGCTCAAGTGGTTTTAATAGTTTTAACAGTTATGAAGTGCTGCCAATCTTGCCATTCCAGCATGAAGAAATGGTTGCAGAATCTACTGGCTGACATAGTCTATCTGACTTTTAAATAAATAAATCTTTAAAAAAAAGATAACTACTGTGTTATCAGTGATATTGTAGCTTCTGAAAAATTTTTTAAAGGTTTGTTTATTTTTATTGCAAAGTCAGATACACAGGAGGAGAGACAGAGAGGTAGATCTTCTGTTCTGTGATTCACTCCCCAAGTGAGCGCAACAGCCAGTGCTGCGCCAATCCGAAGCCAGGAGCCGTGAACTTCCTCTATGTCTCACACACAGGTGCAGGGTCCCAAGGCTTTGGGCCGTCCTTGACTGCTTTCCCAGGCCACAGGCAGGGAGCTGGATGGGAAGCGGGGCTGCTGGGATTAGAACCGGCGCCCATATGGGATCCCGGGCGTGGTCAAGGCAAGGACTTTAGCCACTAGGCTACCACATTGGGCTCCGCTTCTGAAATATTAATAAGCTATTGTTAATATTTAACAATATTGTTAATATTAATAAGCTAATTCTGTTGCGTAGGTGACATTTCTCGGTTCTAACCTGATTTTGGATGACGTAGCTTGCATTTCTCTCTCTTTTTAAAAGATATGTGTGTTTTTTTAATGGGAAGTCAGAAACAGGGAGAGGAGAAGCAGAGAAAGATCTTCCATCCCGTGATTCACTCCCCAAGTGGCCACAATAGCTGAAGTTGAGCAGATCTGAAGCCCTTCTGGGTTTCCCACACGAATGCAAGATTCCAAGGCTTTGTTCTGTCTTCGACTGCTTTGCTAGGCCACAGGCAGGGAGGTGAATGGGAAGTGAGGCCGCTGGGACATAAACCACAGGATCCTGGTGAGTGTAAGGAAAGGACTTTAGCCACTAGGCTATTGTGCTGGGCCCTTGCATTTCTGTTTACCATATCTGAATTTATCTTTTTGAAACCTTTCGGACTCTTAGATATACCCAATTTCTTTCACTGTGATTGCACATTTTTTACTTCAAATAGTGCTTTTGAGTGAGAAGTTTTAAGGACTGGATGTACTTTTTAGTCATCTTGTTTGCTTTTTAACATGCTTCAATTAGATATATGCTTCCCTCCCTTCATCTTTACTAATCCTCAGTTGCCTCTTTTTCTGAATATGTCAAACTGAAGGAATTATGTTTTATATGTGCTTAAGCTGAAATTGAAATTACAAAAAAAGTAGGCAGAGTAGACCCTACTGCATATTAGAATTATCGAGGATGTGAAATTCTTTAGGCAAAGGCAGTACCTTAACTGACTTATCTATTTCAACAGTCAGCAGTAGCAGAAATAAGCACTCAAATTTGAAAAAAAAAATAAAGTAAGACATTAACTTATAGTGTAATAAATCTTTGACTTCTTCCACCCAGTCTTCTAGCATTAATAGCTTGCTATTTTTATTAGTAGCCACAAGAATTTTCATTGCACTGTTTGACTATCCTGATCCAAGAAGGGCAAAATGGCATTTAGTTCCAGAAAGCCTTGGAAATCCCTCAAGTTACCCATAAAATATAAACAGACAGTCTCTTAAAGCATAGCAGTCTGCTTTTCCTTCAGTATTGGAACAAAGCATATTTTCATTGTTAAATATCAAATGAAGTAAGTTGTTTGTATGGTATATGAAATGGGAAAATGACTTTACATGTTAGAATATGACAGTGTGGCAAAATGTTTATATCCTGAGAGGCACAAGAGAAGTGAGATCAGCTAGAGAACACTCAGAGTTTGTCTTCCATTTTGCGTTCATTCTGGGCCACTGTCAGTGAGCGGGACCCAGCACATTGACCTACAGTGTTACTTTCATCTTGTGGAGATACATTTATTTTGTGAATAGAATGTCCACGCAGCAGTGTTCTCCCCAGCACACCATTACATTTAATCCCTGAAATACCAATCGTTCTATCTGGTTTTTCTCTTACAACTTAATTTTTCTTTGTTTTGAACATTTTATTTTATTAACCTGCAGGTTATACATTTTTTACGGATGTAAAACATATCTGCAGAGGAAAAATACATTTTGTCTAAGCTTATTGGGCTGCATTCAAGGAGAAATGATTTGCTTGGGCAGTTCTCACTAACCCCCACTAGTTCATCCTTTGAAGTTTGTCTGTCATCTCCTCTAATTTGGTTTTCTAGATTTATTTTTAATTTTGTTATTCTAACCTTTGCTTTAATCTTAAAAACTTAGAATTTTGTTCACATCTTAAAAGGTTCACACTAATAGTGTAGACTAATTTGAACTCCTGTAGAAGGGGGGAGGAGTGCAGGGGAAGGAAGCATGTGGATTTTTTTTTCTAAATGATTTTTTTTCTAAGGCATGATACTTATTCCATCTGCTTAATGTGTGTGCAAGGAGAGAAAGAGGTGGAGAGATCTTTTCCATCTGCTGATTCACTCCCCAGATGTCTGCAACAGCCAGGACTGGATTAGGCAAAGCCAGGTACTTAGAACTCCTTCTGGGTTCCCACGTGCCAGGGTGGCAAGGGCCCTGCCACTTGAGCCGTCATCTTCCACCTCTGAGGATACGGTGGTAGGAAGCTGGATTGAAAGTGAAAGTGCTGTGTCTAGAACCAGGCCCTTCAGTATGAGATCTTGCATCCCAGTTGCAGCTTACCCTGCAGTACCATACTGCCTGACCTCTGGGTGATTTTTCTTTGTATTTTCTCTTTTTTCATGTTTATTTTCATTTTACATGGAAGACTGAGTGCTCTCATCCACTGGTTAATTTCCCAAATGTGCCTGGAATCCATGCAGGTCTCCTGTGTGACAGGGACCCAAGTACTTGCTGTCACCTGCTGCCTTCCAGGATGCCCGTTAGCAAAGTTGAATCAGACACAGACAAGCCAGCCTGATAGCAGGCACATCTGCCTAGATGATTTTCTCCTTTCTTTTTTTCTTTTTTAATATATATTTAATTTACCTGAAAGGCAGTGTTAGAGCAAGGCCAAGACATCTGGTTACTCCGCAGATGGGCTAATCTGAAGCCAGGAGCCAAGAGCTTCTATTCAGTTTCTGACATAGATGCAGGGGCCCAAGGAATTGTGCCACCTCTCACTGGTTTTTCAGGATTGGAAGCAAAGCAGGTGGTACTTAAACTGGTACCATATGGGATGCCGGCACTGCAGGCTGTGTCTTTCTTGGCTATGCCACATGGCTCGCTCCTGGGTGATTCCACCTTGTTTTCGCCAAAAGGCAGGGAGTGATCCTGGACAGTTTTAAAAGCTAATTGAGTCTAAATGACAATGATGAAAAGTATCATGCCATCTGCATTTTGTTAAATATTTTCAGCAATCCTTTGATGGAAATGGATTTTTCAGATGATCAAATTTGAACTCAGAATGGTTGATGACTTGTTAAGGAATCCAGGCAGTTCAGAACTTAATTAATTGTTTAATTTATTAAAGACTTATTTATTTGAAAGGAAGAGTGAGTAAGAAGTAGGGAGGAGAGGAGGAGATCTTTCATCCACTAGTTTATTCCCTGGTGATCACAACCCTTTATGCCATGGTTGGGCCAGAGTACAGCTAGGAGCTAGAAAAATCATCCTGGTTTCTCAGATGCATGGGCAGGGACCCAAGTACTTGGGCCATTTTCCATTGCCTTCCCAGGCTCACTAGTTGGGAGCTGGATTGGAAGCAGAAGAGCTTGAACTTGAACCAATGCTCTGAAATAAGAGTGTATTCAATATGAGGCACATATAGTAGCATGCTAATGAGTTTTGGGAAATGTCTGTTTCCATGTAATCTGTGCCTCAGTCAGGCCAGTCTGTTACCCAAGAAAGCTTCACTGTACTCTTTTGCCATCAGTCATATCCATTTTTCTGACCCAGGCAACCACTATTTTTTTTCTGGAAGATTTATCTAAAGGAATTATGGAGGGAGAAAGAGAGAGAGGGGGGAGAGAAAGAAAACAGATTCAGCTTCCATCCATTCTCTGGTTCAGCTTCCATCCATTCTCTGGTTTACTCACCAAATGAACTAAGTGGCTGGGCCAGGCCAGGCAAACCAGGAACCTGGAATTCCTTCTGGGTCTCCCATATGGGTGACAGGAGCCCACGTTTCTGACCCATCTGCTGCTTTCCCAGGCAGGTTAGCAAAGTAGAACAGCCAACTCCTGAATCAGAGATGTGGGTGTCACTGATGACAGCTTACTCTACAGTGCTACAATACTAGCTCCACACCTTTTTAAAAGAGTGTTTAAAAAAAAGGAAAAAAAAAGATTATTTTATTTTATTGGAAAGTCAGATTTACAGAGAAGGAAATACAGAGAGATCATCCGTCTGCTGGTTCACTCTCCAAGTGGCTGCAACAGCCAGAGCTGAGCCAATCCGGAGACAAGAGCTTGGAGCTTTTTCCAGGTGTCCCAAGCGGGTGCAGGGCCCCAAGGCTTTGCGCTGTCCTCCACTGCTTTCCCAGGCCATAAGCAGGGAGCTGGATGGGAAGTGGAGCAGTCGAGACTTGGACTGGGACTGGTGCCCATATGGGATCAATGGCAGATGCAAGGTGAGGATTTAGCCAGTAAGCTGGGCACCCAAATCTGGTTTTTGATACTATGGTTTCCTTTGTTTTAGGACTTCATAGAAGTAAAATAGTCTGGTATTATCCTTTGGCATCTCATCTTAAGTCAAATGTCTTTTATTTCTCTAGCATTTTGTGACAAAAGTTGTAAACATTGTAGAACAGTTGATTGAATTGTACAGTAATGTGCATCTCCTTGGGAATCTACCAGGATTATATAATTAATAATTTGCTTTGTTTTGCTTTATATTACATTTTCCAGATGTTTATTCATCTAACATCTATCATACAAGTCTAGTTTTAAAAAGGTACATTTTAAGTTTCAGATGCCCATTCATTTTCCCATAAAAACCACAGTGTTACTTCATTAATTGGAATTGAATATTTGTAAAATATACTCCACATATACTGTAATGACAATTTTTAAAGAAGTGAATGTTACATTATACTGTAAAATCAACCAGTCTTAAATGAGCCTTTCTGTGCCAAGCGCATATATGTGTTTTCTGGCTTGTTATGATGGCATTCAAGGAAAGGATTTTCTTCTTCTTTTTTTTTTTAGTTTTTTTTTATTTGTTGGAAAGGCAGATATACAGAGAGGAGGAGAAACAGTGAGAAAGATCTTCCGTCCAATGATTCACTCCCCAGGTGAGCACAATGGCTGATGCTATGCCGATCCGAAGCCAGGATCCAGGAACCTCTTCTGGGCATCCCACACGGGTGCAGGGTCCCAAAACCTTGGGCCATCATCGACTGCTTTTCTCAGGCCACAAGCAGGGAGCTGGATGGGAAGTGGAGCTGCTGGGATTAGAACCGGCGCCCATATGGGATCCTGGTGTGTTCAAGGCGAGGACTTTAGCTGCTAGGCCACACCGCTGGGCCCAAGGAAAGGATTTTCTAATGAAGCTTTCCCATGCCCCTCCCTGGTCAGTGGTTGCCAGCATCCCTTGTAGAACAACATTGTTCTCAGTTCTCTCATCCTGGATTAGATTTTCCTGTACTACAAAATTGATATAAACAGGATTATACTGATAACTTTGTATCTAATTTCCTTTCCTTCCATGGTGTTCTGAGCCACATTGCTACTGATACAGTTATCTTTGTTCCTTCATTTTGTTGCTGTTTGCTGACCATTGTTTTTATATGTTACACCGTAATTTGCTTGTCCTTTTCTTGAGGATTTGGCTGTCATGAATAAAACTGAATAATCATAGACTCCTGTAACTTTGTTTTGAGAAGGAGGTAGACACAAAAATGGCTCCTATCCACTGGTTCTCTCCTGAATTCCCCAGCAACAGGTGCGTGAGGTGAAACTTAGTGAGGGCTGATGCAGGGGCTGGGAACCAGTTCTAATCGTAGATGCGTGCTTTCTTCTTTTCTTACGGATTTTACTTAGGAGGTCCTTTAATCCAGCAGAGTAGGAACTGGAGCAGAGGCAGAGGGAAACGCCTCCTGCCATGGTAACTGGAGGGGCTGTGGGCTGCAAGGGGAAGAGAGGAAAGATGGAGGAGGAGGACCTGGGAGCCGGCCAAGAAGCTGCTCCCCCGTGCAGGGGCCGTGCAGGAGTCCTTGCTGCTTGCCTCTCAGCAGCTACACCACAATGCCAGCCCAGTCTTGTTCTTTCTTAAAGCAAGTTCCTTTTGGAAATTACTAGTTTCTTTGGGATTTGGTTTTTCTAAATCTATGGTGAATTACCAGTAGTTTCACTGATTTTATACCCAAGCCTCACCGTTTTTACTTGTTCTTCAAGTTTAGCAGAATCTATGAATTCTTAGCAGCTTACATCTTCAAATTAGATCCTGTCATTTCTTCTTTCTACAACCCTGCTCTTTCAAATAAAAATTAAGATTATGCATTTGTTTGAAAGGCAGAGACAGAGAAATCTCATTGTTTCACTCCAGCTCTGCAATGACTGGAGCTGGGCCAGTCTGAAGCTAGGAGCTTCCTCTAAAACCCCAATGTGGGTAGCTGCAGGCAACAGCCCATTATGCCACAATGCTGGCCCCTAAAAAATAAATTTGGGAAAAAAATTGTGGGGCTAACATGGAGCAGGCTAATCCTACCCCAGGGCTTGGCATAGCAGCTCCATTTTTGACTGAGCTCTCTGCGTGTGGCCTGGGAAAGCAATGTAGTTCAGGTCCTTGGGCCCCTGTGGGAGATGCAAAAGAAGCTTCTGGCTCCTGGCTTCAGATCACCTCAATTCTGCCTTTTGCAGCCATAAGGGGAATGAACCAGGGGGTTGGAAATCTTTCGCTGGGGCCTGGTGAAGTTAGCCTAGTGGCTCAAGTGCTTACCTTGCATGCACTGGGATCCCGTATAGGTGCCAATTCTAATCCTGGTGGCGCTGCTTCCCATCCAGCTCCCTGCTTGTGGCCTGGGAAAGCAGCCAAAGACAGCAAAGCCCTGGGACCCTGCACCCACGTGGGAGATCTGGAAGAGGGTCGAGGCTCCTGGTTCCTGACTTCAGATTGGCTCAGCTCTGGCTGTTGCAGCCACTTGGGGAGTGAACCATCTGATGGAAGATCTTTTTCTCTGTCTCTAGTCCTCTCTCTGTATATCTGACTTTTTAGTAAAAATAAAATAAATATTAAAAAGGAAATTTGTCTCTGTTTTTACTGTCTTTGTAAATCTGTCTCTTAAATAAGAATGAATAAATATTTTAAAATGATACATTGTAATAAATGAGTATCTTGTTTGAAATTTAGGCATAATGTTTTTTATAATATGTGTTTTCTATGAATGTTTTCAAAACCTCGTGTGTATATACTATGACATGTATGTGATTTTTTATCTTGAGCTTTTTCATTTTTAAAATGGTGACTGAAGATCAGAAAGTTGATTTTGATTTTGATAAAGCCTAGTTTATCAGTTAAGCAGTGTTTTTCCTGTCCTGTGAAATATTTGATCATACTGGAATCATAATGCATTTTCTGTTATGTTTCTTCTAGAAATTTTGTACTTTCAGGTTTTCTTCTGTGATCTATTTTGGGTTAATTTTTGTGCCTGTTAGAGGTAATGGCTGAAACTATTTTTCCAAATGGCTCTCTAGTTGCTTCATCACTATTTGTTGAACTGACTTTTCTTTCCCGTTATCTTTTCTCTTTTGAAAATGGTTCGATGCTATTTAAGAATCTGTTTTTGTTCTCCCAGGACTATCCATATGCTGACAGTACTTAGTTGTGATGTTGTTGAGTTTAAATCTCAGCTTGCTGTTTGTTTTCTGTTTGTCCCATCTGTTCTTTCTCCTTCTTTAGGATTTATACTGTGTATCTCTTAACTTTACTACAGTTGGCCTTCAAGGAATAATACACTGTTGCTTATATTTTCATTGCCATCTTACATATCATTAGTTCTTAGTTCATAGTTTGGGATTACAACTAGTGAATGATCCTGTGAGATTTATTTCTGTGAAGAAAGATGGTAAAAGAAATTGCTGTGTTCCATTGTATATTTATAAAAGTGACCAGATTGTGTAGGCTTAGGAGAAATTTTTCTAGAATTGGATAAATTCAGGCCAGAGAAATGATACTTGAGTCTGAAAAAGATGGTTATATCATACACATTTATTATAAAGCCACACCAAAATTAAAGTGTGTAGTATTTGTAATTGGCAGTCTCAGAATATTACACATCCATTTGTTGCCAAATTATTGAGTGAACAAATTATTCTTCTACCAGTTGTCTTTTTTTTTTTTACTTTAAAAAATCGTTTTGCAGGGGCCCGGCGCGGTGGCGCAAGTGGTTAAGGTCCTCACCTTGCATGCCCGCGATCCCATATGGGCGCCGGTTCTAATCCCGGCAGCCCTGCTTCCCTTCCAGCTCCCTGCCTGTGGCCCGGGAAAGCAGTCGAGGACAGCCCAAAGCTTTGGGACCCTGCACCCGCGTGGGAGACCAGGAAGAGGCTCCTGGCTTCGGATCGGCATAGCATCGACCGTTGCGCTCACTTGGGGAGTGAATCATCGGATGGAAGATCTTCCTCTCTGTCTCTCCTCTCTGTATATCTGCCTTTCCAATGAAAAAATAATAAAAATAAATCTTTAAAAAAAATCGTTTTGTTTTATTGGAAAGACAGAGTTACAGAAAGAGAACCTGAGAGAGATCTTCCATCTGCTGGTCATTTCCCACATGGCTTCAATGAAAGCTAGGAGGTTCTTCTAGATCTCCCACATGACTACAGGGTCCTAAGGACTTAGACCATCCTCCACTGCTTTCCCAGGCCATAAGCAGGGACCTAGATGGGAAATGGAGCAGCCAGGACATGAACCAGTGCCCATATTGGGATCCTGGCGCTTGAAAGTAGAGGATTAGCCAGTTAAGCCATGTGCTGGCACCTCTACCAATTTGTGAATTCATTCACTCCATTATGGTATGTGAATATTCCAGCAGCCTCTTAGCTGTTACTTCACTGCCTACCCTAGCAAGCAGCTTTAAAAGAAAATTCATTTAATAAGTTATAAAACTTTAGAGGGAAAGTATAATTGTTCTAAGCGCAAGTGAGCAGGAAAAAGTTGGTCAAGTTTGCTACTTTGAGCCACAGGAAAAATGACCTCTCTTTGGATGCAAAACAAAATAATGTCATCAGGAAAACTGCCGTGGAAAAAGAAGTATATTTGAAAACTGTAGACTTTTTAAGAATGTGTTCTCTATTATCATCATTGTCATCAATACTACTGTTTGTATTATTTTGCCATAACTGCTGTTATTTCTTGCATTATTACTCCCCGAATTCTTGCCTTTTTTCCCATCAGTTATGGATGTCAGGACAGTTGAAGGATTGGAGGAATTGGAATCTGTTCCCAATTGTTTTAGCTGTTAAATGGAAATTCAGATTTTAACTGTATTTCTACTTTGAAACTTTATAATGATTTGAGAAAATGAGTAGATTGAATTGCAGAAAATTCATTGTGGCATTTTCTTTTGTATAACCCAGGATGAAAAAGTAATTGCATTCCTATGGAAGGATGTTCAGAATAGCAGAATAAATCCTTGTCACAGTAGTTGAATAAACAGCAAATGATATCTATTTTAGTATAGAAAATTTGGGGACATTTTCAGTAAAAGTTTCGATACTATTTCTTGTCACATTGGCATGTTAAATATGGTGAAACTACTAAAACTACTAAAAGTGTAGCAGTCAGTGTAAGAATTTTGTAACTTCCTCCTAGCTTAATTCTTTGAGTTCCTAAATTAAATTTTCTTAACTTAGTTCAAAAGAAATAGTTGATGCCTCATTCTTTCATAATTTAACCCCAGTTTACTCCTCCGAAAGAATAAAAATCACATCTGAAACATTAATTTACATACTGCCATTTCTTGTTAAGTCTCGGCACTGTTGTAAGTGAATGTCCTTGTCAGTTTTCTTATTTTTTGTATATATTTCATAATTTGAGCTAAATGTTGCCTTTTGTAGGAAGTTGTTACCACAGACTCTAATTTTGAACCACTTTTCAGTTCTACTGGGAATGCTTTTTTTTATAGCATATTTATGGCATTCTGTGTCTTGGTTAATTACTTATACTCTTAAATTCTTTGTCATATGAAGTTTAGAGTTTTTTTTTTAAGATTTATTTTATTTTTATTGGAAAGGCGGATATACAGACAGGAGAGACAGAGAGGAAGATCTTCCGTCTGATGATTCACTCCCCAAGTGAGTGCAATGGCTGGAGCTGAGCCAATCCGAAGCCGGGAGCCTCTTCCGGGTCTCCCACGCGGGTGCAGGGTCCCAAAGCCTTAGACCGTCTTCGCCTGCTTTCCCGGGCCACAGGCAGGGAGCTGGATGGGAAGCAGGGCTGCTGGGGTTAGAACCGGCGCCCATATGGGATCGCGGGCGTGCAAGGTGAGGACCTTTAGCACTGCACCATCGCGCTTGAACTTTTGAGTTTTTAAAGATCATTTTGAAGATCAGAGTTGCAGATGCCAGAAAGAGAATCATCCAGGTCTCTCATGAGGCTGACAGGAGCCCAAATCATTGGACCATCTTCACTGTGTTTCCAAGGCTGTTAGCAGGGAACTTGATTTTAAGCAGCACACGTGGGACACATATGGTTTCCTTATTGTATGCTAGTATTGCAGATGGTGGCTATACATGCTATACCACAGTGCCATCCCAATTTTTTGAGTTGAGACCTGCAGCTTACCTTTTCTCTTTTTCCATAGATGGGTAGCATTGATTCTGTGTATTTATTCGAAATTTTTGGCATATTTGAAAATTTCTAATTTTTTTATCCCACTAATTTGATTCTACCTCCTGCTTTTCTTTCTTTCTTTTTTTTTTTTTTTAAGATTTATTTTTCTATTGGAAAGGCAGCTATACAGAGAGAAGGAGATACAGAGAGAAAGATGGATCTTCCATCCACTGTCTCACTTCTAAGGTGGCTGCAATGATTGGAGCCGAGCAGATCTGAAGCCAGGAGCTTCTTTCAGGTCTCCCACATGGGTGCAGAGTCCCAAGGCTTTGGGCTGTTCTCCACTGCTTTCCCAGGCCACAAGCAGGGAGATGGATGGAAAGTAGAGCAACTGGGACATGAACTGATGCCTATATGGGAGGGTGAGAATTGAGCCACTGAGGCATCGCACTAGGCCCCTATGAAATGGGTTTGTTTATAAATTATTGATTGCCAACAGTTAACATTTCTTCATAAAACCAAGTTCTGTAAATGTCTACAAATCTGGACTAGTGTCAGTAATGAAAAACATTTTTTAAGTTTAACAACTTCATTTAGATCTGCCAATGGTTGCATGTAATTTGGGTGCCCTGTTGTATTATAAAGCTGTCCAAAAATTTGGTCACTTCTCACCGGGGAGGAATTTTATGCCCAGCCATAGTTCCTGTAAAAATTGTGTTAGCACATACAGTCAGGTGCCACATGAGAGCATTTTAGTCAGAACACCAATTCTGAGGTGACCCTATACAATTATATTCCCCAGTAAAGCCTTTTTTTGTTTTGTTTTGTTTTTATAGGTGTATTTTGTGACATTTGTGTAACAGAATTGCCTAATGAAAAATCACTTCTAGAATGTACCCCACTATTAAGCAGCACATGGCTGTATTTGATGTGTGTAGTAATCTAACACAATTGTGTCCTGATCTAGAGGAAAAATAAAATATATTCTGCTTTCATTATTGTCTGTTCCTTTAATGAATTCTTATTCTTGATTTTTAAAATGGCAAGGGATCATTTAGAAAAAATAAAAACTATAAGAGCTGGTGTTGTGACACAGCTGGTTAAACTGCTGCTTGTAGCACTCGCATCCCAAATTGTGTTGTTTTTAGGTTCTGCTGCTCTGATTCTGATTCAGTTCCCTGTTAGGGTACCTAGGAAGGTAGCGATGAGTGGTGCAAGTATTGGGTCCCTGTCGTCTACTTGGGAGACTGTGCTGGAAATCCTGGCTCCTGGCTGTCTCTGCCCATCGTTGACCTGGTTATTTGTAGTGAACCAGCAAATAATGGCTATTTGTGGAGCCAGCAAATAGAAGCTCTCCTTCTATTATTCTCTCTTCTCCTGCTCCCCTTCTTCCTCTTTGCCTCTTCTAACAAATAAATATTAAGCAAATGAATATGAATCTACTATAGGACGTTTCTAAAATGAGAGTGAAAGCCCCCAACTAAGGGCTGAATGTCTGCATCCTGCAATTTTAATTTCGAATTATTAAAATGGTATCTGTCTCATGTATGTGTTAACCTGTTATTTAAAAAAAAAAGAATCACGCAAAACACAGACTTAAAATCTATGACTGTTTAAAGAAAATACCAATACTTTTCTATATCAGTGTGTACAGACACTGTGTCAGTTATTAAAATATGTATTAAGAGAGCTCTATACACTGCTTACTCCCCAGATGCCCACAGTGACTCGTGCTATGTTTGGTAGTTGAAAGAATAATTTTTTTTAAATGAGGGGAGGGGAAATAAAAGGCCTGAATTTGAATTTTCTATTTTACCTCTCGTTTCCATGGTTGTATGTGTAACAGCAGTTTTCATAAATTGAACTTTAATTATTTTAAAAGTTATTTAATAGAATGAAGTAAATACAAGCTATGTTTTAGTTAATCTTTAGAAGTATGTATTCAGGCCATTTGGAAAAATGTGATAGTTTTAGGGACCTTGCCTGTCTATGGTGGTGCTACTTAATGTTGAATTTGAATGTTGAATTATGCTTCTCACTGTGTTAGCCATGTTGGTGCCTTTTCTCATCCCAGAATAAGATCTCTTTCAACTTAGTAGAATTGTCTTTTATGTATTTTTATATATTGTTGTAATGCTTTTCATTTAGGTGTTAAATATTTCTTGTTAAACATGATACCTTAGAATAAACCTGTGTTTTGAGTTTCTGTTGCTTTGAGGGATGAACTCTTCTAATTTTTTTTTTTAATACTTTTACTGGCTTCATTCCTGGGTAAAGTATGTATTTATAGAAAAAAATATCTGCTGAATTGAATTGTAAGAGCTCTTTTTTGGTTTCATTTGTGCATTTTTACACATAGTAGGTAGTTAGCTGTCTTTATAGCTCATACAGTTTCCATCCTTTTTTCTTTATTTGAGATTTATTTATTTTTATTGCAAAGTCAGATATACAGAGAGGAGAAGAGACAGAGAGGAAGATCTTCTGTCTGATGATTCACTTCCCGAGTGACCACAATGGCTGGAGCTGAGTTGACCTGAAGTTGGGAGTCTGGAGCTTCTTCTCGGTCTCCCACGCCTTCCCAGGTCACAAGCAAGGAGCTGGATGGGAAGTTGGACTGATGGGATTAGAACCAGCGCCCATATGGGATCCTGGCGAGTTCAAGGCAAGGATTTTAGCTGCTAGGCCACACCGCCGGGCTCGAGCCTTCTTTACACAAAGTAATGTGCAGCACATTGTATGTAATGTAGTCTTTCCATCCTAACCAGTTGTAACCGACTCCTGGGAGTTATTCAAGCTTGCCAGGTTATTTGTATTCATTGTGTTGTTTGCTGGTCATGATAATGACACAGCCATATGTTACTGACTCAGTGGATGTTTCATAGCATACGGAACACCACCCAGTTTGTATTGATAGGGGTTTACATAGATTTTTTTTATAGGATTTTGGAATATTTTTGAATATTTCAAGGATTTTAGAATGTTTCAGTAAGACAAATGAGGAAACTACTTAATTTATTTTGAAACAGAAATATGTTATTTGAGAGTGATTTGTCTTTTTTCAGAAGCATTCTGTATGGTTAGAATTTATAGGACTAAAGTATCTAACCCTTAAATCTTCTTTTTAATTCAAATTTCAAATTTTTCTTTAAAAATATTTTTTGAAGTCATGGTTTTTTGTCATGTCATTTTGTTATGGTTTCAAGTCATATTTTTAAGGCTTTTTTTTTTTTTTAAAGATTATATTTATCAGAAAGACACAAAAAGATCTTCCATCAGCTGATTCTTGTAATGGCTGAGGCTGAGCTGACCTGAAGCCAGGAGCTTCTTCCCAACTCCCACGTGGGTGCGGGGTCCTCTGGTTTCCCAGCCATAAACAGGGAGCTGAATGGGAAGTAGAGCAGCTGAGATACAAACTGTGCTAATATGGGATCCCAGCGAGTTCAAGGCGAGGACTTCAGCAGCAAGGCTACCACTCAGGGGCCCTCCGCCCTCCCAATTTTAATGAAAATGGTTGTGATGTTTTAACACTAACCATCTTTTTTTTCCTCTCTAAATTGTGCATGCTAAATAAAGTGTGCCTGTGAGCTGAATTTAGAGAACTCTAATTTGAGTGTGTGTGTGTGCCTTGAGACTCTCAGGGACATGAAAAGTGATCTTTTTTAAAAAATTATTTATTTTATGACAGTTTAGTAGGCATTGAGATTCCCCATCCCCACCTCACTCCATTGAAAGACTAGAGAGGAGAAAAGTGAGTAGACTTTTTAGAAGATGCAGTTATTTTCTTATGTAACATACTGTGAATCAAGAAGCAGTAGGTGTGCTCGTTTATCATTTTTATCTTTTAAAAAAAATTTTTTTTTCAAGAAGCAGAATGACAGGGAGAGACAGATAGAATGGCATCTTTTCATCTGCTGGTTTATTTCATATATGGCCACAGTAGCTGGGGCTGAGCCAAGTTAAAGCCAGATGTTCCATCTTGGTCTCCCACATGGGTGGACCATCTTCTGTTGTTTTCCCAAGCACATTAGTGAAGAGCTGGCAGAGAAGTGAAAGCAACTGGGACTCCCAGCAGGCACTCCAGTGTGAGATGCCAAGGTCACAGCCTGCAGCTTAGTCCACAGCACTGCAATCAGTACCAGTGCCACTTCATCAGAACAACCTGGTGGAGCCCCAACTAGAATAGAACTGTCTTTTGTACCTTCAGGATTTTGAATCTGTGACAGTCGATGTTCACGAAATATTAGACATTATTGACGTGTTGATATTCTGTGTGCTTTATTTCCTATGACATCACTGTATGTTGATTTAACTACTATAGCAATACATTTTTGCTCCTTTCCTTTTACCTATCATTTTACTGATTAATGCAATAAAATATACTTAATGAGTATCGTCTGTGTGCCAGATAACTTTTAGTTGGCAGAGATCAGATGGCTAGGATTGATGAGATTCAAACTTTGCATATATTCTAGTGAGGGGACTTGTTAAAGCAAATGGGCTAATAAGTTTATTTTCACTAATGGCCAGTACTTTACCGAAAACAGGGTGTGATATTGAGTGATTATGGGCAAGAAAGCTGTTCTTAAAAGGGATTGTGGTTTTTTTTAAGATTTATTTTTATTAGAAAAGACAGATCAGATTTATGCCGAGAAGGAAAAAGAAGAGACCAAAATCTTACATTCTGCTGGTTCACTTCCAAAATGGCCAGAGTAGCCAGAACCAAGCCTATCCCAAACCTGGAGCTGTGAGACTGTTGGGGGTCTCCCCCATGGATACAGGATCCCAAGGCTTTGGGCCATCCTTGATTGCTTTCCCAGGCCACAAGCAGGGAGCTGGATGGGAAGTGAAGCTGCCAGGGCATGAGCTGGTACCCATATGGGATCCTGGTGCTTGAAAGGGGAGGATTTGGTTGTTGAGACACTATGCTAGTCCCATGTGTTAGCTCTTCTAACAGTTTGGAAGTTACAGGCCAAGGTGGAATCAAATGTTACAAAGGTTTTTGAAATTTTGGTAAGATATATATAACCTAAAATTTCAACCTGCCCTTTCAAGCATTTTTAACTGTGTCCTTTGGCAGCTTCAAGTACATTCACGTTGCTGTGCAACTGTCACCAGCATTTATCTCCCGAACATTTTTCTCAACTGAAGCTGTATACCCATTAATTATTAACTTCTCTTACCCCAGCATTGACTTCAGTGATTCTACATTCTAGGAATTTGAATATTCTGGATACTTCATATAAATGGGATCATACAATATTTGTCCTTTGGTTATATATTGATATCGGATCTTGCAATTTCCTTCACTTTTTCTCTTAGTAAAGTTGATTTTAAAAGTGTTTGTGTTAGAAGTTGCATGGGAGCCCATAAGTCTTTGTATCTGCTGTATTACTCTCCTGATTGCCCATAATGGCTGAGATAGGGCTAATCTGAAGCTGGGAGCCAGAAGCACAGTCCAGGTCTCATTTGAGCTGTCAACTGTAGCCTCTCATGGCACGTATTACAAGAAGGTTGACTTGAAAGTGGAGTTGAGACTTGGATGCGGATCCTATGATAGGGTTTAGAGGATGTGTAAACATCCCAGGTAGTGGCTTAAAAATCTTGTCCTACCAATGTTTTTCTTTTCTTTTTTTTTTTTTTTGAAAGATTGATTTATTCTTATTGCCAAGTCAGAAATACAGAGGAGAGACAGAGAGGAAGATCTTCCGTCCAATGATACACTCCCCAAACAGGTGCAACAGTTGGAGCTGAATCACTCCGAAAGCAGGAGCAAGGAGCTCTTTCTGGCTTCCCTTGTGGGTGCAGGGTCCCCAGGCTTTGGGCCGTCCTCGACTGCTTTCCCAGGCCACAAGCAGGGAGCTGGATGGGAAGTCTAGCTACTGGGATTAGAACCGGTGCCCCTATGGGATCCTGGCGTGAGCAAGGCAATGATTTTAGCCAGTAGGCTATGGTACCGAGCCCCAATGTTTTTTCTTGTTGTTATTGTTGCTGCTGTTGCCACTATTTATTTATTTTTAATTGGAAAATTCATACAGAGATTTTTCATTGACAAATTCTTTCCTAAAGTGGCTGTAATAGCTGTGGAGGTGAGCCAGTCCAAAGCCAGGAGCTTCTTTCTGGTCTCCCACATGTGTGCAGAGGCCCAAGTACTTGGGCAGTACTCTGCTACTTTCCTAGACACGTTAACACGAATCTGTATTGTAAGTGGAGTAGCCAGTACTAGAATAGGTTCCCATATGGGATGCTGGCTTGGCAGGCAGAAGCTTAACGTACTATGCCATGGCATTGGCCACCCAGCCAATATCTTTTATAAAAATCAAAGACTAAATTGATCTATCATGCAGCAAATAGTTCACAACGTTGTTTGCTGATCCCAGTGTTATTTTTATGTGTTTCTTAGTTTAAAAATGCAGCACTAGGATTTGAAATTTTTTTCTTAAATGTTTGTTTATTTATTTTTATTGGAAAGTCAAATATGCAGAGAGGAGAGACAGAGAGGAAGATCTTCTGTCCAATGATTCACTTCCCAAACAGCCACAACAGCTGGAGCTGAGCCAGTGCAAAACCAGTAGCCAGAAGCTTCTTCTGGGTCTCCCACATGGGTGCAGGGTCCCAAAGCTTTGGATCATCTTCGACTGCTTTTCCAGGCCACAAGCAGGGAGCTGGATGGGAAGTGAGGCCACTGGGATTGGAACTGGTGCCGGTATGGGATCCTGGTGCATGTAAGACAAGACTTTTTCCGCTAGTCCAAGCCGGGCCTATTTTTTTTCTCAGTTCAAAGTACAGTATGAATTTGTACTTCCTTAATGAGAACTTAATAGTTTTTTGGGGGGCTGGGAATATTGTTTTTAAGATGTGTTTGAATAGGCCTGGTGTGGTGATGAGTAGCTGAAGTCCTTGCCTTGCATGCAAGGGATCCCATTGGGCTTAGGGTCTAATCCCAGCACCTCCACTTCCCATCCAGCTCCCTGCCTGTGGTCTGGGAAAGCAGTGGAGGATGGCCCACAGCCTTGGGACCCTGCAATCACAAGGGAAGCCAGGAAGAAACTCCTGGCTCCTCTCTTTGAATCGGCTCAGCTCTGGCTGTTCCGTAGATCTGTGTATATCTGACTTCCTAATAAGAATAAATAAATTTAAAAAATTATTTGGGTGGCAGAACTATATACATAGACAAAGAGACAGAGGCCTTCTGTCTGCCTGTTCTTTACCCACCCAGCTGCTGCAGTTGAGACTGGCCAAAACCACAAGGCAGGAGGTTCTTTTGGATCTCTAGCACTTGGGCCATTGTTCCCTGCTTTTCCAATGCATTATTAACAGAGAGTTGAATCAGAAGTGGAGCCAGGTGGGAGAGCCCATATGGAATGCTGGCATTGGAGGTGACAATTTTACTCACTGTACTATAGTGCCATTGCCGGAAACCTTATAACTAATTCCATGTTTAATTACAACATGACATGAAGAGAAAAGAGTTGCTGATATACAAACACACAGTGCACCGTATACCAAACCACTCTGCCTCCTTAGTGTCCTCATCCCTTCTTTATTGGGCAGATCAAATTATCACAACAGATTGAACCATAAAGAGTTCATTGTTTTGCCTTTGGGATGTAGTGATTGCACAGAAATTGCATTTAGTGAAGTGGTCAGTGAATGATTTATTTGTGAATTTACTTATGGATTCATGTTCTCAGAATTTTTCTCTCCTTTAGCATACTTTCTTTGCTTCTCAGAATTTGTAATACCAAGACTCAAAGACTGACTTAGTAAGTTTGGAGAGTCTGAAACAGATTTTTTTTCTTTAGCCATTAAGATTATTCCGTTAAGATCCAGCTCAGCACAACTCGGTTATGGGCTTCTGGAAGAACCTGGATCTTTCTAGAGGACATCCTGGCTCGCTCTTGTTGATGGGATTTATGCTTATCTGTGGTCAGGAATCCTAATATTTCCCCCGTTGATGTTTTTGACAGTGGCTTGTTGAGCTGTGATGTTAGTGGGTTTTAGTGTATTCATAGTTGGGAAGCCGTCATTACAGGCAGTCTTAGATCTCATTCAGGTCCTTGAATGTACCTCCTAACCATCATACTTACGCCTCCTATTATCCACAACCCTGGACCACCACTGATCTCTTTATAAATGGGCCTTTTCTGGACCTTTCATAAGAGGAATCTTTCATTAGGTAGTCTTTATGACTGAAAAGTGTAATGGTCAGTATATTCTATACCTTATTGTTTATCCGTGTTGTAGCCTGAATTGGTTCTTCATTTCTTTTTTTTTTTTTAAATTGCAAAAATCAGATATATAGAGAGGATGAGAGACAGAGAGGAGGAGAGACGGAGAGGAAGAGAAGATCTGCCCAATGATTCACTCCTCAAGTGACCACAATGGTTGGTGTCCTGGTGGCTGGTCCTGTGCCAACCCAAAGCCAGGATTCAGGAGCTATTCCAGGTCTCCCACATGAGTGCAGGGTCCTAAGGCTTTGGCCTATCCTTGACTGCTTCCCCAGGCCACAAGCAGGGAGCTAGATGGGAAGTGGGGTTGCTGGCATTAGATCCAGTGCCCATATGGGATCCCGGCGCATTCAAGGCGATGACTTTAGCCGCTAGGCTACCGCACCAGGCCCAGTTCTTTATTTCTTATTAAATATCTTATGGATTTCTTTTAATTTTGTTTATTTGAAAGTCAAGAGTTGGGGAGAGAGGGAGAGGCAGAGATCTCCCATCTGCTGATTGACTTCTCCAAGTGACTGCAGTGGCCAGATTGCTTCACCTGGGGCTTCCCCATGGGCAGCAGGGACCCAAGCCCTGGGGTCATCTTTCACTGCTTTTCCTAGGGCATTAGCAGTGAGCTGAATTAGTGGAACAGCCTGAACTGAAACTGGTGCCCATGTGGGCTGTTGAACATTGCTTTTGGTGTCTTTCCTGGCTACACCACCATGCCAGCCCTCTGAATTTCTTCAGCAGTGGATGCACATTCATGTTTCCATTTGCTGTATATTAAGGTACCTAAAAAAGATTTATGAGTGGACAAGAGTTTGGCTTAGCAGTGAAGGTGCACCTGAGCACGTTTGGTAACCTGCCAGCTCTGTTTCAGATCCAGGTGTCTGCAGATGTGCCGTCCTGAGAAGCAGAAGGTGGTGACTAGGGTCACTAGGGACTCCTGGACTGGGTCCCACACTGCAGTTTGGCCCCAGCCTTGGCGGAGGTGGGGGTTTTGGGGGAGTAAACCAAACAATGGAAGATCTCTGATTTTTGACCCTCTGCCTTTCAAGTGAAGTGAGAATAAATAAAATTAACATTAAATACTTTGTGGAAAAATGTGATTCATGCATATCTTTGAATTGACATACATATGAAAAAACTACATGAACTGCAACATTCTGTACGTCAAAACAAAATTCCTTTTCTCTGTGAATCATTTGAGTTGCTCTGTATAGGTTTTTTTGTATAGGTCTTTGACTTCCTGTGCATAGAATTGCTCAGAGTAGAATTGCTGGGTCATAGTATTTCTGTATTTAATCTTTGAGAATCTGCCACGCTGTGTCCAAAGTGACTTCATCATTTTTCGTTGTATTACCAGTATGCATAAAAGTTTCGGTTTATTTACATTTTCAACATTATTTGTTGCTATTTTGTGAGCCCTTCTTTTTTTTTTTTTTTAAGATTATTTGTATGTATTTAAACGGCAACAAAGGGAGAGAACAGAAAAATCGCACAAAGTGGTGCTCTTCCTTCTGGTTCATTTCCTAAATGCCTTCAATGGCTAGGGCTATGCTGACCAGGCCAGGGGCTTTCTCTGCATGTCCCATGTGGGTTGCGCTGGTTCTGATCAACCTCTGCTCTACCTCCCTGCTTGTGGCCTCGGAAAGCTGTAAAAGTCGGCTCAGAACCTTGGGACCCTGCACCTGTGTGGGAGACCTGGAAGAGCTCCTGGCTCTCAGCTTCGGGTCAGCTCAGCTCAGCCATTGCGGTCACTTGGGGAGTGAATCATCGCACAGGAGATCTTTTCTCTCAGTTTCTCCTTTCAGTCTCTGTAAATCTTACTTTCCAGTAAAAATAAAATAATATATTTTAAAAAAATGAAGAAGCTGGGAATGAGCTGGTGCCAATGTGCTTTGGGTTTAACCCGCTGCTCTGTAAGGCTGGTCCCAGGCCTTTCTGAAGTCTGTCGTGCCTTTGAGTTACCATTGAGACTTACAATGACTTGTGACTAGATGCCTTCCTTTTTTTTTTTTTTATTAAATAAGATTTATTAATTTTTACTGGAAAGGGAGAGAAAGAGCGTGACAGAAAAATCCATCTACTGATTCACTCTCCAAATGGCTGCAGCAAACAGAACTGAGCTGAACTGATCCAAAGCTAGGAGCTAGGTGTTTGGGTCTTTGGGTTTCCCACACAGTTGTATGGGCAAACCAGCACCCATAAGGGATTCCGGCGCATGCAAGGCAAGGACTTGAGCCACTAGGCTATGGTGCCGGGCCCTCTAGCTCCCTGTTAATGTGCCTGTGGAAGCAGTGGGAGATAGTCCAAGACTTGAACTCCTGTACTCACATGGGAGACCCAGAATAAGCTCCTTGCTTAAAGAAATTAAAAACAGCAACAATAACAACAGCAAAAAACCTTTGTTTAAATACTCATGCTGTAACACAGGTAAAGCTTTTCATTTATGAGGTTAAATGTTTTTCTGAAGTATATGTTCCATTGGGGAACATAATATTTACTTCTTTATTACCGTTATTATGTACAATGTGTTGATATTGGTGCTTGCAATTTACTTTGTGCAACAACTCTTGATTTTAGAAGTTGAGTTATTTCGATGTACTTAGATAAACTGTAGGAGGTTTGATTTTTCTGTTTCATTCTACTGTTAATTTAACTAAATGATCCTCAGTATTCCCAGTCTTGCTGTCGTCTTTCTGTGACTAAAACTGAAATGCACTGATTGTGCCTGCCACGTCGGAATCCAGATTCTTGTTAGAGAGTATATGTATTAAGGAGATAATTGTAGGAAGGAGAAGCTGTATAGTTCCTTGTTTGCAGTTACCATCTAGATATATAGAAAATGCTTGAGTTACTACTTTAAAGTGTCTCATGGGGAAAATATGTTGATTAATCAAGCCTTTTGATTCTAACTCTTGTGTATTTTTGCTGTAGTAAGTAGGTTTTGGAGAAATTACTCAATTTTGACCAAAATCTGTTAAGAATGATATCTAGGTATACAGCAACATTATTTTTTAGTAACATTTTTTTTTTCAAATAGGCTTATGTTTTGTGATAGCTTTTGCATTTCTAAACATTGATGCAAGAGTAGGGGTATCAAAGAAAGATGTTTTCTGGAAATAGGAAACTGATTTATTACAACCATTTTGTATGCTAATGAGGGAAAGACAGTTCTGTTACAGGGGGTGTTCATGGTGAAATATGGGTGCTCTTCAATGAAATAATCAAATAAAGTATACTAAAACATATCTGCTGTCTTAATTGTATTTTTTAGGCCTTCCTCAACATTTCTCATGTCTCAATGGACTCATGAATGTAACGAGCTCTATACTTTAAAAGTGGATATGAAGAGTGAGATTTCAACTGATGCGCCAAAGACACAAGAGAGTCTGAAAGGGATCCTTTTGCATCCAGAGCCCATTGGGGCAGCCAAAAGTTTTTCAGCAGGAGTTGAAATGATTAATAATAAAGTGGGGAATGAATTCTCTCACTTGTGTGATGGTACTCAGAAACAAGAGAAGGACATGAATGGTAACCAGCAAGAACAAGAGAAGCGAGTTGTAAGGAAAAAGCGCAAAAGCCAGCAGGCTGGCCCTTCTTACATGCAGGATTGTGTTAAGGAGAACCAGGGGATATTGGGCTTGAGGCAACACCTAGGACCACCAAGTGACGAAGATAATGATTCTTCCTTTAGTGATTGTCTGTCTTCTCCTTCATCTAGTCTGCATTTTGGAGATTCTGATACTGTGACATCTGATGAGGATAAAGAAGTCTCTGTCAGGCATTCCCAAACCATTTTGAATGCTAAAAGCAGAAGTCATAGCGCACGGTCGCAGAAGTGGCCTCGGGCGGAGACCGAATCCGTGTCAGGATTGTTAATGAAAAGACCTTGTTTTCATAGCAATTCGTTAAGGAGACTTCAATGCAGAAAAAGATTTATAAAAAATAATACCTCACAGAGGACACAGAAGCAAAAAGAGAGGTTATTAATGCAGAGGAAGAAACGGGAAGTGTTAGCCCGAAGAAAATATGCGTTGCTTCCCAGTTCTAGTAGTTCCAGCGAGAATGACCTCAGCAGTGAATCCTCTTCCAGCTCATCAACTGAAGGAGAAGAAGATTTGTTTGTTTCTTCAAGTGAAAACCACCAAAGCAATCCAGCTGCTCCTTCAGGTAATAGCATTTCTGAAGATGTAGAACATGGCAACTTTTGCATTGTATTTGTGCTATTTTCTCATTTCTTTGTCACAGTGTTTAATAAAAGGAATATTGGATTCATTAGTACCTTTTATTTTAAGGCCACGTAAGTAAATTACCAACTGTAGTTTGAAATCATGACTCCAATTCTGAGGTAAAAACTTTAAAATTTAATGGAGACAAAAATAAAACAAGAATTTTTTTTTTAATTTTTGAGAATAACAGCTTAATAACAGCTTATCATTTTATACATAATATGATATTTTATATGAGGTGTTGATTTGTGGTACACAACTTTTTTTCTCTGAATACATTTTAAAATATAAGTTTTTTTTGTATTCATCTATGGTAAGAACAATTCTAGGCATTATTAAAACAGACTGCTTAATATTATTTTGCTTTTAAGTATTCTATTACTTGTAGCTGAAATGTGATTTCCCAGTATTTGAGTGCTTATTTCCAGGGCTCCTAAACATTGAGTGCTGATGGTACTCAGTAGCATAGGATTCTTCAGTTAAAATGAAAGTGAAAAGAATAATGCTCAAGTTCCCCCTCCAGCCTGGCAAAAGTTATGTTTTGCAAAAGTTATGTTATGCACAGTTCTCTGTGATATGTTTATCTCATGAATACAAGCTATTGAAAGTTAATACATCATTCTTATCATTATAATTTTTAAAATTTTGAACTTGGTTTTGATAGAGTAATCTTGAACAGAGGCAAAGGTAATTTTCTTCTGAAATCATAATGGAATAAGGGACTTTGATAGTTTCTTTTTAAAAAGAAATGGAATCATGATTTCCAGTAGTGGCACAGAGCTTTTCCAGGTTTGTCTAATGTTGCGTATGTTGAGGTCGGAGCCTGCCATTTCTCCCTTCATCTGTGCTGTGTATGAATCACTGCCTTTTCCAAGATTCTCTTTGTTCTTTTCAGTTTTCCTGTCCTTGTCAGACCCTTAAAACTGGTAACCTTGTTTGTAATCTTAGCTTTAGCCAGATTTAGTTTTATAACCTGTCTTTTTAAATTGCCAGATATTTTTCTCATGTGGTCAGAATACGTAGATTCTAGTTTTGGGAGAACAGGTTAGGAGAGCCCAATTTCTGCTTAGAATTTTATGAGACGGGATATTGGTAATGTGAAGCAGAATTTGTAAGGAGTTGTTACTTGTAAGGGAGTGAGAATATGATAGATGAAGGTCAGTATCAGGTTCATTTTCCTGGAATAAAGAAGCATCTTAGCTGCTCCTAAACTGAAGCTTTCTGACTCTTACATCCATTATATTTTAGTATGTGAAGATTAGGGTTGCAATGTGTCAAACTTCTTATTGGGTTTATGTAGTAAATTTTTATACAATTTATACAAGTGGATAGTATTGGTTACTTTGCAGCTACTGAAACAATTTTCTTCAAATAAGGTACATCATTGCTTACTGACTGTTACTGTAGTAAATTAATTTAAAAGTGCTTTATGTATTAAACATTCTGGGTTATCTTAAAATTCCTGGAATGGGCATTTAACCTGTCTCATGTCATAGTGCTAGGTGTGATTCCTGGCTCTGGTTACCGATGCCAGCTTCCTACTAAAGCACATTGTTGGGAGGAAGCATTGATAGGTCAGTGATTGGGTTCCCATCATTCATGTAGGTGACTGGAACTGACTTCCCAGCTTCTGGCTCTGGTTCCAGTCTAGCCCTGGCCACTGGAAATGTTTGGTTTGTGAGGTCCCCATTAGTAAAACAAAAACAAAAACAAAAACAAAAAACAAAACCCCAAAAACGAAAAACAAAAAAATTCTTTACATACAAGAGTTGTAGATAATTAACTGATTTTACAGATCACCTAAAAATTAGTTGTCACTATTTTATGTTGTTTTTACAGACATCAGCTCATAAGTTGTAATCAATAGATTTCTGAGAAATATTTTCCTCATGCTGTTCCATTATTGTTTTTAGAGTTACTAGTGAGGGCAGATGTTGTTGGCACAGTGGGAAAGGGTGTAATTATAGAGTTGCAGATTTAAAACAGATTATGGAGATCTGTTCCACAGCATGAGTACATGCAACACTACAGAACTGTGTTAAAATGAGTCAGATAATATGAAAGAAAAGGTTACCATGCCTTTCTGCAGTATTGTTATCTGTCAGTTCAGAAGGCAACAGTTAACAGTTTGCAAGTTGTACCTGTGATGAGAATTTTCCCATAGTAAGACTACTGGGAAATTAAAACAAACAAACAAACAAAAAACAGCTCCCTTTAAATGTGTGTTTACAATTTGTGAACATATACTTTGTACTATTTACAATGTTTTCTGCACATATTGCTCCACTGAGACAGCAAAGCTTAGAAAGCTTAAAAGGTTTGCCCAATTTTAATTCCAAAACTTTCTGTAAGAGCTTCACTATAAACCACGTTGTAGTGCCATAAATGCTCAACATTCGAGTGCTAGTTAATATCAGTAGCTTCTTTCTGGTACTAGCAGTTGCTTTTGTTCCTTCTCCAATCTTCAATCAACTTTGATTGTACTTTGGGACTTTTCTGTCCCAATGGAAATTATTATGCAACTCCCCTTTAATTATTTTCATAGTAATTGTTTTAGTCTCCAGAGTGAAAATTTTTTGGCTGGTTGCTATGTTGTGGCATCTCATTGGCATCTTGTATTATTGAATTGTCAGTTTGAGTCCCACCTACTCCACTTTTGATTTGGCTTCTCAGCAAATGACTGCCTGAGTGTTTGTTTCCCTGAAACCCATGTCAGAGACTTGGATGAAGTCCTGGCCCCTGGTTTCTGCCCCTGGCAGTCCTGGCCTGTGTGGCTAATGAGGAGTGAACCAGCAGTTGGAAGACCTCTCTCTCTTCTTAAATAAATGGATATTTTTTAAAAAAATTTTTGAATAGTAGTTAACTGATGAGCATTTGCGCTTTATGTATGTTTTTCTTTCTCTTTTCAGGAAGTATTGATGAAGATGTTGTGGTTATAGAAACTTCCTACACTCCCCAAGTCACTGCCAATGAAGAAATTAATGTTACCTCAACTGACAGTGAAGTGGAGATTGTAACAGTTGGAGAAAGCTATCGGTGAGATCTAATTGTTACTTTAATTTTTGAAGTTTTAAATATAAAAATGTAATCATATTATGCTACAGGTATTTGCATTCTTCTGCTTTTATTTGTGACAAGTTTCGAGTATACATATACCAGATAATCAGTTTTCAAACCAGGGTATATTAGATTCAGCAGAGGAGGTTACAAAGTAAAAATGTATTCTTGCCTAGAACCTATCCTGGATCATTTGAACTAGAATCATGGAGACAATTTTTATTTTAGTTAATTGTTTTGAGAGTCAGAAAGAAAGTGTGATTGAGCAGACTTACTCCCTAATGGTGCCTGGGGTTGGAGTACGGGCCAGGATCCCACAGTGGGGCAGGAAGCCAGTTAGTTACTTGAACCATCACTGCTCTGTCTCCTGTGGTCTGCATTAGCAGGAAGCCAAAATCAGGAGCAAGAGCTGGGAATTGAATCCAGGCCCACTGAGGCAGACATCGTAAGTGCTAGGCCAAACTCCTGCCCATTAAAACTTATTCTTGGGCCCGGTGCGATGGCGCAGTGGTTAAGGTCCTCGCCTTGCACGTACCGGGATCCCATATGGGCGCCGGTTCTAATCCCGGCAGCCCCGCTTCCCATCCAGCTCCCTGCTTGTGGCCTGGGAAAGCAGTCGAGGACGGCCCAAGGCTTTGGGACCCTGCACCCGCGTGGGAGACCAGGAAGAGGCTCCTGGCTTCGGATCGGCTTAGCTCCAGCCGTTGTGGCCGCCTGGGGAGTGAATCATCAGATGGAAGATCTTCCTCTCTGTCTCTCCTGTCTGTATATCTGCCTTTCCAATAAAAATAAAAAATAAATCTTTAAAAAAAAAAGAACTTATTCTTGTAATTTCATCTACACCTTCAACTCATAAACAGATAAAACATTTTCATTTGTTTTGGGAAGTTGGAAATGATGCTGATTTTTTCCAGAATTGCTTTTATAGTTTAAAGATTTATTATATTTTTATTGGAAAGGCAGATTTACAGAGAGGAGAGACAGAAAGATCTTCCCTCTACTGGTTCATTCTCCAAATGGCCGCAAAGGCTGGAGCTGAGCTGAGCCAATCAGGAGGCAGGAGTTTCTTATGGGACTCTCATGCTGGTGGCCAAAAACTTTGGGCCATCCTCGACTGCTTTCCCAGACACAAGCAGGTAGCTGGCTGGGAAGTAGAGCAGCTGGGACATGAACCGGGGCTCATAAGGGATCCTGGGACATGAAAGGTAAGGATTCAGCCACTGGGCCACTGTGCTGGGCCTGGGACTCTTTTAACTAAAAAGTTTTTAATAATACATTTTATTTTCAGTGATATTTCATTTCACATAGTTTCCAAGTGGGACTGAGCTCTAAGATGAGCCAAAGAGCACGTATGCTATATCTCATCAGAAGTGTTTCTTCCCCCATTGTTCTGAACACTGCACTAGAGACCAACGTCCCTCAGTGTTGACACCACAGCATTTCACATGGAGATAAAACCAAGCCACAAGGATCAAGCTGAGAGGCTATCATTGAGTCCTCGTATGATAGATTTGCCACTTTTAAATAGTTGTGACAGTAACGACTAATTCTTCCTGTCAGGCTCAGTGTCTTTTAAAGGTAAAACATCATATTATGTGAAAATGCTACATTTTATTTCCTGAATACGTTGGAAACCATGAAGTCTGGAGAAGTTTAATTCTTCCTGAGCCCAGGGACATGATGCTTACTGATGGGATCATTTCAACATACTAATTCCAACTTTGACGAACATCAGCAAACTGGCACCTGCAATTAAACATGCAGGCATAAATTCTCAGTGGTACAATCTCATTTCCATGCTGCCAGCCAAGGTCCCGGACGTAACCAGGAAAACCCACACGTTCCTTGGGTCCTGAGTAGCTGGTAGGCACCGAGACTTGCCAAGCTCCCGAAGAGGAGGCTTGCAGCTAGGAACAGCACGCTACCTTTTCTGACGTAGCCAGTGATTCTACCAGTGGCCATTAGGGTCGCATAGCCAAAGCCAAAATAGTGTAAAGGCACTAGCAGGCCCGTGTTGTTCTGCATGGGCCCTTTCCTTCTCTGTCAGGTTGCAGATGATAGACATCTGGCCCACACCCAAGTACCAGAACCGCTCTCCCAGAGTACTAGGCTGCAGGTAGAGGGCACACCAGCCCCCTGCAGGAATCGCAGTGTCCTAAATTTAAATTTTTAAAAAAGACTTTATTTTTATTACAAGGTCAGATATATAGAGAGGAGGAGAGACAGAGAGGAAGATCTTCCATCCGATGGTTCACTCCTCAAGTGACCACAATGGCTGGTGCTGCACCAATCCGAAGCCAGGATCCAGGAACTTCATCCAGGTCTCCCACATGGATGTAGGGTCCCAAGGCTTTGGGCCATCCTCGACTGCTTTCCCAGACCACAAGCAGGAAGCTGGATGGGAAGTGGAGCTGTTGGGATTAGAACCAGGGTCCATATGGGATCCCGGCACGTGCAAAGTGAGGACTTCAGCTGCTAGGCCACACCGCAGGGCCCCAAATTTTAATTGTTAAAACAAGATTTATTTATTATTTTTATTGGAAAGTCAGATGTACAAAGAGGAGGAGAGACAGAGAGAAATATCTTCCTTTCATCCCATGATTCACTCTCCAAGTGGCCCTAACGGCCAGAGCTTAGCTGATCTGACACCAGGAGCCAGGAGCTTCTTCTGGGTCTCCCACGCAGGTGCAGAGTCTCAAGGCTTTGGCTGTCCTCGACTGCTTTCCCAGGCCACAGGCACGGAGCTGGATGGGAAGCAGGGCTGCCGGGATTAGAACTGGTGCTCATGTGGGATCCAAGTGAGTTCAAGGCGAGGACTTTAGTCATTAGGCTACCACACTGAACTCCCTGGACTTGATTTTTTAAAAAATGTTGCAAACATATTAGCTATTTATATGAAGAGTTATAGAGAAAGAGAGAGAAAGAAGTATTTTCCATTGATTGGTTCGCTCTTCAGTTGGCATCAACTGGCAGCTGAGCCAGATTGATGCTAGGAGACTGGAACTCCATCCAGATCTCCCTCTGGGATACTGGGGGCCCAAACCTTAGGGCCATCCTCTGCTGCTTTCCTGATTGTTAACAGGGAGATTGATTACAAGAGAAATAGCCGCTGGCTCTAACCTGTGCACATGTGGGGTACTGCTTCACACCAGATGTCTTACCCTGCTGTACCCCAACACCAGGCCTCCTGAATTTCTTTTTGAAGTTTTTGCTGTATTTGTTGAGACCATTTTGAGACCTATTTTCCCAGCAGTTGAACTGACACACCCAATGAGCTTCTATATTAGTGTGTCTGACTCACCTGTTCATGTGTTTTGGCATAAACTAATGACACACTTATAAGCAATTTCCAGTTTGAGCAACAGAAAAGAAAAAATTCCCTATTTTCTGAGACAGATTTTCCTCTTGGAACTTTAGGTCCATATAGTGTACCTGTTTTTTGTATATGCTTTCAAATAGATCATAGAAAGTCCTTAAAGTGTGTATATATAGATAGGAATAATGACACATTACCAATGCATACTGTAATGTATTAGATATTTAGGTTTGTGGTTACATGCCTTACAATTAAAAATAATTCAAGTGGTGTTTCCTCTGGCTACCACGTAGTAAAGTAACTAGTGAAATTACCACAGTATTCTTTCCTCTGCTAACACTAGGAAATACATTGCATGTATATTTAATTTCTTTGTTTGTTTGCTTGTTTTTTAAGATTTATTTATTTTTGTTGGAAAGGTAGATTTACAGAGAGGAGACACACAGAGAAAGATCCTCCACCTGCTGATTCACTCTACAAGTTGAGTCAATCTGAAGCCAGGAGCCTTCTCTGGGTCTCCAGTGTGCATGCTGGGTCCCAAAGCTTTGGGCCACCCATCTTCTACTACTCTCATAGGCCATGATCAGGGAGCTGGGTGTGAAGTGGAGCAGCTGGTACAAAACCAGCACTCAGATTGTTCCTGTCATTTGCAAGGCAAGGATTTAGCCACTGGACTACCACACCAGGCACAATTTCTTAGTATTTTTTAAGATATTACCAGAAGGCCCGGCGTGATGGCGTAATGGTTAAGGTCCTCAGCTTGCGCCGGGATCCCATATGGTGCCGGTTCTAATCTTGGCAGCTCCACTTCCCATCCAGCTCCCTACTTGTGGCCTAGAAAAGCAGTCGAGGACAGCCCAAAGTCTTGGGACCCTGCACCCATGGGGGAGATCAGGAAAGAGGTTCCTGGCTCCTGGTTTGGGATTGGCGTAGCACCGGCTGTTAGGGTACTTGGAGAGTGAACCATCGAATGGAAGACCTTCCTCTCTGTCTCTCTTTCTCTCTGTACATCTGCCTTTCCAATAAAAATAAATAAATCTTTTTTTAAAAAAAAAGGTAGTACCAGAAAGTTGGCTGGAGTTAGGACTCTAGGAACCATGTTTTGTAAATCACAGCTAGGCAAAACACTGGATTATGTGGATGTTACTGAATGTGTAGGGTGTTAATATTTCTTTTCCTATAGTAAATACTTTTGGGTATTAATATTTAACATAAATAATTGATTATACCCAAATGAATATTCAAAGTACCCCTGGCAAAGAGAGTACCTTTCTTGAAACACAGTCCTGTATTTTACACTGATGATTGATTTGACACAACAACTGGGTCTGTGTATGTGTTAATTGATTTGGGGAATGCTTCATCTTGCAAAGTTGGCTGAGTTTGAGACATTGTGTTGATAACAATTTTTAATTAGCTATCACTCCATATTTGGAGAAGTGTTTTTTTTATATGAAATACTTAGGGATTACTAGGGTTTCTAAATTTTTTGTGCTTTACCTTTACAAATACTGATATCATTTAAGGTCTCGTTCGACTCTTGGACACTCCAGATCTCACTGGAGTCAGAATTCAAGTTCTCATTCAAATCGGCCACAGGAGCCACGGAGCCGCAGTAGAATTTCTACTGTTATACAGCCTTTAAGGCAGAACGCAGCAGAAGTTGTGGACCTTACTGTTGATGAAGATGGTAAGTTGGAGCGAATGTAGAATTATGAAGAGAATCAGATGAAATGAAATGTCTTACTGTTGTGGAAAAAGTTTCATACCACTTACTGGTGAGCCACATGTGAGTTTGTTAGCCTTGAGAGTTAGCAATATATTGAGGTGAAGGGGTGTCAGTATAAGAAAAAAGTTGATATATGAAAAGAATTAGAGGCCTTGTGCAGTCAACTCTTCCTTGGGCTGCTTGTTGTTTGGGAAATTCTAACTTCCAAGACTTTGGAGTTAAGGTACTTATGAAGAAAAAATTCATACTGTCTGCAATTGATTCACTAGTCTTAGTTTTTGTTTTGAAGGACCATACATTACCTTTAAAGACAGTGGTAAATGTCCTCCCCTGCCTCCCCCTCTTCCCCTGTCTCCCTGTATTTCGCTCTCTCGTTCTCTTTCCCTTTCAAGTATATAAACTGCTATCCAAGCAGTGTGACCCTAGAAAGTGCAATTTATAACCCTGGAACCCTACTACAACCAGGTGTTTTGGCTTAACAGAGGAACTGTTACTGTTCTTTCACTCTTCTGTGATAGGTAATAAAGATTTTGTAACAGTTACCTGAAAAAATATTTAGTCATCTGAGCTACTGGAATATGAATATATGTGTTGAATGTAAATGTAATAATAATCAGTTTGATGGTATAGTTTAACATTACGAAATATACTCATTAGAAAGCTATGACCTTGATGTTTACTTCAGTTTAGTAATTAGAAAATAATCCATTATTTGTTTTGATGTACTAAGCAGACCCTTCTGTGTTTTATAGAACCTACTGTAGTACCAACCACTTCTGCAAGAATGGAATCACAAACTACTAGCGCTTCCATTAACAGTTCAAATCCATCTACCTCTGAGCAGGCCTCTGATACTGCTCCAGCTGTCACCAGTAGCCAGCCGTCCACAGTGTCAGAGACTTTAGTTACCCTTACAAGCAATAATGCAACTGGCACGTCTATAGGAGGTATGTAAAAAAGTGGAGGGGTAACTTTTTGTTATTACTTTTGCTTTGAAAGGTATTGTTTTTACAGTTAAAATTTTAGCTGTGTAACAAGAAAGTATTCTTCAGTTTGTACCAACAGCTCAATTTAAAAACTTGGTAAAAGAATTGATTAGATGCTTCAGTCCATGGACACTTTACTTCTGGTTGTAAATTTATACCTTGACTCTTTGGGTCACATACGCAGATAATCTAGTTTGTAGTATTGGCAATATTAGGTAATTGTTGTAAACATTTTAACATAAAGAAGTATTAATGTTGCAGGGCTACAAATGGGCTATTGATTATGGTCAGTTCCCAATGTGCTAGTTTTAGCTCAAGTAAATTAAAGTGGCGTAATAAGGAATTGCTGAAAATATATATAGATTAAGAATGTGACCTTGTATTATGTTATTATTTACAAAGCCATCATTTCATAAACATGTCTTACTCTTTATATATGCTGCCTGTTTTTGTAGCAAACTTTTAGTTATTGTTGGCTCCTTCCCCTTCTATTCCAAGATGACTCGAGGAGAACTGCATCTAGTGCTGTAACAGAAACTGGCCCTCCTGCTATGCCGAGATTACCTTCCTGCTGTCCTCAGCACTCACCGTGTGGAGGGTCATCACAGAGTCACCATGCGTTAGGACATCCACATGCAAGTTGCTTTCAACAGCATGGTCACCATTTTCAACATCATCACCACCACCACCATACTCCTCACCCAGCTGTTGCAGTTTCTCCTCCTTTTACTGATCCTACTTGCCCTGTGGAAAGACCTGCACAAGTACAAGCACCTTGTGGAACAAACAGTACCTCTGGTACTAGCTACCATGACCAGGTATGGGAATTTAAGGAGAGTCAGTCTTCCTTCCTTCCTACATTTAGCTGTGATACCTTTGGGAACTGGGTGGGATAAGTTTTATGAACTCTTTAAGATTTTTCAGATGGTGAAAAAAAATTTTGAAAATTAGGAATCTAAAAATCACTTTTATTATGGAATGAGTTTTGGTGTTTTTGATTAAAATATAGGTGATTCTGATCTTTGGGATGCTAAATGTCAAAGCTATAGTGTCGATCCCAGCATGCTAGCCTAGTAGCTTTGTACACACCAGATCTAGTCCCCGCGGTCCTGCTTCCCATGCAGCTCCCTGCTTGTTTCCTGGGAAAGCAGTGGAGGATGGTGCAAAGCCTTGGGACCCTGCACCAACATGGGAGACCCAGAAGTTTCTAGCTTCAGACCCGCTCACCTCTGGCTGTTGTGGCCACTTGGATTGAATCAGCAGACTGAAGTTTTTCTTCTCTGTCTCTCTGTCTCTCTTTCTCTTTGTATATCTGACTTTCCAATAATAAACAAGTAAATGTTTTTTTTTTTTTTTTTAAGTTATAATGTCTAATTCAGAGAACTTAAAATTCTCAGTGTTTCCCCTGCTACTTCCTGCTGGGATTTTTCTATAACTTCCATTCATCAAGAAAAATGTGCAGCCTTTGTGGGTGCAAAACTAAAACATAGCTTTTCAGGAGCAGGTAACATTTTCAGTTTATGGAGAATTGAAATGTCATTACAAAAAATATAAATAAGTAAATTAGTTGATGATATTGAAAGGATTTAGTAGAAGATATGATTAAAGAGATTTTAGATATTATGTTGGTTCTGGGAATAATTTTAGGTATTACTGATTTTCTACATCTTTGTTACCTGTTAGAAATGAATTAACATCTGGAAAAACTAAACAAAAGGCTTTGTTTTAAAGGTAAAACTGCTTTTGTTCGACATTTATATTGAAAGGAAGCTTTGCAATAATAGGAAAAAGGTAGAGATTTGTGGCTCTTACACTTCCTATTAAAGAGCTGCCAAAGGTAGGACCGGTCACTCACAAACTATTCTGTTGTTGAGTTATAAGATAATGCAACAGGCTTAAGAACTCAATTGCGTATATATTTTTCTTTCAACCCAATCTAATAGTTGTAATCTCTTTTGTGGTTTTTGTTTGTTTGTTAAGATTCAGTTATGTGTCTGAAAGGCATATTTGGAGGGAGAGACAACGATCTACCCTCCATCCACTGTTTGCTCCCCAAGTGAGTGCAAGCCAGAAGCATATAGCAACATTCCAGTGTCCACATGGGTAGCAGAGGCCCAACCACTTTGACCAGTTTCTTGTTTCCCAGGCAGATTAACAGAGAGCTGCAAAGAAAGTGGAGCATCTCTAATTCCAACAGCAGTACATAGCTGCAGTCACTGCAGATTGTTGCTTAATCTGCTGTGTTAACATTGGTCACTCTTTCGTAAGCTTTGGTATAAAATAAATGTAACCATTTACTTATCTCTACGTAGAGGCTATTTGGACTGCAAACAAAACTCGAGAACAGTGAGAGCCTGAGCATCCAGTAGTGGTAGTGGTCACGAAGGTGAACATAGAACAGTGTTTTAAAGATAGTAGTTTAAGATTCAAAGGAATCAGTTATTTTATTTTTTAAATTTTAGGAGGAGGCAAATGAAAAATTAGGAGGCAGAACTTAACTCATCGATTAGCCTAAATAGTGTTATATTTTTTGTTATTTTCAAGAAATACTTTTGTACAATTAGTTTCAAATGAATGCTTGTAGTATGCACTGAAGTTTGGGAACTTGGAAAGATAGGTTTTTATCTAGAACCTTAATGTTTTCAGTGGTGAATAATATTTTTGTCATGATACGGTTCCTTAGGCTAAGGGATTTCCCCCTTCCATCTGATATCTTCCCCCCACTGTTTTCCCCTATATTATTATTTTTTAAAGATTTATTTATTTTTATTGCAAAGTCAGACATATATAGAAGAGACAGAGAGGAAGATCTTCTGTCCAATGATTCACTGTCCAAGTGACCTCAATGACCAGAACCATTTTTTTTCTGCTGCAACGTGTTTTATTATGTGCCAAAATCAGACACCACATCTGCAGGCGAGTGCAGTCTTGCCTGCAGTATAATACAGTAAGGTAGAGACTTCACACAGGCTCCACAAAACCCACAGATTAGCTGGGATATGCAACAATGCAACAGCAGCTCAGTGGGAAGGGGGGCATGAGACTGGTTATTTGGCACACAGCTTCCCTAAGAGGGGCAAGGAGCTCTTCCGGGTCACCCACACAGATGCAGGGTCTCAAGGCTTTGGGCCGTCCTCTGCTGGGAGGACAAGCAGGGAGCTGGATGGGAAGCGGGGCTGCTAGGGCACCAGCTGGCACCCATATGGGATCCCGGCACGTTCAAGACAAGGACTTTAGCCACTAGGCCACTGCGCTGGGCCACCCCCATATTAAAATAATACAGTGTTTCAACAAAGTCCACCATTCTTCTATTGAAGTGTGTGTGATTTTTTTCTGAAGAAATCCTAAATTACTGTTCAGATTTGTAAGATAATGGAATGATTTTAAAGTTTCTAAGATGTAGATAATGCAAATGAGAAATAGACTTTAAGCAATATATGAATGAAACATCTTTTGATGTGATCTTTTATTTTTAAAATTGATTCTAGATTTTCAATATAAAGCTACTGTAGTTTTCACAGTTGAAGATAATACAGTCTTTTTCTGGCCCTGGATAGATAATATCTTTACACTAAGAATCTTTACTGTTTTCAAATTAGTCCTAAGATTATGTTTTTCTAGGTTGCATTAGGAATATATTTACAGTGTAACATTTAAAAAATGCTCTGACGGGACTTTAGAAGGATAAAATCCAGTTTTTTTCTCTTTGCCACTGTTAGCAGGCACTGCCAGTAGACCTGAGCAACAGTGCTATCAGAAGTCATGGGAGTGGTGGTTTTCATGGAGCTTCTGCATTTGACCCCTGTTGCCCTGTCTCTTCATCCCGAGCTGCAATCTTTGGGCACCAGGCTGCTGCTGCTGCCCCTAGTCAACCATTGTCAATAGATGGTTATGGATCAAGCATGGTTGCACAGCCCCAGCCCCAGCCTCCTCCACAGCCTTCTCTCTCATCATGTCGGCATTATATGCCACCTCCTTGTAAGTATAAATGTAATGGGCAAAGAAGTAGAAGTACATAGAGAAATATTATATATTCATCTCTGAAATAACTTTTCATTAATCCTAATTAATAACTGTTTTTAGTATTTAATCACAGTTAATACTAGAGAATTTTTCCTGTTTTTATTTCTGTAAAATTGGCTACATTGTGTTTTACCTTAGATTTTTATAAAAGGAAGGTTTCAGGAATTTAGATTTATTCCTTAAGGTAACTAAAGAAATGTGAAAGTTCAGTATTTCTAGTCAAAGTGAAGTATATTTTGTCCAAGAGTGCTCAAGCAATTTGGATCATGAGAAGTTCTTGACAAAAAAAGAATTGTGAGGTAAAAAATATTTTTATATCTAGTTACTTCAGGTAGTTAAGATAGAACAGTCAGTTTTAGAACCAGTCACTGTTTTTGTAAATAAATTGAAATTCCTTGAGTATAAGAAATATATATCTTAAGTTTTATAGCATATTTACTACTTTGTTATAGATTAGAAGCTTTTTGTGGTAATAAACATTGAAAATTTGTGCTGGAGTAAATGAGGAAGTTAGCAAGGGAACTTGTTTTTTGCTTTGGTCATATACAAGGAATGCTCTCATTCATAGTTATACAGTTCCTGGAATTTATTCTTCTGTTTCAATAATATAAAAAAATTCTGTGCTACCCTGCAGCATCCCCAGCATAAGTTAGGACTGGGGGTATCCTGGGCAGAGCCAGGCTGTAGCAACCAAGGTGAATGCCAAGGTGAGACAGGCCAAGCACCCACTAGCACATGTAGTCCGGTGGCAAGAGTGGCGAGTTCTCCCCTTCTGGGCCACTGCCACCACTGGTGAGCTTGAGTGCTGAAACTGGGGGCAGACTGGGTTGGGTAGGGCTGCAACAACCATCACCCTGCATGTATACTGGGTTTGAAGTAGGACTAGACTAGGCCAGGCCACTGCATCTGCTGGTGTACGTAAGAACCAGGATAAGTGCTAACTGGCTGGGCTTTGCTGCAGCATCCACTGGCAATTGCAGGGACAGGTTGCAGTTCGTGTCAGACTGAACTGCAGTACCCCTGGAAAGTATAAGATCTAGGTTGGAGCTGGGCCTAGTAAGGAAACTGGGCACTGCATTGGACTCCAGCTCCCAATGGTATGCATGAGAGCCACAGCTGAGGGGGAGGCAAGGTAGGACAACCCTTCGGTATACATATGATCTGGTTTGTGTGGTGGTGTGGGCTCAGCTAAGCTGCAACATCCACAGGTGTATACAAGAGCCCGTATAGGATGCAGCATGGACAGGATTAATCTGCTGAACATGGTGGCACATACAGGAGCTGGGGCCAAGGCCTGACCTGGTGAGGATTATTGGGAGTTACTCCAACTATGCTGCAGTTCCTGCTGCTGTTTGTAAGGGCCAGGTCTGTGGTCAACTGTGTTGGGCTGTGCTGCAGCACTGGTAGTTTTACATAGGATAGTACTGACCAGGCAAATAGTCACTAGTGTGCATAGACTGATGCGGGTGACAGACTGAACCAGACCCTGTATTGGCTGGCACATGCAAAAGGATTTGTTTTCTGACCTTGGAGCACATGCATATGCCAGGATTGGGCCTCCTTGACTGCTAATGCCCGTTCAGTGGACAGTATGCCCAGGTGCATGTGGGAAGCAAGACGGCATGCTCATTTGGGCCTGCAGCTGACAACAAATACCATGTTAGAAGGTGGGGAGCAGAACAAATTGGACAACTCTCCTTGCTGAGCATTGGCAGCAAGTGTCTGAGTGGATGCACTGGGGTGTAGTCTGCCAGCCAGTGGACTTGGGAGGCTTTTTTCAACCTTGGAACAATGAAACCAACAGTGTCTGAGAATAATCAAAGCCACTCAGATAATATTCAGAATATTCTTCTCCAAAGAATATTCCTCCAAAAATATTCAAAAGAATGTTCCTCAGAATATTCTCCATATTGGGGTTTCTATGATGACATCAAGTGGACATCTCTTGTCTCTGAGTACTGATGTAGTTTGGCATCTGGTAGCAGCTCCCGTCCCCTTTTTCCTCCCCTGTCAACCCATACAGGAGAAAAGGGAAGAAAAGGAAGCATTTGTCCAAACCACCTTCCCCCATGCCTGAACCCTAATCAGTGAGCCTCCTGAGCGTGCATCCTCTATAAACAACATCAAAATTAAAATTAAAACAAAAATATTAATCCAGTGGGTGTAACTAGAATAAAATCAATGTCAGTGAAACTGATAGTATGTTTACCTTTTTGGTAATACACCTTAAAATGTAAAAGTGTCAATTAGGAAACAGGTTCAGAAACAGTTTTGCAAAGCATTGACAAGTGGGAAAATTCAATGTGTAAGCAGTGCTGTGATGTTTATGCTGTTTTTGAATTGGTCATTTAAAACAATAATTTGAAAGCCACAGTAATCGAAGAAAAGGGGAGAGAGGCAGTAAGCTAGAGAGAGAAGAGAGTCTTTTATCCTTTGGTTCACAATCCAAGTGGCCATAATAGTCCAGCCAAGTTGAGGCTAAATCCAAGAGCCAGGAATCCCATCCTGGTCGGCCTGTGGATGACAAGGGCACAAGGACTTGAGCCATCTTTTGCTGCTTTCCTATATCATGAGCATAACCTGATTAGAAGTGAAACAGCCAAAATTCAACCTGGCACTTTAATGGGGGATGCCAGTGTCACAACGATAGCTTAATCTAGCGTGCTATGATACTAGCCCCTAATTGATAATTTCCTCTTATAAAGAATTCAATATGTGGGTCCTGCACAATAATCTAGTGGATAAATCCTCGCCTTGCACGTGCCGGGATCCATATGAGCACCATTTCGTGTCCTAGCTGCTCCGCTTCCTGTCCAGCTCCCTGTTTGTGGCCTGGGAAAGCAATCAAAGATGGCCCAAAACCTTGGGACCCTCTACTTGTGTGGGAGACCTGGAAGAGCTCCAGGCTTCTGGCTTCGGATTGACTCAACTCTGGCCGTTGTGACCGCTTGGGGAGTGGATCAACGGATGGAAGATCTTCCTCTCTCTGTTTCTCCTCCTCTCTGTATATCCAACTTTCCAGTAAAAATAAATCAGTCTTCAGGATAAATAAGTAAGTCTTTAAAGTAAAAAGAAAAAAGCCAGTATATATGGTTTTTCCTGTTCCTGTACTTTGAAAAATATGATACTGAAATAGTTTCTAAATCAGTTTGCTACTGAGAGAAATTTTAGAGCTAAGCTTGTTTACTTTCATTGTAAAAGCATTTTGTGTGTATAACTTCATCCCAGATCCCCAAGAATCCTCCAATACACCAAAATTTGCAATGAAATCTAAGGGGAAGATGAATATTTTTTGTATCAAGGAGGCCTGGATCTTTAACAGAGATGTATATTCCCGAGAGGGTTTTTTAATTATCAATTTGAAACATGAAGTCTGCAGTGATGAAATAGGGGGAGCCGTCTTACTAAGGGCCATCTTCCGTAGACATTTCTTGGCAAACATTGTAGGTTTAGAAATATGACGTGAGGCAGGGAGCAGTAAAAGCAGCAAAAGGCAAGTGTTTTTCCAATTCTGTTCAGAAAGGTTCACAGATTCTTTGCTTGTCTACAACTCCTTATTACCAGTAAATTGTAAAGGAAAATCAAATTTCGATATTAATTCCAAAATTTATCCAGTTTGACTGCAAAAAAGCAAAAATGTTCAAGTAGAAAGAAAAACAGACACTTTGAAAGATGGTTACATCCTGATACTATAACACTTTCATATGTGCAGAGAGTACTGGTACTTTATCAATAAGAAAAATCATAAATAGCTGGCACTTCTAAAAAATTCATGGAAAGTTGGATGAAGAAAATAAACATTTTTATGCAGAAAAGTTTTGAAATTCGTACAGTTTTTTTAAAAAATCATAGACATTTTCCGTTAGCATTTTAAAATATTTTTTGTTACATATTTTTGAGAAGAAATGTAGGTTATCAGACAATATTTAATGATAATGTGGGGAGTAAGCAAGCATTGCTGTGAATTGTTGGTGAAAATTTTGATTATGGAGTCTTTGGTAAGGAGGTTTTGTCAATGAGTATCTGAATTTATTCTTTCCAGCTCACAACTACTTAGATGAATGTATTCTACAAAATTGGCTTTGAGTGTATGAGTGTGTGTGTGTGTGTGTGTGTGTGTGTGTGTGTTTGTGTGTGTGTTTGTAAACATGTGTATTCATGAAAAAGACTGCTCAGGAGGGGTCATGTAAACAGAACTGGTTCCAGTTTTTTATTGGTTGTGATTTCTTTAGTGCTTTGTATTCCTCTAAAAATGTTGGGAAGCTCTGAATGGAATGATACTATCCATACTGATGTGAGAAAAGATCTCCAGTATTACTCAAATAAGAAAGGTTGAGCTGATACAGTTATTCATAAAAATTAAATTTACTAATAAGATTTTAAAATGTGTAGTAACAGTATATGCTCAGTTGCATGGTGCCTTTGTAACATATATGAAATATTTCACTTACAGATGCTTCTTTGACAAGACCACTTCACCATCAAGCTTCTGCCTGCCCACACTCTCATGGAAACCCACCACCTCAGACTCAGCCTCCACCTCAAGTGGATTATGTTATTCCTCATCCTGTACATGCTTTCCATTCTCAAATATCTTCTCATGCGGCATCGCATCCTGTGGCACCTCCACCTCCAACTCACTTAGCCAGCACAGCTGCACCAATTCCTCAGCATCTTCCTCCCACACACCAACCGATTTCCCACCATATTCCAGCCGCAGCACCTCCAGCACAGAGACTGCACCCTCATGAAGTGATGCAGAGGATGGAAGTTCAAAGGAGGAGGATGATGCAGCATCCAACGTATGTACCTAATCTTTAAAAAAAATCTTTTGATTTTTTTTATTTCAGCCTTTAGAAATAATTTAGCTATACTGAATCCTTGGTTCATTAGGAAATTGGTTGTTTCCTAATCAGAATCTTGCTCTGTGCCTTATCCTGAACTGTAAGTTTTTATGTTAAGTAAAAACCTGAGGGTCCAAATAATAAATATTTTTGTGTTATATAAATAATTTATATCAGAATATTGAATGAAATCACACCATGTTTATCATATGATGCCAGATCATTTCCTTCTGCATACTAATCTCTTGTTCGTCTTTCTGTAATATCTTGTAGCTAAAGCTTGATTCAGAGTTGAAGATCCTGAGGAACAAGATCTAAAATGGAATTTTTGAAAACTGATATTAAGAATTTTTCCTTGTTTTTTAATATAATTAAATACTAAAATGCTCTATTCTCCAAATTTTAAAAAAACCATAAGTGAGCTTTTTTTTTCCCCCAAATTCAGGATAGCAAACTGCCATCTTGTTCTTGCCTGCCTGTTTTTGTGACAAAGATGTTTTAATTCTAAACAACTACACTTGTTCATTTACAAAGTCTATGATGATTTTCATCCTGTGAAAGCTGAGTTTAACAAACTATACATCCTGTAGTCCCAAAAATCTTAACTGCTCTGTCCTTTACACTGAATGTTTGTGTAACTTATGATCTAGTTAATGATCTAGCATTTGTGTATATTCTTCGTGTAGTTAAAGAATCTGGATATAATCTTAAAATTTGCCTCCATGTAGTAAACCTTTGAATACAAAGTTGCCAGTATACAGTCATGTACTATAGTAGCTGGAAAATAATTTGAAATCATTTAAGAGTGAACATGGAAAATCTTTTTGTGTAAAATAAAAAATTTTTTTGAAGAATAGAGAAGAGTTGAATTGCAAATATTATGTACTCAAGCCATAAGACATGGTCATACTCAGTTGCTTAGTTGCTTTAGACTATGTTTTCATACCCTCAATGGGCTCCAGACAGATCTACATGGTCAAAAAAGAACTAAACTTTTTTTTTTTTTTTAAGATTTATTTATTTATTGGAAAGTCAGATATAGAGAGGAGGAGAGACAGAGAGGAACATCTTCTGTCCGGTGATTTACTCCCAAGTGAGTGCAATGGCCAATGCTATGCAGATCCAAAGCCAGGATCCAGGAACTTCTTCCGGGTATCCCACGTGGGTGCAGGATACCAAAGCTTTGCTGTCCTCCACTGCTTTCCCAGGCCACAGGCAGGGAGCTGGATAGGAAGTGGAGCTGCCGGGATTAGAACCTGCGCCCATATGGGATCCTGGTGCGTTCAAGGCGAGGACTTTAGCTGCTAGGCCATGCCGCCGGGCCCGGAACTAAACTTTTTGTAGTGCTCTTTGTTTAGAGTTTTAGGACCATTTGCAATTATAAATTCAACTGCCTTTGGAAGAGAAAATGCAGTAAATTGATGCAGAATATAATATGAAAGTAGCTGTATGTTTCCTAATATGTGCACTGCATGTATTCTGAAACAAATGCAAAAGGTAAAACAAAATTTGTTTTTCTTCTCAGCTTGCATCCAGTTAAGATGTTTTTTATATGATTGAATGAAGGAAAATAGTTTCCATTTTCATGCTTCATATGTTTATATATTTGTGTGTGTGTGTGTGTTTTAATGTCTGTAGAATTTGCTGGGTATTTGTTTTTTAATTTATAGGCATTGCATATCATTTTAAAATTCTGTAAAGAAATATATAAGTTAACGCTAAAATTGTTTTTTTTGGTTAATATTTTAATTCATGGCATTGGAATAAATGAACAATTTGTGGATGAAGTTTTCATTTCTTGATTTATTTCTAATATATATTTTATAACAAATTGTACATTTTTATATGTAATACTAGATTGTTTTTTCTACATTAAGAAATAACCAATTATTCAATTATTTCCAGTGGTCTTTTTGTGTTCTGTGTTTCCAGGCGGGCACATGAGCGGCCCCCACCCCATCCACATAGAATGCACCCGAACTATGGTCATGGGCATCACATTCATGTGCCTCAGACTATGTCCTCTCATCCCCGCCAAGCTCCGGAGAGATCTGCCTGGTCAGTATCTAGTTTGCTTAAAGTAACTCTCACTAGTGTCTGATAAAATTACTAAATCACTGCCTGTGGATGAGGAAAGAGTAGAAGCTTGAGTTGTAGGGCAGCAAGCTACGGCAAGCAGTAGAGACTTTATTTTCTAGAAATAATTTTGTTCGGTTTTTAATTGACAAATAATTATGTATATATTTTGGGGGAAGCATGTGATGTTTGAGTCTGTATATAGACATACATAACACATGATTAACTGGGGTCACCATTCTCTGCAATAGAACACCACAATGTATTCCTATCTTGTAAGTAAACTTTGTCAGTGACCGACATCTTTGTTTGCCCTGATCCCCTGCCCTAGCCTTCGCTAACCAACACTGTTTTTCTCTGCATCTCTGGAATTGACATTTTTAGATGCCATGGGTAAGTGAGCAGGGTAGAGCTTTTTTTCCTGTTTTTCCAGGTTGTATATACCAAGTTAACTCCCTAAACCAAGTTTGTTTCTCACAACTTAATATGCTTCCTACATTTGTATTCAGTTCTTGGAATTATTGGTTAAATTGTTTTGGCTGAATTATCTTCTCAGCTCTGTGTGAAGAAACTTCAGATGAAAATGTCAGTATACCCTATTTCTGTTGGTAATAAAGTTGGAAGCACAGTGTTTTTTTTTTTTTGCATAATCTATGTGTCCTAGTAGTTTGGGGTGTCAGTATTTACTGCAAGGAGGACTAAAAGTTCACGTGTCTTCATCATTTGGCAGGGAACTGGGAATCGAAGCTGGAGTGACTGCAGCTACCTATACCCCTGGGGCATTGCACCCCCACCTGGCCCACTACCATGCACCACCTCGGCTTCATCACTTGCAGTTAGGAGCGCTTCCTCTAATGGTAACATGAAAATGTTTCAAAATTCTGGCTTCTTGTTCTTAAAGAAATTTTCCTTCTCTAAATTATTTTGTTGAAAGTATTTTTGTTTGATATATTAGTATTTACAAGGTTTAATGGAATTTGAGAATAATTGTTAGGTGCAAATTGTATTATAAAAGGTACTGGGTAATATTGAAATTTATATTTATAATTTGTGCAATAAGATGTATTGTTTGTGCACCAAAGTGTACAAATGTTTTTAAAGTTTAAAAAAAAATTTCTTTTTGTATATTTAGTTGATTACTATTCACTCTCAAAGGATAAATGATTTTTTTATTTTGCCATATGTAGTATGTTTTCTGTTGCAGCCATACTTTATTTTTTATTTTTGTGGAAGAACTATTCTAATTGTTTGCCTGACATTTGAACTAAATGTAGTGTTTGTTGATAGCATGTTTACTAAAGAACAGTTGTAGCAAATATTTATTGAGTTTGCCATGAGAGATTTTCAAGAAGTTTATTCAAAACCTGCATTATGAGAAGTATATGCATGGAATTCAAAATGTTGTGGTATTAAAATAAATACATCCTTAACCAGTTTTTTCAAGAACTTTTTGAAGTGCCTTTTCATATATATGATATATATAAAAGGTTGCTGCATGGGAAGTGTGGCTGCCGAGACGTGAACTGGCGCCCATATGGGATCCCAAGCATGCAAGGTGAGAACACTAACCACTAGGCTACTGCACCAGGCCCTGAAGTTCTTTTATATTTGTACCGCATACCACTTCCAGTCCATCTCCCTGCCTGTGGCCTGGGAAAGCAGCAGAGGATGACCCAAAGCCTTGGGACCCTGCACCCACGTGGGAGACCCAGAAGAGCCTCCTGGCCTTGGAGGTTCAGCTCTGCTCTTGTGACCATCTATGGAGTGGACTAATAGATGGAGGATCTCTCTGTGTCTTCTCTAAATCTGCCTTTCAAATTAAAAGAAAAAATATTTTTTAAGATTCATGTACTTTTAAAGCGTTCTGAATGTCAAATAATGTGATATTTCTAAATCTCGCGAGAGTAAAGGTCAAGTGGTGATAAGTAAAGCTGCTCTGCTAAGAAAGTGCAACTCAGAAACCACTGAAGGGGCGATATCCTGATCTTACTGACACTTTTTAAAAATCCAAGTGGTATTTTTTCTGGCATATATGATTGTACCTAATTTTGGGGTACCACATGATATTTCTTTAAATGTGTTTACTGTATAATGTCCAGTTAGATTAAATGTGTTTTTTCTCTTCAGGCACTTTAAATGTTTCTTCATTGTGAAACATTCAGCATCATCGTAGTTTTGCTGCTGTTTTTAGAGAATTGAGAGGCAGGATTACAGAGTGATGAGGAGAGACAGAGTCTTCAGTGTACCTGATGCATCTGCACAACACTCACCATTTCTTTTTCTTTCTTTTTTTTTTTTTTTAAGAAAAATAATATAGTGCATTGTCATTATCTTTAGTCAGTTTACTTGGCAATAGAAACCCCAAAGTTCCTATCTCTGTTAACTTTTTTTTTTAAAGAAGATGTTTTGGGCATGGCGTTGTGGCCTAGCGGCTAATGTCCTGTCCTTGAATGCGCCGGGATCCCATATGGGCCCCAGTTCTAATCCTGGCAGCTCCACTTCACATCCGGCTCCCTGCTTGTGGCCTAGGGAAGTGGTCAAGAACGGCCCAATGCTTTGGTATCCTGCACCCGTGTGGGAGACTTGGAGGAAGTTCCTGGCTCCTGGCTTCGGATCGGCACAGCACCAACTGTAGCGCTCACTTGTGGAGTGAATCATGGGACGGAAGATCTTCCTCTCTATCTCCTCCTCTCTGTGTATCTGACTTTGTAATTAAAAAAAAGTGTTTAAAAAAAAATGAAGATGTTTTGGCCAAGTGCAGTAGCCTAGTGGATAAATCCTCACCTTGCGTGTGTCATGGTTCCATTTAGGTGCTGGTTTGTGTTCTGGCTACTCCACTTCTTATCCAGCTCCCTGCTTGTGACTGGGAAAAGCAGTGCAGAACAGCCCAAAGCCTTGGGGCCCTGCATCCACGTGGGAGACCCAGAAGAGGCTCCTGGCTTCTGGCTTTGGATCAACTCCACTCCAGCCGTTGCGGCCACTAGGGGGGTGAACCAGGGGAATGGAAGATCTTTCTGTCTCTCCTTCTTTCTGTAAATCTGACTTTCCAATAATAAAGAAATATTAAAAGATTTTATTAATTTGAAAGTTAGTTAACAAAGAGAGGAATAAGAAGAGGTGAGGCAAAGAGAGAGATACTGGTTCATCTCCAGATGGCCTCATTGTCCAAGACTATGCCAGCAAGGGCCAGTTCATCCAGTTCTTCCATTTGGGTACAGGTACCCAAGGACTTGGGTCCTACTTTGCTACTTTCCTTGGCACATAAGCAGGGAATGTAATCAGAAATGAAACAGCTGGGACTTGAACTTGATGCCCTTGTGAGATGCTGGCATTGCAAATGGGAAGCTTAGCTTATTACATTACAATGCTGGCCCCCTTAATTCCCATTTCTTTCTCTCCACCCTTCCCCCTCCCCCACCGATAGTCCCCATTCTATTTGTAATTTCTGTGAAGTCAACTCTCAGATTGCACATACGAGTGAAATCAAGTAGCATGTGGCTTTATTTCACTTAAAATAGTACCTCCAATTCTATCCTTGTTATGGCAGTTGATAAAATTTCATCCTTAACATTGACACTTTTAGAGTATCTAGTCATGTTGTAGTTTGAAGGCTGCTCCCACCCACCCTCACTCTTACCTTTCTGTGTAGATAAGGATATGAGGAATAAAATATGCACATACACTATAATAAAAAAAAAGTAATGATTGGGAAATATTTGAATAAATGTAGTTGGCATAAAGACAGTAGGACACGTTGAGTTTCATTTAGGGTCATGACCTTATTTTAGCAAAGGTTAAATGTGTGCAGTGATAATATTTGTTAGATTTTAGATATGTTGAATCAGAGAAACTTTGTATTAAGGTTGCATTCCAAGTAGAAATTGGAGTTTATGGTTCGCTGTCCATAGATAGCTTGGTTAAAGTTTCTTGATTTGTAAATACATAGAGATAATGAATCTGTGGGAAATAATTGAATCTGTGGGAAAATCAAGTGTCAAGTGACATTTTTAAACGTTGGTGAGTGACAAGGGTGTTTCAAAATGATAGTACAGTACTTTAAACATGCTCATAGTTTCTTATCACAGAAAGGTCAAGTTTGAGAAGTGTTGAATATGTATGTTTTGGAACAATTATTAGTGATTTTGAATAGAGTGATTTTAGTAATGGTGAAGGATGGAGATGAGGCACTTCTTAGCTTACAGTCAAGGTAAAAGTGTGGGGGCAGGGAATATAGACTTAGCTGTGAAGGGAAAGTTGGAAGTAGAATTGATAGTAATTCCAGGGATTAAGGAGTTATTTAGGTTTTAGGAAACTTGAGAAAGTTTGATTTGGGACAGAAATCTACTAGAGATGTCTTGAAGACATCTAGAGGAATGGAAAGTAGTAAGGAGTACCATCCAGGATGGGGAGAACTGAGAACATGAGAAAAGGTGATGGGGATTAAGTATCAGAGAGGGAAAGCTCAACCATAAAAGCTACAACAAGGGGAACCAGGAAGAGTTTCCGGGTGAGAGAAGGTATAGACACTTTACCCCTCTCTGAGGGGGCGGAGCAGGATGGATTATATGTGGACTGTGTTGATGCTGCCAGAAGGAAAGTTGCAGATAGTTTATGTAATGAACTACTTGAAGTTCAGAATTACTGCTTATTTTGAATTCCTTTCCATATATGAACTGCCTCTTGAAACTAAAAAGCCAACTATGGATTATATGTTGTCATTCTTTGTTATCTAATTAAGAAGTAATGTTGAAGATTTGTTTATAAAGATTGAAGAATTAGTCACTAGAATGTCTGATTCCTGGTGCAGTTAACTGTCAGTATTCACAGAGATTTTGTGCTGTATGTTTGCTGCAAATGTTACATTATTATGGGATCATTACTCTTAAAAACAATACAGGGTAGATTGTTCTCCCTCAGTTGGAAATATGCATGTTGTGAAATTGAAGCTTGGGGCAAGGTGCATGTTGATAAATGACTTTAAATACAAAAGTTGATTATAGAGTGGCAGAAGTCCATGTTAATGAGGATTGACTCTACCTAACAAAATGCATGTGAACAATGGCAAAATTCCCACCAACAAAATGAAGTAAAGGGGTTATGGTGCCTCTGGTTGTTGACGAACTAGAGTAAAGAACTTGACAGACAGAATCTTGAGGTTAAAATATGCCTTACATGTTTATCTTCATGTTTGTAGTACTAAGCATGAAGCTTACATTAGGGTGCTTGCTTCATAGCATTCTGTAGGTAAGATAATGAGGAAATCTTTCATCTCATGAAACAGTTTTTCTTCTAGTCTGAGCATATTTCTAAGAGTCCTAAGAGATGGTATTTTTAAAAGAAACCTGATCCTGTTATTGAATACTTAATTGTACTTCTGTGTACTTAGTAAAGTTAATTGGATTTTATGAGTAATTGGACATCATTATGTTTCTTGAATTATTCATCTGTTCTTAGTTGATTTAGTCTATCTTTTTTTATTAAAATAGGTTCCTGATATGGCAGGCTATCCTCATATCCGTTACATTTCATCAGGATTGGATGGAACATCATTCAGAGGTCCTTTCAGGGGTAATTTTGAGGTATGTAATAAATTAAAGGAAGATATGCACCACAGTTTCTACAATGCAGAGAGCATAATTGTGTAGGATTAATGCAATTAATGTAATGGCTGAGGATCAGAAAGCAGTAAAATGTCTCATTTTTGATATTGTTTCTGGGGTTACAGAAAGTTTCATAGGAAACATTAATCCCAAGTTCAAAAGTTAATTATTTACAAAAGAGTAAATGAAAATATTTAGGGGCTTGTACCATGGCGTAGTAGACTAAACCTCTGCCTGTGGCACCAGCATTCCACATGGACACCAGTTTGTGTCCAATCCATCTCCTGTCCTTGGGCCTCTGCTTCCATGTGGGAGACCTGGCTTCTGGCCAGCTTCCTCTGTTGCAGTAGTATGCAGTGTAAGCCAGTGGATAGAAGACCCTTCTGTGTCTCTACTTTTTTTTTTTTCTGTGATTCTGCCTTTAAAATATAAAAATGACAATGAAATAAATCTTTAAAACAAAGGAAAAAATCTGGCATCAATATAAATATGCACTAGGATAAGAAATAATGAACAATATTTTAATTTGTTTTTATTTGAAGGGCAGCATTACAGAAAGAGGAGAGACTAATTTTCCATCTGCTGGTACACTGCCCAAATGATCACAGTGGCCAGTGTCAGGCTTGTTGAAGATCAGGAGCCTCTTCTGATCTCCCATGGGTGTGTAGGGTCCAAGAACCTAGGCTAATTTCTGCTGCTTTCCTTGGCGCAAGTAGCTGGATGGAACGTGGAGCAGCTACATCTGCTGCGGACTCTGTCCGCAATAAACAAAATCATTTGATGTGGGGTGAGGGGGAAATCTTGCATTTTTCCCCCTTAAAGGTTTATTTATTGAGAAAACAATGCTGTGTCATAGTAAATAAAGCTGCTGTCTGTATTGCTGGCTTCCCATACAATAGTTGGTTTGAGTTCTGGGTCCTCCTTTTCTGAACTAGCTCCTTGGATGTGCTTGAGGGAACCATCAGAGAGGATGACTCCTTGGTTTGGGCTCTTGAATCCATATGCAAGACCAAGAAGAAGCTCCTGAGTTTGAATTGACCTAGTTCTAACCATTGCAGTCATTTGGGGAGTGAACTAGAAGATGAAATATGTTTCTGTCTCCCTCTTTGTGACTTTCAAATCAGTAAATAAACCTTACAAAAACAGATTGATTTGGTTTTTGAAAGATGGAGTTAAACACAGAGATCTTCTATCTGATTCGTTCCCCAGCTGGTTGTAATGTCTGGGGTTGGGTCCATGCCAGGACCAGGCTCAATGCAGGAGTCTGGAACTTCATTTGGTTCTCCCATAAGAGTGTTCAGAGGTCCAAACACTTGGGCAATCTTCTCTGCTGCTTCTTGTCAGTTTGGAAGTGGAAGTTGGTATGATTTTTGAGAGTTGTTGTTTGATTTTTCCCCCTAATTTACTAAAACAATTTCTTCTGCTTTCATATATACTTGATTCTATAGTACTCTGTAGTAATATTTGTATTGTTACCCTAAATTGCAAGAATTGCTGTGAAACTGCTTCAGATGTCTGAGCAAAAATGTTTGAAGGCATCATTTGCCTTATCAAGTATAATAGCGGTTGTAAAGATTTATTTTTTACTAGAAAGACGGATCATATTTACGGAGAGGAGAGACAAAGATTTTGCATCTGTTGGTTCACTCCCCAAATGGCTGCAACAGCTGGAGCTGAGCTGATCCGAAGCCAGGAGCCAGGAGCTTCTTCCTGTTCTCCCACAATGGGTGCAGGGTCCCAAGACTTTTGGCCATCCTCTAGTGCTTTCCCAGGCCACAAGCAGGGAGCTGGATGAGAAGTGGAGCTGCCAGGGTATGAATCAGTACTCATATGGAATCAGGGCACTTGCAAGATGAGAATTTAACCACTGAGCCATTGTACTGGGCCCATAAGAATAGTCTTATAAACAAACTTTTGTCATTGTGTATTATTGCGGGTTTATAACTGTTTATAACTTTTGCAGTGTTGAGAGCATTGCTCAAAATATAATTATATTGACTTTTATTAATAGTTACCCTTCATTTCAGGAGCTTATTCATTTGGAAGAAAGATTAGGAAATGTTAATCGTGGAGCTTCCCAGGGAACAATTGAAAGATGTACATATCCCCATAAATATAAAAAGGTAAGAGTTGATTTCATGAAATTTCTAGAATATTATTGAAATGCTTAAAATTCAGTATGACTTTCCATTGAACTTGCAAAACTATCTAGGATTAAAAAATTTTTGTAAAGTACAGAAATATATTCCTAGATTTTTCTTTCCAGAAAGAAAATGTATAGACATTTTTAACTAGCTTTGATGGCTGTTTCCTTACCTTATATTTATAATATTTTCTTCCTCATGTTTTATTATATCTGAAAGTTACAGAATGGACATATCAAATAAGTTTATTTAGACCATATTTTATTGATACAAAGAATGATATTTAATGCATAGAAATTACTATCCTTTATATTTTCCATCTGTTTATAAGAATAGTAACTATTGAGACTAAATATAAGTTCTTTGATCTAAGCAAAATACTAATTTATATGAAGTACTAATTTATATGAATGTTATATTTCAAATATTCATCAGTAAAGTGAAATTTATATAATGCTATACAATGGAATATATAAAATGCAATTTACATTATGTAACATCTTCATTGGGGATTAAAAGTAACAGGTTTCAAGCTAACCTTTATGTTAAATTTGAATCTTTTGATCTTGGGTATTGCCAGGGTCTTGATTGTCAGTAGTCATTGAATTCATACATTAATTCATGACAGTCTTATCTGGGAAAAATGTTGTGGGTGGATGTGTAGTATGGTTTTGTTTTGTTTTGTTTTTCAAATGAACACAAACTTTACTCAGTTGTTCAATAATGTCATCTCTACTAATAAGGTAACAACTGATTGGTTCTCACAGAGGAAACTGCACTGCAAACAAGATGGGGAAGAAGGGACTGAGGAAGACACTGAGGAAAAATGTACTATCTGTTTGTCTATTTTAGAGGAAGGTGAAGATGTGAGGTAACTAGATACTAATTCATTAAATTTCATTGTCAAAACTTTATTCGGGCTTTATTTGAAAGTAAGATAGAAAACCAAGTAGATTATTCCTGGCATACCCCTTTATCAACCTCTCACGTGTGGAACTTGCTTTTTGTAGTGAGTGAAGGAATAAAAAGATTATTCTCAGCTCACACCAGGCTTCTGTAAATCTGGAAGCGAAAATTTGAGAGAACTAAAGAATTACACTAATTTAGCTTCCAGAATTTAAAAATAGCATCCAGACTATCTTGGTACAGGGTCTAAACCTGGTTTTATCCTAGTGCTTCCTCTCACCTTGAAGTACTGTTCTCTTCATTGACTTTAATAATTTAGGAAATATTATTTTGCTAATCCATTTCTTATATTAGGCATTGTGTCCTGTTACGGTTTTGTTCATTTTCTAATGTTTTTCCCCCAATGTTACATAATGCCATGTAAAACAGGTCCTGTGACATATAACAGAACCATGTGAGAATATTATTGCTCTAATTCATAGTAAGTACACTGAGAGAAGGAAAAAATTATCAACTGTTTTTCACTACCACACAGAAAGTAATTTGAGCATCATCTTTTCGTTGAATGCTTATAAATATGGATATTTGTTGCATTTATGGAATTGACAAATACTATTCAAGGAATAATTGGAATACCTCTTTTTAGCTACTTGTTTTACAAAATGTTAGTTTGAAAGTGTCCGCAATTGTGGACAATAGTCATAATGAAAATTGAGTCAGGCACTTTCATCTCATGTTTATATTGAAATTCAGTTAACTCTGTCTTTCCTGAAATCTTTATTTCTCCCTTTTTAAATACTCTTTATCATATCCTGAAGTAAATATCTCTTTTAGACCTGCCCATAAAATGGTATGGCTTAATTGACTCATCCTCCACCTGCAACTATGAGTATCCTGTATGGGTGCTGGGTTTTGTTCTGGCTGCTGCAGTTTTGATCCAACTTTCTATTTATGGTTAAGGAAAGCAATGGAGGGTGGCCTTAAAGCTTTGGGACTCTGTACCTTATGTGGGAGACCCAAAAGAAGCTTCTGGCTTCGGATCAGCTCAGCTCCAGCCATTGGCAGCCATTTGGAAAAGTGAATTAGTGGATGGAAGATCTCTGTTTCTCCTTCTTTCTGTGAATCTACCTTTTAAAAAAATAAACAAATATGTTTTTAAATAAATCTTTTTTAAAAAGGAAGTGGATATGGCAGTTACCCTGTGAAAACAGCATTACTGATCTTTACTGACTTAAATTTAGTTATCAAAATCTTTTGACTAGAATAATATTTATTTTAAGTCACCCCTTAGAACAGTATTGCTACTGTATATTTAAGGTTGAAGTTCTGATGTAATTCCATAACTGGTACAGTTCTTCATCTTAACTGTTGACAGGTTATATTACCTATGCATATACCCATAAATATGCCCATATTTTTTTCTTCAAAAGATAGAGCTGCCTAGTAACCTGAAAACATTAATGAATTATTTCATGCATGACTTATTTAAAAATAAATGGCATGGTAATTATCATAAAATTAACTTGTTTTTGTTTTTATTTTTGTTTTTGTTTTGTTAAAAATAGGCGTCTTCCATGTATGCATCTTTTCCATCAAGTGTGTGTTGACCAGTGGTTGATTACTAATAAGAAGTGCCCCATATGCAGAGTGGACATTGAGGCCCAGCTGCCAAGTGAAAGTTGACATCATGTTTCAGAACTCTTGCCCTCCCTCTCATTCCCATCCTTCCCGGTACTGCAGTCAACCAAAGATGGCATGACTTACCTGCGCAGATTTGAAAGCATTGAACTTAAACTGCTGGCTCTGCTATATGGTACAACTAATGCTAGCCCTACAATTTATGTATACAGTTGATTTAGATGTATTTATAAAACCTTTTTTTTTTCTAGATTTGACATTTTTCCTGTATCATTTTACTGTATTTTTGCATGGTTCCTGTATTGCATTTCTTTGCACATATTATGGGCTTGTGACCCTAAACTTGCAGGCAAGGTTAGCTGCTTTAGTAAGTAGAGTTTTGTGGTCTCTGTTTTTACCTAGTTCCAAGCCTTGAGAATTATGATTTTTTGTTATCCATTACTAACCTTTAATTTAATCGATCATGTACTTTAGTTTAATGTATAAAGATCCTCTAGAAAATGATAATATTGTGTATTAAGACATTCCTTAATTAGGACAAAATGGCTGCTGTATATTTACAATACAAAGTTCTGAGTTAAATACCATCCTTAATGCTGGGAACAGACTGCAACCCATATTCCATCAGATGCAGGTGGTGTCCACATCATCAGAGTGAACAAGACAAGTTTTCTTGGTGTATCCCTTTCCTCTCAGCACAGTGCACATAGAGTTGAATATTGCTATACATTTAGACTGCTGTTCTGATTGTATTTATCTTTTTCCTATATCATTTAGAACTTTCTTTCCCTGACTGAATTTTTGCTGCTGTGAAACAGCTCTGATGAACACTAAATATTGAATTCAGTCGCCTGGATTGTACATATTTGCAGATTTAACAAAATTTTAGGGAAATTGAAAAAGACATGTAGAATTTTGTCAGTCTTCTGCCAAGCACGAGTAGTAAAGATATCTGCTATGTTGATTTTGTAAACACATCTAGTCAAGAATTAGGATTTCAGTCATTAGCAGGTATCTATGCATTCATAGAACTTCTAAAAGTTCCAGGATCACCTGAAAGGGATTTTTATTAGTTTCAAGATAAATAAAGTCAGCTGAATCTACATGTCTCTTGTTTTATTTCTCTCTAAACTTGAAAACAGTAAATCTGCAGAAACTGTGAGGCACAAATTATACTGTCAACCTACTGTTGCTATGGTTATATATTCCCATTTCATACTTTACCAAGAGTCGATCACTGATTTAAAATTTTTAATTTCTATAGTTAAGATTTACTGCATAATATAGAATATAAAGTTAAGTTAACATACTAACATTTCTCCTTTGGAGGAAGTTTTAATCCACTTCAGGATACATATTATCAAGATACTTTCATATACAGGATAGTCTAATTTTATTTGTTTAAATATGCTTAATATGCCCCAGATTGCAAATGCATCCAGTCAGTACTATCACTGTCTGTATGTGGAAGACATGTTCCCATGGATCATATGTGAAGATGTCAATAAGCTTGCATTAAACCACCTGCTTTGTAAGTGGATTGATTAATAAATAACTTATATTTCTATTGTCTTTGTGTTTCATAATTAGTTTTTATAAAACAATTTAAACATCTTGGAATTCATAAAAAGTGATCCCATTCAAACTGGTATTTACATAATTTGGTGTTTGTATTCGTTATGACTACTTGTCTTTTATATTAGTGTTACACTGTAGTTCATTGTCATTATGCTTCAACATAGTATGGGGGTGGAGACTGGGTTATGATTAAGTGTCTTTGATCATGAAGCTGCTGTAGCAGAAGGTTGAGAGATTGAGGGAGAGCGTTGACTCGTGTCTGCCGTCTCCCCGATAGCTGTGGTGGAAATAGGAGTTTACCACTGGAAAACCCCGGCTCTGGGCCGCGGGACTGAAGTCAGCCGGAGAGGATTTCATGCCGTGGAGTCCTCTTGATGTTCCCCAGAACACAAGCACAGATAGATTTCTCAGTTTAAGATGCCCAACTACCCGTTGGTTTGCCTTATAGTTACTACTGATTTTTTGTTTAAACTGTAGATGAAGCATTGTTACTTTAAAAATTTATTTGATGCAAGTATTTGTGGAGAGAACTTAAATTGTTACTGCAGGAGCTTACTAATAAGCTACTGCTGTTACAGGAAATGGTGGTTAGGAATGAACCAAGTAAAGAAGCAAATGGTTTTGAACTATTGACTTGCTGTGTTTTGTTTTGATGTTTTACATCGCCTGCTGCAACTTATGTCAAAATTAACATTTCAGTCATAGCTATCCAAATACCTTAAAATTATTTTGTCTGCAAATCTTTACTTTTGTTATTTTTAATATGTAAGTGATAAACTGGTATTTGAAACCTTTTATTATTCTGATTACTTTGTTTTAGCTACTAGCACAATTCAGCAATTGAGCCATAACAACTGATATGGGGAAAAATTAGTCTGCTTTCAAAACTGTTATTTGTACTTAGTGAAACTCTGAAATTAAAATATTAATTCTTCCTGGACATTCCATTATTAGTGTTTTGTGAATGGTGATAATTTAAATCTGTAGAGAATGCATCCTAATTCCTTTTTTTAATTTAATCTTTTTCCTAATTTCTAACTTCCAAAACCTCTGCATACAGTAAATGTTACTGTTTATTGAAGCCTTGATGTGCCAAGATGTTGGATGTATCAAGGATGAATTACCTTCTCCCAGTCACAGATTTCAGTCACTTTCTTGAAATAAGAATTATTTCAAAACAAGTATTTCTCATTAAGAAGTAAATGTTGCCAACTGTATTTTGTCATTGGACCCACTGGAGACATTTTTTTCAGCCTTCTTTATTTTAATATACACAGCACATGTGCTACTTAAGTATGGTAAGAATATAGAGTTTGGATTCAGACTTGGGTTTTAAAATTGTGTAGCTTAGATTAAGTCAACTTTATTATCTGCAAAGCAATTAAAACCTACCTCTTAGGGTTGTTATCATAGTTAAATGAGACAGTGAGTATAAAGGGTTGGACATATGATAACATCCTTAAGAACATAAATTCTTTCTATACTTATTTGCTTTCTGCAACCCAAAAACTTCTGCCTTTGACAAATGGTAGCTTAAGAAGATGCTGCACCATAGAGCAGATTTTCCTGCCTTCGTTGAGTCCAAGTAGCTGACTAGATGAGAAGGAGCAGCCCACTTTAACCTCTGTCTGAGTCCCAGCACATGCCTTTTCTGTCCCTGGCCTCACTTTCACAGCAGGAACAGCATTGCACATTGGTATTGTTAAAGGCTGTGGCTTAGGCACCTACTACCAGCAGGTTATATTTAGAGTTTGTTATGCTCTCCTGATTTTTCTCTCCGCAACTGTGGAGTGCATGGGCTTGATTTCCTATAGGAGCTAAACACGTACAACTACCTGTGTTGTATTTGAGCTGCTCTAGCCTTTCCTTTGGCTCCTACCCCAAGGAAATGACTTGGGAGGAATTCTCAAAAGCTTCTGTGTAGCCAGATCGTGAATATGAATCCTCTACCATTACTAGAAAATGGTATAGGATATTAATAATAATTTTTTTGTGCCCAACACCGTTGCCTAGAGGCCAGAATCCTTACCTTGGACGCACTGGGATCCCATAGGGGCACCAGTTCTAGTCCCGGCAGCTCCGCTTCCCATCCAGCTCCTGTTTGTGGCCTGAGAGAGCAGCGGAGGTCAGCCCAATGCCTTGGGACCCTGTAGGCATGTGGAAGACCTGGAGGAGATTCCTGTCTCCTGACTTCAGATCGGCGCAGCACCAACCGTTGTGGTTACTTGGGGAGTGAATCATCGGATGGAAGAACATTCTGTCTCTCTTTCTCTCTGTATCTATAACTTTGCAATAAAAATAAAATCTTTAAAAAATAATAATTTTTCAGTGGGGTCTTCTGAGTTAGATTTACTTAGAGTAGTATCTATCAGCACGTAATGGGGAGAAAACCTTTGTGAAGTGTTGAATTTTGCAGACTATATTTTGCTCTGAAAAGTAAGAATTTGTTTTCTTCCATTGTTGGCATGGCTGAGGACACAACTAAAAATGCCTTTCCAGTCTGGCAGTTGGGGGATGACCTAAGGGCTTGCCCTGATTCTCACCTCCCTGGGAACTTATCTGTAATGTGAGGCTCCATACCTGTTATTCTAAGGATTCTGTTCTTTAGGTTCTCAGGAAGATTTATGTGAGAAAAATGTTTGTCAAGATAATCGAAAGAGGCAGGCTAAATTTCTCTCAATGGTTTTCCAACCTTTCTAGAAAGGAATAAAGAATGCCTCTCATTGGGTTGCTCTTTAGATTGCCCTACTGTTAGTGTTTTTTTGGAAAATAAATTGCTAGAAGGTTCCTGGGTTCTTAGAACATTAGTTAGCCACTTGAGCCATCAAAGATTTGTTACCTGCTAATGGGAAAGAGTTAGTGGTTTATCACCCTAGAATTCAATAGTATAAGCATCATGCCTGATGTGGTGTAGTTTGGCATTTGACACAAGCTCTGTCTCTTCACTGGATCTGGTGCAGTGATGCCATTCCAGGTTGTTCCCAGGTGATTCCCAGGCTGCAGAATGCATGTCCTTGTTCCTCTTGCTCCTCCTTGGCTGCTGGAATGTCTTCACTACAGGACAGCTGATTTTCCCAGGGCATACAGTCCAGGGAGACCCCAAAAGGAAACCACCATGCTTTTTTTTTTTTAAACCTAGTTTGAAAATTATAATCTGTGACTTCTGCCCCATTCTGTTTGTTTGATGGCCCGGCTGGGATAGCTAGAAGGGCTAATGGTGCATTTGTTCTTTCCCTCAGTGTCTCTTCAACAAGGACCAGCTAGACACTACACAATGGCTCAGGGCTCCAGGAGGAAAACAAAAATAGCCCTCCTAAGACATGGGCCTGGAAGTGGAACCATTCCACTCCCGTCACATTGTGTTGGTCTTAGCCAGTAACACAATTAGCTCAGATCTGAGAGGATAGGATAGAGTATACCTGTTAATGTGCAGGAAAAAAAATTCAGGGCTATCTGATTCATCACAAAAGATAAAATAAGCACATTGACTTGCAAGGCTTCCAGGTGCAAAACATGCTGAACACATTCAGCTTTCCTCCCTCCTATACCAGGGATTTGCATATGGAGAAGCCTGTTCTCCAATAGCGGCATCCCCAATGAAGCTTTTATTTTTCCTAGGATGATAAGAAAAAATTTGGGGGGGTAGATACAACTGGGTGTTAGTTACTCTACCTTACTTCTGTGTAACTTAGAAAATCTGCATAATACTTATTGTGGCTACCATTACGATAATGCACCACATATTTTCCAGTTCTAGCCATGGGGCACCAGTTTGGCCAAACAATATTCTGGGTGTGCAGGGGTGGTGTGGGCTGGCGGGAGAGCAGTTCTAGACTTGAAAGCAGATGACCTTCCCTAGCATGGTGGGCCTCTTCTGATCAGTCAAAAGCCAGACAAAAAATTTGACCCTTCCAGAAACAGGAAGAAGTCTTTGAGATGGAGTCCCAAGTTTTTCCTACCTTGACATTCAAATGAAACACTACTTCTGGGTCTTGAGTCCGCCAGCAGTGACTAGAACTATAGGATTAGATCTTTTGGGGTTTCTAGCCTGAACACTGCAGAGCCTGAAACTTGTCAGCCTTCATAACTATATAAGCCAGTCACAGCAGATCTTGTGTATATTTCTACACGCCCCTTGCCTTTATTGTTGGTTTTGTTTCTTTGTGGAACACTGAGGAGCAGGTTGTGCCTCTGGTTCTTCAGGGGCAGAGCACTATATAAGGAAAAAAGCACATTCTCTTTCTGAGAGTTTACAGTCACTACCAAGATTTTTTTTTCTTTCTTTTATTTCAAAGGAAGTGACAGACACCAGGTTAAAGCCAGGAGTCTAGAACTCCATCTGCATCTTCCACATGGGTGGCAGTGGCCCAGGTGTTTGAGTCGTGATCTGCTACTCCTAGTATCCATCAGCAGAAAGCTGGCATCGGAAGCAGGACTGGGGGTTCGGGCACTGTGATGGAATGCAGGTGTCCCAGCATGAAGTGTTTTTTCTATTTATAATTTATTTGTATTGGGAAGTCAGCTTTACAGAGAGAAGGAGAGAAATATATTCTGTCTACTGGTGCACTCCCCAAGGGGCCACAACGGCGGTAGCTGAGCTGATCTGAAGCCAGGAACTGCTTCTCTGTCTCCCACGTGGATGCAGGGTCCCAAGAATTTGGGCAGAGTTGCTTACTGCTCTCCCAGGCCACAGGCAGGGAACTGAAAGGGAAGTGGAGCAGGCTCCCATATGTGATCCTGGCGCATGCAAGGCAAGGATTTTAACTACTAGGCTATCAAGCACCACTGTGCTCAATTGTCACCCCTGTGCCAAATGGCCCCCTTGCCTTTGGAAGAGGTTGCTGCAAGTTCAGTTATAGGGTCTAAATTCTAGAGATGGGGAACAATTTGGTTGGTTGCTGTGTGCTAGCTCTTTAGATGTTAGAGGACGGATGTCTTCATTTTGTCATGTCTAGGTTCTTGTAGTTAATGTTCTCAAAATGATGAGATCTTTGATCACCATACTTCATGTAATCTGAATTTTAAAAAGCATGCAACCGTGTGTTTCTGACTCATGCTAAATTAGATCTTGGCATGGTGGCATTTTTTTAAAAACAGTGTTTGTTTGAAAGAATGATGGAGAATGAAGCCTGAGAGTGAGAAACAGAGTGTTTGTCATCACTGGCTTACTCCCCAGATGGCAGCAACAGTCAGGGTTGGCCAATGCCAACTCTGGGAGCTTGGGACTCCTGGTCTCCCTGGTGGATGTCAGGGGCCCAACCTCGGAGCTGTGCTCTGCTGCTTTCCCAGGTGGTTATGCGGGATGCCAGCATTGCAGAGGGTGGCCTCACCTGCCTGGGCACAGTGCTTGCAGGCCCCAAGTGGTGGTGTTTTCCAAGGGAGAACAGCTTTTCTTTTTGAGGTTTTGCACTTTTAATTCATCTTTTCAGCAGAAGTTTCTTCTATTTCAAATGTCCTGGATTGCCAACTTAAAATACGAGTATTCAGAAATCAAAAAAGTAACAGAAATTGAAAGTCACACAGCCGTCTCCAAAGTGTTCAGCACCAATCAGCAGGGCTTACGCTGGAAGAGTGACTTGTCTGAGGCACTAGGAGACATTACTCCTATGCCCACGAGCCTGAGCATTTCAGATTAATGTTGGCTTTCAGGAGGCAGCCACTTTCAACTTAAAAAATAAAAGCTATCAACATTCTTTAAACAGACACATATAATCACATAAAAATAGGAGGGGCCTCATGCAAAGAAAATTCAAGTCAGCAAAAAGTGACAAGTTGCTTAATCTTGTGAAAAATAAAGCTCAAAATTTACCAAGGACAAACAGCAGAAGAAAATGAGCTGTTCTGGCCAGGAACCTGGCGTGGGACCCTCCCTGCTGATGGCATGAGACAAACGGACTGTATGATACGTCGGGGAGATGCTGGAGTCCACGGTGTCCCTGCTTATTCCGGTCAACTCCCTGAATCAGGCTGTGAGAACAGACTTCCAAAAGACAGTTGTAGAAATGGACATAATTGAAGTGAACTGGTAAAGGAATAAAACTAAAAGGAAATCAGACACAGGTTTTTTTGCACTTTAATTATTTTTATTTTTAAAAAATTAATTTTTATTGGAAAGTCTGATATACAGAAAGAAGAGACAGAAAGATCTTCTGTCCATTGATTCACTCCCTAAGTGGCCGCAATGGCCAGAGCTGTGCCAATCAAAAGCCAGGAACCAGGAGCTTCTTCCATCTCTCCCACACGGGTGCAGGGTCCCAAGGCTTTGGTCCGTCCTCCACTGCTTTCCTAGGCCACAACCAGGGAGCTGGATGGGAAGCAGGGCGAACTGGACATGAACCAGCACCCATATGAGACCCCGGGTGTGCTAGGACTTTAGTCACTAGGCAAGCGCACTGGCCCCCAATCGCAGTCTTGACATTATCTGAGCAGGATTGGCTGGCACTACTCACAGCCACAGTTTAGTCCTGGATTGAGACTATCAGCTTTAAAGCCAATTGGGACATTCCACCAAAGCTGATTAGGGTAACATACAACTTGGAGCGTTTCACAGAAAACAAAAACTTTTGTTAACCACAAAAACTTTTAAGCCCTATTTGAAAAGCAGGTTGAAAGATATCTTCCATCGACTGGTTCAGTCTGCAGATGGCTCCAAGTAGCCAGGCTGAAGCTGGGAGCCAGGAATTCCACCTGGGTCTCCGCCAAAAGTGGTAGGCCCCCCAAGACTTAAATTATCACCTGTTGTCTTCCAGGCACAATATAGGGAAGCTGGATTAGAAATGCAGAGCCAAGAACACGGATATGGAATACAGGCTTCCCAAGCACCCTCCTTGCCCCCTTACCTCGCAGACCCAGCCCTTATTTTAAATTTTGAGATCCGATGATTTTTCATTGTACTGTTAGGTGCTGGGAATGCAATAAAGAGCTAACAGGAACCATCATGAACGGCACAAATCATGCACACCCCGCCACCCCGCACCTTTTTTTTCCCTTTCCTGGAATCTTAATATTTGAGGAAACACCGCAGTTCCCTCTATTTTAGCTTTTCGGCAACGTATCACACTTGAGGCCCAAACAAGGCAGATTCAGCAACCTGTGCCTTAACTTGGCCTCCCTGCAAGGTGAGAAATGTCCTTTCCAACTTCCGCACCCCCAAAGTGGGAGGCACAACCCCGGTGACGCTGAGAGACGCCTTCATCCTCTCAGGTTTTGTGTGTGGGTGTGTGTGTGAGAGAGAGAGAGATTTATTTTTAATCGTTTTTATTGTAAACGATTTATAGAGAGGAGAGACAGATCTTCCGTCCAGTGGCTCACTCCCCAAGCTGATAGTGGTTGAGCTGATCCAAAGCCAGGAGCTTCTTCCAGGTCTCCCACATGGGTGCAGGGTCCCAAGGCTTTGGGCCATCCTCGACTGCTTTCCCAGGCCAGAAGCAGGGAGCTGGATGGGAACTGGAGACACAAACCGGCACCCACATGGGATCCTGGCGATGCAGGGCGAGGACTTTAGCCCATAGTCTACAGCGCCGGGCCCAGGAGCTGCGTTTTTAAATGACAGAGAAATCCTAAGACAACAACGAGGAGGAAAACAAACCAAACCCAGCCCTTCCCATAGTTGTTATGCCAACCAAACGGGAGGAGCCTGCGACCATTGCACCAATCAGCGCCCGGGCGTGCTTCCCGATCTAACCAATGAGCAGGGCGCGCCGTGCGTGAGGCCGCCCAATGGGAGCGCGTGCGGCGCGGGCCGCGCGGTATTTGAATCCTGGACTAAGGGCAGCTCGCCGAAGCCGCTGTGTGGAGCGGGCCTAGGGAGCCGCTCCAACGGCGGCGGACGCCAGTGCCTGCCAGCTCCCCGGCCGGGCTGTGGGACTCGCCTCCGCGTCCCTCATGGCGCTGCTCCGACGCCCGACGGTGAGTGGGTCTGGCCTCCCCGCCGCGCCCGGCTCCTTTGTCCCGCACCGCGGCTGCCTCTCGTCGCCCTGGGGCCTTCGGGGGCCGGCCGCGGTCAGCTCGGTGCGGCCCCGGGCTGGGGAGGGGTCGGGCCGGTGTCGGACGCGACACCTGTCAAACGAGCGGCCCTGGCCGCGATCCCCGGGGGTCTCTGGCCGCCAGCTAGCTGGCGAGGCGCAGGCTCGTCCCGGGATTTCCTTCCCCGCTCTCTCCCAACCGGCTGCCAGTGCTGGGATCTGTGGTGGGGGTGGGGAGCCGAGACGGGTTCCTTAGGCCTGTTACATCAAGCCCAAAGCGGCCACGGCCGTGTTCCCGCACTCGCGGGCTTCCAGGCCAAGTTCACTGTGGTATGGGTTTGTTCCCTTTGACTAGTGTAATAGAGATTATGCATATAGCTTGTGCCCATATGGCTGAAGTGAGACGAAAGAGTCCAAACTTGTTGTTTAATCTTTGTAACAAACCGAGTGTTAGGGTGTTTGGGCCATTTTCCCCCTCAGATCCACCTTTGCATTGCTAACAGCGGGCCGGGCTGTGACACAGCTGCAGCACATTTGCCAGGCCGAGCTGCTAGTTAACAGCTGCTCGTTTCAACAGTTACATGAGCAGGTTTCCACCCATGAGAGCTATGTTAACAAATGCTACAGAAAACTGGCCATTGATACTGGAAAAATTGAACAGTGCCACTCGAGAATATAAATTTTAAGTCCTGAGTAAATCCATCTGGATTCATAACTTTTTGTGAATCTAAATCCCATCAAAATCTTTCAAGGAAGATTCTGTCTGGCCTCTCCGCCGTTACAGATACACTCAAGTCCTCTTTAGGGAGTTTTCTTAAGAGAAGGACCCACCACATCTCCAGGATAGGACCCTGTTTTGCGTTTGAAATGCTTACCACTGTGTGATCAATCTTTGTGATGGGAATTGCTTTTCTGTTTTTTTTTTTTTCTTTTTACTGAAGCAGATTTTAACTCTAATCACATTCTTTCTAAAGCGAGTTTGTTAACACCAACCATCAATTTTTATTTCCAGCCTTTTGGCCTCTCTGCATCTGAGAGCCGAGACTGTGTCACCCAGGAGTAGCATCCCTCAGCATCCTTACCGCAGCAGGTCTGTGCAGGGCTGACCTCACTGACAAAGCTGTATTTCCCTGGAGCGTTTCTTATTTTGCTAATTGGCAAAATGAAGCTGCTCAAGTTACTCAACGTGATTTTTTTTAAGCAGTCAAACCTGTTACCTATTCATATTATAGCTCCTTAATGTTTTACTTTAATTGGACTCATTACCAATCTCTGTATTGGAACATTTTTTTAAAAAGTGACCTGAACTAGGGCCCCACACAGTAGCCTAGTGGCTAAATCCTCACCTTGCACACACCAGAATCCCATGTGGGCTCTGTTTCTTTTCTTGGCTGTGCCAATTCCAATTCAGCTCCCTGCTGTGGTCTGGGAAAGCAGTCAAGGACAGCTCAAAGCCTTGGGACCCTGCACCTGCGTTGGAGACCAGAAGAAGCTCCTGTCTCCTGGCTTTGGATTGGCTTAGCTCTGGCCACTGTGGCCACTTACAGAGTGAATCAACAGACTGAAGATTTTTTTTCTATCTCTGTAAAACTGACTTTCCAATAAATTTTTTTTTTAATTTGTTTTCTTAAGATTTATTTATTTTTATTGGAAAGTCAGATATACAGAGAGGAGGAGAGACCGAGATCTTCCATCTGATGATTCACTCCCTAAGTGGCCACAATAACCAGTGGTGTGCCAATCCAAAGCCAGGAGCCAGAAGCCTGCTTCAGGTCTCCCCCATGGGTGTAGTGTCCCAAGGCCGCTAGGCCACCATGCTAGGCCTCAAAAAATAAAAAAAAAAGTGATGTGAATTAGCTAATGGTGTAGGTACTACAGGAGAAATAATCGCTTATTTGTGAGGCCCACTTAAATGCTCAAATAGGCTTTTTAAAGATTTTATTTATTTGAAAGGCAGGGTTACAGACAGGAGAGAGAGCGCCTCATCTGCTGGTTCTGTCCCAATGGCTGCACCGGCCAGAAATGGGCTGGTCTGAAGCCAGTGGCCAGAAACTTCCTCTGGCTCTCCCGTGTGGTGCCAGGGTCCAAGGATCTGGGCCACCGTCATCTGCTTTCCCAGGCATTAACATGAAGCTGACTGGGAAGTGGAGCAGATGGGATTCTAACCAGGGCCCCTATGGGATGCTGGTGCTTTGGGCAGAGGCTTAGCGTACTGTGCCTGCCCCTCCAAATAGTTTTGTCACTTGGGAAGATCACACAACACAAATAAAGTAGATATATGATTTGGGGTTATGTAATCGGTCACAAAAAACTAAAGACTTCTTTTTTTTTTTTTTTTTTTTTTTTAAAGATTTATTTTTATTATTTTTTCATTGGAAAGGCAGATATACACAGAGGAGAGACAGAGAGGAAGATCCTCCGTCCGACGATTCACTCCCCAAGCGAGCGCAACGGGCCGATACTATGCCGATCCGAAGCCAGGAGACTCTTCCGGGTCTCCCATGCGGGTGCAGGGTCCCAAGGCCTTGGGCCATCCTCGACCGCCTTCCCAGGCCACAGGCAGGGAGCCGGAAGGGAAGCGGGGCCGCCGGGACTAGAACCGGCGCCCACATGGGATCCCGGGCGTGCAAGGCGAGGACCTTTAACCACTTGCGCCACCGCGCCGGGCCCTAAAGACTTCTTAATGTGTGCCTTGTTACTGGGTTTTAGCACATTCACTTTCCCTAAAGTCTCAATTTGAGTACCTGATATTAACTTATTTTATATTAATGTTTCCTTAACTTTTTGTTGTGTGTGTTTTAGGTGTCCAATGATGTGGAGAATATAGACGCAGGAGTTAATCCTAAAGCTAAAAGTCATGTGACTATCAGGCGTGCTGTTTTAGAAGAAATTGGAAATAGAGTTACAACCAGAGCAGTACAGATAGCTAAGGTAAAAACCCTGAGGCCTTGGTGTGCATATAGACGCTGATCCTGTAGGCCCAGAGGGGCAACACTGGCTATCTGGCCCCATTTGTGTTTCTTCTTCCTTGCAGAAACCTCAGAACTCCAAACTTCCAGTTCACCCCACCAAAGCAACAAATGTCAACAAACAGCTGAAACCTACTGCTTCTGTGAAACCAGTGCAGATGGAAACGCTGCCTCCAAAGGTAGGAAGAAATGAGTTTACACTCAGTGAAGTTGTCCATTTCCTTTTTCTTTTCTTTTTTTTAAGATTTATATTTATTGGAAAGGCAGATATACAGAGAAGGAGAGGGAGAAAGATCTCCCATCCACTGGTTGTCACGCCAGGCCCTGAAGTAATGCATTTCCAGCTGCACTGCAAAAGGTGCCTTACCATCACAGAAACGGAGAACTCTGATAGGTAACGCCGGTATCACCTTACTACCTAAAGCAGTGATTTCAGTGTGAAATGTTGTGGGACTTGATTTACATAATGCGTGAAGCATGGACATGGGCCTAGTGGTTAAGATGCTTGCACTCCACACCAGAATGCCTGGGTTTGAGTCTCAGTTCTAGCCTGATCCAATCAGCTTCCTGCCAGGGTGGACCCTGGGTGGCATCTCTGATGGTTCGAGGAACGGGGTTGCTGCCACCCTCTGGAGAGCTGGATTGTATTCCTGGTTCCCCGGTAGGGCTTGGCTCAACTCTAGCTGTTGCAGGTATTTGGGGAATGACTGGTGAACTCAAACGGAGTTAGAATGCTGATAGACTCCTGGACTTGTTCGCTTTTATGTTCAAATATGCTCAAGCTCTCATACAGGAGTTACTTGTTCATAGGCACCGTGTAGCTGCTTGGAAGGTAACAGTAACTACTTCACTCTTTCCAGCATAAGATAAATATATATCAAATATGTATACATGTGTATGTATATTGGAAACTTTACAAAATAGAACTTTGCATATATGAGATTGCTACAAAAACTTTATGGGAAAAATTACAAGAAAAATGGTAGAAGAAACTCATGGGTGGGTTTCACAATTTTTCTCTCTCTCCCGAAAACTTATCTTTTAATTCCATTTTCTGTAAAGTTTTTTGAAGTCTGTCACAATTGAAAAAGAGGTATTATCGAATACATACTGTGCATACCCACTTGTTAAGCTTGCTAAGGAAATATGTGTCTTCCGGGAGACTTAAGTAGAAGAGGCATATGTACCTGTACATTAAATTAGCAATTCCAGGGATTGGTTAGATGCCACTGAGCAGTCTGTGAGCAGGCATCAGATGAACAGGGAGACCCAGGTGGCTTCCTGGCAGGGTCTACCTGCCGGCGGGAGAGCACGCTAAGGGATGGAGTGGCTAAAGGAAACCTGGTGTCATAAATGGGACTTTGAAGGATACGAGGAAAGGGTCCCTTTACGGGTGAAAAAGCAACAGTAAGCATCAGGGCAGCCAAGTTGAAAAAGCCGCGGTCCATGTCCTGGGATCAAGGAGCCTGCAGGTCTAGATTGAATCAAAAGTTATGTGGGAGGAAGCATTCAGACAGGACAGTTGCAGCTGAATGAGAATGCCCCCTGTTAGGCAATGAGGAGACTACAGACTTTTGAGCAACAGAAAAAATACTGAAATCATAAGGTGTCTCTGGGTGGGAGGTGAGGTGGGAGATGTCATCTGAGTCTTGACGAGCCCAGAGCCCTAAGCTCTTCCCTACCTGTCATGCGTGGGAAGTGCTAAGGAGCAACACTGTGTTAGGGTGTACCAGAATGCCCTTCAGGGACATCCTTCAGGATTTAGAAAGGGTGCTTTGTATACACTGCTTGGAGTGGAGGAGTGGGCCATTTGAACATGTGGGTCTTAAACCACTTACAGAATAAATTAATGTCATTAAATAGGAAAGCCAAGAGAGGGAGGCATGTTTGGGGAGGGTGCCCTGTTTGGCTTTAGATTTGTTGAAGTGGTGGGGGGATATCTTGTTGGCTGATGACATCTGAGGGAGAGGGCGGCCTGGGGGAACCTTTACCCAGAACTCCATGGTGGGAAGTGCAGCAGGCAAAGGTTTTGCATGGAGTGCTGCAGCTCAGAGCAGATACTCCAGCTAACCTGCCTGGGAGGTTGGTTATCTGCCTGGCTCAGTTGGTTGGTGACTTACTACCTAGCAAAGCCAGAGGCCCATTTTCACACATTAATCTCTGAGCTGCTGTGCAGCACTTGTTTGTGGTTCCTCCCACACTGCAGACGGAGGATTTGGCATTGGATTTCAGATCATTCTTCTCCACAGCGTGTAAGTCTTCTTACTTTCATCCAAAAAAAAAATGATCAGAGGGATAGTTAAGCTCTTTGAAATAGTGCTGTAATGAATACTGCTTATATAGTTGCTAAAGTAGCCTGTATTAGGATATTGATTTAAGTCCATTTCATGAAACACCATTTAGCCACAGGTATCAAGGTTTAATTGAATCTCTACAATATCAACATTCTTGTAACATTATTGGGAAACCAGTTTGTAACAGAATACATGTGACCACAGATTAGCTTTTAAAGTGCACATATGTATGCAAAATATCAATGGTAATTGTTTTTGAGTATTTTGTTGGACTTAAGGTTGAGTTTCATTTTTTTCCCTAAAATTCTCAGTCTTTCCCCCTTGGTACACATTTCTGATTGAATGAAAGTAGAAGAAAAAAGACTACTTAAAAAAAAATACAGTGAGCCAAAAAATTGTTGTGAAAGAAACAAAGGAAAAATTGTTTCTCCCCATGCCCTTTACTGCTCCACCCTTTCCCCACATCTCCTTGGCTGACTCCTTTGAGGCTGCTCTATTTCCATTCACATAAGCATCACTTACACGTGGTGGAAACATAACTCAGTGTTCTAGTTTAGAAGTTATCAGTAGTTAAAGAACAATTATTTTTCAGTTCAAACACACGCCTTTACTCTGAGCAGTAAAAAAAAGTGAAGGGACCATTGTGTGTGTCTGTGAGGGTGTGTGTGTCTGTGAGGGTGGGGCCGCTCCTGGCCGGTGAGCCCCTTGCTTCCTGCCCTGGAGGCCTCCCGGCTCCTTGGCAGCCGCCCTGTACTTGATGTAGTGTCAGTGGAATGCACAGGTTTCTAGCTGCTTTTCTGGAGATGCGCTTGAGAGCTGGTGTTCCTGGACTTGTGGTACCATCCTTTCTGTGAGGCTGGAGGGCAGGTGAAGCAGAGCCCTGGCTGAGCAGCTGAAGGGTTCTGGGCACTGACAGGCTAGTTATCCTGAAGCGGGAGGGCGAGGTGGGGATGGCAAGGGGAGTGGTTAGAAAATTTTTGCTGCTGACCATGACCATGGAAGTCTGGTGAACACTGAGTATTTTGAAAGGAAGGGGAGACCTTCCTCAACCCCTTGTTTGCTGGATATTAGGGAAACATGAAACTATTGACTCGGTCTCCAGGTACGTCTTAGCCAGATAGACTCGAGGAGTCCAAGCGGGGTTAGCATGCACTTTCACAGTGAGGTGCATGCTTAGGAGAACTGAGAAATGGCAGCCAGAAACTCAGGGGAGCTGGGAGTTTTGCAGATTTGGTTTCAAAATCAAATTCAGTGATAGTTACTATTCAAACACAATCATGATTTATGACCTAATTCTCCCTAATATAAGATCTGTGTAAAAGGAAAATAAACACAACTGCTCACATTTTTTTAAAAAAGATTTATTTTTATTGGAAAGTCAGATATACAGAGAGGAGGAGAGACAGAGAGGAAGATCTTCGGTCTGATGATTGACTCCCCAAGTGACTGCAACGTTTGGAACCGTGCTGATAAGGAGCCAGGAACATCTTCCAGGTCTCCCACATGGGTGCAGGGTCTCAAGGCTTTGGGCTGTCCTCGACTGCTTTCCCAGGCCACAAGCAGGGAGCTGGAAGGGAAGTGGGGCTGCTGGCATTAGAACCGATGCCCATATGGGACCCCGTTGTGTGCAAGGCAAGGACTTTAGCCGCTAGGCTACCATGCCTGGCCCTTCACATTTGTTTTTAAAAGAATGACTTTGTTTTTATCTACACAAGGAACATAGTCATCAAATAACAAAAATATTAAAATACCTAAGTGACCAGTTCATTAATTCCCACAAATTGCCATCTGTTGCCTTCTGAAAGCTAATCACAGGAAGTAGTTCTGCCCATGTGCAAGTGAGAGTACCTGTATATGCACACATACATGTTTGTTGCTACAATGAGGTGTCTGATTGGCATCAGTTTTTGTTGTGATCCTCCCCTGCTGCAATTAATCTGATACTGTATGTCATAAATTTAAAAGTAGAGAAAGAAACTTTTTAAAAAAATTTATTGGGAAGTGAGATATATAGAGAGGAGAAGAGACAGAGACAAAGATCTTCTATTTGCTGGGTCACTTCCCAAGTGACTGCAAATGGCTAGAGCTGAGCTGATCCAAAGGCAGGAGCCTCTTCTGGGTCTCCCGTGCGGGTGCAGTATCCTAAGGCTTTGGGCTGTCTTCGGCTGCTTTCCCAGGCCACAAGCAGGGAGTTGGAAGAGAAGTGGATCTGCTGGGATTAGAACCAGTACCCATATAGGATCCTGGTGCATGCAAGGTGAGGACTTTAGCCATTAGGCTACCACACTGAGCCCAAGAACTCTTTTAAGCATTCATTCATATTCATTCATTTAATATCTACAATAATCCTACATGGTGGCTATTAGCATTATACTAGTTTGCACATTATACAAAGAAGCTGAGCCTCTCACTGTTAGTAAATAACAGTTGTAAGCTCGGGTCACCCAAGCACGGAGCCTGCATTCTAGCCACTTTGTCCTAGTGTACCACTGGAAGATATGCTATGCTTTGGCCATATGAGTTGCAGCCTGCAGAAACTAGAAAACTCAGGGCACCAGGCTCTGACATTCTGACGTCCAGATGCCTTCATGGACACTTGCAGCTTTTCCTGGTGTAATGGTGTCTCAAGAAAGGAAGAACTCTTACCACAACTTGTGAATACACCTATATTTACATATTATTATTGATGCTCTCTGCATTCTCAACTTGTGCTAGCAAGTTGAGAATGATCAAATAGGAGCCTCTGAACTTAACTAAATTAAAACAAAACTAAAAAACTTCATTTTATTAAGAGGTAGACAATGAGAGCAGCCATCTATTAGTTCCCTCCCTGAAAGCCCTTACTAGCTGCCATGAGCAGGAACACAATCCACTCACCCCATGTTTCTGAGAGGAGCCCCAGTCCTGCCGCTGGCCAGGGTCTTTAGCGGCAGCAAGTGGGAATCCCTGCTGCAACCTGCTGTTGACCTCCCATTCTCTGACAGGGGACCCTGACGCCCTAATTGCTAAATTGAATACCTGCCCCAGGATAAGCAAAAATTCACACTTCATACAGCTTTTGATTTGACTTTCCAGTTGTCTTCACTAGCCATAGAACTCATTGATTCATCCAGTTGGGAGGTTTTTATTTACAAATCACTTTTGTTCAAAGAATTGTGATTGGAAAGGGTGTCTGGCACAGGAGCTAAGATGCTGCTTGAGACCCTGCCCCCTGTTCTGCAGTGCCTGGGTTCAAGACCAGCCCTGCTCTAGCTTCCTACTGACATGCACCCTGGGAGGCAGCGGGTGGCCCAAGAACTGCAGACCCTGCTGTCCGTGGATTAAGGTCAGGCATCCTGGCTTTGGCTTGGCCCAGCCCTGGCTGTTAGGGGCCTTTGAACAGTGAACCAGCACATGGGAAGTCTGTCTTCAAATAAAATTAAAGTCTGACAGTGGACTAGCTCAACACATCTAAATGGAAGATTGCATGGTTGCTCCCTGAGGCTTAGGTGACTGCCTGAATAGACAGGTTGGAGCTTTTCAGGTCTTTTAGGAATGATGTGCTGGACTTCACATGGAATTCTTTTTTTTTTTTAAGATTTATTTTATTTTTATTGGAAAGGCGGATATACAGACAGGAGAGACAGAGAGGAAGATCTTCTGTCCGATGATTCATTCCCCAAGTGAGCGCAACAGTCGATGCTATGCCGATCTGAAGCCAGGAGCCTCTTCCTGGTCTCCCACGCGGGTGCAGGGTCCCAAGGCTTTGGGCTGTCCTTGACTGCTTTCCCGGGTCACAGGCAGGGAGCTGGAAGGGAAACAGGGCTGCCGGGACTAGAACCGATGCCCATACGGGATCCCAGGCATGCAAGGCGAGGACCTTAACCACTGCACCATCGCGCCGGGCCCTTCACATGGAATTCTTTACATCAATTCTGGATTCACAGCCACAGAACATATGCTTGTCTCATTCTGTTAGCTTTGGGGTGTGACCAAATTAAAGACTGCTTTCTGAGTGGGACACAGCTGATACCTGACTTCCTGTGCTGTCAGCCTTTCCAGGCAGGAAAAGCTCCCCTCCAGTGAGCCAGCCTCCTGCTGAGCTCCGGGTGTCTGTCACGGTGCCCTCGCTGCAGCCCACATACAGTCTAGGCCCTCAGCAGGGCTCAGGCTCCCCTTGCCTCCTTGGTCATCTGCCTTCTCCCCAAGTCACCTTTGTTCTTTTTGCCTCCTCTGGCACCCCAGCCTGCTTCCCTTCAGCCTTAGTTCAGCTTCCTGGAGGTCTCCTGTCAGGCACCCGAGAGACTGCGCTCTGCAGTTTGATAACCCATATGTCTCACACACTTGGCCTTTTTTTTTTTTTTTTTTTTTTAATTGGAAAGTCAGATATACAGAGAGGAGAGACAGAGAGGAAGATCTTTCATCTGATGATTCACTCCCCAAGCGGCCGCAACGGCCCATGCTGCGCCAATCCAAAGCCAGGACCAGGAGCTTTCTCCAGGTCTCCCACGTGGGTGCAGGGTCCCAAGGTTTTGGCCCGTCCTCACCTGCTTTCCCAGGCCACAACAGGGAGCTGGATGGGAAGTGGAGCTGCCAGAATTAGAACCGGCGCCCACATGGGATCCCCATGTGTTCAAGGCGAGGACTTTAGCTGCTAGGCCACTGCACCAGGCTTATACATGCTTGGCCCTTTCTCAGGTTAAGGTCTTTAAAAGGGAAGGACTTGTTGTTGGACTGCTGTTTCTTTTTGATGTTGTATCGTCCTTCGACACAAGTTTAATAGTCACTGAGTTTTGCTATAAGTTAAAGTTACCTGCTTTATTATGCAGCCTCCTCTTGCTCTTTAATACATATTTAATACATATTCTTTATAGCCTAGCAGTCCTGGGAGGCTTTACTTTGTACCTTCTATTTTTTCTAGAAGGCATGGTTTATTTATACTTCATTACTAAATACTTAACTTACTTTGTAAATTTTTTATTTGTGTGGTTTCTATAAATAAGAACCCAGTCAGCAAACATAAAATATTGTGTATATTTATATGGGCTATGCTTTCTTCTGCTATTTTGTTCACAGACGGGGACATGCTTTTATTTATTTTTTAAGGTTTTATTTATTTGAACCAGTGACAGGGAGGGGTCTCATTGCCCCAGTGGCTACAAAAGCTGGCTACCAGACCAGGAGCCTCACACAGGTCTCCCACGTGGGTGGTGAGGCCCGTGGACTTGGGTCCTGTACTGGCTTCCCAGGTACATTAGCAGGGAGCTGGATTGACAGTGGAGCAGCCGGAATTGAACCACACTCATACGGGTTGGCGCTGTTGCCAGCAGTGACTTAATGTGCTGTAGCAAAGCACAGGTCCTCTGGAACTTGCTCTTTTCTCTTTCTTTTCTTTATCTTCTGTTTTCTTAAGATTTATTTCTATTGGAAGGGCAAATTTACACAGAGGAGAGACAGAAAGGCCTTCTGTCTGCTGGTTTACCTCCCAAGTGACCACAACGGCCAGAACTGAGCCAATCCAGATTCAGTAGCTTCTTCCGGGTCTCCCACGTGGATGCAGGTCCCAGGGGTTTGGGCCATCATCTACTGTCTTCCCAGGCTACAAGCAGGATGCTGGATGGGAAGTGGAACAGCCGGGATATGAACTGGTGACTGTATGGGATCCCAGTACCTGCAGGCACGGATTTAGTCACTGAGGCATTGTGCCAGGCCCTGTTTTTTGTTTTTGTTTTTGTTTTTCTTTTCCTTTTTCTCTTTTTTTCTCTTTCTTTCTTTCTTTCTTTCTTTCTTTCTTTCTTTCTTTCTTTCTTTCTTTCTTTCTTTCTTTTCTTTCTTTCTTTTCTTTCTTTTCTTTCTTTCTTTTAAGATTTGTTTATTAATTTGAAAGGCAGAGTGATGCACAGAGAGGAAATCACAGATGTCTTATACACACAGACACAGCAGGGCCTCCCATCTTGTGCCAGGAGTTCAAGTACAGCTTCTCTTGCCTTCTCAGGTGCATTAGCAGGAAGCTAGAAGCAGAGTATTGGGGACATAAGCTGGTACTCTGATACAAGATGCCGGCATTAAAAGTAGTAGCTTATGGTGCCCGGCGTGGTAACTTAGCAGCTAAAGTCCTCTCCTTGAACATGCTGGGATCCCATATGAGCTCTGGTTCTAATCCCGGCAGCTCCACTTCCCAACCAGCTCCCTGCTTGTGGCCTGGGAAAGTGGTCAAGGATGGCCCAAAACCTTGGGACTCTGCACCTGTGTGGGAGACCCGGAAGACCTTCCAGGCTCCTGGCTTCGGATCATCGCAATTCTGGCTGTTGCAGTCATTTGGGGAGTGAATCATCAGACAGATGATCTTCCTGTCTCTCCTCTCTGTATATCTGACTTTGCAACAAAAATAAATCTTAAAAAAAAAAAGTTGTAGCAGCTTAATCTTGCTACCCTACAGCATTAGTCCCATTTGTTTTGCTTTTCTGGTGCCACTTTCAACTCATAATAGTTGAAGAAAATATTGTGCTTAGAGGTGGCAGCTGTTAAAATGAATGATTTCCTCCAGTAATTTCTGAACCAATGTGGCCAGTGTTTTCATTTAGTGTGACCTAGCCAGTTCGTTTAGATGCATGAGACCCTGAAGAAGTAAATAAATAAAAAAAAATCTTTATTTACTTATTGTTATTATCATTTTATAATACAGTTAGAGGCTCCTGGGATTTCCTTTATCCCCTCCTCAACTTCCCTTCCCCCCTCACGTAGTTTTCCTATATTATTACTATAGTATAGTTCTATTTTTTTTAAAGATTTTTTTTTATTACAAAGTCAGATATACAGAGAGGAGGAGAGACAGAGGAAGATCTTCCGTCCGAAGATTGACTCCCCAAGTGCTTTGCCGATCCAAAGCCGGGAACCAGGAACCTCTTCCAGATCTCCCATGCAGGTGCAGGGTCCCACTTTAGCTGCTAGGCCACGTCACCGAGCCCTATAGTATAGTTCTTTACACACAGTCATATGTCCATCGTTGCGGGCATGGACAATGGCAGAGAGTCTAGAATCCTATTGTCAAGATATAGTAAACAGTGTCCTTGTAAGTCCATCTTTGTCTGGAAGTAGAAATGCATACTACATTGTATTTTTACATCTGGATGTTAGTCTCCATTTCACAGTTACTGTACATCCCCTTAAATGAAAAGTCACAATATAAAATCAACAACAGGAAGAAAAAGAAATTAACAATACCATGAAGTTAAATAACATGCTAATGAATGACTAATGTGTCACTGAAGAAATGAAAAAGAAAATCAAGAACCTTCTTGAAGAAAATGCTACTGTATGATCTATGAGTCATTGAAGAATTTAATCAGAAGAAATGGCTTTGAAGAGATTAAAATAACAAAAACAAAAACATCAAAATCCATGAGATATGGTTTCTGCTGATCTTTGTTGGTGAAATGTGTCTCTTCTAGACAACAAATAAATGGATTTTGTTTTTTAATCCAGTCTACTAATTTATGACGTTTGATTGAGCTTAGGCCATTTACATTCAGGGTTAATATGTATGGGTGGTAATTTGGTCCTGTCATTTTAGGAATGGGTTGTTCATTGATTTAGTCTTCTGTTGTCATTTTACTGGGATGTTCTTCACATTTGTCTTTGGCTTTGGTAGGTGCTATTCCTCTTCTCTGTCAAGAGAACACTTGAAGTATCATTTGTAGGGCAGGTCTGGAAGAGGCATATTCTTTTAACTTTTCTTTACTCTGGAAGAATTTTATTTCATTTTCAAAGACAAAAGAAAGCTTTGCTTGGTACGTTATCCTGGGCTGAGTTTTTTTCTTTTAGAATCTGGAATATGTCACTCCATTCTCTTTTTGCCTGTAGAATTTCCTGTGAGAGATCTCCGGTGAATTTAATTGGCATTCCTTTATACACCAATTGATTTTTTTTCACGTGCACATTTAAGGATCTTTTCCTTATGTTTGGTTGAGGAGAGCTTGATAATCATGTTTTGGTGAAGATTGCTTCTGGCTAACCCTGTTGGGAGTTCTGTGCCCCTCCTGGATGTTGTTTGGGGCACCACAAACAACAAACAACATCTAGATGAGGGAATTTTTCCCTTATTTCATTAAATGTTTATATATATATAAATGTTTATATGTTTATATAAATGTTTATATATATGTTTATATATATATAAATGTTTATATATACGTATATATATAAATATACACCGATCTGAAGCCAGGAGCCAGAAACTTCTTTCAGGTCTCCCACACGGGTGCAGGGTCCCAAAGCTTTGGACCATCCTCACCTGCTTTCCCAGGCCACAAGCAGGGAGCTGGATGGGAAGTGGATCATGCAGGATTAGAACAGGCGCCCATATGGGATACTGACATGTTCAAGGCAAGACCCTTAACCATTATACTATCATGCTGGGCCCTCATTAAATATATTTGTAAAACCAGTTTCTCTTTCCGCACCTTCTGGAACTCCCATAACTTTTTTTTTAATATTATCACAATCTTTACATAGTTAATTAGGCTAAAAAGGTTCAAGGGCTACAGGAAAGTGGGTAAGACTATTATTTTTTCCATATTGTTTCCTTCATGTTTAAAGGGGGGTATTAAGGGAGAAGGCCCACCAAATTTCCCACCCTCCCCAGGTCCCGGATGTAGGGTATGCTCTGAGGTTCTTGCTCAAGTGGTTTTGATATTTCAACAGTTATGAATCGCTGCCAATCTTGCCACTCCAAGCACTATGAGGTCTTTGAAAAATCCACTGGTTGACATAGTCCATCATAGAGTCTCTGTTTGCCCCGTATTTCGCTGCCAGGATAGCTGAGATGGTTGGTTGACCTGTTCTGTCTTCTCTCTTTTCTTGGTTAGGGTTCTGAGTCCAGCATTTTGACTGGGGAGATCTCCAAAGAAACTTTGTCTGAGGTGTTCTCAAACCAGATTCTTGTATGTGCTAGCAAGTATAGGGCCCAACACAGTTCATCGCCCTGATCAGCTGATGGTTGCAATTGCTTGGTTGGTTCTGTTTGCACTCCCGACTTCCACTGGAACCAATGGGTGTTGCAGTCCAGCCTGGTTTTGCCCAGCACATACTCGGCCCTCGCATAAACCAGTAGGAGCTGCAGCCTAGTTGGAGTGACGCGCAATAACCCCCACCAGGCCCACCCCCTACTCTGGTTTGCCAGTATGTGTAGCAGACTAGTCCAGCCTGTCCCACACCCCATTCCACCCCAGCCACTGTCCTAGTTTTATGCCCTCCCGTGGAAGTGGTAACCCAAGAGGGAGGAGCCCACTATTTCCCTCCCAGGCCCTTCCCACTCCCAGATTATGCACTCTCCAGGTAGTTCTGTGGTTTGACTTGACAGAACTAGCCCCCAGTGCCAGCTTCTGCCAGCTGATGCTGTGGCTAAGCCCAAACAACCCTCACCCACTCTAATTTTGTTTGTACCAGTAGGAATAATCAGCCCAGCCTGGCTTTTCCCTGATCTAGTCCACATGAGGCGTACAGGTGTTACAGCCCTGCCTAGTCCGGCCTACATCCCAGCCCACATTCTCCAGTGGGAGCAGTCCAGCAAAGGAACCCTCCCTTATTCCCCTGCTGGCACTGACCCCTCTCTTCCTGGTTCTCATGCTTGCGGGTTGGGCGCTGCGGTCCCTTCCAGTACAGGCAACCTCACCTTGCCATTCCATATTGTGCACTAGTCTTTGTTGCGACCGAACCTGGCTCGACCCACAGTGTTCTGGTGCTTGGATTTGTCAGTGGATGACATGAACTGATTCAGCCTGGTCTGCCCCCGACCTGTGCCAGATGTATGCCAGTGAGTAACTTTCCATGGCCTGTTCTGGGCTGTTTCCTATCATGCTTCTTGCGCTTACCTGCCGGGTCTGTGTCCTGCCAGAGGAGTTGCCCAGGCTCCTCCATCAGAACCTCTCCCCATGCCAGGGTTCACGCTTACCAGTGGGTCCATGAGCCAGCCCTACTCAGTCCACCTCCTGTCTTAGCAGGAACAGTGGATTTTCCTGGCTGGCCTTCAACCCAAACTGGTCCTTGCTGTTGGATGTTTCAGCCCAGCCATGGTTTGTCCATACCCACATATGGCTCACACATGGCTCTGTAGGGGTTTGAGACCTTGCCTTTTCCATCGCACATCTATCCCCGTCCTCCAGGACACTAGAGGGTATTGGGGTCTGGCCTGGTTCGGTGCATCCAATCCCAGTCCACACTTGTGCCAAGGGAGACTATAACCATTTCCAGATCAGAATGCAGCCCCATTCCAGGTCACACGCCCCTTGGTGGGAACCCCAACCCAGTTAGGGTTGTCCCCTTATCTCCCCAACTGGACCTGTTCCCAGCCATAGATCACACACATGCCAATGGTTGCTCTGACTCAGCTTGGCACAGTCCCTCACCTGTCCTGACCTCTGGCTTAGACACTGTGGCTTAGCGTTCTTGGCTCACGCAGACCAGTAGGTACAAGAGCCTAGCTCGGCATGACCTGTGCTCCGTCCTGGTCTCTAGTTTTGCTTGTGGGCTAAGGTTTGCTCAGTCTGCCCTGTCCACCCTGTTCCATTACCAATTGACACATTTGCCAGCTGTTGGAGCCACTTTTCCCAGCTTGTCTGACCCCCAGGTTCACCAGCAGGAGCTATGACTCGCCAGGGGAGTTTCCCAAGTTCCTCCACTTGACCCACTCTTGTACCCAGTTCTCATGCATGACATTGGGTTTTAGGCCAGTGTCCGGCATAGTCAAGCCTTCCTATGGGCCTTGTATGAGCTGGTGAATGTTGCAGCCCGGCCCACCCCACACCCTATTCAGGATGCATATTTGGGTGCTGCTGCCTTGACCAGTCCAGACGGTTGTGGGTTCCTTTACCTGTGAGTGATGGCAGGCTGCTTGGTCACACCTAGCTTAGTCCATCACCACCCCAACCCTTGAGATAACCAGTGGGGCTAGAATTTTCACAGGATGTGGCCCACGCATCCCTCACAGAATTTACCCCCAGTTATGGTTCTTAAGTGCTAGTTAATGTAATGACTTGCTTAATGTGACCCTTCTCCTGATCCATCATCATGTCAGGTAACATGATATAATTCTGCAGGACATGCCCCAAGCCATAGCTTTTGCACTGGACTGGTATTTGGTGGTCAGCATTGTTCAGTGATTACAAGTTTTACAAAGGAAGAGTTACTCCCAATGGGAATCTTTACGAATGTTGCAGGTCCTAGAAGCACAATGGGTTCAACCTGGAGCTAACAAAGCAGCAACTAAAAGAACCAAAACCCCAGAGCTCCCTGGCCAGGCGGCCAGCAGGTGGAACCTGGCACCAAATGGCGCACTGGCCACCCAGGGTCAGCTCACCACGTGCACATGGTGGCTGTCATCTGGGATCCAGGCATGAGATGCCCCGTCCTGTGGCCCACCCTCCCATAACTCTTATATTAGGTCTCTTAATAGTGTCTTTCAATTCTTGAATACTTTTTTTGGCCTGATCCAGCTCTGCTTCCAGCTTTTTGTTTGCTTCCCCCTGGTGACAGGAGATATCTTCCAATTCTGAGATTGTTTCTTCCGCTTGCTTCATTCTATTTTGGAGACTGTCTACTGTACTTTTAATTTGCTCTACTCTGTTCTTAATTTTTGATATATCAGCCTTGATTTGCTTTATTGCTGCTATTTCCTATTTAACATATTCCTTAAATTCTTTGAACTCTTGTATGTGCTTTTCATTGTTGACCAGAAGCTTTATAATGAGTTTTCTGAATTCTGTGTGCCCAATTCGGCTCTAGGGGGCTGACTGGGCTGTGAAATCCACCCTGTTCTCGCACTGTCCATCTGGGATCTGCTGCTCTGTCTCTGCTCCTGGTCAAATCAAACAGAGCAGCAGGACGGACAGTTCTTTGTCTGGGTTTACCTCCCAAGCTCCCAGTGAAAGTCCCTTCCCACCTGGTTGCTGGTGGAGTTCTGGCTGCTGGTGGAGTTCAGATCGCCATTAGCTGAATGCTGCTGGAGTATCAGTCACTGCAACACCACACTGCTGTGCCCGCTGCTTTCCTGTGTCTGTCAGTCTTCAGGTACCCCTCTGCTGTTGTTCTGTTCTCTCCTATTTCCTTGAATGTGTCCTTTCTGCTTCATCATGATCAAATGTTTCTCCATCTGTTTAAACGTGTCCTTGCCCTATTCTGCCATCTTGATTCCCCAATAAGTAAGTTTAAACTCAAGTGGGAATGGTCAGAAAACACACTTATTAATTAACTCTAGTATATCAGCAGTTGATAGGTTCTGTAGGAATAATAAAAGATGAAATATATGTGGGAAAGGCCAGCAGAGCTGGTGCTGATTTTAAACAGAAGTCAGAATCAACCTTTTGAGCAAAACTGGCAGACCATGAGGGGATGATCCTGTGGATGCACAGGCAAGGGCATTCAGGTTGGATGGGGCTGTCTGATTAGGTCTGGCTAGGGGGTTGGGCAAAGGAAGCTGAGAGGAGGAAGGAAGGAGTTGCGAGAAGCCCCGGAGGACCAGCGGGTGAGGTTGGCCTCATAGGCCACGGTGAGGACTTGTGTGGTTTTCACCTTGAATGAAATTAGTTTTCAAGAATTAATGTTTCTCTTAGGCCCGGCGTGATGGCGCAGTGGTTAAGGTCCTCACCTTGCACGCCCAGGATCCCATATGGGTGCCAGTTCTAATCCCAGCGGCCCCACTTCCCATCCAGCTCCCTGCCTGTGGCCCGGGAAAGCAGTCAAGGACAGCCCAAAGCCTTGGGACCCTGCACCTGCGTGGGAGACCAGGAAGAAGCTCCTGGTTTGGGACCGGCATAGCATTGGCCATTGTGCTCACTTGGGGAGTGAATCATCAGGCGAAAGATCTTCCTCTCTGTCTCTCCTGCTGTCTGTATATCCGCCTTTCCAATAAAAACAAAATAAATCTTTAAAAAAAAAAAGAATTAATCTTTCTCTAAAAATATTTGCCGTATCTTGAATGTTTCACCTCTTCTACAGGGCTTACTTGGTTTGGACTTACCGTGTTTAAACATTGCCTGTAGTGCCGCTGTCGAATTCTGGTGGCTCTGCGTACATTTGGCGTGAGGGCTGCGCCCAGTGAAGTAACACTTGTGCTGTGATTGGTCGTAGGGTCCTTCTCCTGTACCTGATGATGTGTCCATGAAGGAGGAGAACCTCTGTCAAGCTTTCTCTGATGCTTTGCTCTGCAAGATTGAGGATATTGACCAGGAAGACGGGGAGAACCCGCAGCTCTGCAGTGACTATGTGAAGGATATTTACGTGTACCTGAGGCAGCTGGAGGTGGGGGACCTCTGTGGTTATTACAAGCAAGGTGGGGTTCAGCACACAGCTGCAAAGGAGATGGGGTCAGTGCTTACAGGTCTTAATTCTGCCAACAGGTTTTGCAATCCATCAACCCACATTTCTTAGATGGGAGAGACATCAACGGACGAATGCGTGCCATCCTGGTGGACTGGCTGGTGCAAGTTCACTCCAAGTTTCGGCTCCTGCAGGAAACTCTCTACATGTGCGTTGCCATCATGGATCGGTTTTTACAGGTAAATGTGGCTTCAGGGTCCTGGGGCCAGGGCCTCCTTGAGGCTAAGAGCTGGGATGGCAGCAAAGAGCTGGTTTATGAAAAGCCAAGGTGTTTCATGAAGTGGACCAAATTTGTCAAACCCTTGATGCTGACCAACCCAGGGTATTTCCGTAAGGTTTACCCGTTAACACTTGTGCTGAGAAATACTTTCTCTTCCGTGAAAATGCTTGCAAACAAAACAAAGATTCATTTGGAATATTTGCATATGCATAACGAGATAACAGAGATGGAAGCAGTTTCATGCACACCTTACACACAAAGGCTGCCAGCCACTGTGTGTGTGTGTGTGTGTGTGTGTTAGCTCCATCCCATGAGACTTGATGTGCAGCTTCTGCTTGTGGTATCACGTTAAGATTTGGATCTTTCCGCATTTCAGATTTTAGACTTTCAGATCAGGGATGCTCAGCCATATTGGATTTCCACATTATTGTTCAAAGGAAATACTATCAAATGCTGTGAAATTTGTTGTGGCCTACTTCTGTGGTGTTCAAAGTTTGGTACCTTATAAAAAAATTGTTTTTTAAGATTCGTTTATTTGAAAGACTGAAGTTTACAAATTGAGGGAGAGAGAGAATGTTTTCTATTCACTGGTTCACTCCCCAGAGGCCACAGCAGCTGGAGTTGGACCAGTCTCAAGCCAGGAGCCAGGAGCTTCTTCTGGGTCTCCAAAGTGGGTGCAGGAGACCAAGAGCTTGGATTATTTTCTGCTGCTTTTCTAGGTGCATAGCAGGAAACTGGATTGGAAGTAGAGCAGCTGGCACTTGAACTGGCACCACATGAAATGCCAGTGTTGCAGGTTAGCCAGCTTACCTGCTACAGCACAGCACTGGCCACATTTTGGCAATCTTTGGTATTAAATTTTCCTGCTTAAGAAATGAGGAATCTCAAAGTTTCAGGGCTCGGGTTTCCACCCACTTGGGGCATTTGATCACCACCGAAGATGGAGGAGGTTGATTTTTTTTATAAAGTCACAGAGGTGGCAATGTGGACTACAAATAGGACTGTTAGAACATGCTGAGAGACAGAATGAGCTTCAAAGTATTTATCAACTGGAAATGCACAGACAGCAGTTAGGATGGACACCAACGTCTAACAAATGGTAGCCCTGTTTGTAGATTTAGTTGAAGGCACCATTCATGATGTATTAAGTCAAGTACATATTATACAACACAATATGGTGATATTTATGTTTATAATAATTGCCTGAGATCCCACAAAATCCCAAGTAACCACAGATTCAGTTGTTTGCAATATGAAATGCTAATTGGGCAGGAAAGCATGGTAATAATTTAGGTAGATTCCCTGTAGCAAAAGTTGAGGCAAGAAAAGTAAAGTTGTAGTTTATAAAAGAAAAAGAGGGGCCCGGCACGATAGCATAGTGGTTAAAGTCCTCGCCTTGAACATGCCGAGATCCCATGTAGGTGCAAGTTCTAATCCTGGCAGGCCTGCTTCTCATCCAGCTCCCTGCTTGTGGCCTGGGAAAGCAGTGGAGGACAGCTCATGGCTTTGGGACCCTGTACCCACGTGGGAGTCCTAGAGGAGACTCCTGGCTTTGGATCGGCTCAGCTCCGGCTGTTTTGGCCGCTTGGGGAGTGAATCATTGGACGGAAGATCTTCCTATCTATCTCTCCTCCTCTCTGTATATCTGCCTTTCCAATAAAAGTAAATAAATCTTAAAAAGGGGGGGAGAGAATTGATGGAAGCACTCATATCCTGGGCTGAGATTTCTCCTTGCTGACTGGTGGCTGGACTTCGGGTTTTGGTGAGGCTTAGGGGAGGCTGAGCCAGGCCTCAGGTGCTCACTCTCTTGCTGGCCTGCATCTCAGAACACGGTAAGGCTGGCCAGGGTGACCAGCATCCTCCTTAGTGGGGTGATGGTAGGCTGGTGTCTCCATCCTTTTTGCATCATTAAAGATGAGGAACTATGTTGTGCCATCTGCATCCATCAGAGAGTTAGCCATGCTCTTGGTGTCCAGGTCTCCTGGGCCCAGCAATGAGCTTCAGCACAGATGGCAGGGACTTCTCTGGGCTCTGCTTTCCTTGCACCTTCCTCCCAGAGCCCAATCCTGTTGCAGAAGTGAGCGCTGACACATTTTCCCCCCCAAACAGGTCCAGCCAGTCTCCCGCAAGAAGCTTCAGCTGGTTGGGATAACTGCTCTGCTGTTGGCTTCCAAGTACGAGGAGATGTTTTCTCCAAACATTGAGGACTTTGTTTATATCACAGACAATGCTTACACCAGTGCCCAGATCCGAGAGATGGAGACTTTGATTCTGAAAGAGCTGAAATTTGAGTTGGGTCGACCTTTGCCTTTACACTTCTTAAGGCGAGCTTCCAAAGCAGGCGAGGTAAGTGCCCATTTCTGTCTGAAATCTTAGCCCAGAAACATGGACCCAATTAAGGGGAAGCTCAAGAATTAACAGAAAGCATTCTCAGAGATAAACTTTCTCATCAGTTCCTATGAGATAAGGCCTCCCATTCCCAGTTTGCAACACAGTGTGGGACAGCAGTCCTTGGCAAGGATGGGTGAGCGAGTCAAGAGTTTCAGGACATTCAGAATGTTCTAAGAGAGTGATAGCCCTTGTGGTTCTCCCTGTCCCTGCCTGTCCTTTCCCAGGTTGATGTGGAACAGCACACGTTAGCCAAATACTTGATGGAGCTGACTCTGATTGACTACGACATGGTGCATTATCACCCTTCTAAGGTGGCAGCCGCTGCCTCCTGCTTGTCTCAGAAGGTTCTAGGCCAAGGAAAATGGGTGAGTATTGGGTTGAAGAAGTTCATTGGGCTGTATTTAAGTCCTGATAACATTAAAGACCGTGGCATTTGAACAGAAAAGTAAGCTGTTTCGAACAGCTCAGAGACTGGTTGATTATAGCACGATGTATAGATGTCAAGAATGAGGAAGGCCACATAGAACCAATGTATGATTTCTTAGATATTTTATTGAATGAAACAAGCAAGTTGTCAAGCACATAAGACAAACCAAGGCCAAGACATGCTGTTTAGCTGGTCCAGGGAGGAGGAGCCATGTTCAGATAAAGGTGGACAGTAGGAGCAACCAGCTCCCCCACTCTTATCTCACAAACCAAGAAAGGAGACAGAAACAGAAGACAGTGCAAGGCCTGGGCCACTCTGGAGCCTGACTCCTGGCAGCTGAGCAGTTTCATCGTCTGCTCAGCCTCGCAGGAGACCAGCGAGTGGGAGAGGGCTTAGAGGCTGCTTCTCCCACACTGCCACTGCTCCTGTGCAGGGAGCTCGTGGTGTGTTTGTGGGAACCAATTAGCTGTTTTGACTTGCGTGGGCCTCGGCATTCCATCCTGGCTGCCAGGACAGCTGTTTCCTGTGCAGGAGTCTATGGTAGTGTTCCTTTTGTGCTAGAAAGAGCATGTATTAGTCTATCTATTTATGTTGGCTAATTTTTCAAAAACAAAGGAGTTGCCAGAAACTGATAAAAATGGACACTTTGGGGTTCTGTGGGAACAGCAGAAGACTGAGCAAGGGAAGGCTTTGGATTGTAATTTCTTACTGACTTACACATGATATAAACGTTTACAATGTATGAATGCCTTATGCAAATTCTAAAATGAAATCAGGCAGGAACAAGCAATTTAACTATCAAATTGGTAACATAACAGAATGGATTTGCATGCCTTGACCTCATCCTTCTGAGGGCACATCCTTCTGTAATGGCAAGTTAAAGGGCCCAAAGCAGTTACATAAAAGTTACTTGGCAGTTTGATTGTTAATAGTGGTCTCTTATAATCCTGATATTCTTTTGTGTGTATTGCATGATAAAGCAAAATTTATTGATTCTTATTAAGAACTCAGAAATTCAATATAAGAATATTAACAATTTAAAACCTTCTAATATTAAATCTGCTTTGAAAATCTGTTAGCTTTTTAATGAAAGGGCTTAGAAACAATGATAACCCAGTAGTGATAAGCATGTCTTTGTGCTTACATTTTGGGTACTAGCTAGCACTGTCCCCTAGGAACTAGGCCGCCTCAGACAGCCAGATGCAAGGCCATGGCAGGGCACGTGCTGGAAGCCTAGGTTTGTCAGTGCTGTCAGCGATCCAAGGTCATTGAAGTTGCATCCATGGAACATAGAATCATACGACAGTGCTCTGGCAGTGATACAATATAATGCAGAATATAATGAGTTAATAAAAATAATCCATGGATTCAGAGTGATACCAAAAATCAACGGGAACTTCCCTTCCTTCCTTCCTTCTTTCCTTCTCAAGAAAAAATTGAACCCAGGAACGCTGTGCTGAGATGCTAACGTTTTAACTACCAAGTTAAATGCATACCCTTGCAGCCTGTATCTTTTTTGTCCCTTTTTTCAAACTTGTTATTTTATTATTCATTTGAGATAGCATATTTTTAACTTGCACTGTAGTCAGACTTCCTGGCTCCACCAGATAAGGAGTTTTACAAATATAAAGAGACGACAGGACAGCAGACAAAAAGGCAAGGGTTATAAACCATCATCAGATGGAAAAACGTTCACCCTCTCTCATGTGTAAATCTTAAGATAGTCAAAATTATTGAAACCACAGAGGTATATAATTGTGTATAATTTCTGTCAATTTATGGGACAAAGATTTAAAGCAAAGTTTGAAGAAGCATTGCATTTACCACACAACTGATATACTCAGATCATTTTCTTTTTAAATTTTGTTGTTCTCACATATGAAGGAGAACATGAGATATTTGTGTTTGCCAGGATTCTTTTTTTTTTTTATCAGAAGACCAGCTAATTAAAAGTGGTGGAATTTTACATCTTTTTTTTTAAATCTCCCGTTGTAAAAATTGATTCAGAAAAGGACCAAAAATTACTGTTTTGAGGAATTTTGAGGAATAAAATTCATGTGGTCTCAAATTACTATCCTACAGACACTTCCAGTTCAGAAGAATTAGGAGGCAGGGGCCTGAGGGTTCCCACCTTACCTCGGGGAGCGTTTGGCTTTGCTGGTGATGGGGCCACCTGACTCTCCATGCCTTTTGGGACAACAAGGAGTATGCATTGTCTCTGATGCAGTGTTCATGCCTGCATTAGTCACAGAGAAACATGTAGGCAACTCCGGTTGGGAAGCAGTCAGAAAGTAACGGGCTGAAAGGGTCAAGAAACTGTCATTGAAGACAAGGTAGAGACTGATTTAAATTCAAAAGGCTGGGCCCTGGCCTTGGCTCACTGGTTATATCCTCACCTTGCATGTATTGCCCGGGGTCCCATGTGGGCTCAGGTTTGTATCCTGCATGATCCACTTCCCATCCAGCTCCCTGCTTGTGGCCTGGGAAAGCAGTTGAGGACGGCTCCAAAGCCTTGGGACCCTGCACCTGTGTAGGAGACCTGGAAGAAGCTCCTGGCTTCAGATCAGCTCAGCTCTGGCTGTTTTGGCAACTTGGGGAATGAATCAGCAGATGGAAGGTTTTTCTGTCTCTCCTCTCTGTAAATTTGCCTTTCCAATGAAAATAGATAGATCTTTTAAAAAATAGTAAATGTAAAAGGCTACAAACACAATGATTTGATGTAGTGTATGCACTTTGGTTGCACTCTGGATTTAAACAAAAATGCAACAAAAACTTCTACATGGAACATTGTGAAGCAGTTGGAGAAATTAATTATTGACAGTAAGACTGGATGACTGTGGACTTGTTGGTGATGTTTCTTGTGTGAGAGATTTTTGAAGCATTTAGACGTGATATATCATGGTGTCTGCCATTCACTTCCATATGGTTCATATGGTTCAGCTAAAGTTGTGCATGCACACAGAAGTGCATGGCCAGGAGGCATGACTCTGCCAGTGTGAAGACTCCCAGAGAAGGGGGGAAGGTGCTGCCATGTACACAGCAGCAGTTTAGATCCAAGGTTGCCAGTTGCAGAAGGGTTTGTGGAAGGTGAAACTAAATGATTGTTTATTTTGGTGCAAAAACAAAATTTTGAATTGCAAACACATAGATGGTTCTGTCAGTAGTTCATGGGATATGTACAACATGAAGAATCTGTTCATAGTTTTCAAAACATTTTTGCACCAAAATAAATACATGAGCTCATTTAGAACTCTGCTCATTTTTTAAAAAATTTTATTTCATCTTAAATTTTATTCTTGTAGCAAATAGCTTCACAAAATATTTGCATTCAAATGAGTTTATGCTAATAAAGCAGTTTTAAGAGACCAGCACTTTTGTCATTCTATTGCTAACATGAGCAAACAGATGCACTCTTGACTCCTGAAGATAGATTATATCTCTTTAATTCTTTTTGTATTTTTTTTATTGATTACATTGCATTATGTGACATAGTTTCATGGGCTCTGGGATTCCCCCAACCCCTCCCCGTACCCTCCCTCCATGGTGGATTCCTCCACCTTGTTGCTGTATTACATTTCAAATTCAGTTAAGATTCTTTCATTGCTAGTGTATACCAAGCATAGAATCCAGCATCTTATTTTTTGAGGCGTCTGTATTTCAAAGGTCGGCAGACATGGGCAGATGACTAGAGAGCTCCCATTTCCTGGTTCCTTCCCCAGCTGCATGTGACAGTCAGGGCAGGGCCTGGTGAAGCCTGGGATCTGGAAGCCAGTCTGGGTCGCCCACAAAGTTGGCAACCACTCGAGCTATCGCCTGCTGCCTGCCAGGTGTGCATTTGCAGGAAACTGCTGGGTTAAGTTTGAATTATGGTTTGTTTTGTCAGTTATCCTGTGTTAAAGGGATGTGTTATTTTTTTCAGAACTTTGTCACAGCACTCTGAAATAGAACTGTATATATCTTCACAATATTGCCAATCAATAGTTATGCTTTTGCTTGGATTTTGTTTGGGGAGACTAGGTGATGAGGCTGGATGAGGCGGCTTCTTTAGCTTTCCCCTGATGCGTCACCACATGGGTCAACAATAGAAGCTTGAGCAGTCTTAGCTCTTCTGGGTTTGGCAGATTGCTGTCCATGGTGCAATTTCTCTTCGTTTGGTTGTCAGGCAGGCTGTTCCGGAGTGATGTTTGAGATCCGGCCAGCGCTGGAAAAGGGACACCACCTTGCTTCTATTTCCATTCTAGCTTCCTTTCCATTATTCCCTTTCACTTTGCTGATAGAAGTTGGCCTGTTAGCAGATCTACCCTCCATGTCTGGGCAGTCATGAGCCTCTCGCAGAGTCCTGTCTCAGATTGGACTCATCTGACTCAGAGGTTGGCACTGGGGCTGTACTAGGCAATCAGAAGGTGGGATTCATCTCACAGCTTTCATAAAAGTCATGTCAGTGTGTGTACCATTTACACTTCCTGCCTCTCATTTCCGTCTCCTCTTTGTCTTGCATTCAGAACCTAAAGCAGCAGTATTACACAGGCTACACCGAGAATGAAGTACTGGAAGTCATGCAGCACATGGCTAAAAATGTGGTAAAAGTGAATGAAAACTTAACAAAGTTCATTGTAAGTACTCGTTTTCTGAGTCATGGGAAGCATGGGGTTATGGAAGTTGTGTGTGTATTTTCATGTCACTGTACGACTGGCTTATGTGCAAGTCCATTTGTTCAGAAAGCCTTTCATTCTGCTGGTGGCACACAGTGATGAGCCTTGAAGAGCAGACTTTGCTTGTGACAAGGCACGCAGACCAGCCACGTCTAGGTCCAGCCTGCTGGTAGCCATTCAGTTGCTCAGTGTTTTGATTTGCTTTGTGCACCTGACAGTCCTTTTGGCTGGGCACCAAACAAGCAGGGGAGGTGGGGATCCTGTGATCAGAAGAGCAAGGCCCCTCACAGCAAATGGCCACGTGTTTGGGGACATTACTTGGGGCCTTTGCCCAGCACCTTGTGGAGCAGGGACTGAAAGGAACCTGCATGGCCAGGAGGAGAGAAAGAGCAGGTGGCTGGCAAGCAGCCACATGGCCCAGTAGTGAGAAGTCAGAGGGGCCTTGGTGCTGGCCTGCCCTGTGTGACACCCTGTCTGACTCCAAGTAGCAGAGCCTGCCAAAGATCTAGTGACATTCAGTCAGGAGTTTGTACCACAGGAAATCCTCCATTGACCTCACTGCGTGGGATTTCAGCAAGACTGAGCCCCAGGGTGGAGGTGTGCTGTGTGTGGTTGCCCAGGTTTTGTTAGGTTCTTGTGCTGGTTCCCGCTGCTAGCCTGGTGAAGCCGTTGTGTTCTGATGGCCTTAGGTGTGACCAGGCCTCTCCCTTATCCTATTCCTGGGGCTCCCGAGAGAGGCTTGTGCCTTAAACCCTGAGATTTGTTTGGGCCACCAGCAGGGCTTTCTTCATTAATGAAGTGGCAGGAAGTGATCAGGACAACAAGTCGGGAGCTCAGCGCTCTCACTGGCTTCAGCAACGGGGCAGCGGGCAGCATGGGCTGCTCTGCCCCCGGGATTCTTGTGCGTGAACAGCACTGAGGAGGAAGGCGGGAGGTCCTGACATGTACTTCATCCTAAATGCCTTCTGCAGGCCGTCAAGAATAAATATGCCAGCAGCAAGCTCCTCAAGATCAGCACGATCCCTCAGCTGAACTCCAAGGCCATCAAGGACCTTGCCTCCCCTCTCCTGGCCAGGGCCTAGGCGTTCTGTCCTCATCCACACACTCTGGATTATTGGTTTAGAACTCATAGTTTTGTACATAGTCAACTGGTCTATTTCATGAAATCTCTTCTCAGATCAATTTTCTAAGTGTAAAAATAAAGCTGTTGATTTTTCTTACGGTAGCACATGTGTACTTATTTATTCTATGCTGATAAAATCAGTGTAGGCTTGCATTGACCAGTTCTTTGTTTTCTCATGAATAGTATATAAGTTACTGCCTTTATGGCTTCAAGGAAGACTTTCCTATAATTTTCCAAGATGGGAAAAACTGTACGTTGATTCAGTCACCCCAACCTTATACCCTTGAATAGAAAATGATTCGTAGGAAAATTTAAAATGGGAGGGTAACTGTGACATTTTCCTTTGTGGAACTTAACTCAGCTGCTCATTAATTCCTACATAGGAACAACTAGCTTAGTAGGGCGACAGCTGCCAGAGTAACTTCATCATGGGTCTCTCACCAAGACAGAATTGGGACTGGAAAGAGCAAGTCTGAGGAAGGCAGGTATCCTGTTGAAGCCAAAAGTTTGGGAAAGATCTTCCCCTTGTTGCTGCCTCAGCTTCACATGCTCACAATGGTGAGGTCATTTTGCCGTTTTGTTTTGTTTTGTTTTAGCCATTTCGTTCACATTTGATGTTTTCTGAGACAATGCAACTGCGGTCTCCAGCCACTAACTCTTGTAGCAACAGCTTCCCAAATTGGGAGTTCCAGAGGATTGCTGTTGCAGTCTTTGAGAGTAAGGAAGTTTGGGAAGCATGACAAGACTGTTGGGAGACTGAGGCCGGCCCTGAGCAAGACCATGAACTCCTCTCCCTCAGCGATGCGCCCTTGAGGTGCATTCTGCCTCTTGTCCCCCAGTGGGACCCACATGGCTGGGCCATTGTCAGGTGGGACATGGGCGCAGCTGCTCTGGAAGAAGACAGTGGCTCCAGTCCCGACTGGGCTCTCCCCCTTCCCTTCCTACTATGCCTTCTGAGCTTGGAGAGGAACAGGTATCTGTGCTGAAATCCTTCTCCACGGCTTTATAATCACACTGTCGGAGCTAGCGGCAGTGGTAGCCCCACACAGGTCCCAAGAGAACAGTGATATCTTGAGACCCTGACGGGAGCTCGTGTGCCTTGGAGAGGCCAGGTTCTTCCCAGGGCTGCTGGACCTCAGATGGTGCAAGGATAGTCCATGGACACTCCTAGCTTCCTTATTACATATTTTACTGAAATACTCAGTGCCTGACTTGGGAAACTCTTCTGGGATGTCATTTAAAAAAACTTTGAGATACTTCCTTATGTGACTTCCAATATAGTGTTAGAAATGTTGAAAGAAGTGGCAAAAGAAGAAATTGTAGCACAAAAACAGGGAGCTTAGAAGCACAATGAAGGTAGGGAACCATTTATGCCCTGGAGGAGGTGTCTGGGTTTGCTTCAGCTTAGCACCATGTGACCTTGTGGCTGCCACCTCCCTGGCCTGTAAGGGGATGGCGGCTTGGGAGCCAGCTTTGCCCTTGGGACAGCATGTAGGATGAAGGAATGCTTCAAGAGCAGCCGCTGTGGCTGCAGGAAGGGGCTGACGGGCTGGGAGGGAAGGATGCTGAGCGTTCCAAGATGCGTCTGACTCTGCTGCCACGCATCCCAGGAACTTAGGCACGTTTGTAGTTGTGTGTCCTGTTCAGGAATTTTTTTTTTTTTTAGGAAAGGTTTTGAAAATTCCTAAACACAAGGAGCAAAGTTTCTCCCTTTTCCTTCCTCCCAGATGGCCCTGGTTCATGCAGTAGTGCACACCCTCTCTGTTGGCTCTAACAGTAGTTCTGGGGCCCTTGCTACCTGCTCAGGAAGTTCTTGTCAACACTGCTTGCCATGGGCTGTGGCTCTTTTCACAGAACCTCCGTTTTCAGCAGCGCGTGGTGGACTCAGGTGATGCGACGTGTCATGCTGTCACTGCCCTGGTGGCCGTGGAATGCGTGTACGCATTTTTTTTTGTTTTAAACAGTTCTCAGTTTTAGTTACAGATGGCAAATCCCACTAGCTGTTAGCTGCCGGCAGCTGAGCCCTCAGTCACCCTGAGTGCTGTGGCTGGAGTGTAGGACTGCTGCTCTGCGACGACGGTCGGAACGCCTCTGCACGGTAAACCTTTGTGGAGGGGTCTGCCCCGCTTCTGCACTTGACACTGCTGTCCATGCCAACGCATACCCTTCATTCCAGACATGATGGCAAACTACAGAAGGCAGGGACGCACGGCTCCTTGCTCCTCCCGGGGTAAGTGACTTGTGCCCTAATCTAGGGCAAGGATTCCAGGTCCCTTCTAGGAAATAAAGTATTTTTCCCCTGAAGACTTTTATTAGGTGAAAAAGGGGAGTAGTTATCTGTCCTAGTGTTTTGGTAGTCTCCATATTAAATCTCTGCAGAAATTAGTTTACAGGTAAGTGAAAGGGTGGCCATCTGGTGGTGGTTCTGATACTCGTTCAGATGGCAGCTCTCACCCTGCAGGGCCCGGGGTCTGACACCTCCAGCTTCCTGCTTATGTAGAGCCTGGGAGGCAGCATTGGCGGCTCAGCCATTGGGTCCCTGCCATCTCCGTGCGCAAGCTGGGGTGAATTTTCCTCTTGTCAGTTTTGACCTCAGCCCAACTGGCCCACCCTCCCCACAGTTTGCAGACATCTGAGGAGTGAATCAGTGGATGGGAGCTCACTTTTTTCTTGATTTTTTATTGGAAAGACAGATATATAGAGAGGAAGATCTTCCGTCCGATGGTTCACTGCCCAAGCAGCTGCAACAGCTGGAGCTGAGCCACTCTGAAGAGAGGAGCCAGGAGCTTCTTCCAGGTCTCCCATGTGGATGCAGGGTCCCAAAGCTTTGGGTCGTCCTCAACTGCTTTCCCAGGCTACAGCAGGGATCTGGATGGGAAGTGGAGCTGCTGGGATTAGAACCGGCGCCCATATGGGATCCCAGTGTGTTCAAGGTGAGGATTTTAGCTGCTAGGCTATCACACCAGATGCTTAAGATTTATTATTATTGTAAAGGCAGATATACAGAGAAGGAAAGACAAAGCTTATGTCCACTGCCTAAATGACCGTAATGGCCAGAGTTGAGCCGATCAGGAGCCAGGAGCTTCTTCTGGGTCTCCCACATGGGTGCAGGGTTGGTTCGAAGGCTGTGGGCCATCTGCTACTGCTTTCCCAGGCCACAAGCAGGGAGCTGGATGGGAAGTGGAGCAGCCAGGATATGAAGCAGTGCCCATATGGGATCCTCGTGCTTACAAGTGGGAGGATTAGCCAATTAAACCACCATGACAGGCCCTCAGTCTTTTAGATTAAAAACTTTTTCCCCAAAGTTTTCAAGCTATAGATAACAAAACTTCATAGTGTGTCTCGACCTAAGTTTTCTTTACCTGTGATGGTAAGTGCAGTCGCCTAGCCAGGTCACACCTGTGGAGCATCTCCTTGGACCTGGCTCAGGCCGAGGGGCTTGGAACTCTGGGCCTGAGGACTTGGTCTGTTACCCAGTGTGTGAGGGTGGGGGCCTTTGTGGTGTTGTGGGGCTTTTAGCTCCTGGTGTGTTACCTAGTCTAAGATTCTTAGTTAAGTAAATATCAGGAGAAAGGACACAACTTTTTCAGTTAGTCATAGATGACTTGTTACTTGTTTGCTTTGTGTTGAGGCAACATAGGAGAATTAAGTGGCTTATCTTTGTTTAAAATCCACATACATCCCCCCTGGTGTGTACCCCTGATAACTGTTCCCCCATGGACTTGAGGTTCCCTAAATGAGGAAGAGGTATGTACTGCTCAGACTTCCTTTCCCAGTAGTGAGGACTGGCTTTGGTGACCAGGAGAGCTGGACTTGTTAGCTCCTCTGGCAAGCCGTGGCTTCACTGTCATGACACTGTGGGTGTTTGCCAGGCTGCTGCCATCAAACTGGGGGGCAAGTCTCGTGTCCGGATGTTAGGAGTCTGACAGCAGGGGTTGGCCAGCTTGCTTCCTCCTCAGGACTTCTCCATGGCGGATTCTTCCTGGCCCTTCACCGAAGCGTGTCCGTGTCTGTGTCCACATCTTCCCTTTTCCTCGGGACACCAGTCAGGGTGCACCGAGGCCTGCTGTAAGGGTATTTTTCCTATGACCTCTAAAGGTCCCATTGTGTATGAGGGCACAGTCTGCGGCACTGGGTGGCAGGATGCCACTGTCTTCAGCAGAGAAGCTGGGGGAAGAGGTACAATTCAACCCAAAACCAAGGTCAGGAGTGGACAGGTGGTTCACCCATTCCTTTATTGACTTATGGGGAAGGATACAGTGGGAGGTGGAGGAAAATGAGCTCCGGGGTGGGCGTTGGCTAGAGCTTTCGGAGCCAGAGGAGCTGGGCGCGGCTCTGAGTACCTGGTGCGAGTTCCGGGATACAAGCTACCCTCTCGTGAGTACAGTGGGATACTGCTTGGTACATTCATACATGTTTCTACCGCCTGGAGATTTTATATATACAGTATATGATCTGTTCTATAAATGTACAGCTTGGAAAAATGATCCTCCTTGTAAATACATACAGTATTAAACAAAACTGATATGGGCCAGCCACGGTCCAAATCTGAGACTTTGGCCTTGCCCCCCTCCACCCCATGGTCCTGGCAAAATGTAAAGCAGCGTCCCTGGGCCCTGTGGGCTCAGGCCAGCTTGCCCTTGGGCGCTGCAGGGAAGGTGCCTGGCTTTGCAGAGGGCTCACCCTCCCGGAAGGAGGGAGGTGAAGGAGAGAGGAACCACAGAAAGGTGCTCTTCAACGAAAGGCACTTGGCAGTTGCTGCCGCCGAGCGGGAAGGAGGCTTTATGTGCCTCTCACCAGGATTAAATACAATAAATAAACCTTAGTGGGCCCTTGGTGGGTTTGCCCTCCTGGGTTCCTGCCAACAGGCTACCTTTCAGGGTCATTTGTGCAGTGCCAGGCCCTGGCTCTAACCCAGCCTTTTTGGAGCCCTCTGTGGAGAAGGTGCCAGAATAGCTTCAAGCTTTGGAGAAGCAATTGCTCACTGTAGACCAGGGAGGCGGCCCCTAACATCCCTCCCCGGTGCCCACGGCTCCTCCGCTCTGCGTGTCACAGTCCCTGGGGCGCCTCAGATCTTAGTCACGTAGTTGTTGGGGAACAGGCCCTGTTTGCCCCGTAATCGACCCGTCCACCAGCCAGAAGGATCTGCAAGAGAGAGAGAGAGAGATGTGAAGGCTGAAAGCTTGCTATTCTCCTTTTGTTTCCTTTTAAGAAGGTTTTAACCTCTTTTCCCAGCAGAGGGAGGAAAGGACCAGTGGCCCAGACTGGGGGACTCTGCCAGCTGTAATCACTTTAGGCTCTTAAGTGTACATTCCTACAAGCAAGCAATGGAGACATCATTGCCTTCTGTATATTGATGACAGCATGCTGTGTGTCCTGCACTGTTCGTAATGTTCATTCTTTAAAAACCTTTTATAGCTTCTTGACCTTTTGTCCTGTTGACTGGGGCTTCTACTGAATGTGCCTTATGAGTTGCAGATATTAATATTTAATAACTGATGTTTGGATATTTAATAGTTGAACCAGTGGAGTTAGTTTATAGCTTCTTGGTTTTACACCATTTTTGGTCATCTTTTTTCACACTGGAGTCCCTGGGCCTCTGGAGAGGAAGGTCCTTGCTCCTGCGCAGTCCAGCTCTGGCTGTGGTAGCCATTTGAGGAGTAAACCTGCCAGCGATAGAATGAGCATGACAGAGTAAGATAATCTATTTTTCCTTCTCACTGTCACGTTCTTTTTCTCACTCTCATTCTCTTTCCATCTCTCTCTAACTCTGCTTTTCAATTTATTTTTAAGATTTGTTTTTATTGCAAAGTCAGATATACAGACAGGAGGAGAGACAGGAAGATCTTCCCTCCGATGATTCACTCCCCAAGTGACTACAACGGCTGGAGCTGTACCAACCTGAAGCCAGGACCCAGGAAACTCCTCCAGGTCTCCCATACAGGTGCAAGGTCCCAAGGCTTTGGGCTGTCCTCAACTGCTTTCTCGGGCCCCAAGCAGGAAGCTGGATGGGAAGTGGAGCTGCCGGGATTAGAACCAGCACCCATATGGGATCCCTGCGCGTTCAAGGTGAGGACTTTAGCCACTCGGCCACTACACTGGGCCCTGCTTTTCAAATTTAAAAACAAAAGTTCTGCCATACCTAATACTTAGACCTATCTAATTATTTTCCTATGCTGGGTCTATCTTGGAAGTAGGAGTAAAAAATTAATCACAAGTAAGTCATGCTGATGGGGGATTAATAATTCTGAGACGGGCACCGGGGCCCAGCAGAGGTGCAGGTGCAAGCTCCGGCGCCTCTGCTTCAGAGCCAGCTCCTGTCACTGCACACCAGGGAAGTGGCAGGGGAAGGCTCAGGGCTGTGACCCCTGCCTCCCACAGGCACGGCTGCAAGGAGCTGGGGCTCTTGGCTCCAGCCCGGCCGAGGCCTAGCTGTTACGGCCTTTTGGGGGAGCGAAGAGATGGGTAGACTATCCCACTGTTTCCTCCAGCCCTGCAACCTCTCTGTCTTTAAGGACACGAAAGTAAAAATGCGTTAAAACAATTTCTACTATTTTCTCTGCAAAATGCAGCTTTGTAAATAAAAAGGAGGGAAGACATCTATTTTTCTGTCTTGTCACATATGTTACAGTCCATTCTTAACTATAGTAACAAAATCCACATAGTTCTGAAAACCAGAAGCCTTCTGTACCTCACCTGGTTGCAGAACTTGATGCCCTACCTAGGCATGTTCCCAGGCAGTCTTCTCCCTGCATGGGCACGCTCCACGTCTCCCAGCCCGGTGACTCCCACCTGGTCTTGCCCCAGGACTCACAAGGGCCACTACACAGTGCATCATCTATACTGGGGGCGACCACAGGGTGTGTGGGATTTCCCACAAATATCTTGAACCCCTCATACCTTGCATGAGCTTGCACGAGCTCTGGGGTCTGGCTGAGGGCCTGTGGCCTGTCTGCCACCGAGCGTTGCTGGTGTCTCAGGTCCAGTGTTTTGCATCTAGCTTGTCTGTGAGGCTGTGGACCAAGGCTTCAGCTTCTGTCCACTTTCTGCTGCTCTATGTCACCAGAAGGTCTTCCTTAAGTAGTCTGACATTGAACCCTGGATAGTTTGTTTCACGTCTTGCATAGGACCAGCTTTCCTCATGCAAACATTTATATACTCTTCTAGGTTTCCTGCCAGGACTTGTATAGTTTATTTTTTTTTTAATTTAAATTCATTTATGTTGTCTGTGGTAGAAATCTACTTTGGTTTTAAGATGGAATGTCACTGCCCTTTCCTCTGTGGTGTGAAGTGCCCCGGCTACTACCTGCTAACTGCCTGTAGGCGGGGGGTTCTGGACTATTACCCCTTTGTCTCGAAGCACTCCTGCCACACTGCCCGTTAGGGCGGCAGCTGGTGACTCCCAGCACGGTACGTCTTCGCCACAATACATGACTGAATGATACTCCACTATGTTATTTCTAGAAACATTTTGAAAATCTTGAGCAATGAAAAGCAATATTTATAAATTTTTAATAAGACCACTTTTGACGTTTTCTATACACATACATATATAGCTAAACATGGTTTAAAAAAATTGAGCCTAGTACCTACTGGTATAACCTAACTTCACTTTTTCTTATGAGCATTTTTCATGCCAGTATGTTACAAGTTAATCTTGAATAAAGCCTCAGCCCTCAATGCATAGAGACAGGCTTCCTTAAATTAGTCCCTTATTTTACTGGATATTTTTGATGAACAAAGCTGGTGATAAAATTCCTGTTTGTGTTTACTAGGAGCTTCTTTGGTCCAGGGACTGAGGAAGCACACACAACAAGGAACTGTTGAAACACATGATTCCTGGACCTGCCCTGGCCACCTGGAGCCTGCTGGGCACTCAGGCACTCCCCACTGGCTTCCAGATCCTCAAGACAGGGCCACCCGGGCAGAGATAGCACCCTCTCACCCCCCATGACATCTCTCTGTAGAGTCTGTACCAGGGTCAGGGCTTAGCTCATCTTCCTAAAACAATCTGCTCTTTCTAGTTTCTATGGCTTCATGTTCGGAGTGCTTACCACAATGCCCTTTCTTAGTAGCAATTGTTATAACACCCAGTTAGCAGCTCTCTTTCTGTGTCCATACACGCTTATGATGGATCTCATTAGGCATTCAGCCAAGCCTCTAACAGATTCTGCTTCCCTGGCTTGCTTTCATCTACTTCTGTTTATCTGAGGGGAATGGAATCGAGGGGCTGGGGAGTCGATCTCCCATCCACTGGGTCACCTGGGTCAGGCTGATGTGAGGAAGCAAGGACCTTCCCCCATGAGCCATCTCCTTCCGCCCTGGGCACACTCCAGCAGGAAACTGGAACCCAGGCATTGGCATAAGGTGAGGGCGCCCCGAGAGGCGCCTGCCACTTACTTCCACGCTGAAGAACTGCAGAGTGGGTGGGTCAGACAGACCTCCTCCTGTTTTACAGGCACTGTCACCCACACTGGGCATGGGGGTGGTACAGGGATGGATGGGCACACAGCTAATTTGGCCCAATTAGAGTGGAATTTAAGACTGTTGATTGATGGCTAAAGTTTCAGAGTCAAGGCAAACTTTAAACATGCTTTGATGTGCTGACCTAGAAGCTCTTGTCATTTTGCTGCCATGAATAAAAGTGGTTAGAAAAGGGACTCCTATAAAGAGGCAGTGCTGTAAGAAGCACAGAAAGGCCAAGTGGGGTCTGCACGAAGGAGCCTGAAGCTCCGCCAGCGTCAGCCAGAGGAGCGCCCACAGCCCCTTCTCGGGTGGCATCCAGAACAGCACGAACACCTGGGCTTGAGGAAGCTGCCTCGGCCAGTCGGCCGTGCACTTACCTTCCTTGATGATGTCGATGATGTCATTGGCATTGAAGCTGAGTTCATCTGTGTCCTGCGCGTCATAGGCATACAAGGCCTTGCACTGTGGCACCTGAGGCTTGGGCTTGGGCTGGGGCTTGGGTCTGCCCCCCGCCGGGGGAGGCCGGCTGCTCGTCTGCCTCCGGACACTGCGGAGAAAAGGCAGGAGGAGGGGGCTGAGCGCCTGTGGGTGCGGGTGGCACCGGCGGCTGCTGTGCTGCAGTAGGAGCAGCAGCCCTGTCCGCCTCCCGTTCCACTAGCCTGCTCCCCGCAAGGATGCTATGTGGCCTGTTGTCACAGAGCTACACCAGCCACTGTCACCACTGTGCTTCTGGAAGGAAAGAACATGGGAGGGACACATCTACGCACAGGTGTGCAAAGCACATTTCTACATTTGAACAACCAACCAAAGGGCTATGTGTATATCCCCGCTTTCCTGACCCCGTCGGAGAACTTTCCTCAGTGCCCCAGACAGCCCCAGGCACGACTCACCTGCATCTGCTCCCAATTGCCCACTCCCCTGCCCGCATGTCACCAATTCCCGTGTTGCCCTTGGTGGTTTTATCTCCCAGGTAACTGTTTCTATGCAACATGGCCCGCCCCTCTCACTGTGGGCAGACACAGTGTGCCCCAGCACCTGCTCACCACCGTGCGGCCCTCCCCTGGTGCGCTGCTTCATACCACCCCGGTCCACAGGTGCAGTCCCTGGCGATGCTCATTTGGGGTGGTTCCAATTTTTACCATTATATAAAAAGGTTTCTGTGAAGATTCTTGTATAGGAACTCACCCACAGCAATTTCTCCATGTCGGCACTGCAGGCACTGGGCTTGGATGCCTGTTGTGTGTGTGCTGATGGGGCCTTCCCATGCGGTGTTCAGTAGCCCCCCTGGCCTCTACCCAACGGAGCCGTGACTGTGCCTGCCTCCCTTTTATAATCCACATTATGTCCAGCGCTGGATAGAACCCTAACCCAAGTTATTCTTGCCACATACCATGCTGCCTCAAGGTACCATTCACATGTTGGCTTAAAGGCACTTCACTGTGGCTGTTCCTATGCAGTGAGTTCTTGGAACTTTGAGGCAAACAAAAACCCCAGCACATGGAAATAGGAACATGTAAAACATTTCACTCCCACCCTGCTAAAGTACAGACCATTTGCTTACAAAGGATACTTAAGGTTTTTTCCAAAAAGGGGTAGGTTAGGTACTTAACGCAGCAGGACTGCAGGGTGGGTCTGGTCACGTCTGGAGGGAAGGTCCCAGTTCTGAGGCCATGCTCTTGGCAGGGGTGGTGGAGATGGGGGTGGCTGTGTCCATCCCACAATGTCCTGTATTCTTGGCTGACAGGACCCCATGTGGTTGATGCCCATGAACAAGCAGGATTCTGGGGAGCTGGCCGCGAGTGGGTGGACCCCATGTGGAAGGGAATACACCTGTAGGCTTATCGCCCCTGCCTCCACTGTTGTCTGTCCATAGAGGGCAGGCATCTATAGATGAGCAGCGTAACCTCATTCCCCACGTGCTGTCCACTGGAAATCCCCAGGCCCTGCTGAGGCAACTCTTGCTTCCAGAGAGCTGGCCAGGCAGCAGGCTTTTCATTAAGGGCACTGTGTGTCAGTAATTGGTTAGTGAGAGCCATTAGCCTGGATACCAGAAGTCACCCAATTGCTCAGCAACAGGGAATGGAGGGGGAGGGGTGGCCAGCAGAACACCCAGGGGAGGGCAGCCTGCAGGGGGCAGTACTCACAGTGGACATCTGGCTTCTTGTCCACCCACAGTGCAAACTGGGGAGACCCTTGCAGCCCCACAGTATTGGGCTTAGCTGCAAGCCTTGCCTGCTGAGGTTCCCCTGCAGGACAAGGAGGAAGGCCCAGGAGTTAAGACTGTCCTCACAGGGGCCAACAGGGAGTCCGGGCCCATGCTCTCTGCCCTGTCTGTGCCCCAATGGGACCACACCGTCACTGTGCTGCAGGCCACCCTGGGCTTTCCTGGCTTTCTCTGTGGAAGCTGCCAACCCCTGGCTGGGGTGGGATCCAAAGCCCACCCCTCAGACCCAGCAGGACACCACTGGCCAGTAGCGCCCCCTGCCGTTCAGAGGAAAACCAAAGGCAGCCAGCTGGGGCAGGAAGAACAAAGCACCATGCCTCTGCAGGCAGAGAAGCTGGTCTCACAATCTTAACACACTAAAGAACTATTAGAATACACAAGCTCAGCAAGATTATGACATATAAGCTCAACGTGAAGATTGGCCACATTTCCATGTACTAATAATGAACAGTCTGAAAATGAAATCCAGAGAAGGGCTTCACAGGAAATTTTAAAAAAATGAAATACTTGGGCTTGGTGCAGTAGCCTAGTGGCTAAAGTCCTCGCCTTGCACGCCCGGGGTCCCATACGGGGAGCCCTGCTTCCCATCCAGCTCCCTGCTTGTGGCCTGGGAAAGCAGTCGAGGACGGCCCAAAGCCTTGGGACCCTGCACTCGTGTGGGAGACCTGGCTTCGGATCGGTGCATTGGCCGTTGGCCACTTGGGGAGCGAATCAACAGACAGAAGATCTTCCTCTCTGTCTCTCCTCCTCTCTGTATATCTGACTTTCCAATAAAAATAAATCTCTTTAAAAAATGCAATATTTGAGAGCTGTGAGATAGATGGTCTTAACGGGGTCCTGAATTTTCTGGGAAGCCAAATGGCCCTTGATTTGCACCACAGATAAAATTGCTTACATTGAAAAAAAAAATGCAACACTTAGGAACAAGCTTAAGGAAGCAGGGCTAGCTTAACAAGCATGATTCTGTTCATCTGAAACATTCGGACAAAAAGCAGTTTTGCCTAGGGAGATGGCAGGGGAGTGGGGCTGAGTGGCAAGGAGAAGGAGGTATACTTTCAGAGGGATGGAGATACTGTTGAGTTAGGTTTTGGTGTGGGGTGCACAAGCAAGCCTAGGCCCACAGGAAGTGTACAGTTTACGTTGTGGTCTAAACTCCAGCTCACTAAAGCTGCTTGGAGAGGAAATGCCTATAGTTCAGGCAGGGTGGTCTTGCCAGTGTGCATGCCAGGCAGCTGCTGGCAGGGTCCTAGGAGCTGGGTCAGGCATGTACACAGCTCTCCAGGCATCAGAGGCCACTTCCTTGGGTGCAGATCAGGCCAATGGAAGTGCCAGCAGGAAGCTGGGTACCCAGGTGGACCCCATGGCAACCGCTGGCTTGATCGGTCCAGACCCTGGGCAGGGCGAGGCTGCAGACACTCCAAGGCACGTGACCCGTCGCCGCCTGGCTGACTCTCCCGGGATGCTGGCCCTTGTGCGGTCACCATTAGAGACCAGTGAGTGTCCCTCTCTGAGGTCTGAGAGGATGGTGGCATTGGCCCACGTCCTCTGTCAGATCACAAAAGCAAGAGGTGCTCTTACCATGAGAGACACTGAGGATCACCTGGCCGCCGGCACACTGACCCCACAGGAACCTGCACACCAGAACCAGCTCTCCCAGCACGCAGCAGCCATTTCCCAGGCCCCACAGCCTTGCGTGTGTGTCACTAGGTGGCGACCCTGCGCAGTCAGTAATGAGCAGCAATGAAGACATTCACGGGCCTGCCAGGCCTTGATTAATGAGGTCTTTCACACGCCAGGGGACCCCGGCTGGCAGCCCAGGCCGACGCACAAGAAGCCGCCACAGACGCCCTCCCCCACAGCAAGGGCGACCCCCACCCCCGGCTCAGTCCAGTGTGCCAGCGCTGTTAAAACCTCTAGCAGTGGCGAGTTGGCAGCTTAATATGGCCACGGTTAAAAAGTAAATCATGTCAGCTCACAGTGGAATAACTTACGATCAAACCAAAAGCAATAAATGCGCAATAAGTCGTCGGGGCGTGACTTTCAGTCTGTGCTCAGGAGCTGTGCCGTGAACTGCTCAGGTGGGGCGCAAACTCCACCCGCTGCAGTGCCAGCTGCGCCTTGGCTGGGAGCCTGCTGGGGGCCAGCGCAGCGGGACTGACCGAGAAACCGGCTTCCTGATTCCCAGAGTACCCAAGCTGCCCTCAAGACAGCTCACTCGGGCATCTTAGGAAGTGCCTCGGCAAGGTGTAGGCAGTTGCTCCAGAGGGTCAACACGCCAGTTCAGACACCAGTGTCCCAAATACCAGGCGTTTGGGTTCACTCTCTGGCCCCGCCTCCTGACCCCAGCTCTCTGCTAAGGCACATGTGTGGGACTAAGTAACTGCCTTCCTGCCACCCCCAGGAGGGAGTCGGGCTGTGCTTCCAGCTCCCAGCTTTAGCCCAGCCGTGGTCGGTTCAGGTGAGAACCAGCAGACGGAAGCCCCTTGCTCTGCCTCTCAAACAAAAATAAATGCGTGATGCACATTCGTAACACCCAAGACTTAATAATTTTGTTACCTCTGCTATTTTGCGACATATGCACTTTAAATATGCCTTAAACAGCCAAAAATTACACAGTAACTTCAAAGGCTGGTGCTGTGGCACAGTGAGCTGGGCCTGCAGTGCTGGCCTGAGTCCCGGCTGCTCTATTCCAATCCAGGTCATTCTGTGCAAGATGACCCGAGTGCCTGGGCCCTTGGCACCCACACAGGAGACTCAGATACAGCCCTGGGCTCCTGGCTTGCACTTGAATCAGTCCTGTTTGCTTACAGATTTGGAAAATAATCTAAAGGAATGAAGATTTCTCTCATTCTGCCTTCTAAGTAAATGAATGAATTAAAAAAAAGTATCTCAGTGGAATAACGGGGAACACAAAGCATTCCAGACTCGCGGGCTGGCATTGTGGTCCAGCAAGTTAAACCACAGCTTGCAATGCCAGCATCCCATTCACGCCCTGGCTGCTTTTTTCCAGGCCCTACTCCTGTGTCCAGGAAAGCAGAAGGTAGCCAGCAACGTCCTATATTAGCACGTGGGGAAGGCCAAGTCAGACTTGGTATCAAGTGTGCTGGGGGCAAGGGGTCTCGGCAACCTGAGGTGCCCCTTGCCCACAGAGCAGCCCATGCCACCTGCAGACCTCCAGGGCGCCCAGCGCTGCACTGGCCAGAGACTGACGTGCGCGAGCATGAAGCCACCGGGCCACAGAGCAGCAGAATTCCCCTGCAGACCAAAGTGGATGAGGAGCAGCGGCCAAGTGCCACACAGGAAGTTCCCCATCGCTTTGTGCTTTTAGCAAGCACACAAGGTCCTCACATACCCCTCCAGAGAGCCCTAAGGGAAGGGTTTGTAAATTATTACATTGGGTCCAGCACTAGCCTGGTGGCTAAAGTCCTTGCCTTACTTGTGTTGGGATCCCATATGGGCATTGGTTCATATCATGGCTGCTCCACTTCCCATCCAGCTCCCTGCTTGTGGCCTGGAAAAGCACTCAAGGACAGCCCAAGGCTTTAGGAACCTGTACCCACATGGGAGACCCAGAAGAAGCTCCTGGCTTCAGATTGGCTCAGCTCCAGCTTGAGGCCACTTGGGGAGTGAAAGAATTATTACATTATTGGAGCTGGCACAGTTGCCTAGTATGCTAATCCTCTGCCTGCAGTTCTGGTATCTCATATGGGCACCGGGTTGTGACTTGAGTGCTCCACTTGTAATCCAGCCTCCTGCTTATGGATGGGGAGGGCACCCACGTAGTAGAGCCAGAGAGGCACTTGGTTCCTGGCTTCGGATTGGCTCAGCTCTGGCTTTTGTAGCCATTTGGGAAGTAACTCAGCAGATGGAGTGTACCTCTCTGGCTCTCCTCCTCTCTGTAAATCTGCCTTTCCATTAAAAAGAAATAAATCTTAAAGAGGAAAGGGAGAAATCATTTTTGTTAAAAAATGATCGCTATTAACTCTGCCGTACAGGTGAGGGCACTGAGGTGGACATGAGGGGACAGGAGGTGGCAGCGCCGGGAAGCCACATGGCTGGGGCACTATCTGATGACTGAAGCCCAAAGCAAGGAGCCAGTTACTTGAGCCCCATCCCCAGGCCTGCGACTGCGCAACCCATGTACCCTAGGTTCACATGCCCGCCTCTCTGCCACCTTCCCTGCCATTCCTACACCCTCCCGGGTGGGTGCACCTAGCCAAGGCCCTGCCCCGGGATTAAGCTTTTCAGTATCACCTCTTTGTTCTGCAGATGTGAAATTTATGTCTTGAAATTCCAGGAAGGAAAATAATGGCATTTTATTTCATTGGCTTAAAAATTTTTTTTTTTCTTTCTGCTCCAAAAAACGGCTGAATCTATAAACATTACTGGAAACATGGGAACGGTTGCCAGGACTTCCTAGGCTCCATGTCTGCCCAGCCAGGATATGGCAGCTGCTCCTGTAGATTATGGGTGGAGAAATATTGCTATTGGACACTTGCTGGAAATTTTACGCCCCTTGAAAATATGACTCCATCAGGAGAGTCCTGACAGGAGACATGCAACTGTCCCTGTGTCTATCAGCACCCGCCACGGGGCCTGGCCGGAAGCCCTGCCACGGAACACTGGTGATGATTTTTTTCTTTTCCTCCAACTGGCTGGACCTCTGGAGTATCGAAGGCCCTGAGCTGTCCTCCCAGGAGCTGGGCCCGGGGGCTGAGAAGGGCGGCGGACAGCTCCAGCCTGGCTTCCCTAGCAGCTGCAGGGAGCCGCTGGCAGGTCCTGCGTATTTCGGTCCTGGAGCACACTGAACCCGTGCAGGACGATGGATGGACCCGCTTGTCTGACTCTTGTCTGGAAAAGATCTTCAACTTGAATCCACTTTTTAAAAGTGGATTTTAAAAAGATTTTTGTTAAGTTTGATCTGTTTGGCATATTTATTTTTGTCTACTTGAAAAGCAGAGCAACACAGAGAGAGATATTGAGAGATCTTTCATCTACTGATTCACTCTGCGAATGCCCCAACAGCCAGCATTTCACCAAGCCAAAGCCAAGAGCCTGGAATTCACTGTGAGTCTCCCAGGACGGGCAGGTACCCAAGCACTTTTGCCATAAGCCACCATCTCCCAGGATGCGTTGGCGGGAAGCCAGATCACTGGTGGAGGAGCCAGGAATTGAAATGGCACAAGGTTGAAGGAGACGAAGCCACTGGACCACGGGGCCTGTCCTTGAATCAGGCTTTGCCAAAGCAAAAAGCTCATGATTTCCTCTCAGTGTTTCTTGGAGAATGATAATAATGAGGATCATATTAAGCTACCATGAACACAAACATTGCAAGGCCAAGGTGAAGAACCCAGTCGGGATGGTAATTAACTTATTGAAGGGTGCACAATCTCTCTCCAAAAATAACCAACTGGCAAAGACTCCTGAATTAACTGAAGGTGCTAATTACACCATTTGATTTTATCCACTTTGCATATTCCAAAAAAATGATTGCTGAATTTAATTATATCTGTAAGGAGAAAGTACAATGAGGGATGGGAGGGAGACAGGAAAGCTAAACCTTGGATATGAAAGCCCAAGGAGAAAGATGGGCCTATGGTAATCTTAGATTTTTTTGGATGGGTAAGTTCAAGTTCACTGCGTAGAACTGTATGTACAGGGGCGTCTCCTTGTCTGTGGAAAAGGGATTAACTTAGGATTCCAAAATGCTCTGCATGCTCCAACCACCTTCTGTGGAATACACGTGACTCACGCTTTCTCACCAAAGGGAAGATGTTAATGACAAGGCTCCCAAAAGGTCAGCCCCAAGATCAAGGTCCATATTATAAACTGAATCTTCACCTTCATATCTTTGAGAATATAAATGCTAAGCAAAAGCTCAGTTCTTTTGGAGAAATCCTTTTTTAAAAATTACATTTATTTGAAAGAGACAAAGGAGATCTCCCATGTTCAGACTTACTCCCCAAAGGCCTGCAAGAGCCGGGGCTGGATCAGGCCGATGCCAAGAGGATGGATTTCAATCTGGAGCTTCCCAGTGGGGGGCAGGAACCCAAGGACTTGAGGCATCACGTGGTTGCCTCTCAGCATGTGCATCAGCAGGAAAATGGAGTTAGGAAGGGAGCAGGGACTTGAACCAGGCTCTCGGACGTGGGATGCATTCATCCCAAATAGCCGTTTTACTGCTCTGCCAGTGCCTGCCCTAAGGTCACAGCTTCTTAAGGCATGTCCGCACAGCCAACTTTAGTGTGAACAGAGCAGGCTCATGAGATGTTTGGAACATACTGAGCTTGATGTTCCTGCTGAGACAGGAAAACCTTAGTGCCTGGTGCATGGTGGACCTGCTCTCTCCTTCCAGATCCTATAGCCAGACTCCACAATAACAGCCTGCAAATCTGAAGGCAGCAAAGGACAGAAGACTTAACTGGAACCACACAGCCGAAGGCTGGAAGGGAGCAGCCCGGCGATGACACAATGTTCCTAAGTTGTCCGCTGTTGGCTGACAGATGCTCCTAGGTTGGCTGATGTGCAAGTGTGTAAGTTGCAAAGTGGGCTGGAAAGCTTTCTATGCTTGCCAAAACTGAACCAAGTCGGAAACTAGCAGACACACTAAGAGAGCTGGTGCATTTTGTTGATTTCTTTTAATCCTCGCTTTGCTTCAGTATACTGAGCTGCACCCAGGAGCAACCACATGGTTATTTCTGGGATGTTCCTATTTCTCAAAAAAGTGGTTTCGGGTTACGGTGAAAATCTTGGGGCCAGTGCTGTGGCACACAGGCTAAGCTCCTTCCTGCAGTGCTAGCTCACATGTGGATGCTGGTTTGAGTCCAGACTACTCCACTTCTGATCCAGTTCCCTGCGAAGTCACCTGGGAAAGTGACATAGGACAGCCTGTGTGTTTGTGGGCCTCCACACTCACATGGGAGACCCAGAAGAAGCTCCTGCGTGGCCCAGCAGAGACAAAATACCTCTCTTTGTCTCTCCCTCTCTCTCTCTGTAACTCTGTCTTACAAATAAACTAAATCTTAAAAAAAAAAGCAAGAAAACTCCATCACTTCAACAACATCATTCCAGTCCACCTTTATGTGGGCCCTTCCCTGGTCTTGTCAAACAGGTACCCTTAGACAATGCGGTCCCTGCCCCAGCAGCAGCAGCAGCAGCAGCAGCAGCAGCCTCACCTGGGAGTTTGATAGAAACATAAGTCTGAGGCACCAACCTTCTCAATCCAAAGCTCTGGCAGCGGACCGGTAAGCTCGGCGGGTGACTGGTGTAGACCAGAGTGAGAACTACTGCCTTACTTCAAGCCAGTCAGGTAAGCCATGGCCCACATGGCTGGTGGCCTATAGTCCAGTGTGGGTGGAAAAAAAACAGGACAAGAGAGAGCTCCCCAATAAAGTGTGCTGCCTAGGCAGGAACAACACGAGTCACTGGGGATGGGCTGCTGCTCACTGCAGGCCTGTTTGCACACAAGTCTCTACCCTTTTTTGAAACTTCCTCATGGTTCCAGAGCATGGAAAGAGGGGAGCAAGCATGAGGAAAGGGCAGAGGTAGGGGAGTGGGCTGGTGCAGGCCCACTCCCAGGGTTGGTAGATGAAGCTGCTCCACCACCAGGGGTCACACAGAGCTGGAAGATTTCCTGGAAGCAGCAGGTGAACTGCCAGGAGATGACACGTGTATCAGCACCCCCACCCACTGCCGTCAAAGCACCCCCGTCTGAGTGGCCTCCCGCGGGCCTAGGACCATGCTAGGTCCTTCACGTCAGCCTGTCTAGTCCTCCCAATTTCCACGCTAACTTGATGGCACTGCGGCAGGAAGCAAGCTCAAGTTCACACGGGGTAAGCAGGCAGTCCATTCCCAGGTATGCAGCAGCAACTGTTAAAGCAACTCTCCTCCCCTTATCTGCCATTTGGTCACATCACACAACATTTCTGCCTACTTGGTCATTCCCATCTGCCATGAGCCCAAATCCCTCCAGTGACAAGGAGCCCTCTTCTGCTGACCCCAAGAAAAGCCTCCTCTGGAGAAGGGTATGAATATTGTGCTATCAACTTGTCTTCACCCCACGCCCAGGCCTGGAGTCCCGAGTGACAGCATATGGGTGGAAGATGGAACTTCAGAATCATGCATTGCAAGCCTAAAGAACCACAGCCCCCCCGCCCGCCCCAGGTCCTTGGCGCGTGTATGACAGACATGCAGCGAGCTCGCCGGCGGCACTCGCGGGACACGGGTCTCTTACCCTGCAGCTCCCTGGTCGGGAACCTTGAGGAAGTCCAGGCTCTCTGGCGCCTGGGACACTCGGTTGGAGCCGGTAGACTGCTGTCGTGGCAAGGATGGGCGGGGAATGGAGGAGTGCAGGCTTCTCTGGCTGGAACTCTGGCTGCTGGGAATGTGGGGCTGCGGCACAAACTGATTTTTGATAACTCCATTCTGGTGGTATCCTAGAGAGAGGAAAAGCAAGCTAAAATCTTCTCATCCCTTGTGAAAAGTTCTTCAAATTTCTTCCACCCTCAGAGTACTGGTCCAGAAGCACTGAACTTCTCTGGACTCATTTCTCCTGATAGAATCTGGGGGTTAGAGAAGCACATTCCCTTCCCCTTTCAGCCTGAGGTGTCACTGACAAACCAAGCTGCATATATTAAAGGTGTCCAATGTGACCGAGTTCCTAGCTGTCACCTGCCCAGGAAGTAGCCATAACACAGCAGGCATTCAGCACATGCTTGCTGAATCTCCAGATGATCAGAAATTCCAGGAAAGGTAAGTTGGTAGCTGGCTGGCTGGCACATACTTGTGTCTAACACAAATGATGTGGTTCTGACTCAGCAGCTTGGGCAGGCAGCTGTTTAAACAGCTGGACATCCATTGGCGAGGGGTCAGTCCCAGGTAACCTTGGCAGGAGCTGCTGTGTGAGGTGGAGTGAGTACTCCACCCACGCAAGGAAATGGGGCCCCTGGTTCGGATCTTTCCAGATGAAGCCAACCCTCTCTGCCTGAGAGCACTTCCAGTCCAGACTGCATCAGCCAGCAGGCAATGGGTCACGGTCACAGTCATGGGCCCCAACCCCAAGTTGGGGTTACAAAACAATGTTACTGTCACTGCAGGCTGTGAAGCAGCCCATGTCCCTTCTCCTAGTCCTGCGCCATGTGAACCAGAACAAGAACCTGCGAGGCCCATTTCTAACCAAGGCAGCAGCTTCAGTTGAGAAGCTTGGCTGCTAATGGGTAACATTGATCCCCAGTACGAAAGGCCATCTTCCAGTCAGGTTTCTTCCTTAAAGAACAAGGAGCCTGGGCTGGAGTGCACCTGGTCATTGCCAGCCCTGACAGGTATTGGGCCTGGTTCTGTATTGCAGTGATGGGTCCTGCCCTCCCAGGAATACCTTGTGGAGTGCAGAGAACAGCTCTTCATCTAGCTCTCACTCCTGCATTTCCTCCTATGGGGTCCGGGGGCCAGATCAGAACTGGACACCGGGGAGGAAAAAAAAAAAAGACCACTCCCCTTCATCTTCCCCTTGGGAGCTCCCACCCCCACCTGCTGCCAAGGGTACCAACAAAAGGAGGGGGCGTGTCTTGGTGCAGGGATGCCAGGTGTGGGGGCTAGCAGAGGGGCTGCCCCACACTCCTGTGTGAGCCCAGAAATCTAAAGGCAGCACCTTTGGGGCCTAATGTGCTGCTGCCGTGGGGGGAGTTGCTCTCTACAATGCCAACATCCCGTAGCTGAGTGCCTGAGCAAGCTCCAGCTGCTCCACTTCCCATCCAGCTCCCTGCCAATGCGCCACTGAAGGCAGCAGAGGACGCCCCAAGTACATGGACCTCTACCCTCCACGTGGGAGACTCTTGACTTCAGGCTCTTGGTTTCATCCTGGCACAGAACTGCCCATTGCAGTCATGTGGAGGGTGAACCAGCAGAGGGGAAGACTCCTCGTCTCTCCCTGTGCCTTTCAAATAACTAGATCTCAAAAGCCAAAGAATAGTTTAAAAACTTGGAGTAAGCATTTAGAAACAGTCATGCCAGCTGGACAGGTATATGGGATGTCTATTGACTCTAATAATAAGACTTTTGGTTTATATTTTGTATGCTTGCAAAAATCAGTCTGCTACTAATTCACTTTTATTGTATTTTTTTAAAAAGTTTCATCTTTTGAACTGGAAATGCTTCTCAAAACCTAGAAAGCAAAACAGAACGAAAATCTTGGACCTTCATGCTAGATGTTCTGAGAAGTGCTGATCCAGGGAATTCAGGCCCAGCGGCTTCACTTTACTAACGAACTGTCATTTCAAGAAGCCACGTTTGGACCTGGCATGATGGCTCAGCAGCTAAATCCTCGCCCCACATGCGCCAGGATCCCAAATGGACACCAGTTCATGTTCCAGCTGCTCCACTTCCCATCCAGCTCCCTGCTTGTGGCCTGGGAAAGCAGTCAAGGATGGCCCACACAGGGACCCTGCACCTGTGTGGGAGACTTGGAAGAAGAGGCTTGTGGCTCTGGAGCAACTCAGCTCTGACAGTTGTGGCTGAAGATCTTTCTGTCTCTCCTTCTCTCTGTAAATCTACCTTTCCAGTAAAAATAAATAAATCTTTAAAAACCAAAATAAGCAAGGAATAAGAACCTATGTTCAAGGTCAGATGCTCCGTGGCCTGACTGGGTCCCCCTGGCAGGGGGTTAACAAACTTTCCAGGAGGCCCTGGCTGAGGTTGTCCTGGGGCCAGTGCACAGAAATACAACACTGCCCTTGCAGCCTGGAGGACCCCTCATGCTTGGACAGAGGAGGAAGGGAGGAGAGCTGGCTGGGTGGGCCAGGCGGAGGCTGGAGATGCCGCCGGGTGCCCACGCCCGTGTCAGAACCCAACCCCGCACTCCTGGAGTGAGAGGCACGGGAGGCGGAGGCACACAGGATGGTCCAAGTCTAGTGGGGTCTTCCAAAGGACCCCTTCCGACCTAGATTCCTAAATGGACTAAATACCAAATACTTTGGGAACAGCTTTTGATAAACTGGATTTCATGAATGATAGGAAACGGGTGAATTTCTAAAATGCCATTCAAATATGAAAGATGTGGAGGGGGCATGCAGGCTTCTGTCTGTTCAGGGTTAGTGCTTATTAATCTGCAAGTTATTGTTTTATTTTTAGAAGAACGAGAGGTACAAAAACATAAAGGACACCCCCTACCCCCTACCAATCCCTTTTGTAGCAACATTGAAATTCCTTTCGGGAATTCCTTAAGTTTTAAAAAAGATTTATTTGTGTGAGAGGCAGAGAGGGGAGAGATAGATCTAGCTACTGGTTCACTCCTCTAACTTGCTACAGCAGCCAGTCTGGACTGTACTGTGGCCAGGAACACTACTCAGGTGCTTGGCCCATCAACCGCTGCCTACCCGGGCATGTTAGGAAGAAGCTGTATTGCAAACAGAGCAGCCAGGATTCCAATGAGCACTCTGACACAGGATACCGGCATGACAGGTCATGGCTTAACCCACTGCACCATGACACTGACCTCTGTTCCTTAATTTTGAGGACAGATCTTCCAGATTCAAGCTAAGAATCTAATTTTCTATCCATTCATTAAGCTGTTAACTAGTTACCAAATACCACTGGGTCCGACTGGAGCTGGAAAGAAGTGATGGGTTAGAAGTGACTAACTCCGTTTCTAAGGGTAACATAGCAGAATGCTGACACCCCAGCTGCTGGCACGGCATGGGTCTGCAGGAGGAGGACATGGGACATGGAACTCGCCCAGGGCTGGTTAAACACGCATCTCTATGCTAACAGGCTTCTTTCCACAGAATTTACACAGCCTCCAGGTCCCGACCGAGTGGTGTCAGTCCACGGCACACACGTGGCTTACCGGGGGGCGGCGGGGCCGCTCTCATGGGGTAGCTGGCATTGGCAGTGCCACTGGAATAACCTCTGTGCTGAATGGTATTCCTTCTGGTGGGACCTGAAATACACAGGCAAGACAAAGTTCCAGTCAGCCCTTAGGGTTCCCAGAGGGACCTACAGAGCAGGGACTGGGCAGAGGAGGAGGGGTACTGAAGTGCGGTTCTGGAAGCTACCGGGTGGGAGAGGTTGGGAGACACGGTGGCTTTTCCCAGACAGTTGGGACAGACAGCAGCTCTCCGTGCTTGTATTAGCACGCTGAGTACAGCCCAGCCGCCGAGCCAAGCGAGCTCCGTACAGCAGGGTCCCACAGCCCCATTCTTCCTGACCTGTACCCAGGGCTGCCCTTTGTGCAAGAGCTCGTGTCTGCCGTTGGCTCTTTAGACCCAAAGGCCACAAAGGTTAGAAGCAGACCTGCGCCCTGCACAGACACGGGGGACTCTGGGCACAGGCCGCGGCCAGAGGCAACATCACCGTGGGCCCGAGTCGGGGCTGGGAGGTGACGTCTGCAGGGACATCTCGGGTGGCAAAGAACAATACAAGGGTCTTGAGTGGGCTGGGAAGGAGGCTGGGATTCAGAGGGTGGAAGAGGGGTACAGAGGAAATCTCGGAGAAAGAGAAGAACTGATGAACAGAGGCAGGGAGGATGTGAAAACACAGGCACATCAAGCAAAGGCACCTCCAGAGACGGTGGGGAGGGGCTGCTCGGCGGGGCCGGGCCCAGGGGGAGAGCGAGGGGCCTGGGGACATGTGTGCTGGGGGGAGGCGGGAGAAGAGTCCTTTCAGGATCGAGGACATCCCCTTCGCCCAGTAAGGAGAGCGCAACACCTGTTAGGCCATGTTCCACTCTGTACCCCTGGGCACACGCACACACATCCACACGGACCCGACTGCTCATTTGCAGCCTCACTGTGCTCACTCTGCACCCCGAGGGCCGAGGCCTCTGCCCACCATGTGGGTTTGGCCAATGCCAGGCCCAGGCAGGCCTGGGTACAGGCCCTACCCTTTCCTCCTTCTCCTGCTGCTTGTGGTTTGAGGGTTCCCTGCGGACCCTCGCTGGTCCCCTTCCGCCCACCTTCTATTTCAAAGTGTCTCCAAACACTGCACTGAGATGTGGTGACACCACAAGTCCTGACCGACCCATAGACACCACTGTGTCCCGAGTGGGTAAATGACATCTGTCGGTAGCGTGGCCATGTAGGAGGGAGCACACTGATGCCCAGCTTTTTAATACAGGGCACCCTCTTCATTGAGGGGCTCCTTCTGGAAAGACACCTGCGGTGTATGAGCCCATAGCACATTGAATATTCTGTGCCACGCACCATAAACATCAGTTTATAAACAGCAACGCTTAACACAGGCGGGGGCTGGGCTTTGGGCCGGGCTTGTGTGCAGGACTGGGTCCCCTCCTGTTCTAACACAGCGCACTTCGGTGCAGGCGGAGAAGAAGCTATGTGCTTCGCCGCGCCGTGCAGAAAGCACACGGTGCGTGGGCAACGGTGTGCAGGTTCTAAGTAACTAACGGAGAGGAATCTATTTCCATCATGGATGAGATCTGACTGCAAGGTGCTGGCTGTCTGAAGGTACAGACTCAGCACTGTGAGACAGGTGTGTACTCTTCACAGGAACTAATCATCCAGCTGCACATTTCCCTCGGGAGGTCCCTTTGACCGGAAATACTCCTGATGAAATCCCTCGCCTCCCTCTACTAGAAACAACAGCGTGTCAACTGGGTCCCCAGGAGCTGGATCACAAGGGTGGGGTGTGGAGCAGCACCAGCGCCGGCCGGGCCCTGGAACACTTACGGGAGTTCTTGGGCAGCCCGGGTCCGATGCTGACCTGTAGCACCTTGTTACTGGGCTTGAGGATGGTCAGGTCGCCAAAGCCTTGGTGGAACTGCACCTGCCGAGAGCCACCAGCGCTCCAGGGGCCCCAGTTCTCCTTTTTCAACTTCACTTCAAGCCTGTAGCAGGTGCATGTGTCAGAATTAATGACCCCAGAAGAAAGTGGTGCTCATGTACCCCGGCATGGAGATGTGATTGGAAGAGGGCGAGCTAGACAACAGTGCCCCGCAGATGGGCAGAGCAGCCACAGGTGTGGCGCAGCTGGCAGGTGGCGGCAGATGCCTTGGCTGGCATCACTGTGCTTGCTGCATCTGAGAGATGCCGGGCACAAGACAGCTGAGGCCAGCTTGGCACAGGGCATGATCACAATGTAGTTTGTGATGACGCATCTTCCACCATCACTCCCCACACTCAGGAAGGGGACAAAAACATTAGCCCCCAGGATCCAAATAGAAGGGAGTTTTTCCCACAGTCCCCAAACTCCCTGGCCAGTTTGAAAATTCCCTCTGATCCTGCACTATGCCATCTACATTTGGTTTCTTAACCTTATATTCTCATGTTGCCAAAGCAGATTTGATAAGGAGCTGCCAATCTTAGAGCTTTCCTCTCCAAGATGCTGAGGCTGGAGATCTTGGCCTAGTTCTTCCAGGAAAGAAATGGAAGATATTCCCATCTTATGGACTGGGAATATGAGGTGGAAAAGCTCGAATCTGAGAGCAGAAACTCAACAGGATTGGGTATGTGGTGAGCTGAGACACGAGCAGCGGCCAGTACAGCCCTTGGTGCTGCTGTTCTGCCTCGCTCCCCTGCTCCCTGCCGGACCATCGGCTCTGCTAAGAGATTCTTCCGGGTTATTCAGTGAGATGCGCCTTTCCCTGCCTCGCTTGGCTGAGCTGCCTCTGAACGATGGAGCGCACTACTCTGTAAAGCTGTAATTTCATAGGCATCCAGGCTGTATTCCGGAGCTTCCAACATTCCACTGGGGAAACTGAGGCACCCAGGGCCGGGCTTGCTGGAGCCTCTGGAACTAAACTCTACATCCCACCCCACGCCCCCCCACATTTCCCCTGTTGCACCCCGGTGTCCACAGCGAGGCCGAGGCCCTCCAGGCTTGGGGCCCCAGTCCCTGACTTACGTGTTGCTGAACTTGAGAGGTAGTTGCTTCTGTGTCTTCTCCTCGTAGCGCTTCGCCAAGAGGCTTAGGAATTCAGTCTTGAAGACAGATTCAAGCAAACTGTCGTATTCTTGTTCATGCACGATGAAAATGTCATCCTGCATAGTGCTGCGGAGAGACCAGACAAGCGTCACATGTGCACTGCTTGCTTCGTTTTGCTGCTCATTGTAAGATCCTAAGCCAGTACTATAGGCTGCCTTAGCTGTCATCACCATAAGCGATCATCCTTAAAACAACACAACCAGAATGAATCCCATAATAAAATGGTTGCCACCTATCCTCCCTGGAAACCTATAGTTCACCCAAAGCATAACTGAATATTTCTCCCATATGATTTTTTAAAAAAATATTTACTGGAAAGGTAGATTTACAGAGAGACGAGACAGATCTTTTGTCTATTGGTTCACTTTCTAAATGGCCACAATGGCCGGAGTTAAGCTAATCCCAGAGCAGGAGCCAGGAGCTTCTTCCAGGTCTCCCACATGGGTGCAGGGTCCCAAGGCTTTGGGCTGTCCTCGACTGCTTTCCCAGGCCACAGGCAGGGAGCTGGATGGGAAGCAGGGACACAAACCGGCGCCCATATGGGATCTTGGCGATGCAAGGTAGAACGCGACCTACTGATTTTATCCAATCATTTGTATCGACTTCAGAGGGAGAGACAGAGAGGCAGACAGCGTGTCCATCTGCTGGCTCACTCCTCAGATGATCCCAGTGATTGGAACTGTGGGCCAGCATTGAAGCTGGGGGCCAGGGACTCAATCAAGGTCTCCCACGGGGGTGGCAGAAACCCCATCACTCGAGCCATGAACAAACCCGGGTGTTCTGAAGTTGGATATCGGTGTCTTCATCCATATCTTAACTCCTAGGCTGAAGGTCCACCTTGAGCTTGATCCATTTAAACTGACAAGATAGAACTGGGCCATCCCAACTCTGCTATGGTGTAGGTGTGTCCCTTTGACCTGCCCCCAGCCGAATCTTCATCGTCAACGTGATGGAATTAAAAGGCAGGGTTGGAAGGGGAGAGGCGCCGAGTGGGTGAGTATGTCACGACCCCGTGCAGAAGCGGCGCTGTGGGACTCTCTGACTCTTCTGCTCTGTGAAGCGATAACGTGGAATGTGCATCTGTTCCTTGATTTTAAAACTCCAGTCCCCAGAACTGTGAAGAGGTTTTGTAAGTCACCCTGTCCCGGGCGCCTTGTTATGGTGGCAGGAAAGCCTGTGACAACCCCTTGCTGTGATGCCTCTGCCCCACGGTCCCCCTACAGGAAAGGCGTCTGCTTATGGGCAGAGGAACCGAGACCTTGGGCAGGGGCACGGCGCAGCGGGACTTCAAGGGACACAGTGGCGGGACACAGGGCAGGACGGGACTGACTAGCAGACACCTGCATCTGTCGAAAGGGTGTGGTCCTCCCCACAGGGTCCATCTCAGAAGCACTGGTGTGCATTTCTGCCTGGATAGTGGCCATTATCTTAACTTCGACACTTTGTTTCCCAGCATCCATCTCTGTAGCACAACACAACAGATTGCACAAGAGCAGCTCAGAGCCCAAAGGCCCAGTCCACAGTGCCTGGAATGCAGGGACCGGCTTCTTCCCTTTAAAGGGATGACAGCAAGTTGTACAAGGCACTTACCCACACCCCACTGGCCAGAACTAAGCCACATGGTCATAGCTAGCTGCAAGGAGGTCTGGGGAATGTTGTCCTTGGCTAAGCTTAGGAAGAGAATGGGTGTCACAGGACAGCTTACGATTACACCTGTTTGCTCATAAACTCTTCCAGAACAAGGACTTGAAGAATCATTGACAAAAAGTTGGGAGTAAGGTGCCTCAGAGGCTGTGGCCACATAGTCGCCATCACCTTGTTTCCGGATAAATGAAGACTCCGCAATCATTAATCATTTTATGAAGAAGATAGATTAATCATAGTTTGCTATGATTAATCATTAATCATAGCAAACTAAAACTCTGCCCAGCGTGTTGCAAGAAGCTGTTTGCCGAAGCTCTCCGGAATCACCGCGAACCTGCGAAGTCCAGGGCGAAGGTCCTGGCCCTGATGCACAGCGGCCTCGGCGGGTGGGCGGGGCGTGCAGGGGCCGGCGCGGAGGCAAGCAGGAGGGCTGCTTCCGGGCAGGAGGAAGAGGACACGAGCTCCTGGCGCAGCGGCTTGACTCTGCGTACACCTGACACGCACGCAGCCAACTGTGACCCTTCAGGGGGGTGACATGAGCCCGAAGTAACCCAAGTGCTCACATCCACTGTACGTGGAGTCGTAGGATTTTCACTTCCACAAAGGAAAAAGCACACAGGCTAAAGCCTCAAGGTTCATCATCTGCCTGAATCTAGCAATGAGAAGGGATGTGTCTGGATACTCTGCCTTCCACCATCAAGTACCTCCTTCTAGCGCCCCGGGCAGGAGTGAGTTACACAGTCTCAGCCAGGCCAGGATTTCAGCTTGCCTCCCTTTCCCCAGCTTACGCTTATGCCTCTCGACTCAAATACAAAGCTTTTGGGCTTATTTACATTTTTTTAAAAAGGAAATATCGGACTTCTCTTTGGAATTCACCCGTCTTATTTTACATGCTCCTGCTGCAATTGCAATCTTTGCAGATGTCTGACACCATACCCTGTGTGGAAAAATCCTACATTCCCGTTTGGCTTCCCCCTCCCTCACCTCGTGGCTTACAGGACTGCTGACAACACTAGCAAACTGTGGCATTCCTGGACCAGGGTTATCTTCTTCATAAAGACGTTTGTTGCGAAACACCATCATGATGGAATTTACCCTTAAAGCTGAAAAGGCTAAGACCAAGGATGGTCCTGCTTATGTTGGAGCCTTCATCAGGAAGGTTTTCATTTTCCTAATTACAGAATGCATGCTCCCCTGAACCACGTGGAACGTGCAGAGGCGAGTACCGAAGAACATGGACCTTGCCCAGAATTCTATCACATGGCAGATTTGGCCACATCCCAGCGGCAGACCCTTCTGCGGCTCTTCCTAGAACCCCGGCTCCGATATGGGGGTCTGCGTGGAATTGCAGCTGGCAAGGCCTCCTCTCCTAGCTTGCACACCAGAAGAGCGGTGTCTATTGTTCCCTGATCACGTGCTTCCTCGTGTGTGCCCTGCCTCACCCTCCTCTGAACCGCAGGGCTCAACCTTACACGGGAGGCATTCAGTCCTAGAGTGATGACAGATCTCGCTTCCCAAAACCCACAGGGCACAGCAAGAACCTCTTCTCGCCCAAGGGATTCGAGCACTCAGGCAATGGAACTTGCCATGTAACACCTGACCTTTCCTTTAAGCACTCTCTCCCAGGTGACTTTATCCGTTGGTCCATCTCCCGCCCAGCCAGCTTGCACCTCACGGTGTAGGCCTGGTGGAGGTCAATGACTGGAATGAGGACTGCTACAAGTCCCACCAGAGCATGCAGACTAGCTGAGGGACCGACATGCCCATGCCACATGCACACTGGAGTGCCTGGGTTGGCTTGCAGGGACTCCAGCTTCTGATTTGAGCAAAGGAACATCCATCTCTGGAGGCGGCAGTGATGGCTCAAGCAACTGGGTCCCTGCTGCCGACAGGGGAGACCTGGCCTGGGTTCTGGTGCCCCTGCCTCTGGCCAAGGCACAGCCTAAGCTGCTGTAAGCATCTTGGGGAGCGAGTTGGCACAGGGGGAGCTCTCTGCACCTCTCTGCCTCTCAGATTTCTCAAAGACTCAACAGAGAGCGCCCTGAGCACCAATCTCACTGCCTACAGCAGGAAAGCCGAGAACATGGGTCAGTGCATCTGTGGGCACCTTGACAGCCAACTGTGGTTTTTTATTTTCTTCAGATTGATTTATTTTACTTGAAAGACACAATTACAGGCAGAGAGGGAGAGACACAGATTTTCCATTCACAGGTCACTCCCTCAGTGGCCACAATGGCTGCAGCTGGACTGGTCCCAAACCAGGAGCCAGGAACTATTTTTTCTCCCAGCTCTCCCATGTGAGTGGAGGGGCCCAAGGCCTTGGGGCAACTTATGCTGCCATCCCAAGGCCATTAGCAGGGAGCTGAAACAGAAGTGGACCAGTTAGCACCCACCTGCCAGCACTGCAGGCAGAAGGCTAGCTTGTTATTCCACTGTGCTGGCCCCACTAGCTGAGTTTTCAACTTAAAGAGCAAGGCCAGTTCAGGACTGGAACAAGAAAGACTTTAGGATCTTTCCCAAACTGCTGCATGGCTCTGCCAACACACACACACACACACACACACACACACACACACACACACACACACACACACACACACACACACACACACACACACACACACACACGTTCTAGAAACTCCACATCTCAATTCCACCTGACATGCTTCCTCCTGACATTCTGCCAAGTCTCCAATGAAGGTGTCAATATTTCCGTCTGATTTTTATGTAGATAGATTTTTCTTGCTCAAATGATCCTGGAGTCCCTCTGAGAGCCTAGCGTCCTCCTATCTTTCTGAGAAATTGGCTCTATTTCCACCTGTTATCATATTTTTTTTAATCTTGCAAATGAAAACCTTAAAAAAAAAACCTTCATCCAAAAGGCATAAAAAAGCTCATGTCCATGGAAGGATTAGAAAAATATTTTATTGGGACCGAGCATGGTAGCCTAGCAGCTAAAGTCCTCACCTTTCATGAGCCAGGATCCCATGTGGGTGTTGGTTCTAATCCCGGCAGCCCCACTTCCCATCCAGCTCCCTGCTTGTGGCCTGGGAAAGCAGTGGAGGACAGCTCAAAGCCTTGGGGCCCAGCAGCCACATGGGAGACCAGGAAGGGACTCCTGGTTCCTGGCTTTGGATCAGCTCAGCTCTAGCCATTGCAGCTGCTTGGGGAATGAATCACCAGATGAAAGATCTTCCTCTCTGTCTTTCCTCCTCTCTGTATATCTGACTTTCTAATGAAAATAAAATAAACCTTTAAAAAAAAAGAAAAATATTTTTTTAAGCAAATCCCAAATGCATAAAAATGCAGGATAGTAGAAAGCCCTGGGACATGGCAGCAGGTTTTAATGATATCCTGACAGTGGGAAACACATTAACCTGTGTCTTTCTTTAACATCCAAACTAGGTTCATTTAAAGGAAGCATAAATATGTTCTTTTTATCCTTAAATATTTCAGTGTGCATCATAAAATACAAAGTCTTTCAGATAAAAAATAGCCACGGTGTAGGCATGATGGGTACCTGACCCGGCCGAGATGCATGTGTCCTACACTGCTGGCCCTGGCTCTCGTCCCAGCTCTGCTCCCAGTTCTAGCTCCCAGTTAAGGCACAGAGACAGCAGGTGCCAGCTCAAGTACTTGAGTCCCCTGCAGGAGATGCAGGTTGACTTCTTGGTTCCTGGCGTTGACCCTGGCCCCGTCCTAGTTGCTAAGGGAGGAGGGAACCAGCAGACGGTAGTTTGCGCTCCCTCCCAGTCCTCCTCTCTGCCTCTCAAGCAATTAAAAAAAAATAGATGGTGTTATTATCACATCACAAGAAAGAAGCAATCTGGGCCTGGCGTGATAGTGTAGTGGTTAAAGTCCTCGCCTTGCACACGCCAGGATCCCATATGGGCACCAGTTCTAATCCCAGAAGCCCTGCTTCCCATCCAGTTCCCTGCATGTGGCCTGGGAAAGCAGTCGAGGACAGCCCAAAGCCTTGGGACCCTGTACCTGCATGGGAGACCTATAGGAAGAAGTTCCTGGATCCTGGCTTCGGATCAGCATAGCATCGGCTGTTGCAGTCACTTGGGGAGTGAACCATCAGATGGAAGATCTTTCTGACTCTCCTCTTCTCTGTATATCTGCCTTTCCAATAAAAATAAATAAATCTTTTTTTTTTAAAAAGCAATCTTTTGTAACAAATGTATTTAGTCATGCCCCCATTTCCCATATTTTCTCATAATGGCTTTCAGATGGTTAGTTGGTTAGACTGAGGAGCTGTAAATCCACTTGGCCTTGACATTAGTGATATGAGTTACATGTCAGGGCCTGCGCCATGGTGTAGCCGGCTAAGCCTCCATCTACAGTGCTGGAATCCCGTATGGGTGTTGGCAGGAGTCCCTGCTGCTCCACTTCTGATCCAGTTCTCCGCTCACAGCCTGGAAAGTCAGCAAAGGAGGGCCCAAGTGCTTGGGTCCCTGAACCCACAGGGGAGACGTACAAGAAGCTCCTGGCTCTTGGCTTTGTACTGGCCCAGCTCTTGCTGTGGCAGCTGTTTGGGAAGGGAAACAGTGAATGGAAGATCTCTGTTTCTCCTCTCCCTGTTGTAACTTTGTCTTTAAAACATAAACATTAAAAAAACAAGAGTTACACGTGAGCTCAAAGACGGGCGATGTGGGTTACTTTCACGGTCTTTCATTAAAGACTTCACAGGAGCCATCATTCCAGCCAACAGTCAAACAGTAAGTCTCACACATTTTTGAAGACACATACAAATGTGGCAATTTCTTTCCCCCTGAAGTACAACACATCTATTAACATCTTCCTCTGTGCCAGTGCTGGAGGAGTCTGGGGCGTATACCCACCCACCTGCTCATATGCACACACGCAGTTGGCAGGGTGGTGGCACCCTGGGTTTCTACTCTGGACTTTGATTCTGTACACATCATCACCCATTGCGCTGCTTTCCTGATTGGGTTTCTGATCTGGCTTAATCCAGCGTGTCAAGGACGTGAGGCAGCACATGAACTCTGGTTACTGTTGGCTGCACTGGGTGCCCTGACTGCAACACACAGGCATTCCAAGTTATAATGACTCAGTTTCTCTCCTCTGCTGAGGGCAAGAAAAACTTGCAGGCTAAATACATCACTTTTACCACATCCTCTAAAGAGGGGAGGTCACAAGAAAGCTAGCTTCCAGAACATGAACGCTCAGCAGGAAGCAGAAAGACAGCTCGCTCTGCCATGAGACATTGTGCCATGAGACATTGCCATGAGATCTCAGAGGTCAAGAAGGCAAAAGAAAGAAAGATATCAGAGTCCCCAGGCCGGGTGGGATGAGCCTCAGGGACCGGCTGAGCAGCACGGCAAGCCCTCGAATGCTGGACACGCATGCAGACGCAGCAGGGTGACGGGGTACCAGATCTGCAGGATCCCTCCTCCGGAGGGGTGCACATGTACCTGCTGGCAGGTGCTGGGCAGTCTGCCTGCATGGCACATCGCAGTGCCCGGGCTTAGACTCTGCTTCCAACTGTCTCCTTCCAACTCAGACCACGGCAGGCAGCGGTGGTGGCCCGAGCAGTTGGGAGACCTGGACTGTGTCCCTGGTTCCCAACTTTGGCTGAGAGCGAACCTTGGATACTGAGGTACTCGTCATGCATGGAACTTCTTCGACTCTCAAAGAAAAAAGAAAATTACCCTCAGATTCAGGGCTTCTTGTGCCCTAGAACTAGTATTCCCTGGCTTTTAGCCATGGCAACTGTCAAGTACCCACTGTATTTTTCAGCTCATCCAGCTTAGCCAAGGCCCAGAAGCTTATCATGCAAGAGGGTGGAAAAAAAGAAAAAACAAAAAATGCTTCTGGTTGTGTTATCTGCAACTCCAAGGGCAGCCTTGGGCCCAGCCAGTAGTGTGGCCAGCAGGCTGGGACTCGGCCCACCAGCAGGATGTGCAGGAAGACCTTCAAGAATCCAGAGGACTGCACAGCGCCGCCTGCTGGCCCTGGAAGCCCACGGCACAGCGTCTACCAACAGAGGCTGCAGAAAGGATCCTGGGTGACATGGAGACATTTTCCCACGTCCTGGCTTGGCATGTTTTGCACACTTCACCTCCCAGCACCGCCTGGCCTTTTATCCGGGAAAATTAGGAACAGACAGAATCAGAAACCACAGAGACGCAGGCGAAAAACATAAAGTGCAAGCCTGCTTTGGATTATCACGCTGGAGCCGGGAGGATAGATGTGCATGGCAAAGCCCAGCGTTGCCCAAGTGCAACACTCTCTCCTGTGGGGAGTGAGAGCTGACAGCAGTGTCCCAGTTCCAGCAAAAACATCCCTGCTTCCACGCAAAGGCAATCCGAAACTTCCCTCTAGCACAAGCACTGTTAGTCTCACAAGGGCCCAGAAACACGAGCCAAGGAGGAAGCTGCTACTACTGGGCTCACTGGGCCTTTTGTCCTCTTTTCTGAGTGTCCCTTGGACCTGGAAAAGGCTCAGCCAGCAGAGAGGCCTGAGTGCAGCAGTTCCTAGCATGGAAGGACATGGAGAAGCCTTCCCCTCTGTGCAAAGAAAGCCAGACCACCTTACGCTACCACTTGTAGAAACAAGCAACATCTCCACCTGCCTGTGAACTTGGAGCTGGAGCAAGTATGCAGCCATGACTCAGGAACTACAGATGATGGAGACAAAGTTATCTACCCTCTAACAGTCCAAGGACCACTCAGAGAAACTTCCCTTCCCAGACACCTTTGCTTGGCCCGGGCCACTAAAGCATGTTTGGTTTTGAGACTGGAAGAGGCAGGCCGGGGGACAGGGCTCTTATGCCCTGGTGTGATGTGTCTAGTAGGTTTGTTGCTAAGCCTGTGTGAGCAGCTTGGGTGGAGGTGCTGGGAAGACAAGGGGACACTGCCCAGGCCTCTGCTGCACTCACCTGAGGGACACGGACAGGATCCTCTCCACCTCTATCCTCCGTTTCAGCACTTCCTTCACCTGGCCTTTGTCGGGGCCCTGCTTGATCTTCTCCCTCCCGATCAGGTACAGGCACTTTGGGGTAAGCAGCAGGTCTCGCTTTACACCCTGTGACGAGAGGGGCTTTCAGAAGGAGGGTCGACACCCGGAGGCAAGGACTGTCTCTGTGAAGGACCACCGCCTCGGGTTGGGACACGGGGACCTTCTATGTGATGGGCCACCACGAGAGCTTTGCTAAAGACCATCTACCAGGGCACCTCCAAGTTGATGGGAAATACAAAATTTATATTGGTGCCAACTGGTTTGAAAGCCACACAGTTTTTCCCAATATGCACTGAGAATATCCCTGCGCATGGATTTCATGCTTTAACCTCATTACAGTCTTTAACTCTGGATTTCCTGGGAGACCTGGGCACCCACATTTGCGACCAAAGTTACCACTGGCGCCAGTTCCAGCCACAAGAAATAACCTGGTTTTAGCAAGACAGCATCGCTCCTCTTGCTGAATGACCACTGACTTTGTTACCCTTCCCTGACAGAACGACAGCAACAAAACTAAAATGCCTGGTGGGTCTGCCACCATTGGAGACTTCAGATCTCCCTGTTAGGGTTCTGATCTTATCAGGGAAAAGGCAGGCAGAGGGAAGGCCTTCAGGGATTCCTGCATGGCTCCCAGAAGAACCAAACTCACAGCCATTCACGCTGCCACCTTGCTTTATGACCTCAATTCGCTGACCAACAACTCCGCTTTGGCAACCTATTCTGACAACAGGAAGACAAAGGCATATGCAGTGGGTGAAAAGACGCCGAGTGCCATGATGATGTGAAACAAAAAAAGAGACCCCCTTGGTATTAACGGGAAATCGGTTTAAAAAAGCAGCATTCACTGACGCATGCTGTGCAATTACACAAAAGCGTTCGTAGCAACGCAGCAGTTCTCCCGGCACACAAAGGAACTTCAAGGAGCTTCTGGGAAACTAGAATTAAAAGATTTTGTTGCAAGAAGCAGTGTGTAGTTTTTTTATAATCTGTGTTTTCCATGAATTTTTTTGCAAATCTCCTTTGGCTTTCTAAAGGAAAACCAAACCCACTGCACAAAATCAGCCCGCAATACCTCTCACCTCTCGTAAAATAATTACGCAAGTTTATGTTTGCATAAAAAAGCTCTGGGGAGGACACACAAAATGTTAATGGTGATTATTGCTGGGCATCCCCGCCTGTTGTTCTGTATCTCAATTTTTCCACAATGACCCTCTTTTGTCTAAAACAAGGACAGCAAAACTGCTAGTTGTTGAGACAGTAAGGAATTCTTGTCGCCCGAGGTGGGTGGTCAGCGCGTACCTTGAACCTCCTGTCGTACTTGGTGACTGTATCCGCGAAATCGATTTTCTCCCTCTTGCCCACAAACTGCTGGAGTTCTGGGTGCTCCTCCATCCCAATGTAATCCCCAATGAAATTCCTATTGATGCTATTTCTCCTCCTCTCCTTCTTGTTCAACAAGAGGTCTGAGGCTGCAGATTCCAAGAGCACGGAGAAGGAAAATCAGAAAAAGGAGTCCAGATTCTTAGTGCGGAAATACACAGACCCGTGACATCACATGCTAAAGAAAAATAGTGCTTGTAACTTGAAGCTCAGACTGACTTTTTTTTAAATAAAAGTACTTGAAAGGAAAAGCTATAGAATGACACAGAGAGAGCAAGCGAGCTCCCATTTACTGGTTCGTTCCCTGAAAGGCTCATAGCAGGCAGAAGTGGGCCAGGACCCCATTCAGATGCCTCCCATGGGTGGCAGGGATCCAAGGACTGGAGCCACCATTGCTGCCTTGTGGGGTTTGCTTTGGCAGCAGGCTGGAGTCAGACACCAGAGGTGGGAATAGAGAGCTCAGGAACTGTCTCGTGTGATGTCAGGGGTTCTCAACAGGCATACAAAACTTAACTCCCAAAAATGTGTTAGATGAATGAACCAAAAGAGCGAAAATACCTTCTTCTCTCATCTGCACATACTTCTTCCGGGCGACAAATTTCCTCCATGATTTCTGGATCACTCGGGCATACCCATCATACTTTCTCTCTCTCATCTCTTCTAGAAGAAATAGCTGTGAAGGCAGAGAGGAGCAACGTGAACCAGCCTGTGAGACCCAAGCGCCGTTCCGGCTGCAGGTATTTCCAGGATGCCCGGCTGACTGACGACACAGCAGGCAGCACCCTCGCCAGCTCCTGCTGCCCAGTGACGGGACCACTGGGGCACACTGCTGGTGACTGAAGCCTTGCCACGCATTTATTTTTGCTTTGCATGAAAACCCATGGGAAAGAGTTGCACCCGAGGGCTGGGCCATCATATTGGTAGCTGCCCCACCTTGGTCTTGGAGTCTGTGACAACCAGGCGGGGGACTGGACGTGTAGGCTATGTTCTTTCCCCCACCTCGGGATTCAAAGAGGAAATTGAGGGCTGCACCAAGGCTGCCGTTTCGTCCTGCAGACAGCCTCTTCTTAAGAATTTTCCAGGTTTTGGGCCCGGCACGGTGGCGCAAGTGGTTAAAAGGTCCTCGCCTTGCATGCCCGGGATCCCATATGGGCGCCAGTTCTAATCCCGGCAGCCCCGCTTCCCTTCCAGCTCCCTGCCTGTGGCCTGGGAAAGCAGTCAAGGACGGCCCAAAGCTTTGGGAACCTGCACCCACGTGGGAGACCCGGAAGAGGCTTCTGGCTTCGGATCGGCATAGTATCGGCCCATTGCGCTCACTTGGGGAGTGAATCATCGGACGGAAGATCTTCCTCTCTGTCTCTCCTCTCTGTATATCCGCCTTTCCAATGAAAAAATAATAAAAATAAATCTTTAAAAAAAAAAAAAGAATTTTCCAGGTTTCTGCAGGAGCAGAGCTGGTGCTGCCCTACTTACAGTTCCACAGAAGCCTAGACTTGCTGCCTCACAGGATCCTGCAAGCAATCACTGGAGCAAAGGATGGTAACCAATGATGGGGCTGGGACCGCTCAGGGCCCAGAGTCCATCCAGGCCCATTCCACCAGACCGTGCAATAATGAAGATGACAGTTAATTGTCCCCACAATAGGTCAAGACTGATCCTGGGTGCGTGGAGTGTGTCATTTCAACATCTCAATTATGACATGAGTCGTATTTTTCTGCTACCTGTATTTTTACACATGAGAATACTGGAACTAGGATTAAGCGGGGCTGGACAGTGAACCAGGGTTGTTCTGGTTCTGCGGGGCCCCTCTTTGTTGTCACACACTGGTCCAAGTCTTTTTCTGTCATTATGTCTCTGATCAGTTCCTAAAATGGTGAGAAACTTTCTCATCCACAACGGAAGCAAGTTAAGCAAAGATGAGCCATCATTGCAAAAATACTTCAGAAGTAGACAATGAGTTTTGGTTTGAAGGCAGCTGGGCTTAATTTGTTGTCTGTTTACCCGGGTTTGTACTTACTAAAAGTCACACTTATCTGTTCCTGTCACCCAACCTCTCCGCCCATTCTCAGCCCCAGTTGGGTGGAAAGAGCATGGCAAACTCCAAGAACCAAGCTGGGGCCCACTTAGTTCTCCACCCCGGGTGCCCCAGAGAGCAGGCAAACCCCGCACCAGGAATGGGGTTTAGTAACTGGACGCAATGCTTTAAGTCAGAGCGCTACAGGTGCCTGTTGTAAGAATCCTGGCTGGTGTTTCTGATCTTAGCAGTTTCTGAGTAACTTTTGCTTCCTTTTTCTTTCTCAGAATTATTTTGGGAGTGCTGGAGAAAATGCACTTGTGACTCAGAGCAAGGGCGAAGGGGTAAATTCCCAACTTCCTATAGATGAAATCAGTGATGGTCTGAGTTTGAGAACTCTTTCAAAGGGCGCTGGGGGTTGGAGATGAGTGAAGATCAAGGAAAAGGAGTGCAAAAACCAAAGTGTATGGCTACGTGCAATAAGCAAAGAAATCAACCCAAAATGAAAACCAGTCCTTTGGAGTCTAATGCCTGTGGTGGACTCTGGAAGCAGATAGGTTATTCTGCATCTTAGAATGCAAGCGAAATCACAAGGCAGATTAAAAAAAACTTTAGTAGAAGTATTTGCATGTCCAGACTAGCTAGGGCCAGATGAGGCGGCCGGGGAGAGAGTGGAGATGACGGGGCGTGCGTGCACATAGCGGTGTGTGTGGGCACAGGTGTGCATGGGCACAGGTATGTGTATGTGAAGAAATATGGGGAATGGTCAGTCAGGTGATGCTCATCAAATAATTGGGAAGAACAGTATGAGAAACACCAAAAATAAATCTTTACTTTATATGTACACCTCCAAAGCTCAACTGAAGGAAGAGAAAAATGTACTGAAAATATGGCAGCTATCTGAATTCTACATGAACACTCAGCCAGTGGACAAGCAGGAGCAGGTTGCAGGTGACACAGGGAGCGTGGCGTCGTCCCATTTCAGAGGGAACAGGAACTGTTCTGTGGTTGCTTAATGGTGTATGACACAACATTCTCACTTCCTATTTGGAAACAAGATTGCTGGGAGACTACAAATAACTCAGTGTAAAATGCCACCACAAACTTTTCATAAACGGGTTCTATTGATGGGTGCCATTTATTTCTTTGGGTCCCCCAGGCCTCTTGGCTGCAGCCACAGGGGAGGCACAACTGCAGCTGTGGGGCCCAGGCTACAGAAGCAGGAAACAGAAAGCAGAACTTCCTTGAAGTCCAACGTTTCCGTTTCTACTAATATCATCATTTCCCATAAGATTTCCCCTTGGTCTGACAACCAATTTTGCCCAAGCTCACGACTAGCACTTCAAATGGAGTCTGGTGACAATCACGGGAACCTTAAGACTCCAGACCTCTCAGATAGGGTAACTTCCCCACCTTAGAAAAGGAGCAGCCGTCCCAGGGTCCAAGGGTAACTGGCATGACTGGGGGCCTCTATGGGGTTTCCACCACACACAAAAGTTCTTACGGATGTTGGTTAGGCTCACAGTATCTGCATCCTGACCAGGAGCGCTAGAGAAGCTCCTCTGCCATGCAGACATCTATCTTAGCTCGAGAACTACAAAGCACCCAGGCTGCAGGTGTCACTGGTAAGGATCTGTGTTCCATCAATGCAGATTCCACCTTCCTCTCAAAGTCCTTCCCAGACTCAGGGTCTTCAAGACTCACTTCTGGAAATTCCCACCCAGGGACCAGCTCCACCATCAGGGAGAGGGGATGAGAATGGGAGGTGGCTGAGCACTCACGGACTCCGGGGCCTTGATGAACACTTTGCTCCTCCCGAGCTGGAACTGGTCGCTGTCCATGTTGACCGACTGTAGCAGGTGCAACACGCCTTGCTTCTCATCGCCCCGCCAGGAGGGCCAGGTGGCTTTGGTCAGAATGGCATACCTGTGAGGACAGTGGGGCACAGGTATCACTCAGATGGGATGGCCTGGGCTTTCTGCTTGGTTGGGCAGGTGAGAGCTTTGCTCCTGGGGCACCTGGTGCTGATGGGACACAGTGGAGCCAGCTGTCAGTGCACTCTCCAGCCTCAGCACCCATGGAGCCCATTGCAAAGCTGCTTCCACCCCTCTTCCCCGGCTGCCGTGTGAATGCCTGGTGAGACTCTGCTTTTCTTTTCTTTCTTTTTTTTTTTTAAACATTGACTATTTTTTTTAAAGATTTATTTTTTAAATTTTTATTGGAAAGGCAGATATACAGGAGGAGGAGGAAAGACAGGGAGGAAGATCTTCCATCCGATGATTCACTCTCCAAGCGGCCGCAATGGCTGGAGCTGAGCCAGTCCGAAGCCAGGAGCCTCTTCCGGGCCTCCGAAGTGGGTGCAGGGTCCCAAAGCTATGGGTCGTCCTCACCTGCTTTCCCGGGCTACAGGCAGGGAGCTGGATGGGAAGCGGGGCTGCGGGGACTAGAACCGGCACCCATATGGGATCCCGGGTGTGCAAGAGGAGGAGCTTAACCATTGCACCATCGTGCAGGGCCCGAGACTCTGCTTTTCTTAAGATTTATTTTTACTTGATAGAATTATAGAGAGAAGGGAAGACCAAGAAAGATATCTTCCATCTACTGGTTCACTCCCCAAATGGCTACAATGGCCAGAGCTGAGCCAATCAGAAGCCAGGGTCTCCAACATGGGTGTAGGGACCCAAGGGACTTGAGCCATTCTCCACTGCTTTCCCAGGCCACCAGTAGAGAGCTGGATTAGAAGTGGAACAGCCGGGACTTGAACTGACACTCACATGGGATCAGAGGACCGCAGACAGAAGATAAGCCTACCACACCACTGGCTCCATTCTTTTCTGAACACCAGTCTCCTGACTTATTCAGAGCACTTAACTAATGCAGAGCATTTTAGAATGCTCACATCCCCTTTCCCAGAGCAGCAGTGGGCAGGTATCCCCTTCCATCTGTGAAACTCTGGTCATCCCAAGGCCCAAGCCCCTCTTTCCTTTGGGAACCCTTCCAGGAGGGCTGTCATGGAGCACCCTATCAAAACTCACCCTCCTCCACTTCTCTCTGGAAGGCAGGTTTGCTCACCACAATACCACCAACACAAGCTCTCCACTTCTCTCTGAACCACTGTTTTCCTGCAGAGCATGTGACGGGATGTGTAACTAAGCTCACGTTTGTGCTTATTTGGTTAGTGGAGGCTCCTCCTAACCCCCAGGGATGGGAGTTCCCTGCATAAGGAGGCCCCATTTGTGTGTCCCAGCAACAATGCTGGGCACAACTGTCACATACGGCCAACCATTACAGGAGACTCGCTCGGCCTCACATACGATGATTGGTGCTGCAGGTGCACGACCTCGTCTTATTTTTACGGCAGCCTAATCAGGTTGGACTCATTCTGCGGAGTAGAAGACGGAGATAGAGGGAGACTTGGTCAAGGCTGCTTAGCCAGTTAAATGTCAGAGTTGGGGCTTGCACTCAGCTTGCTGTCTTTAATCACGGCACTGCATATAAACCACAGCTTGGTTTAGATGTGTTTCTCTTAAAGACTGCACCAGCTCAGAAGAGGGCAATGTGGTGCAGGGAGTTAAGCCACTGCTTGCATCCAGTGTCACAGTGCCTGGTTTGAATCTCCACTGCCTCACACTTCTGACTCAGTTTCTTGCTGTTGCACATGGGAGGCAGATGATGACGCCAACACTGTGGGGTCCTGCCACTCATGGGTGAGAACCAGTTCCTCTCTCCCGGCTTTGCTGGGGCCCAGCTGCTGTGGGGAGTGAGCCAGTGGATGGAAAATTCTTCTGTTTTGCTCTTTCAAATATCTCTTTTCAAAAGATTTTACCCTCCACTCCACATGCCTATGCTAGAAGTATGTATAGCATGTTAGTGGCTGATGTGACAAGGGGGAGAGCAGCACATTACCATGTGTTGAACAAATGGGGACACCCATGTTGGGGATAGCGGGGTGGCCCTGCACAGGCATACTCAGGGCACGGTCAGTAGCCAGGACATGGCTCTGTTCCTGGGACATCATTTTTAAGATTTTATTTATTTGAACAGCAGACTGACAGAGAGAGAGAGAGGGACAGAAGGGGGGTGGAGGGAGGGAGGGAGAGAGAGAGAGAGAGATAATATTTTCCATCGATTAGTTCACTGTCCAACTGACTGCAATGGCCTTGCTAGGCCAGGTCAAAGCCAGGAATCCAGAATTCCATCTGGGTCTCCCACATGGGAACAGGGCCCCAAGTTCTTGGGCCATCTTCTGCTGCTTTTTCAGGTACACTGGCAAGGAAGCTGGATGGCAATGAGTCAGTCAGGACTTGAACCAGTGCTCAGATGGATTGCTGGCATCATAGCCAGCAGCTTGATGTACTGTGCCACACCACCAGCCACCAGGCTTTCTGAGTCTGTCAGCATTAGACTACCCAGGAGGGAACCATGAGAACTGATGGTTGGATCCAGGACCGTACCACCGAAGGGCCAGCTGGGTGGTTCTCATGGTGACTCCAGTATCCACATTTTGCCCATAACCTCAGAACTGTCCTAGAAAAGTAAACCCCCTGTTCCCTAATTAGGGGAACAACACTTCTGAATGAAAGAGCCTCGTTGGAACCACACATGTATATGAATAAACATCCTAGGTGCCATAATGGAGTGAATTCAACAAGTTAGGCTACAAATGTCCAAGAACAGAGCCTCTCTGAATGGGAGCAGCAGCAGGACGGTTGTGCCATGTAAATGGATGAGGCAAACACGGCTCACAGGGGACAGGGGACAAGGACTAGATCTTCAAGATGACAAGTTCCTCAGAGTAACTGTCCCTGGTTTCAGCTAATCACAGTTAAAAACTAAGTCTTTTTTGTTGTATAACTACAGACAAGGCTCTAAGGCAATCCACACTTCATTCCTTTTTTAAAAAAATTCAGCAATTCACACATAAGAAAATAAGAAACTTGAAAGACTTTTTTTCCCCTGGGAGATTTATTTGTTTGCCTGAAAGGCAGAGTTACAGAGAGAAAGAGAAGAGATTTTCCATTCACTGGTTCACTCCCCAACTGGTTACAACGGCCAGGGATAGGCCAGTCCAAAGCCAGGAGCGAGGAGCTCCTGGGTATCCTATGAGGGTGCAGGGGCAAAAGGACTTAGGCTATCTTCTGCCACTTTTCCAGGCCTATAAGTAAGGAGCTGGATCAGAAGTCGAGCTGTAGGGATTCAAACTGGTACCCAGATAGGAAGCCAGTACCATAGGCAGCAGGCTCCATCCACTGATTACAGTGTTAGCCCCTAAAGAGATTTTATTTTGGTAAGGCTTTCAGTGGTGTGAGATTCAGTATTGAAAAGGAATTTAAAAAACATTCATGGGAAAATAGAATTAAAAGATAACTTGGAGCTAGCATCATCGTATGGCATGTTAAGCTGCTGGCTGTGATGCCAGCATCACACATGAGCACCAATTTGAGTCCTCGTTACCTTACTTCCATTGAGCTCCTTGCCAATGCCCAGGAGCTAGCACAAGATGACCCAAGTACTTGCCACTCACATGGAAAATCTGGATGGAGTTCCAGGCTCCTGGTTTTGACTTGGCCCAGCTCCACCGTCACAGGCATTTGGGGAATAAGCCAACAAATGAAAGATCTCTTTCCTAACTCTGACTCTCAGACTATATAATATATATTATATATAAATATATACATTTTATATATTTTTAAATAAAGATATATATTAAATTTTAATAAAATAAAGATATATAATATGTATAATATTATATGTATATTATAATATTATAATATTATATGTATATGTATAATATAATATGTATAATGTATAATATATGTATAATGTATATAATATGTATAATATATACATATTATATATAAATATATATATATATTTTTTTAAATAAAAAGTCAGGGCTGACTCACGGCATAGTAAGCTAATCCTCCTCTTTGGTGCTGGTATCCTATATGTGTACAGTTTGTGTCCTGGCTGCTTTACTTCCTGATCCAGCTCTCTGCTTGTGGCCTGGGAAAACAGTGGAGGATGGTCCAAAGCCTTGGGACCCCGCACTCACATGGGAGACCCAGAAGAAGCTCCTGGTTCCTTGCTTCAGACTGGTGCTGCCCTGGTTGTTGCAGCCATCTGGGGAGTGAATCAGCAGGTAGACGGAACAGTTGTCTCCCTTTCTCTCTGTGTAACTCTTTCCAAGTAAAATAAATTTTGAAATAAATAAGTGAAAAATAAAAAAGAGAAGTCTATTAAGTCTATTTGGGAGCATAAATGTATTTTCCATGAACTTTCGGAGGACACCCAGCCCACAGGGATTGCCAGGGACACCTTGTCGCTCATGAAGACTGGCCCATCCTCGTCCTGCACTTTGGTGCTCCATGAACATGCTCAGGGCCTAATCCTGCTCTCCCACTTCATGCCCCCAGCTTATTCCACCTCTCCCCAGGACACACCAGCTGGAACAGGCCGTAGAGGCAACGGTGCTATTGCCTAACGGGGGCCTCTGGTCATTCTGCACAGACAGCGCTAAGAGCTCGCACTCCTTCCAACAGGAAATTGTCAGCTGAAAACTCAGGGTCAGTCTTTCCCCTCACAGTCCTGCTACAGGCTGTTGGCTCTTTGTTCTGCCTTTTGGTTGACAGGTTCTTTGTTATCTTCTGGATCATGGATCCAGTGTTTTCTTCCAGGAAGAAATGCAGCCCACCACCCGGTGACCCCCAGCTGGTGGCCCCAGGATGAAAGCTGTCTCCAGCCTCCAAGACCACAAATATCCCAGCAGCCTGGAAGCTCTCGGCCAGGCCGCTCCATCCATGGCCTCTCCTGAGCAGGCACCCCTTTTCTCATCCTCGTATTCCGAGGGGCTGACCTGAGACCAAGGCCGATGGCCGGGTGCTCCGAGGTAGACTCTGCAAGTCTCTTACGGTTCTACCATGTTCTCTTCCTAAGGCTTAGGATCTCTGAATTTGTTCTCTCAGCCATAGGGAAGGAACACACACGCACAGCTCAGAGAGATTTTCTGAAGAAATTAAAGACAATGTCCCAAGCTGACAATCTGGCTGCCGTTGCTAACACAGTTTAAAAAACACTTTGCAAAGAAATGGAAATGGTAGTCGGAAGGTGGCAAGAAGCAATTTTTCATTTTACTGCTTGAAGCAACGTGGTATTAGCTTGGAGTAGACAGCCCACTGGTTTGGGGGATGAAAGTATTTTCTGACTTCTGTTCTTCAATATCCAGTCAAGAAGGATGTTGGATAAAGAATTTACCCAAAAAGGAAATGAACACACATATTGCTTTCCGTGCCAGCACCAGGCTGGAGGGAGTGTCAGAACCACTGGCCTTCCGGTGTAGGGAGGGCTGTATCATACATGTGCATGATAGTTGCGCTGGGTATTCACACTTCCGCTCCCTTGACGTTTTTACTTCCTGTTTATTCACTGGGCAGCCTTTCTGTGAACTTCTAAAGAGAAATAGCAAAGGCTTTTCCTGTAGTCTTGGTGAGAAGAAAAGTATAGGGCGGTTCAGTTATTTGCAAGGCCTCTGAAGACAGAGCCACAGTTCCACACTCATAGACTTGATGGAAAACGAAAGTGTTTCTTAATCGTTGATAAACCCGGACTCACTGAGTATTCAGCTTAAGAACAGTTTTAGAACACTCTGTGGGAAATTGAAAAAGCATTTTTTCACTGAAAAATTTCCTTCCCTACTTTGACACTCCTAGCACTCTCAAACGAAGACAGCATGACAATAATGAAGCTGCCTGCTTTTTACAAGATGAGGCTCTGTGACTCCTGAAAGAAAAAACCCACAGCAAGAGAAGCCACAATCCCTTCAAGGCAAGTTCCTCAACACACAGGGCAGAAGAGACTCCACTCAAAGCCTCCTCAGTGTGAAACACAGTGAAACACCGCGTGCATGCCATCAGGAAGCTAGCCAGTCACTTGAGAGGTCCTCATAGTGTCACGGACAAGGTCATGTCACAGCTCACGTAAGGAGCCCTTGTGAACACAAACACTCCTAGGAGAGCTATGCACTGCCTGCTCCTCCAAGCTACTGCAAGTCAAGCTGGTTGGTTTTTACAGTAATGTATAACGAAGGAAGTCTTTCAGAATTGTTTTGCCGCCCTCCCCCCAAAAAGAGAAGAGATGCAGAAAAATCTGACAGATTTCTATCTTCACATCCTTTTTTGGAGGATGTTTACAGCAGCGTGAAGATGCTGCCTGGGCTGCCCACAGCCCACACTGGAGTCTGAGTCTGATTCTTGCTTCCATTTCCTGGGGTCCCCACTGTGTACCTTGGAACACCGCAGATGATGGTTCAAGTACACGAGAGACCTGAGTTGAGTTCCTAGCTCTTGGCTTTGGCCCAGCCCAGCCCTAGCTATTATGGGTATTTGGAGGGGAGTGAATTAGTTGGCCTCTGCCTTTCAAATAAAGAAAAAAAAAAAAAAAGGAAAAAATGTGTAAATACAAAATGAGATTTTAAGTACATGAGAAATAAAGGAGCATAAATTTATAAATATTTTGGAATTATAAGGGGCAGACTTTGCAGGATTAAGATGGGTGAGAATATTTTTCATTCACTGCTTTAGGCACCTGACTTCATTTTCCAAGAAATCCAGTTTGCAAGAAAAAAAAGGTGTAATGATCCTCTAAGCCAGTGGCTCTGGACTGGCTGTGCTATGGTGAAATCTCCAGACACACTGTCAGAGCCAGTGAGTGGGAGGGGGCAGGCTGGCATCTGTATGAGGCTGAACATCGCAGAACACCCAGGACAGCGCTGCAGAGCAAAGGACCTTGCAGTCTAACATGCACTTCGGCAGCTGAAGTTGAGACCCCGCCCTGAGTGAGCACTGCGGATCCATCTTAGGAAGATCAAAGGCTCGTCACTGTCTCATCATCAGGCAAGAATACATGGACCAAATCATCATGCTGGATTTCATACACATGCACAATTAGATGAATGACAGAAATCTTACGACATCTGAGAAAGCCTTACAACTAACATCTCGTTAGGCACACATGGACAGCACTATATGGTGGAGGCAAAGGCTGGGTACATTCATTTCCTCTATTTTCCAAACACTTCTTTCTTACACGTTTGCTGCTGCTGCAGGTGCACAGAGTGCTAGCCTAATCCACCTCCACATTTCAGGGCAACCTGAAAGTGTGGGAACTGAGCTGAGGAGGGTTCATTATAGAGAATCAGGGGCCCTTGGCTAAAGCCTGTAACTGGTCAGTCAGCTTCTTAATCTCATGGCAAAAAATATAGCCCCTGGGATGAACTGTCTAATTAGAAGAACTTAAGCCAGGCCTGGTGCAGTAGCCTAATGGCTAAAGTTCTCGCCTTGCATTGCCAGGATCCTATACGGGAGCTGGTTCTAATCCCGGCAGCCCCGCTTCCCATCCAGCTCCCTGCTTGTGGCCTGGGAAAGTAGTCGAGGACGACCCCAAAGCCTTGGGACCCTGCACCCATTTGGGAGACCCAGTAGAGGCTCCTGGCTTTGGATTGGCTCAGCTCTCACCACCGTGGCCACTTGGGGAATGAATCATCGGACAGAAGATCTTTCTCTCTGTCTCTCCTACTCTTTGTATATCTGACTTTCCAATTAAAAAAAAAAAGTACTTAAGACCTTGTTCAGCCTGGTGTTCCTTGTGAACACTAGCTTGAGTTTTAGCTCCTCCATTTCCAGTCCTGCTCCCTTCTAAGGTACTTGGGAAATGCAGAACACAGCCCAAGCAAAACCGGAGACTTGCCATCCGAATGGGAGACTGGGTGGAGTTCATGGCTTTTGGTTTTTACTTAGCTCAGATCTGGCTGTTGTGGTCATCTGGGGAGTGAACCAGCAGGTAGACAATTCCGTGCTCACTGTGACGCTGCCTTTTGAATTAGGAAGTCTTTAAAGAGTACTAAAACTCTTCTTCACCTTGCTGCCTCTGTTATATAAAATTTGAATTAAAAACAAAAACCATCCTGACACCCTCCCTCTGTATTACACAGGAAAGAAATAGCTCTCTGCTGATTAAAATACGTACTTGGGCTTCCTCCTCCTCCTTTCACTTCCCTCTTTCTTAAAGGAAATTAAATAGATGCAAAAAACACACTAAACTCCATAGACCCATTGGAGAAGTTAGAAATGTCATGTTTCAAAGCCACTAAATTATATCCTTTTTGAAAATGACACAAAGTAAAGACAATTTAAGTATAGGTCCTGTCATATATACTAAGGGATATTGGGCAAAAAATATTTGAGGTTAAATACTCTAAACCTATTTGTTCAAGTAGGTTAAATGTTTTCCTGAAATTATCTTTATAAACTTCAACTTTATGTCTGCCACGAGTACTATAAAACCTTGAATGCACAGGTTACACTGGACAGACAGCCTATTGCATGCATGTGGCTACTGATGTATCCTAAATTTAAAAAAGGGCAAAAAGAACTCTATTATAGTAATACACTCAATAATAAAGACATGGAGGGCCTGGTGTGGTGGCCTAGAGGCTAAAATCCTTTCCCTGAACTTACCAGGATCCCACATGGGCGGTGGTTCTAACCCTGGCAGCCCTGTTTGCCATCCAGCTCCCTGCTTGTGGCCTGGGAAAGCAGTTGAGGATGGCCCAAAGCCTTGGGACCCTGCACCCACGTGGGAGACCTGGAGGAGGTTCCTGGCTCCTGGCTTCAGATCGGTGTAGCTTGGGCCATTGCAGCCACCTGGGCAATGAATCATCAGACGGAAGATCTTCTCTGTCTCTTCTTCTCTCTCTCTCTCTCTCTCTCTCTCTCTCTCTCTCTCTCTCTATATATATATATATATATATATATGACTTTGTAATAAAAATAAATCTTTATTTTTTTAAAAGCGATGGAAAACTTAATTTAAAAACTGGGGCAAAGAATCTGAAAGGACATTTTTCCAAAGAGAGAATACAAAATAGAAAGTACATGGAAAAATGCTTAATGTCTTCTGCTCTCTGGGAAACCTATACTCAACCAGGATTTTTTTTTTAAGATTTATTTTATTTTATTTTATTATTGGAAAGTCAGATATACAGAGAGGAGGAGAGACAAAGAGGAAGATCTTCTGTCCAATGATTCACTCCCCAAGTGAGTGCAACAGCCCATGCTGCGCCGATCCGAAGCCAGGAGCCAGGAACTTCCTCCATGTCTCCCATGTGGGTGCAGGGTCCCATGGTTTTGGGCTGTTTTCGACTGTTTTTCCAGGCCACAAGCAAGGAGCTGGATGGGAAGTGGAGCTGCCAGGATTAGAACCGGCATCCATATGGAATCCTGGAGCGTTCCAGGCAAGGACTTTAGCCTCTAGGCCAGTGCACCAGGCCCCCAAGCAGGATTCTTACATAGCAGCTATTTTGTGCCTTGGTATACTCACATTCGGTATCTGACTGTGAGGGTTCAAGTCCTGACCATTCTGCTTCTTAACTTAGTTCCTGCAAATCCACATCCTAGGAGGTAGCAGATGATGCCTAAGGGCTTCAGCCCCGGCCACCCATGTGGGAGACCTGACTCGGTCCTGGCTCCTGGCTTGGTCCAACCCTGGCTGTTGAGGGCAACTGAGGAGTGAATCAGCAGAAGGAAGACCTCTGACTGCCTATCAAACAGTAGCCGCAGCAGTAATAGTAGTAATAATAAATCCCAGATGACACCACTTCCCACCCACTACACGGATGCTGGCAGGGATCTGGATACACTGTAATCTCCAGCACCGGTACAGTCACCTAAGAATCCAGCAGTGTCTCAAAAAGGTGACTCCAAAATGCCACTTTTAGGAATATACCTGAGATTCTCAAAACATTCATGGGAAATGTGTATTCTGGAATCATGGATTGTGAATTTTTTCTGTAGCAAAATAAAGTTCTCGTTTCATCCCTTTCCCTATCAACTTTTAGAAGTATTCTCATAGGGCAAGTGCGGTGACTTAACAGGCTAATTCTCTGCATTGTAGTGTCGGCATTCCATATAGGCACTGGTTCTAGTCCTGGCTGCTCCATTTCCAATTCAATTCCATGCTTACGGCCTGGGGAAGCAGTGGAGGATGACTCAGCTCCTTGGGCACCTGCATCCGTATCGGAGACCCGGAAGAGGCTCCTGTCTTTAGATCTGCTCAGCTCTGGCTATTGCGGCCATTTAGAGAGTGAACCAATGGATGGAAGATCTGTCTCTCTTTTCAAATAATTTATTTTGAAAAAGAAATACTCTTACATATCCAGACAAAATCTTGTGTACAAATTGTTCCAGCAGTGTGACTCCTAAAGACCAAAGAGTCAGAAAACAGCAACAAATGACAACTCTGAGCTGATGAATGAACAGATGAAACGTCAGTCAGCAACAAGTGAGCACAAAGAGCAAACAGGCCACAACATGGCTGAACCCTGAAAACACGAAGGAAGCCAGGTGACAAAGACACAATCAAAACAAGAAGGGCCGAGTACTGGCACATTTAGGGGGGCAGAACTCAGATCAGCGACTGCCTAGGCCTGGGGGAGAGGGAAGAAATGGGAGCTGACAACCAGAGAAGGCAGGACTGGTTTTCAAAACAAAGAAAATGTTCTAGAATGGAGGTGATAGAGGCATAACCCTGTGAGCGTATTAATTCATGCACTTTTCTCAATGGAATGAGTCATATACTTGAAGTGAGTGGATTGTATGGGATGTGATAACTCCATTAACTGGTGTTTGAATAAAAGCCCAGAATTTCTAGTCCATTACCTTTGCAGGAATTTCTGGAAGATGCGCCGATAGGCGTAACCCGCTCTTCTCACACGGATGTTCTCCTTCAGACCCAAATATTCCACTTGATGCTTTACCCTGGAAAGAAGTATGTGCAATCTCAACATTACTAGGCAGCCCCTTCAAACCCTCCCCAGTCTCATCAGCCATCCCCCAGAATTCCGATTCCAAGCTGCAGAGAAACACTTCAGCAAGGGCTCTACTTTGCAGTGTCTCGACACTGAAATCACCTCTCACACCTAGACTGGTAATTCTGAAATATTTTACTATGAAATGCAAGTATAAGCCGGTATATTACAGATCTGTTTCAAGGAACAGTGAAACAAAAACTCATACACACCTCTCACCCAGATTATGAACAACAACACTGGTTTTTCACAAAACTAAAGGTAAGAACTTCTAAATGTTTGAATTAAATATTTGGAGAGCTGTTTTCGCTCTTGAATGATGAATTTAATATCAATTCTAGACTTGATGAGCTTATCTGTCTAGGTTTTTCTAACAAGTTGAACAAGGTGGATTCAAGATTGCTCGTTTTAAATACCTAAGTTAACAATAGTCCAAAATATGCCTGAGGTATAATTTTAGTTGCTTTTTTAACAGTAAAAATCTGGTCAACTATTTTTGGAAGGTGGACTCAGAGCTATCCTGGATTGATGCTCCCCTATACTGGGGAGCTCCTATAGGGAAGGGAAGCCACGGACCCCAGCCCTTGGAGATGCTTGTTTATTGGCCTGGTAGGTACCTGCAGGTGCACCCTGAGAGGCAATTATTTGCAGAGGACAGCACCCTGGACTCCTGCTCTGGTGTGACGGATCAGTCCTGTGCCGGCTATCAGCAGACACTTAGAAATACGGCGTTTGAAGACAGTAAGAAATATCAAGCTGGTTGTACATCGTTCTGTGGTTAATGGAGTCCCTCATGTTCTCTGCATAGTGCCCCCCGGGGCTGCCTGCACCAAGAACAGTCCTGGGATACAGGCCCCTCCCCATCTTCATTCCAGTCCCACACAGGCTCCTGACAGCTGTCTCCCTAGCAAGGATTCAGCTGCATTGCATTGATGGCTACCACACACGAGTCACACAGTTTCCATACAAGGTGCAGAACAGGACAAAGCTATGATTCCTGCTAGAGACACCCAAAGCACAGCGATAAACACCAGGTTCTGTACCTGGGTTTTGCATGTACTCCCAGGCTCCGCCACACTGTAACCCTTCTTCGACTTAAATTCTGAGGTTCTAGTTAGGTACCTCTCTGTCAGGTATTTAACTTTTTGGCATGAATAATATAAAGCTGTTAGTCTAATATCCTTCCAGTTACAACACATGAACCAGAACAGAAGGCTGGACAAAGAAATGGATCTTCACGGTCAGAGGATTTGTAGGAACCAGGAACGATGTCCTAAATTTGCCAGGTGCAGAGGAAGACAGGTCAGAGGGTCCCATGAAAGTAAAAGTGCCAGGAAAGCCCTGTGGCTTAGGAAGGGGGGCGAGGAGAGCTCAAAGAAGAGGTGGAGACGTTGAGCCTGACTGGTCTTATCTGAGCCATCAGCCAGAGAGGCTGACCCCTTTAAGATAATGAACTTTTTATGTCTTCATAATCAATACCCACTTTCCTGCAGTATGACAGACAGGTCATCAGGTAGATGAAACAGAAGATAGATAGGTCAGGGAGGCAAGGAGGTTGACAGCTAGCGAACCAAAGGAGAAGGTATCTGATTCAGTAAACAAAACTCCCCACTGGCCTTTTCCTTACAGTAAGAAGAATAAACACAAGGATGCCCATCTCAGATATTGGCTCATTTCAAGATCCTTTTCACAGACATTGGTTTCACTCTAAGCTTCGAGGCAGGGGATGTATCACCCACTGATTCAAGAATAAATTTCATTTCCCATGAATCACATAAGGAAGAATATTCCCTGTGTCAAAATACTGTTTCATTCATTCTAACTTTCACCATCAGGAAATTTAACACAAGTTTCCTTGTCTAGGATGCTCACAAACCCTGTACCATACAAAAGCTCACATCATCAGAGCATCCGAGTTAACTTCTGTGTCTGCCTGGCCAGACAGGCCTTGCCGTTCCCTTGGTCGTGTCATCTTTGTCTTTTGAGGGAAGTCCTCTCTCAAGATCATCCTGGGCCTTAAACTCACAGAAGTCAAGGCCTGAGATCTCCCAGAGGGCAAGTGGGCATCTAAGACAAGCCACGAGGCAGGAAGTAAAAACAAACAAACAAACAACAACAAAACCACACTGACAACAGGAACAGAAAAAAACCCTACGGTGGATCAACTTGTGGACTGAATAATCCTGTTCCCCCAAACCCGTGACTGAGCATCTAACGCCTGCCAGGGAGGCACACTGTCCTTTCACGGTCCCAGTGCTGCCCATTCACAGATGGAGAGAAAGCTTCCATCTCAGAGAAAACCTGAACCAGGATTAGGGTTCGGGACCCATCAGCAAGCAACCTTACCGGCAACATCAATCATCACTTGACCCACTAACACTTGAACTTAACTCTCTTGTACACAAATGCATGTCATGTTCTCTGCAATTCAAATAATAGGAGCAAAAAAATCTAAATCAGGAACACAAGGGGAAATCCTGTGAGAATTTCCCGAGTAAATCTACTGGCTTAATGTCTCCCTTGTTGATGTTGCAATGAATCAGCTTGCATTTTATGAAAAGGGATCATCAGTGTTGGGGAACTTCTAAAACAGGAGCTGCAGGAAAATTCGCTTTGAGAGGGGCTTTCCACTGAGGAAGCTATTTGGGGTAGAGGAGGATACGTTGTGGGTATTGCATTTGTATGGCGAGATGTTTTCAAGTCAGATGGTTTGCTGGGAAGAGTCGGAGAAGGGGCGATGGATGGATTTTGAAATCGGGGAGGGAAGGCTAAGGCACTGCTTAGCAATACTTCTGCTCCTAAGACTCTCACAATTTGCTTCTGAGGTTCCCCAGGACAGCACCCTTCTACTGGAGGGTGGAAACCCAGGTGTTCAGGAGGTGCATGAGTGGACATTTCTAATGGGAGTGTTGGGGAGCAGAGCGGAAGTGCTCATTCGTGGAAGGAATACTGCTCTGGAGTGAACTGAGTCTACAGAGGAAAAGAATAAAGACTAAGGAGACAAGGAGTCCTATTTAGGACTAGCATCAGTACGTGTCTTCCAAAATCCAGTCCAGGCCCTTGCCTTCCAAGATCTGTGGTTCTCAAAGTGTGATGTGTATGGACCACTATCACCATCAGCACCTGTATTGCATGGAGATACATATACAATCTTCCTCAGTCTACCTCAGATGCACTGAGGCAGAAATGCTGAGAGGAGGACCTGGAAATCTCAACAAGTCCTCCAAAGTTATCTCAAGGTTGAGAACCAAAGTGGAAGGATCCAAAAGTCATTCTATATCTTCAAGTGGAAGTAATGTCAGTTCTGCTACCTACTTGCTGTCAAAGAAGTGTGTCTATCATTTAGAAAGGAGGACAAATAAAGGATTACCAGAAAAGCGCGCAAAAGGGGGAACAGCTGGAATCTAGGTGCAAGTCGCATCACAGGAGGACCCGGGAGTGGTGGTCAGCCCCTGGAAGAGGACAGTCAGGGAAACGAGCTGCCTGTCTGGACCCAGCAGGAGAGCTAAGGAGTGGGAAAGTACGAAGAAGCCTTCATAGAGTGGGCAAGAGAACCACGGTGACCATGAGAGCAACCCAGAAAAGGGCAGTGCACAGTTGTAAAAGTTGGACTGACCACCTTAGCAAATGTGAGCTCCTCCTCAGAGTCCAGGAATCAGTAACAGAGAGCGTTATGGGAGGAATCTCAGATGAGAAGAAATGGGACAATTCCAGTGGTATAACGGAAAAGATGCCTTACAAATAGCAGTCAGTAGATGAGATGACCCAGAGGGAAGCACCTGACATCCAAACTCCAAAACTTCTTTTTTCTTTATATGTGGGGTGATGGGGGAAGGTGAGCATGTGTCTGTGAAAGACGTGGGGTGGGGGTGGGGGGAAATCAACACAATCAACACAAATAGAGCTGCCATCCGCTGGTTCACTCCCCAAATGCCTGCACCAGCTGGGGCAGAGCCAGGGTGACGCCAGGAGGCTGCAACTCAATCTGGGTGTCCCACACGGGTGATGGGCCGTCACCCGCTGCCTCGGAGGGTCTGCAATGACAGGGAGCTGGATCAGACATAGAGTCAGGACTCAAACCCAGTCACTCAGCTATGGGATGGAAAGGTCCTGACATATTAAGCACTAGGCCGCATGGTTGCCCTTGCTGCAGCTAGCCTTCTTCAGAGGAGGAAACAGATGGCACTATGAATTACTAGGCTTAGAGAAGAACCTTCAGGTACTAAATGACTATGAAGGATTCATTACCTCTTGTAATGGTTGATAAAGATCCCGCTGGCAGGATGGGAAATGGATCTACACACGTCTCGTAGGAGGTCATTAATTTTAATCCTAGTCTTCCCATTGAAGTTAAGCCTTGATTTACTCTCTTGGTACCTAACAGGGACTATTTTCTTGCTCTATGAGAAAAGAGGCTGCGGTGTAGGAGGCTGATACCCTGGGATCTGACCACCTGCTGAGGTAACGACCAGTGCTACCTTTCACAGCTGAGGTCACCGAGCATGGAAGCTCTCCCCAGCCCCGTTTTCTTGATTCCAATGCACATCAAGGTCAAAGTCCATAGGCATGTGCATTCCCCCAAACACCTTCATTCATCAGCTTCCAATTTCTCAACTCCACACCACCACCAGTCTGCCTAAGCCAATGGCCCGCAGCACTACTGGCAGGAAGGCCCACAGACATGGGCTTCCTCACAGGTCAGCGCACAGAGGGGTCACTGGACAAGCTCTACCAGCATCTTCTTGGCTTTGTACCTCTCACTTGGTCTCCCCGCTCTTCTGCACACACTTGGGAGGAATGGCATCACCCCCAGTATGTCCCCTGGCTCTTCATGAGCTCCTGCAAGGGACAGCCTTTCTGCCAGCACATTCCTGCTGGCCCCAAGCTGAGCACATGCGCTAAGCACTCTAGCCACATCCTGTGGGTGCTGACCCAGAGTTAAGCCCACCAAGAACGCCTACACAGAGCCTCAAACTAACTCTAAATCCATCCCAACTTGCAGTGTTAGGGTTTTGTCTTGTTATTTCCATCTGCCCCCAGACTAGCCAAAATCAACATTATAAATTGCTAATTCAGAGCTGAGTGGTGATGCTAACATTTTAGCAAAAGATGGACACAAACATACAGGCTTTGACCTCTCCCCTCAAAAAATGTTAGTACCTCTGTTTTTGAGAAAAAACAGTATACATGGGTGTGTATCTAACATCTGAACCAAATGTGGCAAAACGTTAAGAATTAAAAATAATAATAATAAAAAGCAAGCTAAGGCACAAGGACACACTCAATGCATCAGACAACAGAAAATGCTCCTGTTTGTGGCCGAGAATGACAGCTGCTGGGCAGAGGCTGCAGCCAGGCCCACTGTGGCCAGTCTCCACCTCCCACCTGCCGGCTGCACCCTACCTGCTTTCCTCCCAGTCCTTGGGCTTCTTGGTCTCGTTGGGTTTTATGCAGCGAATGTAGTGAGGTGTGCATTTCATCAGGGTGTTCACAAGGTCATTGGCTTGTTTCTAGGAAGGAAGAAAAACATTATTTAGAAACTTGGAACTTTTCTCAAATGCAGAACCACTTTCAAGGGAGACTTGTGAAACTCCAGCCTGGGAGTAGACAGCTGCAAATCAATCTTCATGTCAACTTTTTCATCAAGATTCAGTCAGGTCTACTAAACTTTAAGACTCTGCTTACTTTTACAACAATTTTATCACTCATAAATAGGCTTGAAATATGATCTTTGGAAGCAAATAGGCTTTTTCTTAAACACAGGTAATAAAATAAAAGCTCAGTAAATCTACACATAAAATTCCTTTCATGTGGTATGAGGAGGCATGCCAATGATTTATTTATTTGTACTCATTTGAAAAGGCAGAAGGGTGGGTGGGGAAAAGGAGAGGGAAGAAGGGAGGAGAGAAGGACCACCCACCCACTGACTGGGCCAGGCTGAAAGCGGAAGCAGAGAATTCAACCCTGCTTTCCAAAAGGGACGGCACAGGACAAAGTACTTCTTAGAGAAAGAGATATCTTCCATCCACTGGTTCACTCCTCAAATGGTTGCAATGACTGGGGCTGGGCCAGCTTAAAGCCAGGGAGCCTGGTACTCCATCTAAGTCTCCCACATGGATGGCGGGGTCCCAATCCGAATACCTGGGCCATCTTCTGATGGTTTCCCAGGTGCATCTGCACAGAGCTGTATCAGAAGCAGAGCAGCCAGGACTTAAAACGACATTCTCATAAGGGGTGCCAATGTTGCAAGTGGTGGCTTAGTTAGCTATGCTGCTATAATGGCCCTGGGACCCACGTGCTTAAGCCATCATCTGATGCCCCCAGGGTGTGTTTTAGCAAGAACCTAAAAATAGAAACGGTGCCAGTACCCAAACCTAGGGACTCTGACTTGGGGTGTGGCCATCCCAAGCAGTCACCTGTCTACTTTTGATGTGTCATTTCACTCTTCTTCCTCAACATGTCCTGCTACAAACTTGTGGACTCCGCTCACTTTTTACACTTGACTCTCCTTTCCAAGCCTGAAATATGCCCTAAGAAACCATCTACTATTGCCTAAAGGTATGGGGTACCCAGTATGAAACTGGGTTCAAGCAGAAAAAGCACTCTGCTTCCTCCGCAAAAGTAAACCTGGAATTTCAAGTCATGAGAATCTCACACTTGCTTCAAAAACACGGGAGCCAAGCCCGCAGCAGCATTCCCGGCACACAGCAGAGCACGCCCACTGTGCCCACGGATGCCGCACATGTGTGGACTCTACTTCCAAGGAAGTCAGCGTGAAGGGAGAGAAACCTCGAAAAGAAAATAGCAGACAGGGATCTCCCAAGCCAGAAACCATTACCGAGTCAGCAGAAGGGATTTGCTTCCAATAGAGAAATCTCTCTCAATTAGGGCTTTGCTGTTTGCAAGGCTTTGGGAAATCTGAAACCCTTGAGAAAAAGCTACTGGGCAGAGTCGGTGCAAGATGTTCCCTGGTGACTTGAGTCCTGTCTAGATGCACAGAGAGCAGCGTTCTTCACAGGGCCTGAAGCCGAGAGATTGCTGCAGAGGTGCCATGACCGAAGTGAAGGACTCTGATGAAAAACGCACAGTGCCTCTTGGACGATGCAGCATGCACGCAAGCTGAGCCTAACGCTCTTGGCCACATGGAAGGTCAAGATGGAGTGGGGTGCAGAAGCACTTTAACAAAGTTTTTTTTTTTTTTAAAGTTCCCAAACTCCTTGTAGTTTTTCAACTTAAATTTGTAGATTTTACTTCACTACTCAATTCAAAATTTCGATCTCTTCTGCTCCAAGCTTTTAACAGGATATCTTATTTTCATCTCAGCATATAAAAACATGTGGTCATGAAGCAGTAACTAGATGTGACCCTCACTCCAGGCAGGAAGCAGCCCATGAGTTAGACTAGAAAGGTATCAGGGAAAGTGAGAAAAAGTTTAGGATGAGGCCACTCACTTAAACATAAATAATCAGAGGGTCACAGGGAGGGAGGGAGAGATATGAAAAGATGATGGGACTGCTCACTCCCCGAAACTCCTGCCAGCACCCAACTTTAGCCAGGAGCTAAGAACCCAGTCCAGGTCTCACACGGGTGGCAGGAACCAGTGTCTTCCCTATCACAGCTGCTTCCGAGGGCCTGAATAAGCAGGGGGCTGGCGACGGAGTCAGGGCCATCCTCAGAGCGTCGTGACATCTAGGCCAAACACCTGTCCTGAAACATCTCCACTCCATCTTCTACACAGATGACTAGCAGGCCTGCATTGGGGTCTTGGCTCTGTTCTCTGCAAGCTACGATACAAATCACTACATTTCTTTGAGCTTACGTCTCTCCATCCATCTACTAAGTAGTTGAACTAGAAAACTTCTAATATCTTTTTATAAGATGTATGTGAAAGACAAAGGGTGGTCCCACCTGCGGGCTCACACCTCAAATGCCCACAATTACTGGGACTGGTTGGCAGCCAAAGCTGGGAGCCAGATATTCAATCCAGATTGCCCAAGCAGGTGGCAGAAACCCAACGACTTGAACCATGATTGCTGCCTCCCAGCCTCAGCATAGGCAGAAAGCTAGAGCTTAGCCCCAAACCCAGCTGCTCTGATGTGGGCGGTGTGTGTCCTAACCAACAGGCCTGATGCCCACTGCCCAGGACCACAACCTAGGGTTGGAATAGCTGATCAAGAATAAGGCAAGAAAAGCTTGATGCCTGCAGTTCCTCTGATGCAGCCTCAGTTAGATACCGCAGCAACTGCACGCCTTTTCCCGGGACTGCCATTCTTGTGCTCTAAATTTAACACAACAGCCTTCCACTCACAATAATATAGAATTTACAGATGTCTCAAAATCGAGTGTTAATAAGATGTAATATGCTTTAATTTATAATCAATTAATCAATAAATTATAACCAAAAAGAACAGTATTACATTCAACATAATACCCATCAGCAGTGTTTCTAAACATATTTAACAGCAATATACATTTTGTTGTTCTTTCAGGGAACTGAGGGTTTCTTCAAAAGCTTATACCTCATGGCTGTCGTGGTGGCACAGCACACTAGGTCTCTGCCTGCAGTGCCAGCATGCCATATAGGTGTTGGTTTGAGTCCCAGAGGCTCTACTTCTCATGCAACTCCCTGCTTATGGCCTGGAAAAGTAGCAGGGGATGCTCCTGCTCCTACGTGGCAAACTAGGAAAGAAGTCCCTGCTCCCTGGCTTTGGATCAGCTCAGCTCTGGCCATTGTGGCCAACTGGGAAATGAACCAGTATCTGGAAGATCTCTTTCTCTGTAACTCTGCTTTCTACTAAAAAGGAATAATTTTTTTTTTTTGCTTTACAGATATTATTTATTCTAAATTTACAGTGCATTCTTTTTTTTTTTTTTACATTTTAAAAATTTTGAATTTTATGATAGGATTCTATAGGGTCTGGGATTTCCACCCCTTCAAGTTCCCATTCCCTGAGTGATTTTCCCCATATTATTACAATAGTATAGTCCTTCATAAGCAGTCATAAGTCAATCAGTCTGTTATTTAAGTGTGCCCCAACATTGCTGGTACAACATCAGAAAGTCCATCACCCCATTGTCTAGATGTCCAACAGTTTCACTGGGAGTCCATCTTTGATTTGTAAGTAGGGATACATACTGCATTGCATCTTCACATCTGAATATAATAGTCTCTGAAATAAATCTTTATTTTAAAAAAAAAGACTTACACCTCAGAGATAATATTAAGCTAATGCTTAGAGACACCTGCAAAATACGATGGAAACAGTGGACATAGAAGAGATGAGAGACTGGGTTGGAGCTGTGCTTCCCTAAGAGGTGTCTTAGTAAGAACACACAGAACAAGGGGATCACTGCAGTGTTGGAGGGAGACCCACCAGGCATAGGTGGGCTACACAATCCAGAGAGGTGTGATGGAGGCGTGAGAGAGTGCAGTAAGATCCCCTTGGGTAAGCTGGCTGGCTTCAGGAGGCGCTCCCTGCACGACAGCCGAGATCTGTAATCCTAAACACTCGGAGGTCCACCCAGAAGAGTGGCAACCTCGGACACTCAGCTAGCCAAGAACTAGAACGGCAAGCAATGGGTCCAGCCCCAGGATGAGGAGAGAAATGCCTCTATTCCCACTCTCCATTCCACAGGGAGGAAGCCACACCACTTGGAGATGAGTCATGGTCGTGTTGACGATCCAGGCCACTTGGATCCAAACGTGACAGTCTCATGACCACTCTCTGCAGCCTAGAGTGAGTCCCTACCCAGGACCTCGCAGTAAAGGCATGAGTCAGAAAACTCACACGGAAGCTGAGACCTCAGACTTTGGGAGAATTTTGTCTGCTTTCTGCCCCATTGGTCCTAGCTCAGCAACCATCCCGGATATCTCACTACCCGAGTTTAGGGGACTTAACGCCGCTGAAATGTGAAGGGCTCTACACTCCAGCCAAAAACTCGGCTTGCACCCAACTTCCTGCATCAGACCAGAAGGTTCCTCTTGCACATCTGATGGAATGAGATCTTACTAGCTGTTTAGTCCAGCTGGTGCTTCTGCCCAGAGCAAGCTCACCATGGGCTGGAGGGCAGGAGATGCTTAGAGAAGAGTGAGCCAGTGAGCAGAACAGACAAGAACACCAGGGTGAGGCTTGGGTCATTCCGGAGGGCATCGTAAGTGAATGTGGGGGGAATGCACAATCTGGGTGGGGAACCAGGTATCTAAAAGACTTCTGATGCCCATCAAGACTGAATCAAAGATGAACAAGCACAGGGCAGGGAGGGGAGAAGCGGCCAGACTGCGAGGGGCTAATGCACACTTGTGCTGAGCGTGCTTCAGACACTGAGGTTAAATGCCTGCGATGAATTATTGCAGTTAGTCATCACAGCCTTCCCTTGAGATAAGTACTAAGACCTCAGTCTTACAGATGAACAAAAGCAGCACTGAGAGTTCAACTCATTGGCTTTCAGGCAGCTTATAAAAAGCTGAGCTGGGTTGCTGACACAGGTGCTCAAAACCAAAGCCCTCTACTGCCAACTATTTGACATTCTCTTTGATGGCAACATTCAGAAACTTCGATTAGTAGTATGCAGAAAACATTCTTGGGACTGGCATTTGGTCTAGTGATTACAATACTGGTTAGGAATGTTAGAGGGACTGGCACTGTGGCATACTGGTAAAGCCACTGCCTGGAGCACCAATGTTCTGCACAGGTACTAATTGGAGTCCTGGCTGCCCTACTTGCAATCCAGCTTCTTGCTAACAGTCTGGGAAAGCCATGGAGGATGGCCCAAGTGCCTGGGACCTTACACCCACGTGGGAGTCCCAGAAGAAGCTTTTGGTTCCTGGATTTGGCCTGGTTCAGTTCCATCAGTTGTGGCTATTTAGGGAAATGAACCAGCAGACAGAAGATCCCTGCCCCTTTCTTCCCCATCCTCTCCATAACTTTAAAATAAATAAGTCTAAAAGAATTCTATCAGCATGTCTGGGTGGCATTCCTGGCCCCACTGTGGATTCCATCTTCCTGCCAGTGCAGGCCCTGGAAATCAGAGGTGATGGCTCATTCAGTTGGAAATCAACTACCCAAGTGGGGGACCTGGGTTGGGTTTGGGTTCTGAGTTCAGCTTCATCTGTTGCAAGCATGCAGGAAGTGAACTACTGGATGAGGGTTCTACTTCTTAAAATATACAAATTTAAAAATGAGTTCATCTCCCCAAATGCCCACAATATCCAAGACTGGGTCAATCAAAGCCAGGAGTTGAGAATTCACTCAGGGTCTCCCTCATGGGTGGGGTGGCAAGGACCTAACTCCTCGAGCCATCAACTGCTGCCTACCCAAGGGCATTAGCAGGAGGCTGGACGGGAGGGGGAACAACGAGACTCAACCTGCTGCTCTGATAGGAGAAGACAATGTCCCAAGTGACAGTTTGACCTCACTGTATTACAATGCTGGCACTGATACACATATATTTTTAAACTGGTTTAGTGACTTTCTCAGAGTTACTTGACTAAGTGTACCTCTCGATCCACAGCATAATTAAGGACAATGGACTCTGCTACACAATGACTCAACTAACAGAGCCCTGCCCACAGAGGCCGGGAGAGCGCTGTCAGAAGTTCACGTGACAGTGAGACACCCGAGGTCCAGATGTGTGTGCAATGCACGGCCAGGAGGGGCCTGCCAGACCCTCGGGGGGCGGGGTGCCCCTAGCACCACTGGAAGACTAAGTAGCATTTCAGGGTAAGAAATGTGCTGTTCTTGGCTAAGCTTTTGGGTCTGGCCTGGAGAGACTGTCATCAACACATAGACTGTGGCTCCAAACCAGGACATTTCTGATAGTTTAACATAAATTGTTCCAGATTCAGTTTCAGCCATTTCCTCTTAGAAAGTAGCTGATCATCATCTGCTGGCTATTAAGCTCCAAGGTAGTTAACATCCATGTGGTCCATCAGTCCAGCCAAGTCAAATTCAGCTTGCATCCTGTGGCTAGTTCACCAGCAGCACTATGACTTTTGGCCCTCTTCTCCAACCACCCCCTTTGCATCTCACTGACCTCATCTTGGCCCGGGGTGCTGTTCCTGACTCTTAAAAAACCCTAGATCGCATAGGAATCTAGAAACTGCCCGAAATAGAACTAACCTTTATTTTGCTTCCGGCAGTAGTTGGGCGCCCTTTCTTGTCAGCTTGCAGATTTTCAGGAAATAAAGACTTTATAAAAGGCCTAGAAAAGGAGAAAGAGAATGGATCAGCAATCTGGAAGTACCTTGGGGGCTAAAATCCTGCTTCTGCAGCGTGCAGGGTGGAGCCGAGTGCAGCAACACATCATTTTGGCTACAAAAAGGCCCTGACTCAGTGCAAACCATCAGGATGTGACTTGGTGAAAACAGCAGCAGATGAAAGACACACAGAGGCATAACTCTAACAGAAGCAATTTGGAGTCTAAGCTTGCAAAATCAGGTTTAAACCTTCGCCTTGCAAATGTCCCCACTCCCTGGAATTGAGGCAGCCTCTGCCAATAACACATAATGAGGGAACATTCAGGGCAGGTTTGCTAGGTCTGCCTGGGAGGTGGAGCTCAGGGAACTGTGGGAAGTGACTGGGCTCAATCCAGAGGATGGCTGAGTCTAGAGCAGGGTTTCTGAACCCAGGTATGTGAGTGACATTCATGGCTGAGATTGTTTTATTCATTTTTTTAATTTAGAGGAGGATAATCTTCTACCTACTGGTTCACTGCCCAAGTAGCAGCAATAGCCAGGGCTGAGTGAAGCTGACAGTACTGGCCCAGAACTCCAACCACAGTTCTCGTATGGTTCCAGCCACCCAGGCACTTGCCATCTTCTGCTGCTTTCCCAGTCACATCAGTAGGGAGCTCGACTGAAATGGAACAGGTGGGATTTGAAAAGGCACCCTAAAGGGATGCCAGCACTTCAGGTAGCAATTTAACTTGCTGTGCCACAATGCTGGTCCTAGTAACCTTAAGATTTATCTATTTGAAAATGTTAGAGGTCTTCCACCTGCTGGTTCACTCCCCAAATAGCCACAGTGGCAATAGCTGGCTTAGGCTGAAGTCAGAGGCTTCCCTGAGGTCTGCCACGTGGGTAGCAGTGGCTCAAGGACTTGGACCATCCTCCACTGCTTTCCCAGGCTATTTCCAGTAAGCTGGGTCTGAAGTGGAGCAGCTGGGATGGGAACTAATGCTGACATGGGATACTAGTGTTTTTTACTTGCTCAGGAAAAAAAAAACCCTTAATTAGCATTCACCTATTTCAGAGCAGAGAATGAGGTAGAAGGGAAAGAACAGGGAGGCAAGGAGAGGGAAGGCCGGTGGGAGGAGGAGAAATTTTTCATCTACTGGTTCATTCCCCAAACACAACAAGAGCCAGGGTGAAACTGAAGCCAGGAGCTAGAACGACCTAGGTCTTCCATGCGGAGGATAGAGACCCAAGTACTTAAGCCATCACCTGCTGCCTGCTAGGGCATCAACTAGAAGGAATATAAACTTGGGAGTGGTGCCAGAACTCAAACCGCCAACATGCGATATGGCTTCACAACCACCATGCCACATACCGAGTGGCTGGATAATTCTTAGGAGTTGGGACTGGGATCAGGGCAGGAGGACATTCCACATACTGTAATAGCATTGGTGGCATCTGCTCACTAGATGTCAGCAGCATCCTTGTCCCCCCAGACAATTCTTGGACAAACTGCACATTAGTAACCCCAAGCGGGGCAGTCACAAGTCTAATGCTTTCTCCCTGCTACATATATACACACACGAGCAGTTCTAAATAAGCTGCCTGTGTCCCATAGCAGCCTCACCAGCACACAGGGCAGGAACAGTGACTGCCGTTGTCCCCTTAGTGGCTCTGGCATCTAAAGCACAGCCTAGAACCCAGTAGGTATGCAATACTTGCTAACTGGCCACATGAGTAAATGATTCATATAAGCTGGTGATCTGACTTCTAACCCCAAACTCATTTCCTCTTAAATGACTCTCTAGGCATCTTTAAATTTCCAGGAAGTCTCCCCAGCAATCTATTTCTAACAGGACCAGGCATAATTCTAGATTTTTGTAGCCACTGTGTTTACAGAACAATAAGCCATGTTTGTAGAGGTTGACGTGTAAGCAGTGACAGGGCTTGAATGAGGCAGGAGCTGGACAGTTAAGTCTGCACCTGACTACTGTAAATCCCACACTGGCAGATGCCTGAATTTTATGGCAAAGAACAAACAGATGTGATGTGTTCTGAATGATAAGAAAGCCAATGTCGGGCCCGGCGGGGTGGTCTAGCGGCTAAAGTCCTCCCCTTGAACACACCAGGATCCCATAGGGAGTTGGTTCTAATCCTGGCAGCTCCACTTCCTATCCAGCTCCCTGCTTGTGGCCTGGGAAAGCAGTTGAGGATGGCCCAAAGCCTTGGGACCCTGTACCCACGTGGGAGACCTGGAGGAAGTTCCTGGCTCCTAGCTTTGGATTGGCACAGCATGGGCCATTGTGCTCACTTGGGGAGTAAATCATTGGACAGAGATCTTCCTCTTTGTCTCTCCTCCTCTCTGTATATCTAACTTAAAAAAAACTTAAAAATCTTAAAAAAAAAAAAAAAGAAAAGAAGAAAAGAAAGAAAGCCAGTGTCCCCAAAGTGGTGGTATGTGGGCAAGGAAGCACAGAGGTGAGGAGGAGGTTAGGGGAGAGCTCAATGGAGTCGAATGCCTTCAGGACAGGGCTGCAAGGGACCCTGGCTTTGCTTTTGGTGCTGTTAAGCCTTAAGCTTGCTGCAGTTGGTTTAGTTCACTCTGCTGCTAATGGCCCCTTTAGTAAATCAAAAGGGCAGCTCTTCCTTGGAAGCAGCTAGAAAAAATGTTGAGCTCTGAAGGGTTGTGCCACATTGTACTTTGCCTGGCCTGCTCGCATCAACCACGTCTACATTCCCAGGGGCTGAGAAATCTTTGTGGGGAAGAAGGGGAGCAAGGACACAGAGCTGGTTCTGAGAGTGCCAGCCACTTACAAGGGGCTGCCCCCCCCATTCCCTACAGACCAGTTTTTGGGAGGGAGGAGCTCTGGGTCATTCCTCCCCTCAGTCTCTCCCGGAGTTCTTGAACCATTTCTTGAATGTCTCAGGGACTCAAGGGTACCTGCGTAAGCCATCTGTAAAAGCCAAGTCACCACAGCCAATACCTTGGGTGATATTCCCAGGGCAAAATATGATAGAACCCCATCGAGGGGGCCCCTCAAGGAGCAAGGACTTTTAGGGGCAGAAGGGAGAGACCAAGATAGGAAAAAGGAAGTCAGTTTTGAGAACTCCTACTCTACCCAACAGCCTAAAGGATAAGATACTAACGACTCCATAAACTCAATGCTAACGACCGCAGGTTTGTTGTGATATTGGAACTCTCACTGCACGCACAGCCCCTGTCACACAAGGCCAAACACACTTACAGCTCACTGCTCTGCATGAGTTCGATGAGATCCATGAAGAGCACATCACGGTTCCTTTCACAGAAGCCATCCATGTCATAGGATACCTGAGTAGAATGGGAAGAAATATAATTTTATCCCACAATTATGTCACCGGACAACAAAACAAAGGATACTAAGCTGGCCTGGTTTTCCCTGTCAGAATGTGCCCATTTCCAGAGGTAGAATTTGGGATTTCATCAATTGTCACACAAAAGCCGGGGCTGCCTCGGCTGCTGGGGCTACAGATGCTGACACCACCACGCTGGTGAACTCAGAGTGAAACTCCAGCTCTTAAGATCACAGGCCTCTTCTTCAGTGGACCTACAGGGATCTCTAAGCAATGGCAACTTAACTCTTTTCCTACTTTTTAGCTAAGTCAAGAACAAATATGAAGCCCTCCTTGCTCTTTAATAACCCACTGCAAGGAGCCATGGTGTCCAGAAGTTTCGTTTGCCATTCTCCCAGAAGTGGCACCAGAGTTGCTTCAATGTGGCTGGAAATGTATGTTCAGGAACCCTAGTTGACAAGAAGCTGGCTGGGATGAAGGATGAAAATCAATGACTCCCCACAGTTCCCAAGAGCCATGACTTCAACTCGTTTACCTAAGCTCTTCCCCACCACCAACCCTCCAGGCATGCAGGAGCTCAACTTTCATGTGCTTTCTGAGAATCAACCCCAAAATGGAGCTGCTGGTCTTGATGTACACTTCTCATCAGGAAGCAGGGAAGGTAAGTCTGGGACAGCAGCAAGAGGCAACCCCAACAACCTTTCCTTTAGCCACAGTGCATATACCAGGTGAGCTACACTTTGAAAAGATGCTGCAGCATGTACAATCCTTTGCTTTGCCTTTCCAAATACATCAGGTGTCCTAATTGTTGAATGAATAAAATACAGGGAGGCATACAGACAGTGGCAACATTGTCTCCAGGAGGAAACAGACCAGACACCACAATGCAGGTAGGCGTTGATTGAACCTCCCCTTTGCTGTTGAATCCATGCCCCCCTTGGACCACACCTTCCCAGCATAATGGTGAATGATGAAGCCTTGGTTCCAGCTGTTGAAGTGCTCGTGGCTGCCAATTTGCATCTGGAGTTTCTGGAGCAGCGTCTGATCGGCCCCCTCACCCACGGCATGCATGGTGGCACACACATCGTCCAGGATGCTCATGATGCCAGGAGGGTTCTGTGGGGACCAAGAAGGCAAAGCCTCAATCACTGAATGTTCCAAAACACATGGGGCTCATCAGACCCTGCCTCTCAACAAAACAGACTTGAGACACCATTTAAACAAGACACCAGTTAAAACAGTTACACTTTAGACACCATCTTGAAAGTCAGCCTTCCCCTTGAGACAAGCAAGTGAAACAGTCTTACATGGGGAATTATCCTAGATCCAAAAGGGACTCACCACTTGAGTCAGAAGATTTAGAAGTGCACTTTCCAAAAAGCTGCTGAATTGCTGCAAGCTTTTATTGAAAGTCATGCATATAGTTATCTTCTCACTCACTCTTTGTATTAAACTGACTTGAACAATTGCAGAGAAAAATGGAAACATTTTCCTTTAACCCTAATTCATCTTTTGAGGTCCCCCGGTAGCCTGTTATTTCTATAGGCACTTACAATCCCCAACTCTATATTTTCTGCTGTGTACAGTTCTTTTCCCCCAATGGCACTGTTCTATACACAAACATCCTCATGACTTATAAACTGTCATATTTTAATGATTCTATTTCCTTGCTCTGACATGCTACGGCCTTTTAACTGTTCCCAGCTTTTATATTTCATTTCAAAATACAAAGAAACAAAAAGAGAAAGTAAGAAATAGTCCTGTAGACAGCTCTCTCTAAACGCAGTGTGTCCATTATATTTTTTTTCGGGTCATTTCTGAGGACCAAATTTGTATATGTTCCAGGACTGCACTATTACACTAACTTTATGCCTCTTCATACACTATGCCATCATCTTGAGTGATAATCATCTGTTAGAGTTCAGCAACCAATTCCACTTGTCAACTGACATTCTACTCATTCAGGAAATACGGACATGTGAACGAGAGAAAGTTACTGTTCTGTTCTCATACATACATACACAAACTGTAAACATGAACATTTTCTGCAGCTCTGAGTTGTCACTTTGCTTCTTCCAAAAACAACAACAGAGAACAAAAATGTACTTTGCAGCGCACCTGCGATCAGCGAAGAACTACTGCGAAGGAACACTTACCACTTTGTTCTCAATGAGGTCACACACAACTTTGTTATTAAAGTATTCGATGGGTGTCCATCTTATTCCCTCTTGAACATATTCTTCCTGAATGGCAGAAACCAGGAACTCACATAAACCAGCAGGAAACAGAAAACTTGTCTTTCCAACAAGGACTGAAAGTCCAAGTTCTCTTTTTGTGGGAGAGGTGATAAGAGAGGAAGTTTATTCCTCAAAGATCTTTAGGTCTGGTTTGAACCACAGGAACTTGCCACCACGCTGTTGCTTTAATGGCACAATGTAACCTGTAAGTCTAGTTAAAAACAAAGCTCTCAACTTCCTGCAGGACTCAAGTACAGATTGGTGTCTGGGACTCTGAAGGTGAAGACCCCAAACTCAAGATGAATTGCTTATGTAACTTGACAAGCATGATTCCACTGTCACGGTGTGCTTGCTCCCCAGCTTTGCTTTGCTACCTTCCTTTTCTTTCTTGCATATGATGGACTGTCTCAGGGCTCAGGATTCCATCCTTGTTTTTCTCAATCCTTTTTCTCTGACTGATTTCAATCAACCTCAGGGCTTTCAAATACCACAGGATAGATTAATGACTCCCAGTGCTTTCCTCTTGTCTAGACCTCGTAACTGAGTCACTCAATGTATAATTCATCTATTGGAATCTCCAAGTATATACTTGGCTTCCCAAAACTCAACATATTTAGGAATTGACTTTCACTTGCTAATTAGTCAGGAGGCAGAGAGGCACACACACACAAAGAGAGAGAACACTCTCATTTGCTAGGTCACTCCCCAAATGACTGAGCCAGGCATCAGGAACTCAATCTGGTTCTCTCCCAGACAGAGATATATCTTCCATCTGCTGATTTACTCCCCAGATGGCTACAATGGAGCTAACAGCTTCTTCCTGGACTCTCATATGGGTACAGGGGACCAAGCCTTGGGTGACCCTCTGCTGCTTTTCTAAGCCATCCCAAGCTGGATGGGAAGTGAAGCAGCTAGGAATCAAACCAGCCCTCATTTCGGAGGCCAGTGTTGCAGCTGATGGTTTAATCTGCTACACTTTGGTGCCCATCCCCACTGGTGTTTCTTAAGCAAAGGCATGAAGGTTTCTGTAAGTATGTCTTTGGCATGTGTATTAGGTAGAATACTGTAACCCCAAATTTCAGGCCCACTCAGAACCTTGGAATATGAGGTTTGGAAATAGGGTCCTTGTGGATAAAGTGCTTTAAGAATCTCATGATGAAACCATTCTGTGTTGCCAGCGATTCCTAACTCCCAAGATTGGTATCTTTAATAAAGAGGAGATGTGGAGAACCAGCAAGAGGCCTTGGGAGGGCAGAGGCAGGAATGGTAACTCCTTTGTTCCACATCATGGGATGCTAAGAGCCAGCAGAAATCAGCAGCACAACGATCCTCCCCTGGAGACTTAGTGGGGAGTGTGGTCCTGAGGACACCTGACTGCTCACTCTCAGTTCCAGAACCGAGAGAGCAGACATCCCTGTTGCAAGTCACCCATTTGTGAAATTCATCATGTCAACCCTGGCAATCCAAAACAGACTCAGGAATAGAAGGGTTGAATTTGTAGCGGCAGTTTGGGAACAGAGCAAATCAGAGGAAAGAAAGATTTCCTTTGGGACATGTTAATGCACAGACAACGGGGGCTGGAACTAGGCTCCTATTTTCCTTGTGGTCAGTGAGTCAGCATGTAGTAAAAACAGCCAGTCACAAGTTCAACTTCACAGCATCACTTTCTTAAAGGAGAAAAAAAATGCAGCAGATGGCATTTATCTTCCAAAGACTAAAATACCATGATGACATATGGTTTTTCTGCCTGACTTTATTAGGTACAGCTCTTAATAGGAGGCTGAAATCTTCATCTCTTATCACAGGGAAGGAATCCAGACCCTTCAAAACAAAACAACTTAGAAATAGGATGGGGCACAGGAAGAGGGTCTGCTTACCTGTTCTGCCTTTAATGTCAATTCAATAAAAATCTGTTGGAGTTTCTCATTAACGAAATTGATGCAAAACTGTTCAAAGCCATTTTTCTGAAATAGAAAAAAAGTCACATCATGATTTTGCAAAAACATTTTGAAATCATTCTTGAGCGATTCCGTGAGATAATGCTATGTGAAGCAGTTTAGCGGAAATGTTGGCTGCATCAATAGAAAGAAGCACAGTTTATATTTAGGAGAAACTAATTTAGTAAAGGTACATGAAGAACTCACAAAGGCAAAAATGAGCCACAGTGTTTTTCTTTTTTTAAAATGTTGTCTAAAATTATTTCTTATAGGCCATATAAAATACATCATTCCCCTTCGATCTTCAATTTTTTTCAGACTGGCCTTACCTGGAATATTTCAAAGCCATAGATGTCCAGCACACCAATGTTGTATTCTTCATGGTCCTTCTGCATGGCTTTGTTGATGGACTAGGAGAAAGCAGAGAGCACGACCATCAGCTCTGTTCTATTCATCTCGAAAGTGGGCTGAGTGGGGGCGGGGAAGGGAAGCCCCACTCTACCCAGCAAGCAGCACTGCCACGTGGAACGGAGGACAACAGAAAGAAGGGAGATGTGCAGATTTCCCAGGGTCTCGGTATCAAGTCAGATGCTTTGGAAAACCCAGAGAACTACCATGAAAAGGGGAAAGTGTTTGCTTAATGATGAAAAATAATGATTTGTAGCTGAGTAAGCTTTCCTCAGCAAATATTGAGAGTCAAAATAAAACATTATCTGGGATGATGGAAGACCAAATATTAGGAAATCTGGAAATCTCTCTCTTCCGTTTTCCTCCATTCAGCAGTCATTGAATGATCACATAATACAACATGCTGGAGATGCCAAGGACAAGACGGTTCCTGTTGTTGCCAGGAGCTTACAGACAGGGGGAGGTGTCTACGGGCCATGACAGTAACCACTTAAGCACTGAGAACAAACAGTTCACATGTATTTAACCTTCAGCTTTACCTCTCCTTGTGTCATTTCACTTAATCCCTATGACAATTCTCATAATGGTAGTGATAAAATGATTATCCCCATTTTCTAGATGGGCACACCAAGGCTTGTCTGTGAGTGCACCGCACAAGAAGCAGAGCCTGGGATTAAGTTAAAGGATAATGCCTAAATCTTGTTCTTGATCACAGTGAGAAGGGGTCATGCAATTGAATGAAACAGAATTAATGACAGCAGGGGAAGTGAGGGAAGAAAAAGTTAGTGAGGGAGCAACACTCCTACAGATGGTGAATACCTGGAGATTAAAGTACCAGAAATGATTTCCAGGCAAAGAAAATAAAGACTCATGTGGTGAGCTAACGGGGTCATGACATAGAACACTTAGCCCAGTGCCTAGTACAAAGTCTGTGTCCCGGAAACACCAGCTCAAATCAGTGTCACTTACATGGGCATTCATCCACTTTTACCACAGAAAAGTGGAAGGATGACAGGAAGGAAGGAAGGTGGGAAGCCCAGCACTGGAAGGCACCCTGAACAAAGAGACAAGAGATGTGGGTTCCAGTGCTACGTAAGTTCTGCACCACACTCTTGCTGAATGGCCTTGGGTAGATCTGCCAACACTCAGGCCTGAGAGTCCCTTCCTAGTAAAACGAAGGATCCCAACAAGCTAAACACTTGACATTTGTTTGGTATGTCCTTGACCTTCCAAGTTATATGTTTCAGATAGTAAACAGCCACAAGAAGTACAAAGAAAAGCTATTCTCCCTGCCCTGCTCTACCACAAGTCACTAGACCATACGTCCTGTAGGTATTACGGCCTGGATTCAATCATAGGCTCCTTGGACCTCATGACCCTACTACTACTGTCCCAGGACCAGGGTCATGTAGGGTTCCTTCCAGTTGGAATATATGAAAGTCAAAGTGGGCAGAGCAGCCAGGAATCCAGCTGCTCCCATATCTATCGCCTAGATGAGCATGCGGCAAATTCTTTAACCTCTCCGTGCCTTACTTTATCTGTGAAGCAGAGATGATAATATCCAAGTTAAAAGATTCTTGTTAGAATTAAGTGAGGTTCCCCACCAATAAAATAGAACAAGCGATACATGTTTGGCTCTTCATGTCTTCAGGGTCTGTACCCACCAATTCACCTGACCCTGACTGAAAAGATTCAAAACACAAAAAATACTAAAAGGCATCTGCCTCAAATATGCACAGACATAGTTTCCTTGTCATTATTCCCTAACAATACAGTGCAACAACGTCCTACAAAGGATTTTCATTCTATTAGGCTTCAAAAGCAGTCTAGAGGTGATCTCAAGTACGAGAGGAGGCACACAAGTTACAATCAAATCTTACATCGTTAAAAAGATGTATTTATCTATTCCTTCTATTTAATATGAAGTGCAGAGAAAGAAAATGTGCTCCTTATCTATTAGTTCACTCTCCATACGTCCACAACAGCGAGGGCTGGGACAGTTCAAGGCCAAGGGTTGGGTCACCTGTGTGAGTGGTAGGGATCAAACCACTAACGCCATCACCTGCTACCTCCCAGGGTGTGCATTAACCGAAGCTAGATTCAGGACCTGTGCCAGGACTTGAATCCAGGCACTCCAATATGGAAACCAGGAGGTCCACATCATGATTATATATATTTAGATATCATATATATATGTATGCCGTAACCAGAAATGCCTTTTGAAAGCTTAAAAATATATCCAAATATCTTGGAAAGAGAGACTCTCAGAGCAGGTGACTAACCTAGTGGGTGAGACACCCACATGTCACCCAACAGGTGCCTGGGTTTGATTCTTGCCTCCAGCCATGGAGTCTAGAGGAGACAGGGGTGATGGCTCAAGAAAATGGGTTCTTGCCACTCAGGTTAGAAACCTGGACTGAGATCCTGGTTTCCAATTCTGGTCCTGGGCCCAAAACACAGGCAGTTGGGGGAATAAGCCAACAGACAGGAGCTTCATAGAGAAATCTCTCTCTGCTATCTGTCTCTCTTTGCCTCTCAGATCAATAAGGTGGAGCCTAAAAGAAAACATGGTAGTGTGACTACTCGAGTCCAAGTTTAGAGCATGAAAAACCTGTGGCTTCTTGTTTTGCCCTCTGTCTGAGCTCACTCTGGGGAAAGTCAATGGCCATACTGTGAGGAGACTCAAGCAGCCCAAAGGACATTCCCACGGGAGAGAAACCAAGATCTGCTGCAGGCAGTCATGTGAAGGGTCGCCTCATGACCGCATCCTCCAAGCCATGGGCCAGGCTTCAGAGGGCTTCAAGTCCAGGTGACACCTTGATTTTGATCTTGCCCTTGAGTCAGAACCACCAAGCTAAGCCTGACACACAGATACTGAGAAAATAAACTCTTACTGCTTCAAACCACTAAGTTTTGGGTTACATCTGACAAATACAATATTCATCAATCTTCAGCCTCAAAGTCACGAGAAGCCCTCATCCATGAGTCTCTTCATTTTTGTTTCCTAGCCCCAATGTCACTAAACTTTTTTTTATAGAAGAAACTGTTAGCATTTTAGGTTTAGCTTAAGTGCCTTAATAAACCATTCTAGCAGGAAAAAGGGAATGCAGTGTTCCTGGAAAAAGAGGATAAAAAAGCTGAGCAATAAGGTTATAGCTTAAAGGAATGAACTAAAACATTAAACCAGAAACCCTTAGCAGTTTTCCTCTCCATAGGAAAAACACAATGTATTGTCCGAATCAACCCAAGATACTTACATCGACCAGGAAATCAAAGACCCGGGCGTGCAGTGCCTTGGCAAGGGCATCCCTGGTATAGCAGGCCTGCTCCACATTGAGGGTCACGTGGATGGACTCGGACTTGCCTCCCCACTTGCTGTCCATTTGCCTGCTGGTTAGCTTTTCTTTTAACCGGTCCTGGTTTATCCCCAGTAGATATGCAGGAAAAGCCAAAACTACAGAACACAGAATAAAGCAGGTTTATCTTTCAGAGTTGCAACAATTCATCTCACGGACACCTGGAGGCACTGGTGTGCCTATGAATACACATTGAGCACCAACATGAGCCCTAAGAAACACTCCAGGGAGGACTGCTTATCAGCATTCCCATATGCATGCATCAACTCTGTTTTTCTCCAGTTATTCTACAAGCTGAATCAATTACTATGACAGACTTTAATGATACCAATCAATGCTCCAAGAAGGCAGAGCAAATCAATGCTCCTAACTGAGATCATAGTTAGACAGTTCCTCACGTTTGCAGCAAGACATCTCGGAAGAAATTCCACCAAGAACTATCTCTTTGGCTTCAAAAACTGTTTTCTTCCTTTTTTTTTTGGTTCGATGCTTTCACAGCATCAGCTTCGAAGTGCTTGATATCACTGAACTACTAATTACAGTCAACCATGTATTTTTGTCAGATACTTACCACATGCAGGGTTACTAACAAAAGAAACGATACAAAATACGCCAGAAATCTTGCAATCTATACAAGACAAAGATGGTTTAACAAATAAAGGACTCTCCTAAAAGCTGAATATATAACAGAAACAGAAAAAGTTCTAGAAGAATTTCTAACAGGGAAATATTACAATTTGGTAATAGTTAAGGAAATTATGAGATTTGGGCTGGACCTACGAGAGCGAAAAGGATCTGCAGGGCTGCAGAAGGGTGATGTGCTGTGCCGAACAGAGGCGGCAGGAGAGAGGCTCGGCTGGGGCATGACAATCATGGACCACAGAGGAAAGTTCAGACTAGAACCTCAGGAAGGATTTGGACATGGAAGGTCTTCGAAGGAAATACTTGAGCTGGAGGCAAAAGAGGGCCCAAGTAACCCCCAGAGAAGGGCAGAACAAAATACCCACCATAGAGAGTCTTCAATCAGGAGACACTGCCATGTTGGTTTAGTGTGCACAGTATGGTTAGAGGGACGGAGACTACCAGTGTTCCTCTTACTATGGCACATACAAACCACACTGCTACATGGAAGAAACACCTACATACTCTTGGGGTAGAAATTAGAATCCTTCCCCAGGTCCACAACCTGAAAGAAGGCTCAGATCATTTTCAACACGAATGAACTGCTGGCAAGTGAAAAATATGAATTTTGACAGAAATCTATCTTTTCTACACAGAGCTTGATCAGAATTCTCGGATAAGAGGATCTTGTTCAAGACCTTGCTCTAATGCTCTCAAGTCACATGCCTCCCAATAAGGGATTATCTGTTTGAATTTCACAGATGGTGTTAGAACGTAACAGGCCGACATTTCTCAGTGTATATGTTCCAAAGAGATTAAATCAGTAAACACATTTTGAAGACATATAATGCTAGAACAAGGTAATTATCATCTCTAAGTATCACACAGAAATGTTTAGACTTATAGAAGGTTTCTTTTATGCAGGACATGTGTACAAAATCAGAAGCATTGATTTGCCAATGGCCATTTCCTTTCCTTTAGATTTAATGGAATCACATCTAGTAATCTGGATGTGTCTTCCTCTGAACCAAAAATTTCTTAGCTCAGAAAAAAAAGACAGATGGTGCCCATAAATCAGACTGGATACACAAAAGGATGTGGTGGGAATCAAGAGACATTTACTAGTGGCCACGTGGTGTAGCAGTGAAGATGTCGCATCCCAAATCCAAGTGCCTGGGTTCAAAACTCCAGACCTGCTTGCAAATCAAGCTTCTCACTAATGTGCACCCTGGAGGTCACTAGGTCATGGCCCAAGCACCCATAGGGGAGACCTGGATTGAGTTCCAGGTTCCTAACACTGGCCTGGTCCAGTCATAGTTGTAGGGAGAATCTGGAAAATGAACCAGTAAATGAGAGTTTTTTTTCTCTGTGACTGTGTCCCTTTGTCTTTCACATAAATAAGCCATCTTCCCTTAGAGAAACATTTACTGAAGTATCCAACGTGTAAGCAGCCTGCACTCGGGGGTCACTGTCATGCAGATTATTGCCGTGACTGGGGAGGGCATAGCTCACTCGACACACTGCACATGGTTATCAACTGATTAGGCCAAGGTGCCTCTTTGTTCATGGGAACAGCAAATATATCTATAAAATGAATAATTAGCCCCAGTCATACTAAAATGGAGATATAGTTTATTTGGTAAAAGTATGTTTGCGTCACTATCTGTGTGATCTTAATGAGATGAAGTTGAAAGCCTCTGAGATGGGAGGAACAAGCAAGGACATGTGCCATCTCTGGTACCTCTACAGCACAAGAGAACATGAAGGAAAGGCTGCAGGCTCGAGAAAAAAGGCACCAGATCAGACCCAGAATGAGTGCCACAAGCCTAGCGCAACAGCAAACAATCTCCAAGAAGGAGCACCATACTTGGCATGGTGACAACCCAGGCTGGCTTTTTTTTCTTAAACTGCAGCTTTTACGGCTTTTTTTTTTTTTTATTTCCAGTGACTACCTTGTTGCTGAAATGATATGGCTGCTTATATTGACCTCCTCCAGGCTGTAAAATTTCCATGATGGCATGAGTGAGAATGGAGGATCAGAGAAGCCCAAGTGTGGGGGCGGGGGGGGGGGAAGCACTGATTAAATATTAAAACATCTATGTAACAGTGGTAAGGTTAATGAGAGTCAGCTGAAACATACAAGAACCTGTTTTTTCTAAAATCATCATTTATAAATAATGAAGATTTCTCTTACTGCATAAGGTAAAGTTGGACTGAACTTTCCATCTAAAGCTTAACTATGGGGTAGGTGCTTAGCCTAGCAGTTAGGACGCCAGGCCAATGTTGCTGTACTTGGCTTCAATAGCTTCTTGTGATTCCCGACTCCAGCTTCCCAATAACGTGACTCCTGGGAGACAGAAGTGATGTCTCAAGTAATAAGATCTGTGCCACCTGCTTGGGAGACCTGAATTAAGTTCCTCTCTCCAGCCTTAGCCCTATCCTAGCCAACTCAGCCATCTGGGGAGCAGGCTAGCAGATTTTCTCTTCTCTCTCTCTCTCTCTGTTACTCAAAAGTTTTAAATACAAAAATCTACACTTTAAGGAGAAAGAAAAAGCAAAAAGATAACAAACTCCATATTTATATGTTTAAAGGAACTAGCAAGAATAAATGAGTGTGATGTGAATGTCTTTCGTATTGGGTACAGTCACTTGTAGTTTTGTTATTGAAGTATTCATTTTTGTTTTTTTTTCATTCAACAAAACCTTAGGTAAATTTGGTATTTACTATTTCTCCAGTAAAGCCTGTTTTCAGAAGTATGTCATCTTACTTCCTTGATGTGAACAGGCTCACATACGCCTGCCGTAAGGTTTGCATTCTTTGAAGGAATTTTATTATCTTCACTGCTCTCACAACTTTTTTTTTAATAACAGCTAGACGAAGCCACATTTTTAAAAAAATTACAAAAACACAGGCTAGTATTTCCGTCTACATATTTAGTCCATGAATAGACAACCTTTGCGAGCATGCTGCCAGTGTTGGCTCAGGAGGGTGGAAGCAGGATCTCAGGAACCACCTACCTGTCCAGCAGCCAATCAAGTGTAGCCAAGCAATGGAATGCTACAGAGGGCGAAGCAGAACTGGTGTGGTGGTATAGGAAGGACAGTCACTGCCCACAAAGCCAGCATTACATGTGGGTCTTGCTCATGCCTTGCCTGCTCCACTTCCCATCCAATTCTTAGCTAATGGCCTGCGAAAAGCAGAAGGACATGATGGCCCAAGTATCTGGGCCCCTACCACCCACGTGAGAGACCTGCAAGAAGCTCTGGGTCTCTGGATATGTCCGGGCTCCATGCCAGTCATCGTGGCCAGCTGGGGAGCAAACCAACAGAGAGATCTCTTACACATTCGTCCCTCTGTACCTCTGACGTTCAAATAATTAAGTATATCTTTTTGTTTCTATCTCAACAAAGATGAAGCTCCTTATGAATTCTCATCAAGTAATTTTCAGGATAAAATGCTAAGTGAAAAAGCAATCACAGACTATTGTGTTAGGAGCATCATCATCATTCCACAGTGGGAAAGAACAGATGTGTGCAGCTCCCTCCCTACCAGGGGAACACAAGAGGTTGGGAACCTTGGTTACACCCAGGGAGGGGATCTAGCTGATTGGGAAGAGGATAGATGGGAAGGCGTTCAGTGTACTCTCTGAGCCATGTCAATATATCAATCCAATGGACAAAAACAAACAAACAGAAGAAAATTACAAAGATGGGCTCACATAGCTTTATAGATCTTTTTCGTTTCAAGCATGACTTTTTCTGATCTCCATCCTTCTGCTACCTCCACTTAAAGAAATTTCAGACAGTTGCCAATCCTGAGCCTTACTCATTTGGTTCAAGAGGGTAGTAACTCCAGATATCAATGTGCAGTGAAAAGATTCTTTGGCTTAAATAGCCAGGGAGAAGTTTTCTGCTTCAGTATCATGAATTTGTTCTTAAGCATAAAGACACAGTAAATGATTTTATGCTACCCAAGAAGGGTAGAGAAACTCAGTTTGTTTTCACAGAAGCTACCAACAAAGTGATCCTACAAGACATATAGAAACCTGGTCACCATTGGGTTACGCTTAATGACTTCATGGATGCCTGTGGATTTATTATGTTCTACCCCATTACCTGGCAAACACAATTGGTCTTTATCACCAAGACATCAGAAGTTAGGAGAACTTCCCCATTTTATCAGAAAAGAAAATAGAAACATGAAAAAGAACCTTATTTGGAATGGAAATACCCCAAATGCCTTGTCAGCAATGAGTGGGATACTATTTATTACTAAGTATCTAAATTTATCATCCTGGGAGAATGCTGAGAAAGGAAGAAATGTCTTCCTGGGTGGTTGAAGGACGCGTGGGTTGTGAGAACAACCGAGGAAGCCATCTGATGCCCAAGAGGCTGAAGTCATGTGCCCTGGTATTTGTGGTAGGCTGTGGACACTTGGAACCAACATCTCTCAGCAAGGAAGGACTCCTATTTCTCCTCCAACAGTAAAAACGGTCCTCGTCTCTGACTGCTAAGATGTGATCTTTAAAGACATTATCAGAAATATCAACAAAGCAATCAATGTCAATTTTTTTCCTCAGTTCAGAAATCCAACTTAATCCAAACTAAGGGTAAACTGAGCCTATAACTATTCCATATTTATACTTTACAAGTCTTTTAGGTAAATATAGATTGTAAAGATCAGGTACAAAAAGACTTTCACTATGTGGATATTTTTTTCTGTTACTGTCATGATTCTAATCTTCATTAAGAATTGTCATCTTGCCTTTAAACCTAGAGGAAAGATTCTGCCAGACTTCCCCAAAGTTAATGACATAATGGAATCATTTCACCGATGATGTACTGTGTGGGAGATAGATGGTGGTGGTGAGCAGGTGCACAAAGACATTCCAGTCTTTCAGGAGGCCAATCTGATCTGCTACCACACGATGCCTAAGAGTTCTCATCTCTTCCTAATACATTGTGCTGTGAAGTCTTAACAAAGGAATGTGTTGGGTTGCTTCCATCAGGAGCTGACCACCCATCTCCCCACCCACGACCACGTGCCAGAGCTACTCACACTCTTCACTCTCCACTGCGGCGTAGTTGCCTACTTCTTTGAAGCTGATGTTGCCCAGATGGAGCACTCCAGCCACTATCTGCAACACCAGGGTCTGCTCTTCCGCAAAGATCCCGATCACATTCATGGCGTGCTGCGTGAGCAAACAAGAAAGAGCCAGACAAGCTGATCACTGGCATTACTGGCAGAGAATAAAGAAAACAGAGGATTGGTTGAGTTGTGCAATGATGTGGTTTAACATGTGATGGCAATGCCAAGTCCCCAGCCTGCAGGAATAAAAGCAGGAGAATCCAGCAGGAAACACGTGCATAGAATGGGGAGTTGCCAAGGCTGCCAGGCTGTCCCTCATCCTGTGCTGTGTTCTCACTGTACTTCCTTCTTACAAGGTCACTGCCATCCCCTCTCCAGCTTCTGCAAGTAGATTCAAGAAATCTTTCCTTACACGGAAGGGGAGAACGGACTGCACTTTGCAAGTAGCTCATGATTAAAAATCCTGGGAAATGAAACACAAGTATCGTCAAGAAATCTGATGTCAGGGCCTGTGCTGTGGTGTAACAGGCAAAGCTGTCCCCTGCCATGCTGGAGTCTCCACTGCTCTCTTTCCAACAGAATTCCCTGCGAATGCATCTGGGAAAGCAGCGAAGATGCTCAAGTGCTCTGCACCCCTATGGAAGACAACACCTGCCTTCTGGGTTCAGCTGCGCCATTGAACCCATTTGGAGAGTGAACCAGTGGATGGAAAAACTCTGTCACTTTCTCTGTGTAACCCTGACTTTTACATAAATACATCAGCGAAAGGTCAGCTCTAAGCCAGGGCCTTCCCTCAGGCTAAGGACTGAGTTCCTGGTCCCCTGCTTTGGCCTGGCCAACCCGGGCTCCTGCAGGTATTCAGAGAGTGGGCTAGAAGATGAGATTCCCAGGCCCTTTCTGTTCTCTGCCTTTCAAGTAAATTCAAACAAATCAGAAAAGAAACAAAGGAGGGAAAAAAAATTAAAGGTGCTTCAAAATTTCTGAAACTCATTCATTTTCACTTAAAAACATTTTTTTCACTTACTTTAACAGCAGAGGGACACACAGAGATCTTCTACTCACTGCTTCACTCTCCCAATACCTGTCACAGTCAGGAAACTAGGACTCCATGGGGGTTTCCCACATGTACACTGGAGCCATTGTTTATTGCCTCTCGTTAGCAGGAAGCTGCGACTGGAAGCAGAGCTGAGCCTTGAACCCAGCCATTCCAATATGAAGCAAGGGCATCCAGGATGGCAGCCTGGCCCTCCCCAGCACTTACCAGAGTTTCCTGGAACTCACGCCGGTCGTCGATGTCGTCAACCTTGTAGGAGCCGGAGAGGCTCAGGTAGTAGTAGTAGTCCATGCTGGTGATGCCCAGGCTGTGCTTCTGCTCTGCCGAGGCGCCCTCAATGAGCTGCAGCCAAACGCCACGGGACATGCCATGATGGGACCACAGAAGAACCCAGAGTCACCTCTTGGTTCCTGACGCCACCCTCAACCAGCCCAGCTTAGAACCCCTGCTTTCTAAACTTAGAACGGCCCCAGTCTCCACAGTATGTCCTATGCATTGTGGCCTCGAATCTTTTATACCCATTCTGATGGCTAACTTGAATGAGATTGGCAAGAGCTGATGGCCTCCCCCTGCCCAAGGAGAGCCAACTGTACTCCCCACACCTGGGAGCCCTTGGACAGATGAAAGCAAAACAGATAATCAACTTAGCCCCTGTCCAGTTTGGATGGCTGTATCAAGTCAAGAGCTGGCTCCCCGGTACTTCTCACTACAGCATTTACATTAGAAAAAAGCTGTAGGCACCCCCTTCAGTATTCCAAAACCTCCTGCCAAACTGTCCCTGAAATGTTTGTTCCAGTTCTGATGTCTGGGGAGGACCCTCTACTAAAGGGTTCCAAGGAGGATGTGCTGGGGCATGTTAAGCCATCTGCTCAGAAAGAAAATAATTGATGTGTAATACTTATCAATAGTTTAGAACTACTCCTATTGATGGATTTCTAGCTCTCAAAGACCAACCACAGAAGAAGAGGTGGGAAGACAAGGGCACAGCCCGTGACCCAGCTCCAGCACATCGTGGTGCTAAAAGCGATGCAGCTCTTTCCCACAGCTACATCCCAGAGGCTAAATTCACCTGTCCATGCTTGCTCTCCTGGTCTGTGAGCATTTGCTGCTGCTTCTTATTTCCCATGGCCTCCTCTGACACCTGGAGGACCTGGGTCTCTGGATTTGTGTCTGACTCCCACACTGTGGCTGTCACTGACTCCTTTACTGCCTCGTTGTCCTCAAGGTGCAGACAGCCCCCATGTCCAGTGTGGGCTGGGCTTTTCTCTCCGCACCGCAACAGGAGTCCCACTGATTTCAGAACCCTAACTATTACATTTAGGGCAGAACCCAGACTCCCTGAGTTAGTGGGGTTCCCAGCCCCTCTTCGGGTGCTTTCCTAGGGGGAAAGGGCTTCTGGAAGTGGACAGGCTTGTGTTTACTGAAAGGGTTCTTGCTTCCATTACGTACTTGTAGCAGTGCTCAATACATACTGGACTGTGTGTGCGATACACAGAACCATTCATCTGTGCACGTGGCTCTGATTAGTGCAATTAAAAGCACGGTTTAGATCACACAAGCTTTTGATCATTGATGTATTTTTTTGAACCGAAAGATGCCAACTAAATGAATTATTTGCTATCACTGACGGTGTCACTGAAATCAAAGACTGAATGAGAGCTGTGTCGCAGCTCAATTTCCTTCTAATCTTCAAATTAAACTCAAAACAAAACGTAAATTTAAGCAGTTACCAGGCCTTCCTTCAAAGGCAGTCTACAACAGATCCCTAATCCATAAAATATTAGCAAGGAAATTAAAATATAAGCAATTTGGTGATGGCATCGTCCTGATTTTTGTATGTTCAAGAATATATATATATATTTTTAATTTTTACTGGAAGGTCAGACTTAGAGAAGTAAAGACAGAAAATTTTCCGTACATTTATTTACTCCCTAGTGGCAAGGGTCTCAAGGCTTTGGGCTGTCTCAAGACCCCTCCCAGGGTCTCAAGACTTTGGGCTGTCCTCGACTGCTTTCCCAGGCAACAACCAGAGAGCTGGATGGGAAGCGGGGCAGCTGGGATCCCAGCACATGCAAAGTGAGGACTTTAGCCACTAGGCTACCACACTGGGCCCATTCGTGAACCTTTTAAAAAAGCGGTTGAATCAGATGATTGCTGAAGGCCCGAAGCCTGATTTAAAAGCATCTGGCTCATAATTTTAGTCCCAGATTCTCCAGGGCTCCTGAGGGTCTCAGCTGAAACCTTCTGATGGGTAAGGATCCTAAGGCTGGGGCATTCAGCTTAACGGTTCAGAAATCTGCCTCATATACTGGATCACCTACATTTGAGTCTTAGCTCCTCCTTCTGACTCCAACTTAGTGGATTAGTGGCTCTCTCCCCACAAAGCTTTGGTTCTGGTCACCTGCCTCCCCTAGCCATTCTCCCTTCACCCTACACCAAAGGCCCTGACCGTGTGACATGTCTCTTTATCATCCAGGCCAAATATCTCCAGGTGAATTCCCTCTTGGCAAAAAAATCAAACACTCCTACTTTTGTTTAGAAATGATTTCAACACTTTCTGGATTATTTTAACTCTTGGAATTTTGTCTTGCTGCTGCAATACGAATCCATTCTGCTCAAGTGTAGGTACAGTCTCATGATTTCTGTGCGTGGTAGTTTATATATATACAACAATGAATCCTTGGCTCCCCAAACTATGATCTCTAAGAAGAAAAACCGTCTTCTTCATGTAGAGAAGGAATAGGAAGTGAGAGAGAAAATCATAAAAGAATACCTGGTAAAAGATGTGAAAACTCCGCTCTCCAGGATTCCTCATCACCACCCTAGATTTTTCCAGAAGGAAGTTGGAGATTTTTCCACCATCTGGCTCCCCACCTGGACTGAACTGGATTTCAAAGTATTTTCCCTGCAAAAAAGTGAGGGATTTCCTTCAATGGTTAGCAAACATAAACATGATGTTCCAAACAAGCCTGGAGAACAGTATATAATACAAGGAAATTTGTTAATGAAAGACACATTCGGCACCACTCCTGGCTCGGGACTAGACTTCCTCACCTTTTCCTATCACACAATGACATGGGCTTTTGTCCAGTCACATTCCCATATTGAAAGAGAATCTAGGTTCCAGCTTGCCTAAATAAGGATATGGTATATTCCTTTTCCATTTTTCACCAAGTAGGCGCTGGTCTACCCAATTATAAGATGTAAAGAAACTGGCAGAACAATCCCCCGGTGTCTTCATCTAACAAGAAAAAAGTTTCTTTTGGTGGAAGTCTGTGTCCTCTCTGGTAGACTCCACGTCACAAAACTCTGAACAAGCCAATTCCTGTGGCCTCTGGGGCATCAAAAACGCCTCCCTGAAATACAAACACTGTACAAAGCCCACATCATTCAATTTTAATAAACCCAGCCCCGCTTTCAAGACAAACAGCAGGCATGTGTGTATCATGCTTACATACGAAATGAATATGGAAAAACTGTTAAAAATGGAAAACTGAAAGTATGCTCATTGAACTCTATTTTCCAGTATTATCTGATTTTTCTTTGTAAGATTTACTTATTTTTATTGGAAAGTCAGATTTACAGAGAGAAGGAGAGACAGAGAACAATCTCCTGTCTGCAGGTTCACTCCTCAGTGGAGCAGCAATGGCTGGAGCTGAGCCCATCCAAAGCCAGGAGCTTCTGAGCCTCCCTCGAGAATACAGGGTTTCAAGCTCTGATCCATTGACATCTTCACCAAGTTCTACATGATAAGCGCATTTTAAAACAAAAAACAGGGCATTATAAGTATCGCCCTGTAATCATGTTTAAAAACCTGAATAATTTATTATTCACATTTAAAAAGTAACTATGAGGGCACTTTAAAAAGTCTATGGAAGTAGAATTAAAATAAGTTTATTTTGGTACAAAAATTTTTTCAAAACCATGCAGCGTTTTTTTTTTTCATAATACACATTATGATGCCCCTAAGCACAGTACAAAAGTTGGATAATTTATCCTGTAAGTATTAATGGGTAATGATAATGAGCTTTTTAAACAAAACAAAACATTGTTCATTTCTCTCCTGGGCCAATGTGTCAGTCTTTAGCTAACAGTCTTTTCTGTGTACCAGTCTCCTTAACATCCATTTATCTAAGAGGCAGAAAATGGTATATGGCTTTAAGCATGCATTCTCATTACTGGTGTCATGTAGAAATGGGACTGACTCAACACATGCTTGGTACATGCACAGCTGAACTGCCCAGCCACACTCTCTGCCACCTTTCCATCAGGATTGTGTGACAGAACAGTGATACATGTTGACTTTTGTTATTTTTAAGATTAATATACCCTCCAGGGATAAAGACAAATTTGTCTAGAAAAAGAACTCAGGAAAAATAGTAATTTAATTATTGTCTACTTTATAAGAGAGCAGCAAATGGGTGCTTGAGGATTTAGTTCTGGTCAAATCCATGTCACATGTCAGATTTAGACAGACGCTTAGGGTCAAAAGATCAACTGGAAAATTGGCTTGTATTTTTCCTATTTCATGAACCTAGAGAGTTCTTCAAGATAACTCCACCTAGGCACTAAGCCAAAACACACGATAGAGAAGCAAATGAGGAAATACTTGAAATAACACTGAGAAACAAGGAAAGTGAGGTTCAGTTGGACAGAATCGATCAGCAAACTTTGACGATTATCACCTGAGAATACAGTATATTCTCTTAGAAATAGAAACTGCCTTCTCAGGTGAGCTCGTGGCCTAGTGGAGTGCCTGGGCTTGATGCCCATCTACGTGCCCAGCTCCAGCTTCCTATGAGGTAGTAATAACTGGCTCAGGTAGTTTGGTCCCTACAACCCACATGGGAGACCCGGGCTGAGTTTCTGGCTCCTGGCTTTGGCTCCAGCCAGTCATCACTGCAGATATCTGAAGAGTGAAACAGTGGGTGAGAACTCTGCCACTATGCCTTATCATGGATCTACCTCTAAATAATTGTTTTCAAATGTATTTGAAACAATGACTGACAGGCAGGGAGGGGATCAGAAGGAAGAGAGAGAGAGAGCAAGGTTAGTCTAGTCAATACTGTCTCTAAACGCCCACGATGGTCAGGGTTCGAGCCAGGCATCATGGTCTCCACCATGGGTGGCAGGGTGCCAAGAGCTTGGAATATCATCCACCGACTCCTCGGTCCATTAATAAGGACAGCTAGGACTGAGACCAGCACTTAGGTATGGCAGGCAGGCCTCTCAAGTGGGTGCTTAACTACCCGTGCTATAACATTCACTCCCTGAAACAAAATCTTAAAGTAATTTTTTCCCAATTGCTTTTCTCTGAAATTCCACCTATTTATTTTGAAATGGCCCCGTATCATGATGGGGTGGAGCCAGCTGATAGCTAGCACCCACTTTCTGGGTTAACTGACAGTGTGGACAGAGGTTCTGTGCCCTACCCTTCCCACCTCCTCTCATGCCTTTCAAGTTAACGGACAGCCCAGAAATGTCTCCTCTTGCCTCCTACTGTGTTACTTAGATTAATTAACCACAAGGAGACTTTGGGCTCTGGCAGCTCCTTTACTGCCTCCTGCCATTTATGGCAACTTTGTCCTATATGCCTCTCAATCTGATTGGAAGATGAATGCTTAAAAACCTAACTTTGGTTGCCCTGTACAGTGGTTCCTGGAGTGTAGTGGGAGCTGCTATTGTTAAGTTTGGCCAATAAAGGCTGCTCCTAACATCCTACACTTGTGTCCATTGTGATCTCTCTCACACTCTGCAACAGTTTCAGCCTCACAGACGGTTCCTTATATGCATGAGTGCCAGACACAATCTACGGCTGAAATAAGATGCCAAGTCTATATAAATTAGACTTAAATGGGGTTTTGTCGTCATGGGAACTATACATGTGCCAGCCTTCCAGTTCACCTCCTCAGGAGACACCCAGATGGAAAACTGGCAAAATGGGCACTCATAACAGTGCATGTACTTGATATTTTCATTGCTATGGTATATGATATGTTCATTGCAAAGCCTGGGAAGCCAGGTTCAGTCACTTTTGGGCATCCTGGTGTTAGCTGAGCACATACAAAACCAATGCGCTGCGCAGGGTGGGGATGGGAGGTGGTGGTGTAAAGAGCTCAGCTCATGCTAACAGCGAGGAGGGTTCTGTACAAGTTGCCCATCCATCCACAGACCATGCTCTAAGAGGTGCACTGACTGCTAGTGGAGAGTCATCCCTGAGTTATCACATATCATGCTCACTGATCTGCTACAAAAGGGCTTTTATACCTTTAACAATGGTCACTTATCCTTGGACAACTCCAGTGGAAACCGGCTTGTAAAATGATCTTGTTTGCACCCCTAACGCTCAGAAGCAACTTCAGACAAACGGCAAACTGAAGCCATCGTAATCTGATGTAAAAAATTATGACAAAACTAAAAAGGATGCCCTCCCCACTCATGAAAAGCTTGTATTTCCTCTGGGATGCTGGACCTAAGTGGAGAATGTCAACATGCTGGATTGGGCAATATGCTTGGAAGCAAGGAACTCACAAAACGGCTGGAGTTGTTGTTGCGGACGGTCTTGGCGTTCCCGAAGGCCTCCAGCAGTGGGTTGGACTGCAGGATGATGTCCTTCACGTGCTGTCACAAGAAAACAGACCTGAGGTTAGGTAGCTGTAAACAAACACCACCCTACATGAAGCTCAATGTCCCCTAAGGCCTTCAGTTCCAGCAGAGACCCCAAATCCACACCCATCTCTTTCGGGGGATGGTGTGGGGGCTCCTGAAGGATTTACTCTTTTGAGACAGATTCACACCTGCTTATGTCAGGTCATGCAACCCCCTTTACCTGACGCAGGAATCCCAACAACTGGGCAGCACCAGGAAATTGGGGTCTATGAACTTCCCTGGTTCCATATGGGGGCTGCACTTCACTCCTTACTTCAGGGTGTGTCAGGAATTAGCAGGAAGGAGAGTGAAACCCAAAAGGGTATCTCCTTGCTGTCCCAACCACAACTTTTACTGTCACTAACCACCCCCACCGGTCTACCTGCTCCACTCAAAAACTGAATTGTCTCAAGGGAAATTACTCTACATCTCCCTCCCCAAATTGGGTTATACGAGCGTAACTTTGTGCGTCTCAAACTTTAATGCACATAAACTATCTGGAGAACTAGATATAGTTGGGAAATCAGTAGGTCTAACATAGGCCCAAGAATCTGCATTTCAAACCAGCCCCAACATGGATCCTTGCTTTGAGCAGCAAGGGCCAAGAATGGAAATGTGTGGTACACTCCTGGTCTACCGGAGGGGGGCATCTGGTTTTCCAACACACCAGTTGTCCTGTGCCAGGCTGAAAATGTGCAAAACCTACCAAGGACATGAGACAGCTCAACAGATAGGACATGATGCTGCAGAGGTCTTTCAACAAGTGAGTCATTCCTTGTACGTCTAATTATTCACATGCTACAGTTAAACATGTTCCAGAAATAACAAGTCTTCTGGCTTGTGCTCGTTAGCTACTGACTAATTGCAAGCCAAGAGCTCAGTACTGTTGGCCTCACAGAAAAACAGGAAGAGAAAAGTTAACATTAACTGTCTACAGTCTGGCCACTAGGTCAGAGGCGTTAGCAAACAGGACTAGATTAAGGCACCAATGACTAGCTAACTATAGAACAGCTGCAGTCTCCCTCAGCACCCTCCTGAACACTCAGAAGAGAAATGCTGAGAAACGAGAACTGGCATTACACCATGGCTGGGAGACTGACATCAGTAAAGGCACCAAGGGAAATTTGGGGGTGATCCTTCCAGGGAGTCAGTTTCATATTTTCAGGCTGCCCACTGTCTTTGAACAACTCAAGGATTTATACAAATTTACTTTGTAAAATTAATTTTGAGCCTGCAGATCTTCATGATTCCCTTATATCTTTTGGTTGGTGCTGTATTGATGTGTCTGTATCAGTCAGCTTCTCTTAAAGAAAAAAGGAGAAGCTCTTCTTGTAGCTCTTCCCTTCTGCAACTATGGAGTTTTAAGCAGCTATACTCATCCTTCAACTACTGGGATGGCCACAGACCATGAGGGCATGTATGGAGTTATCTTGGAGAACAGAGAAAAGAACAGATAAAGGTAAAAGGGCTGCCCACTTACAAAACAGCATCCTGGATTCCTGTTTCTATGTCAACCCTCTTAGGATAGGGCAGGATCATACACGTGGTATTAAGCAAGTGGACAGAAAGACCAGCTGGGTTCTAGAATTACACTCGCTGAACAACACAGAGGCCATAAGAAGTCCCATACAGGTATGAGTGACATGGCAAATCCCAAACGAGATGTACTCTAAAAACAGAACGCACACTGGATTTCAAACAATACCAGAAAAGAAATACAAAACTGTTCATTTTTTATTAGTGATATATTAAATGTTTTAAAGGATTTATTTATTTTAAAGACAGAGTAACAGAGAGGAGAAGAGGAGGAAGAAAGAGAAAGAAAGAAGAGATAAAGAAAGGGGTGGGAGAGAGACGAGAGAAATCCCTTCCATCTGCTAGTTCATTTTTCAAATGCCCGTAACAGCTAAGGATGGGCTAGGTAAAACCAGACGTCAGGAATTCCATCTGGATAATCCACCTGAGTGGCATGGGCCCGAGGCACAGGGAACATCTGCTGTTTTCAGGTGCATTGGCACCAAGCTGGATCAGAAGAGGTGAGATTAGAAGCAAGCACTCCCACTGAATGACAAAGCCTAGGCCCAAAACACATTTTAAAAATGATTTTGCTTTGCTTTGCTTTCCTTTTTATAAATGTGGCTACTAGAAAATTTAGAATTACATATGTGGCTTTCATCATCCTTCTGCTGAACAGAACTATTGGTACTCTACATAAAGAATTCTGGAATCGGTCTTAAGCTTTCTGATTATCAGTACAAGATGATGAAAGACTATTTGATTAGCAGCCACAGCCACAATAAGGAAACTTAAAATGTGTATTTTTAATTTATTTTTATTTATTTATTTATTTTTAAAGATTTATTTATTTATTGGAAAGGCAGATATACAGAGAGAAGGAGAGACAGAGAGGAAGATCTTCCGTACGATGAGTCACTCCCCAAGTGAGCGCAACAGCCGATGCTATGCCAGTCTGAAGCCAGGATCCAGGAACTTCTTCTGGGTATCCCACACGGTGCAGGGTCCCAAAGCCTTGGGCCGTCCTCGACGGCTTTCCCAAGCCACAAGCTGGGAGCTGGAAGGGAAGTGGAGCTTCCAGGATTAGAACCAGCGCCCATATGGGATCCTGGCGCATTCAAGGCAAGGACTTTAGCCACTAGGCCATGCCGCTGGGCCCTAAAATGTGTATTTTGATAATCTACAACTGAGCATGACAATCACACTTCTTATTAAACAATTCTGATTAAACCAATCTTCAAAATTAGCTCTACTGTGGAATATGAATTCTAATGTTAGAAAAAGTTGATAGCAGCCCACACAGTGAAACAGGCTGTGCGTATGGATGGCCCCCTATGGACCTTACCCCAACATCACCATTACCCACTGCTCTGCCACGAGGGGCTTTGCCTGGATGCAGCAATGCTCCTTCCATAATCACAATGAACAAAACCTGTGACCACCCAACTCGTCACACTGTCCTCTTGAATCTGTTCTCTTTCCAGCTTACATCCCCTCCCTTTCTTCTCTCTGCTCACGTTGCCACTTTGTTTTTCATATCTCATTGATTTTTCTTTTGAACTGTTTGCCTTTTATTGCTTTCTAGGAGCGCCTTACATTTTGGGCATTCATTCAAAATGTGTCGCTACTTTGCAAATTTCAAGCTTCTTGGTTAAATGGAACCACTGTCTATTCTGCGGAAGTAAAATCCTTTCTTGGACAGCAAATGGAGCTTTCACTTATTGAAAAAGGACTTGATCTAACCCACCGTCAACTCACCTGGACTTTGGGGCCTCCTCCAGACACCCTGGAGATGTAGCTCATGATGTACTTGGCAGCCACCGTCTTCCCAGCTCCACTTTCACCACTGGAGAGAGAGAAAGCAAAATGCCCATCCATGAGGTGGTACCACAACCAGCTTCTCATTCCACCCACCCCTCCCCAAAACAAAGCAGGCAAGAGGAATTCAGAGGGTCAGAAAAGGGGCACAGTGCTGAGTGCCAAAGGCAAGTTGTAGCACGAGTCAGTCATTTGGACTGTGTGTGAGCCAACACTATCATGGTGAGAAGCAGCAGCTAGACAAGGCTCATTGCACACATACAATTAAGCTTTCTAAATGCACTGGTAACAGGGGACACAATTAGGAAAATTATGGAATAGATGGATGACTTAGGTAGACATCAACACTAGCATGCAGACTAGACAAACCTCTCCCCACCAAAAATGCATTTGAGGTAATGCGAAGTGAAATAACATTCAAATTATGTATAAAGCATGGCTCCAAAAATATCCTTAGAAGAATGTAAGAAAAAAATTAAGACTAACTACCACAAAAGCAGTAGAAGTTGCTTTTTCTGTGTCATTATTTTCCAAACGTCTTACAATGCATCACGTACTGTTTAAAAGTTCACGGAAAATGTGCATTCTTAAAACACTATGCACGGATTTCAAAGTAAAATTTATCTTTCAGTTGGCTTGCCAATCTCCATAAGCTTTTTAAAATATCCTTGTTATTTCTGTATTAAAAATGAAGCAAGTAGGCACTTTTGAGGTTCCAAATCATGTGCCCTGGACTGATGCAAGTTTCCTTATTTCCGAAGTTCTAAAATTAAACGATGAGGGCATATTAATCACATCCTGAGGAACAAAGACTGCCTTCCGTTTGGTAGCCTAACTGTAGAAGGAAAACCTTTTGTTAACGTGTAGTCTGCTCTTCAAAATCCCCGTTCTTCCTTCAGAATTCCCCTGGATTCAACACGGCCTCAACTCAAAACATGCTGGGGTCAGTTGGATTCCTCATCTCTTTGTATTATCAGGCTAGCTGTCTTCATCATATCAAATGATGGAGGCGTGCGGTAGGAAAATTTCAGGCTGCTCCAACTCCCTAAGACAATATTGTTTTGTTTGCTTTCAGTCATCAGGAATTTTGGGGTGTGGTCAAAGATGCAGCACCTGCTGGGGTGCTAGGAGAACATCTGACTGCATAGGATATAAAGTTGGTCTGTTTCTAAAGCATGAAGCATCTCTGCTGAAGAATGTTCCAGAGCCTGACCCTTTGATGTGTCTCCTGAAAAGTCTGTATGTTATGCCAAGCAGCTAAAAACCCAGAAGAGGCCCGGGAATGAGCAGAAACACGGAACCTTTGCTTAGAGTACAAGCAAGATCCTGCCCTTCTACCTCTAAAAGTAAAGAAATCTAGAAATAATTTTAGATCTGAAAACAAACAGAAAAGGAATGAAGCATCCATCTGTCAAAAACTCAGCTTGGTAGAATTTGCTCCCCTGAAGTATGGTATGTCTCATTAGGTACTATGGAGAGCCTAGGATGGAGCCATCCTCTAGGTAGTGCTTTGACCTTCTCAGAGTCTGAACCCACAAATCTAGTGCCAAGCACCCCAGAACAGGGAAACCCAACTGGAATTTCATCATATTGGCGAACAGAGGAGGAGGAGGAGGCGTCACATTGCTTACAGAGGATGAACCTATCCACAGACACACGGAGGTTCAGCAAATTCAGCTCCAAGATCAACACAATCAGATGATTCCCGGGTTGGACCAAGGCTGTAGACATACACAGCAGTTCATCTGAAGCTAAAGTTCTGCCGACACAAATTTCTGTCTTATGTGCAGCAAACCATGTAAACACTGGAGAATATGGCCACATCCCAACCTGGTGTACTATCTAGTGGCTAAAGTCCTTGCCTTGCATGCGCTGGTATCCCATATGGGAGCCAGTTCTAATCCCCGTGGCCCTGCTTCCCATCCAGCTCCCTGCCTGTGGCCTGGGAAAGCAGTTGAGGATGGCCGAAAGCCTTGGGACCCTGCACCTGCATAGGAGACCTAGAAGAAGCTCTAGCCTCCTGGCTTTGGACTGACTCAGCTCCGGCTGTTGGGGCCACTTGGGGAGTGATTCCATGGTGGAAGATCTTCCCCTCTGTCTCTTCTCCTATCTGTATACTTGCCTTTCATTAAAAATGAATAATTCTTTAAAAAATGATTATGGCAATATCAAAGAGGATTGTTTGATAGCCACCTCACTATGTGATTTCACATTGATGTTTAAAATGATAATGAAGACTCTGGAGCTGACATAAAGAGTCTGCTGTGTCCAGTGGTGAGTCTGCTGTGTCCACCTGTCATACATTGATAATGATGTAAGAATATGGGGAAAAGAACTAAAATGGAACAAGACAAAGGATTTCTGGTTTGTCAAGAAGATTGCAGTGATTGTTTATTGTGATTTTGTGACTACTTTTTTTTTAAGATTTATTTATTTTTATTACAAAGTCAGATATACAGAAAGGAGGAGAGACAGAGAAGAAGATCTTGCGGCCTCCCCAAGTGGCCGCAACGGCAGATGCTGTGCCGATCCGAAGCCAGGACCTAGGAGCTTCCTCCAAGTCTCCCACAAGCGTGCAGGATCCCAAAGCATTGGGCCATTCTCAATTTCTTTCCCAGGCCACAAGCAGGGAGCTGGATGTGAAGTGGAGCTGCCGGGATCCCAGCGCTCATATGGGATCCCAGCATGTTCAGGGTGAGGACTTTAGCCTCTAGGCCACTGTGCCGGGCCCTACTTTTCTTTTTAAATAGGCAAATCCCCATGTCTCTCAGCTTAGAAAAAAACAACCTCTGCAGAAGAGGGAGATCACACATCACAGTGATAAACAACACTGATCAATTTCATCAGTTTCTCCAATTTCCTAAAATATTCTGAGTTAACCTATTTTCCATGCATTTACATTTTCATGTTTAGAACTCCTAAGAACAAGCTGTAATAGAATAGCAACAAGTCCATACAATTATGAAATAATGGAGCAATTCTCTCACTATGTCATTGGCTAACATTGTGATCTGACAAGAAATTTAACTTCTGTCGGAAGCAAAATAAAATTATGAAAGTAACACCTTTCACATACTAAAATAAGTGCAAAATCCTAAATAGGACATCATACATTCTCAGTGGTGTTTTTCAGGTTGTTTAATTAGTTCTAGCTAAACAGTGATCTGAATTTTCCTTTTTTTATTTGTTTACAGACACTTTAAAAGTTGTATTGATCAGAGGCCAGTAATTTGCCTGAAATAAGGTATAACAACAAAATCCTACACATTTACTTACTTGAAGCTTACAGTTTATACAACCAAACTATACTGGTTATTTCTTCCTTTGGACAAAGAAGACAAAAGAAGACAAAGGTGTCACACAGTTTATGCAGCACACCTGAAATCATCCACATTCCATCTCACTACTGCGGTTGATACACAAAGCTTGCCTAAATTAATGGCCTTTACTTGACTTCTGAAGCAGACAAAAACAATAACAACAAACTCTTGAAATTAGGAAAATGCCCCCAGTGGTCCTTAAAGCTAGCATCCTACTGGGGTCCTCAGAGCATCTTCAAAATATCCATGTGGGGGATCTGCGGGTTCCCAGTCTCCTAGGACAGTTTCTAGGAGTAAGAATTTTTTGAAAAACAAACTCCCCAGTTCTTACATAGCTGGCTGCGAGCCAAGCAATTTGAAATCAAAGTCAACAGACTTCAAAAGCGATGACAGTGTGTGTGTGTGTGTGTGTGTGTGTGTGTGTGTGTGTATCTCCACAGAAATGGAAGCCTGCACTAAAATTTCAAGGAAATGGAAAAAATATTCTGGGGGAAACGCTACTAGTGATGGCATATTAATCATTAGACTCAAGGAATGCTAATTGTTTTTCTGAGTCTTAAGGTCATTTATCACTTAAAAAAATCAATAGTGTTTTCAATGTAGTTCAGCTTATTCTAGTAAACAAACTGTTTCCATTTTTTTTAGATACTCACAAAACAAGCAGGGCTATCTATTCCTACTGCTGGAAAACGTACTCATCTACTCAAAATCTTCAGAGCGAGTCATATCTCCTCTCTCTCCCCTAGTTCTGCGCACAGAAGCTACTGTTCCCTTATGACTGAGTTAATGTAACTAAAGTTATTTCTCCAATCTTCTGTTCATCCCCTAGCTATTTAGAAAGGACAAAAATCTTGAAGTGAACATTTATGCATGCATTTGTTCTCCCAACACGCATGGTCCAAGCCGTCTACATGGGCCAAGCCAGAGGCAGGAATGAGATGTGCCTCCAGCCTCAAGCAGCGCTTACTAAGTCCTGGAAAAGGTGATGGCACAAATGTAAGAAATAACACAACCAAAATGTTGGTCTACCTTTCAGGGAGTTGTGAGAGGCATGAATCCTTGGAAGAAAGTCGCAGCCAGTGAAATCTCACCGAGACAGGTGGAGTGTGAGCACAGGCTGAGAGTGTGGGAAAGGCCTGGGCTACAACACCCAGAGGCAAGAACTCCACAAGCAGGAGTGAAGGCAGCCAGGGGCTGTTGACCAGGACCAGGCTAGGAGGCAGGGAACTGGGAGGGTGGAAGGCAGTTCAGAGACCCCTGGGTCTGGCCTTGAGTGTCAGGATTGGAAAAGCATCAAGGGTTCAATTCTGGTCAGCAGTACTCAGTGATACCCTGTACAGACTCCAGGCTTCGGACCTTTCTACACATTCTACCAAGATATTACTGACTTGGTGTATTTCTCTAAACTGGCTTCATTTAAATGTATATAGAAAGCAAATCTCTGACTAGTAAAAATGGAAAACCAGCATCACTTTCCCCAAATTAGCACTCTTACAATGAAAATAACATGACCAAAATGCAAATAACCATCAGCATAGAATAAATGTGCATTTCTTAAACACTGTCTTCTGCTAAGGTCACTAAAGCAATGAAGCACCAGTGTTACTAAATATACCAAGCACCAACTCTTGGTCTCTAAATACCATTTTTCAACACAAGGACCCAGGCTTCCTTAGAGTGTCAGGGTTTGGAGTGTCCAGTGTCAGGGCTGGGCCAACGAGAGGCAGAGGGAAGCTAGCTTGTGCTTATCACCCAAAAGATCATGGACCAAAACTTGATTCCTCAAAGTAGCAGTGTTGGGAGGTGAGGCCTGGGTGGGATGTATAGGAGACACCGGGCTGCAGCTCTCATGATAGAACTATCACCCATGAGTTCTCGGGCTCATTGGGCTGGACTGGTTATCGCAAGTGTAGGCTCGGGATAAACGAGGTTGCCCTGTGTGCCTTCTCTATGCAGCTCACTTGCCATCCCACTTTCTACCATGAGTTAGCTGGGGCAGCACAAGGCCCCCATCAGAAGCCCAGAGAATGCCAATGCCAGCTGCCAGAAATGGCAGGGTTTTCTTTCTAAGTTATTCATTCTTGGATAGTCTGTTGCTGCTTTGCAGTATCAGAAAACAGATAAACACAGGGCTCAGGAAGGGCTTGCAACGTCTGCCTCAGGAACTTGAGTGATCCAGCCCCAGGAGGACACTTACATCCTTGTAAGGGTTAGATAGTCCAGGAAGACTAACACTGTTTCACAAAGCAACTCTCACAGTATGACCAAACTCTTAACTAACTCTTGAACTGATACACACCCGTTTTTAAGCAAGCCTGCTACCAAAAACATTTATTATCTCACGCGCAGTTGGAACTCACAAACAACACTCTGCATCACCACGATCACAAGACAAGATAATTCTGAAAGAATGAACAACCACATCAAAGAAAGTTCTGGGCAGCCTTCTCCAAAGACTCAATTCACAGACTCCCTTCCTGGCTGCCCTCTGGGTCTAGGCCTGAAGGCCTTGCAAGGTGAGGCAACTCTGTCACCCATACCACAGGAAGATTCCAGAACTAAAGAGAAAGTTCATCTGTGAGAACTTGATAGCAAATGAAAAAAAAAAAAAAAACTGCAAGTACACATTACTATTTCAGATAAAAATAACAAAAATTACCTCACATGCCACAACTGCTGTACAAACCATACACCTTAACTCCTCAACACATTAAGTATGAAGAAATATTATTTCTTACAGTCCCAAACATCTGGCTAACCAGTGGTGTCAAGCAGACAAAACCTTCATTTAATCAGCCAAGAAAATGATCCGATAGCCAAGATCCTCTTGGCCCAACTTCATGTAAGAAGAAGAACTCCATGTCCTGACTGAAGGGGACATGAGTCCACAGGAAGGACCACTGAGTCCCAAGCTAAGCTACTTCACACCACTAGCAGATAGGTCGCATCACTCTCTATCATCTAAAAATACTGTTCAACCATGCAGCTCCTTCTTCATCTTCCCTTACATTCCCTGAAGGGATTCATTCCCATTTCACAGAAGAAGTGACTGAGGTTGGCAGATGTTATGCGCTTGGGTCAGAATAAAGAGTCCACCCTGTGAGTCACTCCAAGATCTTTCCAGGCTCCCTTATGACTGTGGGTGGTAACAGATTTCCCAGCAGCTCATCCAAAACCTGCTGGATGCAAGCAGCAGAGGGCAGTGGAAAGAGTGTAACGCTGGAAGCAGCAGCCCTGCCTCTGGGGCCAGCTGTGTCACCTATCAAGTGAGACATGCTTAACGAGATTCCTGACCCCTTGGAGATAGTTTCTTGATCTGCAAAGGGAGGGAGATTCCCTTCTAGTTTTCCGGGTCATCATGAAAACTGCAAATGATTAGTATGAACAGGACACAGGAGAAGACAGCAGTCCTGTAGTCTCTCTGCAAGCAGACTGGTTCCAGGACACCTGTAGCTGTCAAAATCTGAGCATGCTCATCTCTTCAACTAACTGGCTTACTATTTACACAAAGAAGAAATTTTCAGTAAGTTCATAGAAGACAACTACTATGAAAAAGCTATGGATTTCAATGTTCTTATACCAAAATCATCTTATTTTTCTTCCTATTTTCATGAACTTTTTCAAGTGTCCTCACAATACTGCTCACACCCCTCCATATACTTTAAATCATCTTTAGGTGACTTACAATCTAAAACAAGGTAAACACTGTGTTAGAGAATAAAGACAAAGAAATCCAGTCTGCACGTGTTCTGTAGATGCATTTCTAAAAAATATTCAATTCATGGTCAGTTGAATTTATGTTTATGCCAATCCACAATTCCCCAGACATTGCACAGGCGCAGTGGCGAGATTCACAGCCAGCCATGTGGGTTCTCAGCTCCACAGGCAGAGGGCAGTCCTGGTGAGGCCCTGCAGAGTGTCACCAGGGCCAGGCCAGAGGGACAGCAAACCTCAAAGGCCAGTGTTGCTGGGATAAACAAGAGGTTGGGTGGACCAACTGAAAGGGCGGGCCTTGAAAAGAGTCCCAATCCTAATAATAAGAGGTTACTCAACTACATCAAAGGCAGGAAGAGCGCTTCGGAACCCGTGAAATGCTTCAGGAGGTTAAGGCAAAGTACAGAGCAGAGATGTGAGCCACATATTAGAGGTTCCGATTTTGTTCTTCATTCCTTCCTAGGCAAACATTAAGGGTTCCAAACACAGAAGCAGATACCGAGGAAAGCTTAGATCCAATAGTGATCACTATGTCTTTCTTCTGTGATAAAAAAAATATGTAATATATTTTTATATATTATAATCAGCCAGCAAATTGGATATTTTCCCAAATACCTGCTTTTATTCTTTTGAAAGAAAGCATTTATTCCACACCAAGGCAGGATACTCCCTAGCAAAACCTGGCAAACAGGCGTTCAAAGCATTAAGAACAAAATGCCTTACTTCTCCCAAAAAATAAGATTCAGGGTATTTTGAACAACAACAAAAATCTCAAACTGTACCAAAATGTGATGGTTTCCAATTAGCATCATGTGTTTCAAAGAGGCTAAGGTGGTCAAAGTCACTGCAGGCCAAAAGTCATTCCCCTTGATGGCAGCAACAACATTGCCTTGCAGCCGTTCTAGGGCCACTAGGTCTCCAGAGAGGTCAGCTGACAGGGTCTTCTGAATGCCTGCGGCCACGCTGCCAAGATCAGGCCTGATTGAGAGACCGTAGAGAATACCAGAAAAACCTGCTGCTTCTCCTTCCCTTTACACCACACACCACTATTTTATTAAATAGATTGCTCGGCATAGATGTCTCTGATGCTCAAAAGGTACCACATATGCGCTTCTAAAACACAAATCCAAATGCTGGATTTTGGAGAACAGATGAAGCATGAGTAAGCTGGCAAGTGCCTACCCAGCCTTCAGGTGCTCGTACCTTTTAAGGATGCCAATGTCGCTACAGCTGTTGGCCCTGCCCAGACTGAACACCCATTTGCTCATGCTTTTATTCTTTCACAGGCTTACTGACTGTCACACAATAATTTCCTCCTTGCCTTTCCAACCCAGATCGGAGCCTCATCATGCCACTAAACTTCCTTTAAGTATTCCTTTAAGATCCTGACTTTGTACCAAGACTTGTTTTGGTGAACTAGAATTCCTGCTCAGAAATCCTCAAGACACTACCAAGACCTGCAGGTTTATGTGCATTCAGCCACCTGTCATGCAAGAGGGATCTTACATTTAACTTAATCTTTTCACACCAAACAACTGTTCACTTACAGGTACATACTTGAAAGGTAAGTTCATTCTGATTCCAAAAATGTTTGAAATCTATGCACAGTTTTCTCACATGCATATTCCATTAACTGTATGAAGAATTACTGCATAAGTGTTATGTGGCTATAACATAGAAATACACTATAGGGAAATATAAAGACAAGCAGAAAACAGTTCTGATTCCCACACATCCCAGGAAATAAAAGTCCAGAAAGATACAGTCATGGCTCAGGTTTGGCCTGCTGATAAACCAATGCCTCTCCACTTCTCAGGAAGAAGTTGAGGTGAATGCATCAATAAGCTATATTCCTTCCTTTAGTCAGGCTATGTGTTAACTGTTGGTCCTCTAATTAATAACAGATAAAATTAACAACCTCCTGAATACACAGAGAAGTCACAGCCAAGAAACACAATGCATTCAGTGGGTTTTTGGCTTTGTCGGTTTTTTTGAAGATTTATTTATTTTTATTTGAAAAGCAGATATACAGAGACAGGACAGACAGAGAGGAAGAAGGTCTTTCATCTGCTGGTTCACTCCTCAAATGGTCAAGATGGCTAGAACTGGGCCAGTCTGAAGCAAAAAGCCTGAGGCTTCTTCTGGGTATCCCATGTGGGTGGCAGGGGCCCAAGAACATAAGCTATCCTTTGCTGCTTTTTAAGGCACATTTGCAGGGAGCTGGATCAGAAGTGGAGCAATTAGGACTTGAACTGGTGACTAAGTGGGATGTTGGCACCACCAGTGGAGGCTTAATATACTATGCCAGAGTGCCAGCCCAAAGGGTTAGATTGATTTTTTTTTCAAGATTTATTTATTTTTATTGGAAAGTCAGGTATAGAGAAAGGAAAGAGGAAAATCTTCTGTCGGTTGATTCACTCCCCAAGTGGCTGAAACAGCTGGAGCCGAGGCGACCCGTACCTAGGAGACAGGTGCCTCCTTCGGGTCTCTCACACGGGCACAGGACCCCAAGGCTCTGGACCATCCTCTAACGCTTTCCCAGGCCACAAGCAGGGAGCTGGATGGGAAGCGGGCCACATGGGATGTGTGGGGGCCAAACTCAGTTTTCTGCTTGTTCTATTTCCCTATGGCTTATTTCTATGTTATAGCCACATAACACATCACAGGTGCATTCAGACACACACCTTCCAACCCAGAAGTCAACAGGCCAGCATTCAGCTTGCCAGTGTCAGCGGCTTTACACTTGGACTTCTCGCCTTAAGACAGCATCTCTCTGCCTTCCTTTCCCAACAGCATTATTTGGAACAATTCCAAACCAGCAGACAAAATATGCGATCCTGGCACACACAAAGCGAGGACTTTAGCCGCGAGGCTACCACGCCAGGCCCAGAATTAGGATTTTAAAAGCATTTACTTTGGGGGAGATGAAATTCTAGGAGCTTAACTCCAGGATAACTAACCTTGCTAAATGTCCTGGTTTTTCTGTTCTAGTATATGGCAGCAACTAATATCATCATTAAAAAATGGGAAATTTGAGGGCCCAGCGTGGTAATCTAGCAGCTAAAGTTCTTGCCCTGAACATGCCGGGATCCCATATGGGTGCCAGTTTTAATCCTGGCAGCCCCACTTCCCATCCAGCTCCCTGCTTGTGGCCTGGGAAAGCAGTGAAGAACGGCTCGAAGTCTTGGGACCCTGCACCCGTGTGGGAGACTCAGAAGAAGCTCCTGGCTCCTGGCTTCAGATCGGCTCAGCTCCAGCTGTTGTGATCACTTGGGGAGTGAATCATCGGACAAAGATCTTCTCTGTTTCTTCTCCTCTCTGTATATCTGACTGCAATAAAAAGAAGTGTTGATGCTCTGATCTTCCCATAGGGTTAGGTTGGTTCCATCCCTGGAGCTGGAGCTTAGTTATGCATCAGCCACTGAGCTAACAATACACTTCAGAACTAGAAAGACTCATTGCTGGAAAGCAAAATTAACGATCACAAGGCATGTTGAAGCCAGCATCTACAGACGCCATTCTCCCTGCAGTGGACTGTTGAGAAAGCTCTGGAAAACATCCAAGGTTAATTTGGGATCTTTATTCCTAACCAAAATTCACATCATGAACGGCAGAGACTGACAAAGAGGAAGCAGAGGTGGCTGAAAAGGGGTTGACCCAACTGGACACAGGAACATTAGCAGCAGAAATGCCGGGTTTCTCCCCCCACCCCCAAAAAAATATCCCGAGGAGCAGCCAATGCTTTGGTTCATATCTCCAGAGTGAACACCATGATCGGATGGCATGAGCCAATTCTGCCACCCGTCAGCTATGAATCTAACCCTCCATTCAAACCAGACTGTGTTCCAACAGTCAGCTTCCATAGGCAGAATTCTTCCTGCAACATAATGAATCAGGGTCTGATTCATACTCATCTGTGAATTTGGTTGGCAAGAGACAGTCTTTTCAAGGCTGCCCAGTTCTCGCTGTTTTGACAGACTGGGTTTATTTTAGATGTACAAAACTCAAGACCCAGGCTTTAATGGAAGCTTGTGCTCCAACAAACAGCTCAACTCCTTCCTTTCTTTCTTTAAAAATTCAATTTGTTGCACTGATTTCTAGTCCAGAAATAGTGAGCTGCCAGTCTATCTCACCCATTGTCAAAAACATGAGTAAGACTGGGCAGAAACTAGTAAAGCTGCCTTTATGGGCGGTGTTCTTCATCCACAGAGCCACTTAGACAAAGTCACACCAGGGCTAGCAAGAGCCGGAGGTCTGAAAGAATGTACACATTAAGCCATCATCCACTTTTTACTTCCTAATTAAGTGCTAGTAAAAACTGCTAGTCTATCCAGCTACAGCAGAATCCCATAGCATTCTTTTGTAGGGTTCTCTTCCAGCACCTTCAAAACAGGTTTGATTTGCTTTCTGTTCACGGGAGCATTCAGACATGCATCATCCAACTCAAAATTCAGCAGGCCAAGCACCCAGCGGCTGCACACTTGAGCCCCTCTACTGAGGATAGCATCTCTCTGCTTTTCTTTCTAAGCAGCAGCAACATTATTTGGAACAATTCCAAACCACCAGACACCAGAGGTCATCGTTGATCACTGATCAATCATTTCACTTACAGGTGAGTATACCATGGCCCAGAGTCACTGGGAATGCAGCCCAGGATCCCAGAGCTGGCCAAAGTGAACTTGGCTGTGCCAGTGGGCTTTCACACAGAAAGCAAACCACAGTTTCTGCACCCCTAATGAAGAACTAAAGAGAAGTGGAACTTTGCCCTGGGTAACTGGTTCATGATCTGTTAGTCCCAAGGTGCCCAGTCTGCTAAGTGTTTGCCTGGAGGCGCAGGGGCCTGGTCTAACAATTATGATTTTCAAGGAAGACTTTCAAACACATCCTATCACTTCCACCCTCCAGAGGGATTATTAGCCTGTACCTTCAGGAGGTTTTGGAAACAAAAGGTCAACCTTACAGAAAGGATAGAGCCCACATAAAAACTCTGGACACCAAAGACTTAAAGGAACAACTTCCACAAGAAGACAACCTCAAGCTATGCATGGGACTCTCCCAGACTTGGGCCACGTCTCCTATAGCTTTCCTAAGACTGCAGTTCTAAGCAGAGGGCTTTCCCCTAAGTTACTGAATCTGAGAGAATAGTGGAGACTTTTGGATTTATAACAAACTGGGCAGAAGGGAGTCTGAAGGTGAGTTGGGAGGGGGATCCTCAATTTGCAGCTGGTGATTGAAGGGAGGGCAGTGGCGTGCAGAAATGGGCCATGAAGTTGAATGTTGGTCTCATTCTGCATGGTTCAAGTCAGGAAGCTCCCTGTCCAAATGCTTCCTAAAGGAGAACACCAACATCCCAACAGAAATTCTTGCAAGCATGTCCTTGAATCTGTCACCTGAACAGCTGGAGAGAGGGACTGTAGAAGTGGGCACAGTCTTGCTGCAAGGACAGGTGGAAGAGGACCTGAGAGATGGAGACATGGGCTGAGCAAGCCATTTCCTTCCTTCTCGTCTCAGTGCACATATAGAAGAAGGGAAAGGAACCAATAAGGAACTCTATTGGGAAACTCAAACTGGAATAGATTAAATTCCAGTTAAGAAAACTCTCTAAAGGCCGCACCTCAACCTTGCGTCAAGCAACAGCATTTCCTATCATGCAACCAAAATCCTCATTTCCTAACTATTCATCCAAAAGGGTTTAACCTGCATCTAATCCAGTATTTAGAGCTAATTTCCAATTTATGTAAAATCCAACTGAAGGAATAAGTATAATGAGACCAACTAACTGACTGGTTTGGTCTCTTCACAATATCAATGTTATGGGAGAAAATGGCAATAGTAGAACAGTAGAATAAAAATAAATTTAAGGGGATGGCACCTTAAATTTATTTGCACCATAATAAATTAACCATAATAGGTTAAGTTGTGCCTGAATGCTAGAATCTCATATGGTTATTGGTATAATCCCTGGCTGCTCCATTTTTCATCCAGCTGCCTGGTAATGTACCTAGGAAAATAGACCCAAGTACTTGGGTTCTTGCACCCACATGGAAGACCTGCAAGAAGCTCTTGGCTCCTAGTTTCAGCCAGGCCCAGCCTTAGTTGTTGCAGACATTTGCAGAGCGGTCTAGTACATGGAAGACCTCTCTTTCTCTCTTCCTCTTTAAAATATTTATTTTATTTTTATTTGAATGGCAGATTTACAGGGAGAAGGAGAGAGAGAGGAAAACCATCCACTGGTTCAGTCCCAATGGCCACAATGGCCAGAGCTGAGCTGATCTAAAGCTGGGAGCCAGGAGCTGCTTCTGGTCTCCCATATGGGGCACATGGACCTGGGGCACATGGACTTGGGGCCATCCTCCGCTGCCTTCCCAGACCACAGGCAGGGAGCTGGATCGAAGTGGAGCAGTTGGGAATGGAACTGGGTGCCCATATGGGATGTCAGTGCTTGAAAGTTAAGGGTTAGCTTATTGAGCGACAGTGCCAGCCCAATCTCTTTCCCTCCTTTTCTGTCTTTAACTTTCTACTCAAAATTAGCCCTTTTAAAATAAAATAAAATAATCAAATGCAACCATTTCTCAATTCATATAAAGTAGCAGGAAAGAATCTGCAACAGTCAGATTTGGATAAAACCTGCTGGTTTGCAGATGATCGTGACTCTTCAGTTGTGGTAATGGTCCTAAGATTAAGTAGGAAAAATGTTGTCAGTTCTCAGAGGTGCAGGTGGAAATATTCAGAGATAAAATGTCATGAGCCTTCATCAGCTTTTAAGTACTTCAGTTCTCTGTTTACACTGAAATGTTTTAGTGCTCTTATTCTGTAATTTTATTCTTTATGGCATAAATAAAAACTATTTTATCTATCCGTAATACAGACATAGTATAAGACAAATAATTGCTTCCATGTCATTAGGAACCAAGATTTTAAGCATAAGATAAATGGGAAATGAATATAAAAGCCTAAGAAATAAAAACTGTGCTACCTTGAAAACTGAAATGGAAATATCAGTATGACTTGTTTCATTTTTCTCTTCAAAAGCAAAACAAAAAGCATCACTCCCTAGCTCTGTCCTCTGAAAAGGACCAGAAGCACTGACAACATGGGTAGGCAGCTTGGCAGTGTCCAGACCAGCGGTTTCCAATGCCACTGCTCATGACAATGAACCACAGCCCTTGGAGAAGTGGCAGCACAAGAGGAGCTTGCAGCTTCTTAAATGAGAAAACTACCAGAAACTAGTGGGGTCATGTCTTAAGGATGTACTAACCAAGGAGCTCTCTCAGTCAAAATGGGATCCTTTTGAACAGCAAAAAGAATAACTGCAACGAAAATGGATAAAACATTTGAAATTCACTATTTTAGAGAGACACCAAAGACACATTACCTTGGCTGGTTGCTAGGGCAACAATCCATTGCTTTGAAAAGCACTAGATAAAGGCAATGACTCAAGTGTCTTATCTCATTTTCCTATACAGATTCTATTTTAAGGTGATTAAATCAAAGAAAAGCAAATGCAGAGAGAATAATATAATTGAAGAATCAGAAGAAGTAGGATTATAGGCATGAAAAATAACTTTTCCAATTATCAACTAAATAACAGCCATTAGATGAAGTTTATAATGAATGAGTCCACTGCCAGTTTGCATCATGACACAGAGACGAACAGGTGTTAAGGGCACAGTATCACTAGTGAGGCGCTTTTGCCAAAAATTTGAATCCAAATCGGAGAGCACTCTTAGATGCAACTACCAATTTAGAGGAGATATAGATAGCGGAAATCGTGAACCATCACAGAACACATGCAGCCAATGGCACGTTTTCTGAAGATCTCCACAATCTTTTTCTCAAGAGCCCTTTCTCTTTCAAAACAAATGTCAAGAAAAAAAAAGAGCAAGAAAGGATTATTAAGAGATATGAAAACATAACAATCAGGTGCTGTGTGCAGGCCTTCTTTGAACATTAAATACAACTAAGTATAAAAGAAAATTTATAAGACAGCCATAGAACCGGAATGGCAACACTAGATGACAGTAAAAGAATTGTTCATGTGTGAAGTGTGATGAGTGTTATCTTCCAGCAGTACATCTCAATTATGAACGACTAAATGGATGTGTTCTCTAGGAGTTGCCTTAATTAATCAAGTGGACCAGGATAGAAGACTACATAAGACAGGCTTGGCAATATATTGATCGCTAGGAAAATGTATCCTAGGTACCCCAAGATTAATACTTGTAATTTTTTGCCTCTTATGACCAACTATTGTGAAAAACTTTGAAAGATAATTCAGATAAGAAAACTATCAAAGATGAACACAAATACCTACCACAAAATGTGGACTATTCATGTAAAAATATGGGAACATCATTGAATGCTTTTTCTATGTTGGAAAACGTTCACCGTGGTAAAATAAAATTTAAATGCACTGGAATGCAGGTGAGGATTGGTGAAAGGATTACAAAATGTAGCTACAGCCACCTGGGTAATGGAATCCTCAAAAACTCAAAGCAAATGACCGAGTACATCATCCAACGCCAAAGTATGCCATGCATGAACTACTAGCCAACAAGAACAGAATGCAGAGTGAATTCTAGCAGATACCATAGGGAAGCATGCTTATCACGCTTCTGACGTAAAGCCTCAGTCAGATCCAAGGGCAGAGGAGGTTTAGGACTTTCATCCCTTGACCTTGCTGATTATACAAAGACCCAGTTGGCATGATGAGCCCTGAGTCCTTAATGCCTTAAACACCAGGGGCTTTGATGACAGCCCCACAAGAGCTCAAAGCTTTCTGCACTTGGGGTTTTCAAGTAAATTAAGATAAAGCAGCCAGCTTGCTTGTTCCTCCGTGCATGACCCAGCCTCTGCCATCAGCGGCTGTTGTAAAGTCACGGCCCTTTGACAGAGGTCCCTCATTCCAGGACTGTCTTCCAAGCTCTGGACCTCCCCGGGAGGATCCTTCTCCTACCTGATGATGACACACTGGTTCTCTCTGTCGATGATCATGTTTCTGTACATACTATCTGCCAGGGCATAGATGTGTGGTGGGTTCTCATATTGTGCCTGGAAAGCCAAGAAAAAACAAAAGTAAGACCATGGTCAGAGATCAATGCCTCACATTCCTTTCCTTGACCTGCGAGACCAATTGACCACTGCACGGTTCCCAAGCCTATGCACATAATCGCATCCCAAAGGTTGCATAACATAAGAACTCATAAAATTGCCTCGGAGATGAACACTTACGCCTTAACAAATTAAATGGAATTTGGAAGGACTCTTCCCTAGGCACACGTGTGACTCAGCCTGCAGACATGACCCACAGCTTCAGACCACACCCTTCCACCCAAACATGCCTCTGCAGATGACATTCCATCTCAAGATGTTCCACAAGACACTTGGGAAACAGGTCTGAAGAGAGGTTTATCAACATTGCAACCAGCAGCCTGAATTCCTAGATCATTTTTTTTTTCCCCAAGGGCAAATGGAGGTTTCTGGCACCTCAGAACTGAAACCATTTGTGATTGGAAAACAAAATTTTCTCTAGCAGGGGAGGAAGTGTGGTTCTATCAAGAGATAAGCTGCTCTGGCCAGTTTGCTTCACTTCTATTTTACGAGGTTGGGGAAAGTGTAAATTTCAACCACATCAAGATACAGTCCTGAATTTGTGATCCAGTTTCACAGGATGTCATGGCCACACATGACTATAAAACCAAACATACGACCATCCTTTACAGATTGACTGTCTCAGTCAATGTCAGCTTTCTTTTAGTCAATTTCTTAGCACCCAACTATAATACTCCCTCTCAGAAATTACTAAACAGAAAATACTACCCCCTTAAACGTTACTGAGCCTAGAAGAATGTAAAAATATCAGAATAGCCCCATTGTTAAAGCAGGGGTAAATATGTAGCAGCTTGCTAAGTTATTCTGGTGCAGGGTCTTTTTACTTTGCCTCCTGCCACTATGGCAAAGGACTAGGGTTTTTCTTTCTTGCTTTTCCTCCTGCCATGATGGCAGAAGATCTCAAAACCCCTTCCCATCACTAGGATGGGAGTCTCCTTTCTCAACTTTTCTAATAAATCTTGCTTTAAAACTTAAAAAAAAAAAAAAAAAGAAAAAGTTATTCTGGTGCATAATAAACTAATTTGAAAAAGGTAGGGTAATATAACAGAAGTAGAACACACCTTTCTTGGACCTGGCATGGTAGCCTAGTGGCTAAAATCCTTGACTTACATGTGCCAGGATCCCATATGGGCACTGGTTCACATCCTGGCTGTTCTACTTCCCTTCCAGCTCCCTGCTTGTGGCCTGGGAAAGCAGTCAAGAATGGCCTAAAGCCTTGGGAGACCTAGAAGAAGCTCTTGAGTCCTGGCTTCTGATTGGCTCAGCCACTGCAGCCGCTTGGGGAGTGAACCAGCGAATGGAAGATATGTCTCTGACTCTCCTTCTCTGTATATCTGACTTTCCAGTTAAAAAAAAAAAGGTACGTCTTAACAAAAAACAAACAAAAAACACCTTTCTTAAACCATTTTTGAGCCCTATTCTGCAATGATTCACTATAGAATAAGGGGTCTGGGACACACAGAGGGTGCTGATACACATGGTGAACATGGGTGTACCCAACACTCACTGTCCTCCTCCTTGAAGCCCCACACGTCACAAGTTGGGAAAACCAGAAAGGGAGGTGGCACACCCAGTGAGCTGAGACTGGTCAACCGGCAAACTCTAGGTAGGAAATGACTGATGGTAGCTCTGCCTTCACCTTACTGTCAGAGGGAAGGCAGGCATGGGAGTCAGGGTAGTAGAGTGATACACGGGGATGGGTGTCTTTCAGGCCAGGCTTCCCAGAAAGGATTGACTGCTTGAAAGACCGAGAGACAGAGCTCTCCCAATCTACTGGTGTATTTCTCAAAGGACTATAACTTCCAGGGCGGAAACTATGAGTCAATCCAAGTCTCCCGCACAGGAGGCCGTAAACCAGTTATTACCCTAGCTACCGTCATCACTGCTACCTCCCAGGGTCTGCACTAAACAGGAACCTTGAGTCTAGAGCCAGAGCTGGGAATGGAATCTAGGTAAGCCAGATTGAAAAACAAGCATCTTAACTGTTCAACTCCTGCTCCTCAAGCCTCTTCGAAAACAGGGAAGCAGATTACAAGAAACATGATGACAAATAGAGTGGACGCAAAATTACAGACGATGGAGCAAAACGGAGAGGCAAGCCATTGCCCAGGAGGCCTCACAGCTGCTTGAGAAAGTGACACTTGACCTTTGCATGTTATTCAATACTTCTGTAATGGGTTTCTCATCTGCAGCATGATTGCATCTCGGCTACCTGTGTGAATCATAAGGTAGGCATTTTTTTTTTTCTGTTTTTTCTTTTCCTCCTCCGAGATCCTAATGGTCAATCAGATCTAACCTCAACTCCTACCTTTACTGCTCATTAGACTCTAGTACTTAATCTGAACCTCACTTTCTTCATCTGTGAAATGGGAATTGGGGGGCGAATATGTGGACAGCATCCTTAACTGCTCTGCTGTTTATACAAGTGTAAAAGTACACACCTGTTTCACAAATTCTGTTACCATAAGCAGTAAAAATAAATATTATTTTTTTTAAACTGCTGTGCTATTTCTTTAAAGAGAACTCTTCAAAGATGAATGGTCTTGAAAGGACCCTTTTCAAAGACCTAGGAAGAAACACACCCACACAGCGCTGCCATCCACGATGCCGTGGCTGTCACTGAGGACATGGAGCCAGCTCTGTGCCCGCGGCCGGCCCGGGGCCCTGCCTCTCAGGACACTGTCTCCCTTGTGCTGGGCTCCCATAAAGGCAGCATTATCAAAGGCCTCTCGCGTGGCAGCCTCCTTCGGCTCCTGCAACCGGCACCATTCATCTGGCAACAATGGGGTGGGCTCTTGCTCTGGGTAAATTGCCTTGCACTCCAACTGATGAATTTGTGTGGGGTCCCTTTTGTTGGTTTTTCCAGAGGTCAGGATTAATGGATACCCTTGTGCTTCTGCTGCAAAGAGGAAGGAAAGGGAAGGGGGGAAATAATGCAGAGAAGGAGCAGCTCAGAGAGGTGATGAACGCCAGCACAGAACACATCGGTGGGGCCGACAGTTTCTGTGTTAATTGCGCAACAGAAATGGCAGTGGAGTCGATTTGAATAGGTACATGAAGCAATCGGCGATTTATGTTACATGCTCATGTTAGAGCCACAGCCAATCTAAGACTTGGATTCTGGGAGCAGGACCTCTATTGTCAAATACTTTTCACTTGAGATTCAGGGTTTTTTTTATGCCTGAGAGTTCTGTGGCAGCTGTGGAAGCAGGAAGATTCCTCCAAACTGCAAACCTAAGACCCCACTTCATTTTGTATAGAAATAAGACTCAACTGGGAGACAGCCCTAGGCTTCTCTGAGCTATACCCTTATAGAACATGTCAACAAAAATCAAACATCACTTAACTTGAGCCCCCAATAAATAACCCATAAGAAAAATGTAAATGCATTGTTACCTGCAAAACCACATTAATGCATTATAAAATCCCTACAGAAAACAGTAGTTTATGTGGCACAGAACTCACCGCTCCTTGGTACATCTCGATTTCCTTCTCCCCAAAATATGGCATCTGCTTGAAAGGGTTGACGGAGATTAACACGGATCCTATGTACGTCTGAATTTAATCCAGTTAAGGTCCATTCATCATCATCATGGCTATATGCCTTTTCAAAGTAAGCAGCCAGATGTTATCAAGAATTCATACCAACTGATCACAGAGAAAGTGCATGTGTTTATTTGCTAAATGATGACAAAGACAAAAGCCAATTGTCTATCTAGCTCAGGCTTTGCTCTTTGTTGAAAAGAGTAATGAATCTAATTACCAAGGTCCTACAAGGAGAAACCATTATTTGAAACAAATTAAACCACATCCCCTCAGGACCCATGGCAAGTACAGTTGGAAGCAAACAAAACAGAAATGGCCACTGAGCGAACCAACGGTTATCAATTCTCTTCTTAAAGAGTCAGTAGTTTTCCCATGGAATTTGCCCATTTCTTCCACACACTAAGCACATGTCCATTGACTTATTCAACCAACAGACAGAAAATGGACTGAATGATGCTGCTCTCCAGCAGCTCATGGGAATTAAGTAGTAACAATAAAATGGAGAAGACAATTACAAAACCACACAGATGGGGGTTAGGAAAGGAAGCTATTTCTGTTTGGGGTATCCAGAAAATCTCTGGGAGACGATGGTTTTTATGCCTAGTTTCAAGTTTTACATAACATATCTTAATGCACCCAACCTAAGACACTTTGATGTAACAAAAACCGTTTCTCTTGATTCACTTAATAGGTACATTAGAATTGGGACATCAGAACCATTTTAGGTACTAGGGATATAACAATGACCTAAACAGATGAACCTCCTCACTCTTTTGGAAAAAAAAAATACAAAGAATATTCTCAAAATGACAACAAAACCAACATACGCCCATGCGCAAGACATGCTCAAGATGGTTTTTGTTGTTGCTCGTTTCGACAGAACGCCCACAACAATGGAGCTGGCGAAGGCAAGGTGCACTCCTTCCCTTGGTTGTAAGGGGAATGCGTGTGGTGCCACCCCAGACTACAGATAAGGACCCCTGTACACAAAACTTGGGCTGCCCTGAGGGTGTAACCCTAAAGGGTCTGATCTCTCCACTGCAACACCCCACTCACCACACACTTGGTGGCCTAACAAACAGTTGCATATATGCAACATAATTTTTTTTTAATGAAAACAACTTGTACATGAAGAATCATCTCAAAGTCTTGATTTATCACTGAATCAATGGGGAAGAGGGGTTGCTCTCCTAAATTTTCCAACAGAGTTCTTAAGAGCAATGTTATTTATTATTATTTTAATATTAAATTATTATTTAAAAAATTAAGTGGGGTTTGAAATAAGTCATGGGGCTAGGCTTGCTTTTAAGCTTAATAGCTATAAACTATACAGAATTTAATTTAGTGGGGGAAATGGGCTAATTGTTTATCTAAACAGTTTTCGCCTTTTCCATCTTGAGGCCTGGCAGGAGCCTCCATTACTTCTCTCAGAGTACAGGTCTCCTGCTGGGTTAAGAACACAGGCACCTTCAGCTCTCTTCCCTGGTAACTCACGTGTGCCTTTGGAAACAGCTGCTCACGATCAAAGGCTCTGCACACATAAAACATTCTGCAGTAAGCCATGGTACTGCAAAATAGGAAGAAAAAAAAAAAACACCCCACTTCAGCCATCTTATTTAGCAGAATCTGAGACACAAGGTACCCAAAAGATCTGTTCTGATTCCCCAACACCCATTCATAGGCCTACAAATTTTTGTGGATATGCAGCAAGAATGTCAAAAACAGATTTAATACACAGAATTTTTCATAAGGCTTGATTTATTCAGTATGAAAGGCCACCTTTTACTCTTAGATTATTTCTCTGCCTTTCTCATTCGAAAACACTTTTGTTTTTAGGAAATCTGGTAGAACTATTTAGGCCCATTTGTTTTTAATGGTGTTAATAGGCAAAGCTAAGGATTTAACTTTCTTATAGTTTGAGATGGGGAAAGATGGCTTTCATTCACTGGTTCACTTTCATTCTCTAAATGTGAAAAACAACCCAGACTTGGAAGGGAACCAGATCTATGACCCTTTCACATGGCTGGGAAGAACTCAACTACGTGAGCCATCCCCTGCTGCCTTCTAGGTTCTGCACTTGAACCTAGGTTCTAGGAGGTGGGATGCTGCCATCTTTACTGGAATGTTCACTGATAGGTCAAATGTATGGCTCCAGCATTTTAAATACTCAGTGAATTCCCCAAAAAGCCACCCACACTGATCAGGTCAACTCCCCCAGATGTATCACTGATGTGGAACCAAGAGGTGAGGCAACTTCCCCAGGGTCACATCCGTGGAGGGGGATCAAGCTGGAACTTGAGCCCTTGGCTCCTGCCGCCAATGTTCATCCCACAAACAGCACGCCAAGTCCCTCTATAGGCACTGGCTGCCAAGGACCAAACCTAACCCAGAGCAGCTTCACCGCCTGGAGTTTCAATGAGTCTGGCATCAAACTCTAGCCTCCTAACTCAAGGATTAAAACTGCCAAGCACATCTGAATGTGGTCTTCGAGTAAAAACAAGTATGGAGAAAGTTGGACCAAATGAGTGTGGAGTGCTTCGTATAGGAACGATTTTCATCAGCCAAGCGGCAAGAAGAGCTGCTGGGCCAAGTAAGGTGAGAATGCAACACTGCCTGCCACACATTCTGTAGACTGTAATTGTAAGAAGTGCAGAAACATTCATGAAAAACTGATGGCACATGAGACCTTCCAGTCTAAAGACAAAGAGCTAAAAACTTTGAGGTTGTATTGGTAAACAGTGTCAGCACTTTCTAAGTAGAGGTTTTTGCTTACCATTGAGCAAAGCAACGTGCCTCTGCCCCGAGTGCATTGACAACTGATTGTTCGGAATGCTGACCTTCAGTATAAGACAATATGCTATTAGTTGCAGAAGAGGTAAAATGGGACGTTTTATAACTTTAAGTGAAATAAAATCTCTTCTTAGTTTAACAATTAAATGAAGAAAAATGCTCCTATTGTGTTACTGCTCCATTATGTTTTCCTTAATACTGAAGTGGTAAAGGGGGTCTTATCACTTACGGGAGGAAAAGACTGGCAGTCCAAGTCACAAACACATCCATCAGAGCCTCAAGCTTTCTGACAGCTGAGAGCTACTCTGTGCTACTAATAGGAAGCCCATTCATGCTGCACTTCCCAGAAACTGAGTGGGTAGAGATTTCTAAAACAGAGTCATTAGTGGACAAGTAACTCATCTTCTTGATAGAACACACAATTAGTCAGTCATTGATTCACAGGCATTAATTCAGCCCCCTACGTGTGAGTCATTTAGACATTCTGTTGTCTGAATTTAAAAAGCAAGTCCTGACAATTAGCACATTTCCAATGAACACAAAACCATGCTCCAGGCCAAGAATGATGCAGGAAACCAGGAAATATATCATGCAAGATGATGCCATTTTTTGCGAACAAAGAGGAACACACATGAGGATACGTCAAGGCTCACAGAAAAGATAATGAAAATTTATTTTGGTGCCAATGAATTTGAAGTCCATGAATAGTTTTTATAATATGCATTCCCAAGAACTTATCGAATATCTCATTTATATATACATATAAACACACATGATTTTAAAATGTCTGCAAAGAAACATCATCCAACTCAATGATTCCACCAGCTGTTTGAAGTTTCATGTATGTATATATATAGTCAATGAGAAGTTAACTGTCTCTAACCCTGAGGGGTGGGACTGCCGATGACAGGATTCTCCTTGATGCTTGAAAACCTATTAGAAGCCATGGCTAGATGGATGGCTATTGCCTCAAAGGGTTTTGTAAATTTTGGCTGTTTGAAAAAGACCCACAGCCCATTGCCCTGCAGTGTTTGGGGTGGAAAGCAGACACTCTGGAGAGAAGGGAGGCAGCCTGGGTCAGGGATGCATGGCCACTGACAACCACTTGACATCATTTTCTTCTTTGCTTCCCCAGCTTATCAAAACCACATTTCATGTAAATCACATGGTAACCTGAGCCCACACACCAAAAGCCTTCTAATAAATACTTTGTTCAACTACTCTCAATGGAAATTAGATTTTTATGGTTAAAAGAAAAATGCACTCAATCTGCTATAAACAACTTCACAGCAGAAGTTTTGGACATTAAGTCACTGAGGGGAAGTTTATACACCCGGTCTTGTGGGTGATGATAATAATGAAAGCGTACTGAGCACTTAGTGCGTTCATTATTTCATTGCACTCTACAACTAACTGCCTCATGTGGGAGATAGTACCGACACTCCCATTTTACATATGAGGAAAAAAAGGAGTGCCAATCACGATGACTATTTAGGCTAACCAATCCATGCGAAGCTTGAACACAGACTTAAAGCCAGCTATTCACTCTTTCTAATCTCATTTGCCAGTTTCTCTGTCCATGGATTTTTGCACATAAACATGACAATCTATGCCTAAATAGATTTCAATTTTTTGACCAATTAAAACAAAAACAAATGAACACAACTGCTTCTACAGTTACATTAAAAAAAAAAAAAAACAGAAATGAACAAAACCCTCCACTAGTGTGTAGAGCAACTAAGAACAACTTTTCCACAAAGGATTAGCCCAATTTCTAAACTTTGCCACTCAGGAAACAGTATAGCTGTCTTTCAATAGAACTTTAGTTCGTAGGGGCCACCAGGCTACAAAGTGGGTTAAGCTGCTTCTGCAGTGCTGACATCTCATATAGGTTAGAGTCCTGACCTCTCCACTTCCGATCCAGTTCCCTGCTAATGAGCCTGGGAAAGTAGCTGAAGACGGACCAAGTCATTGGGTCCCTGCACTCATGTGGGATACCCAGAAGAAGTTATTAACTTCTACCAGGATCAGTCCTGGCCATGGTGGCCATATGGGAAGTAAACCAGAAGATGGAAGATCTCTGTCTCTCTCCCCTCTCTCTCTCTCTGCAACTGTTTCAGGTAAATAAAATTAACTATTAAAAAAAGTGTCTATAGGCCAATAGGTTGCTCTATCTCTACATATCAAAATGCTATCACAGGTCTCATGGTTCATTCCAGGGTTTTGGTACTTCCCCCCTCCCCCCCAAAAAAAGGATGCTAGCATAAATTAGTAACAATATTACATACATTTCAAAATTGCCAAGAGCATTGATTTTAAATCCCTGTATCACACATACAAATGAGAATGAGCATATGGATGCAATTCACTTCATTTAATCATAATAAATACATATATATCAAAGCATCAGTATGTCCTATATATACACACATATATATTCACACAGTTATCACCTAGAAATAATTATTTTTAAAATGCTATTATCATGTAGCTAGCAATCCCAAATAGTCAAGGATACCTTAACAAGTCTGTGGAAAGGTACAGGCATTTGGCATGGCAGTTAATAAGCTGCTAAAGGTGCCTGCCATCCCATATTGGAGTCCTTGTGTTAGAGTATTGGCTCTTGCTCAGATTCAGCTTCCTGCCAATGCACTCTCTCAGATATGGGAGGTGATACTGCAAGTATTTGGGTCCCTTTCACCACTGGATTGGGTTTGGGGCTGCGGGCTTACGCCTAGAACTATTGTGGCAGTTGAAGGCATTTAGGGAGTAAACCAGCAGACAAGAGACCTCTGTTGCCTTCTCAGTCTCTCTGCCTTTCAAACAAATGTGTGGAAGTCAATGGTACCTGGTACCTACACACCAGTGACTGGGCAGACAGCTCGTCCAAAAAGATGGCTGCACAGGTTTGAGTTATTTTAAAGGTGTTCAGTATCAAAAAGCCACTGGTAAAACTGAAGCTATTGACGTGAACATGATTCCATGCTGCCATTGTGATGGAGCAAGTGAGGCCACTGTCTTCGACACTGGCATCTCAAGTGAGCCCTGTTTGAGTCCTGGTTGCCCACTTCCAATCCAGCTCCCTGCTTACGTGCCCAGGAAAGCAGTGGAACATACCCCACGTTCTTGTCCCCAGTAATCACGGGAACACCTGCCTGGAGTTCCCAGCTCTCACCTTCAGCCAGATGCAGCCCTGGCCATTTGGGAAGTGAAACATCACATAGAAGATTCAATCTCTGCCTTTCCCTTTTCTGTTTCTCCTTGTGACTCTAGCACTGCCTTTCAAACATTTCTGAACAAGAGGAAAGCAAAGCAAAGGCTTTTTCTCAGGCTTTCTTGGCTAAAATCTAAGCTATGTTACTAGCAGCAAAGATTTCATTTTTACTAGATCACCCCTGACATTCTATCTTCAAAAGGTACTACCAATACCCAGAGTGAGGCTTTGTTAGACATTGTGTTAACTTTACACATACTTTGCACGTATGTGACTAATTCCTGCAATGACTCCTCCATTTACTCTTTACATAACTGCACCAAACAAATGCTGAATCATGTAGATACTTCAAATATCACATTTGAAACAAATTTCCATTCTGCATATTTAAAGCCCCATAAAAATTGGCATATGGCAAGCTAAAATCGAAACATAAAGAACTCAGGAATGTCAGACATCTTCGATACTGGATCTTCACTTTCCAGATTTCCATTAGTGCACATCAAGATGCAGAAAAATCAGCAATATAGTTTTTCTGCTCCACCTCCTGTGTGAGGTAACCTTTTAGCAACCCATCAAGCCTGTACAGCAACGTCTCTGCTTTGTAATCAGAAAGTATCATGAATACAACTCAGCAAAGTGCAACTTCCTCTAGAATCACAGACGATGCAGATCCCACGTGTGGGGGAGAGCACACCACTGGGACAGTACCATAGCCTAAAACCCAGCTACCCCTGATGTGGTGAAATGGCAGGGGTACACACAAGGTAACATCAACCTTGCTCTTTGTATGGCCTCAACCAAGTGACCACAAAAGTCCCAGATCTCAATGTGGCCAAGAAAATACTGCAACCCCCAGGATCAGTTGAGACTAACGGCTCTTCTCGCACTAGGAGCAAAGCTGTGTTCTGCTGTGACTATCATCACAGTGCACCAGCGTCCAAAGATCCCAGTAAAGGATACAAAGATGTAGTCGTCCATGTATCTCTTCTTCAGATTCTCTACGATGGAGCTCTCAGTGATCTTGGAGAGGAGCACCATGTCATCCACGCCACTGTGCTTGACATTGTGGCTCTGCCAGTGGTACCGGTAGGCACCTTTGCTTCCCTGGAAATACAAAATGCACCATGGTTAGTTTCTTTTATTCTACATTTTTTTTAAAAAAGCCAGAAATTTAACAAATATTCCCCAAATAAAATGCAGCAGAATGAACAGAGAGAAGATTTTGCTGTCATGGGCAGACATGGTGGAAGGGTACTACTGGTTCAGATGCTCAAATCCCATGTCAGAGTGGTTCTAGTCCCTGCCTTTCTGATTCTGATCGAGTTTCCGGTTAACATGTCTGAGAGACAGCAGACAATGACCCAAGTACTCAAGAACTTGACACCTACGTGGGACATCAAGATCAAGCTCTGGGCTTCTGGCTTTGAGCTGACCCAGACCTAGTTGTAGCAGCTGAGTGAACCAGTGAGTAAAGATCACTCTGTCACTCCATCTCTCTCTCTGCCACTCGTCTTTCAAATAAGTAAATAATGTATCTTGAAAAAACATCTATAATTATATGTCAGGGATAGAGCACAACACATGAAGAATGGTCTCTGGAAATCCCTTCAAATTTACAACCCTGTCAAATTTGTCAATGCAAATAAGCAGAAACTTTCTAGATTTGCCTTACAAATTCTATGACAGAACCCCAACATGGAATGAACATGTTCCACCCAGTGGCTCAATTTCCCAAGTAATCTAAATTGTTGTCTCTCCATGAACTTATCACTGTCTATGCAACATTGACCTTCCACATTCAAAATAAACATTGTGACAGCAGTGAGGAAGTGATCTAAGAACACGCCTGGAAGGGAGGACCTCGCCCAGCCCTGTACCCCTGTCTTCTTGTGGGATTTGCTGTTCAGAATCAGGGGTAGTCACCGAGTACTCTGAGCTACAGAAGTTCCTTGATTTTGGCAGCAGGTCATCTAATGGTAAGAACTGGTCTTGGGTAGATAAGTATGGAGGAACGTGATTCATAAATAACAACAGCCAATACATAGAGCACACACAAAGCCTGTGTTTTCTGGGGGTGGAGGATACAAATGATTTCCTGGAGAAGAAGCCATCTGAAGTAAATCTGAAATATTTTGAGTGTGCCACAGAAGAGTACAGGAAGAAGGATCACTTATTATAAATTTATTAACCAGGGCAAAATACGAATATGAAGATATTTCAAAATGTTTGTGGAGAAAATAGAGCAGGTGTTACAAAATATTTATTTCCCCATAAACTTTAAGATCCCTTATGTGCATGGATTAAAAATAATTTTTATATCAAAGTAAAACATTGCTAACTATTTCCATGAACTTTGGGAAGTTCCCTAATACCTATAGAATAAAGGTAAACACATGGCACTACAGCGTAGTGGGTGAAACTGCTCCACTTCCAATCCAGCTAAGGGGGAGAGCGTCAGGGGATGGCCCAAGAGCTTCAGCCCCTGCTACCCACGTGGGAGATGACCTGAAGGAACCTTCTGGCTCCCACCTCCAGCTTGGCCCAGTTCTGGCCACTGTGGCCATCTGCAGAGTGAACCAGCAGATGGAAGAGCTCTTTCTCTTTCTCCTAGAACTCTTTCAAACACATAAATAAATCTTTCAAAATATTAATAAAATAAAAACATGCAACAAAATGTCAGAAGACCTTACTATGTTTTTTTTTTAATTAAAAATTTTCATTTATTTTTATTGGAAAGGCAGATTTACAGAGGAAAGATCTTTCATCCACTGATTCACTTCCCAAATGGCTGCAATGGACAGAGCTGAGCTGATCAAAAGCGAGAAACAAGGAGCTTCTTCCGGGGTTGCAGGGTCACAAGGCTTTGGGCCATCCCTTACTGATACCCAGGCCCCAAGCAGAGAGCTGGATGGGAAGCAGAGCAGCTGGGACATGAACTGGTCCCATATGGGATCCCGGGGCCAGCAAGGAAAGGATTTAGCCAATAGGCCATTATGCTGGACCCAACCTTACAATGTTTTCAACCAACACTTCATGCTTCCTACTAGAAACATCGGGTACTGAGAAGGTTGGTGAATATGGATCTGGATATAGGTCCCTGCTGCTACTTGGGAGTGCATTACTTGAGGAACGAACAACAGGGAGACAGAATCTGAATGAAGCTATATAGCAAAGGCCAATTACTCAAACATCAAGACAAAGACAAGAAAAGGGAATACGAAGGAGGCTCTTGAGAGGACAGAGGTGGAAAGAAACAAGCTGGAACCCACACTAAACTGCATCTGAAACTTCTGTTGAACTGTCCAATATTTCCTCTGGAGGAGACAAATCCTATGCAAATCCTAAGAGGTTCTACGGAAAGCAATCTTTAAGAGTTGGCCAAGGGGCCACCATAGAAGAAGTGTGCCAGTACCAAGGGCTCCAGAGTTGGAAAGGGATCTGCAGGGCTTGCCATCCATGCGGTCTTGCAGCGGGAAACTGCCTATCTGATATATTTGGCTTTCTCAGAACCACATGAAGCTTCAGTTCTAGACAATTACCTCAGATCTCACCACACCTTCTTCCTCTTGTGGCAAAACAGAGAATAAAAAGCACTGACTGCCACATGACTCACTGAATTTCCATTGAATGCCCAGGGTCTACATTCAATCACATAGATTCCTAATGCCTCCTCCCTACCTCCCTCTTTATCCAGCTCTTTAGTATCCCCACCACCACTACTCCGGCATAGAAGACCAAGCCTCCACAGTAACTAGCTCATAGGTTTGTTGGTTGGGTTTTAATTCCAGGAGATAGTTGCTTAACTATAGTCCAGAGTTTGGCTTTTCTGCTTGAAGAACTAAGCACAAGGGAAGACAGAAGGCTATTAATAAGTGGTTCTGTAATTCCTACAAAGGACAAGAACAGCACAGCTCTGTGTCCTAGTGGATGTGAGGGCTGTCATTCTAAGCCACACAGGCTGCCTTCTCAAGGTCTTGAGGTCCGATCCAAGAGCTTCTCTGTCTAGCATATCACTTCATTCCTGCCCGCCCTGACTCACAAGCTGCTCCCTCCTCCATCATACGGCAGTTATTCCCCAGAGAACAGGGATCTCGATACAGTTCATGGGTGTTCATTATCCCAGATATCAGACACTGAAGCTGCTCACCCTTGGGTCTTGAGTCTCTTTCACCTTCCTGTCTTCTATCCAATGCAGTAAGGAACTACAGTGAATTGAGTGTTAACTACAGACAGCCTCCAACTTAGGATTCAAGTTATAAGTGAAGAGGGTAAAGCATGGTGATGGAAACCACTAGAAACCAAGCACGGATGTACAGGTTCTCATCCCAGCCCCACAAAGCTTAGAAGTTGGCTCCAGGCAAGGGTGGGTGTTTAGCTAATGGTTAAGACGCTCACATCAGGTACCTGAGTTTGATCCCCAGGTCTGGTTTCTAGCTAGCTAGCTTCCTGCTAATACAGAATCCGGGAGGAAACAGCAATGGTTCAATTACTTGGTCCTGCCATCCATGGAAATCTGGATGGAGTCTGGCTCCTAGAATCAGCCCTGGCCACGGTGCTGGATCCAAAGGATGCATGCTCTCTCCACCCCCCTCAGATAATTGCCCTGTTTAAAAAAAAAAAAGAAAAGAAAAGAAAAGAAAAGAGAAAAGAAAAAGAAATCCCTACTGTGAAACAAAACACCTGTTTTCTGTTGCAAGGGCCATCAGAGCTGCTGAACAGAGCCATGAATGAGGCAGGATGCAGCATAGCGGGAAATGGTCAGCATTCACAACCCTACACACTCAGAAGCAGAAGCCAGCATTTGTGCCAGGACACAGGCTCCTGCCCTAGAAGTGTGAGACCACGTATTGTGGTTGCAACCCCGAGCATGCTATATCCCCATACCCCCACCTCTTTTGCTGTAGATTGAGACAGAGACAGGTGTAGCTACCAATGGTCCCATGTGGGACACCAGGGGTGGAAACGTCCCCACCCCCGCATGAAGATGACCATTTCCCTCAGTGGCAAAGACCCCATCTCTCTATGAGAGCGCCTCCTTTCTGGTTCCTCCCTTTGAAATAACAATGTTTTGAAATACGGGGTCATGGACAAACCATGGCACTCCAGCAGCCCCCAGGGGAGCAAGGCCCCACAGCACACAGGGAGGACCACAGCAGAGGCAGGGCTCGCCAACTGAGAAGTGAACAGGGTAACACCCAACACACAGGGTTATTTGGGCACCCCGACCATGACAACAAATGAGAGGCAAAGTCCCCATTTGCAAGGTCTCAAGTGTGGACTCCCTGGACTCCAACACGACATCTAGATGATTCAACTGGACATGAAAGCTCTAGAAAATGGAGGCACACCCACACTCACAGAATAGCCTTGTATATACAGGGCTGGCTCACATTTAACAGGCAACATCAAGACTCAGGCATCCCCCCCACTGAGGAAGAGGCTGGCTGTGGGGCTTGGAATGGAAGCTCAGCTGGCTAATGCCACCACTGACCGTGTGCTGTGTGGAGTTGCACTGACTGGCATATGCCTAAGCAGGGTGGGGATTGGAGCAAAAACTCAGGTGAGCTGACTCCCACGGGCAGCAATTATTGCCTCCTGAATGGTGGCCTTCACCATTCCCTAGGAAGGAACCCCAGAGTGGCCCCCAAAAATATCCTTGGACAGTTTCCTTTCTGGATGCAGCCAGGGGAGGTGGTGGGAGGAGTTATCCTCACACTGAGTAACTCCAGTCTTCCAATGCCCTTCAGATGCCCAGAATGGGAGGCAGTTCAGCATAAATACAACAGGCCCAGTGTTGGGAGAGCCAAAGGGGAGGGAGGTGACCAGAGCTACTCTAACTTCAGGAAAGAGTCTACTGCATGGTATTTTACATAACAACTTGGAAACAAATGGGTGTCAATATTTCAGACACAAAGATCAATATACAAGTAGATGGTTAATTAATGAAATTGATACCTCCTTCCATGATGCAACTGGGCTTTGAGAAATCTACCTTATGACATACTTGCACAAGGATGCCAAGACACACATGCAGATTTGGTCACTGCAGCAAAGCTGGTAACAGGAAAACAGAAAGCATGGCTGAAGCACGCATTAGAAGGTGGCCCATCTTGCAAAAGTGTGCTATATAATCACAAAAGGAACTCATTCATATTGTAGACATTGAGAAGACCTTCAAGACGCACTGTTCCATAAAGAAAGCAATCAATACTGAACAACCATAGAATCAACCACATATATTGAAGTTTCTTTACAAGGCATGTGTGTCATAACCATGCTGTTGAATGATACCCGTGGTACCTTTTGGGAAAAGCCTGAGATTTTGGGAGAAGGGTACCCCCTACAATCCATTTTCTACTTTTCTGCACCATTTACATTTTCTACCCTTACGTATGTGTTAGGAAAATACAGAAATAAAGAGAAACAATGAAAAAAAGTTAATATAATCCAGCACTTTCTTGAATGGTGTTGGGTCTGATCATGATTTCTCTGTCAAAAGTTGGGGCTGTCATCTTAAATCTGGATTCTGCAATGTTTCCAGGTTTAAAAGGTGGTCATTATCATAACTGGCACAGTTAGCTGCTCTAAGCGCACAGCACATCAGCAGATCCTATTTCTGGAAATTTTGGGCCTAGAATGCCCTCCATGAGGCTGGCATTGTGGCATGCTGAGGCCAGTTGCCCTCGGCAATGCCAGCTAGCATCCTATACTGACCACTGGTTCAAGTCCTGGCTGCTCCCCAGGTAAGCAGAGCAGGATGGCACAAGTACCTGGGCCCCTGCCACCCACACAGGATGGAACTCCAGACTCCTGGCTTCAGCTTGGTCCACTTTCAGCTATTGTAGCCTTTGCAGGTGGGGGAAAGGGAGTCGACCAATGCATGGACGCCCTCACTCATTCTCACTCTCCCCTTTAAGTAAATCACTCTTTAGAATGCCTCCAATATCACAAAGACCTCACCCTGAGAAGCAGAAGAACCATATTCTTTCTGTGAACAACAGACAACAGTAAGCTTGCAGTAGAACAGAGCTTCCATCTTAAAGGAGTTTCTTCCGTACCAGGTAGAACAGTCATGAGCAGAAAGGAACAGAAAAACTATTCACTTGTACTTTGATCTTTTAATATTTTGGAGTTTTACCTTTTCGCCTTTCTGCTGTTTCACTAGAATGAAACATCTATTTCCACTACAAATGATGGAAAACCAACCATCAATAACTGTACAATGTTTGTATACAGAACTATGATCAAGTCATTACAAGCCAGTATGAAACTCAGTGTATTTCAAACCCCTCAATATTTTTTGCTGATGAGAAGATCATAGGTGTGCCGGATGGCAGGGACAGCAGAAAAGGAAGTATTTCTGAAGCAGAGGGTAGGGCAGGGCAGGGCAGTCAGCAGCCAACAAACTATCCCCACCCTCCAGGGCCCTGGTGTAACTGAATCAACATTCACTGGGCCTGTAGCTATGTGTCAAAGCTTTCTGTGATCTTGTTTAATCCTTACATCATCGACAAGACCCAAGCATTACAATCCTTGTCATTATTTAACAAATGGGGCAGCTGAAGCCTCAGGCTGCAATGTATCAGGCTACATGGAAAGGAATTGGAATGGGCACTGAAGAGGGGAGTGGCCTATAAGGCAGGGGGAATGGAAGTCTCAGGGCCTGTGGATGTGCATAGCAATTGGATTCATCTAAATAATTGCGACCTAACCAAAGGTTTAATAATTGGACAGCACATTCATGCCCATGATTTCATTTCATATTTGAGACTTGGTGCTGGGAATGCTAAACCCCCTTTTCTTGCTCTTTCTGCTACACCACAGTCCATGTCGGGTACCATCCCCAAGGCAAGGCAGTCAATGGCTTTAGCACCACTGTGGGTCCAGAGGTGTCTCAGCTGGGGCAGACTGGAGTTACCCCTCCTGGAAGGGACAGCTCCCATAAAAGAAGTGGTCCATGGTGGAACCTACATACAATCCTTTGTCCAATCTGGAATGATTATGAGTCCAAAAGGGGGTGTTACTGATGACAGAACTGGAGCAAGAGGCAAGCAGAATGGATGGATCTATGAGCAACTTGACCTCAGAAGAGCCAAGGGTAATTCTCAAGGACCAGCATCGCCTCACCCCCAGTTGAGATGCTGAGGCATTTACGTAACGCTGAGCTTGTCCCCTTCTTAGCAGAAAAGGGTGCATGCCACACTGCATCTAGGACTGTTTCAAAGCTCTCATAGCGGGGTCATCAAACCAACTCCCCACCATTTCTGGGGTAGAGTACATTGCATGGGATGTCATGGTTGGGAAGTGAAGTGCAGCAGGACACATCATGCTGGCAACACGAGTTCGACTAGAGCCTGGGATGCGAGGAGGAAAACAGGGTTTATAAAAAAATAACAGGGCCTGGTACCATAGCCTAGTGGCTAAAGTCCTCACCTTGCATGTGCCAGGATCCCACATGGGTGCCAGTTTAATCCTGGTGGCCCCACTTCCCATCCAGCTCCCTGCTTGTGGCCTGGAAAAGCAGTATAGGACAGCCCCAAAGTCTGGGGACCCTGCACCCAGGTGGGAGACCTGGAGTATGCTCTTGGCTTTGGATCAGCTCAGATCTGGTCATGGTGGTCCCCAGAGGAGTGAATCAGACAAAGACCTTCCTCTCTGTCCACCTTTGTATATCTGAGTTTCCAATGAAAATAAATAAATCTTTAAAAAAAAAAGAAAGGGCAAAGTCCCCCAATTTGGTTTTAATTAAATATGTTCATGTTCAATAGCTCCATATGAAATACGGTTATTAAAATGTTCATTGTTTACATCTAAGTGTATATTCTGCACGGTTTGATTTTGTCCCTGTACACTTATTTATAAAATATACACTCGCGCGGCCCAGCGCGATGGCGCAAGTGGTTAAGGTCCTCGCCTTGCACGCCCGCGATCCCATATGGGCACCGGTTCTATCCCGCATCCCCGCTTCCCTTCCAGCTCCCTGCCTGTGGCCCGGGAAAGCAGTCGAGGACGGCCCAAAGCTTTGGGACCCTGCCCCCGCGTGGGAGACCCGGAAGAGGCTCCTGGCTTCGGACCGGCATAGCATCGGCCGTTGTGCTCACTTGGGGAGTGAATCATCGGTCGGAAGATTTTCCTCTCTGCCTCTCCTCTCTGTATATCCGCCTTTCCAATTAAAAAAAATAATAATAACAATAATAATAAATCTTTCAAAAAATATACGCTCAAAGGGATTTTCATAGTACAAACATTAGATTGCAAATAAGATTATGGATGCAAAAGTGAAATGGAATATATAAAGGGATGACACTTTTTTCTCTGTTTTGTTACTCCCTGTCAACTTAGGGCTCCAAGTCTTGTTTACTCCAACTTGCCACTTTAGCACATACTTCTTTAAACAACAGCAGGAAAAGAAACGGCCTTTTTTGTTTGTTTTTTGCCTGAAATGTCATTCCCAAAAGGATCATTTTCTCTACCAATGAACAGTTCAAATCCAGGAAATTTTAAATACAAGTCAACATATTCTATCACTTTTAAGACATTTTAGTGTCATATTTTAACAATCTGAAATTAGCATGAGTCTTATCTGATAACTGACAGGTTTTGTTTTTGTTTTGTTTTGTTTTGAACTGGAGAGGGGGGAGGCAGATAAGAGAGCTCTCATCAGCTGATTCACTTCCTAGTTGGCTGCAATTTCAGGTTGAGCTGGGACCAGAACCAAGAACCAGGAACTCCACCTAGTTCTAAGTAAGTGGCAGCAATCGAAGCACTGGAGCCATCACCTGCTCCCTAGGAGCATATGTGCTGGCAATCGGGAGTCAAGATCAAGAACCAAGAATTGAAGCCTGACACTGCTAGGCCAAATGCTCATTCCTGCTGCGCTTTTGGAAGCACGAAATAATTACGGCCAGTAGCACCTCCAGTGGGACGAATTATGATGCGTAACTAAGGGTTTCTAAATACCACAAATATTGCCAGTGTGTAATATTACAAAATATCCTAAAGACTTTATTTTTTATCTGCCAAATATGAATTTCACATCTGGAGCCACAATGGTATTATTTTTAATAGTGAGGCTAAGGACCATACAGCTTTAGAGGCCTTGTAATAAACAGTGGCAGCACCTGCTCCTACCTCTATCCCAATACAGGATGAGGGCAAGGGTCCTGGGTAACAAGCCTCTGATTGCCAGGCCACAACCTAAGGAGAGCTTTATTACATTTAAAGACAGAAAAGAAAATCACCTAAGGATTTACTTATCTGAAAGAAGAGTTACAGAAAGAGAGAAAAAGAAAGATCTTCCATCCAGTGGCTCACTCTTCAAATGGCCCTAAAAGCCAGGAGGGCGGAACTCCATCCGTGTGTTCCACAATTGTGGCAAGGGCTCAAATACTTGGGTCATCCTCCATTGCTTACACAGGTACATTAGCAGGGAACAGGGATCAGAGGTGCAAGACGTGGGTCATCTGCTGCTTTTCCTAGGTATATTAGCAGGGAGCTGGATCAGAAGTGGAGCAGCTAGGATTCCAACTGCTTCTGATTTGGGATGCCTGTGCTACAGGTGATGGCTTAACCCACTGAACCACAGTACTGGCCTCAGTAATTTTCTGTTCAATATGTAAAGAGACCTTTAGTTTTGTACCCCTTCCAGACTAAAGGGTCCTTCAGTAGTAGCTCCCTGTGAAACAGAGAGGTAGGGTGGTGCCGCTCACCCTAAGCAATAGGTCTCCACTGAGATTACTACAGTGTCCAACCTCCCAGCAATTTCTCTGACATACACCATAGCTCAGCACAGTGTTTCCTAAACCTCCTCATCTTCAATTATCCTAACATTCCTATATCTAATTCTACCTGTCCTATGCTTCAAGTCATCTATAAAGCATTGTTTTATTCTGCTAAATTCTAAACAATCATCACCACAAAATTCCCAAGTTTTCATGTTCATCTTATTTCTTCAACGTGCAAAACTGACTACAAAAAGAAACATTTTAACATCCACCCTAGAGCTGGGCAATCATTCAGCACAGGGGCCAAGTCTCAGCCTGAGACACTGCATCCTCTGGCGGAATCCTGGCTCCTCTGCTTCAGATCCAGCTTTCTGCTGATGTGCACGCTGGCAGGCAGCCAGTGACAGGTCAAGCAACCGAGTCCCTGACATCCACATGGGGTACGTGGATTGATTTCTGGACTCCTGGCTTCAGCCAGGCCCAACTCTAGCTGTAGCAAGTATTTGGGGAAAAGGAACCGGTGGATCAAAGATTTCTGTATCTTTCTGCTCAGATCTGCTTCTCAAATAAATGCAAATAAATACATTTTTTTTTAAAAAGCACATTCCACTTCCAATCTACCTCAGCACCATGTTCCACATGTGGGGACTCCTTGTGGTTTTCCTGCCAACATCAAGCCTTGTCTAGGGACTATTTTCCCAGAGGTATTTTTCCTCTAACTGCACAAAGTCTCATATGGCAACACCAGACTTCCCATCGAGTCGGTAGGCAAGAGCCTGGGTTTTGTTTTCTTAGAAAATGACCCTATAGTGTTCAGGGCTGAATTTCCTACTTTTCCCATCCAGGACCCAAACAGCCCTGCCCAACTTCCTTTGCCTCGGAGCCAGCCACACGTGGGATCCTACAGTGTCCCAGAAACAGGTCTTCTCTTGAGGCAGAGGAGTAGCACATTCTTGGGTACATGCTCTTCATTCTCTCAGTAAGTGCTCCCATGAGCATGCATCTCTTTCCCCTCAATCTCCAGGAAACCTAGGATGGAGGTTGCCCAACCTCCAGTCTGCCCCCAGTGCCCTCTGAAGCTCAGCAGGTTTCAATGCCAACAACACATCTGGGAGACCCGTGTCCCCACGACCCAGCTGATAGCCTAGGCTCTCTGTCCTGGAGCACCCATGTCCTCCAAGCATGGCTACTGCTTCTTGGGGCCCAGCTGCTGGCATCCTCGGGGGTGGTGTGAGTGGTCATGAGATCTGGAGCCCTGGGGGCAGCAGGTCTGGCATGGAAAGCGTCAAGTGTGAGCCAGGCTTCCCTAAGGTGTCCTTTTGCAGCACTACGCCCTGCCTGACTCTCAGGCTGAAGCTCCCACTATACCACTTACCATGCACAGCACACTGGGTTGTGTTTAAAGGGAGATCTTCAGTACCTATGCCCATATGTTCCTCCCACTTAGAACAGGCCTCCATGGAACTCCTTACCACCCCTCCCCACAATTCCATACTTGCCGAACTCCCACCCAGCTCACTCAGGCATTATCTTCTCTGGCATCGCCCAGCCCATCACTGCACTTAGGATCCATCATTTCTGGAACTAGCGCAGTGCCATGGAAAGTCAATCCTCTGCCTGTGGCACCAGCATCCCATATGGGTGCCGGTTCCTGTCCCAGCTGCTCCACTTTCCATCCAGCTCTCTTCTCATGAACTAGGCAAGCAGCAGAAGATGGCCCAAAGCCTTAGGACCCTGTACCCATATGGGAGACCGAGAGGAAACTCCTGGCTCCTATCTTTGGATCGGCTCAGCTCCAGCTATTGCAGCTACTTAGGGAGTGAGTCGGGATGGAAGATCTCCCACACTGTCTTTCCAATACAGACTTTTTTTTCTTTAAGGAATCACCTCTTCCTAGGTGCCCACACCCATTAACTGCTTGCCCACAGGAACCAGGTTTAATTCACCCTTCCACTGGCCAGGACCTGATGCACAGTGAGTATATCCCAAACATGTTAAATAAAACAGAATATACTCAAAATGCATCAAATACTTACATTAGACATTACTTCCAATGCATTTTACATTGTAACCTAGGTAACCCTCACAGCCTCCTGAGGCAAGAAATGGAAGCATAGATGGGTTGAATGGTTTGCTAAAGTTCAACAGCTGGTGTTTAAACCCCAGCTGCCTGGCCACGAATCTCAGCTCTCCATCATCATGCTTCACCATTGTGATCAAGTGGTTTCTGAAAAGAGCAATTGTTCCGAGGATCATCACAGCTGCCTCATTGTCTCTCTCTTTTTTAAAGATTTATTTATTGGAAAGGCAGATATACAGAGAGAAGAAGAGACAGAAGATCTTCCGTCCGATGATTCACTCCCCAAGTGAGCACAACGGCCGATGCTACGCCGATCCAAAGCTAGGAGCCAGGAACTTCTTCCTGGTCTCCCACACGGGTGCAGGGTCCCAAAGCTTTGGGCCATCCTCGACTGCTTTCCCAGGCCATAGGCAGGGGCTGGATGGGAAGTGGAGCTGCTGGGATTAGAACCAGTGCCCATATGGGATCCCGGCGCATTCAGGGCAAGGACTTTAGCTGCTAGGCCATGCGGCCGGGCCCTCATTGTGTCTTATAAGCGAAATGCATCTTGGGTTTGATTGGTCTCCCAGAGGTCCCCCACCCCCTGCCGAAACATGGCAATGGGAGACATAGGACCTCAAAGAGATGGGCCTTACTGGGAAGCAATGAGGTCATCAGAGGTGCTGCCCCTGTGCAGACCTTGGGAAGACTTCGGGAGCTGTTGTCGCAGAGCAAGCCTTAGCCCGCCTTAGCTCTCTGGCTTCCTGTCTTCCCTTGTTTTTTACTCCCTCTCCTTCCCACATCCACCACTGCAATGTCAACAACTACGTGGTCCTCACTAAAGCTTAACCAATGCCGGTAACAGATCCTTAAACCTCCAGCACCATGAGCAAAATAAACCTCTTTTCATGATAATGCACTCAGTCTTGGGAATTCCACTATAGTAATGGAAAACAAGCCAATGCAATCAGCTTCCCTCGTCTGCACAGTAACACCATGAAGTACTTTCATGAACGTTATTTCCTACAGAGGAGAAAAGTACCACTTGGCATAGAGTGCCTGGTTCAAAGTCTTCCCTCAGCAAGGGGCCCACCGAGTAGCCTGCCCACACATGGACTCACATGGACAAAGGCTCCATGTCCCAGAGCTGGCCTTGACAAGATGTGTGTTCCCAGCACACAGGGCTGTGCCTGGTGCCAGTGCTAGTTAATGAACCTGGTCCAGGCTTTGGTGCATCTCAGAACATCTTTGCTGTGTTCAGATAGCCGGTTGTAGGGTGCTCACTGGTGGAGCAGGTAAGGGCCCTAATCTCAACCTTTTCCAAAAAAGAAGGAAGTTTCCAAAGCTTTCCTATTAGGCCCCAGCCCAAGAGGTCAGAGAGGATATGCTGCTCCCAAGACAGTTCTTGGGATCGGCCCTATGGTGTGGCAGGTGAGGCTGTTAGGAAATAGACACGGAAGAAAAGACGCTGGGTAGGAATCCACAACCAAATTGGATTTATTATCAAAGAGAAAAATACAACCACAAAGGGTGACCAACTGCCTGTGAGGATGGAGTGACCACACGGCAGGGGAACAGTCCTTCACCCCTGAAGAATGGGCTTTTTATACCCTGAGGTCTTGGGGATATTCCTGGGGGTGGGCGAATTCCAAGAAGTTAGAGGAGTGGGTGGGAACCAACCAGTTTTTCCCAGGCATTTCAACTAAGGTAGGTCTTGCTCCCTGGGGACAAGGAAATGGAGAGACGGGTGGAGGCAGGTTAGACTGGTTCTTTGAAATGCAGTGTAAGAGTCCTTGGTGGGAGAGTCTGTTCAATCTTTCCAAGGGAATAAGGTCCAAATTTGTGTTCTTCCTTCCTTCACAAGCTGCAGCCTGCAGCGTTGACATCCCATATGGGCTCTGGTTCAAGTACCAGCTGCTCCACTTCCAATCCAAGCTCCATGTTCATGTGCAGAGAGCCCAGGTCCTTGGGTCCCTGCACTCATATGGGAGACTTGGAAGAGGCTCCTAGCTTTGGCCTGGCCCAGCCCTGGCCTTTGTGGCCCTTTTGGGAGTGAACCAGAGAACGAAAGACATCTCTTTCTTCATAAGGCAAGTTCTCTTTCTCATAGCACTATAGTCAAAATCAACTAACTAATCTTGACCTCACCACTAAAAACAGCAAGACACTTTGAGTTACAAAAATAAATTAATCAAAGGGCAAAATGGGGGAGGGAGGCACTATTACGGCTCAGAGGGTTAAGCTGCTGCCTGGGATGCCCACATGCCATATCATGAGATGCTTCTCACCCAGCTTCTTGCCAATGTGCTTAGAAGCCTATGACAGCTCAAGTGCCTGAGTCCATGTCCCCGACACAGGAGACCAGGACAGAGTTCTGGGCTCTTGGCTTCAGCACGGCCTAGCACGGGATCTTGCAGACATTTAAATCATTCTCTCTTTCTCCCTTCACTAAGTAGATCCAAATAATTTTCTAAAATATTATAAAAGTGGCCTATTTACCTCCACTGCTCTTAACTCTTAATCAAATGATGGAAGAGTAACACCAGCATCAGCTGCTTTTACAGTGGTGAAGGTGCTAGCTTAGCCAATCACCAGACACTTGACAGTCCCTAAACGGAGCTTAGGCGCATTCACTCCTGTTTTCCAGTACAAACACCTTGGGGAATGTAATTTGCCTTGCTAATCCAGCAGTGGATCTGAACCAACAGCCTCAGGTAAAACTACCTCGCACATGCTCCTGTGATCTCAGGAGGCCAGTTTCACAAACTTGTGTTTTTGACAATTAAGGCAATGTATTTTATCTATGCCTAGTGCTTGCTTCGGCAGTACATATACCAATCCATGCACAGAGTATTTACATTATATACTGCATATTGTACAATATATATCGTATACCTATAGGTATACAAAATCCCATCAGATTTTGTGTCTTACTTTTTGGTTTGCAATCCATAGTCTAGTCTCTGAAGCAATGTCAGCTGCTTAGTTAGCTGGTCTAATTGAATTACAAGCCGAATTAATGATGCAGGTAGATCTGCTAGAAATACCAGCACCAATAGACTCTTGTTCTTTTATTGTGTCAGAGAAATAAAACCAGGAAGGTAACTGAACAATTTCTTGACACAATGAACCACAGAAGGAAGAAATTCTAATTTGAATGCTATTCAGAAAAAAAAAAAAGCAGCAAAGGCTTGTCAGCCAGGTACAACAGAGGTGACATCAAGCAGTTGAAAGTCTGCCTGGACACACGATCATCCACCACATCTCTTCTACGCCGAAGGAAAATATGCATTATTTATAAGGACAGGCAAAATGGTGGAGAGGTGGCAACATGAGACAGCCAACTAGCGATACTTCAAAGCTTTCTCAGGTATTTCATTTTTTCTGAAAAATGAACAGTTTGACATCTCTGAATGTGAACTTATAAAAAAATAGATTTGTAAGAATGGAAAATTTTGGGGGGGATTGATTTATTTTATTGGAAAAGCAGAGTTACAGAGAGAAGAGAAGTTCCTTCATTTGCTGGTTCACTCTCCAAATCGCTGCAAAGGCCAAAGCCGGGTTGGTATGAAGTCGGGAGCTTCTTCCAGGTCTGCCATGTGGGTGCAGATGGCCCACGGCACACCAGCAGTGTGGACTTGACATGGAGTCCATATGGGATGCCCAGCACAGGCAGAAGCTTAGCTTGCCATGCTACTGTACTGGTCCAGGAGTTTCAATAACCATGGTTTTCTAAAGTTGTTTATTTGAGCCAAGAGTTAGACACAGTGGAAGCAGGATCTGGGGACTAATTCCATAGAAGGAACTGCAAAGATAGGTGTGGCTTCACCATCTGCCACTCCAGGGTTCTCTATCAAAATGTGCGTTTCCCAGGAGGCCACCAACAGTTCAACTCTTGCCCTCTCTTTTGACCAGCTTGCTTCTCTTTATTTACAAACACAGACAAAGGAAAGGACAGTAAACAGATGACAGAACAAAAGAAAACATCTTCCCTCTTTAGGAAGGGAGATTTTAAGTGAGTGGCATCCTCAACTGCTCCCTGGCTCAGACAACTTCCAAGTAAAGGAAATGTTTCAAGACACTGAGTAACAGCAGTACTACAGGCGTTCCAACCACAGTCTGAGGCAGGTCGCACAGCCTCGGCAAGCCCCAGCTGCTTTATCTGTGAAGCAGGAGTACAAGGACTTGAGGGCATGACAGAACACACATAGTTAACGTTCCAATAGGCCCCAGGTAAATGCTCAGTTTTATACTAGTTGTTAGTAAATGAACCAGAAATGCTGGTGGCTGGTAAGAGTGCTCTAATTGCCGATGTGATGGTTCAAGAAAGAACCTTCTGCTCACCTAGTTAACAAGAAAATTAAAGCAGAGACCAGATCTGATTTTAAAAAGAAAAACCTTGAGTTTCCTGATGTGTGATAACAGAATAAACATTTGAACACAGGATTCTCTGAGAAGAGGAACCTGCTACAGTTGAGTAGAACACTTTCAGGCCCGGAGCAGTGGCCTAACGCTTTGAATGCACCAGAATCCCATATGGACACCGGTTCTAATCCTGGCAGCCCTGCTTCCCATCCAACTCCCTGCTTGTAGCCTGGGAAAGCAGTTGAGGACAACCCAAAGCCTTGGGCCTCTGCACTCGCATGGGAGACTTGGAAGAGCTCCAGGCTCCTGGCTTTGGTTCGATGTAGCTCCCACTGTTGGCAGCCACTTGGAGTGAGTCAACAGACAGAAGAACTTTCTGTCTCTCTTCCTCTATATATCTGACTTTGCAATAAAAACAAATAAATCTTAAAAATAGAAAGACACTTTCAACAGGTTGGCTAAGAAGGACGTCAGTGCAGTGACTAGGAGAATTATAAGGACGGTCTTGATAGACCAACAGCCAAAGCTGTGCAAACTGACCGGAAAGCAAGAAGGGCAAGAAGGAGACACAAAGTAACTTTATTTGAGAACTTTAAAGGAAGGGGCCTTGCTTATTGATCAACTAGCCCAGAGCACACACTCTCACTATACAGATGGATTCAGCCAGACATGGGGTCACAGTGCTGGTCCTGGATAGGAGCTGGGACTTCAACATAGGTTCAACTCCCATGCTGCCCCTGTGTGGCTGTGGGCTCTGAGTCCCTCTTGAGCAAACTTATCACCCACATGGGTGCTAGGGGGAAAAAGTAAGGTAATATTTTAGAATCTTACCATCAACAGCTAAGGCTGGGCATTCAAACAGTTTAAATGTCACAAATTAATGAGCAGTTGCCAACCTTTGACATTCTGCTAATCACACTACCCAAGGATATCGGTCTCCATCCACGTATTAAGTACGGGGAGAGCTTAATTTATTCTTTTAAAAAGGCACGCAAATTAAGCTTTAAGGTACTCCTCCCACATTTCATCTTGCATATATAAATATGTAGATGCCCCCCCCCTTCAGGAACCATTGTCTCAGAAATGCTTGCCTACCTTCCAAGGTTGAGACCTCTGTTTATGGAAGACAAAATAAAAGTCAAAGTGTTGGCTGAAAATCCAGACACAAGCTGGAAGACACCTCCAGAAGATGGGAAAAGCTGGAAGGCTGTAGTCTAACTAGAGGCTTCTGGCTGCAAGCTTCCCTAGCGCGCTTTCCAAAAGTAACTTTCCCCTGCCAGCATCACTAACATCAAAAACAAAACACGAGCTGACCATGTCTGATGAGATTAGAGGGCATTGTAGGTCACACCAGCTTAAAACTCATGACTCAGAAATCCAGCGAAATGTTTTGCGATTGGCTCTCTCGTTTCTCATTTGCATTCTGGGAGATACAAACTTGGACCACAATATGAACTTATACCATATCATCTACAGGAGTAATCCACAGAGTTTAGGGTACAAGAAATGGATAGCATTTTGCTTAAACAGAACGAACACTAGGTTGGGTATTCACATATACCATTTAGTTTGTTCTTCCAATAATCCCCAAAACACTGGCCAGCATTGTAGTATAGAACCTCCATCCCAGCTCCCAGCTAATATACCCAGGAAAAGCAGCAGATGACCCAAGTCCTTGAGCCCCTAATCCCATGTGGGAGACCTTGAAGGAGTTTCAGGCTCCAGACTTTGGTCTGGCCCAGTCCTGGTGATTGCAGCCATTTAAGAGAAAGTTTTAGAAATACGTACAACCATATTCACTTTTAGTTTTAGAAATGGATACGACCATACCCACTTCACAAATGAAAAAGTTGTTGACAAAGAGTCATGGAGTCCCAATATGTATTGGGGTTCAGAGGCTTCAGAACCAACAGGAAAGGGCTTCTGGCCAAATGGATGCCTGTGTGCCACAGAGGGCCAGGGAAGCTCTGGGTTGTATTTCTGGTCGTGGCGTATCTCAGTTCTCCCCAGCAGACAGAGGGGCAACCACTCTGCTTCTTGAACAGAAAAACAAAGATACCCACAACAACTTCCACCAAGGCTCTGGTACGAGACTAAAGAAAGGGAACTCTCTTATGACAAAAGTTCTCTGACAATAGGGAGGCAGCACCTGATGCTTCCTTTAGATGCAACAATGGCGAGTCAGACACATGGTTTCCTTGGCTACAGAACAAAGCACGCCACCCTCACCACAGGGGCTTTTCCAGTTCCTTGAACTATGTATGGGAAGGTAACTGCACTGGGTAGCTGACAGCCCAGAGCTTGGGGGCCATTCTGTGACACAGGGCCTTGGCCTCATTTCCCCTTAAAGCACTTCTCCCGGCCAGGTTCAAAGACAGACTCCATGAGAGCAGGCTTCTCGTTCAAGAGCAGGGAGGTGGGAGTGGCTGATGCTTTTCCACGGTGGCACCATCAGGGGACACATGTTAAAAATAATCTCAAAGAAATTCTCACTTCGGTGAAATAGGCAAGAATCAACAGCAACTGCCAGAATAGTTCTAGCTAGGAATTCACAGCAAGAATGTTTTACATAGCTTCCAAAGTTAAATCGCAGGCTGCTTGCAGCCCTGCAGAGTCGAGAGCTCCCTCGCTGTATGGACATGACCGTGAGTCGAGGCAGTAATAAATCACTCCGTCCCAGGGGCCGAGCCTCACCAGGGCCCACTCTCCACCTCAGGTGGGAAGGAGTGTGCTCACCCAGGTATGCAGCAAAAGGCTCAAGCAGGCAGAGCCAACAAGGCTGTGCTCACAAGTCTATTTGCAAGAACATTTGCATGGTGTCTGGTTGCAAAAGCCATTAAAGCAATCAGCAGATACCTCTGCTCCCAAGTGCACAAAGGTCCTTTTTTACCTGAGCCCAGAGACCCTAAACACGGGGAAAAGCAGTTCCGTGGGCCCAATGCCTTCCCCTGGGCTGTGACCCCTTCTCTTCCTGGGAGCTGAGCCAGAAGCACACTATTACTTACTGATTAAATAACCAACACCCAAAGACACCTGGGAGTGACTACGCATCAACTAAGCTTCATTGCTCTTAAAGGAAAAGGTGTCAGCATTTGGTGGGTGGATGTTGCTTGTATTTAAGGTACAGCCATAGCTGCTGGCTTGGAAATAGGCTTTTTCCTTAGTGCATTTTTTTTTTTTAATTCAGTGCAGCAAGAGAACAAAGGTTAGAGAAGAGAAATAGCTCGAGATGCTGAGGAAGATAAAAGGCAAATGATGTAAATTAAACATGAGGGAAACATTAAAGAAAGGAAGGAAATAAAACAACCCCAGAGAGTTAAATATACAACAAAGAAAAAGTCGTTTGATCACACAGCAAGCAGTGTGAATAAATAAAAATAAAATACCATAAATGCTCTAAAAAGAGGGAAAAAACTTTCAAGAATTTTCCTTCCTATTTCCAGTCTTAGGAAGCCAAGGTCCTTTTTGCTTGATACAACTAATGATTCACAGTTCTCATGCTAGACGGCTAAACCAAGCTCTGGCAACATACCTATCATTCTCTAGATTGAAAATATGTAAATGAACCAATCAGTTCCTCTCAGTGGGTAAATTCCGTGCAGTGCATGCCTCCGTTTTGAGTGGCTGCAGATAAAGATAAGGGATAATTTTATTCGGACATTTTTCATCCCTTACAAAAAACTCATGTTACAGGATTCCAAGACAAATTTATCAGCGTGCAGAGTAGCCTGAAGATTTTTAAACACACCCAATAGTGAGTCTCTGGAAGTTAAAGTTTGTATCACTTTTTTCTGTAACATTTCTATAGGATGCTGTGGCTCTGAGTTGAACATGGCTGGAGAATTTTCGTGTTATGGCTTAAACCTCCATGAAATGGACGTTAGCAGGCAGGCCTGGGAGCTATAAAATTCAAAGTGCATCATTGGCTGTAGATGGTAAAGGGGGCTCTGAAACAATGCCTAGTTCCTTTCCATTCTGTTTTGCCCCATTGTGCTGCGAAGAAGCTGAATCCCTGCCCAGTTCTGGGCTCTGAAAGGCCCCATTGTACAGGCTATGCTTTTCAGAGCCGAGTTAAGGTTGCTGTAGTAACCTTCCCTATGAATTTCCTGACCATTGTGATGAAGCTTTCAACTCTGTGACAGTGCGACAGCTACACACCAGGCTGAAAAATGACCATGGGCCCACCCACTTGGGGGGATGGGGAGGTCCTGAATATAACCCTCTCTCTGCTACCTAAGTCAGCCATGTAGCTGGAGAAATAACGAGAGATGGACCTGCATAAATTGTCCAGAGAATTCTCTGTCCCAGGATTGGAGCTGGGGGACAGGTGGGAGTGTACTAAAGGAGGCCTCCCTCGTAAGCTGATGAGGGCATCATGGTTGCTGGGTTGGGAAAGCCAGTTTACTGGAGCCCCTTTACTGGGGGCACCAATGATTCCAAACGCCACCAGTATGAAAAGCCTGTACTGTGATGAGAGAAACAGTCCACGATTCAACAAAGTGCTCCTTTCGCATGACCATTATAAGTAATAAAACAAGCAAGGCAGAGAGTGTGTATTTCAGCTAGCAGTGAAGACATGCACCTTACAAACCACAGTGGTAAGGTCTGGGTCCAGGCTCTGGCTCCTGATTCCAGCTTTCTGCCAATGCCAATCCTGAGAGGCAGCAGTCAGGATGCAAGTAGCTGGGTTCCTGTCACACAGATGGGAGACCTGCATTGCATTCCCAGCCCCAGCTCTGGCCCCTTTGCCTAGCCCCTGCCACTGTACTGGGGAGTGAACAAGTACCTGCAAGCTGTCAAAGCATCTCTCCAATCGAACAAAACACAGGGACAACAATAAGAAAGGCAATGTGCAAACATTCCAACTTGCAAGGCTAAGACGCAATTCCAACCAAGCTTTCATTGAAGGCCTTTTGTGTGCTAAGCAACAATGGAACATGTATTCGCTCATTGAATTGCCCCAACCAACCTGTAAGGTTGGCATTGTTAATCATTCTTAAGGATGAGAAATACTTAGCACAAAGAAGCTGCATAACTTGTCCAAATCAACCTGTGGCTCTAAAATTTTTTTACCTTCTCTACCCCACTTTACAGTATCAGCATTGGATGGATATCCACGTCTAGACTTTACAAGCAAGGAGTGGGCCAGGAACATCAAGTCAGGCATTCTCTACTGACTTCTCAGAAAGTGCAGTTGTGGCCGACACTCGGCCTAATGCTCGAGACACCCATAAAAGCACCTACACCCCCCATCAAATAACCTGAGGTCAGTAACCAGCATCAGCTAGTGATTTCAGCTTCCTGCCAGCGCAGATCCCGGGAGGCAGCTCATGTCATTAGGTTCCCGTCACTCATGTGGGAGATCTAGATTGAGTTCCCAGCTCCCAGCTATGGCCCCAGTCCAGTTCTGGCCATTACAAGCATCTGTAAACCAGTGAATGAGAGTACTCAGTCATGCTTATCTGTTTCATGTGTGAAGCAGAAAGTCAATATAGAAAAAAAAAGAGGTTATGCTAGACATTGAGAGATGCTATAAAAATAGGGAAGTATTGAGATAGATCCAGGAGGTTAGAGGAGGCTTCACTAAACTTCCAAGCAGGGCCACAAATATAAGCCAACTAGAAAGTCCTCCATGGGGTCAAAGAAAACTGTGAGTGAGGGGAGAGGGCAGGAGTGAGGAGTGAGATGGGTTCTCTGACACAAGCAAGCTGGGTCAGGCTTAGTGGACAGTGAGCTGAGAGTCGTTTGTTTAGCACACTTGTCCAAGCTTTGTTCATGCAAAAGCCAGAGACTCAAAGTCAGGTGCTTATCAATTGGGAATAAATCCAAAGAAAAGAAATCATTAAAGGGATAGCCACACTCTCACGTTCATTACAGCATTTTTCACAACTTAAGCAAGGAAATCTGTCCACTGATATATGAATGAAGAAAGAGATATGGGGCCAGTGCAGTGGTATAACACAGTATTCTTCTACCTGTGATACCTGCATTTCATTTGGGTACCAGTTTGTGTCCCAGCTGCGCCACTTCCAGTCCAGCTCCCTGCTTATGATCTGGGAAAGCAATGGAGGATGGCTCAAGTCCTTGGGCCCTTATATCCATGTGGGAAACCCGGAAAAAGCTCCTGGCTTTTGGTTTCAGATCAGCTGTTGAGGCCATTTAGGATAGTGGACCAGCAGCAGGAAGCTCTCTCTGTAAACCTGTGTTTCATATAAATATAAAATATGGAAGAAAGGAAGAGAAGGGAAAAGAAGGAAGGGAAAATGTGGTCTATACACACTTTGGAATATTACTCAGCCATAACAAACAATGAAATCCTGCTACAACATAGTAAAACTAGAGGATATTACGTTAACTAGAACGTCAGGCACAGAATGACATACATTGTATGTTCTCATACTACAAAAAAAAAGCTAAAAAGTTGATTTAATGGGAATAGAAATCAGACTAGTAGGTTTTAGAGACTGGGAAGTTTGGGGCAGAGTGGGATGGTGAGGGGAGATGAAAAGAATAATGGGTACAGGAGTACAGTTAGGTTAAGAGGAATAGCTTCTAATGTTCTACAGCACAGCATAACTGGTTGACAACAATCTCACATTTCAAAATCACTAGAAGAGAGAACTTTGAATCCCAGCATAAACAGATGGGAACCATTTGAGCTAACAGACTTATTGATTACCCTGATAACCACTGCACATTGTATACATGAATTATCATACTATGTCCCATAAATATGGACAATTAGGTTGCTTAGTATTTTTTCACTGCTGATCAAAATCCTTAGCATAAAACTGTCCATACTAACCACTTTGATGACTTAGTCAATCATGTACATAAGAGTATATATAACCCATCGGGTCCTTAGGATCCCAGCAATGCCCCAGATAAAATGTGAAGAAACAGGCCTCGCGTGGTGGCCTAGAGGCTAACTAAAGTCTTGCCTTGAACGTGCCGGGATTCCTTATGGGTGCTAGTTCTAATCCAGGCTGCCCATTCTCCATCCAGCTCCCTGCTTGTAGCCTGGGAAAGCAGTAGAGGAAAACGCAAAGCCTTAGGGCTCCGCACCCACGTCGGAGACCCGGAAAAAACTCCTGGCTTCAAATCGGCTTAGCTCTGGCCATTGCAGTCACTTGGGGAGTGAATCATCAAACAGACGATCTTCCTCTCTGTCTCTCCTCCACTCTGTATATCTGACTTTGCAATAAAAATAAATCTTTTTTTAAAATGTGAAGAAACGCAAACCCTACTCAATGTGTTCTCTCCAAGACCTAGGACACGGTGGGTGTTCAGGAAGTAGCTGGTGCTGGCAGGGGCAAATCATAAGCCTGAAAATCAGCAGGCAGTAGGGAGAGATTCAAGGGAGAAGTTCCTTCGGAAAGCAAAGTGAACAAAGTACTTAAAATTCTTGTGCCCAATGACAGATTCAAATGAAAAGTTTATGCAAGTAAATGATCTAACTAACAGACTGAGATGGTTGGGCGTGGATTCTGTAGAAGGTTCAGGCTTCTCAGAAGGTTCTTCAACTGTCCTGGACCACCTGCTTCAACTGTAGCCCTCTCTCACCATCTGAACTCCTAAAGCAGCAAGAGAATAGAAGATTTATTGGAACTCTTACATAAATCTATCTGGGATCTTTCTACTTCCTAGTTCAAGCATAGGAACCAAACAGTTTGGGATATAGCCTTATTCCTTTTTGCATCATATCCAAACTCTTGCAATCTGTACTTGGATAATGATAACTTTGAATAAAGAACACTTGAACGTAATCATCCATATGCCAAAAAACATCCTAGGAAAGCCAGTATTTTGGCCCTCTCAACCCTAGTGTTGGACATCAGCCACAGGAACTCAGGGAAGCACATACACCTTTGTGCCCAGGGCTCCTGTTTGTCTCAAACTTGCCTGGCAGTGGCTTTGGGTCTTCCAGACCCACAGTTTCCCTTGTCCTTAGGGGAGCTCCTGAGGACCAGTCAATGTAGTTCAAACTCCCCAGCCAGGCATTCAAAGCCAAACTCTCCTGACAATGTTTCTTTCCCCAAATGCTCCATAATTCTACCTCCAGATCACCTGAGACTCTGTAGGGGAACCTAGTACTGCTTCACCTTGGTCCATCATGTTCTGTTCCCTTGGGCTGAATGTCCCATCCATTCCTGAAGCACTAAGGTTGATGCTCCCTCTGCAAGTGCCTTCACCTTGTAAGAAATGGCAGCTGTCAGAGTACAGACACAATTCCCCACCAGCACTCCACTGAAGGCTTATCAACATCTCCCCTCTCACGAGGTTCCTTGAGGCGGTCTGCCTCTTTCTTGTCGTCACCTCATTCTAATAGGCCCATGTGAACAGCACTGTAAACATCTGCTCAACAAAGAACTAAAAACCCTTACAGAGTCAGGATACTTCAGAGTTTAGAATTAAAAAAAAAAAAAAAAAAAAAAAAAGGAAGGGGGTAAAGGATTCATGAAGACAAGAAACATCAGATGATAAGGATGCAGTAAGATCATTTGTGCTTGCATCAAGCCTAGCTCCTTGGGAGAACACACTGAAAAGAAGGGGGAATCTAAGTCCAACAAAACACAGCACAGGTTAAGTAGGAAAAATAATGCCGGCTGAGGAGGGGCCAGGAAGGCAAGGCCAGGCACTTGGCATTGGTAACAGGAAACAGGCAGCCAAGATGGAATCTCCATCAGTGGGTGCAGCCCAGGTCACACAGAAAAGCTGCCTTCCCTCCAGAGGCAGAGGGCCTAAAGACTGGTGGCAGATCCCCAAGCACTGAGAGAATGAGCCATGCCACCTGCATTCACATGTCAAGTCCACGGAGCCCTCAATCACCTCATGGGAATCCTCCAACAGCTCTTCTTGGGAAGGCAGAGAGCAGGTGTAATTACCTCGCACTGACAGCTTGGAAGGGCTGGTACAGTCCTCTCTGTGCTTTTACTTGAGCCATCCCAAGGAACGGAGGCCGATCCCCCAGAGCCAATTTCCAGCTAGGCTCAGCAGCTCTGGAGGATGTACCTGTGTTTTTCTGTCTAGCATGGTAAAGGCTGCATCGCTTGCTGAGAGGGAGCGTTAAGGTAGATGGCAAGTCCCTCTGCGGACTCATCTCACCTTCTTGGAAATGAAGAGGGAGGAGGAGGGGGGAACCTGGAGCTACTAGAGAGCTACACAGCTTTTAACCTAGGGACAGGGGGAAAAGCAAACAGCTCCTTAAAATACACACACATACACAATTTCTAAGTACACTTAAAGGCAGCGATTGCAATATAAAAGCCTTTCAAGCTGGGTGATGCACCACCCCCTGAAGACAGGGCAGAAGGATCAAGGCGCAGAAAAGCAGGAGACGTCATGCTGGGGATGAAGGGGCCTGCCAACTTCTAAAGCGGAGGAGGAATTACAGTAATTCAGCCCACAGCAATTTCCCATTTTAACTGATGTTTCCTGTTTTCTATGCTGGGCAGCATGAGGATATTCAGAACCAACCCCCGGGGCTCCCAGGCTGTCCCTTTGCGGGTGGGGGTCGGATGACAACATTCTTTTCTGTTCACTCACTCCATCGTGTGCAACAGATCTGTTTTCCCACTGACCTCAATTTGCGGCCCCCTCAACCAATGCCAAGGATTGTCGTGCAGAGGGCAGAGCTGGGCTCCGGTGAACAGTGCCAGCAATAAGGCCTGCAGAGAGCAGGTCATTCCCCTGGCAGTTTCCTGGGTCTTCTCCCTTTATCTAGAGAGTCACAGCTTGGTGTCCTTGCACGCGCTAGCTAGCCTGTCTCAGCAGTTGGGCTGGACCCAGTTTAGGAGCAAGAGTGGCTGGTGCCCAATTTATTCTTGAGTAAAGGAGACCACTGGGTGTTTTGTTGTTGTTCTACATTTTGATTTGGGGGATAGCACCGCAAAAATGTGGGCTTTAAAAAAAACTTATTTTGAAATAATTTTTATTAAGGTAACAAACATTTTTCATCAGTTTAATTTGCAACATTTTATCACATTTGCTTCCTGTTCCTCTGTACACACACACCCCCACACGCACACATTTTCAACAATGTTCATGGAAATTGTTACAACCACTCTAAGCATGAATTGCAAATTCCCTACACCACAATATACTTATGTTTTCATTCCATCTTTGCAAACTTTCTGAAGTCTCCATATGTATGCATGCATGGTTTTTCTAAGACATTTACAGCTCGGTATGTCATGTTCTTTCATTCTTTGGCCCTTCGGTGTATATTACCCAAGGAAGGAATGTGTCTCCTTCAACTGCAGTACAGTTAAGAACTTCAGGAAATTTACCAAATTCAATATCGCAATTTCATCAATTATACCAATAATTGCTTTGTGACAATCTTTATGGCCTGCTGGAGCATAGCGTGTGCACTGCATTTAGTTGTCACATTTCTTTAGTCTCCTTAATTCATTACAGCTCCTCAGCTTTCCTTTGAAATGTCAACATCATGAAAGACAAAGAATTCAGAATTCAGGCCAGTTATTTTACAGAACTTCTCCCCATTTGGGTTTGTCTGCAATTTTGTGCTAATTAGATTCAGGGCTGGTTTTTTTTTATCCCATTTTTGTTTGGAATCCTGCGCATTCTGTGTCCTTCTCAGGGTATCACATCTAGAGGTACATGATGTTTGTTGATGATATTTATTTTTATCACTTGGCTGACTACTGGCCAATCTCTGTACCATACCATTCCTATTCTTCGTGTTGTTACTGCCAAGTGATTTGTGGGGAGTCTATGTAAATATCCTGTTCCTCAAACTCCGCCAACTATCTTTGATAACATTAAACTTAAACTCAGTTGTCTGGCATCGTGGGAGCAGGCAGTGCTCTTGAACAGACAGCCCAGGGGCCAGGGAGCATCTAACTGGACTTTTCTGTCACATGGTAGCCCATTTCCTCACAGGCTGCTGGGCTCCAGGGACAGTGAGGGTGCTAGATGGCTCTGCTGCTGATGCTGGACACTGTGTTCCACCCTCCACAGGGCATGAAATGATGCTTTCCTAGAAGCTGAAAGGGAGCCGGGAATTATGAGTCAAGGTGATACTTAATGTCTCAGACAGCCCTGTGCAGAATGATACAAGGAAGTCAGGTCTGTCCACAAACTTAGGATGAGTGGGTACTTAGCTCTGGCTTCTTCCATCAGTGAGCCTAGGAGGCTCGCCCTGATCCAGTCCTCCTCTCTCCCACGACAGTGCTAACGGATGGAGATCCTTTACAGATGGAAATGCAAGGTTTGCTTAAAGCCAAATAGGGGCCAGGGGACCAAGGGATATAGAATGTGAAAGAAAAAGATACTATGCAAAGATGCTGCCAGCACCTGTTCTGGAGCCACACTGACTGAAGCTCTTCTCCGCATCCAGCCTTCAATCCAGTCATTTCTGTCCCTACCAGGCACTCTGCCAGCACCTGGGATTTTCTTCTGCTAAACACGACTGGGTGGGACTATTACTCCAGGCAGCTTTGCTACCTGAGGACCCATCCTCTCCCAGCTAGGACAGCTGGAATAGAACCCAAGAAAGAAGCCACCTTCTCTATAGCACTCTATTAGACAAGAACACTAGTGCACTTAATCCAGAGACCAGCAGTTCCTCTCGACTCGGCAGTATCTCAGCTCTCATGTTTTAGAAGCCTGGCGCCCATTTTGGAAAGGTATATGTTTAGGCTAGTGGTTTTAGTGGCTACTGCAGAGACACAACTAAGAGACAAAGGCTGCACACTTTCTAGCTAAGAAGTATATACCAAGGATTCATTGTTTTGGTAGCATAATAGGATACAAGTTATCTTTAGTATGCTCCAAAATTCCTAGGGATTCACAAACAATAGTAATTTTGGGGATGGCTTTTTTTAATAACAACTCTTTTTGTGGTCTTTTCCCTGAACCACATCCTATGTTTTTTGTTCATCCAGTCATCCACTGATTCATGGAACCCAGTCAGCCAAGCCTGGTTGAGGCACTGTGCTAGGTCCTGGAGATAGGATTTTCCCCCAACAAAGATACAAAGGTTTATGAGTGAATTACTTAATGTGCAGTCACGGTGGCATGGTGAAGGTGGGTTTTGTTGATTTAAGTCTTTCACCATTGAACACCTTGTATGAGCTGGTACCTACCAGAAAATAGAACACAAGTGCACTCACACCTAATTGTGAAATATTACCTCCTGCTCTCAGGTAAGCTGAGACCTGAGTTCTAACCAATCTTCCTGGACAACTAAACCCTAACCAGATGACCCTATTACAGAACTCTGTCAATTTCACTTTAGCAACACCAGCCTAGTTTCTGGCAATGATCAACCCTATGCATCATTCATTCCATTTTTAAATCAAGTTGGTTAGGTTTTCTTTAATAATCTCCCTCTTCCTATAGGGTAGGCATCTGGGACCTGTGCTTCCCATATCAGGGCACTAGGGTTGGAGCCCAGGTCCCCCTCTTGTGCCCCCTGGGCGGCAGTACCAAGTACTTAGATCCTGTTATCCAAACAGGAGCCTTACACTGAGCTCCTGGCTTTGGCTTGGCCCCAGCTGTACTGTCACAGGCATGTGGAACCAGTAAATTAAAGAGCTGACTTGCCTTCAAACTTTTTTTTTAAGAAAGAAAAAGAACTCCATTACATTGTTCCTTTACAAAAACTTAATGTCCAGATGCAGAATTAATTTGGTATGGGGTATGATATGCCACCTCCCAACTGGCAAAGAGGTTTTAACTATCCTGACTGGAATCCCTATGGCTTTATTGCAAACTTAGATCTTCATCAGCTGCATACTGTTGCCACTGAGAAGTTAAAAGGGCTTTGGAGCATCTGTAAACCAATTAGCTACTTCACAATTCACCCACAAGTCAAGTGCTAAGTGACCAATGCTAGCGTCCTATTGAATCTCTTGCAGAGGGAATTCAGGACTGTTGTTCCCAACTGATATGTCCAGCAAGTCCAGTTCCTGCAGAAAGGCTGAGCGTGGCCAAGGTTTTTCCATTTCCATGGTTCTGACACCCCTACCCCCACAATCCCTCAGTCTCTATTGTCAAAGATACTACTAAGGTTTTGGGAACTTTTCCCATTGCCCACCATCATCCCAAGTGCTCGTCCTCCGCGCTGCTCCTTCACCCTCAAGCTTAAGCACAAGAAGAAGTAAACCTGCTGCAAAACTGTCAGACTCCTTGACATCTGGCCCTGTTTTAGAAACGGAAGTTGACAGCTTACGGAAGACAATGAGCTGCTCCACTGATTTAGAAACCTGCCAAGTCTAGCTACACATCTTGTGGGGCTTGAATTCCAAAGGAATTTGGTGGGAGGGATGACTACGAAGCATTCCAACAGGCTTCTGGAGAGGCTCTAAGAGGACATCCAATGAAAAACATCGTGACAAGAGTGGTGGAAGGACGCTCTTGGTGGAAGGATGGCTGCTTTCTTTTGACATCTTGCCAGGGACAGCCTGTCAATCTTTCTGAGGGCCCTATATGGGAGGCAAGAATTCAAGTACTGCGACTATCAACTGCTACCTGCTCAGGCACCACACATCAAAAAGCTGGATCAGAAAAGCAGGGCAGCTAGGACTCAACTGGGTACTCTGACACGGGATGCCCGGATTATATGCTGCAGCTCAATGCCCTGAACCACGAGGCACTGAAGACTCAGCATACACATGGATTTCAAAATAAACTTTAACAGCTTTGTGAAGTCCCTTTGTGCTTACATCCGAACACTTGAATAGACCAACTTCCACATCACATTCTGGCAACTTGTAGTCATCAGGTAGCTTCCTCCTTCCTCCTTCCTCCTTCCCAGGGTCTTCTGGAGGACATGCAGAGCCTTCAGCATAGACCTACAAGCCCACCTCTTGAAATACACTCATCCTCCTCTCAGACCTGAAGCCCAGTATCAAGGAAAAGCCCGGGGACCCTTGCAGTGGTTGGAGGATGTAACGTGTAGCTGAGACGATTCTTGTGGTTGCTAGGTTGTCTGTGACAAGCAAGCTCTTGAGTATCTGGGACACTTTCATAATCACTAAATCCACCTACCTGCATGAGTGGCAGGGAGAAGGTACAGAACAAGGGAACCAGCAGTGACTTCTGCCACATGCCAGCTGAGTGGCCAGGAAAGTTTACATGAATTCCTTTGTTCTCAACCTCATAGGGCCATGAATAACTCAGGAGAAAAAGGATAGGAAAGTCAATCTCATGGTGCCACATAAATGAGTGGTCTTGACAACACTAAGGGATAGCTTGATTGACTAATGAATACCCTCATACTAGCTGTTGTGCACTTTAAATAACCTACCTCTCTCATCCCCAAATCTACTCACAAAATAATACCAGCAGAACTTTCTACACTAAAGGTAGCCTTATCCAAGCTTTGCAGAAGAAAAGCCTCTTCCACTGGGGAAATGAGAGGAGGGCCAAAGCCATTGGGAAGTCCCAGGCATGAAAAGCATCACATGGCAGGCAGAGGAGACCAGGTAGATAAAGTTAGGACCAACAGACTCGGCAGCCTACAGGAAACAGTGTCCCTTCACAGACTGGCTGGCTACTCTCATGAGACTTGATGGTGTGTTGAAATCATCTAAATGTCCTGAGAGATCAGGCAACCCCAAGCATGATTTCTACATTATCACAGAAATTCATCTGCTCCCTGAAGTGGCAATACATTACCAAAGTTAACAAGCAAAGCTGTGAAGTGGCAGCATACTGTAGTGAGAAACAAAGTTGTGTCTGGATTTCAGACCCTCTGAGTTTGCCAGACACAGCCTTCACCTAGAGCCACTTGCTCTTTCTTTGCCAGAACAAGACCAAGGAAAAGAATTTCCTTCCAACTAGGTAGGTGTTACAAAATGAATCATGTCATTTTGCCCTTTCCATTTACTCTGTTCACATGAGGTTGTTATATCTTGTTTTCAAAAGACACCTTCCACTCCAGGGGCTCTGGTGAAATTGTCCCCAGTTGCATCCTAAGTCAGTGGTGTGGATGATAGAAATACCCAGTGATTAGGCTCTTGATGCACATTCAACTGCCTCAGTACAGATATCAGTACAGATAAGAATGGAGCTATAAAATGAACTGTTGATTGACCTTGGCTCCAAACAAATAATACCAAAACAAGGAGTCATTATCTCCTCTAGTATAATTTAAAAAAAAAAATCAAATTACTTAAATGGAGAAAAGGCTTTCTAATGGTTAAAAAGCACTTTCACATCTATCATTTAATGCTCACAACCTTGAGAGCTTATTACCACGTTCAATTTATAGATGAGGAAAATGAAGTTTTGAGAGGCTAAGCAACTGACCTAAGGTTGCATCCAGATTTTTCTGAATGTAAAGAGCATTACTTCTCCCACTCCCCACCATACCAATGCCCACCAACATCACAGCTGTCCATTAATCAATGCAACAGAAACCAACAGCCTTCTTCAAAAAGGACATTAAAACCTACACAGCATTTGGATTTGGGTTGGATGCTTGGGGAAGAGTCTCGAAAAGTAGGGTTGGCTCCAAATTGGGTGTAACCAGTAAGTACATTAATTCTATGAGTACATCAATAAGTCATATATATATATAATATATATAATATATGCACTCAAAAGCAGAGGCATAACTTAAGAAGCAGTGGCCACACAGTTACTGGCTAGATGTCTGTTCTGTGGGCTGTGTAGCAAACGTACTTTTGTTTATGTTCAGACAAAACTCTGAAGTAACTTTGCTTTCTCTCACTTTCCCATGGTGCCAGAGTCACCTTGTCTAAGGAGTTCTGCAGCACTGTTTACATTCAACAGGACAACAACTTGCCTTAGCTCCGAGCACCAGGACAGTGTGGGGCAACACTGTGAGCGAGCAGTAACACTAGTTCCTGAATGTCAAGATTTGCTCTTCTTAAACAACCGCCTCCTCGCAGCCCTCCCACCTAACAGAAAGTTAAAGATGATCAAGTGGTGAAATCATGAAGACAATTAGTACTAACTGCCCTTTGAACTCCCAGGTGGAGGCGATAATCCTTAATCACAGTGTTCTGGCCTCAACCTGTCTCCCCCATTCAGATTCCCTCTCATCTGTTGCACTGGCAGCTTTCAGCAATGGCTTCCTTTTCTTGATTTATAGAAGTTCTTCCTTGGGCACCCAGCCATTCGGAATAAAGAGTTCATTGTCAGAGTCCTGGGCAGCTAAGGTGTGGCCAAGGGGTGCACATGACACATCACAAAAGAAGCCAGGGATGTGGCCCTCCTCCCACCTCCCTTGCTCCAAATTAGAAGGTGGCCAGCCCCGAGCTTCACTGTGGGTCCACACCCTAGCAGGAACAACACTAACAGCCTGTACCCCAGAAGACAAGAAAACCTTGAATGGCCTACACCCAGAAAATGAAGAGGCAGAGAAACAAACACCCACGCGGTAATGACAATAAAACTCCTTCCTAAGTGCAGCTGCAGTCTCAGGTGGGAAATGTTCCCACTTCAACATGCTAAAAACTAAATTTAATTCCAAAGTGTTTCTGTAGTGCCAGCTTGCATACATCTCTGCCTACTCAAAACCCTTTGCTTTGTATGAGTCCTCACTTCTAGATAATTCACAAGAACAGGAAAAAAAAATCTGTTTACAAGACAACTGCATGTTGCTCCACTAATAGTTTTATGAGTATATGAGAGGTCTTTAAAAGGGTCATGGAGAATAGGCACTATGAAGAAACTGTACATGCATTTCTAATTTCTTTTTGCACCAAAATAACCTCCTCTTTTAATCTTATTTTTCCTTATGAGATTTGTGAAGGTTTCTCTACGTGTAGTTTTTCCAATGCCACAGTATATTTCTAGTTTGGACCTTTTTGTCCCACCCTTTTCTAATAACCCAAAGTCCATTGACAGGTGCATGGAAGAATAAATGTCTGTTACAATAAGCATTTGAAGATAGTCGCTTTGGCAGGTCTTTGGGAATGGCTGCATCCCATATTAAAGTGCCTAGGTTTGAGTCTCACCTCTGCTCTGGACTCCAGCTTACTGCTACCATGCCTACTAGGAACAAGAGTGATGGCTAAAGTGGCAGTGTCTGACATTCATGTAGACTGGGGTATTTAGGGAATGAACAAGTGGATGGGAACTCTGTCTCAAATTAATTCTTTTTATCTTAAGATTTGTTTTTAAGGTTTATTAAGGAGTCTTGATTAACCAAGCTTGGTGATAAAAGGTCCCACTAGAAATAACAAATCACAAGTCCATGTGGCAATCCAATCAATCATAACCCCAAGAGGAACAAATGCTCACTACCCTGAAGTCCATCCAGTAAACTGAAGACCTACATCCCAGCTTCCCCAGCAATATAAGTTATCCTAAGAGACACACAACCAATAACCCGGACACACTTACAAACCTGCAGACATTCACCTTTCCCTGGTTTTCTGCTCACATTCCACTACTGCCAGGCCTTGCCTCTGCTGAACTCTCGATTGTACACAAGTTAGAAAAACAGAGCATCTTAGCATTGCTATCTTCATTGTCCCGCCCAAGCAGTGAACAGAGGGTGAGGAATACAGACACAGGTACTGGGGAGGCCAAGAGACGAAGTGCCAGAGCAACGGAAATACACGACCAAGAACAATATTTATTTATTTTCTAATTGGAAACACAGATACAGAAAGAGAAGGAGAGAAAGATCTCCTCCTGTCCACCAGTTCACTCCCCAAGTGACTGCAATGGCTAGAGCTGAGCCAATCACAAGCCAGGAGCTTCTTCCAGGTCTCCCAAAGGGGTGCAGGCTCCCAAGGCCCTGGGCCATCCTCTAATACTTTGCCAACCACAAGCAGGGAGCTGGATGGGAAATGGAGCAGCCAGGACACAAACCAGTGCTCATATGGATCCCAGCACATGGAAGGTGAGGATTTAGCCACTAAGCTATCACACCAAGGCCTCTCAAATTAATTCTTAAGGTCATCATAATTTTACTTTCCCATTTCACCTATTTAGTCCTTCTCACGCTCATGGGAGACATTCACATCTGCGGATGGAGAAAAACAGATCTCAGCTCAACTTCAGCTTACAATGGGGCTGCAGCACAGGTTGGCAAAACCTCAAATATTAAATTTGCCAAGTGCCAAGGGTTTAAATTTATAAAATGCTCTTATTTGTTAAAGGCCTCAAAGGACTTTTTCTTCCACTGTTGATTCATCATACCCTGTACATTTGCAAAACCATCCGCGATTTACAACACACTCTCTTCTCCCAGCCTTTGCAGATAGGCTGGGTATCAAATTTACATGTCACAAACAGGACAGTCACAAACGGTGACTCATCTGCATATGGTGTGGTTCCACTGAGAAGCCCTGGGACTGGCCCTTTGGATCATTTCCCTTTCTATGAGTGATGCTGCAAAAGCATGCCTTCTTGAACCTTGAACCTGCACCTTTGCATACCCAGACTACCATTTCTGTGCAACGTGATCCAGGAAGGAACTGCTGCTCAGGGCTTTCAGAATGACACCTGAGCCTGTGGAGGTAGGTACTGGGCAAGTCTCCCCAGCAGGAAAATGGAGGAGAAGATTGGATCTGTTCCAGGCAAAAACTTAGCCTGGCGCTTATTTCTAACTTCAGGGGGAAGCTGAGTGCACGCATATGTTAGCCAGGGAGATGTCCTGGAAAGTGGCCCCTGTCCTGGCACCTGTGGCAGCACTGAGTATATGGGCCAGCAGCTGCAGCAACAGCTCGGTGGAGTCCTTCCCTGCTGCAACAGCGGACAGGAGCTCCGGCTGACAGATCACAGCAGCTGGGCAGCAAGGACCGGCCAGCGTGAGAAAGTGACCCAGAGAGCACTCATCTCCCTCTGCACAAATCCTCAAAGTAACTCTGGCACCTCCCTCTCCGGACTGGGGCTCTATATTCCAAGACCCTCTAGCTAACTCCCTGGGCGAGCATGCAATCTCTAATAGACTTCAATGAGCTTAAAACACATCTTCCAAAGACATTTGTTCATAATTTACTTATATTTATGTCGCCTCCTACTGCTGTCTCCCAGAGACACAGAAGGGCAGAAAGAAGTTCTTGGGCTAGGAATCAGAAAATCTGGAAGAAAGCAGACAAGCAGAAGGTAGGGGAAAGGAATGACTGAAATTACTTCAAAACACACACACACACACACACACACACACACACACACACACACACACACACAAAATGAGCTAAAATGTATAGCTTGGTGCAAAAATATTTCAAAACCCGCACATCTTTTTTCACACTGCACATACCCCACAAAGTTTTTAAGACCCCTCACGCGCACAGTTCAGAATATTTTGCACCAAAATAAGACTCTTTTTAATCCTATTCTCTACAAACTTCTTGAGGAACCCTTGCACATGTTGTTAGGCACAATCCCTGAGCACCTCCTGTACTTTCACTGATGTTCAATACCATCTTTGTGATAAATAAGAATGGTGTTGGTGGTCTGTTCACTGATGAGAAAATCATCTTTGATAAGTGTCTTTTCTAAACATCCTCCTCCTCCAGAAAGCAAACAAAACAAAACCCAAAGAACAAGACTGGAGTTCAGTTCTTATGACTTGTCAAGGGACTTGACACTCTTCGGGCTGTACAGAACAAGACGACGATGGAGGTAAGAGCAGATTGCCAAGTTCTACCGAAGGTGATGACATTACCAGCTGCCATAAACTCCCATCTGCTTACTCCCAAATTCCTGAAACAGCCAGGATTGGACCAGACTGAAGCCATAGGTCAGGATCCCTGTGCAGTCTCACAGTTGTGACGGGCCCACGTACACAAGCTCTCGCCTGCTACTACCTGTGGCATTAGCAGGAAGTTGGAATCCCAAGAACTGGGACTTGGGATACACACATCCCAAGCGACAGCTTAATTGCTGCACCAAATGCCTACCCCCTCTTCAAGTTTTATTTGTATTTGTTTGTATCTGAAAGGCTGGAGTGCAGGGGTACTGTTATGCCCAGATTTTGAGATTCACCATGAGTCTGAAGTTGATGCAAGTGCGCAAGGATGGGTTATTCAACCTCGGCATGTCTGAGTTTGGGTTTTTGGTTAAGAGCACGCACCCAGGACCAATATCCCTTACTGGAATGCAGCCTCAAATAGCACATTCACAGTGGTTTTATAGGGGCAATCCACAATAGCTTGAAAAGTGGCAATTCACAACAGCCTGCAAGGTGAGGGGCAAATACACATTCCCTTCTTATCTAGGCTGATAGCCCAAACCTGACTATTCTCTGGTCCAGCAATTAAGGTAACCACCCACTTAATTACTTGAAGCCACCTGTGAGATAACCAGCCTTGGGCTTTGAATCATGAGAATTGGAGCCCATCCGTGCTAAAGGTCACATAGGCCGTTTGGCTTGCAAGCTCACACAGCTTCTTAGGAGCAATGAACCATGAACAAATGGTTGGGATTTTGGTACAGTTAGAGAAAGACAATTTGAGTATTCCAAAGGTCAGCCAGTTCCATTCCCAAGCCAGGCGTTGACCCTGGAACCAACTTGAACCCAAGAGTCTCGGGCAGGGAAGAGGCTGTGTGGACACCACTGAGCTGCATAGCAGCTGTTCTTCTGACATGTGTGCCCCACAGGATGTAACTTCCCAGGAAATCGCAGGCCAACTATTTGCAACTATTTCCATTTCTCCTTTTAAAATGTCTTTATTAATATGGATTTTCAAAGTTGCTTCTCAGTTTCCCCTCACATCATTTCCATTTTATCATTCTCCTGCCCATCACAATACAGCCTCATTCCTGTTCAACAGGAGAAGGTTACCTGCAAGACCTTATTGTAGGTATGCTAGATCCTGCCATATATGTTACAGCTCTGGTATTCCCCCTACATACACACATCAATTGACCAAGAATCAAGCACCCTTGTCCTTCCTCTCCCCACATCCAATCCTACTGGCTCTACTTCAGAACTGGTCCTCCAGTCTACTCCCTCTTCTTACAACAGCTATCTTATGGAACGTCTCATTTCTCACCTGCAACAGCACCCTAATTGATGTTCTGGATCAGTCCTGACCACCTGTCACTTTGTTCCAGTAAATCCCTGCTCCATAAATCCCTTAGTCAGCTGCTGCTATTACTCTCTTTTGAGGCAGCTTCCTAGCCCTCTTCAAGAACTCAACCCACAGGCTGGTCAGCCAGCTTGGGTGTACTGCAAGCCCACTGGCACACCAACTCAAAAAAAGTTAAGGCATAGCAAAGCCAGGCCTTGTAAAAAGCTGGACCGAAAGGAGACAGCAGAAGTCACAACCCTTATGTCTATGTGACCTTATTTGGAAATTATCCTTGTGATATCAAGCAAAGATGAGGTCATCAGGGAGGAAGTTAATTCTATACAACTGATGTCACAAGAGGAGAAAGCCATGTGATGATGAGGCAGAAACTGGGGCCATGGGTCTGCAAGGCAAAGGCCTGATTTAGAGAAAGGTAGGAACAGCTAATCCTAAAAAAAAGCAAAAACAAAGCAAGGGCTCCGAATCAGATCGATTCACTTCACCTGTGATGGTTTTTCCATTTACTCAGTAAGAAGCCAGAGGGCTTCAGCATTACAGTTCTAAGGGACACACCTGATGTTACTGTTCCTATTAAAATGACTATAAAACTAAAACTCTTTAAAAAAAAAAAAAAAGGAAAGAAAGAAAAATAAAACAGCAGCCCCTCATGTCCACAGGACAAAGTCCAAAGTCCACGCCCCTCTATGCCAGGAAACGCTTGTCAGCCCATGGGCCAACAGCCATCAATCACTCTTCATCTCACTGCCTCGCAACATGCATACCTCCAGCTATCACGCAGCCCTGGAGTCCAGCAGACCCCTCCAGTGCCTCCTGGTCAACAGGCATAGCAAGGGCAACCACCCAGGGTGGCCTAGAGCAGGCCTAGGGGCCTAGCACACTGAGGAAGCCAACAAGTCCTTCATCCGGAAGGCCAAACGGTTAGGAATTTTCGCCATTTACCCAAAACACCAGAGGCCTGCGAGCCACACAGATTTTTATTAGGTGCAGAGAGGAAGGGGGTGAAGGCAATGGGGCAGAGTGAGCAGAGCGAGCGGACTCCTGCCAAAGCGGGGCTCCAAGAGAGAAAGAAGGGGGACTGCAAGCCCCCACGAAGAGGAAAGAGAAAAGAACAAGAGAGAGAAACAAAAGAGAACATGGAAGAGAACGTAAGGGCGGGTATTGGGAGTACAGAACCACAGGGATTGGTGGACAGGACTGTCAGGTACAAAAGTGGGCACCTCACTAAACAACGCCAGTCTTTACAAAAATGAAACAGAAACCAAGACTTAGGGGAACTGAAACTGAAACAAGGGAAGGAAAACCTAAGGGAAGCAACTCTTTAAAGCGACAGCCAGTCTAAAACGGTTGGGGTCTCATCAATCTTGCGCTGATGTCACTCCTCACACAAAGATTTGGCAATGCCAGGGCAGAAGACCGTGGCTTCAGGCACAGAAACACAGGGATGTACCCTCTGGAAGGTACACGCTGCTAGGCGGATCAGGCAATCCCTACCAGATACCTTAGTGCACTGGAACCCCCTCCACACCAGGGGTCTCTGACATCTCCACTCAGTGCTTAGCCCCGTGCTAGGTTCCTGGCACAGGAGAGAAGTCTGAAGTCCAAGAGGGTGCACGCGTAACATGTATTCATTCCAAAGAGAGAGAGAGAGAGACCAGAAAATCTGGCAGGGAGTTTACCTTTGCTCACAGGAGTGACCCATGGCTGCCGGCTGACTCATCTGGTAACCTGGACCTCCGAGCTGCCATACCCAGAACCTCCGGGCTTCCGTACCGAGTGTTAAACAGCACGGGGTAAACGAGCTCAATTGGTTCTTGGTCGAAACAGCTGAGCGTTTACTCTGCTATTTCACTAGCTGCAGCTGAACTAGGCTCACAGGGGCCCTCCCCAGCAGACTCCACGTGAGCTGCTTACGCTGAGGGTATGGAGCCACTAGCCCAGGGGCGGCCAGCCCCAGGACATGAAATACTTGGTTTCATGAGGGAAGGGCAGCACTTGGTGCCTTCACTAGCAGAAGAAAGCAGTCTTCCCCCGCCTGCCCCCCACCACCACATCAGGTCCAGGAAAGGCCCAACATGCAGCACACTGCCTATGACACCAGACAACGCATCACATACTAGGTTTTCTTTTTTTAAGATTTATTTATTTTTATTGGAAAGTCAGATACACAGAAGAGACAGAGAGGAAGATATTCGGTCTGGTGATTCGCCCCAAAAGTCTGTAATGGTGGGAGCTGTGCCAATCCGAAGCCAGGAGGCAGGAGCCTCCTCTGGGTCTGCCATACGGGTGCAAGGTCCCAAGGCTTTGGGCCATCCTCCACTGCTTTACCAAGCCACAAGCAGGGAGCTGGATGGGAAGCCGGGATTAGAACCGGAACCCATATGGGATCCTGACACATGCAAGAGGAGGACTTTAGCCACTAGTCTACCACGCTGGGCCCATACTAGAGTTTTTGGGTGAAGCTGCCAGAGTGTAGCAAGGGAAGCCATCAGGAAAGGACGGGGAGAAATGGGAACTCGGCCGGAAGCCAGGTACGAGGTTAGCCAGCCAAAGGACACGTGTTCCAGGAACAACACACAAGGAAGCACAGAAGCATAAAGGGGCGTTCAACAGCACTGGGGCAGGGATGGGGGTGGGGAACCTCGCGTTCACAGCACCCCTTCAGACCATGGAGACGCTGCAACCCTTGAAAACTTGCTAGATAGGCAGACTTCCTGCCACCCTCACCCTCTGAAATAGATGCTCTGGCATGGGAATGAGGCCCAGCAATCACATGGGAGTTTCTGAGAACACGCAGCTCCACAAAGAAGACTTCAATGAGCATATCACATCTATTCCTTACTGAGAATTCATTCCACTCAGTTCTTGATGGAACCTTGGCGGTATTAGACACAGCAAGGCACAGAGGCTCGCCTTCAGACAGTCAGGAAGTTGCTGTGAAGGCGGAAAGGATTGGGATTGACCCGGTTACACAGCACGTTGATCCTCCCCCTGCAGCACTAGCATTTCATATGGGTGCCAGTTTGAGTCTCAGCTGTTCTACTTCTGATCCAGCTCCCTGTTAATGTGCCGGGAAGGCAATGGGGGATGGCCCTAGAGTGTGAGTCCCTGCCATCCTGTAAAAGACCCAGACGGAGTTCCAGACTCCTGGAACCAGAAGGGGTTGCCTCAGCCTGGCTCAGCCCTGGCCACTGAGGCCATATGTGGAATGAACCAGCAAATGAAAACTATTACTCTCTGTCCATCTGTCTGTTTCTGTCTCTTCTTTCTCTCTGTAACTCTACCATTCAAGTAAATAAATACATCTCTAAAAGAAAAAAATTGAAATCTATGCCTAATTTTTTCATAAGACATATTGCTCATGATAGTTATCAGAGACTCATACATCTGAATGAGATCGAGATAAGTTGGTTGTTTAAGGAAGCAACATAGATCTCATGTCATGATCCGGTGGGGACAAGAAATTCTCTATACTGAAGATAAAGGAAAAGAAGAGATTGAATTGCGGCTGCCTGAGACCCAGAAATGAAAGGAGGAGAGTCGCGATGACATCCTTATCACCCTGTTATCACTCGGTGACTGTGACTATTTTGTAGAGAGGTCTCGAGAGTCCTCACCAACCCCGTAAGATCGTCACATGCTTTTCTGTGTCACACTTCATAGCTGAAGACCTGCTTTCCCCACTCCTGCCAAACAACGATTGGATTTACTCTGATTAGCTTTGGCTCTGCAGCCTCTTGTTAAGGAAACTAGGACTCTGGCCAATGCGTTCAAGGAGAGAAAATAGAAGGAATCAAAGTGATTGTAGGGAGAAGAGGAGGGGAAGTTCCCTGGAAGTCTAAAAGTAGGAACCGAGGATGGTTATTTTAGGCTTGGGACTCTCTGTGCCACATGAAATTATGAGAATGACTTAATTGCCCCTGTGCATTCAAAACCATAGAGAGACCATAATGGCTGGGTTACACCCAGACCGACTGCAGCAGGAATTAGACTGGGTGGGTGCCTGCCAACTGAACCTGCTCTGCAGACACAAGTGACTGCAGTGGTCACAGCTTCGGGCCTTGGGCTTTATTTCTTTCATTCCCGCAGAGCAGACGGGGACAGCCAGAAGGGTTGGGGAGGACTCAGGAAACCTGGATCTAGTTCTTTCTCCAACAAATCATTATGTGCATGCAGGCTGCGGCTGAGCTCTTCTCTGCACCCTGGGTTTCTTTCTCTCTTGGATAACAATGGCAAGTGCCACTTACCTGCCTTAACTGTTCACACAAGGTGGAGAGACACCTTGAGAAGTCTGCCTCCATGGAGAATCCTTCCAGGACTTGCTGTTTGGGTTTCACGCAGTGACTTCTGTACCCCTTGTTCCCACATCCGGTGACGGTGCCTGTCCTGACTCCCTGGTTGCAGATCCAATCAGCATGGCCACAGGCACTATCATTCCCAGAAATGTGTCACGCAGAAACGAAAAATCCACATTTGCAGGGACTCTGCATCACTGCAAATTAGTGGTTCTCAGCTGGGGGCAATTTTACTCTCCATGGGACTTCTGGCAGGGTCTGAATTTACTTTTGGTTTTATGCATTTTCATTACATTTGAAAGATAGAGAGATCTTCCATCTGCTGGTTCACTTCCCCAAATGAACAGCACAACAGCCAAGGGAGGCCAGGTAGAAACCAGATGTATCATGTGGCTGCCAGGGGCCCTGGTAACTGAGCCATCATTGTTGTCTCCAGTGGAGAAGCCAGGCTGTGGTGATCCCGAGCAGCCTCTTGGCTGTGCTGAATGCCCATCTTCCCCGATTTAGTCCTGGCTGCCACACTGCGGAGGAAATGCTAGAACCATCAAGGCACAGCACAGACCATCCATCCCATACCCCCAGGAAAAAGTTTCAGGCCCCAAAGGTTCATGGAGTCAAGATGGGCTGCGATGCAAAATGGCCGCAAAGCCTGGGTAGGCAATAGAGGAGTGACCCCAGGGAAGCTGAGCCCACTGCAGGTAGGGGGACAAGGGAGGCCACACAGCTCCAGCCAGCTGGGACCAGGGTGGGCCATGCTCTGATTTTTTTTGCTAGAGCTACATTGAACGTGAAATCTTGTCCTTTAAATGGTGGCTCCACTGTTTTAAAATGTATGGGCCAAGAAAACACTTCCAGGCTTCGTGGAGAGGCCACGAGCCAATACGAGGCAGCCTCTGGTTTGGACTGAAGATTCCCAGCCTCCTCTGGCTGAGCTCCTTGAAGGTGCCCCCCACACCCCTTCCCCTGGAACTGGGAGATGGGCCCAGGACCCTCCTCCTGTGTCCTTTGTGTTCCATGACCAGTCCCTCCCCAGCCTTAACTAGCATGTGACTCCTGCCTCTTCCTCTTGTCCCTTCTACAACTTTTGATCTCTTGGCCATCCCCAACCACATTTAGAATCTGAATCTCTCAGCAAAGTTAGAAAAAGGTTAGTTTTGCTTGCTAAGAAAAACATTGAATGGGTTACTTTAGCAGGTCTGTGCCTCAGTTTCCCCATGTGTAAAACAGGGATGATGATACTACTATTTCCACCACCACCAACACTCCTCCTCTTTTTCCTACTACTTTATCAGCTGTCACCAAGCCAGAATTCGTTCCTACATGCGCAGTGACTAGTTAAAACCTGTATCACCTTATCCTCCCTCGTGAATCTTTCACTTTTAGAATAACCATTGCAGCAGCTTCTGCTAATGAAAATAACAGCAGCACAGTTAGATCAAGATTAATGTTAGCATTTGTCAGAAGCTTTACTCAAAGACTTACATAGGTGGAGCCTGAATAGCAGTTCAAATTTTCTCAGCAACAAATAGGCCGTGGCCCATTGGTTACGCAGATTCATTTTAGGGGAACATTTTGTAGACCTCAGGGGCTATTTTGAGGCATCAGGGGAGGAGTAAATCCTTGCTTATGGTGATGCTCAGAAAGCACTTGAGCAGCAAGAGAGAGAGCACAAGGAAGGGGGAGGCAGTTGTCAAACCACCAAATCTCCACTGGAAATAATAAGGGGAAAAAAGCATGCAAGACATTCTTGGGCCAGAGTACAACAATCTCTCACCATCTTAAGAATTTAGCGTAGCCAGGTTTATGGCCCATCTAACCTGTCACAAGAGCTGTGGCATTCTTTGCTAAAGCCAAGTCACTCTGGCCTGACTTCTTGCCAAGACTACTTGACCCTTATAAAAGTCCTTGACAGTAGAGTGGGTGCCACTTTCCCCCTCCGCTTTGGAACACTGCCCTGATGGCACCCGAGACAAAGGGAATGGGGTCTGCTCTCCAGACTGGAGGCCAAAATGCTAATTAACATATCGCAATCTGCCAAAAATATTTGTGGGCAGCGCTCTTTTCCCAGCAGCACTGCAGCAAGCAGAAAGAAAAGGAATGGAAATGAAGAAGCTCCAGAAAGAATTCTCATATTAGCAGCAAATGAGCACCATCTATGTTTTCATGTGTTCTGCCTACTTTATTTCTGACCTCTTCTTGCCAAGATAAGCTAGCCTTTTAATCACAAGGTTTATTTCATCATGTATGGATTGGAGACCAGCCTTCTTGCTTTCCATAGCAGAGTTCACAGAGGATTTATGTGAACTCTTCATGGGCCATTAGCGAGTCTTTTTCAATATTACCATAAAAGCACTTTGCTGTGTAAGGAAGATATTATATGAAGCAAATAATGCATACTAAAAAACTGAAACTATAGCAGGGAAACAACTGTAGAATCAATACAAGTACTTACAAGCATACTCCAGAGTGCTGAGTTAGAGTCTAGCTATGAATGGCTTCCTCCCTCAGAAAAAGAAAGTACACCTGATATTTGCAATTTGGATATGCCAAAAGAATATTATACATTCTAATCTTACTCCATCCATCTCGCTACCCATACATTCATTCTTCATGCACCCACCCGCCTACCCACTCACCCATCTACCAAATGAGATAAATATTGAGAGCCTATTATGTACCACCTGGGATACAGAGAGGAACTCAACAAATACTTTACCAGTCCTCCCAGAGCCTACAGTCTAATGAGACACACAGACAAGTCAACAAGCAACTCCCAACTGTTGCAGAAGAGCCAGGTATGGTAAGAGATGCCTTTCACCCTCCTCCTCCAAGAAACCCAGAACAAAGGACTGAGATACAATCTGTGAGTCAGGAGGAGAAGCAAATGCCTCTGGCAAACGTGAAACTCGCCATTACTAAAGTTATTTCAACAGAGGAAATACCACGATGACAGCATCTATAAGACAGCTTGGTAAGGAAGGTGAGGGGTATACATGTGATGACCCTTGCAGCAGTTTCATATCCCTGAAACCACTCTGCTCAGGCTGACTCCAGAGTCTGCCATCAGGAACAATGCTGGATTGTGGGACCTGTCCATGTTGTTCTAGAAGTGGCAATGAGTCATGTATTGAATAAGATGAGGTAGAACAGGAGAACAAATTGCCTGACTTGCCAGGAGTCTAGGACTGCTGACGATGAGCACAGAAGGCTGGTAGGCCAAAGGGAGGGTGCAAGATACAGTCAGGAACTTCATGCTAAGTCCTTCGTGCAGGCTACTCAATCTTTGCATCACTTAGGAGTTTCATAACTTAGGAGAAGACAGGCACTATTGCAACTACTCCACTTCTACAAAGAAGAAAACTGATGTAGACAGGTTAGAAAAAATTGCCTAAAGGTAGTCTGCTTCTGTATTTCAGGTGAGTGGAGAGTTCAGAAGAAAATGGGGAGACATTGAGGATTTTTAAGGAAGGTGCCGTGTTGTTAGAATGGTGATTTCTTGGGGCAGCATTGCAGTGTAGCGGGTAAGACTGTCGCTTACGCTACCAGTATCCCATGAGCACCAGTTCAAGTCCCAACTATTTCACTTTTGATTTTCACAACTGTCCCTGTTGGTGTGTCTGGAAAAGCAGCAGATGATGGCCCAGGTCCTTGGGCCCTGAATCCTTGGGAAAGATCAGAAGAAGCCCCTTCTTGGTTTTGCCCAACTCTGGCTGTTGCAATCGTTTGGGAAGTGAACCAGAGGATGGAAGAGTTTCTTTCCTTCTCTGTCTCTCCCTTTCTAACTCTGCCTCCCTGATCTCACACTTTTTAAAAAATATATTTCATTTATTTGAAAAGCTAAGTTACAGGAAGTGCAGGAAAGACAAAGAGAGGTCTTCCATCTGCTGTGTCATTCTTCAAATGACCACAATGGTCAGGCTGGGACAGCCTGAAGCCACAAACCAGAAACTTCTTTTGGATCTCTCAAGTATGTTTAGGGACTCAAGCAACTGAGACATCTTCCTTGCTTTCCCAGGCTCATTTGCAGGGAGCTGAGGCACAAATGGAGCAGCTGGGACTTGAATTAGTGCCCATATAGGTGCAGACACAGTGGGTTAACATTCAGTGCCACACCACCAGCCTCTCTAACTCTACATCTCAAATAAATGAAACAAATCTTTAAAAAAAAAAAAATAAGGAAATGAGTGAATTACTCAAGACTATTCAATTACTTGCAGAGCTAAACTTGAACTCAGACCCATCTGTTTCCTGTCTGATGTTCTTAGAGAGTTTAGGCCTCAGAGGAGAGAGGGGTCATGATGATGGGTTTCTGGGTAATTCCCAAGAAGAACAGGTATAAACAGAAATAATATCCTAAAAAACTGTTTTTAGCTAGCAGTTGGTATGATAACCTGGGTTTGTTCTACCTTTCAAAGAAAAAAAACCTGGATTCTATTAAAAAATTTTTTTTTTTTTAATGCAAGAAACACAATTCCCCTAGTAAGCTTAACTTACCAGAAAAACTCTTAGTCTATGAGTCTATAAACAGGCTCACTTGTTGGTCTACGAGTTTGTAAACACTGGAACTACTTAAGAATAACATCAGAAGGCTTCCCGGACTAGACAGGACCTGGCAATAAAAGGCCACTGAGACGGGTACCTTTAACTCAAGGTTCTTCGCTGCCTTTTCTCCTTCCTGTCACTTAGCCTTCTCAGCCAACACAAACTGGATCTATGGGAAAACATGGGTTCTTGTGACCCATTTCCCATGTCAGAAACTTTCATCTTGAAACTCCCTTTACCTACAAATTGCCCGACAACTTTGATTTTAAAAGTTGTTTCTTAATTTTGAAAAGTAAAATGAAAGAGGAAAGTGCGTGCACACACACACCATGCTTAGATCTCAAAGCCCAAACCCTTTGTATTTAAACAATCCAGATCCTGTGAGTGTTCAGTCAAGACATTTTCGAGTTCAAAGTGCTTACCGAGCACGGGTAAGAAGGAAGCCAAGAGAGCCAACAACAGTTGAAAGGAAATTGTCCTGCTTACCTGGCTTTTTAAGAAACCGAAGCTCTGTGAGAGGGAGAGTGAAATGTAATCGTGTCCTGACCCAGATTGGATTGATTCTATGCAGCATGCTGGGGGTGGGGAGCAGTGCGGGAATGCACAATCTTCTCTTTTGGCATTGAGCATGGATCTTGAGTCAGAACATCTCACAACTGATAACATATCTTAATTAATCATATATCTTTCTTTAAAGTATACCAAAAAAGGTGCTCCATCTCTTTTTCAAATAGATAAAATTAAAAACAAAGACTAAAAGTATACATGTCTCATCACTTGGTTAGCTTTTTTTCTTTTAGGGAGATGTACTAATAAGCATTTGTAGAAAATCAGACTGGCATTTTCAAATTAAAATTAATTGTTCATTAATTAAAATGAGTTAAAATTAAGCCATGCATCGTGCCTTCCACTGGCCCACGCTGGGAGGAAACAGCTCGACCTTCTGAGCGTGGAAGTCGCTGCCCTTGCTCCTGGCAGCTGTGCTGACCCCACACTAACTACGGTGGCTCTCTGGACTCTGGATACCTGGCTTCCGTTTTCTCTAACAAGGCCATAATGGACCTCCCACAGCCCTTGCCAGCGAACCGCCATGATGCACAGAAGGAGTACTCCAGTGAGTAGGAACGTGGAGACATCATGAATCTTCTAAAATACAAGAGGCAAAAGAACTGGAACTTCCCAAGTAACTGAAGAGGAACAGACGTCACCAAGCAGACTCCATGGTCTTGCATTCTTCAGATACCAGACTCTGATCACACTCAGAGCTTCGGTTCCTCTTCTACTTGGGCATGTTTTTGTTAAAATATTTGTATTATCTATTTTACTTATTTGAAAGGCATAGTGAAGAGGAAGAAGAGGGAGTGAGAAAGAAACAGAGAGAGACCTTTCTTCTGTTGGTTCACTCTTCAAATAGCCAAATGCCTGGGGCTAATCCATACTGAAATCAGGTGCCCAGAGCTCTCCCCGAGTCTCCAAAATGGATGGCAGGAGCCAAGCTCCCCGGCCATCTTCCGCTGCTTCCCCAGGCACATTATCCGGGAGCTGTACTGGGAGTGAAGCAGCTGGGACTCACAACTGACACTCTGATGTGGAATGCCAGCATCATAAGCAGTGTCTTGGCCCACTGCACCACAATGCTGGCCTCAAAAGATACATTTTTATTATCAGGTGCTGAATTGAAAAGGTGGGGCGGGGGGGGGGGAGGAGGAAAAAAGAAAATACCCAGATAACTACGTATTTCTCTAAATAAACAAATAATTCTCACTTCCTCTGGAAAATTGCACAGAATTAGATAGGCCATCAGCCTGAACCCACTTTTCAATTTAAAAAAAAATCACAAAGTGTTTCCCAATGTTACATCAACAGGTGATAATCATCAAATTTTAAACCATCTGCTTAAGTGACGCCTATACAATAGATTTACATTTTTATGGTGACACAATTCTGTGTTTATAGAATTTTGCATTAAGTATGCACTGCTCCTTGAATCTTAATTGGTTGTGCTTTAAACATGATGTAATGGACACACAATCTGCTTGTAGAGTAGAAAAGAAACCACCCAAAAGCATTGGTTCAGAGTTCTGCCCCTCTCCCTAGTATAGTAAAAAGTGTTTGCAAAGCATGGGTCTGGGAGCCCCTAAGGGGGCAGTGGGGAGATTAGGAGATTCTCAGCACCTTGGCAATCAGCACCCTGCACCTGCAGCAGCTAGAACGTGGATGGAAGCTGAGTAGAGCTAGAGGATTAAGATGCCATCACCTGCCTTCCTAGAGGAGGCGCTTCCTACTCCCTGCTTTCACTGGAAACAAAGATCCACACAGGAGCCTTTGATCCAATCCTCACCAGTTTGGACTCAAGACTCTTCAGGTTCCCAGGAACCTGCTACCAAGCGCATCAGGGTCACTGGCACTGTGAGTCTCCGATGCCTACAGACTTTCTTTTTTAAAAGGGTTCCGCATGATGGCTCAACTGGCTAATGCTTCCCCTTGCAAGCACCAGAGTCCTACATGGGCACCTGTTCTTGTCCCAGCTGCTGCACTTCCCATCCAACTCCCTGCTGTAGCCTGGGAAAGTAGCAGAGGATGGCCCAAAGCCTTGGGATCCTGCACCCACATTAAAGACCTGGAAGAAGCTCCCATGCACTTGATATTGATATTGGGGCTGACTTGATATTGGTTCAGCCCCAGCCTTTGCAGCCATTTGGGGAGTGAATCAGTGAATGTAAAAATCTGTCTCTTGTTTTCTTTATATTTGCCTTTCCAATAATATATATATATATTATTTTAATCTGAAATACTTTGTCACACCACCGTGAGCTTCTCTTCCCACAGCCTATCAGGCACCATGTTCTTTATGACTCCCCTGATCTATGCCCCGGCCGAGGACCGGCTCCTCTTCCCAGCATTCACCAGGATCCCAGCCTGCACCCCAACACTTGCCGTGGCATTTCGGAGTCATTGCAGCGGCCACGGCCTTTGACTTCAAGCTCAGTGAACTTGAGGACCGTCATGTTCATTGGTACCCAGCAGGCTTACTATTTGGTGGCCGTCTCCATCCTGGTCCTCAGGTACCAACCACACCAGAACACAGCCAAGAAGGAGAAAACGCTCCAAGAAGAAGTTGAGATGAATCCTGTCCGGCCAGAAGAGGCAGCAGCATGGAGAGCACCTGAGATGCAGGTGCCTGGAAGCCCCTCATGAGTCTGCGAAGCCCAGGGAACCCAGTTTCCACCCTCAGGTTGAGCCAGGCTGTGTATGGCTGTGCCTCAATGCTCGCTCCCCAGCTGGCCTCCCTGAGCCTGATGCTGACCCACTGGACTCAGCGGCAGTTCCCTGAAGGCCGTAGTACTGCTGCTGTTGCGGCCTCGCCTATGTGGTGTGGAGCCCTAGGACGCCACTCCACTGTGCTTCCAGCCACTTGCTGCCTGTCCTCCAGCTGCCGAGCATCTCCGTCAACATCTACTTCATGATGCAGATGACCAGTAGGCCTGAGCCCAGTTTGGAGTCTGGATGGCAACTGGATTTGCTGTCTATTTCAAATACAGGATCCAGCACAGCTTGGAGGAGGAGAGCCATGGGGGCAACTGCCAAACTGCAGCCCCGAGACTGCAAGCGCCCTGATGCAGCGGAGTGGGGAATGGGGATGCTTGAATGAAGGGCACTTTGCAGCTCTGTATGGGGGGAGGGTTTGTGGAGGATGGTGAGTGCAGGTAGAAACCCCCCAACTACCCCCATGGCCTGGGAACAGAATAACTGTTTTTAGAGACCTATTTTTGTAAACTGACATAAAATTATATATATTTACAATCTTTTAAAGGAATATTTTGTAGGAAAAAAAAATCCTGAACATTACCCTGTAAGCTGGCACACAGTGAACATCATGTCAACACCTGGATCTATTCAGGAGGTCAAGGATGCTCCTAATGAACATCCCGCACGGCTGCAGGTTAGTGTCCAGTCTTAGGGGCCGAGTCCGAGGGGCAGGTCCTGGGGAGTGCTGGGAAAGAGCCTGGCTGGCTGAGGAGGAGACCAGCTCAGATAGGTAACACTGCTTTGGAAACTTTGAACTCAGCACTCTGGTAATGACCCCAACAGCTGCTTCGTGGACAACAAGGCCATACACACACAGAGGGTAAGAGCAGGGCCTAGATGGAAGACTCAGACCCTAAAATGTTTGAGGTAGACCCCCGCCCAAGCACGTCTCGCCATCTGTTCCAAAGAGCTGCGGGATCACTTTGAAGGACATGCTAAGGGTTTCTGCAAAGCAGACGAGGAAGAAGCCCACCCAGACTTTCCCACAGTGCTAAGTGTTCCTTCCAAGTTCATGGCATCGCATGAGGGAAACTGCCAGCTGTCCAGCACTCTGCAGGCCTCCTTCCTGTGGAAGCACAGCTTTTTGATTCTCTCGTACGGCCTTGGAAACAGCAAACCACAGCTATTCTCGCTTCCCAGAACCCTCTGCTGCTTGCTGCCTGAGATCAAATCCCCAGGGCCAGGGCAGACTGGTATTTCAAACATGAAACACTGGAACGCAGATTAATAATTGACCGATGACTCTAAACAAATATTGTTCATTGGGGGGAGAAAGGCAGCCTTCACTTTTAAAAAGTGAGTCAGTCAGGTTACCTCAGCCCTTTCATAAGCAAACGGCAAAATAAATATATTCTTAGAATTCAATATTTATGAATGCTGATGGATCGTTTCTTGGGAATTAATCATTCCCAGCTTCAATATTCTGCTGCAGCATAAAGTACACTTTATTCTGTATGTAGATTCCTGTACTCTGCCCAGATAAATTAATACTTCTTCCAAAGTCTGGGGCCACGATCAATGAAAAACCGCAGCAAATTCCTAAGCAGTAATAGATATTCCACATGGCTTAGAATGGTTGGAGGAGACATTTTTTAAGGTTAAGACTCAAAGCAGCATAATTGAAAATCTTAAAATCAAGCAGTGAAAGCTTCTCAGGATACCTAACGTTCACTTGCAGGGTCATTTATGGTAAGTATCCTCCTCCAAGTGCTTCCAGGATCTCTCTCCATCCAGTTTCCAGATCTCAGAGTGGTGCAGGGCAGGCAACAGGTCAGTGGCCCTCGCTTAAACTGACAGTGCATTGTGACAAATGGCAAACAGTGCATAGAACAGTCTTGAGAAAAGCAAATATTCCCCAGTATTCCCAAGGCTGGTTGCCAGGTCTTTGCCTAATTCAATCTATAGGTTCAGCATGGAAAGAAGTACTGAAAATGGTTGACAGCTGTCATTTGTACATACATTCTGATCTGTTTCAAACATCTCTCCTTGATTCAGCCTGAGGATATTTGTAATAACATTCACTATTTATTCTCTTTCTTTCTTTCTTTCTTTCTTTTTTTAAGGTAGAATGATGGAGGGAAATAGAGACAAAGAGATTCTTCCATTCAGTGGTTCGTTCTGCAGATGGCCACAATGGCTGCAGCTGGGGCAGACCAAACCTATGAGGAACACACAACTCCACGTAAGTTGGCAGGAACCCATGCACTTGTACCTGCTGCCTTCATCTTCTGCCTTCCCAGGTACACAAGCAATGAGTTGGACTGGAAGCAAGGAAATCCAGGGTCTGAATATACATCCTACACGGATGGGATGCCAGCATCACAAGCAGTGGCTCAACCTGATGCACCTCAATGACTGCTCCTCCTTTTAATAATATAAGTGTATCTACCGTATCTTCAGGGAGATAAGGTAGACTAGGGAATGGCAAGCTACAGTCTGTGGCCCAAACCCAACCCACAGCTTGTCACTGAAAGTTTAGGAAATACCGTTGTTGGGGAATAGGCGTGTCCTTGCCTTCACACGGGCTGTTGCTGATATCCTGACAGGATGGCAGATTTGTGGAGTGGTGACAGAGACTGCATGGCCAGCAAAGTCCAACAGACTGACTCTTTGGAAAAATTTGCTGATCTAACACAGAAAGTCAGAGTAAGAAAAAACCCCACGTGCTTATGACAACAGTCTTGCCCACAGATGGCTCACTCTGTTGTGGTAGCAGGATGGGGATTCAAACCATGAGCACCTTTCCTTGCCAAACTTGGAGGAGAAACATTTTTGAACTGAGAGAAGAACACTGGCTTGCAGAACTAGAGTCAGCAACACATCAGAATGGAAAGTGAAGACCCAAGTAACTGTTTCCCTTTCTCAGGACAAGATGGACAAGGTGGAACAACATCCAGGGGGTTTTCCATATTCCAGGGGCTTCACATCCACAGGCTCAACTAACCATGGACAGAACATTTTGCAGGGAGGAGATGTTAGCACATTAAGCTGTCATCTGCAGTGCTGACATCCCACCTGGGCTCCATTTTGGTTCTTAGCTGCTCCACTTCCCATCTAGCCTGGGAAAGTAGCAGAAGATGGCTCAACTCCCTTGAGTGGGAGACCAAAAGAAGCTCCTTGTTCCTGTCTTCAGCTTGACCCAGCCCCAAACACTGCAGCCTTCTATTTAGGGAATAGAAGACCTTTCTCTTTCACCCTCCCCCACAACTTTGCCTTTACATGCAAATACTATGTCAGCTGATGAAAGCCATTTGAGCATCCAGATTTTGGTACACTCAGGGGTTCTGGGATCAGGATACTGAAAGACAACTGTACACAAATGGCAAGAAAAGCACAGCGTAGGCTTCTTTTTCTATAGGCTGTAATCCTTAATTTTTATTTATTTTCACTCAAAGTGCAGAGAGAGATTTTCCATCTACTAGTTCACTTCCCAAATATCTACAATAGCCAGGGCTGGCAAAGGGCAAAGCCAGGAGCCTAGAATTTCATGCTGGCCTTCTACATGTGCTTAGCGAAAGCTGGATAGGAAATGGAGAAGCTGAAACTCAAATCAGCACCTGATACAGGATGCGGGGGTTCCAGGCCACTTAATTTGCTGCACCCCAAATGTACATCCCCACCCCCCCAAAACAGGAAGAAATGAGTCCCAAATGAGCAATACTTCATATACCTTTCAAAATCTGAATTTCCTTAAGAACTATCTTTTAAAAAAAAAAAAGTACATAAGCCAGTTAAAATGATACCTGTTGCCCATCTTCACCTTGGTGAGAATTGCGTTAATTGGATTGCTTGTTGCTTTACATGCTGCTAGGTCTGGCTCTATAACGCTGTAATTTCTCAGTGTGATCCCAGTACTTGTAGCTCTCTTATTATTATAGGGTAGAGGTGATGTTCAAAAGAGATGAAAGGAAGCAGAAAGACTAATTTTAAAGTAAGGATAAAGTTGGGCTAATTCAAGGAGAATGAAACCTGAGAGCTTTCTTAGCCTGGGATCCAGGCTCTACAGATAAAACTGACATGAGTATAAATTAAATTTAAAAGCAAAAAGTACCCTACAATTTCACAGTACTTTACTTTCACTTGCTTTATCATTGTATGCTTTTAGCCAAGGCCAGGAGATAAAGCAGACATTATATCCAATTGGCAGGTGAAGATCTGTGTTCCCGCAGAGGTTTAACCACCTGCCCAAAGTCACGGTCAGGGCAATTGTCTTCTAATCGCTGTACTACTCTTCAGAGACTTAAAATGTGTGAGACCATATCCAGGAATGCAGTCACTGCAGTGGAAATTGATTCTGGTCTTTTCTAACACTCTCCAACATTCTCAAAATTAAAAATAAGGTTGATACTTCCAAACTCTGACCTGTAACTAGACAAGAAGCAGTAACTTCACTTCCACGATTTGCTCTTCATGGGAGTTGTAATATCTACCCTCATTTGAACATAGGTTAGTAGGAACAGCAACATTAGTCTGCTCACAGGTCTTCTTACTTGTGACAGTTATTACCTGTCCTGAAAGTCCTGCAAATCCACAGAATTGTCCTTGATCTGTCCAAAGCTACAGCCATAGAACTGAAATTTTTCCATCACTCAGGTCACAGCTTTATACTACCACTGAGCAGAAATAACTCCAGGAATTGGGTTTTCTGGCAGCCTTGAGCATACAGCCAATTTCACTGTAATGACTGGCACTAAGGGGCTGGCGCTGTGATATAGTGAGTTTAGCTTTCACCTACAGTGCTAGCATCCCATATGGGCATCAGTTGGAGTTCCAGTGACTCCACTTCTGATCCAGCTCCATGATAACGTGCCTGGGAAAGCAACAAAACATGGCTCAAATGCTTTGGCCCCTGTACCCATGTGGCGGACCCAGAAGAAAATCCTGGCTCCTGGCTCAGGGCTTCAGGCAGGCCCTTGCAGCCATCTGGGGAATAAGCCAGTGGATAGAAAGTTTTTTCTCTCTCTCTTTCAAAGGACTTTTTTTTTTTTAAGGACTGAAGATATATTTTTAAACCAAGTATTTAAGTATAACGTACTATGCAGAGAAACCAAAGAATTTTCCATTCCCCATATCTGTCAAAAAGAAGTTAGGAACAGAGCTGGGCAGAGATGGAAATCTAGTCTTCTTTCTTTTTCATGAGCTTGGTGGTCTTCCATACCTGGCCTGGCTACATGCAATAACCTCAACAGGTAGTTGCTGCTTAGTAAGCATAACCCAAGGATAATCCACTGGGGGGAAAAAAAACACAGTTTTTGTCAACTATAAGGTCTTACATCCCAATTCCACATCTTGCTTCCTGAATTTCTTCTTTAGCCATTCAGCTTCTTCACTGTCTGCTTTCTAATATAACATACCCACTTACTAGCCTTCTGTTTTCCTACTGCTTGCTACCCCACCCCACCCCACCCCACCACACCACACCACTCTGGACCTATTGCTGAGTGTCTTTCCCCTGTGTATCCAATTTCCCCTTCACTTTTAAATATATTCTCTCCATGTACTGATTTCAGCCTCTAGCCTTTCTTCCTTTTTTTTTTTCTTTATTCCAACAGAGTGAGTTCGGTAAACACTTCAGAGTGTCTGCCAAGCCTCTGAGTAGATACTTTGAAACCAATGAGCACTATCTCATAGGAAACAGCTACTTTTTCTTCCTCCGAAAGTCCCAGGAAATGCTCTTGGGTAATAGGGAAGAGCATGAAGGGCAAGTGGCTTCCCAACTGGGTAGATAAATTACACCCACTGGTTAAGTGTACATTGGTGGATATAAAAGAAACATAAAGAATCTCTAGTTTTGAAAACCTCTGTCAATTTAAAAGTAATAGCAACTTTTTAATTATGTGGAATGAACCCCCATTACTTCTAAAATATATTCTCTTTTCCTAACTCTCCACTTCGTGCCCTTAGTGAGCATGTGCATAGGCAAAATCTTTCTGGAAGATGATTACAGAATTCCTCAAAAAAAAGTTTCATACACGCACACAACTCATAACCAGCAACCATGTTCCCACGAGATCACCCAACAAGACAACTGGCATGAAAGTTTAACAAAAAGGGAAATACCTACATGTCCACCAACACTGATTATCTCTAGTAGCAGAGGACAGCAGCAAAAAGGGACAAGGTAGTGGCTAGGGTGATACTTAAGAAGCAACAGGGCAGACGTGAACAAAGGGCAAGAGGAGGACACTGCACTCTGTCTACTCAAACACAGGCAAGCAACAATCAATGAAGACTGGAGTCCACCAGGACCTACTCTACACTGCTGGCCTTCATCCCAGCCCATCATTCAAAATCACCCTCCACAAGATGCAACTGATTACGAGAAATGCCTGTTGCAACTGCTCCTTTTGTCTCTTATTTTCATGCTTGGGTTTTATTGCAAATAACCAACTAATAAGGCAATTCAATAAACTAAGCATCTCCTCTATGCCAGGTAGTATGCTAAGCCCTAGAGAAAAAAAAAAAATGGTGACCACGACAGAGCTTCTGCCTCCCTAGAGACTGCGGGATACAAGGACCACAGACCAAAGAGAAAGATTGGGGCCAAGAGGACCTCAATGTGTCCCTATTGCTTGATTTCTGCTAGTTCATCTTGGGACCAGCAGAATAGCTTCAAGGCAGCACAGGAAACCAAAACTGCAGAGCTAATCAACAAAATCATCACATTAGATAACTTCTGATGAAGATTTCTGAGATGAAGGCAAGGTAAATGTTACCAAACGTCATACTGAATTTCCACTATGGAATAGTGCGTATTTTTTTTTCACTGGTGACAAAGCGCCAGCATCAACTATAGGTAAAATCAGGAGGTGTCAACAGAACAGCCAAATGGCACTCACATATTCTCCAAGCCCATTGAGTCTCTTTACAACGATTATAGAGGAATCACTTGGCAGGTACATGGGTTCAGTCTGGCAAAGTCAAAAATCATAGGGAATCTGAAAAACTTGCCAATGCGTACTATTACAATGATTTCTTGATCAGACTGGCACATATATAGTCACCATTTTTCTCCATCCTCCCATATGTGTCAACAATGGGTCACACTTTGAGGAACCCAGAAAGATTCTACCAAGCAGACAAAATCTTACACACAAAAATTCCAGCAACACACCTTTTTTGTGAGAAACGCTTAAGAACAGTTAGTAGCATAAATACTTAAGTCTTTAATATCCTTTCTAAGAAATATTTAATATGAAGACTGTGTCAAGCATAATATATCCACCGTAATGGAACAAACCGAAAATAAAAAAAATTAAGGACACTCTCATAGCATATGAGCTATTCAGAATGATCTATATTCATTCACGCCACAGCTGGTGGCTTGGTTTTTTGGTTTTTAAGCATCAGTGAGGCAAAGAGAGGGAGACAGAACCCATCCACTGGTTCATTTTCCAAATGCTCTTACAAAGACAGGAACTCAACCCAGGTCTCTCATGTGACTGGCAAGAACTCAACCATTTGAGCCATCACCTACTGCCTCCCAACATACTCATTAGCAGGGAGCAGCAATCCACAATAGCTGGGGCTGGACCAATCTGAAGCCAAGAGCGGGGTGCTTCTTCTGGGTCTCCCACGTGGGTACTTAAGCCCAAGGACTTGAGCCAACCTCTGCTACCTTCCCAGGCCTAAGGCAGGGAGCTGGATCAGAAGCGGAGCATCCGGGACTCAAACTGGTATCCATACAGGATGCCAGGGTCACAGATGGAGGTTTGGTCTACCATGCCACAATGACAATTCCTCTAAACACTAGACCACACAACTGCCCCCAAAGTGTAAATCTAATGTTAAGATTTAAAAAGAAGAAGAAAAAGAAGAAGGAGGTTTGGCGCAACTTGCTGGATAAATATGCTATTCTTGGTATTGACTTAAAGGTGGACTACCATCAAAGAGTTTGTTAAAATGACCCAAAACCACTGGCAGACACTTCACTGGCAAGCACAGGCTGTGGCAGTGTGAGCGGAGATCTGCCAAACACCATCGGAAGGCGAGATCTGTGGGATTTTGAAAGAAGTAGGGGATGACTCAGTGGGCACATCATGAGAACATGTTTTTTGCATCAACCAATCTGTGATGAATATGATATAAAACTTTCTTGGTTCTACATCAAGGGTTGCTTTGCGCTGTTGTCCCATGCGTGAGCCACATGACGGCCAAGGATAGAAAAGCAGACCTGGCCGGGCTCACTGTCTTTGAAGATCTCTTTGAAGTCCTGCACCTGTTTTTCTGAGCTACTTGGAGGCTCAGATGCACTTGTACTTCAACTCTTTCACCCCTCTTGCTAAAGCAGTCTAAGCATTTCTTTACCAGTAAGTCGTGGCAGACCTGTCAGGAGGCCAATGTATTCAGATGACACCCCTTGAGATTAGGGGGCAGAGGAGAGGGGCTTATATAACCAAAACTGCAAGTAGGGAGAAAGGTTAGGAGTGCTAGGAGTATACTCAACACTAAACACGTATATGACACCAGTGCCATGCGGGGCTCTGTGGTCATACCAAAGGACCGATGTCCTGCAGCAGTTTCCAGTTGCCACGCTTCTGTCCCACTCTGCTGCACAAAAAGCAAAAGCAACAACAAAAGCCAAACAGAAAGCTTTTGCCTGGGTTTAAAAAAGAAATCTGAAGTGGGTGTATGGCACAGTGTTTAAGCCACCACTTAGTGTGCCCACACCCGTGTCACAGTGCCTGCTTTGGAGTCCCAGATGCGCTTCAAGACTCTAGCTTCCTGATAATGCCTACCTTGTGCGGCAGTAGGCACTTAGGTCCCTGCCACCCACAAGAGACCCAGAATGAATTGCTGGTGTGGGGCTTTGACTTTGCCCTGCCCTGACCGTTGAGGTCATTTGAGTAGTATATCAGTGGATAGAAGATTATCTCTCTTTAACTCTTTCTGCGTTTTGAATAATAATTTTAAAAATTAATCTGTTTAATGTTTATGCATGCTCCCTTTAAGTCCCAGGCCCAGCCCTGTGGCAAAGTGGTTAAAGCTGCCGCCTGCATGCACCAGCATCTCATATGGACACAAGTTCATGTCCTGGCTGCTCCACTTCCCATCCAGCTCTCTGCTAATGGGCCTGGGAAAGTAGTAGAGGATGGTCCATGTCCTTGGACCTCTGCAGCTGCACTGGAAACCCGCAAGAAGCTCCTGGCTCCTGTCTTTGGACCACTCCAATTCTTGCCACTGCAGCCATTTGGTAAGTGAACAAGCAGATGAAAGTATGCTCATTTTCAGTTTCCATCCAAATACTTCTAGATATCATTTATTTGGTAGATCTGAAACTACAAGAGCCAAAACTCAAAACAGAACTCCATGCTACAAATTTCCACAGGATAATTTTTATCTTACTACTGATACAAAAATAACAGATATGAAACTAGATAGCAATGGTAAAACCAACCTTGTTAGGCAAACAAGTTGTGCTGTCCATAATGACCTTGACTGTGACTTTTCTGAATATGTCAGACGTCATTTTTATTATGTAAAAGCACTATTTTATTTTCTACTATTTCACACTCGGCAAAAAATAGAGCTTTACCCTACAGTACCAGGCTTAAAAGAACATTCAGATTCCATAGCCTAAAATATCTTGCTTACAAAGTTCTTCCAGGACAAAGTAAGACCTAAGCTTAGAAACATCTTCACTTAGGTATTAAGGCAGATTACTTAAACATACTCCCCGCATCTCATATCCGTGATGTGGCTACTGTGGCTAAATTAAGCTCCCTTTTCTTCCTCCTACTCAACCAAGAAAGTCACCCGAGAGTGTAAATTAATCAAACCAAAACCTCCTGAAGGAAGCAAGCTCTGTGGTATTTCCACTTACAGCCACTACGTGTGACTACAGCAGGTGGCCCCTGTACTGTAAAGGAAAGCAACTAGAATGATTGAGGTCTGGGGGAAAAGGAATAAACTGCTCAGGAATCTGGTAAGCTCGCCCATGTACAACTGCATTTCTATTTTTCACTAATAGGACTGTTTTTCTTAACAGCCACACAAACAAGAGCAGAGCTGACATTTTCCTTCTACTTCAGAGAAGTGTTAAAATGTCTTACTCAGCACACAGGATGTTCCTGACTTCCCAGATCTCTGCCTTGGCGAACTTTCTGGTTTTTAACCTGCTGGTCAGTGAGAGGGCTGTGTCTATTAAAAACTCACAAAGGGATGCCATTTGCTGCAGGATGAAGCTGGGAACAGCGAGAGAGAGAGAGAGAGAGAGAGAGAGAGAGAGAGAGAGTTGTTTCCCTTGAGATTTAGCGCCTGCCCCCTCCAGGCGCACTCAGGAAACACCCACTCATCTCCCCTGGGTCCACTCAGGACCTTCTGTCTGGGTGCTCACCAGGGCCAGGGCTGGTGAAAAACAGGAGAGCAGCCACTCCCTGCCCAAGCTGGACCACTTCCCACAGGGGGAAAGAGCAAGGTCCACCCACACAGAGCACCACCCTCCTAGCTTAGGCCTCACCGTGGTGAGGATTTGGGGACTGAACCAGCAGGCGGAAAACCTGTGTCTCTCTGTTTTCCAAATAAAATGAAAATAAATTTTAAAACATGTTTGAAAAATTTAAAAAGATAACCCAAAACAGATACTCCAATGATGTCAGGCCACTGCAGATGCTTGCAGCCCCTATCAACGCGACTGGTTTGAGTCTGGCTCCTTCGCGTCTAATCATGCCCATCTTGGGAGACAGAAGACATGGCTCAAGTGCTTTAGTCCTGACCACCCACCTGAGAGACCGGGGCAGAGTTCCTGGTTCCCATCTTGGGTTTGGCCTAGTCCCTGCCATTGCAGGTATTTGGGGGAGTGAAGGAGTGAATGGAAGCTTTCTCTCTCTCGCTCTCTTTCTCTCTCCACCCCTCTTCTGTCACTCTGCCTTTTAAGTAAGTGAAAATAAAAAGAAAGTGGTAGCAACATTTTTCATTCATCTTGAATGACTTCCCTTTTGCAATCCCTTGCTTGATTTAAATCTTTAGGGAGCCTATCTCCTTTGGTTCTAAAGCATGGACTGGAATTGATGCTTTAAAGTAGATTTCATGTGTAGTAAGAGATATTTCCCTGGACCTAGTTAAGCAAACCTTGATCTTGTGGTCCTCGGGTGCACACAGAAATACTGGACAGGGCCGGTTCAGTGGCATATCAGATTACATCTCTACTTGGGATGCTGGCAACTTGTGTCCCAGCTGCTTCACTTTCAGTCCAGCTCCTTGCTTCTGGCCTGGGAAAGCAGCAGAGGATGGCCCAAAGCTGTGAGACCCCACACCCATAAGACCTGGAAGAGGCTCCATTCTCCCTGGTTCTAGATCAGCTCAGTTCCCACCTCTGGTTCACTCTCTAAATGGCCCCAGTGGATAGATCTTTCTCTCTGCCTCTCCTTCTCTGTAAATCTGCCTTCCAATAATTTTTTTAAAAAGGAGAAGAACATCCGAAGTGCCATGGGAAGTCTCCTGGCAGGAAGCTTCAGGGATCCGTGGGTGAGGTTTTGTTGAGCCTAGATCAAAAAACTGATCTATGAGTAAGACACGATGGGAAGATGTCTTGATAGATGGAACAAAGAATCATTTGTAACCATTTCATTTTCCTCCAGAATTGCCCATATGAACATCTGGGTATATGTACAAATGACTCCTATATTATTCTGGCTTGCAATTCTAATTTTCTAATAGAAGAGTCACGCTGCACAGAGCCTGGATAAAATCATGGATTCTGCCAAGTCCTATCTAAGACATTGCTTCCTTTAGTCCAGGTAAGGCTTTTCTTCATTCCCTAATTCACTGCCAACAGTCTACCCTATAAAAAGGGGTTCCCTGAACTCCCACCCTTTGGAAAATTTCAATTCAAAACCTCCTTTAAATTTCCCAGATAATTAGGGAGGACAGTGACCAGAAATGTTGAGAGGGATTTTGCAAGTAGGCAAACTACCCTACCCCAGTTCAATGAATGCATTGCCAATTATGTTTTCTATGGACAATGTCTGTTTTCTATGATGGGAGCGTAGCGTCCTGTATGGTGATATATTCTACATGTGCTGCTCATGCCTCCCCACAACTAAAAAATGTGAAAGCTGGAGGCTGGGCAGGTCAGCCAGAGGCATAGCTATTCTTCCGTGAAACACTACTAGGTTGAATCAATTGATTCCAATTTCCAAGTATTTCTTAAACAGACAGCAAGTAATTCTCTCAAAGAAAATCTGTTTTCTAAAAAAAAAAAAAATGGAGAGAAATGGTTTGTCTAGACTTTCATGGGCTAAGACTTGAATAAGCTAAAAAAATTGCAAGGGTGTGGGTATCTGGTTAAGATCCACTTGTGATGGCTGCCTCTAAAGGGAATTTTGGGGTACCTGGGCTCCAGTCGTGGTCCCCATCCTGATTCCATGCATACCCTAGAAGGCAGCAGTAATGACTCCAACAGCTGAATCCCTGCCACCCACATAGGAGACAGGATGGCGTTCTGGCCTGCCAGCTTTGGTCCTGCCCAACTCCAGCTGTGGCGGGCATTTGGGGAAGTGGATCTAGTAAGGTGGGAGCTCTCTGTGTAGCTCTCTCTGTATGCTCCTATCTGCTTTTCAAATAAACAAAATAACTTCTTAAAAACTTTTAAAAATACTGATGTGGTAAGTGTTTCGGAACAGCAGTCTGTAGCATCAATAGGAACCAGCAGAGTCCTCTGATCCCAAGCTTGACCCATGCCCCACGTGTGGCCCTGCACGCAGCCTCAGTAGTGCCTTTTATACTTTTCTTATTGACATTCCAATATTAACATCCCATAGCACTAGGTGAGAGAAGGCAAGTTATTCCTACTTCCCTTTGTAAAAAGTAAAATTGAAGTACAGAATTAAAGAATTTGCTCTACTTGGTTCCAGGAAACAATGAGGGAGGGAAAAAACCCTCTGATCACCAGACAGGCTCCCGCCTTCTACTCAGGGTGGAGCCCAGTCACTTGTGCTGTCTACTGACTCACCTCACACCAGAGCTGGAGGAGAGCCACCCTGAGTCACAGATTCCCCAACTAAAAACTCCACAACTGGGAGTTCCCAGGACTGAGCAGGGAGAAGGAAAAGAAAGTAGGTAAAACTCAAAAGGGGACAGCTGACAGCATCCATCATTCTTCAGCAAGCCATGAATGCTACAAGGAGGAACCAGATAATGCAGTACCTGCCATGGGGAACCACACACTTTCCTGAGGTGATGGGGAGAAGGGAGGCCAGGTCCAAAGCTCATCAGGGCACCTACCAGCTATGCTGTTAGAAACAAGGATTGTGCAAGGTGCAGGTTCCTGGAGGAATGTGGGAGAACAAAGGAGGAGGACAGTACATTCCAAAAAGTACCCCCCCCCCAAAAAAAAGTAAGTCATTGCTGACTTCTGGGGGTTTACTGTCTTCCTGGGCCATGAGACTCACACACAAGGATGAACTACAGTTCAGTTCAAAATAAATGTTCTCATGGTGAAAGCTACGGTTTAAAGATGGAAATGCTCTCTGAGCTAAATCCAGTTTCTAGGAGATGAACCTTCCCTTGGATCTCTAAGGACTCACTTAAATGGCAAGCAAGGGGAAGCAAAGACTAGTCATGGGAAAATGATCTGAACACAGCAATGTATTCCAGGCAGCCTGTAAAAATCCACAATCCATCATCCTTGATGGATCAAAGATTAGGTACAAACTCACAGCAGGGACAGGGCTGCGGCCCTCCTGGAGGACATATTCCAGAAAGATTACTGGGAAATACAGGTGCATGGAGGGGACTTGTGTGTAGTTTTCACCAAGAGAGAATGCATGTTGAGTTTTAGGCTATTCACAGTGGGAACGGAGAATGTGTGAGTGAGAGTGACAGGTGCCAAGCGGACTCTGGCGGTGTTGTTTATGAGAACCACAGTGGGCAAAGAGTAAAGACCACGTAAGAAAATTCCAAGATGGCTCCTGGCTAAGACCAAGCAGATTCAGAGATGACCCTCACAGCTGTGAAAAGAAAGGGAGAACTGCTGAAGACAGACTCCTAGGTGTGGGAGCCGGCAGGAACGAGGCAGGGCAAAGAATACAAATAACCACTTAGGGGAAAATGGGAGGCACAGTCTCTCCTGTCCCGGGTCTGGGGTTCTGAGTTCTTTCCAATGCCCTTCTGTATTTTCATGCTTACCTATGTCCCATTCTGAATTTCTTTCTTCCTTCTCTGGCCTAGCAAAATCTGCTCTTGGTCTCTTCAGAAGCTCTGAAAAATGCCTTATCAAGCTAAGCCTCCACCTGTGGCACTGGCATCCCACAGAGGTGCCAGCTTGAGTCCTGGCTGCTCCACTTCCGATCTGGCTCCCTCCTTGCGGCCGAGGAAAGCAGCAGAGATGGCTCAAGTCCTTAGGCCCTTGCACCCATTTGGGAGACCTAAAGGAAGCTCTGGGCTCCCGGCTTTGGATAGGCCCAGATCTGGCTGTTGAAGCCACTGGGGAGTGAACCAGTGGATGGAAGATCTCTCTCTCTCTAACTCTTTCAAGTAAAATAAATAAATCTTTACATATATATACATATACATATACATACATGTCTGAAAGACTAGTTCATAAGAATCAGTAATGGAAGTTTGGCAGCAGCAGTGGCCAGGCAGGAGGCTTTCTGGAATGAAAACTTCCCTGGTGTCCAGACCACCACTTAATCTGTTCACCATAAGGATACTTGGACTCCAAAAACGTCCAGCAGCAAAAAATTCCAAATCCTTGGAACTGTCCTTTCATTGTTTCTTGAGTAGGATAAGGAAAGAAGATTGGCTCTGTGGATTTCTGAAAAGCAGGTAAGTGTTGGTTCCAACAAGCTGAGCCTCTTCTTTCCAGCCTCGGGGCTGTCAGATTCACGAAAACAGCCCCAGACCCTGAAGTCTGCAGAGAGGGCTGGGCATGTGGTGCTGCAGTGAACTGGCTGCTAGAGATGAGCGCATCCCACAGCACACAGCTTGGATGAGAGTGCCAGCTCCACGGCCAGTTCCAGGAGGAGGCAGCAAGTGATGGTTCAAGTACACATGGGAGCCTGGGATGGAACTCCTGGCTCCTGGCTTCAGTCCTGGCTACTGTGTCTCTGTCTCTTGCTGTCTCTCTCTCCTGGCTCCTGGCTTCAGTCCCAGCTATTGGATCTCTCTCTTTTGCTCTGTCTGTATCTCTCTCTCTCCTGGCTCCTGGCTTCAGTCCTGGCTAATGGATCTCTCTCTCTCTCCCCTTCTATTTCTCTCTTTCATCTCAATCTCTCTGCCATTTGAGTAGAATGAAAATCAGAACAGCCTCAGAAACTGGGGAGCAATAGAAAACTCTTTATCAACATGCAATCCTGAATAACGCTTCCCAAAACAGCGATACCCTGCCTTTGAGTGATTTGTAACATGAAAACGTTCCACAAGATTTTTTAGCTCTGGAATCCCATCCCTCAGTTTGCAGGGAAAGCGAGCATTGCTTTCCTAAGGAGGGGGCATATCTACATCTAATCAACATCAGTGGATTCAAGCTCCTTCAGTCTTCACCTTTCTCTTTCCCCAAAGTCCAATTTTACCTGCATGAAGAACTACTACCCTAGGACATTATAAAGTCCTTTGAGCTAAAATGTCTCATTTACACTGAAATGACAGAAGCACACTTGCTACAAGAACTAGAATAGGGTCCAGCATGGTGGCACAGTAGGCTAATCCTGTACCTACAGCACCAGCATCCCATGTGGGCATCGGTTCTAGTCCCAGCTGCTCCACTTACAACAGCTCCCTGCTAATGGCCTGAGAAGGCAGTGGAGGATGGTCCAAAGCCTTGGGTCCCTACATCCATGTGGGAGACCCAGAAGAAGCTCCTAGCTACCAGCTGTTGCAAACCTTTGGGGAGTGAACCAGTGGATGGAAGATCTCTCTCTGCATAACTGAATTTCAAGGCAAATACATCTTAAATAAAACCTCTAGAATAGACTTTGATTTTTCATGAGCAAGGAAACAAATCTTTGGTACCTCTCTACACGCTGAAAGGCAAACCACAGATCTGTGGATGTGTTAGCTTTCGTGTGGCAAAGGATCACACGGAGCTCTGAAGTCCCAGACCTGAAGAATGTGAACAGACATGCCATCATCAAGATCAGGCTCCATCAAGAATCCACAACTTGTGTGCACAGAATGTGGATGGCTTTTTGTTTGTTTAATTTTCTTCTTTTTTCCCCTCACACCCCCAGAAAGGGCTCCCCCAAACTTCCAAAGAAACACGAAAAGCCAACATTCATAGCCACTCAAACCAAAGGAAACTCCAAGGCCCAAGGGAAAAATGACCTCTTCATGCAAATGAAGCTACTGGAATTTGCAAGGAGCAGAATAAACAAAACAATTAAGCTATTAGCTCCTCTCCAGTGAGTTATCTGGCCTCTGGAGCAGGAGAGTGGCTGGCCTGCCTCAAGCAAAACAAGAAGGCAGCTGAACCAGGACAATCTTCTGATCCTATCTGTCGATCTGGCAGTGATGTTTGATGTCAACAAAAACAGCCTAACCCCTCCTCCAACTCCAGGTCATAGGTCACCCTGGCCTCTGATGGCAGAACTGGCCAGAACAGCCTACTGCCTTCCTGCCAGCTGGACACCTGACTTGGAATGGCTCTTTTGGGATTTTAGGGAGGGGAAGGGACCTGGAGAGTTTTGTTTCCATTTCTGCCTGTAAACCACAGCACTACCCTTTGCAGATAAGCCAACACTGGTTGTGTGGCTTTGGGTGAGCCCCTGAGTGGACAGGGCCCTCCCAGCTCTCCTCTGCAGTCACTGCCTCCTGCCAGAGCTCCAATGAACCCGCTGATATCCTGGCTCTATTAAAAGCAAGCTCAAAAAGAAGTCCCCATGGATTTATGTGAGAGGGCTATTTTTATCTTTGAAAAAACAGTTCCAGTTTACAATCAGCTGTCTACAATAATCTACAGGCGCTCATCAATCAATCACTCGATCATTAGAGCTTGCCCGGCTGTGACCAAATTGACTTGGAAGGTTTCTGGCTCCCCAAGTATGTCTGGGCTAAAAGGGCGGAGTCTGCTTCAATCCCACAAGGTTGCCGATCCTACCAGATGCCAGACATTGCGTTCTAGGGGACGGAAATACAAAGCGGCGCCACTGTCTCCTTCAGGAGTTCACAGCTGAGTGAGACAGCACAATAAATATTAAATGAACAGACTATCTCTCCAACTGGCAGGCACCACTGGCCCCAGGTCTTGTCTATCTTCACTCCCCCATTCCTCCTCCAAGAGCCACTCCAAGTCTTCAGCCTAAATGTTCTAAGTGGTGGTCACAGGAGGCCCCAGGAGTACTTCCAACTTCCTCCCCTGCCACTCACACTGGAAGCCATTTCTTTGACTCTCTGGCAGATCTTAGAACACCTCATCCTTCTGCCTAGAGTTGAGCACTCAAAACAGCATCCAAACTGTTCCCCAAAAGGGGTAAGTCAGCCCATTTGATTCCTTGAGGAGCTCTAAGTCATAGATTTCGGGACAGCGCGATATTATCAAGTGTTGGATTATCTATGAATCTTTGTTTTCCAAAGAGAGAAGAGACGGAAAAATATCCATCTGCTGGTTCACTGCCTGGATAGCTGCAACATTCAGAGCTGAGTAGTCCCAAAGCTAGAAGTCAGGAGCTTCTTCCAGGTCTCCCATGCAAATGGCAGGTCCCAAGGCTTTGGGCCGTCCTCGACTGCTTTCCCAGGCCACAAGCAGGAAGCTGGATGAGAAGTGGAACAGCCGGGACACAAACCAGTACCCATATGGGATGCTGGCACTTATACACAGAGGATTAGCCAATTAAGCCATCATACTCATAGAAAAACACCTGTGAGTTTAAGCTCTGAAAGCAACCTGTCCTCCAAAAACCACAGGCATTAAAAGGCACTACAAATCCCCTTTCAATTCATTTAGTTCTTTCTTCCTTATATTTTCTCTGAGTATGTCTCGAACACCTGTACTTGAGAACAATTCACAGCTATGTAGCAACAGATTTCCATTTCCTAGGAGAACTGGCTTCCTTCTTGCATTTCTAAACAGTTGTTGTCCATTCTGGTTTCAACATTATGTCTGCATGATGAGTAAAGAAAGACACAGTGTGGAGGCAAGCAGGGCAGTGACCCAGCACAATGGCTCAATTACTAAATTCTTGCCTCGCATGTGCCAGGATCCCATATGGGTACCGGTTTGTCTCCCCAGTGCTCCACTTCCCATCCAGCTCCCTGCTTGTGGTCTGGGAAAGCAGCTGAGGACAGCCCAGGGCTGTGGGACCCTGTACCCACGTGGGAGACATGGAGGAAATTCCTGGCTCCTGGCTTCGGATCGGCTCAGCTCCAGCCATTGCAGCCATTTGGGGAGTGAACCAGCTGATGGAAAATATTTCTCTCTGTCTCTCCTCTCTGAAAATCTGATCTACCTTTCAAATGAAAACAAAGAAATCTTGAAAGAGAAAAGAACAGTAAGGCACTGAGATGACAGTCAGCTCTCTACTGCCTGCTGGAGATGAGCACCTCAGCTCCCAGGTGCCATCAGAGGACTGGTATTATCTTATTTTACACCCTCTCCAAGGACAAAGCAAAGGAAGCACAGGGCGAACCCACACACGGGACTGCTTCATCACTCTTTACATGCCAAGGCTCTGGTGGCATTCGAGGTGCAGGGTGCTCTCCCCCGACTCCTGTAGCTTTCCATTAGCTGAGTAGCCAAGCACAGCAGTTTCTTGGAGTGGATTTCAAGGGTGCGTCACCATGTTTGCACTCCACTTTAGCTCCTACGAGATGAATACCTGGTGGGCAGTTTTAAAGAATATCTACTCAGCCACAGCAGAAAGGAATATAAGCATTTTCCCCATTAATTATTAAAACAGTATGGTCACAAAACAGTAAGCACAAGAGGGAGTGGAGAGGAGAGGTTGGGACATAAGCGGAACAAGGAAGGACTCACGGGGTGGGTATTATGGTATGACAGCTGAAGCCAGCACTTGGGATGCCCACATCCCATATCAGAAGGCTGGTTCGAGTCCCAGCTGCTCCGTTTCTCAGCTGACTTCTTGTTAGTGCATCCCGGGAGGTACAGATGTTGGGTCAACTGTCTCAATGCACAGGAAAGCTGGATACAGTCCACAGCTCCCAGCTTTAGCCTGACCCAGCACTGAATGCTGTGGACAACTGGGGAGTAAGACAGCAAATGGAAGATACCTGCTCCCTCTGTTCATTCTGCCTTTCAAGTAGATAATACTTAAAAAAAAAAAAAAGTCAGGTAATTCTGCCTGAAAAGCAATCAATCTGAAGGAAAGACCAAAATATGTAAATAGCCATACGTCCTTTACAGATGTAATGCTATAGAACTTCGAAGAATCAGACAACTTGCAAACATGAGGCTCAATAAGGTGGAACTGAGGTTGGACCCTTCTAGGCTGAGAAAGGGGACTCCAACCAGACACAAGCTGGAGGTCCTGAACACCCAACCTGTATGTAAGAGAGCAAGTGGTTTCACGCAATTGATGGATCGAGTTGAGAAAGAAACTACGAGGTGGAGGGCCCAGTGTGGTAGCCTAATAGCTAAATTCTCACCTTGCATACGCTGGGATCCCATTAGGGTGCCAGTTCATGTCCCAGCTTTTCCACTTTCCATCCAGCTCCTGTATGGGAGACCCAGAAGACGCTCCTGGCTTTGAATTGGCTCAGCCCCAGCCACTGCAGCCACTTGGAGAGTGAGCCATTAAATGGAAGATCTTTTTGACTTTCCAATTAAAAAAAAAAATGTGGACTGAAACCCAATGGCAGAACAGAACCTATGGCACTAAGCCAGTGGTGGAACCCTGCAATTCCTGCTGCCTTTGGAGGGTGTAAGGGACACCCTTACCAACTGGCACTTATATACAATTGCTACAAAAGAACTCCAGGCTGTGATTCACAGCTTCAAACAGAGGACAGTGCCCCACTGTCTCGGTACAGCGGACAATGCTCCACACACAGGCAGCCCCACGCACTTGGAGAGCTGCTAAGCCAGGCTCCAGGGAAGACACAGAGGGGTGAGGAGAGCCCAGTGAGGAAGACGGGAGGTGTGAGGACAGGGCCCAACAAGGAGGACCCAGAGGAGAGAGGAGGAGAGAGCACCCCTTCTTCAAGTAGCCTTCAGCAGGCTCCCGCACTTTGGAGCAGGTGCTGGGTGTTTCCTGCCGCCCTGCTCCAGTCCTGCGCATCTCTGGTTCTTCCTTGTGGGGAAAGGTTGAAGAGACAGGAAGCTGTGGTGAGGTTGGAGGGTGGGAGAGAGAAAGAGCTGGAAGAGACTAACCCAATTTTCCTACAACCCAAACCTTAGTCCTAGATGCCAGAAAACACGGCACATAAAAATGCTCCCAAGTTCAGCAACTGGAGCCCAGCAATTTCCTTCTTATGCCTTCAGTTAGTAAATATTATAATTATTATCAAAGGATCTTCACTAGGGAAATAATAGACTTTCTATTCTTTACATAAAATTACAAGTTAGTGCTCCTCTTTGTGATCGCACACAAATGCGACGCCAGTGCTATGACCCTATGCTTTTGCTCTATCAGTACTCCGAAAAATCGGGTTAGTTTCCAGTGAAGAATACAGGGAAAGCAGTCCTGTCCTGCTCGCCAAGACCGTGGATTCCAACACTGCCAGCCCTGCCCATGGAAGGGACTGGACGGAACTGCAAGTAGAGCCCTCAGAGGACACCTCATGGAGAGGACTCCATTGTTCTGTAAAACAAACACCAAAGTCAAAGCTACTTGCCTAAGTTCTCTGAGACACACCCTTCTTCCAATCCAAAGGGTAGTTAGTTTTTGCCTTATTTAGAAGTCAGTGCAATACCGGAGAGGTTTAAGAATGAAATGCTCTGGACTGGTGTTGTGTTTCAGCAGGTTAGGACACCAGCATCCCCTATGAGCACTGGTTCAAGTCCCAGCTACTCCACTTGTGACCCAGATCCCTCATAGTGTGCCTGGGAAAGCACCAAAGGATGATTTTCGTGCCGGGGTCCCTCCAGCTCATGTGAGAGACCCAGATGGTGTTTCAGGCTCCTGTTGGGCCTGAATTGCCCTGGCCATTGTGTCCATTTGGAAAATGAACCAGTAGATTGAAGATCTCTGTCTCTCCCTGTAATTTTACCTTTTAAGTAAATTTAAATAAGGATGAAATGCTGTGATATATGAAATTTTCTCCAAAGTAAATCAAAGGAAGATAAGAATAGAGAAAACAAAATTGACCATGAGTTGTCTCGCTCCAACTGTGTAGCTTTAAATTTCGTAACAACTCTTTCCCGCCCACAACACACACACATACACACACCCTGGTGTGTTAATGGGTTTTTTTTTTTTTTTGAGTCTTGTACATAAAACTGAACTAATCCTAATCAATTCACATCTTACAGAGGAGCACACATCCAGCAGAGTCTCCGGCTCAGGAATACTTTTAATAAACATCTTGGTGACCTAAGGACTTTCAGTGAAGGGAAGTGTTCTGTCTGGGGTGAGGGATATTCTCCTCCAAGTGGACAGTCCAGCACTAGCCAGGAAGCCGACCTGGCCAGCAAGAAGTGCTGCCCCACCTTGCAAGGCTCAGGTTTGCCCCTTCTGTCATCCAGACTCATCTGGGCACAATTCAGCATTCTAAAACGTTAGCAGTTGTCACAGGGCTCCCTTTAATAGAGAAATAATAATTTTTTTTCTTCTCATTCCCTTTCACCTGTTCAATGAATCTGGCACTGGAGAATTAGACGGAGTATTTGTCAACACAGGAGATGAGGCCTTGGGAAAAGAGCAGTGAATGTATTGGAAACTGTAACTGAGCCCCTTTCTCACACCAATCCTGGACTTGCTGTGGTCCATGGGATTATAGTAAGCAGGATGCAAGCGGTGGCAGTGGCTTAGAAGATGTTTGTGTGTTGGAGCATGTACTCTGGCTGTTTTTAGGAATTCTGTGGTGTGACCACTAATATGTAAACAAGGCATGCCTGTTGTGACAAAAGCTACAAGGCAAACTCATCGCCGTTGCTCCAGCTGAAACTGGGCCAGCTACCAGACATGTGAGCGAGGCCACTCCAGATCACCCTTTCCCAGCCAAGCCACCAACTAACCACAGACATCAGATGAACCAGCCCAGATCGGAACTGCCCAGCCAATGCACAAAGTCATGAGAGAAAAAAACACCATCAAGTTTGGGATGACTTGTCACACCAAAAAAGCAACAGACATGACAAAGCAAGTAAAGATGGCTGAGTTGTACTGGAAATCCGGGGACTTCACACTCCGGCAGTTCTTTAGTCCATGGGACGAATCTTATGTCAACTGTCATGAAGATAACCCGACATCAATCCAAACTGACCATGTCCCCTGATATTCATCTTCACATGTTTGCTCCAACTCCTGCAGTAACATTACTTGGGATTCAGGGGGTTAGCAACTCAATCAAAGGATAAGACCTGTGTTTTTCATATACTTTTTTTTCTTAATTGGAAAAAAAAGTTTAAATGATAGAGAGCAACAAAGAACTCCCTATGTCCACACCACCCAGAGTTATACTACTTATGATCCTATAGGCTTTGGCTGTCCTTGTTACACAGGAAGCAAGTAAGACCTTACTAAGCCCCTGAGACGAGTAAGGGGAAAACAACAAACGACAGCAAGCATGGCCACAGCAGCCATGTCAAGTCACAACAGCATACGCTGCCGCTGATTCCATGGGGGCAAAGGGCCTCCTCAGAAGTCATCCATATCCAGAAGGAACTGGAACTTTTATTTCACACTATCAAGGTTGTAAATCCAGAAAGAAGAGAATAACACTCGGAACCTGACAGGCAGGTCAGGGATCACATGATACCACGGGTATATGCTGAAATTGCAAATAAAAACAAGGGCTTCCTGAAAAAAAGAGGGGGGGTCCACCGCGATAGCCTAGCAGCTAAAGTCCTCACCTTGAATGCGCTGAGATCCCATATGGGCACTGGTTCTAATCCTGGCGGCTCCACTTTCCATCCAGCTCCCTGCTTGTGGTCTGGGAAAGCAGCTGAGGACAGCCCAGGGCTGTGGGACCCTGCACCCACATGAGAGACATGGAAGAAGTTCTTGGCTCCTGGCTTCAGATCGATGCAGCACTGGCCATTGCGGTCACTTGGGGAGTGAATCATCGAACAGAAGACCTTCCTCTCTGTATCTTCTCCTCTCTGTATACTGGACTTTACAATAAAAATAAATAAATCCTCAAAAAAAAAAAAAAAAAAGACATATCCAAAAGGAGAAGTATCACCTTTGCAAAGAGGCAATGTGGAGCAAGGGCTGCCTGGGCCCACCCAGCCTCCGCTTCGACATCAAGTACAGCTGCTGCCTGGAAGAGGCAGACCCTGGGAACACAGACCACACTGTAGACCACTGACTTCGGGGGCCAAGAAGCTGCTGAGGAAGGAGATGAGGGTTCAGATGGAGAGGGAAGATGAGGAGCTAACCCCAGGAAAGTGCCAGAGAACCAAAACAAGCACTGTGAGCACAAAACAGGATCCAAGTGAGCCTGCAGGGGACTGAAGGACCCAAGTCGGCAGCAGGGCCAGTGAACGTGGAGGCCACGCGCACCCGGTCAGTAAAGGTGGGACAGAGCGGAGGAATAGGAGGCAGTGGCCTTGGTGGAGGAGGCTAGAGAACAAAGCTTCTTAGACTCAGGCTCAAAGGACAATGCTTTTCCACCTACCCCACCCCACCCGGCTGGGCGCCCCTGGCCAGCCACAATACCATCTTGAACAAGGCCTCAAAGGCCAAGAAAAGAGCTAATGGGGAGGGAGGGCAACTGGTGCTGGCTATCAGGCCTGATGATGGTAAAGGCAACAGACCCGGATGGCAGCACAGGGCAAGGTCAAGGGGTTCCAACCTGCTACATGTGCCACATATCCCAGACAACCAGCATTGCACCCTGAGCCAGCTGTGTGCCTTCTCAGACAACACGGTGGCAGCGTTTGGGCCCCATCCAAGCCCTTCCCTGTGTTGAGAGCCACAAGTTCAGCTGCAACTACAGGAAAAGTCTGGAGGACTTGGTGGTCCGTGTAGGTGGCCTTGGCACTGACCACCAGCATCCTCGAAGGGCAGCGGGATCAAGTGAGGGCTTCAGCTCATAGGATTTTCTTCTCTTCTGTGCCTGCACCAGCTCTGCAGCACCTCAGGGACCCGATCCCTCCTAGTAAGAGCTGCAACACTGAGCCACAGCTTGGCTAAGATAAGCAGAGAGTACTGAAGTCCCCCTCTGGAATACCCTTAAGTTATTTGCAGTTTGCAGCCTGTTCATGAGTTGGCCCACCTCCACTAGACACCTTTGGGTCAGGACCTGGGAGTGTGGACTGTATATCCCAAGCCTGCCCAGCTGCTCCAACTCTATATCCAAGAGGGGACTAACTCCATATGTTAGGAGTCACAGACGGTTGGGCAGTCCATTACTGACCAGAACAGTACACAAGTGTGGAGAGGGTTTTTGTATATGATTTAAGTAACCAGCTCTACTGGATTATTTCAGCACCATTAGAATATTATAAATATTCTTATATTTATATTATAAAATCCTTCCCCTTACCAAGGGGAAGGATTTATAGGACAAGTGGAAAATGCAGAGCATAGATGATATATTTGCCCCATAATTACAACTATATAAAAACAATGTGTGTTTGGATAAGTTGGAAGGAAACCCAAAGACATAAAAATAATTACTGTGTCAGAATATAATGGCACCATGGGTGAGTTCTTCTGAATTTATTTCTTGCAGACTTTTAAAGTTGACACAGTAGTGAATAAGAACTAAATACCAACCTTTCCCATCTCTTAGCAGGATTCATGAAGAGTCCCAGAAAGAAAACCACTTGGTCATGTCTAGACTCTTAAGGAAATAGATTCTAACCTACCACCATTTGGTGGGAAGGAAGAACCTTATTAAACTGAGATCAGAAAATGTGGATTCTGGCATCAGCTCAGCCAAAAACTAGTCACCGGAGGAGGGCAGTCATCTAATCCCTTTGGACTTCTCTACAAAGAAAAGAAAAAGGATTGAGGCGATAACGGTTAGCTGTTCGTTTTCTATGATGGGGTCTATGATTATAAAGGAGTACGGATAAATGTTAAACAAACACATCACAGCTCTGGTCACCCAAGAGAACGTGACCCTCTCACAGCAGAACTCGGTGGGCACAAGGCCGAACCTCTTCAGTGGGACTAAGTTTGCCCTCTATGAGGTAGAGTGTAACTTCTAGAAACAGCTGAAAGGTATCTGGTACGAAGTCTGCCAAGTACCACCGAGTTTGATGATTGGTCAGCCTGGGCACTAACACCTTCGGCCATCTAGGAGTTCACAAACTATTATTCCTAAGTACTTTGAACAAAGGCAATGAATGGCATTGTTCTCATTGTTGTAACTCAGAAGGGAAGACCAAGTTCAGCCCTGTGTACGGTTTAAGCTTTACAGTTTCTGAGAGTCAACAATATTATTTGAGAGACCATTCTTAACAGTTCTGCTTCTCTCAAGTGTGGCTGTCACGCAGAATATTCAAAAAAAAAATATTTTGCTAGGATGCCCAAAAACCTTTATCTCTGCCAACATAAATTCTGAAGCTGAGAGTCAAAACACTTTTGTTTACCATTATTACAGAATGTGCTTACAAGGCTGAGATGTTTATTTTTAATACCTTTGGCATTTAACTTTTAGCCTCTTATTTTCTCTGTAAATATCAAGTCCAAGCAAGGTAATTTTACAAATACATATATGAAAGACCCATTAGTGAGAAACTTACTTTTAATCACATAATGGGAAAAACACAAATTGCTGTATCTTTGTTAAAACCACTCAAACTTGGAAAATTGTGAATGTCTGTAATTTCTATCATATCCTACTATGAGGCTCGTAATATCTTCCACTTGTACACAAGCTTCAAATATTTCTGCTTTTGAAGTGGGTGAAAAGAGCTTTCCTAAGTAAACCAAGAAATGAGACCCAGCCCTAATATTATCAAGATATGCAAAGTACTATGGGTTCTTTCATTTAGCCTCATCTGAGCTCATGACATGCCAACATTAGGGAGAAGACCAGTCATATTCTGAGTCATCAAAAAGCTCATTATAGAGCCCTAAGGGGCAACTCCTCAAACAGACCCTAAAAATTCATGAGATTCAATCATGGAGGGAGAAATGAAAGAAGTCTATCCTGCGGGCCCGGCAGCATGGCCTAGCAGCAAAAGTCCTCACCTTGAACACGCTGGGATCCCATATGGATGCCAGTTCTAATCCCAGCAGCTCCACTTCCCACCCAGCTCCCTGCTTGTGGCCTGGGAAAGCTTAGAGGATGGCCCAAAGCCTTGGGACCCTGCACAGGAAAACCTGGAGGAAGCTCCTGGCTCCAGACTTCGAATCCACACAGCACAGGCCATTGCATCACTTGGGGTGTGAATCATCAGACGATCTTCCTGTCTCTCCTCCTCTCTATATATCTGACTTCGTAATGAAAATAAAATAAATCTTTTTTTTTTTTTAAAGATTTATTTTTATTATTTTTTTATTGGAAAGGCGGATATACAGAGAGGAGAGACAGAGAGGAAGATCTTCCGTCCGATGATTCACTCCCAAAGTGAGCGCAACGGGCCGATACTATGCCGGTCCGAAGCCAGGAGCCTCTTCTGGGTCTCCCACGCGGGTGCAGGTTCCCAAAGCTTTGGGCCGTCCTCGACTGCTTTCCCAGGCCACAGGCAGGGAGCTGGAAGGGAAGCGGGGCTGCCGGGATTAGAACCGGCGCCCATATGGGATCCCGGGAGTGCAAGGCGAGGACCTTTAACCACTTGCGCCACCGCGCCGGGCCCGAAAATAAAATAAATCTTAAAAAAAAAAAAAAGAAGAAGAAGAAGAAGTTTATCCTGCACCATTTGGGCCTGAGCATTTTTTTCACTGTAGGAGGGAATTCACAAATAAGCATAAATTCAGTCTGCGGTTTTGCCAGTCAATAGTGTTCAGGTAGCTCCCAACAGCAGCTGAAGCTTTTTCCCAATTTTAGTAGTTGAAAAAATCCATGAAAGAGCCATATCAAAGGAAGTTAATATAAGTAATAAAAAGATGGAGTTAAAAAAAAATGAATCCATGAGCCAAAAATATGAGGCAACTCCTTCTGTTTAGGAAGACATGGCGGGCAGGTATAGATGCGTCAGTACATGGCTAACTTCATCACGGCGGATGTGGCTGCCATGGAGACACTGATGCAGCGAGTGGACGCGAGGAAATACACTGAGAGTCGCAATAGTGGCCGCGTGCAACGGACAGGTGTGTCTGCCTGGATCCTCAGTGATGCTCAGATATTTCTCAATGTCAGATCTAATAGGAAAAGCTGCGTGTCCAGCTTCTCTTGAAAAATAAGATACTTTGATAGTATGGTCCATATAACCTTGGCAGCCTCTTTGATTGGACTGTGTGTTACTTAGTCATCCCCTAGAGGCCTGGTCCTACACACACACATCTGTGTTCTGGTTTCCATCCAGTCCACAGACACTGATGAGCGACAGTGCACAGTAAACTTCAGCTTTGGCAGCTGTCTGCCCTAGAAGCCCTGGGCTGACCCAACCACACCTGCCCCGAGTTTGACATCCTGGATTCCTGATTTTGCTCTAATCCTCTGCCTCCAGAATTTCTGTGCCTTATTCCATTCCTTCCCAGTTCTACTGGGTTGCATGATGTTGCTTTGTCCAGGAAGCTTTTAGCAATCTGGTAAACCAGTCAGTGGGAAGGAACAAGGCTACCTTCCCAGAATACAAACTGAAACTAAATTCCAGACCTTCTGAATACATTCCATGTCTTTATCAAAGGAATTTGCCTTCCTTCCAGTCAGCTCTCCATCAGAGAGATGGAGTTCTTACGTCTATTCCTGTATATTTTTACATGTAACATGTGCAAGTTACTCCTAAGTGCTGTACAAGTAAGGGGAAAAAAAAACAAATCTTGAAGATTTTCTGAGTCAGGGCTGAGCCAGGCCAAAGCCAGGCACTCCACCCAGGTCTCCCATAAGGGTGGCAGGGGCCCAAGCACTTGGGCCATCACATGTTGCTTTTTCGGGTATATTAGCAGGAAGCTGGATTGGAAGTAGAGGTGCCAGGACCTGAACTGGAATTCACATATGGGATGAAGGCATGCCAAGGTGGAGTTCAACCCACTGCAGCAGCGTACCTGCCCCTACTCCGACATGTCTGCATATTTGGCTCACACGTGCATCACAATTTCTGAGCCTGTAGTATGCAGCAGGCTGCCAACACAGGCTTCAGTCCTGTAGACAGTCCAAACTGGTCATGGTCACACAAACAGAACTTCTTTGCAGATTAGGATAAAACCAGATCCTGCTGAGGATATCTCAAATCTGTATTACTGTTAATTAAAGTCACTAGCATCACGGCTCAGAGGAGGAAGCCATCATCCGGGACACGGGCATCCCATAAACACACTAGTTGGAGTTATGGCTGTTCCACTTCCAACCCCAGTCCCCTGTTAATGTGCCTGGGAGAGCAGTGGAGAACGGCTGAGGTATACCTGGGCTCCTGCCACCCACATGGGAGACCTAGAAGAAGATCTTGGCCCAGTTACAGTCACTGTGGCCACTTGAGGAGTGAACCAGTGGGTAGAAGACCTCTCTCTTTCTGACTCTGCTTTTCAAATAAATACTTAATAAAATATTGTTAGGGCCGAGCGCAGTAGCCTAGTGGCTAAAGTCCTCACCTTGAATGCGCCAGGATCCCATGTGGGCACCGGTTCTAATCCCGATGGCCCCGCTTCCCATCAGCTCCATACTTGTGGCCTGGGAAAGCAGTGAAGGGCGGCCCAAAGCCTTGGGACCCTGCACCCATGTGGGAGATCCGGAAGAGGCTCCTGGTTCCTGTCTTCAGCTCGGCTCAGCTCCAGCCATTGCGGTTACTTGGGGAGTGAATCATCGGATGGAAGATCTTCCTCTCTGTCTCTCCTCCTCTGTATATCTGACTTTGCATTAAGAAAATTAATAAATCTTTAAGGAAACATATTTTTTCAAAAGCCAAAGGAGACTTTTTGCACATTATTAAGTTACATTCATTAGTGTATTGCTTTTTTTTAATTTACTTCTTCAAGTCTCCTATAGAAAACATGCAAGTAACTTCTGCGTGGGGGTGTGCTTGGCTTTCCCAGGATGGAGTGTCCCAGAGTCAGTTTTCAGGAGGAAGTCATGAGATGAACTGCAAACTGTATACTGTGTTCCTGAGTCAGAAAACGACAGTCTTCCTATGAGTCACAGCAGAGAGTCTGGGGAGGCTTTGGGGACAAGCAGAGAACCTTGTTAATGTATTACCAGGTTTCTGTACCCTCTACACACACACACACACACACACACACACACACCAGGCCACAGGACAGGTGCCCTCCCTCCTGCCCGGCCAAGGACCTGTGACGCTCACTCACTCTCAGCCACACCCACTGACAATCAGGTCCCTTCCCTTCCGGCTCTTAGCAGCTAAGGGACACCACTGGGCAGGCCCAGACAGCACAGGGAGGGAAGCAGCATCCGCCCGCACCGATTCTGACGTTACCTATTAGCACTGCGGCTTCGGATTGCTGACGCTCTAAGGCAAGTATCAGCTAGGCTCACAAACAGACCTCACAATTCACACCAGGGCAGAAGCGATTCGTCCCGTTTTGGCCAAGTTACACTGGAGCCGGTGGATCTATCCAGGGCACTTCTCCCATTTCAGGACAGCCCAGTCGGTTCCACTCTCCGGCCAGTGGCCACAGACACCCTATCTGATGCACAGAGTCCCCTGGCGGCCCACAACCTGCCCATCTCTGCCCGTGGCAGACAGCCCAACCACAGGGAATCACACCCTGACCTTGCTCCTGGAACCTCCTCCTTCGCCTCCACCTGACCCACCGCCTACTTCAACCGCTGCTAAACCCAGCACCGAGTTCCTGAAGTTCCCTCCCTTCCAAAAGATACCCTTTCTTCTTGCCCAGCCCCGGGTGGAGGGAGGGGTGGGGGGAAGCCCTTTTGTGAGGAAAGTTCATTTTCCTAAGGCACTACTTAGTTAACATTCAGTAAGATCCTTGAAGCTCCTGACATCAACACATAGATTTTTTTTTTTTTAGAAATATTGAGCCACGGAAAATAATTACAGCAATTCTAAATCAGGAGGACTATCACATTGCTGAAACCCAAGTGCCTCATGATTAGGTAGTGCCACCAAACCCCGATCATTGTAAATGGCACTCCACAGGGGTGCCACACGAATGTGCTGTGGGCTGACTGACCTTTCTCAAGATTTATCTTTATTGGAAAGGTAGATTTACAGAGAGAAGGACCTTCTGTCCGCTGTTTTACTCTTAAAACCTCAAAACTGAAAAAGGAGATGTACCCACAGGCAGGTTTTTTTCTCTTCAATTGGGGTGATGTAATTTGGGACCAGGTAAGAAAGCAAAAGTTTGGGTCAAGAAGTTTTTTGTTTTTCGTTTTTTCTTTTTCCTTAACTTAAACTCTGTGCCCTTCCGGATATAGATTTTTTTCCAAAATGAGGTGGGTATCATTTTGACACAGCTAACTCCCAGCTCCCAGCAACAACCCCGTGAGCTTGAGTTCGGCCACCTAATTAGGATTACTGAAGAAGCAGCAAGCACGGAAAGCCCAAAGCCTTCAAGTTGAACTTCTCCCTTGTTTTCCCTGACGGACTGTCCATCTCCTCCAGGGTCCTGGCATTTTGTGTCTCGCCAAGTGCACCACACCAAAGCCCAGGGGAGGCAGCTCGAATTCCCGGCAGGGAGGGGGCGCGTGGTCGGGCTGGGGAGCTGGGAAGTCACCGCCGAGCTGGTGAAAGCCAGCTGCCAATCCCCAGATTCCGGACCGCCAAGGGGGTAGGCACAGCCGCTGCTGCACACCGGCGAGGGCTCCCTCCAGCGCAAGCCGCGAGCTGCTAGCCGGGTCCTCGCGGACACCTCGCACTGTGGGGCAGGGCTGGGGTCCTCCCACAGGAGGTGTTTACTCGGTCTCCCCGGTACCAAGCCCCCGAGGGACCTGCGTCCACTCCACGGACCCCGGGCCGGTGTGGCCCTGGTTTGCTCCGGGTCACTTTGGCTCTCAGCAAGCCTGCCCACCGCCAGGTGATCGCGCTACCTGGCGCCTAGCCGCGCGTCTTTGTGCGGCCACGCTTGTCCCTCGCCCCGGCAGGCTGGGCCGCCTCCGGTTGGCGGGTGGGTGCCAGGCAGGACAGCTGCTGCGGGCTCTGCCGGGCCACCCTGCCAGGCGGAGAGGACAGTAGGCAGCCCGCGAGGGTGCTCGCCGCGGGGGAGAGGGTGAGCGAACCTCACGGAGCCCGGCCGAGACTGTACATTCCCTGCAGCCACAAGGGGATCCCGTCCGACAGCCGTGCCCCGGGAACCAGAGGTGCCCACGCTCCGGCTGCAGACAGCTGGCAGCCATCGCCAACCCGGACACAGAAAGTTGTGCGACGCAGCAAACGACTTGAAGGAAAAGTTTTCCTTGGCCCTTCACTCCCTGTCCGCGAGTCCCGAGTTTGGGAGAGAGGCAGAGAGCCCGAGACGTGCCGGTTCCCGCGTCCACCTTCTCGGCACGGGGGTCCCGGGCAGCGCGCCCAAGGTGGGTACCGCGCTCCGGGGCTTCCTGCCGGTGCCAGGGCCGGGCGTCCCGGGACGCGGCGCGGCCAACTCACCATGGTGACTCGCGTCGCGGTCGCGCCTCCGCCGGTCCGGCTGCCGGGAAGCTGGCGCAGGAACGCAGCAGTCTCCTAGGCGAAACTTCAAAAGTTGGTTCCCGTGGCCAAAAACAGGCTCCCGACACCCAAGCACTCAGAGGAGCCAATGGGAACCCGGCGGGGACTGCATCCAGGCGGGCTCGGCGGCGCTAGGTGAGGGAAAAGCCGGGGGCGCCCTAGCAGGCGGGGCGCATGCTGGCAGAGAGAGAACTGGGGGGGTCCACGGAGACCCGGCGACAGGCGCACGGCTAAACGGAACCCGAGGCGCTCGGCGCGGCTGCCCGGCTGCCCGGCCTCACTCCTCTTTCTTCCCCCGACTTAATCCGTGTACTCTTGTGGTGAAGCCTCGGCTCGGCCCGGGCAATCTGTCCATAAATGGAGAATTCAGCTCCAGCGCGGCCAATCAGGGCTTGTTTTGGCGGCGTCACTCCTCAGGGAGCCGGCGGTAGCCAACGGGCGTGCGGCTGCTGGAGTTTCCAAAGCCCTCTGGATCCTGTAGTCCGGCCGTGCGCCCCGCCAGCCCGCCTGGAACGCTGCGGACCCGGCTCGCTCCTGGGGGCAACGGACCGGGAAACCCTCTGTGGAGAAGAATTAAACCCCTCCTGCTGGACATGGATAATGGCCTTCTTTGCTTAAAAACAACTCTTTTTTTCAAAAGTTACAGTTACAGCCCAAGTTGAAATGGCACAATATTCCTAGACTTTTTTTTTTTTTTGAGGAAATATTTTATCAGCATCAAGAATCAGAGTGGTGGCAGCAGCCCAAAGGAAATTCTTTTCCTTTCCGAAGTCTGGACCGTGAGGCAAGTTAAAAATAAGCACACACCGCCTTCCCCTCCCCCCATCCATCAACCCTTCCTTTTACCTGAACTTCCGTGGAAAACAAAGCGAGGTGGGCTTTTTTGTTTGTTTGTTTTTAAATATTTTGTTGGCGGGGATGTTGCACGTGCAGCTAGCCGAAGGAAAAGGATCCGTGTGGGAAGAATTCCTGCTCCCCACACCCTCGCCCTCCAGGAATCTTTTGGAAACGGACCTGGGATAGTGCCTTATTCCGGAGTGTCAAGTTTCAGGAAATCAGGTGGACCCTGAGAAGTTGAGGGGGTTGGGTGGACTCCTGGGGTCAAGATAGGAGGTCTGACTTGATCCTTGGGAGGAGGGAGCAGATTTGGTGGGTCATGCCCAGGTGGCTCTGGGATCTGTAAGAGATGAGTTGCGAGCACTTCAGAGCGTAGAGAAGCTGGGAAGCAAGGAAGGACTTTACTTCCTCAAGTTCCTTGCAGTCCTTGGCTTGAATGCAGGATTGTAGATCTGAAAAGAGTATGAGGAATGGTGGTGGGAGAAAAGCACAGTGCATCCGCGCAACTGAGTGTGCTTCCTGCTTGGGAAGAGAGGTCCTGGCACTGACTGACAGGACACACACCCTGCAAACACCCTGGAGCGAAAGGAGCCAGGTGCAACAGTAAGGCCACAGCATAACTGCCTTCCTGCAAAAGCTGCAGATATGACAACAGCGAGCAGATGAGTGGTTTTCCAGGAACCTGAAAGAGCCAAGAAGGGAGTAACTAACTCTTAGTGGGTGTTCTTATAGAGGTAATGCAAATATTTCAGAATCAGAGAATTGTGTAAAACTGTAAATATACTAAGTACCCCTGATTCTAAAAGTGTAGATCTTAGGGTATGTGGATTGTGTCTCAAGTTTTGAAAGGGGAAGAAAATCATATTGTCCAAATGATTATGCTAATAATCGATGATTCATGCCATTAGGCCATTAAGAGAAGTGCACAGCTTGACCCTGTGGATATGGCCCATCTTTGTCCTCCCTAAACCTGTAATTTCAGAGGGTGTGTGGAGTCGGGGAAAATGATCAATTAAATCGTTACAGGGGAGAAACAAACAGAATGAGAAGGACAGTGGTTTTGTACAAGCAATCGCTGAATGTGGCGTGCTAGCTGAGGCCAGGCAGCTGGCTGCTGTACCTGGCAGGCACTGGAACTGTGCTAGATATGGTCCAGATGCGTGCAGACATGCTTCACTGGGTTCTCTGTGCTTCTGAGGGGAATGGCAGCTAGGGCATGGTATAACCACGCCTTGGGATGCCCGCATCCCGTACTGCAGCGCCAAGGTGACAGTTGCAGCTCCATTTCTGATTCTGGCTTCCTGTCTATGAGGAATCTGGGGTGAGTGATGACTCAAGTACCCAGGTCCCTGCCGCCCACCAGGGAAACCCACATGGAACTCTGGATTCATGGCTTTGGCCAAAGAGAAATTTAACTTACCAAAAAAGAAATTTGAGGTGCTGGAACCATGGCTTAGTGAGTTAAGCCCCTGCTCGCAGTGCCAGCATCCCATAGGAGCACCGATTCATGTCTCAGTTGCTCTACTGCTAATCCAGCTCCCTGCTACTGGCCTGGGAAAGCGGTGGAGGATGGACCAATGCCTGGGCTCCTGCATGCACATGGGAGACCTGGAGAAAGCTCCTGGTTTCAGACCAGCCCAGCTGTGGTCGTTGCAGTCATTTGGCGAGAGAACCAGCAGATGGAAGAGTCAACCTCCTCCTCCTCTCTCTGTAACTTTGCCTTTCAAATAAAAATATTTTTTAAAAAAACCATTAAACCTTAAAAGAAAATTGGATTCACTAGTAGTAACTACCTTCTTGGTAGTTTCTAAGAAGCTACTTAGGTTGGAAATGACGCATTGCCTAGTCTGTCATGCCAGGCTGGAGCCCGGGCCCTGTCTGAGTCTCCCACGTGGGTGGCAGAGACCCAATGACTAGGACCATCTTCTCTTGCTTTCCCAGGTGTGTGAGCAGAAAGCTGGGTCAGAGGTGGAGCAGGATTCGAACTGGTGATCATATGGGATGCAGATGTCAGCTTAAACAGCTGCACAGGAGCCATATAGACAGGGCTTTGGTAAAGGTATACGTTTATGTTCCCTTTTCACGTTTTTGTACTGTGTTCCCTTTCCAGATTGAAATAGTGTGTGTGTGGGGGGGGATGGGTGTTTAAGTTATTGCTCAGGTTATGAGACTCAGTCATATGTCAACCTAAATTGGAAGGCTTTTTGTTTTTATGAAAGTCACAAACGGAGATTTCCCATCTTCCCGTGTGCCTGCAGCAGCTGAGGCTGGGTCAAACGGAAGCCAAAGCAGGGAAACTCGGTCCAAGTGTGTCACCGCCGTGGTGGGATCCAGCCACTGTCACCTTCCCCTGCTGCCTCCTGGGGTGCACACGAGCAGGGCTAGGCACTCGGATATAACCTGTCAGTATCCCAAGTGATGCTTTGACTAGTATGCCACTTGTGCAGCACAGCCTGGGTTTTCTCTTCACTGCCCGTAAGGCTTTAATTTCTCTGAGCTTTGTTTCCTTTTCTATAAAATAGGTGGACGAGCCTATAAAATGAAGTGGATTTAACAGTGGTCCACAAATGTGGAATTATTTGTCCTTCTACCTATACCATGTGGTCTGGTCCAAGAATTAAGACCTGGAGCCCCTGGGAAGGTCAGGTGGACAGTGGCCCCCTGGGTTGCACACCAAGTCATAGGTGTTGTGGTGTGTGTGCCTTTTTCCTTCCGTCAGTCAAGCACTTTCTTCAGATTCTCAAAGAGGCCGCAACTACCAAAGTGATGGGAGCTGTAGCTCTGGGTTCGACTTTTTTGAGTCTTCATCTCTATGCTTGGTTTTTATTGAGAGATCTAGATTGGGACTGAGTCTGATGCTTTAAAGGTGCACACTCTGGGACCAACAGCGCAGTCGGTTAAGCCTCCATGTGTGGTGTCAGCAGCTCATGTGGACGCTGGTTCAAGTCTCAGCTGCTACACTGCCGATTCAGGTTCATGCTAATGAGCTGGGAAAGCAACAGAGGATGACCCAAGTGCTTGACCTCTTGCACCCGTCTGGTAGACCCAGGAGGAGCTCTTGGCTCCTCTTTCCTGGCTTTAGACCAACCCAGATCTGATCATTGTGGCCATTTGCGGAGTGCACCAGCAGATGCAAATCTCTGTGCAATTGTTTTTCAAATAAATAAATATTTTAAAGAAATAAAGGTATAGACTCGGAACCTATTAGTTCACAGTGTGAGTATGGAGTGTGATGTGTGATCATAAAACATAGACTATAATTTCATGAAGCGCCTGGCCAAGCCCCGCCCTGCTCTCTCCTGACCATAGGTGCATTGTCAGTTTGGGCTGCAATGACCATCAATCCTGGTAAAGCTGGAAAGACCTAGTTTATGTTTCTATCCCAGGGAACTTATTAATTGTATCCCTCATTTAGTTCCCAAAAAGCTGATTGGGTGATAAATTAGAAGATCACCATAAGCTTTTGGCTAAATTGTGTTTTTAAAACTTTTTACATTTTGAGCCCAACACAATAGCCTAATGCCTAAATCTTCTCTGCACATCCTCTGGGGTCCCATATGGGCACTGGTTCATATCCCAGCTGCTCTTCTTCCCTTCTAGATCCCTACTAGTGGCCTGAGCAAGCAGTAGAGGACAGCCCAAGGCCTTAGGACCCTGCATCCACATGGGAGACCCAGAAGAGGCTCCTAACTCCTGACTTCAGATCAGCTCAGTTCTGGCCATTGTGGCCACTTGGGGAGTGAATCATCAGACAGAAGGTCTTCCTCTCTGTCTCTCATTTTCTCTGTAATATCTCACTTTCCAATAAAAATAAATAAATAAATCTTAAAAAAAAAAAAACACCTACCCACCTTCCTCACCTTTTAAGTCTTCCTGATCTGCATCTATTTTATTGTAGTCTCAGAAATAGATTTTCAGGGTGGACACTGTAGCACAGTAGGCTAAGTTGCCTCTGGGCACATCTGCCTCCCATGTTGCAGTGCTTGCTTCAAGTCTTTGCTACTTCACTTTCAGTCTGGTTTCTTGTTAATACAACCTGGGAGGCAGTGAATGACAGCCCAAGTGCTTGTACCCCTTCCACCCATCTGGGACCCAGTCAGAGTTCTTACCTCCTGGCTTTAGTCTAGCCCAGTCTCGGGTGTTGCAGACATTTGGGAAGTGAGTGGAAGATCTCCCTTTCTCTGTCTCTCTGTCTCTCTCTCTGTGTAAAACTCTGTCTTTCAAATAAAACATATACATAATAGCAGATACACTTCTTCTTATCCAAGGTCACAGCAGCAATAAAGTGGAAGTGGAAGGAACTTTTGGAAACTGTAAAACTCATTCTAGACACATGATGGAGCTGGAGCTAATCAGATGAGAATCTGCATATATCCTGGCATGATTAATTGCAGCCGATATCTGAGACTAAATGAAGAAGAAGACAGGGAAAAATCAAGATGGACATAAAGTACGATTCAAGAAAATAACACTGGGCAGTGAAGCCAGTTTCCATATCAGTACAATAAAAGAGCATTCAGAATGCATGCCCCACAATAAAAGCAAAGAAAAATGTCAGTGGGAAAATGAAGTCAGAAACCTTTCACAAGGCACTTATCAAAGAGAGACTTGTGTCACAGATGTGAAATGTCTGTTGGGTCACTGTCGCTAGTGTAACAAGCATCATTTAGTAGGGTTCATTTAGTATCAGCTATTAAGCTAAGTGTTTAAAGCGGAGTATCCTATTGAGTCTTTCATATGACCTGTTAGTGCCATGTGCAGGTTAGAAGCTTGAATTGGGAAAGTTTAAGGTGACCTGCCCTGGAGGAGTGGTGCTGCAGTTAAGACAGATTTGGAACTCCTGGGACATCAGAATCGCTCATCAGAGTTCCTGGGTTCAAAGTGCTGGTTTCTCCACCACAGAGCCTGCTTCCTGCTGACACACATCCTGGGAGGCAGCAGGTGACGGTCAAGTGTTTGGAACCCTGCCACCCACTGGTGGGGAGGGACCAGATGGAGTTGGGGGTTCCATGGCCTGGGCATGATCTAGTCATGGCTGTTCAGGCATTTAGGGAGTCAACCAAAGGATGGAAGATATTTCTCTCTCCATGTCTCTGTCTCTCTGCATTTCAAATAAAAGGAGAACAAATAATTTTAGAAATCAAGTAACCTGCTCAAACTATCATCAAGCTACCCTATCTTAAACTCACATATTTGCCTGATCTTGAAACCCAAAGTTTTTGCCCTTTTAAGATTTATTTCAGAAGCAGAGTGACAGAAAGAGTGAGAAGGAGAGGGAGAAAAAGAAAGAGATTCTTCCATCTGCTGGTTCCCTCCCTAAATGACCTCAGCAGGAAGCTGGGTCTCCCTTGTGGGTGTCAAGGACCCACATACTTGGGCTAACGTTTGCAGCTTCCCCGGGCTGATTGACAGGAAGCTGAGTGAGAAGCAGAGAGATGGGTTGAACTGGAGCCGCAGTGTGGGATGGTGGCATCACAAATGACAGTTTACTCCTCTCCACCACAATGCCATCAGAAATGTCCATAGGAAAGTTTCCCTAAAGTAGGCCTGCATCAATAGAAAACACTTAGTAAAGCCCTGTGCCTGTCCAAATCAGGCTCCAGAAAAATCAGCGCCTTTTTTTAGGGGTCCTAAGAATATATTTGTGGGGGTCAGTGCTGCTGCACAGTGAGTTGGGCCTGTCCTGTGGTACCAGCATCCTATAAAGATGCTGGTTCAAGTCTTGGCTGCTCTACTTCTGGCCCAGCCTCTTGCTGGTGTGCCTGGGAAAGCAGCCAAGGGTGACCCAGATCCTTGGACCCCTGAGCCCACTTTGGAGGCCCAGAGGAAGTTTTATGTTTCTGGCTTTGCACCAGCCCAGATTCAGTCACTGGGGCTGTTTAGAGAAGATGAAAAATCTTTCTCTGTTTCTTCCTCTCTCTCTGTACATCTGTCTTTCAAACAAACAAACAAAAAAAACATTTAAAAATACATTTGCATAGAAGTTTTAATTTGAAATGTTCTTTGTTTTTCTCTTTCAGTGTTAATAATAGCTTGTAAAAAGTGTATTGAAAATGATTTAGACAACTGGATAATGTAATAAGATGTTACTTCTAATTAATGTAAAATACATTTGCTGTGATAATTATTTTACTGAAATAAAAGAGTAAACACTAAACATTCAAATTAAATTATCGAGAGCATGTTTATAAATATTTATTGTATTTCCTCTGAAACAGATCCTTTCCTTTTTCTAATTTCAATCTAATTTTTTAATGAAATATTTTTTACAGATTTACTTTATTTATTTGAAAATCAGAGATGGGGTGGGGAAGGAGAGACAGAGAGAGAGATCTTCCATCTGCTGGTTCACTTTGCAGATAGTCATAACGGTCAGGTCTAGACCAGGCCCAAACCAGGAGCTTCTTCCAGGTCTTCCACGTGCGTGCAGGAGCCCAGGCACTCGGCCCATCCTCTGCTGCTTTCCCAGAGAATTAGCAGGGAGCCGGATTGGAAGTGGAGTGGCCAGGAATCAAACCTGTGCCCATTTGGGATGCCAGTGCTGCAGGCATGGCATCCACTGGGTCCCGAAGCTGGGAACTCCATCCAGGTCTCCCATTTGGGTACCAGGAACCCAAGCATGGCAGCCATCACCCGCTGGCTGCCTCCCAAACACACAGGCAGGCAATTGGGTCAGAAGCAAGGGAGCCACACTCAGGTCCACACTTCGATATGGGATCCGAAAATCCTCTGTGCCACAATACCCACCCCTTGACTTAATGTTTACCTTTAAGAGCTATTTCCCGACCTTTCTGTGAGTTTAAAAAATTATTAAAGAAGGAGTTACGGTGCTCCACGGTCCCTCAAGAAGTGAAGGTGTCTACAGAAATGAGCTTGGCCACCGAACTTTCTGATTTTCTAAAAATGACTTCTTTATTTGAAAGAGAGAGAACAAAGGAGGGATGGAGAGAGACAGAGAGAATCTTCTATCTGCTGGCTCACTCTCCAAATGTCTGCAACAGCCAGGACCAGACCAGGCCCAAACCACAAGCCTTGAACTCTACCTGGGTCTCCCACGTGGACGCAGGGGCCCACACGCTTGAACCATCCTCCAGTGTTTCCCCAGGTGTGCCAGCAGCCAGGACAGGAACTGGCACTCACATGGAATGTTGATGTCACAAGTGCTAGCTTAACTTGCTGTGCCACATTACCCGTCCAATAACCCAGTTTTTTTTTTTTTTTAAGATTTATTTATTTTTTATTGGAAAGTTAGATTTACAGAGAGAAGCAGAGACAGAGAGAAAGATCTTCCATCGCAGGTCCACTCCTCAAGTGACCACAACAACTGGAGCTGAGCTGATCCAAAGCCAGGAGTCAGAAGCCATGACCTTCTTCTGGTTCCTACATGGGTGCAGGGTTCCAAGCCCCCGGGCCATCCTTGACTGCTTTCCCAGGCCACAAGCAGGGGGCTGGAAGGGAACTCAAGCAGCCAGGATATGAACCAGCACCATATGGGATCCCAGAGCACGCAAGGTGAAAGAAGATTTAGCCACTACGCTATCCCAGTGGACCCAATGTCCTTGTTTTCTTTCTTCTTCCCCTTCATTGTCAATTTTCACTTTCTGGTTGGGTTTTTTAATGTCCTTATAAGTCATTTGAATTCTGGGCTGGAACATAGCCAGGCACATATATCAATAAACTTGTGCATTTTAAAGACTAAAAAATATTACAAATCACTGAATGGACCTTGCCTTTTTTTAAAGGACCCTAACTGTTGATTTTTTTTTTTCTTTTTAACGTGCAGGAAAATCTTTCTGAAGTAAACTACGTGCTTCATTACCTTATGAAAATATGCTGAATGTCAAGCAGCCTTTACTGGAAGACTCAAGGTCAACTCTATAAAATATCAATCCTTGTCCAGGGTAATGTGGAGGTGCGGTCCCGGGGGACTCCTGAATGACTGCTTACCATTCCCTGCCTGGCCCTGGCCTGCTGTGCTTGCTCTATTCCATCCTTTTGTTGTTTGTTTAAATACTCCTTGGGCAGAGACGTTTTTCCTCCTGCTACCTGTTGTACAAATTTTGTTTTTTTTTTTTTAAGTAATATATAGTAAACAAGTCCATGAACTGTTTTCTGAGTAAAAAAGTATATATCTGTCTCAACGACATGGATGTCCAGGAGCCCAGAAGCACCAGCCCAGAGGAAGACCGGCTGTGCCTGTCTGCCCACTCCCGTCACCACGGCATCTCTGCGTGGTTACTTGTTTTCTCCGCCTTTGTCTCTTTAAGCTTTTTGTGCTGGATTCAGGGGAGCTTCTTCTTCTCCCCCGCTCCCCAACTTCAGCTTGCAGGACAGTAATTGGTGTTAGTCTGGCATGATCCTGATGCAGGCCCCAGGATGACCTGCTGCCCAAGACTCCCTGCAAAACTTCCTTCTTGGTCTCTCCATTCAAGTTCCAGTGGGAGAAAGAGAAGCAGAAAAAATAAAGCATGCAGAGAGACGCTGACTCACCAGCCCCAGTGTTGCCAGACAGGCCGTGGGTCATAGGGCCCAGGCAAGCCCGGCGGGGGTTCTGCTCAGATCCTGTGCCTGCTCAGTCACACACCAAGCTGAGTGGTCAAAGGAGTGACGCTCGAAGGCTCCTGCCCCTTTAAGAAGAGCTGGTCAGAGACCCCAGCTTTAGGGCACACAATGATGGCCCATTATTACATTTATCTCCTGCTTTCATTTATACACCTTCTCTTGGTGATGCTGCAGGGTATTTCCATTCACTCTTTGACAGAAAAAGGGCTTGTGCCTTTGGTGACCTGGTGACCGTTTCACCTTTATGACCATACACCTACGTATGTTTTACATATGCATGGTGTGGGGGTTGGCGCAATGATACAGAGGGTTATACTGCTGCCTGCCGTACCAACATCCCGTATGGGTGCCAGTTTAAATCCTTGCTCCTCTACTGCCAATTGAAACTCCCTGGCAATGCCCTGAGCAAACAAAAGAGTCCGAGTGCTTGGACCCCTGCACCTGCACGGGAGACAAGGATGAAGCTCCTGGCTCCTGACTTCTGCCTGGCCCAGCTCCAGCCACTGCAGCCATTTGAGGAGTGAACTAATAGCTGAAAGAGCGCTCTCTCTCTCTCCTTCTCTCTCTTTCTCTCTTTTCTTCCCTCTTTCCATCCCTTTCTCTCTGCCTTTCAAGTAAATAAATAAATAAATAAATGAAAAGGAAACATAAGCTGAGGTATATTTATGAAGAAAATGATGTGACATTATTTTGCCTTTATTATCATGTACTTATAATGAAGGAAGCTCTGTATACCTGCCTAGAAACATCTGCGTAAGGGCAGACACTTGACCTAGTGGTTAAGTTGCCACCTGGGACACCTGTATCAGGAGGCCCTGAGTTGGAGAACTGTTCCTGCCACTGTGCACCCCGAGAGGCAGGAGGTCGTGGTGCCTCAAATGCTTGAGTTCTTGCCAGCCAAATGGGAGAAATGGGTTGAGGTCCAAGCTCCTGGCTTCTGCCTGATGACTCAGCTCCAGCTATTGCAGGCATTTGGGAAGTGAAAGACCTGTCTCTCTCTCTCCCTTTAAAATAAACAAATCACCTATTTGCATACACTCAGAGTGTGTGTGTGTGTGTTGAAGATGACATTTTTCAAACTGGTGCTGATGTGTAGGGTGACAGCCTTTGCGCAGCGTGATCCCCAGCGTCGGTGCTCACACCGGCAGCACGTCTTCCAAACTCCTACAGTTCCTACCACCGCCACACGTATGCTGAGCACTGTGTCGGGCTCCAGCAGGTACAAGACGAGTTTCCTGTCCTCTTGACGAGTCCTCCTGTCCTCTCCCTGTCCTTCCTGTTGCTTTATGGGTACATCAAAGATATATGCACCTCACCCCCAGTTAGAATGACTATCATCCCCAAATCACAAAAAAAAAAAAAAAAAAACAAAAAAAACGCAACTACCTGCAAGGAAGTCAGGAAAAATATACGCCAGGGGCTGTCGCTGCATGCTAAGCATCCACCCATGGCGTCAGCATCCCACAAGGACATGCTACTTTGAGTCCCACTGATCCAAGTTGTTCAGCTCCCTGTTAATGGTGTGTGAAGGCAGTGCTGCACCCACATGAGAGACCTGGGAGAAGCTGCTGACTGCTGCCTTCTGACTGGCTTAGCTGCACCTGCTGCAGTCATTTTCTGAAGTCAGCTCTCTCTCTGTCTCTCCTCCTCTCTCTGTAACTCTGACTTTCAAATGAAAAATCAGCAAATCTTAAAAAAAAAAAAAAAAGAAGAATCCAATCCACTGTTGATGGAAATGTAAACTAGTTATATCCATTTTGGAAGACAGTATGGAAATTCCTGAGAGATCTAAAAATAGATTGATTATATGACCCAGCCATCCCACTCCTGGAATTTGCCCAGAGGAAGTGAAATCAGCCTTTGAAAGAGTTATCTGTACCCCCATGTTTATAGCAGCTCAATTTACAACAGCTAAAAAACAGAACCAATTAATGACTGGATAAACAAAGTATGGTGTATATATAAATGGAATACTACTCAGCTATAAAAAATGAAATTTCACAGCAAGATGGATGCAGTTGGAGAATATAGTGCTTAATGAAATCAGCCAGCCCTCAAAAGATAAATATGTTTTTTTCCTGATTTGTGGTAACTAATACACAGAATTAAGAATGTAGGTGAGATCCTGCCATGTTGGTGACTTAGGCTGTGTTCTGGCTTAGCTTTTGACATTTGAGGAGTGAAACTGTGGGTGGAAATGCTCTCTGTCTCTTTCCCTGTCAAAAATAATACACATATTGCAGAAAAATACACATAGATTCCAAAATTGCTTTGCATGACGACATAGTATTCAGGGCCCTGGCTGTGCCATAGTGGGTAAAATTGCTACCCTCAGTGCCAGCATCCCATTTGAGATGGTTTCCACTTCTGATCCAACTCCTGGTTAATGTACCTGGGAAAGCAGTGACGATGGTTCAAGTCCTTGGATCCTTGTAGACTCATGAGTAGCCAGGGGAATCTCCTGGTGTTGGACCAGCCAAGCTCCAGCAATTGCAGCCATCTGGGGAGTGAACCACCAGATGAAAGAGCTCTCCGTCTCTTTACCTCCAAACTCTGCCTATCAATCAAAATCAACACATATTTAAGAAAAAACACTACAGTTTTGTTTTAATGACATTTGTGCTAGAACTTTTTGAAATATGCTTGTATGTTTGACCAAGTATATGGTTCTAAAAGCAACGGTGTTAATTATAATCCTCTGTAATTTAAAGTAGTACAATTTTTTGCCAAATCGTATAAAACAGATATAAATGTACAGTTTTTATTAAATAAGGAACCTCCATGGATTAAAAAGTATGTTATAGCACATAAAATACTTAGCAACTATCGCAAATCCTAACTATACAAATATGCCAAAAAAGATTTTTCCAGGTCTTATCACTTAAACAGTGATTGTTGGGTGTCTGTTTGTGGCAAAGGGTGGGGGAGGCACAAGTGATGCTTAGATATCATTTATAAAGTGGAATTAATATTTATTATGAATTTCCTTATAAAGATGTTCAACAACCATTTCCTAGGCACATGGCAGGCAAAAAGAAATAAACAGCAAACCAACAATAAATAATGATTAAATGAATGAATAGAAGCTAATAGAAAAATGACTAGCCTGTAGTTTTAGGGGAGGCAGTATATTATCATTGGTTTAATTAATTAATTTTTATTGAAAAGTGAGATATATAGGGAGGAAAAGAGACAGACAGCAAGATCCATCTGTTGATTCACTCCTCAAGTGGCCGTAATGGCCGGAGCTCAGCCAATCTGAAGCCAGGAGCCTGGAGCTTCCTCTGGGTCTCCCACGCAGTACAGGTCCCAAGGCTTTGGGCCATCCACCACTGCTTTCCCAGGCCACAAGCAGGGAGCTGGATGGGAAGTGGAGCTGCTGGGATTAGAACTGGTGCCATATGGGATCCCCGGGTGTTTAAGGCGAGGACTTTAGCTGCTAGGCCATGCCGCCGGGCCCAAATGGTTTCATTTTTAAAGATTATTTGAGGGGATAGTGTGTTGGCTCACCTGTCTAACTCTCCATTTCCAACCACCAGGGTCCAGTATGGGCACCGGTTTGTATCCCAGCTGCTCTGCTTCCCATCCAGCTCCCTGCTTGTGGCCTGGGAAAGCAGTGGTGGATGGCCTAAAACCTTAGGACCCTGTACCTATGTGGGAGACCTAGAAGAATCTCCTGGCTCCTGGCCTTAGATCTGCTCAGCTCTGGCTGTTGTGACCATTTGTGGAATAAACTAGCGGATGGAAGGTCTTTCTATTTCTCCTCTCTGTAAATCTGCCTTTCTAATAAAATTAAATAAATCCTTTTTAAAAAAAGAGTATTTATTTGAGAGGTAGAGTAATAGAGCTCTTCCAGCTATGTGCTTGTTTCTCAAATGCTAACAGCAGTTAGAGCCGGGGCCAGGCCAAAGCCAAGAGCCTAGAACTGTGTCTAGAGTCGCCCACATGAATGGCAGGAACTCAAGTATTGGTTCATTAACAAGAAGCTGGATGGACGGTAGAGGCAGAACTGGATCCTGGGCACTGAAAAATGGAATGTGGCTGTTTTAAGCAGTGGTATAACCTGCTTCACTACAATGCTTTATAAATTAACTGAAACAAAATTTAAGTTTTTAAAATATTTATTTATTTATTTGAAAGGCAGGAGATACAAAGAGAAGAAAGATACAGAGAGAAAGAGATCTGCCATCTGCTGGTTCATTCCCTGAATGGCCACAATGGTCAGAAATGGGCCAGGCCAAAGCCAGGAGCTTGGACCTGCATCTGGGTTTTCCACATGGATGCAGAGGCCCAGGCACTTGGGTCAACCTCTTGTTACTTTCCCAAGTGCATTAGTAGGGAACTGGGTTGGAAGTAGAACAGCCCACACTCCTGTTAGCAGACTATCGGGCTGGGCCCACTGGTTTTAGATTACAAAATAAATATATACTTTTTATAATAAGATAAAGCATAAGAATTTTCTGTTTGTAAAATAAAAAGTGTGCTTCTTCCTGTCCCTACCCTTTGGCACGAGATTGTAAATGTGAGATAAAGTGAGATAAAGTAGTAGGAAAGGAGAGGTATTTGGTGTGGTGATGAAGATGCCCCTTGGGATGCCTATATCCTGTATCAGAGTGGCTGGATTTGAATCCCAGCTCTGCTTCCAATTCCAGGTTCCTGCTAATGAGCACTCTGGCTTAGGTACTTGAGTCTGTGCCACCCATATGGGAAAACCTGGCTCCTGACTTTAGCATCTGGGGAGAGAATCATTGGGAATAAATTCATTTTATTCTTGTTGATGTTGACATAATTGAATGGGATGCATGCCCCTGGGGACCATCAATTAGGGTGAGAAGGGTTTGAGGAATGAGGGGAAATAGATGAGACAACTGCCTCCAATCTCCTTTATTCTGCTTGTGCTTAGGAAAAGTGGAAAGGGAGAAGGGCAGATAGCCACTCTCAGCATCCCCGCTGCATCATACCCAGGAACGGGGGAAGGCCACCTGATGTCATCCCAGGATCCTCGAGCATGTACTGAGGATACTGCGTAAATTGTTTTGATAGTTCTGAGATGCTGTTGATTTTGTTGCTCCAAGGTCCATTGGCTGACATAGTCCACCTTAGAATCTTGAGTCACCCAAATATTCACCTGGGAGTGCTATCCAATTTGTTCTGCCCTCCAAGGTACTAGATGTAATTTTTAAAAATAATTATTTGTTTCTAATGAAAAGGCAGATTTACAGAAAGAATGAGAGAAAGCTTTTCCATTCACTACCTAGGGCAGGTTCACATTGACCCTAGTGGCTGCAATGGCCAGAGTTGAGTCAGTCTGAAACCAGGAGCCAGAAGCTTCTTCCAGGTCTCCCAAGTGGGTGCAGGATCCCAAGGCATTGGGCCATCCTTGATTGCTTTTCCAGGCCATAAGCAGATGGATGGGAAGTGGAGCAATCAGAACATGAACTTGTACCCATGTAGGATCCTGGTGGAGGATTAGCCAGTTAAGTCAACATGTTGGCCTCCAATAAATTCTGAAGTCAGTGTTTTCAGTAGGTGCTTATAGCAGTTTTTCAGGAAACCCTGGAAGAGGCTGGTCATACCCCAGGGAAGGAGCCAGGTCTAACACTGTGTCTTTTCTGCCCATTTTTACTAGTTTCTCCTGCTTTGTTTTTGATGCTGAGTCACCTGTTCCCCAGATTTTCCTCTCCCCATGTCTGTGTGCAGGCAAGGTTGTGGGAGAATAGGCTTCTTTTATAATTTTGGTGGGAGATTCAGTAGCCAGAAGCCCAGTGAAAAGCAATTTGGTCCTGTCTGTCAACCTCACAGAATTATGCAATCTCTGACCCAGCCATTGGGCTTCCGGGAATCCATCCAGCACTACACAGGCACAATGTGAATTGACACATGTCCACAAGTTGTTGGTGACTTAGCAGAAGATGCCAGATGACTCCAGTGTCTGTCCTTTGTGGCACTTGTGAGGCATGTTAGGAGACAATGCATAACGTAACAATTGACTTTTAAAAGCTTAAGAACCAGAGTGAGAAGTTTCTTTCTGAAGTGATATAAAATATTCAAAAGGTGGGAGTACTGACCAGTTAAAACCAGGGCAACTGGGTAGAGTACAGTGTTATCTATAGACCAAACTTTTGTGTAAGATGATAGAGATTGGGAAATAATAAGTTTGTGTTTGTACTTGCATGAGAAACTTTGTAAAGACGCAAGTTGGCCGTCAGCAGCAATTGTGGGGTATGGAAGTAGGGACAGGTATAGACAGTATGTTGAATGTCTCTATTCCTTGATTATAGAACTATTTAAAAGTATTGCCCATACATTTTAAAATTTGTACTTATTTATTTATTTATTTAAGAGAGAGAGAGGTTGAGAGAGAGAGAGAGACAAGGGGAGAAGAAGGAGAGGGAGAGAGAATAAACTCCCAGCTCCTGGTTTACTATCCAAGTGCCCAAAACAGGCAGTGCTGGGCCATGCTAAATCCAGGAATCTAGAACTCAAGCCAAGTCCTTCACATACGTGGGTGAAGGGACAAAGTGCATGAGCCCCCACCTGCTGCCTCCCAGGGTGTACATCAACAGGAAACTGAAATTGGGACTGGAATGGGAATTCCAACTCCAGCGTTCCAGTAAGGGATATGGATGTCCTGTGCAGCATCTTAATCACTACCCCATAAACACTTACAAATAGTTTTAAGAAGCAGAATGCATTGCTGTGCATGCCAGAATAATACAATAGCTACACAGGAGCATAAAAATGGAAAGGGCTTTTCTGGAGTGCTGACATCTGAATTGGCTGGTTAGGAAGATCAATTTATTTATTTCAATTTTTAAATAAACTAAATTTGTTCATTTATTTGAAAGGCAGAGCGATAGAGACAGAGGAAGAGAGGGAGAGACAGAGTAGAGACACAGATTTTTTTTTTTTTAATTGTTTGATTAGCTCCCAAAATGGCCACGAACTATGGAGCTGTGCCAGACTGAAATGAGTAGCCAAGAACTCCATCTGAGTCTCCCACCTGGATGCAGGGACCCAGATCCCTGGGCCATCTTCTGCTACTTTCTTTGATGCTCTAGCAGGCGCGGATTGGAAATGGAGCAGCTTGGATGGAACACTCCTGTGGGATGCCGGGGTCACAGGCGGCAGCTTCATTAACCCTGTGGTGGCCTCATTGCATTGTTGATATCTCCCACACAGAAATGTTGGATCTCATCTCTCCTTCATGTTTAGAAAAATCACCAGGTAAATGTGGAGTTATTTAATGCCATGAAAAGCAAATCTGAATCCATTTTTTGGCTAGGACTTATTTTGATTTTTGACCTCTTTCACCTTGGCCTGAAGTACATCTGTTGTGACTAAGACTTGGGTTTAATCCCTTGTTCAAGTGCTGACGTCTTAGTAGCATGTGCTAGTCCATCTTTTTGCCTCTTTTGTCTATTGTTACTCCTCTGCAGAGTGTGGACCATGGGAAAAGCAGCTGAGTACTACAGTAGGTGATTCCTAATGACAGGAGAAAGGAAAGTCAACTTTGTTTTTAACCAAACCTCACGAAATTGCTCAATAATTCTAGGATGACTCATCTCCATGCACATTATCTCTGCTGCCTTGAAAACAGTGCTTTGGGAAAGTGAATCCTATTATGCTAAACCTCTCTCTCCCTTCTCTCTTTCTCTCTCTTCTCCTCTGCCCCACCTTTTTTCCTCTGCCCCTACAGCGTGAACACACACACACACACACTTCTGATATAAAGAGTAACTAAACCCTTGAGCAAAACATGACAAGTATTTTATATTTATGTGATTTTAATCACAAGACCCTGGATGCTTTTTCTTTTTCTGTTTTCCATTTCTATATTTCCCAAATTTTATTTTATAAACACAAACCATTGTAATATAAAATTAGACAACAAAATGAAAGCAAAGTGCAATGAAAGCAGAGCATTTTGTAGGCCACGGCTAGATTCCAAGAGGCCACGGCTCAGTGTAACCCAGTTGCCCGTGCTTGCAAGCCTTTGCACCATCAGCTCTGGAGACAGAGACATGAAACCCAAGGCTCCCTGGGACAATGGGGTCAGTTTATCCCAGGCCACCTGAGCTCTCTGTAGATCCTGCTGCCCCATGCAAGGTCACCTTTGGACCACACTCAGTACTTGGTCCCCAACAAATCCAACTCTGTAACGCTCTTGACTCAGAGAGGGTTGCTTTAAGAAAGTTAGACAATTTGACCATAACACAGTTTCTCTGAAAACAGCTGTGGGCACTTCTGGCCTTTCCTCAAATGCCCTGTCCAGCTGTGTCGTGCCCTTCTCCTGTTCTCAGCCAAGCTCCTTCCTAGGGTCTTTTGTGTCTCACAACGCTTCCTCCCTCCTGCTACTGGTATGTGCCACCTGGTCAAAAGAAAAGTCAGGTTGTCAGCCAAATGTCAAACACCTCCATAGTTTTTCAAGTAAGTCTCTACAGTCTGGGGTTCCATTGAATCAAGTTTAATGGTCCCTGGAAGCTGGGAAAATGTCTTGAAATTTCATCCAATGTTACCAGCAACACAGATGTGAAAAACATGTGACCATCAGGATGAATTCTTAACCTCTGTGCTCTGTAAGGCCCAAGTACCCCTAGGAGCCAAAAGAAGGCCAGGAGGGGATGTTGGGGGATAGATGTGGGCTGTGGCAGGAGGTTTCTGGACCATGGAAGCCATCCTGACTGGTGAAGGCTTCCGTCCTGAATGGCGACAGGTAAGGCCTTTGGGAACTGGAAACCCCAAGACAAGAGAACAAATGGAGACATATAAATCATATGTCTGAATAGCTTAAAGTTGCAGATCAAGTTAGTGAATCATTCAGTAAATTATGTCCTACCTAGCTCGACAAAGATTCCTTTAGAACAACCTGGAAATTCAGGTTGGAATTTAGAATTCCTGGATACCTTAGAGTTCCCTGCTAGGAAATGACACTGTGGGAAGAGCCAGCCCCGATCCTTTCCCTTATTCTGCCTCTCTTTCTCCTCCTACTGGTGCTCTCGGGCCTGTCACCATCACAGGACTCCCTTGCATTACCAAGTGAACTTCCCAGTCTCCAGCTCCAACTGTCTTCCCCCTCCCAACAACCACTCTGTGTTGATTCCTTCTTGCCCTAATTAACTATGTAAAGATTGTAAAAAAAAAAATAAAGAAAAAAAAAAAGCAGGGCAGATGCTAGACCTCCTATTCCCAACATGTAATCTTCGAAGGCTTTCCAAGACAGTTTGAGGAAATTCAAGGTTTACGTCACTGTTAATTGCCAGTAGTAGTAGAAGCTAGGTATATGCATCTCATGACTTCTAAAGGTCCTTTATTCCACCTCCTCATTCACAGAATAATATGAGCTCCATAGACCAGGGTCTAGCCACTTTCAATGCTTTTTGATCAGCTCAGACGTGAAGCAAAGAGGGCTCTGTTCCTCAAAGTTCCCTGCACCATCAGGGATGAGGCCGTATAGGGAGGAGACTAGAATGCAGAGACAATCAGCAGGAAGCGTGACTTCCCCCAAGAAGGTTTAAAAAATAATAATAACCTTTTCTGACATCAAGCCTGGAAGGCGGAGGAGAATGTGGCAGAGGAAAAGGCTGAGCACACACCTTGAGAAGGGCCACCCTCCATTCCCTCTCCAGAGGGCCGAGACACAGCCAGCTGTGGTAGGGCAGGAAACTGACCCCTATCTCCTTAAAGATCGCTGATCTCGCAGGTGGCATTCACCCAACCAAGAGGTTTGGCATTTCTGCAGGCCAGGGACGTGGGAGGGGTGTGAACAGCTGGAGTCAGGTGTATTACTGAAGTTTCTTCTGGACCCTGATTCAGTCTGGGAGGGAAATAGGTACTCCTGAAAACCAGCGATGCTATCCAGGCTTCTCTCCTCGCCCATTTTCACCTGCAGGCTCTGAAGACCCGACACACAGGCTAGCTCAATTAGTAATAGCATAAAGATGGGATGTGAAAACACCAAAGAAGGGTACACTGCCATCACACACACAGAGTGCACTTGAGCAAGAGTAAGAATGAGAGAGAGAAGGCTAGTACACTTAGAGTAGGGCAGTTGGTGAGATGTCACACAGATTCCATAACTTGAAATTTTTCTGAAGTCTCCTCCTTTTATCTACTCCAGAAGACATAGTTAGAAGTGAATATGCTATACTTTGATGTTTTTCTTCCTGGTTATATGCATGCCTATGTCAGAATACTTTAAAAAAAAAAAGATTTGTTTGTTTATTTGATAGTGAGATATACAGGAGGAGGAGAGACAGAAAGGAAGATCTTCTATCTGCTGATTCACTCCGCAACGGCCTCAATGGCCAGAGTTAACGCTAATCAGAAGGCAGAAAACTGGAGCCTCTTCCAGGTCTTCCACAGGGGTGCAGGGTCCCAGGACTTTGGGCCATCCTCGACTGCTTTCTCAGGCCACAAGCAGGGAGCTAGATGGGAAGTGGGGCCACCAGGATATGAATTGGTGCCCATATGGGATCCTGGCCCGTACAAGGTAAAGACTTTAGCCACTAGGCTACCAGGCTGGGCCCATTTTTTTTTTTTAAGTTTATTTATTTTACTTTAACTTAAAAGGCAGAGTGAAAGATTTTTCACTTGCTGGCTTATGCTCCAAATGCCCACTGGGGCTGGACCATGTCAAATCCAGGAAGGAGCCTGGTACCCAATCCAGTTCTCACACTTGGGAAACTGTCGTTGGCTGAGCTGTCATCTGCTGCTTCTTGGGTTACACATTAGCAGGAACCTGGATCAGAAATGGAGCCAGGAGTCAAACCAAGCACTCTGGTATGGGTTGTGGGTGTCTCAACTAGCCAAATGGCTACCAGTTAAGAAGGAAGAAGTTCATGCCACCAATAGGTAATTATGCCTACACAGAGGAGGGTAGCTATCATGGCCAAGCATTGTGCTAAATGATTCTATGTGTACTGTCTCATTTCATGCCCCCCCTACAGCCTTTCAGATAGTCATTTTTCTTTCTTTAGGGATGAGGACTCTAAAACTGAGAAATTTGAATAACTTTCCTTAGATCATCTAGTACATGGAAAAGCCAGGAGGTGGTGATGATAGTGGTGATGAAGATGATGATGATAGGTGATGATGATGAAAAAGTTAACACACGTAGAGGTTTCTTCTGTGCCAACCAGTGTTTTCAGTATGTTACAAATAGCACACTCATTTAATGATCACGATTACCTTTTCTGAACGAATTTTTCATTATTTATTCCATTAAAAAATTTTGTTTATTTGAATGATAGTGACAGAGAAAAAGAGAGAGAGAAACAAAGACAGAGAGATCTTTCATCTGCCGATTTACTCCTCCAAGTCCTGTAACATCCAGGTCTGGGCCAGGCTGAAGCCAGGAGTCAGGAACACCATCTGGGTCTCCCACATGGGTGACAGAGACCCAAGCAGGTTTGTTAGCAGGAAACTGGATCAGAAGCAGGACAGCGAGGACTTGGACTGGCTTTCTGATGTAGAATTCTGGTATTGTGGACAATTCATCCAATCTATAATAATACTGCTGCTCCCCTCTCCCACTGCTCTTAAAATTTTTCCTTTAAAGATTTTTAACTCCATTTTAATGATGATAATTTATTTTTGGTCTCTGACTGCAACCCCTGCCTTTCCCATGCTGTCTGCTGTCTTTTTTTTTTTTTTTTTTTTTTTTTTTAACCTACATGCTCCTTCACTGAGCCTTCTTATTCCACCCCAGCTTCTCTCACTGCAGGTCGCCGAATCCATTTGCAGACTCAGATGTTTCTGCGACATTAACTCTTAAGGCTGGCCAATTTGTTCCTGGAAGGGAGAGCATGGGAAAACTCGGCCAGCGGACATCAGGTCAACCACAGTCACTACCTTCAATCTGACAAGCGGTGTGGTTTCAGGCCTTGAGAATATATTTCTTACACACCTCTGACACATAGCCAAAGAAACAGCCTCAAGAGAAACTGTCTCACTTTCTCCCCTGGGAAACCCTTCACTGACTGATGGCAAGTTCAGAGAAACCTCCAGCCTATCAGAAAGAACTTCTGGCTGCATGTCAATGTGACACATCTGATTCTATCCAAGGCACTGAGGGCACCAATCCTCTTTAGAGGATTCCCTTCTCAATACCCACCTCCACCATGCTCTCATGCAGGTTCAAGGTCAGACAGACAAGGGAGGAAATGGAGCAAAAATTCCACCTTCCCTCTTTCTCCTTGCCAGACTGAGATTGAGTTGTCCTGAAATACAAAGGGGAACAAAATGTCAAATGTTTCAAAAGCCCACAATCTTCTCCTGACTTGTAGAAAAACATTTTGCTTGCCTTGCTCCCAGCTCTGTCCTCACTGTCCACAGTCCCTCTTCTGCCTCTACAGTGGGCACCTTGGAGGGTAGCAGAGAGGAGATGGGGCATGGCAGAGGAGAGAATAGCTTCCATGCTCAGGCTGCCTGCAGCAACCCAGCCCCAGCAAAGACTGGCTCGTCAACTTTGGTACTCAGCTTTTTCTCTGCTTCAGCTTTCTTGTCCACAAAATGGGGATGATGATAGTTCTGGGGCCCATGGGGCTGAAGATTCTAGGAGGTAATATATACAGAGCATGCTGCAGCAGGAAAGGAGGGACTTCATCTTTAAAAATTGTTCTAAATCTATGTGATTTATTTGAGATAGACAGAGGTCTTCCATCAGTGGTTAACGTCCTCCAGCTTCTCTCTCCCCCCTGGCAAAATGCAACAGCTGGAACTGCATCTGGTAGTAGGAACCTAATGTGAGACTCCCATGTGAGTAGCAGGAACTTAAGTTCCTAAGCTGTTGCCTGCTGCCTCCCAGGGTTTATAATGTCGGAAGCTGGAACCAGAAGCAGAACTAGGACTTGAACCCAGGCACTTCAGTGTGAGATGTGGGCAGCACTGCTGTACTGAGCACCACTGCAGGACTTCATTAAAAATAAAAGATTCATTTTATTTGAAAGGCAGAGTTACAGAAAGAAGGAGAGAGAGAGAGAGAGACATCTTCTGTATGCTGATTTACTCTGTAAATGGCTTCAGTGGCCAGAGTTGAGCTGGTCTGAAGCCAGGGGCTTCTTCCAGTCTCCCAAGTGGGTACAAGGTCCTAAGAACTTGAGTCATCCTCTGTTAATTTCCTAGGCCATAGGCAGGAAGCTGGATGGGAAGCAGAGCTGCTGGGGTTCAAATCAGTGCTCATATGGGATGCTGGTGCTGCAGGTGGAGGCTTACCTACTATGTCACAGTGCTGGCTTCCCTATTCCCCCAGGACTTCCTTTTAAGAACTCACCGGGGCAGGCATTTTGCAAAATGGTTATGGTGCTGTTTGGGGACACCTTCATCCCATATTGCAGAGTTCCTGGGTTCGAGTTTGGACTCACTTTCTGATGATGCTTCCTGCTCGTGTGCAAAGTGGGAGGCAGCAGGTGATGGCTCAAGAACTTAGGTCTCTGGAACCCAGGGGTGCAGCCTGAATTCTCTCCTCCTGGTTTCTGCCTGCCACAACCCTAGTTGTTGCTTGCTGGCTTGTGGAGAGTGAACCAGCAGATGTGAGTCTGATCCCTTCTCATCCCCCTGCCTTTTGAATACAATGAAGATAAACACATTTTTAAAAATCAAAACAGTTGTATCTCTAGTATCTACCAATGTGCTGGCACATGGAAGCACCCCCAAAATACTTTTGACCAATGTTGTCTGCAAGTGTGAGAAGGACTTGGCACGTAGGGATCCTCTGCTGGGCTCCTCCTTGATGCATGACTCTCATGCCTTGAAATTCAACCCTTCCCTTAGAAAGCTCTTGGGGAAAGACTCTCGGCCCAGGGTGGTTGTGCCAGGAAGCCCCCAGTATGTTGAGGATCATGTGACTCCTGGGGCCAGTAGGGAGTGGCTCCTGAGCCAAGGAAGACACGCTCGATCAGCAACAAGGGGAAAAGAAGGCTTCGTGTGGCTTAAGAGAGAGACATTTTCTTCTGGCTCTTGTGCTGTTATTACTTTAGCTTTCATCTATTTCCCAGTACTTCTGTACTGACTACACACGGAGAGAGATTGCCAAGTTGAATTCTCTAATTCCTGTCCTAGAGGCTCAACTTGCATAAACCCTTGTAGACCTCCCCTGGGGCTTGGCAAGAAGCCCCAGACAAGACGTGTGACTGTGATTTGGGAACCTGAAAAAAGAATTGGAGCATTGCATAATAAACGAACTGATTATTTTCATTATTAAGCGTTTTTTGTTTTGTTTTGTTTTGGTAAGAGTTATTACTGCAGCTTGTGCCTTCTTAAGGCCAAAAGTTCTGCACAAACAAGTTCTTGAGTCTGTAAGATTAAATGATTTGTCCAGACATTTGGACATTTATTCTGTTGTTTAGCTTTTAAAATTTCTGATAGCTGGGATATTGCCCAGGTCATGTGCCTATATGTTTTGCCCATTATTGCCTTTGCTTACACTCTGCTTGAAGTCTACATCAATTACAGAGGAGCCAATTAAAGCAGAAACTTGGTGTCAGAATGTGAAACAGCATCGCGGCACCAGCATGGTGGTGCAGCAAGTTAATTCACTGCTTGGACACCAGCATCTCATACCAGAGTGTCAGTTCAAGTCTCAGCTGCTCTCTGCTTCTGACCCAGCTCCCTGATGATAGGCCTGGGGAGGAAGTAGAAAATGACTCTGGTGCTCAGATTCCTGCCACCCACCTAGGAGGCTGGGATGGAAGTCAGCCTGGCCCAGAACAGCTATTGTAGCCGTTGGAAAGTGAAGCTGGCAGTAGAAGATATTTTTCCCTCCCTGTTGCTCTGCCTTTCAAATAAAAACCCACAAATCTTAAAAAAAAAAAAATCACATGTATTTGACCTTTCTCTAGGCGAAGAATAGTGAATTAATCAGCAGAGACACACTTTGAGAGTCTGTTGAAGGGTGTGTCAGCAAAACTCATTAAGGCTGCTACAAGTGGGCTGCTCCTCCGGATACACACACTCCACTGATCCTGCTGAAATTCATCCTGACAATCTGTTTCTGCAGCTAATGATGGAGACATGAGTGTTGGACGACCGGGAGTTTTCAGATTACTTTTCATATTCCAAATGCCAAGCTAGGGGAATTTTTGAAATCGCTTTTAGATGTTCTGAATATCATCACATCAGGGCATGCAGATGAGGAGAAGCCAGCTTTGTGACGTTTTCCATGCATGCTTTTTTGCTTTGCTGTTTTCTGTGGCATTATGAGTAAGTGACTGTTTAATTGAAGGGAGAAAAAAAATACACTAGAGGCATGGGCACAGTCCTACAGTCCTGACCAGGGCATCATGTGGAGACTGCCAATCATGAGCCTGAATAGCTGCCTTGGAAGCACCATCTCCCCTTTGCCCAGATTTGCTTTGGGGACCTGGGCTGGCTTTCAGCACCTTTGTGAGCAAGTGCAGATATGAGTTCTGGTACCTGGAGCATCTTTGGAGATCTGTGCATGAGAAGGAGAAGGTTGACTCTAGCAGGGCAGATTTTGTTTCATTTAGGTAAGCAACTGGTCATGCACAGAGTGTTTTCATGGAAATAGACACAGCAGAGGATGCTACAGAACTAGGAGGCAGTTTGGCTGCATGGGACTAAAATCCTCAAATCATATTGCCTTGCATGGGATGGGAGCTTCTCTCTGACACAAAGACAGGAGGTCGGCAGTATGAATACGTAGGAGCCCTATGCTCCCCGTTAAAGGAGCAGACCCAATCTTTCCATCTTAGAGCGTCACCCTCCTTGAAGTATATCCTCCTCATCCAAGTTTGTAGCTAAAGAATCAACCATCATACTCGAACTCAGGAAGGAGAGGGAAAGACCGTCCCCACCCCATGAAAGCACACCCTAGAAGCTGCAGACATTTCCACTTTCCCTATCATCATCCTAGACTTAGCCAACTGGCCACATCTAGCTGCACAAGAAGCTGGAAAATGTTGGTTTTCATTCCCAGCACTACAGACTCAGTTACATGTTAAGGGCTCTGATGCCAAAAAGAATGGAGAGGATGATTATAGGGTAGACTACTAGCAATCTTTATCAAATACACTGAGCTTGGGTATGGCACAATAGAAAGTCCCTTGGGAAGAGAGGATACCTGAGCACAGAATAAAACAAGAGGGACTCATGCCTATGGAAAAGATGAAGAAGGATTTCAGGATAGAGTGGCCTAGGCCAAGCCCAGGGGAAGGAGGCATGGCGCAGAGGAAGTGGGAGATGGTTCTGGCTGGAATGTAGGGTGGAGGCAGGGAATCCACTCCATGGATGAGACTTGGGCCAGTCCTTGTCTTCCAGCAAGGTTCTCAGGGATGCAACACTCTCCAGTGTCTCCTGCTATGTTTGATTCTGCAAGTTTTCAGTGAGTGGCTGTTCTCCCAGGGCAGGAAGGAGAGGAGCAGGCGGTATACTACATCTTTGGAATATAGGCCAACTGGCTTTTATTTCTAAGGAAAACCAAGTTTCTTTTCCATCTCAATTGAAAAGTAAAGTGTACCAGTGGGCACCTTGGGAAGACATCAGGGAGGGCAAGGTGGAGGGAGAGTCCTTGCCTTAGCTCTGGGCCTGGGCACACATGGGAACTAACCTTCTACTATTACTACCAACAGTATGGGACAGGGGCTGGGGGGATTTGTGCACCAGGAAACAGGCCGAGGTTACAGACGTGCAAGTCACTTTGTCCAAGCCTGCCTCATGCTTTCATAACCCAATTCATTCATCTTTCAATGTTCTACCTCTGTTAACATACCTCCAGTCTTCCCAATGCCCAAGGGAGTAAGCCAACCATCAGCTTGAACATTGCCCATTTTCTCCAGATGGCCCCTATAGGCCCACTTCTCTCCATGATCATTGCACCCGTAACAGTCCAAGCTACAAGGGTCCTCAGTTTGTCCTGACCCCTCAGGCCCCATGCCACAGCCGGAGTCATCACTTTGCAGGCTCAGAGTGATCATGACTCTGTGGCATGGTTTCTTATTTACCTCCTGCTTTCCTTCTGTGATGCATACAGCCCGGAGAGCACAAGGGCCCACTTCTCCCACTCTACCGGGCACCAGTTCTCTCCCATACTCTGTTCCCTTCAGCTACTATGGCAGCCCTGCCACTCAGGCTCTGCTTGTCTGTCTCCAAGTTCTTCTTTTTCCAGGCAAATTCACTCATCGTTTTGTCTTTAACTTTAGTTGCTTCCTTGGGGAGCTCTTACCTCAACCCCTCGTCTGTAAGAAACCTGTCTTCTCCATGCTTCTCTTCTTTAATGCACCTGTTGAACTATCATTTTACATTCATGGCTTATGTAATTAATGTCTCCATTACTAAATTTTTAATAAGCTGAAGAGCTACAAGGGTTTCAGTTTAAGTTAGGAAACATTTTCTCTTGGAATATTTACAGGGTAGGCCATCATTTCTAATATTTATAAATAAGAATATTTGAAATACAGGTCCTCAAGGATTAGGGGCTTTAAAATTATTTTATATTAACTTTCTACAGCTTTTACTGCTATACAGTAATGAACCCAAATGTCTCTCTTAGGCATTGGTGAATAGCTGTGGCTCTTAGTGAGGTGTCCTCATCTGGGGGGGGGTGGGATTGCCTTAGTATCCCTGTCTTGGTGTGCTGATCCAGAACATTTCTGTCTGTAGCCCTAGCAGGAATCTTGAAGCCTTCTGTGGAGAACCGCCTGTACAGGGGCAAACCAGGGGTGGAGAAGGAAGGCTCTGCTTCTAGTCCTACAAATCTCATACCTGTTCAACTCACCAGAGGTTGCAATTTACAGGACAAATGGAGTTGAGAAATTTTTAAAAATATACTTCAATGCCTTTTGGTAGATAACACCTACTTCTGCTAAAATGTACGTCATCTGGCTGATCTCTGAGAATACAGAGTTTGAGCTGACACAGCTGTGCCTTCTGCAGGGAATGCACAGGGAGTGTCCTGGGTGAAGCACATGGCCTTGGTATGAACGTATGCGTGTGATGTAGCAATCATAACCCAAGTGACGGCTTTTGCTCGCCAGCCGTCGTTGTAAAGCCCCTGATTCCCCTGCTTCTTGTGTTTAACACTCCATGTTCTCCTTGTAGCAGGACTTTCCCCATTGGCTCAGGGCAGACTGCAACACGGGAGGTGACCATGAGCTTTTCCATTCTTAGTGTTACAAAATGATGCCGCAAACCCAAGCACACAGGTGGTCTCTATTTCAGAAGAGGCGGTCACAGAGAAGGGAAGCTAAGAGAGATTTCCTGCCATAGTAACAGGAGAGGGCTCTGAGGGAGGCCAGTGGGAGAGCAGAGGGCGGAGAGCCAAGAGAACTGGGGACAGGGAGGGCTGAGGACCGAGAAAGGCAGGAACCAAGGACTTCAAGCCTTTATTTGCACAGAGGAAGATGGCTGCACAGAGAAGCAGGAGTGAGAGCTGAGAGCTGAGAGCAGGGAGACTCGAGACAGGAGCCGATGGCTAGCAGAACAGAGAGCCCAGAGAGACAGAGACAGAGGGAGGAAGGCAGCATCCATCTATAGCACAGGCATGCATACTGGAAGTGCAGGGTGGCAGGGCCGGTGGGGGGCGGGGAGCGGGCAGGGATATAGGGCTGCAAGGATTGCTGGATAGAGCTGCCAGGAAACAAAACTGGGCGTGGAACTAAAGAGCCTGAAACTGAAACAGGAGGGAGCTGAAAGCCTAAGGGAAACAATTGATTAATGTGGTGGTGGGTCTAAAATAGTGGGGGTCTCATTAGTCACGCCTCACGCTTAGACTCCAACTTGCACAATAGAAAGCAGATTCTGTAATGTCGAGTCAAGCCTCCTGAAATCTTGCATTGGGAGTACCTACCTGAGAGCAAAATAAAAATGTACACACCAATATATGTCTGACAATTCTTTCCCTGCATAAGATAGTCTTGATTTAAACATGGTCCTAGTGTGTGACCTCTGCATCCATACAGGAGTCCTGAATGGAGTTCCCAACTCTTGGCTCTTGTATGCCCTTCAAACTCTGAGGTCATTTGGGGAGTGAACCAGAAAATAGAAAATTCCTGTCCCCCCCCGCCCCTTCCTTATAACTCTTTCAAATAAAGAAGATATCTGTTTTGTCAAGGAATGTTCACGCCCAGTGGAGGTGGCTTTATGCAGACGAGTCCCACTTGACAACCGTAGGTTGACTCATCCCTCCAGATGTGCCGCTATACTGTTCCCAGAGCTCTGTTATCTGAGTCTTCACTTCTGCTGGACTCTGAGATGCTGATGTGGAGGAGAAAACACTTCTCTCCGTGTGAGACTGAATTATGCACCACATCGCCCATTTTCTCTGTGGAATGTGTCCTTTCTGTTGTCTCCCCAGCTCTCTTGTGGATGACTCCTGCAGTGACAGAAACCCACCAGCCAGACAGATCTTGCCTGACTGTCCACTCTAAACCAATCTCTCTACTGCATGACTTATCCTTATTAGCACGTAGGCTTTGGATTCCTTTGAGTTTTGCTAGTCTGTGTCTCCCCATCAGGCTGTAAGATCTGTGAGGGGAAAGACCTTGACTAGGACAGCCCCAGGCATAGAGGTCCAGAAGGGGTGGGTTGCATGAACGAATGAACAGGTCAACCTGCCAAAAGACGGCATGGGAGGGAAGCATGAACAACACCCAGGAGGAACTATGGGCGTGTCTTTCCTCCAAGGATTTCTGCTACTTCATCCTGTCCTTTCCTGTCCTCTGAGGATTTCAGAACAAAGTGCCCTCCACACCCAGGGAAGGAACAAACTCTTCCGCTGGCCCTGGCAATGGCTCTCTTCTTCCCACATTTCTGGTTATCCCAACCTCTGGCATTCAGTTGGCATTGGCTGTCATGGGCTCATCTCAGCACCAGGGCCCGGTGTGCACTTACAGTCACCCAGATCACATCTGCTTCCTTGCAACTTGACCTTGGAGGAAAAGAATGCCATGTCTGAGGAGCCCTGAAGGGGGCAGAAGGATACTGGGTTGGCGGGGGGAGGGGGTCGGGAAGGAGAGGCTATAAGCTGGAATCTCCCACTTGGTCTTTTCAGATCATTCTCACAAAAGTCCAGAATTAACTTCCCTTCTCAAGGACGGAAATGATCACTACCCATCCCTCCCTACAGGGCATCCCACATTCCCATTTCGAGGATGAAATGTCATATTGAAGGAGCAGCACTTTGTACCAGCTGCCCTGCTGAGTGCTTGCTGTAAGCCACTTCGCTTCATGAGAGGCAGCAGCAGCACCCACTTTAAGGAGGGGAAGACTGAGGCTGGGGGATGTGAAGTACCCTACTCCAGTTCTCACGGTGCACACGTGGTGGAATCAGTACTGTCGGGCAGGGACTGGCCACTGTGTTACTCAGCACACAAACTGAATCTATTAACCACATTGGCTTCTTTTTTTTGACAACTTTATGGGAGCACAGTTTACGTATCATAAAGCTCACCCATTCATTGTTTAGTGCAGAATTCAATCATTTTAGCAAATTCACAGAGTTGTGCAACCATCACTACACACTCCAGTTTTAGAACATTTCCACCACCTCAAAATATTTCCTCGTACCCATTTTTGGTTAATCCCCACTCCTACCCCCAGTCCTAGGCAAGCGCCAGTCTATTTTCTGCCTCTGCAAATTTGCTGTTGTAGACACTTCATGTAAAGGAAACCACCCCACGTTACCTTTGATTATACTACAAACGGCATGTGTTTTGTAAAGGCTGTTGGCTCCTTTCCCCACCCACAATTCAGTTGGAGGACATCAAGCAGGTAGGGAAGGTCCCTTCACTCTGCAGGAGGCTGGTGGACAGGTGTTAACTGACCACCCTGGGCTTCTGAGGACATGGCACTGTCTGTCTGAGGTGGAGAATCAGGTTGTGGGCGTCACATGCGTGGAATGATCTGGTCTTATATTTCTGAAAACACGTGAATCACTAGTCTATTGAATGCACAGACCTCTACTCCAAATGGTTTCAGGAATGGCTGCATTCATGATAAAATACAGAGCCAGTTGGGATGCCCATCTCCCACACTGGAGTGCCTGGGTTCTATTCCCAACGCTGGTTCCTGACTCCAGCTTTCCGCTAACACAGACTCTGGACTGCAGCAGGTGCTGGCTCTATCACCTGAGTCCCTGCCACCCTTGTGGGATGAGCATCCAGCTTGCATCTCTGGCCTGGCTCGCCTGAGCAGATGTGTGTGTGTGTATGTGTGAGGAGAGAACCAGTGAAGGGAAAATCGTTCTCTTTCTTTCCCTCTGCCTTTGAATAAATAAGGATAAGTAAATCATGATGAAAACATAAAGAATGACATGAAGTCCTAAAACCCTAATTTAAAAGCATGATCCATAGGTCAAAGTGGAGGGAATGGGTCCTTTCTGTGTGGTGGAGAGCTGCACCGTAAAAGGGGTAGTGAAGAACATGATGGTAAAGGGCCAAATCCCTTCAAACCCGCCCCCTTCCCAACAACACCACTGAAAGCCATTTAAGGTCTTCCAGAGTGGTGTTTGCTGTTGCCCACACTCCCGGGCACACCCAGACCCACTCTCCTGCTCCCCTGGCCCGCTTTACTCCTGAAGATGCTTTCCTCGGAGCAAGTCTGAAGCTGCCTCCCGGGCTGGCAAGGCTGGCCTTTTGCACTCCCAGCCTGCTCCAGGTAGCCACCCTTGACCATCCCCACTGACCAACATTCCCATTCCATCTCACAGAACATGACTCCCACATCGTGATCACACAGCGCATTCCTACTCTTGACACCCCTTTGTCTTCTCACCAGCAGAGGAGGAAAGGTAACGCCAAGCTCAGGAAAGAGGCCCAGAAAAAGGTGGTGCTGCACCTCCAGGAGGGTTCATATCAAGGCAGCCCCGTAAACAAGCCTGAGTGAAGTTCATTCATAGGTTTTGCTAGGTAAAAGTAGGCCTGGGCGAAGGAAGACTACACAACTGACATTCAGGAAGATCTTTCTATGTGTTATGCTTGTATATATTTTACTTTTTCCTCCCCTCATTTAATGCTCAGAAAAAAGATCCCTAGAACCAGTTATATTATTAGCCTGACAAAATCCATGTCTACACTGTTGGGAAACACTTCAACAACATGATGGATTTGTGACTCTTCATAAAGGACATCCATCGTAACACTAGAGGGGAAATCAATGACCAGGGGCCGGGGACCTTGGGGAAGGGCACAGGCAACCCCAGAACCAATGGAATTATATCATAAAACAAAATAAAATATGTTAAAAAAAGAATAAAATTTTTTACAGAATTTTCTACTACTCTTGGGCCCATTTTTCAGAGAACTTAGACTTGGTAAGGTTAAACTAATTTGAGATAGGGAGTGGGACAGCTGACTGTAGGGTGAGTTCACTCTTGACCTCTAAGTCAGAGAGAGAGAGAGAGAGAGAGAGAGAGAGAGAGAGAGAGACCCTCACAGACGTGCATAGCCCTCTTCTACTGGAATGAACATGGGGGAAGGGATGAGGCGTTGGAGCAACAACTTCAGGGGCTGAATGAGAAGGCGCCCCAGGTCCTTTCTGGTGACTGGGAGCCCACAGGAACATGGGTAACTCATTAACCTTGGAAGTGTTTCTACATCCTGGGTGGAAAAAAAGAAACCATTTTTGAAAGTTAGCAGTCAGTTGTGACACTTTGCGTGGAAAGTACTCAAACCCCATGTATTTCTTGGCTTTGACTGTTGCGCAGATTTATATTATCACTGTAGTCACTTAATCCTAGGGATTTACTCTAGGAGAAAACCCCAATTTCAGTCTCCCAGGTCAGGGCTGGGCACAAGGCTTGCGTGGGGAGGGGGCGGGGGCAAGTTCACAGCCCAGGCTGGAGTTTACTTTAGGAATACCTACTTGGTGGGAGCCACTCCAGACACCTGCCAGTTGTGTGTGAGATCATGGGCAGTCCATAGCTGGAACAGCGTGTATGTACACACCTTATAATGGAGGCCAGGGCAAGGTGTGGGTCCCCCAGGCTCACCAATGACTGCAAGGCAGGCCAACCTGGGGGCGGACCCCCTGCCCTTCCCCACAGCAATGAATGGAAATTGGTACAGCAGGCTTTAGACCAGTACAACTGCGTCCGCTTCTTCACGCCCAGGAAAGAAAAAAGGCGAGGGGAATCTCCTCCACCCAAGTTGACTCTGTTTCTCCTGGGTTGGTGCGCCTGTGTGGCATCTATTGCCATCCCTTCCTAGGTGCGTGGGAGGAAGGCAGCAGAGAGGACCCAGCGAAGCAGCAGGGCTCTCTGAAGTGCTGTGAGCTGTTTGGGATGGTAGCTGATTACTGCCCACCACAATTCATTCCAGAAGCCAATTTTTGAGCCAGTCAAGAGAAGGGTATATGGGCAGTCTCTGCGAAGCTTGTGTTCCACATTGCCATGCTCCTGTTGGAGTTTTGGCTCTGCCAGGAGTATCAGTGTCCCGCTGATGTGGATCCTGGGAGACATTGCCCCAGGTGAGGGTTCCAATGCCACCTTGTGGAAGATCTGGATTGATGTTGGGCTCCTAGCTTTGGGCTGGCTCATCTGTGACTGTAACGAGCATTTTGAGGAGTTAACCACCAGAGAGAGTTGTTCTATCTCTCTCTTTCTGCCTTCCAAATAAGTGAACATAGTATACGTATTTTTAAAACAATCCAAAGTGTAGTGGGTTAAGCCACCACCTGCCATACTATCATCTGACATTCCAGTGCTCTCGGTTTCCCATCTATCTCCCTGCAAATGCACGTGTGAAAGCAGTGGAGATGGTCCAAGCGTTTGGGCCGTGAGGGAGACCCAGAGGACTTCCAATCTCCTGGCTTTGACCTGGACGAACCCTGGCGTTTGTAGCTATTTGGAGGGTTAACCAGCAGAGAAAGATTCTCTCCCTGCCTCTCCGTCAAGCCCCCCTCCTCTCCCATCTCTGCTTTTCAAATAAAAGAAAAATTCAAAGAAAGAGGGTTCTAATCTGCATCCTTCCCTCCCCTTTGCCTCCATCTGCTGGGATAGGCCCCTGAGGGGCTCTGGGAATTCAGGTGGAGGGCACAGGGATGCCTCAGGCCCTCCCTGGACTTTTCCTTGTGTTATTAAAATTAGCCTGGTCTGACTGAAAGGGTCCCTTGGCAGGAGGGCCCTTGGCAGGGAGAAAAATCAATCCAAAGTTAAAAAGTGAAGAAAAATCCAATCATACACACCTGTCCCACATTTTACACCTGTTACCTGGGGTGAGGGATGGTGAGGCCACATGCGGGAAAACCAATAAGGGTTCTACAGTTTCCCACAACAGCCCTCACGCCCCACCCTCTAGCGGAAGCAAAATATGCACAGCACTCCAGGTGAGCAGGGCGCGGGAGCACCTCAGTGTGATGAGACAGATGGCAAAGGCAGGAGAGGAAGCTTTAACACGGGTTCATCTGAATCATTTCATGGGGTTCAGGGACACGGGGGTCCCCTCTGATTGGTTGTGGTAGTTAGGCTGGGTGTTATGGTCTCTTAAGGGAGGCGCTTAAGGGTGAACTCAAAAGCAGGGAACTGGGGGCTGGCGCAGTGTCACAATTGGCTAATCATCCCCTTGCAAGTGCTAGGATCCCATATGGGCACCAGTTCGAGTTCTGACTGCTTCACTTCCCAGCCAGCTCCCTGTTTGTGGTCTGGGAAAGCAGTTGAGGACGGCCCAAAGCCTTGGGACCCTGCACCCAGCGTGGAAGACCTGGAGGTCTTGGCTCCTGGCTCCTGGCTTTGGATTGGCTCAGTTCTGGCCACTGTGGCCAGTTGGGGAGTGAATCAGAGGATGGAGGATCTTTCTCTCTGTGTCTCCTTCTCTCTGTATATCTGCCTTTCTAATAAAAATAAATATATCTTAAAAAAAAAAAGAGGAAAAGTGCCAGTTGCTCTTGGCTTTGTCAATGGAGGGTGGAGCCACATGGCAAAGGGAACAGGCAGCTTTTAGAACTGGGATTTTCTCTTTGTCTTTTTAAAAATTATTTAATTTTGGAAAGGCAGATTTTACAGTGAGAAGGAAGCAGAGACAGAGAAAGGTCTTTTGTCTGCTGATTCACCCCTCAAGTGGCCACAATGGCCATAGCTAAATCAATCCAAAGCCAGGAGACAGAAACTCCGTCTGGGTTTCCCATAAGGGTGGGTGCAGGGTTCCAAAACTTTGGGCCATCCTCAACTGCTTTTCCAGGCCACAGGCAAGGAACTGAATGGGAAGTGGAGCAGCCAGGACACGAACCAACTGGATGTTGCTGCTTGCAGGCAGAGGATTACCCAAAGAGCCATTGCACCGGTCCCAAACTGGCACCTTCTCCAGAACCTCCAAAAGGAATGCATTTCTGCTAGACCCTAGTTTTTAGTGGAATCTACAGAGCTGTAAGCTAATAAGTTTGTGCTATTGTAAGCCACTACACTTATGCAATTATGACTCTTAATTAATGACTCAAAAGAGACATAATAAATTTAAGAGACAGAGAAATTTTCCATTTGCTTGTTCACTCCTCAAATGGCTGTAGTAGTCACAGCTTGGCCAGGCCAAAACCAGGAGCTTGGAACTCCATACGGGTATCCTGTGTGGGTGGCAGTGGTCACCTTTCTGCAGCTTTCCTCAGGTACATTAGCAGGGAACCGAGTCGGAAATGGAGCAGCTGGAACGTGAGCCGGTGTTGATCTGGGATGCCAATCATTTTTCTATAGCCCTTGTTATCAAAAACACACAATACCAGAAATTTGTTTCTAAGTAGAAATGGTTTTATTAAACAAACTTCAGGATCTTATAGACTCTCTGAGAAGGTCAGAGACCAGAATCTAGAGTGCAGAACCACGAGGCTACCCTTCTAAAAATATTTCTAAAAGGCATGTTTATGTTTGACCTTGAAAAGCTTCACGTCACAGAACAATGGAAAAAAAACACTGTAATGAACACTGATATATTCCAGTCTTGTTTTTGGTTTTCCCAGGAAGAGACCTTGAGAGAAAAGTTTGGATTGCGGAATTATTTTGAGCTGTGATCCCATAAGGTACAAGGGAAGGAGTGCGTGCAGCATGTGAGACAGAAAAGGAAAAACAGTGATAACAGGTGCATCAGGGCCAGTTACCACTAGGACAACCAGGGCTCTGTCCTGCTGGAGATGCCCTGGGAAACTGCACACCATGCTTCCAGAGACTGGGAAGCCTGGGGCTTCCACCCACTGCCTCCTCTCCTGCTTCGGCTGAGGGTTGACCTTGAGTCAACTGCTTGAGATTCCAGGTTGTACCTAAGTGCCAGAGTCAGCAAGCTTTTTCTGTGCTGAAGAAAGCATTTTGGCAGACAAGCAGCAAGATGCATCACTGGAGGTGTAAAGTGTTCACACAGAGGAAACTAAAGTACAGCTGGGAGTGAGTGCAAACATGAGCTGAGGGTGGAGATTGGGGCATCCACTGTATCTCCGACAGGCCCTCTGCAATTCACGCTCATCTTGCCATTCGTTTCCATCTCTCTCTCCCCTCATCTATCTCTCTTCACCTACACACCCACACATCCAGTACATAATTTTACCATGTGTCTAGAGCGTGCATCCACTAAATTCTTGAGTCTGTGTAGTGGCTCTATGAAGTTAAGGATCCAATAATTGTGTGCTTGGAGGACATGGATCACTACACCAGAAAGTATCGCTTGCAGCTATTTGAACTCATGGTGAAATTTTTCAGATGCCAAATTAATACACACACATATATATAGGCAGATAGTTTTCCAAAAAATCCTTTCTGTAAGGAAGCCACCAGCCTAGAGTCTTGCACCTGCGTTTTCATCTGGTGAGATGCTCAGAAGCATCGAAGAGGCTGATGGGGAGTGTGGTGAATAGTTGCCGCACCTCTGTGGTCACACTGAAAGAATCCTGGGAAATAAATTTTCAAGAGGGATGCTATAGATAGAAAGTGAGTTCAGCTCACCAAAGAGCCAGATGGATGAATGCTGAATAACCAGGCTTTCTCCCCAGCTCTCTGATTCAGTTCCTCCTAAGCCTGTGGATGCTGAGTCAGTGACATCAGTGCTTCTCAACCTGTCGCCTCCCCTTTTAGATTTGCTTGATTTTCTTAATGTGGCCTCCTCAAACTCAGTGTTAAACTTACTTGATGATCAATATAGTTGTGTTAAAAAAAACAGCAACAAAGAGGACGCATTCTTCTTTAATAGGAAGACAGGAAGCAAGTTGGCACCATTCTAGAGTACCAAATAGGAAAGCCTAAACTTCATTCTGAAAATGCACAAGGGCCCTTGGGCTGCAAGCCAGATCAAAGGCTGTGCTGAAAGAGGAGCTCCACAGTACCAGGAGGCCAGGGATACCCTGGATGTAATTTATATACAACCAGTCAAATTCATCCTTTGTAGCTCCACCTTTTCCCTTTAGGATAACAACGTCTTCAAACTGACAGGGTTGAGCAGGTGGGTTTTGAGGTCTCCCTTGAATCTGTTCTCTCCAAGAATAAGGAAAGAAACTTTGCAAACGTTGCTCAAATTTGTTCTAGTTAATAGTTCAGAGCGCAAAAATGCTTCTTAAGATTGGTACAATGTCCAATTCCCTTACTCATCTACTTTGTCCCCCCCCCAAGCACTGTTCTTCATGTTGACAACAGACATAGTAAGAAAAACTAAAGAAGAACTTTTCTTCTTGATCTGGTTCAAGAAGTTTGCAAGTTGGAGACAGACAAGCATGTTTTTAGCCCCATCACTGTGGAATTGTGAAACTTAGATAAATGAGGTTTGATGGGCCTCTGCTTCCAATTCTGCAGAGGGGGCATGCTAGCTCCTCATTCCAGCAGTCCAGCAGTCATGTGTGGAGGAAGGAAGGCCCTAACGCAGAGGCTAGTGCATTGCTAGGCAATTAATTAGGGTCATTGTCATCATCCTCATTGTCATCCTTCTGGTCTGTAATTTGCTTTCTGAATAGACTGATTCTGCAAGGGAAAAAAAAATCTTATGCAGAAGACTGTTGTCATCTTTGTGGTTACTTCTTTGTTGTAAAATCAGATATTAATAATTTTGCTTTCCATCACTGCCCTGGTAAGTTTGGTTACTGAGATGATTCCTTGATTGGGTTACATAGAGACCTAAAGTAATGTCCTAAGAAGGCATGCCATAAGAAAATAGCAAAAATAACAGTGAAGAATTTGAGTCATATTTTAAATTTGCAAGTATTTTCAAGCACCATTTTACTTAACTCACAGAAATCTATAATTTATCCAGAATGAGTGCTATTATTTTCTCATTTAGGGAAATGGACAGCAAGATGAGAGATACCAAGTGACTTTCACCTTCTGTCCCTGTTTCCTCCCTAGGAGCTTGTCCGAATCTCTCTTCTGAGTATTAAATCGCCACATGTCTATTAGAGCCTGTGGTAGGCTTTCCTTTTCTCTGTCGGTAAGAAAAGAGCCCATTCTTTTCTGATCTTCTGTAGCAAAGCACAAACCATATAATTTTGTATTTCATTATTTAATTTCAAACTATTGGTTGCTAGTTTTTGTATGTCTATATCTTTAATGCAAAAAACAAACAAACAAAGCAGAACACTGCTCAGCAAGATGAGAAACCCCTCAAGAGTACAGACCGTGCAACTTAAACTTATTGTAGGTTTCATTCTCCAGCCCCCTTCCCCTGCAGGCTCCCTAGCCCAGCACTAGATTTGATGGAGTCACACAGATAGTTTACCTGAACTGATGGCCTAGAAAATCCACTTCAGGACAAAAATGGAGAACTATTCCCTTAGGAATACCATCCAAGAAGCAGGGCAACACCTTCCTGCTGGGAAATGGAAAAGCAAAAAACAAACACAATCCTGAGTCACATCCCTGAGCTGCAGCTCCCATTGCTGACTCTGGCAGTCCCCCCTATGCTCGGGGAAGTCTCTCTTGTCCAGCTAGGACAGGCCTTCAGTCACTGTGTCCCCGAGGCATGCCACTGTGCCCATGTGTAGGTGGAGACATCCTTCTGTGGGTTTAGGACACTCTGTTTTCTTTCCTTGTTTCACAAAATGAAGCAAATGTTGACTGAGGGAAGTTAAATAGCAGTTGATATTTTTATAATATCAGGACACCAGAGCTTAATGGAGAAATTAGCACATTGCACACTGAATATCAGTTGCACAGTGTTGCCTGCAGAAGGTCAGCCTAGAGATTCCCCCCCCCCTTTTTTTTTTAAAGATTTGTTTATCTTTATTGCAAAGTCAGATAAACACAGAGGAGGAAAGACAGAGAGCAAGATCTTCCATCTAATGATTCATTCCCCAAGTGAGCGCAATGGCCAGTGCTGCGCTGATCCGAAGCCTGGAGCCAGGAACCTCCTCCAGGTCTCCCATGCGGGTGCAGGGCCCCAAGGCTTTAGGTCGTCCTCAACTGCTTTCCCAGGGAGCTGGATGGGAAATGGAGCTGCCGGGATATGAACCAGTGCCCATATGGGATCCCAGCATATTCAAGGCAAGGACTCTAGCCACTAGGCCACTGTGCCAGGCCCTGTTTCTTTGTTTTTAATCACAGCTTTCCCAACCTGTACTTTATGTGGCTTGGCATATAGTCAGATTGATATTTCTCACAAATTCCAAATGGTGTGACATTCATTGGAGTTATAACACAAAATTACTGAATTTTTCACTATTGACTAGGGTTTCTACCAGCAGGGCCACTGTTTCTTATCCGGTGAAAAAGCCAGGGCTCTGCGAAGTTTCCATGGGGTCACTTCTGCTGTCCTGGCACTTCTCAGGCCTTAACATTCATGTGACCCTTCGAAGGATCTTGACAGACTGCAGGTTGTGATTGTGTAGACATGCTGTGGGCCCCCGCGATCCTCTGCTTCCAATACAGTTGCAGCTTAAGTAGAACTGGAGCTCACTAGAAAAGTTTCTGAGTGCATGGCTGAAGATTCTGATCTGGAAGCTGATGTAATTCGTAGCACTGGAGGTTGGAAAGATTCTTAAGCCCTGGAGATCCTGTTTCACAGGCAGGGCTAATTGTGGAAGATCTCCGCTTCTGGAGGAAAATGGTCTACTTCTTGGTTGACCTTGGTAGGCTAGGGAACTGTCCCTGCTGGGAGCTCTCCCTGGTGCTGCTTAAGACGCATCCCAAGTCTCTGCTCTTCATGGGAGCTTCTCCTGAATTTCTGATGTTTTGTGTGAAATGTCAGTCTAAATTCTTACATCTCATTTGTCCTACCGTGATGTCACTGCATGACTATAACTTTTATTGGGTGTGTCTTGCACATATCAGATATTCAATGCATTGGTTTGGATTGAAATGATAGTCAAATAATGTTAATCACTTAAAAGTACTCCATTCTGTGACATTTAATGTGCTCATATTTTTATCTAGTTCCAGGATGTTTAATGCATATATTTTGAAAGGTACATGAAAACGAAGTTGAGGATTACTTGGGTGATTCATGAGAAGAGTTCTGTCATTTGTTGACTGTGCTAGGTAATTCACAGACTCTTTATAACTGCAGTTTCTTATTTCCTAATTTTTCACCCAATTTTAACTGCTTGCTGTTAAAATGAAGATGCTATTGATAATAACAACTATTATCTACAGAATGATTTTATATGCCAGTTTATATACATTTGCTTATTCAATCTTCACACAAAATCTACTGAATCAGGTTTTATTATAAACCTTTTTTTTTTAATTGGAAAGGCAGATATACAAACAGAAGGAGAGACAGAAAGATCTTCCACCTGCTGGTTCACTGCCCAAGTGACAACAACAGCTAGAGCTGAGTTGATCCGAAGCTAGGAGCCAGGGGCTTCTTTCAGGTCTCCCACACGAGTGCAGTGTCTCAAGGTTTTGGGCTGTCCTCGACTGCTTTCCCAGGCCACTAGCAGGGAGCTGGATGGGAAATTGAGCAGCTGGAATATGAGCTAGCACTCATACGGGATAATGGCAGATGCAAGGTGAGGATTTAGCCACAAGGCTGTTGCTGTTGCTCCAGGCCCTATTATAAACTTCTGATAGAAAGGAACAATAAAGATCAGAGTGCGATGAATTTTCCAGGGCTACACAGCTTCTACTCAGCTGAGCTGAAGTGTAAAGCAACTGACTCTAGGACTTGATCTGTCAATGACATCATAATAACATCTTCTTCAAGGTCATCAATGTCATGCTATTTGCTCTTGACAAATCCCCTGGGAATCATCGCTTGTGCAGCTTTTCAGCAGCCTTTGATCTAGCTAGCCTCAAAGTTCTTGTGGCTTCTGCATCACCACACTTTCCTTGTTTTTTTTTTTTTTTCAACTTCTCAGGCTCCCTTTTCTCAGTCTTCTTTCTTGGTTTGGTTTCTGACTTCTGGTATCTGGTGTTTCTTTCTATACCCAGCTTGATTCTGGGCCCCACGTGTTTTTGGATGTACTTGTCCTTCATACATGATAACATCCCATTCTGTGTCTTGTTTACTAATGCCAGTCAAAGAATGTCTTCTCCCCATGTGTTTCTCCAAACTTTAAACTCAGCTCCAGCTTCCTTCTTGCTATTCCTCTTGGAGATTTAGGAGGCATCACCAATCTACATTCAACACAGAGGTCTCAGCTTTTGCTCCTGACCTTGTTTCTCCCACGGAGTTCTGCATTTCAGAAATGCCATCATCAATTACCCAGCTGTTCGTGTACAGAAACAACAACAAATCCAACATTCCTCTTCCCTCCATCCCTAGCTATGCACCACAAGTTTGCTTGGCTCTACTGTCTCCCAAGTCGACCTGCTTCTGTTTCCATTTTCCCTGCCACCATCAGAATCCTAGTCATTACCATAAGTCCTGTCCACAACCACCTTGACACTGATTTCTCTGCTTTTCCTTTATTCCACCTGTAATCCATTCCCCAGATGACTACCAGAGTAAATCAGATTGGGTGATTCCTGTGCGTAAACTGTGCAAGCCAAACTCTTCACTGTTGCTTGCAGTCTCTACATGCTCTTGCTGTAAACCCATTGAATACCCTGCTCTTTCGTCCTGTTAAAAACACAAGTCAGATTAACTTTCTTGCTGTTCCATAGATATGCCTCTTTAGATTGACTGTCGCTTCTGCCTAGAATTTTCCTTCCCTAGACCATTATATAGCTAACTTAAGTTCCCCAAGTGTTATTGAGAACCAAGTTCACCCTAGCCATTCTTTCTAAATTCATCACCCTACCCTATATCAGTTATTATCTTGTAACCCTTGCATTTTTTCCCTGCAATCCTCATTGCTATTGAAGAATGTTTCTGCCAGCTTGTTTGTGAGTCCCTCCTCAGAATGGTAGCTCCATGAGGACCCAGACCATGCCATAAGGACTATCCCCATTCCCCTTCAAGCAGTGCTCAGCAGATGGAAAGTTCAGACTCAAAACATATTACATGTCATCCATTGAGTAAGAGAAAGTCCAATGTGAAGTTCAATTCTTGACTCTGAAGTTGAGAATCCATTGCATTATAAATCAAAGGTTATACATTCAGTATGTAATTGTTTTCATTGTTAGAATTGTGGAAAAAGGTTAACTGTCTTTTTGTTATTCACAATGCTCACAAAAAAAAAACACTAAAAAAGTTTATTCTTTTTCCTTGTTCAAAAATGTTATTGTTCTACACTCAGACAAAAATCATATTTAAATGGATTATTTATGCATCTGAAGAAAACATTTTTATTAGTAAAATATCTTGATAATTCTATTATGAATTCTATTGTTTGTGGGCTAAAGCTTTCATTGAGAAGCATACACTGATCCTTCATCAGAACATCTTACAGTGTATGTGGAAGAATCTGCTGTGCAGTCAATGGGTTTATTTTTTTGAGTGAAATTAGTTTTTAAATTACTGTCTTAGTCCTAAAATTGTTTCATAATGCCATTCTGAAATGGAAGGATTGTGGTTTGTTAACCACACATTTCAAATGCGCTCAAAATAGAAATACAGAAATCATGTCCTAGAAGAAAGGCACTAATAAGACTCTTAAATAAATAACCAGAGGAGTTTCAAAATAATATGACCTCGTACTTCAAAAATGCTTTTTTTTGTCATAATTCTGGATTTTTCTGCATCAAATAAAATAGATGTACATAGTTTATAAAGGCAAACTTGTTTACTCTGGTCTTTCCAGCTCTTTCCCTGTTAGACAGCATCTACTGACTTCCTAGTGTTGAGGTTACTCTGGTGCGTATCCTAGCCTCCCTTGTAGTCTGAGCTGCTGACTCACTCCCCGGATGCCCTCATCAACCAGAGTTGGGCTAGGTTGAAGCCAGGACCAGCACACCAGGCACTGCATGCGCATTTTACCAGGAGAATGATAGCTGCATACAAAAGAAAGAGATGGTTTGGGGTGTGACAGGCACCAGGAGGATACTTGCCATTGTTCCAAGACCAGCAACGCCAGTGACAGGGTGAGAAATGAGTCAACCAGCCTAAAAACCAAATTCTCTCTCCCTTTGTGAGTTGTGAGTTGAGCTAATATTAATTTTATCTGCAACCCTTCTGATTGGGTTTTGCTAAAAAACAAGCGTATGTGTTAGACATAAAGAATAGTATGATAACTAGTAAGTAAGTTGTTCTAAGCTGTGTCTGTGAGTCTTCATTGGAGCCTAACGGAGTAGGAGTTGTATTCTACTCATTTTGCAAAGGAGAACACTGAGTTAAAGGGTGGGTAAATCACTTGTCCAAGCATACAGAAAGAATTTCCAGTACCTTCACAGCATGAATTTCTCTAAGGGCACAAAGAAAATGTCAGTTTTTTTATTTATGCTTCCAACATGAAGAAAAAGCTATGTTCTGCAGCAGCAGAATTGGCAGCTCCACTACATGGCTAGGTGAGGTTCTAACAGCTAATAGAGAATCCTACAACCCAACCATCTTTACTAAATCATGTTAATAAATGTAATTTAATTGTTTTGGGGAACCTGCATTTGTGTATGAAAACTATTATAATGTGCAGATGTTGAAGTGAAAACAAAGAGGATTGAACTTAATGTTTCTCTACTTCAGAGCAACTGCATAATGTTAATTTTGTTTTAAGATCAGGATATGTGTTATTTGCTAGTTATGATTTTTTTAAAAGTATAATACTCTACCTTTTACTGACAAGCATATTTTCATTAAAAACTGACGTCAGTTTGTTTAGGAATATAATTGCATTTCCCAAATATGTTGACTCTGTACATTTTACACTAAAGGTTCTCTATATATTGCTCTCTCTTAAACATTTATATTTTATTTATTTATTTGAGGACAGAGTAAAGGGGGTGGGGCGAGAGAATCAGTGGCTGGTTTCCCCAATGCCCGTAATAGCCGGGCTGTTGCTGGCCAAAGGCAGGTTGTTGGGAAGTCAATCTGTGTCTCCCACAACGATAAGAGGGACCTGGTTACTTGAGCCATCACCCGAAGCATCCTAGCATTTGCATTAGCAGGGAGCTAGAGCAGAGGTGGAGGAGCTGGGGCCTACCTGAACTGGGCCCTTTGAGAGCACCCTGAGTGAGAACTTAACCACTGCACTAAATACCATGCAACTCCACACTTTGATTCCTTGAATTCTCTGAATAATTCCTCTAAATGGTCACGCCTTCACTAATGAGGTGCGTGTATAAGAGATCACACGGAATGCTAAAATTAAGTTGCTCCTTCAAACTAACTTTAAAGTTACCATGCATAGTTTTTGATATGTGCTTCCTTGGGGGAAAGAAGGGAGAAGGGAAAGAATATATAAAGCTTGCTATGCCACACATTTCATCTACAGAAGGTGGTGATGCATTCTTTCTCATCTGTTTCACGTGTTGGTTATTTTTTGGGGGGGTTGGTGATTTAGCACCTGGTTAAAGGCACAGGCTTTGATGTCAAGTGATGCCCAGGTTTGGATATCAGCTTTACAATGTAGCAGACCTGGAACTTTCCATAGTCCCACACTGCGTCTAAACCTCAGTTTATCCATGAGTTGTTGCAAGGAAGAAATGCAATACTATAGGTAAGCTTTTAGCACAGGGCTTGACACATATACCTTGGCCTCCATAGCATCAGGACCTAGTGGGGGTGTTTTAGATGCAGAATTTAAGGGGGTGCGACAAAATTTCAAAGATCAAGCTAAGTTCTATTTGATGCAATATTCAAGAACTCAAAACCAATGCAAAAAAAATTCACAACATAAGAAAACTTTTGATAAGGACTGGGTTTATATTCCTGGTGTTTCCACCTGGTCCCAGCATGACTTGTCATGATCCTGCGTACCTACATAGAGCAGATGCTGTCATTTTTTGTTGTGTTTGAAAAGAAGTAAAAGTTGTCTTTTAATTCTCACACCCAAGGAGGCCACCATCCATCAATGTACTCCCTGGGAAAGAAGTGGAAACAAGAATATCAGCTTACATATAAGCTCACTTCTTAAACTATGTTGTCATGACTGGCTGATAGAAGGTAGTCCCTGAGTGTGTGCTGAACTATACTGAATTAAAGCATTATGGTTTCAAATTCCAGACTCGTGTTTGTGCCTCAATGTATAATAGAATAGGCTTTGATGAATCAGTTTCCTTAAGAGGTTATTCTAGATTTTCTAGCTATAAGTTATTCAGGCAAAGCCTTCTTTATTTCAGACTTCACGCTCTGATAAGTAGTATGTTCAGGCTCAGTTGTGTGTTATTTAAACAAACCCTCAGGTTGAATTTGCCCTCCTCTGTACACCAACAATTATCTAAGCTAAGATATAAGCACTGTTAGGCGGGATCTTCCCACTAGTTTATGTTTTCTCTGCTTGTTACACCTTAATTATAGCTACTTTAAAAAAATCCTTGTGGGACCAGCATGGTGGCTCAACAGGTTAATCCTCATCCTGCAATGCCGACATCTCAGGTGGAGAACTTGTTCTAGTCCAGGCTGCTCTACTTCTGATCTAGCTCCCTGCTTGTGGCCTGGGAAGACAGCAGAGAATGGTTCAAGTCCTTGGGTCACTCTATCCATAGGCGAGCTCTGGAAGAAGCTCTTGGCTCCTGGCTTTGGATTAGCTCAGCTTCAGCCATGATGGCCTTTTGGGGAGGGAACCAGCAGATGGAAGATCTCTCTCTCTCTGACTCTTGTTCTCTCTATGGATCTTTCAAACAGAAATAAAAGCAAATTTAAAAAACTGTAATTGGTAGACTTCAACAAGTTAATAAGTAAAGCATAGTTTTTGAGAGAACAGTAACCACCTAAAGAACAATTAAGAGCAAAAACAAGCCATCCATAGGTATGACTCAAGGCCACTTTAAAACCCTGGAATCTGTATCAAGGAATCAGTTTTGAAGGAATACAAGCATTGGTGTTAGTGTTAATGAATCTTTATTTAAACATATTTATTTATTTAAATATTTGAAAGGCAGAGTTACAGACGGAGAGCAAAGAGTTGGCTGGCTCATCCCCAAACGGCCACACCGCTGGGGCTGAAGCCAGGACCCAAGTATTCCATCTGGGTTTCCTCTGTGGGTGCTAGTAGTCCAAGCACCAGGAACATTCTTGCTGAGTTTGCAGGTGCATTAGCAGGGAGCTGGACTGGAACTGGAGCAGCCTGGACTTCACCTCGCCCTCATACGGATGGCACTCGAATGGTCAGAGGTGATGATTCACCGCACTGTGCCACTTATTTGTTGGTTTATTTGAAAGAGAGTGGGAGAGAGAGAAAGAGTGAAGAAAGGAGAGCAAGTGATCTCTCATTTGTTGGCTCACTACCCAGCGTCTGCACAGCCAGAAGCTGGGAATGCAGTCCAGGTCAGTCATAGGGATGGCAGGAGCCTGATTCTGCTTGAGGCATCACTGATGCCTTCCAGGGTCTGCGTTCAGCCAGAAACTGAAGTCACTGAGCTGTAGCCAGAGTTTGAACCCAGATACCCTGAAAGGTGATATGGATGCTCAACCCCCAAGCCAAAGCCTGTCCCCTTGTTATTGAATCTTTAAGCTGGAAGTTCTCTTTATGTTAATTGGTATCATTTTTAACGAGGGAAATTGCAGTCAGTCTATCTAGAAGGGTGAGTACAGGTGGCCAGAGTCCTCTTCTTCCCTATTTCTCAATATCAAAGCTATGCTTTGAAGCCTGCAGAAATTGGCAAGTCAGTGTCCTGTGTTACAGGTGTTCCTCTGGTGTACCTCAGAGACGCACATCTCATAGGGACACGAGAATTCTGAGTCTTCCTGCGGACCGCTGGGGGAATATTTCCTGGGGTTCTGCGTTTGAATACGTGTTTTCTGGTGATGCTGGAACACCCTTCCAGAAACTGGGGCAAGTTACATGTGTCCAGTATATTTTAAGTGGTCGAAAGTATCGCCTGAGTAATACTGTCATCACCATGACATAGGATCCAATTCACTGTGTGTTTGAGGAGTAGGTATCATGCACTCGACAGTGAGAATCTAACAGAGGAAAAAAAAAAATCACTGAGCTTCCACAGTGCCCAAAGATGTTGGTAGATCCCATCTGCCCACATTACAGGACTCAAAGTCATGACTCTCCGTCCATCACATGGGCAGTTTCAGTTGTCAGTGGTTAAATGAACACGTGCCAGGCTGTAAACTCCGCGAAAGCTTAAGCCATCTCTCTCTTCACCATTGCTCTTAAAGCTTAGCCTAGTTTGTAGCACTTGACAGGTATCCCACAGATGTTGACTGAAACGTCGCAGATGCATTAGCTGCGACTCTGTGTGTGTGTTGATGGTGGTGTGGAATTATTGTCCTGTTCAACAGGTGAGGAATAGCTGCTGAAACCGGGATTCCTTGCAGTCCGGATCCTCCTGCCGAGATGCGTTCCTTTCCCGGGGTTGCACCTGTCTCCGTAAGCGACAGCACCCACGGAAGAGCAGCGCGGCAGACGCACAGGTTGAGTCCCGCCTCCGCAACGGGTGGAAGCAAAACGACAGGAGGATGGGCTCAGGTATCCTGCTGTGAATCTAACACAAAGAGGAAGGCGAACTGGGACGGCGATGGCAGGGCTGCGGGTGGGTGGGTGGGATACAAAGGCGACGAAGGCTGTGGAGCCTGGAGTCTAACGGAGACGCGTCCTCGGTCCCCGCTGTGGGTCCAGGAGGCTCGATGAGCGACAGGTGGCGGCCCCGGGGTCTCAGTCCCACCTTCCCAGGTGAGGCGTCCACCTGCGACCGAGGTCCCCTCCAGCAACTTATCCTCTCTTTGAGGCAGGGAGGAAAGAGAACCATCTTTGCGGGAAAAGGGGCTTAGCTCGGGAGAGATTTCCACACAGCCAGCTTGGGCCCTAGCGCCAGCCCTGTGAAACGCGGCTGGTTACCTCCATCGGACCCAGCCCGCCCCGAGACACGATCTATTTCCCCAGCAGCGAAATCCTCGGCGGCGCTGAGACGCCGGCTCTCCGGCAAACAGCAGAACCCAAGGAGGAAAGAGAGGCTATTTTGGGTGTGGGAAGGAGGAGGCAGCAGGGGCGGCGCCGGCGGGCTGGGCGCGGGTGCGCGGGGAAAGCCTCCAGCTCGGGCTGCCACGGCAACCGCGTCCAGGCAACGCGCCCGGAAGGCGCTCGGGCGGCGCGCGACGGCTCGCTTCCTCCTCCCCCTCCACCCCGCCGGCGAGCCGCGAGCCTCGAACCGCTGATTGGGCGGCGCTCCCCGCGGCGCGGGCCCGCAGCCGGGCGCCCCGCACAGCCCCGCGCCTGCGGCCGCCGCACCCAGCCGCGCGCGCCGGCGAGGACATGGGCTGCCGCGGCGCGCCCGCCCCCCGCGCCGGTGAGTGCCAGGTCGGACCGCCGCTGACCTCAGGGGGCAGGCACGCGTGGGGTGGGAGGAGAAAGAGAAGGGGAGAGACAGACAGACAGCGCTGCGTGTGACCCGTGTGACGTGGTGGAAGGCGAGAAGGGTTAACCGCATGCTGACGCCGAGAGATGAAGTTGGGCATGGCATTTTCGCGGGGGCTGCATGCTCGCGGACCCCGCAACAGCTCCTCCCCGCCCCCCGCGCCCACCTCCTGGGCACTGCCTGGGGTGAGGAGAGCTGGCGCGGTGCACGCGCTGCCCTCGGCGTTGCCCTCGGCGTCGGGGCGAGCCAGCCATCCCTGCAGCCAGAGCTAAGTGACCTTGGGCAGGTGAGCCGTTCTGCGCCTCGCAGCCCCTTCGCTTTTTTCCCCTCGCTGGTTTGGAAGGAGGGGCTTGGGTGTTTTTGCAGCTCCCAGGTGCTGTGGTGTCTTATTCTGTGCTTATTCTGCAAGCTGAGGAAGAGCCTCCGGGCTCATCGTGTTCTGCAGGGTATGGGGATACAGGCTTAACCGTGTGTATTCTGCCAGGACTTCCCATTTATTAGTTCTCAGAGCGCCGAAAACAGGGTTCACGTTTTCATGCCAGGCTGTGGAGGTGGGTTCAGAAAGTGGCTTCTTTAAACACACAGACTAAAACCCCTGAGTTTGCCTGCAAGTCAGGAACACACAGAGTGAGTACTTCTCCCCTGCAGTTAATTGATAGAAAACTTTGTGTTTGAACAGGTGAAATCAAAACCCAATAGTGGCAGGTAGCAGCAAGTTAAGTGAGTCATAGCCTCAGAATGTGTGTGTGTGTCTGTGTGTGTGTGTGTGTGCATGTGTGCACACACACACAGACGCCTCTCTCGGCTTAGAATCTGTGTGTGCTAGTGTTGGAAATTCTTTCATCTGGGTAACCCAACTTAAAGCTCAGATGTTTTGCATCCTCACAAGTGGCCTTCTCTGAAATGCAGGGTAAGCCTGTACTCTTCGGATAAGAGGTAGGTTTGGGGGCAGGAAATATGGTCTTCGGGAAGGACCATCCCTACGATGTGCAGTTTAGGTCTGCTTTCAGAACCTATCTGGGTGTGCATGCAAGTGTGTGTGTGTGTGTGTAAGGGGGCTGTTCCTAAGACCCAGTAGGCTGTAGCACCTCTTCTATTTTTGTCACTGGCTGATACTAAAAAAGACAGTCTCTTCCATATTCTGTGTGCACCAGCTTCCCTCTTCTCCCAAGGGAGGGGGAAGGAAGACAGTGTGCCGTCTTCCCAGAGCGTCTCCTTGCCCCTTCTGACTTTCTGCATCCAGTCTACCCTTGACATGCATTCTGATCTCACGTGTTTGAGAATGTGAGCTGGGACTTCTCCGTGTTAATGAATAAGCTTCTGCAAGGTTGTTTGCTTCGGGGGGGTTCATACTCTTTAATGATTTACATGTTAGAAATCTGACTGCCTACAGTCAGTGAATTCCTTTCTGCTCAGGAATTCAACCATGAAACCCTATACACCTGCTAAGGAGCCACACCTGGTTGAACTTGAATCCTCCTTAAGAACTGTTCAGCCCTGCGCCTTTGCCACCACTCACCTGCACCGAGTCCCACCTGGGTCTCAGTGGAGTTTGCATCCTGCAGCCATACTTGTGTGTTTTCCTGTTTTCGTGCCTGAGCCCAGCTCCTCTTTCTCCTGTAGCACCAGCAGCTTTCCTCAGATCACCCTCTGCCGTGCTCTCCCATCGGAGCCATGCGCATTGTGCCTTGGCACCTTAGTGCCAAACCCTCCACCGACGGGTCTGTGTCGCCAGCCGGGTCTCCCCGAGAAGGTCGTGCTGCCTGCTCGTGCCTCCATCCTTCTTGCCTGATTTTCTGGCTCAGCACTTCCCAAACTTGGAGGCTGCTCAGAATCTCCTGGAACATTTTGAAAAACAAGGCTTTGTAGACTCTCAAATACACTAAATTAGAATTGTCAGGCTGGTTGAGTCCTAAAAAAAAAAAAATGCTCATTTTAAAAACAAACCCAAAAAAGAGGAGGAGGAGAGGTGGAGGAGGGAGGACGACAAGAGAAAACAGAGCTCTGTGGATGATTCGGATACACACCCAGGGCTGGGAATCACTTCACTTGATGCTACCGAGAAGTACCAAACAGCCGTCCAAAAATGTGAGCCACTGGCTTCCTTCTCTTCTCTGCCTTGTCTCCTGCCTGTGACTTTGGGGGTCTATGTTGGGACTTTTTCACTCATCAACCTTGAAATCCCTCAACATCAAAAGCTTCTTGGTTCCGTTTCCACTTCATTTCAGCTGCTGGTTTTCTGGGTTTGGTGCTGTCTTGGGAATTTTCTCATTTTCAAGATCTGGAACTTGGACTTCTGCCTATTTTGCAGTTAATGTCTGCCGACTGCACCTGCTTGTAGCCATCATTGAGGACTGTGTCTGGTTAATCACTGGCTGTCTCAATTCCTGAGTTCCCATTCTTCACTCGAAGTGTGTGGGTTGCCACTCCAATTCTGCTGCGTGAACTGCTGCAATCCTTCCTCCTAATGTTATTGGGCTTTTTATATTCTGGTCTTCAGTTACCTCCCCATCCCCCAGCAGCTTGCCAGGTTATCTGGGAGAAAGTCATAAAGCTCTCTGGATTGGTTCCACTGCAGATTTATGCCTCCTCTAATTTCATCTAGGTCATGCTCTCCTATGGAGTATAAGAAAGAAAGTTCACTTTTTATTAACTCTGCCTTTAGACACATTGTCTAATTGTTCCATTGTTTAAACATCTAGTTGGTTCTCTTTCAGGATGTAGCCTTTTGTCATTGATGAGATCAAGAATGTCCCCGTTTGAGCTTTCTGTTCTTCACTCAGTATAATTTCTTAGCATACCTTGCTCCCTATTGCCAACTACTTTCCTCCACTTTTTGTTTGCTGTTTCTCAAAGGAACTTGATATCTGCGAGTCCCTTCTTTGAGATTAATCCACAGACACCGTTCTGTTCAGCTTCTGGACTTCTTCCTTCCTTTATGCCTCTTCTCCTCTCTCTTTTTTTAAAGATCTGTTTCTCTTTTTGTTTGGAAGTCAGAGTGACAGAGAGAGGAGAGACAGAGAGATCTTCTCATTGTTTCACTCCCCAAATGGCTGCAACAGCCAGAACTGGACTGATTGAAAGTAAGGAGCCAGGAGCTTGTTCTGAGTCTCCCACATGGGTGCAGGGTCCCAAGGACTTGAGCCAATCCTTTCCCAGGCAGTGAGCAGCCAGGACTTGAACAGTATGGAGTGGCTGGTACCATAGGCAGAGGCTTAACCTACTAGCCAGGACACTGACCCCTACCACACTTCTTGCCTCTTTAGGGAGCATGCTCTACCCATGATTCCCTGTCTCTGGTTTTCTTGGTTCCATCTTACTCTGCCCTCACTCCACCGTGTGTTAGAAGACCATTCTCATACAAGACAGTGCTGGAATTCTGGTTCTGCTCAGAAGCACTTTCTGCCATGGTGATATTTCCTGTCTGCCCTGTACTCCTGGGGTAGTCAGCCACCACATGTAACTTTTGAATTCATGAAATCTGGCTAGTGTGTTTATTTAAATAGAATTTCAGGCATCCCATGGGGCCGTTGGCTACCTGTCTGGGGCAACACAGCTCCAGACCCTCCTACTTTGTGGAATAGTTGTGGGGATTCTCTTCTCTCCTTTGCCTGCCTACCCACTCTCTCTGGCTTCATCCCATCTTTCTGTTGCACCTGCCTCCTCATGGACTCTGCCAGAGGTGTCATGGCCACATATCTGAACCTCTGCTGTACCCTGCGCTCTCTGATCCTAACCCTGTGTCTGATGCTTCCTGAGCCAGTCCCTTCCCTGCACCTGCTCTCTGGGTTCTTGGTGGGCCTCAGCGGTCTCCTTTTCCCTCCTGGCCTCAAGTCAGTGGGGATTCCCTGAAGGCCTTGGTCTCTTCCTCTCCTGGCCTTCTCTCTTCTCCCTCCCACCCTCACCCTTATCTCAAGGCGACAGTAATAAAAAGGAGGTGGTAGGGGTCACTTTTCTCACTAGTGCATTGTTCTTGCAGTAAGGCAAAGAGCTTTTGTTTTTCAAGATTGATTGATTGAAAGTCAGAGTTAGACAGGGGCCTTCCATTTGTTTGTTGGTTCATGCCAGATGGCCTAAATGGCCCGGGATGGACCATGCCAACGCCAGGAGCTTCATCGAGTCTTCCTTGCACTTGGGCCATCTTCTGCTGCATTTCCCAGGTGCATTAGCAGGGAGCTGGATGGGAAGTGACACAGCTAGGACTTGAACGGGCACCACTATGGGATGCCAATGTCACGGGTGTGGCTTTCTTGCAATAGGGTGAAGTTAGTGCGACTGAAGTCAGGTCCTGCTCGTTGAGGAACCCTGGGCTCGCATCCTTGAGCCTTGCTTTGAATCCTATTTTGCTTAGGCGTTCAGATGTCTGTACACCATCCATGATATCTGCCCTGACCTCTCTCCCAAATTCTGTTCAAATCTGAATTCCCAGAAGCCTGTCTGCTTTGTCTCTGTGTTGTCATTCTGGCTTCCTTAATTCTTTCCCTACTTCCCCTCTTACCCTGTTAACTTTCCATTTGGGAAGGATTCCAATATGTAGACAGGCTGTGAGAGTAATTTAAATTACTCCAACATGCTTTGCAACCAAACTCTGTGAATGTGAACTTTTTTTTTTTATCACACTTGCATTATCTTTCTCAGTCCTTCACATTCTTTTTCTTCTGCATGAGTTTTGCCTTCCCAAACACATACATAAGAATATATGTATACTCACAGGTGCACATAGGAATGTTCTGATTTTCCCTGAGTCATTTCAGAGTTAGTTGTGGATCAGATGCATTTGTTTCCTTTTTCAAAAGAACATTTGCTTTATAACAAGTGTGTAAATTGGTTATTTAATATTGATTCTGTATGATTATCTAGTATGTCTTATTTCAAGGTAAATGATTTTCCTGAAAATGTCTTTTTTTTTTTGAGAGAGAGAAATGTATGTGTGTGTGTGGAGGGGATGTTACACACACACATACCATATACACACATGTAAAAACATCATTTTAGTTTGGGATCCAGTCCAGTACCTGATGCCATGCCTCTTTCCTCTCCTTTAACCTGGTGGTCCCCCTAACAGTTCCCTGGTCCCCCTTCATCACCTTGACACTTACCAGGGTTCCTGGCTGGCTCTTTCATAGAATACCCTTCAACTTGAGCTTATCTGATGACGCTTCTCATGCATGTGGGCATTCCTGGATGATTTTAGGTGTGTCATCTTTTCCCCCTGAGACAGGGCCTTGCACCCTTGGATTGCCCCTTTTATTTATACCTCTATATCCGGTTGTCCAAGGAGGGCTGGGTTGCTCCCTGCGCAATCTCCATCTCTTCTGTGACTCCAGTCTCTCTTGCTTGGGCTGTTGTGGAGTGCAGGTCTCCATGCTCGGCCTTAGCCTGCCTCCCAGCAGCCACATGTGTGCCTGGTGGTTGTCACTAGTGGAGATCCTGCTCTGTGCCACCCTTGCTCATGCCGTCCTGTTTACTTGACTCATTGCTTTGATGATCCGATGCTCGTTCCTTCTGCCTTGCCCCAGTGGTGGTGCCTGGTTGGTGGCACTCAGGCAGCACTGGTGAGCCACTCCACTCGTGTTTGGTGACTTGCTAGGTCCTCTTAGTGAGTTGAAGCTCTTGCAGTATGGGACCCAGCCCTTGTTCAGGACTGCAGATGCTCAACAGGTATTGGTTTTGACTGCTCTAATTTATTGGATTAAATCATAAGCGATGGTGCAGGTGGCCTTAGTTGAATCTTTGATGGTGGGCGGAAGGCCCATCATATCCTACCTCGAGTGTCAGCTGGGTGTTGCCTCAAAATAGTTATCTCCCAGTAAAGTATTGGATACCTTGCAAAGATAGTAGGTGGCATAAATGATTTTTCCCTGATGATATGTTTTTGTTTTTTATTTTTTTCTTTATTTTTCACAATCTTTACATAGTTAATTAGGGCAAAAAGGTTCAAGGGTTACAGGAAAGTGTCTAAGACTATAATTTCCACATTGTTTTTTTTTTCCTGTATCTGAGTAAAGGGGGAGGTAAAGGGAGAAGCCCCACCCAGTCTCCCACCCATCCCAGGTCCCTGATGTGGGGCATGCTCCGAGAGTCTTGCTCAGGTGGCTTTGATAGTTCAGCAGTTATGAATTGCTGCCATTCTTGCCATTCCAAGCACAATGAAGTTGTTGCAGAATCTGTTGACTGGCATAGTCTACCTTAGAGCCTCCGTTTGCCCCGTTTTTCACTGCCAACATATGGCTGGGGTAGTTGATTGATTTGTTCTGTGCTTTGTTGTGATGCCAGGTATCTGAAGGTTCTGATAGACTGCCATATCCTCCATTTTCCCTGATGACATTTTAATTTTGTTACATGTGTCCAAAGAAAGAGCATATTTGATTAAAAAAAAAAGCAGAGAAAACTAACACAACATAATAAAAATGGCCCATCTAGTTCTTCACACCTTAAATGAGCAGTGGAATGTGAGAGACGTTTCTCAGCCATGTTCCTCCGTGTGGAGCCTCCAGCCACCTGTCTCCTCTCACCCCTCCGCTCCACCTCAGCACTGCCTCTTCTTCCTCCGTTCGCTCTTTCTCACCCTCTCTCTTCCCTCTGCCCATTCCTCTCCTTGGCTAAGCAGTTTTTTTTAAAGATTTATTTATTTTTATTGCAAAGTCAGATATACAGAGAGGAGGAGAGACAGAAAGGAAGACCTTCCTTCTGATGATTCACTCCCCAAGTGAGCGCAACAGCCGATGCTATGCCAATCCGAAGCCAGGAGCCAAGAACTTATTCTGGGTCTCCCACGTGGGTGCAATGTCCCAAGGCTTTGGGCTGTCCTCGACTCCTTTCCCAGGCCACAAGCAGGGAGCTGGATGGGAAGTGGGGCTGCCGGGATTAGAACCGGATCCCATATGGGATCCTGGGCGTGTTTAAGGCGAGGACTTGAGCCGCTAGGCCACGCTGCCAGGCCCTAAGCATTTTCATTAATGAATTAATTATTGTTTGAAAGACGGTGAGACAAACAGAAATAGGGAAATAGATTTTCTAACCTCTGGCTCACTTGTGAGTTATCTGTACCAACCAGTGACTGGGCCGGGGCCAGGCAGAAGCCGTAAACCAGCAGCTCGACCGGAGTCTCCCAGTTCTTGAGCTGTCACCTGGTGCTTCCCAGGGTGCATGTCAACCAGAAGTGGAGGTGAGCCGAGACTCTGCTATGGAATGCACAGGTGGCACGCCAGGTCTTACTGCTATACCCTATGCCTGACCCTGCCTGTTGCTTTCTTATTAATTCTTATATTTTCTTCCCTCTCTCTGTATTATGTAGTTTTTGCCTTACTGGGTGTGGTTTTAGGTTCTGTGAGTTTTTAATACAAATGTGGATGATTTTCTAAAAAGGAGAACACTCAGTTGTGTTTTGTTCCTTTGCTGCTTTTCTACCATGGCTCAGTGATCCCAGGTATTTAAAAAATGAAGGTAGCCGTGATGATTCAATGGCTTATCAGATCATCGTTTGCTTGTTTCTGGCCTGCTGGGAGAAATGCCTGGGAGTGTGCCGGTTGAAAAACCCTGAAAGGCCTGCCTTTTTCAGTCTCTGCCAGAGCCACACTGGAACTTGAGGACACAAACCGGATTATGGGATATAGAATTGTGGGGTGACTGGGCTCCACAGGATCCCAGCTCAAGATATATCTACACTTGTGGACCGCCCCCCCCCACCCTTTGGGTTGCCCCCACCCTGGGAGAAGCAGGTCCAGAGCTGAAGGCAGCCGAGGGTCTCTGCTGATGTGTGTCTCTGTGTGGCTTCGCTGAGCAGTGTGTTTATGTGGGAGAGAAAGTGTGGGGGTTGCTTCCGTGCTTTGGAATTGTGCACGTTGGTTAACCAGGAAGATGCTGTTCGGAAACCCCTGGTGCCTTCAGCTTGCTTTCTGTGTTCGGCACAGATTTAGTTTTTCTTCTCTGCATACCGCCCCCCCCCCCCCGCGCTTTTAAGCATCTCTGAACCAGCTTGCTCTCTGTAAATAGTTATACAGTGAATGAGCTGAACGCACCTCATTCCCCCAGATCAGAGGAGCTCTCGGAGATTCCCAGGTGAAGCAGACAGGTGCAGGCCCCTCCCTCTGGGCATCTGCTGCAAGCTGCGCCTTTGCTCCTGGGCTGCGCTCTCAGAGGCACATCCATGGCGACGGGGGAAGGCAGAAGTCCCAGGTAGCATGGCGTCATCAGCGACAGCACTGCCTGCCCCTCCTCTCCGTGAACCCTGGTGCCTTTGAGGGTGTGGGTAGAACGTTCTGTAGGTAGAGAGTTTACATCAGCTTTTAATAATATTTTTTTTTTCTGTTCAAGCGATTGCATTTGGCAGCTTCCCTTTTTAACATTTGGTAATGTGTCTTCTCTAATGCTCGAAAGAGAAGTTGCCAAATATAGCTGTTGATCATACCAGAACACCCTCGGAGTCAGAGTCAGTGACTTTTTTTTTTTTTTGGTGAGGGTACATGCACACGTGAGCAGCTTGTCCCCTGCAGAGTGACCTGAAGCAGTCTGCTCACAGCTGGAAGGCCCCCTTGAGTCAGCTGGGAGGATGTCACTTGGGCAGAACAGCTCAATAATTAAAACGATGGGTCTTCCCACATGAGCAAAACAAAAAGGCAAGCGAACAAACATTTATGAACCTCTGCGAGGAAGCACTATGCTCAGCTTAAAGGCGTTACAGATTCCTGTAGGGGATGGTCGTTGCTGCCCCAAACCAGCTCTGTTGGAGAGAAATAATCCTTGCAAAATTCAAATAACAATAGGAGACTTAAATAGCATTTCAAAATAGTTGTTAATAATAGAACAAAAACCAATCTGTTTCTGCAAGGGTTTGCCATTAAAATGTTAACATTATTCCAAACTTTAGGGAGTGGATTAAAGCAATGCCAGTGGCCACTTCTGGGGTTTCTAGGATCTGTCTCCAAATCCATCTGGAAACGACAGAAGTCACGTGTGTTTGATGGATTTCCTGGGCCCCTTCAGTTATATAGTGAAGACTGCACTGCCAGGAAGGCCACCATTTAAAACATTCTGAAGTTCATCTGTGTGAATCAGAAACACAGTTAGTGGCAGGTGGTTGATGCAGTGGTGAAGATGCCACTTGGAATTCCAGCATCCTGTGTCCAAGTGCCTGGGGTGGAGTCCTGGCTCTACTCCTGGTTCTGGCCTCCTGCTAATGCAGATACTGGAAAGCAGCAGGTGATGGTTCAAGCAGGGTAGGTTGTTGCCACCCACATGGGAGACCCAGATTGGGATCCTGGCTTCTGGCTTGGAACTGGTCTGGCCTCAGATTTGTTGTGGGCATCTCAGAAAGTTGAAGCACAGGTAGATCTCTGCCTGTCTCTGCCTCTCTGCTCATCAGTTAAAACAAAACAACAAAACATAGTCACCCTAACCTTTCCTACCCTCAGCACAGTTTTCTTCTGCAAAGTGAAATTAGAACCATTTTGACAAATTGCATTGCAAGTCTCCATTGTGGGACCTGGTAGATGGACTCACTCACTTTCCCTGGAGCCCAAGGCATGTGGGATGCTTGCTGGTGGCTCCTCTGACCTGCACCATTACAGCATAGATCCAATTCTCTGGGGAGCAGGGAATCCAGGTGTCAGTCACAGTTCTGATGCAGCCGCTCATCTTAATTCTCACAAGAGAGCAAGCCAGGGGGAAAAACTGACGGCAGACTCAGTTTAGCTGAACCTTACGGGCTTCTAAACCCCAAGGTTTGCTTTTTGGTTTTGGTAGCTCTGCATGAGTAGCCTCTGTGTATGTGTGTGTGTGTTTGCTGTTCATTCTTTTAAAAATATGTTTATTTAAATCTTTGTCATTGTGAAAAGAGCATGCTCTACTAAAGTAGTTTGGAAAGCAGATGAAAAGGACACCAAATATCACTGTTTACCATTTGATTTATTTCTTTCCACTGCCTTGAAAAATAATACTGTGAGAGCACTTCCGGTGTTGGCAGTGTTGGCTAGAATCCCTGCCTCAAGCTCTCTGGATGATTGAGGGCTTTCTGGGTCGCTAGGGTTATTCCTGATGGAAAAAATCAGAGTGTTGAGTGGGTAAGCTTTGTCCATCCTTGGCCTTCTGTACAGCTACAAGGACAGACATTCTGTATGAACATGCCTGTTGTCTCAGAGGCCACATAAAGCCCTAATTAGGATGTCCTCAAGTCATCATCACAACTATTTATATCACTGAATATGTTAGCTCAGTGTATTTCTCCCAAGAATGTGAAGGATAAATTACTTCTTAAGGAGACAGAAGTGGCTAGTGCCATGGTTCAGCAGGCAAATCCTCCCCTTTCAAGTGCCAGAATCCCATAGGGGCACTGGTTCACGTCCTGGCTGTTCCACTTCCCATCCAGCTCTCTGCTTGTGGCCTGGAAAAGAACGACCCAAGAGCTTGGGCCCCTACATGTGCTGTGGAAAACCAGGAGGAAGCTCCTGGCTCCTGGCTTCAGAGTGGCCCAGCTCTGGCCATTGTGGCCACTTGGGGAGTGAACCAGCAAATGGAAGATCATTCCATCTGTGTGTCTCTTTCTTTCTGTAAGTCTGCATTTCAAATTAAAAAAAAAAATCTTAAATTTTTTAAAAAGAAGAGACAGGACTTGGTATTTGGTGCTGTTTTAATTTCCGTGGCATACACTGAGCTTTGTTGTGAGTTTGTAGAAGACTCCTGCTGTCAGTGGTGGGTCTGCCTTTGGCCTTACCAATCTGGAGCCATTGGCTTTGGTAATTAGGCATTCTGGACTCAGCTGCACAGCTGCCTTCTTCCCCCTTCTGCAAAAAAAAAAAAAAAAAAGCCACCAAATAGTTTAACCAGAATCTACACTGAGGAGGTAATTCCAACAATTGGACACAAGAACATTGTATGGGAAGAGAGACACAAGGGAGGGAGAAACAAGGCTAAAAGTAAGTCCAGGCACACACCCTTACATGGAGTAGAGGACCGGAGGGGCAGTTAGGAAAATGGGAGAGAAGCAGTTCATTGGTTTCTGTGGTTGTCTTGCCCTTGCCCTGTCCTTGGTCCCCTGTTCTGTCCATGTCGGTTGGTCAGAGTCAGGCAGACTTCTCACTGTGTTGGGGGGAGCAGGATGTGGCAAAAATGGCAGTCACAGTGGTCAAGGATAACTGAAAATTTTGCAGGGTCATGAAACTTAGAAAGTTTTCACACAGCCTCAGTTGAGGTGTCATTGAACAAATCTCTGGGGTCCAGGTCTAAATTGTAGTCTGTTTGGTCCCTCCAACACATCTTTTTAATTTTTCAAACCTTAATGATATAGCTCGTATGTTTATGTTGCATGTGACTTGATAGTCTTTTAAACCATTATTTGAAATAGCTAGGGATACTCTTAAATGGACATACCAGGTCCTAAGGAACTGTCTTTGAACTCTTGTGCTCTTAACTCATAGCTATTTGTGCAAATGGTATTTAGCTAAGATCCCATGTGAAGTATGGATGAAATGGGGGAGATGAGTCACTGTTGCCGTGATTTCCAGTTCTGTGGTGCTAAAGCAGGGCGCGATGGACATCTTTGCATGCCCTGGAGACGTAAAAATTTGGGTCTTCTTCAAATTCTTTTGATCTCCTGGTTCTCATATATTTTATCTTTTTCTTTTTAATTGTGGTTTTCTTTCTTAATGATATTATGGAAAAATTAAGTTTAATATATAACACATTATACATTCAGTTGGTGGTCGCTGCATTACTTTATCTGATTCCCCTCACCCAATCCCGACTTCCCACTTTGAGATAAATATTTAGAGTTTATTATTTCCGTGTTTGTCTTTAGGTAGATTCAGCATATTATTTGGTGTATTGTGATTATTATTATCATTTTGTTTGCGAGGCACAGATTTACCATCTGCTGGGTCCTTCCCCAGATGCCTGCAACAGCTGGGGCTGGGGCAGGTGGATGCCAGGAGCTGGGAACTCCATCCAGGTCTCTTACATGTGTGATATGGGCCCAAGTGTGAGCGCCAGCATCTGCTGCCTTCTAGCATGTGCTGGGCTTGTGAAGAGAGCCACTGTGCAGCCCAGGCACTCCAGTGTGGGATGCAGGATCCCAAGCAGTGCCAAACCTGTTAGGCCAAATGCTCAACACGATGTGGAATATTTTAATTCTGAAAATAGTATCATATTTTGCTCATATCCTTCTTCCGTTTGCTTCTTTCCTTTAATATATGTGTGAGCTTCATTCACATTGGGACTTTGGAATTCTTTTATTTATTTTCATTTTATTTCAAAGTGAGAGAGACAGAGATGGAGAGAAAGAGAGAGAGAGAGAGAGAGAGAGAGAGAGAGAGGTCTTCCATCTGCTGATTCATTCTCCTCATGCCAAAACAGCCACAGCAGGCCAGGCTGAGGCCGGGGTAGGACTTCCAGCTAGGTCTTCCACATGGATACCCAGGATTCAAGTATTGGGCTATTATTTGCTGCCTACCAGGTGTGTGTTAGCAGGAAGATATGTGAAAAGTGGAGTAACCAGGACACTCTGATGAGGATGTAGGCATCCCAGGTGGCTGCTTAACTTGGACTTGGAATTCTGTTTTATTTATCTTCAGCACTGTTTATTCATTTATTATGTGAATTTATCACACAGCTGATTCCTTCACTTGCCTGATTATTCCCTTCTGCCCTCCACAAAACACTTTTTGATTATCAGAAACAGTATTTCCTTCATTATTATTGTAAATATTTCCTTGTGAGCCCATTTAGAAAGTTCCTATTTCTTAGTAAGAGAATTATTGGTTCATGGAGTTTGTGTATCTTCAGCATTATTAGATAGTGAATATTTCTTTTCAAAATGATGTCATTTTCACAGTTCCAGCTGGCTTTTCCATTGCTCTGTGCATATTTTTGGCCAATACTTAATCTCATCAAACTATCTTTATACCAGTCTGATGGACATCAACAATATCTTTTGTGATTTTTCTCCTAGGACAAATTAGGTTTGCTTTATAATTTGCCTTCACAGACCAAAACAGGGTCAATGTTATGAAAAAAAAGAAACCTTTTGAAGTTCTTATGCTTCCTTCAATATCCTTTTGAGATTTTCTAACCAAAACAACCACTTGGAAATTTGTTCAGTGACTTAAAAGTTATATTAACAAATAAATGTTCAGTTCCCAGTGAAAACAGCTGGTGCTGGTGTGGCGTGGTGTCAGTATGCCAGCTGACTACAGTTACCTGCTGAGTATAGGTGACAGGTGGTAGGTCGATCTCTGGTGCTGTGGTCTGATGGCTAAGGGCACATCCCAGGTCACAGCCTTACCTGGGGGAGAGCAGCACGTGAAGTGTGTACACTAGGAGTTGGGGGTCATGGGGACCATCTTACAAGTCTGCCTTTCCGCAACAGGTACCATGTTGTGACCCTCATGTGGGTCTAGGTACATTGTCAGGGCAGTCAGAGATGGCCAGGCTTCGGAGGGCTGACTTGCCCAAGTCCAGTTCCCCTGAGAGGACTATTTCCAGTGTATTAGCTTGAAACATGCAAAGAGGCTGGCAGATGGAGTGCCTGTGTTTGTTGATTCCTTCATGACCTTCCTTTCTATACATCCACATAAGCAGGTAAACGACAGCCAAGCTGATGATATACCCAGGGCAAGAGGGATGGGCAAGGGCATCTGAATGGCTAGTGTTGGGGGCATGAGTGCCACCACCTCCATCTCTCTGCTTCTCCCAAAACTTGGGTTCTTGGAAATACATTTGTGTCTTCATAATCTGTTGTATCTAGATGAACCATGTGGACCATCCCCCCCTCATTCTGCGATCAGAATCTAATCTGGTTGATTAAATGCAACATTGGGAAATGACTTTAATTCATTCATTTAGCCTTGACATTCACTCATCCAGCAAACACGTTGATCAGCCAGTGCGCTCCAGGTGTTCGGGATACAGAATGAGCTTAAACCAATGCAGTGATGCCGTGCTCCATGTCACTTCTAGGAGCACTATTTTTGTCTTCTTACAGTTCAATTGGTTTTAACCTTTAAAAAAAAAGATTTGTTTATTTGAAAGGCAGAGCAGCAGAGAGGGAGGGACACAGAGAGCTCTTCCATCTGCTGGCTCACTTCCTACATGCTTGCTGCATTGGGGTTGGCCCTAGAACCTGAACTCTCTGGGGGTCTCCTTTAGGATTGGCTGGCGACCACATACTTGGGCAGTTCTCTGTTGCGTTCCCAGGCTCACTAGCTGGGAGCTGGATCAGAAGCAGAGCACCAGGGACTTGGAACCAGCATTCTGATCTAGGTTAGGGAACATCTCACATGCAAGCTCAACGTGCTGTGCCACAGCACGGGTCTCTCAATCCTTCATGAGTCCTTGTATTTCAGTGTTAAGGGTTTTACCTAAACTTGAGTTTTGAATGCATTTGGCAGTCCACACCATCTGCTCTCTGTACTACATGAATGGTTTTGTAGAATAAAGAAAAAAGATATGAGAGGCCCAAAAGTTGAACAATTATTAGGAACAGTAGCATGCTATACAGGCGATAAAAACAGCAGTGTCTCCCCTCACCTATTAACATGATGTTCCCAAAGTATGTGTTTTTATTGTTTTAAAAAAGGAAAAGTGAATGTGTCCTAGAGCAAAAGATCTTTAAAAAAATGGAAATAGTTACGGGCCCTGTGTGGTAGCCTAGTGGTTAAATCCTTGCCTTGCATGCACTGGGATCCTATATAAGTGCTGTTTCATATCCCAGATGCTCTACTTCTCATCCAGTTCCCTGCTTGTGATGTGGGAAAGCAGTCGAGGACGGCCCAAAGCCTTCAGATCTTGTACCCACATGGGAGACCCAGAAGAGGCTCCTGGCTCCCAGCTTTGGATTGGCTCACCTCCAGCCATTGTGGCCACTTGGGTAGTGAACCTTCTCTCTGTCTCTCCTTCTCTCTGCAAATCTGCCTTTCCAATCAAAATAAATACATCTTTTTTTTTTTTAAAGAAAAATGGATGTAGTTACAGCATTCAGCAAAATCTGAGTGTTGATTGCATTTTATCTTTTATGTCTTCAGATGGAACCTAACTTTAAAATGTGACTTCAATCACACAAAGCAATTTGCTTCAGCTTACAAAAAGCTGCTTTTTGAATGTTCCAAATTTCTCCGAACAAAATATGTGTGTGACAGAGTTTTCCTTGCATACGTATGATCTGGTCTCAGAGAGCCAAGGATGGCTTGAGTGCAGCTGTAAGCTCGGCTGTTGGGGCGGCCAGCTGCGTGCAAGCCTTGGGGTACCTGCCCGATGCTTTTCCCACGGGACTCAGACAGTAAGCACTAAAATATCTCCTTATATAAAGGACAGAGAATGCTGGTTGGCAGAAAGTTTTATAGAAAGGTTTATTTTTAAATATTTACATGGTTTTATTTGAGAGGTGCATACTGAGAGAGAGAAATAACAGGATGTACATCCTCTGACTAAACCAAAAAAGCCAGTGGGGAGCTGGGACCTCTGTCTAGGTCTCCCTTGGGGGTGGCAGACACTCAACTTCTTGAGGCATCACCGCTGCCTCCGAGTGTCCTGGGGAGCAGGCAGCTGGGGTCGGGAGCTGGAAGTGGACATCCGGCGTGGGGATTCCAGTCTGGGACACAGCATCCCAGCTGCCTGTCATCTTCACTGTTAGGCTAAATATGCACCCCAGATAAAGATTTTGTTTTTAAAGTGGGCATATTTCCTATTAGGTGTGTATGTAGGAACATTAAGAAATAGAAAGGAAGCAGGTCTTCCCGAAGGGTAGCTTGCCTTCCCACCACATTGAATCTGGCCCTTCCCGCCCGGGAGCGAGTCTGTGACCCTCAGCCCGAGTTGGAGACAGCGAGAGAGCGGCCCCCAGCTAGGTTTCCAGACACACCTTCAGCTACTCTCCTACTTTTCACTCTATTTTTAACCACTGTAGAAGGAAATAAGATTTTTTTTTAGAACCATCAAATTACAACCACTTTATTCATAAGAGCTTTGGCTGCCTTTTTTTTTTTTTTAAATTCTGACACCCAGCAGAATATATCAACACTGTATTTTAATAGTGAAACTTTGTTTTTATGTGACTGGCATTCAGTTTCCTGTTTGTCAGTTTATTAAATTCGTATTGTTTTGCATTAAAATCAGTAAGTAAAATACCCAGTGTCCCGCAAGGATTAGTTGTCTCCTGTTTTACTTAAAATATTCATATGTATATGTGAGTATATCTACTTCCTGTCTGCCTCTCCCTTCTTCGCTGAGTTTTCATTTAGATGCTATTTCCTTTAACTAGCATGAGAAACTGACAGTCCGGTTGGTATGTTGTATGTCTTGAGCAGCGTGATTTACTTTTTTAAAACACTTACTTCAGTTTTTCTTTCTCTGCATTGCCTGTCTGTTGCTTCTTAACTCACCCATTTTAAACTAATCAAGTAGAGGTGGTTTATTATAACAATGACTCATGGTACTATCGAAATCAAAATGGCCTGCAACACAGACCAGCTTAATGAAGCCGTAGGCCCGCTTGCCCATTAACAGCATTGGATGATCGGATTTGTAAATTTGTGGGCGTGACAGCCTCAGGGTGGTAAGCCAGCCACAATGGGAAAATTCGGAAACCATGCTTGAGAAGTTATTGAATCTGGTGACTTATTTATTAATCAGTCCTTATTCATTTGTGATATAGATGTACTTCAAAAAGTTCATGAACAGATAGAAGATAGATTTTATTTCGGGGAAAATATTTTTGAAACCCAGACATAGTTTCTTTGTAATATGCTCTTTCTGTCATTCTGTGGCAAGCCCCTCAGAGAGTGCCTCTGCTCTGGCCGAGAATCATGACCTGGGAAACCAAGGGGACTGACGGACGAGCAGGTCCACGTGCGTTCTGAAAGGGCACCGCCTCCGAGCAGGTGTCGGTGCGTGTGGTGAACTCACGCTGTGGGAGCTGTAGGAGGCTCCTGCCGGAGAGCATGTGCAGACCCGATACCCGGAGTACTTGCTGCTCAGTAACCATCTCACGCAGTCATTGGACTGTAGGCTTCCTTTTTTTTTTTTTTATTATTTTTTCATTGGAAAGGCAGATATACAGAGAGGAGAGACAGAGAGGAAGATCTTCCATCCGATGATTCACTCCCCAAGTGAGCGCAACGGGCCGACACTATGCCGATCCGAAGCCAGGAGCCTCTTCTGGGTCTCCCACGCGGGTGCAGGGTCCCAAAGCTTTGGGCTGTCCTCAACCGCCTTCCCAGGCCACAGGCAGGGAGCTGGAAGGGAAGCGGGGCTGCCGGGATAGAACCGGCGCCCATATGGGATCCTGGGCGTGCAAGGCGAGGACCTTTAACCACTTGCGCCACCGCGCCGGGCCCTGTAGGCTTCCCTTTGAGAAAGTCAAGGCAGGTGGGCTTCTGTCGCTCAAGGAGAGCAGTAACAGATGCTGACTCACTCCCCTGATAGTCACAGCGGCCAGGTGTGGACCAGGACAAAGCCTCTAGCCAGGAGCTCCACTCCGGTCTCTTGTGTAGGTGACAGAGGCCCAAGCATTCGGGCCATCCTCCTCTGCTTTCCCAGGCGTGTCTGCAGGGAGCTGGATCATAAGTAGAACAGCTGGAACTCAAACCTATGCCCCACGTGGGTGCTTGTGTCTGCTTTCGAGGCTTAACCTGAAGCAGCAGAACCCACTGCACCACTGTAATCACCCCGGAATAAAGGTTCTTTAGAACGTCTCAACTTGAGCTGTCTGACAGCTTTACAACTGCTAAGATTCTAAATGATAGCGTGCCCCATCCTGGCTTCCTGTTATTGATCAGACATCAGACATCTCTTTGGTGCTGAAACACTTGTTGGTTTACCATGCTTGTGTGGCATGAACTTTCTCCTCCCCCAACCCACAAAATGTAATCTCTTTGAAATTTGAAGCTCTTTGTCTAGGAAGGTGAAATGTTCATATGTTGCAACTCTAAAAATAAAGCACTGATAAGATGGTGCCAACACAACGGTAGCAGTGAGAAGCGGCCTGGGGCTTCAGTGGCTAGGTCAGGACTGATGGCTGAATCTGATCCAGGTTGCCAGGCGAGGGGTGTTTTAAATCAATCAACAGCAGTACTGAGAAACCCAAAGAAACCAAGTATTTTTAAAAGCCTGCAATATTTGTTAAAAGATTTATTTATTTTATTACAAAGTCAGATATATATAGAGGAGGAGAGACAGAGAGAAAGGTCTTCCATCCATGATTCACTCCCCAAGTGGCCATAATGGCCGGAACTACACTGATCTGAAGCCAGGAACCAGGAGCTTCCCCTGAGTCTTCCACATGGATGCAGGGTCACAAGAGTTTGGGCTGTCCTCCATTGCCTTCCCAGGCCACAAGCAGGGAGCTGCATGGGAAGTGGGGCCACTGGGATTAGAACCGGCACCCATATGGGATCCCAGCATATTCAAGATGAGGATCTTAGTCACTAGGCTACTGCGCTGGGCCCAAAATCCTGCAGTATTATTCAGATTTCTAACCAGTGGTGGCAATCGAATCCTTCTATGCAAAAATGTAACTGATTGAAAAGTGAGTGACTATATTTTATAATTCAGTTCTTTTAAAGAAGAATTTATTTTTTATTAGAAAGGCAGATTTACAGAGAGGAGAAACAGAAAGATCTTCATCCACTGGTTCACTCACCAAGTGTCTACAACGTCCAGAGCTGAGCTTTTTTGAAGCCAGGCACCAGGAGCCTCTTACGGGTCTCCCACGTGGGTGCAGAGTCCCAAGGCTTTGGGCTGTCCTTTACTGCTTGCTCAGGCCACAAGCAGGGAGCTGGATGGGAAGTGGAGCTGCTGGGGTTAGAACTGGTGCTCATATGGGATCCTGGCACTTGCAAGGTGAGGGTTTTAGCCACTGAACCATCACATTGAGCTCATAATCAAGTTTTAATGAAAACCATGTTTCTGATTTCTCTTGTGTATACATGGGTTCTTCCCAGTCACAGCCCCACTGATCAAGTTTTTTTTTTTTAAATTTGTTACTGTTATTGAAGATGGATTTAGAAATACTTTCTAGCTTTGCTGTAGACTTTGCTAAATTTCCTGAGATCAGATTGACTCAGGTTGTTCCCTGCAGAAATGGGAGATGGAATAAGCCACATAAAGGAAGTATTTTATTTTTTTTCCCCGCCAGGATTTATTTGTTTATTTTAAAGGTAGAGTTACCAACAAAGAGTTTTCTACGCACTGGTTCTCCCCCAAATGGTCACAATATCTGGGGCTAGACCCAGATGTGAAATAATAAGCCAGGAGCGTTGATTCCTCATATTAGCCGCCCATGTGGGTACAGAGGCCCATGCACTTGGCCTATCTGCTGCTTTCCCAAGGCGCTTTAGCAGGGAGCTGGGTGGGAAGTGGAGCAGCAGGGAACTCGAATCGGCACACCTTTCAGACACTGGCATCGCAAGTAGCAGCTTAGCCCACTATGCCACAATGCCAGTACTTGTACTTCGTCTCTATAAAAAATGCTTTTCCAAGCTTGAGTGTACATTCAGGGAGGGAACTTCGGGGAATGCCGATGAGCAAGCTGTACTGATTTTCTGTATCAAGATTTAATAGTATTAACTTTAGAAGCACTTTGATTTTGTCGTGTCTCTATTTTTTAATTTATATTTGGAAACATTTGCTTTTTTATGTCATGTAGAAGACATAAGACATTTAATAATCTGATAGATCAGCATGTCCATAAAACTTATGAACCACTTTAGTAACTTAATAAGCTTTTGAGGTCAAGTTCTAGATACTAGCTGTTAAATAATTGAATGCGTGTTTTTTCAACAGATGTGAATTATTAAAAAGAAAATGGCCCAACGGAGCACTGTATTTCCTTCTCTTGTCACCGAGGAAAGGTATAATATATGGAAAATATGCATCTAAGGTATACTTTTCTTTTCCACCAATCCTGTGCGGGCTGCTAGAGGCGAGGGAGGGAGAGTGTGATGGTCATTTGAAAGGAACCCTTGTGGCGGTCGCATTGTCAAAAATGGCTTTGTTCAAGGGCAGGCAGTGTCATTGGGGCCCCCTCTCCCAGCTTCCAGTCTGTAGAACACCACAGCCCATTCAGTGACCTCAAGACGTAGAGATGTCAGGTGTGGCCACGTAGGACATTGACCATAACGGTGAAAGTCCAGCTTCTAGAGGCTTGAGGGTAGTGTATTGTTAACTGTTTGAAGTAACCAGCTGCAAACCAAGTTGCCCTCAGGCCAGAATTGGTTCTTGGAAGGCAGTGCTTTTCCTCCGTGATCTTGCAAACTCTCAAGAATCAGGCAAAAAAAATTAAAAAATAAGTAAATAAAATCAGACACCTGTCCCTACAAGTCTGGATTTCCTGGCTCTTTCTGAAACATAAGATGATGTGGCAAAATGGACTTGCGTTCTCATGTGGTCACTGAAGAGTGTCCTTTAGCGGGACAGTGCCCTTCCCAGTTCTCCAAAGTCGCCCATCAAACACCAGTCATTTCTGTCAGCTGCAGGGTCCTGTCCATGTAGGAGCTTGCAGCACTGCTTCTGGGCTGCGGGGAGGGGCATGCCGTGGCATACTGCTAGAAAGCCTGATGTTGCTTACACTGGGGGAGACATTTGTGGGCCCTATTCTCGCTATAGAACCTGCCTCCAGAACTCTTAAGGGAATATTAAGAGAATGGACACAGTTATTTAAAAGCTACTGTCTGGTTCTTTTGGGTAGAAACCCTGAACCACACCCCCTTAGCTGATAGGGACAGCTCATTTGTATTTTCCTGTCTGGGGTGTCTTGCATTTGAAAAAAAAAGAACTACTCTTGTTCCCAGGGAACAGTCCCCAGCCCTCATGTGATCCCCTCCCGCAGGCGAGTTAGAACCATGCCCCGACACAGCCAGTCGCTGAGCGTGGCACCCTACTCATCCGTGAGCCTCGTGGAGCAGCTGGAAGACAGGATCCTGTGCCATGAGAAGACGACGGCCGCGCTCGTGGAGCACGCCTTCCGCATCAAAGACGACATCGTCAACAGCTTGCAAAAGATGCAGAACAAGGGGGGAGGCGACCGCCTGGCCAGGCTGTTCTTGGAGGAGCACATCAGGAACATCACCGCCATAGTGAAGCAGCTGAACCGGGATATCGAGGTAAGGGGAGTGTGAGGTGAGGCCGCTGTGCTGCTCTGCAGCCTGGCCGGAGCCGCCCCAGGTCTGACTGCCCCCTGCCAGACAGGAGCACGCTCAGCCCCAGCCTGCCTGTCTCATTTCTTCCTAACGAAGGCCAAGGCAACGATTTGCACAAAGATCCCAGTTAAGTTTATTTCAGTATTCGGTAGCAGTTACTTTTGATGTTATTTATGGCTCAATCTAAATTTGCGTTGCTGATGATTAAAATCATTTTGCTTTGTTTGGCTCTCGGCGGAGAACAAGAGAGAGCAAGGGGGAGAGGGAGCTACTCAAATAGTTTCCTCTAAAACCCTTCAGGTCTTTGAAGATAGCCGTTAGATCAATTACCAGGTCAGTCTTTGCTTCTTTGGATGAAATGTTTCTAGGTCATAATGATGGCGTGTAACACGGTTTGTCATTCAAGCAATTTAGAAACTGAATCGCTTCTCAGACTCCTCTGTTATTGCCCTATTTTCCCCTGAAATGGGTCTGATCTAAGGCTAATATTATCTATTTTTGGAATCTGTCACTTGGCTGTTCCTGGCTGAGCACTCCCAGGGAGCGCACGTTCTAGTTCAGAAAGCTTTCACTGCTCTGGGGCCCACGTTCTCCCACCCTGCCGTATTAATGTCTTCCATGTGTGGTTATTAGATATACAGATTAAAGATAGATATTATGGAAAACCTTCGTTTCTCATCGTGGGGCGTATGTCAAAATGCTTCTTGAAATTAAGTTGCCTTTTTTTTAATCCACTGTCAGATTTGAATTGTTTAGAAGATTGAATTGTTTAAAGGCAGAATAACAGAAAGAAGGAGGGAGAGAGGAAATCTGGCAAAGAAGGAGGGGAGGGGAAGGGAAAAGGAAAGAGAGAAAGGACATTGAGAGAGGGGGCTCTCATTTAGTGGTTCATGGTTCACTCTCCAAATGCTTGCAGCAGCCCAGGACTGGGTCAGGTTGAAGCCAGGAGCCAGCAGCTCCATCCAGATCTGCAAAAGAGGCACCAGGGCTTCCGGTATTTGAGGCAGCACCTGCTGCTTTGCAGGTGCATTGGCAGGAAGCTAGGTCAGAAGAAGAGTAAAGAGGACTCGAACCTGGCACTCTGATATGGGATGCCAGCATCTCAAGTAACAACTTACCTCACTGTGCTGTAACACCCGCTGTTTGAATTCATTATTTTTTTAAATGTTATCTTTTAAAGATGTATTTATTTATTTGTAAGGAAAGAAAGAGACTGAGAGAAATGTTCCATAGTACTGTTTCATCCTGCTAAATGGCCACAATGACTGTGGCTGGGGCTTGGACTGGCCAGGTCCAAGCCTGGCATCTGGACCTCCATCTGGATCTCCCACATGGATGGCAGGGACCCACTCTTCGGGCTGTCACCTCCTGTTTTCCCCGGGTGCGTGAGCAGGGAGTTGGATCAGAAACAGAGGAACAGGTACTTCGGTAACTCCAGCATGGGATGTCAGTATGATTGATCTGCCCACCACAGTATCAGCTCCTGGACAGAGTTATCGAGATATAATTTGAGTACTAGAAAAATCCACTCATTGTAAGTGTACAGTTAAATCACCTTTTAGTAATTTGTAGAATTGTGTACCATCATCAACAAAAGTTAGTTTGGGGATGTTACTCCCCCCTTCCTGTTCCCCAGTTGACTGTATGCAGGCAGTCCCTACTTGTACTCCTGCAAGGCAGTGGCTCATCTACTTTCTGTCTTGGTCACTTGTTCTGTTTTGTTCCTCTCATGTAGATGGAACTGGTCCATATGGGGTCTTTTGTACCTGGAATCTTTTACTTGTCATTCAGCCAGGTGCCAGCATGTATCAGAGATCTGTAGTTGATGGTTTTCCGTTCATTAATTGTTGAATGTTTGGATGTTTTTCAGTAGTTAGCTATTATCAGTAAAGCTGCTCTCAATGTTTGTGGACAAGCCTTTGATTTGGAAACACATTTTTTTTTAAAAGATTTATTTTTATTATTTTTTATTGGAAAGGCAGATATACAGAGAGGAGATACAGAGAGGAAGATCTTCTGTCCGATGATTCACTCCCCAAGTGAGTGCAACGGGCCGATACTATGCCGATCCGAAGCCAGGAACCTCTTCCGGGTCTCCCACGCGGGTGCAGGGTCCCAAAGCTTTGGGCCGTCCTCGACTGCTTTCCCAGGCCACAGGCAGGGAGCTGGAAGGGAAGCGGGGCTGCCGGGATTAGAACCGGCGCCCATATGGGATCCTGGGCGTGCAAGGCGAGGACCTTAACCACTTGCGCCACCGCGCCGGGCCCAAGGGAAACACATTTTTATTTCTTTCAGGTAAATTAATAAGATTGGAATTGCTGGGTCATGTAGTAAACTTCTGTTTGAGTGGCTCTACCATTTTACAAGGCCATCAGCAATACGGAAGGCTTCCAGATTCCCCCACGCTTGCCATTACCTATCTTTTGGCTTATTGTCATTCTAGCTGATGTGTAGTGGCATCTGTATAATTATTGGTTGTTTGTATGTATTTTTTTTTTTGGTGAAATGTATATTCAAGTCTTTTGCCCATTTTTGTTACAAATTACATTTTTTCTTGGTGGTAAATTATTATTTTAATCGCTTTTAAGTAGGTAATTCAGTAACGTTAAGTACACTTACAATGTTGTACATTCATCACTATTGACTATGTCCAAAACTCATTGATCATCCTCAGTAGAAATTCTATTCCCATCAAATAATAACTCGCAGTCCCCCTCGTCATCTCTATTCTGTTTTCCTTCTCTCTGAGTTTGCACGTTCTAGCTCCCTGTTGTAAGCAGAATTATACAGCATTTGTTCCTTTGCATTGGACTTATTTCACTAGTGTGTTTTTAAAGTTCCTCCAGGTTGTAGTTTTTATCAGCACCCATTTTTCAATTGGGTTATTGCTGTTATTCATTTAGGTTATTTGTCTTACTAATGAGAGCTTTGCAAGCTTATTAGGAGGTTTAGATACGAGACCCTTATCACATACGTGATTAGTAAATATCTTTTTCCCAGTAAGTGGTTTCCATTTTCATTTTCCTCGTGCTGTCTTTTGAAGCACAAATGTTTTTCATTTCAGTGAAATTCAGCATCGACTTTTTTCTTTTACAGGTGATAGTTTTGGTCTTTTGTTTTGAGAATCGCTTATTAGCTCCAGTCACAGAGATTTTCTTCAAAATGTTTAGTTTTTATGTTTAACTCCATGTTCTACCATATGTTAGTTTTTTGTAGATGGTGTGGTGTGGGAGGAGGTGGTCTAAGATTTTATTTTTCTCGTTTGATATCCAAGGAAAATATGCCCTTTCCCCATTTGTCCCTTTGTAGAAAATCAGTTGGCTGAATTGCAAGGATTTATTTTTGGATTCCACTGGTGTGCGTGGTTTCCCTTATGCCAGTGCCGTGGTGTTTTGCTTTCTGGTTTGATGGTGCGTTTGACATCGGAGCATGTGAACACTCCTACTTTGTTCTTCTCAATATTGGTTAGGTTCTTTTCTTGTATATAATGTAAAATCTAATAGTAAAATCAAAATAAAAATTTTTTCTTGGCGTAAAACTTAAGATTAGCTTGTAAGTTTATATCACAAAGTTTGTTGTGGTTTTGAAAGATTGCTCTTTATGCATACATGGCGGTGAGGCTTGCATTTAAAAAATACTTAGTCTTTGAGTGTTTTAAAGAACCAACTTGGGTTTTATTAATTTTTAATATATTTCTGTTTCATTGATTTCAACTTTCTATTACTCCTTTTTTTTCTGCTTGCATTGTGCTTAATTTTTTCTTTTTCTAATTTCTTAAGATGGAAACCTAGGCAATTGATTTGAATCTTTCCCTTTTTATGTTAATGTTGTTGAATGCAATGCAGTGTACCCTTTGCACTGAACAAATTTGGTTTATTGTGCTTTTGTTTTCATTCATTCAGAACATTTTAAAATAGCCTCTGTGATTTCTGTTTTGGGCCCTGTGCTATTTAGAGACACATTGTTTATTTTCCAGATGTTTGCAGTGCCTTGTTTGAGTCCATGTGAAAACATACTTTGTGTATTTTTAATCTGTTCTGATGTTTTGAGATTGTGTTGTGGCTTCCTGCATTTTTACTGATTTTCTCTCTTGTTCTAACAGTTCAGACTTGTATTGCCTGTTTTTCCTTTCAATACTGTCATTTTTTGCTTCATGTATTCGTCACTGTTTTGGTTCATGTTTATAATTACATATAGTTTTCTGATGTATTGATCTTTTAACATAAAATGTTTTTGTCTCATAAGAATTCCTGTTTTAATGGCTATTTTGTTTGACATCAGTATAGTTACTCAAACCCCCTTATGATTACCATTTGCATAGCTCATGTCTTTTAAAAAATATTTATTTTGGGGCAGGTACCATGGTGTAATTTGCCTGTAGTGCCTGTATCTCATGTGGGTGCCAGTTCATATGCTGGCTGCTCTACTTCCAGTCCAGCTCTCTGCTCATGGCCTGAGAAAGCAGCAGAAGATGGATCAAGTCTTTGGATCTCTGCACCTATGTGGGAAACTTGGAGGAAACTCCTGGCTCTTTGGATCGGCTCAGATCTAGCAGGTGCAGCCATCTGGGGAGCAGACCAATGGATGGAGAATACCTTTGTCTCTCCTCTCTGTATAACTCTACCTTTCAAATAAAAATAAATAAACCTTAAGAAAAAATAGTTTGTTTATTTGAAAGAGTGACAGAGGGGGAGAAGGAGAGGCAGCGAGGGAGAGGTTTTCCACTTGCTTGTGCACTCCTCAAATGCTGAAAACAGCCAGAGCTGGGTCAGGCTGAAACCAGAAACCAGAAGTTTCTAATGAGCTTCCATGTGGGTACAGGGACACAGGGGCTTGAGTCATCCTCTGCTGCTTTCCTAGGTGCATAACTGGGAGTTGGATCAGAAGTGGAGCAGCAGCTTGTACATGAGCTAACAACCATATGGAATGCTGGTGCTACAGGCGGTGGCTTTTCCCAGCATGCCGCAACACTTCCCCCTTCTTGGTAAATATTACCACCTTGGTGGCTTGTGGTTCTATCTAGTCTTATGGTTACCAACTTTAGCTATTCTTTGGGTTTTCTCACATGTTTACTAGCGGGAGCGTTCGCCTAGTGTTGCACCCCGATGGTAGTACCTTTATCTTCCAGGTCCTGACGTGATGAGTTTAAAGTCAAGGGCTATGTGCTTGTTCTTAAGGGGAGTACAGTGGATCTTTGCTGCAATGGAAAATGGTGGCATCCATTTCCACTTCTTGCTCACTAAATGTTTTCTTTCCTTTTTGATTTATCTTTCTTCCATAGCATAAAGACAGGGTAGGGCATTGATTGGAGTCCCTTATCAGTCATTACACTTTTTATTTATTGAAAAGGCATAGAGTGAGAGAGACAGAGATCTTCCATCTGCTGATTTACTCCCTAAGTGCCCATCACTGCCAGGGCTGGGCCAGGCTGGAGGTAGGAGCTGGGAACTGCATCTGGATCTCCCACATGGACGGCAGAGCCCACAGTACCCGTAGCATCGTTTACTGTCCTGCAAAGTGCACGTTAGCAGGAAGCTGGATGGGAAGCCGTGCTGGGAAGCAAACCCAGGCACACCGATGTGGGATATAGGCTTTCCAGCAGCAACTTAACCAGTGCCAAGAGCCTGATCTTTATCACCCTTTTAGCTAAAAAGGGTTAGGATTCATTACTCAGGCTAGAGCATGGAGGCTCCAGTCCTGGAATTTAAATATTATGCAGGGACTAGAAATGACCCAAGTACCTGCAGTGCTTGGTGCTAAGTGCCTGTAGTCACTGTGCCTGTGGGAGACTGTCAGCTTTGTGTCTTTCTTAGTCTGGGTCCCTGCCTGGATCCCTGTGGAATGCCTGTACCTCTCTTCCATGTCCCTCTAATAGATCCCATGCCCAACTAAGTTACTTAGAGTCAAGTTCAACTGTGTGCAGGACATCCAGTGGCAGTAGAGGGCGTAGAAGGCTTCCCAGAAGGCTGTGGATAATTGTTGTTGGGAAGGTGATATCTGAATTTGAATAGTCTTTTCTGGTTTTGTGTTTGGGTGCCTAAAGCAGTTTTACCCTGGAATGTGAATAACGCAGAAACCTCAAATTCAGAGCTACACAGAATGGAAGGAGACCCACTCAAACATTTCTGTTTTGAGAAGGGAGGGAGACTGGCTGGGAGGTGGATGGCTCAGCTATGCCCAGAGTGAGAGCAGAGACTGGATCAAAGTGATGGGCATCTGGGATTCCCAGTTTCCATGCTCTTAAGCAGTGACAAAAACACGTGTGATCAACGACATTACAAACACTTCCCTGTTTCCTGTTAGGACATGATGTCCCTGTCTCCACTGTTCACCTGCAGCATCTCCCTTTGGCTGCTCAGCTCAGCTTTGGCTGCTCTGGTGGGTTTCAGAGACTGAAGAAAGGAGCTAGACTTGTCTAATGTGACCATCCCCCTCAGGCCAAAGTGGTGCATAACTCTACCCTTTAACACTTGACTGTTTTCTGGGCTGGTGTCATGGGCTGAATTACCACCTTTGACGCTGCTGTCCTGGCTGCTCCACTTCTGCTCCTGCTTCCTGCTGATGTGCCTGGGAAAGCAGTGGAAATGGCCTCCATCCTTGGGCCCCTGCACCCACATGGGAGACCCAAATGAAGCTCCTGTTTCCTGGTTGGGGCCTGACTTGGCTGTGGTTATTCTGGCCATTTGGGCAGTCAATCAGCAGCTGGAAGATCTCTCTCTCTCTCTCTCTCTCTCTCTCTCTATGTATCAGTCTCTCTCTTTGTAGTTCTGCCTTTCAAATAAATAAATGAATCTTACAAGAAAGAAAATGGACAATTTTTTTGCCATTGTAAGAGTTGGCAGTTGTACAACTCAGGGGTTTTCTCTCTGGTAGTTAGTGGCTGAGTGCTACGAAGATCTAAATAATAATTTGAGGCTGCAACCCAGCCCTTGCTGCTGCCTATATAGCTCCTAAACCCTAGGAAGCCTCCAGACTGCTTCCTCTTTGCCTCTAGTTGAATGCCCTCGCCTGTGGTGTGTTCTGAACACCCAGCTGTCACCATGGCATTGACTGAATAGGACCAGCACTGTTTCTTGACAAGTTCACTTCCCCAGGTGGAGTGTGAGCTTTTTATAAAGCTGGGAAACTTTGTGATCTTTGCATAGTTCAGTACAGGGTCACAGTGTCTGGAGCACAAGGCAGTGGGTGCCAGTCTGTCCCACTGTGCTGCTTCACCACCTTACCTGTCAAAGCATGGAAGTTTATTTCTCACAGTCTCAGAGGTGGGAAGTCCAAGACTGGGGTGCCAGCCTTGGGGACCCAATATATGTGTATGTGTGTGTGTGTGTGGGGCGGGTCTTGGTGCTGCATCCTCAGGTGACAGGAGTCACAAGGGACCTACATTGTGCCCTCCCAGGAGGCAGTGACCCTGGCCTGGCTCACCCCTCTCCGAAGACCCTCCACCTTCATGCCATCACTACAGCAGTTTGGTTTCAGCAGGAGTTTTGCAGAGGGGTCCCCCTTGTTCAAAGCACAGCAAATGGTTGTGAAGCCAGTGTCTGCCTGTTTTAGAATAGAGCCATTGAATAGCACTGCTGTTGGCAAAGAGGGCTGGAAGAGACCCTGAGGCACGTGGACAGAGGACATCCTTTTGAGCAGGTCCAGTGAACAACGTGAGATCCTAGCACCTGCTAGGGGGCTACACCCAAGAGGCTAGACTCCCCCAAAGGCTCCTTTCCCTTTTCTGCTTGGTCTCTTGGGAGTTCTCAAACTTTCATTGTATACACCCGACTCTCGAGTGTGGCAGGGTGTGTGATTCAGCAGGTCTCTTCTCCCTCTGTGTTTTTAACCCCTTGGGAAGAACTTGTTCATGAAACTAGGTATTTCCAGCTTTGGTCCCCCTGGGTGTTCCTCTGCCTCATTATCCCTTTGATGAGCACACACTTGAACTAGGTTAGTAATTAGGGTTATTAGCAAATGTACCTAGGAGTCCAGTCATCAATCATTTAGGGTTTTGCTACTTATTTTTTCTCCATATACAGGCTTTTGAATTATTTACAATGCAGTGAGTTTTAAAGCAATTGCAATTTTGCTGTTTTTCCAACATCTGAAACCCATTTTATGTAATGATTATTCTTGCCTTAACTAGACAGTCCTCTTCTCCGTGTATTTTTGGAGCATGCACATTTTGCCAATGAAAAGATGGTGTCTTGTAAAAGAAGGAAAGCAGTAAAAATCTAATTTTGGCAAAAAAAAATTTACTTTGGATGTTTGAGTGTCTACTTTTTTTATAGCTGGTAATAAGTATAGATCTTGTTAAAGTAACAGCAAAGAAGTCAAATTTAAGATTCTACCATGAAACTCTAATTATATGAATTTATGTATCACGAACAGAATACTTGTAGCCAACATCAGGGAAGTTAGGAAACTTCATGAGATACCAGAGTGGCTATATTGTAGCGAATGTGGCTTAAACATCAGAAATTTATTCTCCACACTTATAGAGACCCAGAAGTCTAAGTTCCAGGCCCTACTGTCTGGTCTGTGTGTGGCTAGCAGAGAGAAGCCAGCAAAAGCAAGGCCTGTGTCCTCCTTCAAAACAATTTTACATCAAAAGTTTGTGTGTGTGTGTGTGTAAAAGACAAAGCAAGAGCAAGAGAGAGAGAGAACGCGCCCCAGCCAGCCAGAAGGCTAGGCCAAAGTGGCCAGGAGCCAGGAATCCAATCCAGGTCTCCCATATAGACGGCAGGATCCAGTTCCTTGGGCCGGGAGCATTGCATTCCAGATTGGCAGTGACAGGAAGCTGGAATTGGGAGCCAGAGCTGGGACTCCACCCCAGTAACTTCAGGAATAACCAGGGGGTGTCTTTACCACCAGGCCAGCATCCACGCCCCCTCCTCTCCTTATGCACGCTGATTCCATTCTGAAGGCTCCTCCCTTAGGACCTAATCCCCTCTCCTCCGAAAGATCTCAGCTAGGCTTCACCCCAAGGAGTTAGGATTGCTGATGATGAATTTTAGGGGAACGCAAACCTGGATTCATAACAATAACATGTGACAATCTTTTTAAGTGCTAACAGGAAGTCTTTCGTTCTAACTCACATACAAATTGGGAGGGTAAGTAATTAGACAGGTGATGATTGCATATGTAAAGCAAAGGGGTGTGATGATATTTCCATTGTATTTCCATGAAGTGAAAGCTGCATTTTGGCTAGATTCTTCCTGAATTTCTCCTGTAAATTGACTGACTTTTCATTGTGTGTGTGTGTGTTTTTTTTACTATAGGTCTATACTTGTTTCTTTGTTCGCTCAGTAAAATTTTCTGGATATTGATTTTGTGAGAATCATTCCTGCAGATAATTTTGTATTAGAAACCTAAAGCTCATGCCTTTCTCAAGCTACAAAGCTCACTTTCAGTTCCTGATAAAGCTAGTCAAATTGTTTATATTTTATAAATAGTTATTTATTTGAAAGGCAGAATGACAGAGCAAGGGAGCAAGATTCTATCCACTGGTTCACTCCCAAAATGGCCCCAGTGGATGGTACTGGGCCAGACTGACGCCTGGGCCTGGGACTCTATCCAGATTGCTCACAAGGGTGACCAAAATGCAGATGCTTGGGTCATTGTCTGCTGTCTCCAGGGTGTGCATTAGCTGGACGCGTGCGTGAGTGAATGTGGAAGCTGGACTCGATCCCGGGCATTCTCACATCCTAAGTGGTGGATTACCTCACTGTGCCACAGCGTCTGCCCCTAAGTAAGGCAAAAGTGTGCCTCTGGACACAGTCATATATGGGAAAAAGTTACATGAATTGTCAAATCATTTACTTGTGTGATCCTCAAAAACTAGAACTCTTAATTTTTCCATCTTTAGCACCTACTGCAATGTCCAGCACTTAAGAGGAACTCCCTAAGTGTTCAAGCTCTAAAGTCATCGAGCCTTCCAGAACCCTGTAATTATTGCCCATAGTTTTAAGCGCTGATTCCAGTATCAGCAAAGATGACTTTTCTGTACTGGTACACAGTAGGTGCTTGATAAATGTTGTGTGGAAGAATCTGTTGTTTTAGTACATCGCCACCAATGGCTATTCCATTAGTCTTTTGCCTTGTGATGTGGAATATGTCATCAATTATTTATTCCTTAGAAACTTTCCACAAATTATCATTATCAATTTAGAAGAGGTAATGTAGTTAACTATGAATTATACATGTGTGGATTATCCATACTGACTTTGACTTAAAGATATCATCAGTATCTGGTGGGCGGCTCTCCGTGTTCCTCCAGTTTGATGGCTTGGGATGCAGTTTGCACCCCCCCATCCCCTTGGACATGAGGTTTTTGCAGAACCAGGGAGCAGTGTTTGCCCTGTGGCTGGCTAGAATCTGTAAACCTACTGCAGGTGTCCACATTCCTAGACCTCATAATGTCTCGCTGGTTTGGCGTGTTAGTGTTAACCTATGAATTATGGGAAATTATAGCACACCTTCATCTAATTGAGTGGACTGCACAGTCTTTTTAATTTAATAGTTTGAAAATGACTACTCAAGAGTTTCCTGAACGCAATGAAGGCAGTGTTGGGTTTTCTCATGCCAAAAAGGGGCATAGATAATGATGTACGTGTAGACTTGGACTGACAGACAGGTGCTCTGCTTCAGTGGGCAACCAACACTGCCAATGAATGGGAAGTTCTGGTACCTGCACTTTGTGTGTGTTACCTGAAAGGGAATTTCAACCTGGCTGAGTGGTCTGCATCCTTTGGCGCAGGCGCAGAGAGAGTCTGATGATTTTCATTCACGTTTGTTTTAACTTACTCCCTTGACCTCAGAGGGAGAAGACTGTGAACTGATTGAAATTTTGAACTGTTGATAGTGGATTTTCAAGGTAAATTAACACACTGATGTTCTGTCCCATCTCCTGTACATTTTAGCTGCTCTGTCTTTGAGGGCTTGATAGCCTAGGGATACCAGCGAGCGATAGTCTGTGAGCTTGCAAAACTAGTTCCTTTAACATGGAGCTAACTAGATCAAACCCCTAGTTTGCCACTGAGAGGAACCAGGATCCTAGGAGTGAGCCAGGCACACAAGGCATCTGTTTCGGCCCTACTTCACATTCTAGTGGGGGTGGGTATAAATAGTAAACCCTAAGTAATCAACGGAATGGTAGCTCACTGTGTCACGTGCTCAGATAAGCGAATGTGGTGCAGTTACTAAGGTGACAAGAATCAAGACTGCAGTGGCAGAAGAATTCAGCCAAGCTACGGTAGATGAGACACATAGGGAGAACATTCCAGATGGAAGAAAATTCCAGGGCTGTAAGCAGAAAGTAGTTTGGTGTAGATGAGAAGGATCATCAGTGGACTGCTGAGTCAGCCCGGAGAGCCATGCTGAGAGGATTGGAGTTTGAACGTGGGACACTTCCAGACCTGTTTGTATTTCAGAAAGGATCACATCAACTCCTGCATGGAGAAGGAATTGTCAGGAAGTAAGAGTGGAAGCAGGGAGGCCACCTGGCAGCCAGGGAAGATTTGCTGGTGGCTTGGATGGGGCGAGGGGTGGGGACTATAGGTAGAGATGGGCATGGATTGCAGATTCACTTTGGGATAAAACTGACAATTAAAAAAAATCTTTTAAAAAAGTAGTTATTTAATTGAAAGATAGAGGGAGACAAAGAATGAGTGAAAAATCTTTCATCTGCTGGTTCACTCCCCACGTGGCCACGACAGCCAGGTCTGGAACAGGCTGAAGCCAATAACTCCATCCTGGTCTCCCTTGTGGGTAGCAGGGGCTGAAACACGTAGGTCATCTTTCCTGCCCCTTGAGGCCCGTTAGCAGGGAGCTGGAAGGAAAGCAGTGCAGCCAGGACTTGAATCAATGTAGCAGTATGGGATGCCAGTGTCATGAGCTGTTGCATTTTAATCACTGCACCAAATGCTTGTTTCTCCAGGGAGTATTGAGCTGGGTGGGGAAATGTAAAGTTAGGCAGGATCCCCACCTCTACTGGGCCCTCCGCTGCTGCAGTTGAGCCTTTGCCTAGGTGCTAGTTGATGTGCACTTCCATTTCCAAATCCTTCTATGTAGGAAGGGTTAGAAACAGAGAGGAACACCTTCTTTCTTGGTCTTTGCTCAGCAATGCTGGCCTGTCTAGGTGAGTTGGAGTCCCCAGGGTGCGGATTCCATGACGTAGTTCACCGAGGTTCAGGCTGTGGTCCCTAGTGTATGTTGTGTTTTGAAGAGAGGGTCTTTACAGATAGACTGGCCTGTGCTGTGGCGTGTTGGGTAAAGCCATCATTGCCTTGGATGTTAACATCCCAAATGAGTGCTGGTTTGTTTCCTGGCTGCTCTGTTTTTCATCTAACTTCCTGAAATGGCCTGGGAAAGCAGCAGAGGATGGCTTAAGTTCCTGAGCTCCTGCATCTACCTGGCAGACCCAGAAGAAATTATTTTTCTTCTTTGAGATTTGTTTATTTTTATTGGAAAGTCAGATCTACAGAGAGGAGGAGAGACAGAGAAGATCTTCTGTCCACTGATCCACTCCCCAAGTGGCCGCAATGGCCAGAACTGAGCCAATGCAAAGCAGGAGCTTCCTTCAGGTTTCCCACGTGGGTGCAGGGTCCCAAGGCTTTGGGCCATCCTTGACTACCTTCTCAGGCCACAAGCAGGGAGCTGGATGGGAAGCGGGGTTGCTGCTACAAAAACTGGTGTCCATATGGGATCCTGGCACATGCAAAGTGAGGACTTTAGCCACTAGGCTGTCACGCCAGGCCCCTGGAAGAAACTTTTAGCTTCTGGCTTTGGATTGTAGCCATTAGTCATTTAGGAAATGAATTAGCAGATGGCAGATCTCTCTCTCTTTGTTGCTCCCTCTTTCTGTCTCTCCCTCTCTCTTGCTTACTGTAACTCTGCCTTTCAAACAAATGAATGCTCCATTAAGAAAAGGTGAAGACTTGGAGCATCACACTTCTCAGTGCACGTGAAGTATGTTTGCAGTGTGAACTTGAGCTGCCCTGCAGCCTTTGCTGCTACAGTGGAGCCTCCTGAGGGTGTGTTGGTGCTCTGCACATAGTAGGTGCTCAAGAAATAGTCTTCTGAGTTGACAGTAATGTCATGATGTCCTTAAGAATGTAATCTCTCTTCTTTTAAAGCTTTATTTATTTTTATTTGAAAGGAATCTTTACAGAGTGGAGAGACACACAGAGAGGTTTCTCATCTGCTAGTTCATGCCCCAAATAGTCATGATGGCTGGAGCCGAGCTGATCCAAAGCCAGGAGCCAGGAGCGTCCTTTAGGTTTTCCACACAAATGCAGGATCCCAAGAACTGGGTCATCCTCTGTTGCTTTTTCAGGCTCTAAACAGGGAGCTGGATGAGAAGCAGAGCAGCTGGGATGTGAACCAGTGTCCATATGGGATGCTGGTGCTAGCGGGTAGAAGAATAGCTTGTTGAATCAGAGTGTTGGCCCAAAGAGATAATCTTACAAGTAAGCACATTATGTGACAGATTGTTCTGCAACAACACATTGGGAAGCAGTGCCAACCTTACAGAGGGGTTATTTGTTCAAAAGCTTCATTCTGGAATTCCTTCAATGGGAAGCTTCTGTTTTCACATGGCTTTTGAGTAATGTGAACACTATGTTAAGGCCAGATATAATTCTTTTCTGTATTCTGCAGAGCACTTCTAATACAGTGCATTATCCATCCGCGTAAGAATTGTGAAAGTTAAATGGAGTTATTTCTAGCACAGAATTAAAAAAATCGTGTTTTTTCTTGGTTATAAAAGTAATGAATGCCCATTGTTGGCAACACAAAAAAGAAAAGTAAGCCATAATCCCACTCTAGAGATAAGTAAAACAGTCATATCCTAGTGTTTTATGAGGCTCTTAATACATAGCCAGAGTCCTGCTGTGTGTTTATTTTATGCCCACTCTTTCTGCTTAATATTAAATTGTACACATTTTCCTTTGTTTTAAAAAGTCCTCCATGATTGTCTTAACGTTGGTGTAATAATACACCTTATAAAATACTTGGTCTGTGTCTCGTACTCTGAGGGGATCCTTGTGCAAAAATTTTTTTGGGTCTTCTTATTATTTTCCTTAAGATTAATTCCCAGAACTAGAGTTCCTTGGCCAAGGGTTATGAGCACTGGAAATATATTTTGTTGCATCTCTCTCCAGAATTGTAGTAGAATATGCTGGCTGCCTTTTGATTTTGACATATTCTTCTTATTATAAATAAAAAATATTTGGTTCTTGAATAAGTGAAATGCTATGTTTTTCTTTTCCTAAAAAAAAAAAAGCCTAGACCATTTTTTAAAGAGTGGTTTTAGATTCACTGTTGAGCTGAAAGTACAGAGAGTTCTCCTACACCCCCTCCCTCACACACAGCCTCCCCCTCTCGCAACATCTTGAGTCGAGTGGTTCATGATAATGGTATGATTTTTATTTCCTGTTTTTTTTTTTTTTTTTTTTGCTTACCAGCAAGGTCGAACCTTTAAAACATGTTACTTTATTATTTTTAGCACCTCTTTTGCAAGTTGCTTTCCACTTGCCTTGCTTAGTGATTGAAAAACAGCTCAGATAAAGAAGGGTTGGCTATAGCCATTGCTGTTTCTTGACTACCTAGTGAGGTCTTACTCCAGGAGTAGTCTGCAGGCTGTACACATTTACACGCCTGGGCTTATGTCCCAGCTTTGATTTTATGGGGACGGGGCTTGGGGATTTGTGTCACAGCCTAACTGCAGATAGCTTTAAAAATCTGTGATTGACACCGTGGCGTGGTATGGTATATCTCCTTCCTGCAGTTCTGGCATCACATATGAGTGCTGGTTAGTGTCCCAGCTGCTCCGCTTCCAATCCAGCTCCCTGCTTACGGCCTGAGAAATCAGCTGAGAATGTCTCATGTTCTTTGGGCCCCTGTATCCATGCGGGAGATCAGGAAGAAGCTCCTGATTCCTGGCTTCAACTCTAGTTGTCGCAGCCACTTGGGGAAAGATCTAGCAGATGGAAGGTCTCTCTGTCTCTCCTCTTAACTCTGCCTTTTAAATAAAAATAAAAATCTAAAAGCAAATTATTTAAAAATCAAGGTGACAGATTCGCTGGTCTGCTCATCCTGCAAATGGCTGTGACAGCCAGGGTTTGGCAAGGTGGAAGCCAGGAGCCTGGAACTCTGTCCCATCTCCCAGATGGATGGCAGAGACTTAAGCACTGAAGTGCTCATCCGATGTGTCCCAGGCGTATTTGCAGGGAGCCGGATCAAAAGCAGAGCAGTCGGAACTCGGACAACCACTCTAATGTAAGGTGCAGGGTTTTTAGGAGGCAGCTTAACCCACCGTGCCAGAGTACCTGCACCAGCTAGGAAATATTTATGCACATAAGCAGTGGTTGGAAACCACTGGTCCTTTGCCTGGTTATGTAAAGATTGGAGCCATTTCTTACAGGGAGTATAAATGTTTCTTTGTATTACATGTAGTGAATAGGTGTGACTTCCTATTTGGAGAGCTGGCTCGTTCACCAGCTTCTTTTCAGAGTGGGAGAGTGCTAGCGCCAGATTAGTCAGAGCTGAAGTTCCCTTGCGGGAGTCTGCTTAGATGACTAACATTTTGTCATTCACAGGTGATTGTAGCTGGTTAGCGTTCTTCTTCACAGAGCAGGTTCATTCAGAAAAAGCTAGAAATGACAGCAAGTAACAGAGAGATCTGGGGATTCCAGAATTCTTCAGGTGTAATAGAATTTTTAAAAAAATGTTTGTTTGAAAGGCAGAGTTAAAGAGGGAAAGGCAGAGGCAAAGACAGAGATGTTTGATCTGCTGGTTTATTCACTAAATGATTGTAGCAGCCAGGGCTGGGCTAGGCTGAAGCCAGGAGCCAGGAGTTTTCTCTGGGTTTCCCATGTGGGTGGCGAGCACACAAGCACTTGGGCCACCTTCCATTGCTAGCAGAGCAGTTGGGACACAGACTGCCACTCATGTGGATTGCCAGCACTCCAGGCGTTGGCTTTGTCCACAATGCCAAAAGTACCGGCCCCTGTAAGAGATTTTTCACTGTCACTGTTATGCTGCTTGTAACACCAACCAATTTTACAATGACAAAAACCAGAACACTAAAATCCCTAATTTTTGCTGCTTACAAGTTTGAAAATCCTAACAGCTACATGTAAGCATACTTTTTTCTGTAGGTATGTCATACTTACAAAAAAAAAAAAAAAAGCGAAGATAAAGGAGAAAGATAGTTAAAAGATAGTTAAGAAGAGTACCAAAGAATTTAGGCAAGTATAATTATGTTGTTTCTAATTGGGATTTCTGCTTATGTGCCAATGGGCCTACACAATGTCAGTGGTTGAGGAGCCGTCTGATTTCTAGAAATTAATTGTAACAGGCAGGTCTATTCCAGAATGAATCCTCAAGAAACTCCTAGACTAGTGCAGGAGGTAATGACTCTCTTCCCATTCCTAGTACCACCTGCCCGAAGGCCTAGATGGGATGGGGCTGGAGACACAGCCAGCAGAGTCCCATCCCCGGCCAGCTGTATGGTGAGGACATAGGCCCCCCTGCCCAAGGAGGGACTGTGGCAGGCAGCCTCACTGTCCTCACTGTGTCTGGGCTTGGTCCATGAAGAGGACAAAATGCGATGAGGGTGCCTCCTAGTGCCTGCACACTGGCCCTGCACCCTCACTAACTACAGCTCCAGCCCACACGTTCTTTCCACCATCAAGACTCAGGACTGGTCTGCAAGAGACTCCAGAGTGCGGAGGCAGACAAGGCTTATCACACATGAGGAAGGCCCAGGAGAAGTTGTACAGCCTCAGATCAGGCATCAGTGAAATACGAAACAAAATAAAACAAAGCCTAAATATGTTGGAAATCCAGTTACAGCATCAAAGACCTTTCTTGAACTTTAAGTTTTAAGTCTGAGAAGAATTAGAGGTGATTCTTTGTTTGTAAGGCAAAGCAGGCAAAGGGAAGGACATCAGAAAGAAAGTGCCTTGGTGCAGGGATCCACGGCCTCCAGCAAATAGATCACCAGAGCTCTGGAAGGAGAGGAGGTAGAGGAGAAATGTTAGTTACATAGAAGAAGGAATTGTACCTGAGTTGGAAAAGAATCTGAAACTGTGGAATGAAATCATAATGAAAGTCAAGACCCCTTAATAGCCTTTCATCATTATAACGAAATAGCCAAGGTTGGGTACGCATAGAGAATGGAGGGTTGCTTAGCTCATGCTTTGGAGTTTCAAGGGGATCACACTGTTGTCACCTTGGCTCTGGTAAAGGTCTTGTGGTGGACGTGGCACCTGTCAGGAGGGAGAGATCACATGATTAGACAGCAGGCTCTACAGTTCCATTCAAGCACACGCGCCCGTTGACCTAAGCCCCTCTCCGTGGGCCCACAGTATCTCCCAATATTGCCCCTCCGGGAGCCAGTCTTACAGGACATGGCCCTTGAAGGAACAAACCACATCCAAAGATGGAGAAAAGAAAAATCTTCCAGGCTTGTAGACACTATTAGCTAAGGTACTTCTAGAGGAAGAAGCCCCAGACTTAGCCAGAGCTAAGGAGAGGAAAGGTCTTTTTTTTTTTTTTTTGCTAATTCTTTCTTCTACCCATTTCCCACTTGCCCATTCATGGCAGACTCAGAGGATCTTCCTTCCAAAGTATCTGTCCCAGGAAAATGCAAGAGAAAGAACTCTAGCTAAAATGCAATGCATCTGGACACAGCTCCGAGTTAGCAGTAACAACAAAATAAAACCAAAAAAACAAGGATGCAGAGATCCTTAGAGAAACGACAGTAGAATCTCATGGAAGTGTATAATGATCAATGCCTGGAGCTACGTGACAAAAGTGTTAAGAAAGGAAAACTATTGAAATGCAGGAAATGTGCAAGCACGTTTTTATTAATAGTCCATCCGGAATTCTTGCTGTAGTTTCAGCAAATGCAATTGGGGGTTGGGGATGAGAGAAGGGCAAAAGGGGAAAACAGTCAAATTCTTCCAGATAAGTCGCCTGAGACTGAAGGGTGATGTGGGCAGGTATGAAGGGTGCTGAGCAAAAACAGAGCCGGAAGCAGTCAGGCACATGTGTGGAGCTCATGGAATGACGACGAACTCTCCCGCCTCCTCTAGGATCTGAAGGGAAGAAAAAGGTCGAACTGGTTGGACTGAGCAAAAGGAGAGGGCGCAAAGATGACCAAGAGCAAAATCGACTGTCGACATAAAATAAGCTGCAAGGATAGCATAGAGGGACAGAGCCCTGTAGTGTTCTGGGAGAGAACTTGTCACTGGAGCCTGCTTCCCTGGGTTCAAGTCCCAGCTCTGGCATTTGTGAACTTAGAGCAAGACACTTAACTGTTGAGAGCTTGGGGATAACAGTACCTCCCTCAAAGGGTGTTACGAGGATTGACTGAGTCAAGGTGCCCAAAATGCGGGGAACAGGGCTGTGTCCAAATTAGACAGCAAGCAGGGCTGTGTCTTAGTATTTACTTATTTATTTTTAGTTAAGCATTTATTTCAAAAAATGAATCATGTTTGCAGTGTAGAGTAAGTCTACAGTATTGCCATGCAGAGTTAATCATAACGGGATAACACTGTCTGGAAACAAGCTGCCTTCCCTGTTTATATTTCCTTGTTTCTGGATATAATTGGTGACATGTACTGTTTAAGCATGCAACTTTTTTTTAAAAATAATTTTTTAAATTATATTTTTGACAATCTTTACATACTTAATTAGGGTAAAAAGGTTCAAGGGCTATAGGAAAGTGGGTAAGACTATTATTTCCATATTGTTTCCTTCATGTTTAAAGGGGGGTATTAAGGGAGAAGGCCCACCCAATTTCCCACCTTCCCCAGGTCCCGGATGTAGGGTATGCTCCGAGGTTCTTGCTCAAGTGGTTTTGATATTGCCACAGTTAAGAACTGCTGCCAATCTTGCCACTCCAAGCACTATGAGGTCTTTGAAAAATCCACTGGTTGACATGGTCCATCATAGAGTCTCTGTTTGCCCCGTATTTCGTTGCCAACATATAGCTGAGATGATTGATTGACCAGTTCTGTCTTCTCTCTTTTCTTGATTTGGGTTCTGAGTCCAGCATTTCGATTGGAGAGATCCCCAAAGAAACTTTGTTTGAGGTTTCTCAAACCAGATTCTTGTATGTACTAGCAAGCACAGTGCCTGGCACAGTCCATCGCCCTGATCAGCTGGTGGTTGCAATTGCTGGGTTGGTTCTGTTTCCAGCCCCAAGTTCCACTGGAACCAATGGGTGTTGCAGTCCAGCCTGGTTCTGCCCAGCACATACTCGGCCCTCACATAAACCAGTGGGAGCTGCAGCCTAGTTGGAGCGACCCGCAACAACCCCCACCAGGCCCGCCCCCTACCCTGGTTTGCCAGTATGTGCAGCAGTAGTCCAGTCTGTCCCACACCCCATTCCACCCCAGCTGCTGTCCTAGTTTTATGCCCTCCTGTGGAAGTGGTAACCCAAGAGGGAGGAGCCCACTATTTCCCTCCCAGGCCTCTCCCACTCCCAGATTATACTCTCTCCAGGTAGTTCTGTGGTTTGACTTGACAGAACTAGCCCCGAGTGCCAGCTTCTGCCAGCTCAAGCATGCAACTTTTTAAATAGTAAAATCTACAACAGATTCCTGGGCATAACAAAAATATCTTGAAAATATATGGCCATTTGAGGTATAAAATAACAAGAGTAATAGGATTGCAAAACTATTGAAGGTTTATAAATGGTCAAAAATAGTTATGCTTTTCTGAGTGTCTAATTATACGTTAGTGCAAACACAAAATGCTCTCAAAGCTAATGGCTGCACATCTCACAGATTCCTCAAGAGGTGCAGAGAGGGTCGTGTGACCTGAACCCCCATTCTCGGTTAATCCCTCCCAAGCTATCGCCCACGCCTCCTGACTTGCTCTCTGTAAAGTGTCCTCTGGCAGGTGTTTGGCTGAGTGCGTCCTCAGGCGGGTCCTTTTTGCTTTCTAAGTTCATCCAACGGTTGTGCTGTTTCAGCAAGGCTCCTAGTGTTGGCTGTGTATTGAGCATCACCTCCCTGGGGTGTTAGGAGAACGGGTTCACACTGCTCAGCCCTAACTAGCTTCCACTTCTCCCAGGCTACTCTCACAGGTGCTCACTCCAGTGTACTTGTCAATGGATATGCCAGGAGCTATGATGAATATGGTTGTCAGTAGCTTTTTCTGATTTTGTTTTTTCTTTTGAATCATCTAGTGGAAGAAACTGGGTTGTTTTCATGATAACTGGATCATTCCACACTAAATCAAGTCGAGCTGGACTGCTTTCATTTTTGCTGAGTAATTGACTAAATCCTGGGGACAAGTTTTCTCGGGGAAGGGGGGGGGCGGATTCCTTTGAACCACAATGCACTCCCTGGCGTTAACTTCATCACCACAATGCACTCCCTGGCGTTAACGTCATCTCTGTTTTGGTTGGAGTGCTTGATTTGGGATTGGAAGGCAGTAAAGGCAATGAAAACCCCATGAAAGCCCTTTCGCCTTATTATTGATAAAACAACAGCTGTATTGGTATCAGGTAAGGTACAACTTGACCTTAAAAGCACTTAACAGGATAAGCAATGTTATATAATAGAACTAGCACTATATACCATAAATTGGGTTGCAACAAATACATGGATCAGATACTAAATAGATCAAATAAAAGGTGTTAAAATGTCAAGAACTCTTGGTGGAACTCTTTATGCTTTGCAAATTCAAAATCCCCCCATCGCAGCTGGAAAGGTCTTACAGACTCAGGAAAATGTGATCTAGAGAAAGTAAGAGAAAAGTCTAATAGGCAGTATTTTCCCTTTTGTTCCTCAGACAAAAAATTCATATATTTGTGTGTCTAAGGAATTAAATTCACAGGCAGGTGTTTCTCATTGCAGTGAGGTGCCCACAGTGGCGTGCTTGGGTTCCATATCAGGCGTTGGCTTCTGACACCAGCTTCCTGCTGGTATAGATGCTGAGAGGCAGCGGGGCAGGCTGAAGTCATTGGGTCATTGCCACCCACATGGGGAACCTCACTACTGGCTCCTCCTTTTGGCATTTGGGGAATGAACCAGCAAATGGGGTCCCTCTCTCTCTGCCTCTCAGATGAATAAATTTTTTTTATAAAATCTATTTCATTTTATTGGAAAGTCAGATATACAGAGAGAAGGAGAGACAGAGAGGAAGATCTTCCATCTGATGATTCACTCCCCAAGTGGCCGCAGTAGACAGAGCTGAGCTGAGCCAAAGCCGGGAGCTTGGAGCTTCCTCAGGGTCTCCCATAGGGGTGCAGGGTCCCAAGACCTTGGGCCGTCCTCAACTGCTTTCCCAGGCCACAAGCAGGGAGCTGGATGGGAAATGGGGGTGCCGGGATTAGAACTGGAGCTTGGAGCCTGGAGCTTGCAAAATGAGGACTTTAGTTGCTAGACTACTGCATTGGGCCTTCATATAAATAAATTTTCAAAAAAATGGATCAATCATAAGCCTCAAATGTGAACATATTTAAAAAATTAAATTTCTGATAGGCTATGGTTTTTATCATAGGCAAATGCATTTGTAAGTAAATAATCTGATGCCAGAAAACGAAACTGCTTGAAAATAAAACATAATTTTAAGTAGTTCTTTGGATACCTAGATATTCTTAGTGTAAAAAGGAACTAAAAAATAAATATAAAAATAAGAAGACAGGCCTGGCGCGGTATACGTATATCATATCATGTATGTGTGCAGTCCCCATGTTCAAGTGTCTGCTGGTTCCAATTGCAGCTTCCTCCTAGTGCACTTTGAGAGTCTGCAGGAAGGGCTCTGGTGCTGGGGTCCCTGCCGCTCACATGGCAGATGTGAACGGAGTTGGGCGCTCCTGGCTTCAGTCTGGTCCAACCCCAGCTATTACAGCCATTTGGTGGTAAACCAGCACGTGGAAGGGCTGTCTCTCTGTCTTTCAAATACATTTAAAAGGGAGGAATGGAGTCTTCATTGTTAAGGAAGAAACAACAAAGAAAAATGAACTGTGTGTGTAGTTGGTAAATTAAGAGGCTTGGTTGGGGAGTGTTCTCCCTCCCTCCCTGTCTCTCTTGCTCCCCCTGTCTCCCCTTCTATCCTCCCCTCCCTGCTCTCTCCCTGTCTCTCAGCACCCTGAGTTTTTTGTACGTGGGTTTGTCAGATGACTTACAGTGGAGCCTCTGTGTGGAGGTATGTGTGAAGCGCTCTGTTCTGGCGTTTGTGGCTGCAGTGAATTCTGAGCTCCCCCCTCTTGGGTGTCTTGTGTTGCTCAGGTACTCCAGGAGCAGATCCGGGCCAGGGACAACATTAGCTACGGAACTAATTCTGCCTTAAAGACCTTGGAGATGCGGCAGCTCTCAGGTTTGGGAGATCTTCGAGGAAGAGTGGCAAGGTAGGTGTGTGTGGGGGCTGTGCTCGCCTGCAGCTGCAGTGACAGATTTGCCAATGAGCTTGGTTTGTTTCTCTCACACGTGACTTCTCAAAAGATCGCATCGTACCCCATGCATTGGCACAATCATTATGTGCTAGTTAGAAATAGGGTAAGATAAACCTGTAACACACAAAGGAGCAACAACAAAAAAAGTGTATCTTTTAAGCTCAAAATTTTAAATCCTTTTTTCAAAGATTTATTTATATTTATTAGAAACAGGTATACGGAGAAAGAGAGACAGAGAGGAAGATCTTCCATCCACTGATTCACTCCCCAAGTGGCTATAATGACTGGAGCTGAGCAAATCCGAAGCCAGGAGCCAGGAGCTTCTTCTGGGTCTCCCCTCGAGGGTGCAGGGTTCCAAGGCTTTTGGGCCACCCTCTACTGCTTTCCCAGGCCTCAAGCAGGGAGCTGGATGGAAGCAGAGCGACTGGGATTAGAACCGACCCCATATGGGATCCTGGTGCAAGGCGAAGACTTTAGTTACTAGGCTACCGGGCCAGGCCTGCTTAAACTTTATTTAAAATAACAAGAACAATTTCTGGTTTGTTTGATTGTTTGTTTTGGAAATCAGAGTGGCAAAGGGGCTAAGCTAGACTGAAGCCAGGAGACTGGAACTCCATCTGGGTCTCTCTGTGGATGGCAGGACCTAAGCACTTGGGGTCATTTTTCCCCTGCTTTCCCAGGCTCATTAGCAGGGAGCTGGATCAGAAGCAGAGCATCCTGGGCTTCAACTGGTGCTCTGGTAGGAGATCCCAGCATTACAGGCAGCAGTTCAACCTGATGCAGCAGAGTGCTGCATGTTATGGGCTTATGGCCCCATCAGCTCCATTTTGGCAAAGGATATATTCATGAAGCGGAAAAAGAAATTTCTTGCCTTTTTTTTTTTTAAATGGTATCTATTCCTCGCTTTGTGCATATAAACTGGGCAGGAGAAGTCAACACTGCCATGATTTTTTTTTGTGTTTCTGTGCTTGGAGCAGGTGGTGGGAGAGCTCACTCAGCTGACCCCAGTCATTTGGTAGGGAGCATCATGTTTATTGAATCCAGGGATGCACCGTTGGAACTTAAATTACCCATGTGTTTCCATGTAAATCATCTTTATTATGCTTTCTAGGAGCACTGGTTTGAGATAGATAGGCAATTTAAAAAAATCTTTTACCCCAGATGATATACAAAATGCTTTTCTATCTCCCCAAGGCGTGTTGTGCAGGCAGGCATCACTGCTTAGCCCTGGGGGCTTGTGTGACATGGACAGTCTCAGGGCCAGCCCCCAACTGCTGGGTTATCCGCATGGCCGTGAGACCCCCGTGTCCTCATGCATGTTCCTGTGGAAGAGCACTGTGCAAAGACAGGGTTGAGGATTATTTCTGTGTGGATGCGACAGAGATGTTCCAAAGCATTTGTGGGCCTCTTCTGCCCTCTGCTGCTACTTTCAGCCAAGCACGTGAAGATGCTGCTGGAGAATAGGCTCTTGGGGAGGCCTTGTATTCTTTGGGGAGTGAATGTGTGAGCAAGAACTGGGACTCACGGCCCCCGAGCAGAGAGGAATAGCTTTACAGTGTGTCTGCACACACCCACGAAGGGCCGTGAGTGCTGAGGCTGTGTTTGGGTTTACTGGCTAAGGACTGGTCTTGTAGGACTGAATGGACCACTCTCCTGTGATTTCCTATCTTCATCAGATGAATTCTGGTGTCCAACCCATGACCCTCAGGGATGGATGCTTGCCTCCTGCCCACTGTCTTCCCTCACACTGTGTCTTTCAGCAGGGAGCAGCTGTGTGTCATTTCCTGACTTGACTGTGCTATTCCATCACATGCTGTTCTTAGATCCCACGTGCTTTTGCTCCTTGCTTTCCAACTTCCTGTCAAATCTTTTTTTTTCCTTAAAAATTTTGATTTATTTGAAAGGCAGAGTCAAAAAGGGAGAATGAGCAAGAATCTTTCATCCATGGGTTCACTCCCCACATGGCCACAACACCAGAGTTGACCAGGCCAAAGTCAGGAGCCTATGCAATATCTACAAGAGCACTCAAGAATAGGGTGTGGGCTGGGCTGGACCACAAAATCCACTGTCTCATATGAACACTGAAACAGAGGGGACAAGTTATGCCAGGTAAGGGCCTAGCACCAGTTAGCACATGAGAGATCAGGTCTGGGAGTGGGCCTAGTGCGAGAACTAGGGTAACTTCCCTGTTGGGCCGTAGCTCCCACTGGTGGGCATGTGATTCAGGCCTGGGTGTTGGGCAGGCCAGGCAAGGCAGCTCTACCAGTTGGCACATGTGTGGGTTGGTTCTGGGTGGTGGCGAAATGGGCAGGGCCAGGCCAGCCTTTGCTCACTGGCACGTGCAGGAGCCAGACTGGAGTGAGAGTCATACTGGACTAGGCTATCAGACCTACTGGTTTGCATGAGCCAGAAATTGGGGCAGATCAGACAGGGCTAGGCTGTAGCATTCACCAGTGAGAGTTGTGGCCAGCGGTGGACCAGGCCAGGTCAGGCTGCAGCATCTGAGGGCAAAGGCAAAGATGGGGGATGGGTAGTGCCAGGCTGCGTCAGAGCAACTCCTGGCACATGCAAGATCTGTGGCTAGAAACAGGCCTGGTTGGGCAGCTAAGGGGATGTCCTGGCTGGATTGTAGTTCCCACTGGTGCAGGAGCTGGAATGGGGGCAGTGATCTGGCCAGGACATGACTGCAATATCCCTTGGCATGGGAGTGGATTCGGTTTAGAGTATGCCAGACTGGGTTAGGCTCCAGCACCCACTGGTTCTGGTGAGAGCCAGGGAGGATATAGGATAGGCTAGACTAGGTCTTGGCACATGCTAAACCATGTATGAGCTATGTCTGGGCATGGACCAGGTATGGCTGGGCTGTAGCACCCAACAGTAAGAACTGGAATGGATGTGGGCCCCTTGGGCAAGGTTACTGTTCCTGCCAGGACAGGAGTTGACTAAGTCAGCCTGGGCCAAGGATCCACTGATGTGCGTGAAATCTGCCTCTGGAAGGAGACCTGATAGAGTAGCTTGGGGAACACCTTTGTCAGGATGCAGTCCCTGAAGGTGAGAGCAAAAAGCAAGGCTGGGAATAGTCCAGACCAGGCCAGGTTAGGGTACCCCTGGCATACGTGTGGCTCAGGTCTGGGGGCAGGCCAGCCTGGGCCAGTTTGTAACACCTACTGGCCTATCTGAGAACCAGGATGGATACAGGATGGGCCGGGTTGGGCTACAACAACAGCCAGTTTGAATTAGGGCCAGGACTGGAGGCTGGATGGGCTAGGCTGTATCACATGCCAGCATGAACTGGAACTGGGAGCAGTCCTGGCTGAGCCAGGCTGCAAAACCCACTGGTGGATGCTAGGTGAGGCACAGCTCTTACCAGCACATGTAAGTCCCAGGGTGAATCCGGTAGGGGGACTGTAGGGACTCCTCTACTGGACCATTGCTCCCACAGGTGAACATGTGAACTGGGACTGGGGACAGACCAGGCCAGGCAGGACTACAACACCTGTTGACCTACATGTGAGCTGGGTTCGTTGACCTACATGTTGACCTGCATGTGAGCTTAGTCCATTGGAGCCTTTAGAGGACATCTAGCACCACAGTAGAGAATGGAGGGCAGAATAAATTGGACAACTACCCCAGCCAAACACTGAGCCAGGCTGGGCTACGTGAGCATATGAACTGGTACATGCATGAGCCAGGCTGGCTGGCTGCGCTTTGCTGCAGCATCAGCTGGCAAGTTCTGGGACTAGGGATAAGACTTGTCAGACTAGACCGTAGAACCAACTAGAAAGTACAAGATCCTAGGCCAGGAATGGGCCCAGTAGGGAAATTGTAGGCACCTCTCTGAAGGGCTGTAACTCTTCACTTGTAAACATGAAAACCAGGGCTGGAGGCAGGCCTGGCTAGATAGGAGGTGGCATCTGCTGGCATGAGTATGGGCTGGATAATAGGGTTGGTTGGGTTGAGCTAGGCTCCAATGCCCATTGATGTGTATGAGAGCTGAATGGGATGTGGGACAGACTGGACCCAGACAGACAGACGGTCTGCTGCACATACTGGCAAACACAGGAAACAGGGCTGGGAGTGGACCTAGTGGGAGTTACTGGGTGTCACTCCAACTGGGCTCAGTTTCTGCTAATGTATGGGTGGACTAAACGTATGTGGGCAGGATTGGGCTAGGGCACAGCATCCATTGGTTTGCATAAGAGATGGGGCTGGAGACAGAATTGACCCAGCAACTGCAACCACCAGTGTGTCTGTAGGCTAATGTGGGCAATGGGCTGAGCAAGCACATGCAAGAGTCAGGTCTGGGGTCACCTCAGATGAGATTTTTTGGGGGATCCCCTCAACTGAATCACTGGACTCAGAACTCTAAACCATGGGGAAAAATGCAGAATCTGTGGTGTGACTGTGGAGTGCATGTGTCAGATCAGACCTCCTCAGGGGCTGTGATGGAGGAGTGGATGGAATAGCCAGATGCACGTGGAAGATATGGCAGCCCGTTGGAGCCTGTAGAGGACATCTAGTACCACAGTAGAGGATAGAGGGCAGAACAAATTGGACAACTACCCCAACCAAGCATTGACAGCAAATATCTGTGCAAATGGAGACTCTATCAGCTAATGGACCTTGGAAGGATTTCCTCATTCTTCAATTGGCAAGACTGACAGCATTTCAGATCTATTGAAACCACTTGAGCAGAACCTTTGGAGCAAGCTCATATCAGGACCCTGGGATGACATCAGGTGGCTGTCCCCTATCCCCAGGTACTGATATGGTTAGGATGCTGGGTATGGCTTTCCCTTTCTCTTCCTCTTCCTCTTTCCCCCAGATACAGGAAGAAAGAAAAGGAAATTTAGAAACAGTGGTCTCATCCACTTTCTCCTAACCCTCAACCTTCCCACCCTAATCAGTAGTCCACATGAGCATGCATCCTTCTCAACTATGTAAACGTCATTGAAAATAAAGTTAAGAACAAAAATAAAATAAAACAAACAAACAAAACAGTCAGGAGCCTAGAACTCTACCTGGGTCTCCTGTGTGGATAGTAGAGTCCCAAGCACTTGGGACACATCTGCTTTCCCAGGTGCATTGGTAGGGAGCTATAAGTAGAGCAGCTGGTCTTGAATTGGTGCACATATGGGCTGTCAATGTTTCTGGGAGTGGCAGGGTAACCCACTGAGCCACGATGCTGGCCTCCTTGTTCATCTTTTGATCAGTTCAAATGCCACACCTCTGGGAGTTGTTCTGAACATCCCCATCCACCAAGCCTCTCTGCTCTGTGGTGTCTACCAAGATGGAACCAAAGACATAGAAGACAGTACCTGCCTCCGCCCAAGCCCGAGCATAGGCCGGAAGGTCCAGAGGGCTGGGCTGAGTAGGGTCCACAGCTCCTGAGAAGAGGTCCACATGGCACCCATCACCCACCTTCTGGCCACCAGAGACACTGCAGTCCTGGTAGCACTCCGCATGTCCTCGAAAAAGCATGCCCCAGGGAGTCAAACTTAACCACTGTGATGTCATCAAGTTCACCAGATCTGCCACAAAGAAGTAGGAAACAGCAACCCTCTTGTGTTCCTTGTGGATGTCCAGGCCGGAAACCAGCTGGGAAGAAAATCTGCGAGATTGACCTAGCCAAGGTCAACAACACACTGATAGGCCTCGAGGTGGGGAAAAGGCATGTGCTCACCTGGCTCCTGCTCGTGATGCGGTGAGTGTGACCAGCAAAATTGGGAACATTTCAACTGAGTCCAGCTGGCTAATTCTAAATATATCCCCCCCACCACCACAACAAAAAAGAAGAGAAAAAAAATCACTGTCACAGGACCAAAAAAAAAAAAAAGCTATAGTTCCTATAGTTCTTATTTGTGGAATTTAGGTTTCAGACAAACCCCAGCTGGTTCAGAGCAGCTGGGGGCTGGGAGTTCAGCGGTACAGGCAGAGTGGGGCGCTCAGGAGAGCTTTAAGGATCTTTCCAGCCACTTTAGTTGCAGATGGCTTTAAGGGAGGGGCTGAGGGGACCGCCTGGCAGAGAGCGATGGTCAACCAGCCAACTCAGGGGCAACGGCAGCGACACGAGCTTCATGGTGTTGATTCTGGTTCAGACGGAGAAATGGTCTTAAAATACTTCTAGGAACCTTACATTGTTCCTTCTCTGCCACAATCCTCTGTGCTTTGTTTCCTGGCTATATTTGTCTTTCCCCTGGAACGCTAAGGAGGTTTTGACTGTTGTGAATTCCCATGGAATAAAAATCCTCCAGCGAAGTTCTTGCTTGCCTTCATTGATTATGCAATTGTATTGGAAGAATATGAACTTTCAAAGTGATACTCCTAAATGACTAAGATGTCATATGATTTTATATTTTGTTTAATATCTTTGTGGAGTCATTTGTGATATAATTAATAGGAAGCAGTTCCTCAGTCTTCCTCTTAGATGCAGCTTTGAAGGGCAAAGCCAGGTTCTCCACTGGGGAACACATTTATCACATGGAGTGTAGGATACACTAAACAAGACTTGATCAGGCAAATTTCCCATTACATCTTAAAGGAGAGTTCAAGGAGGGTATCTTCCTTGTTCCTTTTCGGAATTTGCCCAAGACTCAGTAGCTGCTCCTTCCTGTGTCTGTGTGCTGAGGCAGGTGCGCAGGTTTCCTGGTACGTGTGTATTGGAAATCGTACGAGGAGCCGTTCAAGGATGGCCCAGAAGGCCAGTGATGACGCCTGCCCTCCTTCGTCTCCATTTTCTTGTGTCCGTATGAACCACTTTAATGAAGTAGAATTCCCAAACTATGTAAGTCATCAAAGTGTACAATGCAGGTGTTTTTTAGTATATTCACAGTTTGTAAGCCATTGCTGCAGCATATTCTAAAGTTTACAAAAATATTGTCATTTCAGTTTGAAATAGGGGAGGGAAGAGGCAGACAGATGGACAGGAAGATATCTTCTGATCTGTGTTCACCCTTCAACTGCCTACAACAGTCAAGGTGCAACCAGGCCAAAGCCAGGAAGTGGGAGCTCCATTTAGGTCTCCCCCGTGGGTGACAGGGAGCCAATTGCATGAGCCATCACTTGCTGCGGCCCTGGAGACACATCACCATGAAGCTGGAATGGGAAACAGAGCTGGGTCTTAAATGCAGGCACTCTACTATGGGACGTGGGCACCCTTTACCACACACACACACACACACACACACACACACACACCTTGGATATATTTTTTAAAGATTTATTTATTTTTATTGGAAAGTCAGATTTACAGAGAGAAGGAGAGACAGAGAGGAAGATCTGCCCACTGGTTCATTCTCCAAGTGTCCGCAATGACCAGAGCTGAGCTGATCTAGAGCCAGGAGCTTCTTTTGGGTCTCCCAAGGTGTACAGGGACTCAAGGCTTTGGACTGTCTTCTACTGTTTCGCCAGCCTGCGAGTAGGGAGCTGGATCAGAAGCGGAATAGCTCAGACATGAACTGGCGCCTGTATGGGATCCCAGCGTGTGCAAGGTGACAATTTAGCCACTGAACCGTTGTGCCAGCCCCCTATATATATTTTTTTTAATCTTTGTGACTTTATACCTGTTTTATTCATCTGGTATAATCTATATGTTTTCATTAGGGAATCAATATAAGAACATGTGTTCAGTCAACTATGGTTAACTGAAAGACCAAGAACTTTTGAAATGTGCACCATTTTAATACGTAGTGATTAGCTAGCTGATTGGCTGAATCTTACAAATTATTAGAGAGGCCACCAAACACTGGCACAGTGTCCAGCCTTTATTCATGACTGATAAACTAGAGATCAGTAGCACTTAATTTTTCCCTGCATTTTGGAGATATGCATTCTCATCTTTTTAATCAACATGCTGTTTTTGATAGTGAATTGCGAATAGTTTGTGCAGTTTGAGCGTAAGGGTATTTTCAGTATCTTTGTCATTAGGGAAGGGCTCATAAGCTTCTCTCAGACCTTGGTGCATATCTGCTCCTTAAGGAGTACATTCTTAATGCTTCCAGAAAAGTATAGATTGGAGATTGGTCAAAAGTGTAACTGGCACAGGCGTCCCCTTCCCATGTGTGGTTACAGCAAGTTCTTTAGCAAATTCCCAACTAATCTTTTGAGCCCTTTTGTCTCAATCAGTGGAATCATAAACAAGGGCAGGTGTCAGATGTAATCACCATCACTAAAAGGAAAATATACACATTAGCTGAATAACATTTTCATCACAGTGGCATGAGAATTTTTTTTTTTAAATTCTAGACAGTGTGGCATTTGTTTGGAGAGAGAAAGTTTTTACTATGTCCTACGTTTGTGTAATAGTATTTGACACACCCTAGACACTCTATAAATATTTATGAATGAGTGAGTTGTGGACCGGGGCTGCAGCTGCTGCCTCCCTCTGCATGCTACCTTGTAGACAGTGACTCTATCCCGGGTCCCTAGCTAGGGCCTCCTCATAACCCAGCCTCATTTCTAGTTCATTCCATAAAATTACAATGCACTCTTTGTACATAGCTATTAACTGAAAATTTTGCTTGTATAACTGTTTTATTTTTATTATGAAAGAATCACATATCTTCCTTGTAGACAACTTGCACAACTCAGTAAAGGATGAAAAATGAAATTGACAGTGATCCAGGGATGGCCAGAATGTTCTGTGTTCCCTTGTAAAATTGTACTGACTGTACGCATCAAGGTTCAGATACAGAGAGAACACTGAAGGAAAAAAAAAGTGTCTAATCATTCTGGAAGAATCCATGTATACAACCTCTTTAACCTTGCCACCAGTCGTCCATGGTTCTCCCATGTTTGTGAACATCAGCTACTTCCTTTGAATGTCTGTCAACAAAAGAAAAGGAAAGGAAAAGAAAAGAAAGAAAGAAGGGAAGGAAGAAAGTGCAAACAAACAAAATGAATGTCTGGCCATCTCTTATGCCAGGCAAAATTTGAAGTCTGCCATTTTTTCTTGGTCCCTTCCGTAGTGTATCTGTACTGCTAGGTGGATGTCTACATATCAGCGGTCTTTTGCAAGCAGGTACCAGCATATGGGGTGTGTCCACCTGAAGCCAGACCTGAGTTGTTCTCCCTTGGTCCTCCTGGTCATCAGGAACTCTTCCAGAAGGCATGGATTCCTGTAGAAGTCATAGGTCGGGGTTAGAGGGCAGGCTCAGTAGCAGGAGTAGAGGTCTCGGAAGCCCAGGCCCCTATGCCATACCTGTGCCAGGGAGCCTGCCCAAACCAGGGAGCCTGCCCATCCTTTTGCCATGAAGAGCGGTGATGCTCATCTACCCACCTTTATGACATGGTGTGTTCATAGTGGCCTGTCCCAATGTCCCCTGCACAGTCATTATGTACTGGAACCCAGCAGTCAACAGCTGCATTGCAAAGTTGGAAATGATTGTGTTGGAATAGGGCCTGACTCTTTCAAATTCCTAGGAGCCCATTCTTTCATTCTGCTATGGGCCATCATACACAGCTCATCTGCTGCGCACACTCTGAACACGACTGGATCTACTGAGCTGCAAGACCCACGGGCAGAGACACCTTTGCCACAGCCCAGGTTGGCTGCAGTGCCATCCACCTGCACCTCGGATCCCCACTCAAAGCATCCAGCCTTACCAGTGATTTGATAAAAAGGACTAAATATTTTTAACTATGGCAAAAGCTGCTTCTTAGATCCTGGGAAGCCTCTGACTTTGAAGGGTGCAGGGTGATGCAGAGCCATAGGGCTAAACCAGCCCAGTAGATGTGCTTTTCTGGAACTGGGCTCACCATGTGCACACCATTCTTGTAGACATTGTGGAACCTTGGATTCTCTGATGGTTCATCTAATCTTAATTAAGCATCATCCCTGTGTGTTAGCTTAGACACCACAATGAGGGCAGCTGTCGGAACCCATTCCTGCCTGTTAAAAAGAACAGTGGATAGCACAGTTTCCTTGCGGGGTGCTTTGCATTTCCTGGCAAGTCAGGGAACATCTGTGCATGTCGGTAAACTTTAATGAGAAAGGGCTCTGTTCTTTGCCTGGACAGATGTGATGCCAGCATAGCCCGACTCTCTGCTGAGCACAAGTCGACCTATGAGGGGCTCCAGCACTTGAACAAAGAGCAGCAGGCTGCCAAGCATATCCTGGAAACGAAAATCAAAGACGCGGAAGGGCAGGTAGGACACGTTGCGGGTAGATTTCAAGAACAGGTAACTTGCTGTTAGCTAAGATGGCGTGCTGTTGGTCATTTCTTGAGGGAGAAGGCAGCTGGGGGTTCTGCCACCCAGAAACCCTTCTTTCTTCTGTTGTACTACAGTGGCCCTTGCCGTGTCTGATAACCAAGACACCTAGAGTTTCCCACACAGTCCTACTTGTAAAGACTGTTTCTTTTCGAGAGCAATTTAGTGTGTTCCAGAAAGTCTGAATTATATGTCCCAAACTGCCTCTGGCGTGTGTAAGTGATCCAACCTTCTGTGATGTACCACTCACGCCAACTTTTGGTTCAGGATATGGTCACTGTGTTCACTGGGGCTCACCACAAGCCAATTAAAATACATACACAAGTCCATTCTAAGCGACATACTTTCCTTTGGAGCTGACACATGTCATGTCAGAATCATTTCCTATCATCACTGTTTCAGAAAAAGCAGACTTTCCACAGAGGGTTAGTTTTGTTTATTTTAAATTTTACTAAGCAGATAAGGGAGACAGGCAATTAGAAGAAAGAAGTGGGAATGACCACATTCTATACATTTTATTTGCTAGTGACCTACTTGATGCAGAGTTAAATCTGAAACCTTAATGGATTTTTTAAAAGCTTAATTGGAAAGTGAGATATACAGAGAAAGAAAAAAAAAAAACAGAAAGAGATCTTCCCTCTACCAATCTACTTCCCAAATGCCGAAAGTTAGCAAAGTACTGGATTTGGCTGAAGCCGGCAGCCTGCATCTCCATCTGGGTCTCCCGTGTGGGTCAGAGGGACCCAGCTACCCGAGCCGTCACTGCCTGCCAGGGACCACGTTATCAGGAAGCTGGGATTGGAAGCTGAGCCAGGGCTGCATCCGAGGCACTGTGAGATGGGGTGTAGGTGACCCATTGTGTTGAATGCTTCCCTCCCCATGCCCTTTGATGGATTTTGTAAGCAGTAAAGTTTTATTTTCTCTGTCTAGCAGCCACATTCTGGGAGACATGTCCAGGTTGGGAGGACCGTGTTTTCAGGCTTAGGTAGAAGTAATGGCTGAGCAGGAACTGGGCTTACCTCTCCAAGGACCATAAAGTCAAATGATCAGTGTAGGATGGCTATTTTGACAGTGCTGTTGGCCTTGGCCTTTGAGGGATGTGTGAGCAAGAGAATGGAGTTGACAAGATGAGATTTCCACTTGAGGAAATCAGATGGAATTGAATGCCACGGGTAGCATATAGCCATCTTAATGTTTTCTAAAATTACATTAGGAGAGATCAGATACAATGCTCAACAGCAGGGTCTCTTTTTCCAGATCTCTCAGCTTTTGAACAGAGTGGATTTGTCAATATCAGAGCAAAGCACCAAACTGAAAATGTCCCACAGAGATAGCAACCACCAGCTCCAGCTCCTGGATACTAAGTAAGTAAATCAGTAATTCATTAAATGAACCCACTGTTTCTAATTTGTTACAGTTTGTTCTAGTTGATGCTCTGTGAGTTGTTTTCCTGTTGGTTTTTGTTTATTGTAAAGTGCAACCAACAATGGGAGCAGGAAGGCAAGTGTATTACCACTTGTCCATCATATTTGCCGATTTCAGAGACTGCATGGTTATTGAGTGCTGGCTAGGGGGCCTGTGGAGAAAGTTATGGAACAAAAAATGGAGTGTTCCTGGAGTTGACAGTCTATGGCTTTGATGACCATTGATCAAGCCATGAAATAAAAAAAAAAGTACCTGTGAGGGCAGGAGCTGTGGTGTAGTGTGTTAAGCTACAGCCCGATACACTGGCATTCTCTGTGAACACTGCTCCATTTCGGATCCAGCTCCCTGCTAATATGCCTGGAAGAGAAACAGAGGATAAACAGAGAACCTGGGCCCCTGCCACCCATGTGGGAGACCTGGATGGAGTTCCAGGCCCTGGCTTTGGCTTGTCCAGCCCTGCCTGTTGTCGTCTGGGGAGAAGCCCAGGGAATGTAAGATCTCTCTATATATATCTCCTCTCTTTTTTTTTAAGATTTATTTATTTATTGGAAAGTCAGATATGCAGCGAGGAGGAGAGACAGAGAGGAAGATGATTCACTCCCCAAGTGAGCGCAACGGCCGATGCTGTGCCAATCCGAAGCCAGGATCCAGGAACCTCTTCCAGGTCTCCCACATGGGTGCAGGGTCCCAAGGCTTTGGGCCGTCCTCGATTGCTTTCCCAGGCTACAAGCAGGGAACTGAATGGGAAGTGGAGTTGCCGGGTTTAGAACTGGCACCCATATGGGATCCTGGCACATGCAAGGTGAGGACTTTCACCACTATGCTATCGCTCTGGACCCTACCTTAAACAAAAAAGATTTATTTATTTTTATTTGAAAGGCATTTTTAAAGAGAGAGAAAAAGAGTCAGAGAGAGAGACCTTCCATCCATTGGTTCACTCCCCGAAATGGCCACAATGACTGGAGCTAGACTGATCCAAAACCAGGAGCCACGAGCTTCTTCTGGATTTCCCACAGAGGCCCAAGAACATTGGCCATCTTCAACTACTTTCCCAGGCATCTTCAACTACTTTCCCAGGCAGGGAGCTGGATCATAAATGGAGCACCTGGGATTCCAAATTGAATGCTAGCACTGCGGGTGTGGTTTAACCTACTATGCCAAAGTACTGGCCCTAGCACACTGACTTTTTAATTCCATTTGTTGTAAACTTTCTGAAGTCTCCTATATTGTTATTATTAATGGTGGTGAGTGCATTTTGATGGAAAAATACTTGGCTGTAGTCAGCTGAGTCACGGTCCCCTAACCATCTCCACATCCTGATCTCTGGAATCTGTTCATGTATCATTGTATATGGCAAGGGAGACCTTGTAGGTGTGATGGAATTAAAGATTTTGTGATGCATAAGTTATTCTAGGTTTTCCAAGTAAGCTTGATGTGATTATTAGAGTCTTTCTAGAGGGAGGCAACAGGGGGCACCGTCAAGAGTGAAGGCCGTGTGAGAGCACCAGCCTCCCATGAGAGCATTGGTCCGAGTCCTGGCTGCCCCACATCTGATGCGCCTGGACAAGCAGTGGACAGTGGCCCATTGCACCCAGGTGGGAGACCTGGAAGAAGTTCCAGCCTCCTGATTTTGTAAAGCTCCTGCTGTTTTGGCCATTTGAGGGGTGAATGAGTGGATAGAAGATCTCTATCTAAGAAGTTGCGTTCCTGGTTCCTGGCTTTAGCCTGGCCCAGTCTAGGCTGCTCCAGACATTTAGGGAGTGGACCAGTAGAGGGGAGATCTCTCTTTCTCTTTAAATCTGCCTTTAAAATACATAAAACAAATGTCAAAAAAGGACACAATCTAGTCCTTACACTGATGTAGAGCTAGATTTCACTTTATCCACGTGGTCTGGAATAAAAACTCACATGGTTAATTTATCTTAGGATCATGCTGCTCTGTGGTTGCCTGATGTGCACGGGAGAGCTGATTCAGTCCTCAGTCTTCCCATCCTCCCACCGAGAACGTTCAAAGAATACACAGTTAACTCTCACCGAACACACCAGGAAAAAAGCTATATAAGCACCAGTCAAAAGAAGCAGCAAATAGCAGAATCAGATGTTAAAAGTCTGCTCTAAGTGTAAGCATTATCAGATACCAGAAGTGTGCACGTGTGTGCACATGTGTACCAACACAGGCTTTCAAAGGATAACTGAAAGCAAAATATAATGGAAAGCAAGAGCCATGGATGTGTGTGTGTGTGTGTGTGAGAGGGAGAGACAGAGAGGTGTTAAACAACAGATCATATGCAGCTGAAGAGAGGATTAGTGAATTGGGAGAGAGACCTGAAGAAGTTAGCCCAGTTTACTACAGGAGACAGTCATAGGATGGGAAAGAAAGATGTGGGTTGCAGAAGTTTCGAGAGGCACATTAATGCTCCCTGTCCAGGACCAAAAGGCATCTGCACTCTGATTTCTGGAACATGTGCTGTGTGGACTTTGCAGAGATGATTACAGTTCTAGACCTTGAGATGGGGAGTGGAGGGATAGTCAGCTGGGGCCCGTCGGGTCATGCGTGCTTCTTACAGTGGAGTTGTTCCCAGCTGAGGTCGGAGGGATGACTGAGAGGAGGGATCAGGGAGACACCTCAGTGGCCGTATGGTGGACTTCGGGGAGTACATGAAAGAGAGCTTTTGTAAGACTGGAGGGGAGAACAATGGGGAGGGGAGGGAACGTGGGGAAGAGGAGGCACTCTAGTACCTGTTAAATGGTGTCCTAAAATAAATTTAGAAAGGGGGGGAGCCCAGCGCGGTGGCCTAGCAACTAAAGTCCTTGCTTTGAATGCACCAGGATCCCATATGGGCGCCGGTTCTAATCCCAGCAGCCCCACTTCCCATCCAGCTCCCTGCCTGTGGCCTGGGAAAGCAGTTGAGGACAACCCAAAGCCTTGGGACCCTGCACCCATGTGGGAGACCCAGAAGAGCTCCTGGCTCCTGGCTTTGGGTCGGTTCAGCTCCGGCCATTGCTGTTGCTTGGGGAGTGAATCATCAGATTGAAGATCTTCCTCTCTGTCTCTCCTCCTCTCTGTATATCTGACTTTCCAATAAAAATAAAATAAATCTTGAAATAAAAAAGAAGAGAGATTGAAAGTATAAGAAGGACTAGAGCTGTACTTGCTGGCTTTGAAACCATGAGCCAAGCCTCGCAAGGATCTCGGCCCTGCCACGGCCTGCTGGTTTTCTAGGGTTGCTTACCAAATGGGTGGCTTAGGATAACAGAAATGTAGTCTCACATGTTTGGAGACCAGAGGTCTGGTGTTAATGCCCTGAAGGAGTTTTTGTCTGACAAGCTCTGGGGGAGGTCTTTCCTGGCTTCCTCCAGCTCCTGGTGGCCCCAGGCATCTATCTCCTCTTCTCCCTGTGGTCTTGTGGTCTTGCCTAAGGACTGCCGTCGTTTTATTGAGAGTTTGCCCAAATCCTCCAGCAACATGATTTCTTCTTGAGATCCTAACTATGATGGCTGCAAAGATGCTTTCCCCAAACACAATCACATTCAGATGTTCTAGAAGTGAGGATGTGGATGTAGCGTTCAGCTTGCTGCAAGCAGCACAGAAATGCCCGTGGTCAGCAGGGTCATTGGGCTGTGGGTTATGCTGCCAGCAAGTGGGAACAGAGGTGGGAAGGTGGATTATGCCCCCAGAGCCCCCAGTGAAGATGCAACTGAGCTGACGCCCTGATTCTGGCTTTGTAAGACCCTGATCACGGCTGAACCTCAATTTCTGACTTAAACAATTGTGAGATAATGAATGAATTATTATTATAATTGAGGCAATTTTTGATAATAAAAATAGAAAACAAATATGAGAGGTGAGAGTAAGAAAGCCTAACCCATGCTAATCAGAACTCAATAAGGAGCTAATAGAGGGAATGGGAGGGAAGCAATATGAGGAGATAATGATGCATATGGGATTGATGAGAGACAACACCCCATGTATTCTAACAGAGTAAGCAATAAAATACATTTAGTGACATCAGAGTTAAACTGCAGAATATCAGACATCGAAGCTTTTCCAGTATAGACAGAAGATTGTTAATTTCTCAGTAGTATTAGGGCTGCCAAAAGAAGATAGTTTAAGGATTTAAAAAAATTTTTTTTTCATTTATTTGAAAGAGAGAGAGAGAGCTCTTCCATTCCCTGGTTCACTTTCCAAATGCTTACAGCAGCTGGAGCTGAGCCAGGCCAGGACCAGGAGCCTGGAACTCTCCAGCGTGAGTAACAGTGTCCAAACTAATTGAGCCATCCCGAGATCTTCCCAAAGTGTGTGGCTGTAACTTGATACGGGATGCCGGCGTCCCAGTGCTAGTGCTTTGCTGTACCACTGCCCCAGAGCTGTGTAACACCTTCAGAGGCTGAGGCAGAGTCATCATTGACCCAGGAGCAAAACGAAGACATTTACACAAGTAAGAACTGTCAGTTTACTAGAAAACCTTCACCACAGGTATTTTTAATAGATTTCAGGGAAGAGGGAAATAATGCAAGAGCAAGCTCTGAGCTCAGTAAAGAATACAGTGAACCTTGGACAGATCTAAACTATAGGAGAGTCTAAACTGTAGAGTACAAAGACATCGTAAAACCGAAATATGGGCCAAAAACAACAAGTAAATTAGGACGGAGGTTTGTGAAACTAACTAGTAGTCTTTGGAGGGCAAAAGGGTATTGAATCACTTTAGATAGATCAGTTAAGTGTGAATAGTATGATTTCTATTACCAAAAAAAAAAAGTGTGAAAGCAGCTAAAGTCCTTGTCTTGAATACGCTGGGATCCCATTCGGGCGCCAGTTCTAATCCCAGCAGTCCCACTTCCCATCCAGCTCCCTGCTTGTGGCGGGAAAGCAGTCGAGGACGGACCAAGGCTTTGGGACCCTGCACCCACGTGGGAGACCTGGGGAAGTTCCTGGATCCTGGCTTCAGATTGTCGCAGCACCGGCCGGTACAGTCACTTGGGGAGTGAATCATCAGAGGGAAGATCTTCCTCTCTGTCTCTCCTCCTCTCTGTAGATCTGACTTTCCAATAAGAATAAATCTTAAAAAAAAATTGCACTGGGCAAAAATTCATATCAGTCTTGCACAAGTGTTGGCAAAGATTCAGGGAATGGGGGGTGTTTACACAACTGACGACAGGGTGAAGTGTGCAACCACCTTGGCAAATAGTCTGGTAGTTTTTGGTTCAGTCGTGTGTTCTCATATCCAATAGACTCTCCTTCATCTGTGAGCAAGACACGCTTGCATATGGCAGTATTTTCATAACAGTGTTGTTTCAAATAACAAGGATGCTAACCTCAGACAGATACAAATTGGCACCAACACAAGAATGGGTAAATGATGGTGTACTGATACAGTGACTCAGAATTGAAGGTGAATTAGCCAGTTATACACACCAGAATAGGTGACTTTCATGGACATCATGTTCAGTGATAAAAGCAGCCGGAGAAAACTCACTTTGGACTGCTGTTCCATTTATGTAACATTTAAAAACACACAACACTGAAAACTAGGTTGTTTTGGAACTCAAACCAAATGGGGTAAAATTAAAAGAAATAGTGCATTCCGGCTATTTCTTGGGAATGAGGTGGGGTGACTGGGGAGTAAACTTGGGGCTGCTAGGGGACTAGTAATATTCTATATGTTAATCTGGCTGGATCAGTTAGGGTACTGACTAGCTTCGGTGCTGCGGCTCCCACATAATGGTGCTAGGGTCAGGAGTCCTAAGTAGGTGACACAGCTCTGACTGATGGCTCACTGTTTTCTGGGTTATTCTAGACCTTGCCCTTGGGTCAGTGAGAGTGGTGAGGGCAGAAGCTTGTGTATAAATGTGTTGCCTTTGTCACATCCATGCATTTCTCATTGTCCTACTAATTGTGTGGCTGCACTTAGCAGCCAGGGAGGCAGGGAAATATGTCTGACTAGGTGACGGTGCACCTGCTTGATCTGAGGGCTTCTCAGCAAGACAGAAGAGAGGAGACAGCAAAAGGCAGTTCATAGCTCCATCATAAGGAATGTTTATGGTCTTACTATTAAAGTCACACCATCTGTGTTAGGTTGTTCATAACTTTTATACACATCATAATAAAACAATTTTTTAAAAAGATTCATCTATTTTTATTGCAAAGTCAGATATACGGAGAAGAGGAGACACAGAGAGGAAGCTCTTCCATCCCTTGATTCACTCCCCAAGCTACCATGGTTTTGAGCCAATCTGAAGCCAGGAGCCTGGAGCCTCTTCCTGGTCTCCCACATGGGTGCAGGTTCCCAAGGCTTTGGGCCGTCTCCAACCGCTTTCTCAGACCACACGTAGGGTGTTGGATGGGAAGTGGGGCTGCTGGGATACAAACCAGTACCCATATGGGATCCCAGTGTGTGCAAGGTGAGGACTTTAGCCGCTAGGCTTCCCTGCTAGGCCCCACATTAAAACAATTTTAAGTAATTAAGGGAAGCAGAATTATGGAATAGTCATGTTAAACAACTTGTGAAATATTTAGAAGAGTTCTTAAAAATTTTTTTTTCCTTTTGATTTAAGTTAGGAACTATCCATAATGAGTCAAGAGAAATTTGTGGATCATTCTTTATCATTATTTGAGAGGCAGAGGCGCAGAGAAAGAGACAAAAAGAACTCCCACCTGCTGGTTCACTCCCCCAAATACCTGCCAAACTTGAGGCTGGGCCAGGCTAACGTTGGGAGCTCAGAACTCTATCCAGGTCGCCTATGTGGGTGACAAGGACCCAGCTGCTTCTGTCTCGTAGGACCCATATTGACAAAGTTGGCATTGGGACCGAGAGCCAGCAATCAAGAGCAGGCACTGAGAGCGGATGCGGGCATCATACCCACAAGGCTGCACTGCTGGGTCCAGTCTGTTGAGATAAAGGGAGCCAGGCTGCAGTGCCGGGAGATAAGAGGAAAAGGAGGAAGAGTTGAGGGAGGCGGGGGAGCCTGGAAGAGCAGATCCCTAGGTGGGAACACCGTGGACTCCGGGCACTGCAAAGATGAGCACCTGAGCAGCTGTCACCCTGTGTGATCTCAAGGACCATCGTGCCAGCTCCCCAAGGTGGGAGGTGTCATCGGTGTATCCGTCCAACTGTCCCTCCTTCCCAACCTCGTGCCCAGTGCGGTTCAGGTGGAGTTGGTGTGTAATCAGGAACCCGATAATCATTGCACTTTATGGGCATTTTATCATGTGTCAGTGGAAAAGAAAAAACAGAGGAGGAATCTGATACCTAAAGAGTCTGATTGTTTCATGTCATTTAAAAAGTATTTTGTGTATAATTTGCTAATTTTCTCTTCCAGATTTAAAGGTACAGTTGAGGAACTCAGTAATCAGATTTTGTCTGCACGGAGTTGGTTGCAACAGGAACAAGAACGAATAGAAAAAGAGCTTTTGCAGAAAATTGACCAGCTTTCCTTGGTTGTGAAAGAAACCAGTGTAGGTATTGAGATTTAGTAATAGTTGAGTAATGTTATCCAGTTGAAGCCTCCACTGTTTGACCAATGCCTGGTGACTTACCAATGACCTATTTGGCATCACTTAAACCATTTGGTGGTTTCCTGTGTTAGAATCCTCTCTGACGTTTTATATTCTTTTTAAAGAGATAGAGCATTCTGGTTTGTTTTTGGTTTACAAAGGCCAAGTGGCAAATTCAGTGCTTTCTGTTAAGATGACTTTACATTGTATACCTGCCTATCTCAAAGCTGATAATAACCGGCTTGGTCCCAGTTTCCTCTGGCTTCATGCTGCAGTCTTGCTTCTCACCAGTGTTAACCAGATCTCTCCCCAAGACCCCTCCACTGCAGGATAACCATAGAGGGCGGTGTCACACGGCACCTGCAAGCCCAATCCACCACGTTCTGTCCACTCTGCCTTTTTCCTCCCCCCGCCCCACCCTGCCTGTCTCTCCCAGAGCCTCGGTGTGCAGAACTGCTCAACAGCCGCATAAAGAATGCCTTCCCTATACGGTATGCAAAGTGGCAAGCAGATTTTTACTGGTTTGGGTTAGTTAGCATGACCGTTTCCTTCCCCTTTCTCTTTTCCTGCACTGCTTCTTCCTGTGGGACTTTAACCTTTCTTTCTTTATTTATTTTGCATTTCTGACTGTTCTCTCCAGGTGCAAAGCTGCTGAATTGTAGAACTGGCGTTGATAGCTGTCAGGAGACTCCAAAGCTTGCCTGTTGACGCAGATCTCATGCAAACCAGCCATGGGAGAGAACATGTTTAATGTTCCCGCTGTTTTCTTTTAGTATTTTCCCATATTTTCATCATACTTACTGACTGATCGACTTTGATTCATGTTAATTCACTTGCAGGCTTTGGGGTCTCTGTGTCCACTCTATTTGTACATGTAGATGGGCTTAGTAGTTAATAGCAAGCCCTAGGATAGTGGTGGGTTTAAGAAGACAAGTTTCACATGGAGGAAGGCAGAGGGTAGGTAATGCAGAACTAATGTGATGTCTTTTCAGGCCTCAATGACCTGGGATGCTTTTTGTTTGACTTTTTTTTTTTTTTGCCAATCTAAAGAGGTACCCTCAACTTCCTCATTTAAGGTAGCTGCTAGAGCACCAGCCACTGGGTCTAAATTTTAGGACCTAAAGGCAAAATAGGAAGGAGAAAGCATATTTCTCATCTGTCTCTTGGCTTTTGTTTAAAGCTGCCACAAGTTCACCCTCACATCTCATTGGCAAGAATTTAGTCACTCGGCCACATCAGACTCTGGAGACGGTGGCAAAGTGTCCTTTATTCTGGGTGACTTCAGACTAAGCGGAGAGCTGGAGCTGTGTGAGAGAAGAAAGGAAGAGGGGGCGTGGGGATGGGCCATGGCAGCTGCCGTGTGATTGCGCTCCCTGTAGGTTGTGGCTCGGTGATGTCAGAGCTCAGACACACGCAACACGTGTTCTCTTTGAAGTAACCTGGTGCAATTCTCTTCCTGGATCCCAGGGAGCCAGCGAGAAGGACATGGAGAAGAAGCTCAGCCAGATGTCAGCCAGGCTAGACAGAATAGAAGAGAGCCAGAAGAAGACTCTGGATGGGCAGAGAACAAAGCAGGAAGAGGAGAAGGTGCATGGGCGAATCAACAAGCTGGAGATGCAGATGAGTGAGGACATGAAGGAAATGAAGGCGGAAGTTCATGCTGGTAGGCTCCAAACAAAACACTCATGTGGCATCTTTTCTATTTGGTTCCTGGACCTATTAATTGCTATCTCCCCACTACTTCCTACAAACCTGGCTAATGGTAGTAACAGGGAAATCTCCTTAGTTGGTTTTCGAAGTAGCTGTGCTCTAGTGAATCCACTTTCTTTTTTTTAAATTTAGGTACGTTGAAGAGCCACCTAGAGGGACGGGGAAACAAACTAAGATTTCTTAACTTGCATTTGCTGCACATTTTCCTTAGTGCCAATCTTTTTAAAATTTTTAATAATTTTTAAAATCATTTGAGGGACTGACATGGTGGCATACAGGCTAATCCTCTACCTGTGGTGCTGGCATCCCCCATGGGCGCTGTTTCTAGTCCTGGCTGTTCCACTTCAGATCCAGCTCCCTGTTTATGGCCTGGGAAAGCAGTATAGGATAGCCTAAGGCTTGGGCCCTTGAACCCACATGGGAGGCCTGGAAGAAGCTACTGGCTCCTGGCTTCGGATTGGCTGAGCTCCAACCATTGTGGCCATTTGGGGGAGTGAACCAGGATATGGAAGCTCTCTCTTTCTCTGTCTCTTCCTCTCATCCTCTCGACAACTCTTTCAAGTAAAACAATAAATATTTTAAAAGCATATTTGAAAGGTAAAGAGGCATACAGAGAGTGTCAGAAAGATATACTGAGAGGGTTCTGATCAGATACACACGGAGACTAGGACTGGGCTGGGTCTTCCAGCAATATCTTATGTACTTGAGCTATGGCCACCTTCCCCCGGGGCCCATGATAGCCTGGAGCTTGATCAAGAGCTGGGAACTGAACATGGGTACTGCCGAGTGCAACATGGGAATCTAAACCACTAGGCCAGACCCCTGCTGTGTGGCAGAGCAGGTCAGGGCCCATGCCACGCTGTTTCACGGGCACACGTAGTCTCTGAGGGGCTTTTAGAGGAGTTACATGATCCTGTTTGGGTGCCATCCTGGCAATGAATGATTTCCATCTACTTGGACTTCAGCAGGGTCATTCATTTACTCACTCAGAGGAGCGTAGGAGAGCTGACCTCCAGTTCTGAATGGCCGGGGTGAAAGAAGGGATTGTATTTAGGCTCCAAGAGCAGGAACGCAGAGCTGACACCAAGAAGGGGAAGTTACCCGCAGACAGATGGAGCTTGCTGCGGGGCCAGCGTGTCTGTCTGCCAATGGGTTCTGAACCACACTGGTGTGTGCGTGAGCTTGGGAGCTCTTTGGACCTGGAGTCGGCAAGTGCAGGCTGGCTGAGTGACATCAGGAAGACCAGCGTGTCATGTGAGAAGAGGGACTGCGTTATCTGCCAGCTCCTCCTTATCCTGGGACTCCATGAGTTTCCCTTTGTGGAGCTGTTCTATTTTGGCCACATGGAAAGAAAAGTAGCTATTTAAATCTCAAGAATAATTTTTTTGTTACTACTGAAAGTTGATTTTTTTTTTAAAAAAAAAGTAGGAACTGTAATTAAACTTAAGAATTGGGGAACTTACAAAAATGAATTTTCCTTCTGGTGTTTTGTGGGGTTATCAAATATGACATTTGACTACTTCAGTGATGCTTGTAACATTTCCTATGTAAATTTCTCATTAGTGATTCAACATACCACTGAAATGGTTAATATTTAATTTCTAATAAGACATGTAAATTTATTTTGTAAAATTAAAAGTGACTTTTATTGTGGCCGGTGCCACGGCATAGTAGATTAAGTTTCTGCGTCTGGTTCTGGCATCTCATATAGACGCCAGTTCATGTCCCAGTTGTTCTACCTCAATTCAGCTCCCTGGCTGTGGCCTGGAAAAGCAGCAGAGGATGGCCCAAGTTTGGGGGCTCCTGCACCCACGTGGGAAACATGGCCATTGTGGCCATTGGGGAGCAAACCCGCTGAGGGAGGATCTCTCTCTTCTCTAACTCTGCCTTCAAATGAAAATAAAACTCATTTTTACAAATGTGTCTTTTAATACAACGAAAATACATTTCCCAGTGAATTATCAATTACAAAAAGTTTAAAGTAAATGTTCGGAAATTTACTTTTCAAAGTAAAATTTTTCTTCTCTTTCCCAGAGGTCATTGTATATTTGTTTCTATACAAACAGGACATTTATGTACTTTTTCAAGGGAAAGCACATGCCATATGTGCTGACTTATGACCTGTTAATTTTTAATAATAATAATATGTGCTATCTTTTCACATTGGCAAAACATTTTTTTTCAGAGTTTGTTTGATTTGAAAGGGAGAGAGAGACAGAAACCTGTTATGTGCTGATTCACTCCTTGCGTGTCTGCAGTAGCCAGGGCAGAGGCCAGTCAAGAACAGAATTCCAGAACTCAGTGCAGGTCTCCCCTCTGAGTGGTTGGGACTCAAGCACCTGTCACCTGCTGCCTCCCAGGATGCTCCGGTATGGGAGCAGGGCAGGACTCCAAGCCAGATGTCCCGGTATGGGATGCGAGTGTCCCAAGTGGCTTCGTCAGTGCTGTGCTGCATGGCTGTCCCAAAAACATTATTTTTAATGAATCATTTTATACCATTTTTTTTTGAAGAATGGTTCCATAATGGAAATATTCTGAGAGGAAAAACTCTAAAATTTAGTAATGAAGATGAGACTATTTTTAGAAACCAGGAAACTTTTTTAAATTTAGAGAAGTGGTAGGAATGGTCCAAAAATTCATGATTTATTTTAGTTCATGAAATTTTAATAATTCGTGCAGTCATTGGCATTTTGGAAATATGGCTAAATAGCTTCCCATTCTCCCTATCATGGACCTTGGTAACATCCATTTTATTTTCTATCTCTATATATTCAACTTTTTTTAAAATTCCACAAATGAGATCGCGGAGTTTTTCTTTCCATGTCTGGCTTATTCCAGTTAGCACAGTGTGTTGTGGATTTATCCTGGCTGTGGTCAAGTGACAGGATCTTCTTCCATCAGGCTGAACATCTTGTGTGCTGCAGAATGGGTCTGTAGTTGGACTTCTCGGTGGCTGTCTCTGTGTTGGTGACGTCATTCCTGCAGTGATGCCCATGGCTTGGCTCCATGCTTGGCCCCTGTGAATAATGTTCTAGTGAACGTGGCAGTGCAGATAACGGTTCTAGGACACGGGTGATTCCAACATCAGCTGGGTGTAGACCTTAGCAGCGGGCTGGCTGGATGACGGGGTAGTTCTAGTTTGGATGTCCTTAGGATCCTCCCTGCTGGTTTGCAGTGGGTCTTCCTTTCCACAGCTCTGCCGGAAGTGTGCCGGGGCTTCCTGTTCTTCTCATCCCACCAGCCATCCTGACAGGTGGGGTCTGGGGTCAGAGCTCACGGCCCACGTGACTTGCCTTGCCTCTAGGATCAAAGATACAGAGCACTTTTCCGAGTGCTTCGGGCTGTAATCCCGAATCAGACAGCGTCTTTAGTTATCATGTTTCCCTATGTAATATTTCATTGTGTATTAGATGCCAAGTTTTAGTGACCCTGCCTTTTTTTTTTAAAAAAAGATTTATTTATTGACTTATTTGAAAGGCAAATTTGGGTAGGGAAAGAAAGAGAGAGAGGAATCTTCCAGTTCCTGGCTCACTCCCTGAAGAGCCACACTGGCCAAGGCTGAAGCTAGAGTCTGGAACTCCATCTGGGTCTCCAGTGTGGCCGACGGGGCCCAGACACTTGGGCCATCTTCACCTGCTTTCCCAGGGGCATTAGCAAGAAGCTGGATTAGAAGTGGGGCATCCAGCTCTTGAACTGGCAGCTGTACGGGATGCTGGCACTGTAGATTGCAGCTTAACTTGCTATGCTGAAACACTGGTCAGACCTTGACCTTTTTGTAGATTAGTTTGGTTGTTTTGGACATAATCCAGGTTGCACACTTTGGGTAGAAGTGCCATAGAACAGATGACCCGTCCTTCTAGGGGGTCTTTATCAGCAGGTGCATGCTGTTGCCTTCCCCCATTAGCTATGGTTAGTGTGGCATCTGCTAGGTTCCATCATTGGAATAGTTCCCCTCACTCCCTTGTCAGTAGAATCCTGTGGAATTACTGAACTCTGTCATTTCCCATCACACTTTTTAGCATCTGTTGATCATTTGTGCCAACATTGACTTGAAGCTATGGAATCTCCTATGGCATTTTTTTTTTTTAATTAACACTTGTGAAATTTGCCTCTCCCTAAAGGGTTTACAGCCATCTATGAAAGCATAGGATCCCTCAGGCAAGTTCTCGAGACCAAGATGAAGCTGGACAAGGACCAGCTCCAGAAGCAAATCCAGCAGATGCAGAAGCCGGAAGCTCCCGTGTGAAGGAGCAGGGACAAGGACCTGGGGGCGGGGCGGGGGGTGGGTGATGTCTGCCAGCGGGGCTAGGAGCAAGAGACCTCTGTGGCCAGGCCGTTGCTACATTCAGCACTGTTCACCCAGGGCGTGCATGCGCCAAGAAATGTGTTTTCATGGGTCTAAATGTTTCCTTCCCCGCCAACCCCGGTCTTGAAACGAATCTCTCTTGAAACGTTAAATACATGGTCTGCCACTTTATCCCACCTCTCTAAATGCAGTGCCACCCTCTTCCCCCAGGTGAAAAACAAAAAGGCTTTTGTCTCCTTCGTTTTATGAATGAAAAGACTTCACCGTTTTTCTCTGATGCTCCACATTCTAGCCAAGACCAGTTGCTGTTGTTTTTTTTTTTTAATGTCCTGATGATGCTTTTTTTTTTTTAAATTAAGAAATGAATGAGTGGTCACAGGTGTGTGTCACTCCTCACCCTAAATGAAGAGAACGTGCCAAGGGAGTCCAATTCAACTTGGAGTCCGTGTTTCGGTTTCACTCTTGTATGTGCGTGTCTTATATTGATTATCTTTCTGTATCTCTTTTTTGTCTTTTGTAAGGGGAAGAGATTTAACTCTTGGGGAAGAAACTCTATCATTTATATAATGAAAATAGTTTAAAATTGATAATTGCCATAATACTTGCAAATTCAACAGAAACTTAAGACGCTTAGATAAAGCAAGGCACAACATCGGACCACAGATCAGGTTTTAATATTTAAAACTATTTTTGAATTATCCACAGCCTATATAGTGATAGCCATACAATTAGTGATGAATTGCACAATTTCTTATTCATCAATCAGAATGTACGAATTTTTTGGCTTGAAGGTCTTTCTAAATGTTTCCCAAATTGGCACCAAGTGCTAGGTTTCTATCCACCTGTTAGAACTGTACCCTTGTGCCTTGGTTTTGTCATGTCAGTGCACTGCACCCTACAAGAGCTTTGCAGACAAAATAAGCAGCATGATAATGCATCAGAACTATGATGTAAAAATGGGATCCTATGTATTTTTTTAAATGTTCTTCAGATTTTATCACTGTTAAGACATGTTCGGTATTAATGGAATAGAAATTCCTACTTTTGTATGGGATTAAGACTCAAATTGATACTGCATTTATAACACTGTCAACAGATTTTCATCTTGCACCACTTTGTAGATAACGGGTGTTTTATTTTCAGTCTCTATATCTGCTTAGTCTTGAAAATTGGCGACAGAGCTGCGTGTTCATCTGTGTGTGTAATAACCCATAGCAAGGTGCACTGTGTTAAATTGAGAGGTTACCCTAGGACAAAGAATAGGAATATTTAAAAATTTCAAAAGACTTTTTAAAAAAATTTGCTTGTTTGCCAAGGACTCAGGAAAAAAAAAACATTTTCTATTTTTAGGATAAATCATAAATAGAATATAGAACTGGCAATTACTGTTTACCCATACAAAATATGCTGCTGAAGTGCACAATATTTTACCATCCATCGCTTGATAAATAAGAAAAATTTTGTTTTTTAAATTGGGACATGCAAGGTTATGTAAGGAATATGGCATCCAACATGTTTTCCTTATTTCATTCCAGAGCTTTTCATCTCCATATAGTGAGGCTACTTAGATTAAACAAACAGACAAACAGAAGCTGAGGCTGTTTGGCTGTCTGAAAGTGAATTGCTTTTTGTGGTAGCGTGAACCACGTGTCTTGTAGTTCTCCCCGTGTATGCACAGGCTCAGCGCAGTGGGCCACGCCCCTCCGGCGTCTTGCTCTGAGGTCTCCGAGGCGGAAGGATCAGCACACCCGGGCAGAGGCACACAGGCGACAGGGCCTGATGCAAAGCAGGGGATGCTTGGCTGTGGGCTGGGTTTCTCAGGTGCTTCTGACCTTACCAGGCCCCTGCCGTGAGCTACCGTGAGCTACCACCAGAGGGCTCCACTTGGCTACTTGTTGGATTTGCCTGGGGCAATTAGATGCTGAGCTGTGGTGGGACCTGTGGAATCAGGGTCTCGCAGAAGGTCGAGGGAGGCCCGCCCAGGTGACCCCATGAGCAGCTCAGATGGGGACCCGCCACGCTCCAGAAATCTCACCAAAGCTTAAATGAGAATCCGCTTCCCTGTTTTTTCCTTTCCCAGAAATTTGCAATAAAAAGAATAAAATTTCCAAACCAATGTGGTGTATGATTTTTAAGTGGAAACTTAATGAGATCAAAGGCAGTAGGAAAGGCTTCCCTTGGCCTCTGCGTAAACCCGCTGGCGGTTGTGATAGAAAGCGCTGGTGTCCCTGTGGGCGCTCTGGTGTCTGGGGTTTCCCTGGGAGCTGCCCCGCCGTTGATCTCGGGGGTGGCAGGGCTGTCTGCAATGTGCCAGCTGAACATGTCTAGCCATGTGTTGTGTGCCTGTTCCCCGTGGTTGTGAACTCCTGTCATTTTAAAAGTGACTTGTTCAGTCCTGTTCACTTCCCTGTTTTGCAGATAGGAAAACAGAATCCTAAAGGTTAAGCTGTTGATGACCTAGAGGTTAAGCAGTTTGCCCCTGTGTCTACAGCACATAAATTGGAGTTACGATTCAAACCGGGCAGCCTACAGTCCACAGTCTCGGGGTCCCCCTGAGCACTACACTATGACTCAACGCCCTTCCCCTCCTCATGTAACTGACCAGCTAGGCCAGCAGCCCAAGCCCTGTCTCCGCAGAACCCAGCTTATATTTCTGCTGTCTGCTTCCTTTTGCCTTATTTTTTTTTTAAGATTTGTTTTATTTATTTGAAAGGTAGTATGTCAGAGAGAAGTATCTTCCATCTGTTGGATCATCCCCAAATGTCTAGAGCAGGTGGGGCTAGGTCGGGCCAGAGCCAGGGACTCTGCTGGATCTGCCACTTGGGGGACAGAATCCCAAGCATTTGTGTCATCTGCTGCTGCTTTCCCAGGCGTATCAGCAGGGAGCTGCGAATGAAACAGAACAGCCAGGACTTACACTGGCCCTGTGGTCCTGGGATGCTGGCATCACATAAGTGGTTTAATTTGCTGTGCCACTATGCCAGTCCCTTCCTTTTTTTTTTTTTAATATTTTAATTCTTTGGGAGGCAGAGTTAGAGAGAGGAGGAGGAGAAAGAAACTGAGGGAGGAGAGAGAGCTTTCATCTGTTGGTTCGCTCTCCAACAGCCAGAGTTGGGTCAGGCTGAAACCAGGAGCTTCATCTGGGTCTCCCATGGGGGTGGAGGGGCCTAAACATTTGAGCCCTCTTCCTCTGCTTTCCCAGGCACATCAGCAGGGAGCGTGATCAGCAGTGGAGCAGCAGAGACTTGAGCCAGTGTCCCTAGGGGGCGCCTGTAGCACAGGTAGCAGCTTAATCCACTATGCCACAGTGCAGGCCCCTACTTTTTGTCTTGTAATGTCCCAGGTCTCAGTACCTAAAGGGACAGTCTTCCTGGCTTCACCCGGGTCACATGACTTCCTTTGGTTATATCCTTGGAGGCGGAAGAGGTCCGTCGATGTCACGGGATTGTAGGGTCACATGACCACCTGCCCTCAGTGCTTGCGCTGCCTGAGGTTTGGGCCGTGGCTCGGTCCTCTGAGAGACGAGTTGTGTTGGGTAGGTAGAGAGCACGGCGGAAAAGCTGGCTCCACCCAAACTGTGACCATCCTCTAGGCGTGCAGGCTGAAAGCAAACAGGGAGAATGGGGCAGCACCCGCCACGCCCCGGAAACCCGGTGAGAACTGCGATGTTCCCGATCCTGCCCTCCTCGGTATGACTTTCGCGTGACTCCTGGCTTTTCTCAGCTGCAATTTATATTCTGAAAGATTTCTTTTGCTCATTTAAAAGACTGGATTAAAGCAGGAGAGATCTTTTATTCACGAGTTCACTCTTTAGATGGCTGCAATGGGCTGGGCTGAGCTAGGGACTCGGAATTCTGTCTGTCTGTCCCACTTGGGAGCAGGGACCTGTGTGTTTGAGCCACCTTCCACTGCTCTTCCAGGTGCTTTCGCAGGAGCTGCATTAAAGTCTAGCCAGTGTCTATATGGGATGCCCACATCGGTAACAGCAGCCTAACTTGTACTACGCGTCACCATCCCCCTGTCATCATCATTGAAAAGGGATGTGGAGGGGAGATACGGGTGATGTGCCCCAGGATGTGTGTAACAGCTATCTATATTCGAGTCCACAGCGGTCCACTGTCGGCTGGGGCCACATGGGAGAAGTGGCTCTAACATCCAAAGGAAGTGCTAGTCCAGCCTGAGCCACAGGAGGGCAGTAGAGACTAGTTGGATAGAAACGAGACCAGACCGGGGACCATCCTGGAACACCAGGATGCCACGCTGGCTGGTTAGAACTGGTGCAGGCAGGGGCAGCCCCAGGCCAGGGCCGGGAAGGGGCAGGGTCTCCTGGAAGGGCCTTCCCTGAGAGGTTAGGCAGGTGGGATCAGAGGTAGCGGAAACGACAGCTCCAGGTCAGAAGGGGGCAAGGCTGATGTGGTACCGGGGGGTGTACAACTCCAAGTGGAGAAATGACAGCCACAGCAGATAGTGCCATGGCCTACGTGGCCAGCTGGCCTCTGAGACAAACTGGGAGCTCCCGTGGAGGCCAAGTGCACTGATTCAAGAGTGTGCCTTGTGTGCCCCTGACCATCACCTCCAAAATGAGGAAGAAATGCAGCTGACTAGAGCCTCACGGGATGGTGGCATTAAAAAAAATAAGAAGAAAACTCACTCCTTTAAAACTGTCCTTCAGTTACTCTGATTTTATGTGACAAGAGATGCCTTCCACCTGCTGGTCCACTCTCTAAATGCCCACATATGCCAGGGCTGAGCCAGGCCTGCGCGAGGAGGCTGAGATTCAGCGTGGTCTCTCCTAGGTGGGTGGCACTGATGCCAGCCACGTGAGCCATCCTCTGCTGCCTCCCAGGGTGCACGTTAGCAGGAAGCCAGCACTGGACCCCAGGCATTCTGAAGTGGCATGCGTCAGTCCTAGGTGGCATCTCAATCACGGTGGCCACCTCCCACCCCTGAGCAGGCGCTGAACATGTATCCTAGTTGGCACTTCTCATTCTGTTTTCTTATGGTCCCACTGATCTCAGAAATTCCATTTTGTGTCCTACAGGAACCCTAGAGGTCAAGGACCTTTCCAGGCATCCAGATTCGCCTGTTAAAATTCTAGCTGGATCTCTACAGGGTCAGTTGCTGGAGTTACTCCCAGTTGTCCCTTCCTGCAGGCAGCTGTCCCCTCGTGGGGTCTGTGGGTCTGTGCTGGACTTGGTTCTCATGGAGAGAACAGCAGAAGTGATGATTCTTTGCTTCTGAAATGAGATTATAAAAAGACCGTGGCTTCCTTTTCGCTCTCTTTCTCATCACGTTCACGGGTGAAAGCCAGCGGCCCATGCTGTAAGCCACCTGCAGAGAAGCCACTGGTGTGGTTCAACTCGGAGACCCTCCACACGGTCGCTCCAAAGGAACTGACCCTGTCCATTCATCCCATGGGCATGAGCTTAGAAGTGGCTCCTCCTGCCCAAATGAAGTGTAAGCAGGGACTCTGGCAGACCTGTGTACACACGTGTTCTTGGCAGCATGATGCCCACTAGCTTGAAATCCATTAACGGATGAATGGGGGCAACATGCAGCACGCACATGTAATGAACTATGATCCAGCCTTGGAAAGGAAGGCAGTTCTGGTGCCTGCTGCCACTCAGATAGACCTTGAAGACATCATCGGGGTAAAATAGGCCAGCGATAAAGGGGCAAATACTGCGTGACTCTTTACCTGAGATGCCCAAAACAGATGTATAGAAACAATCACTTGGTTTCTAGGGGCTGGGGAGTAGCAGGTGGGGAGTGAGTGCCTCCTGGAAACAGGAAAGGTGTGAAAGCTGTGGAGGCTGGAGGTGCTGGTGGCCCAACTCAACACATGGGAGGCCATGAGCTGTACGCACTTAAAAATGGTGATAATGGAAGATTTGTCTGACCTCCACTCCCCACCCGTGACACACCCACGAGGGGTGAGAAAAGGAAATCCCTCCACCCGCACCCCAGTCCCGAGCTGAGCCTTCTGGTGAGGCTGCGGCTCCAGAAGCCTGGCTGGTACCTCCTGACGGCCTCACCCTTGTTCCAATCTCTGACTCACAGATAGCAACAAATGCTTGTTTGCTTTAACTGAGTCTCCTGTAGGGTAATCCATGATATGAGGCGATAGATATTAGGACTGGGAACCCCAGAAGATTATGTAGTAAAAGGTCATTTTGGGGTGTGCCCTAGGTTACACAAGCAGGAAATGACTGTGAGGAAACACACTATACAGCGGCGTGTCACAGCTGGCATTTCCAAGGCTTCTAATCTGCTATGCACTGCTTTTCCACTGTATGCACAGAGAGAAGTTCATGACTATTCAAGATCATCCAGTGAGGTCACGGAGGAACGAGGATGGGCATCCAGTCCAAAGCTGGGGCTGCCGTCTGGCTTTGGGATAAGAAAATGGATGCCCGAGACAGGAAGGGGTTGGCTGGACTGCTGACCCACAGCTCTTTGAAGCAGAATGCTGTGTAGGCCCCCCACTTCTCCAAGGGCAGTCAGCGCAGCCTTGGCATTGCCTGGGAAATGGGTGGGAATGCAGATTCCCAGGCCCCACCTGCCCTCCTAAGCCCCAAGCTCTGAGCTTGGGCTCAGCCATCTGTTGTTAAAGGCAACACGTCTTGCAGCTGATTCCAAGGCAGGGCAGGATTAGAGCGTTGTCAATCTGTGTTGCACCATCTAACGCAGTAACGTTTAGTCATGTGAGACCTTGGTGTTTTTTTTTTTTTTCTCCAAACAGGTCAGAGGTCTTTATTTATTTTTGGCTTTTTTATTTTATTCTTATTTATTTGCAAAGCAGAGCAACACACACAAATATACAGAGAGGAGGAGAGACAGAGAGGAAGATTTCCCATCCGTTGTTTTACTCTCCAACTGGCCTCAACGGCCAGAGCTGCACTGATCTGAAGCCAGGAGCCTCTTCTGGGTCTCCCACGTGGGTGCAGGGGCCCAAGACTTTGGCCCTTCCTTTACTGCTTTCCCGGGCTACAAGCAGGGAGCTGGAAGGGAAGTGGGGCCATCGGGATTAGAACTGGCACCCATATGGGATCCCGGTGTGTGCAAGGCGAGGACTTTACCATGCCAGGCCCGCAGCCAGGAATTCTACTCAGGTCTCTACATGGATGGCAGGGAGCCAAGCACTTGAGCCATCGTGTGTTGCCTTCCAAGGTGTGCATTAGTAGGAAGCTGGATCAGAATTCTAGGCTCTCTGACTTGGGATGCAGGTAGCCCGGGGAGCAGCTTCACTCGCTGCACCACAATGCCTGCCCCTCTCTTACTTATTTTGGGATCCCTGGTTTGCCATAAACTCTTAGGGGTCTAGTTCCCAGTGGACTGGGTGGCCCTCCATCCATTCTCGCATGGTGTAGCTCTAGGGGTGGAGCAGCCTGGAGCTGCAGCGGAGCCAGGTACCTTTGTCTTTGGCCTGCTTCTGTTTCTGGGCATCTTCCTTCTCGTACTCTGAGAAGCAGTTCTGGCTGCCGGAGTACTCGCCGTGCTCTGCTTTTGCGTTGACTCACTTGGCATGGGCTCTCCCCTTCATGCATCCGCATCCGTGCCAATAGCATGCTCGCATCTCCTCCAGCCTTGTCACTGTGCATGCCGAGGGCATTCGTGTGTGAAGATGGCCTGGTCTCTTGATGGATCTGCAAGCAGGGAGAACGTTCTGTTTTCCAGAAGGCCCAGGGAACATGTGTTAGGTTCCTTTTCTCTTTCCCTTCATGTTCCTCGTTTTGGTAAAATACAGGAAGATGGTGGTTCCAGACCAAAGTACATGTGGTATTAGAATTGAGATATAAGCCAATCAGAGGAAATCCAGTTTTAGGGGCTGGTATTGAGGCATGATATATACAGCCATATGGGTACCAGTGTGGGTGCTGACTGCTCCACTTCTGATACAGCTCCCTGTTAATGTGCCTGGGAAAACAATGGAAGATGAGCCATGTGTTTGGGCTCCTTCCATCCATGTGGAAAACCCAGCTGAAGCTCTGGGGCGCCCAGCCCTGGCCATTGTTGCTCTCTGGAAAGTGAACCAGCAGATGGAAGATTTCCTCTCTCTCTCATTCTCTCTGTAACTGCAACCAATTTTCCAAACAAATCTTAAAAACAAACAAAAAGAAAAAGGAATTTTGCAAGTTGTGCTCCTAAATTGCAGTAACCACATTTCAGGTGCTCAGTGGCATGTGGGAAGTGACTTTAGTATTGTCCTGTGTGGTTGTGTAACATTTCTGTGCTGTCAGGCAGTTCTCCTGGGGAGCAGGCATTTGGCCTGGCAACTGAGCTGCTGGTGAGGCGCCCTCACCCCATTGGGAGAGCCTGGGTTCACGTCCCAGTTCGGTTCTTCCATCTCACTTCTCGCTGTTGTGCTTCTGGGGAGGCACCAGGTGCTGGCTCAGGTCCCTGGCATCCACATGCAAGAGCTGAGCTGTGCTCCCTGCTCTTGGCTTTGCCCATGGCTGAGCTGGCCGCTGCAGGCATTTGGGGGAGCCGGGTCAATGGAGAGAGCTCTGTCTGTCTCCGTCCTTTTGTCCCTCAACAGACAATAAATACAATCCTGTCGGGCTGTTAACTTCCTCCCGTTTGAATTCCAGGCCTGTCAACAACCTTGTGTCTTCATCCATGAGCCTCAAATGAGCTTTGAACTCACAACTTCCTTCCAGCTTGGTCCCTCTCATAGATGCCTTCCCAGGCCTGTACTGATAACATGCTGTCCCTAAGCGAGGTGTGTAAGCTCCAGAGATCTGCTGTACAGCCCTGTACCTATTGTCAACAATCATGTATTGTGCACTTCAAATTTGTTAAGAGTGTAGATTTCATGCTGTGTGTCCTTCCACAATAAAATGCAATTTTCAAAAAGTTTTTTTTTTTTTTAATTGTATCTGTCAGTTCTGGTCAGTAGATAAAAGTGCCTGGAAGATTGTGTGGAGAAGATTCCAGACTCTACAGGAAGAACCAGGGTGTGTTAACCCTGGGGAGGACAGTGGCCTGTGTGCTGAGTGGCTGCCAGGAGTGCCCCTGGGTGTGCTAGGTGAGCAGGAGGCCTGGCAAGGGGTTGCTGGCAGGGCCCTGGACTGGTCCTGAGGCTCCCTGGCAGGCCTTGTTAAAGGTGAGGCAGAAAAAGGCACTCACCCTGGGAAGTTTAGAGGCCCCCAAACTCTGTCATTAAAATTGTATACAATAAGTTTTTAAGGATTTATTTTTATTTTTATTGGAAAGGCAGATATACAGAGAGGAGGAAAGAGAGGAAGATCTTCCATCTGTTGATTCACTTCCCAAGTGACCGCAATGGCCGGAGCTGCGCTGAGCCTAAATCAGGAGCCAACTTTTTCTGGATCTCCCATGTAGGTGCAGGGTCCCAAGGCTTTGGGCTGTCCTTGACTGCTTTTTCAGGCCACAGGCAGGGAGCTGGATGGGAAGTGGGGCCGCCGGGATTAGAACCTGTGCCTATGTGGATGGGAGCCCAGTGTGTGTAAGGTGAGGACTTTTGCCGCTAGGTTACCACACTGGGCTCAATTGTATACAATAATTTAAGACAATTATTTATTTATCTGAAGGGGAGAAAGAAAGAGACCAAGGTCTCCGATCCATTGGTTCACTCCCCAGCTTCCCACAACAGTCAGAGCTGGACCAGGGCAGAGCCAGAAGGGACCCGTGTCCTTGAGCCATTATCAGTTGCTTTTGGGAGTGTACAGGAAAAGGAAGCTGGTGTTAGAAACAAAGCTGGATCTCAGATCAGGGACTCCAATATGGGTTACAGCCCCCTTTTAATCACTCTACTAAATGCTTGCCATTATTTGGTATAAAGATGAAAAGAAAAAGATTAGTACCAAGTATGCCTGAGGCAGGTGGGCCTTTTACGCAGCCATTACGGTGGTGCTGTGGATACCCATGTCCTGTATTGGAGGGCCTGGGTTCAAGTCTCTGCTCTGCTTCTGTTCCAGCTTCCTGCTGGTGCATACCCGGGAAGCAGCTGCTGAAGGGCCCTGCCACCCCCGTGGAGTTCCTGGCTCCTAGCTTCAGCACAGCCCCAACTCTGGTGAGCATTTGATGGAGTGAACCAGTGGATGGAAGATCTCCAACTGTCCCTCTGCTTTTCAAATAGAAAAACATTTGCAAAGTTCACAGCAAGCAATGTGGTACAGCAGATTGGTTCACTGCTTGGGATGAGTGCTGATCTGAGCCTGAGCTACCTGGCTTCCAACCGAGTTTCCTGCTAACAGATCCTTAAAGGCAGGGGTTCAGGCCCCTGCTACCCAGGTGGGGAGTGCAGATAAGCTTCTGCTTTTCACCTGTCCAGCTCTGGCTGTTGTGGACACTCAGGGGGGTGAGCCAGTGCATGGAAGAGACCTCTGTTTTTCTTTCTCTTTCCTTCGCTCACTTATTCCTTCAAGTTGATGGAAAAAAAACAACAACACATTTTTTTAGGAATGTGAAAAATTGCATGATGAATCAAATATCAAATCCCGAGGGACAGACCTGACTGTTGTGTTGGTCTTAACGCTATTTTTTTGGAAATGAGGTTCAAGAAATAATACATATGCCTCTACCAGGTCTTGATATGCAATCTTGTGTAAAAGCTGGAGAGCTTCTTTATCATAATTTTCTGGGGGAGAGTAATTTTAAATTTTGAAAACCTTATCCTAAAACATTCACGTTGATAACAGAGGTTTTAGCTGTCCGTTCCTTCTATTTCACGTGTGGGTGGCTGCTTTACTCCCCTGGTCCAGATGTGTCCTCACCCCGACCTGGACGACGTGCGGGGCTGAGTTCAGGGCAAGGCTTCTCAGATTGCTTTAGGTGATCTCGCCTCTGTTTCTAGCCCTAACTGCCACGTTGTGTTGCATTTTCAAACTCGTGACTCAGTTCTTTTTGGAATCAAGTTGGGCCACAAATACAGCAAAGATCCGACTCTCCCAGGATCTGTCAGGCATCCCGTGATTTGTGCGGGAGGAGAGGAAGGGGAGCGCATGTGCGGGGAGGCTGCCTGGGATCCCACTGGATCCCACTGGATCCCACTGGATCCCGCCTTTGCTGCCACCATCTGGAAGCAGCGGAAACGTGCAGGGAAACAGCTTCACTGGCTAAGGCAGGAAATGGATTCTTACACAGGTTACAAGTGGGCTTTTCAGGGATGTACACACCGTGGTGTGAGAAACAGGTTAGAAGTGCAGCATCAACACCCACCCCTGAACAACCGGACAGTATCCTGCCTGTATGGGGTTTTCATTCTGGCAAAGCGGGGGAAGGTAAGCATGTAAGCGAATAGCAGGTTTGGTGGTAAGAGCTCTGGGATGAGCTGGCAAGGGCCAGGACAGGAGGCAGAGTCAGAACTGACGAAGGCTGTGCCAAGCAGGTGTCTTCTGAGCCAAGACTGAATGGAGAGGATGGTGGGGTGGGGGGCAGAGCCAGACTGCTGGCTGGGAGAACTCTCCAGGCAAGGAACACGTGCAAAGGCCCTGGGGGCAGAGCAGGGCTTCATTTAATGGTCAGATCAGCCAAATGTGTGGAGCACACGAACTAAACTTTATGGGTGATGGTCAGAGGCGGGAAGGCATCCTTAGAGACCAAATTGGGTCCGCATCATGTTCCTGGACCCTCTCCTCACCGTACCAATGCCTCCCATGTTATCATGGCATTTGTTCATTCATTTGAAAGGGAAGGGGAGAGAGAGATGGCCCATCTGCTTGTTCACCCTCTAAATTCTTGAAGCAGCAGGGACTGGGCCAGGCCAAAGCCAGAAACCTGGGATCAAGGTGGGTCTACTGCATGGTGGCAGAGACCTAACCACTTTAAGTTGTGTTCGCAGGAAACCGGAAGGTGGAAGTGGGACCCACGTCCACATATCCCGTGTGGAATGTAGGTCCCCAGGCAGTGTCCTAACGGCTACCCATGCACTGTGTTCTTTCTGTGTCCCTTCCCCCCTCTGCACCCTCAAGATTGATTTATTAATTTGAAACTTGGGGTTACAAGGAGAGAGAGAGATCTTCTAACCACTGGATCACTCCCCAAGTGGCTGCAACAGCCAGGATTGGATGAGTCCGAAGCCAGGAGCCAGGAGTTTCTTCCAGTTCTCCCATGTGGTTGCAGGGGCCCAAGCACTTGAATTGTCTTCCATCACTTCCCCAGTTTTGTTAGCAGGGAGCCGTATCAGCAGTGGAACAGCCAGGATTTGAAGCAGCGCCCATATGGAATGCCATGTCACAGGTTGTGGCTTACTCAGCATTGCCGCAGCGCAAGCCCCTTCAGTGTGGGCTTAAAGATGTTTTGTACTGATGCTGGCATTGTGACGAGGTGGTTGAGCCGCCTTCTGTGGCGCGCTGAGCGCTTATTCAGCTGCTTATCTGGGGAGGGATGCAGGCAGCCAGGGCCAGGCTCCTATCACTGTCCTGAAAGAAGTACACAGGAAGAATGAGGAAAACACATTCTTCTCCCATTCTTCTCCCAAGAGTGAGTTGTGGTGCTTGCCTTGGCACATTGACATGCCAACTCTCGCTCTTTTTTTGTTTTGTTTTGTCATGGTTCCATACGCTCAGGAATTTCCCCTTCCACCCTCCCTAGCCCACCACTTCTTTCTACCCCCATATTATTACAGTAGTATAGTCCTTCAGCAACAGTCTCGAGTCCATCATTCTGCTACTTAATACTGTGAGACTGTGGGTATGGGCAATGGTAGAAAGTCCAGCATCCTATTGTCAACATATATTTAACAGTTTCACTGGGACTCTGCCCTTCCCAACCCCCACTGATCCCTCAGCCATCTCAGTAAGCTCTGCCTCTCACGGCGCCCGCATTACTGTGCTTGCTAAGGTTGCCAGACGATACCCTCAGGTACCGTTTGAGTTATCCTTACTGAGCAGCTCTGTGCTTGGGGCTGGGGTTTCTGTGGCCCGTGAAGCGGGCTCATCTGCACGGAGTGTTCTGCGCTTTCCTCTTGAACCTGGAAAGCCACTGTTGTGACGGATATGCCAATCATGCAAAGTGAGACTAGCATCACTGTCAGCAGTGGGCTCCCGCCCAGGTTCAATTACAGTCGCCTTATCAGATGTCCCGCCCATGTCTGCGGAGATGCTCCACCTTGCAGACGCTCTGACATTTCACCTTTCCTCTAATGAGCACGAGCCAGTGCTGCCGGTTGTCCCTTGTACCTGCTGTCCTGGGGAGCTACTCTGCTCCCGCTGGGAGCCAGCTAAGGGCCACGTGGTGCATTTGGTTGCTGTGTTTCATATGTTTTTTTTTTTTTAATTTTTCATGATATGTTCTAGGCTCTAGAAAAATTCACCTGACACTGAGTTTCTAAAGGCTCAAACTTCTTTATCTTCTGGATAAGTACCCACGTTCTGAATTTGTTTGCATCTCTGTGTTAAGTCGTACGTAGCCTGTTCCTTTGTGTGTTTTTCTTCCCCCTGAAAGTGGAAGTGAAACCCACAGGCTCAGTTAAGTACTTTGGTCACCCCTCTCCCAACCAGGAGACGGAATCTCTGGAGCCATCCTTAGTGAAGATGCTAACCTTGGTGGTGAGGGGAAGGTGCTGGTGGTCTCATCATTGTGATATTTCACTTATTGCTTCCTTTCCGGCAAGCAGTTAGAAGGGATTTCTTGCACAGTGTGAATATCCACTCGGTGTTATTACTGTTATCCCTAACCCGAACCAGTGTCTCTATGCTCATTTTGTTCTTTCTTGCTCCATTTGTCAGTGAACCAGCTATATCATTTTTTTTAGATGTTGACATAATCTATCTCCTTTTAAAAATATATTTATTTATTTTTATTGGAAAGTCAGATTTATAGAGAAGGAGAGACAGAGAGAAAGATTCTTTCATCTGCTGGTTCACTCCCCCAGTGGCTGCAACAGCCAGAGCTGAGCTGATCCAAAGCCAGGATTAAGAACCCTCTTCCAGGGGCCTGGCGCTGTGGCCTAGCAGTTAAAGTCCTCCCCTTGAACACCCCAGGATCCCATATGGGCACCAGTTCTAATCCCAACAGCTCCACTTCCCATCCAGCTCCTTGCTTGTGGCCTGGGAAAGCAGTCGAGGACAGTCCAAAGCTTTGGGATCCTGCACCCACATGGGAGACTCGGAAGAAGTTCCTGGTTACTGGCTTCAGATTGGCACAGCACGGCCAATGCGCTCACTTGGGGAGTGAATCATTGGACAGAAGATCTTCCTCTCTGTCTCTCCTCCTCTCTGTATCTCTGACTTTGTAATAAAAAGAAATAAATATTTAAAAAAAATTATTAAAAAAAAGAACCCTCTTCCAGGTTTCCCATGTTGGTGCAGGGTCCCAAGGCTTTGGGCCGTCCTTTACTGCTTTTCCAGGCCACAGGCAGGGAGCTGGGCAGGAAGTGGAGCAGCTGGGATATGAACTGACACCCACATGGAATGCCTGTGCTTGCAAGGCAAAGATTTAGTCATTGAGATATGCTGGGCCTGACATATCTATCTCAAAAATTATGGGTTAGTAGTTTTATTTTTATTTATTTGAAAGGCAGTGATGGCACAGTGAGAGAGAGAGAGAGAGAGAGAGAGAGAGAGAGAGAGAGAGAGAGAGAGAGAGAATCTCCCATCTACTGGTTCATTCTCCAAATGCCCACAGCAGCCACGGCTGAGCCAAGTTGAAACCAGGGGCCCAGAAATGCAGGTCTCACATGTAGGCGGCAAGGACTGGAGTGCTGGGACCATCACCTGCAGCCATCTGTGTTGTGCATTAGTGGGAGGCTGGAATTGGAAGCCGAGCAGGGAGTGAAACTCAGGCACTGCAATATTGGAATCAGTGTCTTGAGTAATGTCTTAACTGCTGTGCCAGATGCCCACCCCTGCTCTATGAAGAAGTGGGGACATTCTGTTATACCTTACGCTTATTTGTTTTAACATGGTTTATTGGAGCTGTTGCTGTGGCATATGAGGTAATACTGCTGCCTTTGGTGCTGGCATCCCATTCAGGTGCCGGTTCGAATCCTGGCTGCGTCACTTCTGATCACGCTCCCTTCTGATGTGTCTGGAGAAGTAATGGACGGTGGTCCAAATGCTTTGGCCCCTGCACCCACATGGAAGATCTGGAAGAAGACCCTGGCTTCAGCCTGGCCCAGCCCTGGCTGTTGCAGCCATCTGAGGAGTGAATTAGCAGACGGAAGACTTCTCTTGCTCCCTCTCTCCTCTTTCTCTCTTCCTCTCCCCATCCCCACCCATTGTAACTCTGACTTGCAAATAATATATATTTGAAACAGAGATCTTGCCTCTGCTGCTTCATTGCCTAAATACCTGCAGCAGGTGGGGCTAGCCCAGGCCAAAGCCAGGACCCAGAACACTGTCCAGGTCTCCCCCATGGGTGGCAGGGTCCCAGGCTCTTGAGTTATCTTTTGCTGCTTTCCCAGAAACGGTGGTGGAGACCTAACTACAGGGAGCTGCAGCTAAACCAGAGCAACTGGGACTCAACATGACCCTCTGGATTTGGGATGCTGGCATGATGTGTGGTGGCTTATTCTGCTATGCTAAAATGCCAACACCTGCCTACCTTTTTTATTTTAAAGCATTTATTTATTTCTTTAAAAACAAGAGAGAAGGAGAGAGAGAGGAGACACCAAGAGAGATCTTCCATCTGCTGATTTGTTTCACAAATGGCTGCGATAGCTGGGGCTGAGTCATGCTGAAGCCAGGAGCCCAGAGCTCCATCCAGATCCCCCACATGGAGGGCAAGGAAGTCACACACACTGACAGGTAGCTGGATGGGAAGTAAAGCACTCGGAATTCAAACTGTCACTCATGTGGAATGCTTGCATTGCAGATGGCAGCTTAGCTCACTGCACCACAACTCTAGCCCCAGGGCTTCACTTGAAGAAGAGTTAACCACTATCCATTCCCAGGCCCTTGAGAGAAAGCTCTTACCTGAAAGGAAAGGTGAGGTTTCGTAGAGGTAGCCGGAAGCCCTCCATGCAGTTACAATGGAAATACTGAGAGATTGAAATCAAAGGGATAAGACAAGGATCAGCCCAGGAAAGCAAACATCCAAATGGACTGGTTTCAGGAAGAGGGATGTCGAGGAGACAAAATCCATCTTGCAGGATTTTAAGAAGTGAAAAACGAAGGCTCCCTTGGAAAGGTGATATCATAATAGCCACAAAACAAAGCAGTTTTGCACAAACACCCATCACTTTGATGTTTGCACCATCGAGGATCCACGCAGAACAGTGCAAGCTTCCCCGGAGGAAAATACACATCAGGCAGAAAGCACCAGTATTCCATTGCAGACAGACTCCCCCAGGGCATCCCTGAAGCCGGGAACAGGGAGCAGTGTCCGTAAGGGCCTGGGGGGAAAGAATCCCACCTTGGGATTCTAGGCACAAACCGTCAGAGCAGCATTGGCCAGAACTGAGATGGTTTCTGATGTGCGAGAAGGCAAGTTTAGCTTCTTGGCAGTTCCTGAGGCAGAGCAGAGGATGTGCCTCACACCAATGAGAGAATGCACAGAGAAAGGAGCGCGATCCGGGGGCTCGGGAGACCGCCCAGCAGGAGAGGGCTCCTGGACCGTGGTCCGGCTGGGCCACCTGCTGCCGTGTTAAACCAACACGCTCAGAGAAAGGCTGGCCCTTCCTCCCTTACAGCAACAGAAGCACAACACATGAGAAAAGCTGTGGTTTTTATTTCAAGATCGGAATAAATGAATCTAATTGAAATGGTTCAATCTGAGTATTATGATAATGAGGCAGTGATGTTTAGAGGATAAAATAAAGCTGTATAATGTATAAACTATCGTGTGTTCTGTAAAATGTATTTTTCTTATCTTCATTCAGTGACTCACTAAATATGTTGGTACAGTTTTTTTTACATAATTTCTATTTTATTGGCAATAAGGATATAAAGGTTTAAAATATAATTATATTAAAGTACATCAACATTCAAATTTATTTTCATAAACTGAGTATTAAAACTGAAGCATTCATAACATTTTTCCTGAAATATTAAGTTATTAAAAGAAAAGGCAAAATATATTAAAGTCTATAATATTTTTACTATAAAACTTATTTTTGAAAAGGTTTATTTATTTTTATTGGAAAAGCAGATTTACAGAGAGAAGAGAAAGATCTTCCATGCACTGGTTCACTCCACTAATGGTTGCAGCGATCAGACCTGAGCTGATTCAAAACCAGGAGCCAGGAGCTTCTCCAGGTCTCCCAGGTGGGTGCAGGGTCCTAAGGACTTGGGCCACCCTCCACTGCTGTCCCAGGCCACAAGCAGGGAGCTGGATGGGAAGTGGAGCAGGTGGGATTGAAGCAGCACCCACATGGGATTCCAGCACTTGAAGGTGGAGAATTAGCCAGTTGAGCCATTGCGTTGGGTCCCATAAAACTTATTTTTTTTTTTAAATTTATCTATTTATTTTGAAAGTCAAAGTCTCCGAGAGGGAGAGACAAAGAGAGGTACTTGGGCCGTTTCAAAATGATAATCCTTGTTACCTGGACAGGCATGTCTTCCCCTAGTCCGTGGTCGAGTTGAAGGACTCATACTTGTCCCAGTTCTTCAGAATGCCTGATGGCCGTCCGATGAGGCCCTAGGGAAGACTTGCAGCTCGCCTCCGGCTTCCAGGGCTTCCTGCACATAGTAGGGAAGCTTCTTATCGCTTCCTCCCTGGAAGCCACAAGCAGTAGTCCCAGATGGGCTGTGAGTTAGTTGCTTCAGTTTTATTCATTAATTCTTCTGAAATGCCTATCTTTGGAATGGAAAAAACTATTCCATTCTAGCCTCATTCCAGCTCTCTTTATATAGCTAACCTATCAACTTACTGAGGCTGTCACTAAGTGGAGCAAGAAGCTAGTATTTTTTACCTGCTTAGTGTCCTCAGCGTCTTCAGTAATGATCATCTGATAAGTACATAGGGCTTTGTAGTGCTTAGAGCACTTTCCCTGAGAGCTTTACTCCTGTGGTGTTGTCATTCTCATTCTCAGATAAAAAAAATGGAAGTTCCTCACTTCCCTTAAATATCTACTGTATGACATACACTTAAAATACATAGTATTTAATTTGGACAGCAACCCAGTGAGTGAGAAATTTTAGTTTCTTCCTACCTCTCTTTCTTCCTTTCTTTTCTTTTTTTTCCTTTAAAATATTTATTTATTTTTATTGGAAAGGCAGATTTACAGAGAGGAGGAGAGACAAAGATCTTTTGTCCACTGGTTCATTTCCTGAGTGGCCGCAATGGTCAGAGCTGAGCCAATCATAAGCCAAGAGCCAGGAGCTTTTCCAGGTCTCCCACATGGGTGCAGGGTCCTAAGGACTTGGATCATCTTGTACTGATTTCCCAGGCCACAAGCAGGAAGCTGACTGAGAAGTGGAGTAGCCAGAATAGAAACCAGTGTCTAGATGGGATCCCAGAGAATGCGAGGTGAGGATTTAGCCACAAGGCTATCGCACCAGGCCCTGTTACTCCCTTTTTCTTTTTTAAAAAAGGATTTATTTAGTTACAACATTTACTGAGAAGCAGGGAGAGACAAAGAGGCAGAGAGATTGTCCATCTACTGTTTCATTCCCCAAGTGGCTGTGATAGCCAGGCCTGGACAGCGAGAGACCAGAAGCCAGGAGCCCCACATGGATCTCCCAGGTCCACAGACCGTTAGAGCTGCAGAAGTGGGGCAGAAAAGAGCTACAGCAACGGAGTCTGGTGCTTCTTCCAAAGGTGAGACAGTTTGGATAAGACACAGCAGTTCCTCATCTAGATGTTTCCTCCAAAGAACTGAAAACGCATTCACACACCTTATGAGATTATTCTAGAATAATTCCTAATAACTAAAAGGTGGAGACGACGCAGTCACCCAGCAAATGATGACAGCTGAATAAAGCGTCTATTCATACAACGTCTTCTCTTGCTCGCACAGCCTGCTTTTCTGGGGCTTCTTCTCACTCCTCTTCAGGTTTCCCTTCTAGAACGGGCCTCCCCTTGTGCTGCGAGGGCCTCGGTGAAGCTAATTGACAGAACCCTTGTCTACCAGCAGCTGACCCTTGCCCAGTGTCATCAAACTCTGACATCTTAGCCAAGCAGCCCAGGGAAACCATGGGCCTGAATCCTCGTGATAACACTTGGAAGTTTGCAGCCAACGGTCCAGGAGCCGGCCGCCTTCCTACCCTTCAGTTTGGGTACAGTTTTCTAATCTGCCCCTCTCCTGTTTAGCGTGGGCAGACTTGGTTAGACAGGAGTTGTTTATACAAGGGGCCTCACCTGTTTTAGGTTACGCAGAGCGCTTAGCAGTCACACCAGCCGCACCTGCGAGCTATAGCCTCCGCAGTCACCGGAGGCAACCAGCCATGGTGGAGTCTGATGCTCTGGGCACTGCGCTGCTTCTCACTTCATTTCAGTCCTCAGTAAATTTGACACGTAAGTACTATCTTGGCTCCATTTGGCATGCTAAGGCCTGAGCACAGACAAATTAGGTAAATTTTCTGAGGTCAGGCAGCTAAGGAATGTGGAAAGTAGGATTCAAATCAAGGTCTGTGTGAGTTGAGACTAGAGCTCCTAGCCGCGATTCAGAACTGTCTCCAAAAGGAGCCAGCCATATGTGACTGGCTGCCTAGAGCAAAAGGGACCTACGGCTGCGTGGAAATGTTCAGGGTAACAGGGCATACCCTGCGTTTGTAAGGCAACACTGTCCAATGTGGGGCATGCGCTTTCAAACTCTGTAGCCGAGTTCTCAGTCACAGCCGCACATTGGAACTGTCTAATGCTATAGTTTGAATAAGACTGGCTTCCAGAACTCCTGTAGGCTTTAAAGCCCCGTAAGTCACAAGTTAATGGACGGAGAGGGTCCAAGCTTCGTGTGGCTGTGGTGTGGAGGAGGTCGGCCTAGTGGAAGAAGGTCCTTTGGGAGACAGTTCCTGGAGTTTGCTGCTTTTTCCAGTTAGCACCGTATGCTGACCCTCAGCCAGGCATAGGGCATTCTCCAGCCCATGCTGCTGTGGTTTAAACAGGATGCTGCAGATATTTGAACTCACTCATTTGAACTCCTTTACACATTCATGGATTTGAGAGGGTAGGAGTGATCCAGCTAATGATGTCTGAGAGGTGGACCCAAGGGGAGGTGAGCCCCGGGGAAGTGAGCCCCAGGGAGGTGGGCCCAGGGGGAGGTGAGCCCGGGGAAGTGAGCCCAGGGGGAGGTCCTCAGCCTCTGAGGAGTGTGGCCCTGGGAGGGTGAGCACACCTGAGGGTTTGCTGTAAAAGCCCAGCTGGGTTTCACTGCTCTCCGCCTCCTAGCTTGTCACGTGTTTCGTTCTGCACTTGCTCGCCATGTTGACCTTACTCGCCATGTTGGCCTCTGGCCTTGCTAGACGACTGAGCCGTCCCAGCCCTCCAAATCTTGGACTGCGAACTTCCAAAACCGTGAGTTAAATCTGCTTCTGTCGCCAGGGGCTTGTCCTGGTCGTTTCATGGTGATAAGATCAGCTTGCTGATACAAGTAGGAAGGTTAGAAACCCTGATGTCCAGCTCACACCTGATGTAGTTGGCTAGGAAGGCAATGGGCCTTGGAGTTGCTTTCTGATGTCCTCGGAGCTGCTCATAGGCCATTGTGGCTGCGACTTCTCTCATTTTTCGAACATTTAAGGGTATTACTGTGCGCCTACGGAGCTTATGAAAATGCAAGGTTCTGTGTGAAATGCAAGGCCTGGCTTGGGGCCTGGGAATCATGTCTCTAACAAGCTCCAGGAGGTTCTGAGTGGAGAACTGACTCCTGCTGAGAAATCACTCACTATGCACAGCTGCAGGCCAGGGCACTGGAGCCACCTGGGCGCCTGCTAGAGTCTGCTCTGCCTCCCAGGCCCCACACGAGGCCTTCAGAGTCGGAAAGGGGACGCCAAGGGTGGTATAGGTGATTTGTCCGCAGGTTAAAGTAAGAAGCACGGTTTGAAAGAACAGTGATTAACGGAATGAGTGAGTCCAACATAGAAGTATCTGAGCAAGATGGAAGAGGGGAAGGAATTCTGGATTCCCCTGGAAAGATTGCCCAAGGGCGTCTGAGGGATTGACCTTGTGTGGTTCTAGGAAACATGGAGTGGTCAGGAGGGTTCTGCTTAGCCCCAGCAGCTGGGCTGGCCTTCCCTGGGCACTACACGGAGCTATACTTGCAGTTTAGATAGGATCGTGTTGGGTCAGTATTGTGTTCCCTCGTTGTTGTGAAGGTTTAAGTTTTATGGGACCAACATGACCAGGTGCAGGGTTACCTGGAGACCGATGCTGGGCACGCCCCCTGCTTCCAGACCAGACGGATTTTGCATATTGAGCATCCAGGTTCATTCTTCTCTTCTGGACTTGCCTTTTTTTTTTTTTTACCTATTTTGTGCTGGTACGTGAAATTCTTTGAGGCAACCTTGAACTTTCTTTGGTCAAGAAATTTAAAGACCTGTTTCCCAGGCTTCTAGGCATGTGGGTTTGCCTGGTGAGTTGAGCTGAGTTGGCGCCTGAGCTTGAGTATTTGTGTGATGGAGACGGTCAGCGCTTGAGGGCAGACCTACCCAGGGAGGGCATTCTCCATGGTCATGGCTGTGTTTGGGTAAGGGCAGTTCATGGAGGGTCCCAGGGTGTGGAATCACAGTGAGAATGAGCTGGGTGCCATTTGGCCTTCTTTAGAAACAGCTTAGGGAGTCATTTTGCTCAGAGCTGTGAGACCCAGGACACTTGCTGTTGGAGTAATTAAGAAGGCAGTTCTGTTTCCTCTGCTGCTTTAGGAGTTTGTACTCAGTGCTTGCTGTAGCCCTGCTCTGGGGGATGCTCTTGACCTTTCCATCCATGTTTTAGAGCAGAACTAAATTAATGCCCGTGGAAGAAACATTCTAGAGACCAAGAGATCTTTGCCATGAAGTGTTTTGCTGAGCTATGACTCATGCTAGCCAGGAGGAGAAGACCTGTCCCTGGGACAGAGTCCCTAAGTCACCAACAGCAACAGGGACAATACCCACTGGATTGAAGAAACCAGGGTATTGTAAAATGAAGATCTGGGGAGAAGAAAGCTTAAATTGCTTCATCAGAACCTACAGTGCTTACAGAAAAAAGGGTTGGGACAGTATAAAACAAATGTATTGCACTGGAGGGCCACCTGAGGAAGTTCTTGGGCCCCTTTGGTTGGGATTATAGGCAGAATGCAATGCTACTGTAATTGTCACATCACGGACTTGATGGTCTTGAGTCAGGGTGTCAATATAGCTTGGGAAGGTGGAGCTTGTTCGTTGGCTGGTTCAGAGCTGTTAGCTGCCTTTTTTTTTTAATATTTATTTTATTGGGAAGGCATATTTACAGAGAGGAGAGACAGAGAAAGATCTTTCATCTGCTGGTTTACTTCTCAGATGGCCATAATAGCTGAAGCTGAGCTAATCTGGAGCCAGGAGCCAGAGCTTTTTCTGGTTTCCCATGTGGGTTCAGGGGCTTAAGGAGTTAGACCATACTCCTCCTCTTTCCCAGGCCACAAACGGAGCTGGATGGGAAGTGGAGTGGCTGGGATGTGAACTGGTGCCCATATAGCATGCTGGTGCTTGAAGGTGGAAGATTAGCCAGTTGAGTCATTGTGCCGTCACCTAGCTAGCTTTTTTTTTTTTTTTAAATAATTACATTGTATTATGTGACACAGTTTTATAGGCACTGGGATTCCCCCACCCCTGCCCAAACCCTCTCCCCATTGTGGATTCTTCCACCTTGTTGCATTACCACAGTTCAAGTTCAGTTGAGACTCTTTCATTGCAAGCATATACCAAGCATAGAGTCCAGCATCTTATTGTCCAGATAAGTTCAACGGCTTGTTGGGGAGACCCTCTCTAGTCTGAAGGTAGAGCCGGCAGAGTATCATCCCGATCAATTAAAAGCCCCTAACATAACATCAGCAACAATTTATAACTTTATGGAATTAATTGACATAATATTAAGTAACCAATATATTAAAAAAATGCAAGTTCTTAACCACATCCTGTGACTACTTCATTGACATTTCAATTTTAGTTTATATACAACTGGGTTCTATACATCTTAAAATGGCTATAGATTACTGTTCAGTTGTCTCGTGTCTATTTTCATTATAATGTTTAGCATTTTATAGCTTTGAAGCGTAATTTTGCTGAACCTGGCTTTTTTTGGGTAGTCTAGACTGGCTTATAACTCTAACAAGACATATGTCAACAGTTTAGGTGCAGAACAGTTTTAGGAGGGGTGTGCAGAGAAATCCTCAATACCCTAGTGAGGAGTGACTAATCTTTGTGTCCCACCTAGTAAGGTATAAGTGAATCCACGCTGACCGTTTCCTGTCTGATTCTAAGCTTTCCTTGTTGTTCTCTGTCTATTCTAGATTTTGTTTTGTTTGGTTATTTGTTTGAGGGGTGTCCGGAGCGATCTTGATGGTCATTGCAAGAGAGGGTGGGGACCCCAAGTTGGAACCAGGCGAGGACCAGGGAGAGCTCCCCTCCCTAGTCCCAAAGGAAGTTTACTGTTCTGTTTCTGCGGACTGCTTAGGGCTCCTGGCTGTCGTTCTGATGCCCTTGGATCCTTATTTCCCCCATATGTCTACATTTTTATCTGTAATTCAATTTAGGATGTGTGTGAATATTTTTGCTTTAACCACTCTGCTCGCCTCTGTGTAGGGGAAGTGTGGTGATCTCCTCGGGCACTGCCCTGAGTTTTCTGTTTCCCTCCTGCTCTTGGCAATGGGGACTATTTAATTTCATGGCCTTCGTTGGGTTAACCGTACCACTGCTGTGTATCAGGGAACACGGCCACAAAGTCTTTAAGCAAACACACTTACAGAGAAGTTTGTGAAGAAGATTCACTTCCTGTGTTTTTCTAAATCAAGGAGTGGTTGGCTCTTGCGGTGTAGCCAGAGTCAGAGGTGTCCATTAGATGGTTAAATCAGGTGTGGTCATTTCTCGATGCCATAGTCAAATCCCTCCCATGGCATCCTCCAAAGCACCCACAGTGATCTGCCAGCCCCTGCGTGCTCCATCTCAAGTTTTACCAGTTGTTCACTCCTTAGTATTTCTTCACACACACTTGTATTTTACGTTGATCGTGTTAGCACATGTGCAGTTCTTCTAATAAAGCAAGCAAGCGTCAGCCATTTGCCCAGAGACCCGTGTAGTATGCTCACTGTTCTCAGGTCATTATTACCAAGACAGTCTCTCTGGTGTGGCCTTCCCTGACTCTACAAAAATTGGTTTTTTCTAATACTCCTGTATTCTCCAATGCTTTATTTTCTGCTACATTTCCCCATCTTTCAGAACATAGCAGTTAGTTTCTATTACCTTTCTGCTAGAATGTAAGCTTCTAAAGGCAAGATGTGCTGTTGGCTTCTTTGTGGAGAACACAGCCAGGGGTTATAAGATGCTGAAAATACCTATTGAAAGGTTGGGGGAATGGGTGGTGTTTCCAGCACATGAATGTCTCGTGAGGGATCAGTTATATAACAAATGGGTGCAAAGATGGAACAGAAGCAACGGAGGGTAGAAAACTGAGACATGCATGCTGTTGCTAAAAGCATTAAGTTTATGTTACATTTTAATTTTTGTATTACATAGTTAATTTATGTATTTGAAAGTCAAAATGACAGAGGAGAGAGAAAGATCTTCCATCCACTGTTCCATTCTCCAAATGGTTGCAACAACCAGACCTGAGCCAGCCCAAAGCCAGGAGGGAGGACTGCATCTGGACCTCCTGTATGGATGGCAGGGGACCAAGCACTTGAGTCATCTTCTGCTTTCCTGAGCATATAAGCAGGCACTTGGATCAGAGCAGCTGGGTCTTAAAACTGGTGCCGGTTTGGGATTCTTGTGCCGTAAGCCATGCCTTAACCCCCTGTGCCACAATGCTAATTCTAATGGCAATAATTTTTCCAAAAAGATTTATTTTCATTGGAAAGGCAGATATACAGAGTAGAGGAGAGACAGAGAGGAAGATCTTCCATCTGATGATTCATTCCTTGAGTGGCCACAATGGCCAGAGTTGAGCCAATCCAAAGCCGGGAGCCAGGAGGGTCCCCAGGCTTTGGGCCATCCTCAACTGCTTTCCCAGGCCACAAGCAGGGAGCTGGATGGGAAGCGGGGTCTTCAGGATTAGAACTGGCACCCATATGGGATCCCTGTGATTGCAAGGCAAGGACTTTAGCTGCTAGGCTACCACGCTGGGTCCAGTGTTAATTTTAAAACATCAGTTAGTAACAGTTACTAAACTGTCCCAGCTTAAACAAGGCCCACCCACAGATTGTGAGTCTGTCTGCATATTGTTCAGACCAGCAGGTGTGCAAAGCCTGGCCCTCGTTTGGACTGGTATTAGTAGGTAGCTCTGTGGGGAAATGGGAAGTTATCCTTAAGGAATCTTGTGCAGAAAATCTGTGAAACCTGTTGCTGCCCGTTCTGAAGACACATTGAGATATTGTTCACTAATTGTCTAAAGAAATTTTGGGATGGCATTGGATGCAGTGTTTGAGATGCCACTTGGGACACCTGATCTGGCCTCAGAATGTTCCCTGTTGGCTTCAGCTTCCTATTACCGCACACCCTGGGAGGAGGCAGCTGATGTCTCAGACACTTGGGTTCTGCTCACCTGGGTAACCTGAGCTGAATTGAGGGTTCCTGGCTTTAGTCTGGTTCAACCCTTGATGCTACAGGCATTTGGGGAGTGGACCAGCAAATGGAAGACCTCTGCATTTTCAAGTTAAAAAAATATATATAATAAATATATAAAAATATATTTATAACAAACATATTTATATGTATTATATTTATATTCATATATAAATATTTATATATTATATAATATATATATTTTAAAAGAAACCTTCTCATGTACTACCACATCATCTATTGGTTGCTGAAATAGCTTATTTCTTCTTTAAGTGATGTAGACCCTGGGTTTCCTTTTACTGGTTTTCAGCTAGAAAACTTAGAGCTGTATTTGTTGTCCTTTATCTTAAAGGCAACTTCATTATCATAAATAGAAAACACAAGAAGCAATTGTTTTGGACTTAGCTCTTGCTAAGTTCTGGATGGTTGTAACCATGTGTACACTGCTGGCAGCTGAAAGCCCTTCCTAATAATTAATGGCCAAGCATGGCGTATGTCTGCCCATAAGATCCTCTTCCTCTTGCGTTAAGCACTCATGTACATGCCTATGTGCACACCCTTCTTCTTTAAAAAAATTTTTTATCCTTATTTTTGATGTTTACATAATTAATCAGGGTGGGAAGGATCAAGCATTAGGGCAAATTGGGTGTAATCATTGTTTCCAAATTTTCTATTTCTTCTTCCTGTATCTGGGGGAAGGGAGAAGGGGAGAAGCCACACCCAGCCTCCCAACTGCCTCAGTACCCAGGGGTGGGGGACGGCCTCCTGATGTCAACCCAGGTTCCTGATGTGGCATACACTCTGTGTGCCCCAAGTGGTTTCAATAGTTCTGAAATGCTGTCGAGTTCGCCAATCAAAGGATGAGGGAACCCTTCCAATGTCCATTGGCTGACACTGTCTACCTTAGAGCCTCCATTCACCCAGGTTTTTACTGTCATCATTTGGCTGGGGCAGTTGTCCAACTGTGCACATCCTTCTAATTTTAAAATGTACTCAAAGTACATACACTGGTTTATTTAGGCTGTTCCTGCCTTTTGGCAGATGGCTGAATAAATGAGTTCAATAAGGTATTACATACACTTAAGACCAGAATTCAGTTCAAACAAGTTATTAAGCACTTACTGTATACCACATGGTAGGGTCTGGGTATGTAGCAACCAAGCAAATGATCTCTGTATTCATGGAATAAAATTTGCTGTGGGTAGAGATGAGTAACAAGCAAAATACAGAAATCGAATACATGGACAAGGTGAACCAGGAAAGGTGCTAAGTTGTGTCTTTGTGGAAGAGGGTAATTTTACAGCAAGTGATTTACCAGCCAAAGTTTTATTGAGAAGGAAGCATTCACAGAACTGGGGAAGAACCTCAGGTTACAAAAGAAATCACTGGAATGAAAATGGAGTTACTTAGGCCAATCCTAACAAAATGAAGTGGGGAGATATTCAAAAGAGGTTCTGACACATGATTGCCTGATAACGTTGGACACAAAAGAGTCTATGAGAATAGCAAACTCATTTATACGAAAGGTACTCAGACAAGGACATCTGCCTAACACTTGCTTGTTCAGTTGTAGATTAAAAGCTCCATGGTTAATAATCACAGTGGCCAAAGATGCTTGTTCAGAATTGCTTGATGTCATCCTCTTTTATTTTTCATTTTTAAAATTTTGATGATATTTACATAGTTGATTAAGGCTCGAAGGGTCAAGGGCTATAGGAAAGGGGGTAAGACCATTGTTTCCATATTCTTTTTTCCTTCCTGTATCTGGGAAGAAGGGGAGGGACAAAGGGAGAAGCCAATTCTAGCCTCCCAACCATCCCAGGGTCCCCAACGTGGGGCACTGCTCCGAGGGTCCTGCTCAAGTGGTTTTGATAGTTCAACATTTCTGAATTGCTGCCAATCTTGCCATTCCAAGCACAACGAAATATCTCCAGAATCCACTAGCTGACATAGTCCACCTTGGAGTCTCCATTTGCCCAAATTTTCACTGCCAACATTTGACTGGGGTAGTTGATCAATTTGTTCTGTCCTCTGTCCTCTGTTGTGGTACCATGTATCCTACGCACGTTCCAATGGACTGCCATATCCTCCATGTGCACCTGGATATGCTGTCTACTGCTCCGTCTGAGCCACTGTGGAGGCTCAGCTTTGACATGTGTACTCCATGGCTGACCATGAAATCTGCACTTCTCTTCATGGTTGGGGTTCTGAGTCCAGCAGTTCGATTGGGGGCATCTACAAAGAAACTCTGAGGTGATCCCAGAGCTGGTTCTTGTGTGTGCATGCCAGTAAAGGGTCTGGCACAGACTGTCGCCCCAATCAGCTTATGCATATGCTGGTGGTTGCAATTGCTGGGTCAGATCTGTCATCCTCATTTTAGAAAATATTTTTATTTATTTAAAAGTAAGAGAGGGGCAAGAGGGAAAGAGTGAGAAAGAGAGCAAGCACGTGTTTTCATATTGTGGTTCACTGTCAGAATGCCCACAATGGCCAGGCTAGGCCAGGCTTAAGTAGGTGATGGAATCCTTATGGGTGGCAGGGGACCAACTACATCAACTGCTGCCTCGTAGGATGTGTGTTAACAGGAAGTTGAAATGGAAGCTGTGGAACCAGGCCTCATACAGGGATTTCAATATGGAATGTGGGCATCCCAAGGCACCTACTCCCTCCCTTCATTTTTGCCCTCAAAAACGTTCCTTTCCCTTGGCCTCTTTGAATGCACCTTTAGTTAGCTATGGAGTGATGCTTTCCTTTGCAATGCTCTACGTTCCCAAATCATTCCATATATATTTATATATAATATATACTTACATAGTTTTTTTTAATGTAGAAGATATGTTTTGTTTGTTTCATTATTAACAAGGTGGTGGGCACCCGAGTGCAGAGGCTGCCAGGAGAAAGGGTGTCTGGGAGAGTCGGGAGACTCATGGAGGCAGCCAAAGGGGCGAGGACAAGAGAAGCTATCCATGAGTCGGAAGAGCTGGAGGACCAACGGGGTAGCTAGCACAGGGAATTTGATGGAACAGAACTTGCCAGAAGGCTGTGAATGGAGGAAGGAAGTTATCAAACTGTGTACCTTGTTACTGCCTGGTAGAGACCATTTGGGACCAGGCTTCAAGAAGACAGCCCAGTTAGATGGCAGTAAGGTTAGCTTGTGCAGGAATTGGGCTCAATTTAATCCAAAGACATGAGAATGCTTGACGGATGAGGGTGAGGTTGGGGAATGATTCCGGCTACCTACCTTGTGTAGCCTGTGGCAATAGTGTGAGTGTGTGATTATGAATTTGCTTTTGAACAACATCTTGGAATATGATAGCAAAAAGGACCCAAGACCCTGTCCAGCCCAAACCTTGCCATTTTAGACCTTTTGATTAGACGATGAAACCAAGGATCCGGGAACACGGATGGTGGTGCTCACTGCTGTGGGTGAGACTCTGGTCTGAGCCCCTCCACGCTCAGTCCGGCGACCCCCCTGACTTGTCCATGACCTGTGGGAAGAGCCCTGAGCCTGGCACTGGAGGGCAGGATTCTGAGTCCATCTCAGCTCCTGGCTGAGGGCTCCCTGAGTGCCCCAGGTTTGAAGAGAGAGATTTTGTGTCTTGGTTTTTAGGTCACAAGGTGAATAAAAGCAGAGCTAAGGTTTTCATTCTTATTCTAGTGACATTTTCACTAATCCACACCCCTGAGATAATTTCCTTTGATGTGGTAACTCGGACTTTTCTGCAAACAATACACCCACATTTAAGTAAGGATCAATATGAGTTTAACACGAAGGAGAGATTTTATGAATTTAGGAGAGAGATGGATGAAAAACTGGTTAGCTTATGATTTGTGTTCTTCCTTCTTGTTTTTTTCAATCTGTGCCTCTGACCCAGCTGCAGTGTTTCTGTTCCTCTGTTCCTGTTTCTGTTCCTCTGTTCCTCTGTTCTTACCCATTAAATCCAATGTCATCACAACCAGCTGAAACAGCGTGCCTTCCTAGTAAAAAATATTAGCATTGTATTTATATGGGACAAGGCTTTGCAACTAAGAATAATTTAGTGGCAATGGGAGGGGAATACAGGAATGAATTTATTGTGTTATTGTGGCAGCAGCCTGAGAATTCAGAATGTGTCAGTTTGGTCAGACCCTCTAAGTCTACACGAGTCCCAGGGCGAGCAGAAAGACAAGGGATCTGTTAGGGACACATGTGCGGGACCAGAATATTAGCAAGACATCTGTCGTGTGCTTTAAAACTGGCTTCCGGCAACCAGGCTTGCTTGTTTCAGCTGCTTGCTACCAAGCCTAGTCTATGCAAGCACCTGCTCACTGGATAGCTTAACATAATTAATGGTGTTATTGTTTCTCCTAAAGGTGCCTGGTAGTTAGGAGGCTGCAGGTGGTCCTCCTTCTTATCCTTAGATTAGCACTCAGCTATAAAGTTTTCCCTGACAGCCCAGGCCCCAAACACATGTCTTTTACAACCCTGGAAAGAGAGTGTTCAACCTTGAGAAGATAAGAATTTCTGATGGTTCTGTCTGCTCCACCCCCACCTCCCTCCCACTTTGTCACATTTGTTCATGCCAGTGTGACTTTATAAAATTGTTTTTATTGGAAAGGCAGATTCATAGAAGGACAACGATCTTCTATCTGCTAATTCCCTCTCCCTGCCCCAAGTGGCCAAAGCTGAGTCCATCTGAAGCCTGGAGCTTCCTCTAGGCCTACCACATGGGTGCAGGGTCATCCTCTACTGTGTTCCCAGGCCACAGGCAGGCAGCCATGAACCAGCACCCACATGGGATCCCGGCACATGCAAAGCAAGGACTTTAGCCACTAAGCTGTTGTACCAGGCCCACCAGTGTGAGTTTGAAAGTGCCTCACGGCAGCCTGTCAGGGTAACTGCTCCCCTCTCCCACATGTGGTGGTATGGAACAGTCCGCCAGCCGATGAATAAACAACCCTGAGCTTCTAAGAGTTTGCTCTGACTCATTTTGGGGATAGAAGCTATCAGCTCGCAAGATTACTTGATCATACTTGTAAACTTTTTGGTCTACATAATCTTCAGACTTTGAACTTGCAACCAGAACTTTTTGGCTAGCTTTAGGGAAATTCACATTTTCCTCTGAAGGTTTGGTTATTGGGGTTGGTGAGACAGTGATAGTAGATAAATAAGAAAAAACTATTAATAATTGTTAACATGCATAGACACAAGTGACTTATGAAAGGGCCATATGTAATTCACAAGGTCAGATGTTTGAGACTTAAATAACCTCTTCATTAAGGAGAGAGAGTGGGGGATAGACGCCAGGTTAAAGAGCAATACACATCTTTAGGGGAAATGAATGAGTCCAGAGAACCCAAAATGCTGGGGGACGGAGTTCTTCCGGTTTCAATCTCTTCCTCTGTGAGCTGACTTTTATCTTGCTTGGTTAATGGAGTGTCGGTAGGTTGACAGCTTCGTCTTTTGGTGTGGATTGAGTATTGATTGAGGTAGATGATGAGCTTAGAGAAAAACGCTTTCTGCCCTTCCAAGTGGGGAGAGGACCCCAGATGGTGGAGAGACAAGAGGGAGAGGGAACTGTGAAAAGTGACTTGAATGTCGGCCCTGAAGGCCCCTGCCGTTTGGGACCTGGTACTATTTTATGTGTCTTCCCCTAGGTCGGCTTCCCTAAGATTTGTGTGCTTTTCAGGTTCACTTTCTGTTCTCTGTCAGTCTGCTGTAACTTTGTAGCCCTGTTCGCGCTGAGCCACTGTAACCTCATGGCGCCTTACCTGACGACCCCATCCACCCATCCCTCGCGGCCTGCCCACCTACCAATCCCTCACGGCCCTGTGATGCGCATCCTTGGACACACGCACACACTCACACTCTCACCCCCCTCCCACTTCCCCTCTCTCTCTCTCATCTCTCTCTCATCTCTCTCTCTCTCATTCTCTCTCTCTCTCTCTCTCTCTCTCTCTCTCTCTCTCTCTCTCGTACCCCTCTTCCTTTGGCGTGCTGCCCTACCCCCACCCAACTCTTCACCCATCCTCTTTCATCTTGCCTCCTTCCCCTTCCTTGCAGTCCCTCCTGTCACCGTGACAGGAGCCCACTCCCTTCTCCCTCTCCCTCTGCTCCAGTCCTTAACCTGCTGGAATAAAGGACCTCCTAGATTTCTTACTGTGTCTGATATTTTGGCTTCCTGTGGCAAACTTATCCCTAAAAAGGACTAAGAGCTGCCTGAAAGTGCTAACAGCAATGCCAGAGAACCTCTGCTCCAAGCTGTGTCTCCAGTCTGGCATGTCCAAGAGCTACACTTACAAGTGCTGCTCTCTCAGTTGATGAATTGGCAAGCCAGGGACATGGTACTAACTGGCACCCTGAGACTGATTCATTTCTTGGGAAACACTTTCATTAAGCTTTAACAGAAAATCGATGTGGCTTTTCATTTTCATTTAGAACAGAATTCATTGCAGGTACACGGAAATGTTACTTTTCCCTTGCAAGTCAAGGCACAGAATGAGTTTAACTTGAAATGCTATCTTCCCAGCAAAAATTCTTCATCTTGCTCTGGAATAGTCAAATTAGGATACTAAATAAAACTACACAGTAACAGCAGATTGTTCAGAACGTGGTCAGGAAACAGTGGGTTGCATTAAAGGGAACTTATTAAGTTGGGTCTGCATCTCACTTATTGACTAAGCTGTATTCCAAAAGGATTGAAGATTAAGTGTAAAAATGAAAGTCTTGAAGAAGCCGTGGTAGAGTTTGTTTTTATGTCTTGAGTATAGAAGACATTTCTGGTTATGACTCAAGCCAGCATCCAAAAAGAGAGCGTGTGTAAGTTTGATCATACTAAAAACACGCAAATCTAAGACAATTGGTGAAACAAAATGTATGTCATGAAGAAAAGTTAAAAAAAAATCAGTGGCAACATGGGAAAAAAAATAGCTGCAGCTCATACCACAGACACAAGAGGTCTGCTTCCCAAAGATGGATGAACTAGAGAGAGGAAAAGGATCAAAAATCAAAGTAAGGGTGCTACAAAGAATGTGAGCACTTTACAGGAAGGAAATAAAAGTGGATATTCAAAAACAATTATTCCTTTGAAAGGTAAAGAGGCACCTCTGATGCTGGTTGCCTGGTTGCCGGCAATAGGCAGGGCTTCGGCCATTTGAGCCATCAGCCGAAACCTCTCAGAATGTGTGCTAGCGTTAAGATAGAATCAGGAATGGAGGTGTGTCTCCAGGCACTTAGACTTGTGAGGCTTTCCAGTAAAATAAATACATAAAGATTTATTTTATGTTTTTATTGGAAAGTCAGTTATACAGAGAGGAGGAGAGACAGGAAGATCTTACGTCCATTGATTCACTCCCCAAGCTGTGCCTATCTGATGCCAGGAGCCAGGAGCCTCTTCCAGGTCTCCCACACCGATGCAGGGTCCCAAGGCCTTGAGCCATCCTCTGCCGCTTTCCCAGGCTGTCAGCAGGGAGCTGGGTGAGAAGTGGAGCAGCAGAGACATGAAGTGGTGCCCATGTGGATGCCAACAGTGCAAGGCGGAGGAGTAGCCTCTGCGCCTTGGTGTCACCCCCGAGATGGGTCAGCGGTTGTGATGCCTCCAGCTTTGTTCTTTTTGTTCAAGATTGGTTTGGCTGTTGAGGGTCTGTTGTTCTATATGAAACTGTGTTTGATCTAGTTCTGTGAATGATGTCGGTGGCATTTGGACGGTGATTTTACTGAATCTGTAAACTGCTTTGACAGCAGGAACCTGTGAATGGTATTCTGCCAATCTGTGAACAGAAGAAGCTTTTCCATTTCTGAAGTGTCTTCTTCAACTGCTTTCATTAGAGTTTTGAAATTTTTCCTGGGGGAGTCTGTTTCATACTTGTTAAATTTATTGCCAAGTGGTTTTTGTAGTTATGGCAGATGGGTTTGTTCTCATTAGGGCTTTGGTGGGTTTATTATTGATGTATAAGAATGCTGCAGATTTTATGTGTTGATTTTTGTATCCTACCACTGAATTGATTTATCCTTTTTTTCTCCTTTTGAAAAAAAATTATTTACTGGGCCTGGTGCAGTAGCCTAATGGCTAAAGTCCTTGCCTTGACCCACCCCCTCCCTTGCTGGGATCCCATATGGGCACCAGTTCACATCTCGACTGCTCCAATTTCCCATCCAGCTTCCTGCTTGTGGCCTGGGAAAGCAGTAGAGGATGGCCCAAAACCTTGGGACCCTGCACCCACACGGGAGACCCAGAGGAAGCTCCTGGCTCCTGGCTTCAGACTGGCTCAGCCCTGACCATTGTGTCTACTTGGGTAGTAAACCAGCAGATGGGAGATCTTTCTGTCTTTTCCTCACTCTATAAATCTGACTTGCCAATAAAAATAAAATAAATCTTAAAAATTATTTTATTATTTTACTGGAAAGTCTGAGAGAGGGAGGAAAGAGAGGGAGAAACAGATTATCCATCTACTGGCTAATTCTCCAAATGGCTGCCATGACCAGAGCTGAGTTTGTCTGAAATTGGGAGCCAGGAGATTCTAGCAGGTCTCCCACGTGGGTCCAGGGGCTCCAGGACTTGGATCATGCTCTGCTGCTATCCAAGGCCCAGAGCAGAGAGCTGGGTCTGAAGTGGAGCAGCCAGGATACAAACTGAAGTCCACGTGGGATGCTGGAAATAATATATAATTTATTTGTATAATTTTTAAAGATTTATTTTTTTTATTGGCAAGGCAGACTTACAGAGAGAAGGAGAGACAAATATCTTTTAATAATTTATTTGTATAATTTTTAAAGACTTATTTTTTTGTTAGCAAGGCAGATTTACAGAGAGAAGGAGAGACAGAGAAAAAGATCTTTTGTTCACTGGCTCACTTCCCAAGTCACCACAATAACTGGAACTGAGCCAATCCGAACCCAGGAATCAAGTGCTTCTTCTGGGTCTCCCATGCGGGTGCAGGGTCCCAAGGCTTTGGTCCATCCTCGACTGCTTTCCCAGGCCACAGGCACGGAGCTGGAAGGGAAGTAGAGCAGCCGGGATACAAACTGGCACCTACATGGGATCCCAGTGCATGTAAGACAAGAACTTTAATCACGCCTGACCCAATAATATATAATTTCTACATTGAATAAAACTAGAAGCCAGCAACAGAAGCTTTCCTGGAAAATCTTCATTTCTTACTAATTTATGAAGGGTTTTTTTTTTTTTTTTTAGCTTGTTGGGGGCTCAGAAATGTGGTGCTTTGATTAGTTAAGGCCTGCTCCGAATCCCATCAGGTTCCCTACTGATGGAAAGACTTGGGGCAAAAGATGCTCAAATCCGGGAGTCCTGCTACCCCTGTGGGAGAGCCTGGTAGAGTTCCTGGCTCCTGGCGTCAGCCCCCAGCCCTAACCATGGTGGCCAAATTTGGGAGGGAGCCAGTAGATGGAAGACCTCATTTTCTTTGTCTTTCCCACTCTGTCTCTGTCACCTGTCCCTTCAAGTAAATGTCTTTAAAGAAAAAATAAAGTTTACTGGGTGAAGAATTTTTAATTGTTATTTTTTCTTTTTTCTAAGAACTTGAGTGTATCATCCATTCCCTCCTAGCCTATATGGCTCCTGGTGAACAGTGTCACTCTAGTGAGGATTCCCTTCAAGCTACTCGGTCCTTTGGTCTTGCAGATTTTAGAATTTCTTCTTTGTTTTGTCTGGCTGTAATGTAACAGTGTGGGTATTTCTTGGTCATGTCTGTTAGAGCTCCTAGAGGCCCTGGTACTGGGAGGTTCATAATTCTGTGAGTTTTCAAGGAATTATTTTACTGTTAAGGTTTTCTATGCCTCTACTTCTTATTTCCCTCGAGGATTCCCCAAATCCCAGTATTTGTTCAGTGGTGTCTCAGAGGCTGTCTGTTAGTTTTTGAAAAATTTGAGATGTTTCAAACAACCTGTCTTCAAGTTCAGGTATTCTTTCTTTTGCTTAATCTAGTGTCGTTAAGACTTTCACATGTATTTTTTAAAGCTTTATTTGAGAGAGGAAGAGAGAGAGAAGCAGATCTTCCATTCCTTGGTTCCCTCCTGAGGTGGCTCCAACAATTAGCGCTAATGCAGGCCAAAGCGGGCAGCTTTGACTAAATCTTCCACATGGATGAAATGCCCATACGACTGGGCCATCTTCCAGTGCTTTCCTAACCATTAGCATAGAGCTGGATTGAAAGTGGAGCAGGGCCCAGCGCGGTGGCGCAGTGCTTAAGTCCTCGCCTTGCACACCCAAGATCCCATATGGGCGCCGGTTCTAATCCCAGCAGCCCTGCTTCCCATCCAGCTCCTTGGACGACCCAGAAGAGGCTCCTGGCTTCGGATCGGCATAGCATCGGCCCTTGCGCTCACTTGGGGAGTGAATGATCAGATGGAAGATCTTCCTCTCTGTATATCTGTCTTTCCAATAAAAAAGATAAATCTTAAAAAAAAAAAATAAAAAAAAAAAGAAAGTGGAGCAGCTGGGATAAGAACCTATATCCACACAGAAAGTGGGGTCAGAGGTAATGGTTTACTCACTATGACACAGTGTCTGCCCGTCAGTTGTATTTTTTTTTACTTGACCTACTGTCTCCTTCATTTATAAGATTTCTGTGTTGTTCCTTTGAGAAGCCCTGTATACATTTGCTGAATTCTCATTGATATCACATACTCTTTCCTGATTTCACTTAACTCTGCTCTTAAAACTCCTGAGTGGCCTTCCTGTCAGTCTTTTTGTCTGTGTCTTGTTCTTTGTAATCTGATACAAAATTGTGTTCCTTTTAAAAAATATTTCTTTATTTTTATTGGAAATGCAAATATACAGGAAGGAGGAGAGACAGAGAGGCAGAACTTCCATCTGATGATTCACTCCCCAAATGGCTGCTACGCTGATCTGAAACCAAGAGCCAGAAGCCTCCTCTGGGTCTCCCACGTGGGTACAGGATCCTACGGCTTTGGGCTGTCCTCCACTGCTTTCCCAGGCCATAAGCAGGGAGCCTGATGGGAGGTGGGGCCATGGGACACGAACCAGTGCCCATACAGAGTCCTGGCATAGGCAGGGCAAGGACTTCAGCTGCTAACCTACTGCACTGGGCCCTATTGTGTTCCTTTTGTGGTGTCCCATTTGCCCTCTTCTTGTGGCCTTGTGTTGGGATTTGCGTATTTTTATTGCTAAGTCAAATGGACTTAAGACATAACAAGGCACCAGTAGCCAGGCTGCTGTCCCTGCTGGGAACATTGTTTGCGGCTGGTTCCCAGGTAACAGGAACGGTCAGGAACAACAGGGGGTCCAGGAAATCGTCTACAGGGCCTCAATAAGGAGGGAATTTTCCACATTCAGGTCATTGTTGGAATAGTGATTAACAACCCTATTGTTTGCGGTTCCCTTGTATAGATTACATTCTGTGTGGGAATGTATCAAGTTGTTTAATCAATAATCGAGTCTTCTGGGAGGTCCTTAATTTTAATGAAGTATTATAAAATCCTCACTATGATTGATAGCTACACCTAAGTCTGTATTGTTTAGCCTGCATTCAGTGCACATACTGACCCTTGTAAACAGCATGAAACCTGTGACCCAACTGAGGTTTGAGCTTCGGTCAGCTCAGGCAACTGCTGATTGCCTCTGACTGCAGTGCCTCAGTTTGACCAGCTGAATGATTTTTGTCTTTGGTTTTTTAAAATCAGACTCTTATTTTTTCAGTTAACAGGCAGTTTTCTTGTTGTAGGGCTAGTTCTTGGTATTATCTGAATTTAATGCTTTCAAACTTTTTGCAAAACTATTTCCTAGTCTGTCTTTTCACAGTCTTCCCTCCCCACCCTCTGATTTATTTATTTGAAAGGTAGAATCATCTACCTTGGATCATCTATCTGCTGGTCCTGGGGCTGGGCAAAAGCCAGAATCCAGGAACTCCATTGGCCAACTCCTGCTGCCTTTCCAGATGTTAACAGGAAGCTGGGTTGGAGGAGGAACAGCTGAGATTTGAACCAGTGCTTATATGGAATGTGGGTGTTGCAGGCAGCAGGTTAATGCACTGCGTCACAATGTTGCCCCCCCCCCTTTTTTTTTGGCCTAAGAATATTGTTTGGGCCTGGCACAGTAGCCTAATGGCTTAAGTCCTCTCCTTAAATGCACTGGATCCCATCTGGGCACTGGTTCGTGTTCCTGCTGCCCATTTCTCATCCAGCTCCCTGCTTGTGGCCTGGGAAAGCAGCAGAAGATGGCCCAAAGCCTTGGGACCCTGCACCCACGTGGGAGACCCTGAAGAAGTTCTGGGCTCCTGGCTCTTGGTTTCAGATCAGTTCAGATTCGGCCGTTGCGGCCACTTGGGGGGTGAACCAGTGGATGAAGGATCTTTCTGTCTTTCCTTCTCTCTGTAAATCTTAATTTCCAATAAAATAAATCTTTAAAAAATATTGTTTAAGGGTCAGTTGTTGAAGGGACTGTTTTCCTGTTGCATTGGTTTGGCACACATATAAAAATTCAGCTAATAAGTGACTTTTTCTGGATTCTTCTGTTCCTTCGATCATTTGTCAATTACATGAATATTATACTGTTTTGATAACTGTAGCTTTGTAAGTCTTGAAAGTATGTACTGTTAGCCCTTCAGCTTTGTTGCTCAATTCCAAAGTTGTTTGTGGCTACCTAGGGACTTTGCTTGAATTTATGAAGTTTTTGACTAGATTTTAGAATTACTATGATCATTTTACGGAAAGAAGTTGAGATTCAATTGAGATAGAGTGCATAGAATCAACCTCCACGCATGATGCTCAAACGCAGGTGACATAGATGGTGTGGTTCCGAAGGACTGTATTATGAGAGTATCTAGGGATATGTTAGACATCTTAGTTTGTGGAAGTTCACTCTGACCTCACAATGATATGAATGCTTGGCTGTGTTTCTCAGAATGTGTAACTACTGCTACGTGGCGCATGACTGTATGAGACTATCAATGTGGAAAGCTAACGTTAGTTGGTCTTTTTTATTTCCACCCTTTTGCTGATAACATTAAGACCTTAAAACCATTTCAGTTAATTTACATCCCACATGGCCTGTTATTGCTGCCAAATGTCTTCGTAATACATGTGTTTAAGCCCCACAACATGTTAGTATTCTCTATATTTATTTATATGTACTGGTTCTAATTTTTGCTGTTTTATCCTTCATTTTTGTGCTTTCCTTTGGGAGTGATTTCTCTTGCCTCAGGAGGCTCTTCGGGATTTCCATTAGCATGGTCTGTCATGTTCTGGTTTTTGTTTTGGTCTAGACATTATTAAGCTTTTATTCTTGAAAGAGGATTTCACCTTCTTTGAGAAACTCCATTTTCTTCTGATTTCAGTCATTGAAGTTGACTTGTTAGCTCTGAGTCTGACTGGTCTTGGAAACAAAAGTTTTATCCTCAGGATGCTTTTGTTTCCATTACATTGTTTATGACACTGTTTCATAGGCTCCCCGTACCTTCCCCCCTTGGTGTTTGCAGTATTACAGTTCAAATCCAGCCATGCTTCTTTCATTGAAAGCGTGTACCATGCATAGAGTCCAGCATCTTATTGTCCAGATATTCAACAGTTTCTTGGGGAGACCATCTCTGATCTAAAAGCAGAGCTGGCAGAATATTGTCCCGATCAACTAAGAGCCATAACATAACATCAACAATAGTTTACAATATTATGGAGTTAATTGACATGGTATTGAGTGACTGGTATGTTAGAAAATGCAAGTTCTTAAGCGCATTCAGGATGCTTTTTTAGATTTGGGATTTTACCCTTTCTGTTGTCTTTCTGCAGTTTTCCTACCATCTGCATTGCTTAGGGTCTCTCGTGTTCTGCTTGAAGGGGTGAGATACGTACACTAACTGATTTTGGAGGATTCTCAGTAATGTCTTTTTGAAGGTTGCTGCCATTCCACTTTTCTGTCTTCTAGAAATACAATTAAAATTAGGAAAGACAAGTTCCCTGTAACTTTCTTTTGCCTCTGTTTCCATACTTGGACGCTGTGTTTTCCTCTGCTTCAGGAAAGGTGTTGTCCTGTAGCCAGCTCATATTGTGAGAACCTACTGTTAATTTTAGTGAAAAGGAAAGCTGTGAAGTGGTTGCCAAACCATTGATAACTTGAAATGGATCACGATTCAGAGTATGTACACCACTGGAATCGACTACTCTACCAATACACCGTTATTTGAGACTTCTGGTTTGTAAATAGTCTTGTCAGCACTGTCTGATGAGAAACCTATTGAATTCTTAATCATAATGATTGCATTTTTCTTTCAGTACTTGAATTCTAAGTGTGATTTAAATTTTTTTTCCAAGTTTCCAGTTCTCTGCCAGGTATTTAATATTACGATGTTGCTGTTAGTCTCCCTGGTGCTACTTCCAGCATCTGAAGTCTTACTGGTGCTTCGGTTGGTTTCTGTGTATATATTCTTGTACATAGGCATATTTGAGTATGTTGCTGTTTGGATTTCTTTTAAAGATTTATTGATTGGACAGGCAGACTTAGAGGAGAGACAGAGGAAAAAGATCTTTACTGATTCAGTCCCCAAGAGCTGATCTGATATGAAGCCAAGAACCAGGAACTTCATTGAGTCTCTCAAGCAGGTGCAGGATTCCAAGATTTTGGGCTATCCTTGACTGCTTTCCCAGGCTACCACCAGGGAGCTGGATGGGAAGCAGGGCTGCTGCGACAAGCATGGGTGCCCATATGGGATCCTGGAGCATGCAAGGTGAGGATTTAGCCACTAAGCTAGTGAGCCAGGCCCACATTTTTCTTTTCTTTCCTTTTCCTTTTTCTTTTCCTTTTCCTTTCCTTTTCTTTGTTTAAATCCATTTGTTGAAAGAATCTCCAGACTGGGTTTCCATTTGCCTTGGGGGTTACCTTTGTTTCCTTCTCGAGACTACTTTTCCGGATGCGCCAACCGGAAGCATGCTGACCCTAACTCTTAACTTGTAGCATAGCCACGTGGGCCTGGGTCCAATCACGCAGGGCCTTCACCACTGATCAGGTTCTCCTCCATTGTTACACTGTGCCCCACAATCCTCAGAGCTTACCTCTGGTGTCTTCCAGAATCTGCAAATGATACCTGTTGACTTGAAACTTCCCCCACTTATAGGGTACTTGGCTGGATCCTCATCCTCTCCTAAGTCATAGCCAAGTGATCTTTGGGTCACTTTTTAAAAAAGATTTATTTTTATTGGAAAGTAAGATTTACAGAGAGAAGAGACAGAAAGATCTTCCAACTGCTGGTTCACTCCCCAAGTGGCCACAACAGTTGAAGCTGAGCTTATCTGAAGCCAGGAGCCTGGAGCTTCTGCCCAGTCTCCCATGTGAGTGTAGAGCCCCAAGGCTTTGGGCCATCCTCTGCTGCTTTTCCTGGCCACAAGCAGGGAGCTGGAAGGGATGTGGAGCAGCCAGGACTTGAACCAGCACTCATGGGATCCCAACACAAGGCTACCGTGCCAGCTCCCCCCCCCCCGCCCCCCACTTTTTTTTGGTTACTCTGTAGCTTTTAGATGGCTTATGCAGATTTTAAGTGTTTCTCAATAGGAAGGATAGTCCAAATAACCACATTTGCTGACAGTTTCATTATGATTACAGTTTCGAATGTATGAATTACCTATTTAGAAAATTAACAGGTCTTTTAAAAAAGGAAGCTAGTGTTCTGGACTAACTCAGTTGCATTCCTTTGAATTTCCTGAGTAAACTCTTGTTGGCACTAAGTGGTTGTCCAAGTCTAGAAATAACACGGGAATTAGTTGACTTTCCACAACTGATGACTTCTGGGTCATTTTAAAATTTTTACTTGGTACACAAATGTTATTAAAGTCTATATATTCAGAATGGGGTAGCAGATATGTTATTTAATGAGGTCTTCCTTTGCTTATAATGTGTTGAATGTATTTTTAAACCCTCAACCCATGAACACAGAATGCCATTAATGCTGTAAAGATATCTGAGAAAGTTTATGGGAAAATGGGATAAGAAAAAGATAAGGCTTGTTGTCCCTGAACTTGTTCAACATTCCTCATAAATTACACACAGTTTCCCTTTAAGCTTGATTGTGGATTATGATCTTGATGATTAAATTGTTGCTGCAAAAAAAAAATAGCTGAAGATGATATGGAAGATTGGACTGAATGATATTTGCCCGAATTTTCTTTGTAATTCATAGAGATGCTCCAATACCACCTTCTTATGGTGTCTTACAACAACAACAAAAAAATTTAGAAATTTGATTTGTTGGGGAGTAAGGAAGGAAATGTTGAGTTTTATTTTACTGCAGATAAAATGGGATGAACTACAGTCAGCATCGCTATGCCTGCTGAACTGATGAAGATCCCCCAGAGTGAAAATGCCGGTGCTCTGATACCCCTGACACCACGTTATCTGCAGCGTTCATGGGGAATCTTCTGCTCAGAAAGATCTGCAAAGCTGAGAAATAAACGGCTGCTTTCTCATCTGGAAGCATTCCAAATTTAATACCTTTCATCAGCTTTCCTGGTTGAATGATTATAGGAGTGGACTTTTTTTCCATACCACTTCCTTTACTAAGGGCTCTGTCAATTGTCTGAACTTGGGAAAATGTGCCACACATACGTAATACTCTTATTATTCATTGATAGGGCATAAAAACATAAAAATCACATGCTGTACCACTGCATAGTTCTGAATTTGTTTAGTGGGTTGGGTTTATGGGTGCACAACAATGTTCAAAGAATGAGAAAATGCTTGCATAAGCACAGACACTTAATCCTTAAATAGACCGTTATAAATTGATGCTAATATACATTTCTGTTCTGCCACAACTCTCCACAAAGTTTGAGTCTTAGATCTTGAAATCGGAGCCTAGATGTGCTTCTGATTTGCATAAGTAGCAGCAGGCTGCTACTACTTGTAACATTGTGATATGCTTGCAATCTTTTTTTTTTAAAGATTTATTTTTATTATTTTTTCATTGGAAAGGTGGATATACAGAGAGGAGAGACAGAGAGGAAGATCTTCCGTCCGATGATTCACTCCCCAAGTGAGCGCAACGGGCCGATACTATGCCGATCCGAAGCCAGGAGCCTCTTCTGGGTCTCCCACGCGGGTGCAGGTTCCCAAAGCTTTGGGCTGTCCTTGACTGCTTTCCCAGGCCACAGGCAGGGAGCTGGAAGGGAAGCGGGGGTGCTGGGATTAGAACCGGCGCCCATATGGGATGCCGGGCGTGCAAGGCGAGGACCTTTAACCACTTGCGCCACCGCGCTGGGCCCGATATGCTTGCAATCTTGATTTCTTTAGTATCTCTGACATGAAAGTTTAAGTTCAGGATCAGTGAATATGGGATAATGATGGGAGGCAGCTGCTGTGGTTTTTATGTAACCCATTCGTTTTGAACTTTGTCACTCAGGTGACTTGTATAGTGCTGCAAATTAAATCATTTCTCTTGGATTCTTTCAACAATTCTTGCACTCTGAGCGTCAGTCCTTTAAGATTTGCAAATAATCTTGAGCTTTTGGTAATTATGCTGTGGTGATTTTAAGGTGCTTTTCTTGTTTTTAGGAAATGCAAGCTGAAATATTTAGAGATTGTAAAGGCAAGTCATGTAGTTCAGAAAGCAAATAAAATATTACACAGTAGAGAGCAGCTTTCCTGACTTATCTGTAAGTCTCAAACTGTCAAAACGTTGAGAGTCACATCTGCAACCTAGAGATTCCGATGCCATTTTTTCTAAAGATTTATTTTTCTTATTGGAAAGGCAGATTACAGAGAAGAGGAGAGATACAGAGGAAGGTCTTCCGTCTTATGGTTCACCGCCTCCCCACCCTGCCCAAGTGGCTGCAATGGCCAGAGCTGAGCCAATCCGAAGCCAGGAGCTGGGAGCCAGGAGCTTCTGGGTCTCCCATGTGGGTGCAGGGTCCCAAGGCCTTGGGCCGTCCTCGACTGCTTTCCCAGGCCACAAGCAGGGAGCTGGTTGGAAAGCAGGGCCTCCAGGATTAGAACCAGTGCCCATATGGGATCCTGGTATGTTCAAGGCAAAGACTTTAGCCACTAGGCTGTCGTGCTGGGCCCAGCCATTTTAATGCCCACACCCTGTATTGGGGTCCTGGATTCCAGTCTTAGCTGTATTACCAATTCTAACTTCCTGTTAACACATAACCTGGAATAAATGATGACTTAAATCATTGTGTCCCTTACACTCATTGGGAGACCTGGATTGAGTTCCTGGCTTCGGGTTTGGATCTGGCCCAGCCCTGGCCACTTAAGCCGTTAGGGAGAGGACCAGCAGATGGGGGCTCTGCTGACTGTGTCTGTTTTCAAGTAGGCAAAAAATAAAAGTTAAAAAAAGCTTTTAAGAGATAATCCCTTTAAAATGCTTTAGGAAGGGAGTGACGACAATCCAAATTAAGATAAAAATTCTGCTATAAATATAAGAACAGATACAAGGACACTTATGCTGCCCAGAAGGGGCAGGCACGCTTACACTGGCCAGCAAAGTTCAAGATGCCTACAGAGCAGTAATGCCTGGCCATGCCATGACTTCTGCTTTGGCCTAAAGGCCACTTGATATAGACTGCGAGGAGCTGATATTGTTGGTGGATACTGGGCTTCTACTTTGTGTTCAGTGATTTCTCTGCATTGCTTAACTTAACCCTGAAAAAATACTTCTGCTATGGGAATATATATACATATATATATGCATATATACATATGCATATGTGTATGTGTGTGTGTGTGTGTGTGTGTGTTAGAATGGAGAAAATACAGTATTGATATTGAAAGACAGGATTGGTAGAACCTGGTGATATGTTGGCACAAGAACAGAAGTTGTGTCAAGATTAACTGCTGAGTTCGTTTTAAAAGCTACTAGCTATGTACTAAAGGGAGATCTGGAAAAGAAGTTGATTTGATTGGGAAGGGAGATGGTTACTGGAAGGATTATAAAGAGATTAACTTTGGATATTTATTTCTTAAAAGATTTGTTCATTTGAGGGACTGGTGCTGTGGTATAGTAGGTAAAGCTGGCAGCATCCCATATGGACACTGGTTCAAGTCCAGGCTGCTCTGCTTATAGTTGCCTTCCTCTTAATGGCCTGGGAAAGCAGCGGAGGATGGCCCACGTCCTGGGGACCCTACATGCATGTGGGAAGCTAGAAGAGGCTCCTGGTTTCAAACTAGCCCAACTCTAGCCACTGTGGGCATTTGGGGAGTCAACCAGCAGATGGATGATCTCTTTCTCTCTACCCCCCTCTCTCTATGTATGATTTTCAAACAAATGCATAAACCTTTTTTTTTTTATTAGAAAATCAGATCAGACTCACAGAGAACAGAGAGAAAGATCTTCCATGTGCTGGTTTACTTCAGAGCTGAGCTGATCCGAAACCAGGAGCTGCTTCTGGGTCTCCCATGTGAGGGCAGGGGCTCAAGGCTTTGGACCTTTCCTAAGCCCAAGCAGGGAGCTGGATGGGATGTAGAGCAGCTGGGACACGAACTGGCATTTGTAAGAGATCCTGGTGCTTGCAAGGTGAGGACTTAGCCATTGAGCCATGGCACCAGGCCCATAAATAATCTTTAAAATTTTCTTGAATTATTTGTTTGAAGGCAGAGTTAGAAGGGGAGAGAGAGCGAGCGAGCGAGAGAGACAGACAGACAGACTTGTGATGACACTTGTTCCTTCTTCAAATGGCTGCAACAGTGGGGGCTGGGCCAGGCTGAGGCCAGAGATTTCTTTCAGATTTTCCACATGGGTACCCAAGTGCTCTGGAAATGGACTGTCTTCTACCTCTCTTACAGGTCTGTTAGCAGGGAGCTTGATCAGAGGTAGAGCAGCCAGGACTTGAACCAGTACCCACATGGGATGTTGGTGGTAAGGCTATGCCACAATGTCAGCCTCAGCTTCAGACATTTAAATGAATGTGAGATTATCTTAGCAGAGGGAAGACAGACCCGAATTCTGTAGGAGGGAAACTGAAAACTGAAGAAATTTGTCAGAGAATGAGGAGGTGAGAAGGGTTTGCATGAGACAAAGTGATGACAAACTCTGGGAAATGTCAGTGTTGCCACATGAGAAGGGTTTTCAGGATTTAGCACCAAGGTTGCAACCTGTGTCCCAACCTCCAGTCAGGGCTTTCCCCAGAGGCCATGATGCCCTTGGGAAGGGAATGAGAGACCGTCTCAGGAGTGAGAATTATTGCTCAGTGGTTGTGATGCATCTCAACTAATGGAAAGGCCGAGCTTGGAAGTCATACAGGTGCTTTATGCACCTGAAGGAGCTTCAACAAACGGTGGGAAATGAAGGCAAAGATACTTGATGTAAAGCAGTTTGACATCCACACAATACCAGACATCTTCAAAGAGTTTGTGGAAGATGTATCTAATGGAAAAAGTTGACACAGACTTCACCTTGTTTTTAACCAAACAGATAAACATTGTTGAAATTGCTTTTTCCTCATGAATTTTTTGTATATGTGCATTGAGGATCCAAGGTTACTGAGTATTGCGTCATGTTGAACTTGGGCAGTCATGCTGGGAGGTTGTAATCATGATGGATTATGATTATGCTGGAAGCATTGTAAAGCCTTCTTTGGAAAGTTTGGGAATTATTTTCCAAAGTGAATCAGTCAATGCTGATCTTTGCTTTCTTCATTCTTGCTTCAAAGCCCACACACTGGATAGTTAGTACTTGTAATCTCTTAGGGACAAATAGTTCTTTAAAGCATGCATGTACACAGAGGGACATAGATAAGCCCAATTGAAGACATAAAATTACAGAATATTTACTTCTCTGGAACAATAGTCTTCAAACAAGGTGGGTGTAGCAGGAACTTTCTGAGTGTGTACGAGTCTGGAGAAGCTTAATCCCAGGGGTCAACATTCACAGCAGTACAAGGTTTACTGATGCTCTGGTTGCCAGAAAGCGTGTCTTTTCCACGTGTTTCCAGATCTCTCCTGGGGCTGCCCTCCAACCCCTACCCCTCTGGCAATGAGGACCTTTTTGTTTCCCTTCTAAGAAATAGGCAAGGTCATTGTGGTATGTCTGTTACACCCTGATGTTTCTTAGCTCCACACTGTTAGGGCTATAGGATCAAACCTGGCCAATGACTTAATCAGGTAATGATTGACTCAGTTCAGAAATTGTATAGGCCCTTATAATACTTTTTCCTCTGCTCTAACACTGTCATTCAACTTGATCTAACTGATGGAACTTTAAACTTTTTTTTCTTAAATAAGTTTTAAAAAACATTTGATAACGTTTATTTGAAAGGCAGAATTATAGAGTGAGGGAGACAGATCTTCTATCCACTTACTCCCCAAATGCCTGCAATGGCTGGAGCTGATTGGGTCAGAACCCAGGAGTTTGGAGCTTCATCTAGGTCTCACGTGGGTGCAGAGGCCCAAGCACTTTGGCCATTCTCTGATACTTTCTTAGGTACAAAAGCCAGGGGCTGGATCAAATATGGAGCAGCTGGGACAAGAACTGGTACCCACATGGGCACAGACAGGCTTAGCTTACTACACAACGGAGCGGTCCCTAACTGATGATTATTGAATTCGATAACAGCATAATACCCATTAAAACACGTGATTTTCATTTTTTTTCATAGATAGACTGGTATAGACACAGAGTTTTCCCATTCCTCTCCAAATATCTGCAGCAGCTGGGGTAAGGCCAGGCTGAAGACAGACCAGAATTCAGTCTTGGTTTCTCATGTGAGTGACAGGGACCCACAGATATGCTGTCTTCCAGGATGTACATTTGCAAGAAAATGAAAAGGAAAGTAAAGGTGGAACTTGAACTTGGGTACTTCAATACAGGCAATAGGCATCTTAATTGTTGTGCCAAACACCAGCCCCACATGCTCTTTGTAAATGCACATGGAACAAACAGTACTATGGACCATATTCTGTGTCATAAGCTATTCTCAATGTGTTTCTTGACCACAGTGAAGTTGTGTTAGAAATAAGCAATAAAATGTTAACTGGGAAATCCACGCATATTTAGATACTGACATCAGTGCTCCATAACTTCTATGTGAAAGAGGAAATCTAAAGTGAAACTATGGGACCCTTTCAAGCAAGCAAAAGTGAAAGCATATCAATCCTTCAGTGTGGCTAATGTAGTTCTTAGAGGGAAATTTATAGTCCTTGGGGCATCACTATTTTAAAAAAGAGGAAAAGTCATAGGTCAATCACTTCAGATTTTTAAAAATTACTGTTTTTTTAACTGAGTCATTTTTTTATTCATTTTAGTGGGAAGTCAGATTTACAGAGAGAAGGAGAAACAGAGACAGATCTTGCATCCACTGGCTCACTCCCCAAGTGGTCATAATGACTGGAGCTGAGCCTATCCAAAGCCCGCAGCCAGGAGCTTCCTCTGGGTCTGCCACGCAGGTGCAGGGTCCCAAGGCTTTGGGCCGTCCTCCGCTGCTTTCTCAGGCCACAAGCAGGGAGATGGATGGGAAGTAGAACAGCTGGGACACAAACCAGTGGCCCTGTGGGATTCTGGCACACACAAGGCAAGGACTTGGGCCACTAGGCTGCCATGTTGGGCCCAATCATTTCAGCTTTGACTGTAGAAATTAGAAGAAGAAGAAAATAAGAATGGAATGAAGCTTGCAGAGTGTGAAGTGATAGGAGTGGTAAAGATTAGGCCAAATCACATGGGCGGAATCTGAGTTAACTGGTTTAGAACTGTGGAGTCAGTTGAAACTGCTAGGAGGAGCGGAGGGCAAGTTGATATTAATTTCAATCAATTAGTTCTTCCCACATTAGCAGCTACTCCTCAGTCCACCCCAGCCCTACGGCAAGCAGCTGTGGCTGTGGCAGCTGGCACGGAGCTTGCAGCAACCAGGATGGGATGAAAGGAGCTTTCTCTTCAAACGGGGTTGGGAGGGGGACCTCATTAGTTGGAAATGGAATTAAAAAATAAAGAAAAAAAACAAGTGCAGCCTTCACTTCAATGTAAGTCTCATCAAATTCAAGGCATGCCATTTAGTTCATCTCTAAAGCACCAAGGGTTCTGGAAATTGAATCCTGTCAAGGCGGTCTTCTCAACATTTTTAGCTGAAGTCCAAAAGTGCCTTTTAAAGATTTATTAAGATTAAGAAACAAACAATTTGGTCAGAAGGTGCCATATCAGGGCTTTAAAAAGAATGACTAAAAATTCCCTTCAAAACTCAAACAAAATTGTCCTCATTTGATAAGAGAATGGGCTGGAGCTTTATCACTGCAGAGAGGATTTTTTTTTTTAAAAAGATTTCTTTATTTTGAAAGAGTTACAGAAAGAGAACGACGGCTGGTTCATACCCTAGATGAGCACAAAGAGCTGGGTCAGAAGTGGTGCGGCCAGGACACCTCTCTGGAATGCTAGTGTCACAGGAGGCAGGCAGCTTCACCCTCTGTTCCGGGCCCTCTTTGCTGACACACTTGGAAGAAACACAAGATGGCCGAAGTGCTTGTCGGAGTTTCAGACTCTTGGCTTTGGCCCAGCCCTACTTGATGCAGCTATTAGGGGAATGAACTGATCCATCTCTCCCTGCCTCTTCTCCCCTCCCCTCCCTTCCCTCTTTCTCTCTCTCTCTCCCCCTCTTTCCCTCCCCTCTCCCTCTTCTTTTTCCTCTCTCCCTCCTTCCCTCCCTCCTTCCCTACTTCCTTCCATCCTTACTCTCCCCACTCCCTCCATCCCTGCTTCCCTTTCTCCCTCTCTTTTCCTCCCTCTCACTCTTTCTCCTCTTTTTTAATCCGCGCCCCAGGTCTCTTTCTCTCTATATATACATATTTGAAAGCCAAAGTAAGTAAATCTATCTTGAAGAGCGAGTAGAATCTAAGGGAAGTTTGGGACACTATCAACTTGACCAACATACATTTTGTGGAAGTCTGAAACAAGAAAGAATATTTGAAGAGATTATGGTGGGAAGCATCTAACATTTAATGAGGGGCTTGAATATAAACATAAAAGAAGCTTAATAAACTTCAACTAAGATGAACTCAAAGAGAATTATGAACTGTGACAATTATAAATGAGTTCTTGAAATACAAAAACACAATCCTTTTTTTAAAAGATTTATTTTTATTATTTTTTTATTGGAAAGGTGGATATATAGAGAGGAGAGACAGAGAGGAAGATCTTCCGTCCGATGATTCACTCCCCAAGTGAGTGAATCGATGCTATGCCGATCCCAAGCCAGGAGCCTCTTCCGGGTCTCCCACGCGGGGGCAGGGTCCCAAAGCTTTGGGCCGTCCTCGCCTGCTTTCCCAGGCCACAAGCAGGGAGCTGGAAGGGAAGCGGGGCTACCGGGATAGAACCGGCGCCCATATGGGATCCCGGGGCGTTCAAGGCGAGGACCTTAACCACTGCACCACCGCGCCGGGCCCCAAAAACACAATCTTATTAGAATCCTATTTATGCATTAATTTTTGTTGGGAAGTGACAGAGGGGCTGGCACTAAGGCATAGCAGGTAAAGCTACTACCTGAAGTGTTGGCATCCCACATGGGTACCAGTTCAAGTTCTGATTGCTCCACTTTGGATCTAGCTCCCTGCTACTGCTCATGGGAGAGGCAGCTGAAAAAATGGCTCAGTTGCTTGGGCCTCTTTATCCATGTGGGAGACACAGAAGAAGCTCCTTGTTTCAGACCAGCCCAACTCTATGGGTATTTGGGAAATAGACCAACAGATGGAATCTCTCTCTCTCTCTCCCTGAAACTTTACCTTTCAAATAAATAAACAAATTTTTTGAAAAAGGAAAGTGACAGGGAGAAACAAAAATACCCTGTATCCACTGGTTCACTGCCAAATGCATAGAAAAACTAGGGTGGAGCGTGTGAAGGTCAGGAGAGAGAAACTCCTTTTGGATTTCTCACATGGGTTTCAGAAACTAAAGTTCTTGATTCATCTTCCACTGCTTCATGGCCACTTTAGTAGGAAGCTGAATCAAAAAGCATGGAATGGGCCCTTCACAGTAGCCTGCTGATTAAATCCTTGTCTTGCATGGATCCCATGTGGGTGCAGGTTCATGTCCAGGATGCTCCACTTCCCTTCCAGCTCCCTGCATGTGGCCTGGGAAAGCAGTCGAGGACAGTGAAAGCCTTGGGACCCTGCACCCATGTGGGAGATTTGGAAGAAGCTCCTGGCTTTGGATGAGCTCAGTGTTAGTTGTTGTCACTTGGGGAGTGAGCCAGTGGATGGAAGATCTTTCTGTCTCTCCTTCTCTCCATAAATCTGACTTTCCAATAAAAATGATATTCTTGGGCCCAGCGCGGTGATGCAGTGGTTAAGGTCCTCACCTTGCACGCCCGGGATCTCATATGGGCGCTGGTTCTAATCCCGGCAGCCCCGCTTCCCTTCCAGCTCCCTGCATGTGGCCTGGGAAAGCAGTCGAGGACGGCCCAAAGCTTTGGGACCCTGCACCCGCGTGGGAGACCCAGAAGAGGCTCCTGGCTTGGGATCGGCATAGCATTGGCCGTTGCACTCACTTGGGGAGTGAAACATTGGATGGAAGATCTTCCTCTCTGTCTCTCCTCTCTGTATATCCGCCTTTCCAATGAAAAAATAATAAAAAAATAAATCTTTAAAAAAAATGATATTCTTTTTAAAGCATGGAATAACCATAACTCAAACCAAGCTTTCTCATCTGGGATAGGAGCATTCCAAGTATCAGTTCAACCTGCTGTATCACAATCCTTTCCCAGGACAGAGAGTCTTGGAAGCAGAAAGAAAGAAGCAGCTAGTCCTAGATGAGGGAGATTCAATAGGATCAGCAGATTTCTAATCAGAAGTTGAGATGTCTAATCAGGGTGGACATTTAGCTTAGTGGTTCAAAATTCCACGTCCCACATCAGAATGCCTCATTTGGTCACTTGGTTTTCTCCTTCTTTCAGGTAGTATTATAATTCTTCTTTGTTCTCTTTAGTTAATATTTCTTCTTCTTTTTTTTAATTCCTAGAAGCTTTTGTGATCCTATGCAAATTTCAGTTATTTTTTCTTAGTTCTCTGAAAATTGTTATATAAATTACATTAAATTGGCATATCACTTCAGTATGGAAATTTTAGCAATACCAGTTCTTGTCATCCATGAGGGATGTCATTCCATTTCTTTGTGTCCATTTGAGTCTCCCATGTGCATGGCAGGGACCCAAGTATGATGCCAGGGTATCAAAGTTTTTGATTTGCATATGTTGAACTATCCTTGCATCCCAAGGATGAATCCCTCTTGGTTATGGTGAATAATCTTTTAAATATGCTGTTGGACTTGTTTGCTGATATTTTGCAAGGATATTGGGCTGCAGCTTTTTTCTGGTTGTGATATGAGGCTAATTCTGGTATCAGATAATAGAGAGATTTCCTTCTATTTCTTTTGAATGTTTTAAGATGAATTACTACTAGTTCTTCAAATGCTAAGTAGAATTTAACAGCGAATTTATCTTGTTCCTTTAATTTTAACTTATTTTATTTAAAAATATTTACTTAGTCAAAAGGTAGAATGACACTGGGGGTAGATAGATATTTCATTTGCTGGTTTACTTTCCAAATAGCCACAATGGCCAGGTTTGGGCTAGGCGGAAGCCAGGAGCCAAGAACTCAATACAAGGCTTCCACTTGGGTACAGAATCCCAAGCATTTGGGCCATCATTCACTTACTTCCTAGGCATCTTAGCAGGAAGCTTGATTAGAAATAGAGCAGTGAGGCTTGACCTGGTTCCCCAGGGTATCACAAGGAGTAGTTTAAATAAAAACAAAACCATCAAAATCCATGAGAGAGAATTTCTGCTGATCTTTGTTGTGAGATGTGTCTCATTGGCTACAGATAAATAGGTTATTTTAATCCGGTCTACTAATCTGATATTTGTTTAAATGTGTTTAAGCCATTTGCATTCAGGGTTAATATGAATGGGTAGTAACTTGGTCCTGTCCTTTTTAGAAATGGGTTGCTCATTGTTTGATTTAGTCTTCGTTATTTTACTGGGATTTCTTCACATTTGCCTTTGGTGTTTGTAGGTGCTATTACTTTTCTCTGTCGAGAGCATCTTTAGGTATCATTTGTAGAATAGTTCCAGAAAAGGTGTATTCTTTGAGCTTTTCTTTGCTGTGGAAGATTTTTTTTTTTTGTCATTTTCGAAGACAAAGGAAAGCTTTGCTGGGTACATTATTCTGGACCCACAATTTTTTCCTTTTAGAATCTGGAATATGTCGCTCTGTTCTCTGCTGGCCTATAAGATTTTTTGTGAGAGGTCAGCTCTGAGTCTGATTCCCATTTCTCTATAGGGAATGTGCACATTTAAGGATCTTTTCCTTATGTTCAATTGATGAAAGTTTGATTATCATGTGTCTTGGTGAAGATCGCTTTTGATCAAGCCTGTTGGGAGTTCTGTGCCCCTCCTGGATGTTGTTTCCCAATTCGTTCTCCTTATTAGGGAATTTTTCATTTATTATTTCATTGAACATATTTTAAACCCAACTTTTCTTTCTGTGCCTTCTGGAACTCCCATAACTCTTACATTTGGCCTTTTAATAATGTCTCTTAATTCTTGAATACTTTTTTTTAGCTTGACCCAGCTCTGCTTCTAGCTTTTTGATTGTTTCCCCATTCTGACAAGAAATATCTTCCAATTCTGAGATTCTTTTGTCTCATTCATTCTATTATGGAGACTTTCCACTGATTTTTTTTTTAAAAAAGATTTATTTTTATTGGATAGTCAGATATACAGAGAGGAGGAGAGACAGAAAGATCTTCCATCCATTGATTCACTCCCCAAATGGCTGCAATGAGTGGAGCTGAGCCAATCTGAAACCAGGAGCCTCTTCTGGGTCTCCCACATGGATGCAGGGTCCCAAAGCTTTGGGTCATTCTCGACTGCTTTCCCAGGCCACAAGCAGGGAGCTGGATGGGAAGCAAGGGTGCTGGGATTAGAATTGTCTTGCATATCGGATCATGGCACATGCAGGGTGAAGACTTTAGCAACTAGGCTGTCGTGCTGGGCCCTTCACTGAATTTCTAATTTGCTCTATCGCGTCCTTCATTATCAATAATTCAGCTTGATTTTGTTCCAGTATTGCTATTCTGTGTGTGACATATTAAATTCCTTGAACTCCCGTTTGTGCTTCTCATTGTTAAGAAGCTTTATAATAAGTTTTGTAAATTCTGTATCTCTCATTTTCTTGATATATTCCTCAGTTAGGTCAGATTGGCAAAGGCTTTTGCTCCTTTGCATGGGAGTCTTCAGTAATATTCAGTGTGCTTCTGTCTCTTCTTTTGCTCTTGGTCTTTGTACTTCTGGTTAGCAGAATCTTCTCCTTAGGTCAGGGTTCTAAACTGTATCATCCACATATCTACAGCTCATTTTACTTATTGTGGTTGGTACACAGCTCTTTGCAGTCACTTATGCCACTCCTTTCAGCAAGTTCCAGGTCTGGGTTCTTATGTTAGGCTTCCAGGATGGTCTCCGTAGCCCAGCTCCTGGCTCACCGCTCTCCAGTTCCTGTTATCCCATGCTGTGGTTGTACCATTGTCTGTATAGCCTTTTTCCCACTTCTGGTTCCCTAATTTCCAGAATTAGGTAGACACAAGGTATCCTATGTCACTAGGTTGTTGGTGATGACCTTGCTGGAACCTGCTGGCCACTAGGTCTGAGGGCCACCTGGACCTATTTTGACCCGTACAATACCAAAGTTATTATTTTCCTTGTGGGACCAATACAGTTCACTGAACTCAGTGAGTTTGCTCCCAGTTCAGCAAATGAGCACAGCCTTCACCACACTGAACAAAATGGCATTTGATGTGCCACTGTTAGAGTTCTGGGTCTGCTGGCCATTAGGTCTGGGAGCTACCCACACCTATTTTGGGCAGAACTTGAAAGGATGCCGTGTTGGTATAATGCACTGAGCCAGAAATGAGTTTGCTCCCAGCTCAGTGCATGCACAGTCTTGTCCCACAACCTTTGCCTGCTTACACAAAATGGAGCCTGATGTGGCTCTGATGAGGGTCTGGATTGTGAGATCCACCCTGTTCCTACAATGCCTGTTTGAGGTCTGCTGCTCTGTCTCTGCTCCTGGTTGAATCCAACAAATCAGCAGGATGGGCAGTTCTTTGCCTGGGTTCACCTGCTGAGCTCCAGTGAACTCCCCTTCGCACCTGTCTGCTGGTGGAGCTCAGTTTGCTGCTCACTGACTGCCACTGGGTTATCTGGTCATGGCATCACCACACCATTTTCTCTGCTGCTTTCCCGTGTCCGTCAGTCTCCTGGTGTCCCCTCTGCCGTCGGCCTGTCCTCTCCTATTTTCTGTAATGTGCCCTCTCTGCTTCACCCTGGCTAATAATTCTCCATCTGTTTAAGTGTGTCTTACTGTATTTCACCATCTTGGTTCTCCCTGGCATGTGTTCTTGAGGTAGAACAACTGGAGCTGCCAGGCATCGCTGGTCCAACCAGTTTATAAAAGAACTTGTCATTTTACGTAAAAGTTAAGTGTCCTTCCCAGTCACTCCACCACCAAGTGTGCTGTTTTTTGGATTTGTATATGAATTTTCATAGCAGCTTCATATGTAAGAAATCCAAACCAGGAAACAATCACAAGGTCCGTTGATGTGTGAATGAGTAAGGAAGCTGTGTTATACACAACCAAAGCGATACCACTCCTCAGGAAAGGAAGGAATTATTGAGAGAATATGGATTATTTACTCTTATTGGAAAGGGGGATTTACGGAGAGGAGGAGTGACAGATTCTCAAATTGCTGGTTCAATCCCTAAATGGCTGCAATGGCTAGAACTGAGCTGATCTGATGTCAGTAGCCTCTTCTGGGTCTCCCACATGGGTGCTGGGGCCCAAGAACTTAGAAGATTCTCTGCAGCTTTCCAAGGCCATTAGCGATGAGCTGGATTGCAAGTGGAGCAGCCAGGATTCAAGCCTGCATCCATATGGGATACTGCCACTGCAGGTGGATGATTAGCCTGTTGAGCCACTGTGCCAGCCCCAATACGTATACATTTAAATAATCATGTGGAGTGGGAAACAAAATATTCATGAAATAAAATATTCGTTTTTTTTCTATAAAACTCTAGAAAATTCAACTTGATCCACAGTGACAGAAAGCCAGAGATCTGTGGTTCCCTCTGGCAGAGGCAGTACACAGGGACAGAGACATACCCCTGTCTCCACTCAGCCAAAGTGCAATCAGAGATTCATGCTGTTGCAACCACAGTAGCCTGAGGGATGTTACAGGAAGGCTACAGATTCTGCCTTTGAGATGGATGGTTGCCTGCTTAGCAAGTCAAAGCTGGTCATAGGTTAGGGGAAGGCATCAGTTGCTCTTCAGATGGGCCTCACCACCACACGCTGCCTTGCTTTTAGAGACCAGCTCTAATGTAGGACCCTAGCTGCAGTGGGATGTGAACCCATTTCCATGAATAACTGAGTCTATAGTCCTCCTGTTTGGACCTGAGCAGGTCTCTGTAAATGGTGTTATGTTACAAGGCTGAGTCATAAAGCTTTGGTTTCTCTTTTTGTCTGTGGGGACCCTTGCCGTTGGAGTCCATCCGCCACGTTGTATCTCGGGCTGTAAGCTGAGGATGCAGGCAGATGTTCTGTGCAATGATGTTGGAACCTCAACCCACACCAGCAACAGTTGCCTTTTGTATTGGTGTCAGAACTTCCAGATGATTTCCGTCCTCAGCCAGTGGGCCTCGGAACCGAGACCCATACTTCATGGAATGCTCATGGAGATGAGCGGACCCACAGAAGCTGTGAGCAACAGTGGCTTATTGTCATCTTTAACTTTTGGTGTTGATACACAGCAATGGATAACTGAAACAGGCCTCCAGCTTCTTTCTTTGTCACTGTAACTTACACTGGATTCCTATCTCCTAGAAGTGGGAGTGAAGTGTGAGAGCCAGGCTCACGGTGGTCATAGTCTAGCAGCAAGAGGTCCCAGGAAGAACAGAGCAGGTAGGCATGAGAGCATCTTAGAATCTGGGTCCAGGAAAACATTAATGGTTTAATTAAAGCCACTCTTAAGGAGGGGCAATGGCAAGACAGCTGGCGGACTTTGGCACTGCATTCCAAGAAGTTCAGGGAGAACGGAGGTGGAAATGAGACGGTAGATCGTTAGATTCACTGCTCGCCACATTAGATTGGCCAACCACCAGGGAAAGATTAACTCAGCCGAATATATAAGAAGAATTTAGATGGCCTTTATTTCAGGGAACCACGGTCACGGGCTTCCCTTCCCCGTGCAACAGAGACAGACGTGATTGAGTGGGCTGCAGAGGAAGAAGAGAGTGGAAGAGATGGGGAGGGGGCTTTTTAAACTTTCCTTGACATGGAAGCCAAAATGGGGGTCACCTCAACCCTTATTTGGTGGGGGGATAGGGGTCTGTGCCCCTCACTGGGGCAACAGTGGTTTCACAGCCTGAGGGTCCCGCCAGAATTCTGCCATCGGAATCATAAGTTTCAGTAAACTGAAGTTGGGGAATAACAGAGCAAGGATCAAAGAGCAGTATAGCCTGACCAAACTGGTGCTTCTAACCACTGGCTACCAATAAGTGTAAATGAGGACTCAAAAGAAGACGTGCAGCCCAACAGTCTTTTAGACTGTTAGCACCTCACCTACAACAGTTTCTAGGCCTTGGAGGTGGGGCACCCAGGAACTCACTGGGAGAAGGAAGAAGCAAAAAGAGAAATGAGGAACCAGGTGCCTTGGGGTGGTCATTTGTTCGACTACTGCTGCCTGGGCTTTCCAAGCACTCTGGGTGTGCATCGAACACCGAGAACACCTGCCACACAGGATGAAGCCCATTCCTTAGAGAACAGTCATCATTACTCAGAGTTCCTCTGTAGTATTCAGGTCTATTCTGTTGACCTGGAAGTTGAGTGCTGGTAACTTCTAGGACAGGGAGCATAATGATTCAGTTGAAATTGTGTGGCATGGCGTGGCTCGGCTCCCTCACCAGCCTGACCCTCCCAGTCCTTGTACAGGCAGGTTGTTGCTGTGGTTGCCTTCAGCCTTCCCTGTAGTGTCAGACTTATTTTGTTTTGGGCATCTCTCCACACAGCCTTGTGGTTCCTGCTTGCGGAAGCACTGTTTTTGTGCTTTCCGTTTCTGCATCCATATGGTAACTTGATCACTTCCTCTTAAGCCCCAACCGGCAGTCATACTGTCTGCTCTTTAGGCTTGCTGTAGCCACCCAAAGCTCCTGCAGGTGCCCAAGATGTTTAGGCCCTTAGGCTTGTCCGACACTCTGTCCCTCATAGGCATCTGAGAATCTCTACTTTCCCGGCGAGTGACTCATGCAGTGTCTGGCCTCATTGTATCCTCATGTCCTGTCCGTTTTGCAAGTTGCTCAAACGGGCCCCCTTGCAAGACCCGAAACTACAAACTCTGACGTATCCTCCATCGCTGAGCGTTTGCCTTCTCCATATCCTCCATCCTCCTAAAACTACTTGACATGTGCATTTCAACTTCGGTTCTAGGCCTGCCTTTCTCTCCCTTCCAGTACCTCATCCCTTTAAGCCACATTTGCTTTCCTAGGCCAACCTTGCTCTGCAATCATAAACTTTCTCCTTTATGATTGCCTTGATCTTTGAGAACCTAGTCAATTTTCAACCTCAGGTTATTAAAGCTGCAAGTCTCCTTACATGCACCTGAGGTGACTAAATTATTGCTGGCAAAGCCAAAAATCAATAAAAACATAAAACCACATTGCTTGACTTCGTCATATCAAAGCTGTGTGATTAGCCTTTATCTGAATGTCAAATGTTGTTAGAGGACTTTTAAAAAATGTATCACTCTTTTTCATTTTTAAAATTTCTTCTCTTTTTCTTCCCTGATGTTTGCATAATCCTTCTTGCGGCTTTATTCTCCCAGTCTCACTCTTGCTTGTGCTATCATTCTCACTCAACGATTTAAAATTCTATTTTTAAAATGATTGGTTTTATTTGAAAGGCAGAATTACAGACGGGGAAAAGTCAAAGATCTTCCGTTATTTTATTTCTCAACTGACTGCAACATTTGGGGCTGGGCAAGGCTGAAACCAGGAGTCGGGGACTTCATTCAGGTCTCCTATGTGGGCAGCTGGCGCTCAAGTGGCTAGGCAATCTTCCACCTTCCCAGGTACTTTGGCAGAGAGTTGGAGCAGAAGTGGAGTAACGGGCCCGGCGGCGTGGCCTAGTGGCTAGAGTCCTTACCTTGAATGCACCAGGATCCCATATGGGCACCAGTTCTAATCCCAGCAGCTCCACTTCCCATCCAGCTCCCTGCTTGTGGCCTGGGAAAGCAGTCGAGGACGGCCCAAAGCCTTGGGACCCTGCACCTGTGTGGGAGATCTGGAAGAGGTTTCTGGTTCCTGGCTTTAGATTGGCACAGCACCAGCCGCTGCACTCACTTGGGGAGTGAATCATCAGACGGAAGATCTTCGACTCTGTCTCTCCTCCTCTCTGTATATCTGACTTTGTAATGAAAATAAAATAAATCTTTAAAAAAAAAAAAAAAAGAAGTGGAGTAACCAGGACTTGAACCGATGCTCTGCTATGGCATGTTGGTACCACGGTGGCATCTCCACTTGCTGTTTCTACAATGCTGTTCCCTAGTCTTCCACTCTACAGAGGATTATATCGTGAGCTTTTTTGCCCCTCATTAAAATGTCAGTGCCTTGTCTTCAGTGGCCTCTGTCTCAGAGGATGAAAAATCCCGCTCTTGTCCAAGACCGTCCAGTTGGCCTACGTGATTTGCTTCTATCCATGTTGGCAATAATCATCCCTTTTCTATCATTTCCTAAATTCTCCCCTATCCTCACGGGTCTATCACAGTGTAACTCAGTCATCCTCATCTTTAAACACAAGCAAACCAGCAAAACCTTTTACCCACTTGTCTTCCCATCACTCTTCCTCACAGCACACTGCTTGAACTTTTGCTCAATATCTATGTCATTCTAATTGTACAATAAATTCTTTATTATACTTGCTGAGCACAAGGAAGTTTATCAATTTTTAAATTGCCAGCAAATGTTTGCATTGGTATAAAAAAACAAGGAAGCAAAAATAGGTTTCATTGCCAGTAGTATTTTTTGCAGGTGTTTACTTCACAAAGGCTGTTTAGACACAGCAATCACTGGTGAGGTTGCATGGTTGGAAAGGATGAGTTTTACTTTCAGGTAGCAGGTGTTTTGAGCTTCAGTAGTAGGAGAAAGTGCAATAGCATTAGTGTTGCGTTCAAACCAAGAAATGGGAATATCAAAAGGCCATTTCCTTCTAAAGGTTAGATGAATTGGCTACTTCATTCTGTAATTCAGTAAGTTGTTATTTAAGTGTTTCTGTGGGCAGGGCACTGCCCTTGACACTGGGTTCAAAGTAAAAGCCAAATAAAATCCCTTCCCTTCTGGCCAGGGAAGCCCTTTCCAGAGGAGGGAAATTTGAGGAGAGACCTAAATGAAATTAGGGATCAAGAATCAGGATATGCCGGAAAGAGCACCAAAAGGAGGGAAGGCACATGTGCAAAATCCTGAAGCAAGACGTACATGTCAGAGTGTTTAGAGAATAGTCAGGATTTAAATATGGTTTGTCCCCAAAGGTGTGAATGCTATAGACTTGGTCCTCCATGTAATGGCATTGAGGGGTGGTAGAAACTGTGAAAAGTGGAGCTTAGTGGGATGAATTAGGTCATGAGGCACTATCCTCTGGCCAAGGTAGAGATGTGGGTGAAGCCCTTAGGGATTGCATTAGTTGCCATAAGAGTGTGTCGCTATAAAGCAAGGCCAGCTGTGTATTGTTACTTTTCCAGTTGCACTGCTGGCTGATCTCACACATGCGGCCACCAAGGGATGCCATAGCCTTCTCATGCCAGGGCATGAGTCCCCGTCAGATATGATGCTTGGCTGTGGGCTTTTCAACTTCAGAAACTATGAGCTGATGACACCTCTTTTTCTTATAAAGGGTTCCTTCTCACGGATTTTGCTAGAGGAACATGAAATGGGCTAAGATAGGAAAAAGACTAGTGAAAGAGTAGCAGAAACAGGCCAGAGAAGGAACATGGTCATAGATATTGTCAGGAGTGGGAAAGTGAGGCTGGGCTAAGAGATCATGCATATGTATGAGATCAATTTGCAAAGCCCAACTGCTGCTAAAGGGATTGAAACATAGTTTGTTAAGGTGGAATTGACTTGTTTTGTTTATCTTATATATCACTAAAATAAGACTATATTCTCATAAGACCAGTGTCCATCCAAGCAGATCCCATAGGAATGTCATGACAAAGTCCCTGCACACTTGGCAGAGTATGACAGCCTGTAATTATGATAGAAGATGATGCCTGCGCATTCAGACACTAAGCGAGAATTTTCTCTCTGGGTTCCTGTTGATCATTTGAATCTGCATGTAGTGTCATTGGGCATATTGAATTTGTAAATCTAGAGGATTATTATTTGCATGCTATTTATGACATCTAAGTTTTCCCTCTTGCTCTGAAAGATCACCATGGGGCTGATTCTGTGATATAGTGAGTAAAAGCACTACCTGCAATTCCAGCATCCCATCTGGGAGTTGGTTCATGTCCCACTTGCTCCACTTCTTATTTAACTTCCTGCTAATGTGTCTGGGGAAGGCAGCAAAGAATGTTCCTAGTGTTTGGGCCTCTGCACCTACATGGGAGACCTGGATGAAGCCCTTGGCTTTGGCCTGGCCCAGGTCTGGCCCTTGCTGCCATCTGGGGAGTGAACCATCAAATAGAAGATCTCTTTCTTTCTCTCTCTCATTCTGAATTCTGACTACACACACACACACACACACACACACACACACACTCTCTCTCTCTCTCTCTCTCTCTTTTATTTCTTTCTCTTTCTTTCTTAAAGATCAAAACCATAGTCAATTTGGAAATGTGTTTTGCACATGGCATGGGGTATGGCTTTATACTCATTCCTTCAAGATGGAGAGTCAAGTGTGGTAGGTGAGCTATGCAGTGGGCCTCTTGCAATGTATCAGTATTCAAAAGTGAAAAAATAATGAAGTTTGAGCCTTCATTGCCCTGAAACTACTTATTCTTATTTTAAAATCTTATTTTTAGTTTTATTTGAAAGGTGGGGGAGACAAGACGGCAGAGACTGAGCTCCCATCTGGAGTGTCTCTCCTGCTGCCCACAGCAGGGGGGGTTTGGGCACACTGAAGCCAGCCGATCTGCTTCACAGGCTGTAGGGCCCCAAGTCCCTGGGCCATCATCGCCTGCTGCCTCAGGACGTTGTAGTTGGGAATGGATATTCCCAGCAGTGTCTTAACTTCTGGGCCAATCACCAGTTGTTGCTCGTTCATTTGAGAGAAAGAGAGTGAGGGTGCCCATCTACTGGTTCACTCCCCTACATAACTGTAAGGTGGGGGCTAGGCTGAGACCAAAGTCAGGAACAGAGCTCAAGTCTCCCACCTAAGTGGGCAGGAAATTTGAGCCATTTCTTTGTCATCCAGGATCTGTATTAACGGGAAGGTGAAGGCAAGAGCAGGAGATGTAAATCAAACCAGAATATTTATGTGAAATGCAGGCGTGTGAGCTGCTACATTTGACCCCGCATTTCCCTGAAACCTTTTGAAGAGCTTTCTAGCTGCAAGGCGTTATGAAGGAGACCAACATGGATGAGATGTGCTTCCCCTGCCAAGGAACGAATATGCGACCAGTGAGCAGCACACACTTTTACATGCTCTTGCCTGCCTCCTTTGCTGGACCGTCAAATATTAGGTCCAGAAATATTTGGGGGGGGCGGATTGCTTGTTTTTTTCTTTTTAAATAAACTCTGTAACTACCGGTTGTGGCCTCTTCTTTCCATCTCTTTTGATGAGACTCAAACTTCTCGTCTCCCAGGTTTATCTGCCTATTCCCTGTGCTGCTGGAATTCAAGGCGAAGCACATTAGCTGGCTACCTCACTCACCTGTTACTCTTGTATTTTTTAATTTTTAAAAAAGATTTATTTTTTATTTTTAAAGGTACAGTTACAGATAAAAAAAGGGGGGAAGCAGAAAGAAATTATTTGCTGGTTCATTCCCCAAATGGCCTCAATGGGCAGAGCTGGGATAGTGCCAAGCCAGGCACCAAGAACTTCTTCTGGTCTCCCACATAGGTGCAGGGGTCGATGGCTTGGCCATCTTCTGCATTCCCAGGTACATTAGCACCGAGCTGGATCGGAAATGGAGGAGCCAGGGCACAAACCAGTGCCTGTATGGGATGCTGACTTGGCAGGTGGAGTCTTAATTTACTATGCCTAGTGCTAGTCCTCTCCATTTCCAATTAGTTTGGACTACAAGTATTGTAGGCTAAGTATCTTAGAAACAACAGAAGTTTCTCTTTGATAATTCTAGAGGCTGGGGCATTCAGTATCAATTTCAGATCAAGATTTGGGGTTAATGAGGGTCACTTTCTGGTTCACGGAGGATTCACGTTGTGGAAGGGATATGTCAGCTGCCTGGTGGAGTCTCCTTTGCACAAACACTTAATCCTGTTTGTCAGGACTCTCATATGTTACCGTCTGAAGTTCATATCTCTTAATTCCATCATCATGAGGTGTGGTTGTTCCTACGGATTTGGACAGGGCACAAACGTTCAAAGTGCCGCTTCGTATCTAAGTTGCTATGGAGATACTGGAGTTGGTGTATCCAGCACAATTTCATTCAATCCAAACCCCCTTTTCTGAATTGAGCTGGGTGTAGTCCTTCATTGACGGGACTAGTCAAATAGCAACTTTCGGCAATTTACTACATATTCCTATGCCTCTAGGTTTCTCATCTATAAAATGGAATATGAATAATAGCTTCATATGACTGCAATGGATAGCCTGTAACAAACATGCGGTTAGTTTCAGCACGACAGCCTTTATTAGCAGGACAGTAGTACCTGTCACAGCCCTTCAAATTCTGAGAGCACTTGGTAGTCAGTGGTCATTTTTGAATGACCAAATGATGACTTTGGGGTCACAGCTTACCTACTGCTACTTCTCCAGCGCCAGAGTTTTCTTCAGAGGGAAAGGATAGAAGTTAAGTTAGAGCTCATCAGAAGCAGCATTTCTAGAACTCTAATTGTTTTCTGTTCTAAGGTTGAAATTTCTGGAAGTTCAATGTTACTGTTCTAAGGGCTAATATTTATTGTAATTAAATCTAATATTTATTGTAATTATGTGAAGTAGAAAGTCATGGTTGAGGAAACCAAGGGGCAGAGAAGTTAATAACTTATTTAATCAATCATGCCACAAAGAGGTAGCAGTCTGGATCTGAGCCCAGTCTTCTGTCCCCTGCACCTTTAATGTCAAGTACAGAGCAAGGTGGCCATGCCCTGCAATGGCCAGGATGCTGAGTCTCCAAGGAGGCTGTGTCCAAAGTCATGAGCCCTGTCTTGCTGGGCGTAGTTACTCTTACCACTAGAGCTTAGGTAATGAGGCTGGCTTTAAAAAATATGTTATTTTATATTTTTCTGAGATAACATTTTAAAATTTACATTATAGTCAAGGGCTTAATGGTGCTGCTAAGTGAAGAACTCAGCAAAAGGCTGTAGCCCATGAAGGGCTGTAACAGTAATAAAATAAAAATCTGTACAATTTGTAAATTTTAAAATGTTCACAAACCACTAATAATGTATATATACACAATGAATATAAATCAGGTATTATGAATACAAATCTATCATGTGCAGCAAAATAATTGGAACAGGAGGAAGTCATGTTGAGCAGAGTCAGACACAGGAAGACAAATATTGTATGTTCTCCATTATATGAGGTGATGAAATTTGTGGGAAAAAACTGCCATGTGTATCATTTTTGTAGCAAGTAGAGTGTTTTGTCAAAACTTTCTTAAACATTTACCAAACATACTGAGAGAGGTGGTGTATTTCTCAAATGCCTGCAGTGGCCAAAGCCAGGAGATGGAGACCCAATGCAGGTTTCCCATGAAGGGACAGAGACCTAACTACCCCAGCCATTGCCTGCCTCCCTCACAAGCTGTGCATCAGCAGAATCTAGACTCGCAGTGGAGCTGGAACATCAACCCGGGCATTCTGACATGATACAGATATGTGCCGAGCAGTATCCTAACTGCTACGCTGAACACCTGCCCCCTCTCACCTTTCAAAAGGGTTTTCAAGGTACATAAATTGCATGCGGATTTCTAAAGGCTGTATTGCAACTGGAATTTATGACTTATGAGTCTCCCAACCTTACTTGAGGAGTCTAAATTTGATTTCAAATATAGTACAATGCATGTATGCTCTACACACCTGTATCGGCTCTTCTCTTGAAAAAGAAATTTACTAAATACATATATCTAAATGCTAAATGTTATAACCTCACTGTATGAAAAGTGATGTTTCTAAAGTACCTACTGGAAGCTGTGTGCTGGAAAGAACCTTGGCTCAGTGGCTGGTCCCGACTTAGCTGCCTCCACAACTTTGGATGCACCGTTTTCAGCAGTGTGCGAGATACTGTTTTTCCCCCAAGCTAAATTAGGGACCAGCAGATGGCCAATCCCTTCATTCTACTGAGCCCACCTGAGTGGCTCAAGTCAACTCTGTCCAAATTGAGGAGTGGCTCAGAGCTGGCATAGCAAGACCGTTCCTCTTGGGACATTTCTCTCCTGCCTCTATTTCCAAGGGCAACTTTGCTGTGGGCTTGTCTACACACTGTCCCTTCGCCTCTCTATCTCTCAGAGCATACCTCACGAGTCTGTGGCTTGTGCTCTTCCAGAGGTCAGCCATGGCCTTGTAGACTTGGGCACCTTCCCAGCTGAACCTGCCACCCTGCTTGGCCTTGCTTTTGAAATGCCTTCCCTAAGTTCCTAAGACATAGTGTTCTCTTGATGTTATCTATCCACATGCTTCTCCCAAGGGTCTCCTTAGAGTTCTCTTTCTTCATCCTTCCTCGTGTTGATCTGCGGTTGTATCTGGTCTCCCCAGGCTTTGTGCCCCACAGCTCCTCTTGCCCTTGCTCTGGCTCAGGTCTACACGCTGGGCTCTAAATCTCTGCTCAATCCCTCACCCAACACTTCACGTGGATTTCACACTACCCTCTCCAATGCCACGTTTCCCACGCTGCTAGTCATCGCCTGTGCTGCTTTGCGTTGTGAAAGGCATCAACATCCACCCAGGTGCCCAAGTTTGACATCCGGGAGTCAATTCTTGATGTTTTCCTCTACCATACCCAAGCCATCACAAAGTCCTGTCAATTCTTCCTCCTATCTCCAGAATCTGTTGTCCCTGTTCTCAAAGTCAGACAATACAGGGGTTAAAAGCAGAGTGGGATAGATTTTCACTGGGGTATTCCTGTTAGGTGGTTATGCAAGTCATTCAGGATCTCTAGATATCAAGTAGCACCATGCTCATGGACTCCCAAGAGGGTAAATGATCAAGTTGCAAACTGCTTGGGACTGTGTGCCTACACCAATGTTGGTTGTGTCCTTCCTTCAGGTCTTTTTATTTCCTACTATGAGCTAGTAGTCCAAGACATTTTTATCTGGTCTCCCTGCTTCTGGTTTTACTCTAGGAGTGTTCCCATCCAGCAAACTGATGGGTAATTCTGAATCCTGTGTTGTGTACTCTCCAGTTAACTGCAATTAGGACAAGTCCAAAATCTTTAGCTTATAAAAATATTTCAGGAATCGGCTGCCCATTCAAGCTTTCAGCCCAGGCCCTGGTGATTGTCCCAACTAGATCTACAGACTTGTACTCTGCACTGTTTAATGCTACACCTTCATTTTCACCTTGGCACATACTGTGACACTGTCCTTCCTTTCATCCATTACCTAGTGAGGATCTCCTTTGCCTGATGAATGCTTCAGATTCCAGGTTAGGTTGCTTCCTGCAAGATTTCCTTCATCTCCATCCCTTCTCCTGAAGTCCTCCGAGCAAAAGCCATATTACATATAAAGCTTGTGTGCAGAGCACAGACTCTTACCTACTCAGAGGGAATACTGTCTTCTCATCCCCAGTCCCTGTGACACCCAGACGGCTGAGATGGAACATCTGGGGGGAGTTTCTTTAGAGATGATTTGAATCTTCATGTTAACTCTTCATCCTCTCCTTCCCTTAAGAAAATCTGTTGTGAGGATTGCTTTTACAATTTCTCTGAGTTCCACATTTATATATAAAAATGCTAAGAATTTTGCGTGAGGATTTTACATCATCCAAGACTGAATTTTTCCATCAGTTCCAGGAGTCCTTAGGTTTCTTTCTATGTGCTGGCATGTCATCTGCATCCTGCTTTATTATTTATGTATGCTTTTCTTTCCTCTCGTGCCTAATTGTTCTGGCTAAAACTTCCAGGACTATTTTGAATAAGAGAAGTAAAAATAGACACTCGTGTCTCGTTTCAGATCGTAGAGGAAATGCCTTTAGCTTTTCCACATTCATTGTGATGTTGGCTGTGTGTCATTACAGTTTCTATTATGTTAAAGTGCATTTCTTCTAATCCCTAATTTCTTGGTTTATATTTTTGAGTGTCAAATCTTTAGCAGATGCCGTTTCCGCAGCTGTTGAGATACGATTTTTGCCCTTCATTTTGTTGATGTGATGCAATCTATTTTTGACTTTGCATGTGTTGAATCCTTCCTTCATCCTTGGAATAAACATTGCAATCAATACATAATGATAGCTTCAGTTCCCTAGTATTTTCTTGAGAATTTTGGTATTTCTGTTCATCAACAATATTGGTCTATAGGGTTTTTTTGTGTGTGTGTGTGTAAGATTGAGTCATTCCCATTAGAAAGATTCACAGAGAGAAGAGACACAGAAAGATCTATCCACTGGTTTACTCACTAAGTAGCTGTAATGGCTGGAGCTGAGCCAATCCAAAGCAAGGAGCCAGGAGCTTTTCCAGGCCTCCCGTGAGAGTGCAATGTCCCAAGGCTTTTGGCCATGTTCTCATTGCCTTCCCAGGCCACAAGCGGGGAGCTGGTTTGGAAGTAGAGCAGCCAGGACACAAAGTGGCACCCAGATGGGATCCTGATGCATGCTATGTGAGGACTTCAGTCATTAGGCTCCCACATTGGGCCCTGGTCTATAGTTTTTCTTCTCTGTTTTTTGGAATCAAGGTAATACTGGCCCCAAAGAATGAGTTTGAAATGTCCCTTCCTTTTTCATTGTTGGGAATAGTTTGAGAGAAACCGGTGGTAGCTGTTTTTTTAGGAGTTTGGTAAAATTCGGGAATGAATGAAAAGTAAGAGCCACATGACAGGATAAAAATGAAGAGATGGGAGGAGGTACAGAAGGCGGGCATTTTGAGAGAGTAATGATGTCTGACGCATGGCTGTGGGAGGACCAGAATCCTTACACTGAGTCAGTGGATGCTCTTGAAGGCCTTGTGCCACAGTGTATCATTGACGCACAAGATACTGTCATTTTGAAAGACCATGTCAAATCCAAGCTGCAGATGTCATCTTTTTAATTTGAAAGGACCCAAGAAAGTTGGATACATTAAAGACTTACAGTGCTGATGTGGTGGCTCAACAGCCTAATCCTCTACCTGCTAGTGCCAGCGTCCCGTGTAGGCACTGGTTCTAGTCCGGATTGTTCCATTTCTAATCCAGCTTCCTGCTTATGACTTGGGAAGGCACTTGAGGATAGCTCAAGCCCTTGGGCTCCTACAAACACATAGGAGACTCGAAAGAAGCTCCTGGATCCTGGCTTTGGACAGACTCAGTTCGGGCCATACTGGCCATTTGGGGAGTAAACTAGTGGATGGAAGATCTCTCTCTGTCTCTCCTACTCTCTATAGATTTGCCTTTCCAATAAAAATAAAAATAATTTTTTGAAGAGGAGACTTGCTTACTATGAACAAAGAATTGAAATGATTTAGAAAAGCATTCGATGAAGCAAACTGAGGCTCAGGACACCTTTCTGAAACATTACTATCTTCTGGGGAAGCCATGTATAATGGAGGATTTTCACAATACTGTCCTGATAGCTAGATATGTGGATGACAGGTATAAAAACAGTCTTTAGCCGTTATTTTCATGTCTTCAGTTTTAAGAGATTTGAGATTTTATTTATTGCCTTTATATGGCTATCCTTGAATTATTTATTGGGTTGTAAAACTACACACAAGTAATGTACCTGGCAAATCATGCAATTCCTTTTGACTTTGGACTGTGTCATTATATCTTGTATTTATGTGTGAGATATAACCGTGCCATTACAAGCAATATTGTAGCTGTTCAACATAGGAAACCTAAATGACCTCTTTGACTATGATGGCTGAGATAGCACTTCATGTTATCTATAATTTTCCACGATAGTCGTCTAAGAGATTATTAAAGATAAGAACTAACTTTGTTTCTTTTAGGATAATACAGGAAAATAAGTTTCCTAAGAATGTTTGCCTTCAAAAAATGTTTAAATTATGCTTCAAATAATCAGTGATTTTTTTGAGAAACAAACTTTCATGTGAATGCATTTGAAGACTTTTTTAAAAAAAAAATTAGAACCTTTGGGGTTTTATAAGATGCTTTTGGTTAATATTTAGAACTCATTTTCCCAAATCAGAGTAAAGTTAAAAAAAAAAAACCCACTTGCACTGGCAGGAGTGACACTGCTTCAACAGGTTGTGGCAGGATTAGCTTTAGAGGTAGTGTTTCATCAACATTGGTAAGTGCTTGTTTGTTGTAGAAATGTGTATGTGACTGAAACCATATGTGATTATGGACACCCTTTGTGTAGTTCAGGATATACAGGTTTGGTGTGTGTGTGTAGCTTATTGTATTAAATTGTTATTGAACCTTGCTTAAAATCAAGATTAAAATTATGCTTAAAGAGATTACTGTTACTCTGTGAAGTTGAACTTTTGGTGTACTGCTTACAAAACTTCTTAAAGTTGTAGCACTTAAGAAAATTTTACTTAGCTCATTGGGATAATGTATATATATATATATATATATATTTTTTTTTTTTTTTTTAAAAAAAGATGTAATTTTTGGAAAAAAAAAATCAGGAATGAAGCCATCTGGTCCTGGCTACCTCTGTTCAAGGCGAGGACTTTAGCTGCTAGGCCACGCTGCCGGGCCCTTTCTTAACTTTTTAATTTGATTTAGAGTGCTTCGTCTCTAAGATTTCTCTTTGCTCTTCGAGATTTCTGCTGATTTCTCATTTGTATCATGCACTGAATTCCTAACTGAATTTGTCTATTCTCTTGTAACTCTAAATATCCTTATAAATACTTTTTTGAATTCTTTATCTTGCATTTTGCAAGTTTCCCTTTTGAACTCTGATGCTAAAACATTTTGTTCCGTCAGGAGGCATCATATTACCTTTGTTTTCATATTACTCTTGATTCTCTATTTATAACTTGCATATGGTAGATCAGATGTTTCTAACACTTTAAAGGCTTTTTTCCTGAATCTGTTGTCATCATCATCTCCTCCTCCTTTTTTAAATTTTTTTTTTTCGCTTTTGATGATGATTACATGGTTGATCAGGGTGGGAAGTATCAAGAGTTAGGGAAAAATGGGTGTGATCATTGTTTCCAAAACCTCCCAAATGCCCCAGTACCCAGGGAGGGGAACTGCCACCTGACATCAACCCAGGGTTCCAATGTAGTGTATGTTCTGAGGGTTCTGTCCAAGTGGTTTGGAAATAGCTCTGAAATGTTGTCAGGTTTGCCAATCCAAGCACGAGGAAGCCCTCCCAATGCCCATTGACTACCATAGTCGACCTTAATTCTCCACCCAGTTGTCACCGTTCGGCTGGGGTTGTCCAATTTGTTCTGTTCTCCTCCTTTGCTATGGTACCTATTTGGCTGCCATATTCTCCATGTGCATCCACTGCTTTGCCTTTTCCACTGAGGAGGATGTGTTCTTGTAGGCAGACCAAAGGTCCTAGGAGAGATGACCTGGGCCCCACTGGACCCTGTGTCCTGTGGCCTCAAGAACCCAGCACCTACTACGTATGCAGGCCAAGAGACTCTGGTCAGGTGACCTGAGCTCCACTGGGTGCCCCCACCACACCCCAGCCTCTGGGAAACATGAACCCGGCACCCATAGTACAGGTGAGCCCATTGACCTGGCCAAACAACCAGGGCCCTCCTGGGCTGCCACTCCTGGGACTCATGGACCTGGCACCCACTGACACCTAGCTGGCATGGCTTGCTTCTCCTCAGCATCTACCATCACATTGCACAACCTGGCTCAACCCAGTCTGCCCCCAGTTCCAGCTCCTACTGGTGAGTGCTACAGCCTAGCCTACCCAGCCAGATACCTGTCCTGGCCCTAATGTGAACCGGCTGGTGTTGTGGCCTGACTCAGCCTGGCCTGCACCCATCCTGGTTTTTACATCTGCCAGCAGATGTTTAGAGCTGGCCCAGCCTGTCCCCAGACCTGACCCACATGTATGCCAGTGGGTACTGTAACCTGGCATGGTAAGCTGCTCCTTGCTTTGGTTCCAGACAAAGGAGTTTCCCAAGCTCCTCTATTGGGTCTTCTCCCAGTGGCAAATTTCACCCACACCAGTAGATTCTTGACCCAGGTTGACTTTGTCCACCACTTATCCTGGCAGGAACAGTGGCCTTGCACAACCAGCCCACACCCATTCTGGTTCTTACTGTTGGGGGTTGCAGCCCAACCACACCTGATCCACAGCCAGACACAGCTTATATATAGTTCAGCGGGAGTTGAGACTTAGTCCAGCCCATCCTACACCTACCTTGGCTCTTGCAAGTACCAGTGGGTGCTGGAGTCTAGCCCAGTCTATTGTTTCCCAAACCCAGTCCACCACATCCATACCGAGGGAGGCTGTATCCATGTCCAGGCCAGATTGCTGCCCCTATTAGCGGGGAATGTGATGGGAAGTGGAGTAACCAAGACTTGAACTGATTTCCATATGGGATGTAGACATCTCAGGCAGTGGCTTTGCCGGCTATGCCACATTGCTGGCCTCAGTGAAGATGTGTCTTTAGGTGATGGTTTGACTTTAATTTCAGTTGAAGGCTGATGTATATTAGCCTTATAATTTCTTCACTGAAATTAGTGCCATTGGTGGCATAGGCTCCTCTAAGTCTCAATAGACATGTGTGTGTGTGGGGGGGGGCAGTGGCGCTAGCCATGGTTGTGGTGGTACCAGGCCCAAGAATGGAATGGGCATGCAGCTGCTCACACTCAGCAAAGCTGCAGTGGGTTCAGGGATGGAGCCAGGCTCAAGTGTGAGGTAGGCGTGGTACTGGTGTCTACCAGCGACAGCATGGATTCTGGAAGGGAGGCATTACAGAGCTGGGCCCAAGGGTGGATGTGCATGACTGTCTATGCTCATCAAAGCGCAGGTGGAGTGGAATGATAATGCCAGTCTGAAGGGCAGGGACATACAGTCCTCTGTGCCACTGTGTGCTGCCCCACAGGGTAAGAAGGGATTTCAGGAGAGCAGTCCTAAATCTGCAGAGGGAAGTAACACCACACAAAAGGTCAGGGAAGCAGGACCTGCACTACTGTGCTGAAACACATGTCCTGTGTAGTATAGAGGGTGCGTGAGCCATGGTGATGGTGTCACTCTTGCTGTCCTGTGTAGTATGGAAAGGTGCTTGGGCCGCAGTGATGGTGTCGCTGTTGCTGTTGACTCCAGTTGGGTTTGCGAGGCTGCATTCCTTTGTCCTGCTGAGGTATCGCCTCTGTGAGCCCCAGGGGCAGGCAGGAGCTTCTCCCTGTAGATCAGCATGGATGCTGGCAGGGACTCCCTTTATATGATGGCACCTCGCTGCTGGAGCATGAGTTCTGAGTGCTGGGGTTGAGTTCCTTCTGGAAAGTGGGCCTACTTTGCCTAGTGCTGGCAGCTCTTCTTGCTTGGCCACACATCTGTGCTGATTGTGGAGCTCTCTTGCTACTGGGCTTGTCCGAGTGTCCCTGAAGGTGAGGTTTGTTGGGACTGTCCCCTGCCTACAGGTGCTGGCGCACTTTGTCATTACCAATACCGCTGTCCCAGGTCTCTGTGTCCTGTGAGATTTCTATGTTTCCCTTTCTGAGCTCCCGTATTCTCCCTCAGGCCCTCACCTTGAAATGCAACTATTTATTTGGTACTTTGCTTCTCCTCCTTGGAGGAGGAGGAAAACCCTAGGGTACTTGCATTCAGATGGTATTGGTACTCCCTGGGCATGTGTGGATTATCCAAGAGAGGTGCAGTTTATGAGGCTGATTTGTCCATTGCATTCTGCAACTGAGGGGACATCCTTTAGTAACTAAAGGGCCTAAAAATCACAGTTCCTAAATTTGCAATGCAAATGAACCTAAAAATACATTTTAGGCCAAAATTGATGATAAGTGATAATGGTAATATCAATGGATAAAAACATGGCATTCGTTTCAAAGTGTTTCTTTGGCTTAGGTAAGCAAAACAGCAAACCTATGATGGAGGCAAAACTGAAATTACCTCCGCTCTACTGAGGAGAAACTAACAACTTCGACTGAGCAGTGAATCCCAGAATTCGTCAGAGAGCATGTGGCAGGTGCATGCTCTGACCTGTCAGGACTGGTAAGGGAAGTGCCTGGTAGAACTTGATCCTCAAGAATATGTCCTCAAAGAATAAGTGCATTCATCTAAACTAGAGCCCAGTATAAAACACTGGGGTAAAACAGGTTGTAAAATAAATCTTTGACCATTGCACTAAGCTTGAAAGGCAATGATAAGATAGGGTCAAATACAGAATTTCCTGGTTGAGATTTGATAATACAAAGAACTGGAATACCTTAGGGTTGTTTTGGAACAAGATTCTATCAGGAAAAACACTGGCCTCGTCTTGGAAGTGAGGCACTAAGATTGTTACACTGAAAATCAGGTTAGACATTGGAACAAGCATTGTGTTATAGTAGGTTAACCTTTGCCTGTGACACCAGCTTTCCGTATGAACACCTGCTGCTCCAATTCTGATTCATCTCTCTCTAATATACCTGGGGAAGCAGTGGAAGATGGCCCAAGTATTTGGGCCACTGCCATCCACATGGGAGACCAAGATTAAGCTTCTGGCTTCCATCTGGCCCCAATCTGACTTTGTGGCCATTTGGAGAGTGAATCAGAGGATGGATGATTCTCTTTGTCAATATCTATCTCTTTGTAACTGCCTTTCAAATAAATAGATACTTTTTAAAAAAGCATATTATGCATGAATGCATTGTCTAACATAACTGCGAAATCATCTAAGAGATATTGTTTAATTTCTTATCATTGTTTAAGACCTAGACTCTGTTAAGATTAATTTGTAAATTTCCTCCCAAAATATAGACAACTAATTTCTGCCTACTTGAAAAGATAACTGAGAAATTGGATTGTAGAGTATTCATTGGCATTTTCATTTTGGCATTATTTTTCCAACAGTTACATGTTTACCAATCATTTCTATCCTTTTTGGAATCAGCTTTACTATTCAACCAGTTGCCTTATTAATAAATCAAACATGTCTTTGACATGTAATTACCATAAACATATGTGCTTTAAACTTGAAATTTATAAGCTAGTAATTCAACGTTACATTGGAGTAAGTTACATTTTGTATTCTTAGTTCAGCTACCTAAATTATTATATTTATTTATATAAATTTGTAGGACATATTCTTGGAGGGTTGTGGTCAGCAGCAGCCCAGGATGTCATTGCTTATTCATAGTAAGGTCACTTAGAAATTATCATGAAGGCTTTTGAACACACATGAAATAATACGTAATATTGCGCCAATGTTGTGCAGTGAGCTAAGATGCCACCTGCAATGCCAGGATCCTATATCAGAGTGTCAGTTTGAGTCTTGGTGGCTCTGCTTCCAAACCTGCTCCCTGCTAGTGGGAGGAAAGCACAGGAGATGACCAAGTCCCTGGGTCCCTGCTGCCCACATGGGAGGCTGAAAGAAGCTCTCATCTCTCAACTTGAGCCTGGCCCATCTGTGGCCTTGCAGCCACTTGGGAAATGAATCAGAAGTTGAAAAATCTCAATCTTATTCTCTCTGTAACTCTGTCTTTCAAATATATATTTTTAAATTATATTTTCCTATTAGCTTTTTGAAGTACTCTCACATAAATGTTCATTAATAACAAAAAGATTTGTATTTTTTCAGATTCAGACTTTGCTAAAACATGAAATACATACAATTTTTGTAATCTGTAACTTTTCTTTCCTTTTTTAAAAGATGTAGTCTCTCTTGCTGGAAAGGCAGATCCACAGAGAGAAGGCAAGACAGAGAGAAAGACCTTCTGTCAGCTGGTTCACTTCCCAAGTGGCTGCAGTGTCTAGAACTGGGCCAATCTGAAACCAGGAGCCAGGAGCTTCCTCCAGGTCTCCCATGTGGTTGCAGGGTCACAAGGCTTTGGGGCATCCTCCACTGCTTTCCCAGTCCATGAGTATGGAAATAGGATGCCAAGGCAAAAGGCTGGCCAAATGAGCCATCGTGACAGCCCCAAACTCTATTTTCTATTTATTGATTATATATACAGGAAATTAAAAGGGTTTATTGCATGGAAGGCAAGTTTAATTTAGATAAAAAAAACTTTGACTATTCAGGCAGCTTTTTTAATAACATGTTTTTTCTGTGGTTGAATAGTCCCTCATATGTTCTCTTGACGCATCTTGTTCGCTCTCACAATGCTTGTTTTATGTTAATATTTCATAGCAGGATAATCAAATGTATTATTAACTTCAGTGCCTGAACTAGAAGAATTTATTTTTGATGTTTTCCTGTTTGCCACAGAAAGGCTTCTTTGTTGTGTAGGGGTGGCCATGAGAGATGGCGAGGTCCTAGGAATGGAGACGGGGAAAGCAGAAAGAAGGCAAGGAGTGCTCGTGGAGAAAGTGCTTGGCGATCCCATACCCAAGTCCCTACAGAAACAGGAAAAGCACATGCTGTGTACATTGCAACAAGCTGGAAGGGCTAGAAAGGCCCACAGATCAAAGCCACGGAACTGGGAACCAGAAACTCTCTGAGGGCCCTCAGCCCACCAGCTGGGTGGCACTTAGCACTCCACACCTCAGCGGCTCCACCAACCACCCAGGACTTGTAAGATTATGGGCACCTGCCAAGCATGCCAAAGCACTGAACACATGGAAGGGCATGCTCTTATTGCCTAGCCTGCCATCCAGTTGGGATTGATCAGAAACTCCAAGAACTTCCACATTCCTGAGAGAAGGGTAGATAGGAGACAGTTTATAGCCCCGGAGTGAAACCGCAAGGCAGATAGCCAGTTAGCTGGTTTCACTGCTGACCCTGAGTGACCAAGCCCTGGGGCTTGTTTTGAACGCTGGGTGGGACCTGATAGTTGTATCTTCAAAATTATCTTGGCATCAATTCTAGGAATGGTAAAATTCTTCCCATGAAACTTTGGTTGCAGAGTCCACTTTATGCCCTGGGCTTGTCATGCCCTTTAACACTTTCTATATTTTCTCATAGCAAGTTAGGACAACTTTTGAAATCAGGCAGTCTAGACAGAAGAAACCCTCTCTAAAAACCATCCTTGTGCAACTGGTAAAGACTTTTGTAAATGTTAATGTAGAGTTGGTTTGGATTCTATCATGTATTCATTATGTTTTTTACATACATATATACATAAGATAATCCTGACAGCAAATAAAAGTAATTCATAGTAAAAAGTAACTCACTTTCTCCCTGGCCTACTACCTCGTTTGTACCTTATTTCAGAGTCCTTGTGGGCCTGGCGTGATAGCCTAGTGGCTAAAGTCTTCAGCTTGCATGTGCAGGGATCCCAGATGGGTACCAGTTTGTGTCCTGGTTGCCTGTTTCCCTTCCAGCTCCCTGCTTGTGGCCTGGGAAAGCAATCGAGGATGGCCCAAAGCCTTCCCCTGCACCCGCGTGGGAGACCCCGAAGAAGCTCCTGGCTCCTGGCTTTGGATTGGTGCAGCTCTGGCTGTTGTGGCCACTTTGGGGGCAGGGGCGTTAATCATCGGATGCAAGATCTTCCTCTCTCTCCTCCTTTCTGTATATCTGACTTTCCAATAAAAATAAATATATCTTTTTAAGAGAGTCTTTGGGTAGGGGGAAGGAGTGGGAAGGACAGAGATACTGGGGTCCCCACATTCTATTTTCTACTCACAGGTGTTCATGTCATTTTCCTCTAGTGCTTTTTCTCCATTCCCTCTTGTTTCCTTTGTGTAATATGTACTGGATTTGAGGTTTTTGCTTTGTTTTGATGCAGGTATACAATAAATAAAAATTGAAAGAATAGTGTGAAAAAATTCCCTTTCTTAAATAAACTTTTTTGAAGACTTATTTTTATTGGAAAGGTGGATATACAGAGAGAAGAGACAGAGAGGAAGATCTTCTGTCCATTGATGCACTCCCCAAGCAGCCACAACAGCTGAAGCTGAGCCAATCGGAAGCCAGGAGCCTCTTCTGGGTCTCCCACGCGGGTGCAGGGTCCCAAAGCCTTGGGCCGTCCTCGACTGCTTTCCCAGGCCACAGGCAGGGAGCTGGATGGGAAGTGGAGCTGCCAGGATTAGAACCAGCGACTATATGGGATCCTGGCATATGCAAGCTGAGGACTTCAGCTGCTAGGCTACCATGCTGCCCCCCCCCCCCAAAATTCCCATGTTTTATGCAAATTACCTTTATGCTAAAATTTGCTACTTTTAAAAAATAATCTTCTTTCTTCATCCTTCTCCTTGACAGGGTATGCACAGATACCCATCTCCTTTCCTGCATCATTTGAGGGTAGATTTCGTGCTCATGCCTCTTGATTGTACCTGTACTGTGCACTAATAATGGTATTTGTGTGCCCGAACCGTTGCCAAAGTCAGGAAACTTAACCTTGAACTCATAGTCTAGTTTGTCAATTGTATCATTGTGTGTTCTTTCAAAAATAGCACTTTTATTTTTTATTTATTTATTTAAGATTTATTTATTTATTGGAAAGTCAGATATACAAAGAGGAGGAGAGACAGAGAGGAAGATCTTCCATCCAATGACCCACTCCCCAAGTGAGCACAACGACCAATGCTATGCTGATCCGAAGCCAGGAGCCAGGAACTTCTTCCTGGTCTCCCACTCGGGTGCAGGGTCCCAAAGGTTTGGGTTGTCCTCGACTGCTTTCCCAGGCCACAAGCAGGGAGCTGGATGGGAAGTGGAGCTGCTGGGATTAGAACTGGCTCCCATATGGGATCCTGGGGCGTTCAAGGCGAGGACTTTAGCCTCTAGGCTATCCCGGTGCCCCAAAAGTAGCACTTTTAATTCCAGTGCATTTTTCCATTCAGTACTCTTCCTGATCTGATACATATTATATGTTAGGCTTAATGGTCATGTTGTTAAATTTTTAGAAACATTTTATGTATCTCATTGAGTGACAGAAAGCTCCTATCTGTTGGCTCACTCCCCACATGTCCACAATGTCTGGTGCTGGACTGGACTGTGGGTAAAGCTGGCAGCTGGGGACCTGATGCCAGCCTCCCAGGAGGGTGGAGGAGCCATCACTGGTGCCTCTGGAGGTCTGAGCTGGCAGGAAGCTGGAGTCAGGAATCAGAGCTGGGAATTGAAATTAGGTCCCCCATTTGTCATACTCATTAGTCTCTCTTAGCCTATGTAACTCCTCAGATTTTGATTGTTAAGAAACTGGCATTTTTGGGCCTGGCGTGGTGGCGCAGTGGTTAAGGTCCTCGCCTTGCACGCCCAGGATCCCATATGGGTGCCGGTTCTAATCCCGGCAGCCCCTCTTCCCATCCAGCTCCCCACTTGTGGCCTGGGAAAGCAGCAGAGGATGGCCCAAAGCTTTGGGACCCTGCACCCGCGTGGGAGACCCGGAAGAGGCTCCTGGCTTCAGATCGGCATAGCATCGGCCGTTGCGCTCACTTGGGGAGTGAATCATTGGACGGAAGATCTTCCTCTCTCTCTCTCCTCTCTGTATATCTGCCTTTCCAATAAAAATAAAATAAATCTTAAAAAAAAAAAAGAAACTGGCATTTTTGAAGGACACAGGCAGTTTAATTTTATTTTTGGTGTTGTTTGTATAGCTGGCAAGCATGCAGGCCCTGAGGATAGAGCGGTGAGGGTTGAGGCATGGGGGAAGGTGGGTGGGGTAGGCCAATGCCTCCCATTTGCCTTTTCTTCCCTTGTCTCCTGTACTGGGAGTGCATGGCAGGAAGGAAGTGGGAAAGGGCAGCTCCCAGCTGCCAAACTGCATCAGTATCTGGGTATGGGGGTGTCCACTTGATGTCACCTTAGAAACCCTGATGTGGAGAAGAATGTGCTAAGAATATTGCTTGAATAGTTTTGAGAGTTCCAAGATGCTGCTGGTTCCACTGCTCCGAGGTTTGGAGAATCCTTTCAAGGTCCATTGGCTGACACCCCAGTGCATCCACTCACCCAGATACTTGCTGCCAGATCGTGGCATCTTTTTGTTCTCTGTCGTCTTACATGACATTCAGTGTCCTCTATAGGCCCAGATGGGCTGGCTGTCAGGTTCCCCTTATGTACCTGGGCATGGTGTCCACCTCCTAGGCATTGACAATCGAGGAGGCCCAGTGCCAACATAGGCATTCTAAGTTAGGGCCACAAATCCCCTGATCTTCCCTGTGGTCAGAATTTGGAGTCCAGTGGTCCAGTTAGAGATTCCTCCAAGAAACTTCACTTGAGGTGGGCCAGGCAGGACTGGGATGCCACACCCACCCATGAGAGCTGGAATGGATGAGGACTGGCCTGGCAAAGCCACAGTACCCACTGGTGAAGGTCAGGCCTGGAGGTGGGCCAGGTCAGGTTGAGCCAAAAACCCACTGGTTGCATACCAGATCTCCGACTAGGAGCTGGTCTGATAGAGGAATTTGAGGAACTCCCCTGTTAAGATATAAATAAATGTTTTTTTAAAAAAACTATATATGATATGTGTGTGTTGTGTGTATATACATATGATTTTTTTTTTAGCGAGAAGGATAAGCTCTCACCACCAAATCAGCCACCAGTCATTATGAGGCAATGGATGAGGGGGAAGGGGTTTTGGGGTGGATTGTAGATACCACATGAGGTGACTGTCAGCTTTGTCTCTGAGGAACCAAGGCCAGGGCCAGCTACTAAGGAATCACGGAACTTGGTTTTATTTCCCAGCCATAAATTTGTTTGATCATGCTTATAGGCGTGCACCAGATTACTTTCCAGGCTCAGCTGGCTTTCTAAGACCAGTTTCTAGAATTTCCAGAGACCTTTTTTTTTTTTTTTTTTACTGTTAATTTGGAAAGACTGCCAAATTAGTCACAAGGGTAACAGTTACCTTTGGTTCATTGGAATGCAGAAAAGGAAGATGCATTTGTTAAGGTAACAGGTTCAACCATGCAGACTTAAAGCCCTAGCTCCTACAGTGTATTTTGAATAACAAACAGCTTATGTTCTTGTACTGTTACACAGCTTTACATCTACAATGTTTGTGGACAAATGGAATTAAAAGATCAGTTTATTTCAGAACAGGTTAATAGAATCCACTCCGTTTTTTTCAACCATATGACTTTTTCAAAATTTTACACTCCACATACGAGTGAGATCGTGTGACACTTGTCTTTCCGTGCTTGGGGTATTTCCCTTACCATAGTGACCTTGAGTTGAGACGACAGGATTTCATCCTTTTCATGGCTGTGTGCAGGCATCACCTTATCCTTACCCAGGTATCAGTTGGTGGGTAGTACACTTGGTTGTTCCCATTTCTTGGCCGTTATGGATGGTGTTGCTATGAGCGTGAGTGTGTAGACAGCACTTCGGCTGGGTGTCATTTCCTGTGGATGAATACCCGGTGCCGAGATGGCTACATCATGTGGTGGTGCTACTTCGAGTTTCTTGAGGAAAGGCCACACAGTCTTTCACAGTGACTGGACTGATTTTCATACCCACCAGCAACGTGTCGGCAATCTCTTTTCCCCACATCTTACCACCTTTTATCTTTTTGATGATAGCCACTCTTCCTGGAGTGAAGGAATAGTTCCTTCTGGACTCAATTTCCATTTCCCTTATAATGTTAGTGATGTTGAATATTTTTCATGCACTTGTTGCCCATTTGCTGTCTTCTTTTGAAAGATACATATTAAGACCTATTGCCCATTTTCAACTTGCACTTGTGGGTTTTATGTTACTGTGTTGAGTTCTTTCTCTGTTCTGGATATTAAAAGCCCTTTGTCAAATATAATTGGCAAATATTTTCTCCATACTGTAAGTTGTGTCTTCACTCTGGTGGTTGCTTCACTTGCTGTGCAGAGAAGTCCTTTAGTTTGATGAAATTTCATTGATCTATTTTTGCTTTTGTTTCAGTGCTTTTAGAGACTGATATATATATAAAAACATTGCTGGGGCCTGGCGTGGTGGCGCAGTGGTTAAGGTCCTCGCCTTGCATACCCGGGATCCCATATGGGCGCCGGTTCTATCCCAGCAGCTCCACTTCCCATCCAGCTCCCTGCCTGTGTCCTGGGAAAGCAGTCGAGGACAGCCCAAAGCTTTGGGACCCTGCACCCGCGTGGAAGACCCGGAAGAGGCTCCTGGCTTCAGATTGGCATAGCATCAGCCGTTGTGCTCACTTGGGGAGTGAATCATCAGACGGAAGATCTTCCTCTCTGTCTCTCCTCTCTGTATATCCGCCTTTCCAATAAAAAAATAATAAAAAATAAATCTTAAAAAAAGAAACATTGCTTGTTACAGTATCATGAGGTGTTTCTCCAACGGTTTGTTCTAGTAGCTAACAGTTTATTTAGGGCTTTCATGTGAGTATTGAATCCGTTTGAGTTGAATTTTGCACAGGGTGAGAGACCATCTTGCTTTGTCCTGTTTGCGGATGTGTGGCTTTTCCAGCACCACTTACTGGAAAGATTGTGCTTTTTGCCTTGTGTGCTTTAGTAACTTCCCATAAGACAAACTGACTGTAGATGTGTTGTTTACCTCTAAGGGTCACCCGTCTGTGTCCTCGACGTGTGGATCTGCTTTCAGTGATAAAGCTGTGCTGGTTTAATTACTGTAGCTTTGTCACAAGTTTTGAAATCAGGTAGTATAATGCCTCCTACTTTGCCTTTTTTTGCTCAGGATCATTTAGCTGTCTCGGATCTTTTGTTGGTTTATAAGACAGCAGTGCCTTTTCTGATCCTGTGGAAAATATCACTAGAATTTTGATCGGAAGTGCCTCTGTAATAACCTGTGAGTTGCTATGAGCGGTAGGCACCTTTTAATGATGCTGATCCTCCCCCTCCATGAGATGTCTTTCTATTTTATTGTGACCACTCCAGTTTCTTTCAACAATTTTTTTTTCATTTTAGAGATATTTTTGGTAAAATTATTGTAGATTCATTTTAAAGAACACTTACTAAAATGACCCCTGACTGTTGGGTATCAATTGGTTGCTTTGTTGGTTTCCTTTTTAGATGACTCACTAATGGGTAGAACAATGCTGCTGATTTTTGCATATTGACTTTGTATTTTGGAACTTTGCTGGAATTTGTTAATTCTAACAACTTTGTGGTGAAGTATTTGATTTTTTTTAATATGTAAGATTATGTCATCCACAAACAGTGACAATTTCATTTCTTCTTTTTCCCGTTTTGATTCCCTGCATTTCTTTCTCTTGCTAGTTCTAGCTAGGACTTTCAGTGCCGTGTTGAATGAAGGTGGCGAGAGTCAGCATCTTTGTGTTGCTCCAGATCTCAGAGCGAAATCTTTCAGCTTCCACTTCATTTGCTGTGATGTTAGACTTTGGCTTGTTACATATAGTGTTTATTCTGTTATGGCATGTTCCTTTGTTGTTGTGGCTGTAAAGAATTGATCCATTTGAAAGACAGAGTAAAAAAAGGGAGGGCGAGAGACACTGGGTTCACATGGTCCGTCCAAATTGGCTGCAATCGCTGGCAGTGGGCCAGAGGAAAGCCAGGAGACAGGAGCGATGTCTGAGTGTCCCAGTGCTTTCCCAGGGCACTGGGCCAGAGGTGGAGCAGCCGGGACTTGAGTCATGCCCATAAGAGAAGCCAGCATCACAGGCAGGGGCTCAGTCCACTGTGCCACAATTATTTCACTCTGTGCCTAATTGTTATTCAGTTTCTTTTTTTTAAAAAAAGTTTTTATTCAGAGTTTCTGTCCTGAATGACTGCTGAATTATAGAACAGCATGTTTTCTGCTTCTATTAAGAGGCGTATTTTTGGTGTTGTTGTTCTTCATCTGTTGATGTGGTATATCACATTGATTTGTATAAAGGGAATTATCCTTGCACCTCTTTCTTGAATCCTACTTGAATGCCACAAATAGTCCTTTGAATGTGCTTTTGGACTCAATTTGGTGGGAATTTTGTTGAGGATTTTTCATTAATTAAATTGACCTGAAGGCTGCTTGCCTGCTTGCTTTTGTTGTTGCAAGATAACAAAATATGATAAAGATATAACTATATCTTTACCTGGGCTTGGTATCAAGCTAATGCTGGATGCAGAGTAAGTGTGGGTAGATTGTCTCCTATTTTTTAAAAAATAGTTTAAGGATTGGTATTAATTACTCTTCAAATATTTGATATTATTTGGCACTGAAGCCAATTGTAGACTTTTTATTATGTACCCAATCTTGGTACTCATTAAAACAAATTTTTTTGTTGTTGGAAAGTCAGCTTTACAGAGAGAAGGGGAGACAGAGGGAAAGATTTTCCATCCACTGGTTCACTCCCTAAGTAGCTGCAATGGCTGGGGCTGAGCTGATCTAAAGCCAAGGGCCAGGAGCCAGGAGCTTCTTTCATGTCTCACACATGGGTGCAGCATCCCAAGGCTTTGGACTGTCCTCAACTGCTTTTCCAGGCCACAAGCAGGGAACTGGATGGGAAGTGGAGCAGCCTGGATACAAACCAGTATCCTTATGGGATCCTGACATTTGCAAGGCAAGGACTTTAGCTGCTAGGCTACTGTGCCAAGGCTATTGATTTTTTTTAAAATAACATTTCATTTTGTTTCCTTGAAAGTCAGATGGAGAAAGACAGATACTCCACCAACTGCTTATTCCCCAAATGGCCAAAGTGGCCAGGGGTGGCTTTTAGAGCTGGGAGCCAGGAGCTTCTTCCAGGTCTCCCATGCAGTTCAGGATCTCAAGGAATTGGGCCATCTTCCACTGCTTTCCCAGGCCACTAGCAGGGAGCTGGATGGGAAGTGGAACGGCCAGCAAAGAACCAGTGCCCTTCTGGAATGTCTTGCCACAGGCAGAAGATTAGCTTGCTGTGCCAATGCACCAACCTCTGGTACTCCCTTTTGATCTGTTTAGGTGGTATTCTCCTTGATTGGATCTTGGTAAGATATCTGTGTCCAAGGGTTTGTTAATTTCCTCTAGATTACTGAAGCTGTTGCCATGCAGTTGTAATAACCTTTAATAACCCTGGAATTTCTGAAATATCAGTTGCAGTTTCCAATTTCATCTCTATATCTTTGAATTTTCTATTTTTCTTGGTCTACCTAAGGATTTATAAATCTTATTTATCTTTCAAAAAACGAATTCTCTTTTTAACTGACTCATTTGTATTTTTTGTGTGTGTGTGTTTGTCATTACTTGGGTTGTAAGTTTTATTATTCATTTTCTTCTTTGAATTTATTTACTTAGTTCCTTTAGGTACAGCACTATTTATCTGAGATCTTTCTTTAATCAAAAATTGATTGCTGTGAATTTCCCACTTAGGACTGCGCTTGCCGTATGTTTTCATTTTCATGGAGGGAATGTTGAAATTTCCTCATTGATTCTTCATTAATCAATTGATAAGTCAGTTGCTGCATTTCCAGGTATTCATGTAGTTTCTAAGTTTTTCTTACTGATTTTTAGTTTTTCAGAATTGTGGCTAGAGAAAAGACACTTGATGTAATTTCTGTTCTTTTAAATTGTTTGATTTGTTTGAGACCTACCTATCCTGGATGATGTTCCATGTACTGTAAGAAGAATGTGTGTCTTGCAGCTGTTGGGAAGAATAATTAGATTCCTTTTAAGTTGAATTTATCTTGAGTACAATCTGACTTTCCTGTTTCTTTATTGATTTTCTGTTGCATGGTCCATTTCCAAAGGTGGGGTGGTAAAGTATCCCACTATGATTATTTGAAGTCTATTTCTCCCTTTAAATATATTCATATTTGTTTTATATTTATGTATGCTCCAATATTTTATGTGTATGTGAATATATACATTTGTTTATCTGTATAGGATTAAATGCTTTATGATGATATAATGACCTTCCTTGTCTCTTTTTACTGCTTTTGATTTATTTTTTTAAAGATTTATTTTTTTGAGGGGGTGGGTCTCAGCACTAGTGGCTGGTGGCTAAATCCTTACCATTCCTAGTGGCTAAATTGTTATATTTCACATGGCGGGATTCCATATGGGTGATGGTTCGTGTCCCATTGAACCCTGCTTCCCATCCAGCTCCCTGCTTATGGCCTGGGAAAGCAGGCGAAGACGGCCCAAAGCCTTGGGACCCTGCACCCATGTGGGAGATGCAAAAAAGACTCCTGGCTCCTGGCTTTAGATAGGCTCATCTCAGCTCTTTGCAGCCCCCCTGGGGAGTGACTCAGTGGACAGAACATCTTTCTCTCTCTCCCTCTCTCTTTCCAATAAAAAATATTTATTTATTTAAAAAATAAAAACATTGGAAAGAGAGAGGGAGAGAAAGATCTTCCATCTGCTGGCTCACTCCTCAAATGGCCACAATGGCCACAGTGGCCAGAGCTGACCTGGAGCCAGGAGCCTCTTCTGGGCCTCCCATGTGGATGCAGGGTCCCAAGGCTTTGGGTCATCCTTGGCTGCTCTCCAATGCCACAAGCAGGGAGCTGGATGGGAAGTGGGGCAGCAGGGACACAAACAAGCACCCATGTGGGATGCTGGAACTTGCAAGGTGAGGATTTAGCTACTGAGCCATTGTGCCACACCCTGCTTTTGATTTAAAATCTATTTTTTTTTCTGACATAATTGTGATGACTTCTGCTTTCTTTTGGATTCCATTTTTGTGTCTCCTTGTTTCACTTTCAATCAATATTTTAAAACTGAAGTGAGTTTCTTGTTAGTAATACAAGTTGGATCACATCTTTTAATTTTTGTCTTTTAGTTTGAAATTTAAAATTTGAAAGAGGGAGGAAGTAAGAGAGGTGAGAGAGAGAGAGGTGGAGAGAGGGAGAGGGAGAGAGGGAGAGGAGAGAGGCGAGAGAGAGAGACAAGAGAGGCGAGAGAAAGAGGTGTCTTCCACCTGCTGGTTCACTCTCCAGATGGCTGCAATGGCCAGTGTTATGCCAGGATGAACCCAGAAGTCGAGAACTTCATCTGAGTCTCCTAGGAGGGTGGCAGGGACAAACACTTGGGCCATTTTCCCGGGCTTTTCTCAGGCCATTATCAGGGAGCTGGATCAGTGCAGAGCAGCTGGGTACTTGCTTGGACATGAACTAGTACCCATGTGGCATCTGGCCGTGCAGGCTTCACCTGCTACACCACAATGTCAGCCCCTTAACTGGAGAATTTATGACTCTTGGCTCCGGATCAATTTCAAATGATTATTGATGTCAAGGCCACTGCCATTTTGGAACTTGTTTTCTAATTTCCATTATAGTCCTTTTATTTCTTGATCAAAATCTCATAATCTTTCTTGCTAGTTAAGTGATTTTCTCTATCAGTTTGTTTACATCCATTGCTTATTATACCTGAGAAGTCTACTATAGTTTTTTGTTTTGTGGTTACTGTCAGTTTTATCTTTTGGTTCTAATTATTTTTTTTTTTAAAGATTTATTTTTATTATTTTTTCATTGGAAAGGCGGATATACAGAGAGGAGAGACAGAGAGGAAGATCTTCCGTCCGATGATTCACTCCCCAAGTGAGCACAACGGGCCGATACTATGCCGATCCGAAGCCAGGAGCCTCTTCCGGGTCTCCCACGCGGGTGCAGGTTCCCAAAGCGTTGGGCCGTCCTCCACTGCTTTCCCAGGCCACAGGCAGGGAGCTGGAAGGGAAGCGGGGCTGCCGGGATTAGAACCGGCGCCCATATGGGATCCCGGGCGTGCAAGGCGAGGACCTTTAACCACTTGCGCCACCGCGCCGGGCCCAGGTTCTAATTATTTTTAAATGACTGAGTTAACAGTGTTTGTGAAGATAGCAAAAAGAAACAAGAAAGGAAATGTACAAAAATACTAGTAACTATATTGGTCTCCATTATCCCTAATATTTTGAATGTTTATGTGCCCTTTTATATATTTCTGCCTCTTTGTCAATATATTAGAAAGGTTTCTCTAAGTTTTTGGCTTGGCCTACACAGTGGGCATGATAATGTAGTAATGGCATCTGCACCGTGTTTACAACCTTCGCAGCATTCTGATCTTGTACAGCTCCTCTGAGCAGTGGGTTCTCTTCCTGATACAATTCCTCTTACTAGTTGCTGTCTCTTTCACTCAGCTTGAAGAACTCCCTTTGACATTTCACTTGGTGGTCAACTGTCTCAGCTTTTGTTGTTCTTGAAATGTCTTCATCTCTTCTTCACGGGTGAAGGGCAGCGTAGTTGGGTACAGTGCTCTTGGTTGGCGGTTGTTTAGCTCAGCGCCTTGGAAAGCTTGTTGCACTGCTCCTCCACCAGGGGCCTTTTCTCCAGCCGAGTCTGCACTCAGGCACACCAAGACCCCTGTGTTAGCTTTCCTTGGAACTCGGGGGATCCTGCCTTTTGCTTTAACCTCGGATAACGTGCTCACAGTAGCATCCATCGGACCTGACTCGGGGGAATCTGACTGGGGACCCCCTGGCTCCCCTGTGCCTGGATGATTTTATCTTCCTATAGATTTAGAAAAATTCTCCATTGTTATTTACATGAATGTTCTCTCTGCCTGCTTGGCCTTCAGAAATCCCTTTTGAACCCAAAGAGCACAGGTCTCTGATTTTGTCTTTTTAATTTGGTCCAAAAGTTTCCAACAATTGTGTTGGTTCTTCCTGACTCTTTTTCTGCCCCTCTGCGTATTTTCAAATATCCTATCTTAATGCATTAATTCTTTCCTCTTGATTTTCTCTGATGTTAATAATTTTTATCATTTTAAAAATTTTGCCTAGTATATTTTAATCCCAAAGACATTTGATTTATTTAAAGATTTGGTTTTTAAAGATGTATTTTATTTGAAAAGCCCCTTTACACAGAGAAGGAGAGAGAGAGAGATCTTGTACCCACTGGTTCACTCTCCAAATGGCTGCAAGAGCTGGGCTGGTCAGAAACCATGAACGAGGAGCTTCATTCAGAGCTCCCATGAGGTGCAGGAGCCCAAGGATATGGACCATCCTCCTCTGCTCTTACAGGCCACAAGCAGGAAGCGGAGAGGAAATGAAACAGCCAGGTCTAGAACCATGCTGGTGCCTGTAGTTGGAAGATTCGCCAGTTGAACCATGGTGCCAGCTCCATTACTATTTGAAGTTGAAAAGCTGCTTTCTTCTAAGTCTCTCCATTAAGACTATGGATTAATGAATCATTTCCTTGAACAAAGCTGTTTTCTTTTGAGAATATGCAGATCTGATTGCAAAATCAGATCAGTTTCTGTTACCTTATTTTGTTCATTAGTTGAAATCATGGTTTTATGAAAGTTCTTGATATTTGTTGGCTTGACTTTGGCTGCACAATGAAGGGTTAAGATGCCATTTTCCCCGGCCTTCATAATTTGACTTTACTTGTGTCTGTTCTTCCACAAATTTGAAGCAGTCTTGTTTTCTATGAGCCTGCAGGTCCGCTCTTAGTTCGTTAGATAGCGCCTGGAGTTGATTTTGCATGAGTCTACTGTTCATATGCTGCTGTTGTTTCAGTACCAAAAGGCACTCTACACCTAGGCTTGTTCCAAGTTTACATTTGATGTGTTATTCAGGATACACTGGGGAATCAACCGGATTAGATTCTGATCACAGAATGGGGGGGGGGGCGGGAAGGTACACATGGTTCATCTAGGAAAAACAGAGTATGAAGACACAAATGTATTTCCAAGAACCCAAATTTTGGGAGAAGCAGGGAGATGGAGGCAGTTCTCATGAAAATTTTCAGGCCTGGTATGGTAGCCTAGTGGCTAAATCCTCGCCTTGCGTGTTCTTGGATCCCATACAGGCCCCAGTTTGTGTACTGGATGCTTCACTTCCCATCCAGCTCCTTGCTGTGGTCTGGGAAAGCAGTCAAGTTTGGCCCAAAGCCTTGGGACCCTGCACCCGTGTGGGAGACCTGGAAGAAGCTCTTGGCTCCTGGCTGTGGATGAGCTCAGCTCTGGCTGTTGTGGCCACTTGGGGAGTAAACCATGGAAGAAAGATCTTTCTCTCAGTCTTTCCTCTCTCTATAAATCTGACTTTCCAATAAAAACAAATATATTTTTAAAAAGAAAAAAGGTTTTTAAGTTCATATGAACAAAATTCAATGCTATTCCTCTAACTTGTGTACCATGTCGGATTTTCCTTCCTTCTTAATGCTGAATAATGCTGCATTTTATATGTATTGCTGCATTTTATATCCACTCATCTACTAATGACTTAAAGTACTTTTTAAAAAAACGAGGGCCCAGCATGATAGCCTAGCAGCTAAGGACCTCGCCTTGCATGTGCCAGGATCCCATGCAGGCACCAGTTCATGTCTTGGCTGCTCCACTTCCCATCCAGCTCCCTGTTTGTGGCCTGGGAAAACAGTAGAGAACAGCGCAATGCCTTGGGACCCTGCACCCGTGTTGGAGACCCAGAAGAGGCTCTAGGCTCCAGGCTTCAGACCGGCTCAGCTCCAACCTTCGTGGCCACTTGCAGAATGATTCAGTAGGCTGAAGATCTTCCTCTCTGTTTCTCCTTCTCTGTATATCTGAATTTTCAGTAAGAAAAATTATATATATATAATATATATTATTATAAAAAATTATATATAAAACTACAGAGAGAGGGAGAGAGGGAGAGAGAGAGGAGGAGGAGGGGGAGAGTGAGATAGAGAAAAAAAGAGACAGGCAGACAGGCAGACAGCCATCTTCCATCAGCTGGTTCACTCCCCAAATGGCTGTGATGGCCAGAGTTGAGCCGTTCTGAAGACAGGAGCCAGAGGCATCTGGGTTTCCTGTGTGGGTTCAGGGTCCCAAGTACTTGAGCCACCCCCATCTGCTTTCCCAAGGCATAAACAGGATGGGAAGTGGAACAGCCAGAGTTGAACCCAGTGGCCATATGGGCTGCTGGTGCCACGGGTGGAGGATTAGCCTGTATGCCAGCTGCTACAATACTTTCTTAAAATAGCTTTACTAAAGCATAATCAGCATAAAGTAAATTGCAAATATTTAAAATAAACTATACATTTAAGGAAATGTACTGATACATTTCCTTGAAGCTATTAGCACAATAAAAAGATACCATTTTATGATATGGCATTAAAACAAAAATTAAAATGTACATAAAGGCACAAAAAGGGAGCAATAGAGAATATTTTGTGTTAAATCAAATGTTTGCTGTTGGGAAAATGGTCAAATTACATATCAGTGCTTAGTGAGAAATAAGAAAGGAAATTAGCTAGAAGGCAGTAAAAGCTGGCACTTTGTTTTTTGTGCCCATATTGTAACTAAAGCTAAGAATTGCCAAGCTTGGGGCCTGGTGCAGTAGCCTAGTGACCACAGTCCTTGTCTTGCATGCAGCAGGATCTCATGTGAATGCCGGCTCATATCCTGGCTGCTCCACTTCCCTTCCAGCACGCTGCTTGTGGCCTGGGGAAGCAATCCAGGATGGCCCAGGCAGCCACCTGGGGAGTGGCCCCCATGGTCAGAGCAGAGCCGATCTCAAGCCAAGACCTGTAGCTTTTTCCAAGTCTCCCACGTGGGTCCAAGGTTCCAGGGACTTAGGCCATCCTCCGCTGCTTTCCTAGTCCGCAAGCAGGGAGCTGGATTGGAGGTGGAGCTGCCAGGACATGAACCAGTCCTGGTAATGGATGCTGGCACTGATGTGGAAAATTAGCCCGTCACCCCACGGAGTCAGCTGCTAGTCTAATATTCTTAACTGTTGGTTTGACAAGGGTATAATGCAAAGTTTTACAAAACTATTTGTGGTAATACTGATACAGATAGACATGTCTTTTTTTTTTTCCTGTTTTTTAAAAAAATTTTAGCTCCCACATGCAGGGGAAACATGCAGTATTTGTGTTTCTGGGTCTGGCTTATTTCACTTAACATGGTGTCCTTCCGTTTGGTCCTTTTGCCCTCAAATGACAGAATTACTCTTTCTCATAGCTGAATAGTATTGTATATCTATGCATACAGCCTCTTCTCCCTCCACTCATCTTCCTGGCTGACTCACTGTGTTGGAGGCTCGGGGTTTATATGCAGCAGTGGATCACTGGATCATAGGACAGGTCTGTTTCTAGTTGGGTGGAGTGTTTGGGTTTTCCTGGTATAACGTCATGAAATCTGCAAACATGGATACTTTGCCTTCCTCTTTTCCATCTTTGATACCACGTGTGTCTTTCTCAATCCTAACTGCTTTTGCTGAACCTTTCAGCACTATATTGAGTAAAAGTGGTGAAAGTGAACCCCTTTCTCTTGTGCCATTGCCAGGAGGAAATTTGGTCAGCTTTCCTCCCATTCAGTATGATATTGGATGCTGATTTGTGATATATAACCTTTATACTTTTGAGGAATGTTCCTTTTATGCCAAATTTGTGGAACGTTTTTATCATGAAGGGAATTTAATTGGAAGGCAGAGCTACAGAGGGAGGGGGAGAGAGCTCCCATTTGCTGATTTGCTCCTCAAGCGGCCACAGTGACTGAAGCTGGGCCAGGCCAGGCCAAAGCTAGGGGTCTGGGTGTCCATCTGGACCTCCCACGTAGGAAGCAGCAGCCCAAGCACATGGCTTTCTCAGGGACATCAACAGGGACCTTGGTCTGGGATGGGGCAGCCAGGACTTGAGAACTGGTATTCATGCAGCATGCCATTGTCACAGGGGCAGGCCTAAATTTTTGCACATAATGCTTGCCCTACGATGCATGTGTCTCCTCCAGAGCCGATCTTTGGAGAGGCTCGGTGACAGCCAACACACAGGGTGGGGTCCCACATGCTATGATGGGCCTCTTATTTCACCCGCCCTAGATAATCCTATTATATATTTGTCAGAGAATATAAATGCATTTCAAATGCATCTCAACTCTTTCGAGTCATGCTTCAATTTTCCATTGTCTTAATCTATTCCCTTTGGTGGGACTTTCTTGCTGGCTTTGCGTAGGCAGCAGGAAGAGCTCCTTGTTTATATTGCACAGGTGTAGATCATCACTGAGACAGGCTTTGGAACATGTTGAGATTTTGCTGAAGTGAGAGAAGCCAGATTAAATACCCAGCCCTTGATACGTATCTATGACCATGTGAGGAAGCTCAGTCTCTTTTATACATCAATAAATACTTATTTCCTTATTTGTCCTGTCTGCGATTTATGTACAGAACTTAGGAAGAAAGGTGATAGGTCCAGATTGAGTCAAGTGACGTCATTGCCATCTGTCTTCTCTCAGTTGTCCTTCCAATGACCTCATGCTGTCAACAACCCCAATTATAGCAGAACACTCTTTTTTTCTTTGTAAGAAGTTTCTGGGTGTTTTCTAGTCCTTGAGAAAATCTCAACTTGTTAATGTCAACTTGAGTAAGCCACAAGGAGCCAAAATGCTCAGTAAGTGGGAGAGGTGTCCTTAGGTTAAGCAGGAAACCTGAAAACACTCAGATGAAGCACTTGCAAAAGGAGGAGTGTATTTTTTCTTTGAAGGAAGATGGTTGAATATTAACATTAAGGAGCATCATCTAAAAGCTGGAGTAAGATTTAAAGCTAGAAGACCGTGTATCTTTGTAGTGTTGTGTAAGGCATTCTTTAATAAGTTTGCCAAGGATTATTTAATAATCTAGGATCGAGTTTCTTAATCTTCACACCAGTGACATTTGGGGATCAATACTTCTTTGTCTTATTTGCTGTAGGATATTCTGCAGCATCCATGACCTTCGCTCATGAGATGTCCCCTTCTGCCTGAGTTGTGACCAAAAACATCTTTAATGTCAAACGTACTTCAGGGAGATGAAAAGACTCCTTGTTATGGACCACGGTTTGGAGAGAACGTGTCTTTGTCTTTGCCATGAGCAAAGGACTCGGATTCAGTCAAGCTACATGTTAATTCACAGACCTTGCTTGGTTGAGACATAGATGAATTCTGCGCAGAGAAAGTCATAGCCCAAGATGTTATGGTTTTGTGTTTATCCCATGAATTTGGTCCCAGCACTCTGTCACGAAGGTCTACAAATACCCACGTTCTAAAGGTGCAACTTGATGATTTTATTGTTTGTCTCATTCATTAGGGAGTTGAACACATTCCTGACGAGATCATTGCATATCTGTAGAGTTTCGCTCAAGGTGGACCTTCCGTTGGCAGGATGGTGTGGCAAGGGATCACGAGGGCTCACTTTGGGTCAGAAGGTTCCTCCTCCTCCAACACCTGCCAGAGTTGATTTGGCTCTGCAGCCTATCTCTGGGGCTCATTTGAATTTCTCCTAGGTCTCCCAGCCCTCTCTGCCCGCAGTAGCTCTGATCTGGTTGAACTCACATGACTTTTTCCCAGTACAACGGGAGTGTCTTCCCAACTGGCCTCATCTTGTCTGGGTTTTTGCTCATCACTTCCATCCCCTGTGAACTCTGCTGCCCTACGCAGTTTTGCACTGTGGTTCCCACATGCTGCCCTCATGACAAAGATGTCAGGCAGCAAGGTCATGGAGCTTCTGAACTGAGAGCTGGAGTTGGATTCAGAGGCAAGGGTATTCACACCTTGAGGATGCTGGGACCCAGGAAAGGAGCTGGTTAAAGCCACACAGTGAAGGAAGTGAGTGTTTTTAATCAGGATATCAATCAGGTTGAACCTGTCCTCAATCTCTGAAAATTAATTTTGTGCTAAGAACCCGGATATTACTCAGTTGCTCATTCATTTCTATTGTCAAGTCCATGGTTGAAAGTGTTTTTTCATTAGCCGACATGTTCAAAATGGGGTGAGAACTGATTTTTTTTTTCATCAATCAACATCCTTAAAATCGGGGTGTTTTCCTTGGGGATTATTTTCATGTGTACTTAGCAAGGTCTGACTTCCTTACTCTGCCACTCATTTGATTATATAGTAGGCTTTTCCTGATACTCTCATATTTAGTTTTGTTTGCTTTTATAAGTATGTTTTTGCTTTCTTTCAAGCTCCCTGTAGTTGCACTTCCATCTTCCTTCACCAGTACCTTCTATCTCCTCTGTGGAAAACCAACCAGGGATTGTCCTTAATGAAAAGGACAATGTCCCCCCGGCTGTATAACTGTACCAGCTCGTGTTAGGTGCCCTTTACTTTGGGATGATTACCAGGCTGTGAGAAGTATTGTATTGGCTTCTTCACAAGCAGAACTTGATTAAAGCCCTCAAGAGTATCTTGTTCAAATAGTCCTGGAAGTGGCTGAGATTAAATGCTGCTTATGGTGGCAAAGAAATCTGATTGGCCTGCTAGCTCTCTTTTTATGAAGTAGGTCATTGTTTCTCCAACAAAACCACTGACAGTGTGTGCCTTTCGGAATCCGTGTTTTTTTTTATCCAAATGAAGTGTACTTTTGGAATTAGGTGACACCTCAAGGCAGCTCTGTTGCCCTAGGTCACCTAGATCTTCTCTCCTCTGCACTGGTACCCTGTGTCTGCCCAGATGTGCCAAGGCAAAAGGCTCAAGGTCTGTGTCAATGCTTAACCGTGGTTTCCTAGAGTAATCATGGCTTCGTCTACTTCATCCCCGCTATCGGAGCGTGTCGCAGATGGATCCATATTATAAATGTAAAAAGTCATAACGAGTCTTAAAGGAAATTGAATATTTGTGTAAACTTCTAGTGGAAATAAGCTCTGTTATCCTTATCTTTAAAAAGAAGGGATTGAGCTTTTTGAAATTAAAAAGAAATGAATTTTTAATACTTGCACATTTGCAATATTATTGTTTTAAAGGATTTATTTATTTTAATTGGAAAAGCAGATCAGACTTATGAAAAGGAGGAGAGACAGAAAGATCCTCCATCTGCTGGTTCAACTCCCAAATGGCCACAATGGCCGGAGTTGAGCCAATCCAAAGTCAGAAGCCAGAAGCTTCTTCCAGGTCTGCCACATGGGTGCAGGGTCCCAAGGTTTTGGGCTGTCATCTGTTTTCTCAGGCCATAAGCCGAGAGCTGCATGGAAAGTGGAACAGCCGAACCACGAATCAGTGCCCATATCAGATACTGATGCATGCAAAATGAGGACTTAGCTATTGAAACATTACACCAGGCCCAGTATTTCTTAATTTTGGATAAAGATTTGTTATTTGAAAGATAGAGACAGGAAGAAAGCTCTTCTGCCTGCTGCATGACTCCTTAAATGGATGCAAAGGCTGGTGCTGGACCAGCCTTATGCCAGGAGCCTGGAACCTTACCAGGAACTCCCATGGAAAGGTAGGGCCCCAAGACTTGGACCACATTCCACTGTTTTCCAAGGCACGTTAGTCAGGAGTTAGATTTGAAAGTGGAGAAATCAGGATTTCAATGAGTACCCGTTTAGGATACTGGAGTTGTCAGCGGTGGTTTAACCCACTGTGCCACAAACACAAGCCCCATAATACAGTATTCTTCAACACAAACTGATCAAATCAATCAGCATTTCCATCTCCTATGTTTTCTTTCTATTTGGAGCCTTTTATCTCTGTTTAGAGAATATAATGGGTATACTATGAGCTATAGTCACGTTGCTGTGCTGTGGAAAAACAAGGATGTTTCTAAACGTGCTTTGACAAAACTCAGGCAATCACCCTCTACCCTCCAATGCACTTTCCCCACTCTGTTAGTAGTCACTGTTTTTTTCAAGTTGAGCAGCTATTCCTTTTTAAACTCCTATGCATGAAAGAAAATATACGGCATTTGTTTTTCTGTATATGGCCTATTTAACCAAATAGAATGATCTCCAATTTATCCCCCTTGCTGTAAATGTAAGGATTCTTCTTCATGGGTGAATGATATTCTATTGTGAACATATACCACATCTTTGAAAAATCCATTGATTGACGTACACCTGTGTAGAATCCATTGGCGACTGTGAATAGAGCTGCAGTGAACATGGGTACGTGGTTTCTCTTTCATATGCTGATTTTATTTCTGTCAGATGTGTACCCAGAAATGAGAGACCTGGTAGGTATGGTTTTACTTTTGCTAAGAACCTTCATACTGTTTTTGCATAATTACTACTAATTTGCACTCCCAACAATATTATATAATTATCTCATTTAACATCACCAATATTTTTCTCTTTGATAATGTCCATTCTAAGTGGAGTGAGATGATAGGTGATTCTGATTTTGATTTGCATTTCCTAAATGAGTAATGATACTGCTTTTTGGCTGTAAATTTTTGAGAAATGTATATTCAGACGTTATGCCTGCTTCTTGACTTGATTGTTGCTTTTTATTTCATTGAGTTTCAAAAATATTTCACACACACACGCCGCCTCCCATGTCTGGGTAGGTTCCAGAAGCCCACGCGGTTTGTGATCAGGCCAGGCTGTGGTGAGAGCTGGGAACCAGGAACTCAGCCCACGTCTCTCACGTGGGTACCACAGGTCCAACTACTGTGTCATCTTGCACCTCACAGGGTGTGCATTAGCGGGAAGCTGACACTGGGAGTGGGGCTAGGAGTAGAAGCAAGGGATTCGGATGTGGGATGAAGACAACATAACTGGTGCTTTAATTCAAGGCCAAAAACGTAGTCTTGTGGAGCTTATCTATTTCCTTCTACTGGATATTAACCCTTTGTCAGAAGATGAGTCGGCAACCACTTTCCTCCATCCTGTCAGTTGTCTTCGCTGATTATTTCTTTTGCTGTGCAGAAGCTTTTTAGTTTTATATAATTTCATTTGTCTAGTCATGCTTTCACTGCCTGTGCCTCTGGGGTCCAAAAATGTGTGTCTAATGTTGGCTTGAAGTGTCTCCCCTATGTTTTTTTTTTTCTAGTAATTTCTTAGATTCAGGCTGTAAATTTAGATCTTTCATGCATTTTCAGTTGGTCTTTCTATACGGTGAAAAAATGGGGAACACCCAACTTTCTCAGCAGTATGGATCTGAGACTGCCCTGCAGTGTTTCTGGCACCTTCCTTGAGTAGTTGTTGGCTGTAGATGCGTAGACTTGTGTGTGGGATCTGTTCCCGTGGTCTATGTCAGCATCCTTGCTATTGGAGCCTTACTTGGGCTGTACTATCTCTCAAAAACAGGTATTGTGGTGCCTTCATTTTTGTTCTTTGTTGTTCCAGATTGCCTTGACTGTTTGGGGTCTTTTTGTTTTCATCCAAACTTTAGGATTGGTTGGTTGATATCTTTGGAGAATTGGGATTTTGCTAGAGAGTGTGTTGAATTTGTAAATTGCTTGACTAGTATGGGCATAAAATTAATTTTTCTAATCCATGAGCATAGACCTTTCATTTTTTTTAGGTTTCTCAGTTTTATTCATCAATGCTCTATAACTTTGTTCTGATGTTATTTTTTATCTTTGGTTACACTTATTCCAAGATATTTTATTTCTGTTTGTAGCTATTGTGAATGCGATTACTCTTACAATTTTTCTCTGAGTTTATTCTCTTTATTGGTATATAAAAATGATTTGGATTTAGTTAATTTCGCTTTCTGAGACTTTACTTGATTCATTTATCAGTTTTTTAAGACATTTATTTTTATTGTAAAGTCAGATATACAGAGATGAGGAGAGCCAGAGAGGAAGATCTTCCATCTGCTGATTCACTCCCCAAGTGGCCAGAGCTGAGCCAACTCAAAGCCAGGAGCCAGGAGCTTCTTCTGGGTCTCCCACATGGGTGCAAGGTCCCAAGGCTCTGGGCCATCCTCGACTGCTTTGCCCAGACCACAAACAGGGAGCTGGATGGGAAGCAGGGCTGCTGGGACATGAACCAGTGCCCATATGGGATCCTGGTGTGTTCAAGGTAAAGACTTTAGCCACTAGGCTACTGTGCCAAGCCCTCATTTGTCAGTTTTAAGAATCTTTCCTGAAGTTTTTAGGTTTTTCTGTATATAAAATCATCTCCTAATTGTATGCCCTTCATTTCTTTTTTTCATCTTTAATAGTATTGACTAAAAATAAAAATGGATTTGTCGCACACAGCCCCCCTGTGCTATAGTATGTTCCCTCTACACCTTACTCAGTTCTTTACCTCACGAGTGGGCTTGAATTTTATTGAATATTTTGGATGCCTCTGCTGAAATGGTCATATGATCATATGATTTTTATCTTTTGCTCTTTTGATATAATATATAACATTTATTGATTAGTGTATGTTGAACTTTCCTTAGATTCTTGAAAACAATTCCACGTCTTTGATGTATTGTTAGATTCCATTTTCTAGTATTTTGGGGGAATTTTCGTATTTATGTTCATCTGGGATATTGGTCTGTAGCTTTTGCTGCTGTGTCCCTGTCTGTCTGGGGATCAGGGAAATGCTGGTCTTCTAGAAGGTGTTGGAAGGAGGTCTCTCCCCTTACATTTTTGGGAATAAGGTAAAACCTTTTGAGAGGTATCAGTATTTTTTAAGTGGCGCATTATTTGCTATATTTCCGAAGACTTATAAACACAGCTTAAATTGTATGTGTACTATAGCCTACATGTATATTTAATGCAAAATAGAATTAGAAAAACATTAGGAATACATTAATTTTTATTGATGACAGAAATATTGAAAAGGAATTATGCCCCATCTTACTCAGGCATAAAAATGTAGCAATCCCCATTATGCTAATGGGGTAGCATTAAACAAAATGACTGTCAGTCCATTTTGTAAAACCAAAAGGCAAGTTTCAAAAGATCAGGCAAAATGCAGTTTTGTCAATTAATATGAACTGCGGTTGACTTAAATTCTTCCCGAAGTTTCCAAGGATCACAGGAGTCAGCCAAGAGGATGCTGGGTGAGGCAGGTCTCGGAAACCAGAGACACTTCCTCCTAGCAGATAGGCAAGGTTTATCCTGTGTGCTCAGTCACGCATGTGCAAATCCCCAGACACATGTGCACCTGCGGAATGTGCATGAGGCAAGTAAGTGGACTCCAAAGCTCTCTGACCCAGGGGAGACTCCGCTCCTGGGAGCTGTGTGAGCTGGGACAGGTTGATTTCTCACCTTACACATAATCCACTAACTTCCTGATGGGCCAAGAAGGAGGGGCCCGGGGAAGAGCAAGGTTACCACATCCCAGGATGCACCTCAGCCTAGGGGTCAGAGAACCTCACCTTGAATCCTACTGGTATTAGCTGGCTTGTCTTGGAATTGTGAAACTTGTCGTGTAAGTAACCCGAGTGGCATAGAGAGAGCACAGACTTGGGACCAAACTGCCAGGGTACGAATTCTGCTCTTTTTCTCCTACTATTTGTGTAATCCTTGGTTTGTCACTCAATGTGTCCATTCCTTAAAGAATTTTGCTCTGCGGGTTAAATGTGAAAGCTTGCTACAGGGCCTGGCCCACACTCCATCTCAGCCTATGCTACTTGTGTTATTTGTGAGGCACCAGGGGTAAAAAAAAAAAAAAAGTGGCCAGGAAAGCAGAACCCTTGTACCTAGAGAGAGCAGAGTATTATGGGAAATATTAGCAACTTTAAAAAAAAGAGACAGAGAAATAGTTGGTCTTGTTGCTGGCAGTTCGTCCTTTGTCTTCTTTTGCCTGGCAGGAGCTCCATTTATCCATCAGATATTAGCCTAACTGCCACTACCTCCAGGATGTCTTCCAGGAATTCCTAGTTCCTACAGAGCTGTGGGTCCCCAGGCCCAGGAGCTCCTGGGACTTTTGGTGCATTCTGTGCTTCATTCTTCTTGCTTGCTTTTATGGCTCTCCCCTACCTCCCAGGCAGCCGCCTTTGTATGAGCTCTGGCAGAGCAACACCCTTCCATCAGACTGCAAGTCAAGATGAGATCAAGTGGGCGGTTGGGAACAGATCCCAAGGATGAAGGTGGCTGTTTTTTTCCCCAAGCATTGTATTGTGGGCTCTGCCCTGCTATTGGTTATCCAAAGCAAGTTCACAACAGAGCCATACGCCAGGACTTCCTTGGACAGTGTCGTGAGTGGAAACAGCTCTAGGACAAAGCTCTAGGACAGAGCTGGCCATCGTGGCCGCTTGGGCAGTGAATCAACAGATGGAAAAGCTTCCTCTCTCTCCTCCTCTCTGTAAGTCTGACTTTCCAATAAAACAAAAATAAATTTTTTATTTTAAAGAATGTTCTATAAAGCACGCTCCTCCTGGAATATGCTCTGTCTGGCCTCATGCGGAAGTCCTGCTCTGAGTTTCCTGGGCAATTTGAATGAATTGCAAAGCTTATAAGTCAATGTTGTAACCCTGGAGAGAGTGTTAGAGTGGCAGGAATGATGCAAGTCATGGTACTGTGGCTATAGTTCCTTTGCAGATTTTCCTGAAATAAAATACACGTCTTAATAACAAACAAGATGGCGTTTGTGGAGTGGTGGCTGATGCTCCTGGTCCATCCTCTGCGAGTTTAGAATAACTTTGCTTTACCCTTCTGAAACGTGTGTGTTTGTGTGTGTTTAGAATTTATTTTGTTTTTATTTGAGAGACATGGAAAGGAGAGACAGATACTCCATCTACTGGTTCACTCCCCAAATGATCACAAGGGCCAGAGCCTTGCCCATCCCGAAGCCAGGAGCTTCTTCTAAGTGTGCCAGGGACTTGAGTCAACCTCTACTGCTTCCCCAGGCCACAAGCGGGGAGCTTAATTTGAAGTGGAACATCCAGGACAAGAACTGGTGTGCATACGGGATCTGGCACCACAGACAGAAGCTTAGCTTACTACACCACAGCATCAGCCTTGTGAAGGGTGTGTTTTTATAAACCTGTGATTCTTAACATCCCCGCCTGAGAAAATGGCTTTGTGCCTGGAATTTGTCTCATGTCTGAGACCTGAGAAAACAAAGGCTAAATAAGGATTAAATTATTTCTTTCTAACGTAAGCGAAGTCTAGAAGGAAATAGTAAAAAACTGTAAACTGGCGCCTTGGTAGTTCTCTTATCTTATATCTCATAACTTCCCTTCTCAGTATTACCTCATGATTCCAGATAGCTGCTAAAGTTCTGACCATCATATCTATATTCATAATAAGGAAGGAAGAAAGGAGAGCTTAGCCATGCCAGGAATCTCACTTCACACTCTCATTTATATTTTTGTTTTGTATTATGTATAGTCAAATCTCTCTCTCTCTCTCTCTTTCTCTCCACACACACACACACACACACACACACACACACACACACACACACACACATATATATAGTTTTTTCTGGTCTTGATATAATACTAAAAAGAGCTTCCCAAATACCATAAAAATAATCTACATATTTTCTAGAAATTTAAGAACTGTTCTTCTCAGATTTAAAGCTGCAGTGTGGTTATGTTGATACTGTGGAGTAGGCATCCGATCTTCTCTGACCAAGTGGCTGTGTTAAGGTTACGTACTCACTGATTTGTTAGTGTCACTAATCATGACTCTTCCATAGGCACTGAGACCTTCACAATTTGGCCCACAGACACATTTTTTACTCTTATTTTTCTTGATTTCATAACCTCTCATGCACATTTCTTTGCCCTTATTTATATGTCACTGGCGGACAGGAAGGCCAACTCCTGGTTCACTTTCCAAGTACCTGTGATGGTCAGGACTGGGCCAGCGTGAAGCCATCAGCCGGGAACTTAACCTGGGGCTCCCCTGTGGGTGGTAGGGACCCCACCTCTTGCGTTGCCACCTGCTGCTTCCCAGGGTCTGTATTGGTACAAAGTTGGGTTTAGGAGCCAAATCCAACCAAGGCACTGTCATGTCGGATCTGGGTAGCTAAACTGGCACCTCAGCTTTTAGATCAGATGCTTGCTCCTATACTTAAACTTTTAACCATTCACTTTTTTTAGGTATAACCTTTGGGCTTCCATAATATGCAATGAGTATATCTTATGCCTCACCTTGTAAATGATCTATTTGAAACTGTTTCTCCCAGGCCTGGCAGGGTAGCCTAGGCTAAAGTCCTTGCCTTGTATGTGCCGGGATCCCATATGGGTGCTGGTTCATATCCCAGCTGTTCCACTTCCCTTTTGGCTCCCTACTTATGTCCTGGGAAAGCAGCAGAAGACAGTCCAAAGCCTTGTGGGGACCTTGCATCCAGGTGAGAGACCCAGAAGAAACTCCTGGCTTTGGATTGACTGAGCTCTGGCCATTGTGGCCACTTGAGGAGTGAACCAGTGGATGAAAGATCTTAGTCTCTTCTTTCTGTAAATTTGACTTTCCAATAAAAATAAATACACCTTAAGAAAAAACAAAAATCATAAAAACCTGTTTCTCTCACATGAGGCTATAAAGTCCTTGAGAGTGGGACTGTCTCCATCAGCATTGTCCAGTGCCTGACTAATTGCCAAAAGCATGAATGGGTGCTGAAACAAGGCAGCACATGACCCACCCTGTTGTTACTCTTTCCTTTTAGAAGGTTGTTGTCTGCTGACACAGTGGGAAGTGACAATCTCACGACCATGCCTTCTAATCCCTTGTCAGATTACTTCTGATAATGTTTGCTACACAAAATAAATCCCTTTCAGGCTGTCTGGGCTTCACTTAGCTTCAGTTCCACGGGCTGTATTTGTGTTAACAACTTATTTCGGGTGCCTCTAGCCAATGCTTCCAGGAGGTCCTGGTAAACCACAACCCCAAGGCTCAGGCAGCTAGAGGACCACTCCAGGGACACTGCGACAGTTCTTTATTCAGGAAGTGGTCGTGACCATCCTACCACCTGCAGGTTCTCCTGCTCGCTGCTGTGTAGGGGATGAAGTGGGATGAAGTGGGACACAGGAGGCCACAGGAAGGATGAACCTTTTCTGTGACCTATGTGCAGGGCAGGACACAGCAAGCTCAGGCCGTGGTGTTTGCAAGTGTGGGAAGCACTGGAAGGGCTCAACCTTGGCAGGAATCAGAGCACCACCTCAGAGGAGACTGAGAAACAAATATGCCCTTTAAGTGGAGGCACGCGATCCATCCAGGAAACTAGAGGAGAAAGAAGGATCTACCTGGGTCATTTCTCCCGTGGAGACAACTTGCTTTTCTTTTGTTGAGTGGGAAGGTAGGCATCAGCCTGGACCAGCAGTTTGCATGGTATGGGAAAGAATGGAATCGCCTTGGATACAGCCCAGCCTTTGACCAGATAACTTTGTTAGGGAATCAGTCCCATATCATTCCAAGAGAAATCCTCCTGTCCTTGGACTAAGGGAGCTATTCAGTTAGCTAACACTAACAGGTTTAAATCTTTGGGAAGAGTTTCACACCCAGAAAGTCCTTTGATATGCCAGAAGAAGGGAAAAGAAGACTCCATTCCCACAAAGAGCCTGCTGTGAAGGTACCCTGGGCAGTGTCAGTTTTTTCTGTAGAGCTGCCCAACCACCTATTATATGTTCGACCTTGCTAAGCTTGGCTGGCTTCCCCACATGCTCGTGCCTGGATGCACCTCTGCTCTGGCCACCCCCAGTCACATTACATGCAGGACTGTCTGCTGCCCCCAGTGAGCGTTCACTTGTGAGTTCTCTGGGGGTTTTCTCTTGTTCTTGACTTTGTTTTCTATTTTATTCCAGGCTGTATGGATGGCAGGTGGCTGGCCAGGAGTGGGGAGAACTTTGGTTGTGCTTTGTGTCCGGACAAATCACAAGTGAGCAAGAGCTTTATTTTATAACCCTGATTGGAAAGAAATTTGCACACTTGGGGTCTTGTCAGTGATTGGAGTTCATAACCCCAACGTTGCTGACAGCCTGCTGTCCCAGAAGCATTAAATGAGATTAGAACTTAAAATATATAATCATTGCCCATCACACCCACCCACCCTATTCCCTTCTTCCTCAGTACCTTCAGTCTCCGTTAAACTCCAATTCCAGCTTAAACAGTAACACATTAACTTGACCTTCCTACTTCTTTCTTTCTACTTACTACCTCTCTAAGTCATGGGCTTTTATCCTATTTCCTGGTCCCCAAGACTCCCTGGATACCATTAATTCTCGCTACCTCACTCATTCTTATACTCTACCACTTTGAAAGCTTGGGGTTCTGCTGAGGAGTCTCATTGTAAGCGCCCTCAGGAAATGGAGATGAACAGTGTGTCTTCCGGGAGCTTCCTGTCAATGAGAGGACAAAGCTAACACAGAGAGGTCAATGTCACCCAAGCAAAGTAAGGGAAAGTGTGCATTAGTCAGTGTGTACATTCTGCTTACGTGGTTGGATCCTTCCTGCCTGCGCCCTCCCCGACGTTGATGTTGGAGCTAGAAGGTCTCCTGAACCTCCATTAAGGTTAACGCTAAACCCTGCTAACGTCTCTCAGGTTCCATGCAATGACTCTGAGGTAATTTCTCTGCAGAACATCCCACAAACCTATGAGATCTATAATTCAGAGCCATTTGCCCAATAGGTAAGTTAAATCCATCAATAGGAGAAAAGAACTGAGGAGTTTGGGTGGGTAGGATTTGCTGTTTGAAGAACAGTGTCATAGGTTTGGTTTAGCAGTGAAGATGTCACTTAACGGGTTGGGGTCATGGTGAAGCAGGTTAAGTCTGCCTGTGGTGCCAGAATCTCACAAGCAGTGGAAGATGGGACACAGAGTCCCTAGCATTAGCATGGCTCAGCTCTGACCATTATGGTTGTTGGAGGAGTAAACCAGAAGATTAAAGGATTTCTCTCCAACTCCCTCCTCCTCCCATCCTGCCTCCATCTGTAATTCTGCATTTCAAATAAAAGAAAATCTCCCCCTAAAAAACCCAACCGTTTAAGACACCTGCCTTTCCTACTGGAGTGCCTGGCTTCAAGCTTCCTCTCCATTCATGATTTTTAACTCCTTGCTAATTCGGACTCTGGGAAGAAATGGATGACGGCTTGTTTGGGGCCCTGCCACCCTCAAGGGAGCCTGAGAGGGAGTTCTTGGCTCCCTGCATGGCCACACCTACCCCTGGCTGTTGAGAACATTCAAGGACTAAACCAGTAGGGAAGAGATTTCTCTCTCTCTGCCCTTCAAACATCACAGCAATAGTCATCTGGAGAAAACTCACAGTTCCTCATTCTTTAATTTTGCTTTTAACAACTCTCCCTGCCCAAGGTGTTATGACACAGCTCTGCTTTAATCATTGTGCAAATTAATTCGCCATCCTTAGAATAGCTGAGCGAACCATGACACATTTCCATGGTGAACTCCCTTTGATAAGAAACTATGAGCTCCAGCCTGGCTGAAGCTGACTTCCCAACTGAGCCTGGAACTTACATGATCACTTAGTGGGTTTACATGCCACCTCTTCTCAAAACCCCCCTAAGATGTAATGAAAAAGTAGGACTTCCCTAAAAGCAAATTTATAAATCTGTGTCTCCTTTACTCAAGGAATTTGTTTTGTTTCTTTTTCAAACGACATTTATTTTTATTGGAAAGTCAAATTGACAGAGAGAAGAGAGAGAGAGAGAAAGATCTTTCATCTGCTGGTTCATTCCCCCAAGCGGCCACAATGGCCAGAACTCAGCCAATCTGAAGCCAGGAGCCAACAGTTTCTTCTGGGTCTCCCATGCGGGTGCAGGTCCTAATGCTTTGGGCCATCTGCGATTGTTTTCTCAGGCCACAAACAGGGGACTGAATGGGAAGTGGAGCAGCCAAGATACAAACTTGTGCCCATTTGGGATCCTAGTGTGTGCAAGGTGAGGACTTTAGCCACTAGACTACCCTGTCCAGGAACCTGGTTTTTACTTATGGGATAAAGTTGCTCCTGGCATGGCCAACCAAAATCAGTTGCTTTCTGTTCGCAGCTTACCCCACTGTCGGAGTGTTTCTACAGGCACAGCTTAGGCAAGAGCCCCTGGGAATGCTGGCCAGTTACATGGTTATGTTGGTTACTTAAAGAAGGTGAATGCAGGCATAGTTCCAGGATTGGAGACATCTAAATATCTTCCTGTCATCCTAAATCCCTGGAAAGTATGCCTCAGGGCTCCTCAGGCCCTGCATTTGATCCTCAGCCAGCGGAACAAGGAATCCTGAAGAAGGGCTTCACACTCCACTTTCTGAAACTCTATGTTGAAATTTGCCTCCAGAACCCAGGTAAGCTGAGAATGGGCCCTTCTGCCCTCCTGCCAACTCCTCTTCCTGACCAGCATGGGAGTAAAGGGTGGACGTGCTGCTTTTCTCAATGCCTGCCTCACCCCTGCATGTCGGCTGGCTCCCGTCCCTCCCTGGGGTCAGCCCTGCTTTGCTTCTCTCTGGGGTGCCGACAGAAGCCATCTGCAATGGGGTCCGTTTTTATGAGCACAGAGAAGGAGTGAGATTTGCATCCTCTCTTGAATCCCATCACAGGCCTCATCAGCTGGCCTGGCTGGGTCCAGGGTACAGCCATACTCTTTGTAGCTCTTGTTGAGTTACTGTGTGAGAAGACAGGCCTCCTGTGGCTGGGACTGGAACCTACTTAACAGTAACCAAAGGGGGGACTGACCATGCCAGGCTCCACACAGCAGAATCCTTCACCATTCTCTCTCATCTTCTCAACCATCCTATGCAGTGGGTATTAGTATTAACTCCTGCTATGCAAAGAAAGCCATGGAAGCATAGATTAACGAAAGCATTTGTTCAAGATCACACAGCTAGGAAGTGGCACATCCAGAATTCAGAGCTAGTTCTGCCCTTTCAACAAGACATTTTAAAAGGCTTTAAAGCATAGATTTATTAAGAGTGGACACACCTGTCCTGGTTACTGCCAAAACACCTTTAAAATGTCTCTTTACTGAAACACTTTCTATGTGATTTTTAGAACGGTAGGACTTGAGGCCCCACCCACCATAGTTAAGTCAGACGCGAAGCAGTGGAAGGAATTGTTCCAGATGGGAGCCCAGACTTCTGCTTGAACGTTTCTTTCTCCCAGGGAGATCAGCCATGAACAGTCGGAGAGAGGCCAAGTACAGCAAGCTGCCGGGTGATGGAGCCCTGGGAGTGCCGCCTGGAGAGGCACAGAAGACACGACATGGCTCTCCTGCCCGTGCTGCGGTGACTTCTAACACAGCCAGAAAGCGAGGGAAACCCTCTCAATTCCCTCCGTTGCGAGGAGCAGCAGCGTAAGCACTTCGTACGCGGAGAAGGCAATCGCAGGCAAACATGGTTTCTCCACCACCAGGATTCAGATGAAGCCCACGCGATAGGGTATGTGGGACTCTGCAAACCTTGCTTCTGATTTGCCAGTAGCTCCCTAGCAGGCACCTCCAAGCAAGAGGTGGGACTTCCTGTTTGCCTTCTGCCCACTTCCTGTCTCTGAGCGTCTCCATGCCAACGCCTGCTCACCCCTTCTTGCTGCGGTTCTTTGATGTAGCTGCTCTGAGCCAGCCTGCAGTGAGGACCCCTGATGCCTCCCGCGCGTGTGGCTGTATCTAGGGGGTTGTGCTTTCGTGTCAGAGAGCTCAGGCTTGGCCTGACCTCATTTTTGGGGATCTGAGTTTTAGCTTTGTGTGGGCCCCTTGCTCCCACATTTTCAATGTCATAATTTTCAATTTCCCCAACCTCCAGATGGGTAGCTTCTTCTAACAACTGGTTCTCCTTGAATAATTTAGGATTGCTTCACCTCAATTCACTTACCCCCTTTTGATATCTAGTAAAGTTTTTTACATTAAATTTCCTGTGTGCAGATATTTGGCCAGGAATGCTGCTTTATTGGAGGACTGGTTGGGAGTGGAGCGCTGCAGCAGCTTTGAAAAAAAGACATTTTCTGCGCAGGATCATTGAGCCCATTCCTTGGGCCTCTCCTTGAAGATCCAGTCTTGAGACTGCTGAGAACTCTACACTCTAGACATCAGTGAGAGCCGAACTCTGGTGCTCTTGTGGGACTTTCTAAAGTTAAGGCTAACAGTCTTGTTAAGACAGATACATTATTTTTTTAGGACCTGTCTTTGGAGTTTGAATTCTGGTTTCCATGATCTGCCTTTTTATTGAAATGAAATGACCAAAGAAAAGGAGTATTTGTAGTGATTCACTGCTGTAATGTTGAGGGAACAGGAGGCATGGCAGCAGGGCTCTGGAAAGAAGGCAGGGCCACAGCTGTGTCTTGCTGTCCTTCCTGGCTGAAGGAGAAGTCGTGAGTTCTGCTCTAATGTGGACAGGTGACTAGGCCTCGTTTCAGGACAGCAGAGTACAGATTCCACAGTGGGCTGTCCTGGCTGAAATTCCTGCTTGCCTTCTTAGATATTGTCAGCACTCTTTTTTTTTTTTTTTTTTTTCCCATCTCCCTCACTTCCCTGAGTGAGTCATGCTAGAGAGTACGCTCCTGGATGGTGTATTGAGTTTTCTTGCTTATCTGAGAGTAGCAAGCCAAGTGGTGAGTGATACAACCACATGCTGCCCTCTACTTTCAGAAACCGAAGAGGAACCCGAGACAGTTGGATGTCGTGAATATCAGAAAAATACATTTTGGGGAGTTGGAACATGAGGAGATAGGATCTCCAGTTGACTTCTTTGGAACCCAGCTAGTCTTCACTTGCAAACAGAGTCACATCCTGGCAAGAGATCTTCCTAAATCAGCAAGACATAAAGGTGAGACTTTTGTTTTGTAACTTTGAATTTTTATTTCTCTTAGAATTCAATTCAAATTGTTGTTAAAGAGGATACAGTCTGAGGCTTTGAAAGAGGTACAACCAGCAATGCCGGGGCACACTTAGAGAGCAGACTGATAGAATTGTAACTCTTTATGAAGAAATGTACTGTTGGACAATATGGGGGAAATCAGTCAGGGGGTGGGAATCGGAGGGAGGGGAATCTCAGGCTATACAGAGTTGTACCGTAAAATTCAAAATTTAAGGTAAAAATTTTAAAAATTATCCTATCAACAGAAAACAAGAGAGGTACAACAAGGGAAAGTAGTTACTGTTGGAAATGTCTGTCACATCCTGAACTCTCTTCCTAGGATTTTTTTCCTGCCACAGTAAGAGCATCAGAAAGTTCATAGAAATACATATTATATTATAAAAATAATGCCTGGATTTAGAAAATTATTACATCAAAATGAATTTTAGTTCCATTTTCCATGAACCTTTTCAGGTCTCCTGGTGACTTGCTCTCTTTAGTAGTAGTCAGTTCTCCATGTTATGTTTTAAAGATAGGTGGAACAAACAGTAGATTTTCAGACAAAAAGGGGGAAAGGGTAGTAATAATCCCAGATTTGATTTGTATAATTCTTAGAACATAGGTGATAATTGACAAGTTCCTTGACCTCTGATTTTAATCTATAAAAGAAGCCTATCATTTGACATTTCACACTGGTGGTGAAGATTAAATGGGATGAGTAAAGAAGTGTTTCTGGCTCATAGCAGGCACTCATAAAATATTACATACATACAGCAGCAGCTTGTGTCCCTATATAAATCTATGTTGAATTTACTGAAGTGTGTGATGATTACTTTTTGGGGGGTTAATATTGCTTGCACATTCTCAATATTTTTTGAAAAAGGGTAGCTATATATTGTCGTTAGACCAACGAATTACATTTGCATGTGGTAAAAAGTATCTGAATCTGTGAATTTCCAAGTAAATGTGGTTTTCTTTGTCAGAAGACTTCGAGATTGCTAGCACTGGTGCTGAGTCTGGATTTCATTGCTGTTTTTCTCCAGTCCGATCAGAAATTCCAGACCCCATATAATATCTACCTTTTAGGATGGTAAGGGGTGGGAATAAGAATGAGGAATAAAGGGTGGGGACTTCCTCTTGCTCATTGCATCTTTACGTCAGTAGCTGCTCAGTTCTACTTCCCTTTCAATTGGGGTGGTTGGAGTGGAGCCAAATCCTGATGTCAGGGCTGTCAGCTGGTTGAGAGGGTTAATTTCTAGATTTCCATCATGCAGCCAGGTATAAATGCCCTAGGCAGGGCTTTACTGCAGGTATCTGTCCAGAGGATAAATATACATTTGCCTTCAATTTGGAGTTAAACTTCATGTTCCTAGGACTGTTTATAATGAGAGGCATTTTGTTCTGTCAAAGGGTTCCAACCTCCTCCTCCTTCCCTGTGTCCAAACTCCTCCACCACTCTCCCATCCCATGAAGATGATTCAGTGGAACAAACTCTGCCGTCCGTGTTACCTGTGGGTCCTGGGGTGCTATTTCCTGCTGGCCATCGTCTCACTGAGAGTCTCTCTCAGATGGAGCTGTGACTTTGAGCACCTGGACCTGGACTCCAAGGCTTTTCGAAGCCGGTACTGTAGGGACATCTTGTACAGGTCCCTGAAGCTGCCAGCAAAAGGCACCATCAACTGTTCGGGGATCATCCGTGGGGACCAGGAGGCAGTGATCCAAGCTGTTCTGAATAACCTGGAGGTCAAGAAAAAGCGGGAACCTCTCACGCCTGACCACTACCTCGAACTGACCAGAGACTGCGAGCGCTTCAAGGAGGAGAGGAAGTTCATCCAGTTCCCATTGAGCAAAGAGGAGTTGGAATTCCCAATTGCCTACTCTATGGTGGTTCATGAGAAGATTGAAAACTTTGAGAGGTTGCTGCGAGCTCTGTATGCCCCTCAGAACATATACTGTGTCCATGTGGATACCAAATCCCCAGAAAATTTCAAAAAAGCTGTGGAGGCCATTACTTCATGCTTCCCCAATGTCTTCATAGCGAGTAAGCTGGTTTCTGTAGTTTATGCCTCCTGGTTCCGGGTACAGGCTGACCTGAATTGCATGGAAGACTTACTACAGAGCCCGGTGCCATGGAAATACTTCCTGAACACGTGTGGTACAGACTTTCCTATAAAGACCAACGCTGAAATGGTCCAGGCCTTCAAGCTGTTGAATGGGAAAAATAGTATGGAGACGGAGGTGCCTACTGAAGGCAAAAGGCGCCGCTGGAAATACCACTATGAAGTGAAAGACACATTGTACATAACCAACAGGAAGAAAGACCCTCCACCTTATAATGTAACTATGTTCACGGGAAGTGCCTATTTTGTGGCTTCTAGAGACTTCATAAAACATGTCATAAAGAACCCCAAATCCCAAGAACTGATTGAGTGGGTCCAAGATACCTACAGCCCAGACGAACACCTCTGGGCAACGTTGCAGCGTGCACCATGGATGCCTGGCTTCACCCCTTGGCACCGCAAGTTCGACACCTCAGACATGACTGCCATTGCCAGACTTGTCAAGTGGCAGGGCCACGAGGGAGATGTCAAGAAGGGGGCACCTTATGCACCTTGTTCTGGAGTCCATCAGCGGGCTGTCTGTATTTATGGGGCTGGGGACCTGCACTGGCTATTGCAGAACCATCACCTGTTGGCCAACAAATTTGACCCAAAGGTGGATGACAACGCTCTTCAGTGCTTAGAAGAGTACCTCCGTCATAAGGCCATCTATGAGACTGAACTCTGAGACACACAGTGGTAGGGATGTGTGTAAATGGGCCAGCACTTGCTGGGAATGTTTGGGGTGGGAGATTAGGGCTGCCCCTAGGAGATAGGAGCTGTACTGTAGGGGGGCAGGTAGGCACCTGTGCTGTCTGGGTGACTGCTGACTGTTCTCTCGCCCTTATCCACAGTAGTTCCTCCACTGACTTCCTCACCGGGTAAGAATAAGAACTACTGTTAATTGGGAGAAGAAAGGATAGGTGTGTGACAGGGGATCCTGGGTTTTTGTTGAATTCTTGGGATCAAGTTTTCAATTCTATAAGGGGCACTGCCCCTAACAATGCCAGGTTTGATAGTGGGAGGGGGACTTGGGTGGAATGAGTATCTTCCTTTTTGTATTTATTTTTAAGTAAATACTTTTGATGCAAAGCCCAACCTCTACTTTTTTGTCTAACAAGGCAGAGACAATATAAATATGAACAGATAAAATGTGTGAGACTTTTCTCATGGTTATTGGTGACATTTAAATTCTATACTGGAATGCAGGAGGATTTTCTGTTGTCTCAAGTGATCCTGGCAAGCTGAATGAATGGAAAATCCACAAGTATTTGGAGGAACAGAGCAGATTTTTTTTTTTGGATTATTGAAAGTTCCCTGTTCATTTTATTCATTGCCAGGTTCATGACTTTTCTGTAAGGGTGATTTAACCAGTTTGACCACCTGTATCCTTATTGGCAAATTACAGCACTAATTTTGCCAGCTTCATTGCCAAAGTTTAACATTCCATAACCGAGATAATAGCCATTTAAGCAAAGTCACAGATAATTTATTGTTCAAACTGAAACACGTTTTAGATAGAGGAGGGGCTGTAGCATTAACAATTAGGTTGAGAAACAAAAATAAATAAACTAGCACTCTTCAGCACAACTGGGATATTTGATTATTTCATGTTTATCCTGCTTAAAATTTTTTCATTTAGTCAAAGGGTCACTACATGACTTGGCAGATTGTCTCCACCCCCCCAATGTACAATGTGTAAATAAATAGAAGTAGTATCTGTGTATGTGTGTGTACATATATGAATGCACACATGCACACAAATGTGTGAACACTCCTCAAGGTAGGTATCAAAGATTTCTCACTGGAACAGTTCCTCTTCTGAGGCTCCCCAAGTAAGTGTTAGCTTTAACACTTATCATGTCATGTGCTTCTGTAATGGGTCAGGGACACTGCAAAAATATAGGCAGTGCTCTTTGAATGCTCTTCTACATGCACTATGCTCTGTTTAACTGGTCTATGTGCAAGTTTTGTGTAATTCATTTGTGTAATTAGAAAGCGATTTCCATGAACACGTCATTATGTGTAAATGTGTGATTGGGGCTCCTCACCCTTGGATTTCTTCACCATCAAATTTCTCTGCATTCCATGAGACCCACATGGTTATAACTGTATCTGACATGCTGAATTTTCTGCTTGTATTTCAGTAATTGTTTTCTGTAAGGTTGTTTGGACATGGGAATTGCATCCACCAACTTACCTGTGTTGTCACCTTGTGTCCTCTGCAGCTTGCTCCCCGCCCCACATGGAGCATGCCTCGTATGGTCTGTTTATACATCCTCTGAGAGTGTTCTTGGCCTTCTACAGGGGTTGGGAAGGAGAAGCAAAGCATCCAAGAGTGCTCTGTTCTTGGCATTGGGAATACAACAGTCAACTAAAGAAGCAAAAATCCTCACACTCCTGCTGCTTGCATACCAGTAGGAAACAAATTACAAAGGAGTAAATATGATTAGAAGATAGCAAGTATTAGGAATTGAAGAAAGGATTGATGGAGGCTATAGATTGTCTATAGTGGGAGGATGCTCAAGATTTTAAATAGGGCTTTCTGGAAGGCCCTCAAGGAACAGGTGACATTCAAGGGAAGAGCTGAAGGATAGGAAGGGATGGCCCATGGGAACCACAACACCCTAGGTTAAGGAGGAAGACTTGCAAGGCACTGAAGCAGGAGCTCCCTACCATGTCTCTGGAGTGGCCCAAGAAGGCTTTGATAAATGGAACATAGGAGGGTGTATTGTGAAGCTCTTTGTAAAGCCAGTATATGGGCTTGGTCTTGACTGAGGTGTTTATGCAGGGACTGGGGATAACTGTGGCAGGTGCATGGAACAGATGAAGTTCCCAGGGTGAACCAGGGAGGCTCAGGTAGTATCCCAGTCACTGTGAAACAATGATTTGGACCGGGGGGTGGGGGGTGGGGTAGTGGAGAATGGTACAAGTTAAAGTGGTCAGATTCAAAACATATTATTGAACATTCAGTTTGAACACTTGCTGACAGATGGGCTATATGAGGGAAAGGGAGAAGTCAAGAATGACCCCTCAAGGCTTTTGTCCAACAGAGGGATGAATGGAAAGCTTGTAAGTTTGTAAATAATGGGGCTCTGATTTGTGGTAGGTAATGTATAGAAAGTGTCCAAGATTTTTTAATGTGAAAATGACATATAGAGAGAGTATAAAAATTTTTTAATGTGAAATTGACATCTTGGGATTTGATTATTGTTGATCGCCCCTGTATGTACTCTAGAGCAGTGGGCTTTCTGCTTTTTTACTTGTGAATTCTTTATTTAGTGGAGGATGAAGCCTGTGATTATAAATTTAAAATGTTATTGCAAAAAAAAAGAAAGGGAGAAAACTCTTAGATTGAAATCTTGTGAGTACGTATGTATGTATGTATCAGTTAACAGTGGCCTTTTCCCTCTTTATGAAAATCATAGCTAAACTTTTTATTACTGTTTCCTTTACAGGGACAATAATCTGAACATGTCTTCAACCAAATTATCTACGAACAAAGCCGGTTATATAAATTATGCTCTGCTTTTTGCTGTTTTCAAACTATGGTACTTGTGAAAATAAATGCATAACAAAAGAGTGGATTTTTAGGGAATGATCATTTTGATTATATAAAGGCAGAAGTGCCTTCCAGCCACTTGAGTGCAGAAGTTGAAGAGGCAGATACAAACAGAAGTCTAATTCAGGGAAGAGGTCTGGGTTAGAGATGCTGCTTCGGTGTGGATCAGCTGATAGAATGTGCCATCATCTGATGACACTGAATCACAGCCTGTGTCAGTCAGTTTCTGTTGCTATAACAAAAGACCTGCAGCTGGGTGCCTGACAGAGCAGCAGCTTATGTGGTTGCTAGTTTTTGGAGGCTGAAAGTCAGAGAAGAGCAACTCCACTAATTGAGTTCTGATCAGGGCTTTCCTGGCTGTGTCACATTATGACATGTGGTATCATGATAGGAACATGTGACAGTTCACACAGCAAGACTGGAAGCCAGAGAACAAGCAAAGGGCCAATTCTGTTCACTTATAACAATCCTTCCATGAGAACTAACTAGGTGCCTACGAGAAAGGCACTATGTCCAAGGGGAGCATTGCAGTGACTCCCCACCTCTCACCAAACCACACTGGAGGCTGGTTCCCAGTACAGAAACCCCTGGACGTGCCCTGAAATCATAGCAGAGCCTTGGAGGAAGAAACAGGAAAAGGGCTCCCAGCTGAATTCTGGCCCTCCCAGAATGACAGAGATCAGATAGATAGAGAAGACCTAACTACAACTGTCTGGAAAGGATCAACTGGTGTAAGAGAAGGGAAGCTGGGGAAGGAGGATGGTTAGGAACTAGGAGGAGAAGCTGTCTTAGGGAAGGCAGAGCTGATGACTACACGGAAGCCTGAGAATCGTAGGATGAGGGCCAGGAAAATGATGACTGAACAATGCGAAGATCATCTTGATAAGATGAATCTGCGGGATGATTAGAAATGGCTCAAAGAGGATGTTAGGGCAAAAGGACTCAGTACAGGCAAGTATTTTTTTTTAAAGATTCATCTTTCTTTTAATTTTTTTTTTTTTTTTAAAAATAGGTATACAGAGAGAAGGATAGACAAATGTTCCATCCACTGATTTCATTTCCCAAGTGGCTGCAATGACCGGAGCTGAGCTGATCGGAAGTCAGGAGCCAGGAGCTTCTTTTGGGTCTCCCGTCTTCTGGGTCTTCTGCAGGGTCCCAAGGCCTTGGGCCATCCTTTGCTGCTTTTCCAGGCCACAAGCTGGATGGGAAGTGGAGCAGCCAGGACTTGAACTGGCAACCATATGGGTTGCTGGCACTTGTGGGATGGGAGAAGAGGACTAGTCAATTGAGCCATCATGCTGGGTCCATGAAAAGGTGAATATTCATGGAGGAATTTTACTATAAAGTAAGAAAAGGAGGAAGTAATAGTGCAAGAGGTGGTTGTCTTAAAAAATGGAACTGTGATGATTACTTGTTGATGAGAAAGATGCAACCAAGAGAAAAAAAAATGTGGGAGTAAGGGGTAGTCTTGCCCAAATGACATCTTTGTAATCAAAGAAAGAAAATAGAGGCATGTTTATTTATATGCCAGAAGGAAGGAAGGTTTGCCTTTGCCGGGAGTATGAACAGTTCATCCCCAGTAACAGAATTGAAAGCAGGGTGGGTGGGATGGGCAGTAGGTAGATGAATGGATGTAATAGTGGACTTTCTCAAATATTTTTTAAAATTAACATTATACCTTAGGTAAAACACAAATGGAAAAATTAAAAAAAAAACAACCAAAAACCCAAATGTATGGCACAAGAATGTTTACCAAGCAGGCATGCCATGCAACTAGAACCCTGATCGAGAAACAGGTCATGCCCGGTAAGTACTATGTCCTCTGATTTCTGGTTCGTTAAAAGCAGTATTATTTTTATGACAGTCACCTTATCTTCAGGTAGTAGTTTAATGATTCTCACAGCTGTATAATATTGCATTGTATGAACACAGTAGAGTGTATCCAGTTTATTGTTAATGAATGTTTGAGTTGTTAGCTTTGGCCTATTAGACTTGTGTTGTTAGGAAACTTATTGACTGATGTTTTCAGTGACTACATGGATTCGTTCCATTTGGTTGTGTAACTTGGAGTGAAATTGCTGGTAGTACATATACATAACCTCACGATTAGCATGTGCCATAAAAGTTTCACAAAATAATCTATTTAACCTTGCACTACACAATATGTGAGCACTTTAGCTTCCCACTTCTTGCTATTACAATCGGTTTTGCCATTTCTACCTGCCAGGTAGGTACTGTTAATGTCAGTTTGTGGTTTTAATTTTCCTCTTTCCATTTTCTTGATGTCTAATGGCTTTGAGTAGTTTTTCATATGTTGACTTGTCTTTGGGATATCCTGGGACTTCTCCTTTAGTTATGTTTATCTTTTGAATGAAATAAAGATTAGGATGATTTTATGAAACCAATATGAGGGAAGAAAGATTGATAATTTGGGAAGAAGACAATGTGTTAATTATTTCTGGTTAAAAAAAAACTAAAAAAGAAGCAAAATTGAGAAAGTGAAATATAATGTTAGGTAGCATTAAGGACACCCTGACATTAGGAAGAGTGAGTTCGACCTCGGGGCTTAGGTGGTGGAGGCTTCCAGGAGTGTGGCGACTGCTGGGGATACCTGAGCCACGTTGGGCTCAGTGCTTGGGACCCTAGCCACAGTCACTGCTGCCATGCAGTGAGTCTCAGGCTTGCCTTCATGGAAAGTGTGCCGTGAAGACATCTCTCGGGAGCTATAGTTGGTCCCTGGCTCCACTTGCCACCACGATCTTATGATGGGAGGGACCTAAGGAAGTGGGAGGTGGCAGCAGTGTGGTGGCTGCTGGGGGTACCTGAGCCAGGTTGGACTCAATGCTTGGGGCTCTAACCACAGCCACTGCTGCTACAGAGTGAACAAGTCCTGGGCTTTTGGGCAGCCAGTACACAAACTGGCACAGGGCTCTGCCCGCTGGCTGCCAGGTGGTGAGCTCTGGGGTCTTGAGGGTGTGGAATTGCTACCTAGGGACATACATGTATAAGGCCACTGTGCGTGTAGGTGAGGAATGAATCCTGAGGGACACTCAATGGCAAAGCCACTGTACTTGCAGGTAAGCGAGGGGACTGAGACCTGGTGGTTTGGAGAGGAGAGAATGGAAGATCTGTATGGGTCAGGTTAATATATCAGCCTACATGGGAGTGCTGAGTAGGGCCTGTTATCATGGAACATTGGTGACCACCACACACCAGCCTATGCAAAAGCTAGGGCTGGGGACCTGTCTAGCAGGGCTAAATCCAAGTTTCTGACTTAATGTCAGAACAGGAGATGGGTTACATTAGGCAGGGCAATGACATAAACCAGAATGTGAAAGAATCACATCCATGGGGTAGATTCTGTATGGGGATATGTGGGCCCAATCCTGTGGAAATACAAGTCCCATTGATTAGCTCAAAGAGTTGGGGTGGTGATGGGCTGAGTTGGTGTGACCATAGAACCTGCCATCACTCATGATACAGGGACTCAGAACAATCTGGACAGATACTGGCTGCAGTACCTGCATGTTCATCCTAAACCAGGGACTGGGGCAGGCCAGGCAGTAACATTCACCAGCTCATACTAGGCCAAGATGGAGGGGCAGGCTATGCCAGGCAAGGGCTTAACACATACTGACATGCATGACATCTGGGAGTGGGCCAAGTTGAAGAATGTGGGAAACTCCCCTAATGGGTCATAGTTCCTGCTAGTGATCACATGGTTCAGGTCGGGCAAGCTGGGCAAGGTAGGTTCAACTGCTGGCAAATGTGTGTGCTATTGTGATGATGTGGGGTGAGAGTTGTAGCCACTGTGTGCACTGGGCATTGGTTACCTTGAAGGAAGATGAAGCCATGATTCCACTGACAGTCATGATCATTGCGTCCCCATGCTGAGCAAAGGAGAGATCTACCACGCTCCACCTGAGAGTCACCCTATACTCTCACCCCACACATAGGCCCGAGCAAGAATAATCTGTGTACACTTTGCACCTTGCACACATCCCTCAGATGTTCACTGAAGGAAAAGCCATTCCATCAAGCCACAGAGGAATAGCTAAAAGCTAAAAACCACCAGAGGAGAAAAACAGCAAGTGCTTACAAAAATGTCTAGAAATAAATGCCTAAGACACAAGAAACAAAAGACATAACTCCCCAAAAGGAGCACAAAATTCCTCAATATAAAAGTAAGGTGAAGAGACTGATGAAATCCCTGAAAATGATCACAGGATTACTCAAAGGCACACAGAAATAAATTACTAAAAATATCTAGACATGGTGTGGATGAAGTTCTGGAAAGGAGATAGACTTTGAAGAGCAATCAAATGGAAGCATTAGAAAGGAAAAACTCAATATGCCAAACAGAAAACAGAGTGGCAAGTCTTAGCAACAGGCTTGGGGAAGCAGAAGAAACAATTTCCAACATACAATGGCAGTGTGATGGACTTCTGAGGGCACTCGAAAGACACCTATTGAAAGACTAGAGAGGAGAACAATGGGGTGGGTAGAGGGGAGGGGAAACTCCAATGCTTGTTGACCTGTGTCATAAAATAAAGAATAATAATAATAAAAAAATTTTCCAATGTAGAAGACAAAGCCTTAGGTGCTGTGCCACTGTGTAGTTGAGTAAGCCTCCAACTGTAATGCCAGCATCCCATATGGGTGCCATTCGAGTTCTAACTGCCAGACTTCCAATCCAGCTCTTTACTAATATGCTGGGAAAGCAGTGGAAGATGACCCAAGTCCTTGGGCCCCTGCACACATTTGAGAGGGAAGTTCATAACAATTAGTAGCTATACTAAGAAATCAAAAAGACATCAAATCAATGTATCAATTTATCTCAAGGATCTAGAAAAATAAACCAAACCCTTAGTAGAAATAACTAAAATTAGAAAATAAACAGATAAAACAACAAAAAAAATACAAAATATCATCAAATTAAAGAGCTGATTTAAAAAAAAATTTAAACTTTTTTTAAATAAAATATTTTATTTGGAAAGCAGATTTATACAGAGAAGAAAAGGTCTTCCACCTGCTGGTTCATTCTCCTAATGGCTGCAACAGCTAGAGCTGAGCTGATCTGGAGTCTTCCTGGCCACTCATGTGCCAGGACTTGGGCCATCTTCCTCTGCCTTCCCAGGCCACAAGCAGGGAGCTGGATGGGAAGTAGAACAGCCAGGACACGAACCAGTGCCCATATGGGATGCTGGCACTACACAGTGGAAGATTAGCCTGTTGATCCATGACAATGGCCATGAGCTAATTTTTTCTTTAAAGCAAACCAAATTGGTATACCATTGGTTTAACCAACAACAACAAAATGAAACAAAAAACAAAGGAAGTAGAAGACGACCCAAATCAATAAAATCAGTGATGAAAAAGGAAATATAATGGCCATCACAGACATGCAGCAGAGGATCAGGAATTACTGTAAACATCTATTTGCCAAGAAATTGGAAAAATATAGAAAAATGGCTAGATTTCTGGGCATAGAAAAGTTAAATAGACAAATAACTAAATATGGGCATTGAGTCAATAATAAAACACCTCCCCCCCCAAAAAAGCCCAGGACCAGTGGCCTCACTGCTGAATTCTAGCAAGCTTTTCAAAAGAACTACTTCCAATTCTTCAGCTGTTCAAGACAAGTCAAAGGCATGGAATTCTCCCAAATTACTTCTACAAGGTCAGCATCACTTGAATTCCAAAACCAGAAAAAGATTCAAGAAGAACTGAAGACTAATATCCTTGATGAACATAGATGCAAAAATCCCCAACAATTTTCTAGCTTCACTGGGGCTAGTACTGTGGTGTAGCAAAGAAAATCTCTGCCTTTGGTGCCAACATCCATATAGGCACTGGCTTGGGTCCTAGATGTTCTACTTCCAATCCAGCTAATGCTGCTAATGGGCTAAAAAACTGTAGAAGATGGCTCAAGTACTTGGGTCTTGGCACTCACATGGGAGACCTGGAAGGTGCTCCTAACTCCTGGCATTGAACTAACTGGCCTAGTCTCTGCCATTATGGCCATTTGGGGAGTCAACCAGCAGAACTCTGTTTCTTCTCTCTTTATATAACTCTGCCTTTTAAATAGGTAAATCAACTTTAAAAAAAAAATTCAAGGAAATTGAATCTAACAATACTTTTAAAAGATCATTCACCTGGACCAAGTGGGATTTAACCCTGGTATGCAGGGATGGTTCAATACATGCAAATCACTAAATGAGATACATCACATTTGCAAGCTGAGGAATAAAAATCACATGATTATCTAAACAGATGAGGAGAAAGCATTTCATGGTAACAATCTTATGCAGATTGGGTACAGAAGATGCATTCCTCAACACAGACAAGGCATTGTATGAAAAACAGCCAGTATCACACTGAACAGATGCAGGGCCCAGGGTCCCAAAGCTTTGGGTCATTGTCTACCTCTTTCCCAGGCCACAAGCAGGGAACTGGATAGGAAGTGGAGTAGCTAGGACATGAACTGGTGTGCATATGGGATCCCAGCACATGCAGTATGAGGATTTAGACACTAGGCTACTGAGCTGGCTCCACACTGGTTCTTAAGATGTAAATAAACAAACAAAAAACCAAAACAAACTTGTAAAATATAGCAACATGGGATTGAAAATGTTTACCATTTTTAAAAACATTATTCTTTATGTCATTCTTTGGTGGTGGTTATATTGCTATTATTTCCACAGAGTATAATGAGGCCTTTTCATGATCTAGGATCACTTGGATTGCTAAGGTGCTCTGTTGAAATAGTCTTCAGTATGGCTCTGGTGAAACTCATGATTCTGTTTGTCCCTATTTTAAATGGTAAATGATCTTTAAAGATTTGTTTATTTACTTGAAAGCAAGAGTTACACAGAGACAGACAGTGTGAGTTTCCATCTGCTGGCTCGCCCCCCAAAAGGCTGTGATAAGAGAGCTGAGCTGATCTGAAGGCAGGAGCCAGGAGCTGCAGAAGGATTTGGCCCATTTTCTGCTGCTTTCCCAGATTGCAAGCAGGGAGCTGGGTCAGAAGTGAAGCAGGTAGGATTCGAGCTGGCACTCACATGGGAAGCTGGCGCTGCAGGCAGAGGGTTTGCTTACTGCCCCCATCTACCATAGTTAAGCATGTAGTTCAGTAATACATACACTTACTATGCAACCAATCTCTACAACTCTCTGCATCTTGTAAAACTGGAACTCTGCACTAAACTACAACTCCACCTTCCTCCCTACCCTGCCAACCACATCTGTGCTTTCCATCTTTATAAATTTCACCACTCAACTCACTCCAGCTTCTTTATGTAAGAGGAATAAAAATTTTTCTGTGTGTGACTAGAGTAGTTATTGTACAACTATGCAATAGCATGTGTGAGAATTTTGCTTAAAATAATTTTTCTTTATAGAATAATATTGTTGTACTACACTTTGTATATCTGCTTGTGCAATGCTGGATCCTTGCTCTCTTACACTCTGGGCTACTGGGAACATTGCTGCCATGTAGATATGTGTACAAATAACTGCTCAATGCCATGCCTCCTATTTTTTTTTATGGTTTATTGATTTTTATTGGAAAATCAGATTTACAGAGAGAAGGAGAGACAAAGAATAAGATTTTCCATCTGTTGATTCAGTCCCCAAGTGGCTGAAGCTGAGCAGATCTGAAGCTGGAGCCAGAAGCTTCCTCTAGTCTGCCACATGGGTGCAGGGTCCCAAGGCTTTGGGCCATCCTTGACTGCTTTCCAGGCCACAAGCAGGGAGCTGGATTAGAACCAATGCCCATATGGGATCCTGGCGCGTTCAAGGAGAGGACTCTAGCCACTACACTACCATGCTGGGCCCCTTTGGGTGAGTTTTATCATGAAGTATTCAATTTCACTTATCTTCCTAATTGCTTAACCTGTTTTGAATCTGTCCAGTTAAATTTTCATTTCATACTTTGTATTTTTCATCTCTAGACACTGCTCATTTATTTCATTTTTCTCAATGTTTTCAGGTAGTTGCACAAAACCTTTGAGAGCTGAGAGGTTGCAACTCTGGCCTTTGCTAGTGCTTGTTTACTTGACCAGTGGATAGCAAGGGACCAAGGTGGTGCAGCATGAGCCTATTATGTTCCCAGGAGCCAGTTGTATGCTCTCCAGCAGCCAGGTGCTCCTGGGCTGGTGGCTCTAGTTACCGAGTGGAAGATGACTGTAACCTGAATGATATTTAACAAAACTATGTCCAGAGCATGCTCATCTGAGGAGGTGACTGGGATAAAATCTGAATTAATGTGCTGCATTTTTATTAAAAGAAAAACTCCATCTATATCTACCATCTGTCTTGAAAATGCAAATAGTCCCACAAGGAGAAGCAGCCATGTGTCACTCCAGCACTGGCTATGCTTGACCTATACAGGGTGGGACAACAGCTGCACTTCTTAGAATACCTACCCTGTCTTATGGCTGTAAATGACTTGATTACATCCAAATGTGTTGGTTACTATAATCTGAGTCATGCTCCAGTTGTTTGACCCTAATCACATGTGTCCCAGGACTCATTCTGAGTAGGACTATAATCAGTCTGCACCTTTTATCAGTGTAATAAAACAGCAAGGTGCAATTGAAAAATACTGACAAACCAAAAACTGTAAATTCATTCTGCAATTTTCAGAAAGGTATCATAAAAAGATGGCAGCTGTCCAGAGCAGATGAAAGCTGAGTTATGAAACAACTGTATGGGACTAAGATAATGTAGGCAGAGAAGACAAGCCCCACATACAATATTTTAGGCCAGATTTTGCACACTGCAGGAATGGACATTTTTAAAAAATTCAGAAAGTTTTCATATATTCAAATACTGGAGTGAGTATGACGAATCCCATATATCTTTTATTTGACCTCAACAACTATCAATGTGTGGTCATTTTTCTTTTTACCAATATCACCACCCGCTATCTCTAGTGTTATGCATCAAATTACAAAAAGTAGCTTAGTGGTTAAGTGTGGAAGTTAATTTGCTGGGTTCTTAGCTCTATGTGGTGCATACCCATGTTGAGTAGCAGGGAACTGAAGGATGCTTGAACAATCTGCAGTCCCTTAAAGAACAGCTTTATATTAAGCCCTGTAATTTCATTGTACTGGTTTTTTTTCTAACCCAGTTTTGCTGCTTGCTGGATTACTGGTTCTATTTTTTTTAAGGTTTATTTTTATTATTTTTTTATTGGAAAGGCGGATATACAGAGAGGAGAGACAGAGAGGAAGATCTTCCGTCTGATGATTCACTCCCCAAGTGAGCGCAACGGCCAATGCTATGCGGATCTGAAGCCAGGAGCCTATTCTGGGTCTCCCACGCGGGTGCAGGGTCCCAAAGCTTTGGGCCGTCCTTGACTGCTTTCCCAGGCCACAGGTAGGGAGCTGGATGGGAAGCAGGGCTGCCGGGATAGAACCGGTGCCCATATGGGATCCTGGGCGTGCAAGGTGAGGACCTTAACCACTTGCGCCACCGCGCCGGGCCTGGATTACTGGTTCTTTAACTGGTGTCCTCTTTGCACTGAATGAGGTTACTGGATGTAGTGGATCATTTTTTGATACCATCCAGCTTTGAGTTTGCTCTGTGACTCTTGGTGTCTTGGCAAGCAGATCTTAAGTGATGTTCCCAGGCCACCTGAGCTCCAGCCTGCCTTTGACTTTTCAATGTGTCCAATTCTGGGGCTCTGTTTTCCTGGCATTTTCTCTGTCAACACTTGCCTGTAAATTCTTGCATCTTTCTTCATTTTTCACCTTTGTGAGTCTCCTGTCCTAAAGATCATGAAAATCCCCCCAACAGTTTCCCTGGTCAGCTTTTGATGGCTCTAGTAATGTTTTCATTCCATAAAATGATTTCCCCTTTCCATTCACTATTTTCTGTGAATCCAAGTTTTGTGATTATGTCAAAATGTTTCCTGATAAATATGTGTAATACACAAATACATAATTTTAAAATACATATATTTAAACTTCTGGTTTACTATTAGTAGTGATCTAAGATCCACTTAATACTGTTTATGTCCCAAGAAATGAAAAATTTGCCTTCCTTCTAAATTTGGTTGATGGTCATAATTAGCAAGCCCATCAGTCACAGTGGCATTAAGCCCAAAGCAGCTCATCTTTGTCCACTGTAGAACAAGCAGATCACCCAGAGAGGACTGTCTGGACGTGACCACAAAAAGCCCAGCTTTTTTTTCTCCACTTAGTCCTCACAGTGTGTGAATTAATGCCTCATTCCTCTATCTTGTCAGGCAACTAAGCTTACATCTCTGGAGCCTGTGGCCAGGTGAGTAAAGAGCCTGCTGTGATGTCCAACTCTAGTACAGTGTTGGAATCTGACACCATGACAAGGCTAGAAGGTATGCCGAGCACAGTGATGTGTGTACAACTGGAACCAACAGGAGGAGACATCAGGGTGACTTCCACATCCCTGCCCAGGCAAAAGCAGGAACCAGTTACTTACTGTTTTTTAAAGAGCTCTTTATTTTTTATTGGAAGGGCAGATTTACAGAGAGGAGGAGATACAAAGATCTTCCATCTGCTGAGTCAATATGAAGCCAGGAGCTGCCATGTGGGTGCAGGGTCCCAAGGCTTTAGGCTGTCCTCCGCTGCTTTTCCAGGCCACAAGCAGGGAGCTGGATGGGAAGTGGAACAGCTGGAACATGAACATGTGGGATGCTGGTGCTTGCAGGTAGAGGATTAGCCACTTGAGCCATCACATCAGCCCCCAGACGATTTACTTGTATGAGTAGTCTAGGATCTGCCCACTGGAACTGACAAGTTTAAACAGCCTGTAACAAAAGCCCAGCTTCTTGCACATTTAGCTTCTTACCCAGTAAGCTGAGCAATACCCTCTATATGGATGACTCGCTGAACAGCACAGTGCAATATTTAAAGGGAAAGTGGTTGAAATCTATACAGTTGTACTCTTTCATCTCTACTCTGGCATGCTTGGTATGTAACAAATTTTGTGAATTTGTGCATCCTGGTTTTTCTTGGATAATTCTGTTCCAGAGCTGGCTGTTATCCAGGCTGCCATCCTTGAGTTTCACCAGACTGAACGCGGAACCTACCAGGTCAGTGAATCTCCAAAGCTAAGTCAAATCAGTCTAAGTTGTTTGTTCCGGTGATGAAAAGCTAACCATCTAATGAGGGTTAGGAGGAGTAGGCTGGTTGCATGGGTGAAACACTTAGTTCTAATTTGGTAATGAACTAGGGCGGCGTGGCCTAGAGGCTAAAGTCCTCGCCTTGAACGCACCAGGATCCCATATGGGCACCGGTTCTAATCCAGGCAGCTCCACTTCCCATCCAGCTCCCTGCCTGTGGCCTGGGAAAGCAGTCGAAGACGGCCCAAAGATTTGGGACCCTGCACCCGTGTGGGAGACCCGGAGGAGGTTCCTGGCTTCGGACTGACATAACATTGGCCATTGCGCTCACTTGGGGAGTGAATCATTGGAGCGAAGATCTTCCTCTCTGTCTCTCCTCAAAAGAACCGGTGCCCATATGGGATCGCGGTGCATTCAAGGTGAGGACTTTAGCTGCTAGGTCACTGCGCCAGGCCCAAATTTCCAGTTCTTAATTGGCAAAAGGGCTACAGACTTCTTTTCAGAATCTCTGTGAGGACTAAGCAGGGGAATGTATGCAACACTTAGCACTCTGTGTCTCACATTACAGTAACAGTGACTATTATCCTGAAAGTCCTATCTTTTTTTCTTGTTTTAAAAGAATGTTGTCAATTATTCTATCTCTTGAAAAAGCAGCTTTTTCATCCCCACATAGTAGCTTAAGCACTGATCCAGGAGCCAACAGGGGCAGGTGGCTGTCAGGAATCCACTCTGAACAGATGATGAAAAGCGTCCTGTCTTCAAAAGCTGCTCTTCACAGATCTATGCTCCGCTGCTAGCCTGCAGGCACTTCAACTGCTGCGTCTAACATTTTCTCTTTGAGTTTAGAAGTCATATTGAATATGTAGTGCTAGACCGGTAAGGAAGGGAAACTTTCCCTTTAGACACAGATCTCACAGATGTCCTATTTTTTAGTAGGATTTTTATGACATCTGATCAGTGTGGGCAGTTCAAGAAATTATGTATCTGCTCTGCAGATTGTTTGGTTTTATTTTTGCTACAGAGCATCTAAAGATGACCTGGCTTAAGCCACATACAGCTTTTTTACCGCAATGATAACTTTTGCTTCCATCAGATTTTGATTTTTGCCCCTTGCTGATGCATGCTTTCATCAGAGTAAGTTACAACTACCAAAACTCCCATGGCTACACAGAGGTGACCGCGATCTCTAAATACTTTTGTAAGTGATGTGGTGTGCTTTCACTTCATATTTCAGGGGTAATTAACTGCACCAGCTCCATCAGCGACTACACTGAAGTTTAAAATGAGTTTATTAAAGAAAGTTCTTAGGAAGGCAATAACGTTTGATTTATCATTGAAAAAAGCTACCTTTTCTTCATGCTGTGTGGCTGATATAGCACAGTGTAGTCATTTCTGCAATGCTAGAATAAATAAAGTCTCTGCTCTTCTTCAAAAAGTGATGATATTAACAGAAGATAGCATAAAAAAGCCATTTTTTCCATTCATTCTGTAGTATTGGAGCCAGTATCTAGGAAACAAGAAAGTAAATTTGTGAAAATAGTCTTAAAACATTTATAATTAAGTTGCTTTCCAAAAGATAACAGGTACTGCTAGTGACGTAGTCTGAGGGGTGGGGAAGATGACCATGGAATAGGGCATATGCTTAGCTCCTCAGATTTATGCTAGATTCTTATAACTGTTCTGTAATCACCTTTCAGATTCGCTGCTATCCTAAGATTCTAAATGACAAGGAACTATAATCAGAAGAAAAAGAAATTTCCAGGTGGGAAACATCAAAACTCAAGCTGTTCCCTGCTTCTGTATTAGCCACAGCTCTCTGAAACAAACGAGTTCCTATTAGAATATCCATAGTAGTACCTCAATCACCTCCCTCACTGAGTAACATTCAAACGTACCTCACCTCTACCGTAAATGCCAAACTGTTTTGGAAAAAAGGTTTTGTTTTTTTTTTTTTTCCCTGGTGGTACAATAGAGCAAACAACATGATTAAGGCTTTCCCTGAGTGCTCAACAAGTACTTCAACAAACTGCACTCAGCCCTCACTAGGGGAGGTCCTCAGAGCCAGTGCCACGGGTGAGGCTGGTTTGCTGCTGCTCCTTGAAGAGCCTCATGAACCAGGTGTCTTGAGGTGGATCCCCCCATTTTACTATGCTCCTTGTACATTATATTGTGTTTACCTACTGTGACTCAAATTCCTCTAGTCTTTTTCTTAAGTTACTTTATTAGCATAGGTATAGTTTCTCAATTTGACTGCTCAGTAGCTATGCATGGCTACTGGAAAAGGATATATCGTTGACTTACTGGACAGAGGACTAGCCATCATCTACGCAGTAAACTTAAAAAGTTAAGACTTCCAAGGATTCTATCAGTTTCAATTATAATTTATGCATTATCTTTTTGTCCAGAAAATGTCCAAAGACATTTTTAAAAAGTAAACTAGGAATAATCTTTTGATATAAGGTATATATATGTAAGATTACTAGCATTAGAAACTTTTCTAGGACCTGCTTTTCTTCAAATTGGCTCAAGGTACAGTTTTTTTTTTAATAATGACTAAAAATCAGGATAAAGAAAACTCATGGGAAACAAGATGTATTTGCAAATTTATCTATGGTCATATATTTGTTACTGTAAAAAATAATTGGGGATTCCAAAGTTT